>NW_028136534.1:0-2457000 GCF_964662115.1 Mustela nivalis | reverse complement strand
TCTCTGTTATGAGTATAGGTCGATTATCAGCTGGTGTCTGACAGCCCTTGTTTGTTCTGGGCGACCAACACTATTGGGATGGCCTCAGGGACTTTGGAGGTTTCTCCTAATTTGTACGATTTTGGACCATGGAATGGGCAGAATTCCCATGGATTGGTAGGCACAGTCCGAATGTGTGGCTCCAGGGGCCCAGCCTGGAGGGTGGGTGGCCCAAGACTTTGAGGACAGAAGTCTGAAAACACAAACTCAGCTTAGGTTTGGGGACGTAGGTATGGCAGGCCCGATCTACAAACCATGAGAAGAACTCTACAGGATATGAAGAAAGTGCGAGTCTGAGGCGCTTGCTCAGGCTTTTGTCTCTGGATTTTGTATCAGCGATGGCCGTGGAATGTCGGGGAGGCCTCATGGGCCATGGACGAATCTTCCTCTCTGAGGATTTGGCCCGATTCCCAATTGCTTTTCGTCAATCTGTGGGATGGGAGGACTCATTTCAGTTTTGTTACCTCAGGTGTCCCACCAAAAGAGGAATTCCAAAGCCAAGCCGTGGGGAAGACTGAAGGGACAACCCGAACTATGGTTAAAAATTGGGGCCTAGGGGCATGGCAAGCCCAATATGCTATCTCTTCATCCAGCCACTTAGTGGCCTTACTTGAGGACTGGGCTCAGCCTGAGCGTAACAATGTGTGTTTGTGACCAATGTGGCCCACGAGCATGGGCGGGGCCTCATGGGCCACACTGGTTTCAACTACAATGAACGTTGGACAACATGCCAACCACAAGGTTTCTTGCCATGTGGAAGGAGTTCTGATTTCTGCATCACCTTCAACCCTGGGCAGTGATTGGATATAAGGTCTAGGTTCTGAAACATGAAAATTGATGTTGGGAAGAGATGATGACCTAAGGCCATGGCGGCTCGATGTGCTCAGTTTGCGTCCAGCTGTCTGGGAGGGGCCAGGGGGTCCAGGCTCAGGCTGTACCAGAAAGGGCATTAGAGCCCTGGTCAGCCTGTGTATTTGGGGTACAGCCAAGGTCGGTGCAGGTTGATCCTCATTTGGGGTTACTGGGTAGCCCCAGAGGACAATGTTTTTCTTCTGGAGGGCCGGCAGAGTGCTGTGTTGTAGTTCTGGATTGCCAAACTGGAGGGCTTGTGGGCCAATAGTCTGACGACAAAAGTCTGAGAACACAAGCTAGGCTTAGGTTTCTGGGTGAGGCCATGGCACGCACAATCTACAGACCTGAATCGAGATCTCGTGCATCTGAAGTCAGGGCGAGGATCAGACGATCGCTCAGGTTGGAGTTTCTGACCCTGATGGCCCCTTCATGAATGGGGCGGCCATCATAAGGACATGGGTGTTTTCCCACTATGAGAGTTGTGAGAAGCTCCAAACTGCAGAGAGTCTTCTGCAGGACAGTTGAGACCAGTTGTTTGGCTCCAGGCCAATGATTCTGAGCAGGGTTCTAAGGATGGATGGCTGGGTAGCCCACCTCGCATTCCAATTGTCTCCTAGCAACAAGACAGGTTAGATCTCCTGGATCTGTGGGTAGCAACCGAGGATGCTGAGTTGAAATGGACACCCCTGGGGATGGGTACTAACGTGCTTTTGTGTCTATGGAGACCTTGGAATGAAGCGGTGGCACTGGGGCCCTAAAGGGTTCTCCTAAACAGAGGCTTTGACACAGCTCCAACGTGCAAGTTTCCCATGTGTAGATGAGATGTTTTCTGATGGGTGAGTCAAGAAACAGCTATATGCTGCTTTTGAAATCCAGGCCTCTGAGGAGAGATGCCTGGAAACCAAAGCAATGGATCTGATTAGTGCCTAGGGGCCTGTTCTTTCCTTTTTACCTCTGGGGACATCTGTCTATGGGTCTGAGTGCAGGTAGGTGCTCAGTTGGGCTCAGATTGCCCCTGTTTTTCCTGGGAAGCCACCACTATTGAGATGGATCAGGGACTTTGGAGGTTTATCCTATTAGAAGGGTTGTGGCCATTGGAATGGGCACACACAATTCCCTTGGAGAGGGCAAGTACAGTCCTCAGGTTTGGCTCCAGGGGCCTGAGCCTGTAGGTTGTGTAGGCCAGGGCTGTTTGGACAGTTGTCTGAAAACACAAACTCGGCTTATGTTTCGGGTCATGGGTATGGCAGGACTGATCTACAGACCATGAAGATAACTCTTCGGGATTTGAAAGAAGGGCGAGTGTGAGGCTCCTGCTCAAGTTTTTGTCTCTGGATATCGTGTCACTCATGGTCGTAGAATTTCTGGGTGACTTCATAGGAAATGGACGAGTCTTACTCTCTGGTGGTTTGGCCCCGTCCAAAGAGTTTGGGGTCATTCTGTGGGCTGGAAGAAGTCCGTTTTTTTTTTTTATTGTTGATTTTTTCTTTTTTAACCTCAGGTGTCCCACCAAATGAGGGATTCCAGAGTAGAGCCCTGGGGAGGGGCGACTGGACCATCAGAAATCTGGTTAAAAATTGGGGCCTAGGGACATGTCAAGCCCATTATGACATCTAATGGTCCAGCCACTGAGAGGACTTACTATAGGACAGGACTCATGATTAGGGTCACAGTGCGTGTGTATGCCCTCGTCGCATTCAAGAAGGGGTGGGGCCTCAGGGTGAATGCTGCTTTCTCCTACACTGAACGTTGGACAACGTGCCAACCACAGGGTTCTTGCCATGGGTAAGGAGGAGTTCTGATTTCTGCATAACATTCACCCCTGGGCAGTGATTGGAGATAGGTCTCGGTTCTGAAGCCTGAAAACTGTGGTAGGGAAGAGATGATGACCTAAGGCCATGGCGGGTTTTATGTGCTCAGTGTGCGGTCAGCTTTCTGGGTGTTGGTCAGGAGGTCCGGGCTCAGGTTGTGTTCGACAGTGCATTAGTGCCCAGGTTAGACTATATAATTTGGGTAAAGTCGAGTTCTGTCTAGGTTTACCCTCATTTAAGGTGCCTGGGCAGCTCATGAGGCAATAATTTTTTTTTTAGAGGGCAGGCAGAGTGCTGCATTGTGGGTCCGGATTGCCAAACTTGAGGGCTTCGGGGCCAGGAGTGTGAGGAAGGAAGTCTGAGAAGACAAGCTAGACTTGGGTTTCAGGGCGAGGGCACGGCAGGTACCCCCTGCAGATCTGAACCAATATCTCATGCATCTGAAGTCAGGGCGAGGATCAGACGTTGGCTCAGGTTGGAGTTTCTGAGCATGACGGCCGCTTCATGAAGGGAGCGGAATCTCGAGGCCATTGAGGTTTTCCCACGTTGGGAGTTGTGGGATGCCCCCTTCAAGGATTCCTTCTGCGGGACAATTGAGACCTGTTGGAAAGCTCCAGGACATCCCATATGGAATAAGTCCAGAGCACCATTCGTGGATGGATGCCTGGGAAGCCCACCTCGCATTCCAATTGTCTCCTAGCAACAAGTCAGTTTAGATCTGATGGCTCTGCCGGAGCAACCGGGGTGGCTGAGTTGAAATGGACTTTCCTGAGGATGGGTCCTAATGTGTTTTTGTGTCCATGAGGGCCTTGGAATGGGGCGGTGGCACCGGGACCCTGAAGTACTCTCCTAAGCTTTGGACATGGCTCCCATGCACAGGTTTCCTTGTGGAGACGAGATGAGTTCTGATGGGTGCCTCAGGAAAACCCCTATGCTCGTATTGGAATCAGGCTTTTGAGGACACATGCCTGTAACCCAAAGCAATGGATCCTATTATGGCCTAGGGTCCTGTCTGGTTCAATCTTCTTCTCTGGGGACATCCATCTATGGTATGAGTGGAGGTCGATTATCAGCTGGTGTCAGACAGCCCTTGTTTGTTCCAGGCGACCTACACTATTGGGATGTCCTCAGGGACTTTTGAGATTTCTCCTAATTTGTACGATTTTGGACCATGGAACGGGCAGAATTCCCATGGATTGGTAGGCACAGTCCTAATGTGTGGCTCCAGGGGTTCAGGCTGTAGGGTGTGTGGCCCCAGACTTTGAGGACAGAAGTCTGAATACACAAACTCAGCTTAGGTTTGGGGACGTAGGTATGGCAGGCCCGATCGACAAACCATGAGAAGAACTCTTCAGGATATGAAGAAAGTGCGACTCTGAGGTGCTTACTCAGGCTTTTGTCTCGGGATTTTGTATCAGTGATGGTCGTGGAATGACGGGGAGGCCTCATGGGCCATGGACGAATCATCCTCTCTGAGGATTTTGCCCGATTCGCAATTGCTTTTTGTCAATCTGTGGGATGGGAGGACTCATTTCAATTTTGTTACCTCAGGTGTCCCACCAAAAGAGGAATTCCAAAGCCAAGCCGTGGGGAAGACTGAAGGGACAACCCGAACTATGGTTAAAAATTGGGGCCTAGGGGCATGGCAAGCCCAATATGCTATCTCTTCATCCAGCCACTGAGTAGCCTTACTTGAGTACTGGGCTCAGCCTGAGCGTTACAATGTGTGTTTGGGACCAATGTGGCCCGCGAGCATGGGCGGGGCCTCATGGGCCTCACTGGTTTCAACTACACTGAACGTTGGACAACATGCCAATTACAAGGTTTATTGCCATGGGGAAGGAGTTCTGATTTCTGCAACACCTTCAACCCTGGGCAGTGACTGGAGATAAGGTCTAGGTTCTGAAACCTGAAAACAGATGTTGGGAAGAAATGACGACCTAAGGCCATGGAGGCTCGATGTGCTCAGTGTGCGGCCAGCTGTCTGGGAGGGGCCAGGGGGTCCAGGCTCAGGCTGTGTCAGAAAGGGCATTAGTGCCCTGGTCAGCCTATGTATTTGGGGTACAGCCAAGGTCGGTGCAGGTTGATCCTCATTTGGGGTTACTGGGTAGCCCCAGAAGACTATGTTTTTCTTCTGAAGAGCCGGCAGAGTGCTGCATTGTAGTTCTGGATTGCCAAACTGGAGGGCTTGTGGGCCAGTAGTCTGACGACAAAAGTCTGAGAACACAAGCTAGGCTTAGGTTTCTGGGTGAGGCCATGGCACGCACAATCTACAGACCTGAATCGAGATCTCGTGCATCTGAAGTCAGGGCGAGGATCAGACGATCGCTCAGGTTGGAGTTTCTGTCCCTGGTGGCCCCTTCGTGAATGGGCGGGGGCATCACGAGGCCATGGGGATTATCCCACGATGGGAGTTGTGAGAAGCTCCAAACTGCAGAGAGTCTTCTGCAGGACAATTGAGACCTGTTGTTTGGCTCCAGGCCAATGATTCTGAGCAGGGTTCTAAGGATGGATGGCTGGGTAGCCCACCTCGCATTCCAATTGTCTCCTAGCAACAAAACAGGTTAAAGCTCCTGGATCTGTTGTGAGCAACCGAGGACGCTGAGTTGAAATGGACACCCCTGGGCATGGGTCCTAACGTGCTTTTGAGTCTACGGAGACCTTGGAATGAAGCGGTGGCACTGGGGCCCTAACGGGTTCTCCTAAACAGAGGCTTTGACACAGCTCCAACGTGCAAGTTTCCCATGTGTAGATGAGATGTTTTCTGATGGGTGAGTCAAGAAACAGCTATATGCTGCTTTTGAAATCCAGGCCTCTGAGGAGAGATGCCTGGAAACCAAAGCAATGGATCTGATTAGTGCCTAGGGGCCTGTTCTTTCCTTTTTACCTCTGGGGACATCTGTCTATGGGTCTGAGTGCAGGTAGGTGCTCAGTTGGGCTCAGATTGCCCCTGTTTTTCCTGGGAAGCCACCACTATTGAGATGGATCAGGGACATTGGAGGTTTTTCCTATAGGAAGGGTTGTGGCCATTGGAATGGGCACACACAATTCCCTTGGAGAGGGCAAGTACAGTCCTCAGGTTTGGGTCCAGGGGCCTGAGCCTGTAGGTTGTGTAGGCCAGGGCTGTTTGGACAGTTGTCTGAAAACACAAACTCGGCTTATGTTTCGGGTCATAGGTATGGCAGGACTGATCTACAGGCCATGAGGAGAACTCTTCGGGATTTGAAAGAAGGGCGAGTGTGAGGCTCCTGTTCAAGTTTTTGTCTCTGGATATCGTGTCACTCATGGTCGTGGAATTTCTGGGTGACTTCATGGGAAATGGACGAGTCTTACTCTCTGGTGGTTTGGCCCCGTCCAAAGAGTTTGGGGTCATTCTGTGGGCTGGAAGAAGTTCGTTTTTTTTTTTTTGTTGTTGTTGTTTTTTTCTTTTTTAACCTCAGGTGTCCCACCAAATGAGGGATTCCAGAGTAGAGCCCTGGGGAGGGGCGACTGGACAATCAGAAATCTGGTTAAAAATTGGGACATAGGGACATGTCAAGCCCATTATGACATCTAATGGTCCAGCCACTGAGAGGACTTACTAGAGGACAGAACTCCTGCTGAGGGTCACAATGCGTGTGTATGCCCTCGTCGCACTCAAGAATGGGCGGGGCCCCAGGGTGAATGCTGGTTTCTCCTACACTGAACGTTGGACAACGTGCCAACCACAGGGTTCTTGCCATGGGTAAGGAGGAGTTCTGATTTCTGCATCACACTCACCCCTGGGAAGTGATTGGAGATAAGGTCTCGGTTCTGAAGCCTGAAAACTGAGGTAGGAAGAGATGATGACCTAAGGCCATGGCGGGTTTTATGTGCTCAGGGTGCGGTCAGCTTTCTGGGTGTTGGTCAGGAGGTCCGGGCTCAGGTTGTGTTCGACAGTGCATTAGTGCCCAGGTTAGACTATATAATTTGGGTAAAGTCGAGTGCTGTGTAGGTTTACCCTCATTTAAGGTGCCTGGGCAGCTCATGAGGCAATAATTTTTTTTCTAGAGGGCAGGCAGAGTGCTGCATTGTGGGTCCGGAATTGCCAAACTTGAGGGCTTCGGGGCCAGGAGTGTGAGGACGGAAGTCTGAGAAGACAAGCTAGACTTGGGTTTCAGGGCGAGGGCACGGCAGGTACCCCCTGCAGATCTGAACCAATATCTCATGCATCTGAAGTCAGGGCGAGGATCAGACGTTGACTCAGGTTGGAGTTTCTGAGCATGACGGTCGCTTCATGAAGGGAGCGGAATCTCGTGGCCATTGAGGTTTTCCCACGTTGGTATTTGTGGGATGCCCCCTTCAAGGATTCTTTCTGCGGGACAATTGAGACCTCTTGGACAGCTCCAGGACATCCCATATGGAATGACTCCAGAGCACCGTTCGCGGATGGATGCCTGGGAAGCCCGCCTCGCATTCCAATTTTCTCCTAGCAACAAGACAGTTTAGATCTGATGGCTCTTCGGGAGCAACCGCGGTGGCTGAGTTGAAATGGACTTTCCTGAGGATGGGTCTTAATGTGTTTTTGTGTCCATGAGGGCCTTGGAATGGGGCGGTGGCAACGGGACCCTGAAGTACTCTCCTAAGCTTTGGACATGGCTCCCATGCACAGGTTTCCTTGTGGAGACGAGATGAGTTCTGATGGGTGCCTCAGGAAAACCCCTAGCTCGTATTGGAATCAGGCTTTTGAGGACACATGCCTGTAACCCAAAGCAATGGATCCTATTATGGCCTAGGTTCCTGTCTGGTTCAATCTTCTTCTCTGGGGACATCCATCTATGGTATGAGTGGAGGTCGATTATCAGCTGGTGTCAGACAGCCCTTGTTTGTTCCAGGCGACCTACACTATTGGGATGTCCTCAGGGACTTTTGAGATTTCTCCTAATTTGTACGATTTTGGACCATGGAATGGGCAGAATTCCCATGGATTGGTAGGCACAGTCCTAATGTGTGGCTCCAGGGGTTCAGGCTGGAGGGTGTGTGGCCCCAGACTTTGAGGACAGAAGTCTGAAAACACAAACTCAGCTTAGGTTTGGGGACGTAGGTATGGCAAGCCCGATCGACAAACCATGAGAAGAACTCTTCAGGATATGAAGAAAGTGCGACTCTGAGGTGCTTACTCAGGCTTTTGTCTCGGGATTTTGTATCAGTGATGGTCGTGGAATGACGGGGAGGCCTCATGGGCCATGGACGAATCTTCCTCTCTGAGGATTTGGCCCGATTCCCAATTGCTTTTCGTCAATCTGTGGGATGGGAGGACTCATTTCAGTTTTGTTACCTCAGGTGTCCCACCAAAAGAGGAATTCCAAAGCCAAGCCGTGGGGAAGACTGAAGGGACAACCCGAACTATGGTTAAAAATTGGGGCCTAGGGGCATGGCAAGCCCAATATGCTATCTCTTCATCCAGCCACTGAGTGGCCTTACTTGAGGACTGGGCTCAGCCTGAGCGTCACAATGTGTGTTTGGGACCAATGTGGCCCGTGAGCATGGGCGGGGCCTCATGGGCCACACTGGTTTCAACTACACTGAACGTTGGACAACATGCCAACCACAAGGTTTCTTGCCATGGGGAAGGAGTTCTGATTTCTGCAACACCTTCAACCCTGGGCAGTGACTGGAGATAAGGTCTAGGTTCTGGAACCTGAAAACAGATGTTGGGAAGAAATGACGACCTAAGGCCATGGCGGCTCGATGTGCTCAGTGTGCGGCCAGCTGTCTGGGAGGGGCCAGGGGGTCCAGGCTCAGGCTGTGTCAGAAAGGGCATTAGTGCCCTGGTCAGCCTATGTATTTGGGGTACAGCCAAGGTCGGAGCAAGTTGATCCTCATTTGGGGTTACTGGGTAGCCCCAGAAGACTATGTTTTTCTTCTGAAGAGCCGGCAGAGTGCTGCATTGTAGTTCTGGATTGCCAAACTGGAGGGCTTGTGGGCCAGTAGTCTGACGACAAAAGTCTGAGAACACAAGCTAGGCTTAGGTTTCTGGGTGAGGCCATGGCACGCACAATCTACAGACCTGAATCGAGATCTCGTGCATCTGAAGTCAGGGCGAGGATCAGACGATCGCTCAGGTTGGAGTTTCTGTCCCTGATGGCCCCTTCATGAATGGGCGGGGGCATCACGAGGCCATGGGGGTTTTCCCACGATGGGAGTTGTGAGAAGCTCCAAACTGCAGAGAGTCTTCTGCAGGACAATTGAGACCTGTTGTTTGGCTCCAGGCCAATGATTCTGAGCAGGGTTCTAAGGATGGATGGCTGGGTAGCCCACCTCTCATTCCAATTGTCTCCTAGCAACAAAACAGGTTAGATCTCCTGGATCTGTGGGGACCAACCGAGGACGCTGAGTTGAAATGGACACTCCTGGGGATGGGTCCTAATGTGCTTTTGTGTCTATGGAGACCTTGGAATGAAGCGGTGGCACTGGGGCCCTAACGGGTTCTCCTAAACAGAGGCTTTGACACAGCTCCAACGTGCAAGTTTCCCATGTGTAGATGAGATGTTTTCTGATGGGTGAGTCAAGAAACAGCTATATGCTGCTTTTGAAATCCAGGCCTCTGAGGAGAGATGCCTGGAAACCAAAGCAATGGATCTGATTAGTGCCTAGGGGCCTGTTCTTTCCTTCATACCTCGGGGACATCTGTCTATGGGTCTGAGTGCAGGTAGGTGCTCAGTTGGGCTCAGATTGCCCCTGTTTTTCCTGGGAAGCCACCACTATTGAGATGGATCAGGGACTTTGGAGGTTTATCCTATTAGAAGGGTTGTGGCCATTGGAATGGGCACACACAATTCCCTTGGAGAGGGCAAGTACAGTCCTCAGGTTTGGCTCCAGGGGCCTGAGCCTATAGGTTGTGTAGGCCAGGGCTGTTTGGACAGTTGTCTCAAAACACAAACTCGGCTTATGTTTCGGGTCATAGGTATGGCAGGACTGATCTACAGACCATGAGGAGAACTCTTCGGGATTTGAAAGAAGGGCAAGTGTGAGGCTCCTGCTCAAGTTTTTGTCTCTGGATATCGTGTCACTCATGGTGGTGGAATTTCTGGGTGACTTCATGGGAAATGGACAAGTCTTACTCTGGTGGTTTGGCCCCGTCCAAAGATTTTGGGGTCATTCTGTGGGCTGGAAGAAGTCCGTTTTTTTGTTGTTGTTGTTGTTGTTTTCTTTTTTAACCTCAGGTGTCCCACCAAATGACGGATTCCCTAGTAGAGTCCTGGGGAGGGGCGACTGGACAATCAGAAATCTGGTTAAAAATTGGGGCCTAGGGACATGTCAAGCCCATTATGACATCTAATGGTCCAGCCACTGGGAGGACTTACTAGAGGACAGGACTCATGCTGAGGGTCACAATGCGTGTGTATGCCCTCGTCGCACTCAAGGATGGGCGGGGCCCCAGGGTGAATGCTGGTTTCTCCTACACTGAACGTTGGACAACGTGCCAACCACAGGGTTCTTGCCATGGGTAAGGAGGAGTTCTGATTTCTGCATCACACTCACCCCTGGGAAGTGATTGGAGATAAGGTCTCGGTTCTGAAGCCTGAAAACTGAGGTAGGGAAGAGATGATGACCTAAGGCCATGGCGGGTTTTATGTGCTCAGTGTGCGGTCAGCTTTCTGGGTGTTGGTCAGGAAGTCCCGGCTCAGGTTGTGTTCGACAGTGCATTAGTGCCCAGGTTAGACTATATAATTTGGGTAAAGTCGAGTGCTGTGTAGGTTTACCCTCATTTAAGGTGCCTGGGCAGCTCACGAGGCAATAATTTTTTTTCTAGAGGGCAGGCAGAGTGCTGCATTGTGGGTCCGGAATTGCCAAACTTGAGGGCTTCGGGGCCAGGAGTGTGAGGACGGAAAACTGAGAAGACAAGCTAGACTTGGGTTTCAGGGTGAGGGCACGGCAGGTACCCCCTGCAGATCTGAACCAATGTCTCATGCATCTGAAGTCAGGGCGAGGATCAGACGTTGGCTCAGTTTGGAGTTTCTGAGCATGACGGCCGCTTCATGAAGGGAGCGGAATCTCGAGGCGATTGAGGTTTTCCCACGTTGGGATTTGTGGGATGCCCCCTTCATGGATTCCTTCTGCGGGACAATTGAGACCTGTTGGACAGCTCCAGGACATCCCATATGGAATGACTCCAGAGCACCGTTCGCCGATGGATGCCTGGGAAGCCCGCCTCGCATTCCAATTGTCTCCTAGCAACAAGACAGTTTAGATCTGATGGCTCTGCGGGAGCAACCGGGGTGTCTGAGTTGAAATGGACTTTCCTGAGGATGGGTCCTAATGTGTTTTTGTGTCCATGAGGGCCTTGGAATGGGGCGGTGGCACCGGGACCCTGAAGTACTCTCCTAAGCTTTGGACATGGCTCCCATGCACAGGTTTCCTTTTGGAGACGAGATGAGTTCTGATGGGTGCCTCAGGAAAACCCCTATGCTCGTATTGGAATCAGGCTTTTGAGGACACATGCCTGTAACCCAAAGCAATGGATCCTATTATGGCCTAGGGTCCTGTCTGGTTCAATCTTCTTCTCTGGAGACATCCATCTATGGTATGAGTGGAGGTCGATTATCAGCTGGTGTCAGACAGCCCTTGTTTGCTCCGGGCGACCTACACTATTGGGATGGCCTCAGGGACTTTGGAGGTTTCTCCTAATTTGTACGTATTTGGACCATGGAATGGGCAGAATTTCCATGGATTGGTAGGCACAGTCCTAATGTGTGGCTCCAGGGGCCCAGCCTGGACGGTGAGTGGCCCAACACTTTGAGGACAGAAGTCTGAAAACAGAAACTCAGCTTAGGATTGGGGACGTAGGTATGGCAGGCCCGATCGACAAACCATGAGAAGAACTCTTCAGTATATGAAGAAAGAGCGAGTCTGAGGCGCTTGCTCAGGCTTTTGTCTCTGGATTTTGTATCAGCGATTGCCGTGGAATGTCGGGGAGGCCTCATGGCCATGGACGAATCTTCCTCTCTCAGGATTTGGCCCGATTCCCAATTGCTTTTCGTCAATCTGTGGAATGGGAGGACTCATTTCAGTTTTGTTACCTCAGGTGTCCCACCAAAAGAGGAATTCCAAAGCAATGCCGTGGGGAAGACTGAAGGGACAACTCGAACTATGGTTAAAAATTGGGGCCTAGGGGCATGGCAAACCCAATATGATATCTCTTCATCCAGCCACTGAGTGGCCTCACTTGAGGATTGGGCTCAGCCTGAGGGTCACAATGTGTGTTTGTGACCAATGTGGCCCGCGAGCATGGGCGGGGCCTCATGGGCCACACTGGTTTCAACTACACTGAACGTTGGACAACATGCCAACCACAAGGTTTCTTGCCATGGGGAGGGAGTTATGATTTCTGCATCACCTCAACCCTGGGCAGTGATTGGAGATAAGGTCTAGGTTCTGAAACCTGAAAACCGAGGGTGGGAAGAGATGACGACCTAAGGCCATGGCGGCTCGATGTGCTCAGTGTGCGGCCAGCTGTCTGGTAGGGGCCAGGGGGTCCAGGCTCAGGCTGCGTCAGAAAGGGCATTAGTGCCCTGGTCAGCCTATGTATTTGGGGTACAGCCAAGGTCGGTGCAGGTTGATCCTCATTTGGGGTTACTGGGTAGCCCCAGAGGACAATGTTTTTCTTCTGGAGGGCCGGCAGAGTGCTGAATTGTAGTTCTGGATTGCCAAACTGGAGGGCTTGTGGGCCAGTAGTCTGACGACAACAGTTTGAGAACAGAAGCTAGGCTTAGGTTTCTGGGTGAGGCCATGGCAGGCACAATCTACAGACCTGAATCTAGATCTCGTGCATCTGAAGTCAGGGCGAGGATCAGACGATCGATCAGGTTGGAGTTTCTGTCCCTGATGGCCCCTTCATGAATGGGGGGGCATCACGAGGCCATGGGGGTTTTCCCACGATGGGAGTTGTGAGAAGCTCCAAACTGCAGAGAGTCTTCTGCAGGACAATTGAGACCTGTCGTTTGGCTCCAGGCCAATGATTCTGAGCAGGGTTCTAAGGATGGATGGCTGGGTAGCCCAACTCGCATTCCAATTGTCTCCTAGGAACAAGACAGGTTAGATCTCCTGGATCTGTGGGGAGCAACCGAGGACTCTGAGTTGAAATGGACACCCCTGGGGATGGGTCCTAATGTGCTTTTGTGTCTCTGGAGACCTTGGAATGAAGCGGAGGCACTGGGGCCCTAAAGGGTTCTCCTAAACAGAGGCTTTGACACAGCTCCAACGTACAAGTTTCCCATTGTAGATGAGATGTTTTCTGATGTGTGGGTCAAGAAACAGCTATATGCTGCTTTTGAAATCCAGGCCTCTGAGGAGAGATGCCTGGAAACCAAAGCAATGGATCTGATTAGTGCCTAGGGGCCTGTTCTTTCCTTTTTACCTCTGGGGACATCTGTCTATGGGTCTGAGTGCAGGTAGGTGCTCAGTTGGGCTCAGATTGCCCCTGTTTTTCCTGGGAAGTCACCACTATTGAGATGGATCAGGGATTTTGGAGGTTTATCCTATTAGAAGGGTTGTGGCCATTGGAATGGGCACACACAAGTCCCTTGTAGAGGGCAAGTACAGTCCTCTGGTTTGGCTCCAGGGGCCTGAGCCTGTAGGTTGTGTAGGCCTGGGCTTTTTGGACAGTTGTCTGAAAACACACACCCTCCAGGCTAGTCCCCCTGGAACCACACTTCAGGATTTTTCCTTCCCTCTCAAAGGGAATTCTTCATATTCCATTGGCCACAACCATATAAATCAGGAGAAATCTCCAATGTCCCTGGGACCATACCAATATTGTAGGCCGCTTGGAACAAACAGGGGTGATCTGACACTAGCTGAGCAACTAGCTCCACACCAACTCGGAGACAGATGTCCCCAGAGAAGAACATTGAACAGGACAGGCCCCTAGGCCCTAATCAGATCCATTGTTTTGGTTTCCAGGCATCTCTTCTCAGAGGCCTGGTTTCCAATACCAGCCTATGGGGTTTCCAGAGGCCCCTTCAGAGCAAGTATTGTCTGCACATTGGAAACTTGCTCGTGGAGCTATGTCAGAACCTCAGAGGCCTGGTTTTCAATACCACCATATGGGGGTTTCCTGATTCATCAGTCAGAACAAATGTCTTCTCCACATGGGAAACGTGCTCTTTCAAGCTGTGTCAAAACCTCCGGCTAGGAAAATCCTTCAGGGCCCCGGTGCCACCACCTCATTCCAAGGTCTCCATGGACACAATCCCACATTAGGACCCATCTGCAGGAGAGTCTATTTCAACTCAGTGCCCTTGGGTGCTCCCCTAGAGCCAGCAGATCCAACCTATCTTGTCACTAGGAGACAATTGGAATGTGAGGCGGGCTGGCTAGGCATCCATCTCTAGAAAACTACTCTGAAGTAATTCCATATGGGACGTCCTGGAGCCATCCAACAGGTCACAGCTGTCCTGCAGAAGGAATCCTTGCGCTTTGGAGCACCTCACAACTCCCATTATGGGAAAAGCTCTGTGGCCTCGTGGTGCACTGTCCCCTTCATGAAAGAGCCATCTTGGACAGAAACTCCAACCTGAGCCAACGTCTAATCCTCGCCCTGACTTCAGATGCACGAAATCTTGATTCAACTCTGCAGAGTGTGCCTGCCGAAACCCCGCCCCGAAGCAAAACCTAGCTATTGTTCTCAGACTTCGTCCTCACACTCCGAGCCCACCAGCCCTCCAGTTAGGGAATTCTGGAGAGACACAATGCAGCACTCTGACTGCCCTCCAGAAGAGAAACGTTGTCCTATGGGGCTAACCAGAAACACCAAATGAGGATCAACCTGCATGCCACTTGACTCTACCCCAATTATACAGTTTCACTTCGGCGTTAATGCCCTGTCTTGCACAGCCTGAGGTCTGAATTCCCAACCGACACCCAGACAGCTGGCTGTACACTGAGCACATCAGACCCGCCATGGCTTTAGGTCATCATCTCTTCCCAACCTTGGTTTTCAGGCTTCAGAACCTAGACCTTATATATACTCACTACCCAGGGGTGAACGTGATGCAGAAATGAAACTCCTTCTTCCTCAAGGCAAGAAACCTTGTGGTTGGCATGTTTTCCAACGTTCAGTGTAGGAGAATCCAGTGTAGCCCATGAGTCCCCGCCCATGCTTGAGAACCGCAATGGGCACAAACACATTGGGACCCTCAGTGTGAGCCCTGTCCTCAAGTAAAGCCTCTCAGGGGCTGGACCAAGAACCCGCATTGCCATCCCTAGTCCCCCAATATTAATGAGAGGTTGAGAGGTCTAGTCACGTTTATTCAGGTCTCTGCTCTGGAACCCCTGAGGAAAAAAATATCGAAGGGTCTCCTCCATCCCCTGAATGAGCCCCAAAACTTGGGATCTGACCAAATCTTAAAAGAGAAAGAATCATCCATGGCCAAAGAGGCCATCCCGTCATTCCATGGCCACCATTGACACAAAATCTAGAGACAAAAGCCTGGAGATATGCCTCACACTTGCCCTTTGTTCATAGCCTGAAAAATTCTCCTCACGGACTATAGATCAGGCCTGTCATACCTACGTCCCCAAACCTAAGCTGAGTTTGGGTTTTCAGATTTCTGTCCCCACTGTCCTGGCCCACACACCCTCCAGGCTGGGGCCCCTGGAGCCATGCCTCAGGACTGTGCCTGCCTTCTCCAAGCAAATTCTGCCCATTCCATTGGCCACAACCCTAAAGATTAGGAGAACACTCCAACGTCCCTGAGGCCATCCCAATAGTGTTGGCCACTCAGGGCAAACAGGGTGATCTGTCCCAAGATGAGCAACTACCTCAACTCAGACCCATAGACAGATAACCCCAGAGAAGAAGATTGAACCGGACAGGCACCTAGGACCTAATCAGATCCATTGCTTTTGATTCCTGGCATCTCTCCTCAGAGGCCTGTTTTCCAATACCAGCATATGTGTTTTTCTGGAGGTACCAGTCTGAACAAATCTCATTTCCACATGGGAAACATGCATTTTGGAGCTGTGTCACAACCTCCAGTTAAGGGAAACCTTCAGGTCCCAGCAGCCAACACCCCATTCCAAGGTCTCCATGGACACAAACCCACATTATGACCCATCAGCAGGCGAGTCCATTTCAACACATCCCCTTTGGTTGCTCCCCAAAAGAAGCAGATCGAACCTGCCTTGTCACTAGGAGACAATAGTAATGTGAGGCGGGCACTCCAGGAATCCATCCTTAGAACCCTGCACTGCCGTGGTTCCGCATGGGACGTCCTGGAGCAATCTGACCGGTCTCGACTGTCCCGTAGAAGGAATCCTTGCCGATTGGAGCAACATACAATGCCAATCGTGGGAAAGTCTCCATAGCCCCCATGATGCCCCCCACCATCATGAAGGGGCCATCCTGAACAGAAACTTCAACCTGAGCCTACGTCTGATCCTCGCCCTGACTTCAGATGCATGAGATTTAGATTTAGCTCTACAGAGTGTGCCTGCCATGATCTTGACCCAAAACATAAGCCTAGCTTGTGTTCTCACACTTCCTTCCTCACAATTCTGGCCCACAAGCCCTCCAGTGTGAGAATTCCGTCGCCACAATGCAGCACTCTTCCTTCCCTCCAGAAGAAAAACGTTGCCCCTGGGGCTACCCAGAAACGCCAAATGAGGATCAACCTGCATGCCACTCAACTTTACTCCAATTATACAGTCTAAGCTTGGCACTAATGCCCTGTCTGACACAGCCTGAGCCTGGACCTCCTGGATGACACCCAGAAAGGTGGTGTCACACCTAAGGACTGTGCCAGTGCTCTCCAAGGGAACTCTGCCCGTTTCATTTGCCACACCCTTACAGATTAGGAGAAACCTCCAATTCCCAAGACCAGTCCAATAGTGTTGGCCTCCCCCAACAAACATGGGTGATCTGACACAAGCTGAGCAGTGACCTCCATTCTGAATCTTAGACAGAGACACTCAGAGGAGAATATTGAAAAGGACAGGCCCCTAGACCGTAATCAGATCCATTGCTTTGGATTCCAGGCATTGTTCCCCAGATGCTTGGTTTCCAATACCAGGTTGTGGGGGTTTCAGAACAAATCTCGTCTCTACATGGGAAACTTGCTCTTTGGAGCTGCATCAAAACCTCAGGTTAGGAGAATTCTTCAGGGCAACAGAGCCACTGCCCCATTCCAAGGGATCCATGGACACAAATCCACATCATGACTGATCCTCATGAGATTCCATTTCAATTCAGGCCCCTCGGTTGTTCCCCCAGTGACAGCAGATCAAATCCTCCTTTTCACTAGGACACAATTGGAATGCAAGTTGGACTGCCCAGGCATCCATCATTAGAACTGTGCTTTGGAGCATTTCTTATGGGACGTCCTTGATCCATCCAAAAAGTCGTGACTGTCCCGCTGACGGAATCCTTGTGGTTTGGAGCATCACACACTCACAAAGTTGGAAATCTTCCATGGTTTCCTGATGCCCCCCCCCACCTTCATGAAGGGGACATCATGTACAGAAACTCCAACCTAAGCCAACATCTGATCCTCGCCCTGACTTCAGATGCACGAGATCTCATTTCAGGTCTGTAGAGTGTGCCTGCCATGTCACCGCTGCGAATTCAAAGCTGAACTTGTGTTCTCAGACTTCTGTCCTAAAACACCTGGCCCACAAGCCCTGAAGTTGGCAATTCTGGAGCCAGAATGCAGCACTCTGCCTGCCCTGCAGAAGAAAATCTTTGCCCTATGGGGCCAACCAGAAACCCCAAATGAGGACCAACCTTCACATCACTCGACTGTACCCCAATTATACAGTCTAGCCTGGGGACTAATGCCCTGCCTGACACAGCCTGAGCCCAGACCTCATGATGGACAGACATCTGGCCGAACACTAAGTGCATTGGACCCACCATGGCCTTAGGTTGTCATCTCTTACCAACCTCGGTTTTCAGGCTTCAGAATCTAGACCTTATCTCTACTCACTGCCATGCCGTGTACGTGATGCAGAAATCAGAACTCCTCCTTCCCCATGACCAGAAACCCTGTGGTTGGCATGTTGTCCAACGTGCAGTGTAGGAGAAACCAGCATGGCCCATGAGGCCCCAGACATGCTTGAGGGCTGCGATGGGCACAAACACACATTAGGATCCTAAGCATGATCCCGGGCCTCAAGTAAAGCCTCTCCGGGGATGGACCAAGAGCCCACATATGGAGATTACCATGCCCCTACTCCCCAGGCCTTAACCAGTGCTTGAGAAGTCTAGTCACCCCTACTCAGATCTCTTCTCTAGAATCCCTCCTTGGTGGGACACATGAGGTTAAAAAAAAAAAATAGAGAAAGGACTCCTACCGTCCAAAGAATGACCGCAAACACTTGGAATTGGGCCAAATTCACAGACAGAAATACTCGTCCATGGCTGATGAGGCCATCCTGACATTCCACGGCCACCATTGACACAAAATCCGGAGACAAAAGCCTGAACAAAGCGCCCTTTGTTCAAAGCCTGAATAATTCTCACGGTCTGTAGATCGGGCCTGCCATACCTATGTCCCCAAACCTAAGCCACGTTTGTGTTTTCAGACTTCTGTCTCCATTGTCCTGGCCCACACACCCTCAAGGCTTGGCCCCATGGAGCCACACCTCAGGACTGTGCCTGCCCTCTCCATGGGAATTCTGCTCATTCCTTTGGCACAACCTGACAGATTAGGAGCAACATCCGAAGTCCCCGAGGCCACCCCAATATTGTAGGATGTCCGGGACAAACAGGGACCATCTGCCACAAGCTGAGCCACTACCTCCAATCAGACCTGTAGATAGATATCCATAGAAAAGAAGATTGAACAGGACAGGCACCTAGGCCCTAAACGGATCCATTGCTTTTGTTTTCACGTATCTCTCCTCAGAGGCCTGGATTCCAATACCAGCACATGGGGGTTTCTGGAGCTACCAATCAGAACAAATCGCATGCCACATGGGAATCATGCTATATGGAACTGTGTCAAAACCTCCAGTTAGGAGAAAATTTCACGTCACTGGAGCCACCGCCCCATTCCAATGTCTCAACGGACACAATCCCACATTATGACCCATCCTCAGGAGAGTCCATTTCAACTCAAACCTGGCGGTTGCTCACCCAGTGCCAGCAGATCAAACCTGCTTTGTCACTAGGAGACAATTGGAATGCGAGTTCGTTGCCCAGGTATCCGTTGTTAGAACTCTGCTCTGGAGAAATTCCTAATGGGGTGTCCTTGATCCATTCAACAGGTCTCAACTGTCCTGCAGAAGGAATCCTTGTGGTTTGCAGCATCACACACTCGCACCGTGGGAAAACCTCCATGGCCTCGTGATGCCTCCACCTTCAGGTAGAGGACATCATGGACAGAAACTCCCGTCTGATCCTCGCCCTGACTTCAGATGCATGAGATCTCAATTCAGCTCTGCAGAGTGTGCCTGCCTTGCCCTCGCCCAAAACCTAAGCCAGCTCACGTTCTCAGACTTCCGTCCTCACACTCCTGGCCCACAAGCCTTCCACTTTGGGAATTCTGGAGACAAAATGCAGCACTCTGCCTGCCCTCCAGAAGAGAGACTTTGCCCTAGGGGTCTACCCAGAAACATCAAATGAGGATCAACCTGCAATTCTCTAGACTGTACCCCAATTATACAGTCTAGCCTGGGCACTAATGCCCTGTCTGACACAGCCTGACCCCAGACCTCGTGACCGACACCCAGACACCTGGCCTCACACTGAACACAACGAACATGCCATGGCCTTAGGTCATCATCTCTTCCCAACCTTGTTCTTCAGGCTTCAGAACCTAGACATTATCTCCACTCACAACTAAGTGATGTACGTGATGCAGAAATCAGAACTTCACCTTCCCCATGACCAGAAACCTTGTGGTTGGCATGTTGTCCAACGTTCAGTATATGAGAACCCAGCATGGCCCATGAGGCCTCAGACATGCTTGAGGGCTTCGATGGGCACAAACACACATTAGGACCCTAAGCATGAACCCTGGCCTCAAGTAAAGCCTCTCCGGGGCTGGACCAAGAGCCTGCATATGGGACTTGCCATGCCCCTACTCCCCCAATCCTAGCCAGAGCTTGAGAAGTCTAGTCAACCTTATTCAGAGCTCTTTCCTGGAATCCCTCTTTGGTGGGACACATAAGGTAAAAAAAAAAAACAAAAAAAAAACAAAAAAAAACACCAAGATAAAGAAAAAAAAAAAGTAAGGACTCCTACCATCCAAAGAATGACCCCAAACACTTGGAATCTGGCCAAATCCACAGAGAGAAATACTCGTCCATGGTCGATGAGGCCAGCCTGACATTCCACGGCCACCATTGACACAAAATCCGGAGACAAAAACCTGAAAAAGCGCCACACACTTGCCCTTTGTTCAGAGCCCCCAAAATTCTCAAGGTCTGTAGATCGGGCCTGCCATACCTATGTCCCCAAACCTAAGCCGAGTTTGTGTTTTCAGACTTCTGTCTCCATTGTCCTCACCCACACATTCTAAAGGCTGGGCCCCATGTAGCCACACCTCAGGACTGTGCCTGCCCTCTCCAAGGGAATTCTGCTCATTCATTTCGCACAACCTGACAGATTAGGAGAATCATCCAAAATCTCTGAGGCCATCCCAATAGTGTAGGATTTCCTGGACATACAGGGACCCTCTGGCACAAGCTGAGCCACTACCTCCAATCAGAACCTTAGACAGATATCCATAGAAAAGAATATTGAACAAGACAGGCACCTAGGCCCTAATTGGATCCATTGCTTTTGTTTTCAGGCATCTCTCCTCAGAGGCCTGGATTCCAATACCAGCATAAGGGGGTTTCCAGAGATACCTATCAGAAAAAATCTCGTCTCCACATGGGAATCTTGCTCTATGGAGCTGTGTCATAACCTCCAGTTAGGAGAAAACTTCAGGTCACTGGAGCCACTGCCCCATTTGAATATCTCCATGGACACAATCCCAAATTATGACCCATCCTCAGGAGAGTCCATTTCAACTAAACCCCCTCGGTTGCTACTCCAGAGCCAGCAGATTGAACCTGCCTTGTCGCTAGGAGACAATTGAAATGCGAGTTGGGCTCTTCAGGCATCCATCCTTAGAACCCTGCTCTTGCGTCGTTCCTTATGGGACATCCTTGAGCCATCCAACAGGTCTCGACTGTCCCACAGGAGTCCTTGTGCATGGAACACCTAACAACTCATATCATGGAAAGCTTCCAAGGTCACATGATGCCCCCAATCTTCATGAAGGCAGATCATGGAAAGAAACTCCAACCTGAGCCAACAGCTGATCTTCGCCTTGACTTCAGATGCACGAGATCTTGATTCAGCTCTTCAGAGTGTACCTGCTGTGCCCTCACCCCAAAACCTAAGCGTAGCTAGTGTTCTCCGACTTCCGTCCTCACTCTCCTGGACCACACGCCCTCTATTTTGGGATTTTCGATGACACAGTGCTGCACTCTGCCTGCCCTCTAGAAGAAAAATATTGCCCTATGGGTCTACCCAGAAACCTCAAATGAGGATAAACCTGCACGTCACTCAACTGTACACCAAATATATAGTCTAGCCTGTGCACTAATGCCCTGTCCGACAGAACCTGAGGCCTGAATTCCCAACCGACACCCAGACAGCTTGCAGTACACTGAGAACATCTGAACCGCCATGGCCTTAGGTCGCCATCTCTTTCCAACTTCGGTTTTCAGGCTACAGAATCCTAGACCTTATCTCTACTCACTTCCCATGGGTGAACGTGATGCAGAAATCAGAACTCCTCCTGCCCTCTCGCCAGAATCTTGTGGTTGGCATCTTGTCCAACGTTCAGTGGAGGACCCCTGTAGGGCCTACAGGGGTAGTAGTAGGGCCCCTGAGGGTAGTGTAGGGTCCCTGAGGCCCTGCCTATGCTTAAGAGCTGCGGTGGGCTCAAACACACATTGGGACCCTCAGTTTGAGCCCTGTCCTCAAGTAAAGCCTCTCAGTGGCTGGACCATGAGCCCGCATATGGGGCCTGCCATGCCCCAAGTCACCCAATCTTAACCAGAGGTAGAGACATCTAGTCACCCCTACTCAGGGCTCTGCTCTGGAAACCCTCTTTGGTGGGACATTTGAGGTAAATAAACACAGAAAGGACTCCTCCCACTCACAGAATTACCCCAATCACTTGGGATTGGGCCATCCCAAGTGATTGGGGTCCAGAGAGAAAGACTCGTCCATGGCCCATGAGGCCAGCCCGACATTCCATGGCCACTATTGACACAAAATCCAGAGACATAAGCTTCAGCAAGCGTTCACACTCACCCTTAGGTCATAGCCCAAAAAATTCTCCTCATAGTCTGTAGATTGGGCCTGCCATACCTACGTCCCCAAACCTAAGCCGAGTTTGTGTTTTCAGACTTCTATCCTGACATCCCTGTCCCACACACCCTCCAGACTGAGGCCCCTGGAGCCACACCTCAGGACTGTGCCTGCCCTCTCCAAGGAAATTCTTCCCATTCCATTGGCCACAACCCTACAGATAAGGAGAAACCTCCAAAGTCCCAGAGGCCATTCCAATAGTGTAGGCCACCCAGGACAAAGAGGGGCGATCTCTCACAAACTGAGCAACGACGTCAACTCACCCGTAGACAGATAACCCAAGAGAAGAAGATTAAACTGGACTGGCCCCTAGAATGTAATTGGTTCCATTGCTTTTTTTTTCTAAGCATCTCTCCTCAGAGGCCTGTTTTCCAATACCAGCATATGGGGGATTCCAGAGATACCAATCAGAACAAATCTTGTCTTCACACGGGAAACTTATCCTTTGGAGCACTGTAAAAGCCTCCAGTTAGGAGAAACCTTCAGGTAGCCGGAGCAACCGCCCTATTCCAAGGTCTCCATGGACACATACCCGCATTATGACCATTCGGCAGGAGAGTACATTTCAACTCAGCCCCGTCGATTACTCCCCCAGAGGTAGAATATCAAACCTGCCTTGTCGCTAGGAGACAACTGGAATGCAAAGCAGACTCTCTAGGCATCCATCCATGGAATCCTGCTCTGGCGCCGTTCCATATGGGATGTCCTGGAGCCTTCCAACAGGTCTTGACTGTCCCACAGAAGGAATCCTTGCAGATTGGAGCATCTCACAACTCCTATCGTGGGAAAACCTACATGGCCTCATGAGAGGCTCCCCTTTATAAAGGGGCCATCATGGACAGAAACTCCAACCTGAGCCAACTTCTGATGCATTGCTTTGGTTTCTAGGTATCTCTCCTCAGAGGCCTGGTTTCCAATATCAGAATATGGGGGCTTCCTAAGGAAACAATCAGAACAGATCTCATCTCCACATGGGAAACTTGCTCTTTGGAGCTGTGTCAATACCTCAGGTTAGGAGGATCCTTCAGGGCGCTGGCACCATGGCCCAATCCCAAGGTCTCCAAGGACACAAACTTACATTATGAACCATTCTCAGGAGAGTCCATTTCAAATCAGCCCACTCTGCTGCTCACCCAGAGCCAGCAGATCAAACCTTCCTTGTCACTAGGAGACAGTTAGAATGGGAGGCGGGCTGCCCAGGCATCCATCCTTAGAACCCTGCTCTGGAGAACTTCTTTATGGGATGTCTTGAATCCAACCAACCTGTCTTGACTGTCTCGCAGAATGAATCCTTGTGGTTTGAAGCATCACACAATAACACTGTGAGAAAACCTCCATATCCTCATGATGACCCACACCTTCATAAATGGGACATCATGGACAGAAACTCCATCCTAAGCCAAAGTCTGATCCTCGCCCTGAATTCAGAAGCATGAGATCTCGATTCAGCACTTGAGAGTGTGCCTCCTGGGCCCTCGCCTTGAAACCTAAGCCTATCTTGTGTTCTCAGACTTCCGTCCTCAGAATCCTGGCCACACCCCTCCAGTTTGGAAATTCTGGAGACACAATGCAGCACTCTGCCTGGTCTCCAGAAGAAAAATGTTGCCCTATAGGGCTAACCAGAAACGCCAAATGAGTAACAACCTGCATGCCACTCGACCATACCCCAATTATACAGTCTAGCCTGTGCACTAAAGCCCTGTCTGACACAGCCTGAGGGCAGACCTCCAGTCCAACACCAGGACAGCTGGCCGTACACAGAGCATATCATACCCACAATGGCTTTAGGCCATCATCTCTACCCAACCTCAATTTTCACCTTCAGAACCTAGACCTTATCTACACTCACTGCTCAGGAGTGAACGTGATGCAAGAATCAGAACGTCTCCTTCACCATGGCAAGAAACCTTGTGGTTGGCATGTTGTCCAACGTTCATTGTAGGAGAAAGCAGCATGGACTATGAGGTCCCACCTATCCCTGAGGGCCACAATTTGCACAAACACATATTGTGACCCTCAGTGTGAGCCCTATCCTCATATGAAGCCTCTTAGTGACTGGAACAACAGCCCACATATGGGGCTTGCCAAGCCCCTAGTCACCCAATCTCAACCAGAGTTCGAGATGTCTAGTCACCCGACTCAGGGCTCTGCTCTGGAATCCCTCTTTGGTGGGACACCTGAGGTAAAAAAAAAAAAAAAAAATACAGAAAGGACTTTTCCCATCCACAGAATGATCCCAACCCCTTGGGATCAGGCCAAATCACCAGAGAAAGAATTGTGCATGGCCCTTGAGGACACCCCGACATTCCACGGCCACCGTTGACACAAAATCCAGAGACAAAAGCCTGAGCAAGCTCCACATACTCGCCCTTTGTTCATAGCCCGGAAAATTCTCACGTTCTGTAGATCGAGCCTTCATACATACATCCCCAAACCTAAGCTGAGTTTGTGTTTTCAGACTTCTGTCCCCACAGGCCTGGCCCACACACCATCCAAGCTGGGGCCCCTGGAGCCACACCTCAGGACTGTGGCTTCCCTCTCCAGGGGAATTCTGCCACTTCCATTGGCCACAACCTTATAGATTAGGAGAAACCTCCAAACTCCCCGAGGCCATCCGAATAGTGTTGGCTGCCCAGGACAAACAGGGATGATCTTTCACAAGTTAGGAAACTACCTCCACTCAGACCCAGAGACAGATATCCCCATAGAATAATAATGAACTGGACAGGCACTTAGGCCCTAATCAGATCCATTGCTTTTGTTTCCAGGCATCTCTCCTCAGAGGCCTGGTTTCCAATACCAGCATAGGGGGATTACTGAGGCACTCATCAGAAAAATCTCGTCTCCACATAGGAAATGTACTCTTTGGAGCTCTATAAAAACCTCTGTTTAGGAGAAACTTTCAGGGCCCCGGATCAAGCGCCCCATTCCAGGGTCTCCATGGACTTAAAACCACATTATGATCTATCCTCGGGAGCCTCCATGTCAACTCAACCCCCTTGGTTTCTCCCCCAGGGCCTGCAGATCAAACCTGCCTTGTCGCTAGGAGACAACTAGAATGGGAGGTGGGCTGCCTAGGCATCAATCCTTAGAACCCTACTCTGGAGTCATTCCATATGGGACATCCTAGAGCCATCCAACAGGTCTCAAGTGTCCCACAGAAGGAATCTTTGCAGTCTGGAGCATCTCAGAACTCCCATTGTGGGAAAATCTACATGGCCTCTTGAGACGCTCCACTTTATAAAGTGGCCATCATGGACAGAAACTCCAACCTGAGCAAACGTCTGATATTCGCCCTGACTTCAGGTGCATGAGATCATGATTCAGCTCTGCAGAGTGTGCCTTCTGTGCCCTCACCCCCAAAACTAAGCCTAGCTTGTGTTCTCAGACTACAGTCCTCACACCCCTGGCCCAAAATCCCTACAGTTTGGCAATTCTGGGGCCACAATGCAGCACTCTGCCTGCCCTCCCAGAGAAAAAACGTTGCCTTATGGAACTACCTAGAGACCCGTATGAGGATCAATTGAACGCCACTCGACTGCACCCCAAATATTCAGTCTACCCTGTCTAATGCCTTGTCTGACACAGCATGAGCCCACACCTCCAGACCTACGCTCAACAGCTGGCCGCACACTGAGCTCATTGGACCCAACAGGTCCTTAGGTCTTCATCTCTTCCCAACCTTGGTTTTCAGGTTTCAGAACCTAGACCTAAACTCCAATCACTGTCCAGGGGTTAACGTGATGCAGAAGTCACAACTCTTCCTTCGCCATGGCCAGAAACCTTGTGGTTGGCATATTCTCCAACGTTCAGTGTCGGAGAATCCAGCGTGGCCCATGAGGCCCTTCCCATGCTTGAGGGCCTTGTTGGCACAAATAGGCATTGTGACCCTCAGCATGAGCCCTGTCCTCAAGGAAGGCCTCTCAGTGTCTGAATCAAGAGCCCACATATTGGACATGCCATGCCCCTAGGCCCCCAAACTAAAACAGAGGTGGGGTTGCCCAGTTGTCCCTCCCGAGGACTCTGCTCTTGAATCCCTCCTTTATTGGGACACATGAGGTACAAAAAATAAAATAAAATAAAATAAAAAACAGAAAGGACTCCTCCCGTCCCACAGAATGTACCCAAACTCTTGGGATTGGGTCAAATCCTCAGAGAAGGAAAGCCGTCCACAACCCATGAGGCCACGCCAGCATTCCACCCACATTGTTGACACAAATCCAGAGACAAAATCTGAGTAATCACCTCAAACTCACACTTTTTCATATCCTGAAGTGTTATCACGGTCTGTAGATTGGGCGTGCCATAACTATGTCCCCAATCCTAAGCGGAGTTTGTGTTTTCAGATTTTTGCTCCACAGGCCTGGCCCACACACCCTCAAAGTTGGGCCCCTAGAGCCAAACTCAGAAGTTTGCCTGCCCTCTCCAGGGGATTTCTGCCCATTCCATTGACCACAACCTTATAGATTAGGAGAAACTCCAAAGTCCCGAGGCCATTCCAATATTATAGGTCGCCCAGGACAAACAGGGGCGATCTGACACAATCTGAGCAACTACCTCACCTCAGATACTTAGACACGTATCCCCAGCAAAGAGATTGAACCGGACAGGCACCTAGGCTCTAATCATATCCATTGCTTTTGTTTCCAGTCATCTCTCCTCAGAGGCCTGGTTTCCAATACCAGCATATGGGAGATTCCTTAGGCACTCATCAATTCACAATTCTCTTCTCTACATAGGAAACATACTCTTTAGAGCTCCATCAAAACCTCCGGTTATGAACATCCCTCAAGGACCCGGATCAAGACCCCATTCCAAGGTCTCCATGGACACAAATGCACATTATGACCCATCCTCAACTCACCCATTTCAAAACACCCGATTCGGTTGCTCCACTAGATCAGGCAGATCGAACTTGCCTTGGCTCTATGAGACACCTGGAATGGGAGGCAGGCTGCCCAGGCATCCATCCTTAGAACCCTGCTCTGGATAACTTCCTTATGGGATGTCCTGGAGCCATCCACCGGTCTCACCTGTCCCACAGAAGGAATCATTGCGGTTTGGAGCATCTCACAATTCAAATCGTGGGAAAAACTCCATGTCCTCGTGACACCCTCCCATTCCTGAAGGGGCCATCATGGACAGAAACTCCGACCTAAGCCAACGTCTGATCCTAGCTCTGTCTTCAGGTATACGGGATCTTGAATCATCTCTGCAGAGGGTGCCTGCCGTCCCTTCACCCCGAAATCTAAGTCTGGCTTGTGTTCTCAGAATTTTTTCCTCACACTCCTGGCCCACAAACCTTCCAGTTTGGGAATTCTGGAGCCAGTATGTGACACTGTGTCTTCCCTCCAGAAGAAAAATGTTGCCCTCTGGGGCTACCCAGTAACCACAAATGAGTACCATCCTGCACGAAACTCGACTGCACCCCAATGATACAGTCTAGCCTGGGCACTAATTCCCTGTCTGCCACAGCCTGAGCATGCACCTCCCAACCCACACTCAACAGCAGGCCGAACACTGAGCACATCAGACACACCATGGCCTTAGGGCTTCATCTCTTCCCAACCTCAGTTTTCAGGCTTCAGAACCTAGACCTTAAATCCAATCATAGTCCAGGAGTGAAAGTGTGGCAGAAATTAGAACTCCTTCTTCCCCATGGCCAGAAAACTTGTGGTTGCCATATTGTGCAACGTTCAGTGTAGGAGAAACCAGCATGGTACATTAGGCCACCCCCTAACTTGAGGGGCTCTTGGGCACAAAAACACATTGTGAAACTCAGTGTGAGACCTATCCTCAAGGAAGGCCTCTCAGTGTCTGGACCAAGAGCCCACATATGGGGCTTGCCATGTTCTTAGGTCCCAATGTTAACCAGAGGTCTGGTTGTCCAGTTGCCCCAACCCACGACTCTGCTCTGGAATCCCTCATTTGGTGATCCACCTGAGGAAAAAAAAAAAAATAAACAAAAAAAAATAAAAATAAACAAAAAAACCAGAAAGGCCTCCTCCCTTCCCACAGAATGAACCCAAACTCTTGGGATCAGGTCAAATCCCCAGAAAGGGAGCCTCATCGATGGCCCATGAGGACACCCCGACATTCCATGGCAATCGGTGACACATTTCCAGAAAAAAAAAAAAAAAGCATGAGCAAGCATCTCACATCGCCCTTTGTTCATATCCCGAAGAGTTCTCCTCACGGTCTATAGATCGGGCCGGCCATACCTACATCCCCCAACCTAAGTGGAGTTTGTGTTTTCAGACTTTTGTCCAAATAGCCCTGGACCACACACGCTCCACACTTGGGTCCCTGGAGCCACACCTCAGGACTGTGCTTCCCTTTCAAGGGAATTCTTCCCATTCCATTGGCCACAACCTTGCAAATGAGGAAAAACCTCCAAAGTCACCGAGGCCATCCCATTAGTGTAGGCCGCCCAGGACAAACAGGGGTGATCTCAAACCAGCTGAGCAACTACCTCCACTCAGACAACAGATGTCCCCAGAGAAGAATATTGAACCGGTCAGGCCCCTAGGCCCTAATCAGATCCATTGCTTTGGTTTCCAGGCATCTCTCCTCAGAGGCCTCGTTTCCAATACCAGCATATGGTGGTTTCCTGAGGCACCATTAAAAACAAATCTCGTCTCCCCATGGAAAACTTGCTCATTGGAGCTTTGTCATAACCTCGGGTTAGGAGAATCCTTCAGGGCCCTGGTGCCACTGCCCCATACCAAGGTCTCCATGGACTCAAACCAACGTTAAGACCATTCTCAGGAAAGTCCATTTCAACTCAGCCCCCTCTGTTACTACCCCAAGACAGCAGATCAAACGTTGCTTGTTGCTAGGAGACAATTGGAATGTGAGGCTGGCTACCCTGGCATCCATACTTAGAACCCTGTTCTGGAAAAATACATTATAAGACGTCCTGGAGCCATCCAACAAATCTTAATTGTCCCACAGAAGAAATCCTTGTGGTTTGGAGCATCTCACAACTCCAATAGTGGGAAAACCCCCATGGCCTCATAATGCCCCCCCTTCCTGAAGGGGCCCACATGGACAGAAACTCAAACCTGAGCCAAAGTCTGAACCTCGACCTGACTTCAGACGCATGAAATCTCAATTCAGCTCTGCAGAGTGTGCCTGCCATGTCCTTGCCCCGAAACCTAAGCCTAGCTTGTGTTCTCAGACTTCCGTCCTCACTCTCCTGGCCCACAAGCCCTCCAGTTTGGGAATTCCGAAGCCACAATGCAGCACTCTGCCTGCCCTCCAGAAGAAAAACTTTGCCCTATGCTGCTAATAAGAAACCCCAAATGATTTTCTAATGCATGCCACTCGATTGTAAAGCAATTATACAGCCCACCCTGTATTCTAATGCCCTGTCTGGCACAGCCTGAGACAAGACATCCCAAACGACACCCAGACAGCTGGCCCCAACCTGGACACATAGGACCCGCTATGGCTGTAGGTCGTCATCTCTTCCCAACCTCGGTTTTCAGGTTTCAGAACCTAGACCTTATCTCCAATCACTGCCCAGGGGTGAACGTGATGCAGAAATTAGAATTCCTCCTTCCCCATGGCCAGAAACCTTGTGGTTGGCATGTTGTCCAACGTTCTATGTGGGAAAACCTACATTGTCCGAAAGGCCACGCCAGTGCTTGAGGGCCGCCTAGGGCACAGACATGCATTGTGACCTGCAGCGTGAGTCCCGTATTAAAGTAACGCCTCTCAGTGGCTGGACCAAGATCCTGCATATGGGGCTTGTCATATCCATAGGCCCCCAGCCTTAACCAGAGGGCGAGTATTCCAGTTGTCAGTACCCACTGCTATGCTCTAGAATCCCTCTACTGAGGGGACACATGAGGCAGAAAACCGGACACTTCCCTTCCCACAGAATGACCCCAAACACTTGGCGGCTGGACAAACTACCAGAGAGGGAGACTTCTACGACCCATGAGGCAACTCCTACATTAAACGGACATTGTGGACAAAACATCCAGAGACAAAAGCCTGAGCGACTGCCTCCCTCTCACCCTTCTTTCATATCCAGAGTAGCTCCCCTCATGGTCTGTAGATCAGGCCTGACCTAACCTCGGCCCCAAACCTGAGCTGAGTTAGGGTTTTTGGATGTCTGTCTGCACAGCCATGGCCCACACAGCCTCCAGGCTGGGGTCTCTGGAGCCACACCACAGAACTGTGCCTGCTCTCTCCTAAGAAACTGCCCATTCCATTGGCCACAACTCTACAAAATAGTAGAAACCTCAAGGTCCCCAAGGACATCCCACTACCGCAAGCCGCACTGGACAAATAGGGGCATTATGACACAAGCTGAGCAACTACTACCTCCATGCAGACACACAGACAGATATCCGCAGAGACAGAAGATTGAACCAGAGAGGCCCCTAGGCCCTATTATGAACTCTTGCTTTGGTGTCCAGGTATCACTCCTCAGAGGCCTGGGTTCGAAGACCAGCATATGGGGCTTTCCTGAGGCACCAGACAGAAGACCTCTCATCTCCACATGGGAAGCTTCCTTGTTGGAGTTGTGTCAAGCCCTTCGGGTTGGAGAATCCAGCAGAGTCCCCTAGCTACTGCCACATTCCAAGGTCTCCATGGCCACCAACCCACATTATGACTCATCCTCAGGAGAGTCCATTTAAACTCAGCCTTCTGGGTAGCTCACCCAAGAGCCCGCAGATTGAGCGTGCCTTCTCTCGACCAGGCAATGGGAAGGTGAGTTGGCGTTTCTCGGCATCCATGCTTAGGCCCCTGCTCTCGAGCCTTTCTGTATGGGGCATCCTGGAACCATCCAATAGTACTCGACTGTCCTGAAGAAGGAAACTTTGAAGTTTGGAGCATCTCACAACTCCCAGCGTAGGGAAACATCCCTGGCCTCATGACGTCCCCACCCCCTTCAGGAAGGGGCCGTCATGGACACAAACTCCAGCTTGAGGCCACATCTGATACTCGCCCTGACCTCACCTGCAGGAGATCTCGATTCAGCCTCTGCAGAGTGGGCCTGCCATGCTCTTGGCCCCAAAACTCGTGCTAGCTTGTGTTTTCAGACTTCCTTCCTCACAATCCTGGCCACACCCCTCCAGTTTGGCAATTCCGGAGACGCAATGCAGCACTCTGCCTGCCCTCCAGAAGAAAAATGTTGCCCTATAGGGCTAACCGGAAACGCCAAATGAGTAACAACCTGCATGCCACTCGACCATACCCCAATTATACAGTCTAGCCTGTGCACTAAAGCCCTGTCTGACACAGCCTGAGGGCAGACCTCCAGTCCAACACCCAGAAAGCTGGCCGTACACAGAGCATATCACACCCGCAATGGCTTTAGGCCATCATCTCTACCCAACCTCAGTTTTCACCTTCAGAACCTAGACCTTATCTCCACTCACTGCTCAGGAATGAATGTGATGCAAGAATCAGAACTTCTCCTTCGGCTTGGCAAGTAACCTAGTGGTTGGCATGTTGTCCAATGTTCATTGTAGGAGAAAGCAGCATGGACTATGAGGCCCCACCTAACCCTGAGGGCCACAATATGCACAAACACACATTGTGACCCTCAGCGTGAGCCCTATCCTCATGTAAAGCCTCTTAGTGACTGGAACAACAGCCCACATATGAGGCTTGCCAAGCCTCTAGTCCCCCAATCTCAACCAGAGTTCGAGATGACTAGTCACCCCTACTCAGGGCTCTACTCTGGAATCCCATTTTGGTGGGACACCTGAGGAAAAAAAAAAAACATATATATATATATATATACATATATATATATATATATATATATATATATATATACATATATATATATATATATATATATACATACACAGAAAGGACTCTTCCAATCCACAGAATGATCCCAACCACTTGGGATCAGGCCATATCACCAGAGAAAGAATTGTCCATTGCCCTTGAGGACATCCCGACATTCCACGGCCACCGTTGACACAAAATCCAGAGACAAAAGCCTGAGCAATCGCCACATACTCTCCCTTTGTTCATAGCCCGGAAAATTCTCACGTTCTGTAGATCGAGCCTTCATACATACATCCCCAAATCTAAGCTGAGTTTGTGTTTTCAGACTTCTGTCCCCACAGGCCTGGCCCACACACCATCCAAGCTGGGGCCCCTGGAGCCACACCTCAGGACTGTGGCTTCCCTCTCCAGGGGAATTCTGCCATTTCCATTGTCCACAACCCAATAGATTAGGAGAATCCTCCGAACTCCCCGAGGCCATCCGAATAGTGTTGGCTGCCCAGGACACACTGGGATGATCTTTCACAAGTTAGGAAACTACCGCCACTCAGACCCAGAGACAGATATCCCCATAGAATAAGATTGAACTGGACAGGCACTTAGGCCCTAATCAGATCCATTGCTTTTGATTCCAGTCATCTCTCCTCAGAGGCCTGGTTTCCAATACCAGCATATGGGAGATTCCTTAGGCACTCATCAAAACAATTCTCCTCTCTACATAGGAAACATACTCTTTAGAGCTCCATCAAAACCTCCTGTTATGAACATCCCTCAAGGCCCCGGTTCAAGCACCCCATTCCAAGGTCTACATGGACACAAATGCACATTATGACCCATCCTCAACTCACCCATTTCAACACACCCGCCTCGGATGCTCCCGTAGATCCAGCAGATCGAATTTGCCTTGGCTCTATGAGACACCCGGAATGGGAGGCAGGCTGCCCAGGCATCCATCCTTAGAACCCTGCTCTGGATAACTTCCTTATGGGATGTCCTGGAGCCATCCAACAGGTCTCGACTGTCCCACAGAAGGAATCATTGCGGTTTGGAGCATCTCACAATTCCCATCGTGGGAAAACCTCCATGTCCTCGTGACACCCTCCCCTTCATGAAGGGGCCGTCATGGACAGAAACTTCGACCTAAGCCAACGTCTGATCCTAGCTCTGTCTTCAGGTATACAGGATCTCGAATCATCTCTGCAGAGGGTGCCTGCCGTCCCCTCACCCCGAAATCTAAGTCTGGCTTGTGTTCTCAGAATTTTTTCCTCACACTCCTGGCCCACAAGCCTTCCAGTTTGGGAATTCTGGAGCCAGTATGTGACACTGTGTCTTCCCTCCAGAAGAAAAACGTTGCCCTCTGGGGCTACCCAGTAACCACAAATGAGTACCATCCTGCACGAAACTCGACTGCACCCCAATGATACAGTCTAGCCTGGGCACTAATTCCCTGTCTGCCACAGCCTGAGCCTGCACCTCCCAACCCACACTCAACAGCTGGCCGAAAACTGAGCACATCAGACACACCATGGCCTTAGGTCTTCATCTCTTCCCAACCTCAGTTTTCAGGCTTCAGAACCTAGACCTTAAATCCAATCACAGTCCAGGAGTGAAAGTGTTGCAGAAATTAGAACTCCATCTTCCCCATGACCAGAAAACTTGTGGTTGCCATATTGTACAATGTTCAGTGTAGGAGAAACCAGCATGGTACATTAGGCCACGCCCTGACTTGAGGGGCTCCTTGGGCACAAAAACACATTGTGAAACTCAGTGTGAGACCTATCCTCAAGGAAAGCCTCTCAGTGTCTGGACCAAGAGCCCACATATGGGGCTTGCCATGTTCTTAGGTCCCAATGTTAACCAGAGGTCTGGTTGTCCAGTTGCCCAACCCACGACTCTGCTCTGGAATCCCTCATTTGGTGGTCCACCTGAGGTAAAAAAAACAAAACAAAACAAAAACAAAAACAAAAAAAAATAAACAAAAAAAACAGAAAGGCCTCTTCCCTTCCCTCAGAATGACCCCAAACTCTTGAGATCAGGTCAAATCCCCAGAAAGGGAGCCTCATCGATGGCCCATGAGGACACCCCGACATTCCATGGCAATCGGTGACACATTTCCAGAAAAAAAAAAAAAAAAGCATGAGCAAGCACCTCACATTCGCCCTTTGTTCATATCCCGAAGAGTTCTCCTCACGGTCTATAGATCGGGCCGGCCATACCTACATCCCCCAACCTAAGTGGAGTTTGCGTTTTCAGACTTTTGTCCAAATAGCCCTGGACCACACACGCTCCACACTTGGGTCCTTGGAGCCACACCTCAGGACTGTGCTTCCCTTTCAAGGGAATTCTTCCCATTCCATTGGCCACAACCTTGTAAATGAGGAAAAACCTCCAAAGTCACCGAGGCCATCCCAATAGTGTAGGCCGCCCAGGACAAACAGGGGTGATCTCAAACCAGCTGAGCAACTACCTCCACTCAGACAACAGATGTCCCCAGAGAAGAATATTGAACCGGACAGGCCCCTAGGCCCTAATCAGATCCATTGCTTTGGTTTCCAGGCATCTCTCCTCAGAGGCCTCGTTTCCAATACCAGCATATGGTGGTTTCCTGAGGCACCATTAAAAACAAATCTCGTCTCCCCATGGAAAACTTGCTCATTGGAGCTTTGTCATAACCTCGGGTTAGGAGAATCCTTCAGGGCCCTGGTGCCACTGCCCCATACCAAGGTCTCCATGGACTCAAACCAACGTTAAGACCATTCTCAGGAAAGTCCATTTCAACTCAGCCCCCTCTGTTACTACCCCAAGACAGCAGATCAAACGTTGCTTGTTGCTAGGAGACAATTGGAATGTGAGGCTGGCTACCCTGGCATCCATACTTAGAACCCTGTTCTGGAAAAATACCTTATAAGACGTCCTGGAGCCATCCAACAAATCTTAATTGTCCCACAGAAGGAATCCTTGTGGTTTGGATCATCTCACAACTCCAATAGTGGGAAAACCCCCATGGCCTCATAATGCCCCCCCTTCCTGAAGGGGCCCACATGGACAGAAACTCAAACCTGAGCCAAAGTCTGAAGCTGGACCTGACTTCAGACGCATGAAATCTCAATTCAGCTCTGCAGAGTGTGCCTGCCATGTCCTTGCCCCGAAACCTTAGCCTAGCTTGTGTTCTCAGACTTCCGTCCTCACTCTCCTGGCCCACAAGCCCTGCAGTTTGGGAATTCCGATGCCACAATGCAGCACTCTGCCTGCCCTCCAGAAGAAAAACTTTGCCCTATGCTGCTAATAAGAAACCCCAAATGATTTTCTAATGCATGCCACTCGATTGTAAAGCAATTATACAGCCCACCCTGTATTCTAATGCCCTGTCTGGCACAGCCTGAGAAAAGACATCCCAAACGACACCCAGACAGCTGGCCCCAACCTGGACACATAGGACCCGCTATGGCTGTAGGTCGTCATCTCTTCCCAACCTCGGTTTTCAGGTTTCAGAACCTAGACCTTATCTCCAATCACTGCCCAGGGGTGAACGTGATGCAGAAATTAGAATTCCTCCTTCCCCATGGCCAGAAACCTTGTGGTTGACATGTTGTCCAACGTTCTATGTGGGAAAACCTACATTGTCCGAAAGGCCACGCCAGTGCTTGAGGGCCGCCTAGGGCACAGACATGCATTGTGACCTGCAGCGTGAGTCCCGTATTAAAGTAACGCCTCTCAGTGGCTGGACCAAGATCCTGCATATGGGGCTTGTCATATCCATAGGCCCCCAGCCTTAACCAGAGGGCGAGTATTCCAGTTGTCAGTACCCACTGCTATGCTCTAGAATCCCTCTACTGAGGGGACACATGAGGCAAAAAACCGGACACTTCCCTTCCCACAGAATGACCCCAAACACTTGGCGGCTGGACAAACTACCAGAGAGGGAGACTTCTACGACCCATGAGGCAACTCCTACATTAAACGGACATTGTGGACAAAACATCCAGAGACAAAAGCCTGAGCGACTGCCTCCCTCTCACCCTTCTTTCATATCCAGAGGAGCTCCCCTCATGGACTGTAGATCAGGCCTACCGTAACCTCGGCCCCAAACCTGAGCTGAGTTAGGGTTTTTGGATGTCTGTCTGCACAGCCATGGCCCACACAGCCTCCAGGCTGGGGTCTCTGGAGCCACACCACAGAACTGTGCCTGCTCTCTCCTAAGAAACTGCCCATTCCATTGGCCACAACTCTACAAAATAGTAGAAACCTCAAGGTCCCCAAGGACATCCCACTACCGCAAGCCGCACCGGACAAATAGGGGCATTATGACACAAGCTGAGCAACTACTACCTCCATGCAGACACACAGACAGATATCCGCAGAGACAGAAGATTGAACCAGACAGGCCCCTAGGCCCTATTATGAACTCTTGCTTTGGTGTCCAGGTATCACTCCTCAGAGGCCTGGGTTCGAAGACCAGCATACGGGGCTTTCCTGAGGCACCAGACAGAAGACCTCTCATCTACACATGGGAAGCTTCCTTGTTGGAGTTGTGTCAAGCCCTTCGGGTTGGAGAATCCTGCAGAGTCCCTTAGCTACTGCCACATTCCAAGGTCTCCATGGCCACCAACCCACATTATGACTCATCCTCAGGAGAGTCCATTTAAACTCAGCCTTCTGGGTAGCTCACCCAAGAGCCCGCAGATTGAGCGTGCCTTCTCTCGACCAGGCAATGGGAAGGTGAGTTGGCGTTTCTCGGCATCCATGCTTAGGCCCCTGCTCTCGAGTCTTTCTGTATGGGGCATCCTGGAACCATCCAATAGTACTCGACTGTCCTGAAGAAGGAAACTTTGAAGTTTGGAGCAGCTCACAACTCCCAGCGTAGGGAAACATCCCTGGCCTCATGACGTCCCCACCCCCTTCAGGAAGGGGCCGTCATGGACACAAACTCCAGCTTGAGGCAACATCTGATACTCGCCCTGACCTCACCTGCAGGAGATCTCGATTCAGCCTCTGCAGAGTGGGCCTGCCATGCTCTTGGCCCCAAAACTCGTGCTAGCTTGTGTTTTCAGACTTCCTTCCTCACAATCCTGGCCACACCCCTCCAGTTTGGCAATTCTGGAGACGCAATGCAGCACTCTGCCTGCCCTCCAGAAGAAAAATGTTGCCCTATAGGGCTAACCGGAAACGCCAAATGAGTAACAACCTGCATGCCACTCGACCATACCCCAATTATACAGTCTAGCCTGTGCACTAAAGCCATGTCTGACACAGCCTGAGGGCAGACCTCCAGTCCAACACCCAGAAAGCTGGCCGTACACAGAGCATATCACACCCGCAATGGCTTTAGGCCATCATCTCTACCCAACCTCAGTTTTCACCTTCAGAACCTAGACCTTATCTCCACTCACTGCTCAGGAATGAATGTGATGCAAGAATCAGAACTTCTCCTTCGGCTTGGCAAGTAACCTAGTGGTTGGCATGTTGTCCAATGTTCATTGTAGGAGAAAGCAGCATGGACTATGAGGCCCCACCTAACCCTGAGGGCCACAATATGCACAAACACACATTGTGACCCTCAGCGTGAGCCCTATCCTCATGTAAAGCCTCTTAGTGACTGGAACAACAGCCCACATATGAGGCTTGCCAAGCCTCTAGTCCCCCAATCTCAACCAGAGTTCGAGATGACTAGTCACCCCTACTCAGGGCTCTACTCTGGAATCCCATTTTGGTGGGACACCTGAGGAAAAAAAAAAAACATATATATATATATATATATATATATATATATATATATATATATATACATACACAGAAAGGACTCTTCCAATCCACAGAATGATCCCAACCACTTGGGATCAGGCCATATCACCAGAGAAAGAATTGTCCATTGCCCTTGAGGACATCCCGACATTCCACGGCCACCGTTGACACAAAATCCAGAGACAAAAGCCTGAGCAATCGCCACATACTCGCCCTTTGTTCATAGCCCGAAAAATTCTCACGTTCTGTAGATCGAGCCTTCATACATACATCCACAAACCTAAGCTGAGTTTGTGTTTTCAGACTTCTGTCCCCACAGGCCTGGCCCACACACCATCCAAGCTGGGGCTCCTGGAGCCACACCTCAGGACTGTGGCTTCCCTCTCCAGGGGAATTCTGCCATTTCCATTGTCCACACCCAATAGATTAGGAGAATCCTCCGAACTCCCCGAGGCCATCCGAATAGTGTTGGCTGCCCAGGACACACTGGGATGATCTTTCACAAGTTAGGAAACTACCTCCACTCAGACCCAGAGACAGATATCCCCATAGAATAAGATTGAACTGGACAGGCACTTAGGCCCTAATCAGATCCATTGCTTTTGATTCCAGTCATCTCTCCTCAGAGGCCTGGTTTCCAATACCAGCATATGGGAGATTCCTTAGGCACTCATCAAAACAATTCTCCTCTCTACATAGGAAACATACTCTTTAGAGCTCCATCAAAACCTCCTGTTATGAAAATCCCTCAAGGCCCCGGTTCAAGCACCCCATTCCAAGGTCTACATGGACACAAATGCACATTATGACCCATCCTCAACTCACCCATTTCAACACACCCGCCTCGGATGCTCCCGTAGATCCAGCAGATCGAATTTGCCTTGGCTCTATGAGACACCCGGAATGGGAGGCAGGCTGCCCAGGCATCCATCCTTAGAACCCTGCTCTGGATAACTTCCTTATGGGATGTCCTGGAGCCATCCAACAGGTCTCGACTGTCCCACAGAAGGAATCATTGCGGTTTGGAGCATCTCACAATTCCCATCGTGGGAAAACCTCCATGTCCTCGTGACACCCTCCCCTTCATGAAGGGGCCGTCATGGACAGAAACTTCGACCTAAGCCAACGTCTGATCCTAGCTCTGTCTTCAGGTATACAGGATCTCGAATCATCTCTGCAGAGGGTGCCTGCCGTCCCCTCACCCCGAAATCTAAGTCTGGCTTGTGTTCTCAGAATTTTTTCCTCACACTCCTGGCCCACAAGCCTTCCAGTTTGGGAATTCTGGAGCCACTATGTGGCACTGTGTCTTCCCTCCAGAAGAAAAACGTTGCCCTTTGGGGCTACCCAGTAACCACAAATGAGTACCATCCTGCACGAAACTCGACTGCACCCCAATGATACAGTCTAGCCTGGGCACTAATTCCCTGTCTGCCACAGCCTGAGCCTGCACCTCCCAACCCACACTCAACAGCTGGCCGAAAACTGAGCACATCAGACACACCATGGCCTTAGGGCTTCATCTCTTCCCAACCTCAGTTTTCAGGCTTCAGAACCTAGACCTTAAATCCAATCACAGTCCAGGAGTGAAAGTGTTGCAGAAATTAGAACTCCATCTTCCCCATGGCCAGAAAACTTGTGGTTGCCATATTGTGCAATGTTCAGTGTAGGAGAAACCAGCATGGTACATTAGGCCACGCCCTGACTTGAGGGGCTCCTTGGGCACAAAAACACATTGTGAAACTCAGTGTGAGGCCTATCCTCAAGGAAAGCCTCTCAGTGTCTGGACCAAGAGCACACATAAGGGGCTTGCCATGTTCGTAGGTCCCAATGTTAACCAGAGGTCTGGTTGTCCAGTTGCCCCAACCCACGACTCTGCTCTGGAATCCCTCATTTGGTGGTCCACCTGAGGTAAAAAAAAAAACAAAACAAAACAAAAACAAAAACAAAAACAAAATAAACAAAAAAAAACAGAAAGGCCTCTTCCCTTCCCTCAGAATGACCCCAAACTCTTGGGATCAGGTCAAATCCCCAGAAAGGGAGCCTCATCGATGGCCCATGAGGACACCGCGACATTCCATGGCAATCGGTGACACATTTCCAGAAAAAAAAAAAAAAAAGCATGAGCAAGCACCTCACATTCGCCCTTTGTTCATATCCCGAAGAGTTCTCCTCACGGTCTATATATCGGGCCGGCCATACCTACATCCCCCAACCTAAGTGGAGTTTGCGTTTTCAGACTTTTGTCCAAATAGCCCTGGACCACACACGCTCCACACTTGGGTCCTTGGAGCCACACCTCAGGACTGTGCTTCCCTTTCAAGGGAATTCTTCCCATTCCATTGGCCACAACATTGCAAATTAGGAAAAACCTCCAAAGTCACCGAGGCCATCCCAATAGTGTAGGCCGCCCAGGACAAACAGGGGTGATCTCAAACCAGCTGAGCAACTACCTCCACTCAGACAACAGATGTCCCCAGAGAAGAATATTGAACCGGACAGGCCCCTACGCCCTAATCAGATCCATTGCTTTGGTTTCCAGGCATCTCTCCTCAGAGGCCTCGTTTCCAATACCAGCATATGGTGGTTTCCTGAGGCACCATTAAAAACAAATCTCGTATCCCCATGGAAAACTTGCTCATTGGAGCTTTGTCATAACCTCTGGTTAGGAGAATCCTTCAGGGCCCTGGTGCCACTGCCCCATACCAAGGTCTCCATGGACTCAAACCAACATTAAGACCATTCTCAGGAAAGTCCATTTCAACTCAGCCCCCTCTGTTGCTACCCCAAGACAGCAGATCAAACATTGCTTGTTGCTAGGAGACAATTGGAATGTGAGGCTGGCTGCCCAGGCATCCATACTTAGAACCCTGTTCTGGAAAAATACCTTATAAGACGTCCTGGAGCCATCCAACAAATCTTAATTGTCCCACAGAAGGAATCCTTGCGGTTTGGAGCATCTCACAACTCCAATAGTGGGAAAACCCCCATGGCCTCATAATGCCCCCCCTTATGAAGGGGCCAACATGGACAGAAACTCAAACCTGAGCCAAAGTCTGAACCGCGACCTGACTTCAGACGCATGAGATCTCAATTCAGCTCTGCAGAGTGTGCCTGCCATGTCCTTGCCCCGAAACCTAAGCCTAGCTTGTGTTCTCAGACTTCCGTCCTCACTCTCCTGGCCCACAAGCCCTCCAGTTTGGGAATTCCGAAGCCACAATGCAGCACTCTGCCTGCCCTCCAGAAGAAAAACTTTGCCCTATGCTGCTAATAAGAAACCCCAAATGATTTTCTAATGCATGCCACTCGATTGTAAAGCAATTATACAGCCCACCCTGTATTCTAATGCCCTGTCTGGCTCAGCCTGAGACAAGACTTCCCAAACGACACCCAGACAGCTGGCCCCAACCTGGACACATAGGACCCGCTATGGCTGTAGGTCGTCATCTCTTCCCAACCTCGGTTTTCAGGCTTCAGAACCTAGACCTTATCTCCAATCACAGCCCAGGGGTGAACGTGATGCAGAAATTAGAATTCCTCCTTCCCCATGGCCAGAAACCTTGTGGTTGGCATGTTGTCCAACGTTCTATGTGGGAAAACCTACATTGTCCGAAAGGCCACGCCAGTGCTTGAGGGCCGCCTAGGGCACAGACATGCATTGTGACCTGCAGCGTGAGTCCCGTATTAAAGTGACGCCTCTCAGTGGCTGGACCAAGATCCTGCATATGGGGCTTGTCATATCCATAGGCCCCCAGCCTTAACCAGAGGGCGAGTATTCCAGTTGTCAGTACCCACTGCTATGCTCTAGAATCCCTCTACTGGGGGGACACATGAAGCAGAAAACAGGACGCTTCCCTTCCCACAGAATGACCCCAAACTCTTGGGGGCTGGACAAACTACCAGAGAGGGAGACTTCTACGACCCATGAGGCAACTCCTACATTAAACGGCCATTGTGGACAAAACATCCAGAGACAAAAGCCTGAGCGACTGCCTCCCTCTCACCCTTCTTTCATATCCAGAGGAGCTCCCCTCATGGTCTGTAGATCAGGCCTGACGTAACCTCGGCCCCAAACCTGAGCTGAGTTAGGGTTTTTGGATGTCTGTCTTCACAGCCATGGCCCACACAGCCTCCAGGCTGGGGTCTCTGGAGCCACACCACAGAACTGTGCCTGCTCTCTCCTAAGAAACTGCCCATTCCATTGGCCACAACTCTACAAAATAGTAGAAACCTCAAGGTCCCCAAGGACATCCCACTACCGCAAGCCGCACTGGACAAATAGGGGCATTATGACACAAGCTGAGCAACTACTACCTCCATGCAGACACACAGACAGATATCCGCAGAGACAGAAGATTGAACCAGACAGGCTCCTAGGCCCTATTATGAACTCTTGCATTGGTGTCCAGGTATCACTCCTCAGAGGCCTGGGTTCGAAGACCAGCATACGGGGCTTTCCTGAGGCACCAGACAGAAGACCTCTCATCTCCACATGGGAAGCTTCCTTGTTGGAGGTGTGTCAAGCCCTTCGGGTTGGAGAATCCTGCCGAGTCCCTTAGCTACTGCCACATTCCAAGGTCTCCATGGCCACAAACCCACATTATGACTCATCCTCAGGAGAGTCCATTTAAACTCAGCCTTCTGGGTAGCTCACCCAAGAGCCCACAGATTGAGCGTGCCTTGTCTCCACCAGGCAATGGGAAGGTGAGTTGGCGTGTCTCGGCATCCATGCTTAGGCCCCTGCTCTCGAGTCTTTCTGTATGGGGCATCAAGGGACCATCCAATAGTACTCGACTGTCCTGAAGAAGGAAACTTTGAAGTTTGGAGCAGCTCACAACTCCCAGCGTAGGGAAACCTCCCTGGCCTCATGACGCCCCCACCCCCTTCAGGAAGGGGCCGTCATGGACACAAACTCCAGCTTGAGGCAACATCTGATACTCGCCCTGACCTCACCTGCAGGAGATCTCGATTCAGCCTCTGCAGAGTGGGCCTGCCATGCTCTTGGCCCAAAAACTCGTGCTATCTCGTGTTTTCAGACTTCCTTCCTCACAATCCTGGCCACACCCCTCCAGTTTGGCAATTCTGGAGACACAATGCAGCACTCTGCCTGCCCTCCAGAAGAAAAATGTTGCCCTATAGGGCTAACCGGAAACGCCAAATGAGTAACAACCTGCATGCCACTCGACCATACCCCAATTATACAGTCTAGCCTGTGCACTAAAGCCCTGTCTGACACAGCCTGAGGGCAGACCTCCAGTCCAACACCCAGAAAGCTGGCCGTACACAGAGCATATCACACCCGCAATGGCTTTAGGCCATCATCTCTACCCAACCTCAGTTTTCACCTTCAGAACCTAGGCCTTATCTCCACTCACTTCTCAGGAGTGAACGTGATGCAAGAATCAGAACTTCTCCTTCGGCTTGGCAAGTAACCTAGTGGTTGGCATGTTGTCCATTGTTCATAGTAGGAGAAAGCAGCATGGACTATGAGGCTCCACCTATCCCTGAGGGCCACAATATGCACAAACACACATTGTGACCCTCACCGTGAGCCCTATCATCATGTAAAGCCTCTTAGTGACTGGAACAACAGCCCACATATGGGGCTTGCCAAGCCCCTAGTCCCCCAATCTCAACCAGAGTTCGAGATGTCTAGTCACCCCTACTCAGGGCTCTACTCTGGAATCCCTATTTGGTGGAACACCTGAGGTAAAAAAAAAAAAAATACAGAAAGGACTCTTCCCATCCACAGAATGATCCCAACCCCTTGGGATCAGGCCAAATCACCAGAGAAAGAATTGTCCATGGCCCTTGAGGACACCCCGACATTCCACGGCCACCGTTGACACAAAATCCAGAGACAAAAGCTTGAGCAAGCGCCACATACTCGCCCTTTGTTCATAGCACCGAAAATTCTTACTGTCTGTAGATCGAGCCTTCATACATACATCCCCAAACCTAAGCTGAGTTTGTGTTTTCAGACTTCTGTCCCCACAGTCCTGGCCCACACACCGTCCAAGCTGGGGCCCCTTGAGACACACCTCAGGACTGTGGCTTCCCTCTCCAGGGGAATTCTGCCATTTCCATTGGCCACAACACTATAGATTAGGAGAATCCTCCAAACTCCCCGAGGCCACCCGAATAGTGTTGGCTGCCCAGGACAAACAGGGATGATCTTTCACAAGTTAGGAAACTACCTCCACTCAGACCCAGAGACAGATATCCCCATAGAATAAGATTGAACTGGACAGGCACTTAGGCTCTAATCAGATCCATTGCTTTTGCTTCCAGGCATCTCTCCTCAGAGGCCTGGTTTCCAACACAGGAATACGGGGGATTCCTGAGGCACTCATCAGAAAAATCTCATCTCCACATAGGAAATGTACTCTTTGGAGCTCTATAAAAACCTCTGTTTAGGAGAATCTTTCAGGGCCCCGGATCAAGCGCCCCATTCCAAGGTCTCCATGGACTTAAACCCACATTATGATCTATTGTCGGGAGAGTCCATGTCAACTCAACCCCCTTGGTTTCTCCCCCAGGGCCTGCAGATCAAACCTGCCTTGTTGCTAGGAGACAACTAGAATGGGAGGCGGGCTGCCCAGGCATCCATCCTTACAACCCTACTCTGGAGTCGTTCCACATGGGACATCCTAGTGCCATCCAACAGGTCTCAAGTGTCCCACAGAAGGAATCTTTGCAGTCTGGAGCATCTCACAACTCCCATTGTGGGAAAATCTACATGGCCTCTTGAGACGCTCCACTTTATAAAGGGGCCATCATGGACAGAAACTCCAACCTGAGCAAACGTCTGATATTCGCCCTGACTTCAGGTGCATGAGATCTTGATTCAGCTCTGCAGAGTGTGCCTTCTGTGCACTCACCCCCAAAACTAAGCCTAGCTTGTGTTCTCAGACTACCGTCCTCACACCCCTGCCCCAAAAGCCCTACAGATTGGCAATACTGGGGCCATAATGCAGCACACTGCCTGCCCTCCAGAAGAAAAACGTTGCCTTATGGAGCTACCTAGAAACCCGAATAAGGATCAACTGAACGCCACTCGACTGCACCCCAAATATGCAGTCTACCCTGTCTAATGCCTTGTCTGACACAGCATGAGCCCACACCTCCAGACCTACGCTCTACAGCTGGCCGCACACTGAGCTCATTGGACCCATCAGGTCCTTAGGTCTTCATCTCTTCCAACCTCAGTTTTCGGGTTTCAGAACCTAGACCTAAACTCCAAAACTGTCCAGGGGTGAACGTGATGCAGAAACCACAACTCTTCCTTCGCCATGGCTGGAAACCTTGTGGTTGGCATATTCTCCAACGTTCAGTGTGGAAGAATCTAGCGTGGCCCATGAGGCACTTCCCCTGCTTGAGGGCCTTGTTGGGCACAAATAGGCATTGTGAACCTCAGCATGAGCCCTGTCCTCAAGGAAGGCCTCTCAGTGTCTGAATCAAGAGCCCGCCTATTGGACTTGCCATGCCCCTAGGCCCCCAAACTTAAACAGAGGTGGGGATATCCAGTTGTCCCTCCCAAGGACTCTGCTCTGGAATCCCTCTTTTATTGGGACACTTGAGGTACATAAAATAAAATATAAAATAAAATAAAATAAAAAACAGAAAAGACTCCCCCCATCCCACAGAATGTACCCAAACTCTTGGGATCGGGTCAAATCCTCAGAGAAGGAAAGCCATCCACAACACATGAGGCCACGCCAGCATTCCACCCACATTGTTGACACAAATCCAGAGACAAAACCTGAGCAAGCACCTCAAACTCACCCTTTTTCATATGCCTAAGTGTTATCACGGTCTGTAGATTGGGCGTGCCATACCTATGTCCCCAATCCTAAGCAGAGTTTGTGTTTTCAGACTTTTGTCCCCACAGGCCTGGCCCACACAGCCTCAAGGCTGGGCCCCTAGAGCCAAACTCAGAACTGTGCCTGCCCTCTCCAGGGGATTTCTGCCCATTCCATTGGCCGCAACCCTATAGATTAGGAGAAACTCCAAAGTCCCGAAGCCATCCCAATATTATAGGCTGCCCAGGACAAACAGGGGCGATCTGACACAAGCTGAGCAACTACATCCCCTCAGATCCTTAGACACGTATCCTCAGGAAAGAGATTGAACCGGACAGGCACCTAGGCCCTAATCATCTCGATTGCTTTTGTTTCCAGTCATCTCTCCTCAGAGTCCTGGTTTCCAATACCAGCATATGTGAGATTCCTTAGGCACTCATCAAAACAATTCTCTTCTATACATAGGAAACGTACTCTTTAGAGCCCATCAAAACCTCCGGTTATGAACATCCCTCAAGGCCCCGGATCAAGCACCCCATTCCAAGGTCTACATGGACACAAATGCACATTATGACCCATCCTCAACTCACCCATTTCAAAACACCCGCCTCGGTTGCTCCCCTAGATCCAACAGAATGAACTTGCCTTGGCGCTATGAGACACCTGGAATGGGAGGCAGGCTGCCCAGGCATCCATCCTTAGAACCCTGCTCTGAATAACTTCCTTATGGGATGTCCTGGAGCCATCCAACAGGTCTCGACTGTCCCACAGAAGGAATCATTGCGGTTTGGAGCATCTCACAATTCCCATCGTGGGAAAACCTCCATGTCCTCGTGACACCGTCCCCTTCATGAAGGGGCCGTCATGGACAGAAACTCCGACGTAAGCCAACGTCTGATCCTAGCTCTGTCTTCAGGCATACGGGATTTCGAATCATCTCTGCAGAGTGTGCCTGCCGTCCCCTCACCCCGAAATCTAAGTCTGGCTTGTGTTCTCAGAATTTTTTCCTCACACTCCTGGCCCACAAGCCTTCCAGTTTGGGAATTCTGGAGCCACTATGTGGCACTGTGTCTTCCCTCCAGAAGAAAAACGTTGCCCTCTGGGGCTACCCAGTAACCACAAATGAGTACCATCCTGCACGAAACTCGACTGCATCCCAATGATACAGTCTAGCCTGGGCACTAATTCACTGTCTGCCACAGCCTGAGTCTGCACCTCCCAACCCACACTCAACAGCTGGCCGAACACTGAGCACATCAGACACACCATGGCCTTAGGTCTTCATCTCTTCCCAACCTCAGTTTTCAGGCTTCAGAACCTAGACCTTAAATCCAATCACAGTCCAGGAGTGAAAGTGTGGCAGAAATTAGAACTCCTTCTTCCCCATGGCCAGAAAACTTGTGGTTGCCATATTGTGCAACGTTCAGTGTAGGAGAAACCAGCATGGTACATTAGGCCACGCCCTGAATGAGGGGCTCCTTGGGCACAAAAACACATTGTGAAACTCAGTGTGAGACCTATCCTCAAGGAAGGCCTCTCAGTGTCTGGACCAAGAGCCCACATATGGGGCTTGCCATGTTCTTAGGTCCCAATGTTAACCAAAGGTCTGGTTGTCCAGTCGCCCCTCGCCAGGACTCTGCTCTTGAATCCCTCTTTTGGTGGTCCACCTTAGGTAAAAAAAATAATAATAAGAAGAAAATAAACAAAAAAACAAGAAAGGCCTCCTCCCTTCCCACAGAATGACCCCAAACTCTTGGGATCGGGTCAAATCCCCAGAAAGGGAGCCTCATCAATGGCCCATGAGGACACCCCGACATTCCATGACAATCGGTGACAAAATTCCAGAAAAAAAAAAAAAAAAGCATGAGCCAGCACCTCACATTCGCCCTTTGTTCATATCCCGAAGAGTTCTCCTCACGGTCTATAGATCGGGCCGGCCATACCTTCATCCCACAACCTAAGTGGAGTTTGTGTTTTCAGACTTTTGTCCAAATAGCCCTGGACCACACACGCTCCACACTTGGGTCCCTGGAGCCACACCTCAGGACTGTGCTTCCCTTTCAAGGGAATTCTTCCCATTCCATTGGCCACAACCTTGCAAATGAGGAAAAACCTCCAAAGTCACCGAGGCCATCCCAATAGTGTAGGCCGCCCAGGACAAACAGGGGTGATCTCAAACCAGCTGAGCAACTACCTCCACTCAGACAACAGATGCCCCAGAGAAGAATATTGAACCAGACAGGCCCCTAGGCCCTAATCAGATCCATTGCTTTGGTTTCCAGGCATCTCTCCTCAGAGGCCTCGTTTCCAATACCAGCATATGGTGGTTTCCTGAGGCACCAATAAGAACAAATCTCGTCTCCCCATGGAAAACTTGCTCATTGGAGCTTTGTCATAACCTCTGGTTAGGAGAATCCTTCAGGGCCCTGGTGCCACTGCCCCATACCAAGGTCTCCATGGACTCAAACCAACATTAAGACCATCCTCAGGAAAGTCCATTTCAACTCAGCCCCCTCTGTTGCTACCCCAAGCCAGCAGATCAAACGTTTCTTGTTGCTAGGAGACAATTGGAATGTGAGGCTGGATGCCCAGGCATCCATACTTAGAACCCTGTTCTGGAAAAATACCTTATAAGACGTCCTGGAGCCATCCAACAAATCTTAATTGTCCCACAGAAGGAATCCTTGTGGTTTGGAGCATCTCACTACTCCAATAGTGGGAAAACCCCCATGGGCTCATAATATCCCCCCTTCATGAAGAGACCAACATGGACAGAAACTCAAACCTGAGCCAAAGTCTGAACCTCGACCTGACTTCAGACGCATGAGATCTCAATTCAGCTCTGCAGAGTGTGCCTGCCATGTCCTTGCCCCGAAACCTAAGCCTAGCTTGTGTTCTCAGACTTCCGTCCTCACTCTCCTGGCCCACAAGCCCTCCAGTTTGGGAATTCCGATGCCACAATGCAGCACTCTGCCTGCCCTCCAGAAGAAAAACTTTGCCCTATGCTGCTAATAAGAAACCCCAAATGATTTTCTAATGCATGCCACTCGATTGTAAAGCAATTATACAGCCTACCCTGTATACTAATGCCCTGTCTGGCACAGCCTGAGACAAGACATCCCAAACGACACCCAGACAGCTGGCCCCAACCTGGACACATAGGACCCGCTATGGCTGTAGGTCGTCATCTCTTCCCAACCTCGGTTTTCAGTCTTCAGCAATGTGGGAAAACCTGCATTGTCCGAAAGGCCATGCCAGTGCTTGAGGGCCGCCTAGGGCACAGACATACATTGTGATCAGCAGCGTGAGTCCCGTATTAAAGTAACGCCTCTCAGTGGCTGGACCAAGATCCTGCATATGGGGCTTGTCATATCCATAGGCCCCCAGGCTTAACCAGAGGGCGAGTATTCCAGTTGTCAGTACCCACTGCTATGCTCTAGAATCCCTCTACTGGTGGGACACATGAAGCAGAAAACAGGACACTTCCCTTCCCACAGAATGACCTCAAACTCTTGGGGGCTGGACAAACTACCAGAGAGGGAGACTTCTACGACCCATGAGGCAACTCCTACATTAAAAGGCCATTGTGGACAAAACATCCAGAGACAAAAGCCTGAGCGACTGCCTCCCTCTCGCCCTTCTTTCATATCCAGAGGAGCTCCCCTCATGGACTGTAGATCAGGCCTGCCGTAACCTCGGCCCCAAACCTGAGCTGAGTTAGGGTTTTTGGATGTCTGTCTGCACAGCCATGGCCCACACAGCCTCCAGGCTGGGGTCTCTGGAGCCACACCACAGAACTGTGCCTGCTCTCTCCTAAGAAACTGCCCATTCCATTGGCCACAACTCTACAAAATAGTAGAAACCTCAAGGTCCCCAAGGACATCCCACTACCGCAAGCCGCACTGGACAAATAGGGGCATTATGACACAAGCTGAGCAACTACTACCTCCATGCAGACACACAGACAGATATCCGCAGAGACAGAAGATTGAACCAGACAGGCCCCTAGGCCCTATTATGAACTCTTGCTTTGGTGTCCAGGTATCACTCCTCAGAGGCCTGGGTTCGAAGACCAGCATATGGGGCTTTCCTGAGGCACCAGACAGAAGACCTCTCATCTCCACATGGGAAGCTTCCTTGTTGGAGTTGTGTCAAGCCCTTCGGGTTGGAGAATCCAGCAGAGTCCCCTAGCTACTGCCACATTCCAAGGTCTCCATGGCCACCAACCCACATTATGACTCATCCTCAGGAGAGTCCATTTAAACTCAGCCTTCTGGGTAGCTCACCCAAGAGCCCACAGATTGAGCGTGCCTTGTCTCCACCAGGCAATGGGAAGGTGAGTTGGCGTTTCTCGGCATCCATTCTTAGGCCCCTGCTCTCGAGTCTTTCTGTATGGGGCATCAAGGGACCATCCAATAGTACTCGACTGTCCTGAAGAAGGAAACTTTGAAGTTTGGAGCAGCTCACAACTCCCAGCGTAGGGAAACCTCCCTTGCCTCATGACGCCCCCACCCTCTTCATGTAAGGGCCGTCGTGGACACAAACTCCAGCTTGAGGCAACATCTGATACTCGCCCTGACCTCACCTGCAGGAGATCTCGATTCAGCCTCTGCAGAGTGGACCTGCCATGCTCTTGGTCCCAAAACTCGTGTTTTCAGACTTCCTTCCTCACAATCCTGGCCACACCCCTCCAGTTTGGCAATTCTGGAGACACAATGCAGCACTCTGCCTGCCCTCCAGAAGAAAAATGTTGCCCTATAGGCCTAACCAGAAACGCCAAATGAGTAACAACCTGCATGCCACTCAATTATACCCCAATTATACTGTCTAGCCTGTGCACTAAAGCCCTGTCTGAAACAGCCTGAGGGGAGACCTCCAGTCCAACACCCAGACAGCTGGCCATAAACAGAGCATATCACACCCACAATGGATTTAGGCCATCAACTCTACACAACCTCAGTTTTCACCTTCATAACCTAGACCTTATCTCCATTCACTGCTCAGGAGTGAACGTGATACAAGAATCAGAACTTCTCCTTCGCCTTGGCAAGAAACCTAGTGGTTGGCATGTTTTTCCAAAGTTCAGTGTAGTTGAAACCAGTGTGGCCCATGAGGCCCCGCCCATGTTTATGGGCCACATTGGTCACAAACACACATTGTGTCCCTCAGCCTGATCCCAGGCCTCAGGTAATGCCTCTCAGTGGCTGGATGAAGAGTCAGCATATTCGGCTTGCCATGCCCCTAGGCCCCAAATTTTACGCATAGTTCGGGTTCTCCCTTCACTTTTCCCCAGGGCTCATCTTTGGAATTCCTCTTTTGGCGGGACACCTGAGGTAACAAACCTGAAAGGAGTCCTCCCATTCCACAGATTGACGAAAAACAATTGGGATCGGGCCAAATCCACAGAGAGGAAGATTCGTCCATGGCCCATGAGGCCTCCCCGACATTCCACGGCCATCGCTGATACAAAATCCAGAGACAAAACCTGAGCAAGTGCCTGAGACTTGCTCTTTCTTTATATCCGGAAGAGTTCTTCTCATGGTTTATAGATCGGGCCTGCTATACCTACCTCCCCAAAGCTAAGCTGAGTTTGTGTTTTCAAACTTCTGTCCCCAAATCCTGGGCCACACACCTTCCAGGCTGGGGCCCCAGGTGTCACACATTAGGACTGTGTCTACCCAATCCATGGGAATTCTGCCCATTCCATTGTCCAAAACCGTAAAATTAGGAGAACCCTCCAAATCCCTGAGGCCATCCCAATAGTGCAGGTCGCCCGGGACAAACAAGGGTGGTCTGATACCAGCTGAGCATCTACCTCCACTCATACCATAGATGGATGTCCCCTGAGAAGAAGATTGAACCAGACAGGACCCTAGGCCATAATCGGATACATTGCTTTGGTTTACAGGCATGTCTCCTCAAAAGCCTGGATTCCAATACCAGCATAGGTGTTTTTCTGAGGCACCCATCAGAACAAATCTCGTCTCCACAAGGAGACTTTTGCATCGAGCTATGTCAAAAGCTTAGGAGAATACTTCAGGGTCCCGGTGCCACCGCCCCATTTTAAGGCCCTCATGGACACAAACACACATTAGGACGCATCCTCAGGAAATTCCATTTCAAGTCAGTCACTCCTGTTGCTCACGCAGAGTCATCAGATCTAAACTCTCTTGTTGCTAGGAGAAAACTGGAATGCGAGGCCTGCTTCCCAGTCATCCATCCTCGAATGGTGCCCTGGAGTCATTCCATATGGGATGTCCTGAAGCTGCCCAACAGATCTCAATTGTCCCGCAGAAGGTATCCTTGAAGGGGCATCCCACAACACCCAACGTGGGAAAACCTCCATGGCCTCGAGATTCCGCTCCCTTCATGAAGGGGCCGTCATGCACATAAACTCCAATGTGAGCCAACGTCTGATCCTCGCCCTGACTTCAGATGCATGAGATATTGGTTCAGATCTACAGTGGTACCTGCCGTGTCCTCGCCCTGATACACAAGTCTAGCTTGTGTTCTCAGACTTCCGTCCTCACATTCCTGGACACGAAGCCCTCAAGTTTGGCAATTCCGGACCGACAATGAAGCACTCTGCCTGCCCTCTAGAAAAAAAATTTGGCCTAATGAGCTGCCCAGGCACCTTATATGAGGATAAATCTACATGGCACTCGACTTTACCCAAATTATATAGTCTACGGGGGCACTAATGCACTGTCTGACACAACCTGAGCCCGGAACTCCTGACCAACACCCAGACAGTTGACCGCACACTGAGCACATCAGACCCGCCATGGCCTTAGGTTATCATCTCTTCCCTACCTCCGTTTTCAGGCTTCAGAATCTAGACCTTATCTCCAATCACTGCCCAAGAGTGACTGTGATGCAGAAATCAGAACTCTTCCTTACCCATGGCAAGAAATCTTGTCGTTGGCAGGTTGTCCAACGTTCAGTGTAGGAGAAACCAGGATTCACCCTGAGGCCCCGCCCATTCTTGTTTGCGAAGTGGTCATAAACTCGCATTGTGACCCTCAGTGTGAGTCCTGTCCTCTAGTAAGTCCTCTCAGTCACTCGACCATTAGATGTCATAATGGGCTTTACATGTCCCTAGGCCCAAATTTGTAACCAGATTTCTGGTTGTACAGTCGGCCCCCCCGCCAGGGCTCTACTCTGGAATCCCTCATTTGGTGGGACACCTGAGGTTAAAAAACAAAACAAGGCAAATCACAACAACAACAAAACGGACTTCTTCCATCCCACAAAATGACCCCAAAATCTTGCGATGGGGACAAACCCCCAGAGAGTAAGACTCGTCCATTTCCCATTAAGTCAACCGGAAATTTCATGACCATGAGTGACACGATATCCAGAGACAAAAACTTGAGCAAGAGCCTGACACTCGCCCTTTTTTCATATCCCGAAGAGTTCTCCTCATGGTCTGTAGATCAATCCTGCCATACCTATTACCCGAAACATAAGCCGCGTTTGTGTTTTCAGACAACTGTCCAAACAGCTCTGGCCTACACACCCTACAGGCTCAGGCCCCTGGAGCCAAACCTGAGGACTGTACTTGCCCTCTCCAAGGGAATTGTATGTGCCCATTCCAATGGCCACAACCTACTAATAAGATAAACCTCCAAACTCCCTGAGGCCATCCCAATAGTGGTGGCTCTCCAGGAGAAACAGGAACAATCTGAGCCCATCTGACACCTACATGCACTCAGATGCATAGACTGATGTCCCCAGAGGTAAAAAGGTACGAACAGGCCCCTAGGCACTATTGGATTCATTGTTGTGCTATCCAGTCATCTCTCCTCAGAGGCCTGGATTTCAATACCAGCATATGGCTGTTTCCTGACTCATCCTCAGAACAAATCTCATCTACATATGGGAAACTTGCACGTTGGAGCTGTGTCAAAGCCTCTGTTTGAAAAAACCCTTCAGGGCCCCAGTGTCACCGCTTCATTCCAAGATCTCCATAGACACAAAAACATATTAGGATCCATCCACAGGAGAGTCCACTTCAACTCAGCCTCCTGGGTTGCTCCCCCAGATCCAGCAGATCTAATCTGTCTTGTTGCTAGGAAACAATTGGAATGCGAGGTGGGCTACCCAGCCATCCATCCTTAGAACCCTGCTCGGAATCGTTGCCCTGGAGCCAACAAACAGGTCTCAATTGTCCTGCACAAGAATCTTTGCAGTTTGGAGCTTCTCACAACTAACATCGTGGGAAAACCCCCACGGCATCATGACCCCCCGCCTCTTCATGAAGGGCCATCAGGGACAGAAACACCAACCTGAGCGATCTTCTGATCCTCGCCCTGACATCATAAGCACGAGATCTCAATTCAGGTCTGTAGATTGTTCCTGCCTTGTCCTCACCCAGAAACCTAAGCCTAGCTTGTTCTCAGATTTCCTTCCTCAGACTACTGGCCCACAAGCCTCCAGTTTGAAAACCAGAACTATAATGCAGCACTCTTCCTGCCCTCAGGAAGAAAAACATTGCCCTCTGGGGCTACCCAGAAACTCCAAAAGAGGATCAACCTGCACGCCATACGACTGTACCCCAAATATATAGGCTGACCTGGGCACTATTGCCCTTTTTGACACAGCCTGAGCCTGGATTACCTGGCCCCACACAGAAAGCTGGCCGCTCACTGAGCACATCGGACCCGCCATGGTCTTAGGTCGTCATCTCTTCCCAACCTCGGTTGTCAAGTTTCAGAACCTAGACCTTATCTCCAATCACTGCCCAGGCTTGAAAGTGATGCAGAAAAAACAACTCCTTCCCCGTGGCAAGAAACCATGTGGTTGGCATGTTGTCCAACGTTTAGTGTAGTTGAAACCAGTGTGGCCCATGAGGCCCCGCTCACGTTTGCGGGCCACATTGGTCAAAACCACACATTGTGACCCTCACCCTGATCCCAGTCCTCAATAAGGCCTCTCAGTGGCTGGATGAAGAGATAGCATATTGGGCTTGCCATGCCCCTAGGCTCCAAATTTTACCCATAGTTCGGGTTCTCCCTTCACTTTTCCCCAGGGCACTTCTTTGGAATTCCTCTTTTGGCGGAACACCTGAAGTAACAAACCTGAAAGGAGTCCTCCCATTCCACAGATTGACGAAAAACAATTGGGATCGGGCCAAATCCACAGAGAGGAAGATTCATCCATGGCCCATGAGGCCTCCCCGACATTCCATGGCCATCTCTGATACAAAATCCAGAGACAAAAGCCTGAGCAAGCGCCTCAGACTCGCTCTTTCTTCATATCCGGAAGAGTTCTTCTCATGGTTTATAGATCAGGCCTGCCATACCTACGTCCCCAAACCTAAGCTGAGTTTGTGTTTTCAGACTTCTGTCCTCAAAGTCCTGGGCCACACACCCTCCAGGCTGGGGCCCCTGGAGTCACACATTAGGACTGTGCCTACCCAATCCATGGGAATTCTGCTGATGCCATTGTCCAAAACAGTAAAATTTGGAGAACCCTACAAATCCCTGAGGCCATCCCAATAGTGCAGGTCGCCCGGGACAAACAAGGGCGGTCTGATACTAGCTGAGCATCTACCTCCACTCATACCATAGATGGATGTCCCCTGAGAAGAAGATTGAACCAGACAGGACCCTAGGCCATAATCGGATACATTGCTTTGGATTACAGGCATGTCTCCTCAAAAGCCTGGATTCCAATACCAGCATAGAGGTTTTCCTGTGGCACCCATCAAAACAAATCTCGTCTCCACAAAGAACGTTGTGCATCGAGCTATGTCAAAAGCTTAGGAGAATACTTCAGGGTCCTGGTGCCACCGCCCCATTTTAAGGCCCTCATGGACACAAACACACGTTAGGACCCATCCTCAGGAAAGTCCATTTCAAGTCAGCCACCCCCTTTCTCCCGCAGAGCCATCAGATCTAAACTGTCTTGTTGCTAGGAGACAATTGGAATGCGAGGCAGGCTTCCCAGGCATCCATCCTCGAACGGTGCCCTGGAGTCATTCCATATGGGATGTCCTGGAGCTGCCCAACAAGTCTCAATTGTCCCGCAGAAGGAATCCTTGAAGGTGGCATCCCACAACTCCCAACGTGGGAAAACCTCCATGGCCTCGAGATTCCGCTCCCTTCATGAAGGGGCCGTCATGCACAGAAACTCCCACCTGAGCCAATGTCTGATCCTCGCCCTGACTTCAGATGCATGAGATATAGGTTCAGATCTACAGGGATACCTGCCGTGCCCTGGCCCTGAAACCCAAGTCTAGCTTGTGTTCTCAGACTTCCCTCCTCACACTCCAGGCCCCGAAGCCCGGAAGTTTCGCAATTCCAGACCCACAATGCAGCACTCTGCCTGCCCTCTAGAAAAAAAATTTGGCCTAATGAGCTGCCCAGGCACCTTATATGAGGATAAATCTACATGGCATTCGACTGTACCCAAAGTATATAGTCTAACCTGGGCACTAATGCACTGTCTGACACAACCTGAGCTCGGACCTCCTGACCAACACCCAGACAGCTGACCGCACACTGAGCACACCAGAACCGCCATGGCAGTAGTTCATCATCTCTTCCCAACTGCGGTTTTTCAGGATTCAGAATCTAGACCTTATCTCCAACCACTGCCCAGGGGTGCCTGTGATGCAGAAATCAGAACTCGTCCTTACCCATGGCAAGAAACCTTGTGGTTGGCATGTTGTCCAACGTTCAGTGTAGGAGAAACCAGCATTCACCCGGAGGCCCCGCCAATTCTTGAGTGCGAAGAGGGCATAAACACGCATTGTGACCCTCAGCGTGAGTCCTGTGCTCTAGTAAGTCCTCTCAGTGGCTCGACCATTAGATGTCATAATGGGCTTGACATGTCCCTAGGCCACAATTTTTAACCAGATTTCTGGTTGTCCGGTCGGCCCTCCCCAGGGCTCTACTCTGGAATACCTCATTTGGTGAGACACCTGAGGTTAAAAAACAAAACAAAGCAAATCAACAACAACAACAAAACGGACTTCTTCCATTCCCAGAATGACCCAAAAATCTTGGGATGGGGCAAAACCCCAGAGAGTAAGACTCGTCCATTTCCCATGAAGTCACCCGGAAATTTCACGACCATGAGTGACACGATATCCAGAGACAAAAACTTGAGCACGAGCCTCACACTCGCCCTTTTATCATATCCTGAAGAGTTTTCCTCATGGTCTGTAGATCAGTCCTACCATACCTATGACCCGAAACATAAGCCGCGTTTGTGTTTTCAGACAACTGTCCAAACAGCTCTGGCCTACACACCCTACAGGCTCAGGCCCCTGGAGCCAAACCTGAGGACTGTACTTGCCCTCTCCAAGGGAATTGTATGTGCCCATTCCAATGGCCACAACCCTACTAATAGGATAAACCTCCAAACTGCCTGAGGCCATCCCAATAGTGGTGGCTTCCCAGGACAAACAGAGGCAATCTGAGCTCATCTGAGCACCTACCTGCACTCAGACGCATAGACTGATGTCCCCAGAGGTAAAAAGGAACGAACAGGCCCCTACGCACTAAACGGATCCATTGCTGTGGTATCCAGTCATCTCTCCTCAGAGGCCTGGATTTCAATACCAGTGTATGGCTGTTTCTTGACTCACCCATCAGAAAACATCTCATCTACATATGGTAAACTTGCACGTTGGAGCTGTGTCAAAGCCTCTGTTTGGAAAAACCCTTCAGGACCCCAGTGCCACGGCTACATTCCAAGGTCTCCATAGACACAAAAAGACATTAGGACCCATCCACAGGAGAGTCCATTTCAACTCAGCCTCCTGGGTTGCTCCCCCAGATCCAGCAGATCTAACCTGTCTTGTTGCTAGGACACAATTGGAATGCGAGGTGGGCTACCCAGCCATCCATCCTTAGAACCCTGCTCGGAATCGTTGCCCTGGAGCCAACAAACAGGTCTCAATTGTCCTGCAGAAGAATCTTTGCAGTTTGGAGCTTCTCACAACTAACATCGTGGGAAAACCCCCACGGCCTCGTGGCCCCCCTGCCCCTTCATGAAGGGCCATCAGGGACAGAAACACCAACCTGAGCGATCTTCTGATCCTCGCCCTGACATCATAAGCACGAGATCTCGATTCAGGTCTGTAGATTGTTCCTGCCTTGTCCTCACCCAGAATCCTAAGCCTAGCTTGTTCTCAGATTTCCTTCCTCAGACTACTGGCCCACAAGCCTCCAGTTTGAAAACCAGAACTATAATGGAGCACTATTCCTGCCCTCAGGAAGAAAAACATTGCCCTCTGGGGCTACCCAGAAACTCCAAAAGAGGATCAACCTGCACGCCATTCTACTGTACCCCAAATATATAGGCTGACCTGGGCACTATTGCCCTTTTTGACACAGCCTGAGCCTGGATTACCTGGCCCCACACAGAAAGCTGGCCGCTCACTGAGCACATCGGACCCGCCATGGTCTTAGGTCGTCATCTCTTCCCAACCTCGGTTGTCAAGTTTCAGAACCTAGACCTTATCTCCAATCACTGCCCAGGCTTGAAAGTGATGCAGAAAAAACAACTCCTTCCCCGTGGCAAGAAACCATGTGGTTGGCATGTTGTCCAACGTTCAGTGTAGTTGAAACCAGTTTGGCCCATGAGGCCCCACTCATGTTTGCGGGCCACATTGGTCAAAACCACACATTGTGACCCTCACCCTGATCCCAGTCCTCAATAAGGCCTCTCAGTGGCTGGATGAAGAGATAGCATATTGGGCTTGCCATGCCCCTAGGCCCCAAATTTTAACCATAGTTCGGGTTCTCCCTTCACTTTTCCTTAGGGCTCTTCTTTGGAATTCCTCTTTTGGCGGGACACCTGAGGTAACAAACCTGAAAGGAGTCCTCCCTTTCCACAGATTGACGAAAAACAATTGGGATCGGGCCAAATCCACAGAGAGGAAGATTCGTCCATGGCCCATGAGGCCTCCCCGACATTCCATGGCCATCTCTGATACAAAATCCAGAGACAAAAGCCTGAGCAAGCGCCTCAGACTCGCTCTTTCTTCATATCCGGAAGAGTTCTTCTCATGGTTTATAGATCGGGCCTGCCATACTTACGTCCCCAAACCTAAGCTGATTTTGTGTTTTCAGACTTCTGTCCTCAAAGTCCTGGGCCACACACCCTCCAGGCTGGGGCCCCTGGAGTCACACATTAGGACTGTGCCTACCCAATTCATGGGAATTCTGCCGATGCCATTGTCCAAAACAGTAAAATTTGGAGAACCCTACAAATCCCTGAGGCCATCCCAATAGTGCAGGTCGTCTGGGACAAACAAGGGCGGTCTGATACCAGCTGAGCATCTACCTCCACTCATACCATAGATGGATGTCCCCTGAGAAGAAGATTGAACCAGACAGGACCCTAGGCCATAATCGGATACATTGCTTTGGATTACAGGCTTGTCTCCTCAAAAGCCTGGATTCCAATACCAGCATAGAGGTTTTCCTGAGACACACATCAAAACAAATCTCGTCTCCCCAAGGAACCTTGTGCATCGAGCTATGTCAAAAGCTTTGGAGAATACTTCAGGGTCCCGGTGCCACCGCCCCATTTTAAGGCCCTCATGGACACAAACACACATTAGGACCCATCCTCAGGAAAGTCCATTTCAAGTCAGCCACCCCGGTTTCTCCCGCAGAGCCATCAGATCTAAACTGTCTTGTTGCTAGGAGACAATTGGAATGCGAGGCGGGCTTCCCAGGCATCCATCCTCGAATGGTGCCCTGGAGTCATTCCATATGGGATGTCCTGGAGCTGCCCAACAAGTCTCAATTGTCCCGCAGAAGGAATCCTTGAAGGGGGCATCCCACAACTCCCAACGTGGGAAAACCTCCATGGCCTCGAGATTCCGCTCCCTTCATGAAGGGGCCGTCATGCACAGAAACTCCCACCTGAGCCAACGTCTGATCCTCGCCCTGACTTCAGATGCATGAGATATAGGTTCAGATCTACAGGTGTACCTTCCGTGCCCTGGCCCTGAAACCCAAGTCTAGCTTGTGTTCTCAGACTTCCCTCCTCACACTCCCGGCCCCGAAGCCCAGAAGTTTTGCAATTCCAGACCCACAATGCAGCACTCTGCCTGCCCTCTAGAAAAAAAATTTGGCCTAATGAGCTGCCCTGGCAACTTATATGAGGATAAATCTACATGGCATTCGACTGTACCCAAAGTATATAGTCTAACCTGGGCACTAATGCACTGTCTGACACAACCTGAGCTCGGACCTCCTGACCAACACCCAGACAGCTGACCGCACACTGAGCACATCAGAACCGCCAAGGCCTTAGGTCATCATCTATTCCCAACTGCGGTTTTTCAGGCTTCAGAACCTAGACCTTATCTCCAACCACTGCCCAGGGGTGCCTGTGATGCAGAAATCAGAACTCGTCCTTACCCATGGCAAGAAACCTTGTGGTTGGCATGTTGTCCAACGTTCAGTGTAGGAGAAACCAGCATTCACCCAGAGGCCCCGCCAATTCTTGAGTGCGAAGAGGGCATAAACACGCATTGTGACCCTCAGCGTGAGTCCTGTGCTCTAGTAAGTCCTCTCAGTGGCTCGACCATTAGATGTCATAATGGGCTTGACATGTCCCTAGGCCACAATTTTTAACCAGATTTCTGGTTGTCCGGTCGGCCCTCCCCAGGGCTCTACTCTGGAATACCTCATTTGGTGAGACACCTGAGGTTAAAAAACAAAACAAAGCAAATCAACAACAACAACAAAACGGACTTCTTCCATTCCCAGAATGACCCAAAAATCTTGGGATGGGGCAAAACCCCAGAGAGTAAGACTCGTCCATTTCCCATGAAGTCACCCGGAAATTTCACGACCATGAGTGACACGATATCCAGAGACAAAAACTTGAGCACGAGCCTCACGCTCGCCCTTTTTTCATATCCTGAAGAGTTCTCCTCATGGTCTGTAGATCAGTCCTGCCATACCTATGACCCGAAACATAAGCCGCGTTTGTGTTTTCAGACAACTGTCCAAACAGCTCTGGCCTACACACCCTACAGGCTCAGGCCCCTGGAGCCAAACCTGAGGACTGTACTTGCCCTCTCCAAGGGAATTGTAAGTGCCCATTCCAATGGCCACAACCCTACTAATAGGATAAACCTCCAAACTGCCGGAGGCCATCCCAACAGTGGTGGCTTCCCAGGACAAACAGGGGCAATCTGAGCTCATCTGAGCACCTACCTGCACTCAGACGCATAGACTGATGTCCCCAGAGGTAAAAAGGAACGAACAGGCCCCTAGGCTCTAAACGGATCCATTGCTGTGGTATCCAGTCATCTCTCCTCAGAGGCCTGGATTCCAATACAAGCGTATGGCTGTTTCTTGACTCACCCATCAGAAAACATCTCATCTACATATGGGAAACTTGCACGTTGGAGCTGTGTCAAAGCCTCTGTTTGGAAAAACCCTTCAGGACCCCAGTGCCACGGCTACATTCCAAGGTCTCCATAGACACAAAAAGACATTAGGACCCATCCACAGGAGAGTCCATTTCAACTCAGCCTCCTGGGTTGTTCCCCCAGATCCAGCAGATCTAATCTGTCTTGTTGCTAGGACACAATTGGAATGCGAGGTGGGCTACCCAGCCATCCATCCTTAGAACCCTGCTCGGAATCGTTGCCCTGGAGCCAACAAACAGGTCTCAATTGTCCTGCAGAAGAATCTTTGCAGTTTGGAGCTTCTCACAACTAACATCGTGGGAAAACCCCCACGGCCTCGTGACCAACCCGCCCCTTCATGAAGGGCCATCAGGGACAGAAACACCAACCTGAGCGATCTTCTGATCCTCGCCCTGACATCATAAGCACGAGATCTCGATTCAGGTCTGTAGATTGTTCCTGCCTTGTCCTCACCCAGAAACCTAAGCCTAGCTTGTTCTCAGATTTCCTTCCTCAGACTACTGGCCCACAAGCCTCCAGTTTGAAAACCAGAACTATAATGGAGCACTATTCCTGCCCTCAGGAAGAAAAATATTGAACTCTGGGGCTACCCAGAAACTCCAAAAGAGGATCAACCTGCACGCCATACGACTGTACCCCAAATATATAGGCTGACCTGGGCCCTATTGCCCTTTTTGACACAGCCTGAGCCTGGATTACCTGGCCCCACACAGAAAGCTGGCCGCTCACTGAGCACATCGGACCCGCCATGGTCTTAGGTCGTCATCTCTTCCCAACCTCGGTTGTCAAGTTTCAGAACCTAGACCTTATCTCCAATCACTGCCCAGGCTTGAAAGTGATGCAGAAAAAACAACTCCTTCCCCGTGGCAAGAAACCATGTGGTTGGCATGTTGTCCAACGTTCAGTGTAGTTGAAACCAGTTTGGCCCATGAGGCCCCACTCATGTTTGCGGGCCACATTGGTCAAAACCACACATTGTGACCCTCACCCTGATCCCAGTCCTCAATAAGGCCTCTCAGTGGCTGGATGAAGAGATAGCATATTGGGCTTGCCATGCCCCTAGGCCCCAAATTTTAACCATAGTTCGGGTTCTCCCTTCACTTTTCCTTAGGGCTCTTCTTTGGAATTCCTCTTTTGGCGGGACACCTGAGGTAACAAACCTGAAAGGAGTCCTCCCTTTCCACAGATTGACGAAAAACAATTGGGATCGGGCCAAATCCACAGAGAGGAAGATTCGTCCATGGCCCATGAGGCCTCCCCGACATTCCATGGCCATCTCTGATACAAAATCCAGAGACAAAAGCCTGAGCAAGCGCCTCAGACTCGCTCTTTCTTCATATCCGGAAGAGTTCTTCTCATGGTTTATAGATCGGGCCTGCCATACTTACGTCCCCAAACCTAAGCTGATTTTGTGTTTTCAGACTTCTGTCCTCAAAGTCCTGGGCCACACACCCTCCAGGCTGGGGCCCCTGGAGTCACACATTAGGACTGTGCCTACCCAATTCATGGGAATTCTGCCGATGCCATTGTCCAAAACAGTAAAATTTGGAGAACCCTACAAATCCCTGAGGCCATCCCAATAGTGCAGGTCGTCTGGGACAAACAAGGGCGGTCTGATACCAGCTGAGCATCTACCTCCACTCATACCATAGATGGATGTCCCCTGAGAAGAAGATTGAACCAGACAGGACCCTAGGCCATAATCGGATACATTGCTTTGGATTACAGGCTTGTCTCCTCAAAAGCCTGGATTCCAATACCAGCATAGAGGTTTTCCTGAGACACACATCAAAACAAATCTCGTCTCCCCAAGGAACCTTGTGCATCGAGCTATGTCAAAAGCTTTGGAGAATACTTCAGGGTCCCGGTGCCACCGCCCCATTTTAAGGCCCTCATGGACACAAACACACATTAGGACCCATCCTCAGGAAAGTCCATTTCAAGTCAGCCACCCCGGTTTCTCCCGCAGAGCCATCAGATCTAAACTGTCTTGTTGCTAGGAGACAATTGGAATGCGAGGCGGGCTTCCCAGGCATCCATCCTCGAATGGTGCCCTGGAGTCATTCCATATGGGATGTCCTGGAGCTGCCCAACAAGTCTCAATTGTCCCGCAGAAGGAATCCTTGAAGGGGGCATCCCACAACTCCCAACGTGGGAAAACCTCCATGGCCTCGAGATTCCGCTCCCTTCATGAAGGGGCCGTCATGCACAGAAACTCCCACCTGAGCCAACGTCTGATCCTCGCCCTGACTTCAGATGCATGAGATATAGGTTCAGATCTACAGGTGTACCTTCCGTGCCCTGGCCCTGAAACCCAAGTCTAGCTTGTGTTCTCAGACTTCCCTCCTCACACTCCCGGCCCCGAAGCCCAGAAGTTTTGCAATTCCAGACCCACAATGCAGCACTCTGCCTGCCCTCTAGAAAAAAAATTTGGCCTAATGAGCTGCCCTGGCAACTTATATGAGGATAAATCTACATGGCATTCGACTGTACCCAAAGTATATAGTCTAACCTGGGCACTAATGCACTGTCTGACACAACCTGAGCTCGGACCTCCTGACCAACACCCAGACAGCTGACCGCACACTGAGCACATCAGAACCGCCAAGGCCTTAGGTCATCATCTATTCCCAACTGCGGTTTTTCAGGCTTCAGAACCTAGACCTTATCTCCAACCACTGCCCAGGGGTGCCTGTGATGCAGAAATCAGAACTCGTCCTTACCCATGGCAAGAAACCTTGTGGTTGGCATGTTGTCCAACGTTCAGTGTAGGAGAAACCAGCATTCACCCAGAGGCCCCGCCAATTCTTGAGTGCGAAGAGGGCATAAACACGCATTGTGACCCTCAGCGTGAGTCCTGTGCTCTAGTAAGTCCTCTCAGTGGCTCGACCATTAGATGTCATAATGGGCTTGACATGTCCCTAGGCCACAATTTTTAACCAGATTTCTGGTTGTCCGGTCGGCCCTCCCCAGGGCTCTACTCTGGAATACCTCATTTGGTGAGACACCTGAGGTTAAAAAACAAAACAAAGCAAATCAACAACAACAACAAAACGGACTTCTTCCATTCCCAGAATGACCCAAAAATCTTGGGATGGGGCAAAACCCCAGAGAGTAAGACTCGTCCATTTCCCATGAAGTCACCCGGAAATTTCACGACCATGAGTGACACGATATCCAGAGACAAAAACTTGAGCACGAGCCTCACGCTCGCCCTTTTTTCATATCCTGAAGAGTTCTCCTCATGGTCTGTAGATCAGTCCTGCCATACCTATGACCCGAAACATAAGCCGCGTTTGTGTTTTCAGACAACTGTCCAAACAGCTCTGGCCTACACACCCTACAGGCTCAGGCCCCTGGAGCCAAACCTGAGGACTGTACTTGCCCTCTCCAAGGGAATTGTAAGTGCCCATTCCAATGGCCACAACCCTACTAATAGGATAAACCTCCAAACTGCCGGAGGCCATCCCAACAGTGGTGGCTTCCCAGGACAAACAGGGGCAATCTGAGCTCATCTGAGCACCTACCTGCACTCAGACGCATAGACTGATGTCCCCAGAGGTAAAAAGGAACGAACAGGCCCCTAGGCTCTAAACGGATCCATTGCTGTGGTATCCAGTCATCTCTCCTCAGAGGCCTGGATTCCAATACAAGCGTATGGCTGTTTCTTGACTCACCCATCAGAAAACATCTCATCTACATATGGGAAACTTGCACGTTGGAGCTGTGTCAAAGCCTCTGTTTGGAAAAACCCTTCAGGACCCCAGTGCCACGGCTACATTCCAAGGTCTCCATAGACACAAAAAGACATTAGGACCCATCCACAGGAGAGTCCATTTCAACTCAGCCTCCTGGGTTGTTCCCCCAGATCCAGCAGATCTAATCTGTCTTGTTGCTAGGACACAATTGGAATGCGAGGTGGGCTACCCAGCCATCCATCCTTAGAACCCTGCTCGGAATCGTTGCCCTGGAGCCAACAAACAGGTCTCAATTGTCCTGCAGAAGAATCTTTGCAGTTTGGAGCTTCTCACAACTAACATCGTGGGAAAACCCCCACGGCCTCGTGACCAACCCGCCCCTTCATGAAGGGCCATCAGGGACAGAAACACCAACCTGAGCGATCTTCTGATCCTCGCCCTGACATCATAAGCACGAGATCTCGATTCAGGTCTGTAGATTGTTCCTGCCTTGTCCTCACCCAGAAACCTAAGCCTAGCTTGTTCTCAGATTTCCTTCCTCAGACTACTGGCCCACAAGCCTCCAGTTTGAAAACCAGAACTATAATGGAGCACTATTCCTGCCCTCAGGAAGAAAAATATTGAACTCTGGGGCTACCCAGAAACTCCAAAAGAGGATCAACCTGCACGCCATACGACTGTACCCCAAATATATAGGCTGACCTGGGCCCTATTGCCCTTTTTGACACAGCCTGAGCCTGGATTACCTGGCCCCACACAGAAAGCTGGCCGCTCACTGAGCACATCGGACCCGCCATGGTCTTAGGTCGTCATCTCTTCCCAACCTCGGTTGTCAAGTTTCAGAACCTAGACCTTATCTCCAATCACTGCCCAGGCTTGAAAGTGATGCAGAAATCACAACTCCTTTCCCGTGGCAAGAAACCATGTGGTTGGCATGTTGTCCAACGTTCAGTGTAGTTGAAACCAATGTGGCTCATGAGGCCCCGCTCATGTTTGCGGGCCACATTGGTCAAAACCACACATTGTGACCCTCACCCTGATCCCAGTCCTCAATAAGGCCTCTCAGTGGCTGGATGAAGAGATAGCATATTGGGCTTGCCATGCCCCTAGGCCCCAAATTTTACCCACAGTTCGGGTTCTCCCTTCACTTTTCCCCAGGGCTCTTCTTTGGAATTCCTCTTTTGGCGGGACACCTGAGGTAACAAACCTGAAAGGAGTCCTCCCATTCCACAGATTGACGAAAAACAATTGGGATCGGGCCAAATCCACAGAGAGGAAGATTCATCCATGGCCCATGAGGCCTCCCCGACATTCCATGGCCATCTCTGATACAAAATCCAGAGACAAAAGCCTGAGCAAGCGCCTCAGACTCGCTCTTTCTTCATATCCGGAAGAGTTCTTCTCATGGTTTATAGATCGGGCCTGCCATACCTACGTCCCCAAACCTAAGCTGATTTTGTGTTTTCAGACTTCTGTCCTCAAAGTCCTGGGCCACACACCCTCCAGGCTCGGGCCCCTGGAATCACACATTAGGACTGTGCCTACCCAATCCATGGGAATTCTGCAGATGCCATTGTCCAAAACAGTAAAATTTGGAGAATCCTACAAATCCCTGAGGCCATCCCAATAGTGCAGGTCGCCCCGGACAAACAAGGGCGGTCTGATACCAGCTGAGCATCTACCTCCACTCATACCATAGATGGATGTCCCCTGAGAAGAAGATTGAACCAGACAGGACCCTAGGCCATAATCGGATACATTGCTTTGGATTACAGGCATGTCTCCTCAAAAGCCTGGATTCCAAACCAGCATAGAGGTTTTCCTGAGGCACCCATCAAAACAAATCTCGTATCCACAAGGAACGTTGTGCATCGAGCTATGTCAAAAGCTTAGGAGAATACTTCAGGGTCTCTGTGCCACCGCCCCATTTTAAGGCCCTCATGGACACAAACACACATTAGGACCCATCCTCAGGAAAGTCCATTTCAAGTCAGCCACCCTGGTTTCTCTCGCAGAGCCATCAGATCTAAACGGTCTTGTTGCTGGGAGACAATTGGAATGCGAGGCCGGCTTCCCATGCATCCAACCTCGAACAGTGCCCTGGAGTCATTCCATATGGGATGTCCTGAAGCTGCCCAACAGGTCTCAATTGTCCCGCAGAAGTAATCCTTGAAGGGGGCATCCCACAACTCCCAACGTGGGAAAAACTCCATGGCCTTGAGATTCCGCTCCCTTCATGAAGGGTCCGTCATGCACAGAAACTCCAACCTGAGCCAACGTCTGATCCTCGCCCTGACTTCAGATGCATGAGATATAGGTTCAGATCTACAGGGGTACCTGCCTTGCCCTGGCCCTGAAACCCAAGTCTAGCTTGTGTTCTCAGACTTCCCTCCTCACACTCCAGGCCCCGAAGCCCAGAAGTTTCGCAATTCCAGACCCACAATGCAGCACTCTGCATGCCCTCTAGAAAGAAAATTTGGCCTAATGAGCTGCCCAGGCACCTTATATGAGGATAAATCTACATGGCATTCGACTGTACCCAAAGTATATAGTCTAACCTGGGCACTAATGCACTGTCTGACACAACCTGAGCTCGGACCTCCTGACCAACACCCAGACAGCTGACCGCACACTGAGCACATCAGAACCGCCATGGCCTTAGGTCATCATCTCTTCCCAACTGTGGTTTTTCAGGCTTCAGAACCTAGACCTTATCTCCAACCACTGCCCAGGGGTGCCTGTGATGCAGAAATCAGAACTCGTCCTTACCCATGGTAAGAAACCTTGTGGTTGGCATGTTGTCCAACGTTCAGTGTAGGAGAAACCAGCATTCACCCAGAGGCCCCGCCAATTCTTGAGTGCGAAGAGGGCATAAACACGCATTGTGACCCTCAGCGTGAGTCCTGTGCTCTAGTAAGTCCTCTCAGTGGCTCGGCCATTAGATGTCATAATGGGCTTGACATGTCCCTAGGCCACAATTTTTAACCAGATTTCTGGTTGTCCGGTCGGCCCTCCCCAGGGCTCTACTCTGGAATACCTCATTTGGTGAGACACCTGAGGTTAAAAAACAAAACAAAGCAAATCAACAACAACAAAACGGACTTCTTCCATCCCCAGAATGACCCAAAAATCTTTGGATGGGGCAAAACCCCAGAGAGTCAGACTCGTCCATTTCCCATGAAGTCACCCGGAAATTTCACGACCATGAGTGACACGATATCCAGAGACAAAATCTTGAGCACGAGCCTCACGCTCGCCCTTTTTTCATATCCTGAAGAGTTCTCCTCATGGTCTGTAGATCAGTCCTGCCATACCTATGACCCGAAACATAAGCCGAGTTTGTGTTTTCAGACAACTGTCCAAACAGCCCTGGCCTACACAACCTACAGGCTCAGGCCCCTGGAGCCAAACCTGAGGACTGTACTTGCCCTCTCCAAGGGAATTGTGTGTGCCCATTCCAATGGCCACAACCCTTTTAATAGGATTAACCTCCAAAGATGGATGTCCCCAGAGAAGAAGATTGACCAGACAGGACCCCAGGCCATAATGGGATCCATAGCTTTGGTTTACAGGCATGTCTCCTCAAAAGCCTGTTTTACAATACCAGCTGAGGGCTTCTCCTGAGGCACCCATCAGAACAAATCTCGTCTACACATGGGAAACTTACATGTTGGAGCTCTCTCAAAGCCTCTGGTTAGAAGGACATTTCAGGTTCCCGGTGCCAGCGCCTCATTCCAAGGTCTCCATGGAGACCCACCCACATTAGGACCCATCCACAGGAGAGTCCATTTCAACTCAGCCCCCTCAGTTGCTCCCCCTGATCCAGCAGATCTAACCCGTCTTGTCGCTAGGAGATGATTGGAATGAGAGGCAGGCTTCCCAGACATCCATACTTAGAACCATTCTCAGAATTATGCTGTATGGGAAGTCCTGGAGCCAACCAACAGGTCTCAATAGTCCCGCAGAAGAATCTTTACTGTTTGGAGCATCTCACAACTCCCATCGTGGGCAAACCTCCATGGCCTCGTGATCCCGCCCCCTGTGCTTCATGAAGGGGCCATCAGGGACAGAAGCTCCAACCTGATCAATCGTCTGATCCTCGCCCTGACTTCAGATGCAGGACATCTTGATTCAGCTCTGCAGAGTGTGACTGCCGTGCCCTTGCCCAGAAACGTAAGTCTAGTTTGTGTTCTCAACTTCCATCCTCACATTCCTGGCCCACAAGCCCTCCAGTTTGACAATTCCAGAACTACAAGGCAGCACTCTGCCTGCTTTCCGGAAGAAAATCATTGCCCTCTGGGGCTACCCAGATTCCCCAAATGAGGATCAACCTGCATGCCACTTGACTGGACCCCAATTATACAGGCTGCCCTGGGCACTACTGCCCTTTCTGGCACAGCATGAGACTGAACCTCCTGGCTCGCACCCACCCAGCTAGCCACACACTGAGCACATCAGACCCGCCATGGCCTTAGGTCATCATCTCTTTCCAACCTCGGTTTTCAGGCTTCAGAACCTAAACCTTATCTCCAGTCACCACCCAGGGTTGAACATGATGCAGGAATCAGAACTCCTTCCCCATGGCAAGAAACCTTGTGGTTGGCATGTTGTCCAACGTAAAATGTAGTTGAAACCAGTGTGGCCCATGAGGCCCTGCAGATGCTTGAGGACCAAGTCGTTCACAAACATGCATTCTGACCCTCAACGTGAGCCCAGTTCTCAAGTAAGGCCTCTCAGTGGCTGGACCAAAAGACAGCATATTGGGCTTGTCATGCCCCTAGGCCCCAATTTTTAACCAGATTTCTGGTTGTCCAGTCTCCCCTCCCCAGGGCTCGGCTTTGGAATCCCTCTTTTGGTGGGACACCTGAGGTAACAAAACTGAAAGGACTCCTCCCATCCCACAGTTTGACCCAAAACAATTGGAATCGGGCCAAATCCACAGAGCGGAAGACTCGTCCATGGCCCATGAGGCCTCCCGGACATTCCACGCCCATCGTTGACACAAAATCCAGAAACAAAAGCCTGAACAAGTGCCTCACAATCTCTCTTTCTTCATATCTGGAAGAATTCTCCTCACGGTCTGTAGATCGGGCCTGCCATACCTACGTCCCTTAACCTAAACTGAGTTTGTGTTTTAGACTTCTGTCTCCACAGTCCTGAGGCACACACCCTGCAGGCTGGGGCCCCTGGAGCCACATCAAAACTGTGCCTTCCCTCTCCACGGGAATTCTGCCCATTCCATTGTCCATAATCATAAAATTAGGAGAAACCTCCAAAGTCCCCAAGGCCTTCACAATAGTGTAGGCCTCCTGGGACAAACAAGGGCCATCTGACACCAGCTGAGCATCTAACTCCACTAATACCTTAGATGGATGTACACAGAGAAGAAGATTCAACCGGACAGGCCCCTAGGCTCTAAACGGAGCCATTGCTTTGGTTTCCAGTTATCTCTCTTCAGAGGCCTATATTCCAATAACAGTATATGGGGGTTTCCTGAGGCACGAATTAGAACAAATCTCGTCTCCACATGGGAAACTTGTCCTTTGGAGATGTCTCAAAACCTCCGGTTAGGAGAATCCTTCAGGGCCCATGCACCAACGCCCCATTCCAAGGTCTCCATGGACACAAACCCACATTAGCATCCATCCTCAGGAGAGTCCATTTCAACTCAGCCCCCTTGGTTGCTCTGACAGAGCCAGCATATCAAACCTGTCTATTTGCTAGGAGACAACTGCAATGTGAGGCGGGCTTCCCATGTATCCATCCTAAGATCCCTGCTCTGGTGTCATTCTGTATGGTATGTACTGGAGTGATACAAAAGGTCTCAATTGTTGATCAGAAGGAATCTTTGTTGTTTGGAGCATCTCACAACTTCCATTGTGGGTAAACCTCCATGGACTGGAGATGCTGTCCCCTTCATAAAGTGGCCAGAATGGACAGAAATTCAAACCTAAGCCTAGGTTTGAACCTCGCCCTGACTTCAGATTCATGATATCCCGATTCAGATCTGCAGAGGGTGCCTGCCGTGCCCTCGCCCAGAACCTACGCCTAACATGTGTTCTCAGACTTCCGTCCTCACACTCCCCGTCCACAAGGCATCCACTTTGGAAATTCCAGAGCCACAATGCAGCACTCTGCCTGTTCTCCAGAAGAAAAACATTGCCCTTGGGGCTAACCAGAAATACCAAATAAAGATCAACCTGCACGGCACTCAGTTGTACCCCAATTATACAATCTACCCTGGGCACTAATGCCCTGTCTGACACAGCCCAAGCTTGGACCTCCTGACCAACACCCAGACAGCTGGCTCCACGCTGAGCATATCGGACCCAACATGGTCTTAGGTCGTCATCTCTTCCCAACCTCGGTTTTCAGACTTCACAACCTAGACCTTATCTCCAATCACTGCCCAGGGGTGAATGACATGCAGAAATCAGAATTAATACTTCCCCATGGCAAGAACTCATGTGGTTGACATGTTGACTATCATTCAGTGTAGGAGAAACAAGCATGCACCATGAGTCCCCACCCATGCTTGAGTACCACGAGGGCATAAACACACATTGTGACCCTCAGCATGAGTTCTGTCCTCAATGAAGGCCTCTCAGTGGCTGGACCATTAGAAGGCATATTGGGCTTGCCATGCCCCTAGGCCCGTATTTTTAGTTAGATTTCTTGTTGTCCAGGGTTCTGCTCTGGAATCCCTCTTTTGGTGGGACACCTTAGTTAACAAAACTAAATCCCACAGATTAACCCAAAACAATTGGGATCTGGCCAAATCCACAGAGAGAAAGACTCTTCCATGGCCCATGAGGACTCCTCGACATTCCACAGCCATCATTGACACAAAATCCAGGGGCAAAAGCCTGACAAGTGTCACACTTTCACCCTTTATTCATATCCCAAAAAGTTCTCCTCATAGTCTGTAAATCGGACCTGCCATACCTACATCCCCAAAGCTAAGCTGAGTTTGTGTTTTCAGACATCTGTCCCCACAGTCCTTGCCCACACACCCTCAAGGCTGGGCCCTTGGAGCCACACATCAGGTCTGTGCCTGCCCACTCCACAGGAATTCTGCCCATGCCATTGTCCATAATCATACAATTTAGGAGAAACCTCCAAAGTCCCCAAGGCCATCCCTATACTGTAGGCCGCCCGGACAAACAGGAGCGGTCTGACACCAGCTGAGCAACTACCTCCATTTCATAAAATAGACAGATGTCGACAGAGAAGAAGATTGAACCAGAGAGGCTCCTAGGACCTAATTGGATGCATTGCTGTGGTTTCTATGTATCTCTCCTCAGAGGCCTGGTTCTAATACCAGCATATGTGGGTTTCCTGAGGCACCAATTAGAACAAATCTTGTCTCCACATGGAAAACTTGCTCTTTCAAGTTGTTTCAAAATCTCCGGTTAGAATCCTTTAGAGCCCTGGGGCCACCACCCCATTCCAACGTCCTCATGGACACAAACACACATTAAGACCCATCTTCAGGAGAGTCCATTTCAACTCAGCTCCCACGATTGCTCCTGCATAGCCATCAGATCGTACCTGTCTTGTGGCAGGGAGACAATTGGTGTAAGAGGCAGTCTGCTCAGGCATCCATCCTTAGAACCCGGCTCTGGAGTCATTCCATATGGGATGTCCTGGAGCCATCCAACAGTTCTCAATTTTCCCGCAGAAGGAATCCTTGCAGTTTGGAGCATCCCACAACTCCCAACGTGGGAAAACCTCCATGGCCTCGAGATTCCACCCCTTTGATGAAGGGGCCATCATGGACAGAAACTCCAACCTGCGCCTAAGTCTGATCCTCGTCCTGACTTCAGATGAATGAGATTTTGATTCGGATCTGCAGAGGGTGCCTGCCGTGCCCTCGCCCTGAAACTTAAGTCTAGCTTATGATCTCAGACTTACGTCCTCACACTCCTGGTCCCGACGCCCTCAAGTTTGGCAATTCTGGACCCACAATGCTGCACTCTGCCTGCCCACCAGAAGAAAAATGTTGCCCCAGTGAGCTTCCCTGACACAATAAATGAGGATGAACCTACATGGAACTCAACTGTACCCAAATTATACATTCTAACCTGGGCACTAATGCACTGTCTGACACAGCCTGAATCCATACCTCCTGAACAACACCCAGAAAGCTGACCGCACACTGAGCACATCGGACCCTCCATGACCTTAGGTTATCATCTCATCCCAACCTCGATTTTCTGGATTCAGAACTTAGATCTTATCTCCAGTCACTGCCCAGGCGTGAACATGATGCAGAAATCAGAATTCCTCCTTCCCCATGGAAAGAAACCTTGTGGTTTGTATGTTGTCCAAAGTTCAGTGTAGGAGAATCAAGCATGGCCCATGAGTCCCCGCCCATGCTTGATGCCTACATTGGGCACAAACAAGCATTGTGACCCTCAGTGTGAGCACTGTACTCAAGTAAGACCTCTCAGTGGCTGGACCAAGGTACCCCATATGGGGATTGCCATGCCCTTAGGCCCCCAATCTTATACAGAGTTCGGGTTGTCCAGTCGCCCCTTCCCAGGGTTCTGCTCTGGAATCCCTCTTTTGTGGCACACCTGAGGTAAAAAACAAAAACAAAAACAAAAAAAAAAAAACAGAATGGACTCCTCCCATCCCACGGAATGACCCCAAAATATTGGGATCATCCAAATCCCCATAGAGGAAGTCTCACTCATGGTCCATGAGGACGCCCCTACATTCCACGGCCATCAGTGACACAAAATCCAGAGTCAAAAGCCTGAGCAAGTGCCTCACACTCACTCTTTGTTCATATCCTGAAGAGTTCTGCTCAAGGTCTGTAGATCGGGCCTCCCATACCTATGTCCCCAAACCTAAGACGAGTTTCTGTTTTCAGACTTCTGTCCCCACAGCTCTGACCCACACACCCTCCATGCTTGAGCCCCTAGAGCCACACCTCAGGATTGTGCCTTCCCTCCCCAAAGGAATTCTGCCCATTTCATTGGCCACAAACTTGCAAATTAGGAGAAACCTCCAAAGTCAAAGTGGCCATCCCAATAGTGTAGACTGCCCAGGACAAATAGGGGCAATCTGACACCAGCTGAGGAACTACCTCCACTCAATCCCATAGACAGATGAACCGAGAGAAGAAGATTAAACCAGACAGGCCCCAGGCCCTAATCAGATCCATTGCCTTGGTTTCCAGGCATCTCTCCTCAGAGTTCTGGTTTCCAATACCAGCATATTGGGGGTTACTGAAGCACCAATGAGAACAAATCTTGTTTCCCCATGGGAAAAATGCTTCTTGGAGCTGTGTCAAAACCTCTGGTTAGGAGCATCCTTCAGAGCCCTGGTGCCACTGCCCCATTCCAAGGTCTCCATGGACACAATCCCACATTAGGACCGATCCTCAGGAGAATGCATTTCAACTCAGCCCCCTCGGCTGCTACATTATAGGCAGCAATCAAACGTGCCGTTTCACTAGGAGACAATTGGAATGCAAGGCCGGATGCCCAGGCATCCATCCTTAGAACCCTGCTCTGCAATTGTTCCATATGGGATGTCCTGGAGCCATCCAATAGGTTTCAACTGACCCGCAGAAAATCCTTGTGGTTTGGAGCATCTCACTACTGCCATCATGGGAAAACACCAATGGCGGTGTGATGACCCCCCTTCATGAAGGGGCCATCATGGACAGAAACTCCAACCTGAGCCAATATATGAACCTCGCCCTGACCTCAGATGCATGAAATCTAAATTCAGCTCTGCAGAGTGTGCCTGCCATTTCCTCGCCCTGAAACCAAAGCAAAGCTTCAGTTCTCAGACTTACATCCTTGCATTCCTGGCCGCAAGGCCTCCAGTTTGGCAGTTCCGGAGCCAGAATGCAGCACTCTGCCTGCCCTCCAGAAGAAAGACTTTGCCTTATGGGGCTACGGAGAAACCCCAAATAATTATCTTCTGCATGCCACTCAACTGTACCCCAATTATACAGCGTATCTGGGCACGAATGCCCTGTCTGGCACAGCCTGAGTTCAGACCTCCTGAACGACACCTAGAAAGCTGGCCCCAAACTGAACACATCGGACCCGCCATGGCCTTAGGTCGTCATCTCTTCCAAACCTCGGTTTTCAGGCTTCAGAACCTAGACCTTATCTCTAATTAGTGCCCAGAGGTGAACGTGATGCAGAAATCAAAACTCCTCCTTCCCCATGGCAAGAAACCCTGAGGTTGGCATGTCCAAGGTTCACTGTAGGAGAAACCTGCAAGCTCAATGAGGTCCCGCCCAATATTGAGGACCACCTTGGGCACAAACACACATTGTGACCCTCAGCATGAGTCCACTATTCAAGTAACGTCTCTCAGTGGCTGGACCAAGAATCTGCATATGGGCTTGCCATGCCCAATGGACCCCAGGCCTAACCAGAGGGTGGGTATTCCAGTTGTATGTACCCAGTGCTCTGCTCTAGAGTCCCTCTATTGTGGGGACACATGAGGCAGAAAACAGGACTCCTCCCTTCCCACAAAATGACCCCAATCTCTTGGGAGCCGGACAAATCACCAGAGAGGGAGACTTCCATGGCCCATGAGACCATGCTTACATTAAATGACCATCATGAATATAACATCCAGAGACATAAGCCTGAACGACCGCCTCTCACTCGCCTTACTTTCTAATCACAATGAGCTCCCCTCACGGACTGTAGATCACTCCTGCCATAACCTCAGCCCCAAACCTCAGCCGAGTTTGTGTTTTTGGATGTCTGTCCCCACAGCCCTGGCCCACACAGCCGCCAGGCTGGGGCCTCTGGAGCCACACCACAGGACTGTCCTGCTCTCTCCAAGGAGACTATGCCCATTCCATTGCCCATAACCCCACAGAATAGGAGAAACCTCAAGGCCCCCGAGGACATCCCACTACTATAAGCCTCTCTGGACAAAGGCATCCTGACACAAGCTGAGCAACTACCTCCATGCAGAAACACAGACAGATGTCGGCAGAGACAGTAGATTGAACCAGACAGGCCCCTGGGCCCTAATCTGAACTCTTGCTTTGGTTTCCAGGTGTCACTCCTCAGAGGCCTGGGTTTGAAGACCAGCATCTGGGGCTTTCCTGAGACACCAAACAGAACAACTATCGTCTCCACATGGGAAGCTTCATTGTTGGAGCTGTGTCAAACCCTTCGGTTTGGAGAAACCTGCAGAGTCCCTGAGCCCCCGCCACATTCCAAGGTCTCCATGGCCACCAACCCACAGTATGACTCATCCTCAGGAGAGTCCATTTCAACTCAGCCCTCTGAGAAACCCGACCAAGAGCCTGCAGATTGAGCCTGCCTTGCCCCAAGCAGCCAGTGGGAATGTGAGGTGGCATTTGCAGACATTCATGCTTAGACCCCTTCTCTCGAGTCTTTCTGTAGGGGTCATCCTAGAACCATCTCATAGTACTCGACTGTCCTACAGAGGAAACCTTGATGTTTGGGGCAGCTCATAACTCCCAGCGTTGGGAAACCTCCCTGGCCTCATGACGCCCCCACCCCCTTCAGGAAGGGGCCATAATGGACACAAACTCCAACCTGAGGCAACGTCTGATACTCGCCCTGACCTCAGATGCAGGAGATCTCGATTCAGTCTCTGCAGAGTGGGCCTGCCATGCCCTCGGCCCCAAACCTAACGCTAGCTTGTGTTTTCAGACTTCCCTCTTCACACTACTGGCAAACAAGCCCTCCAGACTGGGAATTCCAGAACCACAACACAGTTTTCTGCCTGCCCACCAGAAGAAAAACGTTGCCCTATGGGGCTCTCCAGAAACCACAAATGAGAACCAACCTGCTCTGGCCTCGACCGCACCCTAACTGGAAAGGCTACCCTGGTCAGTAATGCTCTGTCTGACACAGCCTGACGTCCCGACAGACAAGGAAACAGCTGGCTGCACACTAAGCACATCAGACAGGCCATGGCCTTATGCCGTCATCTCTTCCAAACCTGGGTTTTCAGACATCTGACCCTAGATATTATATCAAATCCTGGCAAACGTGGGTAACTGAAGCACAAATCAGATCTTCTCCTTCCCCATGGCTGGAAAACTTGCTGTTGGCATGGAGTCATACCTTCAGTGTAGGAGAAACCTTCATGGCCCCTGAGGCCAAGCCTAAACTTGAGTGCCTCCTTGGGTACAAACTCGCATTGGGACCATCAGCATGGGCCCCATGTCGAAGTAAGGTCTCTCAGGGCCTCGACCAAGAGCCCGCAAATGGGGCTTGCCAAGCCCCTATGATCCCAATCTTCACAAGAGCTCGAGTATTCCATTTGCTCGAACCCAGGACTGTGATCTGGAGTCCCTCTCCTGGAAGAACACCTGAGCCAGACAGCAGGACTCCACCCTTCCCACAAAATGTCCCCAAAATCTTAAGAGCTGGACCAACTCCTCAGAGAGGGAGACTCTTCCATAGCCCCTGAGGTCACCCCTACATTCCACGGCTATGGGAGACAAAACATCCAAAGACAAAAGCTTGCGTGACTGCCTCCCATTTGCCCTTCTTTCATAAGCTGAGGATCTCCTCTCACGGTCTGTGGGTCCATCCTGCCATGCTCTCGGCTCCACACCCAAGCCGAGTTTGTGTTTTCAGACTTCTGTACCCACAGCCCGGACCCACACACCCTCCAGGCTAGGGCCTATGGAGACACACTGAAGGACTGTGCCAGTCCTCTCCAAGAAAACTGTACCCAATCCATTGGCCACAACCCTAGAGATTAGGAGAATCCAATAAGGTCTCCAAGGCCATGCCTCGGCCATGGACTAAGAGGGGCACTCTGACACCAGCTGAGCAACTATCTCCACTTAGATACTCAGACAGTGTCCCCAGAGACAGAAGATTGAAACGGACAGGCATCTAGGCTCTAATCTGAACCCTAGCTTTGGTTTCCAGGTGTCTCTACTCAGAGAACTGGTTTGAAGACCAGTATCTGGGGCTTTTCTGAGGCACCAAAGAGAACCTGTCTCATCTCCACATAGGGATCTCTTTTTAATTGGAGCAATATTACACCCTTCGTTTAGGCGAATACTTCATGGCCCCTGAGCTGCCAACATATTCCAAGGTCTCCATGCACACAAACCCACATTATGACCCATCCGCAGGAGAGTCCATTTCAATTCAGCACCCTAGTTAGCTCGCCCCAGAGCCAGTAGTTCAAACATGTCTTGTCACAAAGAGCCAATGGGAATGTGAGGTATGCTGTACAGGCATCCATCCTTCGAATCCTGCTCTCCAGTCTTTCCGTATGGGACATCCTGGAGCCATTCAACAGGACTCGACTGTCCATCAGATGGAAAGCTTGTGGTATGGGTCAACGCACAAACTAGAGTTTGTGCTGGTGTCTAAGGTGCTGTGCAGGATTCTCCAATCTTGAGGGTTTGGCACAGGTCGAAGGGCATGGTTTCCTACTGGGGACAGGAGATATTCTATTGTGTGGCTCAGGGACCACATGTTGTATCCTAAGTTGGTATTTCAGAACAGGAACCTGAGGACAGATGCCTGAAAACCTAATCTAGTGTTCCAATGACGTCCTAGGAGCATGTCAGGTACAATCTTCTGACCCAGGAACATTGAAATGCCTGTCTGCTTGGATGTAGGTGATCAGGGCGTTTCAGACTGGCATTTGTGTCCAGTGCTGCCGACAATATTGGGTCGGGCTCAGGGCTCTTGCGTGTTTCTCCTAAACTGGAAGGTTTGGGCAGGTTTGACGGGCACAGTTTCCTTGGGGATGGCAGGCCCAGTCATGTGTTGTAAATCCAGAGACCCTGTCCTGGAGGGCATATGAGCCATGGTTTTGGGAGAGAAGTCTGCAAACACAAATGTGGGTTATTGTTAGTGGAATGGTGATCACAGGCCCAATGAGTAGACCTGGAGTGCAGCTTGTCAGGAGTAATTAGGGTGACTGGAAGGCAGTAGCACAGGCTTTTCTCTCTATATTGTGTGTCCAGGATGGCCTTGGAATGCAGGTATAGTCTCATGGGTCCATGGGAAACTTTTCCTCTCTATGGATCTGTGCAGCTCATAGTTTGGTGGCTTTTTTGGGGAAGGGAAGAGTGTTGTTTTCCATCTTATGGGTGCCCCCAAACAGAGATTCCAGATACAGGCTCTTTTTCTGGGCATCTGGGACTTCCCACCAAGGGTTAGGATTTGCACCTAGGGGTGTATGAGGCCTGCAATGCAGGATCATGATGGTGCAACTGAGAGGGATTGTTTGAAAGCTTGCTCAGGCTGAGTCTCACAATGCCTGTTTGCTCCCATGGCGGCCCTCAGGAGTGGGAGTGGTTTCATTGGTCATATATCTGGCTCCCTCTTAGAGAGTTGGACACCCAACCCAACAGCCAAATGTCCTGCCATGAGGAAGGATGAGTTCTCTTCTGTCAGGTTCCTCTGTGCTTCAGGTTGCCCCATTAGCAGGGTTTCCAGCAAGGTCTCGAGATAGGTGCCTGAATACCAAGGATGGGTGGAGATGACGTACTTGGGCCATAGCAATCCCAAATGCTAGATATGAGGCCTAAAACTCGGTCGGGGCTCAGGCTCTGTCAGACACAGCGCTAGTGGCCATGGCAGCCTTTATATCAGAGTAGATTCGGGGGCGGAGCAGATTGATCCTCATGTGGAGTTTCTTGGGAAGATTCCCAGGCATTTGTTCATTCAATAGGGAAGGCAGAATGCTGTGTTGTGGCTCCAGGTTTTCCAATCACGAGAGCTTGGGAACCAGTCAGTTTTGGGTGGAATTGTAAACAAAAGCTATGGTTCAATTCAGTGCCAAGCAGAAGGCAGTTCCAATTTGTAGCAGTTTACTCGAGACATCCAGCACTGGAATAAGGGTGGATGTCAGATGCTTGCTCACACTAAAGTTTTTGTCTATGATGACCGACAAGTGGAGGGGTGGTATAAAGAGGCCATGGAGGAGTTCACATGCTGAGGCCTGTGAACTGCTGCAAAAAGTAACATTTCTTTGTACAGTGTAGGTGAAGTCTGGTTTGTTTACTCTAGGTTTCCCCATGTGGAAAGTTTGTGAAGAAGAGCTCTCCGGCATGGATGCCAGGAAAGCACACCTCCATTGACAATTGCAGCTGAGGAACATGGCAGATTCGTTCTGGTGGCTCTGGGACAAAGTGCCAAGGCCTTGAGTTGACATGGGATCTCTTGCAGATGGGTCACAATGCTTGTTTGTTACCAGGGAGAACTTAGAATGTGCTGGTTGCTAAGGTGCCATGCAGGATTCTCCTACCCTGAGGGTTTGGCACAGGTCGAAGAGCATGGTATTCTTTTGGGGACAGGGGATGTTCTGTCGTGTGGCTCAGAGACCACATGATGTGTCATAGATTGGTATTTCAGAACAGGCCCCTGAGGACAGATGCCTAAAAACCTAATGGGGTTCCATTGAGAGCCTAGGGGCATTTTAGGTTCAATCGTCTATCTCACGATCATTGACTTGGCTATTTCCCTGGATGTAGGTGATAAGGGTGTTTCAGACTGCGCATTTCCATCCCGAGTGGCCGGCAATATTGGTGTGGGTTCAGGGGCCACACAGGTTTCTCCTAATCTGGAAGGTTTGGGCAAATCTGATATGCAAAGTGTCCTTGGGGTTGGCAGCCAGAGTTCTGTGTTGTGGCTTCAGAGATAACATTCTGGTGGGCATGTGAGCCATGGTTTTGGGAGAGAAGTCTGCAAACACAAATACAAATTAGGGTGAGTGGCGAGGTGATCACAGGCCCAATGCGTAGACCTGGAGGGAAGCTCGTCATGAACTATAATTAGGGAGACTGGAAGGCAGTAGCACAGGCTTTTCTCTTTGGATTGTGTGTCCAGCATGGCCTTGGAATGCAGGTGTGGTCTCATGGGTCCATGGGAGTCTTTTCCTCTCTATGGATCCTGGTGGCTCTCCATAGTTTGGTGGCTTTTTCGGGGAAGGGGAGAGTGATGTTTTCCACCTTATGGGTGCCCCAAAACAGGGATTCCAGAGACGGGCTCTGGTTCATGGCATCTGGGACATCACAACATGTGCTAGGATTTGGGCTTAGGGGCATATTAGGCCTGCAATGCGGGTTCATGGTGGTGCAACAGAGAAGGATTATTTGAAAGCATGCTCAGGCTGAGGGTCACAAGGCCTGTTTGCCTCCAGGGCATCCCTGAGGAGTTTGTGTGGTCTCACTGGACTTGTAAATGACTCCCCCTTTCAGGGTTGAACACCCATCCTAACAGCCAAGTTTCCTGATATGAAGAAGGAGGAGTTCTCTATTGTGCTTCAGGATGCCCCATTATCAGGGATTCCAGCAAAGGTCTGGGGACAGGTGCCTGAATACCAAGGATGGGTAGAGATGAAATACTTGAGCCATGGCATTCCCAAATACTAGATGTGGGGCTCAAACTCTGGTGACTGACACTAGGTCTGGGCTCAGGCTCTGTCAGACACAGCACTAGTGGCCAGGGCAACCTATAAATCAGGGTCCCTCCGATATAGGGCCGAGCAGATTGATCCTCATGTGGGGTTTCTGGCCAGACTCACCAGGCACTTGTTTCTATCGGGAAGGCAGAATGCTGTGTTGTGTCTCCATAATTCGCTATCAAGAAGGCTTGGGGACCAGTCGGGTGAGGAAGGAATTGTAAACACAAGCTACAGTTCAATTCACTGCCAAGCGGAAGGCAGTTCCTGTGTCCAGCAGCTTTTTCGAGATATCCAGCACCTTAGTAAGGGAGGACGTCAGATATTTGCTCACACTGGAGTTTGTGTCTATGATGACTGACAAATGGAGGGGTGGCGTCAAGAAGCCATGTAGGGATTTTCACGTTGAGACTCATGAGCTGCTCCAAATAGCAAGGTTTCATTCTACTGGACAGGTGGAGTGTGGTTTATTTGCTCCAGGGTCCCCCATGTGGAAAGTTTGGGTAGCAGAGCTCTACGGCATGGATGCCTGGAATGTTCAACTTCATTGACCATTGCAACTGAAGAACATGGCAGCTTTATTCTGGTGTCTCTGTAGCAAAGTACCAAGTCCTTGATTTGACATGGAATCTCTTGCAGATGGGCCACACAGCTGGTTTGTTACCAGGTAGATCTTAGAATGTGCTGGTGGCTTAGTAGTTGTGCAGGAATCTACTACTCTGGTATTTTGCACAGATTGTAGGGCACGGTTTCCTTCTGGGGACAGGAGATGTTCTGTTGTGTGGCCCAGGCACCACATGTTGTATCATAACTTCGCATTCTAGAACAGGCCTCTGAGGACACATGTCTGATAACCGAATCAATGGTTCCAATGACGTCCTAGGGGCATGTTAGGTTCATTATTCTGACTCAGGACCATTGACTTGGCTGTGTTCCTGGATGTAGGGGATCAGGGTATTTCAGACTGTGCATTTGTGTTCAGAGCGGCCGCCGAAATTGGGGTAGGCCCAGAGGCCTTGTAGGTTTCTCCTAATCTAGACAGTTTGGGCAACTGTGATGGGAACAGTTTCCTTGTGGATGGCAGGGACAGTCCTGCAGTGTGGATCCAGAGACCCCATCCTGGAGGGCATGTGTGCCATGGTTTTGGTAGATAAGTCTGCAAACACAAATTCGAATTAGGGTGAGTGGCGAGGTGATCACAGGCCCAATGCATATACCTTGAGAGCAGCTTATCTGGAACTGTAATTAGGGTGAATGGAAGGCAGTAGCACAGGCTTTTCTCTCCGGATTGTGTGTCCAGGATGGCCTCGGAATGCAGGTGTGTTCTCATGGGTCCATGGGAGACATTGCCTCTCTATGGATCCTGGTGGCTCCTCATAATTTGGTGACATTTTTGGGGAAGGGATGAGTGCTGTTTTCCATCTGAAGGGTGCACCAAAACAAAAATTCCAGAGATGGTCTCTGGGTCTGGGCACCTCGAAAATCCCACCAAGTTTTATGATTTGAACCTACAGGCATACCAGGCCTGAAATGAGGGATCATTGTGGTGAATCTGAGAGGGATTTTTTGAAAGCATGCTCAGGGTGAGGGTCACAATGCCTGTTTGTGCCAAGGGTAGTCCTCAGGAGTGTGTCATTGATGTTGTAACTGGCTCCCTCTTTGAGGGTAGAACACCCATCCCAAAAGCCAGGTTTATTGCCATGGGGAAAGAAGAGTTCTCTATTGTGCTTCAAGTTCCCTAATTGGCAGGGATCCCTGCCAAGGTCTGGGGACAGGTGCCTGAATATCAAGGATGGGTAGAGATGACATACTTGGGCCATGGCAATCCCAAATGCTAGATATGGGGCCTGCTCTCTAGTGGCTGAAACTCAGTCGAGCTCAGGCTCTGTCAGACACGGCACTAGTGGCCATGGCAGCCTATAAATCGGTGTTGACTCGAGGACCGACCTGATTGATCCTCATGTGGGTTTTCAGGGCAGACTCACCAGGCATTTCTTCATTCGATGGGGAAGGCAGAATGCTGCGTTGTGGCCCCAGATTTCCCTATCAAGAGGGCTTAGGGACCAGTCAGGTGAGGATGGAATTGTAAACACAAGCTATGGTTCAATTCAGTGCCAAGTGGAAGGCAGATCCAATGTGCAGTGGTTTATTCAAGACATCCAGCACCGGGATAAGGGTGCATGTCAGATGTTTGCTTAGACTGGAGTTTGTGTCTATGATGACTGACCAATGGAGTGGTGGCATCAAGAGGCCATGGAGCAGTTTACACGCTGAGGCCTGTGAGTTGATCCAAACATAAGGTTTCCTTCTACTGGACAGGGGAGGTCTGGTTTGTTTACACCAGGTTCCCCCATGTGCAAAGTTTGGGTAGCATAGTACTCGCACGTGGATACTGGAAAGCACACCTACATTGACCATTGCACCTAAGGAACATGGCAGGTTCTTTCTGGTTGCTCTAGGGCAAAGTACCAAGGCCTGGTTTCTAATGAAGTTGGGTCACAATGCAGTTTTGTTACCACGGAAATCTTACTATGTGCTGGTGGCTAAGGGGCCATGTATGATTAGTCTATCCTGATGGTTTGACACCGGTCGAAGAACACGGTTTTTTTCTGGGTATCGGAGATGTTCTGTTGTGGGGCTCACGGACCAAATGTTGTATCATAAGTTGGAATTCCAGAACAGGCCTCTGAGGACAGATGCCTAAAAACTTCATCTAGGGTTCCAATGAAGTCCAAGGGGAATTTCAGGTTCAATCATCAGACTCAGGACCATTGACTTCGGTGTCTGCCTATATATAGGCAATCAGGGTGTTTCTGACTGTGCCTTTGTGTACAGAGTGGCCTCCAATATTGGGGTGGGCTCTGGGGCCTTGCAGGTTTCTCCTAATCTTGAAGGTTTAGGAAAATTTGTGGGCACGGTTTCTTTGGGGGTGGCAGGCACAGTCCTGTGGTGTGGCTCCAGAGACTCCATCGTGGAGGGCATGTAAGCCATGGTTTTGGGAGAGAAGTCTGCAATCACAAACTCGGATTAGGTTGAGTTGCGAGGTGATCGTAGGCCCAATGCATAGACCTGGAGGGCAGATCGTCAGGAACTGTAAATCACGTACCTCGAAGGCACTAGCACTGGCTTTTGTATCTGGATTGTGTGTCCATGATAGCCTTGGAATGCAGGTGTGTTCTAATGTTTCCATGAGAGTATTTTCCTCTCTACAGATCCTGGAAGCTCCCAAAAGTATGGTGGCTTTCTCGTTTGAATGGAAGAGTGCTGTTTTCAATCTTAGATGTTCCCTAAAAAGGGATTCCAGAGAAGGGCTGTGAGTCTGGGTGCTTGGAAAATCCCACCAGGATTAGGATTTGGGCCTAGGGGAGTACCAGGCCTACAATGTGTGACTTGGAGGTACAACTGAGAGCGTTTGTTTGAAGGCATGCTAGTCTGAGTGTCACAATGCCTGATGTGATTAGGGCAGCCCTTATGAGTGGGAGTTGTCTCCTTGGCCATGCAGCTGGCTACCACTTTAATGTAGGACACCCATCCCAACTACCAGGTTTCCTGCCATGGAAAAGGAAGAATTCTCTATTGTGCCTCAGGTTCCCCCATTAGCAGGTATTCTAGCAAATGTCTGGGGACAGATGCCTGAATACCAAGGATGGGTAGAGATGAGGGACCTGAGACATGGCCAGTCTCACATGCCTGACTCTCTGAGTAGCTGACATGAATTGAGCACTCAGGCTCTGTCAGAAACAGAACTAGTGGTCAGGGCTGAGTATGAATCAGGGATCCCTCAAGGGCTGAGCAGATGGATCCTCATGCAGAGTTTCTGGGCAGAATCACCATGCCCTTCTTCTTTCTAAGGGGAAGGCAAAAAGCTGCGTTGTGGCCCCAGAATTCCCTATCAAGCGGGCTTTGGGACCAGTAGGGTGAGGATGGAATTGTAAACTCAAGCTAAGGTTCAATTCAGTGCCAAGCAAAAGGCAGTTCCATTGTGCAGTGTCTGATTCCAGATATCCAGCACCTGAGTAAAGGTGAAAGTCAGACATTTCCTCATGCTGGAGTTTATGTCTATGATGACCGATGAATGGAGGGGTGGCGTCAAGAGGCCATGGAGGATTTCACATGCTGGGGCTTGTGAGATGCTTTAAACAGTAAAGTTTCCTTCTACCACACAGGGGGAGTCTGGTTTATTTGCTCCAGGGTCCCCCATGTGGAAAGTTTGGGTAGCAGAGCACTCCCACGTGAATGCCTGAAAAGCACACCTCCATTAAAATTGCAGCTGAGAAACATGGCCAATTCGTTCTGGTGGCTCTTGGGCGAATTACCAAGGCCTGGAGTTGACATGAAGTATCATGAAGATGGGTCATAATGCAGGTTTGTTACCATGGAGACCTTACAGTGTGCTGGTGGCTAAGGGACCATGTAGGATTCATCTACCCTGAGGGTTTGACACTGGTCAAAGGGCACGGTTTCCTTCTCGGACCAGAGATGTTCTGATGTGGGGCTAACGGACCAAATGTATCATAATTTGGTATTGCAGAACAGGCCTCTGAGGATAGATGCCTGAAAATTTAATCTAGGGTTCCAATAAAATCCTAACGGAATGTCAGGTTCAATCCTCTGACTCAGTATCATTGACTTCAAAGTCTGCCTAGATGTAGGTGATCAGGGTGTTCCAGACTGTGCATTTGTGTACAGAGTGGCAACCAGTATTGGGGTGGGCTCAGGGGCCTTGCAGGTTTCTCCTAATCTGGAAAGATAGGGCAATTTGATGGGCACAGTTTCCTTGGCAATGGTGGGCACAGTCCTGTGGTGTGGCTCCAGAGACCCCATGCTGGAGGGCATGAGAGCCATGGTTTTGGGAGGGAAGTTTGCAAACACAAATGCGGGTTAGGTTTAGTGGCGAAGTGATTGTAGGCCCAATGCATACTCCTGGAGGTAAGCTCCGTGTGAAATGTAAATCGCATGCCTCAAAGGAGGTAGCACAGGCTTTTTTATCTGGATTGTGTATCCACGATGGACTAAGAATGCAGGTGTGGTCTCAGGTGTCCATGGGTGATATTTCCTCTCAAGTATCCTGGCGGCTCCTTATAATGTGGTGGCTTTCTCAGAGAGGAAAGAGTTCTGTTTTCCATATTAAGGGTGTCCCATAACAGGGATTGCAGAGAAGTGCTCTGGCTCTGGGCACCTGGAAATACCCACCAAGGGTTATGATTTGGGCATAGGGGCTTACCAGGCCTCCAATGCAAGTCCTGGAGATACAACTGAGAGCGTTTGTTTGAAAGCATGCTCAGGCTGAGGGTCACTATGCAAGCTTTTGCATAGGGTGGCCCTCAGGAATGGGGGTGGTCTCAATGGCCATTCAGTAGGCTAACACTCTGAGTGTTGGACACCCTTCCGAACTTACAGGAATCCTGCCATGGGGAATGAGGATTTCTCTATTGTGATTCAGGTTCCCTCATTGGTAGGGATTCCAGGAAAGGTCTGGGGACACATGCCTGAATACCAAGGATGGGTAAAGATGACGGCTCTGTTCCGTGGCCAGTCTAACATGCGGGATATGGGCCCCGCCTTCTAGGTGGCTGACACGAGGTCGGGGCTTAGGCTCTGTCAGACACAACACTAGGGGCCAGGGCTGTCTATAATTCAGGGTTCCCTCAAGGGACAAGTAGATTGATCATAATGTGGAGTTTCTGGGCAGACTCACCAGGCCCTTCTTCTTTCTATTGGGAAGGCAGAATGCTGTGTTGTGGCTGCAGAATTCCCTATCATGAGGGCTTGTGGACCAGTAGGGTGAGGATGGAATTGTAAACCCAAGCTATGAATAAATTCAGTGACAAGCGAATGGCATTTCCAATGTGCAGCGGCTGATTCGAATATCCACCACCTGAGTAAGCGCAGACGTCAGATGTTTGCTCAAGCTGGAGTTTGTGTCTATAATGACCGACAAATGGAGAGGAGTTGAAAAGAGGTCATAGAGGATTTCCCACACTTGAGCTTGTGAGATGCTCCAAACAGCCAGGTTTCCTTCTACAGGACAGGGCAGTCAGATTTGTTTGCTCGAGAGTCCCCCATGTGGAAAGTTTGGGTAGCAGAGCACTCCCACATGGATGCCTGGAAAGCACACTTCCACTGAACATTGCAGCTGAGGAACATGGCAGGTTCTTTCTGAAGGCTCTGGGGTGAAGTACCAAGGCCTGTAGTTGACATGGAAGCTCATGAAGATCGCTCACAATGCTGGCTTGTTACCAGTGAGATCTTAGAATCTGCTGGTGGCTACGGGCCAAGTAGGATTCATCTACCCTGAGGGTTTGACACAGTTCCAAGAGCACGGCTTCCATCTAGAGAAAGGAGATGTTCTGTTGTGGGGATCAGGGACCATATGTTGTATCTTAAGTTGGTACTCCAGAACAGGTCTCTGATTACAAATGCCTGAAAACCTAATCAGGGGTTACAATGAGGTCATAGGAGCATGTCAGGTTCAATCTTCTGACTGAGAAACACTGACTTGGGTATCTGCCTGGATTCAGGTGGTCAGCGTATTTCAGACTGCACATTTGTGTCCAGAGGGGCCTCCAGTATTGGGGTGGGCTCAGGGGCCTTGCAGGTTTCTCCTTATCTCGAAGTTTTAGGCAAATGTGACGGACACATTTTCCTTGGGGATGGCAGGCACAGTCCTTTGGTGTGGCTCCAGAGACCCCATCCTGGAGGAAATATGAGCCATGGTTTCGGGATAGAAGTCTGTAAGCACAAACTCGGGTTAAGGTTAGCGGTGAGGTGATCGCAGGCCCAATGCATAGACCTGGAGGGCAGCTCGTCTGGAACTATAAATTAGTTGCCTTGAAGGTGGTAGCACAGGCTTGTGTATCTGGCTTTTGTGTCCAGGATGGCCTCGGAATGCAGGTGTGGTCTCATGGATCCATGGGAGATTTTTCCTCTCAAGGATCCTAGCGGCTCCCTATACTATGGTGGCTTTCTTGGCGAAGGGGAGAGTGCTATTTTACATCTTAGGGTTGTCCCAAAACAGGGATTCCAGAGACAGGCTGTGTTTCTGGTCCCCTGAAAAATCCCACCAGGTGTTAGGATTTGTGCTTAGGGGAATATCAGGCCTGCAAATTTGGATTCTGGAATGCAACTGAGAGTGTTTGTTTGAAAGCATGCTCATGTTGGGGGTCACAATGCCTGCTTGTGTCCAGGGCGGCCCTCATGAGTGGGCGGGTTATCATTGGCCATTCAGCTGGCTACCACTCTGAGGTCTGGAAACCCATCCCAAGAGCCATCATTCCTGCCATGGGGAAGGAGGATTTCCCTATTGTGCTTCTGGTTCCCCCATTGGCAGGGATTTCAGCAAATGTCTGGGGACAGATGCCTGAATCAAAATGGGTAGAGATGACAGCCCTGGGACATGGCTGGTCTCACATTCTGGAGTTGGAGCCCAGTCTCTGGGTCCTGACACGAGGTCAGAGACGAGGTTCTGTCAGACTCAGCGCTAGTGGCCAGGTAAACCTATAAATGGGGTTCACTCGAGGGTCGAGTAGATTTATCCTCATGTAGGGTTTCTGGGCAGTCTCTCCAGGCTGTTTTTTCTTGCTATGGGGAAGGCAGAATGCTGTGTTGTGGCTTCAGAATTCCCTATCAAGAGAGCTTACTGAACACCAGGGTGAGGATGGAATTGCAAACCCAAGCTACTTTTTTTTTTCAAGATTTTATTTATTTGTCAGAGAGCGAGCGAGAGCAAGCACAGGCAGACAGAGTGGAAGGCAGAGTCAGACGGAGAAGCAGGCTCCCTACGGAGCAAGGAGCCTGATGTGGGACTCGATCCCAGGACGCTGGGATCATGACCTGAGCCGAAGGCAGCTGTTTAACCAACTGAGCCACCCAGGCGTCCCGCCAAGCTACTTTTAAATTCAGTGCCAAGCATAAGGCAATTCCAGTGTGTAGCAGCTGATTCAAATATCCAGCACTTGAGTAAGTGCAGATGTCAGTTGATTGCTCACGCTGGAGTTAGTGTCTATGATGACCAACAAATGGATGGGTGGCCTCAAGAGGCCATGGAGGATTACCCACCCTCAGGCTTGAGATACTCCATACAGAAAAGATTCCTTTTACCGTACAGGGGAGTCTGGTTTGTTTCCTCCAGGGTTCCCCATGTGGAAAGTTGGTATCAGAGCACTCCCGCTGGATGCCTGGAAAGTACACCTACATTGACCATGGCAGCAGAGGAACATGGCAGTTTCATTCTGGTGGCTCTGGGCCGAAGTACCAAGGGCTGGAGTTGTCATGGAGTCTCATGAAGATGGGTCACAATGCTGGTATGTTGTCAGGGAGATCATAGAATGTGCTGGTTGCCAGGGGGCCTTGAAGGATTCATCTACCCAGAGTGTTTGACACAGGTCCAGAGCACAGCTTTCTTCTAAGGACAGGAGATGTTCTTTTGTGTGGCTCAGTGACCATATTGTATCATACATTGATATTCAGAACAGCCTTCTGAGTACAGATACCTGAAAACCTATTCTAGTGTTCCAGTGAATCCTAGGAGCATGTCAGGTTCAATCTTCTGTCTGAGGACCATTGACTTGGATATCAGCCTGGATGTAGGTGATATGGTGTGTCAGACTGTGCATTTGCGTCCAGAGTGGCCTCCAATATTGGGCTGGGCTTAGGGGACTTGCAGGGTTCTCCTAATCTAGAGTGTTTGTTTAATAGTGACAATCACAGTTTCCTTTGGGAAGACAGGTACAATCCCGTGGTGTGGCTCCAGTTATCACAAACTGGAGGGCATGTGAGCCATGGTTTTGGGAGGGAAGTCTGAAAACACAAACTTGGGTTAGGGTTAGTGGCAAGGTTATCACAGGCCCAATGCATAGACATGGATGGCAGCTCTTCAGGAACTGTTAATCGGGTGACTCAAAGGCAGAATCACAGGCTTTTTTCTCTGTATTGTGTGCAGGATGGCCTCAGAATGCAGTTGTGGCCTCATGGGTCCATGGGAGATTTTTCCTCTCTAAGGATCCTGGTGGCTCCCAATAGTTGGTGGCTTTTTCGGGGAAGGGAAGAGTGCTGTTTTTCATGTTAGGGGTGCCCCAAAATATGGATTCCAGAGACGGACTCTGGGTTTGGTCCCCTGGAAAATCCCACCAAGTGTTAAGATTTGGGCCTAGTGGCTTACCAGGCCTGCATGCAGGATCCTGGAGGTGCAACTGAGAGGTCTTGTTTGAAATCATTCTCAGGCTGAGGGTCACAATACTTGCTTATGCCCAGGTGGCCCTCATGAGTGGGCGTGGTCACATTGGCCATGCAGCTGGCTCCCACTTTGAGGGTTGGACAACCATCCCAACAGCCAGAATCCTGCCATGGGGAAAGAGGAGTTCTCTATATTGCTTCAGGTTCCCCCATTAGCGGGGATTCCAGCAAAGGTCTGGGGACAGAGGCCTGAATACCAAGGATGGGTAAAGATGATGGACATGGGCCATGGCCAGTATCAAATCGTGGATATGGGCCCCGATCACTGGGTGGCTGACACTAGGTCTTGGCTCAGGCTCTGTCAGACACAGCACTAGTGCCCAGGGCAGCCTATAAATTGGGGTTCCCTCGAGTGCCGAGCAGATTGATCCTCATGTATGGTTTCTGGGCAGACTCACCAGGCCCTTCTTGTTTGTAAGGGGAAGGCAGAATGCTGTTTTGTGGCTCTAGAATTCACTATCAAGAGGGCTTGTGGACCAGGAGGCTGAGGATGGAATTGTAAACCTAAGCTATGGTTACATTCTGTATCAAGCGAAAGAAGTTTCCAGTGTGCAATGTTTGAATCCAATATTCAGCACTTGAGTGAGGGTGGATGTCAGATATTTGCTCATGCTGGAGTTTGTGTCTATGATGACACAAAATGGAGGGGTGGCGTCAAGAGGTTATGGAGGATTTCCCAATCTGGTGTTTTTGAGATGCTCCAAACAGCAAGGTTTCCTTCTACCAGACAGGGGCAGTCTGATTTGTTTCCTCCATGGTTCCCCATGTCGAAAGTTCGGATAACATAGATCTCCCACATGGGTGACTGGAAAGCACACCTTCATTGACCATGACAGCGAAGGAACATGGCATCTGGTGGCTTTGAGGCGAAGAAATAAAGACTGGATTGGACATGGAACCTCATGAAGATGGGTCAAAATGTTGGTTTGTTACCAGGAAGATCTTAGAATGTGCTGGTGGTTAATGGGCCATGCAGGATTCATCTAGCCTGAGGATTTGACACAGGCCCAAGAGCCTGGATTGCTTCTGGGGGCAGGAGATATTCTGTTGTGGGGCTCAGCGGCCATATGTTGTATCATAAATTGGTAATCCAGAACAGGTCTCTGAGGACAGAAGCCTGAAAACCTAATAAAGGGTTTGAATGAGGCCCTAGGGGAATGTCATTCAATCTTCTGACTCAGGATCATTGACTCTGGTGTCTGACTGGATGCAGGTGATGAGGGTGTTTCAGACTGTGCATTTGTGTCCAGAGTGGCATCCAATACTAGGGTTGGCTCAGGTTCCTTGCAGGTTTCTCCTTATATGGGGTTTTTGGACAACTGTGATGGGTAGTTTCCTTGGGGATTGCAGGAACTGTCCTGTGGTGTGACTCCAGAGACCCCATCCTGGAGGACATGTGCGCCATGATTTTGAGAGAGAAGTCTGCAAACACAAACTTAGGTTAGGGTTAGTGGCAAGGTGATCATAGTCCCAATCCATAGACCAGGAGGGCAGCAAGTCTGGAACTGTAAATCACGTAACTCAAAGGTGGTAGCACAGGTAATTGTATCTGGATTTAATTTCCAGAATGGCCTTTATTGCAGGTTTTGTCTCAAGGGTCCATGGGAGATTTCTCCTCTTAAGGATCCTGGCGGTTCTCAATAGTTTGTTGGATTTCTCCGGGAAGGGATGAGTACTGTTTTCCAGCTTAAGCGTGCCCCAAAACAGGCATTCCAGAGATGAGCTCTGGGTCTAAGTGCTTGGAAAATCCCACCAAGGGTTAATATTTAGGCCTAGGGCCATACCAGGCCTGCAATGCGGGATCCTGGAGGTGCAACTGAGAGCGTTTGTTTGAAAGTATGGTCAAGCTGAGGGTTCCAATGCCTGCTTGTGCCCCGGAGGCCATCAGGATTGGGCAATGTCTACTCAGCCATGCAGCCAGTTCCCATTCCTAGGGTTGGACACCCATCCAAAAGCCAGGATTCCTGCCATGGCGAAGGATGAATTCTCTATTGTGCTTCAGGTCCCCCCATTGGTAGGGATTCCAGCTAAGATCTAGGGGATAGATGCCTGAATACCAATGATGGGTAGTAATGACAGCCCTGGGCCATGGCCGGTCTCACATGGTTAATGTGGGCCCCACCATCTGGGTTGCTGACACGAGGTAGGGGCTCAGGCTCTGTCAGACACAGCACTAGTGGCTAGGGCAAACTATAAATAGGGGTTCCCTCCTGGGCTGAGTATATTGATCTTTATGTGCAGTTTATGGGCAGACTCACCAGGTCCTTCTATCTATGAAGAAGGCAGAATGTTGCATTGTGGCTCCAGAATTCCCTATCAAGAGATATGGCAGACCAGTAGGGTGAGGATGAAATTGTAGTCTGAAGCTAGGCTTAAATTCATTGCAAAGCGAAAGGCAGTTCCAGTGTGCAGCAGCTGATTCCAATATCAGCGCCTGAATATGGGCGGATGTCAGATGTTTGCTCAGGCTGGAGTTTGTGTCTACGATAACCAACAAATGGAGAGGTGGCGTCAAGAGGCCATGGACGATTTCCCAACCTGGGGCTCAGGGGCCATAATTTGTATCATAAGTTGGTATTCCAGAAGAGGCCTCTGAGGACAGGTGCCTGAAAAGTTAATCCCTCTCCAATGAGGTCCTAGGGCCATGTCAGTTTCAATTATCTGACTCAGGACCATTGATTTGGGTGTCTGCCTGGATGGAGGTGATCAGGGTGTTTCAGACTGTGCATTTGCATCCAGAGCAGCCTCCAATATTGGGATGTGCTCAGGAGCCTTCCGGGTTTCTCCTAATCAGGAGGGTTTGGGCAACTGTGATGGGCCCAGTTTCCTTGGGGATGGCAAGCACAGTCTTGTGGTGTGACTCTAGGGGCCCCATCCTGGAGGACATGTGAGCTATTGTTTTTAGAGAGAGATCTGCAAACACAAACTCGGGATAAGGTTAATGGAGAGGTGTTCACAGTCCCAATCCAAAGATCTGGAGGGCAGCACGTCAGGAACTGTAAATCAGGTGACTCGAAGCCAGTAGCACAGTCTCTTGTATCTGGATAGCATATCCACGCTGGCCTCGGAATACAGGTGTGGACTCATGGGACCATGGGAGATTCTTCTTCTCAAGGATCCTGGGGGATCCCATTAGTTTGGTGGCTTTCTCAGGGAAGTGAAGAGTGCTGTTTTCCATCTTAGGGGTACCTCAAAACAGGGATTCCAGTGACGGGCTCTGGGTATGTGCACATTGAACATCCCACGATGTGTTAGGATTTGGGCTTAAGGGCATATCAGGCCTGCAATGCAGGATCCTGGAGGTGCAACTAAGAGCATTTTTTTGAAGGCTTCATCAAGCTGAGGGTTACAATGGCTACTTGTGCCCAGGGCAGCCCTCATGAGTGGGCATTGTCTCCTTGGCCATGCAGCTGGCTCCCACTTTGAGGTTTGGACACTCATATCAACAGCCAGGATTCCTACCATGGGGAAGGAGGAGTTCTCTATTGTGCTTTAGGTTACCCCATTGGTAGGGATTACATAAAAGGTCTGGGGACAGGTGCCTGAATACCAAGGATGGGTAGAGATGATGGACTTGGGCCCTGGCCAATCTCACATGCTGGATATGGGCTCATATCTCTGGGTGCCTGAAACTAGGTCTTGGCTCAGGCTCTGTCAGACACAGTACTAGTACTAGTACTAGTACTAGTGCCCAGGACAGCCTATAAATCAAGGTTCCATCGAGTGCCAAGTAGATTGAACCTCATGTGGAGTTTCTGGGAAGATTCACCAGGCCCTATTTCTTTCTAGTGGGAATGGAGAATGTTGCCTTGTGGCTCCAAATTCCCTCTCTAGAGGGCTTGCAGACCAGGAGGCTGAGGATGGAATTCTAAACCCAAGCTATGGATAAATTCAGTGTCAAGTGAAATGCAGTTCTAGTGTGCAGTGGTGGAAGAGAAAGTGCAGAATCTAAATAACGGCAGATTTCAGATGTTTTCTCATGCTGGAGTTTTTGTCTATGATGACTGACAAATGGAGGGGTTGTGTCAAGGGCCATGGAGGATTTCTCCTGCTGGTGCTTCTGAGATGCTCCAAACAGAGGGTTCCCTTCTACTGGTCAGTGGCAGTCTGGTTTGTTTGCTCCAGGGTCCCACATGTGGAAAGAATAAGTAGAAGAGCACTCCCACATGGATGCCTGGAAAGCACACCTCCACTGACCATATCAGGTGAGGAACATGGCAGGTTCATTCTGGTGGCTCTGGGGCGAATTACCAAGGTCTTGAAGTGACATGGAATCTCATGAAGATGGATCACAATGCTGTTTGTTTGTTACCAGAGAGATCTTAGAATGTGCTGGGGGCTAAGGGGCTGTGCATAATTCATATACCCCGACCCTTGACACAAGTTGAAGAGCACGAATTCCATCTGGGGACAGGAGATATTCTATTGTGGGGTTCAGGGACCAATCTTCTGACTCAGGACCATTGACTTGGGTGTCTTCCTGGATGGAGGTGATCAGGGTGTTGCACACTGTGCATTTGTGTCCAGAGTGGCCTCCAATATTGGACTGGGCTCAGGGGACTTGCAGGTCTCTCCTAATCTGGAGGGTTTGGGCAACTGTGATTGACACAGTTTCATTGGGGATAGCAGGATCTTTCCTGTGGTGTGGCTACAGAGACCCATCATAGAGGGCATGTGAGCCATGGTTTTGGGAAAGAAGTCTGCAAACACAAACTTGGGGTAGGGTTAATGGCGAGGTGATCACAGGCCCAATGCGTAGGTCTGTAGGGCAGCTCGTCTGGAACTGTAAACCAGGTGATTCGAAGGTGGTAGCACAGTCTCTTGTATCTGGATTGTGTGTCCAGGATGGCCTCGGAATGAAGGTGTGGTCTTATGGAGCCCTGGGAGATTTTTCTTCTCTACGCATCCTGGCAGCTCCTAATAGTTTTCTCAGGGGAGGGAAGATTGCTGTTTTCCATCATAGGGGTGCTTCAAAACAGAGATTCCAGAGACGGGCTCTGGTTATGTTGGCATGGAAAATCCCACGAAGTGTTAGGATTTGGTCCTAAGGGCATACCAGGCCTGCGATGCGGGACACTGCAGAAACAACTGAGAGCATTTGTTTGAATGCATGCTAAGGTTGAGGGACACAATGCCTGCTTTGGCCCAGGCGGCCCTTATGATTGGGCGTTGTCTCATTGGCCATGCACCTGGTTCTAATTCTGAGGGTTGGGCACCCATAGCAACAGCCAGGCTTCCTGCCATGGGGAAGGAGGAGTTCTCAATTGTGCTTCAGGTTCCCCCACTGGTAGGGATTCCAGCAAAGGTCTGGGATAGTTGCCGGAATACCAAGGATGGGTAGAGATGACTGGGCCATGGCCAGTCCCACATGCTGGATAAGGGCCCCACACTCTGGGTGGCTGACACGAGGTTGGGGCTCAGGCTCTCTCAGACACAGCGCTAGTGGCCAGCGCAAAATATAAATCGGGGTTCCCTCGAGGGCCAAGTAGATTGATCTTCATGGGGAGTTTCTGGGCAGACTCACCAGGCCCTTCTTCTTTCTATGGGGAAGGCAGAATGTTGCGTTTTGTCTCCCTAATTCCCTCTCAAGAGGACTTGCAGTCCAGTAGGGTGAGGATGGAATTGTAAACCCAAACTATGCTAGAATACAGTGTCAAGTGAAAGGTATTTCCAGTGTGCGTGACTGATTCGAATATCCAGCCCCTGAGTAAGAGCAGATGTCAGATGTTTGCTCATGCTGGAATTTGTGTCTATGATGACTAACAAATGGAGGGTTGGCATCAAGAGAATGTGGAGGACTTCCCAGGCTGGGGCTTGTGAGATGCTCCAAACAACCAAGGTTTCCTTCAACCTGACACGAGCAGTCTTATTTGTTTGCTCTAGGGTTCCCTATGTGGAATTTTTGTGTAGCAGAGAACTACCTCTTGGATGCCTAGAAAGCACACGTCCATTGACCTTTGTACCTGAGGAACATGGCAGATTCGTTTCATGGCTCTTGGGCAAAGTACCAACACCTTGAGTTGGCATCAAGTCTCAGGAAGTTGGGTCACAATGCTGGTTTGTTACCAGGGAGATCATAGAAGGTGCTGGGGCTAATGGGTCATGCAGGATCCATCTACCCTGAAAGTTGGACATAGATCCAAGAGCACATTTTCCTTCTGGAGACAGGAGATGTTCTGTTGTGGGAATCAGGGACCACATGTTGTATCATAACTTGGTATTCCAGAACAGGACTCTGAGAACAGATGTCTGAAGACCCAATCTAGGGTTCCAGTGAAGTCCTAGGGGCATGTCAGGTTCAATCATCTGACTCAGAACCATTGACTTGGCTTTCTGCCTCGATGGAGGTGCTCAGGGTGGTTCAGACTGCACGTTTGCATCCAGAGCAACCGCCAATATTGGGGTGGGTTCAGGGGCCTGGCAGGTTTCTCCTAATCTGGAGGGTTTGGACAACCTGATGGGCACTGTTTTCTTGGGGATGGCAGGAACTTTCCTGTGATGTGGCTTGAGGGACCACATCTTGGTGGGCATGTAAGCCATGGTTTTGGGAGAGAAGTCGGCAAACACAAACTGGGGTTAGGGTTAGTGTCGAGATGATCACAGGCCCAATGCATAGACATGGAGGGCAGCTCGTCAGGAAATGTAAATAGGATGACTCGAAGGCGGTAGCAAAGACTTTTCTCTCTGGATTGTGTGGACAGGATGGCCTCGGAATGCAGGTTTGTTTTCATGGGTCCATGGGAGATTTTTTCTCTCTAAGGATCCTGGCGGCTCCCAATAGTTTGGTGCCTTTCTCAGGGAAGGGAAGAGTGCTGTTTTCCATCTTAAGGGTGCCCCAAACAGGGATTCTGAGACGGACTCTGGGTCTGGGCACCTGGAAAATCCCACCAAGGGTTAGGATTTGGGCCTAGGGGCATACCAGGCCTGCAATGCTGGTACTGGAGGAGCAACTGAGAGTGTTTGTTTGAAAACATGCTCAGGCTGAGGATCACCATGCCTGCCTGTGCCCATGTCGGCCCTCAGGAGTGGGCATGGTCTCCTTGGCCATGCAGCTGGCTCCCACGCTGAGGGTTGGACAACCATCCCAACAGCCAATATTCCTGCCATGGGGAAGGAGGTGTTCTCTATTGTGTTTCAGGTTCGCCATTGGCAGGAATTCCAGCAAAGTTTGGGGGACAGATGACTGGATACCAAGGATGGGTACAGATGATGGCCCAGGGCCATTGCCGATCTCTCATGCTAAATATGGGCCCTCACCTCTGGGTGGCTGAAACGAGGTCGGGGCTTAGACTCTGTCAGACACAGCACTAGTGGTCAGGGAAATCTATTAATCAGGGTTGCCTCGTGGTCTGAGTAGATTGATCCTCATGTGCAGTTTCTGGGCAGACTCAACAGGTCCTTCTTCTTTCTATGTGGAAGGCAGAATACTGCGTTGTGGCTCCAGAATTCCCTATCAAGAGATATTGTGGACCAGTGTGGTGAGGATAGAATAGTAACACAAAGCTATGGTTAAGTTCAGTGAAAAGCAAAAGGCAGTTCCAGTGTGCAGCTGCCGTTTCGAATATCCAGCACCTGAGTAAGGGTGGATGTCAGATGTTTGCTCACACTGGAGTTTGTGTCTGTGATTACCCACAAATGGAAGGGTGGCGTCAAGAGACCATGGAGGATTTCCCATGCTGGGGCTTGTGAGATGCTCCAAATAGCAAAGTTTCTTTCTACCGGACAGGAGAAGTCTGGTTTGTTTTCTCTGGTTTCTCCATGTGGAAAGTTTTGTAGCAGAGAACCCCACAGGGATGCCTGGAAATCACCCCTCCATTGACCATTGCAGCTGAGGAACATGGCAGGTGCATTCTGGTGGCTCTGGGGCAATATATCGAGACCTTGAGTTGACATGGAGTCTCATGAAGATGGGGCACAATGATGGTTTGTTACCAGGAATATCATAGAATGTGCTGGTTGCTAAGGGGCCATTCAGGATCCAAATACCCTTAGGGTATGACACAATTCCAGGAGCATGGCTTCCTTTTTGGGGAGAACATATTCTGTTCTGTGGCTCAGGGACTATATATTTTATCATAAGTTGATATTCCAGAGCAGGCCTCTGACGACAGATACCTGTAAACCTAATCTAGTGTGCCAATGAAGTCCTCGGGGCATGTCAGGTTCAATCTTCTGACTCAGGAGCATTGACTTGGGTGTCTGCCTGTATGGAGGTGATCAGGGTGTCTCAGACTGTGCATTTGTGCCCAGAGCGGCCTCCATTATTTGGCTTCGCTCAGGGGCCTTGCAGGTTTCTCCTAATCTAAAGGTATCGGGCAAAAGTGATGGGCACAGTTTCCTTGAGGATCTCAGGCACAGTCTTGTGGTGTGGCTTCAGATGCCAGAACCTGGAGGTCATGTGAGCCATGGTTTTAGGAAGGAAGTCTGCAAACACAAACTCAGTTTAGGTTAATGGCAAGGTGATTGCAGGCCCAATGCATAGACCTGGAAGGCAGCTCGTCAGGAACTGTAAATCCGATGACTCAAAGGTGATAGCACATGATATGTATCTGGATTGTATGTCCAGGATGGCCTCGGAATGCAGGTGTGTTCTCATGGGTCTATGGCAGATTTTTCCACTCAAGGATCCTGGTGGCTACCATGAGTTTGGTGACTATCTCGGGGAAGGGAAGAGTGCTGTTTTCCATCTTAAGGGTCCCCCAAAATAGGGATTCCAGAGATGGGCCCTGTGTCTGGGCCCCTGTAAAATCCCACCAGGGTTAGGATTTGGGCCTAGGTGTGTACTAGGCCTGCAATTCGGGGTCCCAGAGATGCAATTGAGAGCGTTTGGTTGAAAGCATGCTCAGGCTGAGGTCACAATGCCTGCTTGTGCCCGGGGAAGCCATCATGAGTGCACATGGTCTCCTTGGCCATGGAGCTGCCTTCCACTTTGAGGGTTGAGCAACTATCCCAACTGTCAGAATACCTTCCATGGGGAAGGAGGAGTTCTCTATTGTGCTTCAGGTTTCCCCAATGGCAAGGATTTCAGCAAAGGTGTGGGTACAGATGCCTGAATACCAAGAATAGAAGAGAAGACAGACTTGGGCCATAGCTGGTCTCACATGCTGGATATGGGCCCTGATCTCTCAGTGGCTGACACTAGGTCCTGGCTCCGGCTATGTCAGACACAGCACTAGTGCCCAGGGCAGCCTATGAATCAGGGTTCCGTCTAGCACCGAGAAGATTGACCATCATATGGAGTTTCTGGGCAGACTCTCCAGGCCCTTTTTCTTTCTATGGGGAAGGCAGAATATTGTGTTGTAGCTCCAGAATTCCCTCACAATAGGGCTTGTGGACCAGTAGACTGAGGATGGAATTGTAAACCCAAGCTATGGCTTAATTCAGTCAAACTAAAGGCAATTCCAGTGTGCAGAGATCGAATTGAAATCCATCACCTGAGTAAGGGCGGATGTCAGATGTTTGCTCATTCTGGAGTTTGTGTCTATGATGACTGACAAATGGAGTGGTGGCTTCAAGAGGAAATGGAGGATTTCCCACGCTGGGGCTTGTGAGATGCTCCAAACAGAAGGTTTCCTTCTACCGGACAGGGGCATTCTGTTTTTTTGTCTCAAGGGTCCCCGCCAATTGCAAAGTTTGTGTAGCAGAGCACCCCCGTATGGTTGCCTGGAAACCACACCTCCACTGACCATTGCAGCTTAGGAACATGGCAAGTTCATTCTGGTGGCTCTGGGGCGAAGTACTAAGGGCTTATTTTTACATGGAATGTCATGAACATGGGTAACAATGCTGTTTTGTTACCTGGGAATTCTTAGCCTGTCATCTGTACACATCCTTGGTATTAAGGCAACTTTCCACAGACCTTTCCTGTAACCCTGCCAATGGGGGAACCTGAAGCACAATAGAGAACTCCTCTTTCCATTGCAGGAAGCCTGGCTGTTGCAATGGGTGTCCAACCCTCAAAGTGGGATCCAGCTATATGGCCAATGAGACTACGCCCTCTCCTGAGGGCCCCCCTGGGCACAAAGAGGCATGATGACCTTCAGCCTGAGCATGCTTTCAAACAAGCCCTCTCTGTTACACCATTAGGATCCTGCATTGCAGGCCTGGAATGCCCCTAGGCCCAAATCCTAACACTTGGTGGGATATCCGGGCACCCAGACCCAGAGCCCGTCTCTGGAATCCCTGTTTTGGCATAAGCCTAAGTTGGAAAACAGCATTCTTCCCTGTTTTGGAGCACCCCTAAGATGGAAAAGAGCACTCTTTTCTTCTCTAAAAAACCACCAATCTATGGAGATCCACCAGGATCCTTAGAGAGGAAAAGTCTCCCATTGAACCATGAGACCACGTCTACATTCAGAGCACATCCTGGACACACAATCCAGATAGAAATGCCTGTGCTACCAGCTTTCAGTCACCCTAATTACAGTTCCTGACGTGATGCCTTCTAGGTCTATGCATTGGACCTGCGATCACCTTGCCACTATCCCTGACCCAAATTTGTGTTTGCAGACTTCCCTCCCAAAACCATGGCTCTCATATCCTCAAGGAGGTGGTCTCTGAAGCCTTACCACAGGACTGGGCCTGCCATCCCCAAGGAAACTGTGCCCATCACAGTTCCCCAAAGCCTCCAAGTTAGGAGAAACCTGCAAGGCCCCTGAGCCCACCCCAATATTGGAAGTGGCTCTGGATGCAAATGCACAGTCTGAAACACCCTGATCACCTACATCCAGTCAGACAACCATATCAATGGTCCTTAGTAAGAAAATTGAACCTGATGGGCACCAAGGACATCATTGGATCTCTAGATTAGGTTGCAAGCATCAATCCTCAGAGGCCTGTTCTTGAATACCAAGTCAGGATACAACATATGTACCCTGAGCCACAAAACAGAACATCTCCTCTCCCAAGATGGAAACTGTGCACATCGACCTGTGCCAAACCCTCAGCGTGGCCCATAGCCACCAATACATTCTAAGAACTCCCTTGTAACAAACCAGTTTTGGGACACATCTGTAAGAGATTCCAAGTCAACTCAAGGCCTTGGTACTTGGCACCAGAACCACCAAAACGAACCTGTCATGTTCCTCAGCTGCAATGGTCATTGGACGTGTGCTTTCCAGTCATCCATGCGGGAGGGCTCTGCTACGCAAACTTCCACTTGAGGGACCCTGGAGGAAAAAAAAACAGACTCCTCCTGTCCATTAGAAGGAAACCTTGTTGTTTGGAGCATCTCACAATCTTAAGCGTGGGTAATCCTCCATTGCCTCCTGAAGCCACCCCTCCATTAGTCGTCATCCTAGACACAAACTCCAGTGTGAGCAAATATCTGACATCTGCCCTTACTCAGGTGCTGGATATCTCGTATAAGCTGCTGCACATTGAAACTGACTTCCGCTTGGCACTCAATTTAAGCATAGCTGGTGTTTACAATTGCATTCTCACCCTATTTGTCCCCAAACCCTCTTGATAGGGAATTCTGGATCCATAAGGCAGCATTCTGCCTGCCCCACAGAAAGAAGTGCTTCGTGAGTCTGGCCAGAAACCCTACATGAGGATCAATTTACTCGGCCCTGGAGAGAACCCCAATATATAGACTTCTCTGGCCACTAGTGCTGTGTCTGACACAGCCTGAGCCCAGACCTCGTGTCAGCCACCCAGAGAGCGGGGCCCATATCCAGCATGTGAGAACGGCCATGGCCCAAATCTGTCATCTCTATGCATCCTTGGTATTCAGGCATCTGTCCCCAGACCTTTGCTGTAATCCCTGCCTATGGGGGAACATGAAGCACAATAGATATTTCCTCCTTTCCCATGGCTGGAAACCTGGCCATTGGAATGTGTGTCCATCCCTCAGTGTGGGAGCCAGAAAATGGACAATGGGACCACGCCCACTCCTGAGGGCCACCCTGGGCAAAAACAGGCATTGTAATGCTCAGCCTGAGCATGCTTCCAAACAAGCCCTCTCAGTTGCACCACCAAGATCCTGCATTGCAGGCCTGGTCTGCCCATAAGCCCAAATCCCAACCCTTGGTGGGATTTTCCAGGCGCCTAGACCCAGAGCCCATCTCTGGAATCCCTGTTTTGGGGCACACCTAAGATCGAAAATAGCAGTCTTCCCATCTCAAATAGTCATCAAAATATTGGGAACCGCCAATATCCTTAGAGGAAAAATCTCCCATGGACCCATGAGGCCACAGCTACATTCTGAGGTCACCCTAGACACACAATCCAGATATAAAAGCCTGTGCTTCCACCTTCGGGTCATTCCAGTTACTGTTCCTGACGAGTAGCCTTCCAGGTCTACACATTGCCCTGCGATAACCTAGCCACTAAACCTAACCCGAGTTTGTGTTTGCAGACTTTCCTCCCAGAACCATGGCTCACATGCCCTCCAGGGTGGAGTCTCTGGAGCCACACCACAGGACTGTGCTTGCCATCCCCATGGAAATTGTGCATGTCAGTTAACCAAACCCTCCAGAGTTGGTTGAAACATTCAAGGCCCCTGTGGCCACCCCAATATTGGAGGTTACTCTGGACATAAGTGTGCAGTCTGAAACTCCCTGATCACCTACATCCTGGCAGACACCCAAGTCAACTTTCCTAAGTCTGAAGATTGAACCTCTCATGCCCCTGGGACTCATTGGAACCCTAGATTAGGTTGTCGGGCATCTGTCTTCAGAGGCCTGTTCTTGAATAGGAACTTATGATATGGCATGTGGTCCCTGAGCCACAAAACACTATATCTCCTGTCCCCAGAAGGTAACCGTGCTCTTCGACATGTGTTAAACCCTCAGGGTAGGAGAATCTTGCAGGCACCTTAGCCACCAACACATTCTAAGATCTACCTGGTAAAAAAAACCAGCATTGTAACCCATCTTCAAGAGATTCCATGTCAACTCAAGACCTTGGTGCTTCGCCCCAGAAGCACTGTAAAGAACCTGCATGTTCCTCAGCTGCATTGGTCAATGGAGGTGTGCTTTCCAGGCATCCATGTGGAAGGGCTCTGCTACCCATACTTTTCACATGGGGGGCCCTGCAGAAAACATACCAGACTCTAACTGTCCAGTAGAAAAAACAACCTTGCTGTTTGGAGCATCTCACATGCATCAGCCTCTTGATGCCACTCCTCCATTCGGTTATCAGAGACACAAACTCCAGTGTGCGTAAACATCTGAAATCCACCTTTACTCAGGTGCTGGATATTTCATTTGTTGGCCACGATAGATACAAACTCTATCATGAGCAGACATCTGACCCTCGCCTGTACTCAGATGCTGGAGATCTCGAAAAAAACACTGCACATTGGAACGGCCATGTTCTCGGCACTGAGATTAAGCATAGATTGTGTTTTCTGCCTTCTGTTCTCACACTCCTCGCATTCAAGTCCCCCATATTGGGAATTTGGGAGCCACAATGCCTTCTGCCTGCCCACCAGAAAAAAGAGGTGCCCTATGGGTCTGCGTGAAACTCCATATAAGGTTCCACCAGCACATCCCTCTATAGCACCACAATATCATAGGCCACCTTGTGAACTAATGCTTTGTCTGACACAGCTCGAGCCCCGACCTCCTGGTAGCCACCTAGATAGCGGGACCCATATCTGGCAGGTGTGACCTGCCTTGACCTGAGTCCTTCATCTCAAACCAACCTGGTTATTCACGTACCAGTCCCAGAACATAGCTCAAATTACTGTGCATGGGGGAATCTGAAGCACAAAAGAGTACTCCTCCTTCCTCATAGAAGGAAAATTAAATGTTGATATGGTGGTCCAACCGTCATATTGGGATCCAGGTGCATGGAACAAGAGCCAATGCCCACTCAGGATGGGCATCTGGGCAAAAACAGGCATTGTGACCCTTACCCTGAGACCCATTTCCAACAAGTCTCCATGGGAGCTGAAGCAAAGCCCCACAGAGCCAGGCAGTCAAGCCTCTAGGCCCAAATACTAAGCCTTTGTAGGGTTATCCAGGCACAGGGACCTATAACCCATCTCTGGAATCCCTGTGTTGACGGAAACACTGAAACAGTAAACCACGCTCTCTCCTTCGCAGTGAGACACCAAACTCTTGGGTGCTGGGCAGAATCCCCAGAGAGGTAGAATATTCCATGGACACATGAGGACACCCCACCATTCCAAGGCCATCCTAGACACAATCCAGACAGAAAAGCCTTTGCTCCTGCCTCCCAGCCACACGAATTTCAAATCCTGAGGAGCTGCCCTCAGCGTCTGCAGATCGGGGCTGCCATCACCTCCCTCCTAATTGATACACAATTTTGTGTCTGAAGACTTTGGTCCCAGAGCCCTTAACCACATTCCCTGCAGGATGGGGCTGACAGAACCACACTACATCACTGGACCTGATCTCTGGATGAAATTCTGCCGTCTCAGTTGCACAAACCCTCCAGATTAGGAAAAGCCTGCAAGGCCCCTGAGCCCACCCCAATTTCATAGGCCACTCTGGAAAAAATGCACAGTCTGACACAGCCTGAGCATCTACCTCCAGGAAGACTCACAGGTCAAAGTCCCTAAGTCCGAAGGTTGAGGATGACATGCCCCTACAACCTCATAAGAACCCTAGCCTAGATATTCAGGCCTCTGTGCCCAGAGGCCTGGTCTTGAAATCCAACATATGATCCGACATGTGGTCCCTGAGCCATACAAGAGAACCCCTCCTGTCCCGAAAAGGGAACCTGGCTCCTGGGAACTGGGTCTAACCCTCAGGTAGGAGAATCCTGCATGGCCACAGACCCACAACGACATTCTTTTTTTTATATAGATTTTATTTATTTATTTGACAGAGAGAGATCACAAGTAGGCATAGAGGAAGGCAGAGAGAGAGAGAGGAAGAAGCAGGCTCCCTGCTGAGCAGAGAGCCCGATGCGGGACTCAATCCCAGGACCCTGAGATCATGACCTGAGCCGAAGGCAGCGGCTTAGCCCATTGAGCCACCCAGGCACCCTCACCACCACATTCTAAGGTCTCCCTGGACACCAAGCAGCATTGTGACTCATTAGACTGAGAACATCCGTCAACTTAGATCACTTGGAAATTTGAACAAAAACCAGCAGATCAAGCCTGCAATGTTCCTCAGCTGCAATGGTCATGCAAGGAAGACTTCCCAGGCCCCCATTCAGAGACCTCTGCTGTCGAATCTTTCTATATGGGGGACCCTGGAGCCTTGTAAGCGGACTTCCCCTGTCCCACAGTAGGACACCTTGCTGTTTGGAGCAGCTCACAAGGTCCTGCTTGGGAAAATCTCCAAGAATTCTTGAGGCCACCCCACAATTCGTTGACCATCATGGATGCAAACCCAGCGTGAGCAGACATCTGACCCTCGCCCATACTCAGGTGCTGGAAATCTCGAAACAACCACTGCACAATGGAATGGTCCTGTGGTCGGCACTGAGCTTATCCGTGGCTTGTGTTTTCAGACTTCTGTCTTCACACTCCTCGCCTACAAGCCCTTCATATTGGGAATTCTGAAGCCACAGTGCAGCTTTCTGCCTGCCCACCAGAAAGAAGTGCCCTATGGGTTTTCGTAGAAACCCACATGAGGATCCTCCTGCACGGCCCTCAATGGCACCCCAATATAATAGACCGACCTCTGCATAAATTGTCTATCTGACACCGCCTCATCCCCGACCTCCTGTCAGCCACCCAGATAGTGGGCCCCATATCCTCCAGGTGGGTCCAACCTTGGCCCGAGGCCATCATCTTGAAGCAACCTGGATATTCAGGTACCTGTCCCAGACTTAGCTCAAATTCCTGCCCATAGGGGACTCGGAAGCACAAAAGAGTGCTCCTCCTTCCCCATGGCCAGAAAACTGAATGTTGAGATGGCTGTACAACCCTGAGTGGGAACCAGGTGCATGGTCCATGAGACCATGCCTACACAGAACGGGCAGCTGGGCACAAATAGGCATTGTGACCCTCAGAATGAGACCCCTTTCCAAAGATCCCCCTTGGGATCTGGACCAGGATCCCAAATCGAAGCTTTGGTTAAGTTTTCCCAGTGTCTGGACCCAGAACCCATCTCTGGAATCCCTGTTTGGACAGGATCCCAGAGATGGAATACAGTCTTTTCCTCTTCCCCAGAAAGAAATCAAACTCTTGGGTGCCAAGCAGAATCACCAGAGTGGAATAATATCCCATGGACACATGAGGTCACCCCTCCATTTAGTGGCCATCCTAGACACACAATCCAGACAGAAAAGCCTGTGCTCCTCCCTCCCAGCCACCTGAATTTCAAATCCCGAGGAGCTTCCCTCAGGGTCTTCATATTCGGACTGCCATCACCTCACTCCTATCTCTTATCCGAGGTTGTGTCTAAAGTCTTTGGTCCCAAAGTCCTGACACACATGACCTCCAGGATGGGGCCTCGAGAAACACATGACATCACTGGCCCTGCTCTCCTGAGGAAACCCTGCCCATCTCAGTTTCCCAAAATGTCCAGATTAGGAGAAAACTGCAAGGCCCCTGACTGCACCCCAATATCATAGGCCACTCTGGAATAAGTGCACAGCCTGACACAGCCTCAGCACCTACCTCCAGGATGACATGCAGGCCAATGGCACTTAGTCCGAAGATTGAAACTTCCATGGCCCTAAAACCTCATCAGAACCCTAGCTTATGTTTTGAGGTCTCTCTTCCTAGAGGTCTGTTCTGGAAATTCAAGCATATGGTCCAACCTGTGGTCCGTGAGCCATAAAAGAGCACACATCCTGTCCCAAGAAGGAAACCTGGCTCCTGGGTACTGGGTCTAATCCTAAGGATAGAGAATCCTCAATGGTCAGAGAGCCGCCACCACATTCTAAGGTCTCCCTGGACACCAAGCAGCATTGGGACCTGTTAGACTGAGAACTTCCATCAACGCAAATCACTTGGAACTTGGAATCAGTGTCATTGGTTCAAGCTTACCCTGTTCCTCAGCTGCAATGGTAACACGAGATTGGCTTCCCAGGCCTCCATTCAGAGAGCATTGCTATCGAATCTTCCATATGGGGGACCCTGGAGCCCTGTAAGAAGACTTCTGCTGTCCCTTAGTAGGACACCTTGATGTTTGGAGCAGCTCACAAGCTCCAGCTTGGAAAAACCTCCAAGAATTCTTGAGGCCTCCCCACCATTTGTTGGCCGTCATGGATACAAACTCCAGCGTGAGCAGACATCTTCCCCTCGCCCAGGTGCTGAAGATCTCGAAACAACTGCTGTACATTGGAATAGACATGTGCTCGGCACTGAGCGTAACCGTAGCTTATGTTTTCATACTTCTGTCCTCACACTCCTCGCCTGCAAACCCTCCAACTTGGATATTCTGGAGCCGTAATGCAGCCATCTGCCTGCTCACCAGATAGAAGAAGTGAAGAAAGGGTCTGTGCAAAAATCCCCCATGAGGATCCAGTTGCACAGCTCTCAAAAGCACCCCAATATCTTAGGCCGAACTCTCCACGAATGTTCTGTCTGACACAGCTCGAGCCCGAGCTCCTGACAGCCACCCAGAAAGCAGGCCTCATTTTCTGCAGGTGGGTCCTGCCTTGGCCCGAGGACCTCATCTCAAAGTGAACTGGCTATTCAGGCACCTGTCCCAGAACTTAGCTCAAATTCCTGCCCATGGGGGAACCTGAAGCATAAAAAAGTACCCCTCCTTCCCCATGGCAGGAAAACTGAATGTTGAGATGGCAGTCCAACCCTCAGAGTGGGAGCCAAGTGGATAGCCCATGAGGTCACACCCACTCAGCATGGGCATCTGGGCAAAAACAGGCATTGTGACCCTCAGAATGAGACCCATTTCCAACAAGAACACTCGGGAGCTGTACCAGGAAAACATAGAGCAGGACCCTAGGCCCAAATCCTAAGCCTTGTTGCGGTGATCCAGGCTCCAGGACCCAGGACCCATCTCTGGAATGGCTGTTTGGACGGGATCCCTGACTCAGAAAACTGCGCTCCTCCCATCCCCCGGAAATACACCAAACTCTTGGGTGCCGAGCAGAATTCCCAGAGAGGTAGAATCTCACATGGACCCATGAGGCCACCCCTCCATTTCGTGGCCATCATAGACAAACAAGTCAGACAGAAAAGACTGTGCTCCTGCCTCACAGCCGTCCGAATTTCATATCTGGAGATGCTTCGCTCAGGGTCTGCAGATTGGGTCTGCCATCACCTCGAGCTTAACTCTTACCCGAGTTTGTGTCTGAAGACTTTGGACCCAGAGTCCTGACCCATATGCCCTCCAGGATGGGGCCTCCAGGAACACACAACAGCACTGGGCCAGCTCTCCCAAGGAATGTCAGCCTGTCTCAGTTTCCCAACCCACCAGATTAAGAGAAAATTGCAAGGCCCCTAATACCACCCCAATTCCATAGGAAGCTCCAGAAAAAATGCATAGTCTGACACAGCCTCAGAATATACCTCCAGGAAGACACCCAGGTCAATGGGAAGGGATGAAATGGCCTAACCCATGGCAGGTTCGATGTGCTGGGTGTGAAGCCAACTGTCTCAATGTCTCTCACAAGGTCTGGGCTCAGGCTATGTAAGACAGAGCATAGTGTTTAGGGTAGCCTATGCAATTGGGGTGTTGCCGAGGGCTGAGCAGGTTGATTTCCATTTGGGGTTTCTGAGCAATGCCATAGACAATGTTTTTCTTTGGGGGGCAGGCAGAGTGCTTCGTTCTGGAACCAGAATTCCCAATCATGAGGGCTTTTGGGCCAGGAGTGCTAGGGTAGAGTCTGAAAACAAAAGATAGGGTGAGGTTGGGAGCAGGCACACTCTGCAAAGGCTGAAAGGATATCTCATGCATCTGAAGTCAGGCTGACGATCAGACGTTGGCTGAGGTTGGATTGTGCCCTTGATAGCACCTTCATGAAGCAGGTGCCTCATGAGGCCAACGAAATTTTCCCACGCTGAGTTTGGAGGTTGCCACAAACCACAAGGTTTCCTTCTGCAAGACAGTCGAGTCCTGTTGAGTGGCTCCAGTACATACCATACGGAAGGACTGAAGAGGAGGGTTCAAAGGATGGATCCCTGAACAGCATGCCTCGCATTCCCTTTGGCCATTAACGACAAGATATGTTTGATCTGCTGGCTCTGGGGCAAGCTAACCAGCGGGCTGAGTTGAAATGGCCTCTCCTGAGGATGCGTCATAATGTGTGTTTCTGTCCATGGAGACCTTGGAATGTGATGGTTGTACTGTGGCCCTGCGGAATTCTCCGACCAGAAGGGTTTGATACAGATCCAGTAAGAAAGCACTCCATGTGGAGACGAGAGAGGTTTGGTTTGGAGCCTCAGAAAAACCTAATATGCTGGTATACGAAACCAGTCCTCTGAGGACAGACACATGAAAACTAAAGCTAAGGTTCATATTAGGGCCTAAGGGCCTGTCCATTTCAATCTTCTGTCTCTGGGGACACTGTCTGAGAGTCTAAGTGGTGATAATGGCTCAGCTGGTGTCAGAGTGCCCCTTTTAGTCCAGGGCAGCCTACACTATCAGGATGGCCTCAGGGGCCTTGGAGTTTTTCCCTGACCTGTAGGGTTGTGGTCAATGGATTGGGCACACTTTCCTTGGAGAGGGCAGGCACAAACTTTCGCTGTGGCTCCAGATGCCCTAGCCTAGAGGGTGTGTGGGTCCAGGCTGTGGGCACAGAAGTCTGAAAACACAAACTCAGCTTATGAGTGGCGCCGAGGGTATGGCAGGCCGGATGTACAGATAGAGAGTGAGCTCCTTGGCTTGTGAATCAAGGGCGAGATTCCTTCAGGCTTTTGTCTATGGATGCGTCCAGGATAGCCGTAGATTGTTGGGGGTGGCCTCAGTGACTGTGGACAAGTATCCCTCTCTGGGGATTTGTCCCAGCTAAAAGGAGTTTGGGGTCATTTTGGGGGAAGGGTGGAGTCCTGTTGTCTGGCTCATGTGTCTCTCCAAGAAAGTGATTCCAGAGCAGAGCCCCAGGAACGGGGGGGTGACTGGAAAACTCAAACACTGGTGAGGATTGGGTGTATAGGGGCTTGGCACGCCCCATATGCGGGCTCTTGGTCAAGGCCCTGACAGGTCTTTCTTTGATATTGGGCTCATGCTGAGGGTCACAGAGTGAATTTGTGCCCAAGGCAGCACTCAAGTTTGGGCGTGGTTTCAGGGGAAATGAAGGTTTCTCCCACCCTGAAGGTGTGACTCCATGCCAAGAGCAAGCCTTACAGCCATGGGGAAGAAGGAGTTCTGATTTGTGATTCAGATGCCCAACTGTGTGGGGAATTGATATAATATCTGGGTTTAGATATCTGAAAACCAAGGTTAGGAAGAGATAACGGCATAAGACCATGGCGTGTCAGAAGTGCTAGGTGTGTGGCCAGCTGTCTCCTTGCCTGTCTGGACGTCTGGCATCAGGCTGTGAAAGGCAGAGCATTAGTGCCCAGAGCAGCCTATCAAATCTGAGTGCCGTCGAGGCAAGAGCAGGTTGATCCTCATCTGGGTTTTATGGAGAGCCCCACAAGGAAACGTTTTCTACCGGTGGGCAGTCACTGGGCTGGCTCGTGGTTCTGCAAATCCTACTCTGGAGGGATTGTTTGCCAGGAGTGTGAGGAAGGAAGTCTGAAAACACAAGCTAGCATGAGGTTTGGGACCGAGGGCACGGCAGGCCACTCTGCAGAAGCTTAATCAAGATCTCCTACATTGCGGTCATATCTACTATGAGACGTGCTTCAAGCTAGAGTTTTTGTCCATGATGGCCTCTCCCTGAAGGATATGGGGGGCTTCATGAGGCCCGGCAGGTTTGCCGTTTTCTCCTACACTGAAGGTTTGACTCACGGCCAGGAGCAAGGTTTCTTGCCATGGGGAAGGAGGGGTTCTGACTTGTGCATCAGGTTCCCCCTGTGCAGGGATTGGAGATAAGGTCTAGGTTCCGATGACTGAAAACCCAGGTTGGGAATGGATGGTGGCCTAAGGCAGTGGCGGGTCCAATGTGCTGGGTGTGCAGCCAGCTGTGTCGGTGTCTGTTGGAAGGTCTGGGCTAAGGCTATTTGCGACAGAGCATCAGTGTTTAAGGTAGCCTATGCAATTGGGGTGTTGCCGAGGGCCAAGCAGTTTGATCCTCATTTGGGGTTTCTGGGCAGCACCATAGACAATGTTTTTCTCCTGGGAGGCAGGCAGAGTGCTTCAGTGTGGCCCCAGAATTCCCAGTAGGGAGGGTTTGTGGGCCAGGAGTGTGAGGACGGAAGTCTGAAAACACAAGCTAGGGTGAGGATTGGAGCCAAGGGCAGAGCAGGCCCAATCGGCAGAGGCTGAATCAAAATCTCCTGCATCTGAAGTCAGGCTGAGGATCAGAAGTTGGCTGAGGCTGGAGTATGTGTCCATGATGGCACCTTCATGAAGCGGGGGCCTCATGAGTTTGGGGTCATTTTGTGGGAAGGGTGGAGTCGTGTTGTCTGGATCATGTGTCTCTCCAATAAAGGGATTCCAGAGCAGAGCCCAGGTACAGGTGGGGCGACTGGAAATCTCAAACACTGGTGAGGATTGGGTGCACAGGGGCTTGGCAAGCCCCATATGCGGGCTCTTGGTCCAGGTCCTGACAGGCCTTTCTTTGACATGGGGCTCATGCTGAGGGTCACAGTGTGAATTTGTGCCCAAGCAGCACTCAAGTTTGGGCGTGGCATCAGGGGCCATGAAGGTTTCTCCCACCCTGAAGGTGTGACTCCATGCCAAGAGCAAGCTTGACAGCCATGGGGAAGGAGGAGTTCTGTTTTGTGCTTGCGACACCCAGCTGTGTGGAGAATTGATATAATGTCTAGGTTCAGATATCTGAAAACCAAGGTTAGGAAGAGGTGACGGCATAAGACCATGGCGTGTCCGAAGTGCTGGGTATGCGGCCAGCTGTCTCTTTGTCTGTCTGGACGTCTGGCTTCAGGCTGTGTCAGACAGAGCATGAGTGCCCAGAGCAGCCTATCCAGTTCGGGGACCGTCGAGGCCCGAGCAGGTTGATCCTCATCTGGGTTTTCTGGAGAGCCCCACAGGGAAACGTTTTTCTTCCGTTGGGCAGACACTGGGCTGGGTTGTGGTTCTGGAGTTCCTAGTCCGTAGGGCTTGTTGCCAGGAGTGTGAGGAAGGAAGTCTGAAAACAAAAGCTAGCGTGAGGTTTGGGACCGAGGGCATGGCAGGGCCACTCTGCAGAGGCTGAATCGAGATCTCCTGCACTGAGGTCATGTCAACTATGAGACGTGCCTCAGGCTAGAGTTTTTGTCCAGCATGGCCTCTTCCTGAAGGGTGTGGGGGCTTCATGAAGCCAGGGAGGTTTGCCTACGATGGGATTTGTGAACTACTCCAAACCTCAAGCTTTCCTTCTGCACGACAGTCGAGTCCTATTGGATGGTTCCAGGAGGCCCCATACGGAAAGACTCGAGAGCAGGTGTCTAAGCATGGATGCCTGTGAACGCCACCTCATATTCCCACTCTTTAAGCAGGACAAGGCAGGCTCAATCTGCAGGCTCCTGGGTGAGCTACCCAGAGGGGAGAGTTGAAATGGACTCTCCTGAAGATGAGTCCTACTGTGGCTTGTTGGCCTGGGAGACCTTGGAATGTGGAGGTGGCTCAGGGACTCTGCAGGGTTCTCCAAACTGAGGTGTTTGACACAGCTCCAACAGGGAAGCTTCCCATGTGGAGACGAGAGGAGTTCTGTTCAGTGCCTCAGGAAAGCCCCATATCCTGTTCTTTGAACCAAAGCCTCTGAGGAGTAACACCTGGAACCCAAAGCAAGAGTTGAGATTACGGCCTAAAAGCCTGTCCAGCTCAACCTTCTATCTCTGTTGACATCTGTGGGCATGCCTTCGTGGAGGTAGCTGCTCAGCTTGTGTCCGAATGCCCCTGTGTGTCCAAGGAGCCTCCCAATTCGGGATGTCCTCGGGGGCCTTGAGGTTTCTCATATTCTGGAGGTGTGTGTCCAAAGGAATGGACACAGTTTCCCAGGAGAGAGCAGGCACGGTCCTGTGGTATGGCTCCAGAGGACCCAGCCTAGAGGCTGTGTTTGCCAGGGCTGTGGGGACAGATGTCTGAAAAAGCAAACTTGGCTCAGCTAGTGGCCAAGGTAATGGCAGGACTGATCTCCAGTCCGTGAGGGGAGATCCTCTGGATATAAAAGGAGGGCAAGTGGGAGGCAGTCACTCAGGATTTTGTCTCTGGGTGTTGCGTTCACAGTGTCCGGTCAGGGTAGGGGTTGTCTCAGAGGCCGAGGAAGAGCCTTCCTCTCGGGGGATTGTCCAAGCTCCCAAGTGTTTGGGTTCATTCTGTGGGAAGGGAAGAGTACTGTTTTCTGCCACAGGGAACCCCCCAGGAGAGGGACTCTAGAGCACAGCAGTGGGTTCCCTGAACTGGAATACACACCATCTAGTTAGTCCTGGGTGCCTATGCGCATGGCAAGCCACATATGCGGGCTCTTGGTCCAGTCACTGAGAGGCGTTACTTGAATAAGGTACTCACGCTGAGGGTCACAAGGTGTGTTTGTGCCCAAGGCGGCCCTAAAGCTTGGGCGTTGCCTCATGGGCCATGTCGTTTTTCCTACACTGAAGGTTTGACTCACTGCCAGCAGCAAGTTTTCTTGCCATGGGGAAGGAGACGTTCTGATTTGTGCATCAGGTTCCCCCCTGTGCAGGGATTGGAGATAAGGTCTAGGATCCGATGACTGAAAACCCAGGTTGGGAATGGATGGTGGCCTAAGGCAGTGGCGGGTCCAATGTCCTAGGAGTGCAGCCAGCTGTGTCGGTGTCTGTTGGAAGGTCTGGGCTCAGGCTATTTGCAACAGAGCATCAGTGTTTAAGGTAGCCTATGCAATTGGGGTGTTGCCGAGGGCCAAGCAGTTTGATCCTCATTTGGGGTTTTTGGGCAGCACCATAGACAATGTTTTTCTCCTGGGAGGCAGGCAGAGTGCTTCAGTGTGGCCCCAGAATTCCCAGTAGGGAGGGTTTGTGGGCAAGGAGTGTGAGGACGGAAGTCTGAAAACACAAGCTAGGGTGAGGATTGGAGCAAAGGGCAGAGCAGGCCCAATCGGCAGAGGCTGAATCAAAATCTCCTGCATCTGAAGTCAGGCTGAGGATCAGACGTTGGCTGTGCCTGGAGTATGTGTCCATGATGGCACCTTCATGAAGCGGGGGCCTCATGAGGCCAAGGAAGTTTTCCCACGCTGAGTTTGCAAGTTGCCCCAAACCACAAGGTTTCCTTCTGCGGGACATTCGAGTCCTGTTCCATGGCTCCAGGACATACCATATGGAAGGACTGGAGAGCAGGGTTCGAAAGATGGATCCCTGTACAGCATTCCTCGCATTCCAATTGGCCATAAGCGACAAGATATGTTTGATCTGCTGCCTCTGGGTCACGCTACCCAGGGGGCTGAGTTGAAATGGCCTCTCCTGAGGATGTGTCATAATGTGCGTTTGGGTCCATGGAGACCTTGGAATGTGCTGGTTGTTCGGTGGCCTTGCAGAACTCTCCTACCTGAAGGGTTTGATACATCACCAGTAAGAAAGCTGCCCATGTGGAGACGAGAGATGCTTGGTTTGGTGCCTCAGAAAAGCTCCATTTGCTGGTCTACGAAAACAGTCCTCTGAGAATGGACACATGGAAACAAAGCTAAGGTCCATATTAGGGCCTGGGGGCCTGTCCATTTCAACCATCTGTCTCTGGGGACATTGTCTGAGAATCTAAGTGGAGATAGTTGCTCTGCTGGTGTCAGAGAGCCCCTCTTAGTCCAGGGTGGCCTATCTATTAATGGCCTCAGGGGCCTTGGAGCTTTTCCCTAAACTGTAGATTTGTGGTCAATGGATTGGACACACTTTCCTTAGAGAGGGCCGGCACAATCTTTCGCTGTGGCTTCAGAGGCCCTAGCCTGGAGGTTGTGTGGGTCCATGCTGTGGGCACAGAAGTCTTAAAACACAAAGTCAGCTTATGAGTGGCGCCTAGGGTATGACAGGCCGGATGTACAGCCCGAGAGGGAACTCCTGGGCCTCTGAAACAAGGGCGAGTGGAAGGCGTTCCTTCAGGCTTTTGTCTCTGGATGTTGTGTCCGGGATAGCCGTGGATTGGAGAGGTGGCCTCAGGGACTGTGGACGAGTATCCCTCTCTGGGGATTTGTCCCAGCTCCCAAGAGTTTGGGGTCATTTTGAGGGAAGGGTGGAGTCGTGTTGTCTGGCTCATGTGTCTCTCCAAGAAAGGGATTCCAGAGCAGCGCCCAGGTACAGGTGGGGCGACTGGAAAACTCAAACACTGGTGAGGATTGGGTGCATAGGGCCTTGGCAAGCCCCATATGCGGGCTCTTGGTCCAGGTCTTGACAGGCCTTTCTTTGACATGGGGCTCATGCTGAGGGTCACAGTGTGAATTTGTGCCCAAGCAGCACTCAAGTTTGGGCGTGGCATCAGGGGCCATGAAGGTTTCTCCCACCCTGAAGGTGTGACTCCATGCCAAGAGCAAGTTTGACAGCCATGGGGAAGGAGGAGTTCTGTTTTGTGCTTGCGATACCCAGCTGTGTGGAGAATTGATATAATATCTAGGTTCAGATATCTGAAAACCAAGGTTAGGAAGAGGTGACGGCATAAGACCATGGCGTGTCCGACGTGCTGGGTGTGCGGCCAGCTGTCTCCTTGTCTCTCTAGACGTCTGGTTTCAGGCTGTGTCAGACATAGCATGAGTTCCCAGAGCAGCCTATCCAGTTCAAGGTCCGTGGAGGCCCGAGCAGGTTGATCCTCATCTGGGTTTTCTGGAGAGCCCCACAGGGAAACATTTTTCTTCCGTTGGGCAGACACTGGGCTGGGTTTTGGTTCTGGAGTTTCTTGTCCGGAGGGCTTGTTTAGCGAGTGTGAGGAAGGAAGTCTGAAAACACAAGCTAGCGTGAGGTTTGGGACCGAGGGCACGGCAGGCCCACTCTGCAGAGGCTGAATCGAGATCTCCTGCACTGAGGTCATGTCAACTATGAGACGTGCCTCAGGCTAGAGTTTTTGTCCAGCATGGCCTCTTCCTGAAGGGTGAGGGCTTCATTAGGCCAGGGATGTTTGCCTACGATGGGATTTGTGAACTGCTCCAAACCTCAAGGTTTCCTTCTGCACGACAGTCGAGTCCTATTGGATGGTTCCAGGAGGCCCCATACGGAAAGACTCGAGAGCAGGTGTCTAAGCATGGATGCCTGTGAACGCCACCTCATATTCCCACTCTTTAAGCAGGACAAGGCAGGCTCAATCTGCAGGCTCCTGGGTGAGCTACCCAGAGGGGAGAGTTGAAATGGACTCTCCTGAAGATGAGTCCTACTGTGGCTTGTTGGCCTGGGAGACCTTGGAATGTGGAGGTGGCTCAGGGACTCTGCAGGGTTCTCCAAACTGAGGTGTTTGACACAGCTCCAACAGGGAAGCTTCCCATGTGGAGACGAGAGGAGTTCTGTTCAGTGCCTCAGGAAAGCCCCATATCCTGTTCTTTGAACCAAAGCCTCTGAGGAGTAACACCTGGAACCCAAAGCAAGAGTTGAGATTACGGCCTAAAAGCCTGTCCAGCTCAACCTTCTATCTCTGTTGACATCTGTGGGCATGCCTTCGTGGAGGTAGCTGCTCAGCTTGTGTCCGAATGCCCCTGTGTGTCCAAGGAGCCTCCCAATTCGGGATGTCCTCGGGGGCCTTGAGGTTTCTCATATTCTGGAGGTGTGTGTCCAAAGGAATGGACACAGTTTCCCAGGAGAGAGCAGGCACGGTCCTGTGGTATGGCTCCAGAGGACCCAGCCTAGAGGCTGTGTTTGCCAGGGCTGTGGGGACAGATGTCTGAAAAAGCAAACTTGGCTCAGCTAGTGGCCAAGGTAATGGCAGGACTGATCTCCAGTCCGTGAGGGGAGATCCTCTGGATATAAAAGGAGGGCAAGTGGGAGGCAGTCACTCAGGATTTTGTCTCTGGGTGTTGCGTTCACAGTGTCCGGTCAGGGTAGGGGTTGTCTCAGAGGCCGAGGAAGAGCCTTCCTCTCGGGGGATTGTCCAAGCTCCCAAGTGTTTGGGTTCATTCTGTGGGAAGGGAAGAGTACTGTTTTCTGCCACAGGGAACCCCCCAGGAGAGGGACTCTAGAGCACAGCAGTGGGTTCCCTGAACTGGAATACACACCATCTAGTTAGTCCTGGGTGCCTATGCGCATGGCAAGCCACATATGCGGGCTCTTGGTCCAGTCACTGAGAGGCGTTACTTGAATAAGGTACTCACGCTGAGGGTCACAAGGTGTGTTTGTGCCCAAGGCGGCCCTAAAGCTTGGGCGTTGCCTCATGGGCCATGTCGTTTTTCCTACACTGAAGGTTTGACTCACTGCCAGCAGCAAGTTTTCTTGCCATGGGGAAGGAGACGTTCTGATTTGTGCATCAGGTTCCCCCCTGTGCAGGGATTGGAGATAAGGTCTAGGATCCGATGACTGAAAACCCAGGTTGGGAATGGATGGTGGCCTAAGGCAGTGGCGGGTCCAATGTCCTAGGAGTGCAGCCAGCTGTGTCGGTGTCTGTTGGAAGGTCTGGGCTCAGGCTATTTGCGACAGAGCATCAGTGTTTAAGGTAGCCTATGCAATTGGGGTGTTGCCGAGGGCCAAGCAGTTTGATCCTCATTTGGGGTTTTTGGGCAGCACCATAGACAATGTTTTTCTCCTGGGAGGCAGGCAGAGTGCTTCAGTGTGGCCCCAGAATTCCCAGTAGGGAGGGTTTGTGGGCAAGGAGTGTGAGGACGGAAGTCTGAAAACACAAGCTAGGGTGAGGATTGGAGCAAAGGGCAGAGCAGGCCCAATCGGCAGAGGCTGAATCAAAATCTCCTGCATCTGAAGTCAGGCTGAGGATCAGACGTTGGCTGTGCCTGGAGTATGTGTCCATGATGGCACCTTCATGAAGCGGGGGCCTCATGAGGCCAAGGAAGTTTTCCCACGCTGAGTTTGCAAGTTGCCCCAAACCACAAGGTTTCCTTCTGCGGGACATTCGAGTCCTGTTCCATGGCTCCAGGACATACCATATGGAAGGACTGGAGAGCAGGGTTCGAAAGATGGATCCCTGTACAGCATTCCTCGCATTCCAATTGGCCATAAGCGACAAGATATGTTTGATCTGCTGCCTCTGGGTCACGCTACCCAGGGGGCTGAGTTGAAATGGCCTCTCCTGAGGATGTGTCATAATGTGCGTTTGGGTCCATGGAGACCTTGGAATGTGCTGGTTGTTCGGTGGCCTTGCAGAACTCTCCTACCTGAAGGGTTTGATACATCACCAGTAAGAAAGCTGCCCATGTGGAGACGAGAGATGCTTGGTTTGGTGCCTCAGAAAAGCTCCATTTGCTGGTCTACGAAAACAGTCCTCTGAGAATGGACACATGGAAACAAAGCTAAGGTCCATATTAGGGCCTGGGGGCCTGTCCATTTCAACCATCTGTCTCTGGGGACATTGTCTGAGAATCTAAGTGGAGATAGTTGCTCTGCTGGTGTCAGAGAGCCCCTCTTAGTCCAGGGTGGCCTATCTATTAATGGCCTCAGGGGCCTTGGAGCTTTTCCCTAAACTGTAGATTTGTGGTCAATGGATTGGACACACTTTCCTTAGAGAGGGCCGGCACAATCTTTCGCTGTGGCTTCAGAGGCCCTAGCCTGGAGGTTGTGTGGGTCCATGCTGTGGGCACAGAAGTCTTAAAACACAAAGTCAGCTTATGAGTGGCGCCTAGGGTATGACAGGCCGGATGTACAGCCCGAGAGGGAACTCCTGGGCCTCTGAAACAAGGGCGAGTGGAAGGCGTTCCTTCAGGCTTTTGTCTCTGGATGTTGTGTCCGGGATAGCCGTGGATTGGAGAGGTGGCCTCAGGGACTGTGGACGAGTATCCCTCTCTGGGGATTTGTCCCAGCTCCCAAGAGTTTGGGGTCATTTTGAGGGAAGGGTGGAGTCGTGTTGTCTGGCTCATGTGTCTCTCCAAGAAAGGGATTCCAGAGCAGCGCCCAGGTACAGGTGGGGCGACTGGAAAACTCAAACACTGGTGAGGATTGGGTGCATAGGGCCTTGGCAAGCCCCATATGCGGGCTCTTGGTCCAGGTCCTGACAGGCCTTTCTTTGACATGGGGCTCATGCTGAGGGTCACAGTGTGAATTTGTGCCCAAGCAGCACTCAAGTTTGGGCGTGGCATCAGGGGCCATGAAGGTTTCTCCCACCCTGAAGGTGTGACTCCATGCCAAGAGCAAGCTTGACAGCCATGGGGAAGGAGGAGTTCTGTTTTGTGCTTGCTATACCCAGCTGTGTGGAGAATTGATATAATATCTAGGTTCAGATATCTGAAAACCAAGGTTAGGAAGAGGTGACGGCATAAGACCATGGCGTGTCCGACGTGCTGGGTGTGCGGCCAGCTGTCTCCTTGTCTCTCTAGACGTCTGGTTTCAGGCTGTGTCAGACATAGCATGAGTTCCCAGAGCAGCCTATCCAGTTCAAGGTCCGTGGAGGCCCGAGCAGGTTGATCCTCATCTGGGTTTTCTGGAGAGCCCCACAGGGAAACATTTTTCTTCCGTTGGGCAGACACTGGGCTGGGTTTTGGTTCTGGAGTTTCTTGTCCGGAGGGCTTGTTAGCGAGTGTGAGGAAGGAAGTCTGAAAACACAAGCTAGCGTGAGGTTTGGGACCGAGGGCACGGCAGGCCCACTCTGCAGAGGCTGAATCGAGATCTCCTGCACTGAGGTCATGTCAACTATGAGACGTGCCTCAGGCTAGAGTTTTTGTCCAGCATGGCCTCTTCCTGAAGGGTGAGGGCTTCATTAGGCCAGGGATGTTTGCCTACGATGGGATTTGTGAACTGCTCCAAACCTCAAGGTTTCCTTCTGCACGACAGTCGAGTCCTATTGGATGGTTCCAGGAGGCCCCATACGGAAAGACTCGAGAGCAGGTGTCTAAGCATGGATGCCTGTGAACGCCACCTCATATTCCCACTCTTTAAGCAGGACAAGGCAGGCTCAATCTGCAGGCTCCTGGGTGAGCTACCCAGAGGGGAGAGTTGAAATGGACTCTCCTGAAGATGAGTCCTACTGTGGCTTGTTGGCCTGGGAGACCTTGGAATGTGGAGGTGGCTCAGGGACTCTGCAGGGTTCTCCAAACTGAGGTGTTTGACACAGCTCCAACAGGGAAGCTTCCCATGTGGAGACGAGAGGAGTTCTGTTCAGTGCCTCAGGAAAGCCCCATATCCTGTTCTTTGAACCAAAGCCTCTGAGGAGTAACACCTGGAACCCAAAGCAAGAGTTGAGATTACGGCCTAAGGGCCTGTCCGGCTCAACCTTTTATCTCTGTTGACATCTGTGGGCATGCCTTCGTGGAGGTAGCTGCTCAACTTGTGTCTGAATGCCCCTGTGTGTCCAGGGAGGCTCCCAGTAGTGGGAAGTCCTCGGGGGCCTTGAGGTTTCTCATATTCTGGAGGTGTGTGTCCAAAGGAATGGACACAGTTTCCCAGGAGAGAGCAGGCACGGTCCTGTGGTATGGCTCCAGAGGATTCAGCCTAGAGGCTGTGTTTGCCAGGGCTCTGGGGACAGATGTCTGAAAAAGCAAACTTGGCTCAGCTAGTGGCCAAGGTAATGGCAGGACTGATCTCCAGTCCGTGAGGGGAGATCCTCTGGATATCAGAGGGCAAGTGGGAGGCAGTCACTCAGGATTTTGACTCTGGGTGTTGCGTTCACAGTGTCCGGTCAGGGTAGGGGTTGTCTCAGAGGCCGAGGAAGAGCCTTCCTCTCGGGGGATTGTGCAAGGTCCCAAGTGTTTGGATTCATTCTGTGGGAAGGGAAGAGTACTGTTTTCTGCCACAGGGGACCCCCCAGGAGAGGGACTCTAGAGCACAGCAGTGGGTTCCCTGAACTGAAATACACACCATCTAGTTAATCCTGGGTGCCTATGGGCATGGCAAGCCACATATGCGGGCTCTTGGTCCAGTCACTGAGAGGCGTTACTTGAATAAGGTACTCACGCTGAGGGTCACAATGTGTGTTTGTGCCCAAGGCGGCCCTAACGCTTGGGCGTTGCCTCATGGGCCATGCCGTTTTCTCCTACACTGAAGGTTTGACTCACTGCCAGCAGCAAGTTTTCTTGCCATGGGGAAGGAGGGGTTCTGACTTGTGTATCAGGTTCCCCCCTGTGCAGGGATTGGAGATAAGGTCTAGGTTCCGATGACTGAAAACCCAGGTTGGGAATGGATGGTGGCCTAAGGCAGTGGCGGGTCCAATGTGCTGGGTGTGCAGCCAGCTGTGTTGGTGTCTGTTGGAAGGTCTGGACTCAGGCTATTTGCCTCAGAGCATCAGTGTTTATGGTACCCTATGCAATTGGGGTGTTGCCGAGGGCCAAGCAGTTTGATCCTCAGTTGGGGTTTCTGGGCAGCACCATAGACAATGTTTTTCTCCTGGGAGGCTTCATTGTGGCCCCAGAATTCCCAGTAGGGAGGGCTTGTGGGCCCGGAGTGAGAGGACGGAAGTCTGAAAACACAAGCTAGGGTGAGGATTGGAGCCAAGGGCAGAGCAGGCCCATTCTGCAGAGGCTGAATCAAAATCTCCTGTATCTGAAGTCAGGCTGAGGATCAGACGTTGGCTGAGGCTGGCGTATGTGTCCATGATGGCACCTTCATGAAGCGGGGGCCTCATGAGGCCAAGGAAGTTTTCCCACGCTGAGTTTGGAGGTTGCCCCAAACCACAAGGTTTCCTTCTGTGGGACATTCGAGTCCTGTTGCATGGCTCCAGGACATACCATACGGAAGGACTGGAGAGCAGGGTTCGAAGGATGGATCCCTGTACAGCATGCCTCGCATTCCAATTGGCCATTAGCGATAAGATATGTTTGATCTGGGGCCTCTGGAACACGCGACCCAGGGGGCTGAGTTGAAATGGCCTCTCCTGAGGATGCGTCATAATGTTCGTTTGGGTCCATGGAGACCTTGGAATGTGCTGGTTGTTCAGTGGCCCTGCGGAACTCTCCTACCTGAAGGGTTTGATACATCCCCAGTAAGAAAGCTGCCCATGTGGAGACGAGAGATCCGCTGTTTGGTGCCTCAGAAAAGCCCCATGTGCTGGTCTACGAAAACAGTCCTCTGAGAACGGACACATGGAACAAAGCTAAGGTTCAGATTAGGGCCTGGGGGCCTGTCCATTTCAACCTTCTGTCTCTGGGGACACTTTCTGAGAGTCTAAGTGGAGATAGTTGCTCCGCTGGTGTCAGAGAGACCCTCTTAGTCCAGGGTGGCCTACACTATTGATGTCCTCAGGGGCCTTGGAGCTTTTCCCTAACCTGTAGGGTTGTGGTCAATGGATTGGGCACACTTTCCTTGGAGAGGGCAGGCACAAACTTTCGCTGTGGCTCCAGAGGCCCTAGCCTGGAGTTGTGTGGGTCCAGGCTGTGGGCACAGAAGTCTTAAAACACAAAGTCAGCTTATGAGTGGTGCCTAGGGTATGGCAGGCCGGAGGTACAGCCCGAGAGGGAACTCCTGGGCCTCTGAAACAAGGGCGAGTGGGAGTCGTTCCTTCAGGCTTTTGTCTCTGGATGTTGTGTCCGGGATAGCCGTGGATTGGAGCGGTGGCCTCAGGTACTGTGGACGAGTATCCCTCTCTGGGGATTTGTCCCAGCTCCCAAGAGTTTGGGGTCATTTTGTGGGAAGGGTGGAGTCGTGTTGTCTGGCTCATGTGTCTCTCCAAGAAAGGGATTCCAGATCAGAGCCCCAGGTACGGGCGGGGCGACTGGAAATCTCAAACCCTGGTGAGGATTGGGTGCATAGGGGCTTGGCAAGCCCCATATGCGGGCTCTTTGTCCAGGCCCTGACAGGCCTTTCTTTGACATGGGGCTAATGCTAGGGTCACAGTGTGAATTTGTTCCCAATCAGCACTCAAGTGCTGCTTGGGCACTACCTGAAGGGTTTGATACATCCCCAGTAAGAAAGCTCCCCATTTGGAGACGAGAGGAGTTCTGTTCAGTGCCTCAGGAAAGCCCCATATCCTGTTCTTCGAACCAAAGCCTCTGAGGAGTAACACCTGGAACCCAAAGCAAGAGTTGAGATTATGGCCTAAGGGCCTGTCCGGCTCAACCTTTTATCTCTGTTGACATCTGTGGGCATGCCTTCGTGGAGGTAGCTGCTCAGCTTGTGTCTGAATGCCCCTGTGTGTCCAGGGAGGCTCCCAGTAGTGGGAAGTCCTCGGGGGCCTTGAGGTTTCTCATATTCTGGAGGTGTGTGTCCAAAGGAATGGACACAGTTTCCCAGGAGAGAGCAGGCACGGTCCTGTGGTATGGCTCCAGAGGATTCAGCCTAGAGGCTGTGTTTGCCAGGGCTCTGGGGACAGATGTCTGAAAAAGCAAACTTGGCTCAGCTAGTGGCCAAGGTAATGGCAGGACTGATCTCCAGTCCGTGAGGGGAGATCCTCTGGATATCAGAGGGCAAGTGGGAGGCAGTCACTCAGGATTTTGACTCTGGGTGTTGCGTTCACAGTGTCCGGTCAGGGTAGGGGTTGTCTCAGAGGCCGAGGAAGAGCCTTCCTCTCGGGGGATTGTGCAAGGTCCCAAGTGTTTGGATTCATTCTGTGGGAAGGGAAGAGTACTGTTTTCTGCCACAGGGGACCCCCCAGGAGAGGGACTCTAGAGCACAGCAGTGGGTTCCCTGAACTGAAATACACACCATCTAGTTAATCCTGGGTGCCTATGGGCATGGCAAGCCACATATGCGGGCTCTTGGTCCAGTCACTGAGAGGCGTTACTTGAATAAGGTACTCACGCTGAGGGTCACAATGTGTGTTTGTGCCCAAGGCGGCCCTAACGCTTGGGCGTTGCCTCATGGGCCATGCCGTTTTCTCCTACACTGAAGGTTTGACTCACTGCCAGCAGCAAGTTTTCTTGCCATGGGGAAGGAGGGGTTCTGACTTGTGTATCAGGTTCCCCCCTGTGCAGGGATTGGAGATAAGGTCTAGGTTCCGATGACTGAAAACCCAGGTTGGGAATGGATGGTGGCCTAAGGCAGTGGCGGGTCCAATGTGCTGGGTGTGCAGCCAGCTGTGTTGGTGTCTGTTGGAAGGTCTGGACTCAGGCTATTTGCCTCAGAGCATCAGTGTTTATGGTACCCTATGCAATTGGGGTGTTGCCGAGGGCCAAGCAGTTTGATCCTCATTTGGGGTTTCTGGGCAGCACCATAGACAATGTTTTTCTCCTGGGAGGCTTCATTCTGGCCCCAGAATTCCCAGTAGGGAGGGCTTGTGGGCCCGGAGTGAGAGGACGGAAGTCTGAAAACACAAGCTAGGGTGAGGATTGGAGCCAAGGGCAGAGCAGGCCCATTCTGCAGAGGCTGAATCAAAATCTCCTGTATCTGAAGTCAGGCTGAGGATCAGACGTTGGCTGAGGCTGGCGTATGTGTCCATGATGGCACCTTCATGAAGCGGGGGCCTCATGAGGCCAAGGAAGTTTTCCCACGCTGAGTTTGGAGGTTGCCCCAAACCACAAGGTTTCCTTCTGTGGGACATTCGAGTCCTGTTGCATGGCTCCAGGACATACCATACGGAAGGACTGGAGAGCAGGGTTCGAAGGATGGATCCCTGTACAGCATGCCTCGCATTCCAATTGGCCATTAGCGATAAGATATGTTTGATCTGGGGCCTCTGGAACACGCGACCCAGGGGGCTGAGTTGAAATGGCCTCTCCTGAGGATGCGTCATAATGTTCGTTTGGGTCCATGGAGACCTTGGAATGTGCTGGTTGTTCAGTGGCCCTGCGGAACTCTCCTACCTGAAGGGTTTGATACATCCCCAGTAAGAAAGCTGCCCATGTGGAGACGAGAGATCCGCTGTTTGGTGCCTCAGAAAAGCCCCATGTGCTGGTCTACGAAAACAGTCCTCTGAGAACGGACACATGGAACAAAGCTAAGGTTCAGATTAGGGCCTGGGGGCCTGTCCATTTCAACCTTCTGTCTCTGGGGACACTTTCTGAGAGTCTAAGTGGAGATAGTTGCTCCGCTGGTGTCAGAGAGACCCTCTTAGTCCAGGGTGGCCTACACTATTGATGTCCTCAGGGGCCTTGGAGCTTTTCCCTAACCTGTAGGGTTGTGGTCAATGGATTGGGCACACTTTCCTTGGAGAGGGCAGGCACAAACTTTCGCTGTGGCTCCAGAGGCCCTAGCCTGGAGTTGTGTGGGTCCAGGCTGTGGGCACAGAAGTCTTAAAACACAAAGTCAGCTTATGAGTGGTGCCTAGGGTATGGCAGGCCGGAGGTACAGCCCGAGAGGGAACTCCTGGGCCTCTGAAACAAGGGCGAGTGGGAGTCGTTCCTTCAGGCTTTTGTCTCTGGATGTTGTGTCCGGGATAGCCGTGGATTGGAGCGGTGGCCTCAGGTACTGTGGACGAGTATCCCTCTCTGGGGATTTGTCCCAGCTCCCAAGAGTTTGGGGTCATTTTGTGGGAAGGGTGGAGTCGTGTTGTCTGGCTCATGTGTCTCTCCAAGAAAGGGATTCCAGATCAGAGCCCCAGGTACGGGCGGGGCGACTGGAAATCTCAAACCCTGGTGAGGATTGGGTGCATAGGGGCTTGGCAAGCCCCATATGCGGGCTCTTTGTCCAGGCCCTGACAGGCCTTTCTTTGACATGGGGCTAATGCTAGGGTCACAGTGTGAATTTGTTCCCAATCAGCACTCAAGTGCTGCTTGGGCACTACCTGAAGGGTTTGATACATCCCCAGTAAGAAAGCTCCCCATTTGGAGACGAGAGGAGTTCTGTTCAGTGCCTCAGGAAAGCCCCATATCCTGTTCTTCGAACCAAAGCCTCTGAGGAGTAACACCTGGAACCCAAAGCAAGAGTTGAGATTATGGCCTAAGGGCCTGTCCGGCTCAACCTTTTATCTCTGTTGACATCTGTGGGCATGCCTTCGTGGAGGTAGCTGCTCAGCTTGTGTCTGAATGCCCCTGTGTGTCCAGGGAGGCTCCCAGTAGTGGGAAGTCCTCGGGGGCCTTGAGGTTTCTCATATTCTGGAGGTGTGTGTCCAAAGGAATGGACACAGTTTCCCAGGAGAGAGCAGGCACGGTCCTGTGGTATGGCTCCAGAGGATTCAGCCTAGAGGCTGTGTTTGCCAGGGCTCTGGGGACAGATGTCTGAAAAAGCAAACTTGGCTCAGCTAGTGGCCAAGGTAATGGCAGGACTGATCTCCAGTCCGTGAGGGGAGATCCTCTGGATATCAGAGGGCAAGTGGGAGGCAGTCACTCAGGATTTTGACTCTGGGTGTTGCGTTCACAGTGTCCGGTCAGGGTAGGGGTTGTCTCAGAGGCCGAGGAAGAGCCTTCCTCTCGGGGGATTGTGCAAGGTCCCAAGTGTTTGGATTCATTCTGTGGGAAGGGAAGAGTACTGTTTTCTGCCACAGGGGACCCCCCAGGAGAGGGACTCTAGAGCACAGCAGTGGGTTCCCTGAACTGAAATACACACCATCTAGTTAATCCTGGGTGCCTATGGGTATGGCAAGCCACATATGCGGGCTCTTGGTCCAGTCACTGAGAGGCGTTACTTGAATAAGGTACTCACGCTGAGGGTCACAATGTGTGTTTGTGCCCAAGGCGGCCCTAACGCTTGGGCGTTGCCTCATGGGCCATGCCGTTTTCTCCTACACTGAAGGTTTGACTCACTGCCAGCAGCAAGTTTTCTTGCCATGGGGAAGGAGGGGTTCTGACTTGTGTATCAGGTTCCCCCCTGTGCAGGGATTGGAGATAAGGTCTAGGTTCCGATGACTGAAAACCCAGGTTGGGAATGGATGGTGGCCTAAGGCAGTGGCGGGTCCAATGTGCTGGGTGTGCAGCCAGCTGTGTTGGTGTCTGTTGGAAGGTCTGGACTCAGGCTATTTGCCTCAGAGCATCAGTGTTTATGGTACCCTATGCAATTGGGGTGTTGCCGAGGGCCAAGCAGTTTGATCCTCAGTTGGGGTTTCTGGGCAGCACCATAGACAATGTTTTTCTCCTGGGAGGCTTCATTCTGGCCCCAGAATTCCCAGTAGGGAGGGCTTGTGGGCCCGGAGTGAGAGGACGGAAGTCTGAAAACACAAGCTAGGGTGAGGATTGGAGCCAAGGGCAGAGCAGGCCCATTCTGCAGAGGCTGAATCAAAATCTCCTGTATCTGAAGTCAGGCTGAGGATCAGACGTTGGCTGAGGCTGGCGTATGTGTCCATGATGGCACCTTCATGAAGCGGGGGCCTCATGAGGCCAAGGAAGTTTTCCCACGCTGAGTTTGGAGGTTGCCCCAAACCACAAGGTTTCCTTCTGTGGGACATTCGAGTCCTGTTGCATGGCTCCAGGACATACCATACGGAAGGACTGGAGAGCAGGGTTCGAAGGATGGATCCCTGTACAGCATGCCTCGCATTCCAATTGGCCATTAGCGATAAGATATGTTTGATCTGGGGCCTCTGGAACACGCGACCCAGGGGGCTGAGTTGAAATGGCCTCTCCTGAGGATGCGTCATAATGTTCGTTTGGGTCCATGGAGACCTTGGAATGTGCTGGTTGTTCAGTGGCCCTGCGGAACTCTCCTACCTGAAGGGTTTGATACATCCCCAGTAAGAAAGCTGCCCATGTGGAGACGAGAGATCCGCTGTTTGGTGCCTCAGAAAAGCCCCATGTGCTGGTCTACGAAAACAGTCCTCTGAGAACGGACACATGGAACAAAGCTAAGGTTCAGATTAGGGCCTGGGGGCCTGTCCATTTCAACCTTCTGTCTCTGGGGACACTTTCTGAGAGTCTAAGTGGAGATAGTTGCTCCGCTGGTGTCAGAGAGACCCTCTTAGTCCAGGGTGGCCTACACTATTGATGTCCTCAGGGGCCTTGGAGCTTTTCCCTAACCTGTAGGGTTGTGGTCAATGGATTGGGCACACTTTCCTTGGAGAGGGCAGGCACAAACTTTCGCTGTGGCTCCAGAGGCCCTAGCCTGGAGTTGTGTGGGTCCAGGCTGTGGGCACAGAAGTCTTAAAACACAAAGTCAGCTTATGAGTGGTGCCTAGGGTATGGCAGGCCGGAGGTACAGCCCGAGAGGGAACTCCTGGGCCTCTGAAACAAGGGCGAGTGGGAGTCGTTCCTTCAGGCTTTTGTCTCTGGATGTTGTGTCCGGGATAGCCGTGGATTGGAGCGGTGGCCTCAGGTACTGTGGACGAGTATCCCTCTCTGGGGATTTGTCCCAGCTCCCAAGAGTTTGGGGTCATTTTGTGGGAAGGGTGGAGTCGTGTTGTCTGGCTCATGTGTCTCTCCAAGAAAGGGATTCCAGATCAGAGCCCCAGGTACGGGCGGGGCGACTGGAAATCTCAAACCCTGGTGAGGATTGGGTGCATAGGGGCTTGGCAAGCCCCATATGCGGGCTCTTTGTCCAGGCCCTGACAGGCCTTTCTTTGACATGGGGCTAATGCTAGGGTCACAGTGTGAATTTGTTCCCAATCAGCACTCAAGTGCTGCTTGGGCACTACCTGAAGGGTTTGATACATCCCCAGTAAGAAAGCTCCCCATTTGGAGACGAGAGGAGTTCTGTTCAGTGCCTCAGGAAAGCCCCATATCCTGTTCTTCGAACCAAAGCCTCTGAGGAGTAACACCTGGAACCCAAAGCAAGAGTTGAGATTATGGCCTAAGGGCCTGTCCGGCTCAACCTTTTATCTCTGTTGACATCTGTGGGCATGCCTTCGTGGAGGTAGCTGCTCAGCTTGTGTCTGAATGCCCCTGTGTGTCCAGGGAGGCTCCCAGTAGTGGGAAGTCCTCGGGGGCCTTGAGGTTTCTCATATTCTGGAGGTGTGTGTCCAAAGGAATGGACACAGTTTCCCAGGAGAGAGCAGGCACGGTCCTGTGGTATGGCTCCAGAGGATTCAGCCTAGAGGCTGTGTTTGCCAGGGCTCTGGGGACAGATGTCTGAAAAAGCAAACTTGGCTCAGCTAGTGGCCAAGGTAATGGCAGGACTGATCTCCAGTCCGTGAGGGGAGATCCTCTGGATATCAGAGGGCAAGTGGGAGGCAGTCACTCAGGATTTTGACTCTGGGTGTTGCGTTCACAGTGTCCGGTCAGGGTAGGGGTTGTCTCAGAGGCCGAGGAAGAGCCTTCCTCTCGGGGGATTGTGCAAGGTCCCAAGTGTTTGGATTCATTCTGTGGGAAGGGAAGAGTACTGTTTTCTGCCACAGGGGACCCCCCAGGAGAGGGACTCTAGAGCACAGCAGTGGGTTCCCTGAACTGAAATACACACCATCTAGTTAATCCTGGGTGCCTATGGGCATGGCAAGCCACATATGCGGGCTCTTGGTCCAGTCACTGAGAGGCGTTACTTGAATAAGGTACTCACGCTGAGGGTCACAATGTGTGTTTGTGCCCAAGGCGGCCCTAACGCTTGGGCGTTGCCTCATGGGCCATGCCGTTTTCTCCTACACTGAAGGTTTGACTCACTGCCAGCAGCAAGTTTTCTTGCCATGGGGAAGGAGGGGTTCTGACTTGTGTATCAGGTTCCCCCCTGTGCAGGGATTGGAGATAAGGTCTAGGTTCCGATGACTGAAAACCCAGGTTGGGAATGGATGGTGGCCTAAGGCAGTGGCGGGTCCAATGTGCTGGGTGTGCAGCCAGCTGTGTTGGTGTCTGTTGGAAGGTCTGGACTCAGGCTATTTGCCTCAGAGCATCAGTGTTTATGGTACCCTATGCAATTGGGGTGTTGCCGAGGGCCAAGCAGTTTGATCCTCAGTTGGGGTTTCTGGGCAGCACCATAGACAATGTTTTTCTCCTGGGAGGCTTCATTGTGGCCCCAGAATTCCCAGTAGGGAGGGCTTGTGGGCCCGGAGTGAGAGGACGGAAGTCTGAAAACACAAGCTAGGGTGAGGATTGGAGCCAAGGGCAGAGCAGGCCCATTCTGCAGAGGCTGAATCAAAATCTCCTGTATCTGAAGTCAGGCTGAGGATCAGACGTTGGCTGAGGCTGGCGTATGTGTCCATGATGGCACCTTCATGAAGCGGGGGCCTCATGAGGCCAAGGAAGTTTTCCCACGCTGAGTTTGGAGGTTGCCCCAAACCACAAGGTTTCCTTCTGTGGGACATTCGAGTCCTGTTGCATGGCTCCAGGACATACCATACGGAAGGACTGGAGAGCAGGGTTCGAAGGATGGATCCCTGTACAGCATGCCTCGCATTCCAATTGGCCATTAGCGATAAGATATGTTTGATCTGGGGCCTCTGGAACACGCGACCCAGGGGGCTGAGTTGAAATGGCCTCTCCTGAGGATGCGTCATAATGTTCGTTTGGGTCCATGGAGACCTTGGAATGTGCTGGTTGTTCAGTGGCCCTGCGGAACTCTCCTACCTGAAGGGTTTGATACATCCCCAGTAAGAAAGCTGCCCATGTGGAGACGAGAGATCCGCTGTTTGGTGCCTCAGAAAAGCCCCATGTGCTGGTCTACGAAAACAGTCCTCTGAGAACGGACACATGGAACAAAGCTAAGGTTCAGATTAGGGCCTGGGGGCCTGTCCATTTCAACCTTCTGTCTCTGGGGACACTTTCTGAGAGTCTAAGTGGAGATAGTTGCTCCGCTGGTGTCAGAGAGACCCTCTTAGTCCAGGGTGGCCTACACTATTGATGTCCTCAGGGGCCTTGGAGCTTTTCCCTAACCTGTAGGGTTGTGGTCAATGGATTGGGCACACTTTCCTTGGAGAGGGCAGGCACAAACTTTCGCTGTGGCTCCAGAGGCCCTAGCCTGGAGTTGTGTGGGTCCAGGCTGTGGGCACAGAAGTCTTAAAACACAAAGTCAGCTTATGAGTGGTGCCTAGGGTATGGCAGGCCGGAGGTACAGCCCGAGAGGGAACTCCTGGGCCTCTGAAACAAGGGCGAGTGGGAGTCGTTCCTTCAGGCTTTTGTCTCTGGATGTTGTGTCCGGGATAGCCGTGGATTGGAGCGGTGGCCTCAGGTACTGTGGACGAGTATCCCTCTCTGGGGATTTGTCCCAGCTCCCAAGAGTTTGGGGTCATTTTGTGGGAAGGGTGGAGTCGTGTTGTCTGGCTCATGTGTCTCTCCAAGAAAGGGATTCCAGATCAGAGCCCCAGGTACGGGCGGGGCGACTGGAAATCTCAAACCCTGGTGAGGATTGGGTGCATAGGGGCTTGGCAAGCCCCATATGCGGGCTCTTTGTCCAGGCCCTGACAGGCCTTTCTTTGACATGGGGCTAATGCTAGGGTCACAGTGTGAATTTGTTCCCAATCAGCACTCAAGTGCTGCTTGGGCACTACCTGAAGGGTTTGATACATCCCCAGTAAGAAAGCTCCCCATTTGGAGACGAGAGGAGTTCTGTTCAGTGCCTCAGGAAAGCCCCATATCCTGTTCTTCGAACCAAAGCCTCTGAGGAGTAACACCTGGAACCCAAAGCAAGAGTTGAGATTATGGCCTAAGGGCCTGTCCGGCTCAACCTTTTATCTCTGTTGACATCTGTGGGCATGCCTTCGTGGAGGTAGCTGCTCAGCTTGTGTCTGAATGCCCCTGTGTGTCCAGGGAGGCTCCCAGTAGTGGGAAGTCCTCGGGGGCCTTGAGGTTTCTCATATTCTGGAGGTGTGTGTCCAAAGGAATGGACACAGTTTCCCAGGAGAGAGCAGGCACGGTCCTGTGGTATGGCTCCAGAGGATTCAGCCTAGAGGCTGTGTTTGCCAGGGCTCTGGGGACAGATGTCTGAAAAAGCAAACTTGGCTCAGCTAGTGGCCAAGGTAATGGCAGGACTGATCTCCAGTCCGTGAGGGGAGATCCTCTGGATATCAGAGGGCAAGTGGGAGGCAGTCACTCAGGATTTTGACTCTGGGTGTTGCGTTCACAGTGTCCGGTCAGGGTAGGGGTTGTCTCAGAGGCCGAGGAAGAGCCTTCCTCTCGGGGGATTGTGCAAGGTCCCAAGTGTTTGGATTCATTCTGTGGGAAGGGAAGAGTACTGTTTTCTGCCACAGGGGACCCCCCAGGAGAGGGACTCTAGAGCACAGCAGTGGGTTCCCTGAACTGAAATACACACCATCTAGTTAATCCTGGGTGCCTATGGGTATGGCAAGCCACATATGCGGGCTCTTGGTCCAGTCACTGAGAGGCGTTACTTGAATAAGGTACTCACGCTGAGGGTCACAATGTGTGTTTGTGCCCAAGGCGGCCCTAACGCTTGGGCGTTGCCTCATGGGCCATGCCGTTTTCTCCTACACTGAAGGTTTGACTCACTGCCAGCAGCAAGTTTTCTTGCCATGGGGAAGGAGGGGTTCTGACTTGTGTATCAGGTTCCCCCCTGTGCAGGGATTGGAGATAAGGTCTAGGTTCCGATGACTGAAAACCCAGGTTGGGAATGGATGGTGGCCTAAGGCAGTGGCGGGTCCAATGTGCTGGGTGTGCAGCCAGCTGTGTTGGTGTCTGTTGGAAGGTCTGGACTCAGGCTATTTGCCTCAGAGCATCAGTGTTTATGGTACCCTATGCAATTGGGGTGTTGCCGAGGGCCAAGCAGTTTGATCCTCATTTGGGGTTTCTGGGCAGCACCATAGACAATGTTTTTCTCCTGGGAGGCTTCATTGTGGCCCCAGAATTCCCAGTAGGGAGGGCTTGTGGGCCCGGAGTGAGAGGACGGAAGTCTGAAAACACAAGCTAGGGTGAGGATTGGAGCCAAGGGCAGAGCAGGCCCATTCTGCAGAGGCTGAATCAAAATCTCCTGTATCTGAAGTCAGGCTGAGGATCAGACGTTGGCTGAGGCTGGCGTATGTGTCCATGATGGCACCTTCATGAAGCGGGGGCCTCATGAGGCCAAGGAAGTTTTCCCACGCTGAGTTTGGAGGTTGCCCCAAACCACAAGGTTTCCTTCTGTGGGACATTCGAGTCCTGTTGCATGGCTCCAGGACATACCATACGGAAGGACTGGAGAGCAGGGTTCGAAGGATGGATCCCTGTACAGCATGCCTCGCATTCCAATTGGCCATTAGCGATAAGATATGTTTGATCTGGGGCCTCTGGAACACGCGACCCAGGGGGCTGAGTTGAAATGGCCTCTCCTGAGGATGCGTCATAATGTTCGTTTGGGTCCATGGAGACCTTGGAATGTGCTGGTTGTTCAGTGGCCCTGCGGAACTCTCCTACCTGAAGGGTTTGATACATCCCCAGTAAGAAAGCTGCCCATGTGGAGACGAGAGATCCGCTGTTTGGTGCCTCAGAAAAGCCCCATGTGCTGGTCTACGAAAACAGTCCTCTGAGAACGGACACATGGAACAAAGCTAAGGTTCAGATTAGGGCCTGGGGGCCTGTCCATTTCAACCTTCTGTCTCTGGGGACACTTTCTGAGAGTCTAAGTGGAGATAGTTGCTCCGCTGGTGTCAGAGAGACCCTCTTAGTCCAGGGTGGCCTACACTATTGATGTCCTCAGGGGCCTTGGAGCTTTTCCCTAACCTGTAGGGTTGTGGTCAATGGATTGGGCACACTTTCCTTGGAGAGGGCAGGCACAAACTTTCGCTGTGGCTCCAGAGGCCCTAGCCTGGAGTTGTGTGGGTCCAGGCTGTGGGCACAGAAGTCTTAAAACACAAAGTCAGCTTATGAGTGGTGCCTAGGGTATGGCAGGCCGGAGGTACAGCCCGAGAGGGAACTCCTGGGCCTCTGAAACAAGGGCGAGTGGGAGTCGTTCCTTCAGGCTTTTGTCTCTGGATGTTGTGTCCGGGATAGCCGTGGATTGGAGCGGTGGCCTCAGGTACTGTGGACGAGTATCCCTCTCTGGGGATTTGTCCCAGCTCCCAAGAGTTTGGGGTCATTTTGTGGGAAGGGTGGAGTCGTGTTGTCTGGCTCATGTGTCTCTCCAAGAAAGGGATTCCAGATCAGAGCCCCAGGTACGGGCGGGGCGACTGGAAATCTCAAACCCTGGTGAGGATTGGGTGCATAGGGGCTTGGCAAGCCCCATATGCGGGCTCTTTGTCCAGGCCCTGACAGGCCTTTCTTTGACATGGGGCTAATGCTAGGGTCACAGTGTGAATTTGTTCCCAATCAGCACTCAAGTGCTGCTTGGGCACTACCTGAAGGGTTTGATACATCCCCAGTAAGAAAGCTCCCCATTTGGAGACGAGAGGAGTTCTGTTCAGTGCCTCAGGAAAGCCCCATATCCTGTTCTTCGAACCAAAGCCTCTGAGGAGTAACACCTGGAACCCAAAGCAAGAGTTGAGATTATGGCCTAAGGGCCTGTCCGGCTCAACCTTTTATCTCTGTTGACATCTGTGGGCATGCCTTCGTGGAGGTAGCTGCTCAGCTTGTGTCTGAATGCCCCTGTGTGTCCAGGGAGGCTCCCAGTAGTGGGAAGTCCTCGGGGGCCTTGAGGTTTCTCATATTCTGGAGGTGTGTGTCCAAAGGAATGGACACAGTTTCCCAGGAGAGAGCAGGCACGGTCCTGTGGTATGGCTCCAGAGGATTCAGCCTAGAGGCTGTGTTTGCCAGGGCTCTGGGGACAGATGTCTGAAAAAGCAAACTTGGCTCAGCTAGTGGCCAAGGTAATGGCAGGACTGATCTCCAGTCCGTGAGGGGAGATCCTCTGGATATCAGAGGGCAAGTGGGAGGCAGTCACTCAGGATTTTGACTCTGGGTGTTGCGTTCACAGTGTCCGGTCAGGGTAGGGGTTGTCTCAGAGGCCGAGGAAGAGCCTTCCTCTCGGGGGATTGTGCAAGGTCCCAAGTGTTTGGATTCATTCTGTGGGAAGGGAAGAGTACTGTTTTCTGCCACAGGGGACCCCCCAGGAGAGGGACTCTAGAGCACAGCAGTGGGTTCCCTGAACTGAAATACACACCATCTAGTTAATCCTGGGTGCCTATGGGCATGGCAAGCCACATATGCGGGCTCTTGGTCCAGTCACTGAGAGGCGTTACTTGAATAAGGTACTCACGCTGAGGGTCACAATGTGTGTTTGTGCCCAAGGCGGCCCTAACGCTTGGGCGTTGCCTCATGGGCCATGCCGTTTTCTCCTACACTGAAGGTTTGACTCACTGCCAGCAGCAAGTTTTCTTGCCATGGGGAAGGAGGGGTTCTGACTTGTGTATCAGGTTCCCCCCTGTGCAGGGATTGGAGATAAGGTCTAGGTTCCGATGACTGAAAACCCAGGTTGGGAATGGATGGTGGCCTAAGGCAGTGGCGGGTCCAATGTGCTGGGTGTGCAGCCAGCTGTGTTGGTGTCTGTTGGAAGGTCTGGACTCAGGCTATTTGCCTCAGAGCATCAGTGTTTATGGTACCCTATGCAATTGGGGTGTTGCCGAGGGCCAAGCAGTTTGATCCTCAGTTGGGGTTTCTGGGCAGCACCATAGACAATGTTTTTCTCCTGGGAGGCTTCATTGTGGCCCCAGAATTCCCAGTAGGGAGGGCTTGTGGGCCCGGAGTGAGAGGACGGAAGTCTGAAAACACAAGCTAGGGTGAGGATTGGAGCCAAGGGCAGAGCAGGCCCATTCTGCAGAGGCTGAATCAAAATCTCCTGTATCTGAAGTCAGGCTGAGGATCAGACGTTGGCTGAGGCTGGCGTATGTGTCCATGATGGCACCTTCATGAAGCGGGGGCCTCATGAGGCCAAGGAAGTTTTCCCACGCTGAGTTTGGAGGTTGCCCCAAACCACAAGGTTTCCTTCTGTGGGACATTCGAGTCCTGTTGCATGGCTCCAGGACATACCATACGGAAGGACTGGAGAGCAGGGTTCGAAGGATGGATCCCTGTACAGCATGCCTCGCATTCCAATTGGCCATTAGCGATAAGATATGTTTGATCTGGGGCCTCTGGAACACGCGACCCAGGGGGCTGAGTTGAAATGGCCTCTCCTGAGGATGCGTCATAATGTTCGTTTGGGTCCATGGAGACCTTGGAATGTGCTGGTTGTTCAGTGGCCCTGCGGAACTCTCCTACCTGAAGGGTTTGATACATCCCCAGTAAGAAAGCTGCCCATGTGGAGACGAGAGATCCGCTGTTTGGTGCCTCAGAAAAGCCCCATGTGCTGGTCTACGAAAACAGTCCTCTGAGAACGGACACATGGAACAAAGCTAAGGTTCAGATTAGGGCCTGGGGGCCTGTCCATTTCAACCTTCTGTCTCTGGGGACACTTTCTGAGAGTCTAAGTGGAGATAGTTGCTCCGCTGGTGTCAGAGAGACCCTCTTAGTCCAGGGTGGCCTACACTATTGATGTCCTCAGGGGCCTTGGAGCTTTTCCCTAACCTGTAGGGTTGTGGTCAATGGATTGGGCACACTTTCCTTGGAGAGGGCAGGCACAAACTTTCGCTGTGGCTCCAGAGGCCCTAGCCTGGAGTTGTGTGGGTCCAGGCTGTGGGCACAGAAGTCTTAAAACACAAAGTCAGCTTATGAGTGGTGCCTAGGGTATGGCAGGCCGGAGGTACAGCCCGAGAGGGAACTCCTGGGCCTCTGAAACAAGGGCGAGTGGGAGTCGTTCCTTCAGGCTTTTGTCTCTGGATGTTGTGTCCGGGATAGCCGTGGATTGGAGCGGTGGCCTCAGGTACTGTGGACGAGTATCCCTCTCTGGGGATTTGTCCCAGCTCCCAAGAGTTTGGGGTCATTTTGTGGGAAGGGTGGAGTCGTGTTGTCTGGCTCATGTGTCTCTCCAAGAAAGGGATTCCAGATCAGAGCCCCAGGTACGGGCGGGGCGACTGGAAATCTCAAACCCTGGTGAGGATTGGGTGCATAGGGGCTTGGCAAGCCCCATATGCGGGCTCTTTGTCCAGGCCCTGACAGGCCTTTCTTTGACATGGGGCTAATGCTAGGGTCACAGTGTGAATTTGTTCCCAATCAGCACTCAAGTGCTGCTTGGGCACTACCTGAAGGGTTTGATACATCCCCAGTAAGAAAGCTCCCCATTTGGAGACGAGAGGAGTTCTGTTCAGTGCCTCAGGAAAGCCCCATATCCTGTTCTTCGAACCAAAGCCTCTGAGGAGTAACACCTGGAACCCAAAGCAAGAGTTGAGATTATGGCCTAAGGGCCTGTCCGGCTCAACCTTTTATCTCTGTTGACATCTGTGGGCATGCCTTCGTGGAGGTAGCTGCTCAGCTTGTGTCTGAATGCCCCTGTGTGTCCAGGGAGGCTCCCAGTAGTGGGAAGTCCTCGGGGGCCTTGAGGTTTCTCATATTCTGGAGGTGTGTGTCCAAAGGAATGGACACAGTTTCCCAGGAGAGAGCAGGCACGGTCCTGTGGTATGGCTCCAGAGGATTCAGCCTAGAGGCTGTGTTTGCCAGGGCTCTGGGGACAGATGTCTGAAAAAGCAAACTTGGCTCAGCTAGTGGCCAAGGTAATGGCAGGACTGATCTCCAGTCCGTGAGGGGAGATCCTCTGGATATCAGAGGGCAAGTGGGAGGCAGTCACTCAGGATTTTGACTCTGGGTGTTGCGTTCACAGTGTCCGGTCAGGGTAGGGGTTGTCTCAGAGGCCGAGGAAGAGCCTTCCTCTCGGGGGATTGTGCAAGGTCCCAAGTGTTTGGATTCATTCTGTGGGAAGGGAAGAGTACTGTTTTCTGCCACAGGGGACCCCCCAGGAGAGGGACTCTAGAGCACAGCAGTGGGTTCCCTGAACTGAAATACACACCATCTAGTTAATCCTGGGTGCCTATGGGCATGGCAAGCCACATATGCGGGCTCTTGGTCCAGTCACTGAGAGGCGTTACTTGAATAAGGTACTCACGCTGAGGGTCACAATGTGTGTTTGTGCCCAAGGCGGCCCTAACGCTTGGGCGTTGCCTCATGGGCCATGCCGTTTTCTCCTACACTGAAGGTTTGACTCACTGCCAGCAGCAAGTTTTCTTGCCATGGGGAAGGAGGGGTTCTGACTTGTGTATCAGGTTCCCCCCTGTGCAGGGATTGGAGATAAGGTCTAGGTTCCGATGACTGAAAACCCAGGTTGGGAATGGATGGTGGCCTAAGGCAGTGGCGGGTCCAATGTGCTGGGTGTGCAGCCAGCTGTGTTGGTGTCTGTTGGAAGGTCTGGACTCAGGCTATTTGCCTCAGAGCATCAGTGTTTATGGTACCCTATGCAATTGGGGTGTTGCCGAGGGCCAAGCAGTTTGATCCTCAGTTGGGGTTTCTGGGCAGCACCATAGACAATGTTTTTCTCCTGGGAGGCTTCATTGTGGCCCCAGAATTCCCAGTAGGGAGGGCTTGTGGGCCCGGAGTGAGAGGACGGAAGTCTGAAAACACAAGCTAGGGTGAGGATTGGAGCCAAGGGCAGAGCAGGCCCATTCTGCAGAGGCTGAATCAAAATCTCCTGTATCTGAAGTCAGGCTGAGGATCAGACGTTGGCTGAGGCTGGCGTATGTGTCCATGATGGCACCTTCATGAAGCGGGGGCCTCATGAGGCCAAGGAAGTTTTCCCACGCTGAGTTTGGAGGTTGCCCCAAACCACAAGGTTTCCTTCTGTGGGACATTCGAGTCCTGTTGCATGGCTCCAGGACATACCATACGGAAGGACTGGAGAGCAGGGTTCGAAGGATGGATCCCTGTACAGCATGCCTCGCATTCCAATTGGCCATTAGCGATAAGATATGTTTGATCTGGGGCCTCTGGAACACGCGACCCAGGGGGCTGAGTTGAAATGGCCTCTCCTGAGGATGCGTCATAATGTTCGTTTGGGTCCATGGAGACCTTGGAATGTGCTGGTTGTTCAGTGGCCCTGCGGAACTCTCCTACCTGAAGGGTTTGATACATCCCCAGTAAGAAAGCTGCCCATGTGGAGACGAGAGATCCGCTGTTTGGTGCCTCAGAAAAGCCCCATGTGCTGGTCTACGAAAACAGTCCTCTGAGAACGGACACATGGAACAAAGCTAAGGTTCAGATTAGGGCCTGGGGGCCTGTCCATTTCAACCTTCTGTCTCTGGGGACACTTTCTGAGAGTCTAAGTGGAGATAGTTGCTCCGCTGGTGTCAGAGAGACCCTCTTAGTCCAGGGTGGCCTACACTATTGATGTCCTCAGGGGCCTTGGAGCTTTTCCCTAACCTGTAGGGTTGTGGTCAATGGATTGGGCACACTTTCCTTGGAGAGGGCAGGCACAAACTTTCGCTGTGGCTCCAGAGGCCCTAGCCTGGAGTTGTGTGGGTCCAGGCTGTGGGCACAGAAGTCTTAAAACACAAAGTCAGCTTATGAGTGGTGCCTAGGGTATGGCAGGCCGGAGGTACAGCCCGAGAGGGAACTCCTGGGCCTCTGAAACAAGGGCGAGTGGGAGTCGTTCCTTCAGGCTTTTGTCTCTGGATGTTGTGTCCGGGATAGCCGTGGATTGGAGCGGTGGCCTCAGGTACTGTGGACGAGTATCCCTCTCTGGGGATTTGTCCCAGCTCCCAAGAGTTTGGGGTCATTTTGTGGGAAGGGTGGAGTCGTGTTGTCTGGCTCATGTGTCTCTCCAAGAAAGGGATTCCAGATCAGAGCCCCAGGTACGGGCGGGGCGACTGGAAATCTCAAACCCTGGTGAGGATTGGGTGCATAGGGGCTTGGCAAGCCCCATATGCGGGCTCTTTGTCCAGGCCCTGACAGGCCTTTCTTTGACATGGGGCTAATGCTAGGGTCACAGTGTGAATTTGTTCCCAATCAGCACTCAAGTGCTGCTTGGGCACTACCTGAAGGGTTTGATACATCCCCAGTAAGAAAGCTCCCCATTTGGAGACGAGAGGAGTTCTGTTCAGTGCCTCAGGAAAGCCCCATATCCTGTTCTTCGAACCAAAGCCTCTGAGGAGTAACACCTGGAACCCAAAGCAAGAGTTGAGATTATGGCCTAAGGGCCTGTCCGGCTCAACCTTTTATCTCTGTTGACATCTGTGGGCATGCCTTCGTGGAGGTAGCTGCTCAGCTTGTGTCTGAATGCCCCTGTGTGTCCAGGGAGGCTCCCAGTAGTGGGAAGTCCTCGGGGGCCTTGAGGTTTCTCATATTCTGGAGGTGTGTGTCCAAAGGAATGGACACAGTTTCCCAGGAGAGAGCAGGCACGGTCCTGTGGTATGGCTCCAGAGGATTCAGCCTAGAGGCTGTGTTTGCCAGGGCTCTGGGGACAGATGTCTGAAAAAGCAAACTTGGCTCAGCTAGTGGCCAAGGTAATGGCAGGACTGATCTCCAGTCCGTGAGGGGAGATCCTCTGGATATCAGAGGGCAAGTGGGAGGCAGTCACTCAGGATTTTGACTCTGGGTGTTGCGTTCACAGTGTCCGGTCAGGGTAGGGGTTGTCTCAGAGGCCGAGGAAGAGCCTTCCTCTCGGGGGATTGTGCAAGGTCCCAAGTGTTTGGATTCATTCTGTGGGAAGGGAAGAGTACTGTTTTCTGCCACAGGGGACCCCCCAGGAGAGGGACTCTAGAGCACAGCAGTGGGTTCCCTGAACTGAAATACACACCATCTAGTTAATCCTGGGTGCCTATGGGCATGGCAAGCCACATATGCGGGCTCTTGGTCCAGTCACTGAGAGGCGTTACTTGAATAAGGTACTCACGCTGAGGGTCACAATGTGTGTTTGTGCCCAAGGCGGCCCTAACGCTTGGGCGTTGCCTCATGGGCCATGCCGTTTTCTCCTACACTGAAGGTTTGACTCACTGCCAGCAGCAAGTTTTCTTGCCATGGGGAAGGAGGGGTTCTGACTTGTGTATCAGGTTCCCCCCTGTGCAGGGATTGGAGATAAGGTCTAGGTTCCGATGACTGAAAACCCAGGTTGGGAATGGATGGTGGCCTAAGGCAGTGGCGGGTCCAATGTGCTGGGTGTGCAGCCAGCTGTGTTGGTGTCTGTTGGAAGGTCTGGACTCAGGCTATTTGCCTCAGAGCATCAGTGTTTATGGTACCCTATGCAATTGGGGTGTTGCCGAGGGCCAAGCAGTTTGATCCTCAGTTGGGGTTTCTGGGCAGCACCATAGACAATGTTTTTCTCCTGGGAGGCTTCATTGTGGCCCCAGAATTCCCAGTAGGGAGGGCTTGTGGGCCCGGAGTGAGAGGACGGAAGTCTGAAAACACAAGCTAGGGTGAGGATTGGAGCCAAGGGCAGAGCAGGCCCATTCTGCAGAGGCTGAATCAAAATCTCCTGTATCTGAAGTCAGGCTGAGGATCAGACGTTGGCTGAGGCTGGCGTATGTGTCCATGATGGCACCTTCATGAAGCGGGGGCCTCATGAGGCCAAGGAAGTTTTCCCACGCTGAGTTTGGAGGTTGCCCCAAACCACAAGGTTTCCTTCTGTGGGACATTCGAGTCCTGTTGCATGGCTCCAGGACATACCATACGGAAGGACTGGAGAGCAGGGTTCGAAGGATGGATCCCTGTACAGCATGCCTCGCATTCCAATTGGCCATTAGCGATAAGATATGTTTGATCTGGGGCCTCTGGAACACGCGACCCAGGGGGCTGAGTTGAAATGGCCTCTCCTGAGGATGCGTCATAATGTTCGTTTGGGTCCATGGAGACCTTGGAATGTGCTGGTTGTTCAGTGGCCCTGCGGAACTCTCCTACCTGAAGGGTTTGATACATCCCCAGTAAGAAAGCTGCCCATGTGGAGACGAGAGATCCGCTGTTTGGTGCCTCAGAAAAGCCCCATGTGCTGGTCTACGAAAACAGTCCTCTGAGAACGGACACATGGAACAAAGCTAAGGTTCAGATTAGGGCCTGGGGGCCTGTCCATTTCAACCTTCTGTCTCTGGGGACACTTTCTGAGAGTCTAAGTGGAGATAGTTGCTCCGCTGGTGTCAGAGAGACCCTCTTAGTCCAGGGTGGCCTACACTATTGATGTCCTCAGGGGCCTTGGAGCTTTTCCCTAACCTGTAGGGTTGTGGTCAATGGATTGGGCACACTTTCCTTGGAGAGGGCAGGCACAAACTTTCGCTGTGGCTCCAGAGGCCCTAGCCTGGAGTTGTGTGGGTCCAGGCTGTGGGCACAGAAGTCTTAAAACACAAAGTCAGCTTATGAGTGGTGCCTAGGGTATGGCAGGCCGGAGGTACAGCCCGAGAGGGAACTCCTGGGCCTCTGAAACAAGGGCGAGTGGGAGTCGTTCCTTCAGGCTTTTGTCTCTGGATGTTGTGTCCGGGATAGCCGTGGATTGGAGCGGTGGCCTCAGGTACTGTGGACGAGTATCCCTCTCTGGGGATTTGTCCCAGCTCCCAAGAGTTTGGGGTCATTTTGTGGGAAGGGTGGAGTCGTGTTGTCTGGCTCATGTGTCTCTCCAAGAAAGGGATTCCAGATCAGAGCCCCAGGTACGGGCGGGGCGACTGGAAATCTCAAACCCTGGTGAGGATTGGGTGCATAGGGGCTTGGCAAGCCCCATATGCGGGCTCTTTGTCCAGGCCCTGACAGGCCTTTCTTTGACATGGGGCTAATGCTAGGGTCACAGTGTGAATTTGTTCCCAATCAGCACTCAAGTGCTGCTTGGGCACTACCTGAAGGGTTTGATACATCCCCAGTAAGAAAGCTCCCCATTTGGAGACGAGAGGAGTTCTGTTCAGTGCCTCAGGAAAGCCCCATATCCTGTTCTTCGAACCAAAGCCTCTGAGGAGTAACACCTGGAACCCAAAGCAAGAGTTGAGATTATGGCCTAAGGGCCTGTCCGGCTCAACCTTCTATCTCTGTTGACATCTGTGTGCATGCCTTCGTGGAGGTAGCTGCTCAGCTTGTGTCCGAATGCCCCTGTGTGTCCAGGGAGGCTCCCAGTAGTGGGATGTCCTCGGGGGCCTTGAGGTTTCTCATATTCTGGAAGTGTGTGTCCAAAGGAATGGACACAGTTTCCCAGGAGAGAGCAGGCACGGTCCTGTTGTATGGCTCCAGAGGACCCAGCCTAGAGGCTGTGTTTGCCAGGGCTGTGGGGACTGATGTCTGAAAAAGCAAACTTGGCTCAGGAAGGGGCCAAGGTAATGGCAGGCCTGATCTCCAGTCTGTGAGGGGAGATTCTCTGAATATCAAAGGAGGGCAAGTGGGAGGCAGTTGCTCAGGCTTTTGTCTCTGGGTGTTGCGTTCACAGTGTCCGGTCAGTGTAGGGGTTGCCTCAGGGGCCGAGGAAGAGCCTTCCTCTCGGGGGATTGTCCAAGCTCCCAAGTGTTTGGGTTCATTCTGTGGGAAGTGAAGAGTACTGTTTTCTGCCAGAAAGGACCCCCCAGGAGAGGGACTCTAGAGCACAGCAGTGGGTTCCTTCAACTGGAATACACACCATCTAGTTAGTCCTGTGTGCCTATGGGCATGGCAGGGACTATATGCAGGATCTTCGTCCCGAACCTGACAGGCCTTTCTTTGACATGGGGCTCATGCTAGGGTCATAGTGTGAATTTGTGCCCAAGCAGCACTCATGTTTTGGCGTGGCATGAGGGGCCATGAAGGGTTCCCCACGTGAAGGTGTGACTCCATGTGAAGAACAAGCATTACAGCCATGTGGAATGCAGATTTCTGATTGTGATTCCGATACACAAACGCAGCTTTTTTTGGGGACGTCGGTATGGCAGGCCCAATATACAAACCATGAGAAGAACTCATGAAGATTTGAATATAGAGCGAGTCTGAGGTGCTTGCTCAGGCATTAGTCTCTGGAATTTGTATCAGCAATGGCCGTAGAATGTCGGGGATGCTTCATGGGCCATGGACGAATCTACCTCTATGAGGATTTCGCCCGATTCCCAATTTTTTTTCGTCAAAATGTGGGATGGGAGAACTCCTTTCAGTTTTGTTACCTCAGGTGTCCCACGAAAAGAGGAATTCCAAAACAAAGCCGTGGGGAAGACTGAAGAGACCACCAGAACTATGGTCGTGGAATTTCTGCGTGACTTCATGGGAAATGGACGATTTTTACTCTCTGGTGGTTTGGCCCCGTCCAAAGAGTTTGGGGTCATTCTGTGGGCTGGAAGAAGTCTGTTTTTTTTGTTTTGTTTTGTTTTTTTTTTGTTGTTTTCTTTTTTAACCTCAGGTGTCCCACCAAATGAGGGATTCCAGAGTAGAGCCCTGGGGAGGGGCGACTGGACAATAAGAAATCTGGTTAAAAATTGGGGCCTAGGAACATGTCAAGCCCATTATGACATCTAATGGTCCAGCCACTGAGAGGACTTACTAGAGGCCAGGACTCATGCTGAGGGTCACAATGCGTGTGTATGCCCTCGTCGCACTCAAGAATGGGCAGGGCCTCAGGGTGAATGCTGGTTTCTCCTACACTGAACGTTGGACAACGTGCCAACCACAAGGGTTATTGCCATGGGTAAGGAGGAGTTCTGATTTCTGCATAACATTCACCCCTGGGCAGTGATTGGAGATAAGGTCTCGTTTCTGAAGCCTGAAAACTGAGGTAGGGAAGAGATGATGACCTAAGGCCATGGCGGGTTTTATGTGCTCAGTGTGCGGTCAGCTTTCTGGGTGTTGGTCAGGAGGTCCGGGCTCAGGTTGTGTTCGACAGTGCATTATTGCCCAGGTTAGACTATATAATTTGGGTAAAGTCGAGTGCTGTGTAGGTTTATCCTCATTTAAGGTGCCTGGGCAGCTCATGAGGCAATATTTTTTTTTTTTTTCGAGAGGGCAGGGAGAGTGCTGCATTGTGGGTCCGGAATTGCCAAATTTTAGGACTTCGGGGCCAGGAGTTTGAGGACGGAAGTGTGAGAAGACAAGCTAGACATGGGTTTCAGGGCGAGGGCACGACAGGTACCCCCTGCAGATCTGAACCAATATCTCATGCTTCTGAAGTCAGAGCGAGGATTAGACGTTGGCTCAGGTTGGAGTTCCTGTGCATGACGGCCGCTTTATGAAGGGAGTGGAATCTCGGGGCTATTGAGGTTTTCCCACGTGGGGAGTTGTGGGATGCCCCCTTCAAGGATTCCTTCTGCGGGACAATTGAGACCTGTTGGACAGCTCCAGGACATCCCATATGGAATGACTCCAGAGCACCGTTCGCGGATGGATGCCTGGGAAGCCCGCCTCGCATTCCAATTGTCTCCTAACAACAAGACAGTTTTGATCTCATGGCTCTGCCGGAGCAACCGGGGTGGCTGAGTTGAAATGGACTTTCCTGAGGATGGGTCCTAATATGTTTTTGTGTCCATGAGGGCCTTGGAATGGGGCGGTGGCACCGGGACCCTGAAGTACTCTCCTAAGCTTTGGACATGGCTCCCATGCACAGGTTTCCTTGTGGAGACGAGATGAGTTCTGATGGGTGCCTCAGGAAAACCCCTATGCTCGTATTGGAATCAGGCTTTTGAGGACACATGCCTGTAACCCAAAGCAATGGATCCTATTATGGCCTAGGGTCCTGTCTGGTTCAATCTTCTTCTCTGGGGACATCCATCTATGGTATGAGTGGATGTCGATTATCAGCTGGTGTCAGACAGTCCTTGTTTGTTCCGGGCGACCTACACTATTGGGATGGCCTCAGGGACTTTGGAGGTTTCTCCTAATTTGTACTATTTTGGACCATGGAATGGGCAGAATTCCCATGGATTGGTAGGCAGAGTCCTAATGTGTGGCTCCAGGCGCCCAGCCTGGAGCGTGTGTGGCCCAAGACTTTGAGGACAGAAGTCTGAAAACACAAACTCAGCTTAGGTTTGGGGACGTAGGTATGGCAGGCCCGATCGACAAACCATGAGAAGAAAGGCCACTGAGTGGCCTTACTTGAGGACTGGGCTCAGTCTGAGGGTCACAATGTGTGTTTGTGACCAATGTGGCCCGCGAGCATGGGCGGGGCCTCATGGGCCACACTGGTTTCAACGACACTGAACGTTGGACAACATGCCAACCACAAGGTTTCTTGCCATGGGGAAGGAGTTCTGATTTCTGCATCACCTTCAACATTGGGCAGTGATTGGAGATAAGGTCTAGGTTCTGAAACCTGAAAACCGAGGTTGGGAAGAGATGACGACCTAAGGCCATGGCGGCTGGATGTGCTCAGTGTGCGGCCAGCTGTCTGGGAGGGGCCAGGGGGTCCAGGCTCAGGCTGTGTCAGAAAGGGCATTAGTGACCTGGTCAGCCTATGTATTTGGGGTAATGCCAAGGTCGGTGCAGGTTGATCCTCATTTGGGGTTACTGGGTAGCCCCAGAGGACAATGTTTTTCTTCTGGAGGGCAGGCAGAGTGCTCCATTGTAGTTCTGGATTTCCAAATGGAGGGCTTGTGGGCCAGTAGTCTGACGACAAAAGTCTAAGAACACAAGCTAGGCTTAGGTTTCTTGGTGAGGCTATGGCAGGCACAATCTACAGACCTGAATCGAGATCTCGTGCATCTGAAGTCAGGGCGAGGATCAGACGATCGCTCAGGTTGGAGTTTCTGTCCCTGATGGCCCCTTCATGAATGGGGGGGCATCACGAGGCCATGGGGGTTTTCCCACTATGGGAGTTGTGAGAAGCTCCAAACTGCAGAGAGTCTTCTGCAGGACAATTGAGACTTGTTGTTTGGCTCCAGGCCAATGATTCTGAGCAGGGTTCTAAGGATGGATGGCTGGGTAGCCCACCTCGCATTCCAATTGTCTCCTAGCAACAAGACAGGTTAGATCTCCTGGATCTGTGGGCAGCTACCGAGGATGCTGAGTTGAAATGCACACCCCTGGTGATGGGTCCTAATGTGCTTTTGTGTCTATGGAGACCTTGGAATGAAGCGGTGGCACTGGGGCCCTAAAGGGTTCTCCTAAACAGAGGCTTTGACACAGCTCCAACGTGCAAGTTTCCCATGTGTAGATGAGATGTTTTCTGATGGGTGAATTAAGAAATAGCTATATGCTGCTTTTGAAATCCAGGCTCTGAGGAGAGATGCCTGGAAATCAAAGCAATGGATCTGATTAGTGCCTAGGGGCCTGTTCTTTCCTTTTTACCTCTGGGGACATCTGTCTATGGGTCTGAGTGCAGGTAGGTGCTCATTTGGGCTCAGATTGCCCCTGTTTTTCCTGGGAAGCCACCACTTTTCAGATGGATCAGGGAATTTGGAGGTTTATCCTATTAGAAGGGTTGTGGCCATTGGAATGGGCACAAACAATTCCCTTGGAGAAGGCAAGTACATTCCTCAGGTTTGGATCCAGGGGCCTGAGCCTGTAGGTTGTGTAGGCCAGGGCTGTTTAGACAGTTGTCTGAAAACAAACTCAGCTTAGGTTTGGGGACGTAGGTACGGCAGGCCCGATCTACAAACCATGAGAAGAACTCTTCACGATATGAAGAAAGTGCGAGTCTGAGTCGCTTGCTCAGGCTTTTGTCTCTGGATTTTTATCAGCGATGGCCGTGGAATGTCAGCCAGGCCTCATGGGCCATGGACGAATCTTCCTCTCTGAGGATTTGGCCCGATTCCCAATTGCTTTTCGTCAATCTGTGGGATGGGAGGACTCATTTCAGGTTTGTTACCTCAGGTGTCCCACCAAAAGAGGAATTCCAAAGCAAAGCCGTGGGGAAGACTGAAGGGACAACCCGAAATATGGTTAAAAATTGGGGCCTAGGGGCATGGCAAGCCCAATATGTTATCTCTTCATCCAGCCACTGAGTGGCCTTACTTGAGGACTGGGCTCAGCCTGAGGGTCACAATGTGTGTTTGTGACCAATGTGGCCCGCGAGCATTGGCGGGGCCTCATGGGCCATACTGGTTTCAGCGACACTGAACGTTGGACAACATGCCAACCACAAGGTTTCTTGCCATGGGGAAGGAGTTCTGATTTCTGCATCACCTTCAACCTTGGGCACTGAATGGAGATAAGGTCTAGGTTCTGAAACCTGAAAACCGAGGTTGGGAAGAGAAGACGACCTAAGGCCATGGCGGCTGGATGTGCTCAGTGTGCGGCCAGCTGTCTGGGAGGAGCCAGGGGCTCCAGGCTCAGGCTGTGTCAGAAAGGGCATTAGTGCCCTGGTCAGCCTATGTATTTGGGGTACAGCCAAGGTCGGTGCAGGTTGATCCTCATTTGGGGTACTGGGTAGCCCCAGAGGACAATGTTTTTCTTCTTGAGGGCCGGCAGAGTGCTGCATTGTAGTTCTGGATTGCCAAACTGGAGGGCTTGTGGGCCAGTAGTCTGACGACAAAAGTCTGAGAACACAAGCTAGGCTTAGGTTTCTGGGTGAGGCCATGCCAGGCACAATCTACAGACCTGAATCGAGATCTCGTGCATCTGAAGACAGGGCGAGGATCAGACGATCGCTCCGGTTGGAGTTTCTGTCCCTGATGGCCCCTTCATGAATGGGGGGGGGCATCACGAGGCCAGGGTGTTTTCCCACGATGGGAGTTGTGAGAAGCTGCAAACTGCAGAGAGTCTTCTGCAGGACAATTGAGACCTGTTGTTTGGCTCCAGGCCAATGATTCTGAGCAGGGTTCTAAGGATGGATGGCTGGGTAGCCCACCTCGCATTCCAATTGTCTCCTAGCAACAAGACAGGTTAGAACTCCTGGATCTGTGGGGAGCTACCGAAAACGCTGAGTTGAAATGGACACCCTTGGGGATGGGTCCTAACGTGCTTTTGTATCTATAGAGACCTTGGAATGAAGCGGTGGCAACGGGGGCCCTAAAGGGTTCTCCGAAACAGAGGCTTTGACACAGCTCCAACGTGCAAATTTCCCATGTGTAGACGAGATGTTTTCTGATGGGTGAGTCAAGAAACAGCTATATGCTGCTTTTGAAATCCAGGCCTCTGAGGAGAGATGCCTGGAAACCAAAGCAATGGATCTGATTAGTGCCTAGGAGACTGTTCTTTCCTTTTTACCTCTGGGGACATCTGTCTATGGGTCTGAGTGCAGGTAGGTGCTCACTTGGGCTCAGATTGCCCCTGTTTTTCCTAGGAAGCCACCACTATTGAGATGGAGCAGGGACTTTGGAGGTTTATCCTATTAGAAGGGTTGTGGCCATTGGAATGGGCACACACAATTCCCTTGGAGAGGGTAAGTACAGTCCTCAGGTTTGGCTCCAGGGGCCCGAGCCTGTAGGTTGTGTAGGCCAGGGCTGTTTGGACAGTTGTCTGAAAACACAAACTCGGCTTATGTTTCGGGTCATAGGTATGGCAGGACTGATCTACAGACCATGAGGAGAACTCTTCGGGATTTGAAAGAAGAGCGAGTGAGGCTCCTGCTCAAGTTTTTGTCTCTTGATAACGTGTCACTCATGGTCGTGGAATTTCTGGGTGACTTCATGGGAAATGGACGAGTCTTACTCTCTGATGGTTTGGCCCCGTCCAAAGAGTTTAAGGTCATTCTCTGGGCTGGAAGAAGTCCGTTTTTTTTTTGTTGTTGTTTTTGTTGTTTTCTTTTTAACCTCAGGTGTCCCACCAAATGATGGATTCCAGTGTAGAGCCCTGGGGAGGGGCGCCTGGACAATCAGAAATCTGGTTAAAAATTGGGGCCTAGGGACATGTCAAGCCCATTATGACATCAAATGGTTCAGCCACTGAGAGGACTTACTAGAGGACAGGACTCATGCTGAGGGTCACAATGTGTGTGTATGCCCTCATGGCACTCAAAAATGGGCGGGGCCTCAGGGTGAATGCTGGTTTCTCCTACACTGAACGTGCCAACCACAAGGATTCTTGCCATGGGTAAGGAGGAGTTCTGATTTCTGCATAACATTCACCCCTGGGCAGTGATTGGAGTTAAGGTCTCGGTTCTGAAGCCTTAAAACTGAGGTAGGGAATAGATGATGACCTAAGGCCATGGCGGGTTTTAAGTGCTCAGTGTGCGGTCAGCTTTCTGGGTGTTGGTCAGGAGGTCCGGGCTCAGGTTGTGTTCGACAGTGCATTATTGCCCAGGTTAGACTATATAATTTGGGTAAGGTCGAGTGCTGTGTAGGTTTATCCTCATTTAAGGTGCCTGGGCAGCTCATGAGGCAATATTTTTTTTTTTTTTTTCTAGAGGGCCGGGAGAGTGCTGCATTGTGGGTCCGGAATTGCCAAATTTTAGGACTTCGGGGCCCGGAGTTTGAGGACGGAAGTGTGAGAAGACAAGCTAGACATGGGTGTCAGGGCGAGGGCACGACAGGTACCCCCTGCAGATCTGAACCAATATCTCATGCTTCTGAAGTCAGAGCGAGGATTAGACGTTGGCTCAGGTTGGAGTTCCTGTGCATGACGGCCGCTTTATGAAGGGAGCGGAATCTCGGGGCCATTGAGGTTTTCCCACGTTGGGAGTTGTGGGATGCCCCCTTCAAGGATTCCTTCTGCGGGACAATTGAGACCTGTTGGACAGCTCCAGGACATCCCATATGGAATGACTCCAGAGCACCGTTCGCGGATGGATGCCTGGGAAGCCCGCCTCGCATTCCAATTGTCTCCTAACAACAAGACAGTTTTGATCTGATGGCTCTGCCGGAGCAACCGGGGTGGCTGAGTTGAAATGGACTTTCCTGAGGATGGGTCCTAATGTGTTTTTGTGTCCATGAGGGCCTTGGAATGGGGCGGTGGCAGCGGGACCCTGAAGTACTCTCCTAAGCTTTGGACATGGCTCCCATGCACAGGTTTCCTTGTGGAGACGAGATGAGTTCTGATGGGTGCCTCAGGAAAACCCCTATGCTCGTATTGGAATCAGGCTTTTGAGGACACATGCCTGTAACCCAAAGCAATGGATCCTATTATGGCCTAGGGTCCTGTCTGGTTCAATCTTCTTCTCTGGGGACATCCATCTATGGTATGAGTGGATGTCGATTATCAGCTGGTGTCAGACAGTCCTTGTTTGTTCCGGGCGACCTACACTATTGGGATGGCCTCAGGGACTTTGGAGGTTTCTCCTAATTTGTACGATTTTGGACCATGGAATGGGCAGAATTCCCATGGATTGGTAGGCAGAGTCCTAATGTGTGGCTCCAGGCGCCCAGCCTGGAGCGTGTGTGGCCCAAGACTTTGAGGACAGAAGTCTGAAAACACAAACTCAGCTTAGGTTTGGGGACGTAGGTTTGGCAGGCCCGATCGAAAAACCATGAGAAGAAAGGCCACTGAGTGGCCTTACTTGAGGACTGGGCTCAGCCTGAGGGTCACAATGTGTGTTTGTGACCAATGTGGCCCGCGAGCATGGGCGGGGCCTCATGGGCCACACTGGTTTCAACGACACTGAACGTTGGACAACATGCCAACCACAAGGTTTCTTGCCATGGGGAAGGAGTTCTGATTTCTGCATCACCTTCAACATTGGGCAGTGATTGGAGATAAGGTCTAGGTTCTGAAACCTGAAAACCGAGGTTGGGAAGAGATGACGACCTAAGGCCATGGCGGCTGGATGTGCTCAGTGTGCGGCCAGCTGTCTGGGAGGGGCCAGGGGGTCCAGGCTCAGGCTGTGTCAGAAAGGGCATTAGTGCCCTGGTCAGCCTATGTATTTGGGGTAATGCCAAGGTCGGTGCAGGTTGATCCTCATTTGGGGTTACTGGGTAGCCCCAGAGGACAATGTTTTTCTTCTGGAGGGCAGGCAGAGTGCTCCATTGTAGTTCTGGATTTCCAAATGGAGGGCTTGTGGGCCAGTAGTCTGACGACAAAAGTCTAAGAACACAAGCTAGGCTTAGGTTTCTTGGTGAGGCTATGGCAGGCACAATCTACAGACCTGAATCGAGATCTCGTGCATCTGAAGTCAGGGCGAGGATCAGACGATCGCTCAGGTTGGAGTTTCTGTCCCTGATGGCCCCTTCATGAATGGGGGGGCATCACGAGGCCATGGGGGTTTTCCCACTATGGGAGTTGTGAGAAGCTCCAAACTGCAGAGAGTCTTCTGCAGGACAATTGAGACTTGTTGTTTGGCTCCAGGCCAATGATTCTGAGCAGGGTTCTAAGGATGGATGGCTGGGTAGCCCACCTCGCATTCCAATTGTCTCCTAGCAACAAGACAGGTTAGATCTCCTGGATCTGTGTGCAGCTATCGAGGATGCTGAGTTGAAATGCACACCCCTGGTGATGGGTCCTAATGTGCTTTTGTGTCTATGGAGACCTTGGAATGAAGCTGTGGCACTGGGGCCCTAAAGGGTTCTCCTAAACAGAGGCTTTGACACAGTTCCAACGTGCAAGTTTCCCATGTGTAGATGAGATGTTTTCTGATGGGTGAATTAAGAAATAGCTATATGCTGCTTTTGAAATCCAGGCTCTGAGGAGAGATGCCTGGAAATCAAAGCAATGGATCTGATTAGTGCCTAGGGGCCTGTTCTTTCCTTTTTACCTCTGGGGACATCTGTCTATGGGTCTGAGTGCAGGTAGGTGCTCATTTGGGCTCAGATTGCCCCTGTTTTTCCTGGGAAGCCACCACTTTTCAGATGGATCAGGGAATTTGGAGGTTTATCCTATTAGAAGGGTTGTGGCCATTGGAATGGGCACAAACAATTCCCTTGAGAAGGCAAGTACATTCCTCAGGTTTGGCTCCAGGGGCCTGAGCCTGTAGGTTGTGTAGGCCAGGGCTGTTTAGACAGTTGTCTGAAAACAAACTCAGCTTAGGTTTGGGGGCGTAGGTATGGCAGGCCCGATCTACAAACCATGAGAAGAACTCTTCAGGATATGAAGAAAGTGCGAGTCTGAGTCGCTTGCTCAGGCTTTTGTCTCTGGATTTTTATCAGCGATGGCCGTGGAATGTCGGCCAGGCCTCATGGGCCATGGACGAATCTTCCTCTCTGAGGATTTGGCCCGATTCCCAATTGCTTTTCGTCAATCTGTGGGATGGGAGGACTCATTTCAGGTTTGTTACCTCAGGTGTCCCACCAAAAGAGGAATTCCAAAGCAAAGCCGTGGGGAAGACTGAAGGGACAACCCGAAATATGGTTAAAAATTGGGGCCTAGGGGCATGGCAAGCCCAATATGCTATCTCTTCATCCAGCCACTGAGTGGCCTTACTTGAGGACTGGGCTCAGCCTGAGGGTCACAATGTGTGTTTGTGACCAATGTGGCCCGCGAGCATTGGCGGGGCCTCATGGGCCATACTGGTTTCAACGACACTGAACGTTGGACAACATGCCAACCACAAGGTTTCTTGCCATGGGGAAGGAGTTCTGATTTCTGCATCACCTTCAACCTTGGGCACTGAATGGAGATAAGGTCTAGGTTCTGAAACCTGAAAACCGAGGTTGGGAAGAGAAGACGACCTAAGGCCATGGCGGCTGGATGTGCTCAGTGTGCGGCCAGCTGTCTGGGAGGAGCCAGGGGCTCCAGGCTCAGGCTGTGTCAGAAAGGGCATTAGTGCCCTGGTCAGCCTATGTATTTGGGGTACAGCCAAGGTCGGTGCAGGTTGATCCTCATTTGCGGTACTGGGTAGCCCCAGAGGACAATGTTTTTCTTCTTGAGGGCCGGCAGAGTGCTGCATTGTAGTTCTGGATTGCCAAACTGGAGGGCTTGTGGGCCAGTAGTCTGACGACAAAAGTCTGAGAACACAAGCTAGGCTTAGGTTTCTGGGTGAGGCCATGCCAGGCACAATCTACAGACCTGAATCGAGATCTCGTGCATCTGAAGTCAGGGCGAGGATCAGACGATCGCTCAGGTTGGAGTTTCTGTCCCTGATGGCCCCTTCATGAATGGGGGGGGGCATCACGAGGCCATGGGTGTTTTCCCACGATGGGAGTTGTGAGAAGCTGCAAACTGCAGAGAGTCTTCTGCAGGACAATTGAGACCTGTTGTTTGGCTCCAGGCCAATGATTCTGAGCAGGGTTCTAAGGATGGATGGCTGGGTAGCCCACCTCGCATTCCAATTGTCTCCTAGCAACAAGACAGGTTAGATCTCCTGGATCTGTGTGCAGCTATCGAGGATGCTGAGTTGAAATGCACACCCCTGGTGATGGGTCCTAATGTGCTTTTGTGTCTATGGAGACCTTGGAATGAAGCTGTGGCACTGGGGCCCTAAAGGGTTCTCCTAAACAGAGGCTTTGACACAGTTCCAACGTGCAAGTTTCCCATGTGTAGATGAGATGTTTTCTGATGGGTGAATTAAGAAATAGCTATATGCTGCTTTTGAAATCCAGGCTCTGAGGAGAGATGCCTGGAAATCAAAGCAATGGATCTGATTAGTGCCTAGGGGCCTGTTCTTTCCTTTTTACCTCTGGGGACATCTGTCTATGGGTCTGAGTGCAGGTAGGTGCTCATTTGGGCTCAGATTGCCCCTGTTTTTCCTGGGAAGCCACCACTTTTCAGATGGATCAGGGAATTTGGAGGTTTATCCTATTAGAAGGGTTGTGGCCATTGGAATGGGCACAAACAATTCCCTTGAGAAGGCAAGTACATTCCTCAGGTTTGGCTCCAGGGGCCTGAGCCTGTAGGTTGTGTAGGCCAGGGCTGTTTAGACAGTTGTCTGAAAACAAACTCAGCTTAGGTTTGGGGGCGTAGGTATGGCAGGCCCGATCTACAAACCATGAGAAGAACTCTTCAGGATATGAAGAAAGTGCGAGTCTGAGTCGCTTGCTCAGGCTTTTGTCTCTGGATTTTTATCAGCGATGGCCGTGGAATGTCGGCCAGGCCTCATGGGCCATGGACGAATCTTCCTCTCTGAGGATTTGGCCCGATTCCCAATTGCTTTTCGTCAATCTGTGGGATGGGAGGACTCATTTCAGGTTTGTTACCTCAGGTGTCCCACCAAAAGAGGAATTCCAAAGCAAAGCCGTGGGGAAGACTGAAGGGACAACCCGAAATATGGTTAAAAATTGGGGCCTAGGGGCATGGCAAGCCCAATATGCTATCTCTTCATCCAGCCACTGAGTGGCCTTACTTGAGGACTGGGCTCAGCCTGAGGGTCACAATGTGTGTTTGTGACCAATGTGGCCCGCGAGCATTGGCGGGGCCTCATGGGCCATACTGGTTTCAACGACACTGAACGTTGGACAACATGCCAACCACAAGGTTTCTTGCCATGGGGAAGGAGTTCTGATTTCTGCATCACCTTCAACCTTGGGCACTGAATGGAGATAAGGTCTAGGTTCTGAAACCTGAAAACCGAGGTTGGGAAGAGAAGACGACCTAAGGCCATGGCGGCTGGATGTGCTCAGTGTGCGGCCAGCTGTCTGGGAGGAGCCAGGGGCTCCAGGCTCAGGCTGTGTCAGAAAGGGCATTAGTGCCCTGGTCAGCCTATGTATTTGGGGTACAGCCAAGGTCGGTGCAGGTTGATCCTCATTTGCGGTACTGGGTAGCCCCAGAGGACAATGTTTTTCTTCTTGAGGGCCGGCAGAGTGCTGCATTGTAGTTCTGGATTGCCAAACTGGAGGGCTTGTGGGCCAGTAGTCTGACGACAAAAGTCTGAGAACACAAGCTAGGCTTAGGTTTCTGGGTGAGGCCATGCCAGGCACAATCTACAGACCTGAATCGAGATCTCGTGCATCTGAAGTCAGGGCGAGGATCAGACGATCGCTCAGGTTGGAGTTTCTGTCCCTGATGGCCCCTTCATGAATGGGGGGGGGCATCACGAGGCCATGGGTGTTTTCCCACGATGGGAGTTGTGAGAAGCTGCAAACTGCAGAGAGTCTTCTGCAGGACAATTGAGACCTGTTGTTTGGCTCCAGGCCAATGATTCTGAGCAGGGTTCTAAGGATGGATGGCTGGGTAGCCCACCTCGCATTCCAATTGTCTCCTAGCAACAAGACAGGTTAGATCTCCTGGATCTGTGGGGAGGAACCGAAAACGCTGAGTTGAAATGGACACCCCTGGGGATGGGTCCTAGGTGCTTTTGTATCTATGGAGACCTTGGAATGAAGCGGTGGCACTGGGGCCCTAAAGGGTTCTCCTAAACAGAGGCTTTGACACAGCTCCAACGTGCAAATTTCCCATGTGTAGATGAGATCATTTCTGATGGGTGAGTCACGAAACAGCTATATGCTGCTTTTGAAATCCAGGCCTCTGAGGAGAGATGCCTGGAAACCAAAGCAATGGATCTGATTAGTGCCTAGGGGCCTTTTCTTTCCTTTTTACCTCTGGGGACATCTGTCTATGGGTCTGAGTGCAGGTAGGTGCTCACTTGGGCTCAGATTGCCCCTGTTTTTCCTAGGAAGCCACCACTATTGAGATGGAGCAGGGACTTTGGAGGTTTATCCTATTAGAAGGGTTGTGGCCATTGGAATGGGCACACACAATTCCCTTGGAGAGGGTAAGTACAGTCCTCAGGTTTGGCTCCAGGGGCCCGAGCCTGTAGGTTGTGTAGGCCAGGGCTGTTTGGACAGTTGTCTGAAAACACAAACTCGGCTTATGTTTCGGGTCATAGGTATGGCAGGACTGATCTACAGACCATGAGGAGAACTCTTCAGGATTTGAAAGAAGGGCGAGTGAGGCTCCTGCTCAAGTTTTTGTCTCTTGATATCGTGTCACTCATGGTCGTGGAATTTCTGGGTGACTTCATGGGAAATGGACGAGTCTTACTCTCTGGTGGTTTGGCCCCGTCCAAAGAGTTTAAGGTCATTCTCTGGGCTGGAAGAAGTCCGTTTATTTTTGTTGTTGTTTTTGTTGTTTTCTTTTTTAACCTCAGGTGTCCCACCAAATGATGGATTCCAGTGTAGAGCCCTGGGGAGGGGCGCCTGGACAATCAGAAATCTGGTTAAAATTTGGGGCCTAGGGACATGTCAAGCCCATTATGACATCAAATGGTTCAGCCACTGAGAGGACTTACTAGAGGACAGGAATCATGCTGAGGGTCACAATGCGTGTGTATGCCCTCGTCGCACTCAAGAATGGGCGGGGCCTCAGGGTGAATGCTGGTTTCTCCTACACTGAAAGTGCCAACCACAAGGATTCTTGCCATGGGTAAGGAGGAGTTCTGATTTCTGCATCACACTCATCCCTGGACAGTGATTGGAGATAAGGTCTCGGTTCTGAAGCCTGAAAACTGAGGTAGGGAAGAGATGATGACCTAAGGCCATGGCGGGTTTTTTGTGTTCAGTGTGCGGTCAGCTTTCTGGGTGTTGGTCAGGTGGTCCAGGCTCAGGTTGTGTTCGACAGTGCATTAGTGCCCATGTTAGACTATATAATTTGGTTAAAGTCGAATGCTGTGTAGGTTTACCCTCATTTAAGGTGCCTGGGCAGCTCATGAGGCAATAATTGTTTTTCTACAGGGCAGGTAGAGTGCTGCATTGTGGGTCCGGAATTGCCAAACTTGAGGGCTTCGGGGCCAGGAGTGTGAGGACGGAAGTCTGAGAAGACAAGCTAGACTTGGGTTTCAGGGCGAGGGCACGGCAGGTACCCCCTGCAGATCTGAACTACTATCTCATGCTTCTGAAGTCAGGGCGAGGATCAGACGTTGGCTCAGGTGGGAGTTCCTGTGCATGACAGCCGCTTTATGAAGGGAGCGGAATCTCGGGGCCATTGAGGTTTTCCCACGTTGGGAGTTGTGGGATGCCCCCTTCAAGAATTCCTTCTGCGGGACAATTGAGACCTGTTGGACAGCTCCAGGACATCCCATATGGAATGACTCCAGAGCACTGTTCGCGGATGGATGCCTGGGAAGCCCGCCTCGCATTCCAATTGTCTCCTAACAACAAGACAGTTTTGATCTGATGGCTCTGCCGGAGCAACCGGGGTGGCTGAGTTGAAATGGACTTTCCTGAGGATGGGTCCTAATGTGTTTTTGTGTCCATGAGGGCCTTGGAATGGGGCGGTGGCACCGGGACCCTGAAGTACTCTCCTAAGCTTTGGACATGGCTCCCATGCACATGTTTCCTTGTGGAGACGAGATGAGTTCTGATGGGTGCCTCAGGAAAACCCCTATGCTCGTATTGGAATCAGGCTTTTGAGGACACATGCCTGTAACCCAAAGCAATGGATCCTATTATGGCCTAGGGTCCTGTCTGGTTCAATCTTCGTCTCTGGGGACATCCATCTATGGTATGAGTGGATGTTGATTATCAGCTGGTGTCAGACAGTCCTTGTTTGTTCCGGGCGACCTACACTATTGGGATGGCCTCAGGGACTTTGGAGGTTTCTCCTAATTTGTACTATTTTGGACCATGGAATGGGCAGAATTCCCATGGATTGGTAGGCAGAGTCCTAATGTGTGGCTCCAGGCGCCTGGCCTGGAGCGTGTGTGGCCCTAGATTTTGAGGACAGAAGTCTGAAAACACAAACTCAGCTTAGGTTTGGGGACGTATGTATGGCAGGCCCGATCGACAAACCATGAGAAGAAATCTTCAGGATATGAAGAAAGTGTGAGTCTGAGGCGCTTGCTCAGGCTTTTGTCTCTGGATTTTGTATCAGCGATGGCCGAGGAATGTCGGGGAGGACTCATGGGCCATGGACGAATCTTCCTCTCTGAGGATTTGGCCTGATTCCCAATTGCTTTTCGTCAAACTGTGGGATGGGAGGACTCATTTCAGGTTTGTTACCTCAGGTGACCCACCAAAAGAGGAATTCCAAAGCCAAGCCGTGGGGAAGACTGAAGGGAGAACACGAACTATGGTTAAAAATTGGGGCCTAGGGGCATGGCAAACCCAATATGCTATCTCTTCATCCAGCCACTGAGTGGCCTTACTTGAGGACTGGGCTCAGCCTGAGGGTCACAATGTGTGTTTGTGACCAATGTGGCCCGCGAGCATGGGCGGGGCCTCATTGGCCACACTGGTTTCAACGACACTAAACGTTGGACAACATGCCAACCACAAGGTTTCTTGCCATGGGGAAGGAGTTCTGATTTCTGCATCACCTTCAACCTTGGGCAGTGATTGGAGATAAGGTCTAGGTTCTGAAACCTGAAAACCGAGGTTGGGAAGAAATGACGACCTAAGGCCATGGCGGCTGGATGTGCTCAGTGTGCGGCCAGCTGTCTGGGAGGGTCCAGGGGGTCCAGGCTCAGGCTGTGTCAGAAAGGGCATTAGTGCCCTGGTCAGCCTATGTATTTGGGGTACAGCCAAGGTCGGTGCAGGTTGGTCCTCATTTGGGGTTACTGGGTAGCCCCAGAGGACAATGTTTTTCTTCTGGAGGGCCGGCAGAGTGCTGCATTGTAGTTCTGGATTGCCAAACTGTTGGGATTGTGGGCAAGTAGTCTGACGACAAAAGTCTGAGAACACAAGCTAGGCTTAGGTTTCTGGGTGAGGCCATGGCAGGCACAATCTACAGACCTGAATCGAGATCTCGTGCATCTGAAGTCAGGGCGAGGATCAGACGATCGCTCAGGTTGGAGTTTCTGTCCCTGATGGCCCCTTCATGAATGGGGGGGGCATCACGAGGCCATGGGAGTTTTCCCACGATGGGTGTTGTGAGAAGCTGCAAATTGCAGAGAGTCTTATGCAAGACAATTGAGACCTGTTGTTTGGCTCCAGGCCAATGATTCTGAGCAGGGTTCTAAGGATGGATGGATGGGTAGCCCACCTCGCATTCCAATTGTCTCCTAGCAACAAGACAGGTTATATCTCCTGGATCTGTGGGGAGGAACCGAAAACGCTGAGTTGAAATGGACACCCCTGGGGATGGGTCCTAACGTGCTTTTGTATCTATGGAGACCTTGGAATGAAGCGGTGGCACTGGGGCCCTAAAGGGTTCTCCTAAACAGAGGCTTTGACACAGCTCCAACGTGCAAATTTCCCATGTGTAGATGAGATCTTTTCTGATGGGTGAGTCACGAAACAGCTATATGCTGCTTTTGAAATCCAGGCCTCTGAGGAGAGATGCCTGGAAACCAAAGCAATGGATCTGATTAGTGCCTAGGGGCCTTTTCTTTCCTTTTTACCTCTGGGGACATCTGTCTATGGGTCTGAGTGCAGGTAGGTGCTCACTTGGGCTCAGATTGCCCCTGTTTTTCCTAGGAAGCCACCACTATTGAGATGGAGCAGGGACTTTGGAGGTTTATCCTATTAGAAGGGTTGTGGCCATTGGAATGGGCACACACAATTCCCTTGGAGAGGGCAGGTACAGTCCTCAGGTTTGGCTCCAGGGGCCCGAGCCTGTAGGTTGTGTAGGCCAGGGCTGTTTGGACAGTTGTCTGAAAACACAAACTCGGCTTATGTTTCGGGTCATAGGTATGGCAGGACTGATCTACAGACCATGAGGAGAACTCTTCGGGATTTGAAAGAAGGGCGAGTGAGGCTCCTGCTCAAGTTTTTGTCTCTTGATATCATGTCACTCATGGTCGTGGAATTTCTGGGTGACTTCATGGGAAATGGACGAGTCTTACTCTCTGGTGGTTTGGCCCCGTCCAAAGAGTTTAAGGTCATTCTCTGGGCTGGAAGAAGTCCGTTTTTTTTTGTTGTTGTTTTTGTTGTTTTCTTTTTTAACCTCAGGTGTCCCACCAAATGATGGATTCCAGTGTAGAGTCCTGGGGAGGGGCGCCTGGACAATCAGAAATCTGGTTAAAAATTGGGGCCTAGGGACATGTCAAGCCCATTATGACATCAAATGGTTCAGCCACTGAGAGGACTTACTAGAGGACAGGACTCATGCTGAGGGTCACAATGCGAGTGTATGCCCTCATCGCACTCAAGAATGGGCGGGGCCTCAGGGTGAATGCTGGTTTCTCCTACACTGAACGTGCCAACCACAAGGATTCTTGCCATGGGTAAGGAGGAGTTCTGATTTCTGCATCACACTCACCCCAGGACAGTGATTGGAGATAAGGTCTCGGTTCTGAAGCCTGAAAACTGAGGTAGGGAAGAGATGATGACCTAAGGCCATGGCGGGTTTTATGTGTTCAGTGTGCGGTCAGCTTTCTGGGTGTTGGTCAGGAGGTCCGGGCTCAGGTTGTGTTCGACAGTGCATTAGTGCCCAGGTTAGACTATATAATTTGGTTAAAGTCGAGTTCTGTGTAGGTTTACCTCATTTAAGGTGCCTGGGTAGCTCATGAGGCAATAATTTTTTTTCTAGAGGGCAGGCAGAGTGCTGCATTGTGGGTCCGGAATTGCCAAACTTGAGGGCTTCGGGGCCAGGAGTGTGAGGACGGAAGTCTGAGAACAAGCTAGACATGGGTTTCAGGGCGAGGGCACGGCAGGTATCCCCTGCAGATCTGAACCAATATCTCATGCATCTGAAGTCAGGGCGAGGATCAGACGTTGGCTCAGGTTGGAGTTTCTGAGCATGACGGCCGCTTCATGAAAAGAGCGGAATCTCGAGGCCATTGAGGTTTTCCCACGTTGGGAGTTGTGGGATGCCCCCTTCAAGGATTCCTTCTGCAGGACAATTGAGACCTGTTGGACAGCTCCAGGACATCCCATATGGAATGACTACAGAGCACCGTTCGCGGATGGATGCCTGGGAAGCCCGCCTCGCATTCCAATTGTCTCCTAGCAACAAGACAGTTTAGATCTGATGGCTCTGCCGGAGCAACCGGGGTGGCTGAGTTGAAATGGACTTTCCTGAGGATGGGTCCTAATGTGTTTTTGTGTCCATGAGGGCCTTGGAATGGGGCGGTGGCACCGGGACCCTGAAGTACTCTCCTAAGCTTTGGACATGGCTCCCATGCACAGGTTTCCTTGTGGAGACGAGATGAGTTCTGATGGGTGCCTCAGGAAAACTCCTATGCTCGTATTGGAATCAGGCTTTTGAGGACACATGCCTGTAACCCAAAGCAATGGATCCTATTATGGCCTAGGGTCCTGTCTGGTTCAATCTTCGTCTCTGGGGACATCCATCTATGGTATGAGTGGAGGGTGATTATCAGCTGGTGTCAGACAGCCCTTGTTTGTTCCGGGCGACCTACACTATTGGGATGGCCTCAGGGACTTTGGAGGTTTCTCCTAATTTGTACTATTTTGGACCATGGAATGGGCAGAATTCCCATGGATTGGTAGGCACAGTCCTAATGTGTGGCTCCAGGGGCCCAGCCTGCAGGGTGGTTGGCCCTAGACTTTGAGGACAGAAGTCTGAAAACACAAACTCAGCTTAGATTTGGGGACGTAGGTATGGCAGGCCCGATCTACAAACCATGAGAAGAACTCTTCAGGATATGAAGAAAGAGCGAGTCTGAGGCGCTTGCTCAGGCTTTTGTCTCTGGATTTTGTATCAGCGATGGCCGTGGAATGTCGGGGAGGCCTCATGGGCCATGGACGAATCTTCCTCTCTGAGGATTTGGCCCGATTCCCAATTGCTTTTCGTCAATCTGTGGGATGGGAGGACTCATTTCAGTTTTGTTACCTCAGGTGTCCCACCAAAAGAGGAATTCCAAAGCCTAGCCGTGGGGAAGACTGAAGGGTCAACCCGAACTATGGTTAAAAATTGGGGCCTAGGGGCATGGCAAGCCCAATATGCTATCTCTTCATCCAGCCACTGAGCGGCCTTACTTGAGGACTAGGCTCAGCCTGAGCGTCACAATGTGTGTTTGTGACCAATGTGTCCCGCGACAATGGGCGGGGCCTCATGGGCCACACTGGTTTCAACGACACTGAACTTTGGACAACATGCCAACCACAAGGTTTCTTGCCATGGGTAAGGAGTTCTGATTTCTGCATCACCTTCAACCCTGGGCAGTGATTGGAGATAAGGTCTAGGTTCTGAAACCTGAAAACCGAGGTTGGGAAGAGATGACGACCTAAGGCCATGGCGGCTCGATGTACTCAGTGTGCGGCCAGCTGTCTGGGAGGGTCCAGGGGGTCCAGGCTCAGGCTGTGTCAGAAAGGGCATTAGTGCCCTGGTCAGCCTATGTATTTGGGGTACAGCCATGGTCGGTGCAGGTTGATCCTCATTTGGGGTTACTGGGTAGCCCCAGAGGACAATGTTTTTCTTCTGGAGGGCCGGCAGAGTGCTGCATTGTAGTTCTGGATTGCCAAACTGGAGGCCTTGTGGGCCAGTAGTCTGACGACAAAAGTCTGAGAACACAAGCTAGGCTTAGGTTTCTGGGTGAGGCCATGGCAGGCACAATCTACAGACCTGAATCGAGATCTCGTGCATCTGAAGTCAGGGCGAGGATCAGACGATCGCTCAGGTTGGAGTTTCTGTCCCTGATGGCCCCTTCATGAATGGGGGGGGGGCTTCACGAGGCCATGGGTGTTTTCCCACGATGGGAGTTGTGAGAAGCTCCAAACTGCAGAGAGTCTTCTGCAGGACAATTGAGACCTGTTGTTTGGCTCCAGGCCAATGATTCTGAGCAGGGTTCTAAGGATGGATGGCTGGGTAGCCCACCTCGCATTCCAATTGTCTCCTAGCAACAAGACAGGTTAGATCTCCTGGATATGTGGGGAGCAACCGAGGACGCTGAGTTGAAATGGACACCCCTGGGGATGGGTCCTAACGTGCTTTTGTGTCTATGGAGACCTTGGAATGAAGCGGTGGCACTGGGGCCCAAAAGGGTTCTCCTAAACAAAGGCTTTGACACAGCTCCAACGTGCAAGTTTCCCATGTGTAGATGAGATGTTTTCTGATGGGTGAGTCAAGAAACAGCTATATGCTGCTTTTGAAATCCAGGCCTCTGAGGAGAGATGCCTGGAAACCAAAGCAATGGATCTGATTAGTGCCTAGGAGCCTGTTCTTTCCTTTTTACCTCTGGGGACATCTGTCTATGGGTCTGAGTGCAGGTAGGTGCTCAGTTGGGCTCAGATTGCCCCTGTTTTTCCTGGGAAGCCACCACTATTGAGATGGATCAGGGACTTTGGAGGTTTATCCTATGAGAAGGGTTGTGGCCATTGGAATGGGCACACACAATTCCATTGGAGAGGGCAAGTACAGTCCTGAGGTTTGGCTCCAGGGGCCTGAGCCTGTAGGTTGTGTAGGCCAGGGCTGTTTGGACAGTTGTCTGAAAACACAAACTCGGCTTATGTTTCGGGTCATAGGTATGGCAGAACTGATCTACAGACCATGAGGAGAACTCTTCGGGATTTGAAAAAAGGGCGAGTGTGAGGCTCTGCTCAAGTTTTTGTCCTGGATATCGTGTCACTCATGGTCGTTGAATTTCTGGGTGACTTCATGGGAAATGGACGAGTCTTACTCTCTGGTGGTTTGGCCTCGTCCAAAGAGTTTGCGGTCATTCTGTGGGCTGGAAGAAGTCCGTTTTTTTTTTTTTTTTTTTTTTTTTTGTTGTTGTTGTTGTTGTTGTTGTTTTCTTTTTTAACCTCCGGTGTCCCACCAAATGATGGATTCCAGAGTAGAGCCCTGGGGAGGGGCGACTGGACAATCAGAAATCTGGTTAAAAATTGGGGCCTAGGGACATGTCAAGCCCATTATGACATCTAATGGTCCAGCCACTGAGAGGACTTACTAGAGGACAGGACTCATGCTGAGGGTCACAATGCGTGTGTATGCCCTAATCGCACACAAGAATGGGCGGGGCCTCAGGGTGAATGCTGGTTTCTCCTACACTGAACGTGCCAACCACAAGGATTCTTGCCATGGGTAAGGAGGAATTCTGATTTCTGCATCACACTCACCCCTGGGCAGTGATTGGAGATAAGGTCTCGGTTCTGAAGCCTAAAAACTGAGGTAGGGAAGAGATGATGACCTAAGGCCATGGCGGGTTTTATGTGCTCAGTGTGCGGTCAGCTTTCTGGGTGTTGGTTAGGAGGTCCGGGCTCAGGTTTGTTCGACAGTGCATTAGTGCCCAGGTTACACTATATAATTTGGGTAAAGTCGAGTGCTGTGTAGGTTTACCCTCATTTAATGTGCCTGGGCAGCTCATGAGGCAATAATTTTTTTTCTAGAGGGCAGGCAGAGTGCTGCATTGTGGGTCCGGAATTGCCAAACTTGAGGGCTTCGGGGCCAGGAGTGTGAGGACGGAAGTCTGAGAAGACTAGCTAGACTTGGGTTTCAGGGCGAGGGCATGGCAGGTACCCCCTGCAGATCTGAACCAATATCTCATGCATTGAAGTCAGGGCGATGATCAGACGTTGGCTCAGGTTGGAGTTTCTGAGCATGACGGCCGCTTCATGAAGGGAGCGGAATCTCGAGGCCATTGAGGTTTTCCCACGTTGGGAGTTGTGGGATGCCCCCTTCAAGGATTCCTTCTGCGGGACAATTGAGACCTGTTGGACAGCTCCAGGACATCCCATATGGAATGACTCCAGAGCATCGTTCGCGGATGGATGCCTGGGAAGCCCGCCTCGCATTCCAATTGTCTCCTAGCAACAAGACAGTTTAGATCTGATGGCTCTGCCGGAGCAACCGGGGTGGCTGAGTTGAAATGGACTTTCCTGAGGATGGGTCCTAATGTGTTTTTGTGTCCATGAGGGCCTTGGAATGGGGCGGTGGCACCGGGACCCTGAAGTACTCTCCTAAGCTTTGGACATGGCTCCCATCCACAGGTTTCCTTTTGGAGACGAGATGAGTTCTGATGGGTGCCTCAGGAAAACTCCTATGCTCGTATTGGAATCAGGCTTTTGAGGACACATACCTGTAACCCAAAGCAATGGATCCTATTATGGCCTAGGGTCCTGTCTGGTTCAATCTTCTTCTCTGGGGACATCCATCTATGGTATGAGTGGAGGGTGATTATCAGCTGGTGTCAGACAGCCCTTGTTTGTTCCGGGCGACCTACACTATTGGGATGGCCTCAGGGACTTTGGAGGTTTCTCCTAATTTGTACTATTTTGGACCATGGAATGGGCAGAATTCCCATGGATTGGTAGGCACAGTCCTAATGTGTGGCTCCAGGGGCCCAGCCTGCAGGGTGGTTGGCCCTAGACTTTGAGGACAGAAGTCTGAAAACACAAACTCAGCTTAGATTTGGGGACGTAGGTATGGCAGGCCCGATCTACAAACCATGAGAAGAACTCTTCAGGATATGAAGAAAGAGCGAGTCTGAGGCGCTTGCTCAGGCTTTTGTCTCTGGATTTTGTATCAGCGATGGCCGTGGAATGTCGGGGAGGCCTCATGGGCCATGGACGAATCTTCCTCTCTGAGGATTTGGCCCGATTCCCAATTGCTTTTCGTCAATCTGTGGGATGGGAGGACTCATTTCAGTTTTGTTACCTCAGGTGTCCCACCAAAAGAGGAATTCCAAAGCCAAGCCGTGGGGAAGACTGAAGGGACAACCCGAACTATGGTTAAAAATTGGGGCCTAGGGGCATGGCAAGCCCAATATGCTATCTCTTCATCCAGCCACTGAGAGGCCTTACTTGAGGACTGGGCTCAGCCTGAGCGTCACAATGTGTGTTTGTGACCAATGTGTCCTGCGAGCATGGGCGGGGCCTCATGGGCCACACTGGTTTCAACGACACTGAACGTTGGACAACATGCCAACCACAAGGTTTCTTGCCATGGGGAAGGAGTTCTGATTTCTGCATCACCTTCAACCCTGGGCAGTGATTGGAGATAAGGTCTAGGTTCTGAAACCTGAAAACCGAGGTTGGGAAGAGATGACGACCTAAGGCCATGGCGGCTCGATGTGCTCAGTGTGCGGCCAGCTGTCTGGGAGGGTCCAGGGGGTCCAGGCTCAGGCTGTGTCAGAAAGGGCATTAGTGCCCTGGTCAGCCTATGTATTTGGGGTACAGCCATGGTCGGTGCAGGTTATCCTCATTTGGGGTTACTGGGTAGCCCCAGAGGAAAATGTTTTTCTTCTGGAGGGCCGGCATAGTGCTGCATTGTAGTTCTGGATTGCCAAACTGGAGGCCTTGTGGGCCAGTAGTCTGACGACAAAAGTCTGAGAACACAAGCTAGGCTTAGGTTTCTGGGTGAGGCCATGGCAGGCACAATCTACAGACCTGAATCGAGACCTCGTGCATCTGAAGTCAGGGCGAGGATCAGACGATCGCTCAGGATGGAGTTTCTGTCGTGATGGCCCCTTCATGAATGGGGGGGGCTTCTCGAGGCCATGGGTGTTTTACCACGATGGGAGTTGTAAGAAGCTCCAAACTGCAGAGAGTCTTCTGCAGGACAATTGAGACCTGTTGTTTGGCTCCAGGCCAATGATTCTGAGCAGGGTTCTAAGGATGGATGGCTGGGTAGCCCACCTCGCATTCCAATTGTCTCCTAGCAACAAGACAGGTTAGATCTCCTGGATCTGTGGGGAGCAACCGAGGACGCTGAGTTGAAATGGACACCCCTGGGGATGGGTCCTAACGTGCTTTTGTGTCTATGGAGACCTTGGAATGAAACGGTGGCACTGGGGCCCAAAAGGGTTCTCCTAAACAAAGGCTTTGACACAGCTCCAACGTGCAAGTTTCCCATGTGTAGATGAGATGTTTTCTGATGGGTGAGTCAAGAAACAGCTATATGCTGCTTTTGAAATCCAGGCCTCTGAGGAGAGATGCCTGGAAACCAAAGCAATGGATCTTATTAGTGCCTAGGGGCCTGTTCTTTCCTTTTTACCTCTGGGGACATCTGTTTATGGGTCTGAGTGCAGGTAGGTGCTCAGTTGGGCTCAGATTGCCCCTGTTTTTCCTGGGAAGCCACCACTATTGAGATGGATCAGGGACTTTGGAGGTTTATCCTATGAGAAGGGTTGTGGCCATTGGAATGGGCACACACAATTCCCTTGGAGAGGGCAAGTATAGTCCTCAGGTTTGGCTCCAGGGGCCTGAGCCTGTAGGTTGTGTAGGCCAGGGCTGTTTGGACAGTTGTCTGAAAACACAAACTCAGCTTATGTTTCGGGTCATAGGTATGGCAGAACTGATCTACAGACCATGAGGAGAACTCTTCGGGATTTGAAAGAAGGGCGAGTGTGAGGCTCTGCTCAAGTTTTTGTCCTGGATATCGTGTCACTCATGGTCGTTGAATTTCTGGGTGACTTCATGGGAAATGGACGAGTCTTACTCTCTGGTGGTTTGGCCCTGTCCAAAGAGTTTGCGGTCATTCTGTGGGCTGGAAGAAGTCCGTTTTTTTTTTTTTTTTTTTTTTTGTTGTTGTTGTTGTTGTTGTTTTCTTTTTTAACCTCAGGTGTCCCACCAAATGATGGATTCCAGAGTAGAGCCCTGGGGAGGGGCGACTGGACAATCAGAAATCTGGTTAAAAATTGGGGCCTAGGGACATGTCAAGCCCATTATGACATCTAATGGTCCAGCCACTGAGAGGACTTACTAGAGGACAGGACTCATGCTGAGGGTCACAATGCGTGTGTATGCCCTAATCGCACACAAGAATGGGCGGGGCCTCAGGGTGAATGCTGGTTTCTCCTACACTGAACGTGCCAACCACAAGGATTCTTGCAATGGGTAGGAGGAATTCTGATTTCTGCATCACACTCACCCCTGGGCAGTGATTGGAGATAAGGTCTCGGTTCTGAAGCCTAAAAACTGAGGTAGGGAAGAGATGATGACCTAAGGCCATGGCGGGTTTTATGTGCTCAGTGTGCGGTCAGCTTTCTGGGTGTTGGTTAGGAGGTCCGGGCTCAGGTTTGTTCGACAGTGCATTAGTGCCCAGGTTACACTATATAATTTGGGTAAAGTCGAGTGCTGTGTAGGTTTACCCTCATTTAAGGTGCCTGGGCAGCTCATGAGGCAATAATTTTTTTTCTAGAGGGCAGGCAGAGTGCTGCATTGTGGGTCCGGAATTGCCAAACTTGAGGGCTTCGGGGCCAGGAGTGTGAGGACGGAAGTCTGAGAAGACTAGCTAGACTTGGGTTTCAGGGCGAGGGCATGGCAGGTACCCCCTGCAGATCTGAACCAATATCTCATGCATTGAAGTCAGGGCGATGATCAGACGTTGGCTCAGGTTGGAGTTTCTGAGCATGACGGCCGCTTCATGAAGGGAGCGGAATCTCGAGGCCATTGAGGTTTTCCCACGTTGGGAGTTGTGGGATGCCCCCTTCAAGGATTCCTTCTGCGGGACAATTGAGACCTGTTGGACAGCTCCAGGACATCCCATATGGAATGACTCCAGAGCATCGTTCGCGGATGGATGCCTGGGAAGCCCGCCTCGCATTCCAATTGTCTCCTAGCAACAAGACAGTTTAGATCTGATGGCTCTGCCGGAGCAACCGGGGTGGCTGAGTTGAAATGGACTTTCCTGAGGATGGGTCCTAATGTGTTTTTGTGTCCATGAGGGCCTTGGAATGGGGCGGTGGCACCGGGACCCTGAAGTACTCTCCTAAGCTTTGGACATGGCTCCCATCCACAGGTTTCCTTTTGGAGACGAGATGAGTTCTGATGGGTGCCTCAGGAAAACTCCTATGCTCGTATTGGAATCAGGCTTTTGAGGACACATGCCTGTAACCCAAAGCAATGGATCCTATTATGGCCTAGGGTCCTGTCTGGTTCAATCTTCTTCTCTGGGGACATCCATCTATGGTATGAGTGGAGGGTGATTATCAGCTGGTGTCAGACAGCCCTTGTTTGTTCCGGGCGACCTACACTATTGGGATGGCCTCAGGGACTTTGGAGGTTTCTCCTAATTTGTACTATTTTGGACCATGGAATGGGCAGAATTCCCATGGATTGGTAGGCACAGTCCTAATGTGTGGCTCCAGGGGCCCAGCCTGCAGGGTGGTTGGCCCTAGACTTTGAGGACAGAAGTCTGAAAACACAAACTCAGCTTAGATTTGGGGACGTAGGTATGGCAGGCCCGATCTACAAACCATGAGAAGAACTCTTCAGGATATGAAGAAAGAGCGAGTCTGAGGCGCTTGCTCAGGCTTTTGTCTCTGGATTTTGTATCAGCGATGGCCGTGGAATGTCGGGGAGGCCTCATGGGCCATGGACGAATCTTCCTCTCTGAGGATTTGGCCCGATTCCCAATTGCTTTTCGTCAATCTGTGGGATGGGAGGACTCATTTCAGTTTTGTTACCTCAGGTGTCCCACCAAAAGAGGAATTCCAAAGCCAAGCCGTGGGGAAGACTGAAGGGACAACCCGAACTATGGTTAAAAATTGGGGCCTAGGGGCATGGCAAGCCCAATATGCTATCTCTTCATCCAGCCACTGAGAGGCCTTACTTGAGGACTGGGCTCAGCCTGAGCGTCACAATGTGTGTTTGTGACCAATGTGTCCTGCGAGCATGGGCGGGGCCTCATGGGCCACACTGGTTTCAACGACACTGAACGTTGGACAACATGCCAACCACAAGGTTTCTTGCCATGGGGAAGGAGTTCTGATTTCTGCATCACCTTCAACCCTGGGCAGTGATTGGAGATAAGGTCTAGGTTCTGAAACCTGAAAACCGAGGTTGGGAAGAGATGACGACCTAAGGCCATGGCGGCTCGATGTGCTCAGTGTGCGGCCAGCTGTCTGGGAGGGTCCAGGGGGTCCAGGCTCAGGCTGTGTCAGAAAGGGCATTAGTGCCCTGGTCAGCCTATGTATTTGGGGTACAGCCATGGTCGGTGCAGGTTATCCTCATTTGGGGTTACTGGGTAGCCCCAGAGGAAAATGTTTTTCTTCTGGAGGGCCGGCATAGTGCTGCATTGTAGTTCTGGATTGCCAAACTGGAGGCCTTGTGGGCCAGTAGTCTGACGACAAAAGTCTGAGAACACAAGCTAGGCTTAGGTTTCTGGGTGAGGCCATGGCAGGCACAATCTACAGACCTGAATCGAGACCTCGTGCATCTGAAGTCAGGGCGAGGATCAGACGATCGCTCAGGATGGAGTTTCTGTCCCTGATGGCCCCTTCATGAATGGGGGGGGCTTCTCGAGGCCATGGGTGTTTTACCACGATGGGAGTTGTAAGAAGCTCCAAACTGCAGAGAGTCTTCTGCAGGACAATTGAGACCTGTTGTTTGGCTCCAGGCCAATGATTCTGAGCAGGGTTCTAAGGATGGATGGCTGGGTAGCCCACCTCGCATTCCAATTGTCTCCTAGCAACAAGACAGGTTAGATCTCCTGGATATGTGGGGAGCAACCGAGGACGCTGAGTTGAAATGGACACCCCTGGGGATGGGTCCTAACGTGCTTTTGTGTCTATGGAGACCTTGGAATGAAACGGTGGCACTGGGGCCCAAAAGGGTTCTCCTAAACAAAGGCTTTGACACAGCTCCAACGTGCAAGTTTCCCATGTGTAGATGAGATGTTTTCTGATGGGTGAGTCAAGAAACAGCTATATGCTGCTTTTGAAATCCAGGCCTCTGAGGAGAGATGCCTGGAAACCAAAGCAATGGATCTTATTAGTGCCTAGGGGCCTGTTCTTTCCTTTTTACCTCTGGGGACATCTGTTTATGGGTCTGAGTGCAGGTAGGTGCTCAGTTGGGCTCAGATTGCCCCTGTTTTTCCTGGGAAGCCACCACTATTGAGATGGATCAGGGACTTTGGAGGTTTATCCTATGAGAAGGGTTGTGGCCATTGGAATGGGCACACACAATTCCCTTGGAGAGGGCAAGTATAGTCCTCAGGTTTGGCTCCAGGGGCCTGAGCCTGTAGGTTGTGTAGGCCAGGGCTGTTTGGACAGTTGTCTGAAAACACAAACTCAGCTTATGTTTCGGGTCATAGGTATGGCAGAACTGATCTACAGACCATGAGGAGAACTCTTCGGGATTTGAAAGAAGGGCGAGTGTGAGGCTCTGCTCAAGTTTTTGTCCTGGATATCGTGTCACTCATGGTCGTTGAATTTCTGGGTGACTTCATGGGAAATGGACGAGTCTTACTCTCTGGTGGTTTGGCCCTGTCCAAAGAGTTTGCGGTCATTCTGTAGGCTGGAAGAAGTCCGTTTTTTTTTTTTTTTTTTTTGTTGTTGTTGTTGTTGTTGTTGTTTTCTTTTTTAACCTCAGGTGTCCCACCAAATGATGGATTCCAGAGTAGAGCCCTGGGGAGGGGCGACTGGACAATCAGAAATCTGGTTAAAAATTGGGGCCTAGGGACATGTCAAGCCCATTATGACATCTAATGGTCCAGCCACTGAGAGGACTTACTAGAGGACAGGACTCATGCTGAGGGTCACAATGCGTGTGTATGCCCTAATCGCACACAAGAATGGGCGGGGCCTCAGGGTGAATGCTGGTTTCTCCTACACTGAACGTGCCAACCACAAGGATTCTTGCCATGGGTAGGAGGAATTCTGATTTCTGCATCACACTCACCCCTGGGCAGTGATTGGAGATAAGGTCTCGGTTCTGAAGCCGAAAAACTGAGGTAGGGAAGAGATGATGACCTAAGGCCATGGCGGGTTTTATGTGCTCAGTGTGCGGTCAGCTTTCTGGGTGTTGGTCAGGAGGTCCGGGCTCAGGTTTGTTCGACAGTGCATTAGTGCCCAGGTTACACTATATAATTTGGGTAAAGTCGAGTGCTGTGTAGGTTTACCCTCATTTAAGGTGCCTGGGCAGCTCATGAGGCAATAATTTTTTTTCTAGAGGGCAGGCAGAGTGCTGCATTGTGGGTCCGGAATTGCCAAACTTGAGGGCTTCGGGGCCAGGAGTGTGAGGACGGAAGTCTGAGAAGACAAGCTAGACTTGGGTTTCAGGGCGAGGGCATGGCAGGTACCCCCTGCAGATCTGAACCAATATCTCATGCATTGAAGTCAGGGCGATGATCAGACGTTGGCTCAGGTTGGAGTTTCTGAGCATGACGGCCGCTTCATGAAGGGAGCGGAATCTCGAGGCCATTGAGGTTTTCCCACGTTGGGAGTTGTGGGATGCCCCCTTCAAGGATTCCTTCTGCGGGACAATTGAGACCTGTTGGACAGCTCCAGGACATCCCATATGGAATGACTCCAGAGCATCGTTCACGGATGGATGCCTGGGAAGCCCGCCTCGCATTCCAATTGTCTCCTAGCAACAAGACAGTTTAGATCTGATGGCTCTGCCGGAGCAACCGGGGTAGCTGAGTTGAAATGGACTTTCCTGAGGATGGGTCCTAATGTGTTTTTGTGTCCATGAGGGCCTTGGAATGGGGCGGTGGCACCGGGACCCTGAAGTACTCTCCTAAGCTTTTGACATGGCTCCCATGCACAGGTTTCCTTGTGGAGACGAGATGAGTTCTGATGGGTGCCTCAGGAAAACCCCTATGCTCGTATTGGAATCAGGCTTTTGAGGACACATGCCTGTAACCCAAAGCAATGGATCATATTATGGCCTAGGGTCCTGTCTGGTTCAATCTTCTTCTCTGGGGACATCCATCTATGGTATGAGTGGAGGGTGATTATCAGCTGGTGTCAGACAGCCCTTGTTTGTTCCGGGCGACCTACACTATTGGGATGGCCTCAGGGACTTTGGAGGTTTCTCCTAATTTGTACTATTTTGGACCATGGAATGGCCAGAATTCCCATGGATTGGTAGGCACAGTCCTAATGTGTGGCTCCAGGGGCCCAGCCTGCAGGGTGGTTGGCCCAAGACTTTGAGGACAGAAGTCTGAAAACACAAACTCAGCTTAGATTTGGGGACGTAGGTATGGCAGGCCCGATCTACAAACCATGAGAAGAACTCTTCAGGATATGAAGAAAGTGCTAGTCTGAGGCGCTTGCTCAGGCTTTTGTCTCTGGATTTTGTATCAGCGATGGCCGTGGAATGTCGGGGAGGCCTCATGGGCAATGGACGAATCTTCCTCTCTGAGGATTTGGCCCGATTCCCAATTGCTTTTCGTCAATCTGTGGGATGGGAGGACTCATTTCAGTTTTGTTACCTCAGGTGTCCCACCAAAAGAGGAATACCAAAGCCAAGCCGTGGGGAAGACTGAAGGGTCAACCCGAACTATGGTTAAAAATTGGGGCCTAGGGGCATGGCAAGCCCAATATGCTATCTCTTCATCCAGCCACTGAGAGGCCTTACTTGAGGACTGGGCTCAGCCTGAGCGTCACAATGTGTGTTTGTGACCAATGTGTCCCGCGACAATGGGCGGGGCCTCATGGGCCACACTGGTTTCAACGACACTGAACGTTGGACAACATGCCAACCACAAGATTTCTTGCCATGGGGAAGGAGTTCTGATTTCTGCATCACCTTCAACCCTGGGCAGTGATTGGAGATAAGGTCTAGGTTCTGAAACCTGAAAACCGAGGTTGGGAAGAGATGACGACCTAAGGCCATGGCGGCTCGATGTGCTCAGTGTGCGGCCAGCTGTCTGGGAGGGTCCAGGGGGTCCAGGCTCAGGCTGTGTCAGAAAGGGCATTAGTGCCCTTGTCAGCCTATGTATTTGGGGTACAGCCATGGTCGGTGCAGGTTATCCTCATTTGGGGTTACTGGGTAGCCCCAGAGGAAAATGTTTTTCTTCTGGAGGGCCGGCATAGTGCTGCATTGTAGTTCTGGATTGCCAAACTGGAGGCCTTGTGGGCCAGTAGTCTGACGACAAAAGTCTGAGAACACAAGCTAGGCTTAGGTTTCTGGGTGAGGCCATGGCAGGCACAATCTACAGACCTGAATCGAGATCTCGTGCATCTGAAGTCAGGGCGAGGATCAGACAATCGCTCAGGATGGAGTTTCAGTCCCTGATGGCCCCTTCATGAATGGGGGGGGCTTCTCGAGGCCATGGGTGTTTTACCACGATGGGAGTTGTAAGAAGCTCCAAACTGCAGAGAGTCTTCTGCAGGACAATTGAGACCTGTTGTTTGGCTCCAGGCCAATGATTCTGAGCAGGGTTCTAAGGATGGATGGCTGGGTAGCCCACCTCGCATTCCAATTGTCTCCTAGCAACAAGACAGGTTAGATCTCCTGGATCTGTGGGGAGCAACCGAGGACGCTGAGTTGAAATGGACACCCCGGGGATGGGTCCTAACGTGCTTTTGTGTCTATGGAGACCTTGGAATGAAGCGGTGGCACTGGGGCCCAAAAGGGTTCTCCTAAACAAAGGCTTTGACACAGCTCCAACGTGCAAGTTTCCCATGTGTAGATGAGATGTTTTCTGATGGGTGAGTCAAGAAACAGCTATATGCTGCTTTTGAAATCCAGGCCTCTGAGGAGAGATGCCTGGAAACCAAAGCAATGGATCTGATTAGTGCCTAGGGGCCTGTTCTTTCCTTTTTACCTCTGGGGACATCTGTTTATGGGTCTGAGTGCAGGTAGGTGCTCAGTTGGGCTCAGATTGCCCCTGTTTTTCCTGGGAAGCCACCACTATTGAGATGGATCAGGGACTTTGGAGGTTTATCCTATGAGAAGGGTTGTGGCCATTGGAATGGGCACACACAATTCCCTTGGAGAGGGCAAGTACAGTCCTCAGGTTTGGCTCCAGGGGCCTGAGCCTTTAGGTTGCGTAGGCCAGGGCTGTTTGGACAGTTGTCTGAAAACACAAACTTGGCTTATGTTTCGGGTCATAGGTATGGCAGAACTGATCTACAGACCATGAGGAGAACTATTCGGGATTTGAAAGAAGGGCGAGTGTGAGGCTCTGCTCAAGTTTTTGTCCTGGATATCGTGTCACTCATGGTCGTTGAATTTCTGGGTGACTTCATGGGAAATGGACGAGTTTTACTCTCTGGTGGTTTGGCCCCGTCCAAAGAGTTTGCGGTCATTCTGAGGGCTGGAAGAAGTCCGTTTTGTTGTTGTTGTTGTTGTTGTTGTTGTTGTTTTCTTTTTTAACCTCAGGTGTCCCACCAAATGGATTCCAGAGTAGAGCCCTGGGGAGGGGCGACTGGACAATCAGAAATCTGGTTAAAAATTGGGGCCAAGGACATGTCAAGCCCATTATGACATCTAATGGTCCAGCCACTGAGAGGACTTACTAGAGGACAGGACTCATGCTGAGGGTCACAATGCGTGTGTATGCCCTCGTCACACTCAAAAATGGGCGGAGCCTCAGGGTGAATGCTGGTTTCTCCTACACTGAACGTTGGACAATGTGCCCACCACAAGGGTTCTTGCCATGGGTAAGGAGGAGTTCTGATTTCTGCATCACACTCACCCCTGGGCAGTGATTGGAGATAAGGTCTCGGTTCTGAAGCCTGAAAACTGAGGTAGGGAAGAGATGATGACCTAAGGCCATGGCGGGTTTTATGTGCTCAGTGTGCGGGCAGCTTTCTGGGTGTTGGTTAGGAGGTCCGGGCTCAGGTTTGTTCGACAGTGCATTAGTGCCCAGGTTACAATATTTAATTTGGGTAAAGTCAAGTGCTGTGTAGGTTTACCCTCATTTAAGGTGCCTGGGCAGCTCATGAGGCAATAATTTTTTTTCTAGAGGGCAGTCAGAGTGCTGCATTGTGGGTCCGGAATTGCCAAACTTGAGGGATTCGGGGCCAGGAGTGTGAGGACGGAAGTCTGAGAAGACAAGCTAGACTTGGGTTTCAGGGCGAGGGCACGGCAGGTACCCCCTGCAGATCTGAAACAATATCTCATGCATCTGAAGTCAGGGCGAGGATCAGACGTTGGCTCAGGTTGGAGTTTCTGAGCATGACGGCCGCTTCATGAAGGGAGCGGAATCTCGAGGCCATTGAGGTTTTCCCACGTTGGGAGTTGTGGGATGCCCCCTTCAAGGATTCCTTCTGCGGGACAATTGAGACCTGTTGGACTGCTCCAGGACATCCCATATGGAATGACTCCAGAGCACCGTTCGCGGATGGATGCCTGGGAAGCCCGCCTCGCATTCCAATTGTCTCCTAGCAACAAGACAGTTTAGATCTGATGGCTCTGCCGGAGCAACCGGGGTGGCTGAGTTGAAATGGACTTTCCTGAGGATGGGTCCTAATGTGTTTTTGTGTCCATGAGGGCCTTGGAATGGGGCGGTGGCACCGGGACCCTGAAGTACTCTCCTAAGCTTTGGACATGGCTCCCATGCACAGGTTTCCTTGTGGAGACGAGATGAGTTCTGATGGGTGCCTCAGGAAAACCCCTATGCTCGTATTGGAATCAGGCTTTTGAGGACACATGCCTGTAACACAAAGCAATGGATCCTATTATGGCCTAGGGTCCTGTCTGGTTCAATCTTCTTCTCTGGGGACTTCCGTCTATGGTATGAGTGGAGGTCGATTATCAGCTGGTGTCAGACAGCCCTTGTTTGTTCCGGGCGACCTACACTATTGGGATGGCCTCAGGGACTTTGGAGGTTTCTCCTAATTTGTACTATTTTGGACCATGGAATGGGCAGAATTCCCATGGATTGGTAGGCACAGTCCTAATGTGTGGCTCCAGGGGCCCAGCCTGCAGGGTGGTTGGCCCTAGACTTTGAGGACAGAAGTCTGAAAACAGAAACTCAGCTTAGATTTGGGGACGTAGGTATGGCAGGCCCGATCTACAAACCATGAGAAGAACTCTTCAGGATATGAAGAAAGAGCGAGTCTGAGGCGCTTGCTCAGGCTTTTGTCTCTGGATTTTGTATCAGCGATGGCCGTGGAATGTCGGGGAGGCCTCATGGGCCATGGACGAATCTTCCTCTCTGAGGATTTGGCCCGATTCCCAATTGCTTTTCGTCAATCTGTGGGATGGGAGGACTCATTTCAGTTTTGTTACCTCAGGTGTCCCACCAAAAGAGGAATTCCAAAGCCTAGCCGTGGGGAAGACTGAAGGGTCAACCCGAACTATGGTTAAAAATTGGGGCCTAGGGGCATGGCAAGCCCAATATGCTATCTCTTCATCCAGCCACTGAGCGGCCTTACTTGAGGACTAGGCTCAGCCTGAGCGTCACAATGTGTGTTTGTGACCAATGTGTCCCGCGACAATGGGCGGGGCCTCATGGGCCACACTGGTTTCAACGACACTGAACTTTGGACAACATGCCAACCACAAGGTTTCTTGCCATGGGTAAGGAGTTCTGATTTCTGCATCACCTTCAACCCTGGGCAGTGATTGGAGATAAGGTCTAGGTTCTGAAACCTGAAAACCGAGGTTGGGAAGAGATGACGACCTAAGGCCATGGCGGCTCGATATACTCAGTGTGCGGCCAGCTGTCTGGGAGGGTCCAGGGGGTCCAGGCTCAGGCTGTGTCAGAAAGGGCATTAGTGCCCTGGTCAGCCTATGTATTTGGGGTACAGCCATGGTCGGTGCAGGTTGATCCTCATTTGGGGTTACTGGGTAGCCCCAGAGGACAATGTTTTTCTTCTGGAGGGCCGGCAGAGTGCTGCATTGTAGTTCTGGATTGCCAAACTGGAGGCCTTGTGGGCCAGTAGTCTGACGACAAAAGTCTGAGAACACAAGCTAGGCTTAGGTTTCTGGGTGAGGCCATGGCAGGCACAATCTACAGACCTGAATCGAGATCTCGTGCATCTGAAGTCAGGGCGAGGATCAGACGATCGCTCAGGTTGGAGTTTCTGTCCCTGATGGCCCCTTCATGAATGGGGGGGGGCTTCACGAGGCCATGGGTGTTTTCCCACGATGGGAGTTGTGAGAAGCTCCAAACTGCAGAGAGTCTTCTGCAGGACAATTGAGACCTGTTGTTTGGCTCCAGGCCAATGATTCTGAGCAGGGTTCTAAGGATGGATGGCTGGGTAGCCCACCTCGCATTCCAATTGTCTCCTAGCAACAAGACAGGTTAGATCTCCTGGATCTGTGGGGAGCAACCGAGGACGCTGAGTTGAAATGGACACCCCTGGGGATGGGTCCTAACGTGCTTTTGTGTCTATGGAGACCTTGGAATGAAGCGGTGGCACTGGGGCCCAAAAGGGTTCTCCTAAACAAAGGCTTTGACACAGCTCCAACGTGCAAGTTTCCCATGTGTAGATGAGATGTTTTCTGATGGGTGAGTCAAGAAACAGCTATATGCTGCTTTTGAAATCCAGGCCTCTGAGGAGAGATGCCTGGAAACCAAAGCAATGGATCTGATTAGTGCCTAGGAGCCTGTTCTTTCCTTTTTACCTCTGGGGACATCTGTCTATGGGTCTGAGTGCAGGTAGGTGCTCAGTTGGGCTCAGATTGCCCCTGTTTTTCCTGGGAAGCCACCACTATTGAGATGGATCAGGGACTTTGGAGGTTTATCCTATGAGAAGGGTTGTGGCCATTGGAATGGGCACACACAATTCCATTGGAGAGTGCAAGTACAGTCCTGAGGTTTGGCTCCAGGGGCCTGAGCCTGTAGGTTGTGTAGGCCAGGGCTGTTTGGACAGTTGTCTGAAAACACAAACTCAGCTTATGTTTCGGGTCATAGGTATGGCAGAACTGATCTACAGACCATGAGGAGAACTCTTCGGGATTTGAAAAAAGGGCGAGTGTGAGGCTCTGCTCAAGTTTTTGTCCTGGATATCGTGTCACTCATGGTCGTTGAATTTCTGGGTGACTTCATGGGAAATGGACGAGTCTTACTCTCTGGTGGTTTGGCCCTGTCCAAAGAGTTTGCGGTCATTCTGTGGGCTGGAAGAAGTCCGTTTTTTTTTTGTTGTTGTTGTTGTTGTTGTTGTTGTTTTCTTTTTAAACCTCAGGTGTCCCACCAAATGATGGATTCCAGAGTAGAGCCCTGGGGAGCGGCGACTGGACAATCAGAAATCTGGTTAAAAATTGGGGCCTAGGGACATGTCAAGCCCATTATGACATCTAATGGTCCAGCCACTGAGAGGACTTACTAGAGGACAGGACTCATGCTGAAGGTCACAATGCGTGTGTATGCCCTAATCGCACACAAGAATGGGCGGGGCCTCAGGGTGAATGCTGGTTTCTCCTACACTGAACGTGCCAACCACAAGGATTCTTGCCATGGGTAAGGAGGAATTCTGATTTCTGCATCACACTCACCCCTGGGCAGTGATTGGAGATAAGGTCTCGGTTCTGAAGCCTAAAAACTGAGGTAGGGAAGAGATGATGACCTAAGGCCATGGCGGGTTTTATGTGCTCAGTGTGCGGTCAGCTTTCTGGGTGTTGGTTAGGAGGTCCGGGCTCAGGTTTGTTCGACAGTGCATTAGTGCCCAGGTTACACTATATAATTTGGGTAAAGTCGAGTGCTGTGTAGGTTTACCCTCATTTAAGGTGTCTGGGCAGCTCATGAGGCAATAATTTTTTTTCTAGAGGGCAGGCAGAGTGCTGCATTGTGGGTCCGGAATTGCCAAACTTGAGGGCTTCGGGGCCAGGAGTGTGAGGACGGAAGTCTGAGAAGACAAGCTAGACTTGGGTTTCAGGGCGAGGGCATGGCAGTTACCCCCTGCAGATCTGAACCAATATCTCATGCATTGAAGTCAGGGCGAGGATCAGACGTTGGCTCAGGTTGGAGTTTCTGAGCATGACGGCCGCTTCATGAAGGGAGCGGAATCTCGAGGCCATTGAGGTTTTCCCACGTTGGGAGTTGTGGGATGCCCCCTTCAAGGATTCCTTCTGCGGGACAATTGAGACCTGTTGGACAGCTCCAGGACATCCCATATGGAATGACTCCAGAGCATCGTTCGCGGATGGATGCCTGGGAAGCCCGCCTCGCATTCCAATTGTCTCCTAGCAACAAGACAGTTTAGATCTGATGGCTCTGCCGGAGCAACCGGGGTGGCTGAGTTGAAATGGACTTTCCTGAGGATGGGTCCTAATGTGTTTTTGTGTCCATGAGGGCCTTGGAATGGGGCGGTGGCACCGGGACCCTGAAGTACTCTCCTAAGCTTTGGACATGGCTCCCATGCACAGGTTTCCTTGTGGAGACGAGATGAGTTCTGATGGGTGCCTCAGGAAAACCCCTATGCTCGTATTGGAATCAGGCTTTTGAGGACACATGCCTGTAACCCAAAGCAATGGATCATATTATGGCCTAGGGTCCTGTCTGGTTCAATCTTCTTCTCTGGGGACATCCATCTATGGTATGAGTGGAGGGTGATTATCAGCTGGTGTCAGACAGCCCTTGTTTGTTCCGGGCGACCTACACTATTGGGATGGCCTCAGGGACTTTGGAGGTTTCTCCTAATTTGTACTATTTTGGACCATGGAATGGGCAGAATTCCCATGGATTGGTAGGCACAGTCCTAATGTGTGGCTCCAGGGGCCCAGCCTGCATGGTGGTTGGCCCAAGACTTTGAGGACAGAAGTCTGAAAACACAAACTCAGCTTAGATTTGGGGACGTAGGTATGGCAGGCCCGATCTACAAACCATGAGAAGAACTCTTCAGGATATGAAGAAAGTGCTAGTCTGAGGCGCTTGCTCAGGCTTTTGTCTCTGGATTTTGTATCAGCGATGGCCGTGGAATGTCGGGGAGGCCTCATGGGCCATGGACGAATCTTCCTCTCTGAGGATTTGGCCCGATTCCCAATTGCTTTTCGTCAATCTGTGGGATGGGAGGACTCATTTCAGTTTTGTTACCTCAGGTGTCCCACCAAAAGAGGAATTCCAAAGCCAAGCCGTGGGGAAGACTGAAGGGTCAACCCGAACTATGGTTAAAAATTGGGGCCTAGGGGCATGGCAAGCCCAATATGCTATCTCTTCATCCAGCCACTGAGAGGCCTTACTTGAGGACTGGGCTCAGCCTGAGCGTCACAATGTGTGTTTGTGACCAATGTGTCCTGCGAGCATGGGCGGGGCCTCATGGGCCACACTGGTTTCAACGACACTGAACGTTGGACAACATGCCAACCACAAGGTTTCTTGCCATGGGGAAGGAGTTCTGATTTCTGCATCACCTTCAACCCTGGGCAGTGATTGGAGATAAGGTCTAGGTTCTGAAACCTGAAAACCGAGGTTGGGAAGAGATGACGACCTAAGGCCATGGCGGCTCGATGTGCTCAGTGTGCGGCCAGCTGTCTGGGAGGGTCCAGGGGGTCCAGGCTCAGGCTGTGTCAGAAAGGGCATTAGTGCCCTGGTCAGCCTATGTATTTGGGGTACAGCCATGGTCGGTGCAGGTTATCCTCATTTAGGGTTACTGGGTAGCCCCAGAGGAAAATGTTTTTCTTCTGGAGGGCCGGCATAGTGCTGCATTGTAGTTCTGGATTGCCAAACTGGAGGCCTTGTGGGCCAGTAGTCTGACGACAAAAGTCTGAGAACACAAGCTAGGCTTAGGTTTCTGGGTGAGGCCATGGCAGGCACAATCTACAGACCTGAATCGAGACCTCGTGCATCTGAAGTCAGGGCGAGGATCAGACGATCGCTCAGGATGGAGTTTCTGTCCCTGATGGCCCCTTCATGAATGGGGGGGGCTTCTCGAGGCCATGGGTGTTTTACCACGATGGGAGTTGTAAGAAGCTCCAAACTGCAGAGAGTCTTCTGCAGGACAATTGAGACCTGTTGTTTGGCTCCAGGCCAATGATTCTGAGCAGGGTTCTAAGGATGGATGGCTGGGTAGCCCACCTCGCATTCCAATTGTCTCCTAGCAACAAGACAGGTTAGATCTCCTGGATCTGTGGGGAGCAACCGAGGACGCTGAGTTGAAATGGACACCCCTGGGGATGGGTCCTAACGTGCTTTTGTGTCTATGGAGACCTTGGTATGAAACGGTGGCACTGGGGCCCAAAAGGGTTCTCCTAAACAAAGGCTTTGACACAGCTCCAACGTGCAAGTTTCCCATGTGTAGATGAGATGTTTTCTGATGGGTGAGTCAAGAAACAGCTATATGCTGCTTTTGAAATCCAGGCCTCTGAGGAGAGATGCCTGGAAACCAAAGCAATGGATCTGATTAGTGCCTAGGGGCCTGTTCTTTCCTTTTAACCTCTGGGGACATCTGTTTATGGGTCTGAGTGCAGGTAGGTGCTCAGTTGGGCTCAGATTGCCCCTGTTTTTCCTGGGAAGCCACCACTATTGAGATGGATCAGGGACTTTGGAGGTTTATCCTATGAGAAGGGTTGTGGCCATTGGAATGGGCACACACAATTCCCATGGAGAGGGCAAGTATAGTCCTCAGGTTTGGCTCCAGGGGCCTGAGCCTGTAGGTTGTGTAGGCCAGGGCTGTTTGGACAGTTGTCTGAAAACACAAACTCGGCTTATGTTTCGGGTCATAGGTATGGCAGAACTGATCTACAGACCATGAGGAGAACTCTTCGGGATTTGAAAGAAGGGCGAGTGTGAGGCTCTGCTCAAGTTTTTGTCCAGGATATCGTGTCACTCATGGTCGTTGAATTTCTGGGTGACTTCATGGGAAATGGACGAGTCTTACTCTCTGGTGGTTTGGCCCTGTCCAAAGAGTTTGCGGTCATTCTGTGGGCTGGAAGAAGTCCGTTTTTTTTTTGTTGTTGTTGTTGTTGTTGTTGTTGTTTTCTTTTTAAACCTCAGGTGTCCCACCAAATGATGGATTCCAGAGTAGAGCCCTGGGGAGGGGCGACTGGACAATCAGAAATCTGGTTAAAAATTGGGGCCTAGGGACATGTCAAGCCCATTATGACATCTAATGGTCCAGCCACTGAGAGGACTTACTAGAGGACAGGACTCATGCTGAGGGTCACAATGCGTGTGTATGCCCTAATCGCACACAAGAATGGGCGGGGCCTCTGGGTGAATGCTGGTTTCTCCTACACTGAACGTTGGACAATGTGCCCACCACAAGGGTTCTTGCCATGGGTAAGGAGGAGTTCTGATTTCTGCATCACACTCACCCCTGGGCAGTGATTGGAGATAAGGTCTCGGTTCTGAAGCCTGAAAACTGAGGTAGGGAAGAGATGATGACCTAAGGCCATGGCGGGTTTTATGTGCTCAGTGTGCGGGCAGCTTTCTGGGTGTTGGTTAGGAGGTCCGGGCTCAGGTTTGTTCGACAGTGCATTAGTGCCCAGGTTACACTATATAATTTGGGTAAAGTCGAGTGCTGTGTAGGTTTACCCTCATTTAAGGTGCCTGGGCAGCTCATGAGGCAATCATTTTTTTTCTAGAGGGCAGGCAGAGTGCTGCATTGTGGGTCCGGAATTGCCAAACTTGAGGGCTTCGGGGCCAGGAGTGTGAGGACGGAAGTCTGAGAAGACAAGCTAGACTTGGGTTTCAGGGCGAGGGCACGGCAGGTACCCCCTGCAGATCTGAAACAATATCTCATGCATCTGAAGTCAGGGCGAGGATCAGACGTTGGCTCAGGTTGGAGTTTCTGAGCATGACGGCCGCTTCATGAAGGGAGCGGAATCTCGAGGCCATTGAGGTTTTCCCACGTTGGGAGTTGTGGGATGCCCCCTTCAAGGATTCCTTCTGCGGGACAATTGAGACCTGTTGGACAGCTCCAGGACATCCCATATGGAATGACTCCAGAGCACCGTTCGCGGATGGATGCCTGGGAAGCCCGCCTCGCATTCCAATTGTCTCCTAGCAACAAGACAGTTTAGATCTGATGGCTCTGCCGGAGCAACCGGGGTGGCTGAGTTGAAATGGACTTTCCTGAGGATGGGTCCTAATGTGTTTTTGTGTCCATGAGGGCCTTGGAATGGGGCGGTGGCACCGGGACCCTGAAGTACTCTCCTAAGCTTTGGACATGGCTCCCATGCACAGGTTTCCTTGTGGAGACGAGATGAGTTCTGATGGGTGCCTCAGGAAAACCCCTATGCTCGTATTGGAATCAGGCTTTTGAGGACACATGCCTGTAACTCAAAGCAATGGATCCTATTATGGCCTAGGGTCCTGTCTGGTTCAATCTTCTTCTCTGGGGACTTCCGTCTATGGTATGAGTGGAGGTCGATTATCAGCTGGTGTCAGACAGCCCTTGTTTGTTCCGGGCGACCTACACTATTGGGATGGCCTCAGGGACTTTGGAGGTTTCTCCTAATTTGTACTATTTTGGACCATGGAATGGGCAGAATTCCCATGGATTGGTAGGCACAGTCCTAATGTGTGGCTCCAGGGGCCCAGCCTGCAGGGTGGTTGGCCCAAGACTTTGAGGACAGAAGTCTGAAAACACAAACTCAGCTTAGATTTGGGGACGTAGGTATGGCAGGCCCGATCTACAAACCATGAGAAGAACTCTTCAGGATATGAAGAAAGTGCTAGTCTGAGGCGCTTGCTCAGGCTTTTGTCTCTGGATTTTGTATCAGCGATGGTCGTGGAATGTCGGGGAGGCCTCATGGGCCATGGACGAATCTTCCTCTCTGAGGATTTGGCCCGATTCCCAATTGCTTTTCGTCAATCTGTGGGATGGGAGGACTCATTTCAGTTTTGTTACCTCAGGTGTCCCACCAAAAGAGGAATTCCAAAGCCAAGCCGTGGGGAAGACTGAAGAGTCAACCCGAACTATGGTTAAAAATTGGGGCCTAGGGGCATGGCAAGCCCAATATGCTATCTCTTCATCCAGCCACTGAGCGGCCTTACTTGAGGACTAGGCTCAGCCTGAGCGTCACAATGTGTGTTTGTGACCAATGTGTCCCGCGAGCATGGGCGGGGCCTCTTGGGCCACTCTGGTTTCAACGACACTGAACGTTGGACAACATGCCAACCACAAGGTTTCTTGCCATGGGGAAGGAGTTCTGATTTCTGCATCACCTTCAACCCTGGGCAGTGATTGGAGATAAGGTCTAGGTTCTGAAACCTGAAAACCGAGGTTGGGAAGAGATGACGACCTAAGGCCATGGAGGCTCAATGTGCTCAGTGTGCGGCCAGCTGTCTGGGAGGGTCCAGGGGGTCCAGGCTCAGGCTGTGTCAGAAAGGGCATTAGTGCCCTGGTCAGCCTATGTATTTGGGGTACAGCCATGGTCGGTGCAGTTTGATTCTCATTTGGGCTTACTGGGTAGTCCCAGAGGACAATGTTTTTCTTCTGGAGGGCCGGCAGAGTGCTGCATTGTAGTTCTGGATTGCCAAACTGGAGGGCTTGTGGGCCAGTAGTCTGACGACAAAAGTCTGAGAACACAAGCTAGGCTTAGGTTTCTGGGTGAGGCCATGGCAGGCACAATCTACAGACCTGAATCGAGATCTCGTGCATCTGAAGTCAGGGCGAGGATCAGACGATCGCTCAGATTGGAGTTTCTGTCCCTGATGGCCCCTTCATGAATGGGGGGGGGCTTCACGAGGCCATGGGTGTTTTCCCACGATGGGAGTTGTGAGAAGCTCCAAACTGCAGAGAGTCTTCTGCAGGACAATTGAGACCTGTTGTTTGGCTCCAGGCCAATGATTCTGAGCAGGGTTCTAAGGATGGATGGCTGGGTAGCCCACCTCGCATTCCAATTGTCTCCTAGCAACAAGACAGGTTAGATCTCCTGGATGTGGGGAGCAACCGAGGACGCTGAGTTGAAATGGACACCCGTGGAGATGGGTCCTAACGTGCTTTTGTGTCTATGGAGACCTTGGAATTAAGCGGTGGCACTGGAGCCCAAAAGGGTTCTCCTAAACAAAGGCTTTGACACAGCTCCAACGTGCAAGTTTCCCATGTGTAGATGAGATGTTTTCTGATGGGTGAGTCAAGAAACAGCTATATGCTGCTTTTGAAATCCAGGCCTCTGAGGAGAGATGCCTGGAAACCAAAGCAATGGATCTGATTAGTGCCTAGGGGCCTTGTCTTTCCTTTTTACCTCTGGGGACATCTGTCTATGGGTCTGAGTGCAGGTAGGTGCTCAGTTGGGCTCAGATTGCCCCTGTTGTTCCTGGGAAGCCACCACTATTGAGATGGATCAGGGACTTTGGAGGTTTATCCTATGAGAAGGGTTGTGGCCATTGGAATGGGCACACACAATTCCCTTGGAGAGGGCAAGTACAGTCCTCAGGTTTGGCTCCAGGGGCCTGAGCCTGTAGGTTGTGTAGGCCAGGGCTGTTTGGACAGTTGTCTGAAAACACAAACTCGGCTTATGTTTCGGGTCATAGGTATGGCAGGACTGATCTACAGACCATGAGGAGAACTCTTCGGGATTTGAAAGAAGGGCGAGTGTGAGACTCTGCTCAAGTTTTTGTCCTGGATATCGTGTCACTCATGGTCGTTGAATTTCTGGGTACTTCATTGGAAATGGACGAGTCTTACTCTCTGGTAGTTTGGCCAAGTCCAAAGAGTTTGCGGTCATTCTGTGGGCTGGAAGAAGTCCTTTTTTTTTTGTTGTTGTTGTTGTTGTTTTTTTCTTTTTTAACCTCAGGTGTCCCACCAAATGATGGATTCCAGAGTAGAGCCCTGGGGAGGGGCGACTGGACAATCAGAATCTGGTTAAAAATTGGGGCCTAGGGACATGTCAAGCCCATTATGACATCTAATGGTCCAGCCACTGAGAGGACTTACTAGAGGACAGGACTCATGCTGAGGGTCACAATGCGTGTGTATGCCCTCGTCGCACTCAAGAATGGGCGGGGCCTCAGGGTGAATGCTGGTTTCTCCTACACTGAACGTTGGACAATGTGCCCACCACAAGGGTTCTTGCCATGGGTAAGGAGGAGTTCTGATTTCTGCATCACACTCACCCATTGCCAGTGATTGGAGATAAGGTCTCGGTTCTGAAGCCTGAAAACTGAGGTAGGGAAGAGATGATGACCTAAGGCCATGGCGGGTTATGTGTTCAGTGTGCGGTCAGCTTTCTGGGTGTTGGTCAGGAGGTCCGGGCTCAGGTTGTGTTCGACAGTGCATTAGTGCCCAGGTTAGACTATATAATTTGGGTAAAGTCGAGTGCTGTGTAGGTTTACCCTCATTTAAGGTGCCTGGGCAGCTCATGAGGCAATAATTTTTTTTCTAGAGGGCAAGCAGAGTGCTGCATTGTGGGTCCGGAATTGCCAAAGTTGAGGGCTTCGGGGCCAGGAGTGTGAGGACGGAAGTCTGAGAAGACAAGCTAGACTTGGGTTTCAGGGCGAGGGCACGGCAGGTACCCCCTGCAGATCTGAACCAATATCTCATGTATCTGAAGTCAGGGCGAAGATCAGACGTTGGCTCAGGTTGGAGTGTCTGAGCATGACGGCCGCTTCATGAAGGGAGCGGAATCTCGAGGCCATTGAGGTTTTCCCACGTTGGGAGTTGTGGGATGCCCCCTTCAAGGATTCCTTCTGCGGGACAATTGAGACCTGTTGGACAGCTCCAGGACATCCCATATGGAATGACTCCAGAGCACCGTTCGCGGATGGATGCCTGGGAAGCCCGCCTCGCATTCCAATTGTCTCCTAGCAACAAGACAGTTTAGATCTGATGGTTCTGCGGGAGCAACCGGGGTGGCAGAGTTGAAATGGACTTTCCTGAGGATGGGTCCTAATGTGTTTTTGTGTCCATGAGGGCCTTGGAATGGGGCGGTGGCACCGGGACCCTGAAGTACTCTCCTAAGCTTTGGACATGGCTCCCATGCACAGGTTTCCTTGTGGAGACGAGATGAGTTCTGATGGGTGCCTCAGGAAAACCCCTATGCTCGTATTGGAATCAGGCTTTTGAGGACACATGCCTGTAACCCAAAGCAATGGATCATATTATGGCCTAGGGTCCTGTCTGGTTCAATCTTCTTCTCTGGGGACATCCATCTATGGTATGAGTGGAGGTCGATTATCAGCTGGTGTCAGACAGCCCTTGTTTGTTCCGGGCGACCTACACTATTGGGATGGCCTCAGGGACTTTGGAGGTTTCTCCTAATTTGTACTATTTTGGACCATGGAATGGGCAGAATTCCCATGGATTGGTAGGCACAGTCCTAATGTGTGGCTCCAGGGGCCCAGCCTGCAGGGTGGTTGGCCCAAGACTTTGAGGACAGAAGTCTGAAAACACAAACTCAGCTTAGATTTGGGGACGTAGGTATGGCAGGCCCGATCTACAAACCATGAGAAGAACTCTTCAGGATATGAAGAAAGTGCTAGTCTGAGGCGCTTGCTCAGGCTTTTGTCTCTGGATTTTGTATCAGCGATGGCCGTGGAATGTCGGGGAGGCCTCATGGGCCATGGACGAATCTTCTTCTCTGAGGATTTGGCCCGATTCCCAATTGCTTTTCGTCAATCTGTGGGATGGGAGGACTCATTTCAGTTTTGTTACCTCAGGTGTCCCACCAAAAGAGGAATTCCAAAGCCAAGCCGTGGGGAAGACTGAAGGGTCAACCCGAACTATGGTTAAAAATTGGGGCCTAGGGGCATGGCAAGCCCAATATGCTATCTCTTCATCCAGCCACTGAGCGGCCTTACTTGAGGACTGGGCTCAGCCTGAGCGTCACAATGTGTGTTTGTGACCAATGTGTCCCGCGAGCATGGGCGGGGCCTCATGGGCCACACTGGTTTCAACGACACTGAACGTTGGACAACATGCCAACCACAAGGTTTCTTGCCATGGGGAAGGAGTTCTGATTTCTGCATCACCTTCAACCCTGGGCAGTGATTGGAGATAAGGTCTAGGTTCTGAAACCTGAAAACCGAGGTTGGGAAGAGATGACGACCTAAGGCCATGGCGGCTCAATGTGCTCAGTGTGCGGCCAGCTGTCCGGGGAGTCCAGGGGGTCCAGGCTCAGGCTGTGTCAGAAAGGGCATTAGTGCCCTGATCAGCCTATGTATTTGGGGTACAGCCATGGTCGGTGTAGGTTATCCTCATTTGGGCTTACTGGGTAGCCCCAGAGGACAATGTTTTTCTTCTGGAGGGTTGGCAGAGTGCTGCATTGTAGTTCTGGATTGCCAAACTGGAGGGCTTGTGGGCCAGTAGTCTGACGACAAAAGTCTGAGAACACAAGCTAGGCTTAGGTTTCTGGGTGAGGCCATGGCAGGCACAATCTACAGACCTGAATCGAGATCTCGTGCATCTGAAGTCAGGGCGAGGATCAGACGATCGCTCAGGTTGGAGTTTCTGTCCCTGATGGCCCCTTCATGAATGGGGGTGGGGCTTCACGAGGCCATGGGTGTTTTCCCACGATGGGAGTTGTGAGAAGCTCCAAACTGCAGAGAGTCTTCTGCAGGACAATTGAGACCTGTTGTTTGGCTCCAGGCCAATGATTCTGAGCAGGGTTCTAAGGATGGATGGCTGGGTAGCCCACCTCGCATTCCAATTGTCTCCTAGCAACAAGACAGGTGAGATCTCCTGGATCTGTGGGGAGCAACCGAGGACGCTGAGTTGAAATGGACACCCCTGGGGATGGGTCCTAACGTGCTTTTGTGTCTATGGAGACTTGAAATGAAGCTGTAGCACTGGGGCCCTAAAGGGTTCTCCTAAACAAAGGCTTTGACACAGCTCCAACGTGCAAGTTTCCCAAGTGTAGATGAGATGTTTTCTGATGGGTGAGTCAAGAAACAGCTATATGCTGCTTTTGAAATCCAGGCCTCTGAGGAGAGATGCCTCGAAACCAAAGCAATGGATCTGATTTGTGCCTAGGGGCCTGTTCTTTCCTTTTTACCTCTGGGGACATCTGTCTATGGGTCTGAGTCCAGGTAGGTGCTCAGTTGGGCTCAGATTGCCCCTGTTTTTCCTGGGAAGCCACCACTATTGAGATGGATCAGGGACTTTGGAGGTTTATCCTATGAGAAGGGTTGTGGCCATTGGAATGGGCACACACAATTCCCTTGGAGAGGGCAAGTACAGTCCTCAGGTTTGGCTCCCGGGGCCTGAGCCTGTAGGTTGTGTAGGCCAGGGCTGTTTGGACAGTTGTCTGAAAACACAAACTCGGCTTATGTTTCGGGTCATAGGTATGGCAGGACTGATCTACAGACCATGAGGAGAACTCTTCGGGATTTGAAAGAAGGGCGAGTGTGAGGCACTGCTCAAGTTTTTGTCCTGGATATCGTGTCACTCATGGTCGTTGAATTTCTGGGTACTTCATGGGAAATGGACGAGTCTTACTCTCTGGTGGTTTGGCCACGTCCAAAGAGTTTGCGTTCATTCTGTGGGCTGGAAGAAGTCCTTTTTTTTTTTTTTTTGTTATTGTTGTTGTTGTTTTTTTCTTTTTTAACCTCAGGTGTCCCACCAAATGATGGATTCCAGAGTAGAGCCCTGGGGAGGGTCGACTGGACAATCAGAAATCTGGTTAAAAATTGGGGCCTAGGGACATGTCAAGCCCATTATGACATCTAATGGTCCAGCCACTGAGAGGACTTACTAGAGGACAGGACTCATGCTGAGGGTCACAATGCGTGTGTATGCCCTCGTCACACTCAAGAACGGGCGGGGCCTCAGGGTGAATGCTGGTTTCTCCTACACTGAACGTTGGACAATGTGCCCACCACAAGGGTTCTTGCCATGGGTAAGGAGGAGTTCATATTTCTGCATCACACTCACCCATGGGCAGTGATTGGAGATAAGGTCTCGGTTCTGAAGCCTGAAAACTGAGGTAGGGAAGAGATGATGACCTAAGGCCATGGCGGGTTTTATGTGTTCAGTGTGCGGTCAGCTTTCTGGGTGTTGGTCAGGAGGTCCGGGCTCAGGTTGTGTTCGACAGTGCATTAGTGCCCAGGTTAGACTATATAATTTGGGTAAAGTCGAGTGCTGTGTAGGTTTACCCTCATTTAAGGTGCCTGGGCAGCTCATGAGGCAATAATTTTTTTCCTAGAGGGCAGGCAGAGTGCTGCATTGTGGGTCCGGAATTGCCAAACTTGAGGGCTTCGGGGCCAGGAGTGTGAGGACGGAAGTCTGAGAAGACAAGCTAGACTTGGGTTTCAGGGCGAGGGCACGGCAGGTACCCCCTGCAGATCTGAACCAATATCTCATGCATCTGAAGTCAGGGCGAGGATCAGACGTTGGCTCAGGTTGGAGTTTCTGAGCATGACGGCCGCTTCATGAAGGGAGCGGAATCTCGAGGCCATTGAGGTTTTCCCACGTTGGGAGTTGTGGGATGCCCCCTTCAAGGATTCCTTCTGCGGGACAATTGAGACCTGTTGGACAGCTCCAGGACATCCCATATGGAATGACTCCAGAGCACCGTTCGCGGATGGATGCCTGGGAAGCCCGCCTCGCATTCCAATTGTCTCCTAGCAACAAGACAGTTTTGATCTGATGGCTCTGCCGGAGCAACCGGGGTGGCTGAGTTGAAATGGACTTTCCTGAGGATGGGTCCTAATGTGTTTTTGTGTCCATGAGGGCCTTGGAATGGGGCGGTGGCACCGGGACCCTGAAGTACTCTCCTAAGCTTTTGACATGGCTCCCATGCACAGGTTTCCTTGTGGAGACGAGATGAGTTCTGATGGGTGCCTCAGGAAAACCCCTATGCTCGTATTGGAATCAGGCTTTTGAGGACACATGCCTGTAACCCAAAGCAATGGATCCTATTATGGCCTAGGGTCCTGTCTGGTTCAATCTTCTTCTCTGGGGACATCCATCTATGGTATGAGTGGAGGTCGATTATCAGCTGGTGTCAGACAGCCCTTGTTTGTTCCGGGCGACCTACACTATTGGGATGGCCTCAGGGACTTTGGAGGTTTCTCCTAATTTGTACTATTTTGGACCATGGAATGGGCAGAATTCCCATGGATTGGTAGGCACAGTCCTAATGTGTGGCTCCAGGGGCCCAGCCTGCAGGGTGGTTGGCCCAAGACTTTGAGGACAGAAGTCTGAAAACACAAACTCAGCTTAGATTTGGGGACGTAGGTATGGCAGGCCCGATCTACAAACCATGAGAAGAACTCTTCAGGATATGAAGAAAGAGCGAGTCTGAGGCGCTTGCTCAGGCTTTTGTCTCTGGATTTTGTATCAGCGATGGCCGTGGAATGTCGGGGAGGCCTCATGGGCCATGGACGAATCTTCCTCTCTGAGGATTTGGCCCGATTCCCAATTGCTTTTCGTCAATCTGTGGGATGGGAGGACTCATTTCAGTTTTGTTACCTCAGGTGTCCCACCAAAAGAGGAATTCCAAAGCCAAGCCGTGGGGAAGACTAAAGGGTCAACCCGAACTATGGTTAAAAATTGGGGCCTAGGGGCATGGCAAGCCCAATATGCTATCTCTTCATCCAGCCACTGAGCGGCCTTACTTGAGGACTGGGCTCAGCCTGAGCGTCACAATGTGTGTTTGTGACCAATGTGTCCCGCGAGCATGGGCGGGGCCTCATGGGCCACACTGGTTTCAACGACACTGAACGTTGGAGAACATGCCAACCACAAGGTTTCTTGCCATGGGGAAGGAGTTCTGATTTCTGCATCACCTTCAACCCTGGGCAGTGATTGGAGATAAGGTCTAGGTTCTAAAACCTGAAAACTGAGGTTGGGAAGAGATGAAGTACTAAGGCCATGGCGGCTCGATGTGCTCAGTGTGCGGCCAGCTGTCTGGGAGGGTCCAGGAGGTCCAGGCTCAGGCTGTGTCAGAAAGGGCATTAGTGCCCTAGTCAGCCTATGTATTTGGGGTACAGCCATGGTCGGTGCAGGTTGATCCTCATTTGGGGTTACTGGGTAGCCCCAGAGGACAATGGTTTTCTTCTGGAGGGCCGGCAGAGTGCTGCATTGTAGTTCTGGATTGCCAAACTGGAGGGCTTGTGGGCCAGTAGTCTGACGACAAAAGTCTGAGAACACAAGCTAGGCTTAGGTTTCTGGGTGAGGCCATGGCAGGCACAGTCTACAGACCTGAATCGAGATCTCGTGCATCTGAAGTCAGGGCGAGGATCAGGCGATCGCTCAGGTTGGAGTTTCTGTCCCTGATGGCCCCTTCATGAAGGGGGGGGCATCACGAGGCCATGGGTGTTTTCCCACGATGGGAGTTGTAAGAAGCTCCAAACTGCAGAGAGTCTTCTGCGGGACAATTGAGACCTGTTGTTTGGCTCCAGGCCAATGATTCTGAGCAGGGTTCTAAGGATGGATTGCTGGGTAGCCCACCTCGCATTCCAATTGTCTCCTAGCAACAAGACAGGTTAGATCTCCTGGATCTGTGGGGAGCAACCGAGGACACTGAGTTGAAATGGACACCCCTGGGGATGGGTCCTAACGTGCTTTTGTGTCTATGGAGACCTTGGAATGAAGCGGTGGCACTGGGGCCCAAAAGGGTTCTCCTAAACAAAGGCTTTGACACAGCTCCAACGTGCAAGTTTCCCATGTGTAGATGAGATGTTTTCTGATGGGTGAGTCAAGAAACAGCTATATGCTGCTTTTGAAATCCAGGCCTCTGAGGAGAGATGCCTGGAAACCAAAGCAATGGATCTGATTTGTGCCTAGGGGCCTTGTCTTTCCTTTTTACCTCTGGGGACATCTGTCTATGGGTCTGAGTGCAGGTAGGTGCTCAGTTGGGCTCAGATTGCCCCTGTTGTTCCTGGGAAGCCACCACTATTGAGATGGATCAGGGACTTTGGAGGTTTATCCTATGAGAAGGGTTGTGGCCATTGGAATGGGCACACACAATTCCCTTGGAGAGGGCAAGTACAGTCCTCAGGTTTGGCTCCAGGGGCCTGAGCCTGTAGGTTGTGAGGGCCAGGGCTGTTTGGACAGTTGTCTGAAAACACAAACTCGGCTTATGTTTCGGGTCATAGGTATGGCAGGACTGATCTACAGACCATGAGGAGAACTCTTCGGGATTTGAAAGAAGGGCGAGTGTGAGGCTCCTGCTCAAGTTTTTGTCTCTGGATATCGTGTCACTCATGGTCTTGGAATTTCTGGGTGAATTCATGGGAAATGGGCGAGTGTTAAGCTCTGGTGGATTGGCCCCGTCCAAAGAGTTTGGGGTCATTCTGTGGGCTGGAAGACGTCCGTTTTTTTTTTTTTTTTATTGTTGTTTTTTTCTTTTTTAACCTCAGGTGTCCCAAAAAATGAGGGATTCCAGAGTAGAGCCCTGGGTTCGGGCGACTGGACCATCAGAAATCTGGTTAAAAATTGGGGCCTATGGACATGTCAAGCCCATTATGACATCTAATGGTGCAGCCACTGAGAGGACTTACTAGAGGACAGGACTCATGATGAGGGTCACAATGCGTGTGTATGCCCTCGTCGCACTCAAGAATGGGCGGGGCCTCAGGGTGAATGCTGGTTTCTCCTACACTGAAGGTTGGACAACGTGCCAACCACAAGGGTTCTTGCCATGGGTAAGGAGGAGTTTTGATATCTGCATCACACTCACCCATGGGCAGTGATTGGAGATAAGGTCTCGGTTCTGAAGCCTGAAAACTGAGGTAGGGAAGAGATGATGACCTAAGGCCATGGCGGGTTTTATGTGATCAGTGTGCGGTCAGCTTTCTGGGTGTTGGTCAGGAGGTCCGGGCTCATGTTGTGTTCGACAGTGCATTAGTGCCCAGGTTAGACTATATAATTTGGGTAAAGTCGAGTGCTGTGTAGGTTTACCCTCATTTAAGGTGCCTGGCAGCTCATCAGGCAATAATTTTTTTTTCTAGAGGGCAGGCAGAGTGCTGCATTGTGGGTCCGGAATTGCCAAACTTGAGGGCTACGGGGCCAGGAGTGTGAGGATGGAAGTCTGAGAAGACAAGCTAGACTTGGGTTTCAGGGCGAGGGCACGGCAGGTACCACCTGCAGATCTGAACCAATATATCATGCATCTGAAGTCAGGGCGATGATCAGATGTTGGCTCAGGTTGGAGTTTCTGAGCATGACGGCCGCGTCATGAAGGGAGCGGAATCTCGAGGCCATTGAGGTTTTCCCACGTTGGGAGTTGTGGGATGCCCCCTTCCAGGATTCCTTCTTCCGGACAATTGAGACCTGTTGGACAGCTCCAGGACATCCCATATGGAATGACTCCAGAGCACCGTTCGCGGATGGATGCCTGGGAAGCCCGCCTCGCATTCCAATTGTCTCCTAGCAACAAGACAGTTTAGATCTGATGGTTCTGCGGGAGCAACCGGGGTGGCAGAGTTGAAATGGACTTTGCTGAGGATGGGTCCTAATGTGTTTTTGTGTTCATGAGGGCCTTGGAATGGGGCGGTGGCACCGGGACCCTGAAGTACTCTCCTAAGCTTTTGACATGGCTCCCATGCACAGGTTTCCTTGTGGAGACGAGATGAGTTCTGATGGGTGCCTCAGGAAAACCCCTATGCTCGTATTGGAATCAGGCTTTTGAGGACACATGCCTGTAACCCAAAGCAATGGATCCTATTATGGCCTAGGGTCCGGTCTGGTTCAATCTTCTTCTCTGGGGACATCCATCTATGGTATGAGTGGAGGTCGATTATCAGCTGGTGTCAGACAGCCCTTGTTTGTTCCGGGCGACCTACACTATTGGGATGGCCTCAGGGACTTTGGAGGTTTCTCCTAATTTGTACTATTTTGGACCATGGAATTGGCAGAATTCCCATGGATTGGTAGGCACAGTCCTAATGTGTGGCTCCAGGGGCCCAGCCTGCAGGGTGGTTGTCCCAAGACTTTGAGGACAGAATTCTGAAAACACAAACTCAGCTTAGATTTGGGGACGTAGGTATGGCAGGCCCGATCTACAAACCATGAGAAGAACTCTTCAGGATATGAAGAAAGTGCTAGTCTGAGGCGCTTGCTCAGGCTTTTGTCTCTGGATTTTGTATCAGCGATGGCCGTGGAATGTCGGGGAGGCCTCATGGGCCATGGACGAATCTTCTTCTCTGAGGATTTGGCCCGATTCCCAATTGCTTTTCGTCAATCTGTGGGATGGGAGGACTCATTTCAGTTTTGTTACCTCAGGTGTCCCACCAAAAGAGGAATTCCAAAGCCAAGCCGTGGGGAAGACTGAAGGGTCAACCCGAACTATGGTTAAAAATTGGGGCCTAGGGGCATGGCAAGCCCAATATGCTATCTCTTCATCCAGCCACTGAGAGGCCTTACTTGAGGACTGGGCTCAGCCTGAGCGTCACAATGTGTGTTTGTGACCAATGTGTCCCGCGAGCATGGGCGGGGCCTCATGGGCCACACTGGTTTCAACGACACTGAACGTTGGACAACATGCCAACCACAAGGTTTCTTGCCATGGGGAAGGAGTTCTGATTTCTGCATCACCTTCAACCCTGGGCAGTGATTGGAGATAAGGTCTAGGTTCTGAAACCTGAAAACCGAGGTTGGGAAGAGATGACGACCTAAGGCCATGGCGGCTCAATGTGCTCAGTGTGCGGCCAGCTGTCTGGGAGGGTCCAGGGGGTCCAGGCTCAGGCTGTGTCAGAAAGGGCATTAGTGCCCTGATCAGCCTATGTATTTGGGGTACAGCCATGGTCGGTGTAGGTTATCCTCATTTGGGCTTACTGGGTAGCCCCAGAGGACAATGTTTTTCTTCTGGAGGGCCGGCAGAGTGCTGCATTGTAGTTCTGGATTGCCAAACTGGAGGGCTTGTGGGCCAGTAGTCTGACGACAAAAGTCTGAGAACACAAGCTAGGCTTAGGTTTCTGGGTGAGGCCATGGCAGGCACAATCTACAGACCTGAATCGAGATCTCGTGCATCTGAAGTCAGGGCGAGGATCAGACGATCGCTCAGGTTGGAGTTTCTGTCCCTGATGGCCCCTTCATGAATGGGGGCGGCATCAGGAGGCCATGGGTGTTTTCCCACGATGGGAGTTGTGAGAAGCTCCAAACTGCAGAGAGTCTTCCGCAGGACAATTGAGACCTGTTGTTTGGTTCTAGGCCAATGATTCTGAGCACGGTTCTAAGGATGGATGGCTGGGTAGCCCACCTCGCATTTTAATTGTCTCATATCAACAAGACAGGTTAGATCTCCTGGATCTGTGGGGAGCAACCGAGGACGCTGAGTTGAAATGGACACCCCTGGGGATGGGTCCTAACGTGCTTTTGAGTCTACGGAGACCTTGGAATGAAGCGGTGGCGCTGGGGCCCTAAAGGGTTCTCCTAAACAGAGGCTTTGAAACAGCTCCAACGTGCAAGTTTCCCATGTGTAGATGAGATGTTTTCTGATGGGTGAGTCAAGAAACAGCTATATGCTGCTTTTGAAATCCAGGCCTCTGAGGAGAGATGCCTCGAAACCAAAGCAATGGATCTGATTAGTGCCTAGGGGCCTGTTCTTTCGTTTTTACTTCTGGGGACATCTGTCTATGGGTCTGAGTGCAGGTAGGTGCTCAGTTGGGCTCAGATTGCCCCTGTTGTTCCTGGTAAGCCACCACTATTGAGATGGATCAGGGACTTTGGAGGTTTATCCTATTAGAAGGGTTGTGGCCATTGGAATGGGCACACACAATTCCCTTGGAGAGGGCAAGTACAGTCCTCAGGTTTGGCTCCAGGGGCCTGAGCCTGTAGGTTGTGAGGGCCAGGGCTGTTTGGACAGTTGTCTGAAAACACAAACTCGGCTTATGTTTCGGGTCATAGGTATGGCAGGACTGATCTACAGACCATGAGGAGAACTCTTCGGGATTTGAAAGAAGGGCGAGTGTGAGGCTCCTGCTCAAGTTTTTGTCTCTGGATATCGTGTCACTCATGGTCGTGGAATTTCTGGGTGACTTCATGGGAAATGGGCGAGTGTTAAGCTCTGGTGGATTGGCCCCGTCCAAAGAGTTTGGGGTCATTCTGTGGGCTGGAAGACGTCCGTTTTTTTTTTTTTATTGTTGTTTTTTTCTTTTTTAACCTCAGGTGTCCCAAAAAATGAGGGATTCCAGAGTAGAGCCCTGGGTTGGGGCGACTGGACCATCAGAAATCTGGTTAAAAATAGGGGCCTCTGGACATGTCAAGCCCATTATGACATCTAATGGTGCAGCCACTGAGAGGACTTACTAGAGGACAGGACTCATGCTGAGGGTCACAATGCGTGTGTATGCCCTCGTCACACTAAAGAATGGGCGGGGCCTCAGGGTGAATGCTGGTTTCTCCTACACTGAAGGTTGGACAACGTGCCAACCACAAGGGTTTTTGCCATGGGTAAGGAGGAGTTCTGATTTCTGCATCACACTTAACCCTGGGCAGTGATTGGAGATAAGGTCTCCGTTCTGAAGCCTGAAAACTGAGGTAGGGAAGAGATGATGACCTAAGGCCATGGCGGGTTTTATGTGCTCAGTGTGCGGTCAGCTTTCTGGGTGTTGGTCAGGAGGTCCGGGCTCAGGTTGTGTTCGACAGTGCATTAGTGCCCAGGTTAGACTATATAATTTGGGTAAAGTCGAGTGCTGTGTAGGTTTACCCTCATTTAAGGTGCCTGGGAAGCTCATGAGGCAATAATTTTTTTTCTAGAGGGCAGGCAGAGTGCTGCATTGTGGGTCCGGAATTGCCAAACTTGAGGGCTTCGGGGCCAGGAGTGTGAGGACGGAAGTCTGAGAAGACAAGCTAGACTTGGGTTTCAGGGCGAGGGCACGGCAGGTACCCCCTGCAGATCTGAACCAATATCTCATGCATCTGAAGTCAGGGCGAGGATCAGACGTTGACTCAGGTTGGAGTTTCTGAGCATGACGGCCGCTTCATGAAGGGAGCGGAATCTCGTGGCCATTGAGGTTTTCCCACGTTGGGAGTTGTGGGATGCCCCCTTCAAGGATTCCTTCTGCGGGACAATTGAAACCTGTTTTACAGTTCCAGGACATCCCATATGGAATGACTCCAGAGCACCGTTCGCGGATGTACTCCTGGGAAGCCCGCCTCCATTCCAATTGTCTACTAGCAACAAGACAGTTTAGATCTGATGGCTCTGCGGGAGCAACCGGGGTGGCTGAGTTGAAATGGACTTTCCTGAGGATGGGTCCTAATGTGTTTTTGTATCCATGAGGGCCTTGGAATGGGGTGGTGGCACCGGGACCCTGAAGTACTCTCCTAAGCTTTGTACATGGCTCCCATGCACAGGTTTCCTTGTGGAGACGAGATGAGTTCTGATGGGTGCCTCAGGAAAACACCTATGCTCGTAATGAAATCAGACTTTTGAGGACACATGCCTGTAAGCCAAAGCAATGGATCCTATTATGGCCTAGGGTCCTGTCTGGTTCAATCTTCTTCTCTGGGGACATCCATCTATGGTATGAGTGGAGGTCGATTATCAGCTGGTGTCAGACAGTCCTTGTTTGTTCCGGGCGACCTACACTATTGGGATAGCCTCAGGGACTTTGGAGGTTTCTCCTAATTTGTACGATTTTGGACCATGGAATGGGCAGAATTCCCATGGATTGGTAGGTACAGTCCTAATGTGTGGCTCCAGGGGCCCTGCCTGGAGGGTGTGTGGCCCAAGACTTTGAGGACAGAAGTCTGAAAACACAAACTCAGCTTAGGTTTGGGGACGTAGGTATGGCAGGCCCGATCTACAAACCAGAGAAGAACTCCTCAGGATATGAAGAAAGTGCGAGTCTGAGGTGCTTGCTCAGGCTTTTGTCTCTGGATTTTGTATCAGTGATGGCCGTGGAATGTCGGGGAGGCCTCATGGGCCATGGACGAATCTTCCTCTCTGAGGATTTGGCCCGATTCGCAATTACTTTTTCAATCTGTGGGATGGAAGGACTCATTCAGTTTTGTTACCTCAGGTGTCCCACCAAAAGAGGAATTCCAAAGCCAAGCCGTGGGGAAGACTGAAGAGAAAACCCGAACTATGGTTAAAAATTGGGGCCTAGGGGCATGGCTAGCCCAATATGCTATCTCTTCATCCAGCCACTGAGTGGCCTTACTTGAGGACTGGGCTCAGCCTGAGGGTCACAATGTGTTTTTGTGACCAATGTGGCCCGCGAGCATGGGCGGGGCCTCATGGGCCACACTGGTTTCAATGACACTGAACGTTGGACAACATGCCAACCACAAGGTTTCTTGCCATGGGGAAGGAGTTCTGATTTCTGCATCACCTTCAACCCTGGGCAGTGATTGGAGATATGGTCTAGGTTCTGAAACCTGAAAACTGATGTTGGGAAGAGATGACGACCTAAGGCCATGGCGGCTCGATATGCTCAGTGTGCCGCCAGCTGTCTGGGAGGGGCCAGGGGGTCCAGGCTCAGGCTGTGTCAGAAAGGGCATAAGTGCCCTGGTCAGCCTATGTATTTGGGGTACAGCCAAGGTCGGTGCAGGATGATCCTCATTTGGTGTTACTGGGTAGCCCCAGAAGACAATGTTTTTCTTCTGCAGAGCCGGCAGAGTGCTGCATTGTAGTTCTGGATTGCCAAACTGGAGGGCTTGTGGGCCAGTAGTCTGACGACAAAAGTCTGAGAACACAAGCTAAGCTTAGGATTCTGGGTGAGGCCATGGCACGCACAATCTACAGACCTGAATCGAGGTCTCGTGCATCTGAAGTCAGCGTGAGGATCAGACGATCGCTCAGGTTGGAGTTTCTGTCCCTGATGGCCCCTTCATGAATGGGGGGGGGCATCACGAGGCCATGGGTGTTTTCCCACGATGGGAGTTGTGAGAAGCTGCAAATTGCAGAGAGTCTTCTGCAGGACAATTGAGACCTGTTGTTTGGCTCCAGGCCAATGATTCTGAGCAGGGTTCTAAGGATGGATGGCTGGGTAGCCCACCTCGCATTCCAATTGTCTCCTAGCAACACGACAGGTTAGATCTCCTGGATCTGTGGGGAGCAACCGAGGACGCTGAGTTGAAATGGACACCCCTGGGGATGGGTCCTAACGTGCTTTTGTGTCTATGGAGACCTTGGAATGAAGCGGTGGCACTGGGGACCTAAAGGGTTCTCCTAAACAGAGGCCTTGACACAGCTACAACGTGCAAGTTTTCCATGTGTATATGAGATGTTTTCTGATGGGTGAGTCAAGAAACAGCTATATGCTGCTTTTGAAATCCAAGCCTCTGAGGAAAGATGTCTTGAAACCAAAGCAATGGATCTGATTAGTGCCTAGGGGCCTGTTCTTTCCTTTTTACCTCTGGGGACATCTGTCTATGGGTCTGAGTGCAGGTAGGTGCTCAGTTGGGCTCAGATTGCCCCTGTTTTTCCTGGGAAGCCACCACTATTGAGATGGATCAGGGACTTTGGAGGTTTATCCTATTAGAAGGGTTGTGGCCATTGGAATGGGCACACACAATTCCCTTGGAGAGGGCAAGTACAGTCCTCAGGTTTGGCTCCAGGGGCCTAAGTCTGTAGGTTGTGTAGGCCAGGGCTGTTTGAACAGTTGTCTGAAAACACAAACTCGGCTTATGTTTCGGGTCATAGGTATGGCAGGACTGATCTACAGACCATGAGGAGAACTCTTCGGTATTTGAAAGAAGGGCGAGTGTGAGGCTTCTGCTCAAGTTTTTGTCTCTGGATATCGTGTCACTCATGGTCGTGGAATTTCTGGGTGACTTCATGGGAAATGGACGAGTCTTACTCTCTGGTGGTTTGGCCCCCTCCAAAGAGTTTGGGGTCATTCTGTGGGCTGGAAGAAGTCCGTTTTTTTTTTTATTCTTGTTTTTTTCTTTTTTATCCTCAGGTGTCCCACCAAATGAGGGATTCCAGAGTAGAGCCCTGGGGAGGGGCGACTGGACCATCAGAAATTTGGTTAAAAATTGGGGCCTAGGGACATGTCAAGCCCATTATGACATCTAATGGTCCAGCAACTGAGAGGACTTACTAGAGGACAGGACTCATGCTGAGGGTCACAATGCGTGTGTATGCCCTCCTCGCACTCAAGAATGGGCGGGGCCTCAGGATGAATGCTGGTTTCTCCTACACTGAACGTTGGACAACGTGCCAACCACAGGGTTCTTGCCATGGGTAAGGAGGAGTTCTGATTTCTGCATCACACTCACCCCTGGGAAGTGATTGGAGATAAGGTCTCGGTTCTGAAGCCTGAAAACTGAGGTAGGGAAGAGATGATGACCTAAGGCCATGGCGGGTTTTATGTGCTCAGTGTGCCGTCAGCTTTCTGGGTGTTGCTCAGGAAGTCCGGGCTCAGGTTGTGTTCGACAGTGCATGAGTGCCCAGGTTAGACTATATAATTTGGGTAAAGTCGAGTGCTGTGTAGGTTTACCCTCATTTAAGGTGCCTGGGCAGCTCATGAGGCAATAATTTTTTTTTTAGAGGGCAGGCAGAGTGCTGCATTGTGGGTCCGGAATTGCCAAACTTGAGGGCTTCGGGGCCAGGAGTGTGAGGACGGAAGTCTGAGAAGACAAGCTAGACTTGGGTTTCAGGGCGAGGGCACGGCAGGTACCCCCTGCAGATCTGAACCAATATCTCATGCATCTGAAGTCAGGGCGAGGATCAGACGTTGGCTCAGGTTGGAGTTTCTGAGCATGACGGCCGCTTCATGAAGGGAGCAGAATCTCGAGGCCATTGAGGTTTTCCCACGTTGGGAGTTGTGGGATGCCCCCTTCAATGATTCCTTCTGCGGGACAATTGAGACCTGTTGGACAGCTCCAGGACATCCCATATGGAATGACTCCAGAGCACCGTTCGCGGATGGATGCCTGGGAAGCCCGCCTCGCATTCCAATTGACTCCTAGCAACAAGACAGTTTAGATCTGATGGCTCTGCGGGAGCAACCGGGGTGGCTGAGTTGAAATGGACTTTCCTGAGGATGGGTCCTAATGTGCTTTTGTGTCCATGAGGGCCTTGGAATGGGGGGGTGGCACCGGCAACCTGAAGTACTCTCCTAAGCTTTGGACATGGCTCCCATGCACAGGTTTCCTTGTGGAGACGAGATGAGTTCTGATGGGTGCCTCAGGAAAACACCTATGCTCGTATTGGATCAGGCTTTTGAGGACACATGCCTGTAACCCAAAGCAATGGATCCTATTATGGCCTAGGGTCCTGTCTGGTTCAGTCTTCTTCTCTGGGGACATCCATCTATGGTATGAGTGGAGGTCGATTATCAGCTGGTGTCAGACAGCCCTTGTTTGTTCCGGGCGACCTACACTATTGGGATGGCCTCAGGGACTTTGGAGATTTCTCCTAATTTGTACGATTTTGGACCATGGAATGGGCATAATTCCCATGGATTGGTAGTCACAGTCCTAATGTGTGGCTCCAGGCGCCCAGCCTGGAGAGTGTGTGGCCCAAGACTTTGAGGACAGAAGTCTGAAAACACAAACTCAGCTTAGGTTTGGGGACGTAGGTATGGCAGGCCCGATCTACAAACCATGAGAAGAACTCTTCAGGATATGAAAAAAGTGCTAGTCTGAGGCGCTTGCTCAGGCTTTTGTCTCTGGATTTTGTTTCAGCGATGGCCGTGGAATGTCGGGGACGCATCATGGCCATGGACGAATCTTCCTCTCTGAGGATTTGGCCCGATTCCCAATTGCTTTTCGTCAATCTGTGGGATGGGAGGACTCTTTTCAGTTTTGTTACCTCAGGTGTCCCACCAAAAGAGGAATTCCAAAGCCAAGCCGTGGGGAAGACTGTAGGGACAACCCGAAATATGGTTAAAAATTGGGGCCTAGGGGCATGACAAGCCCAATATGATATCTCTTCATCCAGCCACTGAGTGGCCTTACTTGAGGATTGGGCTTGGCCTGAGGGTCACAATGTGTGTTTGTGACCAATGTGGCCCGCGAGCATGGGCGGGGGCTCATGGGCCACACTGGTTTCAACTACACTGAGCGTGGACACCATGCCAACCACAAGGTTTCTTGCCATGGGGAAGGAGTTCTGATTTATGCATCACCTTCAACCCTGGGCAGTGATTGGAGATAAGGTCTAGGTTCTGAAACCTGAAAACCGAGGTTGGGAAGAGATGACGACCTAAGGCCATTGCGGCTGGATGTGCTCAGTGTGCGGCCAGCTGTATGGGAGGGGCTAGGGGGTCCAGGCTCAGGCTGTGTCAGAAAGGGCATTAGTGCCCTGGTCAGCCTATGTATTTGGGGTACAGCCAAGGTCGGTGCAGTTTGATCCTCATTTGGGGTTACTGGGTAGCCCCAGCGGACAATGTTTTTCTTCTGGAGGGCCGGCAGAGTGCTGCATTGTAGTTCTGGATTGCCAAACTGGAGGGCTTGTGGGCCAGTAGTCTGACGACAACAGTTTGAGAACACAAGCTAGGCTTAGGTTTCTGGGTGAGGCCATGGCAGGCACAATCTACAGACCTGAATTGAGATCTCGTGCATCTGAAGTCATGGCGAGGATCAGACGATCGCTCAGGTTGGAGTTTCTGTCCCTGATGGCCCCTTCATGAATGGGGGGGCATCACGAGGCCAAGGGGGATTTCCCACGATGGGATTGTGAGAAGCTCCAAACTGCAGAGAGTCTTCTGCAGGACAATTGAGACCTGTCGTTTGGCTCCAGGCCAATGATTCTGAGCAGGGTTCTAAGGTTGGATGGTAGGGTAGCCCACCTCGCATTCCAATTGTCTCCTAGCAACAAGACAGGTTAGATCTCCTGGATCTGTGGGGAGCAACCGAGGACGCTGAGTTGAAATGGACACCCCTGGGGATGGGTCCTAATGTGCTTTTGTGTCTATGGAGACCTTGGAATGAAGCGGAGGCACTGGGCCCTAAAGGGTTCTCTTAAACAGAGGCTTTGACACAGCCCCAACGTGCAAGTTTCCCATGTGTAGATGAGATGTTTTCTGATGTGTGGGTCAAGAAACAGCTATATGCTGCTTTTGAAATCCAGGCCTCTGAGGAGAGATGCTTGGAAACCAAAGCAATGGATCTGATTAGTGCCTAGGGTCCTTGTCTTTCCTTTTTACCTCTGGGGACATCTGTCTATGGGTCTGAGTGCAGGTAGGTGCTCAGTTGGGCTCAGATTGCCCCTGTTTTTCCTGGGAAGCCACCACTATTGAGATGGATCAGGGACTTTGGAGGTTTATCCTATGAGAAGGGTTGTGGCCATTGGAATGGGCACACACAATTCCCTTGGAGAGGGCAAGTATAGTCCTCAGGTTTGGCTCCAGGGGCCTGAGCCTGTAGGTTTTGTAGGCCTGGGCTGTTTGGACAGTTGTCTGAAACACACACCCTCCAGGTTAGGGCCCCTGGAACCACACCTCAGGATTGTTCCTGCCCTCTCAAAGGGAATTCTTCATATTCCATTTGCCACAACCATATAAATCAGGAGAAATCTCCAATGTCCCTGGGACCATACCAATTTTGTAGGCCGCTTGGAACAAACAGGGGTGATCTGACACTAGCTGAGCAACTAGCTCCACACCAACTCGGAGACAGATGTCCCCAGAGAAGAACATTGAACTGGACAGGCCCCTAGGCCCTAATCAGATCCATTGCTTTGGTTTCCAGGCATCTCTTCTCAGAGGCCTGGTTTCCAATACCAGCCTATGGGGTTTCCAGAGGCCCCTTCAGAGCAAGTCTTGTCTGCACATTGGAAACTTGCTCGTGGAGCTATGTCAGAACCTCAGAGGCCTGGTTTTCAATACCACCATATGGGGGTTTCCTGAGTCATCAGTCAGAACAAATGTCTTCTCCACATGGGAAACGTGCTGTTTCAAGCTGTGTCAAAACCTCCGGCTAGGAAAATCCTTCAGGGCCCCGGTGCCACCACCTCATTCCAAGGTCTCCATGGACACAATCCCACATTAGGACCCATCTGCAGGAGAGTCTATTTCAACTCAGTGCCCTTGGGTGCTCCCCTAGAGCCAGCAGATCGAACCTATCTTGTCACTAGGAGACAATTGGAATGTGAGGCGGGCTGGCTAGGCATCCATCTGTAGAAAACTACTCTGAAGTAATTTCATATGGGACGTCCTGTAGCCATCCAAGAGGTCACAGCTGTCCTGCAGAAGGAATCCTTGCGCTTTGGAGCACCTCACAACTCCCATCATGGGAAAAGCTCTGTGGCCTCGTGGTGCACCGTCCCCTTCATGAAAGAGCCATCTTGGACAGAAACTCCAACCTGAGCCAACGTCTAATCCTCGCCCTGACTTCAGATGCACGAAATCTTGATTCAACTCTGCAGAGTGTGACTGCCGAAACCCTGCCCCGAAGCAAAACCTAGCTATTGTTCTCAGACTTCGTCCTCACACTCCGAGCCCACCAGCCCTCCAGTTAGGGAATTCTGGAGAGACACAATGCAGCACTCTGACTGCCCTCCAGAAGAGAAACGTTGTCCTATGGGGCTAACCAGAAACACCAAATGAGGATCAACCTGCATGCCACTTGACTCTACCCCAATTATACAGTTTCACTTCGGCGTTAATGCCCTGTCTTGCACAGCCTGAGGTCTGAATTCCCAACCGACACCCAGACAGCTGGCTGTACACTGAGCACATCAGACCCGCCATGGCTTTAGGTCATCATCTCTTCCCAACCTTGGTTTTCAGGCTTCAGAACCTAGACCTTATATATACTCACTACCCAGGGGTGAACGTGATGCAGAAATGAAACTCCTTCTTCCTCAAGGCAAGAAACCTTGTGGTTGGCATGTTTTCCAACGTTCAGTGTAGGAGAATCCAGTGTAGCCCATGAGTCCCCGCCCATGCTTGAGAACCGCAATGGGCACAAACACATTGGGACCCTCAGTGTGAGCCCTGTCCTCAAGTAAAGCCTCTCAGGGGCTGGACCAAGAACCCGCATTGCCATCCCTAGTCCCCCAATATTAATGAGAGGTTGAGAGGTCTAGTCACCCCTATTCAGTTCTCTGCTCTGGAACCCCTGAGGAAAAAAATATCGAAGGGTCTCCTCCATCCCCTGAATGAGCCCCAAAACTTGGGATCTGACCAAATCTTAAAAGAGAAAGAATCATCCATGGCCAAAGAGGCCATCCCGTCATTCCATGGCCACCATTGACACAAAATCTAGAAACAAAAGCCTGGAGATATGCCTCACACTTGCCCTTTGTTCATAGCCTGAAAAATTCTCCTCACGGACTATAGATCAGGCCTGTCATACCTACGTCCCCAAACCTAAGCTGAGTTTGGGTTTTCAGATTTCTGTCCCCACTGTCCTGGCCCACACACCCTCCAGGCTGGGGCCCCTGGAGCCATGCCTCAGGACTGTGCCTGCCTTCTCCAAGCAAATTCTGCCCATTCCATTGGCCACAACCCTAAAGATTAGGAGAACACTCCAACGTCCCTGAGGCCATCCCAATAGTGTTGGCCACTCAGGGCAAACAGGGTGATCTGTCCCAAGATGAGCAACTACCTCAACTCAGACCCATAGACAGATAACCCCAGAGAAGAAGATTGAACCAGTCAGGCACCTAGGACCTAATCAGATCCATTGCTTTTGATTCCAGGCATCTCTCCTCAGAGGCCTGGTTTCCAATACCAGCATATGTGTTCTTCTGGAGGTACCAGTCTGAACAAATCTCATTTCCACATGGGAAACATGCATTTTGGAGCTGTGTCACAACCTCCAGTTAAGGGAAACCTTCAGGTCCCAGCAGCCAACACCCCATTCCAAGGTCTCCATGGACACAAACCCACATTATGACCCATCCGCAGGCGAGTCCATTTCAACACATCCCCTTTGGTTGCTCCCCAAAAGAAGCAGATCGAACCTGCCTTGTCACTAGGAGACAATAGGAATGTGAGGCGGGCACTCCAGGAATCCATCCTTAGAACCCTGCACTGCCGTGGTTCCGCATGGGACGTCCTGGAGCAATCTGACCGGTCTCGACTGTCCCGTAGAAGGAATCCTTGCCGATTGGAGCAACATACAATGCCAATCGTGGGAAAGTCTCCATAGCCCCATGATGCCCCCCACCATCATGAAGGGGCCATCCTGAACAGAAACTTCAACCTGAGCCTACGTCTGATCCTCGCCCTGACTTCAGATGCATGAGATTTAGATTTAGCTCTACAGAGTGTGCCTGCCATGATCTTGACCCAAAACCTAAGCCTAGCTTGTGTTCTCACACTTCCTTCCTCACAATTCTGGCCCACAAGCCCTCCAGTGTGAGAATTCCGTCGCCACAATGCAGCACTCTTCCTTCCCTCCAGAAGAAAAACGTTGCCCCTGGGGCTACCCAGAAACGCCAAATGAGGATCAACCTGCATGCCACTCAACTTTACTCCAATTATACAGTCTAAGCTTGGCACTAATGCCCTGTCTGACACAGCCTGAGCCTGGACCTCCTGGATGACACCCAGAAAGGTGGTGTCACACCTAAGGACTGTGCCAGTGCTCTCCAAGGGAACTCTGCCCGTTTCATTTGCCACACCCTTACAGATTAGGAGAAACCTCCAATTCCCAAGACCAGTCCAATAGTGTTGGCCTCCCCCAACAAACATGGGTGATCTGACACAAGCTGAGCAGTGACCTCCATTCTGAATCTTAGACAGAGACACTCAGAGGAGAATATTGAAAAGGACAGGCCCCTAGACCGTAATCAGATCCATTGCTTTGGATTCCAGGCATTGTTCCCCAGATGCTTGGTTTCCAATACCAGGTTGTGGGGGTTTCAGAACAAATCTCGTCTCTACATGGGAAACTTGCTCTTTGGAGCTGCATCAAAACCTCAGGTTAGGAGAATTCTTCAGGGCAACAGAGCCACTGCCCCATTCCAAGGGATCCATGGACACAAATCCACATCGACTGATCCTCATGAGATTCCATTTCAATTCAGGCCCCTCGGTTGTTCCCCCAGTGACAGCAGATCAAATCCTCCTTTTCACTAGGACACAACTGGAATGCAAGTTGGACTGCCCAGGCATCCATCATTAGAACTGTGCTTTGGAGCATTTCTTATGGGACGTCCTTGATCCATCCAAAAAGTCGTGACTGTCCCGCTGACGGAATCCTTGTGGTTTGGAGCATCACACACTCACAAAGTTGGAAATCTTCCATGGTTTCCTGATGCCCCCCCCCCACCTTAATGAAGGGGACATCATGTACAGAAACTCCAACCTAAGCCAACATCTGATCCTCGCCCTGAATTCAGATGCACGAGATCTCATTTCAGGTCTGTAGAGTGTGCCTGCCATGTCACCGCTGCGAATTCAAAGCTGAACTTGTGTTCTCAGACTTCTGTCCTAAAACACCTGGCCCACAAGCCCTGAAGTTGGCAATTCTGGAGCCAGAATGCAGCACTCTGCCTGCCCTCCAGAAGAAAATCTTTGCACTATGGGGCCAACCAGAAACCCCAAATGAGGACCAACCTTCACATCACTCGACTGTACCCCAATTATACAGTCTAGCCTGGGGACTAATGCCCTGCCTGACACAGCCTGAGCCCAGACCTCATGATGGACACAGACATCTGGCTGCACACTAAGTGCATCGGACCCACCATGGCCTTAGGTCGTCATCTCTTACCAACCTCGGTTTTCAGGCTTCAGAATCTAGACCTTATCTCTACTCACTGCCATGCCATGTACGTGATGCAGAAATCAGAACTCCTCCTTCCCCATGACCAGAAACCCTGTGGTTGGCATGTTGTCCAACGTGCAGTGTAGGAGAAACCAGCATGGCCCATGAGGCCTCAGACATGCTTGAGGGCTGCGATGGGCACAAACACACATTAGGATCCTAAGCATGATCCCTGGCCTCAAGTAAAGCCTCTCCGGGGATGGACCAAGATCCCACATATGGAGATTACCATGCCCCTACTCCCCAAACCTTAACCAGTGCTTGAGAAGTCTAGTCACCCCTACTCAGATCTCTTCTCTAGAATCCCTCCTTGGTGGGACACATGAGGTTAAAAAAAAAATAGAGAAAGGACTCCTACCGTCCAAAGAATGACCGCAAACACTTGGAATTGGGCCAAATTCACAGAGAGAAATACTCGTCCATGGCTGATGAGGCCATCCTGACATTCCACGGCCACCATTGACACAAAATCCGGAGACAAAAGCCTGAAAAAGCGCCACACACTCGCCCTTTGTTCAAAGCCTGAAAAATTCTCACGGTCTGTAGATCGGGCCTGCCATACCTATGTCCCCAAACCTAAGCCACGTTTGTGTTTTCAGACTTCTGTCTCCATTGTCCTGGCCCACACACCCTCAAGGCTTGGCCCCATGGAGCCACACCTCAGGACTGTGCCTGCCCTCTCCATGGGAATTCTGCTCATTCCTTTGGCACAACCTGACAGATTAGGAGAAACATCCGAAGTCCCCGAGGCCACCCCAATATTGTAGGATGTCCGGGACAAACAGGGACCATCTGCCACAAGCTGAGCCACTACCTCCAATCAGACCTGTAGATAGATATCCATAGAAAAGAAGATTGAACAGGACAGGCACCTAGGCCCTAAACGAATCCATTGCTTTTGTTTTCACGTATCTCTCCTCAGAGGCCTGGATTCCAATACCAGCACATGGGGGTTTCTGGAGCTACCAATCAGAACAAATCGCATGATACATGGGAATCATGCTATATGGAACTGTGTCAAAACCTCCAGTTAGGAGAAAATTTCACGTCAGTGGAGCCACCGCCCCATTCCAATGTCTCAATGGACACAATCCCACATTATGACCCATCCTCAGGAGAGTCCATTTCAACTCAAACCTGGCGGTTGCTCACCCAGTGCCAGCAGATCAAACCTGCTTTGTCACTAGGAGACAATTGGAATGCGAGTTCGTTGCCCAGGTATCCGTTGTTAGAACTCTGCACTGGAGAAATTCCTAATGGGGTGTCCTTGATCCATTCAACAGGTCTCAACTGTCCTGCAGAAGGAATTCTTGTGGTTTGCAGCATCACACACTCGCACCGTGGGAAAACCTCCATGGCCTCGTGATGCCTCCACCTTCAGGTAGAGGACATCATGGACAGAAACTCCCGTCTGATCCTCGCCCTGACTTCAGATGCATGAGATCTCAATTCAGCTCTGCAGAGAGTGCCTGCCTTGCCCTCGCCCCAAAACCTAAGCCAGCTCACGTTCTCAGACTTCCGTCCTCACACTCCTGGCCCACAAGCCTTCCACTTTGGGAATTCTGGAGACAAAATGCAGCACTCTGCCTGCCCTCCAGAAGAGAGACTTTGCCCTAGGGGTCTACCCAGAAACATCAAATGAGGATCAACCTGCAATTCTCTAGACTGTACCCCAATTATACAGTCTAGCCTGGGCACTAATGCCCTGTCTGACACAGCCTGACCCCAGACCTCGTGACCGACACCCAGACACCTGGCCTCACACTGAACACTTCGAACATGCCATGGCCTTAGGTCATCATCTCTTCCCAACCTTGGTCTTCAGGCTTCAGAACCTAGACATTATCTCCACTCACAACTAAGTGATGTACGTGATGCAGCAATCAGAACTTCACCTTCCCCATGACCAGAAACCTTGTGGTTGGCATGTTGTCCAACGTTCAGTATATGAGAACCCAGCATGGCCCATGAGGCCTCAGACATGCTTGAGGGCTGCGATGGGCACAAACACACATTAGGACCCTAAGCATGAACCCTGGCCTCAAGTAAAGCCTCTCCGGGGCTGGACCAAGAGCCTGCATATGGGACTTGCCATGCCCCTACTCCCCCAATCCTAGCCAGAGCTTGAGAAGTCTAGTCAACCTTATTCAGAGCTCTTTTCTGGAATCCCTCTTTGGTGGGACACATAAGGTAAAAAAAAAAAAAAAAACCAAGATAAAAAAAAAAAAAAAAGTAAGGACTCCTACCATCCAAAGAATGACCCCAAACACTTGGAATCTGGCCAAATCCACAGAGAGAAATACTCGTCCATGGTCGATGAGGCCAGCCTGACATTCCATGGCCACCATTGACACAAAATCCGGAGACAAAAACCTGAAAAAGCGCCACACACTTGCCCTTTGTTCAGAGCCCCCAAAATTCTCAAGGTCTGTAGATCGGGCCTGCCATACCTATGTCCCCAAACCTAAGCCGAGTTTGTGTTTTCAGACTTCTGTCTCCATTGTCCTCACCCACACATTCTAAAGGCTGGGCCCCATGGAGCCACACCTCAGGAATGTGCCTGCCCTCTCCAAGGGAATTCTGCTCATTCATTTGGAACAACCTGACAGATTATGAGAATCATCCAAAATCTCTGAGGCCATCCCAATAGTGTAGGATGTCCTGGACATACAGGGACCCTCTGGCACAAGCTGAGCCACTACATCCAATCAGAACCTTAGACAGATATCCATAGAAAAGAATATTGAACAAGACAGGCACCTAGGCCCTAATTGGATCCATTTCTTTTGTTTTCAGGCATCTCTCCTCAGAGGCCTGGATTCCAATACCAGCATAAGGGGGTTTCCAGAGCTACCTATCAGAAAAAATCTCGTCTCCACATGGGAATCTTGCTCTATGGAGCTGTGTCATAACCTCCAGTTAGGAGAAAACTTCAGTCACTGGAGCCACTGCCCCATTTGAATATCTCCATGGACACAATCCCAAATTATGACCCATCCTCAGGAGAGTCCATTTCATCTAAACCCCCTCGGTTGCTACTCCAGAGCCAGCAGATTGAACCTGCCTTGTCGCTAGGAGACAATTGAAATGCGAGTTGGGCTCTTCAGGCATCCATCCTTAGAACCCTGCTCTTGCGTCGTTCCTTATGGGACATCCTTGAGCCATCCAACAGGTCTCGACTGTCCCACAGGAGTCCTTGTGCATGGACCACCTAACAACTCATATCATGGAAAGCTTCCAAGGTCACATGATGCCCCCAATCTTCATGAAGGCAGATCATGGAAAGAAACTCCAACCTGAGCCAACAGCTGATCTTCGCCTTGACTTCAGATGCACGAGATCTTGATTCAGCTCTTCAGAGTGTACCTGCTGTGCCCTCACCCCAAAACCTAAGCGTAGCTAGTGTTCTCCGACTTCCGTCCTCACTCTCCTGGACCACACGCCCTCTATTTTGGGATTTCCGATGACACAGTGCTGTACTCTGCCTGCCCTCTAGAAGAAAAATATTGCCCTATGGGTCTACCCAGAAACCTCAAATGAGGATAAACCTGCACGTCACTCAACTGTACACCAATTATATAGTCTAGCCTGTGCACTAATGCCCTGTCTGACATAACCTGAGGCCTGAATTCCCAACCGACACCCAGACAGCTTGCAGTACACTGAGAACCTCAGAACCGCCATGGCCTTAGGTCGCCATCTCTTTCCAACTTCGGTTTTCAGGCTACAGAATCCTAGACCTTATCTCTACTCACTTCCCATGGGTGAACGTGATGCAGAAATCAGAACTCCTCCTTCCCTCTCGCCAGAATCTTGTGGTTGGCATCTTGTCCAACGTTCAGTGTAGGACCCCTGTAGGGCCTACAGGGGTAGTAGTAGGGCCCCTGAGGGTAGTGTAGGGTCCCTGAGGCCCTGCCTATGCTTAAGAGCTGCGGTGGGCTCAAACACACATTGGGACCCTCAGTTTGAGCCCTGTCCTCAAGTAAAGCCTCTCAGTGGCTGGACCATGAGCCCGCATATGGGGCCTGCCATGCCCCAAGTCACCCAATCTTAACCAGAGGTAGAGACATCTAGTCACCCCTACTCAGGGCTCTGCTCTGGAATCCCTCTTTGGTGGGACATTTGAGGTAAATAAACACAGAAAGGACTCCTCCCACTCACAGAATGACCCCAATCACTTGGGATTGGGCCATCCCAAGTGATTGGGGTCCAGAGAGAAAGACTCGTCCATGGCCCATGAGGCCAGCCCGACATTCCACGGCCACTATTGACACAAAATCCAGAGACATAAGCTTCAGCAAGTGTTCACACTCACCCTTAGGTCATAGCCCAAAAAATTCTCCTCATAGTCTGTAGATTGGGCCTGCCATACCTACGTCCCCAAACCTAAGGCGAGTTTGTGTTTTCAGACTTCTATCCTGACATCCCTGTCCCACACACCCTCCAGACTGAGGCCCCTGGAGCCACACCTCAGGACTGTGCCTGCCCTCTCCAAGGAAATTCTTCCCATTCCATTGGCCACAACCCTACAGATAAGGAGAAACCTCCAAAGTCCCAGAGGCCATTCCAATAGTGTAGGCCACCCAGGACAAAGAGGGGCGATCTCTCACAAGCTGAGCAACGACGTCAACTCACCCGTAGACAGATAACCCAAGAGAAGAAGATTAAACTGGACTGGCCCCTAGAATTTAATTGGTTCCATTGCTTTTTTTTTCTAAGCATCTCTCCTCAGAGGCCTGTTTTCCAATACCAGCATATGGGGGATTCCAGAGATACCAATCAGAACAAATCTTGTCTTCACATGGGAAACTTATCCTTTGGAGCTCTGTAAAAGCCTCCAGTTAGGAGAAACCTTCAGGTAGCCGGAGCAACCGCCCTATTCCAAGGTCTCCATGGACACATACCCGCATTATGACCATTCGGCAGGAGAGTACATTTCAACTCAGCCCCGTGGATTACTCCCCCAGAGGCAGAATATCAAACCTGCCTTGTCGCTAGGAGACAACTGGAATGCAAAGCAGACTCTCTAGGCATCCATCCATGGAATCCTGCTCTGGCGCCGTTCCATATGGGATGTCCTGGAGCCTTCCAAAAGGTCTTGACTGTCCCACAGAAGGAATCCTTGCAGATTGGAGCATTTCACAACTCCTATCGTGGGAAAACCTACATGGCCTCATGAGATGCTCCCCTTTATAAAGGGGCCATCATGGACAGAAACTCCAACCTGAGCCAACTTCTGATGCATTGCTTTGGTTTCTAGGTATCTCTCCTCAGAGGCCTGGTTTCCAATATCAGAATATGGGGGTTTCCTAAGGAAACAATCAGAACAGATCTCATCTCCACATGGGAAACTTGCTCTTTGGAGCTGTGTCAATACCTCAGGTTAGGAGGATCCTTCAGGGCGCTGGCACCATGGCCCAATCCCAAGGTCTCCAAGGACACAAACTTACATTATGAACCATTCTCAGGAGAGTCCATTTCAAATCAGCCCACTCGGCTGCTCACCCAGAGTCAGCAGATCAAACCTTCTTTGTTACTAGGAGACAGTTAGAATGGGAGGAGGGCTGCCCAGGCATCCATCCTTAGACCCTGCTCTGGAGAACTTCTTTATGGGACGTCTTGAATCCAACCAAACTGTCTTGACTGTCTCGCAGAATGAATCCTTGTGGTTTGAAGCATCACACAATAACACTGTGAGAAAACCTCCATTTCCTCATGATGCCCCACACCTTCATAAATGGGCCATCATGGACAGAAACTCTGGAGACACAATGCAGCACTCTGCCTGGCCTCCAATGCAGCACTCTGCCTGGCCCTATAGGGCTAACCAGAAACGCCAAATGAGTAACAACCTGCATGCCACTCGACCATACCCCAATTATACAGTCTAGCCTGTGCACTAAAGCCCTGTCTGACACAGCCTGAGGGCAGACCTCCAGTCCAACACCAGGACAGCTGGCCGTACACTGAGCATATCATACCCACAATGGCTTTAGGCCATCATCTCTACCCAACATCAATTTTCACCTTCAGAACCTAGACCTTATCTCCACTCACTGCTCAGGAGTGAACGTGATGCAAGAATCAGAACTTCTCCTTCGCCATGGCAAGAAACCTTGTGGTTTGCATGTTGTCCAACGTTCATTGTAGGAGAAAGCAGCATGGACTATGAGGTCCCACCTATCCCTGAGGGCCACAATTTGCACAAACACATATTGTGACCCTCAGCGTGAGCCCTATCCTCATGTGAAGCCTCTTAGTGACTGGAACAACAGCCCACATATGGGGCTTGCCAAGCCCCTAGTCACCCAATCTCAACCAGAGTTCGAGATGTCTAGTCACCCGACTCAGGGCTCTGCTCTGGAATCCCTCTTTGGTGGGACACCTGAGGTTAAAAAAAAAAATACAGAAAGGACTTTTCCCATCCACAGAATGATCCCAACCCCTTGGGATCAGGCCAAATCACCAGAGAAAGAATTGTCCATGGCCCTTGAGAACACCCCGACATTCCACGGCCACCGTTGACACAAAATCCAGAGACAAAAGCCTGAGCAAGCGCCACATACTCGCCCTTTGTTCATAGCCCGGAAAATTCTCACGGTCTGTAGATCCAGCCTTCATACATACATCCCCAAACCTAAGCTGAGTTTGTGTTTTCAGACTTCGGTCCCCAAAGGCATGGCCCACACACCATCCAAGCTGGGGCCCCTGGAGCCACACCTCAGGACTGTGGCTTCCCTCTCCAGGGGAATTCTGCCATTTCCATTGGCCACAACCTTATAGATTAGGAGAAACCTCCAAACTCCCCGAGGCCATCCGAATAGTGTTGGCTGCCCAGGACAAACAGGGATGATCTTTCACAAGTTAGGAAACTACCTCCACTCAGACCCAGAGACAGATATCCCCATAGAATAAGATTGAAATGGACAGGCACTTAGGCCCTAATCAGATCCATTGCTTTTGTTTCCAGGCATCTCTCCTCAGAGGCCTGGTTTCCAATACCAGCATAGGGGGATTAATGAGGCACTCATCAGAAAAATCTCGTCTCCACATAGGAAATTTACTCTTTGGAGCTCTATAAAAACCTCTGTTTAGGAGAATCTTTCAGGGCCCCGGATCAAGCGCCCCATTCCAAGGTCTCCATGGACTTAAACCCACATTATGATCTATCCTCGGGAGCGTCCATGTCAACTCAACCCCCTTGGTTTCTCCCCCAGGGCCTGCAGATCAAACCTGCCTTGTCGCTAGGAGACAACTAGAATGGGAGGTGGGCTGCCTAGGCATCAATCCTTAGAACCCTACTCTGGAGTCATTCCATATGGGACATCCTAGAGCCATCCAACAGGTCTCAAGTGTCCCACAGAAGGAATCTTTGCAGTCTGGAGCATCTCAGAACTCCCATTGTGGGAAAATCTACATGGCCTCTTGAGACGCTCCACTTTATAAAGTGGCCATCATGGACAGAAACTCCAACCTGAGCAAACGTCTGATATTCGCCCTGACTTCAGGTGCATGAGATCTTGATTCAGCTCTGCAGACTGTGCCTTCTGTGCCCTCACCCCAAAAAATAAGCCTAGCTTGTGGTCCCAGACTACAGTCCTCACACCCCTGGCCCAAAAGCCCTACAGTTTGGCAATACTGGGGCCACAATGCAGCACTCTGCCTGCCCTCCCAGAGAAAAAACGTTGCCTTATGGAACTACCTAGAGACCCGAATGAGGATCAATTGAACGCCACTCGACTGCACCCCAAATATTCAGTCTACCCTGTCTAATGCCTTGTCTGACACAGCATGAGCCCACACCTCCAGACCTACGCTCAACAGCTGGCCGCACACTGAGCTCATTGGACCCAACAGGTCCTTAGGTCTTCATCTCTTCCCAACCTCGGTTTTCGGGTTTCAGAACCTAGACCTAAACTCCAATCACTGTCCAGCGGTGAACGTGATGCAGAAGTCACAACTCTTCCTTCGCCATGGCCAGAAACCTTGTGGTTGGCATATTCTCCAACGTTCAGTGTCGGAGAATCCAGCGTGGCCCATGAGGCCCTTCCCATGCTTGAGGGCCTTGTTGGCATAAATAGGCATTGTGACCCTCAGCATGAGCCCTGTCCTCAAGGAAGGCCTCTCAGTGTCTGAATCAAGAGCCCACATATTGGACTTGCCATGCCCCTAGGCCCCCAAACTAAAACAGAGGTGGGGTTGTCCAGTTGTCCCTCCCGAGGACTCTGCTCTGGAATCCCTCCTTTATTGGGACACATGAGGTACAAAAAATAAAATAAAATAAAATAAAAAACAGATAGGACTCCTCCCATCCCACAGAACATACACAAACTCTTGGGATTGGGTCAAATCCTCAGAGAAGGAAAGCCGTCCACAACCCATGAGGCCACGCCAGCATTCCACCCACATTGTTGACACAAATCCAGAGACAAAATCTGAGCAAGCACCTCAAACTCACACTTTTTCATATCCTGAAGTGTTATCACGGTTTGTAGATTGGGCGTGCCATAACTATGTCCCCAATCCTACGCGGAGTTTGTGTTTTCAGATTTTTGCTCCACAGGCCTGGCCCACACACCCTCAAGGTTGGGCCCCTAGAGCCAAACTCAGAACTTTGCCTGCCCTCTCCAGGGGATTTCTGCCCATTCCATTGACCACAAACCTATAGATTAGGAGAAACTCCAAAGTCCCGAGGCCATTCCAATATTATAGGTCGCCCAGGACAAACAGGGGAGATCTGACACAATCTGAGCAACTACCTCACCTCAGATACTTAGACACGTATCCCCAGCAAAGAGATTGAACCGGACAGGCACCTAGGCTCTAATCATATCCATTACTTTTGTTTTCAGTCATCTCTCCTCAGAGGCCTGTTTTCCAATACCAGCATATGGGAGATACCTTAGGCACTCATCAAAACAATTCTCTTCTCTACATAGGAAACATACTCTTTAGAGCTCCATCAAAACCTCCGGTTATGAACATCCCTCAAGGACCCGGATCAAGACCCCATTCCAAGGTCTCCATGGACACAAATGCACATTATGACCCATCCTCAACTCACCCATTTCAACACACCCGCCTCGGTTGCTCCACTAGATCAGGCAGATCGAACTTGCCTTGGCTCTATGAGACACCTGGAATGGGAGGCAGGCTGCCCAGGCATCCATCCTTAGAACCCTGCTCTGGATAACTTCCTTATGGGATGTCCTGGAGCCATCCACCGGTCTCACCTGTCCCACAGAAGGAATCATTGCGGTTTGGAGCATCTCACAATTCAAATCGTGGGAAAAACTCCATGTCCTCGTGACACCCTCCCCTTCATGAAGGGGCCGTCATGGACAGAAACTCCGACCTAAGCCAACGTCTGATCCTAGCTCTGTCTTCAGGTATACGGGATCTCGAATCATCTCTGCAGAAGGTGCCTGCCGTCCCTTCACCCCGAAATCTAAGTCTGGCTTGTGTTCTCAGAATTTTTTCCTCACACTCCTGGCCCACAAGCCTTCCAGTTTGGGAATTCTGGAGCCAGTATGTGACACTGTGTCTTCCCTCCAGAAGAAAAACGTTGCCCTCTGGGGCTACCCAGTAACCACAAATGAGTACCATCCTGCACGAAACTCGACTGCACCCCAATGATACAGTCTAGCCTGGACACTAATTCGCTGTCTGCCACAGCCTGAGCCTGCACCTCCCAACCCACACTCAACAGCTGGCCGAACACTGAGCACATCAGACACACAATGGCCTTAGGGCTTCATCTCTTCCCAACCTCAGTTTTCAGGCTTCAGAACCTAGACGTTAAATCCAATCACAGTCCAGGAGTGAAAGTGTTGCAGAAATTAGAACTCGTTCTTCCCCATGGCCAGAAAACTTGTGGTTGCCATATTGTGCAATGTTCAGTGTAGGAGAAACCAGCATGGTACATTAGGCCACGCCCTGACTTGAGGGGCTCCTTGGGCTCAAAAACACATTGTGAAACTCAGTGTGAGACCTATCCTCAAGGAAGGCCTCTCAATGTCTGGACCAAGAGCCCAAATATGAAGCTTGCCATGTTCTTAGGTCCCAATGTTAACCAGAGGTCTGGTTGTCCAGTCGCCCCTCCCCAGGACTCTGCTCTGGAATGCCTCTTTTGGTGGTCCACCTGAGGTAAAAAAAACAGAAAGACCTCCTCCCTTCCGACAGAATGACCCCAAACTCTTGGGATCGGGTCAAATCCCCAGAAAGAGAGCCTCATCGATGGCCCATGAGGACCCCCCGACATTCCATGGCAATCAGTGACACATTTCCAGAAAAAAAAAAAAAAAGCATGAGCAAGCACCTCACATTCGCCCTTTGTTCATATCCCGAAGAGTTCTCCTCACGGTCTATAGATCGGGCCGGCCATACCTACATCCTCCAACCTAAGTGGAGTTTGTGTTTTCAGACTTTTATTCCAAATAACCTTGGACCACACACGCTCCACACTTGGGTCCCTGGAGCCACACCTCAGGACTGTGCTTCCCGTTCAGGGGAATTCTTCCCATTCCATTGGCCACAACCTTGCAAATGAGGAAAAACCTCCAAAGTCACCGAGGCCATCCCAATAGTTTAGGCCGACCAGGACAAATAGGTGTGATCTCAAACCACCTGAGCAACTACCTCCACTCAGACAACAGATGTCCCCAGAGAACAATATTGAACCGGACAGGCCCCTAGGCCCTAATCAGATCCATTGCTTTGGTTTCCAGGCATCTCTCCTCAGAGGCCTCGTTTCCAATACCAGCATATGGTGGTTTCCTGAGGCACCAATAAGAACAAATCTCGTCTCCCCATGGAAAACTTGCTCATTGGACCTTTGTCATAACCTCTGGTTAGGAGAATCCTTCAGGGCCCTGGTGCCACTGCCCCATACCAAGGTCTCCATGGACTCAAACCAACATTAAGACCATCCTCAGGAAAGTCCATTCAACTCAGCCCCCTCTGTTGCTACCCCAAGCCAGCAGAACAAACGTTTCTTGTTGCTAGGAGACAATTGGAATGTGAGGCTGCTGCCCAGGCATCCATACTTAGAACCCTGTTCTGGAAAAATACCTTATAAGACGTCCTGGAGCCATCCAACAAATCTTAATTGTCCCACAGAAGGAATCCTTGCGGTTTGGAGCATCTCACAACTCCAATAGTGGCAAAACCCCCATGGCCTCATAATGCCCCCTCTTCTTGAAGGGGCCAAAAAGGAAAGAAACCCAAACCTGAGCCAAATTCTGATCCTCGACCTAACTTCAGACGCATGAGATCTCAATTCAGCTCTGCAGAGTGTGCCTGCCATGCCCTTGCCCCGAAACCTAAGCCTAGCTTGTGTTCTCAGCTTCCGTCCTCACTCTCCTGGCCCACAAGCCCTCCAGTTTGGGAATTCCGAAGCCACAATGCAGCACTCTGCCTGCCCTCCAGAAGAAAAACTTTGCCCTATGCTGCTAATAAGAAACCCCAAATGATTTTCTAATGCATGTCACTCGATGTTAAAGCAATTATACAGCCTACCCTGTATACTAATGCCCTGTCTGGCACAGCCTGAGACAAGACATCCCAAACGACACCCAGACAGCTGGCCCCAACCTGGACACATAGGACCCGCTATTGCTGTATGTCGTCATCTCTTCCCAACCTCGGTTTTCAGGCTTCAGAACCTAGACCTTAAATCCAATCATAGTCCAGGAGTGAAAGTGTTGCAGAAATTAGAACTCCTTCTTCCCCATGGCCAGAAAACTTGTGGTTGCCATATTGTGCAATGTTCAGTGTAGGAGAAACCAGCATGGTACATTAGGCCACGCCCTGACTTGAGGGGCTCCTTGGGCTCAAAAACACATTGGGAAACTCAGTGTGAGACCTATCCTCAAGGAAGGCCTCTCAGTGTCTGGACCAAGAGCCCACATATGGGGCTTGCCATGTTCTTAGGTCCCAATGTTAACCAGAGGTCTGGTTGTCCAGTTGACCCCACCCACGACTCTGCTCTGGAATCCCTCTTTTGCTGGTCCACCTGAGGTAAAAAAAAAAAACAAATAAACAAAAAAAAAAATAAACAAAAAAAAACAGAAAGGCCTCCTCCCTTCAGACAGAATGACCCCAAACCCTTGGGATCGGGTTAAATCCCCAGAAAGGGAGCTTCATCGATGGCCCATGAGGACACCACGACATTTCATGGCAATCGGTGACACATTTCCAGAAAAAAAAAAAAAAAAAAAGCATGAGCAAGCACCTCACATTCGCCCTTTGTTCATATCCCTTGGAGTTCTCCTCACGGTCTATAGATCGGGCCGGCCATACATACATCGTCTAACCTAAGTGGAGTTTGTGTTTTCAGACTTTTGTCCAAATAGCCCTGGACCACAAACGCTCCACACTTGGGTCCCTGGAGCCACACCTCAGGACTGTGCTTCCCTTTCAAGGGAATTCTTCCCATTCCATTGGCCACAACCTTGCAAATGAGGAAAAACCTCCAAAGTCACCGAGGCCATCCCAATAGAGTAGGCCGCGCAGGACAAACAGGGGTGATCTCAAACCAGCTGAGCAACTACCTGCACTCAGACAAGAGATGTCCCCAGAGAAAAATATTAAACCGGACAGGCCCCTAGGCCCTAATCAGATCCATTGCTTTGGTTTCCAGGCATCTCTCCTCAGAGGCCTCGTTTCCAATACCAGCATATGGTGGTTTCCTGAGGCACCAATAAGAACAAATCTCGTCTCCCCATGGAAAACTTGCTCATTGGAGCTTTGTCATAACCTCTGGTTAGGAGAATCCTTCAGGGCCCTGGTGCCACTGCCCCATACCAAGGTCTCCATGGACTCAAACCAACATTAAGACCATCCTCAGGAAAGTCCATTTCAACTCAGACCCCTATGTTGCTACCCCAAGCCAGCAGATCAAACGTTTCTTGTTGCTAGGAGACAATTGGAATGTGAGGCTGGCTGCCCAGGCATCCATATTTAGAACGCTGTTCTGGAAAAATACCTTATAAGACGTCCTGGAGCCATCCAACAAATCTTAATTGTCCCACAGAAGGAATCCTTGCGGTTTGGAGCATCTCACAACTCCAATAGTGGAAAAACCCCCATGGCCTCATAATCCCCCCTCTTCTTGAAGGGGCCAACATGGACAGAAACTCAACCCTGAGGTAAGTCTGAACCTCGACTGACTTCAGACGCATGAGATCTCAATTCAGCTCTGCAGAGTGTGCCTGCCATGTCCTTGCCCCGAAACCTAAGCCTAGCTTGTGTTCTCAGCTTCCGTCCTCAATCTCCTGGCCCACAAGCCCTCCAGTTTGGGAATTCCGAAGCCACAATGCAGCACTCTGCCTGCCCTCCAGAAGAAAAACTTTGCCCTATGCTGCTAATAAGAAACCCCAAATGATTTTCTAATGCATGCCACTCGATTGTAAAGCAATTATACAGCCCACCCTGTATACTAATGCCCTGTCTGGCACAACCTGAGACAAGACATCCCAAACGACACCCAGACAGCTGGCCCCAACCTGGACACATTGGACCCGCTATTGCTGTAGGTCGTCATCTCTTCCCAACCTCGGTTTTCAGGCTTCAGAACCTAGACCTTATCTCCAATCACTGCCCAGGGGTGAACGTGATGCAGAAATTAGAATTCCTCCTTCCCCATGGCCAGAAACCTTGCGGTTGGCATGTTGTCCAACAATCAATTGGGAAAACCTGCATTGTCCGAAAGGCCACGCCAGTGCTTGAGGGCCGCCTAGGGCACAGACATGCATTGTGACCTGCAGCGTGAGTCCCGTATTAAAGTAACGCCTCTCAGTGGCTGGACCAAGATCCTGCATATGGGGCTTGTCATATCCATAAGCCCCCAGGCTTAACCAGAGGGCGAGTATTCCAGTTGTCAGTACCCACTGCTATGCTCTAGAATCCCTCTACTGGGGGGACACATGAAGCAGAAAACAGGACACTTCCCTTCCCACAGAATGACCCCAAACTCTTGGGGGCTGGACAAACTACCAGAGAGGGAGACTTCTACGACCCATGAGGCAACTCCTACATTAAACGGCCATTGTGGACAAAACATCCAGAGACAAAAGCCTGAGCGACTGCCTCCCTCTCACCCTTCTTTCATATCCAGAGGAGCTCCCCTCATGGACTGTAGATCAGACCTGCCATAACCTCGGCCCCAAACCTGAGCTGAGTTAGGGTTTTTGGATGTCTGTCTGCACAGCCATGGCCCACACAGCCTCCAGGCTGGGGTCTCTGGAGCCACACCACAGAACTGTGCCTGCTCTCTCCTAAGAAACTGCCCATTCCATTGGCCACAACTCTACAAAATAGTAGAAACCTCAAGGTCCCCAAGGACATCCCACTACCGCAAGCCGCACTGGACAAATAGGGGCATTATGACACAAGCTGAGCAACTACTACCTCCATGCAGACACACAGACAGATATCCGCAGAGACAGAAGATTGAACCAGACAGGCCCCTAGGCCCTATTATGAACTCTTGCTTTGGTGTCCAGGTATCACTCCTCAGAGGCCTGGGTTCGAAGACCAGCATACGGGGCTTTCCTGAGGCACCAGACAGAAGACCTCTCATCTCCACATGGGAAGCTTCCTTGTTGGAGTTGTGTCAAGCCCTTCGGGTTGGAGAATCCTGCAGAGTCCCTTAGCTACTGCCACATTCCAAGGTCTCCATGGCCAACAACCCACATTATGACTCATCCTCAGCAGAGTCCATTTAAACTCAGCCTTCTGGGTAGCTCACCCAAGAGCCCGCAGATTGAGCGTGCCTTGTCTCGACCAGGCAATGGGAAGGTGAGTTGGCGTTTCTCGGCATCCATGCTTAGGCCCCTGCTCTCGAGTCTTTTTGTATGGGGCATCCTGGAACCATCCAATAGTACTCGACTGTCCTGAAGAAGGAAACTTTGAAGTTTGGAGCAGCTCACAACTCCCAGCATAGGGAAACCTCCCTGGCCTCATGACGCCCCCACCCCCTTCAGGAAGGGGCCGTCATGGACACATACTCCAGCTTGAGGCAACATCTGATACTCGCCCTGACCTCACCTGCAGGAGATCTCGATTCAGCCTTGCAGAGTGGGCCTGCCATGCTCTTGGCCCCAAAACTCGTGCTAGCTTGTGTTTTCAGACTTCCTTCCTCACAATCCTGGCCACACCCCTCCAGTTTGGCAATTCTGGAGACACAATGCAGCACTCTGCCTGCCCTCCGGAAGAAAAATGTTGCCCTATAGCGCTAACCGGAAACACCAAATGAGTAACAACCTGCATGCCACTCGACCATACCCCAATTATACAGTCTAGCCTGTGCACTAAAGCCCTGTCTGACACAGCCTGAGGGCAGACCTCCAGTCCAACACCCAGACAGCTGGCCGTACACAGAGCATATCACACCCACAATGGCTTTAGGCCATCATCTCTACCCAACCTCAGTTTTCACCTTCAGAACCTAGACCTTATCTCCACTCACTGCTCAGGAGTGAACGTGATGCAAGAATCAGAACTTCTCCTTCGCCTTGGCAAGAAACCTAGTGGTTGGCATGTTTTCCAATGTTCATTGTAGGAGAAAGCACCATGGACTAAGAGGCCCCACCTATCCCTGAGGGCCACAATGTGCACAAACACACATTGTGACACTCAGCGTGAGCCCTATCCTCATGTAAAGCCTCTTAGTGACTGGAACAACAGCCCACATATGGGGCTTGCCAAGCCCCTAGTCCCCCAATCTCAACCAGAGTTCGAGATGTCTAGTCACCCCTACTCAGGGCTTTACTCTGGAATCCCTCTTTGGTGGGACAACTGAGGTAAAAAAAAAAATACATAAAGGACTCTTCCCATCCACAGAATGATCCCAACCACTTGGGATCAGGCCAAATCACCAGAGAAAGAATTGTCCATGGCCCTTGAGGACACCGCGACATTCCACGGCCACCGTTGACACAAAATCCAGAGACAAAAGCCTGAGCAAGCGCCACATACTCGCCCTTTGTTCATATCCCGGAAAATTCTCACGGTCTGTAGATCGAGCCTTCATACATACATCCCCAAACCTAAGCTGAGTTTGTGTTTTCAGACTTCTGTCCCCACAGGCATGGCCCACACACCATCCAAGTTGGAGCCCCTGGAACCACACCTCAGGACTGTGGCTTACCTCTCCAGGGGAATTCTGCATTTCCATTGGCCACAACCCTATAGATTAGGAGTATCCTCCAATCTCCACGAGGCCATCCGAATAGTGTTGGCTGCCCAGGACACACAGGGATGATCTTTCACAAGTTAGGAAACTACCTCCACTCAGACCCAGAGACAGATATCCCCATAGAATAAGATTGAACTGGACAGGCACTTAGGCCCTAATCAGATCCATTGCTTTTGATTCCAGTCATCTCTCCTCAGAGGCCTGGTTTCCAATACCAACATATGGGAGATTCCTTAGGCACTCATTAAAACAATTCTCTTCTCTACATAGGAAACATAATCTTTAGAGCTCCATCAAAACCTCCGTTATGAACATCCCTCAAGGCCCCGGATCCAGCACCCCATTCCAATGTCTACATGGACACAAATGCACATTATGACCTATCCTCAACTCACCCATTTCAACACACCCGCCTCGGTTGCTCCCCTGGATTCAGCAGATAGAACTTGCCTTGGCTCTATGAGACACCTGGAATGGGAGGCAGGCTGCCCAGGCATCCATCCTTAGAACCCTGCTCTGGATAACTTCCTTATGGGATGTCCGGGAGCCATCCAACAGGTCTCACCTGTCCCACAGAAGGAATCATTGCGGTTTGGACCATCTCACAATTCCCATCGTGGGAAAACCTCCATGTCCTCGTGACATGGAGAAACCAGCATTCACCCTGTGGCACCGCCAATTCTAGAGTGCGAAGAGGACATAAACACGCATTGTGACCAACAGCGTGAGCCCTGTACTCTAGTAAGTACTCTCAGTGGCTCGAACATTAGATGTCATAATGGGCTTGACTAGTCCCTAGGCCCCAATTTGTAACCAGATTTCTGGTTGTCCAGTCGGCCCTCACCAGGGCACTACTCTGGATCCCTCATTTGGTTGGACACCTGAGGTTAAAAAACAAAACAATGCAAATCAACAACAACAACAAATCGGACTTCTACCATCCCACAGAATGACCCCAAAATCTTGCGACGGGGCCAAACCCCCAGAGAGTAAGACTCGTCCATTTCCCATGAAGTCACCCGGAAATTTCACGACCATGAGTGACACGATATCCAGAGACAAACACTTGAGCAAGAGCCTCACACTCGCCCTTTTTTCATATCCCGAAGAGTTCTCCTCATGATCTGTAGATCAGTCCTGCCATACCTATGACCCGAAAAATAAGCCGAGTTTGTGTTTTCAGACAACTGTCCAAACAGCTCTGGCCTACACACCCTACAGGCTCAGGCCCCTGGAGCCAAACCTGAGGACTCATCTACATATGGGCAACTTGCACGTTGGAGCTGTGTCAAAGCCTATCTTTGGAAAAACCCTTCAGGACCCCAGTGCAACCGCTTCATTCCAAGGTCTCCATAGATACAAAAACACATTAGGACCCATCCACAAAAGAGTCCATTTCAACTCAGCTTCCTTGGTTACTCCCCCAGATCCAGCAGATCTAACCTGTCTTGTTGCTAGGACACAATTCGAATGCGAGGTGGGCTACCCAGCCTTCCATCCTTAGAACCCTGCTTGGAATCGTTGGCCTGGAGCCAACGAACAGGTCTCAATTGTCCTGCAGAAGAATCTTAGCAGTTTGGAGCTTCTCACAACTAACATCGAGGGAAAACCCCCATCGCCTCGTGACCCCCCCCTTCATGAAGGGGCATTCAGGGACAGAAACAACAACCTGAGGGATCATCTGATCCTCGCCCTGACTTCAGAAGCACGAGAACTCGATTCAGGTCTGTAGATTGTTCCTGCCTTGTCCTCACCCAGAAACCTAAGCCTAGCTTGTGTTCTCAGATTTCCGTCCTCAGACTGCTGGCCCACAAGCCTCCAGTTTGCAAACCATAACTATAATGCAGCACTCTGCCTGCCCTCAGGAAGAAAAACATTGCCCTGTGGGGCTACCCAGAAACCCCAAATGGGGATCAACCTGCACGCCATTCGACTGTACCCCAAATATATAGGCTGACCTCTGCACTCTTGCCCTTTCTGACACAGCCTGAGCCTGGATTTCCTGGCCCCCCCCAAAAAGCTGGCCGCTCACTGAGCACATCGGACCCGCCTTGCCCTTAGGTCGTCATCTGTTCCCAACCTCGTTTGTCAAGTTTCAGAACCTAGACCTTATCTCCAATCACTGCCCAGACTTGAAAGTGATGCAGAAATCACAACTCCTTCCCCATGGCAGGAAACCATGTGGTTGGCATGTTGTCCAATGTTCAGTGTAGTTGAAAACAGTGTGGCCCATGAGGCCCCGCCGATGGTTGAAGGCCACATTGGTCAAAATCACACATTGTGACCCTCACCCTGATCCCAGTCCTCAGGTAAGGCCTCTCAGGGGCTGGATTAAGAGACAGCATAGGGTTTTTCTCGAGGCACCCATCAGAACAAATCTCGTCTCCACAAGGGAACTTGTGCATTGAGCTATGTCAAAAGCTTAGGAGAATACTTCAGTGTCCCGGTGCCACCGCTCCATTTTAAGGCCCTCATGGACACAAAAACACATTAGGACCCATCCTCAGGAAAGTCCATTTTAAGTCAGCCACCCCTGTTGCTCCCTCAGAGCCATCAGATCTAAACTGTCTTGTTGCTAGGAGACAATTGGAATGCGAGGCCGGCTTCCCAGACATCCATCCTCGAACGGTGCCCTGGATTCATTCCATATGGGATGTCCTGAAGCTGCCCAACAGGTCTCAATTGTCCCGCAGAATGAATCCTTGAAGGGGGCATCCCAAAACTCCCAACGTAGGAAAACCTCCATGGCCTCGAGATTCCACTCCCTTCATGAGGGGCCGTCATGCACAGAAACTCCAACCTGAGCCAACGTCTGATCCTCGCCCTGACTTCAGATGCATGAGATATTGGTTCAGATCTACAGTGTTCCCTGCCGTGTCCTCGTCCTGAAACCCAAGTCTAGCTTGTGTTCTCAGACTTCCGTCCTCACACTCCTAAACACGAAGCCCTCAAGTTTGGCAATTCCGGACCGACAATGAAGCACTCTTCCTGCCCTCTAGAAAACAAATTTTGCCTAATGAGCTGCCTAGATAACTTATATGAGGATAAATCTACATGGCACTCGACTGTACCCAAATTATATAGTCTAACCTGGGCACTAATGCACTGTATGACACAACCTGAGCCCGGACCTCCTGAACAACACCCAGACAGCTGACCACACACTGAGAACATCAGACCCGCCATGGCCTTAGGTCATCATCTCTTCCCTACCTCAGTTTTCAGGCTTCAGAACATAGACCTTATCTCCAATCACTTCCCAGGGGTGCCTGTGATGCAGAAATCAGAACTCTTCCTTACCCAAGGCAAGAAATCTTATGGTTGGCATGTTGTCCAACGTTCAGTGTAGGAGAAACCAGGATTCAAAATGAGGCCCCGCCCATTCTTGTTTGCGATGTGGGCATAAACACGCATTGTGACCCTCAGCGTGAGTCCTGACCTCTAGTAAGTCCTCTCAGTGGCTCGAACATTAGATGTCATAATGGGCTTGACATGTCCCTAGGCCCAAATTTGTAACCAGATTTCTGGTTGTCCAGTCGGCCCTCCCCAGGGCTCTACTCTGGAATCCCACATTTGGTGGGACATCTGAGGTTAGAAAACAAAACAAAGTAAATCAACAACAACAACAAAACGGACTTCTTCCATCCCACAGAATGACCCCAAAATCTTGCGACGGAGCCAAACCCCCAGAGAGTAAGACTCGTCCATTTCCCATGAAGTCACCCGGCAATTTCACGACCATGAGTGACACGATATCCAGAGACAAAAACTTGAGCACGAGCCTCACACTCGCCCTTTTTTCATATCCCGAAGTGTTCTCCTCATGGTCTGTAGATCAATCCTGCCATACCTATGACCCGAAACATAAGCCGCGTTTGTGTTTTCAGACAACTGTCCAAACAGCTCTGCCTACACACCCTACAGGCTCAGGCCCCTGGAGCCAAACCTGAGGACTGTACTTGCCCTCCCAAGGGAATTGTATGTGCCCATTCCAATGGCCACAACCTACTAATAGGATAAACCTCCAAACTCCCTGGGGCCATCCCAATAGTGGTGGCTTCCCAGGACAAACAGGGGCAATCTGAGCCCATCTGAGCACCTACATGCACTCAGACGCATAGACTGATGTCCCCAGAGGTAAAAAGGTACGAACAGGCCCTTAGGCACTATTAGGATTCATTGTTGTGGTATCCAGTCATCTCTCCTCAGAGGCCTGGATTTCAATACCAGCATATGGCTGTTTCCTGACTCATCCGTCAGAACAAATCTCATCTACATATGGGAAACTTGCACGTTGGAGCTGTGTCAAAACCTCTGTTTGAAAAAACCCTTCAGGACCCCAGTGCCACCGCTTCATTCCAAGGTCTCCATAGACACAAAAACATATTAGGATCCATCCACAGGAGAGTCCATTTCAACTCAGATCCAGATTGCTCCCCCAGATCCAGCAGATATAACCTGTATTGTTGCTAGGACACAATTGGAATGCAAGGTGGGCTACCCAGGCATCCATCCTTAGAACCCTGCTCGGAATCGTTGGCCTGGAGCCAACCAACATGTCTCAATTGTCCTGCACAAGAATCTTTGCAGTTTGGGGCTTCTCACAACTAACATCGTGGGAAAACCCCCACGACCTCGTGACCCCGCCCCTTCATGAAGGGGCCATCAGGGTCAGAAACACCAACCTGAGGGATCATCTGATCCTCGCCCTGACTTCAGAAGCACGAGATCTTGATTCAGGTCTGTAGATTGTTCCTGCCTTGTCCTCACCCAGAAACCTAAGCCTAGCTTGTGTTCTCAGATTTCCGTCCTCAGACTACTGGCCCACAAGCCTCCAGTTTGCAAACCATAACTATAATGCAGCCCTCTTCCAGCCTTCAGGAAGAAAAACATTGCCCTCTGGGGTTACCCAGATACCCAAATGAGGATCAATCTGATGTCCCCAGAAGAAAAAAGGAATGAACAGGCCACTAGGCACTAATCGGATCCATTGCTATGATTTCCAGACATGTCTCCTCAGAGGCCTGGATTTCAATACCAGCATATGGCTGTTTCTTGACTCACCCATCAGAACAAATCTCATCTACACATGGGAAACTTGCACGGTGGAGCTGTGTCAAAGTCTCTGTTAGAAGAACCCATCAGGGACCCAGTGCCACCGCTTCATTCCAAGGTCTCCATAGACACAAAAACATATTAGGACACATCCACAGGAGAGTCCATTTCAACTCAGCCTCCTCAGTTGCTCCCCCAAATCCAGCAGATATAACCTTTCTTGTAGCTAGGAGAAAATTGGAATGCGAGGTGGGGTACCCAGCCATCCATCCTCAGAACCATGCTTGGAATCCTTGGCCTGGCGCCAACTAACAGGTCTCAATTGTTTGGAGAAGAATCTTTGCAGTTTGGAGCTTCTCACAAATCCCATCGTGCGAAAACCCCCATGGCCTCGTGATTCCCCCCCTTCAATAAGGGGCCATCAGGGACAGAAAGTTTAACCTGAAGATCATCTGATCCTCACCCTGACTTCAGATGCACGAGATCTCGATTCAGGTCTGTAGATTGTGACGCCCATGTCCTCACCCATAAAAACTAAGCCTAGCTTGTGTTCTCAGACTTCAGTCCTCAGACTACTGGCCCACAAGCCCTCCAGTTTGGCAATCCAGAAGTACAATGTGGCACTCTGCCTGCTCCCTGGAAGAAGAACATTGCCCTCTGGGGCTACCCAGAAACCCCAAATGAGGATCAACCTGCACGCCATTTGGCTGTACAACAAATATATAGGTTGAAGTGGGCACAATTGCCCATTCTGAAACAGCCTGAGCCTGGAACTCCTGGTCCCACCAAGACAGCTGGCCGCACACTGAGCACATCGGACCCGCCATGGCCTTAGGTCGTCGTCTCTACCCAACCTCGGTTTTCAGGCTTCAGAACCTAGACCTTATCTCCAATCACTGCCCAGGGTTGAAAATGTTGCAGAAATCCGAACTCGTTCCCTTGGCAAGAAACCTCGTGGTTGGCATGTTGTCCAACGTTCAGTGTAGTTGAAACCAGTGTGGCACATGAGACCCAGCCCATGCTTGAGGGCCACATTGGTCACAAACACACATTGTGACCCTCACCCTGAGCCCGGTCCTCAGGCAAGGCCTCTCAGTGGCTGCATGAAGAAACAGCATTTTGGGCTTGCCATGCCCCTAGACCCCAATTTTTAACCATAGTTCGGCTTGTCCCTTCACTCTTGCCCAGGGCTCTGCTTTGGAATTCCTCTTTTGGTGGGACACCTCAGGTAACAAACCTGAAAGGAGTCCTCCCATCCCACAGATTCACGAAAAAGAATTGGGATAGGTCCAAATCCACAGAGAGGAAGATTCGTCCATGGCCCATGAGGCCTCCCCGACATTCCACGGCCATCGCTGATACAAAATCCAGAGACAAAAGCCTGAGCAAGCGCCTCAGACTCGCTCTTTCTTCTATCCTGAAGAGTTCTTCTCATGATTTGTAGTTCGGCCGTGCCATACCTACGTCCCCAAACCTAAGCTGAGTTTGTGTTTTTTGAGTTCTGTCCTCAAAGTCCTGGGCCACACACCCTCCAGGCTGGGCCCCTGGAACCACACATTAGGACTGTGCCTAACCAATCCATGGGAATTCTGCCCATTCCATTATCCAAAACCGTACAAATTAGGAGAAACCTCCAAATTCCCTGAGGCCATACCAATGGTGTAGGTTGTCCGGGACAAAAAAGGGCCGTCTGACTCCAGCTGAGCATCTACCTCCACTCATACCATAGATGGATGTCCCCAGAGAAGAAGATTGACCAGACAGGACCCCAGGCCATAATGGGATCCATAGCTTTGGTTTACAGGCATGTCTCCTCAAAAGCCTGTTTTACAATACCAGCTGAAGGCTTCTCCAGAGGCACCCATCAGAACAAATCTCGTCTACACATGGGAAACTTGCATGTTGGAGCTCTCTCAAAGCCTCTGGTTAGAAGGACATTTCAGGTTCCCGGTGCCAGCGCCTCATTCCAAGGTCTCCATGGAGACACACCCACATTAGGACCCATCCACAGGAGAGTCCATTTCAACTCAGCCCCCTCAGTTGCTCCCCCTGATCCAGCAGATCTAACCCGTCTTGTCGCTAGGAGATGATTGGAATGAGAGGCAGGCTTCCCAGCCATCCATACTTAGAACCATTCTCAGAATCATGCAGTATGGGAAGTCCTGGAGCCAACCAACAGGTCTCAATAGTCCCGCAGAAGAATCTTTACTGTTTGGAGCATCTCACAACTCCCATCGTGGGAGAACCTCCATGGCCTCGTGATCCCGCCCCCTGCGCTTCATGAAGGGGCCATCAGGGACAGAAGCTCCAACCTGAGCGATCGTCTGATCCTCGCCCTGACTTCAGATGCAGGACATCTTGATTCAGCTCTGCAGAGTGTGCCTGCCGTGCCCTTGCCCAGAAACATAAGTCTAGTTTGTGTTCTCAACTTCCATCCTCACATTCCTGGCCCACAAGCCCTCCAGTTTGGCAATTCCAGAACTACAAGGCAGCACTCTGCCTGCTTTCCGGAAGAAAAACATTGCCCTCTGGGGCTACCCAGATTTCCCAAATGAGGATCAACCTGCATGCCACTTGACTGGACCCCAATTATACAGGCTGCCCTGTGCACTACTGCCCTTTCTGGCACAGCCTGAGACTGAACCTCCTGGCTCGCACCCACCCAGCTAGCCACACACTGAGCACATCGGACTCGCCATGGCCTTAGGCCTTCATCTCTTTCGAACCTCGGTTTTCAGGCTTCAGAACCTAAACCTTATCTCCAGTCACCACCCAGGGTTGAACATGATTCAGGAATCAGAACTTCCCCATGGCAAGAAACCTTGTGGTTGGCATGTTGTCCAACGTAAAGTGTAGTTGAAACCAGTGTGGCCCATGAGGCCCTGCAGATGCTTGAGGTCCAAGTCGGTCACAAACATGCATTGTGACCCTCAACGTGAGCCCAGTTCTCAAGTAAGGCCTCTCAGTGGCTGGACCAAAAGACAGCATATTGGGCTTGCCATGCCCCTAGGCCCCAATTTTTAACCAGATTTCTGGTTGTCCAGTCGCCCCTCCCCAGGGCTCGGCTTTGGAATCCCTCTTTTGGTGGGACACCTGAGGTAACAAACTGAAAGGACTCCTCCCATCCCACAGTTTGACCCAAAACAATTGCAATCAGGCCAAATCCACAGAGCGGAAGACTCGTCCATGGCCCATGAGGCCTCCCCGACATTCCACGCCCATCGTTGTCACAAAATACAGAAACAAAAGCCTGAACAAGTGCCTCACAATCTCTCTTTCTTCATATCCGGAAGAATTCTCCTCACGATCTGTAGATCGGGCCTGCCATACCTACGTCCCTAAACCTAAACTGAGTTTGTGTTTTAGACTTCTGTCTCCACAGTCCTGGTGCACACACCCTGCAGGGTGGGGCCCCTGGAGCCACATATGAAAACTGTGCCTTCCCTCTCCACGGGAATTCTGCCCATTCCATTGTCCATAATCATAAAATTAGGAGAAACCTCCAAAGTCCCCAAGGCCTTCACAATAGTGTAGGCCGCCTGGGACAAACAAGGGCCATCTGACACCAGCTGAGCATCTAACTCCACTAATACCTTAGATGGATGTACACAGAGAAGAAGATTCAACCGGACAGGCCCCTAGGCTCTAAACGGAGCCATTGCTTTGGTTTCCAGTTATCTCTCTTCAGAGGCCTATATTCCAATAACAGTATATGGGGGTTTCCTGAGGCACCAATCAGAACAAATCTCGTCTCCACATGGGAAACTTGTCCTTTGGAGATGTCTCAAAACCTCCGGTTAGGAGAATCCTTCAGGGCCCATGTGCCAACGCCCCATTCCAAGGTCTCCATGGACACAAACCCACATTAGCATCCATCCTCAGGAGAGTCCATTTCAACTCAGCCCCCTTGGTTGCTCTGACAGAGCCAGCATATCAAACCTGTCTATTTGCTAGGAGACAACTGCAATGTGAGGCGGGCTTCCCATGCATCCATCCTTAGATCCCTGCTCTGGTGTCATTCTGTATGGTATGTACTGGAGTGATACAAAAGGTCTCAATTGTTGATCAGAAGGAATCCTTGTTGTTTGGAGCATCTCCCAACTCCCATCGTGGGTAAACCTCCATGGACTGGAGATGCTGTCCCCTTCATAAAGTGGCCAGAATGGACAGAAATTCAAACCTAAGCCTAGGTTTGAACCTCGCCCTGACTTCAGATTCATGATATCCCGATTCAGATCTGCAGAGGGGGCCTGCCGTGCCCTTGCCCAGAACCTATGCCTAACATGTGTTCTCAGACTTATGTCCTCACACTCCCCGCCCACAAGGCATCCACTTTGGAAATTCCGGAGCCACAATGCAGCACTCTGCCTGTCCTCCAGAAGAAAAACATTGCCCTTGGGGCTACCCAGAAATGCCAAATAAAGATCAACCTGCACGGCACTCAGTTGTACCCCAATTATACAATCTACCCTGGGCACTAATGCCCTGTCTGACACAGCCCAAGCTTGGACCTCCCGACCAACACCCAGACAGCTGGCTCCACGCTGAGCATATCGGACCCGACATGGCCTTAGGTCGTCATCTCTTCCCAACCTCGGTTTTCAGACTTCACAACCTAGACCTTATCTCCAATCACTACCCAGGGGTGAATGACATGCAGAAATCAGAATTAATACTTCCCCATGGCAAGAACTCATGTGGTTGACATGTTGACTATCATTCAGTGTAGGAGAAACAAGCATGCACCATGAGTCCCCACCCATGCTTGAGTACCACGAGGGCATAAACACGCATTGTGACCCTCAGCATGAGTTCTGTCCTCAATGAAGGCCTCTCAGTGGCTGGACCATTAGAAGGCATATTGGGCTTGCCATGCCCCTAGGCACGTATTTTTAGTTAGATTTCTTATTGTCCAGGGCTCTGCTCTGGAATCCCTCTTTTGGTGGGACACCTTAGTTACAAAACTGAATCCCACAGATTAACCCAAAACAATTGGGATCTGGCCAAATCCACAGAGAGAAAGACTCTTCCATGGCCCATGAGGACTCCTCGACATTCCACGGCCATCATTGACACAAAATCCAGGGGCAAAAGCCTGACAAGTGTCACACTTTCACCCTTTATTCAGATCCCAAAAAGTTCTCCTCATAGTCTGTAAATCGGGCCTGCCATACCTACGTCCCCAAACCTAAGCTGAGTTTGTGTTTTTTGAGTTCTGTCCTCAAAGTCCTGGGCCACACACCCTCCAGGCTGGGCCCCTGGAACCACACATTAGGACTGTGCCTAACCAATCCATGGGAATTCTGCCCATTCCATTATCCAAAACCGTACAAATTAGGAGAAACCTCCAAATTCCCTGAGGCCATACCAATGGTGTAGGTTGTCCGGGACAAAAAAGGGCCGTCTGACTCCAGCTGAGCATCTACCTCCACTCATACCATAGATGGATGTCCCCAGAGAAGAAGATTGACCAGACAGGACCCCAGGCCATAATGGGATCCATAGCTTTGGTTTACAGGCATGTCTCCTCAAAAGCCTGTTTTACAATACCAGCTGAAGGCTTCTCCAGAGGCACCCATCAGAACAAATCTCGTCTACACATGGGAAACTTGCATGTTGGAGCTCTCTCAAAGCCTCTGGTTAGAAGGACATTTCAGGTTCCCGGTGCCAGCGCCTCATTCCAAGGTCTCCATGGAGACACACCCACATTAGGACCCATCCACAGGAGAGTCCATTTCAACTCAGCCCCCTCAGTTGCTCCCCCTGATCCAGCAGATCTAACCCGTCTTGTCGCTAGGAGATGATTGGAATGAGAGGCAGGCTTCCCAGCCATCCATACTTAGAACCATTCTCAGAATCATGCAGTATGGGAAGTCCTGGAGCCAACCAACAGGTCTCAATAGTCCCGCAGAAGAATCTTTACTGTTTGGAGCATCTCACAACTCCCATCGTGGGAGAACCTCCATGGCCTCGTGATCCCGCCCCCTGCGCTTCATGAAGGGGCCATCAGGGACAGAAGCTCCAACCTGAGCGATCGTCTGATCCTCGCCCTGACTTCAGATGCAGGACATCTTGATTCAGCTCTGCAGAGTGTGCCTGCCGTGCCCTTGCCCAGAAACATAAGTCTAGTTTGTGTTCTCAACTTCCATCCTCACATTCCTGGCCCACAAGCCCTCCAGTTTGGCAATTCCAGAACTACAAGGCAGCACTCTGCCTGCTTTCCGGAAGAAAAACATTGCCCTCTGGGGCTACCCAGATTTCCCAAATGAGGATCAACCTGCATGCCACTTGACTGGACCCCAATTATACAGGCTGCCCTGTGCACTACTGCCCTTTCTGGCACAGCCTGAGACTGAACCTCCTGGCTCGCACCCACCCAGCTAGCCACACACTGAGCACATCGGACTCGCCATGGCCTTAGGCCTTCATCTCTTTCGAACCTCGGTTTTCAGGCTTCAGAACCTAAACCTTATCTCCAGTCACCACCCAGGGTTGAACATGATTCAGGAATCAGAACTTCCCCATGGCAAGAAACCTTGTGGTTGGCATGTTGTCCAACGTAAAGTGTAGTTGAAACCAGTGTGGCCCATGAGGCCCTGCAGATGCTTGAGGTCCAAGTCGGTCACAAACATGCATTGTGACCCTCAACGTGAGCCCAGTTCTCAAGTAAGGCCTCTCAGTGGCTGGACCAAAAGACAGCATATTGGGCTTGCCATGCCCCTAGGCCCCAATTTTTAACCAGATTTCTGGTTGTCCAGTCGCCCCTCCCCAGGGCTCGGCTTTGGAATCCCTCTTTTGGTGGGACACCTGAGGTAACAAACTGAAAGGACTCCTCCCATCCCACAGTTTGACCCAAAACAATTGCAATCAGGCCAAATCCACAGAGCGGAAGACTCGTCCATGGCCCATGAGGCCTCCCCGACATTCCACGCCCATCGTTGTCACAAAATACAGAAACAAAAGCCTGAACAAGTGCCTCACAATCTCTCTTTCTTCATATCCGGAAGAATTCTCCTCACGATCTGTAGATCGGGCCTGCCATACCTACGTCCCTAAACCTAAACTGAGTTTGTGTTTTAGACTTCTGTCTCCACAGTCCTGGTGCACACACCCTGCAGGGTGGGGCCCCTGGAGCCACATATGAAAACTGTGCCTTCCCTCTCCACGGGAATTCTGCCCATTCCATTGTCCATAATCATAAAATTAGGAGAAACCTCCAAAGTCCCCAAGGCCTTCACAATAGTGTAGGCCGCCTGGGACAAACAAGGGCCATCTGACACCAGCTGAGCATCTAACTCCACTAATACCTTAGATGGATGTACACAGAGAAGAAGATTCAACCGGACAGGCCCCTAGGCTCTAAACGGAGCCATTGCTTTGGTTTCCAGTTATCTCTCTTCAGAGGCCTATATTCCAATAACAGTATATGGGGGTTTCCTGAGGCACCAATCAGAACAAATCTCGTCTCCACATGGGAAACTTGTCCTTTGGAGATGTCTCAAAACCTCCGGTTAGGAGAATCCTTCAGGGCCCATGTGCCAACGCCCCATTCCAAGGTCTCCATGGACACAAACCCACATTAGCATCCATCCTCAGGAGAGTCCATTTCAACTCAGCCCCCTTGGTTGCTCTGACAGAGCCAGCATATCAAACCTGTCTATTTGCTAGGAGACAACTGCAATGTGAGGCGGGCTTCCCATGCATCCATCCTTAGATCCCTGCTCTGGTGTCATTCTGTATGGTATGTACTGGAGTGATACAAAAGGTCTCAATTGTTGATCAGAAGGAATCCTTGTTGTTTGGAGCATCTCCCAACTCCCATCGTGGGTAAACCTCCATGGACTGGAGATGCTGTCCCCTTCATAAAGTGGCCAGAATGGACAGAAATTCAAACCTAAGCCTAGGTTTGAACCTCGCCCTGACTTCAGATTCATGATATCCCGATTCAGATCTGCAGAGGGGGCCTGCCGTGCCCTTGCCCAGAACCTATGCCTAACATGTGTTCTCAGACTTATGTCCTCACACTCCCCGTCCACAAGGCATCCACTTTGGAAATTCCGGAGCCACAATGCAGCACTCTGCCTGTCCTCCAGAAGAAAAACATTGCCCTTGGGGCTACCCAGAAATGCCAAATAAAGATCAACCTGCACGGCACTCAGTTGTACCCCAATTATACAATCTACCCTGGGCACTAATGCCCTGTCTGACACAGCCCAAGCTTGGACCTCCCGACCAACACCCAGACAGCTGGCTCCACGCTGAGCATATCGGACCCGACATGGCCTTAGGTCGTCATCTCTTCCCAACCTCGGTTTTCAGACTTCACAACCTAGACCTTATCTCCAATCACTACCCAGGGGTGAATGACATGCAGAAATCAGAATTAATACTTCCCCATGGCAAGAACTCATGTGGTTGACATGTTGACTATCATTCAGTGTAGGAGAAACAAGCATGCACCATGAGTCCCCACCCATGCTTGAGTACCACGAGGGCATAAACACGCATTGTGACCCTCAGCATGAGTTCTGTCCTCAATGAAGGCCTCTCAGTGGCTGGACCATTAGAAGGCATATTGGGCTTGCCATGCCCCTAGGCACGTATTTTTAGTTAGATTTCTTATTGTCCAGGGCTCTGCTCTGGAATCCCTCTTTTGGTGGGACACCTTAGTTACAAAACTGAATCCCACAGATTAACCCAAAACAATTGGGATCTGGCCAAATCCACAGAGAGAAAGACTCTTCCATGGCCCATGAGGACTCCTCGACATTCCACGGCCATCATTGACACAAAATCCAGGGGCAAAAGCCTGACAAGTGTCACACTTTCACCCTTTATTCAGATCCCAAAAAGTTCTCCTCATAGTCTGTAAATCGGGCCTGCCATACCTACGTCCCCAAACCTAAGCTGAGTTTGTGTTTTCAGACATCTGTCCCCACAGTCCTTGCCCACACACCCTCAAGGCTGGGCCCTTGGAGCCACACATCAGGTCTGTGCCTGCCCACTCCACAGGAATTCTGCCCATTCCATTGTCCATAATCATACAATTTAGGAGAAACCTCCAAAGTCCCCGAGGCCATCCCTATAGTGTAGGCCGCCCGGACAAACAGGAGCGGTCTGATACCAGCTGAGCAACTACCACCATTTCATAAAATAGACAGATGTCGACAGAGAAGAAGATTGAACCAGAGAGGCTCCTAGGACCTAATTGGATGCATTGCTGTGGTTTCTTTGTATCTCTCCTTAGAGGCCTGGTTCTAATACCAGCATATGTGGGTTTTCTGAGGCACCAATTAGAACAAATCTTGTCTCCACATGGAAAACTTGCTCTTTCGAGTTGTTTCAAAATCTCCGGTTAGAATCCTTTAGAGCCCTGGGGCCACCACCCCATTCCAACGTTCTCATGGACACAAACACACATTAAGACCCATCTTCAGGAGAGTCCATTTCAACTCAGCTCCCACGATTGCTCCTGCATAGCCATCAGATCGTACCTGTCTTGTGGCAGGGAGACAATTGGTGTAAGAGGCAGTCTGCTCAGGCATCCATCCTTAGAACCCGGCTCTGGAGTCATTCCATATGGGATGTCCTGGAGCCATCCAACAGTTCTCAATTTTCCCGCAGAAGGAATCCTTGCAGTTTGGAGCATCCCACAACTCCCAACGTGGGAAAACCTCCATGGCTTCGAGATTCCACCCCTTTGATGAAGGGGCCATCATGGACAGAAACTCCAACCTGCACCTAAGTCTGATCCTCGTCCTGACTTTAGATGAATGAGATTCTGATTCGGATCTGCAGAGGCTGCCTGTCGTGCCCTCGCCCTGAAACTTAAGTCTAGCTTATGATCTCAGACTTACGTCCTCACACTCCTGGTCCCGACGCCTTCAAGTTTGGCAATTCTGGACCCACAATGCTGCACTCTGCCTGCCCACCAGAAGAAAAATGTTGCCCCAGTGAGCTTCCCTGACACAATAAATGAGGATGAACCTACATGGAACTCAACTGTACCCAAATTATACAGTCTAACCTGGGCACTAATGCACTGTCTGACACAGCCTGAATCCATACCTCCTGAACAACACCCAGAAAGCTGACCGCACACTGAGCACATCGGACCCTCCATGACCTTAGGTTATCATCTCATCCCAACCTCGATTTTCTGGATTCAGAACTTAGATCTTATCTCCAGTCACTGCCCAGGGGTGAACATGATGCAGAAATCAGAATTCCTCCTTCCCCATGGCAAGAAACCTTGTGGTTCGTATGTTGTCTAAAGTTCAGTGTAGGAGAATCAAGCATGGCCCATGAGTCCCCGCCCATGCTTGATGCCTACATTGGGCACAAACATGCATTGTGACCCTCAGTGTGAGCACTGTACTCAAGTAAGACCTCTCAGTGGCTGGACCAAGGTACCCCATATGGGGATTGCCATGCCCTTAAGCCCCCAATCTTATACAGAGTTCGGGTTGTCCAGTCGCCCCTTCCCAGGGTTCTGCTCTGGAATCCCTCTTTAGTGGCACACCTGAGGTTAAAAAAAAACAAAAAAAAAAACAGAATGGACTCCTCCCATCCCACGGAATGACCCCAAAATATTGGGATCATCCAAATCCCCTTAGAGGAAGTCTCACCCATGGTCTATGAGGACGCCCCTACATTCCATGGCCATCAGTGACACAAAATCCAGAGTCAAAAGCCTGAGCAAGTGCCTCACACTCACTCTGTTCATATCCTGAAGAGTTCTCCTCAAGGTCTGTAGATCGGGCCTCACATACCTATGTCCCCAAACCTAAGACGAGTTTCTGTTTTCAGACTTCTGTCCCCACAGCTCTGACCCACACACCCTCCATTTTTGAGCCCCTAGAGCCACACTTCAGGATTGTTCCTTCCCTCCCCAAAGGAATTCTGCCCATTTCATTGGCCACAAACTTGCAAATTAGGAGAAACCTCCTAAGTCAAAGTGGCCATCCCAATAGTGTAGACTGCCCAGGACAAATAGGGGCAATCTGACACCAGCTGAGGAACTACCTCCACTCAATCCCAAGACATATGAACCGAGAGAAGAAGATTAAACCAGTCAGGCCCCAGGCCCTAATCAGATCCATTGCCTTGGTTTCCAGGCATCTCTCCTCAGAGTTCTGGTTTCCAATACCAGCATATTGGGGGGTACTGAAGCACCAATGAGAACAAATCTTGTTTCCCCATGGGAAAAATGCTTCTTGGAGCTGTGTCAAAACCTCTGGTTAGGAGCATCCTTCAGAGCCCTGGTGCCACTGCCCCATTCCAAGGTCTCCATGGACACAATCCCACATTATGACCGATCCTCAGGAGAATGCATTTCAACTCAGCCCCCTCGGCTGCTATATCATAGGCAGCAATCAAACGTGCCGTTTCGCTAGGAGACAATTGGAATGCGAGGCCGGATGCCCAGGCATCCATCCTTAGAACCCTGCTCTGCAATTGTTCCATATGGGATGTCCTGGAGCCATCCAACAGGTTTCAACTGACCCGCAGAAAATCCTTGTGGTTTGGAGCATCTCACTACTGCCATCATGGGAAAACACCAATGGCGGTGTGATGACCCCCCTTCATGAAGGGGCCATCATGGACAGAAACTCCAACCTGAGCCAACATATGAACCTCGCCCTGACCTCAGATGCATGAAATCTCGATTCAGCTCTGCAGAGTGTGCCTGCCATGTCCTCGCCCTGAAACCAAAACAAAGCTTCTGTTCTCAGACTTACATCCTTGCATTCCTGGCCCCAAGGCCTCCAGTTTGGCAGTTCCGGAGCCAGAATGCAGCACTCTGCCTGCCCTCCAGAAGAAAGACTTTGCCCTATGGGGCTATGGAGAAACCCCATATAATTATCTTCTGCATGCCACTCAACTGTACCCCAATTATACAGCATATCTGGGCACGAATGCCCTGTCTGGCACAGCCTGAGAGCAGACCTCCTGAACGACACCTAGAAAGCTGGCCCCAAACTGAACACATCAGACCTGCCATGGCCTTAGGTCGTCATCTCTTCCAAACCTCGGTTTTCAGGCTTCAGAACCTAGACCTTATCTCCAATTAGTGCCCAGAAGTGAACGTGATGCAGAAATCAAAACTCCTCCTTCCCCATGGCAAGAAACCCTGAGGTTGGCATGTCCAAGGTTCAGTGTAGGAGAAACCTGCAAGCTCAATGAGGTCCCGCCCAATATTGTGGACCACCTTGGGCACAAACACACATTGTGACCCTCAGCATGAGTCCACTATTCAAGTAACGTCTCTCAGTGGCTGGACCAAGAATCTGCATATGGGCTTGCCATGCCCATAGGTCCCCAGGCCTAACCAGAGGGTGGGTATTCCAGTTGTATGTACCCAGTGCTCTGCTCTAGAATCCCTCTATTGTGGGGACACATGAGGCAGAAAACAGGACTTCTCCCTTCCCACAAAATGACCCCAATCTCTTGGGAGCCAGACAAATCACCAGAGAGGGAGACTTCCATGGCCCATGAGACCATGCTTACATTAAATGACCATCATGAATACAACATCCAGAGACATAAGCCTGAACGACCGCTTCTCACTTGCCCTACTTTCTAATCACAATGAGTTCCCCTCACGGACTGTAGATCACTCCTGCCATAACCTCAGCCCCAAACCTCAGCCGAGTTTGTGTTTTTGGATGTCTGTCACCACAGCCCTGGCCCACACAGCCTCCAGGCTGGGGCCTCTGGAGCCACACCACAGGACTGTCCTGCTCTCTCCTAGGAGACTATGCCCATTCCATTGCCCATAACCCCACAGAATAGGAGAAACATCAAGGCCCCCGAGGACATCCCACTACTATAAGCCTCTCTGGACAAAGGCATCCTGACACAAGCTGAGCAACTACCTCCTTGCAGGAACACAGACAGATGTCGGCAAAGACAGTAGATTGAACCAGACAGGCCCCTGGGCCCTAATCTGAACTCTTGCTTTGGTTTCCAGGTGTCACTCCTCAGAGGCCTGGGTTTGAAGACCAGCATCTGGGGCTTTCCTGAGACACCAAACAGAACAACTATCGTCTCCACATGGGAAGCTTCATTGTTGGAGCTGTGTCAAACCCTTCGGTTTGGAGAAACCTGCAGAGTCCCTGAGCCACCGCCACATTCCAAGGTCTCCATGGCCACCAACCCACAGTATGACTCATCCTCAGGAGAGTCCATTTCTACTCAGCCCTCTGAGAAACCCGCCCAAGAGCCTGCAGATTGAGCCTGCCTTGCCCCAAGCAGCCAGTGGGAATGTGAGGTGGCATTTGCAGACATTCATGCTTAGACCCCTTCTCTCGAGTCTTTCTGTAGGGGTCATCCTAGAACCATCTCATAGTACTCGACTGTCCTACAGAGTAAACCTTGATGTTTGGGGCAGCTCACAACTCCCAGCGTTGGGAAACCTCCCTGGCCTCATGACGCCCCCACCCCCTTCAGGAAGGGGCCATAATGGACACAAACTCCAACCTGAGGCAACGTCTGATACTCGCCCTGACCTCAGATGCAGGAGATCTTGATTCAGTCTCTGCAGAGTGGGCCTGCCATGCCCTCGGCCCCAAACCTAACGCTAGCTTGTGTTTTCAGACTTCCCTCTTCACACTCCTGGCAAACAAGCCCTCCAGACTGGGAATTCCAGAACCACAACACAGTTTTCTGCCTGCCCACCAGAAGAAAAACGTTGCCCTATGGGGCTCTCCAGAAACCACAAATGAGAACCAACCTGCTCTGGCCTCGACCGCACCCTAACTGGAAAAGCTACCCTGGTCAGTAATGCTCTGTCTGACACAGCCTGACGTTCCGACAGACAAGGAAACAGCTGGCTGCACACTAAGCACATCAGACAGGCCATGGCCTTATGCTGTCATCTCTTCCCAACCTGGGTTTTCAGACATCTGACCCTAGATATTATATCAAATCCTGGCAAACGTGGGTAACTGAAGCACAAATCAGATCTTCTCCTTCCCCATGGCTGGAAAGCTTGCTGTTGGCATGGAGTCATACCTTCAGTGTAGGAGAAACCTTCATGGCCCCTGAGGCCAAGCCTAAACTTGAGTGCCTCCTTGGGTACAAACTCGCATTGGGACCATCAGCATGGGCCCCATGTCGAAGTAAGGTCTCTCAGGGCCTGGACTAAGAGCCCGCATATGGGGCTTGCCAAGCCCCTATGATCCCAATCTTCACAAGAGCTCGAGTATTCCATTTGCTCGAACCCAGGACTGTGATCTGGAGTCCCTCTCCTGGAAGAACACCTGAGCCAGACAGCAGGACTCCACCCTTCCCACAAAATGTCCCCAAAATCTTAAGAGCTGGACCAACTCCTCAGAGTGGAAGACTCTTCCATAGCCCCTGAGGTCACCCCTACTTTCCACGGCTATGGGAGACAAAACATCCAAAGTCAAAAACTTGCGTGACTGCTTCCCATTTGCCCTTCTTTCATAAGCTGAGGATCTCCTCTCACGGTCTGTGGGTCTATCCTGCCATGTTCTCGGCTCCGCACCCAAGCCGAGTTTGTGTTTTCAGACTTCTGTGCCCACAGCCCGGACCCACACACCCTCCAGCCTAGGGCCTATGGAGACACACTGAAGGACTGTGCCAGTCCTCTCCAAGAAAACTGTACCCAATCCATTGGCCACAACCCTAGAGATTAGGAGAATCCAATAAGGTCTCCAAGGCCATGCCTTGGCCATGGACTAAGAGGGGCACTCTGACACCAGCTGAGCAACTATCTCCACTTATATACTCAGACAGTGTCCCCAGAGACAGAAGATTGAAACAGACAGGCATCTAGGCTCTAATATGAACCCTAGCTTTGGTTTCCAGGTGTCTCTACTCAGAGAACTGGTTTGAAGACCAGTATCTGGGGCTTTTCTGAGGCACCAAAGAGAACCTGTCTCATCTCCACATAGGGATCTCTTTTTAATTGGAGCAATATTACACCCTTCGGTTAGGCTAATACTTCATGGCCCCTGAGCTGCCAACATATTCCAAGGTCTCCATGCACACAAACCCACATTATGACCCATCCGCAGGAGAGTCCATTTCAATTCAGCCCCCTAGTTAGCTCGCCCCAGAGCCAGTAGTTCAAACATGTCTTGTCACAAAGAGCCAATGGGAATGTGAGGTATGCTGTACAGGCATCCATCCTTCGAATCCTGCTCTCCAGTCTTTCCGTATGGGACATCCTGGAGCCATTCAACAGGACTCGACTGTCCAGCAGATGGAAAGCTTGTGGTATGGGTCAACGCACAAACTAGAGTTTGTGCTGGTGTCTAAGGTGCTGTGCAGGATTCTCCAATCTTGAGGGTTTGGCACAGGTCGAAGGGCATGGTTTCCTACTGGGACAGGAGATATTCTATTGTGTGGCTCAGGGACCACATGTTGTATCCTAAGTTGGTATTTCAGAACAGGACCCTGAGGACAGATGCCTGAAAACCTAATCTAGTGTTCCAATGACGTCCTAGGAGCATGTCAGGTACAATCTTCTGACCCAGGAACATTGAAATGGCTGTCTGCTTGGATGTAGGTGATCAGGGCGTTTCAGACTGGCATTTGTGTCCAGTGCTGCCGACAATATTGGGTTGGGCTCAGGGCTCTTGCGTGTTTCTCCTAAACTGGAAGGTTTGGGCAGGTTTGACGGGCACAGTTTCCTTGGGGATGGCAGGCCCAGTCATGTGTTGTGGATCCAGAGACCCTGTCCTGGAGGGCATATGAGCCATGGTTTTGGGAGAGAAGTCTGCAAACACAAATGTGGGTTATGGTTAGTGGAAAGGTGATCACAGGCCCAATGAGTAGACCTGGAGTGCAGCTAGTCAGGAGTTGTAATTAGGGTGACTGGAAGGCAGTAGCACAGGCTTTTCTCTCTATATTGTGTGTCCAGGATGGCCTCGGAATGCAGGTATAGTCTCATGGGTCCATGGGAAACTTTTCCTCTCTTTGGATCTCTGCAGCTCATAGTTTGCTGGCTTTTTTGGGGTAGGGAAGAATGTTGTTTTCCATCTTATGGGTGCCCCAAAACAGGGATTCCAGATACAGGCTCTTTTTCTGGGCATCTGGGACTTCCCACCAAGGGTTAGGATTTGCACCTAGGGGTGTATGAGGCCTGCAATGCGGGATCATGATGGTGCAACTGAGAGGGATTGTTTGAAAGCTTGCTCAGGCTGAGTCTCACAATGCCTGTTTGCTCCCATGGCGGCCCTGAGGAGTTGGAGTGGTCTCATTGGTCATATATCTGGCTCCCGCTTAGAGAGTTGGACACCCAACCCAAAAGCCAAATGTCCTGCCATGAGGAAGGATGAGTTCTCTTCCGTCAGGTTCCTCTGTGCTTCAGGTTGCCCCATTGGCAGGGTTTCCAGCAAGGTCTCGAGATAGGTGCCTGAATACCAAGGATGGGTGGAGATGACGTACTTGGGCCATAGCAATCCCAAATGCTAGATATGAGGCCTAAAACTCGGTCGGGGCTCAGGCTCTGTCAGACACAGCGCTAGTGGCCATGGCAGCCTTTATATCAGAGTAGATTCGAGGGCGGAGCAGATTGATCCTCATGTGGAGTTTCTTGGGAAGATTCCCAGGCATTTGTTCATTCAATAGGGAAGGCAGAATGCTGTGTTGTGGCTCCAGGTTTCCCAATCACGAGGGCTTGGGGACCAGTCAGTTTTGGGTGGAATTGTAAACAAAAGCTATGGTTCAATTCAGTGCCAAGCAGAAGGCAGTTCCAATTTGTAGCAGTTTACTCGAGACATCCAGCACTGGAATAAGGGTGGATGTCAGATGCTTGCTCACACTAGAGTTTTTGTCTATGATGACCGACAAGTGGAGGGGTGGTATAAAGAGGCCATGGAGGAGTTCACATGCTGAGGCCTGTGAACTGCTGCAAAAAGTAACATTTCTTTGTACTGAGTAGGTGAAGTCTGGTTTGTTTACTCTAGGTTTCCCCATGTGGAAAGTTTGTGAAGAAGAGCTCTCCGGCATGGATGCCAGGAAAGCACACCTCCATTGACAATTGCAGCTGAGGAACATGGCAGATTCGTTCTGGTGGCTCTGGGACAAAGTGCCAAGGCCTTGAGTTGACATGGGATCTCTTGCAGATGGGTCACAATGCTTGTTTGTTACCAGGGAGAACTTAGAATGTGCTGGTTGCTAAGGTGCCATGCAGGATTCTCCTACCCTGAGGGTTTGGCACAGGTCGAAGAGCATGGTATTCTTCTGGGGACAGGGGATGTTCTGTCGTGTGGCTCAGAGACCACATGATGTGTCATAGATTGGTATTTCAGAACAGGCCCCTGAGGACAGATGCCTGAAAACCTAATGGGGTTCCATTGAGAGCCTAGGGGCATTTTAGGTTCAATCGTCTATCTCACGATCATTGACTTGGCTATTTCCCTGGATGTAGGTGATAAGGGTGTTTCAGACTGCACATTTCCATCCCGAGTGGCCGGCAATATTGGTGTGGGCTCAGGGGCCACACAGGTTTCTCCTAATCTGGAAGGTTTGGGCAAATCTGATATGCACAGTGTCCTTGGGGTTGGCAGCCAGAGTTCTGTGGTGTGGCTCCAGAGATCACATTCTGGTGGGCATGTGAGCCATGGTTTTGGGAGAGAAGTCTGCAAACACAAATACAAATTAGGGTGAGGGGCGAGGTGATCACAGGCCCAATGCGTAGACCTGAAGGGAAGCTTGTCATGAACTATAATTAGGAGACTGGAAGGCAGTAGCACAGGCTTTTCTCTCTGGATTGTGTGTCCAGGATGGCCTTGGAATGCAGGTGTGGTCTCATGGGTCCATGGGAGTCTTTTCCTCTCTATGGATCCTGGTGGGTCTCCATAGTTTGGTGGCTTTTTCGGGGAAGGGGAGAGTGATGTTTTCCACCTTATGGGTGCCCCAAAACAGGGATTCCAGAGACGGGCTCTGGTTCATGTCATCTGGGACATCACAACAAGTGCTAGGATTTGGGCTTAGGGGCATATTAGGCCTGCAATGCGGGTTCATGGTGGTGCAACAGAGAAGGATTGTTTGAAAGCATGATCAGGCTGAGGGTCACAAGGCCTGTTTGCCTCCAGGGCATCCCTGAGGAGTTTGTGTGGTCTCACTGGACTTGTAAATGACTCCCCCTTTCAGGGTTGAACACCCATCCTAACAGCCAAGTTTCCTGATATGAAGAAGGAGGAGTTCTCTATTGTGCTTCAGGATGCTCCATTATCAGGGATTCCAGCAAAGGTCTGGGGACAGGTGCCTGAATACCAAGGATGGGTAGAGATGAAATATTTGAGCCATGGCATTCCCAAATGCTAGATGTGGGGCTCAAACTCTGGTGACTGACACTAGGTCTGGGCTCAGGCTCTGTCAGACACAGCACTAGTGGCCAGGGCAACCTATAAATCAGGGTCCCTCCGATATAGGGCCGAGCAGATTGATCCTCATGTGGGGTTTCTGGCCAGACTCACCAGGCACTTGTTTCTATCGGGAAGGCAGAATGCTGTCTTGTGTCTCCATAATTCGCTATCAAGAAGGCTTGGGGACCAGTTGGGTGAGGAAGGAATTGTAAACACAAGCTACAGTTCAATTCACTGCCAAGCGGAAGGCAGTTCCTGTGTCCAGCAGCTTTTTCGATATATCCAGCACCTTAGTAAGGGAGGACGTCGGATATTTGCTCACACTGGAGTTTGTGTCTATGATGACTGACAAATGGAGGGGTGGCGTCAAGAAGCCATGGAGGGATTTTCACGTTGAGACTCATGAGCTGCTCCAAATAGCAAGGTTTCGTTCTACTGGACAGGTGGAGTGTGGTTTATTTGCTCCAGGGCCCCCCATGTGGAAAGTTTGGGTAGCAGAGCTCTACCGCATGGATGCCTGGAATGTTCAACTTCATTGACCATTGCAACTGAAGAACATGACAGCTTTATTCTGGTGTCTCTGTAGCAAAGTACCAAGTCCTTGATTTGACATGGAATCTCTTGCAGATGGGCCACACAGCTGGTTTGTTACCAGGTAGATCTTAGAATGTGCTGGTGGCTTAGTAGTTGTGCAGGAATCTACTACTCTGGGATTTTGCACAGATTGTAGGGCACGGTTTCCTTCTGGGGACAGGAGATGTTCTGTTGTGTGGCCCAGGCACCACATGTTGTATAATAAGTTCACATTCTAGAACAGGCCTCTGAGGACACATGTCTGAAAACCGAATCAATGGTTCCAATGACGTCCTAGTGGCATGTTAGGTTCATTATTCTGACTCAGGACCATTGACTTGGCTGTGTTCCTGGATGTAGGGGATCAGGGTATTTCAGACTGTGCATTTGTGTTCAGAGTGGCCGCCGAAATTGGGGTAGGCCCAGAGGCCTTGTAGGTGTCTCCTAATCTAGACAGTTTGGGCAACTGTGATGGACACGGTTTTCTTGTGGATGGCAGGGACAGTCCTGCAGTGTGGATCCAGAGACCCCATCCTGTAGGGCATGTGTGCCATGGTTTTGGTAGATAAGTCTGCAAACACAAATTCGAATTAGGGTGAGTGGCGAGGTGATCACAGGCCCAATGCATAGACCTTGAGAGCAGCTCATCTGGAACTGTAATTAGGATGAATGGAAGGCAGTAGCACAGGCTTTTCTCTCCGGATTGTGTGTCCAGGATGGCCTCAGAATGCAGGTGTGTTCTCATGGGTCCATGGGAGACATTGCCTCTCTATGGATCCTGGTGGCTCCTCATAATTTGGTGACATTTTTGGGGAAGGGATAAGGGCTGTTTTCCATCTGAAGGGTGCACCAAAACAAAAATTCCAGAGATGGTCTCTGGGTCTGGGCAACTCGAAAATCCCACCAAGTTTATGATTTGAACCTACAGGCATACCAGGCCTGAAATGAGGGATCATTGTGGTGAATCTGAGAGGGATTTTTTGAAAGCATGCTCAGGGTGAGGGTCACAATGCCTGTTTGTGCCTAGGGTAGTCCTCAGAAGTGTGTGTGGTGTCATTGATGTTGTAACTGGCTCCCCCTTTAAGGGTTGAACACCCATCCCAAAAGCCAGGTTTATTGCCATGGGGAAAGAAGAGTTCTCTATTGTGCTTCAAGTTCCCTAATTGGCAGGGATCCCTGCCAAGGTCTGGGGACAGGTGCCTGATAATCAAGGATGGGTAGAGATGACATACTTGGGCCATGGCAATCCCAAATGCTAGTTATGGGGCCTGCTCTCTAGTGGCTGAAACTCAGTCGGGCTCAGGCTCTGTCAGACATGGCACTAGTGGCCATGGCAGCCTATAAATTGGTGTTGACTCGAGGGCAGACCTGATTGATCCTCATGTGGGTTTTCAGGGCAGACTCACCAGGCATTTCTTCATTTGATGGGGAAGGCAGAATGCTGCGTTGTGGCCCCAGATTTCCCTATCAAGAGGGCTTAAGGACCAGTCAGGTGAGGATGGAATTGTAAACACAATCTATGGTTCAATTCAGTGCCAAGTGGAAGGCAGTTCCAATGTGCAGTGGTTTATTCAAGACATCCAGCACCGGGATAAGGGTGCATGTCAGATGTTTGCTTAGACTGGAGTTTGTGTCTATGATGACCGACCAATGGAGTGGTGGCATCAAGAGGCCATGGAGCAGTTTACACGCTGAGGCCTGTGAGTTGATCCAAACATAAGGTTTCCTTCTACTGGACAGGGGAGGTCTGGTTTGTTTACACCAGGTTCCCCCATGTGCAAAGATTGGGTAGCATAGTACTCGCACGTGGATACTGGAAAGCACACCTACATTGACCATTGCACCTAAGGAACATGGCAGGTTCTTTCTGGTTGCTCTAGGGCAAAGTACCAAGGCCTGGATTCTAATGAAGTTGGGTCACAATGTAGTTTTGTTACCACGGAAATCTTACTATGTGCTGGTGGCTAAGGGGCCATGTATGATTCGTCTATCCTGATGGTTTGACACTGGTCGAAGAACACGGTTTCTTTCTGGGTATCGGAGATGTTCTGTTGTGGGGCTCACGGACCAAATGTTGTATCATAAGTTGGTATTCCAGAACAGGCCTCTGAGGACAGATGCCTAAAAACTTCATCTAGGGTTCCAATGAAGTCCAAGGGGAATTTCAGGTTCAATCATCAGACTCAGGACCATTGACTTCGGTGTCTGCCTATATGTAGGCAATCAGGGTGTTTCTGACTGTGCCTTTGTGTACAGAATGGCCTCCAATATTGGGGTGGGCTCTGGGGCTTTGCAGGTTTCACCTAATCTTGAAGGTTTAGGCAAATTTGTGGGCACGGTTTCCTTGGGGGTGGCAGGCACAGTCCTGTGGTGTGGCTCCAGAGACTCCATCGTGGAGGGCATGTAAGCCATGGTTTTGGGAGAGAAGTCTGCAATCACAAACTCAGATTAGGTTGAGTTGCGAGGTGATCGTAGGCCCAATGCATAGACCTGGGGGGCAGATCGTCAGGAACTGTAAATCACGTACCTCGAAGGCACTAGCACTGGCTTTTGTATCTGGATTGTGTGTCCATGATAGCCTTGGAATGCAGGTGTGTTCTAATGTTTCCATGAGAGTATTTTCCTCTCTACGGATCCTGGAAGCTCCCAATAGTATGGTGGCTTTCTTGTTTGAATGGAAGAGTGCTGTTTTCAATCTTAGATGTTCCCCAAAAAGGGATTCCAGAGAAGGGCTGTGAGTCTGGGTGCTTGGAAAATCCCACCAGGATTAGGATTTGGGCCTAGAGGAGTACCAGGCCTACAATGTGTGACTTGGAGGTACAACTGAGAGCGTTTGTTTGATGTGATTAGGGCAGCCCTTATGAGTGGGAGTTGTCTCCTTGGCCATGCAGCTGGCTACCACTTTAATGTAGGACACCCATCCCAACTACCAGGATTCCTGCCACGGAAAAGGAAGAATTCTCTATTGTGCCTCAGGTTCCCCCATTAGCAGGTATTCTAGCAAATGTCTGGGGACAGATGCCTGAATACCAAGGATGGGTAGAGATGAGGGACCTGAGACATGGCCAGTCTCACATGCCTGACTCTCTGAGTAGCTGACATGAATTGAGCACTCAGGCTCTGTCAGAAACAGAACTAGTGGTCAGGGCTGAGTATGAATCAGGGATCCCTCAAGGGCTGAGCAGATTGATCCTCATGCAGAGTTTCTGGGCAGAATCACCATGCCCTTCTTCTTTCTAAGGGGAAGGCAAAAAGCTGCGTTGTGGCCCCAGAATTCCCTATCAAGCGGGCTTGGGGACCAGTAGGGTGAGGATGGAATTGTAAACTCAAGCTAAGGTTCAATTCAGTGCCAAGCGAAAGGCAGTTCCATTGTGCAGTGTCTGATTCCAGATATCCATCACCTGAGTAAAGGTGAAAGTCAGACATTTCCTCATGCTGGAGTTTATGTCTATGATGACCGACGAATGGAGGGGTGGCGTCAAGAGGCCATGGAGGATTTCACATGCTGGGGCTTGTGAGATCCTTCAAACAGCAAAGTTTCCTTCTACCAGACAGGGGGAGTCTGGTTTATTTGCTCCAGGGTCCCCCATGTGGAAAGTTTGGGTAGCAGAGCACTCCCACATGGATGCCTGAAAAGCACACCTCCATTAAAATTGCAGCTGAGAAACATGGCCAATTCGTTCTGGTGGCTCTTGGGAGAATTACCAAGGCCTGGAGTTGACATGAAGTCTCATGAAGATGGGTCATAATGCAGGTTTGTTACCATGGAAACCTTACAGTGTGCTGGTGGCTAAGGGACCATGTAGGATTCATCTACCCTGAGGGTTTGACACTGGTCAAAGGGCACGGTTTCCTTCTTGGACCAGAGATGTTCTGATGTGGGTCTAACGGACCAAATGTATCATAATTTGGTATTGCAGAACAGGACTCTGAGGATAGATGCCTGAAAATTTAATCTAGGGTTCCAATAAAATCCTAACGGAATGTCAGGTTCAATCCTCTGACTCAGTATCATTGACTTCAATGTCTGCCTAGATGTAGGTGATCAGGGTGTTCCAGACTGTGCATTTGTGTACAGAGTGGCAACCAGTATTGGGGTGGGCTCAGGGGCCTTGCAGGTTTCTCCTAATCTGGAAAGATAGGGCAGTTTGACGGGCACAGTTTCCTTGGCAATGGTGGGCACAGTCCTCTGGTGTGGCTCCAGAGACCCCATGCTGGAGGGCATGAGAGCCATGGTTTTGGGAGGGAAGTCTGCAAACACAAACGCGGGTTAGGTTTAGTGGCGAAGTGATTGTAGGCCCAATGCATACTCCTGGAGGGAAGCTCCGTGTGAAATGTAAATCGCATGCCTCAAAGGAGGTAGCACAGGCTTTTTTATCTGGATTGTGTATCCACGATGGACTAAGAATGCAGGTGTGGTCTCAGGTGTCCATGGGTGATATTTCCTCTCAAGTATCCTGGCGGCTCCTTATAATGTGGTGGCTTTCTCAGAGAGGAAAGAGTTCTGTTTTCCATATTAAGGGTGTCCCATAACAGGGATTGCAGAGAAGTGCTCTGGCTCTGGGCACCTGGAAATACCCACCAAGGGTTATGATTTGGGCATAGGGGCTTACCAGGCCTCCAATGCAAGTCCTGGAGATACAACTGAGAGCGTTTGTTTGAAAGCATGCTCAGGCTGAGGGTCACTATGCAAGCTTTTGCATAGGGTGGCCCTCAGGAATGGGGGTGGTCTCAATGGCCATTCAGTAGGCTAACACTCTGAGTGTTGGACACCCTTCCGAACTTACAGGAATCCTGCCATGGGGAATGAGGATTTCTCTATTGTGATTCAGGTTCCCTCATTGGTAGGGATTCCAGGAAAGGTCTGGGGACACATGCCTGAATACCAAGGATGGGTAAAGATGACGGCTCTGTTCCGTGGCCAGTCTAACATGCGGGATATGGGCCCCGCCTTCTAGGTGGCTGACACGAGGTCGGGGCTTAGGCTCTGTCAGACACAACACTAGGGGCCAGGGCTGTCTATAATTCAGGGTTCCCTCAAGGGACAAGTAGATTGATCATAATGTGGAGTTTCTGGGCAGACTCACCAGGCCCTTCTTCTTTCTATTGGGAAGGCAGAATGCTGTGTTGTGGCTGCAGAATTCCCTAACATGAGGGCTTGTGGACCAGTAGGGTGAGGATGGAATTGTAAACCCAAGCTATGAATAAATTCAGTGACAAGCGAATGGCATTTCCAGTGTGCAGCGGCTGATTCGAATATCCACCACCTGAGTAAGCGCAGACGTCAGATGTTTTCTCAAGCTGGAGTTTGTGTCTATAATGACCGACAAATGGAGGGGAGTTGAAAAGAGGTCATAGAGGATTTCCTACACTTTAGCTTGTGAGATGCTCCAAACAGCCAGGTTTCCTTCTACAGGACAGGGCAGTCAGATTTGTTTGCTCGAGAGTCCCCCATGTGGAAAGTTTGGGTAGCAGAGCACTCCCACATGGATGCCTGGAAAGCACACTTCCACTGAACATTGCAGCTGAGGAACATGGCAGGTTCTTTCTGAAGGCTCTGGGGTGAAGTACCAAGGCCTGTAGTTGACATGGAATCTCATGAAGATGGCTCACAATGCTGGCTTGTTACCAGTGGATCTTAGAATCTGCTGGTGGCTACGGGCCAAGTAGGATTCATCTACCCTGAGGGTTTGACACAGTTCCAAGAGCACGGCTTCCATCTAGAGAAAGGAGATTTTCTGTTGTGGGGATCAGGGACCATATGTTGTATCTTAAGTTGGTACTCCAGAACAGGTCTCTGATTACAGATGCCTGAAAACCTAATCAGGGGTTACAATGAGGTCATAGGAGCATGTCAGGTTCAATCTTCTGACTGAGAAACACTGACTTGGGTATCTGCCTGGATTCAGGTGATCAGCGTATTTCAGACTGCACATTTGTGTCCAGAGGAGCCTCCAGTATTGGGGTGGGCTCAGGGGCCTTGCAGGTTTCTCCTTATCTCGAAGTGTTAGGCAAATGTGACGGACACATTTTCCTTGGGGATGGCAGGAACAGTCCTTTGGTGTGGCTCCAGAGACCCCATCCTGGAGGAAATATGAGCCATGGTTTCGGGATAAAAGTCTGTAAGCACAAACTCGGGTTAAGGTTAGCGGTGAGGTGATCGCAGGCCCAATGCATAGACCTGGAGGGCAGCTCGTCTGGAACTATAAATTAGTTGCCTTGAAGGTGGTAGCACAGGCTTGTGTATCTGGCTTTTGTGTCCAAGATGGCCTCGGAATGCAGGTGTGGTCTCATGGATCCATGGGAGATTTTTCCTCTCAAGGATCCTAGCGGCTCCCTATACTATGGTGGCTTTCTTGGCGAAGGGGAGAGTGCTATTTTCCATCTTAGGGGTGTCCCAAAACAGGGATTCCAGAGACAGGCTGTGTTTCTGGGCCCCTGAAAAATCCCACCAGGTGTTAGGATTTGTGCTTAGGGGCATATCAGGCCTGCAAATTTGGATTCTGGAATGCAACTGAGAGTGTTTGTTTGAAAGCATGCTCATGTTGGGGGTCACAATGCCTGCTTGTGTCCAGGGCGGCCCTCATGAGTGGGCGGGTTATCATTGGCCATTCAGCTGGCTACCACTCTGAGGTCTGGAAACCCATCCCAAGAGCCATCATACCTGCCATGGGGAAGGAGGATTTCCCTATTGTGCTTCTGGTTCCCCCATTGGCAGGGATGTCAGCAAATGTCTGGGGACAGATGCCTGAATCAAGAATGGGTAGAGATGACAGCCCTGGGACATGGCTGGTCTCACATTCTGGAGTTGGAGCCCAGTCTCTGGGTCCTGACACGAGGTCAGAGACAAGGTTCTGTCCGACTCAGCGCTAGTGGCCAGGTAAACCTATAAATGGGGTTCACTCGAGGGTCAAGTAGATTTATCCTCATGTAGGGTTTCTGGGCAGTCTCTCCAGGCTGTTTTTTCTTGCTATGGGGAAGGCAGAATGCTGTGTTGTGGCTTCAGAATTCCCTATCAAGAGAGCTTACTGAACACCAGGGTGAGGATGGAATTGCAAACCCAAGCTACTTTTTTTTTTTTTTTAAGATTTTATTTATTTGTCAGAGAGCGAGCGAGAGTAAGCACAGGCAGACAGAGTGGAAGGCAGAGTCAGACGGAGAAGCAGGCTCCCTGCGGAGCAAGGAGCCTGAGGTGGGACTCGATCCCAGGACGCTGGGATCATGACCTGAGCCGAAGGCAGCTGTTTAACCAATTGAGCCACCCAGGCGTCCCGCCAAGCTACTTTTAAATTCAGTGCCAAGCATAAGGCAATTCCAGTGTGTAGCAGCTGATTCAAATATCCAGCACTTGAGTAAGTGCAGATGTCAGTTGATTGCTCACGCTGGAGTTAGTGTCTATGATGACCAACAAATGGATGGGTGGCCTCAAGAGGCCATGGAGGATTACCCACCTTCAGGCTTGAGATACTCCATACAGCAAAGATTCCTTTTACCGTACAGGGGAGTCTGGTTTGTTTCCTCCAGGGTTCCCCATGTGGAAAGTTGGTATCAGAGCACTCCCGCTGGATGCCTGGAAAGTACACCTACATTGACCATGGCAGCAGAGGAACATGGCAGTTTCATTCTGGTGGCTCTGGGCCGAAGTACCAAGGGCTGGAGTTGTCATGGAGTCTCATGGAGATGGGTCAAAATGCTGGTATGTTGTCAGGGAGATCATAGAATGTGCTGGTTGCCAGGGGGCCTTGAAGGATTCATCTACCCAGAGTGTTTGACACAGGTCCAGAGCACAGCTTTCTTCAAAGGACAGGAGATGTTCTCTTGTGTGGCTCAGTGACCATGTTGTATCATACATTGATATTCAGAACAGCCTTCTGAGTACAGATAACTGAAAACCTATTCTAGTGTTCCAGTGAATCCTAGGAGCATGTCAGGTTCAATCTTCTGTCTGAGGACCATTGACTTGGATATCAGCCTGGATGTAGGTGATATGGTGTGTCAGACTGTGCATTTGCGTCTAGAGTGGCCTCCAATATTGGGCTGGGCTTAGGGGCCTTGCAGGTTTTTCCTAATCTAGAGGGTTTGTTTAATAGTGACAATCACAGTTTCCTTTGGGAAGACAGGTACAATCCCGTGGTGTGGCTCCAGTTAACAAAAACTGGAGGGCATGTGAGCCATGGTTTTGGGAGAGAAGTCTGAAAACACAAACTTGGGTTAGGGTTAGTGGCAAGGTTATCACAGGCCCAATGCATAGACATGGATGGCACCTCTTCAGGAACTGTTAATCGGGTGACTCAAAGGCAGAATCACAGGCTTTTTTCTCTGTATTGTGTGCAGGATGGCCTCAGAATGCAGTTGTGGCCTCATGGGTCCATGGGAGATTTTTCCTCTCTAAGGATCCTGGTGGCTCCCAATAGTTGGTGGCTTTTTCGGGGAAGGGAAGAGTGCTTTTTTTCATGTTAGGGGTGCCCCAAAATATGGATTCCAGAGACGGACTCTGGGTTTGGTCCCCTGGAAAATCCCACCAAGTGTTAGGATTTGGGCCTAGTGGCTTACCAGGACTGCATGCAGGATCCTGGAGGTGCAACTGAGAGGGCTTGTTTGAAATCATTCTCAGGCTGAGGGTCACAATACCTGCTTATGCCCAGGTGGCCCTCATGAGTGGGCGTGGTCACATTGGCCATGCAGCTGGCTCCCACTTTGAGGGTTGGACAACCATCCCAACAGCCAGAATCCTGCCATGGGGAAAGAGGAGTTCTCTATAGTGCTTCAGGTTCCCCCATTAGCGGGGATTCCAGCAAAGGTCTGGGGACAGAGGCCTGAATACCAAGGATGGGTAAAGATGATGGACATGGGCCATGGCCAGTATCAAATCGTGGATATGGGCCCCGATCACTGGGTGGCTGACACTAGGTCTTGGCTCAGGCTCTGTCAGACACAGCACTAGTGCCCAGGGCAGCCTATAAATTGGGGTTCCCTCGAGTGCCGAGCAGATTGATCCTCATGTATGGTTTCTGGGCAGACTCACCAGGCCCTTCTTGTTTGTAAGGGGAAGGCAGAATGCTGCTTTGTGTCTCTAGAATTCACTATCAAGAAGGCTTGTGGACCAGGAGGCTGAGGATGGAATTGTAAACCTAAGCTATGGTTACATTCTGTATCAAGCGAAAGGAATTTCCAGTGTGCAATGTTTGAATCCAATATTCAGCACTTGAGTGAGGGTGGATGTCAGATATTTGCTCATGCTCTAGTTTGTGTCTATGATGACACAAAAATGGAGGGGTGGCGTCAAGAGGCCATGGAGGATTTCCCAATCTGGTGTTTTTGAGATGCTCCAAACAGCAAGGTTTCCTTCTACCAGACAGGGGCAGTCTGATTTGTTTCCTTCATGGTTCCCCATGTCGAAAGATCGGATAACATAGATCTCCCACATGGGTGACTGGAAAGCACACCTTCATTGACCATGACAGCGAAGGAACATGGCATCTGGTGGCTTTGAGGCGAAGAAATAAAGACTGGATTGGACATGGAACCTCATGAAGATGGGTCAAAATGTTGGTTTGTTACCATGGAGATCTTAGAATGTGCTGGTGGTTAATGGGCCATGCAGGATTCATCTAGCCTGAGGATTTGACACAGGCCCAAGAGCCCGGATTGCTTCTGGGGGCAGGAGATATTCTGTTGTGGGGCTCAGCGGCCATATGTTGTATCATAAATTGGTAATCCAGAACAGGTCTCTGAGGACAGAAGCCTGAAAACCTAATAAAGGTTTTGAATGAGGCCCTAGGGGAATGTCATTCAATCTTCTGACTCAGGATCATTGACTCTGGTGTCTGACTGGATGAAGGTGATGAGGGTGTTTCAGACTGTGCATTTGTGTCCAAAGTGGCATCCAATACTAGGGTTGGCTCAGGTTCCTTGCAGGTTTCTCCTTATATGGGGTTTTTGGACAACTGTGATGGGCAGTTTCTTTGGGGATTGCAGGAACTGTCCTGTGGTGTGACTCCAGAGACCCCATCCTGGAGGACATGTGCGCCATGATTTTGAGAGAGAAGTCTGCAAAAACAAACTTAGGTTAGGGTTAGTGGCAAGGTGATCGTAGTCCCAATCCATAGACCAGGAGGGCAGCAAGTCTGGAACTGTAAATCACGTAACTCAAAGGTGGTAGCACAAGTAATTGTATCTGGTTTTAAATTCCAGAATGGCCTTTATTGCAGGTGTTGTCTCAAGGGTCCATGGGAGATTTCTCCTCTCAAGGATCCTGGCGGTTCTCAATAGTTTGTTGGATTTCTCCGGGAAGGGATGAGTACTGTTTTCCAGCTTAGGCGTGCCCCAAAACAGGCATTCCAGAGATGAGCTCTGGGTCTAAGTGCTTGGAAAATCCCACCAAGGGTTAATATTTAGGCCTAGGGCCATACCAGGCCTGCAATGCGGGATCCTGGAGGTGCAACTGAGAGCGTTTGTTTGAAAGTATGGTCAAGCTGAGGGTCCCAATGCCTGCTTGTGCCCCGGAGGCCATCAGGATTGGGCGATGTCTACTCAGCCATGCAGCCAGTTCCCATTCCTAGGGTTGGACACCCATCCAAAAGCCAGGATTCCTGCCATGGCGAAGGATGAATTCTCTATTGTGCTTCAGGTCCCCCCATTGGTAGGGATTCCAGTTAAGATCTAGGGGACAGATGCCTGAATACTGAGGATGGGTAGTAATGACAGCCCTGGGCCATGGCCGGTCTCACATGGTTAATGTGGGCCCCACCCTCTGGGTTCCTGACACGAGGTAGGGGCTCAGGCTCTGTCAGACACAGCACTAGTGGCTAGGGCAAACTATAAATAGGGGTTCCCTCCTGGGATGAGTATATTGATCTTCATGTGCAGTTTATGGGCAGACTCACCAGGTCCTTCTATCTAGGAAGAAGGCAGAATGTTGTGTTGTGGCTCCAGAATTCCCTATCAAGAGATATGGCAGACCAGTAGGGTTAGGATGAAATTGTAGTCTGAAGCTAGGCTTAAATTCATTGCAAAGCGAAAGGCAGTTCCAGTGTGCAGCAGCTGATTCCAATATCAGCGCCTGAATATGGGCGGATGTCAGATGTTTGCTCAGGCTAGAGTTTGTGTCTATGATGACCAACAAATGGAGAGGTGGCGTCAAGAGGCCATGGAGGATTTCCCACCCTGGGGCTCAGGGGCCATAATTTGTATCATAAGTTGGTATTCCAGAAGAGGCCTCTGAGGACTGGTGCCTGAAATGTTAATCCCTCTTCCAATGAGGTCCTAGGGCCATGTCAGGTTCAATTATCTGACTCAGGACCATTGATTTGGGTGTCTGCCTGGATGGAGGTGATCAGGGTGTTTCAGACTGTGCATTTGCATCCAGAGCAGCCTCCAATATTGGGATGTGCTCAGGAGCCTTCCGGGTTTCTCCTAATCAGGAGGGTTTGGGCAACTGTGATGGGCCCAGTTTCCTTGGGGATGCAAGCACAGTCTTATGGTGTGACTCTAGGGGCCCCATCCTGGAGGACATGTGAGCTATGGTTTTTAGAGAGAGATCTGCAAACACAAACTCGGGATAAGGTTAATGGAGAGGTGTTCACAGTCCCAATCCAAAGATCTGGAGGGCAGCACGTCAGGAACTGTAAATCAGGTGACTCGAAGCCAGTAGCACAGTCTCTTGTATCTGGATAGCATATCCACGCTGGCCTCGGAATACAGGTGTGGACTCATGGGACCATGGGAGATTCTTCTTCTCAAGGATCCTGGAGGTTCCCATTAGTTTGGTGGCTTTCTCAGGGAAGTTAAGAGTGCTGTTTTCCATCTTAGGGGTGCCTCAAAACAGGGATTCCAGTGACGGGCTCTGGGTATGTGCACATGGAACATCCCACGATGTGTTAGGATTTGGGCTTAAGGGCATATCAGGCCTGCAATGCAGGATCCTGGAGGTGCAACTAAGAGCATTTTTTTGAAGGCTTGATCAAGCTGAGGGTTACAATGGCTACTTGTGCCCAGGGCAGCGCTCATGAGTGGGCATTGTCTCCTTGGCCATGCAGCTGGCTCCCACTTTGAGGTTTGGACACCCATATCAACAGCCAGGATTCCTACCATGGGGAAGGAGGAGTTCTCTATTGTGCTTTAGGTTACCCCATTGGTAGGGATTACATAAAAGGTCTGGGGACAGGTGCCTGAATACCAAGGATGGGTAGAGATGATGGACTTGGGCCCCGGCCAATCTCACATGCTGGATATGGGCTCATATCTCTGGGTGCCTGAAACTAGGTCTTGGCTCAGGCTCTGTCAGACACAGTACTAGTACTAGTACTAGTGCCCAGGACAGCCTATAAATCAAGGTTCCATCGAGTGCCAAGTAGATTGATCCTCATGTGGAGTTTCTGGGAAGATTCACCAGGCCCTATTTCTTTCTACTGGGAATGCAGAATGTTGCCTTGTGGCTCCAAATTCCCTCTCTAGAGGGCTTGCAGACCAGGAGGCTGAGGATGGAATTCTAAACCCAAGCTATTGTTAAATTCAGTGTCAAGCGAAACGCAGTTCCAGTGTGCAGTGGTGGAAAAGAAAATGTAGAATCTAAATAATGGCAGATTTCAGATGTTTTCTCATGCTGGAGTTTTTGTCTATGATGACTGACAAATGGAGGGGTTGTGTCAAGGGCCATGGAGGATTTCTCCTGCTGGTGCTTCTGAGATGCTCCAAACAGAGGGTTCCCTTCTACTGGTCAGTGGCAGTCTGGTTTGTTTGCTCCAGGGTCCCACATGTGGAAAGAATAAGTAGAAGAGCACTCCCACATGGATGCCTGGAAAGCACACCTCCACTGACCATATCAGGTGAGGAACATGGCAGGTTCATTCTGGTGGCTCTGGGGCGAATTACCAAGGACTTGAAGTGACATGGAATCTCATGAAGATAGATCACAATGCTGTTTGTTTGTTACCAGAGAGATCTTAGAATGTGCTGGGGGCTAAGGGGCTGTGCATAATTCATATACCCCGACCCTTGACACAAGTTGAAGAGCACGAATTCCATCTGGGGACAGGAGATATTCTATTGTGGGGTTCAGGGACCAATCTTCTGACTCAGGACCATTGACTTGGGTGTCTTCCTGGATGGAGGTGATCAGGGTGTTGCACACTGTGCATTTGTGTCCAGAGTGGCCTCCAATAGTGGACTGGGCTCAGGGGACTTGCAGGTCTCTCCTAATCTGGAGGGTTTGGGCAATTGTGATGGACACAGTTTCATTGGGGATAGCAGGATCTTTCCTGTGGTGTGGCTACAGAGACCGATCATAGAGGGCATGTGAGCCATGATTTTGGGAAAGAAGTCTGCAAACACAAACTTGGGGTAGGGTTAATGGCGAGGTGATCACAGGCCCAATGCGTAGATCTGTAGGGCAGCTCGTCTGGAACTGTAAACCAGGTGATTCGAAGGTGGTAGCACAGTCTCTTGTATCTGGATTGTGTGTCCAGGATGGCCTCGGAATGAAGGTGTGGTCTTATGGAGCCCTGGGAGATTTTTCCTCTCTACGCATCCTGGCAGCTCCTAATAGTTTTCTCAGGGGAGGGAAGATTGCTGTTTTCCATCATAGGGGTGCTTCAAAACAGAGATTCCAGAGACGGGCTCTGTTATGTTGGCATGAAAAATCCCACGAAGTGTTAGGATTTGACCCAAGGGCATACCAGGCCTGCGATGCGGGACCCTGCAGAAACAACTGAGAGCATTTGTTTGAATGCATGCTAAGGTTGAGGGACACAATGCCTGCTTTGGCCCAGGCGGCCCTTATGATTGGGCGTTGTCTCATTGGCCATGCACCTGGTTCTAATTCTGAGGGTTGGGCACCCATAGCAACAGCCAGGCTTCCTGCCATGGGGAAGGAGGAGTTCTCAATTGTGCTTCAGGTTCCCCCACTGGTAGGGATTCCAGCAAAGGTCTGGGATAGTTGCCGGAATACCAAGGATGGGTAGAGATGACTGGGCCATGGCCAGTCCCACATGCTGGATAAGGGCCCCACACTCTGGGTGGCTGACACGAGGTTGGGGCTCAGGCTCTCTCAGACACAGCGCTAGTGGCCAGCGCAAAGTATAAATCGGGGTTCCCTCGAGGGCCAAGTAGATTGATCTTCATGGGGAGTTTCTGGGCAGACTCACCAGGCCCTTCTTCTTTCTATGGGGAAGGCAGAATGTTGCGTTTTGTCTCCCTAATTCCCTCTCAAGAGGACTTGCAGTCCAGTAGGGTGAGGATGGAATTGTAAACCCAAACTATGCAAGAATACAGTGTCAAGTGAAAGGTATTTCCAGTGTGCGCGACTGATTCGAATATCCAGCACCTGAGTAAGAGCAGATGTCAGATGTTTGCTCATGCTGGAATTTGTGTCTATGATGACTAACAAATGGAGGGTTGGCATCAAGAGAATGTGGAGGACTTCCCAGGCTGGGGCTTGTGAGATGCTCCAAACAACCAAGGTTTCCTTCAACCTGACAGGAGCAGTCTTATTTGTTTGCTCTAGGGTTCCCTATGTGGAATTTTTGTGTAGCAGAGAACTACCTCTTGGATGCCTAGAAAGCACACGTCCATTGACCTTTGTACCTGAGGAACATGGCAGATTCGTTTCATGGCTCTTGGGCAAAGTACCAACACCTTGAGTTGGCATCAAGTCTCAGAAGTTGGGTCACAATGCTGGTTTGTTACCAGGGAGATCATAGAAGGTGCTGGGGCTAATGGGTCATGCAGGATCCATCTACCCTGAAAGTTGGACATAGATCCAAGAGCACATTTTCCTTCTGGAGACAGGAGATGTTCTGTTGTGGGAATCAGGGACCACATGTTGTATCACAACTTGGTATTCCAGAACAGGACTCTGAGAACAGATGTCTGAAGACCCAATCTAGGGTTCCAGTGAAGTCCTGGGGGCATGTCAGGTTCAATCATCTGACTCAGAACCATTGACTTGGCTTTCTGCCTCGATGGAGGTGCTCAGGGTGTTTCAGACTTCACGTTTGCATCCAGAGCAACCTCCAATATTGGGGTGGGTTCAGGGGCCTGGCAGGTTTCTCCTAATCTGGAGGGTTTGGACAACCTGATGGGCACTGTTTTCTTGGGGATGGCAGGAACTTTCCTGTGATGTGGCTTGAGGGACCACATCTTGGTGGGCATGTAAGCCATGGTTTTGGGAGAGAAGTCGGCAAACACAAACTGGGGTTAGGGTTAGTGTCGAGATGATCACAGGCCCAATTCATAGACATGGAGGGCAGCTCGTCAGGAAATGTAAATAGGATGACTCGAAGGCGGTAGCAAAGACTTTTCTCTCTGGATTGTGTGGACAGGATGGCCTCGGAATGCAGGTTTGTTTTCATGGGTCCATGGGAGATTTTTTCTCTCTAAGGATCCTGGCGGCTCCCAATAGTTTGGTGCCTTTCTCAGGGAAGGGAAGAGTGCTGTTTTCCATCCTAAGGGTGCCCCAAACAGGGATTCTGAGACGGACTCTGGGTCTGGGCACCTGGAAAATCCCACCAAGGGTTAAGATTTGGGCCTAGGGGCATACCAGGCCTGCAATGCTGGTACTGGAGGAGCAACTGAGAGTGTTTGTTTGAAAACATGCTCAGGCTGAGGATCATCATGCCTGCCTGTGCCCATGTCGGCCCTCAGGAGTGGGCATGGTCTCCTTGGCCATGCAGCTGGCTCCCACGCTGAGGGTTGGACAACCATCCCAACAGCCAATATTCCTGCCATGGGGAAGGAGGTGTTCTCTATTGTGTTTCAGGTTCGCCATTGGCAGGAATTCCAGCAAAGTTTGGGGGACAGATGACTGGATACCAAGGATGGGTACAGATGAAGGCCCAGGGCCATGGCCGATCTCTCATGCTAAATATGGGCCCTCACCTCTGGGTGGCTGACAGGAGGTCGGGGCTTAGACTCTGTCAGACATAGCACTAGTGGTCAGGGAAATCTATTAATCAGGGTTGCCTCGTGATCTGAGTAGATTGATCCTCATGTGCAGTTTCTGAGCAGACTCAACAGGTCCTTCTTCTTTCTATGTGGAAGGCAGAATACTGCGTTGTGGCTCCAGAATTCCCTATCAAGAGATATTGTGGACCAGTGTGGTGAGGATAGAATAGTAATACAAAGCTATGGTTAAGTTCAGTGAAAAGCAAAAGGCAGTTCCAGTGTGCAGGTGCCGTTTCGAATATCCAGCACCTGAGTAAGGGTGGATGTCAGATGTTTGCTCACACTGGAGTTTGTGTCTGTGATTACCCACAAATGGAAGGGTGGCGTCAAGAGGCCATGGAGGATTTCCCATGCTGGGGCTTGTGAGATGCTCCAAATAGCAAAGTTTCTTTCTACCAGACAGGAGAAGTCTGGTTTGTTTTCTCTGGTTTCTCCATGTGGAAATTTTTGTATCAGAGAACCCCACAGGGATGCCTGGAAATCACCCCTCCATTGACCATTGCAGCTGAGGAACATGGCAGGTGCATTCTGGTGGCTCTGGGGCAATATATCGAGACCTTGAGTTGACATGGAGTCTCATGAAGATGGGGCACAATGATGGTTTGTTACCAGGAATATCATAGAATGTGCTGGTTGCTAAGGGGCCATTCAGGATCCAAATACCCTTAGGGTATGACACAATTCCAGGAGCATGGCTTCCTTTTTGGGGAGGACATATTCTGTTCTGTGGCTCAGGGACTATATATTTTATCATAAGTTGATATTCCAGAGCAGGCCTCTGACGACAGATACCTGTAAACCTAATCTAGTGTGCCAATGAAGTCCTTGGGGCATGTCAGGTTCAATCTTCTGACTCAGGACTATTGACTTGGGTGTCTGCCTGTATGGAGGTGATCAGGGTGTCTCAGACTGTGCATTTGTGCCCAGAGCGGCCTCCATTATTTGGCTGCGCTCACGGGCCTTGCAGGTTTCTCCTAATCTAAAGGTATCGGGCAAAAGTGATGGGCACAGTTTCCTTGAGGATCTCAGGCACAGTCTTGTGGTGTGGCTTCAGATGCCAGAACCTGGAGGTCATGTGAGCCATGGTTTTAGGAGGGAAGTCTGCAAACACAAACTCAGTTTAGGTTAATGGCAAGGTGATTGCAGGCCCAATGCATAGACCTGGAAGGTAGCTCGTCAGGAACTGTAAATCCGATGACTCAAAGGTGATAGCACATGATATGTATCTGGATTGTATGTCCAGGATGGCCTCGGAATGCAGGTGTGTTCTCATGGGTCTATGGCAGATATTTCCACTCAAGGATACTGGTGGCTACCAAGAGTTTGGTGACTATCTCGGGGACGGGAAGAGTGCTGTTTTCCATCTTAAGGGTCCCCCAAAATAGGGATTCCAGAGATGGGCTCTGTGTCTGGGCCCCTGTAATATCCCACCAAGGTTAGGATTTGGGCCTAGGTGTGTACTAGGCCTGCAATTCGGGGTCCCAGAGATGCAATTGAGAGCGTTTGGTTGAAAGCATGCTCAGGCTGAGGTCACAATGCCTGCTTGTGCCCGGAGAAGCCATCATGAGTGCACATGTTGTCCTTGGCCATGGAGCTGCCTTCCACTTTGAGGGTTGAGCAACTATCCCAACTGTCAGAATACCTTCCATGGGGAGGGTGGAGTTCTCTATTGTGCTTCAGGTTCCCCCAATGGCAAGGATTTCTGCAAAGCTGTGGGTACAGATGCCTGAATACCAAGAATAGAAGAGAAGACAGACTTGGGCCATAGCTGGTCTCACATGCTGGATATGGGCCCTGATCTCTCAGTGGCTGACACTAGGTCCTGGCTCCGGCTATGTCAGACACAGCACTAGTGCCCAGGGCAGCCTATGAATCAGGGTTCCGTCTAGCACCGAGAAGATTGACCATCATATGGAGTTTCTGGGCAGACTCTCCAGGCCCTTTTTCTTTCTATGGGGAAGGCAGAATATTGTGTTGTAGCTCCAGAATTCCCTCACAATAGGGCTTGTGGACCAGTAGGCTGAGGATGGAATTGTAAACCCAAGCTATGGCTTAATTCAGTCAAACTAAAGGCAGTTCCAGTGTGCAGCGATTGAATTGAAATCCAGCACCTGAGTAAGGGCGGATGTCAGATGTTTGCTCATGCTGGAGTTTGTGTCTATGATGACTGACAAATGGAGTGGTGGCATCAAGAGGAAATGGAGGATTTCCCACGCTGGGGCTTGTGAGATGCTCCAAACAGAAGGTTTCCTTCTACCGGACAGGGGCATTCTGTTTTTTTGTCTCAAGGGTCCCCGCCAATTGCAAAGTTTGTGTAGCAGAGCACCCCCGTATGGTTGCCTGGAAACCACACCTCCACTGACCATTGCAGCTTAGGAACATGGCAAGTTCATTCTGGTGGCTCTGGGGCGAAGTACTAAGGGCTTATTTTTACATGGAATGTCATGAACATGGGTAACAATGCTGTTTTGTTACCTGGGAATTCTTAGTCTGTCATCTGTACACATCCTTGGTATTAAGGCAACTTTCCACAGACCTTTCCTGTAACCCTGCCAATGGGGGAACCTGAAGCACAATAGAGAACTCCTCTTTCCATTGCAGGAATCCTGGCTGTTGCAATGGGTGTCCAACCCTCAAAGTGGGATCCAGCTATACGGCCAATGAGACTACGCCCTCTCCTGAGGGCCCCCCTGGGCACAAAGAGGCATGATGACCCTCAGCCTGAGCATGCTTTCAAACAAGCCCTCTCTGTTACACCATTAGGATCCTGCATTGCAGGCCTGGAATGCCCCTAGGCCCAAATCCTAACACTTGGTGGGATATCCGGGCACCCAGACCCAGAGCCCGTCTCTGGAATCTCTGTTTTGGCATAAGCCTAAGATGGAAAACAGCATTCTTCCCTGTTTTGGGGCACCTCTAAGATGGAAAAGAGCACTCTTTTCTTCTCTGAAAAACCACCAATCTATGGAGATCCACCAGGATCCTTAGAGAGGAAAAGTCTCCCATTGAACCATGAGACCACGTCTACATTCAGAGCCCATCCTGGACACACAATCCAGATAGAAAAGCCTGTGCTACCAACTTTCAGTCACCCTAATTATAGTTCCTGACGTGATGCCTTCTAGGTCTATGCATTGGACCTGCGATCACCTTGCCACTATCCCTGACCCAAATTTGTGTTTGCAGACTTCCCTCCCAAAACCATGGCTCTCATATCCTCAAGGAGGTGGTCTCTGAAGCCTTACCACAGGACTGGGCCTGCCATCCCCAAGGAAACTGTGCCCATCACAGTTCCCCAAAGCCTCCAAGTTAGGAGAAACCTGCAAGGCCCCTGAGCCCACCCCAATATTGGAAGTGGCTCTGGATGCAAATGCACAGTCTGAAACACCCTGATCACCTACATCCAGTCAGACAACCATATCAATGGTCCTTAGTCAGAAAATTGAACCTGATGGGCACCAGGACATCATTGGATCCCTAGATTAGGTTGCAAGCATCAATCCTCAGAGGCCTGTTCTTGAATACCAAGTCAGGATACAACATATGTACCCTGAGCCACAAAACAGAACATCTCCTCTCCCAAGATGGAAACTGTGCACATCGACCTGTGCCAAACCCTCAGCGTGGCCCTTAGCCACCAATACATTCTAAGACCTCCCTTGTAACAAACCAGTTTTGGGACACATCTGTAAGAAATTCCAAGTCAACTCAAGGCCTTGGTACTTGGCACAAGAACCACCAAAACGAACCTGTCATGTTCCTCAGCTGCAATGGTCATTGGACGTGTGCTTTCCAGTCATCCATGCGGGAGGGCTCTGCTACGCAAACTTCCACTTGAGGGACCCTGGAGGAAAAAAAAAACAGACTCCTCCTGTCCATTAGAAGGAAACCTTGTTGTTTGGAGCATCTCACAATCCTAAGCGTGGGTAATCCTCCATTGCCTCCTGAAGCCACCCCTCCATTAGTCGTCATCCTAGACACAAACTCCAGTGTGAGCAAATATCTGACATCTGCCCTTACTCAGGTGCTGGATATTTCGTATAAGCTGCTGCACATTGAAACTGACTTCTGCTTGGCACTCAATTTAAGCATAGCTGGTGTTTACAATTGCATTCTCACCCTATTTGTCCCCAAACCCTCTTGATAGGGAATTCTGGATCCATAAGGCAGCATTCTGCCTGCCCCACAGAAAGAAGTGCTTCGTGAGTCTGGCCAGAAACCCTACATGAGGATCAATTTACTCGGCCCTGGAGAGAACCCCAATATATAGACTTCTCTGGCCACTAGTGCTGTGTCTGACACAGCCTGAGCCCAGACCTCGTGTCAGCCACCCAGAGAGCGGGGCCCATATCCAGCATGTGAGAACGGCCATGGCCCAAATCTGTCATCTCTATGCATCCTTGGTATTCAGGCATCTGTCCCCAGACCTTTGCTGTAATCCCTGCCTATGGGGGAACATGAAGCACAATAGATATTTCCTCCTTCCCCATGGCTGGAAACCTGGCCATTGGAATGCGTGTCCATCCCTCAATGTGGGAGCCAGAAAATGGACAATGGGACCACGCCCACTCCTGAGGGCCGCCCTGGGCACAAACAGGCATTGTAATGCTCAGCCTGAGCATGCTTCCAAACAAGCCCTCCTAGTTGCACCACTAAGATCCTGCATTGCAGGCCTGGTCTGCCCATAAGCCCAAATCCCAACCCTTGGTGGGATTTTCCAGGCGCCTAGACCCAGAGCCCATCTCTGGAATCCCTGTTTTGGGGCACACCTAAGATCGAAAATAGCGGTCTTCCCATCCCAAAAAGTCATCAAAATATTGGGAGCCGCCAGTATCCTTAGAGGAAAAGTCTCCCATGGACCCATGAGGCCACAGCTGCATTCTGAGGTCACCCTAGACACACAATCCAGATATAAAAGCCTGTGCTTCCGCCTTCGGGTCATTCCAGTTACTGTTCCTGACGAGTAGCCTTCCAGGTCTACACATTGCCCTGCGATAACCTAGCCACTAAACCTAACCCGAGTTTGTGTTTGCAGACTTCCCTCCCAGAACCATGGCTCACATGCCCTCCAGGGTGGAGTCTCTGGAGCCACACCACAGGACTGTGCTTGCCATCCCCATGGAAATTGTGCATGTCAGTTAACCAAACCCTCCAGAGTTGGTTGAAACATTCAAGGCCCCTGTGGCCACCCCAATATTGGAGGTTACTCTGGACATAAGTGCGTAGTCTGAAACTCCCTGATCACCTACATCCTGGCAGACACCCAAGTCAACTGTCCTAAGTCTGAAGATTGAACCTCTCATGCCCCTGGGACTCATTGGAACCCTAGATTAGGTTGTCGGGCATCTGTCTTCAGAGGCCTGTTCTTGAATAGGAACTTATGATACGGCATGTGGTCCCTGAGCCACAAAACACTACATCTCCTGTCCCCAGAAGGTAACCGTGCTCTTCGACCTGTGTTAAACCCTCAGGGTAGGAGAATCCTGCAGGCACCTTAGCCACCAACACATTCTAAGATCTACCTGGTAAAAAAAACCAGCATTGTAACCCATCTTCAAGAGATTCCATGTCAACTCAAGACCTTGGTGCTTCGCCCCAGAAGCACCGTAAAGAACCTGCATGTTCCTCAGCTGCATTGGTCAATGGAGGTGTGCTTTCCAGGCATCCATGTGGAAGGGCTCTGCTACCCATACTTTTCACATGGGGGGCCCTGCAGAAAACATACCAGACTCTAACTGTCCAGTAGAAAAAACAACCTTGCTGTTTGGAGCATCTCACATGCATCAGCCTCTTGATGCCACTCCTCCATTTCTCGGTCATCAGAGACACAAACTCCAGTGTGCGTAAACATCTGAAATCCACCTTTACTCAGGTGCTGTATATTTCATTTGTTGGCCACGATAGATACAAACTCTATCATGAGCAGACATCTGACCCTCGCCTGTACTCAGATGCTGGAGATCTCGAAAAAACCACTGCACATTGGAACGGCCATGTTCTCGGCACTGAGATTAAGCATAGATTGTGTTTTCTGCCTTCTGTTCTCACACTCCTCGCCTTCAAGTCCCCCATATTGGGAATTTGGGAGCCACAATGCAGCCTTCTGCCTGCCCACCAGAAAAAAGAGGTGCCCTATGGGTCTGCGTGAAACTCCATATAAGGTTCCACCAGCACAGCCCTCTATAGCACCACAATATCATAGGCCACCTTGTGAACTAATGCTCTGTCTGACACAGCTCGAGCCCCGACCTCCTGGTAGCCACCTAGATAGCGGGACCCATATCTGGCAGGTGTGACCTGCCTTGACCTGAGTCCTTCATCTCAAACCAACCTGGTTATTCACGTACCAGTCCCAGAACATAGCTCAAATTACTGTGCATGGGGGAATCTGAAGCACAAAAGAGTACTCCTCCTTCCTCATAGAAGGAAAATTAAATGTTGATATGGTGGTCCAACCCTCATATTGGGATCCAGGTGCATGGAACAAGAGCCAATGCCCACTCAGGATGGGCATCTGGGCACAAACAGGCATTGTGACCCTTACCCTGAGACCCATTTCCAACAAGTCCCCATGGGAGCTGAACCAAAGCCCCACAGAGCCAGGCAGTCAAGCCTCTGGCCCAAATACTAAGCCTTTGTAGGGTTATCCAGGCACAGGGACCTATAACCCATCTCTGGAATCCCTGTGTTGACGGGAACCCTGAAACAGTAAACCACGCTCTCTCCTTCCCAGTGAGACACCAAACTCTTGGGTGCTGGGCAAAATCCCCAGAGAGGTAGAATATTCCATGGACACATGAGGACACCCCACCATTCCAAGGCCATCCTAGACACAATCCAGACAGAAAAGCCTTTGCTCCTGCCTCCCAGCCACACGAATTTCAAATCCTGAGAAGCTGCCCTCAGCGTCTGCATATCGGGGCTGCCATCACCTCCCTCCTAATTGATACACAATTTTGTGTCTGAAGACTTTGGTCCCAGAGCCCTTAACCACATTCCCTGCAGGATGGGGCTGACAGAACCACACTACATCACTGGGCCTGATCTCTGGATGAAATTCTGCCGTCTCAGTTGCACAAACCCTCCAGATTAGGAAAAGCCTGCAAGGCCCCTGAGCCCACCCCAATTTCATAGGCCACTCTGGAAAAAATGCACAGTCTGACACAGCCTGAGCATCTACCTCCAGGAAGACTCACAGGTCAAAGTCCCTAAGTCCGAAGGTTGAGGATGACATGCCTCTACAACCTCATAAGAACCCTAGCCTAGATATTCAGGCCTCTGTGCCCAGAGGCCTGGTCTTGAAATCCAACATATGATCCGACATGTGGTCCCTGAGCCATACAAGAGAACCCCTCCTGTCCCGAGAAGGGAACCTGGCTCCTGGGAACTGGGTCTAACCCTCAGGTAGGAGAATCCTGCATGGCCACAGACCCACAACCACATTCTTTTTTTTATATAGATTTTATTTATTTATTGGACAGACAGAGATCACAAGTAGGCATAGAGGAAGGCAGAGAGAGAGAGAGGAAGAAGCAGGCTCCCTGCTGAGCAGAGAGCCTGATGCGGGACTCAATCCCAGGACCCTGAGATCATGACCTGAGCCGAAGGCAGCGGCTTAGCCCATTGAGCCACCCAGGCACCCTCACCACCACATTCTAAGGTCTCCCTGGACACCAAGCAGCATTGTGACTTATTAGACTGAGAACATCCATCAACTTAGATCACTTGGAAATTTGAACAAAAACCAGCAGATCAAGCCTGCAATGTTCCTCATCTGCAATGGTCATGCAAGGAAGACTTCCCAGGCCTCCATTCAGAGACCTCTGCTGTCGAATCTTTCTATATGGGGGACCCTGGAGCCTTGTAAGCGGACTTCCCCTGTCCCACAGTAGGACACCTTGCTGTTTGGAGCAGCTCACAAGGTCCTGCTTGGGAAAATCTCCAAGAATTCTTGAGGCCACCCCACAATTCGTTGACCATCATGGATGCAAACCCAGCGTGAGCAGACATCTGACCCTCGCCCATACTCAGGTGCTGGAAATCTCGAAACAACTACTGCACAATGGAATGGTCCTGTGGTCAGCACTGAGCTTATCCGTGGCTTGTGTTTTCAGACTTCTGTCTTCACACTCCTCGCCTACAAGCCCTCCATATTGGGAATTCTGAAGCCACAGTGCAGCTTTCTGCTTGCCCACCAGAAAGAAGAAGTGCCCTATGGGTCTTCGCAGAAACTCACATGAGGATCCTCCTGCACGGCCCTCAATGGCACCCCAATATAATAGACAGACCTCTGCATAAATTGTCTATCTGACACCGCCTGATCCCCGACCTCCTGTCAGCCACCCAGATAGTGGGTCCCATATCCTCCAGGTGGGTCCAACCTTGGCCCGAGGCCATCATCTTGAAGCAACCTGGATATTCAGGTACCTGTCCCAGACTTAGCTCAAATTCCTGCCCATAGGGGACTCGGAAGCACAAAAGAGTGCTCCTCCTTCCCCATGGCCAGAAAACTGAATGTTGAGATGGCTGTACAACCCTGAGTGGGAACCAGGTGCATGGTCGATGAGACCACGCCTACACAGGATGGGCAGCTGGGCACAAACAGGCATTGTGACCCTCAGAATGAGACCCCTTTCCAAAGATCCCCCTTGGGATCTGGACCAGGAACCCAAATCGAAGCTTTGGTTAAGTTTTCCCAGTGTCTGGACCCAGAAACCATCTCTGGAATCCCTGTTTGGACAGGATCCCAGAGATGGAATACAGTCTTTTCCTCTTCCACAGAAAGAAATCAAACTCTTGGGTGCCAAGCAGAATCACCAGAGTGGAAGAATATCCCATGGACACATGAGGTCACCCCTCTATTTAGTGGCCATCCTAGACACACAATCCAGACAGAAAAGCCTGTGCTCCTCTTTCCCAGCCACCTGAATTTCAAATCCCGAGGAGCTTCCCTCAGGGTCTTCAGATTCGGACTGCCATCACCTCACTCCTATCTCTTATCTGAGGTTGTGTCTAAAGTCTTTGGTCCCAAAGTCCTGACACACATGACCTCCAGGATGGGGCCTCGAGAAACACATGACATCACTGGCCCTGCTCTCCTGAGGAAACCCTGCCCATCTCAGTTTCCCAAAATGTCCAGATTAGGAGAAAACTGCAAGGCCCCTGACTGCACCCCAATTTCATAGGCCATCTGGAAAAAGTGCACAGCCTGACACAGCTTCAGCACCTACCTCCAGGATGACATGCAGGCCAATGGCACTTAGTCCGAAGATTGAAACTTCCATGGCCCTAAAACCTCATCAGAACCCTAGCTTATGTTTTGAGGTCTCTCTCCCTAGAGGTCTGTTCTGGAAATTCAAGCATATGGTCCAACCTGTGGTCCGTGAGCCATACAAGAGCACACCTCCTGTCCCAAGAAGGAAACCTGGCTCCTGGGTACTGGGTCTAATCCTAAGGATAGAGAATCCTCAATGGTCAGAGAGCCGCCACCACATTCTAAGGTCTCCCTGGACACCAAGCAGCATTGGGACCTATTAGACTGAGAACTTCCATCAACGAAAATCACTTGGAACTTGGAATCAGTGTCATTGGTTCAAGCTTACCCTGTTCCTCAGCTGCAATGGTAACACGAGATTGGCTTCCCAGGCCTCCATTCAGAGAGCATTGTTATCGAATCTTCCATATGGGGGACCCTGGAGCCCTGTAAGAAGACTTCTGTTGTCCCTTAGTAGGACACCTTGATGTTTGGAGCAGCTCACAAGCTCCAGCTTGGAAAAACCTCCAAGAATTCTTGAGGCCTCCCCACCATTTGTTGGCCATCATGGATACAAACTCCAGCATGAGCAGACATCTGCCCCTCGCCCAGGTGCTGGAGATCTCGAAACAACTGCTGTACATTGGAATAGACATGTGCTCGGCACTGAGCGTAACCGTAGCTTATGTTTTCATATTTCTGTCCTCACACTCCTCGCCTGCAAACCCTCCAACTTGGATATTCTGGAGCCGTAATGCAGCCATCTGCCTGCTCACCAGATAGAAGAAGTGATGAAAGGGTCTGTGCAAAAATCTCCCATGAGGATCCAGTTGCACAGCTCTCAAAAGCACCCCAATATCATAGGCCGAACTCTCCACGAATGTTCTGTCTGACACAGCTCGAGCCCGAGCTTCTGACAGCCACCCAGAAAGCAGGCCTCATTTTCTGCAGGTGGGTCCTGCCTTGGCCCGAGGACCTCATCTCAAAGCGAACTGGGTATTCAGGCACCTGTCCCAGAACTTAGCTCAAATTCCTGCCCATGGGGGAACCTGAACCATAAAAAAGTACACCTCCTTCCCCATGGCAGGAAAACTGAATGTTGAGATGGCAGTCCAACCCTCAGAGTGGGAGCCAAGTGCATAGCCCATGAGGTCACACCCACTCAGCATGGGCATCTGGGCAAAAACAGGCATGGTAACCCTCAGAATGAGACCCATTTCCAACAAGAACACTCGGGAGCTGTACCAGGAAAACATAGAGCAGGACCCTAGGCCCAAATCCTAAGCCTTGTTGCGGTGATCCAGGCTCTAGAACCCAGGACCCATCTCTGGAATGGCTGTTTGGACGGGATCCCTGACTCAGAAAACTGCGCTCCTCCCATCCCCCGGAAATACACCAAACTCTTGGGTGCCGAGCAGAATTCCCACAGAGGTGGAATCTCACATGGACCCATGAGGCCACCCCTCCATTTCGTGGCCATCATTGACAAACAAGTCAGACAGAAAAGACTGTGCTCCTGCCTCACAGCCGTCCGAATTTCATATCTGGAGATGCTTCGCTCAGGGTCTGCAGATTGGGTCTGCCATCACCTCGAGCTTAACTCTTACCCGAGTTTGTGTCTGAAGACTTTGGACCCAGAGTCCTGACCCATATGCCCTCCAGGATGGGGCCTCCAGGAACACACAACAGCACTGGGCCAGCTCTCCCAAGGAATGTCAGCCTGTCTCAGTTTCCCAACCCACCAGATTAAGAGAAAATTGCAAGGCCCCTAATACCACCCCAATTCCATAGGAAGCTCCAGAAAAAATGCATAGTCTGACACAGCCTCAGAATATACCTCCAGGAAGACACCCAGGACAATGGGAAGGGATGAAATGGCCTAACCCATGGCAGGTTCGATGTGCTGGGTGTGAAGCCAACTGTCTCACGTCTCTCACAAGGTCTGGGCTCAGGCTATGTAAGACAGAGCATAGTGTTTAGGGTAGCCTATGCAATTGGGGTGTTGCCGAGGGCTGAGCAGGTTGATTTTCATTTGGGGTTTCTGAGCAATGCCATAGACAATGTTTTTCTTTGGGGGGCAGGTAGAGTGCTTCGTTCTGGAACCAGAATTCCCAATCATGAGGGCTTTTGGGCCAGGAGTGCTAGGGTAGAGTCTGAAAACAAAAGATAGGGTGAGGTTGGGAGCAGGCCCACTCTGCAAAGGCTGAAAGGAAATCTCATGCCTCTGAAGTCAGGCTGAGGATCAGAAGTTGGCTGAGGTTGGATTGTGCCCTTGATGGCACCTTCATGAAGCAGGTGCCTCATGAGGCCAACGAAGTTTTCCCACGCTGAGTTTGGAGGTTGCCACAAACCACAAGGTTTCCTTCTGCGAGACAGTCGAGTCCTGTTGGATGGCTCCAGTACATACCATACGGAAGGACTGAAGAGGAGGGTTCAAAGGATGGATCCCTGAACAGCATGCCTCGCATTCCCATTGGCCATTAACGACAAGATATGTTTGATCTGCTGGCTCTGGGGCAAGCTAACCAGCGGGCTGAGTTGAAATGGCCTCTCCTGAGGATGCGTCATAATGTGTGTTTCTGTCCATGGAGACCTTGGAATGTGATGGTTGTACTGTGGCCCTGCGGAATTCTCCGACCAGAAGGGTTTGATACAGATCCAGTAAGAAAGCACTCCATGTGGAGACGAGAAATGTTTGGTTTGGAGCCTCAGAAAAACCTTATATGCTGGTATACGAAACCAGTCCTCTGAGGACAGACACATGAAAATTAAAGCTAAGGTTCAGATTAGGGCCTGTGGGCCTGTCCATTTCAATCTTCTGTCTCTGGGGACACTGTCTGAGAGTCTAAGTGGTGATAATGGCTCAGCTGGTGTCAGAGTGCCCCTTTTAGTCCAGGGCAGCCTGCAATATCAGGATGGCCTCAGGGGCCTTGGAGCTTTTCCCTAACCTGTAGGGTTGTGGTCAATGGATTGGGCACACTTTCCTTGGAGAGGGCAGGCACAATCTTTCGCTGTGGCTCCAGATGCCCTAGCCTGGAGGGTGTGTGGGTTCAAGCTGTGGGCACAGAAGTCTGAAAACACAAACTCAGCTTATGAGTGGCGCCGAGGGTATGGCAGGCCGGATGTACAGATAGAGAGTGAGCTCCTTGGCTAGTGAATCAAGGGCGAGATTCCTTCAGGCTTTTGTCTCTGGATGCGTCCAGGATAGCCGTGGATTGTAGGGGGTGGCCTCAGGGACTGTGGACGATTATCCCTCTCTGGGGATTTGTCCCAGCTAACAGGAGTTTGGGGTCATTTGTGGGAAGGGTGGAGTCCTGTTGTCTGGCTCATGTGTCTCTCCAAGAAAGTGATTCCAGAGCAGAGCCCCAGGTACGGGGGGGAGACTGGAAAACTCAAACACTGGTGAGGATTGGGTGTATAGAGGCTTGGCACGCCCCATATGCGGGCTCTTGGTCAAGGTCCTGACAGGCCTTTCTTTGACATGGGGCTCATGCTGAGGGTCACAGTGTGAATTTGTGCCCAAGCAGCACTCAAGTTTGGGCGTGGCATCAGGGGCCATGAAGGTTTCTCCCACCCTGAAGGTGTGACTCCATGCCAAGAGCAAGCTTTACACCCATGGGGAAGAAGGAGTTCTGATTTGTGCTTCAGATGCCCAACTGTGTGGGGAATTAATATAATATCTGGGTTTAGATATCTGAAAACCAAGGTTCGGAAGAGATAACGGCATAAGACCATGGCGTGTCAGAAGTGCTAGGTGTGTGGCCAGCTGTCTCCTTGCCTGTCTGGACGTCTAGCATCAGGCTGTGAAAGGCAGAGCATTAGTGCCCAGAGCAGCCTATCAAATCTGAGTGCCGTCGAGGCAAGAGCAGGTTGATCCTCATCTGGGTTTTATGGAGAGCCCCACAAGGAAACGTTTTCTAGCGGTGGGCAGTCACTGGGCTGGCTTGTGGTTTTGCAATTCCTACTCTGGAGGGATGGTTTGCCAGGAGTGTGAGGAAGGAAGTCTGAAAACACAAGCTAGCGTGAGGTTTGGGACCGAGGGCACGGAAGGCCACTCTGCAGAGGCTGAATCAAGATCTCCTGCATTGCGGTCATGTCTACTATGAGACGTGCTCAAGCTAGAGTTTTTGTCCATGATGGCTTCTCCCTGAAGGATGTGGGGGGCTTCATGAGGCCCGGCAGGTATCCCTACGATGGGATTTGTGAACTACTTCAAACCTCAAGGTTTCCTTCTGCACTACAGTCGAGTCCTATTGGATGGTTCCAGGAGGCCCCATACGGAAAGACTCGAGAGCAGGTGTCTAAGCATGGATGCCTGGGAACGCCACCTCATATTCCCACTCTTTAGTCAGGACAAGGCAGGCTCAATCTGCGGGCTCTTGGGTGAGCTACCCAGAGAGGTGAGTGGAAATGGACTCTCCTGAAGATGAGTCCTACTGTGGGTAGGTGGCCTGGATGACCTAGGAATGTGGAGGTGGCTAAGGGTCTCTGCAGGATTTTCCAACCTGAGGTGTTTGACACAGCTCCAACAAAGAAGCTTTCCATGTGGAGAAGAGAGGTGTTCTGTTCAGTGCCTCAGAAAATCCCCATATGCTGTTCCTCGAACCAAAGCCTCTGAGGAGTGACACCTGGAAACCAAAGCAAGAGTTGAGATTAGGGCCTAAGGGCCTGTCCGGCTCAACCTTCTGACTCTGTGGACATCTGTGTGCATGCCTTCGTGGATGTAGCTGCACAGCTTGCATCAGAATGCCCCTGTGTGTCCAGGGAGGCTTACAGTAGTGGGATGTCCTCGGGGGCCTTGAGGTTTCTCTTATTCTGGAGGTGTGTGGCCAAAGGAATGGAAACAGTTTCCAGGAGACAGCAGGCACGGTCCTGTGGTATGGCTCAAAGGACCCAGCTTAGAAGCTGTGTTTGCCAGGGCTGTGGGGACAGATATCTGAAAAAACAAACTTGGCTCAGGTAGGGGCCAAGGTAATGGCAAGCCTGATCTCTAGTCCACGAGGGGAGATACTCTCGATATCAAAGGAGGGCAAGTTGAAGGCAGTCGCTTAGGCTTTTGTTATCTGGATGTTGCGTTCAAAATGGCTGTTCAAGTAGGGGTTGCTTCAGGGGACCAGGAAGAGCCTTCCTCTCGGGGGGTGGTCCAAGTTACAAAGTGCTTGGATTCATTCTGTGGGAAGGGAAGAGTACTGTATTCTGCCATATGTGACCCCTCAGTATAGGAATTCAAGAGCACAGAAGTGGGATCCCTCAACTCTAATACCCGCCATCTAGTAGGGCTGGGTGCCTATGGGTAAGGCATGCCACATATGCGGGCTCTTGGTCCAGTCACTGAGAGGCGTTACTTGAATAAGGTACTCACGCTGAGGGTCACAATGTGTGTTTGTGCCCAAGAAGGCCCTCACGCATGGGCGTGGCCTCATGGGCCATGCCGTTTATCCTACAATGAAGGTTTGACTCACTGCCAGCAGCAAGGTTTATTGCCATGGGGAAGGAGATTTCTGACTTAAGCTTCTAGTTCGCCCCTGTGCAGGGATTGGAGATAAGGTCTAGGTTCCGATGACTGACAACCCAGGTTGGGAATTGATGGTGGCCAAGACAGTGGCGGCTACAATGTACTGGGTGTGTAACCAGCTGTGTCAGTGTCTGTTGGAAGGTCTGGGCTCAGGTTATGTGCGACAGAACGTCAGTGTTTAAGATAGCCTGTGCAAATGGGGTATTGCTGAGGGCCAAGCAGTTTGATCCTCATTTGGCGTTTCTGGGCAGCACCATAGACAATGTTTTTCTCCTGGGAGGCAGGCAGAGTGCTTCATTGTGGCCCCAGAATTCCCAGTAGGGAGGGTTTGTGGGCCAGGAGTGTGAGGACGGAATTCTGAAAACACAAGCTAGGGTGAGGATTGGAGCCAAGGGCAGAGCAGGCCTACTCTGGAGAGGCTGAATCGAAATCCACTGCATCTGAAGTCTGGCTGAGGATCAGACGTTGGCTGAGGCTGGAGTTTGTGTCCATGATGGCACCTTCATGAAGTGGGGGCCTCATGATGCCAAGGAAGTTTTCCACGCTGAGTTTGGAGGTTGCCCCAAACCACAAGGTTTCCTTCTGTGGGACAGTCAAGTCCTGTTGGATGGCTCCACGACATAACATACGGAAAGACTGGAGAGCAGGGTTTGAAGGATGGATCCCTGAACAGCATGCGTCGCATTCCCATTGGCCATTAGCGAGAAGATATGTTTGAACTGCTAGCTCTGGGGCACGTTACCCAAAGGGCTGGGTTGAAATGGCCTCTCCTGAGGATGCGTCATAATGTGCGTTTGGGTCCATGGTGACCATGGATGTGCTGGTTGTTCAGTGGCCCTGCAGAACTCTCCTATGTGAAGGGTTTGATACAGCTCCAGTAAGAAAGCTCCCCATGTGGAGACGAGAGCGGTTTCGTTTGGTGCCTTAGAAAAACCTAATATGCTGATACGAAACCAGTCATCTGAGGATGGACACATGGAAACCAAAGCTAAGGTTCAGATTAGGGCCTAGGGGCCTGTCCATTTCAATCTTCTCTGTCTGGGGACACTGTCTGTGAGTCTAAGTGGAGATAGTTGCTCCGCTGGTGTCAGAGTGCCCCTCTTAGTCCAGGGCGGCCTACACTATCGGGATGGCCTCAGGGGCCTTGGAGCTTTTCCCTAACCTGTAGGGTTTTGGACAATGGATTGTGCACACTTTCCTTGGAGAGGGCAGGAACAATCTTCCAATGTGGATCCAGATGCCCTAGCCGGGAGGCTGTGTGGGTCCAGGCTGTGGGCAGAGAAGTCTGAAAACACAAACTCAGCTTATGAGTGGCGCCGAGGTTGTGGCAGGCCAGATGTACAGACCAAGAGGGAGGTTTCTTTCCTCTGAAAGCCATGTGAGTGGGGGGCTTTCCTACAGGATTTGTCTCTGGATGTTGTGTCCAGTATAGCCGTGGATTGTAGGGGTGGCCTCAGGGCCCATGGATGAGTCTCCCTCTCTGTGAATTTGTCCCAGCTCCCGAGAGTTTGGGGACATTTTGTGGGAAGGGTGGAGTCCTGTTGTCTGGCTCATTTGTCTCTCCAAGAAAGGAATTCCAGAGCAGCCCCAGGTATGGGCGGGGCGACTGGAAAACACAAACACTGGTGAGGATTGGGTGCATAGGGGCTTGGCAAGCCCCATATGCGGGCGCTTAGTCCACATCCTGACAGGCCTTTCTTTGACATTGGGCTCATGCTGAGGGTCACAGTGTGAATTTGTGCCCAAGGCGGCACTGAAGTTTGGGCGTGGCATCAGGGGCCATGAAGGTTTCTCCTACCCTGAAGGTGGACTCCATGCGAAGCACAACCTTTACAGCCATGGGGAAGGAGGAGGTCTGATTTGTGCTTAAGATACCCAACTGTGTGGGGAATTGATATAATGTCTAGGTTCAGATATCTGAAAACCAAGGTTAGGAATAGATGACGGCATAAGACCATGGCATGTCCGAAGTGCTGGGTGTGCAGCCAGCTGTCTCCTTGTCTGTCTGGACGTCTGGCATCAGGCTGAGTCAGACAGAGCATTAGTGCCCAGAGCCGCCTATCCTGTTCGGGTAACATTGAGGCCCGAGCAGATTGAACCTCATCTGGGGTTTCTGGAGAGCCGCACAGGGAAAAGTTTTTCTTCTGGTGGGCAGGCACTGGGCTGAGTTGTGGTTCTGGATTTCCTATTCTGGAGGGCTTGTTTGCCAGGGGTGTGAGGAAGGAAGTCTGAAAACACAAGCTAGCGTGAGGTTTGGGACCGAGGGCACGGCAGGCCCACTCTGCAGAGGCTGAATCGAGATCTCCTGCAATTGAGGTCACATCAACTATGAGAGGTGCCTCAGGCTAGAGTTTTTGTCCATGACGGCCTCTTCCTGAAGGGAGTGGGGGCTTCATGAGGCCAGGGACGTTTCCCTACAATGGGATTTGTAAACTACTCCAAACCTCAACGTTTCCTTCTGCACGACAGTCGAGTCCTATTGGATGGTTCCAGGAGGCCACATACAGAAGGACTCGAGAGCAGGTGTCTAAGCATGGATGCCTGGGAACGCCACCTCATATTCGCACCCTTTAGTCAGGACAAGGCAGGTTCAATTTGCGGGCTCCTGGGTGAGCTACCCAGAGGGGAGAGTTGAAATGGACTCTCCTGAAGATGAGTCCTACTGTGGCTTGGTGGCCTGGGAGACCTTGGAATGTGGAGGTAGCTCTGGGACTCTGCAGGAGTCCAGAGGTGAGTGACACGGATCCAACAAGGAAGCTTCCCATGTGGAGACGAGAGGTGTTCTGTTCAGTGCCTCAGGAAAGCCCCTTATCCTGTTCTTCGAACCATAGCCTCTGAGGAGTGACACCTGGATTCCAAAGCAAGAGTTGAGATTAGGGCCTAAGGGCCTGTCCGGCTCAACCTTCTGTCTCTGTTGACATCTGTGTGCATGCCATCGTGGAGGTTGATTCTCAGCTTGTCAAAAAGACCCTGTGTGTCCATGGAGGCTTACAGTAGTGGGATGTCCTCAGGGGCCTTTAGGTTTCTCATATTCTGGAGGTGTGTGGCCAAAGGAATGGACAAAGTTTCCCAGCAGAGAGCAGGCACGGTCCTGTGGTATGGCTCCAGAGGACCCAGCCTAGAAACTGTGTTTGCCAGGGCTGTGAGGACAGATGTGTGAAAAAACAAATTTGGCTCATGTAGGGGCCAAAGTAATGGCAGGCCTGATCTCCATTCCATGAAGGGAGATCCTCTGGATATCAAAGGAGGGCAAGTGTGAGGCAGATGCTCCGGCTTTTGGCTCCGGGTGTTGTGTTCACAATGGCCGTTCAGGATAGGGGTTGCTTCAGGTGCCGAGGAAGAGCCTTCCTCTCTGAGGATTGTCCAAACTCCCTAGTGTTTGGGTTCATTCTGGTGGAAGGGAAGAGTACTGTTTTCTGCCAAAGGTGATACCCCAGTAGAGAGATTCTAGAGCACAGCAGTGTGTTCCCTCAACTGGAATGCCCGCCATCTAGTTAGGTCTGGGTGCCTATGTGCATGGAAAGCCACATATGCAGGCTGTTGGTCCAGTCAATGAGAGGCGTTACTTGAATAAGGTACTCACGCTGAGGGTCACAATGTATTCCTGTGCCCAAGGTGGCCCTCACGCATGGGCGTGGCCTCAGGGGCCATGCTCTTTTCTCCTACACGGAAGGTTTGACTCACTGCCAGCAGCAAGGTTTCTTGTCATAGGGAAGGAGGGATTCTGACTTGAGCATCTGGTTCCCCCCTGTGCAGAGATTAGATTTAAGGTCTAGGTTCCGATGACTGAAAACCCAGGTTGGGAATGCATGGGGGCCTAAGGCAGTGGCGGGTCCAATGTGCTGGGTGTGCAGCCAGCTGTGTCGGTGTCTGTTTGAAGGTCTGGGCTCAGGCTATGTGCCACAGAACGTCAGTGTTTAAGATAGCCTATGCAAATGGGGTATTGCTGAGGGCCAAGCAGTTTGATCCTCATTTGGGGTTCTGGGGAGCTCCATAGAGAATGTTTTTCTCCTGAAAGGCAAGCAGAGTGCTTCATTGTGGCCCCAGAATTCCCAGTAGGGAGGGTTTGTGGGCCAGGAGTGTGAGGACAGAAGTCTGAAAACACAAGCTAGGGTGAGGATTGGAGCCAAGGGCAGAGCAGGCCTACTCTGGAGAGGCTGAATCGAAATCCACTGCATCTGAAGTCTGGCTGAGGATCAGACGTTGTTTGAGGCTGGAGTTTGTGTCCATAATGGCACCTTCATGAAGCGGGGGCCTCATGATGCCAAGGAAGTTTTCCACGCTGAGTTTGGAGGTTGCTCCAAACCACAAGGTTTCCTTCTGCGGGACAGTCAAGTCCTGTTGGATGGCTCCACGACATAACATACGGAAAGACTGGAGAGCAGGGTTCCAAGGATGGATCCCTGAACAACATGCGTCACATTCCCATAGGTCATTAGCGAGAAGATATTTTGAACTGCTGGCTCTGGGGCACGTTACCCAAAGGGCTGGGTTGAAATGGCCTCTCCTGAGGATGTGTCATAATGTGCATTTGGGTCCATGGAGACCATGGTTGTGCTGGTTGTTCAGTGGTCCTGTGGAACTCTCCTATGTGAAGGGTTTGATACAGCTCCAGTAAGAAAGCTCCCCATGTGGAGATGAGAGAGTTTTCGTTTGGTGCCTTAGAAAAAACTAATATGCTGATACGAAACCAGTCATCTGAGGACGGACGCATGGAAACCAAAGCTAAGGTTCAGATTAGGGCCTAGGTGCCTGTCCATTTCAATCTTCTCTGTCTGGGGACACTGTCTGTGAGTCGAAGTGGAGATAGTTGCTCCGCTGGTGTCAGAGAGCCCCTCTTAGTCCAGGGTGGCCTACACTATTGATGGCCTCAGAGGACTTGGAGCTTTTCCCTAACATGTAGGGTTGTGGTCAATGGATTGGGCACACTTTCCTTGGAGAGGGCAGGCACAATCTATCTCTGTGGCTCCAGAGGCCCTAGCCGGGAGGTTGTGTGGGTCCAGGCGGTGGGCACAGAAGTCTGAAAACACAAACTCAGCTTATGAGTGGCGCCTAGGGTATGGCAGGCCGGATGGACAGCCCGAGAGGGAGCTCCTGGGCCTCTGAAAGAAGGGCGAGTGGGAGGCGATCCTTCAGGCTTTTGTCTCCGGATGTTGTGTCCGGGATAGCCGTGGATTGGAGGGGTGGCCTCAGGGACTGTGGACGAGTATCCCTCTCTGGGGATTTGTCCCAGCTCCCAAGAGTTTGGGGTCATTTTGTGGGAAGGGTGGAGTCGTGTTGTCTGGCTCATGGGTCTCTCCAAGAAAGGGATTCCAGAGCAGAGCCCCAGGTACGGGCGGGGCGACTGGAAATCTCAAACCCTGGTGAGGATAGGGTGCATAGGGGCTTGGCAAGCCCCATATGCGGGCCATTGGTCCAGGCCCTGACAGGCCTTTCTTTGAAATGGGGCTCATGCTGAGGGTCACAGTGTGAATTTGTGCCCAAGCAGCACTCAAGTTTGGGCATGGCATCAGGGGCCATGAAGGTTTCTCCCACCCTGAAGCTGTGACTACATGCCAAGAGCAAGCTTGACAGCCATGGGGAAGGAGGAGTTCTGTTTTGTGCTTGCGATACCCAGCTGTGTGGAGAATTGATACGATGTCTAGGTTCAGATATCTGAAAAACAAGGTTAGGAAGAGATGACAGCATAAGACCATGGCGTGTCCGAAGTGCTGGGTGTGCGGCCATCTGTCTCCTTGTCTGTCTGGACGTCTGGCTACAGGCTGTGTCAGACAGAGCATGAGTGCCCAGAGCAGCCTTTCCAGTTCGGGTACCGTCGAGGCCCGAGCAGGTTGATCCTCATCTGGGTTTTCTGGAGAGCCCCACAGGGAAACGTTTTTCTTCCGTTGGGCAGACACTGGGCTGGGATGTGGTTCTGGAGTTCCTAGTCCGGAGGGCTTGTTTGCCAGGAGTGTGAGGAAGGAAGTCTGAAAACACAATCTAGCGTGAGGTTTGGGACCGAGGGCAAGGCAGGCCCACTCTGCAGAGGCTGAATCGAGATCTCCTGCACTGAGGTCATGTCAACTATGAGACGTGTCTCAGGCTAGAGTTTTTGTCCAACATGGCCTCTTCTGGAAGGGTGTGGGGGCTTCTTGAGGCCAGGGAGGTTTGCCTACGATGGGATTTGTGAACTACAAACCTCAAGGTTTCCTTCTGCACGACAGTCGAGTCCTATTAAATGGTTCCAGGAGGTCCCATACGGAAAGACTCGAGAGCAGGTGTCTAAGCATGGATGCCTGGGAACGCCACCTCATATTCCCACTCTTTAGTCAGGACAAGGCAATCTCAATCTGCGGGCTCCTGGGTGAGCTACCCAGAGGGGATATTTGAAATGGACTCTCCTGAAGATGAGTCCTACTGTGGCTTGGTGGCCTGGGAGACCTTGGAATGTGGAGGTAGCTCTGGGACTCTGCAGGAGTCCAGAGGTGCGTGACACGGATCCAACAAGGAAGCTTCCCATGTGGAGATGAGAGGAGTTCTGTTCAGTGCCTCAGGAAAGCCCCATATCCTGTTCTTCGAACCAAAGCCTCTGAGGAGTGACACCTGGAAACCAAAGCAAGAGTTGAGATTACGGCCTAAGGGCCTGTCCGACTCAACCATCTATCTCTGTTGACATCTGTGTGCATGCCTTCTTGGAGGTAGCTGCTCAGCTTGTGTCCGAATGCCCCTGTGTGTACAGGTAGGCTCCCAGTAGTGGGATGTCCTCGGGGGCCTTGAGGTTTCTCATATTCTGGAGGTGTGTGGCCAAAGGAATGGACACAGTTTTCCAGGAGACAGCAGGCACGGTCCTGTGGTATGGCTCCAGAGGACCCAGCCTAGAGGGTGTGTTTGCCAGGGCTGTGGGGACAGATGTCTGAAAAAGCAAACTTGGCTCAGCTAGGGGCCAAGGTAATGGCAGGCCTGATCACCAGTCTGTGAGATGAGATCCTCTGGAAATCAAAGGAGGGCAAGTGGGAGGCAGTCGCTCAGGTTTTTGTCTCTGGGTGTTGCGTTCAGAGTGTCTGGTCTTGGTAGGGTAGCCTCAGTAGCCGAGGAAGAGCCTTCCTCTCGGGGGATTGTCCAAGCTCCCAAGAGTTTGGATTCATTCGGTGGAAGGGAAGAGTACTGTTTTCTGCCAAATGGGAACCCCCAGGAGAGGGACCCTAGAGCACAGCTGTGGGTTCCCTCAACTGGAATACACACGATCTAGTTAGTCCTGGGTGCCTATGTGCATGGCAAGCCACATATGCAGGCTCTTGGTCCAGTCACTGAGAGGCATTACTTGAATAATGTACTCACGCTGAGGGTCACAATGTGTGTTTGTGCGCAAGGCGGCCCTCACGCTTGGGCATGGCCTCATGGGCCATGCCGTTTTCTCCTACACTGAAGGTTTGACTCACTGCCAGCAGCAAGGTTTCTTGCCATGGGGAAGGAGAGGTTCTGACTTGTGCATCAGGTTCCCCACTGTGCAGGGATTGGAGATAAGGTCTAGGTTCTGATGACTGAAAACCCAGGATGGGAATGGATGGTGGACTAAGGCAGTGGCGGGTCCCATGTGCTGGGTGTGCAGTCAGTTGTGTCGGTGTCTGTTGGAAGGTCTGTGCTCAGGCTATTTGCGACAGACCATTAGTGTTTAAGGTAGCCTATGCAATTGGGGTGTTGCGAGGGCCATGCAGTTTGATCCTCATTTGGGGTTTCTGGGCAGCACCATAGACAATGTTTTTCTCCTGGGAGGCAGGCAGAGTGCTTCATTGTGGCCCCAGAATTTTTAAGTAGGGAGGGTTTGTGGGCCAGGAGTGTGAGGACGGAAGTATGAAAACACAAGCTAGGGTGAGGATTGGAGCCAAGGGCAGAGCAGGCCTACTCTGCAGAGGCTGAATCAAAATCCCTGCTTCTGAAGTCAGGCTGAGGATCAGACGTTGCCTGAGGCTGGAGTATGTGTCCATGATGGCACCTTCATGAAGCGGGGGCCTCATGAGGCCAAGGAAGTTTTCCCACGCTGAGTTTGGAGGTTGCCCCAAACCACAAGGTTTCCTTCTGTGGGACATTCGAGTCCTGTTGCATGGCTCCAGGACATACCCTACGGAAGGACTGGAGAGCAGGGTTTGAAGGATGGATGCCTGTACAGCATGCCTCGCATTCCCATTGGCCATTAGCGACAAGATATGTTTGATCTGCTGCCTCTGAGGCACGCTACCCAGGGGGCTGAGTTGAAATGGCCTCTCCTGAGGATGCGTCATAATGTGCGTTTGGGTCCATGGAGACCTTGGAATGTGCAGGTTGTTCAGTGGCCCTGCGGATCTCTCCTACCTGAAGGGTTGGATACATCCCCAGTAAGAAAGCTCCCCATGTGGAGACGAGAGAGGTTTGGTTTGGTGGCTCGGAAAAGCCCCGTGTGCTTGTCTACGAAAACAGTCCTCTGAGGACGGACACATGGAAACCAAAGCTAAGGTTCAGATTAGGGCCTGGGGGCCTGTCCATTTCAACCTTCTGTCTCTGGGGACACTGTCTGAGAGTCTAAGTGGAGATAGTTGCTCCGCTCCTGTCAGAGAGCCACTCCTAGTCCAGGGTGGGCTACACTATTGATGGCCTCAGGGGCCTTGGAGCTTTTTCCTACCTGTAGGGTTGTGGTCAATAAATTGGGCACACTTTCCTTGGAGAGGGCAGGCACAATCTTTCGCTGTGGCTGCAGAGGCCCTAGCCTGGAGGTTGTGTGGGTCCAGGCTGTGGGCACAGAAGTCTGAAAACACAAACTCAGCTTATATGTGGCGCCGAGGGCATGGCAGGCCGGATGTACAGCCCGAGAGGGAGCTCCTGGGCCTCTGAAAGTGGGGCGAGTGGGAGGCGTTCCTTCAGGCTTTTGTCTCTGGATGTTGTGTCCGGGATAGCCGTGGATTGGAGGGGTGGCCTCAGGGACTGTGGACGAGTATCCCTCTCTGTGGATTTGTCCCAGCTCCCAAGAGTTTGGGGTCATTTTGTTGGAAGGGTGGAGTCGTGTTGTCTGGCTCATGTGTCTCTCCAAGAAAGGGATTCCAGAGCAGAGCGCCAGGTAAGGGCGGGGCAACTGGAAAACTCAAACCCTGGTGAGGATTGGGTGCATAGGGGCTTGGCAAGCCCCATATGCGGGCTCTTGATCCAGGTCCTGACAGGCCTTTCTTTGACATGGGGATCATGTTGAGGGTCACAGTGTGAATTTGTGCCCAAGCAGCACTCAAGTTTGGGCCTGGCATCAGGGGACATGAAGTTTTCTCCCACCCTGAAGGTGTGACTCCATGCCATGAGCAAGCTTTACAGCCATGGAAAAGCAGGACTTCTGTTTTGTGCTTGCAATACCCAGCTGTGTGGAGAATTGATATAATCTAGGGTCAGATCTGAAAACCAAGGTTAGGAAGTGGTGACGGCATAAGTCCATGGCGTGTCCGAAGTGCTGGGTGTGCGGCCAACTGTCTCCTTGTCTGTCTGGACGTCTGGCTTCAGGCTGAGTCAGACAGAGCATGAGTGCCCAGAGCAGCCTATCCAGTTCAGGTACCGTCGAGGCCTGAGCAGATAGATTCTCATCAGGGTTTTCTGGAGAGCCGCACAGGGAAACGTTTCTCTTCTGTTGGGCAGACACTGGGCTGGGTTGTGGTTCTGGAGTTCCTAGTCCGGAGGGCTTGTTTGCCAGGAGTGTGAGGAAGGAAGTCTGAAAACACAAGCTAGCATGAGGTTTGGGACCGAGGGCACGGCAGGCCCACTCTGCAGAGGCTGAATCGAGATCTCCTGCACTGAAGTCATGTCAACTATGAGACGTGCCCCAGGCTAGAATTTTTGTCCAGCATGGCCTCTTCCTGAAGGCTGTGGGTGCTTCATGAGGCCAGGGAGGTTTGCCTACGATGGGATTTGTGAACTACTCCAAACCTCAGGGTTTCCTTCTGCACGGCAGTCGAATCCTATTGGATGGTTCCAGGAGGCCCCATACGGAAAGACTCGAGAGCAGGTGTCTAAGCATGGATGCCTGGGAACGCCACCTCATATTCCCACTCTTTAGTCAGGACAAGGCAATCTCAATCTGTGGGATCCTGGGTGAGCTACCCAGAGGGGAGAGTGGAAATGGGCTCTCTGAAGATGAGTCCTACAGTGGCTTGGTGGCCTGGGAGACCTTGGAATGTGGAGGTGGCTCAGGGACTCTGCAGGATTCTCCAACCTGAGGTGTTTGACACGGCACCAACAAGGAAGCTTCCCATGTGGAGACGAGGGGATTTCTGTTCAGTGCCTCAGGAAAGCCCCATATCCTGTTCTTCGAACCAAAGCCTCTGAGGAGTGACACCTGGAAACCAAAGCAAGAGTTGAGATTACGGCCTAAGGGCCTGTCCGGCAAAACATTCTATCTGTTGACATCTGTGTGCATGCCTTCGTGGAGGTAGCTGCTCAGCTTGTGTCCGAATGCCCCTGTGTGTCCAGGGAGGCTCCCAGTAGTCGGATGTCCTCGGGGGCCTTGATGTTTCTCATATTCTGGAGGTGTGTGGCCAAAGGAATGGACACAGTTTCCCAGGAGACAACAGGCACGGTCCTGTGGTATGGCTCCAGAGGACCCAGCCTAGAGGCTGTGTTTGCCAGGGCTGTGTAGACAGATGTCTGAAAAAGCAAACTTGGCTCAGCTATGGGCCAACGTAATGGCAGGCCTGATCTCCAGTCCGTGAGTGGAGATCCTCTGGATATCAAAGGAGGGCAAGTGGGAGGCAGTCGCTCAGGCTTTTGTCTCTGGGTGTTGCATTCACAGTGGCCGTTCAGGGTAGGGGTTACTTCAGGGGCCGAGGAAGAGCCTTCCACTCGGGGGATAGTCCAAGCTCCCATGTGTTTGGGTTTATTCTGTGGGAAGGGAAGAATACTGTTTTCTGCCAGAGTGGACGCCCCAGGAGTAGGAGTCTAGAGCACAGCAGTGGGTTCCCTCAACTGGAATACACACCATCTAGTTAGTCCTGGGTGCCTATGGGCAAGGCAAGCCACATATGTGGGCTATTGGTCCAGTCAGTGAGAGGCGTTACTTGAATAAGGTACTCACGCTGAGGTTCACAATGTGTGTTTGTGCCCAAGGCTGCCCTCACGCATGGGTGTGGCCTCATGGGCCATGCCGTTTTCTCCTACACTGAAGGTTTGACTCACTGCCAGCAGCAAGGTTTCTTGCCATGGGGAAGGAGGGGTTCTGACTTGTGCATCAGGTTCCCCCCTGTGCAGGGATTGGAGATAAGGTCTAGGTTCCGATGACTGAAAACCCAGGTTGGGAATGGATGGTGGCCTAAGGCAGTGGCGGGTCCAATGTGCTGGGTGTGCATCCAGCTGTGTCGGTGTCTGTTGGAATGTCTGGGCTCAGGCTATTTGCGACAGAGCATCAGTGTTTAAGGTAGCCTATGCAATTGGGGTGTTGCCGAGGGCCAAGCAGTTTGATCCTCATTTGGCGTTTCTGGGCAGCACCATAGACAATGTTTTTCTCCTGGGAGGCAGGCAGAGTGCTTCATTGTGGCCCCAGAATTCCCAGTAGGGAGGGTTTGTGGGCAAGGAGTGTGAGGACAGACGTCTGAAAACACAAACTAGGGTGAGGATTGGAGCCCAGGGCAGAGCAGGCCCACTCCGCAGTGGCTGTATCAAAATCTCCTGCTTCTGAAGTAAGGCTGAGGATCAGACGTTGGCTGAGGCTGGAGTATGTGTCCATGATGGCACCTTCATGAAGCGGGGGCCTCATGAGGCCAAGGAAGTTTTCCCACGCTGAGTTTGGAGGTTTCCCCAAACCACAAGGTTTCCTTCTGCGGGACATTCGAGTCCTGTTGCATGGCTCCAGGATATACCATACGGAAGGACTGGAGAGCAGGGTCCGAAGGATGGATCCCTGTACAGCATGCCTCGTATTCCCATTGGCCATTAGCGACAAGATATGTTTGATCTGCTGCCTCTGGGGCACGCTACCCACAGGGCTGAGTTGAAATGGCCTCTCCTGAGGATGCGTCATAATGTGCGTTTGGGTCCATGGAGACCTTGGAATGTGCTGGTTGTTCAGTGGCCCTGCGGAACTCTCCTACCTGAAGGGTTGGATACATCCCCAGTAAGAAAACTACCCATGCGGAGACGAGAGAGGTTTGGTTTGGTGCCTCGGAAAAGCCCCGTGTGCTGGTCTTCGAAAACAGTCCTCTGAGGACGGACACATGGAAACCAAAGCTAAGGTTCAGATTAGGGCCTGGGGACCTGTCCATTTCAACCTTCTGTCTCTGGGGACACTGTCTGAGAGTCTAAGTGGAGATAGTTGCTCCGCTGGTGTCAGAGAGCCCCTCTTAGTCCAGGGTGGCCTATACTATTGATGGCCTCAGGGACCTTGGAGCTTTTCCCTAAGCTGTAGGGTTGTGGTCAATAAATTGGGCACACTTTCCTTGGAGAGGGCAGGCACAATCTTTCGCTGTGGCTGCAGAAGCCCTAGCCTGGAGGTTGTGTGGGTCCAGGCTGTGGGCACAGAAGTCTGAAAACACAAACTCAGCTTATGAGTGGCGCCTAGGGTATGGCAGGCCGTAGGTACAGCCCGAGACGTAGCTCCTGGGACTCTGAAACAAGGGCGAGTGGGAGGCGTTCCTTCAGGCTTTTGTCTCTGGATTTTATGTCCGGGATAGCCGTGGATTGGAGGGCTGCCCTCAGGGACTGTGGACGAGTATCCGTCTCTGGGGATTTGTCCCAGCTCCCAAGAGTTTGAGGTCATTTTGTGGGAAGGGTGGAGTCGTGTTGTCTGGCTCATGTGTCTCTCCAAGAAAGGGATTCCAGAGCAGAGCCCCAGGTACGGGCGGGGCGACTGGAAAACTGAAATCCTGGTGAGGATTGGGTGCATAGTGGCTTGGCAAGCCCCATATGCGGGCTCTTGGTCCAGGCCCTGACAGGCCTTTCTTTGACATGGGGCTCATGCTGAGGGTCACAGTGTGAATTTGTGCCCAAGCAGCACTCAAGTTTGGGCGTGGCGTCAGGGGCCATGAAGGTTTCTCCCACCCTGAAGGTGTGACTCCATGCCAAGAGCAAGCTTGACTGCCATGGGGAAGGAGGAGTTCTGTTTTGGGCTTGCGATGCCCAGCTGTGTGGAGAATTGATATAATGTCTAGGTTCAGATATCTGAAAACCAAGGATGGGAAGAGGTGACGGCTTAAGACCATGGCGTGTCCGAAGTGCTGGGTGTGCGGCCATCTGTCTCCTTGTCTGTCTGGACGTCTGGCTTCAGGCTGTGTCAGACAGAGCATGAGTGCCCAGAGCAGCCTATCCAGGTCGGGTACCGTCGAGGCCTGAGCAGGTTGATCCTCATCTGGTTTTTCTGGAGAGCCCCACAGGGAAACGTTTTTCTTCCGTTGGGCAGACACTGGGCTGGGTTGTGGTTCTGGAGTTCCTAGTCCGGAGGGCTTGTTTGCCAGGAGTGTGAGGAAGGAAGTCTGAAAACACAAGCTAGCGTGAGGTTTGGGACCGAGGGCACGGCAGGCCCACTCTGCAGACGCTGAATCGAGATCTCCTGCACTGAGGTCATGTCAACTATGAGACGTGCCTCAGGCTAGAGTTTTTGTCCAGCATGGCCTCTTCCTGTAGGGTGTGGGGGCTTCATGAGGCCAGGGAGGTTTGTTTACGATTGGATTTGTGAACTACTCCAAACCTCAAGGTTTCGTTCTGCATGACAGTCGAGTCCTATTGCATGGTTCCAGAAGGCCCCATACGGAAAGACTCAAGAGCAGGTGTCTAAGCATGGATGCCTGGGAACGCCACCTCATATTCCCACTCTTTAGTCAGGACAAGGCAGGCTCAATCTGCGGGCTCCTGGGTGAGCTACCCAGAGGGGAGAGTTGAAATGGACTCTCCTGAAGATGAGTCCTACTGTGGCTTGGTGGCCTGGGAGACCTTGGAATGTGGAGGTGGCTCAGGAACTCTGCAGGATTCTCCAACCTGTGGTGTTTGACATGGCTCCAACAAGTAAGCTTCCCATGTGGAGACGAGAGGAGTTCTGTTCAGTGCCTCAGGAAAGCCCCATATCCTGTTCTTCGAACCAAATCCTCTGAGGAGTGACACCTTGAAACCAAATCAAGTGTTGAGATTACGGCCTAAGGGCCTGGCCGGCAGAACCTTCTATCTCTGTTGACCTCTGTGTGCATGCCTTCGTGGAGGTAGCTGCTCAGCTTGTGTCCGAATAGCCCTGTGTGTCCAGGGAGGATCCCAGTAGTGGGATGACCTCGGGTGCCTTGAGGTTTCTCATATTCTGGAGGTGTGTGGCCAAAGGAATGGACACAGTTTTCCAGGAGACAGCAGGCACGGTCCTGTGGTATGGCTCCAGAGGACCCAGCCTAGAGGCTGTGTTTGCCAGGGCTGTGGGGACAGATGTCTGAAAAAGCAAACTTGGCTCAGCTAGGGGCCAAGGTAATGGCAGGCCTGATCTCCAGTCCGTGAGGGGAGATCCTCTGGATATCAAAGGAGGGCAAGTGGGAGGCAGTCGCTCAGGCTTTTGTCTCTGGGAGTTGCGTTCATAGTGGCCGTTCAAGGTAGGGGTTGCTTCAGGAACCGTGGAAGAGCCTTCCTCTCGGGGGATTGTCCAAGCTCCCAAGTGTTTGGGTTCATTCTGTGGGAAGGGAAGAGTACTGTTTTCTGCCACAGGGGACCCCCCCGGAGAGGGACTCTAGAGCACAGCAGTGGGTTCCCTCAACTGGAATACACACCATCTAGTTAGTCCTGGGTGCCTATGGGCAAGGCAAGCCACATCTGCGGGCTCTTGGTCCAGTCACTGAGAGGCGTTACTTGAATAAGGTACTCACGCTGAGGGTCTCAATGTGTGTTTGTGCCCAAGGCTGCCCTCACACATGGGTGTGGCCTCATGGGACATGCCGTCTTCTCCTACACTGAAGGTTTGACTCACTGCCAGCAGCACGGTTTCTTGCCATGGGGAAGGAGGGGTTCTGACTTGTGCATCAGGTTTCCCCATGTGCAGAGATTGGATATAAGATCTAGGTTCCGATGACTGAAAACCCAGGTTGGGAATGGATGGTGGCCTAAGGCAGTGGCGGGTCCAATGTGCTGGGAGTGCAGCCAGCTGTGTCGGTGTCTGTTGTAAGGTCTGGGCTCAGGCTATTTGCGACAGAGCATCAGTGTTTAAGGTAGCCTATGCAATTGGGCTGTTACCGAGGGCTAAGCAGTTTGATCCTCATTTGGGGTTTCTGGGCAGCACCATAGACAATGTTTTTCTCCTTGGAGGCAGACAGAGTGCTTCATTGTGGCCCCAGAATTCCCAGTAGGGAGGGTTTGTGGATTTGGTGTATGAGGACGGAAGTCTGAAAACACAAGCTAGGGTGAGGATTGGAGCCAGGGGCAGAGCAGGCCCACTCTGTAGAGGCTGAATCAAAATCTCCTGCTTCTGAAGTCAGGGTGAGGATCAGATGTTGACTGAGCCTGGAGTATGTGTCCATGATGGCACCTTCATGAAGCGGGGGCCTCATGAGGCCAAGGAAGTTTTCCCACGCTGTTTTTGGAGGTTTCCCCAAACCACAAGGTTTCATTCTGCGGGACATTTGAGTCCTGTTGCATGGCTCCAGGACATACCATACGGAAGGACTGGATAGCAGGGTTCGAAGGATGGATCCCTGTACAGCATGCCTCGCATTCCCATTGGCCATTAGGGACAAGATATGTTTGATCTGCTGCTCTGGGGCACGCTACCCACGGGGCTGAGTTGAAATGGCCTCTCCTGAGGATGCGTCATAATGTGCGTTTGGGTCCATGGAGACCTTGCAATGTGCTGGTTGTTCAGTGGCCCTGCGGAACTTTCCTACCTGTAGGGTTTGATACATCCCCAGTAAGAAAGCTCCCCATGTGGAGACGAGAGAGGTTTGGTTTGTTGGCTCGGAAAAGCCCCGTGTGCTGGTCTCCGAAAACAGTCCTCTGAGGACGGACACATGGAAACCAAAGCTAAGGTTCAGATTAGGGCCTGGGGACCTGTCCATTTCAACCTTCTGTCTCTGGGGACACTGTCTGAGAGTCTAAGTGGAGTTAGTTGCTCCGCTGGTGTCAGAGAGCCCCTCTTAGTCCATGGTGGCCGAAACTATTGATGGCCTCAGGGGCCTTGGAGCTTTTCCCTAACCTGTAGGGTTGTGGTCAATGGATTGGGCACACTGTCCTTGGAGAGGGCAGGCACAATCTTTCGCTGTGGCTCCAGAGGCCCTAGCATGGAGGTTGTGTGGGTCCAGGCTGTGGGCACAGAAGTCTGAAAACACAAACTCAGCTTATGAGTGGCGCCTAGGTTATGGCAGGCCGTATGTACAGCCCGAGACGGAGCTCCTGGGACTCTGAAACAAGGGCGAGTGGGAGGCGATCCTTCAGGCTTTTGTCTCCGGATGTTGTGTCCGGGATAGCCGTGGATTGGAGGGGTGGCCTCAGGGACTGTGGACCAGTATCCCTCTCTCGGGATTTGTCCCAGATCCCAAGAGTTTGGGGTCATTTTCTGGGAAGGGTGGAGTCGTGTTGTCTGGCTCATGTGTCTCACCAAGAAAGGGATTCCAGAGCAGAGCCCCAGGTACGGGCGTGGCGACTGGAAAACTGAAACCCTGGTGAGGATTGGGTGCATTGTTGCTTTGCAAGCCCCATATGCGGGCTCTTGTTCCAGGCCCTGACAGGCCTTTCTTTGACATGGGGCTCATGCTGAGGGTCACAGTGTGAATTTGTGCCCAAGCAGCACTCAAGTTTGGGCGTGGCATCATGGGCCATGAAGGTTTCTTCCACCCTGAAGGTGTGACTCCATGCCAAGAGCAAGCTTGACAGCCATGGGGAAGGAGGAGTTCTGTTTTGGGCTTGCGATGCCCAGCTGTGTGGAGAATTGATATAATGTCTAGGTTCAGATATCTGAAAACCAAGGATGGGAAGAGGTGACGGCTTAAGACCATGGTGTGTCCGAAGTGCTGGGTGTGCGGCCATCTGTCTCCTTGTCTGTCTGGACGTCTGGCTTCAGGCTGTGTCAGACAGAGCATGAGTGCCCAGAGCAGCCTATCCAGTTCGGGTACCGTCGAGGCCTGAGCAGATTGATTCTCATCAGGGTTTTCTGGAGAGCCCCACAGGGAAACGTTTTTCTTCTGTTGGGCAGACACTGGGCTGGGTTGTGGTTCTGGAGTTCCTAGTCCGGAGGGCTTGTTTGCCAGGAGTGTGAGGAAGGAAGTCTGAAAACACAAGCTAGCATGAGGTTTGGGACCGAGGGCACGGCAGGCCCACTCTGCAGAGGCTGAATCGAGATCTCCTGCACTGAAGTCATGTCAACTATGAGACGTGCCCCAGGCTAGAGTTTTTGTCCAGCATGGCCTCTTCCTGTAGGGTGTGGGGGCTTCATTAAGCCAGGGAGGTTTGCCTACGATTGGATTTGTGAACTACTCCAAACCTCAGGGTTTCCTTCTGCACGGCAGTCGAGTCCTATTGGATGGTTCCAGGAGGCCCCATACGGAAAGACTCGAGAGCAGGTGTCTAAGCATGGATGCCTGGGAACGCCACCTCATATTCCCACTCTTTAGTCAGGACAAGGCAATCTCAATCAGCGGGATCCTGGGTGAGCTACCCAGAGGGGAGAGTGGAAATGGGCTCTCTGAAGATGAGTCGTACTGTGACTTGGTGGCCTGGGAGACCTTGGAATGTGGAGGTGGCTCAGGGACTCTGCAGGATTCTCCAACCTGAGCTGTTTCACATGGCTCCAACAAGGAAGCTTCCCATGTGGAGACGAGGGGAGTTCTGTTCAGTGCCTCAGGAAAGCCCCATATCCTGTTCTTCGAACCAAAGCCTCTGAGGAGTGACACCTGGAAACCAAAGCAAGAGTTGAGATTACGGCCTAAGGGCCTGTCCGGCAGAACCTTCTATCTCTGTTGACCTCTGTGTGCATGCCTTCGTGGAGGTAGCTGCTCAGCTTGTGTCCGAATGCCCCTGTGTGTCCAGGGAGGCTCCTAGTAGTTGGATGTCCTCGGGGGCCTTGATGTTTCTCATATTCTGGAGGTGTGTGGCCAAAGGAATGGACACAGTTTCCCAGGAGACAACAGGCACGGTCCTGTGGTATGGCTCCAGAGGACCCAGCCTAGAGGCTGTGTTTGCCAGGGCTGTGGAGACAGATGTCTGAAAAAGCAAACTTGGCTCAGCTATGGGCCAAGGTAATGGCAGGCCTGATCTCCAGTCCGTGAGGAGAGATCCTCTGGATATTAAAGGAGGGCAAGTGGGAGGCAGTCGCTCAGGCTTTTGTCTCTGGGTGTTGCATTCACAGTGGCCGTTCAGGGTAGGGGTTACTTCCGGGGCCGAGTAAGAGCCTTCCACTCGGGGGATTGTCCAAACTCCCATGTGTTTGGGTTCATTCTGTGGGAAGGGAAGAATACGTTTTCTGCCACAGTGGACCCTCCAGGAGTAGGAGTCTAGAGCACAGCAGTGGGTTCCCTCAACTGGAATACACACCATCTAGTTAGTCCTGGGTGCCTATGGGCAAGGCAAGCCACATATGTGGGCTATTGATCCAGTCAGTGAGAGGCGTTACTTGAATAAGGTACTCACGCTGAGGTTCACAATGTGTGTTTGTGCCCAAGGCGGCCCTCATGCATGGGTGTGGCCTCATGGGCCATGCCGTTTTCTCCTACACTGAAGGTTTGACTCACTGCCATCAGCAAGGTTTCTTGCCATGGGGAAAGAGGGGTTCTGACTTGTGCATCAGGTTCCCCCCTGTGCCGGGATTGGAGATAAGGTCTAGGTTCCGATGACTGAAAACCCAGGTTGGGAATGGATGGTGGCCTAAAGCAATGGCGGGTCCAATGTGCTGGGTGTGCAGCCAGCTGTGTCGGTGTCTGTTGGAATGTCTGGGCTCAGGCTATTTGCGACAGAGCATCAGTGTTTAAGGTAGCCTATGACATTGGGGTGTTGCCGAGGGCCAAGCAGTTTGATCCTAATTTGGCGTTTCTGGTCAGCACCATAGACAATGTTTTTCTCCTGGGAGGCAGGCAGAGTGCTTCATTGTGGCCCCAGAATTCCCAGTAGGGAGGGTTTGTGGGCCAGGAGTGTGAGGACAGAAGTCTGAAAACACAAACTAGGGTGAGGATTGGAGCCCAGGGCAGAGCAGGCCCACTCTGCAGAGGCTGAATCAAAATCTCCTGCTTCTGAACTAAGGCTGAGGATCAGACGTTGGCTGAGGCTGGAGTATGTGTCCATGATGGCACCTTCATGAAGCGGGGGCCTCATGAGGCCAAGGAAGTTTTCCCACGCTGAGTTTGGAGGTTGCCCCAAACCACAAGGTTTCCTTCTGCGGGACATTTGAGTCCTGTTGCATGGCTCCAGGACATACCATACGAAAGGACTGGAGAGCAGGGTCCGAGGGATGGATACCTGTACAGCATGCCTCGTATTCTGATTGGCCATTAGCGACAAGATATGTTTGATCTGCTGCCTCTGGGGCACGCGACCCAGGGGGCTGAGTTGAAATGGCCTCTCCTGAGGATGCGTCATAATGTCGTTTGGGTCCATGGAGACCTTGGAATGTGCTGGTTGTTCAGTGGCCCTGCGGAACTCTCCTACCTGAAGGGTTGGATACATCCCCAGTAAGAAACCTCCCCATGTGGAGACGAGAGAGGTTTGGTTTGGTGCCTCGGAAAAGCCCCGTGTGCTTGTCTACGAAAACAGTCCTCTGAGGACGGACACATGGAAACCAAAGCTAAGGTTCAGATTAGGGCCTGGGGACCTGTCCATTTCAACCTTCTGTCTCTGGGGACACTGTCTGATAGTCTAAGTGGAGATAGTTGCTCCGCTGGTGTCAGAGAGCCCCTCTTAGTCCAGGGTGGCCGACACTATTGATGGCCTCAGGGGCCTTGGAGCTTTTCCCTAACCTGTAGGGTTGTGGTCAATGGATTGGGCACACTGTCCTTGGAGAGGGCAGGCACATTCTTTCGCTGTGGCTCCAGAGGCCCTAGCCTGGAGGTTGTGTGGGTCCAGGCTGTGGGCACAGAAGTCTGAAAACACAAACTCAGCTTATGAGTGGCGCCTAGGGTATGGCAGGCCATATGTACAGCCCGAGACGGAGCTCCTGGGACTCTGAAACAAGGGCGAGTGGCAGGCGTTCCTTCAGGCTTTTGTCTCTGGATGTTTTGTCCGGGATAGCGTGGATTGGAGGGGTGGCCTCAGGGACTGTGGACGAGTATCCCTCTCTGGGGATTTTTCCCATCTCCCAAGAGTTTGGGGTCATTTTGTGGGAAGGGTGGAGTCGTGTTGTCTGGCTCATTTGTCTCTCCAAGAAAGGGATTCCAGAGCAGAGCCCCAGGTACGGGCGGGGCGACTGGAAAACTGAAACCCTGTGAGTATTGGGTGCATAGGGGCTTGGCAAGCCCCATATGCGGGCTCTTGATCCAGGCCCTGACAGGCCTTTCTTTGACATGGGGCTCATGCTGAGGGTCACAGTGTGAATTTGTGCCCAAGCAGCACTCAAGTTTGGGCATGGCATCAGGGGCCATGAAGGTTTCTCCCACCCTGAAGGTGTGACTCCATGCCAAGAGAAAGCTTGACAGCCATGGGGAAGGAGGAGTTCTGTTTTGGGCTTGCGATGCCCAGCTGTGTGGAGAATTGATATAATGTCTAGGTTCAGTTATCTGAAAACCAAGGTTAGGAAGAGGTGACGGCTTAAGACCATGGCGTGTCCGAAGTGCTGGGTGTGCGGCCATCTGTCTCCTTGTCTGTCTGGACGTCTGGCTTCAGGCTGTATCAGACAGAGCATGAGTGCCCAGAGCAGCCTATTCAGGTCGGGTTCCGTCGAGGCCTGAGCAGGTTGATCCTCATCTGGGTTTTCTGGAGAGCCCCACAGGGAAACGTTTTTCTTCCGTTGGGCAGACACTGGGCTGGGTTGTGGTTCTGGAGTTCCTAGTCTGGAGGGCTTGTTTGCCAGGATTGTGAGGAAGGAAGTCTGAAAACACAAACTAGCGTGAGGTTTGGGACCGAGGGCACGGCAGTCCCAATCTGCAGAGGCTGAATCGAGATCTCCTGCACTGAGGTCATGTCAACTATGAGACGTGCCTTAGGTTAGAGCTTTTGTCCAGCATGGCCTCTTCCTGTAGGGTGTGGGGGCTTCATGAAGCCAGGGAGCTTTGCATCGATGGGATTTGTGAACTACTCCAACCTCAAGGTTTCCTTCTGCATGACAGTCGAGTCCTATTGGATGGTGCCAGGAGGCCGCATACGGAAAGACTCGAGAGCAGGTGTCTAAGCATGAATGCCTTGGAACGCCACCTCATATTCCCACTCTTAGTCAGGACAACACAGGCTCAATCTGTGGGCTCCTGAGTGAGCTACCCAGAGGGGAGAGTTGAAATGGACTCTCCTGAAGATGATTCCTACTGTGGCTTGGTGGCCTGGGAGACCTTGGAATGTGGAGGTGGCTCAGGGACTCTGCAGGATTCACTAACCTGAGGTGTTTGACACGGCACCAATAAGGAAGCTTCCCATGTGGAGACGAGAGGAGTTCTGTTCAGTGCCTCAAGAAAGCCCCATATCCTGTTCTTCGAACCACAGCCTCTGAGGAGTGACACCTGGAAACCAAAGCAATAGTTGTGATTAGGGCATATGAGCCTGTCCAACTCAACCTTCTATCTCTGTTGACATTTGTGTGCATACCTTCGTGGAGGTAGCTGCTCAGCTTGTGTCCGAATGCCCCTGTGTGTCCAGGGAGGCTCCCAGTAGTGGGATGTCCTCGGGGGCCTTGAGGTTTCTCATATTCTGCAGGTGTGTGGCCAAAGGAATGGACACATTTTCCCAGGAGACCACAGGCACGGTACTGTGGTATGGCTCCAGAGGACCCAGCCTAGAGGCTGTGTTTGCCAGGGCTGTGGGGACAGATGTCTGAAAAAGCAAACTTGTCTCAGCTAGGGGCCAAGGTAATGGCCGGCCTGATCTCCAGTCCGTGAGGGAAGATCCTCTGGATATCAAAGGAGGACAAGTGGGAGGCAGTTGCTCAGGCTTTTGTCTCTGGGTGTTTGTTCACATTGGCCGTTCAGGGTAGGGGTTTCTTCAGGGGCCGAGGAAGAGCCTTCCTCTCGGGGGATTATCCAAGCTCCCAAGTGTTTGGGTTCATTCTTTCGGAAGGGAAGTGTACTGTTATCTGGCACAAGGGAGCCCCCAGGAGAGGGATTCTAGAGCACAGCAGTGGGTTCCCTCAACTTTAATACACACCATCTAGTTAGTCCTGGGTGCCTATGGGCAATGCAAGCCACATATGCGGGCTCTTGGTCCAGTCACTGAGAGGCGTTACTTGAATAAGGTACTCAAGCTGAGGGTCCCAATGTGTGTTTGTGCCCAAGGCGGCCCTCACGCATGGGTGTGGTCTCATGGGCCATGCCGTTTTCTCCTACACTGAAGGTTTGACTCACTGCCAGCAGCACGGTTTCTTGCCATGGGGAAGGAGGGGTTCTGACTTGTGCATCAGGTTCCCCCCTGTGCAGGGATTGGAGATAAGGTCTAGGTTCCGATGACTGAAAACCCAGGTTGGGAATGGATGGTGGCCTAAGGCAGTGGCGGGTCCAATGGTCTAGGAGTGCAGCCAGCTGTGTCGGTGTTTGTGCAAGGTCTGGGCTCAGGTTATTTGCGACAGAGCATCAGTGTTTAAGGTAGCCTATGCAATTGGGGTGTTGCCAAGGGCTAAGCAGTTTGATCCTCATTTGGGGTTTCTGGGGAGCACCATAGACAATGTTTTTCTCCTTGGAGGCAGACAGAGTGCTTCATTGTGGCCCCAGAATTCCCAGTAGGGAGGGTTTGTGGACTTGGTGTATGTGGACGGAAGTCTGAAAACACAAGCTAGGGTGAGGATTAGAGCCAGGGGCAGAGCAGGCCCACTCTGCAGAGGCTGAATCAAAATCTCCTGCATCTGAAGTCAGGCTGAGGACCAGACGTTGCCTGAGGCTGGAGTATGTGTCCATGATGGCACCTTCATGAAGCAGGGGCCTCATGAGGCCAAGGAAGTTTTCCCACGCTGAGTTTGGGGGTTTCCCCAAACCACAAGGTTTCCTGCTGCGGGACATTCGAGTCCTGTTGCATGGCTCCAGGACATACCATACGGAAGGACTGGAGAGCAGGGTCCGAAGGATGGATACCTGTACAGCATGCCTCGTATTCCGATTGGCCATTAGCGACAAGATATGTTTGATCTGCTGCCTCTGGGGCACGCGACCCAGGGGGCTGAGTTGAAATGGCCTCTCCTGAGGATGCGTCATAATGTGCGTTTGGGTCCATGGAGACCTTGGAATGTGCTGGTTGTTCAGTGGCCCTGCGGAACTCTCCTACCTGAAGGGTTGGATACATCCCCAGTAAGAAACCTCCCCATGTGGAGACGAGAGAGGTTTGGTTTGGTGCCTCGGAAAAGCCCCGTGTGCTTGTCTACGAAAACAGTCCTCTGAGGACGGACACATGGAAACCAAAGCTAAGGTTCAGATTAGGGCCTGGGGACCTGTCCATTTCAACCTTCTGTCTCTGGGGACACTGTCTGATAGTCTAAGTGGAGATAGTTGCTCCGCTGGTGTCAGAGAGCCCCTCTTAGTCCAGGGTGGCCGACAGTATTGATGGCCTCAGGGGCCTTGGAGCTTTTCCCTAACCTGTAGGGTTGTGGTCAATGGATTGGGCACACTGTCCTTGGAGAGGGCAGGAACATTCTTTCGCTGTGGCTCCAGAGGCCCTAGACTGAGGTTGTGTGGGTCCAGGCTGTGGGCACAGAAGTCTGAAAACACAAACTCAGCTTATGAGTGGCGCCTAGGGTATGGCAGGCCGTATGTACAGCCCGCGACGGAGCTCCTGGGACTCTGAAACAAGGGCGAGTGGGAGGCGTTCCTTCAGGCTTTTGTCTCTGGATGTTGTGTCCGGGTTAGCCGTGGATTGGAGGGGTGGCCTCAGGGACTGTGGACGAGTATCCCTCTCTGGGGATTTGTCCCATCTCCCAAGAGTTTGGGGTCATTTTGTCGGAAGGGTGGAGTCGTGTTGTCTGGCTCATGTGTCTCTCCAAGAAAGGGATTCCAGAGCAGAGCCCCAGGTACAGGCGGGGCGACTGGAAAACTCAAACCCTGGTGAGGATTGGGTGCATAGGGGCTTGGCAAGCCCCATATGCGGGCTCTTGATCCAGGCCCGGACAGGCCTTTCTTTGACATGGGGCTCATGCTGAGGGTCACAGTGTGAATTTGTGCCCAAGCAGCACTCAAGTTTGGACGTGGCATCAGGGGCCATGAAGGTTTCTCCCACCCTGAAGGTGTGACTCCATGCCAAGAGCAAGCTTGACAGCCATGGGGAAGGAGGAGTTCTGTTTTGGGCTAGCGATCCCCAGCTGTGTGGAAAATTGATATAATGTCTAGGTTCAGTTATCTGAAAACCAAGGTTAGGAAGAGGTGACGGCTTAAGACCATGGCGTGTCCGAAGTGCTGGGTGTGCGGCCATCTGTCTCCTTGTCTGTCTGGACGTCTGGCTTCAGGCTGTGTCAGACAGAGCATGAGTGCCCAGAGCAGCCTATCCAGGTCGGGTACCGTCGAGGCCTGAGCAGGTTGATCCTCATTCGGTTTTCTGGAGAGCCCCACAGGGAAACGTTTTTCTTCCGTTGGGCAGACACTGGGCTGGGTTGTGGTTCTGGAGTTCCTAGTCCGGAGGGCTTGTTTGCCAGGAGTGTGAGGAAGGAAGTCTGAAAACACAAGCTAGCGTGAGGTTTGGGACCGAGGGCACGGCAGGCCCACTCTGCAGAGGCTGAATCGAGATCTCCTGCACTGAGGTCATGTCAACTATGAGACGTGCCTCAAGCTAGAGTTTTTGTCCAGCATGGCCTCTTCCTGTAGGGTTTGGGGGCTTCATGAGGCCAGGGAGGTTTGTTTACGATGGGATTTGTGAACTACTCCAAACCTCAATGTTTCCTTCTGCATGACAGTCGAGTCCTATTGGATGGTTCCAAGAGGCCCCATACGGAAAGACTCGATAGCAGGTGTCTAAGCATGGATGCCTGGGAACGCAACCTCATATTCCCACTCTTTAGTCAGGACAAGGCAGGCTCAATCTGCGGGCTCCTGGGTGAGCTACCCAGAGGGGAGAGTTGAAATGGACTCTCCTGAAGATGAGTCATACTGTGGCTTGGTGGCCTGGGAGACCTTGGAATGTGGAGGTGGCTCAGGGACTCTGCAGGATGATCCTACCTGAAGTGTTTCACATGGCTCCAACAAGGGAGCTTCCCATGTGGAGACGAGAGGAGTTCTGTTCAGTGCCTCAAGAAAGCCCCATATCCTGTTCTTCGAACCACAGCCTCTGAGGAGTGACACCTGGAAACCAAAGCAATAGTTGTGATTAGGGCATATGAGCCTGTCCAACTCAACCTTCTATCTCTGTTGACATTTGTGTGCATACCTTCGTGGAGGTAGCTGCTCAGCTTGTGTCCGAATGCCCCTGTGTGTCCAGGGAGGCTCCCAGTAGTGGGATGTCCTCGGGTGCCTTGAGGTTTCTCATATTCTGGAGGTGTGTGGCCAAAGGAATGGACACAGTTTCCCAGGAGACAGCAGGCACGGTCCTGTGGTATGGCTCCAGAGGACCCAGCCTAGAGGCTGTGTTTGCCAGGGCTGTGGGGACAGATGTCTGAAAAAGCAAACTTGGCTCAGCTAGGGGCCAAGGTAATGGCAGGCCTGATCTCCAGTCCGTGAGGGGAGATCCTCTGGATATCAAAGGAGGGCAATTGGGAGGAAGTTGCTCAGGCTTTTGTCTCTGGGAGTTGCGTTCACAGTGGCCGTTCAAGGTAGGGGTTGCTTCAGGGGCCGAGGAAGAGCCTTCCTCTCGGGGGATTGTCCAAGCTCCCAAGTGTTTGGGTTCATTCTATGCGAAGGGAAGAGTACTGTTTTCTGCCACAGGGGACCCCCCAGGAGAGGGACTCTAGAGCAAAGTAGTGGGTTCCCTCAACTGGAATACACACCATCTAGTTAGTCCTGGGTGCCTATGGGCAATGCAAGCCATATATGCGGGCACTTGGTCCAGTCACTGAGAGGCGTTACTTGAATAAGGTACTCAAGCTGAGGGTCTCAATGTGTGTTTGTGCCCAAGGCGGCCCTCACGCATGGATGTGGCCTCATGGGATGCCGTTTTCTCCTACACTGCAGGTTTGACTCACTGCCAGCAGCAAGGTTTCTTGCCATGGGGAAGGAGGGGTTCTGACTTGTGCATCAGGTTCCCCCCTGTGCAGGGATTGGAGATAAGGTCTAGGTTCCGATGACTGAAAACCCAGGTTGGGAATGGATGGTGGCCTAAGGCAGTGGCGGGTCCAATGTGCTGGGAGTGCAGCCAGCTGTGTCGGTGTCTGTTGGAAGGTCTGGGCTCAGGCTATTTGCGACAGAGCATCAGTGTTTAAGGTAGCCTATGCAATTGGGGTGTTGCCGAGGGCCAAGCAGTTTGATCCTCATTTGGGGTTTCTGGGCAGCACCATAGACAATGTTTTTCTCCTTGGAGGCAGACAGAGTGCTTCATTGTGGCCCCAGAATTCCCAGTAGGGAGGGTTTGTGGACTTGGTGTATGTGGACGGAAGTCTGAAAACACAAGCTAGGGTGAGGATTGGAGCCAGGGGCAGAGCAGGCCCACTCTGCAGAGGCTGAATCAAAATCTCCTGCATCTGAAGTCAGGCTGAGGACCAGACGTTGGCTGAGGCTGGAGTATGTGTCCATGATGGCACCTTCATGAAGCGGGGGCCTCATGAGGCCAAGGAAGTTTTCCCACGCTGAGTTTGGAGGTTTCCCCAAACCACAAGGTTTCCTTCTGCGGGACATTCGAGTCCTGTTGCATGGCTCCAGGACATACCATACGGAAAGACTGGAGAGCAGGGTCAGAAGGATGGATACCTGTACAGCAGGCCTCGTATTCCCATTGGCCATTAGCGACAAGATATGTTTGATCTGCTGCCTCTGGTGCACGCTACCCATGGGGCTAAGTTGAAATGGCCTCTCCTGAGGATGCGTCATAATGTGCGTTTGGGTCCATGGAGACCTTGGAATGTGCTGGTTGTTCAGTGGCCCTGCGGATCTCTCCTACCTAAAGGGTTTGATACATCCCCAGTAAGAAAGCTCCCCATGTGTAGACGAGAGAGGTTTGGTTTGGTGCATTGGAAAAGCCCCGTGTGCTGGTCTACGAAAACAGTCCTCTGAGAACAGACACATGGAAACCAAAGCTAAGGTTCAGATTTGGGCCTGGGGACCTGTCCCTTTCAACCTTCTGTCTCTGGGGACACTGTCTGAGAGTCTAAGTGGAGATAGTTGGTCCGCTGGTGTCAGAGAGCCCCTCTTAGTCCAGGGTGGCCGACATTATTGATGGCCTCAGGGGCCTTGGATCTTTTCCCTAACCTGTAGGGTTGTTGTCAATGGATTGGGCACACTGTCCTTGCAGAGGGCAGGCACAATCTTTCGCTGTGGCTCCAGAGGCCCTAGTTGGAGGTTGTGTGGGTCCAGGCTGTGGGCACAGAAGTCTGAAAACACAAACTCAGCTTATGAGTGGCGCCTAGGGTATGGCAGGCCGTATGTACAGCCCGCGACGGAGCTCCTGGGACTCTGAAACAAGGGCGAGTGGGAGGCGTTCCTTCAGGCTTTTGTCTCTGGATGTTGTGTCCGGGATAGCCGTGGATTGGAGGGTTGGCCTCAGGGACTGTGGACGAGTATCCCTCTCTGGGGATTTGTCCCAGCTCCCAAGACTTTGGGGTCATTTTGTGGGAAGGGTGGAGTCGTGTTGTCTGGCTTATGTGTCTCTCCAAGAAAGGGATTCCAGAGCAGAGCCCCAGGTACGGGCGGGGCGACTGGAAAACTGAAACCCTGGTGAGAATTGGGTGCATTGGGGCTTCGCAAGCCCCATATGCGGGCTCTTGGTCCAGGCCCTGACAGGCCTTTCTTTGACATGGGGCTCATGCTGAGGGTCACAGTGTGAATTTGTGCCCAAGCAGCACTCAAGTTTGGGTGTGGCATCAGGGGCCATGAAGGTTTCTCCGACCCTGAAGGTGTGACTCCATGCCAAGAGCAAGCTTGACAGCCATGGGGAAGGAGGAGTTCTGTTTTGGGCTAGCGATGCCCAGCTGTGTGGAAAATTGATATAATGTCTAGGTTCAGATATCTGAAATCCAAGGTTAGGAAGAGGTGACGGTTTAAGACCGTGGCGTGTCCGAAGTGCTGGGTGTGCGGCCATTATCTCCTTGTCTGTCTGGACGTCTGGCTTCAGGCTGTGTCAGACAGAGCATGAGTGCCCAGAGCAGCCTATCCAGGTCGGGTACCGTCGAGGCCCGAGCAGGTTGATCCTCATCTGGGTTTTCTGGAGAGCCCCACAGGGAAACGTTTTTCTTCCGTTGGGCAGACACTGGGCTGGGTTGTGGTTCTGGAGTTCCTAGTCTGGAGGGCTTGATTGCCAGGATTGTGAGGAAGGAAGTCTGAAAACACAAACTAGTGTGAGGTTTGGGACCGAGGGCACGGCAGGCCCAATCTGCAGAGGCTGAATGGAGATTTCCTGCACTGAGGTCATGTCAACTATGAGACGTGCCTCAGGCTAGAGTTTTTGTCCAGCATGGCCTCTTCCTGTAGGGTGTGGGGGCTTCATGAAGCCAGGGAGGTTTGCCTACGATGGGATTTGTGAACTACTCCAACCTCAAGGTTTCCTTCTGCATGACAGTCGAGTCCTATTGGATGGTGCCAGGAGGCCCCATACGGAAAGACTCGAGAGCAGGTGTCTAAGCATGAATGCCTTGGAACGCCACCTCATATTCCCACTCTTAGTCAGGACAACACAGGCTCAATCTGCTGGCTCCATGGTGAGCTACCCAGAGGGGAGAGTTGAAATGGACTCTCCTGAAGATGAGTCCTACTGTGGCTTGGTGGCCTGGGAGACCTTGGAATGTGGAGGTGGCTCAGGGACTCTGCAGGATTCTCCAACCTGAGGTGTTTGACACGGCACCAACAAGGAAGCTTCCCATGTGGAGACGAGAGGAGTTCTGTTCAGTGCCTCAGGAGAGCCCCATATCCTGTTCTTCGAACCAAAGCCTCTGAGGAGTGACACCTGGAAACCAAAGCAATAGTTGAGATTAGGGCATATGGGCCTGTCCGGCTCAACCGTCTATCTCTGTTGACATCTTTGTGCATGCCTTCGTGGAGGTAGCTGCTCAGCTTGTGTCCGAATACCCCTGTGTGTCCAGGGAGGCTCCCAGTAGTGGGATGTCCTCGGGTGCCTTGAGGTTTCTCATATTCTGGAGGTGTGTGCCCAAAGGAATGGACACAGTTTCCCAGGAGACAGCAGGCACGGTCCTGTGTTATGGCTCCAGAGGACCCAGCCTAGAATCTGTGTTTGCCAGGGCTGTGGGGACAGATGTCTGAAAAAGCAAACTTGTCTCAGCTAGGGGCCAAGGTAATGGCAGGCCTGATCTCCAGTCCGTGAGGGGAGATCCTCTGGATATGAAAGGAGGGCAAGTGGGAGGCAGTCGCTCAGCTTTTGTCTCTGGGAGTTGCGTCACAGTGGCCGTTCAAGGTAGGGGTTGCTTCAGGGGCCGAGGAAGATCCTTAATCTCGGGGGATTGTCCAAGCTCCCAGGGGTTTGGGTTCATTCTGTGGGAAGGGAAGAGTACTGTTTTCTGCCACAGGGGACCCCCGAGGAGAGGGACTCTAGAGCACAGCAGTGGGTTCCCTCAACTGGAATACAAACCATCTAGTTAGTCCTGGGTGCCTATGGGCAAGGCAAGCCACATATGCGGGCTCATGGTCCAGTCACTGAGAGGCGTTACTTGAATAAGATACTCACGGTGAGGGTCTCAATGTGTGTTTGTGCCCAAGGTGGCCCTCACGCATGGGTGTGGCCTCATGGGCCATGCCGTTTTCTCCTACACTGCAGGTTTGACTCACTGCCAGCAGCACGGTTTCTTGCCATGGGGAAGGAGGGGTTCTGACTTGTGCATCATGTTCCCCCCTGTGCAGGGATTGGAGATAAGGTCTAGGTTCCGATGACTGAAAACCCAGGTTGGGAATGGATGGTGGCCTAAGGCAGTGGCGGGTCCAATGTGCTGGGAGTGCAGCCAGCTGTGTCGGTGTGTGTTGGAAGGTCTGGGCTCAGGCTATTTGCGACAGAGCATCAGTGTTTAAGGTAGCCTATGCAATTGGGGTGTTGCCGAGAGCCAAGCAGTTTGATCCTCATTTGGGGTTGCTGGGCAGCACCATAGACAATGTTTTTCTCCTGAGAGGCAGACAGAGTGCTTCATTGTGGCCCCAGAATTCCCAGTAGGGAGGGTTTGTGGACTCGATGTATGAGGACGGAAGTCTGAAAACACAAGCTAGGGTGAGGATTGGAGCCAGGGGCAGAGCAGGCCCACTCTGCAGAGGCTGAATCAAAATCTCTTGCATGTGAAGTCAGGGTGAGGATCAGACTTTGGCTGAGGCTGGAGTATGTGTCCATGATGGCACCTTCATGAAGCGGGGGCCTCATGAGGCCAAGGAAGTTTTCCCACGCTGAGTTTGGAGGTTGCCCCAAACCACAAGGTTTCCTTCTGCGGGACATTCGAGTCCTGTTGCATGGCTCCAGGACATACCATACGGTAGGACTGGAGAGCAGGATTCGAAGGATGGATCCCTGTACAGCATGCCTCGCATTCCCATTGGCCATTAGCGACAAGATATGTTTGATCTGCTGCTCTGGGGCACGCTACCCAGGGGGCTGAGTTGAAATGGCCTTCCTGAGGATGCGTCATAATGTGTGTTTTGGTCCATGGAGACCTTCGAATGTGCTGGTTGTTCAGTGGCCCTGCGGAACTCTCCTACCTGAAGGGTTTGATACATCCCCAGTAAGAAAGCTCCCCATGTGGAGACGAGAGAGGTTTGGTTTGGTGCTTCGGAAAAGCCCCGTGTGCTGGTCTACGAAAACAGTCCTCTGAGGACGGACACATGGAAACCAAAGCTAAGGTTCAGATTAGGGCCTGGGGACCTGTCCATTTCAACCTTCTGTCTCTGGGGACACTGTCTGAGAGTCTAAGTGGAGATAGTTGCTCCGCTGGTGTCAGAGAGCCCCTCTTATTCCAGGGTGGCCGACACTATTGATGGCCTCAGGGGCCTTGGAGCTTTTCCCTAACCTGTAGTGTTGTGGTCAATGAATTGGGCACACTGTCCTTGGAGAGGGCAGGCACAATCTTTCGCTGTGGCTCCAGAGGCCCTAGCCTGGAGGTTGTGTGGGTCCAGGCTGTGGGCACAGAAGTCTGGATGTTGTGTCCGGGATAGCCGTGGATTCAAGGGGTGGCCTCAGGGACTGTGGACGAGTATCCCTCTCTGGGGATTTGTCCCAGCTCCCAAGAGTTTGGGCTCATTTTATGGGAAGGGTGGTGTCGTTTTGTATGGCTCATGTGTCTCTCCAAGAAAGGGATTCCAGAGCAGAACACCAGGTACGGGCGGGGCGACTGGAAAACACAAAACCTGGTGAGGATCTGGTGCATAGGGGCTTGGCAAGCCCCATCTGTGGGCTCTTGATCCAGGCCCTGACAGGCCTTTCTTTGACATGGGACTCGCTCTGAGGGTCACAGTGTGAATTTTTGCCCAATCAGCAGTCAAGTTTGGGCGTGGCATCAGGGGCCATGAAGGTTTCTCCTCCCTGAAGGTGTGACTCCATGCCAAGAGCAAGCTTGACTTCCATGGGGAAGGAGGAGTTCTGTTTTCTGCTTGCGATACCCAGCTGTGTGGAGAATTGATATAATGTCTAGGTTCAGATATCTGAAAACCAAAGTTAGGAAGAGGTGACGGCATAAGACCATGGCATGTCCGAAGTGCTGGGTGTGCGGTCAGCTGTCTCCTTGTCTGTTTGGACGTCTGGCTTCAGGCTTCCTCTTCAGCCTTCCTCTCGGGGGATTGTCCAAGCTCCCAAGTGTTTGGGTTCATTCCGTGGGAAGGGAAGAGTACTGTTTTCTGTCACAGGGGACCCCCCAGGAGAGGGAATCTAGAGCACAGCAGTGGGTTTCCTCAACTGGAATACACACCATCTAGTTAGTCCTGTGTGCCTATGGGCATGGCAAGCCACATATGCGGGCTCTTGGTCCATTCACTAGAGGCGTTACTTGAATAAGGTACCCACGCTGTGGGTCACAATGTGTGTTTGTGCCCAAGGCGGCCCTCACGCATGGGTGTGGCCTCATGGGCCATGCCGTTTTTTCCTACACTGAGGTTTGACTCACTGCCAGTAGCAAGTTTTCTTGCCATGGGTAAGGAGGAGTTGTGATTTCTACATCACAATCACGCCTGGGCAGTGATTGGAGATAAGGTCTCGGTTCTGAAGCCTGAAAACTGAGATAGGGAAGAGATGATGACCTAAGGCCATGGCGGGTCTTATGTGCTCAGTGTGCGGTCAGCTTTCTGGGTGTTGGTCAGGAGCTCCAGCATCATGTTGTGTCCGACAGTGCATTAGTGCCCAGTTTAGACTACATAATTTGGGTAAAGTGGAGTGCTGTGTAGGTTTACCCTCATTTAAGGTGCCTGGGCAGCTCATCAGGCAATAATTTTTTTCTAGAGGTCAGGCAGAGTGCTGCATTGTGGGTCCGGAATTGCCAAACTTGAGGGCTTCGGGACCAGGAGTGTGAGGACGGAAGACTGAGAAGACAAGCTAGACTTGGGTTTCAGGTCGAGGGCACGGCAGGTACCCCGTGCAGATCTGAACCAATATCTCATGCATCTGAAGCCAAAGCGAGGATCACACGTTGGCTCAGGTTGGAGTTTCCGTGCATGACGGCCGCTTCATGAAGGGAGCAGAATCTCGAGGCCATTGAGGTTTGCCCACGTTGGGAGTTGTGGGATGCCCCCTTCAAGGATTCCTTCTGCGGGACAATTGAGACCTGTTGGACAGCTTCAGGACATCCCATATGGAATGACTCCAGAGCACTATTCGCGGATGGATGCCTGGGAAGCCCGCCTCGCATTCCAATTGTCTCCTAGCAACAAGACAGTTTAGATCTGATGGCTCTGCCGGAGCAACCGGGGTGGCTGAGTTGAAATGGACTTTCCTGAGGATGGGTCCTAATGTGTTTTTGTGTCCATGAGGGCCTTGGAATGTGGCGGTGGCACCGGGACCCTGAAGTACAGTCCTAAGCTTTGGACCTGGCTCCCATGCACAGGTTTCCTTGTGGAGATGAGATGAGTTCTGATGGGTGCCTCAGGAAAACCCCTATGCTCGTATTGGAATCAAGCTTTTGAGGACACATGCCTGTAACCCAAAGCAATGGATCCTATTATGGCCTAGGGTCCTGTCTGGTTCAATATTCTTCTCTGGGGACATCCATCTATGGTATGAAGGGAGGTCGATTATCAGCTGGTGTCAGACAGCCCTTGTTTGTTCCAGGCGACCTACAATATTGGGATGGCCTCAGGGACTTTGGAGGTTTCTCCTAATTTGTACTATTTTGGACCATGGAATGGGCAGAATTCCCATGGATTGGTAGGCACAGTCCTAATGTGTGGCTCCAGGGGCCCAGCCTGGAGGGTGTGTGGCCCAAGACTTTAAGGACAGAAGTCTGAAAACACAAACTCAGCTTAGGTTTGGGGACGTAGGTATGGCAGGCCCGATCTACAAACCATGAGAAGAACTCTTCAGGATATGAAGAAAGTGCGAGTCTGAGTCGCTTGCTCAGGCTTTTGTCTCTGGATTTTGTATCAGCGATGGCCGTGGAATGACGGGGAGGCCTCATGGGCCATGGATGAATCTTCCTCTCTGAGGATTTGGCCCGATTCCCAATTGCTTTTCGTCAATCTGTGGGATGGGAGGTCTACTTTCAGGCTTGTTACCTCAGGTGTCCCACCAAAAGAGGAATTCCAAAGAAAAGCCGTGGGGAAGACTGAAGGGACAACCCGAACTATGGTTAAAAATTGGGGCCTAGGGGCATGGCAAGCCCAATATGATATCTCTTCATCCAGCCACTGAGTGGCCTTACATGAGGACTGGGCTCAGCCTGAGGGACACAATGTGTGTTTGTGACCAATGTGGCCCGCGAGCATGGGCGGAGCCTCATGGGCCACACTGGTTTCAACTACACTGAACGTTGGACAACATGCCAACCTCAAGGTTTCTTGCCATGGGGAGGGAGTTCTGATTTCTGCATCACCTTCAACCCTGGGCAGTGATTTGAGATAAGGTCTAGGTTCTGAAACCTGAAAACCGAGGTTGGGAAGAGATGACGACCTAAGGCCATGGCGGCTCGATGTGCTCAGTGTGCGGCCAGCTGTCTGGGAGGGGCCAGGGGGTCCAGGCTCAGGCTGTGTCAGAAAGGGCATTAGTGCCCTGGTCAGCCTATGTATTTGGGGTACAGCCAAGGTCGGTGCAGGTTGATCCTCATTTGGGGTTACTGGGTCGCCCCAGAGGACAATGTTTTTCTTCTGGAGGGCAGGCAGAGTGCTGCATTGTAGTTCTGGATTGCCAAACTGGAGGGCTTGTGGGCCAGTAGTCTGACGACAAAAGTCTGAGAACACAAGCTAGGCTTAGGTTTCTGGGTGAGGCCATGGCAGGCACAATCTACAGACCGGAATCGAGATCTCGTGAATCTGAAGTCAGGGCGAGGATCAGACGATCGCTCAGGTTGGAGCTTCTGTCCCAATGGCCCCTTCATGAATAGGGGGGCATCACGTTGCCATGGGGGTTTTCCCACGATGGGAGTTGTGAGAAGCTCCAAACTGCAGAGAGTCTTCTGCAGGATAATTGAGACCAGTTGTTTGGTCCAGGCCAATGATTCTGAGCAGGGTTCTAAGGATGGATGGCTGTGTAGCCCACCTCGCATTCCAATTGTCTCCTAGCAACAAGACAGGTTAGATCTCCTGGATCTGTGGGGAGCAACCGAGGACGCTGTGTTGAAATGGACACCCCTGGGGATGGGTCCTAATGTGCTTTTGTTTCTATGGAGACCTTGGAATGAAGCGGTGGCACTGGGTCCCAAAAGGGTTCTCCTAAACAGAGGCTTTGACACAGCTCCAACGTGCAAGTTTCCCATGTGTAGATGAGATGTTTTCTGATGGGTGAGTCAAGAAACAGCTATATGCTGCTTTTGAAATCCAGGCCTCTGAGGAGAGATGCCTGGAAACCAAAGCAATGGATCTGATTAGTGCCTAGGGGCCTGTTCTTTCCTTTTTACCTCTGGGGACATCTGTCTATGGGTCTGAGTGCAGGTAGGTGCTCAGGTGGGCTCAGTTTGCCCCTGTTTTTCCTGGGAAGCCACCACTATTGAGATGGATCAGGGACTTTGGAGGTTTATCCTATTAGAAGGGTTGTGGCCATTGGAATGGGCACACACAATTCCCTTGGAGAGGGCAAGTACAGTCCTCAGGTTTGTCTCCAGGGGCCTGAGCCTGTAAGTTGTGTAGGCCAGGGCTGTTTGGACAGTTGTCTGAAAACACAAACTCGGCTTATGTTTCGGGTCATAGGTATGGGAGGACTGACCTAAAGACCATGAGGAGAACTCTTCGGGATTTGAAAGAAGGGCGAGTGTGAGGCTCCTGCTCAAGTTTTTGTCTCTGGATATCATGTCACTCATGGTCGTGGAATTTCTGGGTGACTTTATGGGAAATGGATGAGTCTTAATCTCTGGTGGTTGGGCCCCTTCCAAAGAGTTTGGGGTCATTCTGTGGGCTGGAAGAAGTCCGTTTTGTTGTTGTTGTTGTTGTTGTTGTTGTTGTTGTTTTCTTTTTTAACCTATGGTGTCCCACCAAATGAGGGATTCCAGAGTAGAGCCCTGGGGAGGGGCGACTGGACAACCAGAAATCTGGTTAAAAATTGCGGCCTAGGGACATTTCAAGCCCATTATGACATCTAATGGTCCAGCCACCGAGAGGACTTACTAGAGGACAGGACTCACGCTGAGGTCACAATGCGTGTTTATGCTCTCGTCGCACTCAAGAATGGGCGGGGCCTCAGGGTGAATGCTGTTTTCTCCTACACTGAACGTTGGACAACATGCCAACCACAAGGTTTCTTGCCATGGGTCAGGAAGAGTTCTGATTTCTGCATCACAGTCACCCCTGAGCATTGATTGGAGATAAGGTCTAGGTTCTAAAGCCTGAAAACTGAGGTAGGGAAGAGATGATGAACTAAGGCCATGGCGGGTCTAATGTGCTCAGTGTGCCATCAGCTGTCTGGGTGTTGGTCAGGAGGTCCGGGCTCAGGTTGTGTCAGACAGTGCATTAGTGCCCAGGTTAGACTATATAACTTGGGTACATTCGAGTGCCGTGTAGGTTGATCCTCATTTAAGCTGCCTGGGCAGCTCATTAGGCAATATATTTTTTCTAGAGGGCAGGCAGAGTGCTTCATTGTCTGTCCGGAATTGCCAAACTTGAGGGCGTCGGGGCCAGGAGAGTGAGGACGGAAGACTGAGAACACAAGCTAGACTTCGGATTCAGGGTGAGGGCACGGCAGGTACCCCCTGCAATTCTGAACCAATATCTCATGCATCTGAAATCAGGGCGAGGATCAGACGTTGGCTCAGGTTGGAGTTTCTGTGCATGACGGCCCCTTCATGAAGGGAGCGGAATCTTGAGGCCATGGAGGTTTTCCACGTTGGGAGATGTGGGATCCCCCCTTCAAGGATTCCTTCTGCGGGACAATTGAGACCTGTTGGACAGCTCCAGAACATCCCATATGGAATGACTCCAGAGCACCATTGGAGGATGGTTGCCTGGGACGTCCGCCTCGCATTCCAATTGTCTCCTCACAACAAGACAGTTTAGATCCAATGGATCTGCGGGAGCAACCGGGGTGGCTGAGTTGAAATGGACTTTCCTGAGGATGGGTCCTAATGTGTGTTTGTGTCCATGAGGGCCTTGGAATGGTGCGGTGGTACCGGGACCCTGAAGTATTCTCCTAAGCTTTTGACATAGCTCCCATGCACAACTTTGCTTGTGGAGACGAGATTTGTTCTGATGGGTGCCTCAGGAAATCCTCTCTGCTGGTATTGGAACCCAGGCTTTTGAGGAGACATGCCTGTAAAACAAAGCAATGGATCCGATAATGGCCTCGGGTCCTGTCTGGTTCAATCTTCTTCTCTGGGGACATCCATCTATGGTATGAGTGGAGGTAGATGCTCAGCTGGTATCAACCGCCCTTTTTTGTCCCGGCGACCTACACTACTGGGATGGCCACAGGGACTTTGGTGGGTTCATCTAATTGTACGATTTTTGACAATGGAATGGGCAGAATTCCCATGGATTGGGTGGGCGCAGTCCTAATATGTGGCTCCAGGGGCCCCAGCCTGGAGGGAGTGTGGCCCAGGACTTTGAGGACAGAAGTCTGAAAACACAAACTCAGCTTAGGTTTGGGGACGTAGGTATGGCACGCCCGATCTAAAAACCATGAGAAGAACTCTTCAGAATATGAAGAATGAGCGAGTCTGACGCGCTTGCTCAGGCTTTTGGCTCTGGATTTTGTATCAGCGATTGCCGTGGAATGTTGGGGAAGCCTCATGGGCCATGGACAAATCTTTCTCTGTGGATTTGGACCGATCCCAATAGATTTTCGTCAATCTGTGGGATGGGAGGACTCCTTTCAGGTTTGTTACCTCAGGTGTCCCACCAAAAGAGGAATTCCAAAGCAGAGCCCTGGGGAAGAGTGAAGGGACAACCCGAACTATGGTTAAAAATTGGGGCCTAGGGGCATGGCAGGCCCAATATGCTGTCTCTTCATCCAGCCACTGAGAGGCCTTCTGTGAAGCCTGGGCTCAGGCTGAGGGTCACAATGTGTGTTTGTGACCAATGTGGCCCGCAAGCATGGGCGGGGCCTCATGGGCCACACTGGTTTCTACTACACTGAACGTTGGACCACATGCCAACCACAAGGTTTCTTGCCATGGGGAAAGAGTTCTGATTTCTGCCTCATTTTCAAACCAGGGCAGTGATTGGGGATCAGGTCTAGGTTCTGAAGCCTGGAAACCGAGGTTGAGAAGAGATGACAACCTAAGGCCATGGCGGGTCCGATGTGCTCAGTGTGAGGCCAGCTGTCTGGGTGGGGCCAGGAGGTCCAGTCTCAGGCTGGGTCAGAAAGGGCAATAGTGCCCAGGTCAGCCTATATATTTGGGGTACAGCCGAATGGCGTGCAGGTTGATCCTCATTTGTGGTTTCTGGGTGGCCCAAGAGGGCAATGTTTTTCTTCTGGAGGGCAGGCAGAGTGCGGCATTGTAGTTCTGGATTGCCAAACTGGAGGGCTTGTGGGTCAGTAGTCTGAGGACTGAAGTCTGAGAAGCCAAGCTAGGCCTAGGTTTCTGGGTGAGGATATGGCAGGCACAATCTACAGACCTCAATCGAGATCTCGTGCATCTGAAGTCAGGGCAAGGATCACACGATGGCTCAGGTTGGACTTTCTGTCCCTGATGGCCCCTTCTTGAAGGGGTGTTGGATTACGAGGCCATGGGGATTTTCCCACGATGGACGTTGTGAGAAGCTCCAAACTGCAAAGATTCTTCTGCAGGACAATTGAGACCTGTTGGTTGGCTCCAGGCCAATGATTCCGAGCAGGCTTCTAAGGATGGATGGCTGGGTAGCCCACCTCGCATTCCAATTGTCTCCAAGCAACAAGACAGGTTAGATCTGCTGGATGTGGGGGAGCAACCGAGGAGGCTGAGTTGAAATGGAATCTCCAGTGGATATGTCCTAATATGTGTTTGTGTCTATGGAGCCCTTGGAATGAAGTGGTGGCACTTTGGCCCTGAAGGGTTCTCCTAAACAGAGGCTTTGACACAGCTCCAACGTGCATGTTTCCCATGTGTAGATGAGATTTATTCTGATGGGTGAGTCAAGAAACAGCCATATGCTGGTATGGAAATCCAGGCCTCTGAGGAGAGATGCCTGGAAACCACAGAAATGGATCCGATTAGTGCCTAAGGGCTTGTTCGTTTTTGTTTTTACCTCTGGGGACATCCGTCTACGGGTCTGAGTGCAGGTTGGTGCTCCGATGGGCTCAGATTGCCCCTGTTTGTCCTGGGAAACCACAACTATTGGGATGGCCTCAGGGCCTTTGGAGGTTTATCCTATTAGTAGGGTTGTGGCCATTGGAATGGGCACAGATATTTCCCTTGGAGAAGGCAAGTACAGTCCTCAGGTTTGTCTCCAGGGGCCTGAGCCGGTAGGGTGTGTAGGCCAGAGCTGTTTGGACAGTTGTCTGAAAATACAAACTTGGCTTATGTTTCGGGTCATAGGTATGGCAGGACTGATCTACAGACCATGAGGAGAACTCTTCAGGATATGAAAAAAGGGCGAGTGTGAGGCTCTTGCTCAAGTTTTTGTCTCTGGATATCGTGTCACTCATGGTCGTAAAATTTCCGGGTGACTTCATGGGAAATGTACGAGACTTACGCTCTGGGGGTTCGGCACCGTCCAAAGAGTTTGGGGTCATTCTGAGGATGGAAGAAGTCCGTTTTGTTGTTGTTGTTTATTTGTTTTGTTTTGTTTTTCAACCTCAGATGTCCCACCAAATGAGGGATTCCAGAGTAGAGCCCTGGGGAGGGGCGACTGGACAACCAGAAATCTGGTTAAAAATTGGGGCCAAGGGACATGTCAAGCCCATTATGACATCTAATGGTCCAGCCACCGAGAAAACTTACTAGAGGACAGGACTCACGCTGAGGTCACAATGCGTGTTTATGCTCTCGTCGCACTCAAGAATGGGCGGGGCCTCAGGGTGAATGCTGTTTTCTCCTACACTAAACGTTGGACAACATGCCAACCACAAGGTTTCTTGCCATGGGTCAGGAAGAGTTCTGATTTCTGCATCACAGTCACCCCTGGGCATTGATTGGAGATAAGGTCTAGGTTCTAAAGCCTGAAAACTGAGGTAGGGAAGAGATGATGAACTAAGGCCATGGCGGGTCTTATGTGCTCAGTGTGCCATCAGCTGTCTGGGTGTTGGTCAGGAGGTCCGGGCTCAGGTTGTGTCAGACAGTGCATTAGTGCCCAGGTTAGACTATATAACTTGGGTACATTCGAGTGCCGTGTAGGTTGATCCTCATTTAAGCTGCCTGGGCAGCTCATTAGGCAATATATTTTTTCTAGAGGGCAGGCAGAGTGCTTCATTGTCTGTCCGGAATTGCCAAACTTGAGGGCGTCGGGGCCAGGAGAGTGAGGACGGAAGACTGAGAACACAAGCTAGACTTCGGATTCAGGGTGAGGGCACGGCTGGTACCCCCTGCAATTCTGAACCAATATCTCATGCATCTGAAGTCAGGGCGAGGATCAGACGTTGGCTCAGGTTGGAGTTTCTGTGCATGACGGCCCCTTCATGAAGGGAGCGGAATCTTGAGGCCATGGAGGTTTTCCACGTTGGGAGATGTGGGATCCCCCCTTCAAGGATTCCTTCTGCGGGACAATTGAGACCTGTTGGACAGCTCCAGAACATCCCATATGGAATGACTCCAGAGCACCATTGGAGGATGTTTGCCTGGGACGTCCGCCTCGCATTCCAATTGTCTCCTCGCAACAAGACAGTTTAGATCCAATGGATCTGCGGGAGCAACCGGGGTGGCTGAGTTGAAATGGACTTTCCTGAGGATGGGTCCTAATGTGTGTTTGTGTCCATGAGGGCCTTGGAATGGGGCGGTGGCACCGGGACCCTGAAGTATTCTCCTAAGCTTTTGACATAGCTCCCATGCACAACTTTGCTTGTGGAGACGAGATTTGTTCTGATGGGTGCCTCAGGAAATCCTCTCTGCTGGTATTGGAACCCAGGCTTTTGAGGAGACATGCCTGTAAACCAAAGCAATGGATCCGATAATGGCCTCGGGTCCTGTCTGGTTCAATCTTCTTCTCTGGGGACATCCATCTATGGTATGAGTGGATGTAGATGCTCAGCTGGTATCAACCGCCCTTTTTTGTCCCGGCGACCTACACTACTGGGATGGCCACAGGAACTTTGGTGGGTTCTCCTAATTGTACGATTTTTGACAATGGAATGGGCAGAATTCCCATGGATTGGGTGGGCGCAGTCCTAATGTGTGGCTCCAGGGGCCCCAGGCTGGAGGGAGTGTGGCCCCGGACTTTGAGGACAGAAGTCTGAAAACACAAACTCAGCTTAGGTTTGGGGACGTAGGTATGGCACGCCCGATCTACAAACCATGAGAAGAACTCTTCAGAATATGAGGACTGAGCGAGTCTGAGGCGTTTGCTCAGGCTTTTGTCTCTGGATTTTGTATCAGCGATGGCCGGGGTATATTGGGGAAGCCTCATGGGCCATGGACGAATCTTTCTCTCTGTGGATTTGGCCCGATCCCAATTGTTTTTCGTCAATCTGTGGGATGGGAGGACTCCTTTCAGGTTTGTTACCTCAGGTGTCCCACCAAAAGAGGAATTCCAAAGCAGAGCCCTGGGGAAGAGTGAAGGGACAACCCGAACTATGGTTAAAAATTGGGGCCTAGGGGCATGGCAGGCCCAATATGCTGTCTCTTCATCCAGCCACTGAGAGGCCTTCTGTGAAGCCTGGGCTCAGGCTGAGGGTCACAATGTGTGTTTGTGACCAATGTGGCCCGCAAGCATGGGCGGGGCCTCATGGGCCACACTGGTTTCTACTACACTGAACGTTGGACCACATGCCAACCACAAGGTTTCTTGCCATGGGGATAGAGTTCTGATTTCTGCCTCATTTTCAAACCAGGGCAGTGATTGGGGATCAGGTCTAGGTTCTGAAGCCTGGAAACCGAGGTTGAGAAGAGATGACAACCTAAGGCCATGGCGGGTCCGATGTGCTCAGTGTGAGGCCAGCTGTCTGGGTGGGGCCAGGAGGTCCAGTCTCAGGCTGGGTCAGAAAGGGCAATAGTGCCCAGGTCAGCCTATATATTTGGGGTACAGCCGAATGGCGTGCAGGTTGATCCTCATTTGTGGTTTCTGGGTGGCCCAAGAGGGCAATGTTTTTCTTCTGGAGGGCAGGCAGAGTGAGGCATTGTAGTTCTGGATTGCCAAACTGGAGGGCTTGTGGGTCAGTAGTCTGAGGACTGAAGTCTGAGAAGCCAAGCTAGGCCTAGGTTTCTGGGTGAGGATATGGCAGGCACAATCTACAGACCTCAATCGAGATCTCGTGCATCTGAAGTCAGGGCAAGGATCACACGATGGCTCAGGTTGGACTTTCTGTCCCTGATGGCCCCTTCTTGAAGGGGTGTTGGATCACGAGGCCATGGGGATTTTCCCACGATTGACGTTGTGAGAAGCTCCAAACTGCAAAGATTCTTCTGCAGGACAATTGAGACCTGTTGGTTGGCTCCAGGCCAACGATTCCGAGCAGGGTTCAAAGGATGGATGGCTGGGTAGCCCACCTCGCATTCCAATTGTCTCCAATCAACAAGACAGGTTAGATCTGCTGGATGTGGGGGAGCAACCGAGGAGGCTGAGTTGAAATGGAATCTCCAGTGGATATGTCCTAATATGTGTTTGTGTCTATGGAGCCCTTGGAATGAAGCGGTGGCACTGGGGCCCTGAAGGGTTCTCCTAAACAGAGGCTTTGACACAGCTCCAACTTGCATGTTTCCCATGTGTAGATGAGATTTATTCTGATGGGTGAGTCAAGAAACAGCCATATGCTGGTATGGAAATCCAGGCCTCTGAGGAGAGATGCCTGGAAACCACAGAAATGGATCCGATTAGTGCCTAAGGGCCTGTTCGTTTTTGTTTTTACCTCTGGGGACATCCGTCTGCGGTTCTGAGTGCAGGTTGGTGCTCCGATGGGCTCAGATTGCCCCTGTTTGTCCTGGGAAGCCACAACTATTGGGATGGCCTCAGGGCCTTTGGAGGTTTATCCTATTAGTAGGGTTGTGGCCATTGGAATGGGCACATATATTTCCCTTGGAGAGGGCAATTACAGTCCTCAGGTTTGTCTCCAGGGGCCTGAGCCGGTAGGGTGTGTAGGCCAGAGCTGTTTGGACAGTTGTCTGAAAACACAAACTCGGCTTATGTTTCGGGTCATAGGTATCGCAGGACTGATCTACAGACCATGAGGAGAACTCTTCAGGATATGAAAAAAGGGCGAGTGTGAGGCTCTTGCTCAAGTTTTTGTCTCTGGATATCGTGTCACTCATGGTCGTAAAATTTCTGGGTGACTTCATGGGAAATGGACGAGACTTACTCTCTGGGGTTTCGGCCCCGTCCAAAGAGTTTGGGGTCATTCTGAGGATGGAAGAAGTCCGTTTTGTTGTTGTTGTTGATTTGTTTCGTTTTATTTGTCAACCTCAGATGTCCCACCAAATGAGGGATTCCAGAGTAGAGCCCTGGGGAGGGGCGACTGGACAACCAGAAATCTGGTTAAAAATTGGGGCCTAGGGACATGTCAAGCCCATTATGACATCTAATGGTCCAGCCACCGAGAGGACTTACTAGAGGACAGGACTCACGCTGAGGTCACAATGCGTTTTTATGCTCTCGTCGCACTCAAGAATGTGCGGGGCCTCATTGTGAATACTTTTTTCTCCTACACTGAACGTTGGACAACATGCCAACCACAAGGTTTCTTTCCATGGGTCAGGAAGAGTTCAGATTTCTGCATCACAGGCACCCCTGGGCAGTGATTGGAGACGAGGTGTAGGTTCTGAAGCCTGAAAACTGAGGTAGGGAAGAGATGATGAACTACGGCCATGGAGGGTCTGATGTGCTCAGTGTGCTGTCAGCTGTTTGGGTGTTGGTCAGAAAGTCCGGGCTCAGGTTGTGTCACACAGTGCATTAGTGCCCAGGTTAGACTATATAACTTGCATACATTCGAGTGCCGTGTAGGTTGATCCTCATTTAAGCTGCCTGGGCAGCTCATTAGGCAATATATTTTTACTAGAGGGCAGGCAGAGTGCTTCATTGTCTGTCGGGAATTGCCAAACTTGAGGGCGTCGGGGCCAGGAGAGTGAGGACGGAAGACTGAGAACACAAGCTAGACTTCGGATTCAGGGTGAGGGCACGGCAGGTACCCCCTGCAATTCTGAACCAATAACTCATGCATCTGAAGTCAGGGCGAGGATCAGACGTTGGCTCAGGTTGGAGTTTCTGTGCATGACGGCCCCTTCATGAAGGGAGCGGAATCTTGAGGCCATGGAGGTTTTCCACGTTGGGAGATGTGGGATCCCCCCTTCAAGGATTCCTTCTGCGGGACAATTGAGACCTGATGGACAGCTCCAGAACATCCCATATGGAATGACTCCAGGGCACCATTGGAGGATGTTTGCCTGGGACGTCCGCCTCGCATTCCAATTGTCTCCTCACAACAAGACAGTTTAGATCCATTGGATCTGCGGGAGCAATCGGGGTGGCTGAGTTGAAATGGACTTTCCTGAGGATGGGTCCTAATGTGTGTTTGTGTCCATGAGGGCCTTGGAATGGGGCGGTGGCACCGGGACCCTGAAGTATTCTCCTAAGCTTTTGACATAGCTTCCATGCACAAGTTTGCTTATGGAGACGAAATTTGTTCTGATGGGTGCCTCAGAAAATTTTCTCTGCTGGTATTGGAACCCAGGCTTTTGAGGAGACATGCCTGTAAACCAATGCAATGGATCCGATAATGGCCTTGGGTCCTGTCTGGTTCAATCTTCTTCTCTGGGGACATCCATCTATGGTATGAGTGGATGTAGATGCTCAGCTGGTATCAACCGCCCTTTTTTGTCCCGGCGAACTACAATATTGGGATGGCCTCAGGGACTTTGGTGGGTTCTCCTAATTAGTACGATATTTGACAATGGAATGGGCAGAATTCCCATGGATTGGGTGGGCGCAGTCCTAATGTGTGGCTCCAGGGGCCCCAGCCTGGAGGGAGTGTGGCCCAGGACTTTGAGGACAGAAGTCTGAAAACACAAACTCAGCTTAGGTTTGGGGACGTAGGTATGGCACGCCCGATCTACAAACCATGAGAAGAACTCTTCAGAATATGAGGACTGAGCGAGTCTGAGGCGTTTGCTCAGGCTTTTGTCTCTGGATTTTGTATCAGCGATGGCCGGGGAATATTTGGGAAGCCTCATGGGCCATGGACGAATCTTTCTCTCTGTGGATTTGGCCCGATCCCAATTGTTTTTCGTCAATCTGTGGGATGGGAGGACTCCTTTCAGGTTTGTTACCTCAGGTGTCCCACCAAAAGAGGAATTCCAAAGCAGAGCCCTGGGGAAGAGTGAAGGGACAACCCGAACTATGGTTAAAAATTGGGGCCTAGGGGCATGGCAGGCCCAATATGCTGTCTCTTCATCCAGCCACTGAGAGGCCTTCTGTGAAGCCTGGGCTCAGGCTGAGGGTCACAATGTGTGTTTGTGACCAATGTGGCCCGCAAGCATGGGCGGGGCCTCATGGGCCACACTGGTTTCTACTACACTGAACGTTGGACCACATGCCAACCACAAGGTTTCTTGCCATGGGGAAAGAGTTCTGATTTCTGCCTCATTTTCAAACCAGGGCAGTGATTGGGGATCAGGTCTAGGTTCTGAAGCCTGGAAACCGAGGTTGAGAAGAGATGGCAACCTAAGGCCATGGCGTGTCCGATGTGCTCAGTGTGAGGCCAGCTGTCTGGGTGGGGCCTGGAGGTCCAGTCTCAGGCTGGGTCAGAAAGGGCAATAGTGCCCAGGTCAGCCTATATATTTGGGGTACAGCCGAATGGCGTGCAGGTTGATCCTCATTTGTGGTTTCTGGGTGGCCCAAGAGGGCAATGTTTTTTTCTGGAGTGCAGGCAGAGTGCGGCATTGTAGTTCTGGATTGCCAAACTGGAGGGCTTGTGGGTCAGTAGTCTGAGGACTGAAGTCTGAGAAGCCAAGCTAGGCCTAGGTTTCTGGGTGAGGATATGGCAGGCACAATCTACAGACCTCAATCGAGATCTCGTGCATCTGAAGTCAGGGCAAGGATCACACGATCGCTCAGGTTGGACTTTCAGTCCCTGATGGCCCCTTCTTGAAGGGGGGTTGGATCACGAGGCCATGGGGATTTTCCCACGATGGACGTTGTGAGAAGCTCCAAACTGCAAAGATTCTTCTGCAGGACAATTGAGACCTGTTGTTTGGCTCCAGGCCAATGATTCTGAGCAGGGTTCTAAGGATGGATGGCTGGGTAGCCCACCTCGCATTCCAATTTTCTCCAAGCAACAAGACAGGTTAGATATGCTGGATGTGGGGGAGCAACCGAGGAGGCTGAGTTGAAATGGAATCTCCAGTGGATATGTCCTAATATGTGTTTGTGTCTATGGAGCCCTTGGAATGAAGCGGTGGCACTGTGGCCCTGAAGGGTTCTCCTAAACAGAGTCTTTGACACAGCTCCAACGTGCATGTTTCCCATGTGTAGATTAGATTTATTCTGATGGGTGAGTCAAGAAACATCCATATGCTGGTATTGAAATCCAGGCCTCTGAGGAGAGATGCCTGGAAACCAAAGAAATGGATCCGATTAGTGCCTAAGGGCCTGTTCGTTTTTGTTTTTACCTCTGGGGACATCAGTCTACGGGTCTTAGTGCAGGTTGGTGCTCCGATGGGCTCAGATTGCCCCTGTTTGTCCTGGGAAGCCACAACTATTGGGATGGCCTCAGGGCCTTTCGAGGTTTATCCTATCAGTAGGGTTGTGGCCATTGGAGTGGGCACATACATTTCCCTTGGAGAGGGCAAGTACAGTCCTCAGGTTTGGCTCCAGGGGCCTGAGCCGGTAGGGTGTGTAGACAAGAGCTGTTTGGACAGTTGTCTGAAAACACAAACTCGGCTTATGTTTCGGGTCATAGGTATGGCAGGACTGATCTACAGACCATGAGGAGAACTCTTCAGGATATGAAAAAAGGGCGAGTGTGAGGCTCTTGCTCAAGTTTTTGTCTCTGGATATCGTGTCACTCATGGTCGTAAAATTTCCGGGTGACTTCATGGGAAATGGACGAGACTTACTCTCTGGGGGCTCGGCCCCGTCCAAAGAGTTTGGGGTCATTCTGAGGATGGAAGAAGTCCGTTTTTTTGTTGTTGTTGATTTGTTTATTTTGTTTTTAAACCTCAGATGTTCCACCAAATGAGGGATTCCAGAGTAGAGCCCTGGGGAGGGGCGACTGGATAACCAGAAATCTGGTTAAAAATTGTGGCCTAGGGACATGTCAAGCCCATTATGACATCTAATGGTCCAGCCACCGAGAGGACTTACTAGAGGACAGGACTCACGCTGAGGTCACAATGCGTGTTTATGCTCTTGTCGCACTCAAGAATACGCGGGGCCTCAGGGTGAATGCTGTTTTCTCCTACACTGAATGTTGGACAACATGCCAACCACAAGGTTTCTTGCCATGGGTCAGGAAGAGTTCTGATTTCTGCATCACAGTCACCCCTGGGCAGTGATTGGAGATAGGGTGTAGGTTCTGAGGTAGGGAAGAGATGATGAACTAAGGCCATGGCGGGTCTGATGTGCTCAGGGTGCCGTCAGCTGTCTGGGTGTTGGTAAGAAGGTCAGGGCTCAGGTTGTGTCAGACAGTGCATTAGTGCCCAGGTTAGACTATATAACTTGGGTACATTCGAGTGCCGTGTAGGTTGATCCTCATTTAAGCTGCCTGGGCAGCTCATTAGGCAATATATTTTTTCTAGAGGGCAGGCAGAATGCTTCATTGTCGGTCTGGAATTGCCAAACTTGAGGGCTTCGGGGCCAGGAGAGTGAGGATGGAAGACTGAGAACACAAGCTAGACTTCGGATTCAGGGTGAGGGCACGGCAGGTACCCCCTGCAATTCTGAACCATTATCTCATGCATCTGAAGTCAGAGCGAGGATCAGACGTTGGCTCAGGTTGTAGTTTCTGTGCATGACGGCCCCTTCATGAAGGGAGCGGAATCTCGAGGCCATGGAGGTTTTCCACGTTGGGCGATGTGGTATCCCCCCTTCAAGGATTCCTTCTGTGGGACAATTGACCTGATGGACAGCTCCAGAACATCCCATATGGAATGACTCCAGAGCACCATTCGAGGATGGTTGCCTGGGACGTCCGCCTCGCATTCCAATTGTCTCCTCACAACAAGACAGTTTAGATCCAATGGATCTTCGGGAGCAACCGGGGTGGCTGAGTTGAAATGGACTTTCCTGAGGATGGGTACTGATGTGTGTTTGTGTCCATGAGGGCCTTAAAATGGGGCGGTGGCACCGAAACCCTGAAGTATTCTCCTAAGCTTTTGACATAGCTTCCATGCACAAGTTTGCTTGTGGAGACGAGATTTGTTCTGATGGGTGCCTCAGGAAATCTTCTCTGCTGGTATTGGAACCCAGGCTTTTGAGGAGACATGCCTGTAAACCAAAGCAATGGATCCTGTTATGGCCTAGGGTCCTGTCTGGTTCAATCTTCTTCTCTGGGGACATCCATCTATGGTATGAGTGGAGGTAGATGCTCAGCTGGTATCAAACGCCCTTTTTTGTCCCGGCGACCTACACTATTGGGATGGCCTCAGGGACTTTGGTGGGTTCTCCTAATTTGTACGATTTTTGACAATGGAATGGGCAGAATTCCCATGGATTGGGTGGGCGCAGTCCTAATGTGTGGCTCCAGGGGCCCCAGCCTGGAGGGAGTGTGGCCCAGGACTTTGAGGACAGAAGTCTGAAAACAGCAACTCAGCTTAGGTTTGGGGACGTAGGTATGGCACGCCCGATCTACAAACCATGAGAAGAACTCTTCAGAATATGAGGACTGAGCGAGTCTGAGGCGCTTGCTCAGGCTTTTGTCTCTGGATTTTGTATCAGCGATGGCCGTGGAATGTTGGGGAAGCCTCATGGGCCCTGGACGAATCTTTCTCTCTGTGGATTTGGTCCGATCCCAATTGTTTTATATCAATCTGTGGGATGGGAGGACTCCTTTCAGGTTTTTTACCTCAGCTGTCCCACCAAAAGAGGAATTCCAAAGCAGAGCCCTGGGGAAGAGTGAAGGGACAACCCGAACTATGGTTAAAAATTGGGGCCTAGGGGCATGGCAGGCCCAATATGCTGTCTCTTCATCCAGCCACTGAGAGGCCTTACGTGAAGCCTGGGCTCAGGCTGAGGGTCACAATGTGTGTTTGTGACCAATGTGGCCCGCAAGCATGGGGGTTTCTACTACACTGAACGTTGGAACACATGCCTACCACAAGGTTTCTTGCCATGGGGAAAGAGTTCTGATTTCTGCCTCATTTTCAAACCATTGCAGTGTTTGGAGATCAGGTCAAGGTTCTGAAGCCTGGAAACCGAGGTTGAGAAGAGATGACAACCTAAGGCCATGGCAGTTCTGATGTGCTCAGTGTAGGGCAGCTGTCTGGGTGGGGCCAGGAGGTCCAGTCTCAGGCTGGGTCAGAAAGGGCAATAGTGCCCAGGTCAGCCTATATATTTGGGGTACAGCCGAATGGCGTGCAGGTTGATCCTCATTTGTGGTTTCTGGGTAGCCCCAGAGGGCAATGTTTTTCTTCTGGAGGGCAGGCAGAGTGAGGCATTGTAGTTCTGGATTGCCAAACTGGAGGGCTTGTGGGTCAGTAGTCTGAGGACTGAAGTCTGAGAAGCCAAGCTAGGCCTAGGTTTCTGGGTGAGGATATGGCAGGCACAATCTACAGACTTCAATCGAGATCTCGTGCATCTGAAGTCAGGGCAAGGATCAGAAGATCCCTCAGGTTGGACTTTCTGTCCCTGATGGCCCCTTCTTGAAGGGGGGTTGAATCAGAGGCCATGGGGATTTTCCCACGATGGACGTTGTGAGAAGCTCCAAACTGCAAAGATTCTTCTGCAGGACAATTGAGACCTGTTGGTTGGCTCCAGGCCAATGATTCTGAGCCGGGTTCTAAGGATGGATGGCTGGGTAGCCCACCTCGCATTCCAATTGTCTCCAATCAACAAGACAGGTTAGATCTGCTGGATGTGGGGGAGCAACCGAGGAGGCTGAGTTGAAATGGAATCTCCAGTGGATATGTCCTAATATGTGTTTGTGTCTATGGAGCCCTTAGAATGAAGCGGTGGCACTGTGGCCCTGAAGGGTTCTCCTAAACAGAGGCTTTGACACAGCTCCAACGTGCATGTTTCCCATGTGTAGATGAGATTTATTCTGATGGGTGAGTCAAGAAACAGCCATATGCTGGTATGGAAATCCAGGCCTCTGAGGAGAGATGCCTGGAAACCAAAGAAATGGATCCGATTAGTGCCTAAGGGCTTGTTCGTTTTTGTTTTTAAATCTGGGGACATCCGTCTACAGGTCTGAGTGCAGGTTGGTGCTCCGATGGGCTCAGATTGCCCCTGTTTGTCCTGGGAAGCCACAACTATTGGGATGGCCTCAGGGCCTTTGGAGGTTTATCCTATTAGTAGGGTTGTGGCCATTGGAATGGGCACATACATTTCCCTTGGAGAGGGCAAGTACAGTCCTCAGGTTTGTCTCCAGGGGCCTGAGCCTGTAGGGTGTGTAGGCCTGAGCTGTTTGGACAGTTGTCTGAAAACACAAACTCGGCTTAGGTTTGGGGACGTAGGTATGGCACGACCGATCTACAAACCATGAGAAGAACTCTTCAGGATATGAAGAAAGAGCGAGTCTGAGGCGCTTGCTCAGGCTTTTGTCTCAGGATATTGTTTCAAATATGGGCGTGGAATGTGGGGAGGCCTCTTGGGCCATGGACGAATCTTACTCTCTGTTGATTTGACCCGGTCCCAGTTTCTTTCCGTCAATCTGTGGGTTGGGAGGTCTCCTGTCAGGTTTGTTACCTCAGGTGTCTCAACCAAAGAGGAATTCCAAAGCAGAGACCTGGGGATGAGTGAAGGGACAACCCAAACTATGGTTAAAAATTTGGGCCTAGGGGCATGGCAGGCCCAATATGCTATGTCTTCATTCAGCCAATGAGTGTCCTTACTAGAGGAATGGGCTCAGGCTGAGGGTCACAATGTGTGTTTGTGACCAATGAGGCCCGTGAGCATGGGCAGTGCCTCATGGGCCAGACTGGTTTTAACTACACTGAACGTTGGACAACATGCCAATCACAAGGTCTCTTGCCATGAAGTAGGAGTTCTGATTTCTGCATCATTTTCAACCCTGGGCAGTGTTTGGAGATAAGGTCTAGGTTTTGAAGCATGAAAACTGCAGTTGGGAAGAGATGACGACCTAAGGCCATGGTGGGTCTGATGTGCTCAGTGTGCGGTCAGCTGCCTGGGTGTTGGTCAGGAGGTTCGGGCTCAGGTTGCGTCAGACAGTGCATTAGTGCCCAGGTTAGACTATATAATTTAGGTTCAGTCGAGTGCCGTGTAGATTTCTCCTCATTTGTGATGCCTCGGCAGTCATTAGGCAAGATATTTTTTCTAAAGGGCAGGCATAGTGCTGCATTGTGGGTCCGGAAATGCCAAACGTGAGGGCTTCTTGACCAGGAGTGTGAGGACAGAAGTCTGAGAACACAAGCTAGACTTGGGCTTCAGGCCGAGGTCACGGCAGGTACCCCCTGCAGATCTGAACCAATCTCTCATGCATCTGAAGTCATGGCGAGGATCAGACGTTGGCTCAGTTTGGAGTTTCTGTGCATGACTGCCCCTTCATGAACGGAGTGGAATCTCAAGGCCATGGAGGTTTTCCCACTTTGGGAATTGTGAGAAGACCCCTTCAAGGATTCCTTCTGCAGGACAATTGAGACCTGTTCGGCAGCTCCATGACATCCCATATGGAATGACTCCAGAGCACAGTTCGAGGATGGATGCCAGGGAAGCCAGCCTCTCACTCCAATTGTCTCTGAGCAACAAGACAGTTGAGATCTGATGGCTCTTTGGGAGCAATCGGGGCAGCGGTGTTTAAATGGACTTTCCCGAGGATGGGGCCTAATGTGTGTTTGTGTCCATGAGGGCCTTGGAATGGGTCGATTGCACCGGGAATCTGAAGTATTCTCCTAAGATTTTTACATAGGTCCCATGCACAAGATTCTTTGTGGAGACGAGATTTGTTCTGATGGGTGCCTCAGGAAATGCCCAATGTTGGTATTGGAATCCTGGCTTTTGAGGAGACATGTCTGTAAACCAAAGCAATGGATCCAATTATGGCCTAGGGTCCTGTCTGGTTCAATCTTCTTCTCTACAGACATCCATCTATGGTATGAGTGGAGGTAGATTCAGTTGGTGTCAGACCGCCCTTGTTTGTCCCGGGAGACCTACACTATTGGGATGGCCTCGGGGACTTTGGAGGGTTCTCCTAATTTGTACAATTTGGACAATGGAATGGGCAGAATTCCCATGGTTTGAGTAGGCACAGTCCAAATGTGTTGCTTCAGCGGCTTCAGCCTGGGGGGTGTGTGGCCCAAGACTTTGAGGACAGAAATCTGAAAAGACAAACTCAGCTTAGGTTTGGGGATGTAGGTATGGCAGACCCAATCTACAAACCATGAGAAGAACTCTTCAGGATATGAAGAAAGAGCGAGTCTGAGGAGTCTCTGGATTTTGTATCAACGATAGATTGCTTTCCGTCAATCTGTGGGATGGGAGGTCTCCTTTCAGGTTTATTACCTCAGGTGTCTCAACCAAAGAGGAATTCCAAAGCAGAGCACTGGGGATGAGTAAAGGGACAACCGAAAATATGGTTAAAAACTGGGGCCTAGTGGCATTGTAGGCCCAATATGCTGTATCTTCATCCAGGCACTGAGAGGCCTTACTTGAGGACTGGGCTCAATCTGAGGTTCACAATGTGTGTTTGTGACCAATGTAGCCCGCGAGCATGGGCAAGGCCTCATGGGCCACACTGGTTTCAACTACACTGAATTGGACAACATGCCAATCACAAGGTCTCTTGCCATGGGGAAGCAGTTGTGATTTCTGCATCATTTTCAAACCTGGGAAGTGGTTGGAGATAAGGTCTAGGTTCTGAAGCATGAATACCACAGTTGGGAAGAGATGACGAACTAAGGCCATGGCGGGTCTGATGTGCTCAGTATGCAGTCAGCTTCCTGGGTGTTGGTCAGGAGTTTCGGGCTCAGGTTGTGTCAGACAGTGCATTAGTGCCCATGTTAGACTCTATAATTTAGGTACAGTCGAGTGCCGTGTAGGTTTATCCTCATTTGTGGTGCCTGGACAGCTCATTAGGCAATATATTTTTTCTAAAGTGCAGGCAGAGTCCTGCATTGTGGGTCCGGAAATGCCAAACGTGAGGGCCCTGGACCATGAGTGTGAGGGCAGAAGTCTGAGAACACAAGCTAGACTTGGGCTTCAGGCCGAGGACACGGCCTGTACACCTTGCAGATCTGAACCAATCTCTCATGCATCTTAAGTCATGGCGAGGATCAGACGTTGGCTCAGGTTGGTGCTTCTGTGCATGACTGCCCCTTCATGAATGGATCGGAATTCAAGTCCATGGAGGTTATCCCACTTTGGGAGTTGTGGGATGCCCCCTTCAAGGATTCCTTCTGCGGGACATTTGAGACCTGTTGAGCAGCTCCAGGAAATCCCATATGGAATGACTCCAGAGCACTGTTCGAGGATGGATGCCAGGGAAGCCCGCCTCGCATTCCAATTGTCTCCTAGCAACAAGACCGTTGAGATCTGATGGCTCTGCGGGAGCAATCGGGGCAGCTGTGTTGAAATGGACTTTCCCGAGGATGGGGCCTAATGTATGTTTGTGTCCATGCGTGCCTTGAAATGGGGCAGTGGCACCGGGACCCTGAAGTATTCTCCTAAGCTTTTGACATAGCTCCCATGCACAAGTTTCCTTGTGGAGACGAGATTTATTCTGATGGGTGCCTCAGGAAACGCCCAATGCGGGTCTTGGAATCCAGGTTTTGAGGAGACATGCCAGTAAACCAAAGCAATGGATCCGATTATGGCCTAGGGTCCTGTCTGGTTCCATCTTTTTCACTGGGAACTTCCATCTATGGTATGAGGGAGGTAGATGCTCAGCTGGTGTCAGACCGCCCTTGATTGTCCCGAGAGATCTACACTATTGGGATGGCCTCGGGGTCTTTGGAGGGTTTTCCTAATTTGTACAATTTTTGACAATGGAATGGGCAGAATTCCCATGGATTGGGTAGGCACAGTCCTAATGTGTGGCTCCAGGGGCCCCAGCCTGGAGGGTGTGTGGCCCAAGACTTTGAGGACAGAAGTCTGAAAACACAAACTCAGCTTAGGTTTGGGGATGTAGGTATGGCAGGCCCAATCTACAAACCATGAGAAGAACTCTTCAGGATATGAAGAAAGAGCGAGTGTGAGGCGCTTGCTCAGGCTTTTGTCTCTGGATTCTGTATCAACGATGGCCGTCGAATGTGAAGAGGCCTCATGGTCCATGGACGAATCTTCCTCTCTGTGGATTTGGCCTGGTCCCAATTGTTTTTTGTCAATCTATTGGATGGGAGGTCTCCTTTCAGGTTTGTTACCTCAGGTGTCCCAACCAAAGACGAATTCCAAAGCAGAACCCTCGGGAAGAGCGAAGGGACAACCCAAACTATGGTTAAAAATTTGGGCCTTTGGCATGGCAGGCCCAATATGCTGTCTCTTCATCCAGCCACTGAGTGGCCTTTCTTGAGGACTGGGTACAGGCTGAGGGTCACAATGTGTGTTTGTGACCAATGTGGCCCACGAGCATGGGCGGGGCCTCATGGGCCACACTGGTTTCAACTACACTGAAATTTGGACAACATGCCAATCACAATGTCTCTTGCCATGGGGAAGGAGTTCTGATTTCTGCATCATTTTCAACCCTGGGCAGTGGTTGGAGATAAGGTCTAGGTTCTGAAGCCTGAAAACCGCAATTGGGAAGAGATGACGACCTAAGGCCATGGCGGGTCTGATGTTCTCATTGTGCGGTCAGCTGCCTGGGTGTTAGTCAGGAGGTTCGTGCTCAGATTTGTCAGACAGTGCATTAATGCCCAGGTTAGACTATATAATGTGGGTACAGTCGAGTGCCGTGTAGGTTGATTCGCATTTGAGGTGCCTGTGCAGCTCATTAGGCAAGATATTTTTTCTAGAGTGCAGGCAGAGTGCTGCATTGTGGGTCCGGAATGCCAAACTTGAGGGCTTCTGGGCCAGGAGTGTGAGGACAGAAGTCTGAGAACACAAGCTAGACTTGGACTTCAGGTCGAGGGCAAGGCAGGTACCTTCTGGAGATGTGAACCAATATCTCATGCATCTGAAGTCACGGCGAGGATCAGACGTTGGCTCAGGTTGGAGTTTCTGTGCATGACTGCCCCTCCATGAATGGAGCGGTATCTCAAGGTCATGGAGGTTTTCCCACTTTGGGAGTTGTGGGATGCCCCATTCACGGATTCCTTCTGCGGGACAATTGAGACCTGTTGGGCAGCTCAAGGTCATCCAATATGGAATGACTCCAGAGCACGGTTCGAGGATGGATGCCAGGGAAGCCCGCCTTGCATGCCAATTGGCTCCTAGCAACAAGACTGTTGAGATCTGAAGGCTCTGGTAGAGCAACCGGGGTTGCTGAGTTGAATTGGACTTTTTGACGATGGGGCCTAATGTGTGGTTGTGTCCATGAGGGTCTTGGAATGGGGCGGTGGCACCAGGACCCTGAAGTATTCTCCTAACCTTTTGACATAGGATCCATGCACAAGTTTCCTTGTGGAGACGAGATTTATTCTGATGGGTGCCTCAGGATACCCCCTATGCTGGTATTGGAATCCAGGCTTTTGAGGAGACAAGCCTGTAAACCAAAGCAATGGATCCGATTATGGCCTAGGGTCCTGTCTTGTTCCATCTTCTTCTCTGGGGACATCCATCTATGTTATGAGTGGAGGTAGAAGCTCAGCTGTTGTCGGACCGCCCTTGTTTGTCCAGGGATACCTACACTATTCGGATGGCCTCAGGAACTTTGGAGGGTTCTACTAATTTGTACGATATGGGACAATGGAATTTGCAAAATTCCCATGCATGGCGTAGGCACAGTCCTAATGTGTGACTCCACGGGACCAGCCTGGAGGGTGTGTGGCCCAAGACTTTGAGGACAGAAGTCTGAAAACACCAACTCCGCTTAGGTTTGGGGACGTAGGTATGGCAGGTACAATCTACAAACCATGATAAGAACTCTTCAGGATATGAAGAAAGAGCAAGACTGAGGAGCTTGCTCGGGCTTTTGTTTCTGGATTTTGTATCAACGATGTCCGTGGAATGTGAAGAGGCCTCATGGGCCATGACGAATCTTCCTCTCTATGGATTTGGCTAGGTCCCAATTGTTTTTTGTCTGTCTGTGTGATGGGAGGTCTCCTTTCAGGTTTGTTACCTCAAGTGTCCCAACCAAAGACGTATTCCAAAGCAGAGCCCTGGGGAAGAGTGAAGGGACAACCCAAACTATGGTTAAAAATTCGGGCCTAGGGGCTGGCAGGCCCAATATGCTGTCTCTTCATCCAGCCACTGAGAGGCCTTACTTGAGGACTGGGCTCAGGCTGAGGGTCACAATGTGTGTTTGTGACCAATAGGCCCGCGAACATGGGCGGGGCCTCATGTGTCACACTGGTTTCAATTACATTGAATTTGGACAACATGCCAATCACAAGGTCTCCTGCCATGGGGAAGGAGTTCTGATTTCTGCATCATTTTCAACCCTGGGCAGTGGTTGGAGATAAGGTCTAGGTTCTGAAGCCTGAAAACCGCAGTTGGGAAGAGATGACGACCTAAGGCCATGGCGGGTCTGATGTGCTCAGTGTGCTGTCAGCTGCCTGGGTGTTGGTCAGGAGGTTCGGGCTCAGGTTGTGTGAGACAGTGCATTAGTGCCCAGGTTAGACAATATAATGTGGGTACAGTCGAGTGCCGTGTAGGTTGATCCTCATTTGCGGTGCCTGGCAAGATATTTTTTCTAGAGAGCAGGCATAGTGCTGCATTGTGGGTCTTGAATTGCCAAACTTGAGGTCGTCTGGGCCAGGAGTGTGAGGACAGAAGTCTGAGAACACAAGCTAGACTTGGGCTTCAGGCCGAGGGCAAGGCAGGTACCCCTGCAGATCTGAACCAATATCTCATGCATCTGAACTCACGGCGAGGATCAGAGGTTGGCTCAGGTTAGGGTTTCTGTGCATGACTGCTCCTTCATGGACGGAGCGGAATCTCAAGGCCATGGAGCTTTTCCCACGTTGGGAGCTGTGGGATGCCCCCTTCAAGGATTCCTTCTGCGGGACAATTGAGAACTTTCGTCAGCTCCAGGACATCCCATATGAAATGACTCAAGAGCACCGTTCGAGGATGGATGCCAGGGAAGCCCGCCTTGCATTCCAATTGTCTCCTAGCAACAAGACAGTTGAGATCGGATGGCTCTGCGGGAGCAACCGGGGTGGCTGAGTTGAAATGGACTTTCCTGAGAATGGGGCCTAATGTGTGTTTGTGTCCATGAGGGCCTTGGAATGGGGCGGTGGCACCGGGACCCTGAAGTATTCTCCTAAGCTTTTGACATAGCTCCCATGCACAGGATTCTTTGTGGAGATGAGAATTGTTCTGATGGGTGCCTCAGGAAACCCCCTATGCTGGTATTGGAATCCAGGCTTTTGAGGAGACATGCCTGTAAACCAAAGCAATGGATCCGATTATGGCCTAGGGTACTGTCTGGTTCCATCTTCTTCTCTGCGGACATCCATCTATGGTATGAGTGGAGGTAGATGATCAGCTGGTGTCAGACCGCCCTTGTTTGTCCCGGGAGACCTACACTATTGGGATGGCCTCCAGGACTTTGGAGGGTTCTCCTAATGTGTACGATTTGGGACAATGGAATGGGCAGAATTCCCATGCATGGGGTAGGCAGAGTCCTAATGTGTGGCTCCAGGGGCCCAGCCTGGAGGGTGTGTGGCCCAGGACTTTGAGGACAGAAGTCTGAACACCAAGTCCGCTTAGGTTTGTGGTCGTAGGTATGGCAGGTCCAAAATACAAACCATGATAAGAACTCTTCAGGATATGAAGAAAGAGCGAGACTGAGGCGCTTGCTCAGGCTTTTGGCTCTGGATTTTGGATCAACGATGGCCGTGGAATGTGGGGAGGCCTCAAGGGCCCTGGACGAATCTTTCTCTCTGTGGATTTGGCCTGGTCCCAATTGTTTTTCGTCAATCTGTGGGATGGGAGGTCTCCTTTCAGGTTTGTTACCTCAGGTGGCCCAATTAAAGAGGAATTCCAAAGCAGAGCACTGGGGAAGAGTAAAGGTACAACCCAAACTATGGTTAAAAATTGGGGCGTAGGGGCATGGCAGGCCAAATATGCTGTCTCTTCATCCAGCCACTGAGAGGCCTTACTTGAGGACTGGGCTCAGGCTGAGGGTCACAATGTGTGTTTGTGACCAATAGGCCCGCGAGCATGGGCAGGCCTCATGGACCACACTGGTTTCAACTACACTGAACTTTGGACAACATACCAATCACAAGGTCTCTTGCCATGGGGAAGGAGTTCTGATTTCTGCATCATTTTCAACCCTGGGCAGTGGTTGGAGATATGGTCTAGGTTCTGAAGCCTGAAAACCGCAGTTGGGAAGAGATGACGACCTAAGGCCATGGCGGGTCTGATGTGCTCAGTGTGCTGTCAGCTGCCTGGGTGTTGGTCAGGAGGTTCGGGCTCAGGTTGTGTGAGACAGTGCATTAGTGCCCAGGTTAGACTATATAATTTGGGTACAGTCGAGTGCCGTTTAGGTTGATACTCATTTGAGGTGCCTGGGCAGCTCATTAGGCAAGATATTTTTTCTAGAGGGCAGGCAGAGTGCTGCATTCTGGGTCCGGAATTGCCAAACTGAGGGCTTCTGAACCAATAGTGTGAGGACAGAAGTCTGAGAATACAATCTAGACTTGGGCTTCTGGCCGAGGGCACGGCAGTTACCCCAGGCAGATCTCAACCAATATCTCATGCATCTGAAGTCACGGCGAGGATCAGACTTTGGCTCAGGTTGGAGTTTCTATGCATGACTGCCCCTTCATGAACGGAGCGGAATCTCAAGTCCATCAGGATTTCCCACGTTCGGAGTTATGGGATGCCCTCTTCAAGGATTCTTTCTGCGGGACAGTTGAGACCTGTTGGGCAGCTCCTGGACATCCCATATGGAATGACTCCAGAGCACCGTTCGAGGATGGATGCCTGGGAAGCCCGCCTCGCATTCCAATTGTCTCCTAGCAACAAATCAGTTGAGATCTGATGGCTCTGCGGGAGCAACCGGAATGGCTGAGTTGAAATGGACTTTCCTGAGGATGGGGTCTAATGTGTTTGTGTCCATGGGAGCTTTGGAATGGGGCGGTGGCACCAGGACCCTGAAGTATTCTCCTAAGATTTTGAGATAGGTCTCATGCACATGTTTCCTTGTAGAGACGAGATTTGTTCTGATGGGTGCCTCAGGAAACCCCCTATGCTGGTATTGGAATCCAGGCTTTTGAGGAGACATGCCTGTAAACCAAAGCAATGGATCCGATTACGGCCTAGGTCTTTTCTGGTTCAATCTTCTTCTCTGGGGACATCCATCTATGTTATAAGTGGAGGTAGAAGCTCAGCTGTTGTCAGACCGCCCTTGTTTGTCCCGGGAGAACTACACCATTGGGATGGCCTCGGGGATTTTGGAGGGTTCTCCTAATTTGTACAATTTTGGACAATGGAATGGGCAGAATTCCCATGCATGGGGTAGGCACAGTCCTAATGTGTGGCTCTAGGCGCCCCAGCCTGGAGGGTGTGTGGTCCCGGACTTTGAGGAGAGAAGTCTGAAAACACAAACTCAGCTTAGGTTTGGGGACGTAGGTATGGCAGGCCCAATCTACAAACCATGAGAAGAACTCTTCAGGATATGAAGATAGAGCGAGTCTGAGGCGCTCACTCAGGATTTTGTCTCTGAATTTTGTATCAACGATGGCCGTGGAATGTGGGGAGGCCTCAAGGGCCATGGACGAATCTTCCTCTCTGTGGATTTGGCCCGGTCCCAATTGTTATTCGTCTATCTTTGGGATGGGTGGTCTCCAGTCAGGTTTGTTATCAGGTGTCCCAACCAAAGAGGAATTCCAAAGCAGAGACTTGGGTAAGAGTGAAGAGACAACCCTAAATATGGTTAAATATTGAGGCCTAAGTGCATGGCCGGCCCCATATGCTGTCTCATCATCCAGCCACTGAGAGGCCTTACTTGAGGACTGGGCTCAGGATGAGGGTCACAATGTGTGTTTGTGACCAATGTGGCCCGCGAGCATGGGCGGGGCCTCAAAAACCACACTGGTTTCAACTACACTGAACTTTGGACAACATGCCAAACACAAGGTCTCTTGTCATGGGGAAGGAGTTCTGATTTCTGCATCATTTTCAACCCTGGGCAGTGGTTGGAGATAAGGTCTAATTTCGGAAGCCTGAAAACCGAAGTTGGGAAGAGATGAGGATCTAAGGCCATGGCGGGTCTGATGTGCTCATTGTGCGGTCAGCTGCCTGGTTGTTGGTCAGGAGGTTCGGGCTAAGGTTGTGTCAGACAGTGCATTAGTGCCCAGGTTAGACAATATAATGTGGGTACAGTCGAGTGCCGTGTAGGTTGATCCTCATTTGAGATGCCTGGGCAGTCATTAGGCAAGATATTTTTTCTAGAGGGCAGGCAGAGTGCTGCATTGTGGGTCCGGAATGCCAAACTTGAGCGCTTCTGGGCCAGGAGTGTGAGGACAGAAATCTGAGATCACAAGCTAGAATTGGGCTTCAGGCCGAGGGCAAGGCAGGTACCCCCTGCAGATCTGAACCAAACTCATGCATCTGAAGTCACGGCGAGGATCAGACGTTGGCTCAGGTTGGAGTTTCTGTGCATGACTGCCCCTTTATGAACCGAGCGGAATCTCAAGGCCATGGAGGTTTGCCCACGTTGGGAGTTGTGGGATGCCCCCTTCACGGATTGCTCCTGCGGGACAATTGAGACATGTTGGGCAGCTCCAGGACATCCCATATGGAATGACTCCAGAGCACCGTTCGAGGATGGATGCCTGGGAAGCCCGCCTCGCATTCCAATTGTCTCCTAGCAACAAGACAGTTGAGATCGGATGGCTCTGCGGGAGCAACCGGAGTGGCTGAGTTGAAATGGACTTTCCTGAGAATGGGGCCTAATGTGTGTTTGTGTCCATGAGGGCCTTGGAATGGGGCGGTGGCACCGGGACCCTGAAGTATTCTCCTAAGCTTTTAACATACGTCCCATGCACACGTTTCCTTGTGGAGACGAGATTTTTTCTGATGGGTGCCTCAGGAAACCCCCTATGCTGGTATTGGAATCCAGACTTTTGAGGAGACATTCCTGTAAACCAAAACAAGGGATCCGATTATGGCCTAGGGTCCTGTCTGGTTCCATCTTCTTCTCTGCGGTATGAGTGGAGGTAGATGCTCAGCTGGTGTAAGACCGCCCTTGTTTGTCCCGGGAGACCTACACAATTGGGATGGCCTCGGGGACTTTGGAGGGTTCTCCTAATTTGTACGATTTGGGACAATGGAATTGGCAGATTTCCCATGCATGGGGTAGGCAGAGTCCTAATGTGTGGCTCCAGGGACCCAGCCTGTAGGGTGTGTGGCCCAGGACTTTGAGGACAGAAGTTTGAACACAAACTAAGCTTAGGTTTGGGGACATAGGTATGGCAGGGCCAATCTACAAACCATGAGAAGAACTCTTCAGGATATAATGAAAGAGCGAGTCTGAAGCGCTTGCTCAGGCTTTTGGCTCTGGATTTTGGATCAACGATGGCCGTGGAATGTGGGGAGGCCTCAAGGGCCATGGACGAATCTTCCTCTCTGTGGATTTGGCCCGGTCCCAATAGTTTTTCGTCAATCTGTGGGATGGGAGGTCTCCTTTCAGGTTTGTTACCTCAGGTGGCCCAATCAAAGACGAATTCCAAAGCAGAGCCCTGGGGAAGAGTGAAGGTACAACCCAAACTATGGTTAAAAATTGGGGCGTAGGAGCATGGCAGGCCCAATATGCTGTCTCGTCATCCAGCCACTGAGAGGCCTTACTTGAGGACTGGGCTCAGGTTGAGGGTCACAATTTGTGTTTGTGACCAATGTGGCCCACGAGCATGGGCGGGGCCTCAAAACCACACTAGTTTCAACTACACTGAACTTTGGACAACATGCCAATCACAAGGTCTTTTGCCATGGGAAAGGAGTTCTTATTTCTGCATCATTTTCAACCCTGGGCATTGGTTGGAGATAAGGTCTAGGTTCTGAAGCATGAAACCGCAGTTGGGAATGATGACGACCTAAGGCCATGGCGGGTCTGATGTGCTCATTGTGCGGTCAGCTGCCTGGGTGTTGGTCAGGAGTTTCGGGCTCAGGTGGTGTCAGACAGTGCATTAGTGCCCAGGTTAGACTATATAATTGGCTACACTCGAGTGCCGTGTAGGTTGATACTAATTTGAGGTGCCTGGGCAGCTCATTAGGCAAGATATTGTTTCTAGAGGGCAGGCAGAGTGCTGCATTGTGGGTCCGGAATTGCCAAACTTGAGGGCTTCTGGGCCAGAAGTGTGAGGACAGAAGTCTGAGAACACAAGCTAGACTTGGGCTTCAGGCCGAGGGCACGGCAGTTCCCCTCTGCAGATCTCAACCAATATCTCATGCCTCTGAAGTCACCGCGAGGATCAGACGTTGGCTCAGGTTGGAGTTTCTGTGCATGACTGCCCCTTCATGAACGGAGCGGATCTCAAGGCCATGGAGGATTTCCCACGTTGGGAGTTATGGGATGCCCTCTTCAAGGATTCCTTCTGCGGGACAGTTGAGACCTGTTGGGCAGCTCCTGGACATCCCATATTGAATGACTCCAGAGCACAGTTCGAGGATGGATGTCAGGGAAGACCGCCTCACATTCCAATTGTCTCCTAGCAACAAGTCAGTTGAGATCTGATGGCTCTGCGGGAGCAACCGGAATGGCTGAGTTGAAATGGACTTTCCTGATAATGGGGCCTAATGTGTGTTTGTGTCCATGGGAGCTTTGGAATGGGGCGGATCCACCGGGACCCTGAAGTATTCTCCTAAGCTTTTGACATAGCTCCCATTCACAGGTTTCCTTGTGGCGACAAGATTTGTTCTGATGGGTGCCTCAGGAAACCCCCTATGCTGGTATTGGAGTGCAGGATTTGAAGACACATGCCTGTAAACCAAAGCAATGCATTCGATTACGGCCTAGGGTCCTGTCTTGTTCCATCTTCTTCTCTGGGGACATCCATCTATGTTGTGAGTGAAGGTAGATGCTCAGCTGCTGTCAGACAGCCCTTGTTTGTCCCGGGATACGTACACTATTGGGATGGCCTCGGGGATTTTGGAGGGTTCTACTAATTTGTACGATTTTGGAAAATGGAATGGGCAGAATTCCCATGCATGGGGTAGGCACAGTCCTAATGTGTGGCTCTAGGCGCCCCAGCCTGGAGGGTGTGTGGTCCCGGATTTTGAGGAGAGAAGTCTGAAAACACAAACTCAGCTTAGGTACAGGGACGTAGGTATGGCAGGCCCAATCTACAAACCATGAGAAGAACTCTTCAGGATATGAAGAAAGAGCGAGTCTGAGGCGCTCACTCAGGATTTTGTCTCTGGATTTTGTATCAACGATGGCCATGGAATGTGGGGATGCCTCAAGGGCCATGGACGAATATTCCTCTCTTTGGATTTTTCCAGGTCCCAATTGTTTTTCGTCTATTTTTGGGATGGGAGGTCTCCTTTCAGGTTTGTTACCTCAGGTGTCCCAACCAAAGAGTAATTCCAAAGCAGAGACCTGATTAAGAGTGAAGGGACAACCATAAATATGGTTAAAAATTGGGGACTAGGTGCATGGCCGGCCCCATATGCTGTCTCATCATCCAGACACTGAGAGGCCTTACTTGAGGACTGGGCTCAGGATGAGGGTCACAATGTGTGTTTGTGACCAATGTGGCCTGCGAAAATGGGCGGGGCCTCAAAAACCACACTGGTTTCAACTACATTGAACTTTGCACAACATGCCAATCACAAGGTTTCTTGCCATGGGGAAGGAGGGGTTCTGACTTGTGCATCAGGTTCTCCCCTGTGCAGGGATTGGAAATAAGGTCTAGGTTCCGATGACTGAAAACCAAGGTTGGGAATGGATGGTGGCCTAAGGCAGTTGCGGGTCCAATGTGCTGGTTGTGCATCCAGCTGTGTCGGTGTCTGTTGGAAGGTCTGGGTTCAGGCTATTTGCGACAGAGCAACAGTGTTTAAGGTAGCCTATGCATTTGGGGTGTTGCCGAGGGCCAAGCAATTTGATCCTCATTTGGGGTTTCTGGGCAGCACCATAGACAATGTTTTCCTCCTGGGAGGCAGGCAGAGTGCTTCATTGTGGCCCCAGAATTCCCAGTAGGGAGGGTTTGTGGGCCAGGAGTGTGAGGACGGAAGTCTGAAAACACAAGCTAGGGTGGGGATTGGAGCCAAGGGCAGAGCAGGCCCACTCTGCAGAGGCTGAATCATAATCTCCTGCATCTGAAGTCAGTCTGAGGATCAGACGTTGGCTGAGGCTGGAGTATGTGTCCATGATGGCACCTTCATGAACCGGGGGCCTCATGAGGCCAAGGAAGTTTTCCCACGCTGAGTTTGGAGGTTGCCCCAAACCACAAGGTATCCTTCCGCGGGACATTCAAGTCCTGTTGCATGGCTCCAGGACCTACCATACAGAAGGACTGGAGAGCAGGGTTCGAAGGATGGATCCCTGTACAGCATGCCTCGCATTCCCATTGGCCATTAGCAACAAGATATATTTGATCTGCTGCCTCTGGGGCACGCTACCCAGGGGGCTGAGTTGAAATGGCCTCTCCTGAGGATGCGTCATAATGTGCGTTTGGGTCCATGGAGACCTTGGAATGTGCTGGTTGTTCAGTGGCCCTGCGGAACTCTCCTATCTGAAGGGTTTGATACATCCCCAGTAAGAAAGCTCCCCAAGTGGAGACGAGAGAGGTTTGGTTTGGTGCCTATGAAAAGCCCCGTGTGCTGGTCTATGAAAACAGTCCTCTGAGGATGACACATGGAAACCAAAACTAAGATTCAGATTAGGGCCTGGGGGCCTGTCCATTTCAACCTTCTGTCTCTGGGGAAACTGTCTGAGAGTCTAAGTGGAGATCGTTGCTCCACTGGTGTCAGAGAGCCCCTCTTAGTCCAGGGTGGCCTACACTATTGGTGGCCTCAGGGGCCTTGGAGCTTTTCCCTAACCTGTAGGGTTGTGGTCAATGGATTGTGCACACTTTCCTTGGAGAGGGCAGGCACAATCTTTCGCTGAGGCTCCAGAGGCCCTAGCCTGGAGGTTGTGTGGGTCCAGGCTGTGGGCACAGAAGTCTGAAAACACAAACTCAGCTTATGAGTGGCGCTTAGGGTATGGCAGGCCGATTGTACATCCCGAGAGGGAGCTCCTGGGCCTATGAAACAAGGGCGAGTGGGAGGCGTTCCTTCAGGCTTTTGTCTCTGGATGTTGTGTCCGGGATAGCCGTGGATTGGAGTGGTGTCCTCAGGGACTGTGGACGAGTATCCCTCTCTGGGGATTTGTCCAGCTCCCAAAAGTTTTGTGTCATTTTGTGGGAAGGGTGGAGTCGTGTTGTCTGGCTCCTGTTTCTCTCCAAGAAAGGGATTCCAGAGCAGAGCCCCAGGTACAGGCGGGGCGACTGGAAAACTCAAAACCTGGTGAGGATTTGGTGCATAGGGGCTTGGCAAGCCCCATATGCGGGCTCTTGGTCCAGGCCCTGACAGACTTTATTTGACATGGGGCTCATGCTGAGGGTCACAGTGTGAATTTGTGCCCAAGCAGCACTCAAGTTTGGGCGTGGCATCAGGGGCCATGAAGGTTTCTCCCACCCTGAAGGTGTGACTCCATGCCAAGAGCAAGCTTTACAGCTATGGGGAAGCAGGACTTCTGTTTTGTGCTTGCGATACCCAGCTGTGTGGAGAATTGCTATAATGTCTAAGTTCAGATATCTGAAAACCAAGGTTAGGAAGTGGTGACGGCATAAGACCATGGCGTGTCCGAAGTGTTGGGTGTGCGGCTAGCTGTCTCCTTGTCTGTCTGGACGTCTGGCTTCAGGCTGTGTCAGACAGAGCATGAGTGCCCAGAGCAGCCTATGAATTTAGGGTCCGTCGAGGCCCGAGCAGGTTGATCCTCATCGGGGTTTTCTGGAGAGCCCCACAGGGAAACGTTTTTCTTCCGTTGGGCAGACATTGGGCTGGGTTGTGGATCTGGAGTTCCTAGTCCGGAGGGCTTGTTTGCCAGGAGTGTGAGGAAGGAAGTCTGAAAACACAAGCTAGCGTGATGTTTGGGACCGAGGGCACGTCAGGCCCGCTCTGCAGAGGCTGAATCCAGGTCTCCTGCACTAAGGTCATGTCAACTATGAGACGTGCCTCAGGCTAGAGTTTTTGTCCAGCATGGCCTCTTCCTGTAGGGTGTGGGGGCTTCATGAGGCCATGGAGGTTTGCCTACGATGGGATTTGTGAACTACTCCAAACCACAAGGTTTCCTTCTGCATGACAGTCGAGTCTTATTGGATGGTTCCAGGAGGCCCCATACGGAAAGACTCGAGAGCAGGTGTCTAAGCATGGATGCCTGGGAACGCCGCCTCATATTCCCACTCTTAGTCAGGACAACACAGGCTCAATCTGTGGGCTCCTGGGTGAGCTACCCAGAGGGGAGAGTTGAAATGGACTCTCCTGAACATGAGTCCTACTGTGGCTTGGTGGCCTGGGAGACCTTGGAATGTGGAGGTGGCTCAGGGACTCTGCAAGATTCTCCAACCTGAGGTGTTTGACACGGCTCCAACAAGGAAGCTTCCCAGGTGGAGACGAGAGGAGTTCTGTTCAGTGCTTCAGGAAAGCCCCATATCCTGTTTTTCGAAGCAAAGCCTCTAAGGATTGACACCTGGACACCAAAGCAAGTGTTGAGATTAGGGCCTAAGGGCCTGTTCGGCTCAACGTTCTATCTGTGTTGACATCTGTGTTCATGCCTTCATGGAGGTACCTGCTCAGCTTGTGTCCGAATGCCCCTGTTTGTCCAGGGAGGCTCCCAGTAGTGGGATGTCCTCGGGGGCTTGAGGTTTCTCATATTCTGGAGGTGTGTGGCCAAAGGAATGGACACAGTTTTTCAGGAGACAGCAGGCACGGTCCTGTGGTATGGCTCCAGAGGACCCAGCCTAGAGGCTGTGTTTGCCAGGGCTGTGGGGACAGATGTCTGAAAAAACAAACTTGGCTCAGCTAGGGGCCAAGGTAATGGCAGGCCTGATCTCCAGTCCATGAGGGGAGATCCTCTGGATATCAAAGGAGGGCAAGTGGGAGGCAGTCGCTCAGGCTTTTGTCTCTGGGTGTTGCGTTCACAGTGGCCGTTCAGGGTAGGGGTTGCTTCAGGGGCCGAGGAAGAGCCTTCCTCTCAGGGGATAGTCCAAGCTCCCTTGTGTTTGGGTACATTCTGTGGGAAGGGAAGAGTACTGTTTTGTGCCACAGCGGACCCCCCAGGAGAGGGACTCTAGAGCACAGCAGTGGGTTCCCTCAACTGGAATACACACCATCTAGTTAGTCCTGGGTGCCTATGGGCAAGGCAAGCCACATATGCGGGCTCATGGTCCAGTCACTGAGAGGCGTTACTTGAATAAGGTACTCACGTTGAGGGTCACTATGTGTGTTTGTGCCCAAGGCGGCCCTCACGCATGGGCGTGGCCTCATGGGCCATGCCGTTTTCTCCTACACTGAAGGTTTGACTCACTGCCAGCAGCAAATTTCTTGCCATGGGGAAGGAGGGGTTCTGACTTGTGCATCAGTTTTCCCCCTGTGCATGGATTGGAGATAAGGTCTAGGTTGCGATGACTGAAAACCCAGGTTGGGAATGGATGGTGGCCTAAGGCAGTGGCGGGTCCAATGTGCTGGGTGTGCAGCCAGCTGTGTCTGTATCTGTTGGAAGGACTGGGCTCAGGCTATTTGCGACAGAGCATCAGTTTTTAAGGTAGCCTAGGCAATTGGGGTGTTGCCATGGGCCTAGCAGTTTGATCCTCATTTGGGGTTTCTGGGCAGCACCATATACAATGTTTTTCTCCTGGGAGGCAGGCAGAGGGCTTCATTGTGGTCCCAGAATTCCCAGTAGGGAGGGTTTGTGGGCCAGGAGTCAGAGGATGGATATCTGAAAACACAAGCTAGGGTGAGGATTGGAGCCAAGGGCAGAGCAGGCCCACTCTGCAGAGGCTGAATCAAAATCTCCTGCATCTGAAGTCAGGCTGAGGATCAGACGTTGGCTGAGGCTGGAGTATGTGTCCATGATGGAACCTTCATGAAGTGGGGGCCTCATGAGGCCAAGGAAGTTTTCCCACGCTGAGTTTGGAGGTTGCCCCAAACCACAAGGTTTCCTTCTGCGGTAATTTCGAGTCCTGTTGCATGGCTCCAGGACATACCATACGGAAGGACTGGAGAGCAGGGTTCGAAGGATGGATACCTGTACAGCATGCCTCGCATTCCCATTGGCCATTAGCGACAAGTTATGTTTGATCTGCTCTCTCTGGGGCACGCTACCCAGGGGGCTGCGTGAAATGGCCTCTCCTGAGGATGCGTCATAATGTGCGTTTGGGTCCATGGAGACCTTGGAATGTGCTGGTTGTTCAGTGGCCCTGCGGAACTCTCCTACCTGAAGGGTTTGATACATCCCCAGTAAGAAAGCTCCCTATGTGGAGACGAGAGAGGTTTGGTTTGGTGCCTCGGAAAAGCCCCTTGTGCTGGTCTACGAATACAGTCCTCTGAGGACGGACACATGGAAACCAAAGCTAAGGTTCAGATTAGGGCCTGGGGGCCTGTCCATTTCAGTCTCTGTCTCTGGGGACACTGTCTGAGAGTCTAAGTGGAGATAGTTGCTCCGCTGGTGTCAGAGAGCCCCTCTTAGTCCAGGGTTGCCTACAGTATTGATGGCCTCAGGGGCCTTGGAGCTTTTCCTTAACCTGTTGGGTTGTGGTCAATGGATTGGGCACACTTTCCTTGGAGAGGGCAGGCACAATCTTTCGCTGTGGCTCCAGAGGCCCTAGCCTGGAGGTTGTGTGGGTCCAGGCTGTGGGCACAGAAGTCTGAAAACACAAACTCAGCTTATGAGTGGCGCCTAGGGTATGGCAGGCCGGATGTACAGCCCGAGAGGGAGCTCCTGGGACTCTGAAACAAGGACGAGTGGGAGGCGTTCCTTCAGGCTTTTGTGTCTGGATGTTGTGTCCGGGATAGCCGTGGATTGGAGGGGTGGCCTCAGGGACTGTGGACGAGTATCCCTCTCTGGGGATTTGTCCCAGCTCCCAAGAGTTTGGGGTCATTTTGTGGGAAGGGTGGAGTCGTGTTGTCTGGCTCATGGGTCTCTCCAAGAAAGGGATTCCAGAGCAGAGCCCCAAGTATGGGCGGGGCGACTGGAAAACTCAAAACCTGGTGAGGATTGGGTGCATAGGGGCTTGGCAAGCCCCATATGCGGGCTCTTGTTCCAGGCCCAGACAGGCCTTTCCTTGACATGGGGCTCATGCTGAGGGTCACAGTGTGAATTTGTGCCCAAGAAGCACTCAAGTTTGGGCGTGGCATCAGGGGCCATGAAGGTTTCTCCCACACTGAAGGTGTGACTCCCTGCCAAGAGCAAGCTTTACAGCCATGGGGTAGCAGGACTTCTGTTTTGTGCTTGCGATACCCAGCTGTGTGGAGAATTGATATAATGTCTAGGTTCAGATATCTGAAAACCAAGGTTAGGAAGTGGTGACGGCATAAGACCATGGCGTGTCCGAAGTGCTGGGTGTGCGGCTAGCTGTCTCCTTGTCTGTCTGGACGTCTGGCTTCAGGCTGTGTCAGACAGAGCATGAGTGCCCAGAGCAGCCTATGAATTTAGGGTACCGTCGAGTCCCGAGCAGGTTGATCCTCATCAGGGTTTTCTGGAGAGCCCCACAGGGAAACGTTTTTCTTCCGTTGGGCAGACACTGGGCTGGGTTGTGGTTCTGGAGTTCCTAGTCCGGAGGGCTTGTTTGCCAGGAGTGTGAGGAAGGAAGTCTGAAAACACAAGCTAGCGTGATGTTTGGGACCGAGGGCACGGCGGGCCCACTCTGCAGAGGCTGAATCGAGGTCTCCTGCACTGAGGTCATGTCAACTATGAGACGTGCCTCAGGCTAGAGTTTTTGTCTAGCATGGCCTCTTCCTGTAGGGTGTGGGGGCTTCATGAGGTCAGGGAGGTTTGCCTACCTTGGGATTTGTGAACTACTCCAAACCACAAGGTTTCCTTCTGCATGACAGTCGAGTCTTATTGGATGGTTCCAGGAGGCCCCATACGGAAAGACTCGAGAGCAGGTGTCTAAGCATGGATGCCTGGGAACGCCGCCTCATATTCCCACTCTTAGTCAGGACAACACAGGCTCAATCTGTGGGCTCCTGGGTGAGCTACCCAGAGGGGAGAGTTGAAATGGACTCTCCTGAACATGAGTCCTACTGTGGCTTGGTGGCCTGGGAGACCTTGGAATGTGGAGGTGGCTCAGGGACTCTGCAAGATTCTCCACCCTGAGGTGTTTGACACGGCTCCAACAAGGAAGCTTCCCATGTGGAGACGAGAGGAGTTCTGTTCAGTGCCACAGGAAAGCCACATATCCTGTTCTTCGAACCAAAGCCTCTGAGGAGTGACACCTGGAAACCAAAGTAAGAGTTGAGACTACGGCCTAAAGGCCTGTACGGCTCAACCTTCTATCTCTGTTGACATCTGTGTGCATGCTTTCGTGGAGGTACCTGCTCAGCTTGTGTCCGAATGCCCCTGTTTGTCCAGGGAGGCTCCCAGTAGTGGGATGTCCTCGGGGGCTTGAGGTTTCTCATATTCTGGAGGTGTGTGGCCAAAGGAATGGACAAGTTTCCCAGGAGACAGCAGGCACGGACCTGTGGTATGGCTCCAGAGGACCCAGCCTAGAGGCTGTTTTTGCCAGGGCTGTGGGGACAGATGTCTGAAAAAGCAAACTTGGCTCAGCTAGGGGCCAAGGTAATGGCAGGCCTGATCTCCAGTCCGTGAGGGGAGATCCTCTGGATATCAAAGGAGGGCAAGTGGGAGGCAGTCGCTCAGGCTTTTGTCTCTGGGTGTTGCGTTCACAGTGGCCGTTCAGGGTAGGGGTTGCTTCAGGGGCCGAGGAAGAGCCTTCCTCTCAGGGGATAGTCCAAGCTCCCTTGTGTTTGGGTTCATTCTGTGGGAAGGGAAGAGTACTGTTTTCTGCCACAGCGGACCCCCCCGGAGAGGGACTCTAGAGCACAGCAGTGGGTTCCCTCAACTGGAATACACACCATCTAGTTAGTCCTGGGTGCCTATGGGCAAGGCAAGCCACATATGCGGGCTCATGGTCCAGTCACTGAGAGGCGTTACTTGAATAAGGTACTCACGTTGAGGGTCACTATGTGTGTTTGTGCCCAAGGCGGCCCTCACGCATGGGCGTGGCCTCATGGGCCATGCCGTTTTCTCCTACACTGAAGGTTTGACTCACTGCCAGCAGCAAATTTCTTGCCATGGGGTAGGAGGCGTTCTGACTTGTGCATCAGGTTTCCCCCTGTGCATGGATTGGAGATAAGTTCTAGGTTGCGATGACTGAAAACCCAGGTTGGGAATGGATGGTGGCCTAAGGCAGTGGCGGGTCCAATGTGCTGGGTGTGCAGCCAGCTGTGTCGGTATCTGTTGGAAGGTCTGGGCTCAGGCTATTTGCGACAGAGCATCAGTTTTTAAGGTAGCCTATGCAATTGGGGTGTTGCCATGGGCCTAGCAGTTTGATCCTCATTCGGGGTTTCTGGGCAGCACCATAGACAATGTTTTTCTCCTGGGAGGCAGTCAGAGTGCTTCATTGTGGCCCCAGAATTCCCAGCAGGGAGGGTTTGTGGGCCAGGAGTCAGAGGAAGGAAGTCTGAAAACACAAGCTAGGGTGAGGATTGGAGCCAAGGGCAGAGCAGGCCCACTCTGCAGAGGCTGAATCAAAATCTCCTGCATCTGAAGTCAGGATGAGGATCAGACGTTGGCTGAGGCTGGAGTATGTGTTCATGATGGCAGCTTCATGAAGCGGGGGCCTCATGAGGCCAAGGAAGTTTTCCCACGCTGAGTTTGGAGGATGCACCAAACCACAAGGTTTCCTTCTGCGGTAATTTCGAGTCCTGTTGCATGGCTCCAGGACATACCATACGGAAGGACTGGAGAGCAGGGTTCGAAGGATGGATACCTGTACAGCATGCCCCGCATTCCCATTGGCCATTAGCGACAAGTTATGTTTGATCTGCTCTCTCTGGGGCACGCTACCCAGGGGGCTGCGTGAAATGGCCTCTCCTGAGGATGAGTCATAATGTGCGTTTGGGTCCATGGAGACCTTGGAATGTGCTGGTTGTTCAGTGGCCCTGCGGAACTCTCCTACCTAAAGGGTTTGATACATCCCCAGTAAGAAAGCTCCCCATGTGGAGACGAGAGAGGTTTGGTTTGGTGCCTCGGAAAAGCCCCTTGTGCTGGTCTACGAATACAGTCCTCTGAGGACGGACACATGGAAACCAAAGCTAAGGTTCAGATTAGGGCTTGGGGGCCTGTCCATTTCAGTCTCTGTCTCTGGGGACACTGTCTGAGAGTCTAAGTGGAGATAGTTGCTCCGCTGGTGTCAGAGAGCCCCTCTTAGTCCAGGGTTGCCTACAGTATTGATGGCCTCAGGGGCCTTGGAGCTTTTCCTTAACCTGTTGGGTTGTGGTCAATGGATTGGGCACACTTTCCTTGGAGAGGGCAGGCACAATCTTTCGCTGTGGCTCCAGAGGCCCTAGCCTGGAGGTTGTGTGGGTCCAGGCTGTGGGCACAGAAGTCTGAAAACACAAACTCAGCTTATGAGTGGCGCCTAGGGTATGGCAGGCCGGATGTACAGCCCGAGAGGGAGCTCCTGGGACTCTGAAACAAGGACGAGTGGGAGGCGTTCCTTCAGGCTTTTGTGTCTGGATGTTGTGTCTGGGATAGCCGTGGATTGGAGGGGTGGCCTCAGGGACTGTGGACGAGTATCCCTCTCTGGGGATTTGTCCCAGCTCCCAAGAGTTTGGGGTCATTTTGTGGGAAGGGTGGAGTCGTGTTGTCTGGCTCATGTGTCTCTCCAAGAAAGGGATTCCATAGCAGAGCCCCAAGTATGGGCGGGGCGACTGGAAAACTCAAAACCTGGTGAGGATTGGGTGCATAGGGGCTTGGCAAGCCCCATATGCGGGCTCTTGTTCCAGGCCCAGACAGGCCTTTCCTTGACATGGGGCTCATGCTGAGGGTCACAGTGTGAATTTGTGCCCAAGAAGCACTCAAGTTTGGGCGTGGCATCAGGGGCCATGAAGGTTTCTCCCACACTGAAGGTGTGACTCCCTGCCAAGAGCAAGCTTTACAGCCATGGGGTAGCAGGACTTCTGTTTTGTGCTTGCGATACCCAGCTGTGTGGAGAATTGATATAATGTCTAGGTTCAGATATCTGAAAACCAAGGTTAGGAAGTGGTGACGGCATAAGACCATGGCGTGTCCGAAGTGCTGGGTGTGCGGCTAGCTGTCTCCTTGTCTGTCTGGACGTCTGGCTTCAGGCTGTGTCAGACAGAGCATGAGTGCCCAGAGCAGCCTATGAATTTAGGGTACCGTCGAGTCCCGAGCAGGTTGATCCTCATCAGGGTTTTCTGGAGAGCCCCACAGGGAAACGTTTTTCTTCCGTTGGGCAGACACTGGGCTGGGTTGTGGTTCTGGAGTTCCTAGTCCGGAGGGCTTGTTTGCCAGGAGTGTGAGGAAGGAAGTCTGAAAACACAAGCTAGCGTGATGTTTGGGACCGAGGGTACGGCGGGCCCACTCTGCAGAGGCTGAATCGAGGTCTCCTGCACTGAGGTCATGTCAACTATGAGACGTGCCTCAGGCTAGAGTTTTTGTCCAGCATGGCCTCTTCCTGTAGGGTGTGGGGGCTTCATGAGGTCAGGGAGGTTTGCCTACCTTGGGATTTGTGAACTACTCCAAACCACAAGGTTTCCTTCTGCATGACAGTCGAGTCTTATTGGATGGTTCCAGGAGGCCCCATACGGAAAGACTCGAGAGCAGGTGTCTAAGCATGGATGCCTGGGAACGCCGCCTCATATTCCCACTCTTAGTCAGGACAACACAGGCTCAATCTGTGGGCTCCTGGGTGAGCTACCCAGAGGGGAGAGTTGAAATGGACTCTCCTGAACATGAGTCCTTCTGTGGCTTGGTGGCCTGGGAGACCTTGGATTGTGGAGGTGGCTCAGGGACTCTGCAAGATTCTCCACCCTGAGGTGTTTGACACGGCTCCAACAAGGAAGCTTCCCATGTGGAGACGAGAGGAGGTCTGTTCAGTGCCTCAGGAAAGCCCCATACCCTGTTCTTCGAACCAAAGCCTCTGAGGAGTGACACCTGGAAACCAAAGCAATAGTTGAGATTAGGGCCTAAGGGCCTGTCCGGCTCAACCTTCTACCTCTGTTGACATCTGTGTGCATGCTTTCGTGGAGGTACCTGCACAGCTTGTGTCCGAATGCCCCTGTTTGTCCAGGGAGGCTCCCAGTAGTGGGATGTCCTCGGGGGCCTTGAGGTTTCTCATATTCTGGAGGTGTGTGGCCAAAGGAATGGACACAGTTTCCCAGGAGACAGCAGGCACGGACCTGTGGTATGGCTCCAGAGGACCCAGCCTAGAGGCTGTTTTTGCCAGGGCTGTGGGGACAGATGTCTGAAAAAGAACTTGGCTCAGCTAGGGGCCAAGGTAATGGCAGGCCTGATCTCCAGTCCGTGAGGGGAGATCCTCTGGATATCAAAGGAGGGCAAGTGGGAGGCAGTCGCTCAGGCTTTTGTCTCTGGGTGTTGCGTTCAGTGGCCGTTCAGGGTAGGGGTTGCTTCAGGGGCCGAGGAAGAGCCTTCCTCTCAGGGGATAGTCCAAGCTTCCTTGTGTTTGGGTTCATTCTGTGGGAAGGGAAGAGTACTGTTTTCTGCCACAGCGGACCCCACCGGAGAGGGACTCTAGAGCACAGCAGTGGGTTAACTCAACTGGAATACACACCATCTAGTTAGTCCTGGGTGCCTATGAGCAAGGCAAGCCACATATGCGGGCTCATGGTCCAGTCACTGAGAGGCGTTACTTGAATAAGGTACTCACGTTGAGGGTCACTATGTGTGTTTGTGCCCAAGGCGGCCCTCACGCATGGGCGTGGCCTCATGGGCCATGCCTTTTCTCCTACACTGAAGGTTTGACTCACTGCCAGCAGCAAATTTCTTGCCATGGGGTAGGAGGCGTTCTGACTTGTGCATCAGGATTCCCCCTGTGCATGGATTGGAGATAAGTTCTAGGTTGCGATGACTGAAAACCCAGGTTGGGAATGGATGGTGGCCTAAGGCAGTGGCGGGTCCAATGTGCTGGGTGTGCAGCCAGCTGTGTCGGTATCTGTTGGAAGGTCTGGGTTCAGGCTATTTGCGACAGAGCATCAGAATTTAAGGTAGCCTATGCAATTGGGGTGTTGCCATGGGCCTAGCAGTTTGATCCTCATTCGGGGTTTCTGGGCAGCACCATAGACAATGTTTTTCTCCTGGGAGGCAGTCAGAGTGCTTCATTGTGGCCCCAGAATTCCCAGTAGGGAGGGTTTGTGGGCCAGGAGTGTGAGGACGGAAGTCTGAAAACACAAGCTAGGGTGAGGATTGGAGCCAAGGGCAGAGCAGGCCCACTCTGCAGAGGCTGAATCAAAATCTCCTGCATCTGAAGTCAGGATGAGGATCAGACGTTGGCTGAGGCTGGAGTATGTGTCCATGATGGCAGCTTCATGAAGCGGGGGCCTCATGAGGCCAAGGAAGTTTTCCCACGCTGAGTTTGGAGGATGCACCAAACCACAAGGTTTCCTTCTGCGGTAATTTCGAGTCCTGTTGCATGGCTCCAGGACATACCATACGGAAGGACTGGAGAGCAGGGTTCGAAGGATGGATACCTGTACAGCATGCCTCGCATTCCCATTGGCCATTAGCGACAAGTTATGTATGATCTGCTCTCTCTGGGGCACGCTACCCAGGGGGCTGCGTGAAATGGCCTCTCCTGAGGATGCGTCATAATGTGCGTTTGGGTCCATATAGACCTTGGAATGTGCTGGTTGTTCAGTGGCCCTGCGGAACTCTCCTACCTAAAGGGTTTGATACATCCCCAGTAAGAAAGCTCCCCATGTGGAGACGAGAGAGGTTTGGTTTGGTGCCTCGGAAAAGCCCCTTGTGCTGGTCTACGAATACAGTCCTCTGAGGACGGACACATGGAAACCAAAGCTAAGGTTCAGATTAGGGCCTGGGGGCCTGTCCATTTCAGTCTTCTGTCTCTGGGGACACTGTCTGAGAGTCTAAGTGGAGATAGTTGCTCCGCTGGTGTCAGAGAGCCCCTCTTAGTCCAGGTTTGCCTACAGTATTGATGGCCTCAGGGGCCTTGGAGCTTTTCCTTAACCTGTTGGGTTGTGGTCAATGGATTGGGCACACTTTCCTTGGAGAGGGCAGGCACAATCTTTCGCTGTGGCTCCAGAGGCCCTAGCCTGGAGGTTGTGTGGGTCCAGGCTGTGGGCACAGAAGTCTGAATACACAAACTCAGCTTATGAGTGGCGCCTAGGGTATGGCAGGCCGGATGTACAGCCCAAGAGGGAGCTCCTGGGACTCTGAAACAAGGAAGAGTGGGAGGCGTTCCTTCAGGCTTTTGTGTCTGGAAGTTGAGTCCGGGATAGCCGTGGATTGGAGGGGTGGCCTCAGGGACTGTGGACGAGTATCCCTCTCTGGGGATTTGTCCCTGCTCCCAAGAGTTTGGGGTCATTTTGTGGGAAGGGTGGAGTCGTGTTGTCTGGCTCATGTGTCACTCCAAGAAAGGGATTCCAGAGCAGAGCCCCAGGTACGGGCGGGGCGACAGGAAAACTCAAAACCTGGTGAGGATTGGGTGCATAGGGGCTTGGCAAGACCCATATGCGGGCTCTTGGTCCAGGCCCAGACAGGACTTTCTTTGACATGGGGCTCATGCTGAGGGTCACAGTGTGAATTTGTGCCCAAGCAGCACTCAAGTTTGGGCGTGGCATCTGGGGCCATAAAGGTTTCTCCCACACTGAAGGTGTGACTCCATGCCAAGAGCAAGCTTTACAGCCATGGGGAAGTAGGACTTCTGTTTTGTGCTTGCGATACCCAGCTGTGTGGAGAATTGATATAATGTCTAGTTTCAGATATCTGAAAACCAAGGTTAGGAAGTGGTGACGGCAAAGACCATGGCGTGTCCGAAGTGCTGGGTGTGCAGCTAGCTGTCTCCTTGTCTGTCTGGACGTCTGGCTTCAGGCTGTGTCAGACAGAGCATGAGTGCCCAGAGCAGCCTATGAATTTAGGGTACCGTCGAGGCCTGAGCAGGTTGATCCTCATCTGGGTTTTCTGGAGAGCCCCACAGGGAAACGTTTTTCTTCCGTTGGGCAGACACTGGGCTGGGTTGTGGTTCTGGAGTTCCTAGTCCGGAGGGCTTGTTTGCCAGGAGTGTGAGGAAGGAAGTCTGAAAACACAAGCTGGCGTGAGGTTTGGGCCCGAGGGCACGGCAGGCCCACTCTGCAGAGGCTGAATCGAGATCTCCTGCACTGAGGTCATGTCAACTATGAGACGTGCCTTAGGCTAGAGTTTTTGTCCAGCATGGCCTCTTCCTGAAGGGTGTGGGGGCTTCATGAGGTCAAGGAGGTTTGCCTACGATGGGATTTGTGATCCAAACCTCAACGTTTCCTTCTGCATGACAGTCGAGTCCTATTGGATGGTTCGAGGAGGCCCCATACGGAAAGACTCAAGAGCAGGTGTCTAAGCATGGATGCCTGGGAACGCCGCCTCATATTCCCACTCTTTAGTCAGGACAAGTCAGGCTCAATCTGCGGGCTGCTGGGTGAGCTACCCAGAGGGGAGAGTTGAAATGGACTCTCCTGAAGATGAGTCCTACTGTGGCTTGGTGGCCTGGGAGACCTTGGAATGTGGAGGTGGCTCAGGGACTCTGCAGGATTCTCCAAGATGAGGTGTTTCACACGGCTCCAACTAGGTAGCTTTCCATGTGGAGATGAGAGGAGTTCTGTTCAGTGCCTCAGGAAAGCCCCATATCCTGTTCTTCGAAGCAAAGCCTCTGAGTAGTGACCCCTGGAAACCAAAGCAAGAGTTGAGATTAGGGCCTAAGGGCCTGTCCAGCTCAACCTTCTATCTCTGTTGTCATCTGTGTGCATGCCTTCGTGGAGGTTGCTGCTCAGCTTATGTCCGAAAGCCCTTGTGTGTCCGGGAGGCTCCCAGTAGTGGGATGTCCTCGGTGGCCTTGAGGTATCTCATATTCTGGAGGTGTGTGGCCAGAGGAATGGACACAGTTTCCCAGGAGACAGCAGGCACGGTCCTGTTGTATGGCTCCAGAGGACCAAGCCTAGAGGCTGTGGTTGCCAGGGTTGTGGGGACAGATGTCTGAAAAAGCAACTTGGCTCAGCTATGGGCCTAGGTAATGGCAGGCCTTATCTCCAGTCCGTGAGGGGAGATCCTCTGGATATCAAAGGAGGGCAAGTGGGAGGCAGTCGCTCAGGCTTTTGTCTCTGGGTGTTGCGTTCACAGTGGCCGTTCAGGGTAGGGGTTGCTTCAGGGGCCGAGGCAGAGCCTTCCTCTCGGGGGATAGTCCAAGCTCCCTTGTGTTTGGGTTCATTCTGTGGGAAGGGAAAAGTACTGTTTTCTGCCACAGCGAACCCCCCAGTAGAGGGACTCTAGAGCACAGCAGTGGGTTCCCTCAACTGGAATACACACCATCAAGGTTGTCCTGGGTGCCTATGGGCAAGGCAAGCCACATATGCGGGCTCATGGTCCAGTCACTGAGAGGCGTTACTTGAATAAGGTACTCACGTTGAGGGTCATTATGTGTGTTTGTGCCCAAGGCGGCCCTCACGCATGGGCGTGGCCTCAGGGGCCATGCTGTTTTCTCCTACACTGAAGGGTTGACTCACTGCCAGCAGCAAATTTCTTGCCATGGGGATGAGGGGTTCTGACTTGTGCATCAGGTTCCCCCCTGTGCAGTGATTGGAGATAAGGTCTAGGTTCCGATGACTGAAAACCGAGTTTGGGAATGGATGGTGTCCTAAGACAGTGGCGGGTCCAATGTGCTGGGTGTGCAGCCAGCTGTGTTGGTGTCTGTTGGAAGGTCTGGGCTCAGGGTATTTGCGACAGACCATCAGTGTTTAAGGTAGCCTATGCAATTGGGGTGTTGCCATGGGCCAAGCAGTTTGATCCTCATTCGGGGTTCCTGGGCAGCACCATAGACAATGTTTTTCTCCTGGGAGGAAGGCAGAGTGCTTCATTGTGGCCCCAGAATTCCCAGTAGGGAGGGTATGTGGGCCAGGAGTGTGAGGACGGATGTCTGAAAACACAAGCTAGGGTGAGGATTGGAGCCAAGGGCAGAGCAGGCCCACTCTGCAGAGGCTGAATCAAAATCTTCTGCATCTGAAGTCAGGCTGAGTATCAGACGTTGGCTGAGGCTGGAGTATGTGTCCATGATGGCACCTTCATGAAGCGGGGGCCTCATGAGGCCAAGGAAGTTTTCCCACGCTGAGTTTGGAGGTTGCCCCAAACCACAAGGTTTCATTCTGCGGGACATTCGAGTCCTGTTGCATGGCTCCAGGATATACCATACGGAAGGACTGGAGAGCAGGGTTCGAAGGATGGAACCCTGTACAGCATGCCTCGCATTCCCATTGGCCATTAGCGACAAGATATGTTTGATCTGTTGCCTCTGGGGCACACTACCCAGGGGGCAGAGTTGAAATGGCCTCTCCTGAGGATGCGTCATAATATGCGTTTTGGTCCATGGAGACCTTGGAATGTGCTGGTAGTTCAGTGGCCCTGCGAAACTCTCCTAACTGAAGAATTTGATACATCCCCAGTAAGAAAGCTCCCCATGTGGAGACGAGAGAGGTTTGGTTTGGTGCCTCGGAAAAGCCCCGTGTGCTGGTCTACGAAAACAGTCCTCTGAGGACGGACACATGGAAACCAAAGCTAAGGTTCAGATTAGGCCCTGGGGCCTGTCCATTTCAACCTTCTGTCTATGGGGACACTCAATGAGAGTCTAAGTTGAGATAGTTGCTCCGCTGGTGTCAGAGAGCCCCTCTTTGTCCAGGGTAGCCTACATTATTGATGGCCTCAGGGGCCGTGGAGCTTTTCTCTAACCTGTTGTTTTGTGGTCAATGGATTGGGCACAATTTCCTTGGAGAGGGGAGGCACAATCTTTCGCTGTGGCTCCAGAGGCCCTACCCTGGAGGATGTGTGGGTCCAGGCTGTGGGCACAGAAGTCTGAAAACACAAACTCAGCGTATGAGTGGAGCCTAGGGTACGGCAGGCTGGATGTACAGCCCGAGAGGGAGCTCCTGGGACTCTGAAATAAGGGCGAGTGGGAGGCGTTCCTTCAGGCTTTTGTCTCTGTATGTTGTGTCCGGGATAGCCGTGGATTGGAGGGGTGGCCTCAGGGACTGTGGACGAGTATCCCTCTCTGGGGATTTGTCCCAGTTCCCAAGAGTTTGGGGTCATTTTGTGGGAAGGGTGAAGTCGTGTTGTCTGGCTCATGTGTCTCTCCAAGAAAGGGATTACAGAGCAGAGCCCCAGGTACGGTCGGGTCGACTGGAAAACTCAAACCATGGTGAGGATTGGGTGCATAGGGGCTTGGCAAGCCCCATATGTGGGCTCTTGGTCCAGGCCCTGACAGGCCTTTCTTTGACATTGGGCTCATGCTGAGGGTCACAGTGTGAACTTGTGCCCAAGCTGCACTCACGTTTGTGCGTGGCATCAGGGGCCATGAAAGTTTCTCCCACCTTGAAGGTGTGACTCCATGCCAAGAGCAAGCTTAACAGCCATGGGGAAGGAGGAGTTCTTTCTTGTGCTTGCGATACACAGCTGTGTGGAGAATTGATATAATGTCTAGGTTCAGATATCTGAAAACCAAGGTTAGGAAGAGGTGACGGCATAAGACCATGGTGCGGCCAGCTGTCTCCTTGTCTGTCTGGATGTCTGGCTTCAGGCTGTGTCAAACAGAGCATGAGTGCCCAGAGCAGCCTATCCAGTTCGGGTACCGTCGAGGCCCAAGCAGGTTGATCCTCATCTGGGTTTTCTGGAGAGCCCTACAGGGAAACGTTTTTCTTCCGTTGGACAGACAATGGGCTGGGTTGTGGTTCTGGAGTTCCTAGATCGAAGGGCTTGTCTGCCAGGAGTGTGAGGAAGGAAGTCTGAAAACACAAGCTAGCGTGAGGTTTGGGACCGAGGGCACGGCAGGCCCACTCTGCAGAGGCTGAATCGAGATCTCCTGCACTGAGGTCATGTTAACTATGAGACGTGCCTCAGGCTAGAGTTTTTGTCCAGCATGGCCACTTCCTGAAGGATGTGGGGGCTTCATGAGGCCAGGGAGGTTTGCCTACGATGGGATTTGTGAACCAAACCTCAAGGTTTCCTTCTTCACGACAGTCGAGTCCTATTGGATAGTTCCAGGAGGCCCCATACGGAAAGACTCGAGAGCAGGTGTCTAAGCATGGATGCCTGGGAACGCCACCTCATATTCCCACTCTTTAGTCAGGACAAGGCAGGCTCAATCTGCGGGCTCCTGGGTGAGCTACCCAGAGGGGAGAGTTGAAATGGACTCTCCTGAAGATGAGTCCTACTGTGGCTTGGTGGCCTGGGAGACCTTGGAATGTGGAGGTGGCTCCCAGACTCTGCAGGATTCTCCAAGCTGAGGTGTTTCACACGGCTCCAACAAGGGAGCTTCCCATGTGGAGACGAGAGGAGTTCTGTTCAGTGCCTCAGGAAAGCCCCATATCCTGTTCTTCAAAGCAAAGCCTCTGAGGAGTGACACCTGGAAACCAAAGCAAGAGTTGAGATTAGGTCATAAGGTCCTATCCGGCTCAACCTTCTATCTCTGTTGACATCTGTGTGCATGCCTTCGTGGAGGTTGCTGCTCAGCTTATGTCCGAATGCCCTTGTGTGTCCGGGAGGCTCCCAGTAGTGGGATGTCCTCGGGGGCCTTGAGGTTTCTCATATTCTGGAGGTGTGTGGAAAAAGGAATGGACACAGTTTCCCAGGATACAGCAGGCACGGTCCTGTGGTATGGCTCCAGAGGACCGTGCCTAGAGGCTGTGTTTGCCAAGGCTGTGGGGACAGATGTCTGAAAAATCAAACTTGGCTCATTTAGGGGCCAAGGTAATGGCAGGCCTGATCTCCAGTCCCTGAGGGGAGATCCTCTGGATATCAAAGGAGGGCAAGTGGGAGGCAGTCACTCAGGCTATTGTCTCTGGGTGTTGCGTTCAAAGTGGATGTTCAGGGTAGGGGTTGCTTCAGGGACCAAAGAAGAGCCTACCTCACGGGGGATAGTCCAAGCTCCCAAGTGTTTGGGTTCATTCTGTGGGAAGGGAAGAGTACTGTTTTCTGCCACAGGGGACCCCCCAGGAGAGGGACTCTCGAGCACAGCAGTGGGTTCCCTCAACTGGAATACACACCATCTAGTTAGTCCTGGGTGTCTGTGAGCAAGGCAAGCCACATATGCAGGCACTTGGTCCAGTCACTGAGAGGCGTTACTTGAATAAGGTACTCACGCTGAGCGTCACAATGTGTGTTTGTGCCCAAGGCGGCCCTCACTCATGGGCGTGGCCTCATGGACCATGCCCTTTCTCCTACACTGAAGGTTTGACTCACTGCCAGCAGCAAGGTTTCTTGCCATGGGAAAGGATGGGTTCTGACTTGTGCATCAGGTTCCCCCCTGTGCAGGGATTGGAGATAAGGTCTAGTTTCCCAGGTTGGGAATGGATGGTGGACTAAGGCAGTGGCGGGTCCATTGTGCTGGGTGTGCAGCCAGCTGTGTCTGTGTCTGTTGGACGGTCAGGGCTCAGGCTGTTTGCGACAGAGCATCAGTGTTTAAGGTAGCATATGCAATTGTGGTGTTGCCGAGGGACAAGAAGTTTGATCCTCATTTGGGGTTTCTGGGCAGCACCATAGACAGTGTTTTTTTCCTGGGAGGCAGGCAGAGTGCTTCATTTGGCCCCAGAATTCCCAGTAGGGAGGGTTTGTGGGCCAGGAGTGTGAGGACAGAAGTCTGAAAACACAAGCTAGGGTGAGGATTGGAGCCAAGGCAGGCAGGCCCACTCTGCAGAGGCTGAATCAAAATCTCCTGCATCAGAAGTCAGGCTGCGGATCAGACGTTGGCTGAGGCTGGAGTATGTGTCCATGATGCCACCTTCATGAGACCAGGGAAGTTTTCCCACGCTGAGTTTGGAGGTTGCCCCAAACCACAAGGTTTCCTTCAGTGGGACATTCGAGTCCTGTTGCATGGCTCCAGGACATACCATACGGAAGGACTGGAGAGCAGGGTTCGAAGGATGGATCCCTGTACAGCATGCCTCGCATTCCCATTGGCCATTAGCGACAAGTTATGTTTGATCTGCTGCCTCTGGGGTACGATACCCAGGGGGCTGAGTTGAAATGGCCTCTCCTGAGGATGCGTCATAATGTGCGTTTGGGTCCATGGAGACCTTGGAATATGCTGGTTGTTCAGTGTCCCTGCGGAACTCTCCTACCTGAAGGGTTTGATAAATCCCCAGCAAGAAAGCTCCCCATGTGGAGACGAGAGAGGTTTGGTTGGGTGCCTCGGAAAAGCCCCGTGTGCTGGTCTACGAAAACAGTCCTCTGAGGACGGACACATGGAAACCAAAGCTAAGGTTCAGATTAGGGCCTGGGGGCCTGTCCATTTCAATCTTCTGTCTCTGGGGACACTGTCTGAGAATCTAAGTGGAGATAGTTGCTCCGCTGGTGTCAGGGAGCCCCTCTTAGTCCAGGGTTGCCTACAGTATTGATGGCCTCAGGGGCGTTGGAGCTTTTCCCTAACCTGTAGGGTTGTGGTCAATGGATGGGGCACACTCTCCTTGGAGAGGGCACGCACAATCTTTCACTGTGGCTCCAGAGGCCCTAGCCTGGAAGTTGTGTGGGTCCAGCCTGTGGGCACAGAAATCTGAAAACTCAAACTCAGCATATGAGTGGCGCCTAGGGTATGGCAGGCCAGATGTACAACCCGAGAAGGAGCTCCTGGGCCTCTGAAACAATGGCGAGTGGGAGGCATTCCTTCAGGCTTTTGTTTCTGGATGTTGTGTCTGGGATAGCCGTGGATTGGAGGGGTGGCCTCAGGGACTGTGGACGAGTATCCCTCTATGGGGATTTGTCCCAGCTCCCAGGAGTTTGGGGTCATTTTGTGGGAAGGGTGGAGTCGTGTTGTCTGGCTCATGTGTCTCTCCAAGAAAGGGATTCCAGAGCAGAGCCCCAGGTACGGTCGGGTCGACTGGAAATCTCAAACCCTGGTGAGGATCTGGTGCATAGGGGCTTGGCAAGCTCCATATGCGGGCTCTTGGTCCAGGCCCTGACAGGCCTTTCTTTGACATGGGGCTCGTGCTGAGGGTCACAGTGTGAATTTGTGCCCAAGCAGCACTCAAGTTTGGGCGTGGCATCAGGGGCCATGAAGGTTTCTCCCACACTGAAGGTGTGACTCCATGCCAAGAGCAAGCTTGACAGCCATGGGGAAGGAGGTGTTCTGTTTTGTGCTTGCGATACCCAGCTGTGTGGAGAATTGATATAATGTCTAGGTTCAGATATCTGAAAACCAAGGTTCGGAAGAGGTGACGGCACAAGACCATGGCGTGTCCGAAGTGCTGGGTGTGCGGTCAGCTTTCTCCTTGTCTGTTTGGACGTCTGGCTTCAGGCTGTGTCAGACAGAGCATGCGTGCCCAGAGCAGCCTATCCAGTTCGGGTACCGTCGAGTCCCGAGCAGGTTGATCCTCATCTGGGTTTTCTGGAGAGCCCCACAGGGAAACGTTTTTCTTCTTTTGGGCAGACAATGGGCTGGGTTGTGGAAGCTTCCCATGTGGAGACGAGAGGAGTTCTGTTCAGTGCCTCAGGAAAGCCCCATATCCTGTTCTTCGAACCAAAAGCTCTGAGGAGTGACACCTGGAAAACAAAGCAAGAGTTGAGATTAGGGCCTATGGGCCTGTCCGGCTCAACCTTCTATCTCTGTTGACATCTGTGTGCATGCCTTCGTGGAGGTAGCTGCTCAGCTTGTGTCCGAATGCCCCTGTGTGTCCAGGGAGGCTCCCAGTAGTGGGATGTCCTCGGGGGCCTTTAGGTTTCTCATATTCTGGAGGTGTGTGGCCAAAGGAATGGACACAGTTTCCCAGGAGACAGCAGGCACGGTCCTGTGGTATGGCTCCAGAGGACCCAGCCTAAAGGCTGTGTTTGCCAGGGCTGTGGGGACAGATGTCTGAAAAAGCAAACTTGGCTCAGCTAGGGGCCAATGTAATGGCAAGCCTGATCTCCAGTCCATGAAGGGAGATCTTCTGGATATCAAAGGAGGGCAAGTGGGAGGCAGTCGTTCAGGTTTTTTTCTCTGGGTGTCGCTTTCACAGTGGCCGGTCAGTGTAGGGGTTGCCTCAGGGGCCGAGGAAGAGCCTTCCTCTCAGGGGATTGTCCATGCTCCCAAGTGTTAGGGTTCATTCTGTGGGAAGGGAAGAGTACTGTTTTCTGCCACAGCGGACCGCCCAGGAGAGGGACTCTAGAGCACAGCAGTGGGTTCCCTCAACTGGAATACACACCATCTAGTTAGTCCTGTGTGCCTATGGGCATGGCAAGCCACATATGCGGGCTCTTGGTCCATTCACAAGAGGCGTTACTTGAATAAGGTACCCACGCTGTGGATCACAATGTGTGTTTGTGCCCAAGGCGGCCCTCACGCATGGGCGTGGCCTCATGGGCCATGCCGTTTTTTCCTACACTGAAGGTTTGACTCACTGCCAGCAGCAAGTTTTCTTGCCATGGGTAAGGAGGAGTGTGATTTCTGCATCACACTCACGCCTGGGCAGTGATTGGAGTTAAGGTCTCGGTTCTGAAGCCTGAAAACTGATATAGGGAAGAGATGATGACCTAAGGCCATGGCGGGTCTTATGTGCTCAGTATGCGTTCATCTTTCTGGGTGTTGGTCAGGAGATCCAGCCTCATGTTGTGTCCGACAGTGCATTAGTGCCCAGGTTAGACGACGAAATTTGGGTAAAGTTGAGTGCTGTGTAGGTTTATCCCTGCAGATCTGAACTAATATCTCATGCATCTGAAGTCAGGGCGAGGATCAGACGTTGGCTCAGGTGGGAGTTTCTAAGCATGACGTCCGCTTCATGAAGGGAGCGAAATCTCGAGGCCATTGAGGTTTTCCCACGTTGGGAGTTGTGGGATGCTCCCTTCAAGAATTCCTTCTGCGGGACAATTGAGACCTGTTGGACAGCTCCAGGACATCCCATATGGAATGACTCCAGAGCACCATTCGCGGATGGATGCCTGGGAAGCCCGCCTCGCATTCCAATGATCTCCTAGCAACAAGACAGTTTAGATCTGATGGCTCTGCGGGAGCAACCGAGGTGGCTGAGTTGAAATGGACTTTCCTGAGGATGGGTCGTAATGTGTTTTTGTGTCCATGAGGGCCTTGGAATGGGGCGGTGGCACCGGGACCCTGAAGTACTCTCGTAAGCTTTGGACATGGCTCCCATGCACAGGTTTCCTTGTGGAGATGAGATGAGTTCTGATGGGTGCCTCAGGAAAACCCCTATGCTCGTATTGGAATCAGGCTTTTGAGGACACATGCCTGTAACCCAAAGCAATGGATCCTATTATGGCCTAGGGTCCTGTCTGGTTCAATCTTCTTCTCTGGGGACATCCATCTATGGTATGAGTGGAGGTCGATTATCAGCTGGTGTCAGACAGCTTTTGTTTGTTCCGGGCGACCTACACTATTGGGATGGCCTCAGGGACTTTGGAGGTTTCTCCTAATTTGTACGATTTTGGACCATGGAATGGGCAGAATTCCCATGGATTGGTAGGCACAGTCCTAATGTGTGGCTCCAGGCGCCCAGCCTGGAGGGTGTGTGGCCCAAGACTTTGAGGACAGAAGTCTGAAAACACAAACTCAGCTTAGGTTTGGGGACGTAGGTATGGCAGGCCCAATCGACAAACCATGAGATGAAATCTTCAGGATATGAAGAAAGTGCGAGTCTGAGGCGCTTGCTCAGGCTTTTGTCTCTGGATTTTTATCAGCGATGGCCGTGGAATGTCGGGGAGGCCTCATGGGCCATGGACGAATCTTACTCCTTGAGGATTTGGCCCGATTCACAATTGCTTTTAGTCATTCTGTGGGATGGGAGGTCTCCTTTCAGGTTTGTTACCTCAGGTGTCCCACCAAAAGAGGAATTCCAAATCCAAGCCGTGGGGAAGACTGAAGGGACATCCCGAACTATGGTTAAAAGTTGGGGCCTAGGGTCATGGCAAGCACAATATGCTATCTCTTCATCCAGCCACTGAGTGTCCTTACTTGAGGACTGGGCTCAGCCTGAGGGTCACAATGTGTGTTTGTGACCAATGTGGCCTTCGAGCATGGGCGGGGCCTCATGGGCAACACTGGTTTCAACCACACTGAACGTTGGACAACATGCCAACCACAAGGTTTCTTGCCATGGGGAAGGAGTTCTGATTTCTGCATCACCTTCAACCTTGGGCAGTGATTGGAGATAAGGTCTAGGTTCTGAAACCTGGAAACCGTGGTTGGGAAGAGATGACGACCTAAGGCCACTGAGGCTCGATGTGCTCAGTGTGCGGCCAGCTGTCTGGGACGGGCCAGGGAGTCCAGGCTCAGGCTGTGTCAGAAAGGGCATTAGTGCCCTGGTCAGCCAAGGTCGGTGCAGGTTGATCCTCATTTGGGGTTACTGGGTAGCCCCAGAGGACAATGTTTTTCTTCTGGAGGGCCGGCAGAGTGCTGCATTGTAGTTCTGGATTGCCAAACTGGAGGGCTTGTGGGCCAGTAGTCTGACCACAAAAGTCTGAGAACACAAGCTAGGCTTAGGTTTCTGGGTGAGGCCATGGCAGGCACAATCTACAGACCTGAATCGAGATCTTGTGCATCTGAAGTCAGGGCGAGGATCAGACGATCGCTCAGGTTGGAGTTTCTGTCCCTGATGGCCTCTTCATGAATGGGGGGGGGCATCACGAGGCCATGGGGGTTTTCCCACGATGGGAGTTATGAGAAGCTCCAAACAGCAGAGAGTCTTCTGCAGGTCAATTGAGACCAGTTGCTTGGCTCCAGGCCAATGATTCTGAGCAGGATTCTAAGGATGGATGGCTGGGTAGCCCACCTCGCTTCTAATTGTCTCCTAGCAACAAGACAGGTTAGATCTCCTGGATCTGTGGGGAGCAACCGAGGACGCTGAGTTGAAATGGACACCCCTGGGGATGGGTCCTAATGTGCTTTTGTGTCTATGGAGACCTTGGTATGAAGAGGTGGCACTGGTGCCCTAAAGGGTTCTCCTAAACAGAGGCTTTGACACAGCTCCAACGTGCCAGTTTCCCATGTGTAGATGAGATGTTTTCTGATGGGTGAGTCAAGAAACAGCTAGATGCTGCTTTTGAAATCCAGGCCTCTGAGGAGAGATGCCTGGAAACCAAAGCAATGGATCAGATTAGTGCCTAGGGGCCTGTTCTTTCCTTTTTACCTCTCGGGACATCTGTCTATGGGTCTGAGTGCAGGTAGGTGCTCATTTGGGCTCAGATTGCCCCTGTTTTTCCTGGGAAGCCACCACTATTGGGATGGATCTGGGACTTTCGAGGTTTATCCTATTAGAAGGGTTGTGGCCATTGGAATGGGCACACACAATTCCCTTGGAGAGGGCAAGTACAGTCCTCAGGTTTGGCTCCAGGGGCCTGAGCCTGTAGGTTGTGTAGGCCAGGGCTGTTTGGACAGTTGTCTGAAAACACAAACTCGGCTTATGTTTCGGGTCATAGGTATGGCAGGACTGATCTACAGGCCATGAGGAGAACTCTTCTGGATTTGAAAGAAGGGCGAGTGTGAGGCTCCTGCTCAAGTTTTTGTCTCTGGATATCGTGTCACTCATGGTCGTGGAATTTCTGGGTGACTTCATGGGAAATGGACGACTCTTACTCTCTGGTGGTATGGCCCCGTCCAAAGAGTTTGGGGTCATTCTGTGGGCTGGAAGAAGTCCGTTTTTTTTTTTTTTGTTGTTGTTGTTTTTTTCTTGTTTAACCTCAGGTGTTCCACCAAATGATGGATTCCAGAGTAGAGCCCTGGGGGGGCGGAGCCTGGACAATCAGAAATCTGGTTAAAATTGGGGCCTAGGGACATGTCAAGCCCATTATGACATCTAATGGTCCAGCCACTGAGAGGACTTACTAGAGGAACGGACTCATGCTGAGGGTCACAATGCGTGTGTATGCCCTCGTCGCACTCAAGAATGGACGGGGCCTCAGGGTCAATGCTGGTTTCTCCTACACTGAAAGTTGGACAACGTGCAAACCACAAGGGTTCTTGCCATGGGTAAGGAGTTCTGATTTCTGCATAACATTCACCCCTGGGCAGTGATCGGAGATAAGGTCTTGGTTCTGAAACCTAAAAAGTGAGGTAGGGAAGAGATGATGACCTAAGGCCATGGCGGGGTTTATGTGCTCAGTGTGCGGTCAGCTTTCTGGGTGTTGGTCAGGAGGTCCCGGCCAGGTTTTGTTCGACAGTGCATTAGTGCCTAGGTTAGACTGTATAATTTGGTAAAGTCGAGTGCTGTGTGTGTTTACCCTCATTTAAAGTGCCTGGGCAGCTCATGAGGCAATAATTTTTTTTCTAGAGGGCAGGCAGAGTGCTGCATTGTGGGTCGGAATTGCCAAATATTAGGACTTTGGGGCCAGGAGTGTGAGGACGGAAGTGTGAGAAGACAAGCTAGACTTGGGTTTCAGGGCAAGGGCACGGCAGGGACCCCCTGCAGATCTGAACCAATATCTCATGCATCTGAAGTCAGGGCGAGGATCAGACGTTGGCTCAGGTTGGAGTTCCTGTGCATGACGGCCACTTCATGAAGGGAGCGGATCTCGGGCCCATTGAGGTTTTCCCACGTTGGGAGTTGTGGGATGCCCCCTTCAAGGATTCCTTCTGCGGGACTATTGAGACCTGTGGGACAGCTCCAGGACATCCCATATGGAATGACTACAGAGCACCATTTGCGGATGGATGCCTGGGAAGCCCGCCTCGCATTCAAATTGTCTCCTAGCAAAAAGACAGTTTTGATCTTATGGCTCTGCGGGAGCTACCGGGGTGGCTGAGTTGAAATCGACTTTCCTGAGGATGGGTCCTAATGTGTTTTTGTGTCCATGAGGGCCTTGGAATGGGGCGGTTGCACCGGCACCCTGAAGTACTCTCCTAAGCTTTGGACATGGCTCCCATGCACAGGTTTCCTTGTGGAGACGAGATGAGTTCTGATGGGTGCCTCAGGAAAACCCCTATGCTCGTATTGGAATCAGGCTTTTGAGGACACATGCCTGTAACCCAAAGCAATGGATCCTATTATGGCCTAGGGTCCTGTCTGGTTCAATCTTCTTCTCTGGGGACATCCATCTATGGTATGAGTGGAGGTCGATTATCAGCTGGTGACAGACAGCCATTGTTTGTTCCGGGCGACCTACACTATTGGGATGGCCTCAGGGATTTGGAGGTTTCTCCTAATTTGTACGATTTTGGACCATGGAATGGGCAGAATTCCCATGGATTGGTAGGCACAGTCCTAATGTGTGGCTCCATGGGCCCAGCCTGCAGGGTGTGTGGCCCAAGACTTTGAGGACAGAAGTTTGAAAAAACAAACTCAGCTTAGGTTTGGGGACTTAGGTATGGCCGGCCCGATCTACAAACCATTAGAAGAACTCTTCAGGATATGAAGAAAGTGCGAGTCTGAGTCGCTTGCTCAGGCTTTTGTCTCTGGTTTTGTATCAGCGATGGCCGTGGAATGTCGGGGAGGCCTCATGGGCCATGGACAAATCTTCCTCTCTGAGGATTTGGCCCGATTCCCAATTGCTTTTCGTCAATCTGTGGGATGGGAGGACTCATTTCAGTTTTGTTACCTCAGGTGTCCCACCAAAAGAGGAATTCCAAAGCCAAGCCGTGGGGAAGACTGAAGGGACATCCCGAACTATGGTTAAAAATTGGGGCCTAGGGACATGGCAAGCCCAATATGCTATTGCTTCATCCAGCCACTGAGTGGCCTTAATTGAGGACTGGTCTCAGCCTGAGGGTCACAATGTGTGTTTGTGACCAATGTGTCCTGCGAGCATGGGAGGGGCCTCATGGGCCACACTGGTTTCAAATACACTGAACGTTGGACAACATGCCAAACACAAGGTTTCTTGCCATGGGGAAGGAGTTCTGATTTCTCCATCACCTTCAACCTTGGGCAGTGATTGGTGATAAGGTCTATGTTCTGAAACCTGGAAACCGAGGTTGGGAAGAGATGACGACCTAAGGCCACGGAGGCTCGATGTGCTCAGTGTGCGGCCAGCTGTCTGGGACAGGCCAGGGAGTCCAGGCTCAGGCTGTGTGTGAAAGGGCATTAGTGCCCTGGTCAGCCTATGTATTTGGGGTACAGCAAAGGTCGGTGCAGGTTGATCCTCATTTGGGGTTACTGGGTAGCCCCAGAGGACAATGTTTTACTTCTAGAGGGCAGGCAGAGTGCTGCATTGTAGTTCTGGATTGCCAATCTGGAGGGCTTGTGGGCCAGTAGTCTGACCACAAAAGTCTGAGAACACAAGCGAGGCTTAGGTTTCTGGGTGAGGCCATGGCAGGCACAATCTACAGACCTGAATCGTGATCTCGTGCATGTGAAGTCAGGGCGAGGATCAGAGGATCGCTCAGCTTGGAGTTTCTGTCCCTGATGGCCCCATCATGAATGGGGGGGGGCATCACGAGACCATGAGGGTTTTCCCACGATGGGAGTTGTGAGAAGCTCCAAACTGCAGAGAGTCTTCTGAAGGACAATTGAGACCTGTTGTTTGGCTCCAGGAAAATGATTCTGAGCAGGGTTCTAAGGATGGATGGCTGCGTAGCCCACCTCGCATTCCAATTGTCTCCTAGCAACAAGACAGGTTAGATCTCCTGGATCTGTGGGGAGCTACCGAGGATGCTGAGTTGAAATGGACACCCCTGGGGATGGGTCCTAATGTGCTTTTGTGTCTATGGAGACCTTGGAATGAAGCGGCGGCACTGGGGCCCTAAAGGGTTCTCCTAAACAGATGCTTTGAAACAGCTCCAACGTGCAAGTTTCCCATGTGTAGATGAGATGTTTTCTGATGGGTGAGTCAAGAAACAGCTATATGCTGCTTTTGAAATCCAGGCCTCTGAGGAGAGATGCCTGGAAACCAAAGCAATGGATCTGATTAGTGCCTAGGGGCCTATTCTTTCCTTTTTACCTCTGGGGACATCTGTCTATGGGTCTGAGTGCAGGTAGGTGCTCAGTTGGGCTCAGATTGCCCCTGTTTTTCCTGGGAAGCCACCACTATTGAGATAGATCAGGGACTTTGGAGGTTTATCCTATTAGAAGGGTTGTGGCCATTGGAATGGGCACACACAATTCCCTTGGAGAGGGCAAGTACAGTCCTCAGGTTTGGCTCCAGGGGCCTGAGCCTGTAGGTTGTGTAGGCCAGGGCTGTTTGGACAGTTGTCTGAAAACACAAACTCGGCTTATGTTTCAGGTCATAGGTATGGCAGGACTGATCTACAGACCATGAGGAGAACTCTTCAGGATTTGAAAGAAGGGCGAGTGTGAGGCTCCTGCTCAAGTTTTTGTCTCTGGATATCGTGTCACTCATGGTCGTGGAATTTCTGGGTGACTTCATGGGAAATGGACGACTCTTACTCTCTGGTGGTTTGGCCCCGTCCAAAGAGTTTGGGGTCATTCTGTGGGCTGTAAGAAGTCCGTTTTATTTTGTTGTTGTTGTTGTTGTTTTCTTTTTTAACCTCAGGTGTCCCACCAAATGAGGGATTCCAGAGTAGAGCCCTGGGGAGGGGCGACTGGACAATCAGAAATCTGGTTAAAAATTTGGGCCTAGGGACATGTCAAGCCCATTATGACATCTAATCGTCCAGCCACTGAGAGGACTTACTAAAGGACAGGACTCATGCTGAGCGTCAATATGCGTGTGTATGCCCTCGTCCCACTCAAGAATGGGCGGGGCCTCAGGGTGAATGCTGGTTTCTCCTACACTGAACGTTGGACAACGTGCCAACCACAAGGGTTCTTGCCATGGGTAAGGAGGAGTTCTGATTTCTGCATCACATTCACCCCTGAGCCGTGATTGGAGATAAGGTCTCGGTTCTGAAGCCTTAAACCTGAGGTAGGGAAGAGATGATGACCTAAGGCCATGGCGGGGTTTATGTGCTCAGTGTGCGGTCAGCATTCTGAGTGTTGGTCAGGAGGTCTAGGCTCAGGTTGTGTTCGACAGTGCATTAGTGCCCAGGTTAGACTATATAATTTGGGTAAGGTCGAATGCTTTGTAGATTTATCCTCATTTAAGGTGCCTGGGTAGCTCATGAGGCAATAATTTTTTTTTTTTTCTAGAGGGCCGGCAGAGTGCTGCATTGTGGGTCCGGAATTGCCAAATATTAGGACTTCGGGGCCAGGAGTGTGAGGACGGAAGTCTGAGAAGACAAGCTAGACTTGGGTTTCAGGGCGAGGGTACGGCAGGTACCCCCTGCAGATTTGAACCAATATCTCATGCTTCTGAAGTCAGGGCGAGGATCAGAAGTTGGCTCAGGTTGGAGTTCCTGTGCATGACGGCCGCTTCATGAAGGGAGGGGATCTCGGGCCCATTGAGGTTTTCCCACGTTGGGAGTTGTGGGATGCCCTCTTCAAGGATTCCTTCTGCGGGACAATTGAGACCTGTTGGACAGCTCCAGGACATCCCATATGGAATGACTCCAGAGCACCTTTCGCGGAAGGATGCCTGGGAAGCCCGCCTCGCTTTCCAATTGTCTCCTAGCAACAAGACAGTTTTGATCTGATGGCTCTGCGGAAGCAACCGGGGTGGCTGAGTTGAAATGGACTTTCCTGAGGAAGGGTCCTAATTTGTTTTTGTGTCCATGAGGGCCTTGGAATGGGGCGGTGCCTCCGGCACCCTGAAGTACTCTCCTAAGCTTTGGACATGGCTCCCATGCACAGGTTTCCTTGTTGAGACGAGATGAGTTCTGATGGGTGCCTCAGGAAAACCCTGATGCTCGTATTGGAATCAGCCTTTTGAGGACACATGCCTGTAACCCAAAGCAATGGATCCTATTATGGCCTAGGGTCCTGTCTGGTTCAATCTTCTTCTGTGGGGCATCCATCTATGGTATGAGTGGAGGTCGATTATCAGCTGGTGTCAGACAGCCCTTGTTTGTTCCGGGCGACCAACACTATTGGAATGGACTCAGGGACTTTGGAGGTTTCTCCTAATTTGTACGATTTTGGACCATGAAATGGGCAGAATTCCCATGGATTGGTAGGCACAGTGCTAATGTGTGGCTCCAGGCGCCCAGCCTGGAGAGTGTGTGGCCCAAGACTTTGAGGACAGAAGTCTGAAAACACAAACTCAGCTTAGGTTTGGGGACGTAGGTATGGCAGGCCCGATCTACAAACCATGAGAAGAACTCTTCAGGATATGAAGAAAGTGCGAGTCTGAGGCGCTTGCTCAGGCTTTTTTCTCTGGATTTTGTATCAGCGATGGCCGTGGAATGTCGGGGAAGCCTCATGGGCCATGGACGAATCTTCCTCTCTGAGGATTTGGCCCGATTCCCAATTGCTTTTCGTCAATCTGTGGGATGGGAGGACTCATTTCAGTTTTGTTACCTCAGGTGTCCACCAAAAGAGGAATTCCAAAGCCAAGCCGTGGGGAAGACTGAAGGGACAACCCGAACTATGGTTAAAAATTGGGGCCTAGGGACATGGCAAGCCCAATATGCTATCTCTTCATCCAGCCACTGAGTGGCCTTACTTGAGGACTGGGCTCAGCCTGAGGGTCACAATGTGTGTTTGTGACCAATGTGGCCGGCGAGAATGGGCGGGGCCTCATGGGCCACACTGGTTTCAACTACACTGTACGTTGGACAACATGCCACCACAAGTTTTCTTGCCATGGGGAAGGAGTTCTGATTTCTGTATCACCTTCCACCCTTGGTAGTGATTGGTGATAAGGTCTAGGTTCTGAAACCTGAAAACCGAGGTTGTGAAGAGATGACGACCTAAGGCCATGGCGGCTCGATGTGCTCAGTGGGCGGCCAGCTGTCTGGGAGGGTCCAGGGGGTCCAGGCTCAGGCTGTGTCAGAAAGGGCATTAGTGCCCTGGTCAGCCTATGTGTTGGGGGTACAGCCAAGGTCGTTGCAGTTTGATCCTCATTTGCGGTTACGGGGTAGCCCCAGAGGACAATGTTTTTCTTCTGGAGGGCCGGCAGAGTGCTGCATTGTAGTTCTGGATTGCCAAACTGGAGGGCTTGTTGGCCAGTAGTCTGACGACTAATGTCTGAGAACACAAGCTAGGCTTAGGTTTCTGGGTGAGGCCATGGTAGGCACAATCTACAGACCTGAATCGAGATCTCGTGCATCTGAAGTCAGGGCGAGGATCAGACGATCGCTCAGGTTGGAGTTTCTGTCCCTGATGGCCCCTTCATGAATGGGGGGGGGCATCACGAGGCCATTGGGGTTTTCCAACGATGGGAGTTGTGAGAAGCTCCAAACAGCAGAGAGTCTTCTGCAGGACAATTCAGACCTGTTGTTTGTCTCCAGGCCAATGATTCTGAGCAGGGTTCTAAGGATGGATGGCTGGGTAGCCCACCTCGCATTCCAATTGTCTCCTAGCAACAAGACAGGTTAGATCTCCTGGATCTGTAGGGAGCAACCGAGGACGCTGGGTTGAAATGGACACCCCTGGGGATGGGTCCTAACGTGCTTTTGTGTCTATGGAGACCTTGGAATGAAGCGGTGGCACTGGGGCCCTAAAGTGTTCTCCTAAACAGAGGCTTTGACACAGTTCCAACGTGCAAGTTTCCCATGTGTAGATGAGATGTTTTCTGATGGGTGAATCAAGAAACAGCTATATGCTGCTTTTGAAATCCAGGCCTCTGTGGAGAGATGCCTGGAAACCAAAGCAATGGATCTGATTAGTGCCTAGGGGCCTGTTCTTTCCTTTTTATCTCTGGGGACAACTGTCTATGGGTCTGAGTGCAGGTAGGGGCTCTGTAGGGCTCAGATTGCCCCTGTTTTTCCTGGGAATCCACCACTATTGAGATAGATTAGGGACTTTGGAGGTTTATCCTATTAGAAGGGTTGTGGCCATTGGAATGGGCACAGATAATTCCCTTGGAAAGGGCAAGTACAGTCCTCAGGTTTGCCTCCAGGGGCCTGAGCCTGTAGGTTGTGTAGGCCAGGGCTCGTTGGACATTTGTCTGAAAACACAAACTCGGCTTATGTTTCAGGTCATAGGTATGGCAGGACTGATCTACAGACCATGAGGAGAACTCTTCGGGATTTGAAAGAAGGGCGAGTGTGAGGCTCCTGCTCAAGTTTTTGTCTCTGGATATCGTGTCATCAAGGTCGTGGAATTTCTTGGTGACTTCATGGGAAATAGACGTGTCTTACTCTCTGGTGGTTTGGCCCCGTCCAAAGAGTTTGGGTTCATTCTGTGTGCTGGAATAAGTCTGTTTTATTTTGTTGTTGTTGTTGTTGTTTTCTTTTTTAACCTCAGGTGTCCCACCAATTTATGGATTCCAGAGTAGAGCCCTGGGGAGGGGCGACTGGACAGTCAGAAATCTGGTTAAAAATTTGGGCCTAGGGACATGTCAAGCCCATTATGACATCTAAATGTCCAGCCACTTGAGGACTTACTAGAGGACAGGACTCATGCTGAGGGTCACAATGCGTGTGTATGCCCTCATCGCACTCAAGAATGGGTGGGGCCTCAGGGTGAATGCTGCTTTCTCATACACTGAACGATGGACAACGTGCCAACCACAAGGGTTCTTGCCATGGGTAGGGAGGAGTTCTGATTTCTGCATCACATTCACCCCTGGGCCGTGATTCGAGATAAGGTCTCGGTTCTGAAGCCTGAAAACTGAGGTAGGGAAGAGATGATGACCTAAGGCCATGGCGGGTTTTATGTGCTCAGTGTGCGGTCAGCTTTCTGGGTGTTGGTCAGAAGGTCCGGGCTCAGGTTGTGTTCGACAGTGCATTAGTGCCCAGGTTAGAATATATAATTTGGGTAAGTTCGAGTGCTGTGTAGATTTATACTCATTTAAGGTGTTTGGGTAGCTCATGAGGCAATAATTTTTTTTTTCTAGAAGGCCGACAGAGTGCTGCATTTGTGTCCGTAATTGCCAAATATTAGGACTTCGGGGCCAGGAGTGTGAGGACGGAAGTGTGAGAAGACAAGCTAGACTTGGGTTTCAGGGCGAGGGCACGGAAGGTACCCCCTGCAGATCTGAATTAATATCTCATGCTTCTGAAGTCAGGGCGAGGATCAGATGTTGGCTCAGGTTGGAGTTCCTGTGCATGACGGCCGCTTCATGAAGGGAGCGGATCTCGGGCCCATTGAGGTTTTCCCACGTTGGGAGTTGTGGGATGCCCCCTTCAAGGATTCCTTCTGCAGGACAATTGAGACCTGTTGGACAGCTCCAGGACATCCCATATGGAATGACTCCAGAGCACCTTTCTCGGATGGATGCCTGGGAAGCCCGCCTCGCATTCCAATTGTCTCCTAGCAACAAGACAGTTTTGATCTGATGGCTCTGCGGGAGCAACGGGGGTGGCTGAGTTGAAATGGACTTTCCTGAGGAAGGGTCCTATTTTGTTTTTGTGTCCATGAGGGCCTTGGAATGGGGCGGTGGCTCCGGCACCATGAAGTACTCTCCTAAGCTTTGGACATGGCTCCCATGCACAGGTTTCCTTGTTGAGACGAGATGAGTTCTGATGGGTGCCTCAGGAAAACCCCTATGCTTGTATTGGAATCAGGCTTTTGAGGACACATGACTATAACCCAAAGCAATGGATCCTATTATGGCCTAGGGTCCTGTCTGGTTCAATCTTCTTCTCTGGGGCATGCATCTATGGTATGAGTGGAGGTCGATTATCAGCTGGTGTCAGACAGCCCTTGTTTGTTCCGGGCGACCTACACTATTGGGATGGCCTCAGGGAATTTGGAGGTTTCTCCTAATTTGTACGATTTTGGACCATGGAATGGGCAGAATTCCCATGGATTGGTAGGCACAGTCCTAATGTGTGGCTCCAGGCGCCCAGCCTGGAGAGTGTGTGGCCCAAGACTTTGAGGACAGAAGTCTGAAAACACAAACTCAGCTCTGGTTTGGGGACGTAGGTATGGCAGGCCCGATCTACAAACCATGAGAAGAACTCTTCAGGATATGAAGAAAGTGCGAGTCTGAGGCGCTTGCTCAGGCTTTTTTCTCTGGATTTTGTATCAGCGATGGCCGTGGAATGTCGGGGAAGCCTCATGGGCCATGGACGAATCTTCCTCTCTGAGGATTTGGCCCGATTCCCAATTGCTTTTCGTCAATCTGTGGGATGGGAGGACTCATTTCAGTTTTTTTGCCTCAGGTGTCCCAACAAAAGAGGAATTCCAAAGCCAAGCCGTGGGGAAGACTGAAGGGACAACCCGAACTATGTTTAAAAATTGGGGCCTAGGGGCATGGCAAGCCCAATATTCTATCTCTTCATCCAGCCACTGAGTGGCCTTACTTGAGGACTGGGCTCAGCCTGAGCATCACAATGTGTGTTTGTGACCAATGTGGCCCGCGAGAATGGGCGCGGCCTCCTGGGCCACACTGGTTTCAACTACACTGAACGTTGGACAACATGCCAACCACAAGGTTTCTTGCCATGGGGAAGGAGTTCTGATTTCTGCATCACCTTCAACCCTGGGCAGTGATTGGAGATAAGGTCTAGGTTCTGAAACCTGAAAACCGAGGTTGGGAAGAGATGACGGCCTAAGGCCATCGCGGCTCGATGTGCTCAGTGTGCGGCCAGCTGTCTGGGATGGGCCAGGGGGTCCAGGCTCAGGCTGTGTCAGAAAGGGCATTAGTGCCCTGGTCAGCCTATGTATTTGGGGTACAGCCAAGGTCGGTACAGGTTGATCCTCATTTGGCGTTACTGGGTAGCCCCAGAGGACAATGTTTTTCTTCTGGAGGGCCGGCAGAGTGCTGCATTGTAGTTCTGGATTGCCAAACTGGAGGGCTTGTGGGCCAGTAGTCTGACGACAAAAGTCTGAGAACACAAGCTAGGATTAGGTTTCTGGGTGAGGCCATGGCAGGCACAATCTACAGACCTGAATTGAGATCTCGTGCATCTGAAGTCAGGGCGAGGATCAGACGATCGCTCAGGTTGGAGTTTCTGACCCTGTTGTCCCCTTCATGAATGGGGGGGGGCATCACGAGGCCATGGGTGTTTTCCCACGATGGGAGTTTTGAGAAGCTCCAAACTGCAGAGAGTCTTCCGCAGGACAATTGAGACCAGTTGTTTGGCTCCTGGCCAATGATTCTGAGCAGGGATCTAAGGATGGATGGCTGGGTAGCCCACCTCGCATTCCAATTGTCTCCTAGCAACAAGACAGGTTAGATCTCCTGGATCTGTGGGGAGCAACCGAGGACGCTGAGTTGAAATGGACACCCCTGGGGATGGGTCCTAACGTGCTTTTGTGTCTATGGAGACCTTGGAATGAAGCGGTGGCACTGGGGCCCTAAAGGGTTCTCCTAAACAGAGGCTTTGACATAGCTCCAACGTGCAAGTTTCCCATGTGTAGATGAGATGTTTTCTGATGGGTGAGTCAAGAAACAGCTATATGCTGCTTTTGAAATCCAGGCCTCTGAGGAGAGATGCCTGGAAACCAAAGCAATGGATCTGATTAGTGCATAGGGCCTGTACTTTCCTTTTTACCTCTGGGGACATCTGTCTATGGGTCTGAGTGCAGGTAGGTGCTCAGTTGGGCTCAGATTGCCCCTGTTTTTCCTGGGAAGCCACCACTATTGAGATGGATCAGAGACTTTGGAGGTTTATCCTATTAGAAGGGTTGTGGCCATTGGAATGGGCACACACAATTCCCATGGAGAGGGCAAGTACAGTCCTCAGGTTTGGCTCCAGGGGCCTGAGCCTGTAGGTTGTGTAGGCCAGGGCTGTTTGGACAGTTGTCTGAAAACAAAAACTCGGCTTATGTTTCGGGTCATAGGTATGGCAGGACTGATCTACAGACCATGAGGAGAACTCTTCGGGATTTGAAAGAAGGGCGAGTGTGAGGCTCCTGCTCAAGTTTTTGTCTCTGGATATCGTGTCACTCATGGTCGTGGAATTTCTGGGTGACTTCATGGGAAATGGACGAGTCTTACTCTCTGGTGGTTTGGCCCCTTCCAAAGAGTTTGGGGTCATTCCGTGGGCTGGAAGAAGTCCGTTTTCTTTTTTTATTGTTGTTTTTTTCTTTTTTAACCTCAGGTGTCCCATCAAATGAGGGATTCCAGAGTAGAGCCCTGGGTTGGGGCGACTGGACCATCAGAAATCTGGTTAAAAATTGGGGCCTAGGGACATGTCAAGCCCATTATGACATCTAATGGTCCAGCCACTGAGAGGACTTACTAGAGGACAGGACTCATGATGAGGGTCACAATGCGTGTGTATGCCCTCGTCGCACTCAAGAATGGGCGGGCCTCAGGGTGAATGCTGGTTTCTCCTACACTGAACGTTGGACAACGTGCCAACCACAAGGGTTCTTGCCATGGGTAAGGAGGAGTTCTGATTTCTGCATCACACTCACCCCTGGGCAGTGATTGGAGATAAGGTCTCGGTTCTGAAGCCTGAAAACTGAGGTAGGGAAGAGATGATGACCTCAGGCCATGGCGGATTTTATGTGCTCAGTCTGCGGTCAGCTTTCTGGGTGTTGGTCAGGAGGTCCGGGCTCAGGTTGTTTCGACAGTGCATTAGTGCCCAGGTTAGACTATATTATTTGGGTAAAGTCGAGTGCTGTGTAGGTTTACCCTCATTTAAGGTGCCTGGGCAGCTCATGAGACAATAATTTTTTTTCTAGAGGGCAGGCAGAGTGCTGCATTGTGGGTCCGGAATTGCCAAACTTGAGGGCTTCGGGGCCAGGAGTGTGAGGACGAAAGTCTGAGAAGACAAGCTAGACTTGGGTTTCAGGGCGAGGGCACGGCAGGTACCCCTGCAGATCTGAACCAATATCTCATGCATCTGAAGTCAGGGCGAGGATCAGACGTTGGCTCAGGTTGGAGTTTCTGAGCATGACGGCCGCTTCATGAAGTGAGCAGAATCTCGAGGCCATTGAGGTTTTCCCACGTTGGGAGTTGTGGGATGCCCCCTTCAATGATTCCTTCTGCGGGACAATTGAGACCTGTTGGACAGCTCCAGGACATCCCATATGGAATGACTCCAGAGCACCGTTCGCGGATGGATGCCTGGGAAGCCCGCCTCGCATTCCAATTGTCTCCTAGCAACAAGACAGTTTAGATCTGATGGCTCTGCGGAGCAACCGGTGCGGCTGAGTTGAAATGGACTTTCGTGAGGATGGGTCCTAATGTGTTTTTGTGTCCATGAGGGCCTTGGAATGGGGCGGTGGCACCGGGATCCTGAAGTACTCTGCTAAGCTTTGGACATGGCTCCCATGCACAGGTTTCCTTGTGGAGACGACATGAGTTCTGATGGGTGCCTCAGGAAAACCCCTATGCTCGTATTGGAATCAGGCTTTTAGGACATATGCCTGTAACCCAAAGCAATGGATCCTATAATGGCCTAGGGTCCTTTCTGGTTCAATCTTCTTCTCTGGGGCATGCATCTATGGTATGAGTGGAGGTCGATTATCAGCTGGTGTCAGACAGCCCTTGTTTGTTCCGGGCGAACTACACTATTGGGATGGACTCAGGGAATTTGGAGGTTTCTCCTAATTTGTACGATTTTGGACCATGGAATGGGCAGAATTCCCATGGATTGGTAGGCACAGTCCTAATGTGTGGCTCCAGGCGCCCAGCCTGGAGAGTGTGTGGCCCAAGACTTTGAGGACAGAAGTCTGAAAACACAAACTCAGCTCTGGTTTGGGGACGTAGGTATGGCAGGCCCGATCTACAAACCATGAGAAGAACTCTTCAGGATATGAAGAAAGTGCGAGTCTGAGGCGCTTGCTCAGGCTTTTTTCTCTGGATTTTGTATCAGCGATGGCCGTGGAATGTCGGGGAGGCCTCATGGGCCATGGACGAATCTTCCTCTCTGAGGATTTGGCCCGATTCCCAATTGCTTTTCGTCAATCTGTGGGATGGGAGGACTCATTTCAGTTTTTTTGCCTCAGGTGTCCCAACAAAAGAGGAATTCCAAAGCCAAGCCGTGGGGAAGACTGAAGGGACAACCCGAACTATGTTTAAAAATTGGGGCCTAGGGGCATGGCAAGCCCAATATTCTATCTCTTCATCCAGCCACTGAGTGGCCTTACTTGAGGACTGGGCTCAGCCTGAGCATCACAATGTGTGTTTGTGACCAATGTGGCCCGCGAGAATGGGCGCGGCCTCCTGGGCCACACTGGTTTCAACTACACTGAACGTTGGACAACATGCCAACCACAAGGTTTCTTGCCATGGGGAAGGAGTTCTGATTTCTGCATCACCTTCAACCTTGGGCAGTGATTGGAGATAAGGTCTAGGTTCTTAAACCTGGATACCGTGGTTGAGAAGAGATGACGACCTAAGGCCACGGAGGCTCGATGTGCTCAGTGTGCGGCCAGCTGTCTGGGACGGGCCAGGGAGTCCAGGCTCAGGCTGTGTCAGAAAGGGCATTAGTGCCCTGGTCAGCCAAGGTCGGTGCAGGTTGATCCTCATTTGGGGTTACTGGTTAGCCCCAGTGGACAATGTTTTTCTTCTGGAGGGCCGGCAGAGTGCTGCATTGTATTTCTGGATTGCCAAACTGGAGTGCTTGTGGGCCAGTAGTCTGACGACAAAAGTCTGAGAACACAAGCTAGGCTTAGGTTTCTGGGTGAGGCCATGGCAGGCACAATCTACAGACCTGAATTGAGATCTCGTGCATCTGAAGTCAGGGCGAGGATCAGACGATCGCTCAGGTTGGAGTTTCTGTCCCTGATGGCCCCTTCATGAATGGGTGGCATCACGAGGCCATGGGTGTTTTCCCACGATGGGAGTTGTGAGAAGCTCCAAACTGCAGAGAGTCTTCTGCAGGACAATTGATACCTGTCGTTTGGCTCCAGGCCAATGATTCTGAGCAGGGTTCTAAGGATGGATGGCTGGGTAGTGCTCCTCGCATTCCAATTGTCTCCTAGCAACAAGACAGGTTAGATCTCCTGGATCTGTGGGGAGCAACCGAGGACGCTGTGTTGAAATGGACACCCCTGGGGATGGGTCCTATCGTGCTTTTGTGTCTATGGAGACCTTGGAATGAAACGGTGGCACTGGGGCCCAAAAGGGTTCTCCTAAACAGAGGCTTTGAAACAGCTCCAACGTGCAAGTTTCCCATGTGTAGATGAGATGTTTTCTGATGGGTGAGTCAAGAAACAGCTATATGCTGCTTTTGAAATCCAGGCCTCTGAGGAGAGATGCCTGGAAACCAAAGCAATGGATCTGATTAGTGCCTAGTGGCCTGTTCTTTCCTTTTTACCTGTGGGGACATCTGTCTCTGGGTCTGAGTGCAGGTAGATGCTCAGTTGGGCTCAGATTGCCCCTGTTTTTCCTGGGAAGTCACCACTATTGAGATGGATCAGGGACTTTCGAGGTTTATCCTATTAGAAGGGTTGTGGCCATTGGAATGGGCACACACAATTCCCTTGGTGAGGGCAAGTACAGTCCTCAGGTTTGGCTCCAGGGGCCTGAGCCTGTAGGTTGTGTAGGCCTGGGCTGTTTGGACAGTTTTCTGAAAACACACACCCTCCAGTCTAGGGCCCCTGGAGCCACACCTCAGGATTGTTCCTGCCCTCTCAAAGGGAATTCTTCATATTCCATTGGCCACAACCATATAAATCAGGAGAAATCTCCAATGTCCCTGGGACCATACCAATATTGTAGGCCGCTTGGAACAAACAGGGGTGATCTGACACTAGCTGAGCAACTAGCTCCACACCAACTCGGAGACCGATGTCCCCAGAGAAGAACATTGAACTGGACAGGCCCCTAGGCCCTAATCAGATCCATTGCTTTGGTTTCCAGCCATCTCTTCTCTGAGGCCTGGTTTCCAATACAGCCTATGGGGTTTCCAGAGGCCCCTTCAGAGCAAGTCTTGTCTGCACATTGGAAACTTGCTCGTGGAGCTATGTCAGAACCTCAGAGGCCTTTTTTTCAATACCACCATATGGGGGTTTCCTGAGTCATCAGTCAGAACAAATGTCTTCTCCACATGGGAAACGTGCTCTTTCAAGCTGTGTCAAAACCCCCCGGCTAGGAAAATCCTTCAGGGCCCCGGTGCCACCACCTCATTCCAAGGACTCCATGGACACAATCCCACATTAGGACCCATCTGCAGGAGAGTCTATTTCAACTCAGTGCCCTTGGGTGCTCCCCTAGAGCCAGCAGATCGAACCTATCTTGTCACTAGGAGAAATTTGAATGTGAGGCGGGCTGGCTGGGCATCCATCTGTAGAAAACTACTCTGAAGTAATTCCATATGGGACCTCCTGGAGCCATCCAACAGGTCACAGCTGTCCTGCAGAAGGAATCCTTGCGCTTTGGAGCACCTCACAACTCCCATCATGGGAAAAGCTCTGTGGCCTCGTGGTGCACCGTCCCCTTCATGAAAGAGCCATCTTGGACAGAAACTCCAACCTGAGCCAACGTCTAATCCTCGCCCTGACTTCAGATGCACGAAATCTTGATTCAACTCTGCAGAGTGTGCCTGCCGAAACCCCGCCCCGAAGCAAAACCTAGCTATTGTTCTCAGACTTCGTCCTCACACTCCGAGCAAACCAGCCCTCCAGTTAGGGAATTCTGGAGAGACACAATGCAGCACTCTGACTGCCCTCCAGAAGAGAAACGTTGTCCTATGGGGCTAACCAGAAACACCAAATGAGGATCAACCTGCATGCCACTTGACTCTACCCCAATTATACAGTTTCGCTTCAGCGTTAATGCCCTGTCTTGCACAGCCTGAGGTCTGAATTCCCAACCGACACCCAGACAGCTGGCTGTACACTGAGCACATCAGACCCGCCATGGCTTTAGGTCATCATCTCTTCCCAACCTTGGTTTTCAGGCTTCAGAACCTAGACCTTATATATACTCACTACCCAGGGGTGAACGTGATGCAGAAATGAAACTCCTTCTTCCTCAAGGCAAGAAACCTTGTGGTTGGCATGTTTTCCAACGTTCAGTGTAGGAGAATCCAGTGTAGCCCATGAGTCCCCGCCCATGCTTGAGAACCGCAATGGGCACAAACACATTGGGACCCTCAGTGTGAGCCCTGTCCTCAAGTAAAGCCTCTCAGGGGCTGGACCAAGAACCCGCATTGCCATCCCTAGTCCCCCAATATTAATGAGAGGTTGAGAGGTCTAGTCACCCCTATTCAGGTCTCTGCTCTGGAACCCCTGAGGAAAAAAATATCAAAGGGTCTCCTCCATCCCCTGAATGAGCCCCAAAATTTGGGATCTGACCAAATCTTAAAAGAGAAAGAATCATCCATGGCCAAAGAGGCCATCCCGTCATTCCATGGCCACCATTGACACAAAATCTAGAGACAAAAGCCTGGAGATATGCCTCACACTTGCCCTTTGTTCATAGCCTGAAAAATTCTCCTCACGGTCTATAGATCAGGCCTGTCATACCTACGTCCCCAAACCTAAGCTGAGTTTGGGTTTTCAGATTTCTGTCCCCACTGTCCTGGCCCACACACCCTCCAGGCTGGGGCCCCTGGAGCCATGCCTCAAGACTGTGCCTGCCTTCTCCAAGCAAATTCTGCCCATTCCATTGGCCACAACCCTAAAGATTAGGAGAACACTCCAACGTCCCTGAGGCCATCCCAATAGTGTTGGCCACTCAGGGCAAACAGGGTGATCTGTCCCAAGATGAGCAACTACCTCAACTCAGACCCATAGACAGATAACCCCAGAGAAGAAGATTGAACCGGACAGGCACCTAGGACCTAATCAGATCCATTGCTTTTGATTCCAGGCATCTCTCCTCAGAGGCCTGGTTTCCAATACCAGCATATGTGTTCTTCTGGAGGTACCAGTCTGAACAAATCTCATTTCCACATGGGAAACATGCATTTTGGAGCTGTGTCACAACCTCCAGTTAAGGGAAACCTTCAGGTCCCAGCAGCCAACACCCCATTCCAAGGTCTCCATGGACACAAACCCACATTATGACCCATCCGCAGGCGAGTCCATTTCAACACATCCCCTTTGGTTGCTCCCCAAAAGAAGCAGATCGAACCTGCCTTGTCACTAGGAGACAATAGGAATGTGAGGCGGGCACTCCAGGAATCCATCCTTAGAACTCTGCACTGCCGTGGTTCCGCATGGGACTTCCTGGAGCAATCTGACCGGTCTCGACTGTCCCGTAGAAGGAATCCTTGCCGATTGGAGCAACATACAATGCCAATAGTGGGAAAGTCTCCATAGCCCCATGATACCCCCCACCATCATGAAGGGGCCATCCTGAACAGAAACTTCAACCTGAGCCTACGTCTGATCCTCGCCCTGACATCAGATGCATGAGATTTAGATTTAGCTCTACAGAGTGTGCCTGCCATGATCTTGACCCAAAACCTAAGCCTAGCTTGTGTTCTCACACTTCCTTCCTCACAATTCTGGCCCACAAGCCCTCCAGTGTGAGAATTCCGTCGCCACAATGCAGCACTCTTTCTTCCCTCCAGAAGAAAAACGTTGGCCCTGGGGCTACCCAGAAACGCCAAATGAGGATCAACCTGCATGCCACTCAACTTTACTTCAATTATACAGTCTAAGCTTGGCACTAATGCCCTGTCTGACACAGCCTGAGCCTGGACCTCCTGGATGACACCCAGAAAGGTGGTGTCACACCTAAGGACTGTGCCAGTGCTCTCCAAGGGAACTCTGCCCGTTTCATTTGCCACAACCTTACAGATTAGGAGAAACCTCCAATTCCCAAGACCAGCCCAATAGTGTTGGCCTCCCCCAACAAACATGGGTGATCTGACACAAGCGGAGCAGTGACCTCCATTCTGAATCTTAGACAGAGACACTCAGAGGAGAATATTGATAAGGACAGGCCCCTAGACCGTAATCAGATCCATTGCTTTGGATTCCAGGCATTGTTCCCCAGATGCTTGGTTTCCAATACCAGGTTGAGGGGGTTTCAGAACAAATCTCGTCTCTACATGGGAAACTTGCTCTTTGGACCTGCATCAAAACCTCAGGTTAGGAGAATTCTTCAGGGCAACAGAGCCATTGCCCCATTCCAAGGGATCCATGGACACAAATCCACATCGACTGATCCTCATGAGATTCCATTTCAATTCAGCCCCCTCGGTTGTTCCCCCAGTGACAGCAGATCAAATCCTCCTTTTCACTAGGACACAACTGGAATGCAAGTTGGACTGCCCAGGCATCCATCATTAGAACTGTGCTTTGGAGCATTTCTTATAGGACGTCCTTGATCCATCCAAAAAGTCGTGACTGTCCCGCTGACGGAATCCTTGTGGTTTGGAGCATCACACACTCACAAAGTTGGAAATCTTCCATGGTTTCCTGATGCCCCCCCCAACTTCATGAAGGGGACATCATGTACAGAAACTCCAACCTAAGCCAACATCTGATCCTCGCCCTGACTTCAGATGCACGAGATCTCATTTCAGGTCTGTAGAATGTGCCTGCCATGTCACCGCTGCGAATTCAAAGCTGAACTTGTGTTCTCAGACTTCTGTCCTAAAATACCTGGCCCACAAGCCCTGAAGTTGGCAATTCTGGAGCCAGAATGCAGCACTCTGCCTGCCCTCCAGAAGAGAATTTTTGCCCTATGGGGCCAACCAGAAACCCCAAATGAGGACCAACCTTCACATCACTCGACTGTACCCCAATTATACAGTCTAGCCTGGGGACAATGCCCTGCCTGACACAGCCTGAGCCCAGGCCTCATGATGGACACAGACATCTGGCCGCACACTAAGTGCATCGGACCCACCATGGCCTTAGGTCGTCATCTCTTACCAACCTCGGTTTTCAGGCTTCAGAATCTAGACCTTATCTCTACTCACTGCCATGCCGTGTATGTGATGCAGAAATCAGAACTCCTCCTTCCCCATGACCAGAAACCCTGTGGTTGGCATGTTGTCCAACGTGCAGTGTAGGAGAAACCAGCATGGCCCATGAGGCCTCAGACATGCTTGAGGGCTGCGATGGGCACAAACACACATTAGGATCCTAAGCATGATCCCTGGCCTCAAGTAAAGCCTCTCCGGGGATGGACCAAGAGCCCACATATGGAGATTACCATGCCCCTACTCCCCAAGCCTTAACCAGTGCTTGAGAAGTCTAGTCACCCCTACTCAGATCTCTTCTCTAGAATCCCTCCTTGGTGGGACACATGAGGTTAAAAAAAAATAGAGAAAGGACTCCTACCGTCCAAAGAATGACCGCAAACACTTGGAATTGGGCCAAATTCACAGAGAGAAATACTCGTCCATGGCTGATGAGGCCATCCTGACATTCCACGGCCACCATTGACACAAAATCCGGAGACAAAAGCCTGAAAAAGCGCCACACACTCGCCCTTTGTTCAAAGCCTGAAAAATTCTCACGGTCTGTAGATCGGGCCTGCCATACCTATGTCCCCAAACCTAAGCCACGTTTGTGTTTTCAGACTTCTGTCTCCCTTGTCCTGGCCCACACACCCTCAAGGCTTGGCCCCATGGAGCCACACCTCAGGACTGTGCCTGCCCTCTCCATGGGAATTCTGCTCATTCCTTTGGCACAACCTGACAGATTAGGAGAAACATCCGAAGTCCCTGAGGCCACCCCAATATTGTAGGATGTCCGGGACAAACAGGGACCATCTGCCACAAGCTGAGCCACTACCTCCAATCAGACCTGTAGATAGATATCCATAGAAAAGAAGATTGAACAGGACAGGCACCTAGGCCCTAAACAGATCCATTGCTTTTGTTTTCACGTATCTCTCCTCAGAGGCCTGGATTCCAATACCAGCACATGGGGGTTTCTGGAGCTACCAATCAGAACAAATCGCATGCCACATGGGAATCATGCTATATGGAACTGTGTCAAAACCTCCAGTTAGGAGAAAATTTCACGTCACTGGAGCCACCGCCCCATTCCAATGTCTCAATGGACACAATCCCACATTATGACCCATCCTCAGGAGAGGATGAGGTTTCAACTCAAACCTGGCGGTTGCTCACCCAGTGCCAGCAGATCAAACCTGCTTTGTCACTAGGAGACAATTGGAATGCGAGTTCGTTGCCCAGGTATCCGTTGTTAGAACTCTGCTCTGGAGAAATTCCTAATGGGGTGTCCTTGATCCATTCAACAGGTCTCAACTGTCCTGCAGAAGGAATCCTTGTGGTTTGCAGCATCACACACTCGCACCGTGGGAAAACCTCCATGGCCTCGTGATGCCTCCACCTTCAGGTTGAGGACATCATGGACAGAAACTCCCGTCTGATCCTCGCCCTGACTTCAGATGCATGAGATCTCAATTCAGCTCTGCAGAGTGTGCCTGCCTTTCCCTCGCTCCAAAACCTAAGCCAGCTCACGTTCTCAGACTTCCGTCCTCACACTCCTGGCACACAAGCCTTCCACTTTGGGAATTCTGGAGACAAAATGCAGCACTCTGCCTGCCCTCCAGAAGAGAGACTTTGCCCTAGGGGTCTACCCAGAAACATCAAATGAGGATCAACCTGCAATTCTCTAGACTGTACCCCAATTATACAGTCTAGCCTGGGCACTAATGCCCTGTCTGACACAGCCTGACCCCAGACCTCGTGACCGACACCCAGACACCTGGCCTCACACTGAACACATCGAACATGCCATGGCCTTAGGTCATCATCTGTTCCCAACCTTGGTCTTCAGGCTTCAGAACCTAGACATTATCTCCACTCACAACTAAGTGACGTACGTGATGCAGAAATCAGAACTTCACCTTCCCCATGACCAGAAACCTTGTGGTTGGCATGTTGTCCAACGTTCAGTATATGAGAACCCAGCATGGCCCATGAGGCCTCAGACATGCTTGAGGGCTGCGATGGGCACAAACACACATTAGGACCCTAAGAATGAACCCTGGCCTCAAGTAAAGCCTTTCCGGGGCTGGACCAAGAGCCTGCATATGGGACTTGCCATGCCCCTACTCCACCAATCCTAGCCAGAGCTTGAGAAGTCTAGTCAACCTTATTCAGAGCTCTTTTCTGGAATCCCTCTTTGGTGGGACACATAAGGTAAAAAAAAAAAAAAAAAAAAAAAAAAAAAAAAACAAGATAAAGAAAAAAAAAAGTAAGGACTCCTACCATCCAAAGAATGACCCCAAACACTTGGAATTTGGCCAAATCCACAGAGAGAAATACTCGTCCATGGTCGATGAGGCCAGCCTGACATTCCACGGCCACCATTGACACAAAATCCGGAGACAAAAACCTGAAAAAGCGCCACACACTTGCCCTTTGTTCAGAGCCCCCAAAATTATCAAGGTCTGTAGATCGGGCCTGCCATACCTATGTCCCCAAACCTAAGCCGAGTTTGTGTTTTCAGACTTCTGTCTCCATTGTCCTCACCCACACACCCTAAAGGCTGGGCCACATGGAGCCACACCTCAGGACTGTGCCTGCTCTCTCCAAGGGAATTCTGCTCATTCATTTGGCACAACCTGACAGATTAGGAGAATCATCCAAAATCTCTGAGGCCATCCCAATAGTGTAGAATGTCCTGGACATACAGGGACCCTCTGGCACAAGCTGAGCCACTACCTCCAATCAGAACCTTAGACAGATATCCATAGAAAAGAATATTGAACAAGACAGGCACCTAGGCCCTAATTGGATCCATTGCTTTTGTTTTCAGGCATCTCTCCTCAGAGGCCTGGATTCCAATACCAGCATAAGGGAGTTTCCAGAGCTACCTATCAGAAAAAATCTCGTCTCCACATGGGAATCTTGCTCTATGGAGCTGTGTCATAACCTCCAGTTAGGAGAAAACTTCAGGTCACTGGAGCCACTGCCCCATTTGAATATCTCCATGGACACAATCCCAAATTATGACCCATCCTCAGGAGAGTCCATTTCAACTAAACCCCCTCGGTTGCTACCCCAGAGCCAGCAGATTGAACCTGCCTTGTCGCTAGGAGACAATTGAAATGCGAGTTGGGCTCTTCAGGCATCCATCCTTAGAACCCTGCTCTTGTGTCGTTCCTTATGGGACATCCTTGAGCCATCCAACAGGTCTCGACTGTCCCACAGGAGTCCTTGTGCATGGACCACCTAACAACTCATATCATGGAAAGCTTCCAAGGTTACATGATGCCCCCAATCTTCATGAAGGCAGATCATGGAAAGAAACTCCAACCTGAGCCAACAGCTGATCTTCGCCTTGACTTCAGATGCACGAGATCTTGATTCAGCTCTTCAGAGTGTACCTGCTGTGCCCTCACCCCAAAACCTAAGCGTAGCTAGTGTTCTCCGACTTCCGTCCTCACTCTCCTGGACCACACGCCCTCTATTTTGGGATTTCCGATGACACAGTGCTGCACTCTGCCTGCCCTCTAGAAGAAAAATATTGCCCTATGGGTCTACCCAGAAACCTCAAATGAGGATAAACCTGCACGTCACTCAACTGTACACCAATTATATAGTCTAGCCTGTGCACTAATGCCCTGTCTGACATAACCTGAGGCCTGAATTCCCAACCGACACCCAGACAGCTTGCAGTACACTGAGAACATCAGAACCGCCATGGCCTTAGGTCGCCATCTCTTTCCAACTTCGGTTTTCAGGCTACAGAATCCTAGACCTTATCTCTACTCACTTCCCATGGGTGAACGTGATGCAGAAATCAGAACTCCTCCTTCCCTCTCGCCAGAATCTTGTGGTTGGCATCTTGTCCAACGTTCAGTGGAGGACCCCTGTAGGGCCTACAGGGGTAGTAGTAGGGCCCCTGAGGGTAGTGTAGGGTCCCTGAGGCCCTGCCTATGCTTAAGAGCTGCGGTGGGCTCAAACACACATTGGGACCCTCAGTTTGAGCCCTGTCCTCAAGTAAAGCCTCTCAGTGGCTGGACCATGAGCCCGCATATGGGGCCTGCCATGCCCCAAGTCACCCAATCTTAACCAGAGTTAGAGACATCTAGTCACCCCTACTCAGGGCTCTGCTCTGGAATCCCTCTTTGGTGGGACATTTGAGGTAAATAAACACAGAAAGGACTCCTCCCACTCACAGAATGACCCCAATCACTTGGGATTGGGCCATCCCAAGTGATTGGGGTCCAGAGAGAAAGACTCGTCCATGGCCCATGAGGCCAGCCCGACATTCCACGGCCACTATTGACACAAAATCCAGAGACATAAGCTTCAGCAAGCGTTCACACTCACCCTTAGGTCATAGCCCAAAAAATTCTCCTCATAGTCTGTAGATTGGGCCTGCCATACCTACGTCCCCAAACCTAAGCCGAGTTTGTGTTTTCAGACTTCTATCCTGACATCCCTGTCCCACACACCCTCCAGACTGAGGCCCCTGGAGCCACACCTCAGGACTGTGCCTGCCCTCTCCAAGGAAATTCTTCCCATTCCATTGGCCACAACCCTACAGATAAGGAGAAACCTCCAAAGTCCCAGAGGCCATTCCAATAGTGTAGGCCACCCAGGACAAAGAGGGGCGATCTCTCACAAGCTGAGCAACGACGACAACTCACCCGTAGACAGATAACCCAAGAGAAGAAGATTAAACTGGACTGGCCCCTAGAATGTAATTGGTTCCATTGCTTTTTTTTCTAAGCATCTCTCCTCAGAGGCCTGTTTTCCAATACCAGCATATGGGGGATTCCAGAGATACCAATCAGAACAAATCTTGTCTTCACATGGGAAACTTATCCTTTGGAGCTCTGTAAAAGCCTCCAGTTAGGAGAAACCTTCAGGTAGCCGGAGCAACCGCCCTATTCCAAGGTCTCCATGGACACATACCCGCATTATGACCATTCGGCAGGAGAGTACATTTCAACTCAGCCCCGCCGATTACTCCCCCAGAGGCAGAATATCAAACCTGCCTTGTCGCTAGGAGACAACTGGAATGCAAAGCAGACTCTCTAGGCATCCATCCATGGAATCCTGCACTGGCGCCGTTCCATATGGGATGTCCTGGAGCCTTCCAACAGGTCTTGACTGTCCCACAGAAGGAATCCTTGCAGATTGGAGCATCTCACAACTCCTATCGTGGGAAAACCTACATGGCCTCATGAGAGGCTCCCCTTTATAAAGGGGCCATCATGGACAGAAACTCCAACCTGAGCCAACTTCTGATGCATTGCTTTGGTTTCTAGGTATCTCTCCTCAGAGGCCTGGTTTCCAATATCAGAATATGGGGGTTTCCTAAGGAAACAATCAGAACAGATCTCATCTCCACATGGGAAACTTGCTCTTTGGAGCTGTGTCAATACCTCAGGTTAGGAGGATCCTTCAGGGCGCTGGCACCATGGCCCAATCCCAAGGTCTCCAAGGACACAAACTTACATTATGAACCATTCTCAGGAGAGTCCATTTCAAATCAGCCCCCTCGGCTGCTCACCCAGAGCCAGCAGATCAAACCTTCCTTGTCACTCGGAGACAGTTAGAATGGGAGGCGGGCTGCCCAGGCATCCATCCTTAGAACCCTGCTCTGGAGAACTTCTTTATGGGACGTCTTGAATCCAACCAACCTGTCTTGACTGTCTCGCAGAATGAATCCTTGTGGTTTGAAGCATCACACAATAACACTGTGAGAAAACCTCCATTTCCTCATGATGCACCACACCTTCATAAATGGGCCATCATGGACAGAAACTCCATCCTAATCCAAAGTCTGATCCTCGCCCTGAATTCAGAAGCATGAGATCTCGATTCAGCACTTGAGAGTGTGCCTGCTGGGCCTTCGCCTTGAAACCTAAGCCTATCTTGTGTTCTCAGACTTCCGTCCTCAGAATCCTGGCCAACCCCTCCAGTTTGGAAATTCTGGAGACACAATGCAGCACTCTGCCTGGCCTCCAGAAGAAAAATGTTGCCCTATAGGGCTAACCGGAAACGCCAAATGAGTAACAACCTGCATGCCACTCGACCATACCCCAATTATACAGTCTAGCCTGTGCACTAAAGCCCTGTCTGACACAGCCTGAGGGCAGACCTCCAGTCCAACACCCAGAAAGCTGGCCGTACACAGAACATATCACACCCACAATGGCTTTAGGCCATCATCTCTACCCAACCTCAATTTTCACCTTCAGAACCTAGACCTTATCTACACTCACTGCTCAGGAGTGAACGTGATGCAAGAATCAGGACTTCTCCTTCACCATGGCAAGAAACCTTGTGGTTGGCATGTTGTCCAACGTTCATTGTAGGAGAAAGCAGCATGGACTATGAGGTCCCACCTATCCCTGAGGGCCACAATTTGCACAAACACATATTGTGACCCTCAGCGTGAGCCTTATTTTCTTGTGAAGCCTCTTAGTGACTGGAACAACAGCCCACATATGGGGCTGGCCAAGCCCCTAGACACCCAATCTCAACCAGAGTTCGAGATGTCTAGTCACCCGACTCAGGGCTCTACTCTGGAATCCCTCTTTGGTGGGACACCTGAGGTAAAAAAAAAAAAATACAGAAAGGACTTTTCCCATCCACAGAATGATCCCAACCCCTTGGGATCAGGCCAAATCACCAGAGAAAGAATTGTCCATGGCCCTTGAGGACACCCCGACATTCCACGGCCACCGTTGACACAAAATCCAGGGACAAAAGCCTGAGCAAGTGCCACATACTCGCCCTTTGTTCATAGCCCGGAAAATTCTCACGGTCTGTAGATCGAGCCTTCATACATACATCCCCAAACATAAGCTGAGTTTGTGTTTTCAAACTTCTGTCCCCACAGTTCTGGCCCACACACCATCCAAGCTGGGGCCCCTGGAGCCACACCTCAGGACTGTGGCTTCCCTCTCCAGGGGAATTCTGCCATTTCCATTGGCCACAACCTTATAGATTAGGAGAAACCTCCAAACTCCCCGAGGCCATTTGAATAGTGTTGGCTGCCCAGGACACACAGGGATGATTTTCACAAGTTAGGAAACTACCTCCACTCAGACCCAGAGACAGATATCCCCATAGAATAAGATTGAACTGGACAGGCACTTAGGCCCTAATCAGATCCATTGCTTTTGATTCCAGTCATCTCTCCTCAGAGGCTGGTTTCCAATACCAGCATATGGGAGATTCCTTAGGCACTCATCAAAACAATTCTCTTCTCTACATAGGAAACATACTCTTTAGAGCTCCATCAAAACCTCCGGTTATGAACATCCCTCAAGGCCCCGGTTCAAGCACCCCATTCCAAGGTCTACATGGACACAAATGCACATTATGACCCATCCTCAACTCACCCATTTCAACACACCCGCCTCGGTTGCTCCCCTAGATCCAGCAGATCGAACTTGCCCTGGCGCTATGAGACACCTGGAATGGGAAGCAGGCTGCTCAGGCATCCATCCTTAGAACCCTGCTCTGGATAACTTCCTTATGGGATGTACTGGAGCCATCCAACAGGTCTCGACTGTCCCACAGAAGGAATCATTGTGGTTTGGAGCATCTCACAATTCCCATCGTGGGAAAACCTCCATGTCCTCGTGACACCCTCCCCTTTATGAGGGGCTGTCATGGACAGAAACTTCGACCTAAGCCAACGTCTGATCCTAGCTCTGTCTTCAGGTATACAGGATCTCGAATCATCTCTGCAGAGGGTGCCTGCCGTCCCCTCACCCCGTAATCTAAGTCTGGCTTGTATTCTCAGAATTTTTCCCTCACACTCCTGGCCCACAAGCCTTCCAGTTTGGGAATTCTGGAGCCACTATGTGGCACTGTGTCTTCCCTCCAGAAGAAAACGTTGCCCTCTGGGGCTACCCAGTAACCACAAATGAGTACCATCCTGCACGAAACTCGACTGCACCCCAATGATACAGTCTAGCCTGGGCACTAATTCCCTGTCTGCCACAGCCTGAGCCTGCACCTCCCAACCCACACTCAACAGCTGGCCGAACACTGAGCACCTCAGCCACACCATGGCCTTAGGTCTTCATCTCTTCCCAACCTCAGTTTTCAGGCTTCAGAACCTAGACCTTAAATCCAATCACAGTCCAGGAGTGAAAGTGTTGCAGAAATTACAACTCCTTCTTCCCCATGGCCAGAAAACTTGTGGTTGCCATATTGTGCAACGTTCCCTGTAGGAGAAACCAGCATGGTACATTAGGCCACGCCCTGACTTGAGGGGCTCCTTGGGCACAAAAACACATTGTGAAACTCAGTGTGAGACCATTCCTCAAGGAAGGCCTCTCAGTGTCTGGACCAAGAGCCCACATATGGGGCTAGCCATGTTCTTAGGTCCCAATGTTAACCAGAGGTCTGGTTGTCCAGTCGCCCCTCCCCAGGACTCTGCTCTGGAATCCCTCTTTTGGTGGTCCACCTTAGGTTAAAAAAAATAATAATAATAAGAAAATAAACAAAAAAACAAGAAAGGCCTCCTCCCTTCCCACAGAATGACCCCAAACTCTTGGGATCGGGTCAAATCCCCAGAAAGGGAGCCTCATCGATGGCCCATGAGGACACCCCGACATTCCATGGCAATCGGTGACACATTTCCAGAAAAAAAAAAAAAAAGCATGAGCCAGCACCTCACATTCGCCCTTTGTTCATATCCCAAAGAGTTCTCCTCACGGTCAATAGATCGGGCCGGCCATACCTACATCCCCCAACCTAAGTGGAGTTTGTGTTTTCAGACTTTTGTCCAAATAGCCCAGGACCACACACGCTCCACACTTGGGTCCCTGGAGCCACACCTCAGGACTGTGCTTCCCTTTCAAGGGAATTCTTCCCATTCCATTGGCCACAACCTTGCAAATGAGGAAAAACCTCCAAAGTCACCGAGGCCATCCCATTAGTGTAGGCCGCCCAGGACAAACAGGGTTGATCTCAAACCAGCTGAGCAACTACCTCCACTCAGACAACAGATGTCCCCAGAGAAGAATATTGAACCGAACAGGCCCCTAGGCCCTAATCAGATCCATTGCTTTGGTTTTTAGGCATCTCTCCTCAGAGGCCTCGTTTCCAATACCAGCATATGGTGGTTTCCTGAGGCACCAATAAGAACAAATCTCGTCTCCCCATGGAAAACTTGCTCATTGGAGCTTTGTCATAACCTCTGGTTAGGAGAATCCTTCAGGGCCCTGGTGCCACTGCCCCATACCAAGGTCTCCATGGACTCAAACCAACATTAAGACCATCCTCAGGAAAGTCCATTTCAACTCAGCCCCCTCTGTTGCTACCCCAAGCCAGCAGATCAAACGTTTCTTGTTGCTAGGAGACAATTGGATTGTGAGGCTGGCTGCCCAGGCATCCATACTTAGAACCCTGTTCTGGAAAAATACCTTATAAGACGTCCTGGAGCCATCCAACAAATCTTAATTGTCCCACAGAAGGAATCCTTGCGGTTTGGAGCATCTCACAACTCCAATAGTGGGAAAACCCCCATGGGCTCATAATGTACCCCCTTCATGAAGGGGCCAACATGGACAGAAACTCAAACCTGAGCCAAAGTCTGATCCTCGACCTGACTTCAGACGCATGAGATCTCAATTCAGCTCTGCAGAGTGTGCCTGCCATGTCCTTGCCCAGAAACCTAAGCCTAGCTTGTGTTCTCAGACTTCCGTCACACTCTCCTCGCCCACAAGCCCTCCAGTTTGGGAATTCCGAAGCCACAATGCAGCACTCTGCCTGCCCTCCAGAAGAAAAACTTTGCCCTATGCTTCTAATAAGAAACCCCAAATGATTTTCTAATGCATGCCACTCGATTGTAAAGCAATTATACAGCCCACCCTGTATTCTAATGCCCTATCTGGCAAGCCTGAGACAAGACATCCCAAACGACACCCAGACAGCTGGCCCCAACATGGACACATAGGACCCGCTATGGCTGTAGGTCGTCATCTCTTCCCAACCTCGGTTTTCAGGCTTCAGAACCTAGACCTTATCTCCAATCACTGCCCAGGGTGAACGTGATGCAGAAATTAGAATTCCTCCTTCCCCATGGCCTGAAACCTTGTGGTTGGCATGTTGTCCAACGTTCAATGTGGGAAAACCTGCATTGTCCGAAAGGCCACGCCAGTGCTTGAGGGCCGCCTAGGGCACAGACATGCATTGTAACCTGCAGCGTGAGTCCCGTATTAAAGTAATGCCTCTCAGTGGCTGGACCAAGATCCTGCATATGGGGCTTGTCATATCCATAGGCCCCCAGGCTTAACCCGAGGGCGAGTATTCCAGTTGTCAGTACCCACTGCTATGCTCTAGAATCCCTCTACTGGGGGGACATATGAGGCAGAAAACAGGACACTTCCCTTCCCACAGAATGACCCCAAACACTTGGGGGCTGGACAAACTACCAGAGAGGGAGACTTCTACGACCCATGAGGTAACTCCTACATTAAACGGCCATTGTTGACAAAACATCCAGAGACAAAAGCCTGAGCGACTGCCTCCCTCTCACCCTTCTTTCATATCCAGAGGAGCTCCCCTCATGGCCTGTAGATCAGGCCTGCCATAACCTCGGCCCCAAACCTGAGCTGAGTTAGGGTTTTTGGATGTCTGTCTGCACAGCCATGGCCCACACAGCCTCCAGGCTGGGGTCTCTGGAGCCACACCACAGAACTGTGCCTGCTCTCTCCTAAGAAACTGCCCATTCCATTGGCCACAACTCTACAAAATAGTAGAAACCTCAAGGTCCCCAAGGACATCCCACTACCGCAAGCCGCACTGGACAAATAGGGGCATTATGACACAAGCTGAGCAACTACTACCTCCATGCAGACACACAGACAGATATCCGCAGAGACAGAAGATTGAACCAGACAGGCCCCTAGGCCCTATTATGAACTCTTGCTTTGGTGTCCAGGTATCACTCCTCAGAGGCCTGGGTTCGAAGACCAGCATACGGGGCTTTCCTGAGGCACCAGACAAAAGACCTCTCATCTCCACATGGGAAGCTTCCTTGTTGGAGTTGTGTCAAGCCCTTTGGGTTGGAGAATCCTGCAGAGTCCCTTAGCTACTGCCACATTCCAAGGTCTCCATGGCCACCAACCCACATTATGACTCATCCTCAGGAAAGTCCATTTAAACTCAGCCTTCTGGGTAGCTCACCCAAGAGCCCGCAGATTGAGCGTGCCTTGTCTCCACCAGGCAATGGGAAGGTGAGTTGGCGTTCTCGGCATCCATGCTTAGGCCCCTACTCTCGAGTCTTTCTGTATGGGGCATCAAAGGACCATCCAATAGTACTCGACTGTCCTGAAGAAGGAAACTTTGAAGTTTGGAGCAGCTCACAACTCCCAGCGTAGGGAAACCTCCCTGGCCTCATGACGCCCCCACCCCCTTCAGGAAGGGGCCGTCATGGACACAAACTCCAGCTTGAGGCAACATCTGATACTCGCCCTGACCTCACCTGCAGGAGATCTCGATTCAGCCTCTGCAGAGTGGGCCTGCCATGCTCTTGGCCCTAAAACTCATGCTAGCTTGTGTTTTCAGACTTCCTTCCTCACAATCCTGGCCACACCCCTCCAGTTTGGCAATTCTGGAGACACAATGCAGCACTCTGCCTGCCCTCCAGAAGAAAAATGTTGCCCTATAGGGCTAACCGGAAACGCCAAATGAGTAACAACCTGCATGCCACTCGACCATACCCCAATTATATAGTCTAGCCTGTGCACTAAAGCCCTGTCTGACACAGCCTGAGGGCAGACCTCCAGTCCAACACCCAGACAAATGGCCATACACAGAGCATATCACACCCACAATGGCTTTAGGCCATCATCTCTACCCAACCTCAGTTTTCACCTTCAGAACCTAGACCTTATTTCCACTCCCTGCTCAGGAGTGAACGTGATGCAAGAATCAGAACTTCTCCTTCGCCTTGTCAAGTAACCTAGTGGTTGGCATGTTGTCCATTGTTCATTGTAGGAGAAAGCAGCATGGACTATGAGGCCCCACCTATCCCTGAGGGCCACAATTTGCACAAACACACATTGTGACGCTCAGCATGAGCCCTATCCTCATGTAAAGCCTCTTAGTGACTGGAACAACAGCCCACATATGGGGCTTGCCAAGCCCCTAGTCACCCAATCTCAACCAGAGTTCGAGATGTCTAGTCACCCCTACTCAGGGCTCTACTCTGGAATCCCTCTTTGGTGGGACACCTGAGGTAAAAAAAAAATATATATATATATATATATATATATATATATATATATATATATATATAATATATATATATACAGAAAGGACTCTTCCAATCCACAGAATGATCCCAACCCCTTGGGATCAGGCCAAATCACCAGAGAAAGATTTGTCCATGGCCCTTGAGGACACCCCGACATTCCACGGCCACCGTTGACACAAAATCCAGACACAAAAGCTTGAGCAAGCGCCACATACTCGCCCTTTGTTCATAGCCTGGAAAATTCTCACGGTCTGTAGATCGAGCCTTCATACATACATCCCCAAACCTAAGCTGAGTTTGTGTTTTCAGACTTCTGTCCCCACAGTCCTGGCCCACACACCATCCAAGCTGGGGCCCCTGGAGACACACCTCAGGACTGTGGCTTCGCTCTCCAGGGGAATTCTGCCATTTCCATTGGCCACAACCCTATAGATTAGGAGAATCCTCCAAACTCCCCGAGGCCATCCCAATAGTGTTGGCTGCCCAGGACAAACAGGAATGATCTTTCACAAGTTAGGAAACTACCTCCACTCAGACCCAGAGACAGATATCCCCATAGAATAAGATTGAACTGGACAGGCACTTAGGCCCTAATCAGATCCATTGCTTTTGTTTCCAGTCATCTCTCCTCTGAGGCCTGGTTTCCAATACGAGCATAAGGGGATTACTGAGGCACTCATCAGAAAAATCTCGTCTCCACATAGGAAATGTACTCTTTGGAGCTCTATAAAAACCTCTGTTTAGGAGAATCTTTCAGGGCCCCGGATCAAGCGCCCCATTTCAAGGTCTCCATGGACTTAAACCCACATTATGATCTATCCTCGGGAGCGTCCATGTCAACTCAACCCCCTTGGTTTCTCCCCCAGGGCCTGCAGATCAAACCTGCCTTGTCGCTAGGAGACAACTAGAATGGGAGGTGGGCTGCCTAGGCATCAATCCTTAGAACCCTACTCTGGAGTCATTCCATATGGGACATCCTAGAGCCATCCAACAGGTCTCAAGTGTTCCACAGAAGGAATCTTTGCAGTCTGGAGCATCTCAGAACTCCCATTGTGGGAAAATCTACATGGCCTCTTGAGATGCTCCACTTTATAAAGTGGCCATCATGGACAGAAACTCCAACCTGAGCAAACGTCTGATATTCGCCCTGACTTCAGGTGCATGAGATCATGATTCAGCTCTGCAGAGTGTGCCTTCTGTGCCCTCACCCCAAAAACGAAGCCTAGCTTGTGTTCTCAGACTACAGTCCTCACACCCCTGGCCCAAAAGCCCTACAGTTTGGCAATACTGGGGCCACAATGCAGCACTCTGCCTGCCCTCCCAGAGAAAAAACGTTGCCTTATGGAACTACCTAGAGACCCGAATGAGGATCAATTGAACGCCACTCGACTGCACCCCAAATATACAGTCTACCCTGTCTAATGCCTTGTCTGACACAGCATGAGCCCACACCTCCAGACCTACGCTGAACAGCTGGCCGCACACTGAGCTCATTGGACCCAACAGGTCCTTAGGTCTTCATCTCTTCCCAACCTCGGTTTTCGGGTTTCAGAACCTAGACCTAAACTCCAATCACTGTCCAGGGGTTAACGTGATGCAGAAGTCACAACTCTTCCTTCGCCATGGCCAGAAACCTTGTGGTTGGCATATTCTCCAACGTTCAGTGTAGGAGAATCCAGCGTGGCCCATGAGGCCCTTCCCATGCTTGAGGGCCTTGTTGGCATAAATAGGCATTGTGACCCTCAGCATGAGCCCTGTCCTCAAGGAAGGCATCTCAGTGTCTGAATCAAGAGCCCACATATTGGACTTGCCATGCCCCTAGGCCCCCAAACTAAAACAGTGGTGGGGTTGTCCAGTTGTCCCTCCCGAGGACTCTGCTCTGGAATCCCTCCTTTATTGGGACACATGAGGTACAAAAAATAAAATAAAATAAAATAAAAAACAGAAAGGACTCCTCCCATCCCACAGAACATACCCAAACTCTTGGGATTGGGTCAAATCCTCAGAGAAGGAAAGCCGTCCACAACCCATGAGGCCACGCCAGCATTCCACCCACATTGTTGACACAAATCCAGAGACAAAATCTGAGCAAGCACCTCAAACTCACACTTTTTCATATCCTGAAGTGTTATTACGGTCTGTAGATTGGGCATGCCATAACTATGTCCCCAATCCTAAGCGGAGTTTGTGTTTTCAGCTTTTTGCTCAACAGGCCTGGCCCACACACCCACAAGGTTGGGCCCCTAGAGCCAAACTCAGAAATTTGCCTGCCCTCTCCAGGGGATTTCTGCCCATTCCATTGACCACAACCCTATAGATTAGGAGAAACTCCAAAGTCCCGAGGCCATTCCAATATTATAGGTCGCCCAGGACAAACAGGGGCGATCTGACACAATCTGAGCAACTACCTCACCTCAGATACTTAGACACGTATCCCCAGCAAAGAGATTGAACCGGACAGGCACCTAGGCTCTAATCATATCCATTGCTTTTGTTTCCAGTCATCTCTCCTCAGAGACCTGGTTTCCAATACCAGCATATGGGAGATTCCTTAGGCACTCATCAAAACAATTCTCTTCTCTACATAGGAAACATACTCTTTAGAGCTCCATCAAAACCTCCGGTTATGAACATCCCTCAAGGACCCGGATCAAGACCCCATTCCAAGGTCTCCATGGACACAAATGCACATTATGACCCATCCTCAACTCACCCATTTCAACACACCTGCCTCGGTTGCTCCACTAGATCAGGCAGATCGAACTTGCCTTGGCTCTATGAGACACCTGGAATGGGAGGCAGGCTGCCCAGGCATCCATCCTTAGAACCCTGCTCTGGATAACTTCCTTATGGGATGTCCTGGAGCCATCCACCAGTCTCACCTGTCCCACAGAAGGAATCATTGCGGTTTGGAGCATCTCAAAATTCAAATCGTGGGAAAACCTCCATGTCCTCGTGACACCCTCCCATTTATTAAGGGGCCGTCATGGACAGAAACTCCGACCTAAGCCAACGTCTGATCCTAGCTCTGTCCTCAGGTATACGGGATCTCGAATCATCTCTGCAGAGGGTGCCTGCCGTCCCTTCACCCCGAAATCTAAGTCTGGCTTGTGTTCTCAGAATTTTTTCCTCACACTCCTGGCCCACAAGCCTTCAAGTTTGGGAATTCTGGAGCTAGTATGTGACACTGTGTCCTCCCTCCAGAAGAAAAACGTTGCCCTCTGGGGCTACCCAGTAACCACAAATGAGTACCATCCTGCACGAAACTCGACTGCACCCCTTTATACAGTCTAGCCTGGGCACTAATTCCCTGTCTGCCACAGCCTGAGCCTGCACCTCCCAACCCACACCCAACAGCTGGCCGAACACTGAGCACATCAGACACACCATGGCCTTAGGTCTTCATCTCTTCCCAACCTCAGTTTTCAGGCTTCAGAACCTAGACGTTAAATCCAATCACAGTCCAGGAGTGAAAGTGTTGCAGAAATTAGAACTCCTTCTTCCCCATGGCCAGAAAACTTGTGGTTGCCATATTGTGCAACGTTCCCTGTAGGAGAAACCAGCATGGTACATTAGGCCACGCCCTGACTTGAGGGGCTCCTTGGGCACAAAAACACATTGTGAAACTCAGTGTGAGACCATTCCTCAAGGAAGGCCTCTCAGTGTCTGGACCAAGAGCACAAATATGGGGCTTGCCATGTTCTTAGTTCCCAATGTTAACCAGAGGTCTGGTTGTCCAGTTGCCCCTCCCCAGGACTCTGCTCTGGAATGCCTCTTTTGGTGGTCCACCTGAGGTAAAAAAAAAAAAAAACAAAAAACAAACAAAAAACAAACAAAAATAAACAAAAAAAAAAACAGAAAGACCTCCTCCCTTCCGACAGAATGACCCCAAACTCTTGGGATCGGGTCAAATCCCCAGAAAGGGAGCCTCATCGATGGCCTATGAGGACACCCCGACATTCAATGGCAATCGGTGACACATTTCGAGAAAAAAAAAAAAAAAGCATGAGCAAGCACCTCACATTCGCCCTTTGTTCATATCCCGAAGAGTTCTCCTCACGGTCTATAGATCGGGCCAGCCATACCTACATCCTCCAACCTAAGTGGAGTTTGTGTTTTCAGACTTTTGTCCAAATAGCCCTGGACCACACATGCTCCACACTTGGGTACCTGGAGCCACACCTCAGGACTGTGCTTCCCTTTCAAGGGAATTCTTCCCATTCCATTGGCCACAACCTTGCCAATTAGAAAAAACCTCAAAAGTCACCGAGGCCTTCCCAATAGTTTAGGCCGCCCAGGACAAACAGGGGTGATCTCAATCCAGCTGAGCAACTACCTCCACTCAGACAACAGATGTCCCCAGAGAAAAATATTGATCCGGACAGGCCCCTAGGCCCTAATCAGATCCATTGCTTTGGTTTCCAGGCATCTCTCCTCAGAGGCCTCGTTTCCAATACCAGCATATGGTGGTTTCCTGAGGCACCAATAAGAACAAATCTCGTCTCCCCATGGAAAACTTGCTCATTGGAGCTTTGTCATAACCTCTGGTTAGGAGAAACTTTCAGGGCCCTGGTGCCACTGCCCCATACCAAGGTCTCCATGGACTCAAACCAACATTAAGACCATCCTCAGGAAAGTCCATTTCAACTCAGCCCCCTCTGTTGCTACCCCAAGCCAGCAGATCAAACGTTTCTTGTTGCTAGGAGACAATTGGAATGTGAGGCTGCTGCCCAGGCATCCATACGTAGAACCCTGTTCTGGAAAAATACCTTATAAGACGTCCTGGAGCCATCCAACAAATCTTAATTGTCCCACAGAAGGAATCCTTGCGGTTTGGAGCATCTCACAACTCCAATAGTGGCAAAACCCCCATGGCCTCATAATCCCCCCTCTTCTTGAAGGGGCCAAAATGGAAAGAAACTCAAACCTGAGCCAAAGTCTGATCCTCGACCTAACTTCAGACGCATGAGATCTCAATTCAGCTCTGCAGAGTGTGCCTGCCATGCCCTTGCCCCGAAACCTAAGCCTAGCTAATGTTCTCAGCTTCCGTCGTCACTCTACTGGCCCACAAGCCCTCCAGTTATGGAATTCCGAAGCCACAATGCAGCACTCTGCCTGCCCTCCAGAAGAAAAACTTTGCCCTATGCTTCTAATAAGAAACCCCAAATGATTTTCTAATGCATGTCACTCGATGGTAAAGCAATTATACAGCCTACCCTGTATACTAATGCCCTGTCTGGCACAGCCTGAGACAAGACATCCCAAACGACACCCAGACAGCTGGCCCCAACCTGGACACATAGGACCCGCTATGGCTGTAGGTCGTCATCTCTTCCCAACCTCGGTTTTCTGGCTTCAGAACCTAGACCTTATCTCCAATCACTGCCCAGGGGTGAACGTGATGCAGAAATTAGAATTCCTCCTTCCCCATGGCCAGAAACCTTGTGGTAGGCATGTTGTCCAACGTTCAATGTGGGAAAACCTGCATTGTCCAAAAGGCCACGCCAGTGCTTGAGGGCCGCCTAGGGCACAGACATGCATTGTGACCTGCAGCGTGAGTCCCGTATTAAAGTAACGCCTCTCATGGCTGGACCAAGATCCTGCATATGGGGTTGTCATATCCATAGGCCCCCAGGCTTAACCCGAGGGCGAGTCTTCCAGTTGTCAGTACCCACTGCTATGCTCTAGAATCCCTCTACTGGGGGGACACATGAAGCAGAAAACAGGACACTTCCCTTCCCTCAGAATGACCCCAAACGATTGGGGGCTGGACAAACTACCAGAGAGGGAGACTTCTACGACCCATGAGGCAACTCCTACATTAAACGGCCATTGTGGACAAAACATCCAGAGACAAAAGCCTGAGCGACTGCCTCCCTCTCAACCTTCTTTCATATCCAGAGGAGCTCCCCTCATGGACTGTAGATCAGGCCTGCCGTAACCTCGGCCCCAAACCTGAGCTGAGTTAGGGTTTTTGGATGTCTGTCTGCACAGCCATGGCCCACACAGCCTCCAGGCTGGGGTCTCTGGAGCCACACCACAGAACTGTGCCTGCTCTCTCCTAAGAAACTGCCCATTCCATTGGCCACAACTCTACAAAATAGTAGAAACCTCAAGGTCCCCAAGGACATCCCACTACCGCAAGCCGCACTGCACAAATAGGGGCATTATGACACAAGCTGAGCAACTACTACCTCCATGCATTCACACAGACAGATATCCGCAGAGACAGAAGATTGAAAAAGACAGGCCCCTAGGCCCTATTATGAACTCTTGCTTTGGTGTCCAGGTATCACTCCTCAGAGGCCTGGGTTTGAAGACCAGCATACGGGGCTTTCCTGAGGCACCAGACAGAAGACCTCTCATCTCCACATGGGAAGCTTCCTTGTTGGAGTTGTGTCAAGCCCTTCGGGTTGGAGAATCCTGCAGAGTCCCTTAGCTACTGCCACATTCCAAGGTCTCCATGGCCACCAACCCACATTATGACTCATCCTCAGGAGAGTCCATTTAAACTCAGCCTTCTGGGTAGCTCACCCAAGAGCACGCAGATTGAGCGTGCCTTGTCTCGACCAGGCAATGGGAAGGTGAGTTGGCGTTTCTCGGCATCCATGCTTAGGCCCCTGCTCTTGAATCTTTCTGTATGGGGCATCCTGGAACCAACCAATAGTACTCGACTGTCCTGAAGAAGGAAACTTTGAAGATTGGAGCAGCTCACAACTCCCAGCGTAGGGAAACCTCCCTGGCCTCATGACGCCCCCACCCCCTTCAGGAAGGGGCCGTCATGGACACAAACTCCAGCTTGAGGCAACATCTGATACTCGCCCTGACCTCACCTGCAGGAGATCTCGATTCAGCCTCTGCGGAGTGGGTCTGCCATGCTCTTGGCCCCAAAACTCATGCTAGCTTGTGTTTTCAGACTTCCTTCCTCACAATCCTGGCCACACCCCTCCAGTTTGGCAATTCTGGAGACACAATGCAGCACTCTGCCTGCCCTCCAGAAGAAAAATGTTGCCCTATAGGGCTTACCGGAAACGCCAAATGAGTAACAACCTGCATGCCACTCGACCATACCCCAATTATACAGTCTAGCCTGTGCACTAAAGCCCTGTCTGACACAGCCTGAGGGCAGACCTCCAGTCCAACACCCAGACAGCTGGCCGTACACAGAGCATATCACACCCACAATGGCTTTAGGCCATCATCTCAACCCAACCTCAGTTTTCACCTTCAGAACCTAGGCCTTATCTCCACTCACTGCTCAGGAGTGAACGTGATGCAAGAATCAGATCTTCTCCTTCGCCTTGGCAAGAAACCTAGTGGTTGGCATGTTGTCCAATGTTCATTGTAGGAGAAAGCAGCGTGGACTATGAGGCCCCACCTAACCCTGAGGGCCACAATTTGCACAAACACACATTGTGACCGTCAGCGTGAGCCCTATCCTCATGTAAAGCGTCTTAGTGACTGGAACAACAGCCCACATATTGGGCTTGCCAAGCCCCTAGTCCCCCAATCTCAACCAGAGTTCGAGATGTCTAGTCACTCCTACTCAGGGCTCTACTCTGGAATCCCTCTTAGGTGGAACACCTGAGGTAAAAAAAAAAAAAAAAAAAGGACTATTCCCATCCACAGAATGATCCCAACCCCTTGGGATCAGGCCAAATCAACAGAGAAAGAATTGTTCATGGCCCTTGAAGACACCCCGACATTCCACGGCCACCTTTGACACAAAATCCAGAGACAAAAGCTTGAGCAAGCGCCACATACTCGCCCTTTGTTCATAGCCCGGAAAATTCTCACTGTCTGTAGATCGAGCCTTCATACATATAACCCCAAACCTAAGCTGAGTTTGTGTTTTCAGACTTCTGTCCCCACAGTCCTGGCCCACACACCATCCAAGCTGGGGCCCCTGGAGACACACCTCAGGACTGTGGCTTCCCTCTCCAGGGGAATTCTGCCATTTCCATTGGCCACAACCCTATAGATTAGGAGAATCCTCCAAACTCCCCGAGGCCATCCCAATAGTGTTGGCTGCCCAGGACAAACAGGAATGATCTTTCACAATTTAGGAAACTACTTCCACTCAGACCCAGAGACAGATATTCCCATAGAATAAGATTGAACTGGACAGGCACTTAGGCTCTAATCAGATCCATTGCTTTTGTTTCCAGGCATCTCTCCTCAGAGGCCTGGTTTCCAATACCAGCATACGGGGGATTACTGAGGCACTCATCAGAAAAATCTCATCTCCACATAGGAAATGTACTCTTTGGAGCTCTATAAAAACCTCTGTTTAGGAGATCTTTCAGGGCCCCGGATCAAGCACCCCATTCCAAGGTCTCCATGGACTTAAACCCGCATTATGATCTATTGTCGGGAGAGTCCATGTCAACTCAACCCCCTTGGTTTCTCCCCCAGGGCCTGCAGATCAAACCTGCCTTGTTGCTAGGAGACAACTAGAATGGGAGGCGGGCTGCCCAGGCATCCATCCTTAGAACCCTACTCTGCAGTCGTTCCACATGGGACATCCTAGAGCCATCCAACAGGTCTCAAGTGTCCCACAGAAGGAATCTTTGCAGTCTGGAGCATCTCACAACTCCCATTGTGGGAAAATCTACATGGCCTCTTGAGACGCTCCACTTTATAAAGGGGCCATCATGGACAGAAACTCCAACCTGAGCAATCGTCTGATATTCACCCTGACTTCAGGTGCATGAGATCTTGATTCAGCTCTGCAGAGTGTGCCTTCTGTGCACTCACCCCCAAAACTAAGCCTAGCTTGTGTTCTCAGACTACCGTCCTCACACCCCTGCCCCCAAAGCCCTACAGATTGGCAATACTGGGGCCATAATGCAGCACACTGCCTGCCCTCCAGAAGAAAAACGTTGCCTTATGGAGCTACCTAGAAACCCGAATAAGGATCAACTGAACGCCACTCGACTGCACCCCAAATATACAGTCTACCCTGTCTAATGCCTTGTCTGACACAGCATGAGCCCACACCTCCAGACCTACGCTCAACAGCTGGCCACACACTGAGCTCATTGGACCCATCAGGTCCTTAGGTCTTCATCTCTTCCAACCTCAGTTTTCAGGTTTCAGAACCTAGACCTAAACTCCAATCACTGTCCAGGGGTGAACGTGATGCAGAAATCACAACTCTTCTTTCGTTATGGCTGGAAACCTTGTGGTTGGCATATTCTCCAACTTTCAGTGTAGGAGAATCCAGCGTGGCCCATGAGGCACTTCCCATGCTTGAGGGCCTTGTTGGGCACAAATAGGCATTGTGACCCTCAGCATGAGCCGTGTCCTCAAGGAAGGCCTATCAGTGTCTGAATCAAGAGCCCGCCTTTTGGACTTGCCATGCCCCTAGGCCCTCAAACATAAACAGAGGTGGGGATATCCAGTTGTCCCTCCCAAGGACTCTGCTCTGGAATCCCTCTTTTATTGGGACACTTGAGGTACATAAAATAAAATATAAAATAAAATAAAATAAAAAACAGAAAAGACTCCTCCCATTCCACAGAATGTACCCAAACTCTTGGGATCGGGTCAAATCCTCAGAGAAGGAAAGCCATCCACAACCCATGAGGCCACGCCAGCATTCCACCCACATTGTTGACACAAATCCAGAGACAAAACCTGAGCAAGCACCTCAAACTCACCCTTTTTCATATCCCTAAGTGTTATCACAGTCTGTAGATTGGGCGTGCCATACCTATGTCCCCAGCCTAAGCGGAGTTTGTGTTTTCAGACTTTTGTCCCCACAGGCCTGGCCCACACACCCTCAATGCTGGGCCCCTAGAGCCAAACTCAGAACTGTGCCTGCCCTCTCCAGGGGATTTCTGCCCATTCCATTGGCCACAACCCTATAGATTAGGAGAAACTCCAAAGTCCCGAGGCCATCCCAATATTATAGGCTGCCCAAGACAAACAGGGGCGATCTGACACAAGCTGAGCAACTACATCCCCTCAGATCCTTAGACACGTATACTCAGGAAAGAGTTTGAACCGGACAGGCACCTAGGCCCTAATCATATCGATTGCTTTTGTTTCCAGTCATCTCTCCTCAGAGGCCTGGTTTCCAATACCAGCATATGGGAGATTCCTTAGGCACTCATCAAAACAATTCTCTTCTCTACATAGGAAACGTACTCTTTAGAGCCCATCAAAACCTCCGGTTATGAACATCCCTCAAGGCCCCGGATCAAGCACCCCATTCCAAGGTCTACATGGACACAAATGCACATTATGAGCCATCCTCAACTCACCCATTTCAACACACCCGCCTCGGTTGCTCCCCTAGATCCAGCAGATCGAACTTGCCTTGGCGCTATGAGACACCTGGAATGGGAGGCAGGCTGCCCAGGCATCCATCCTGAGAACCCTGCTCTGGATAACTTCCTTATGGGATGTCCTGGAGCCATCCAACAGGTCTCGACTGTCCCACAGAAGGAATCATTGCGGTTTGGAGCATCTCACTATTCCCATCGTGGGAAAACCTCCATGTCCTCGTGACACCGTCCCCTTCATGAAGGGGCGTCATGGACAGAAACTCAGACGTAAGCCAACGTCTGATCCTAGCTCTGTCTTCAGGCATACGGGATCTCGAATCATCTCTGCAGAGGGTGCCTGCTGTCCCGACACCCCGAAATCTAAGTCTGGCTTGTGTTCTCAGAATTTTTTTCTCACACTCCTGGCCCACAAGCCTTCCAGTTTGGGAATTCTGGAGCCACTATGTGGCACTGTGTCTTCCCTCCAGAAGAAAAACGTTGCCCTCTGGGGCTACCCAGTAACCACAAATGAGTACCATCCTGCACGAAACTCGACTGCACCCCAATGATACAATCTAGCCTGGGCACTAATTCCCTGTCTGCCACAGCCTGAGCCTGCACCTCCCAACCCACACTCAACAGCTGGCCGAACACTGAGCACATCAGCCACACCATGGCCTTAGGTCTTCATCTCTTCCCAACCTCAGTTTTCAGGCTTCAGAACCTAGACCTTAAATCCAATCACAGTCCAGGAGTGAAAGTGTTGCAGAAATTAGAACTCCTTCTTCCCCATGGCCAGAAAACTTGTGGTTGCCATATTGTGCAACGTTCCCTGTAGGAGAAACCAGCATGGTACATTAGGCCACGCCCTGACTTGAGGGGCTCCTTGGGCACAAAAACACATTATGAAACTCAGTGTGAGACCTATCATCAAGGAAGGCCTCTCAGTGTCTGGACCAAGAGCCCACATATGGGGCTTACCATGTTCTTAGGTCCCAATGTTAACCAGAGGTCTGGTTGTCCAGTCGCCCCTCCCCAGGACTCTGCTCTGGAATCCCTCTTTTGGTGGTCCACCTTAGGTAAAAAAAAAAAATAATAATAATAATAAAATAAACAAAAAAACAAGAAAGGCCTCCTCCCTTCCCACAGAATGACCCCAAACTCTTGGGATCGGGTCAAATCCCCAGAAAGGGAGCCTCATCGATGGCCCATGAGGACACCCCGACATTCCATGGCAATCGGTGACACATTTCCAGAAAAAAAAAAAAAAAAAAAAAAGGATGAGCCAGCACCTCACATTCGCCCTTTGTTCATATCCCAAAGAGTTCTCCTCACGGTCTATAGATCGGGCCGGCCATATCTACATCCCCCAACCTAAGAGGAGTTTGTGTTTTCAGACTTTTGTCCAAATAGCCCTGGACCACACACGCTCCACACTTGGGTCCCTGGAGCCACACCTCAGGACTGTGCTTCCCTTTCAAGGGAATTCTTCCCATTCCATTGGCCACAACCTTGCAAATGAGGAAAAACCTCCAAAGTCACCGAGGCCATCCCAATAGTGTAGGCCGCCCAGGACAAACAGGGGTGATCTCAAACCAGCTGAGCAACTAGCTCCACTCAGACAACAGATGTCCCCAGAGAACAATATTGAACCGGACAGGCCCCTAGGCCCTAATCAGATCCATTGCTTTGGTTTTTAGGCATCTCTCCTCAGAGGCCTCGTTTCCAATACCAGCATATGGTGGTTTCCTGAGGCACCAATAAGAACAAATCTCGTCTCCCCATGGAAAACTTGCTCATTGGAGCTTTGTCATAACCTCTGGTTAGGAGAATCCTTCAGGGCCCTGGTGCCACTGCCCCATACCAAGGTCTCCATGGACTCAAACCAACATTAAGACCATCCTCAGGAAAGTCCATTTCAACTCAGCCCCCTCTGTTGCTACCCCATGCCAGCAGATCAAACGTTTCTTGTTGCTAGGAGACAATTGGAATGTGAGGCTGGCTGCCCAGGCATCCATACTTAGAACCCTGTTCTGGAAAAATACCTTATAAGATGTCCTGGAGCCATCCAACAAATCTTAATTGTCCCACAGAAGGAATCCTTGCGGTTTGGAGCATCTCACAACTCCAATAGTGGGAAAACCCCCATGGGCTCATAATGTACCCCCTTCATGAAGGGGCCAACATGGACAGAAACTCAAACCTGAGCCAAAGTCTGATCCTCGACCTGACTTCAGACGCATGAGATGTCAATTCAGCTCTGCAGAGTGTGCCTGCCATGTCCTTGCCCCGAAACCTAAGCCTATCTTGTGTTCTCAGACTTCCGTCCTCACTCTCCTGGCCCAAAAGCCCTCCAGTTTGGGAATTCCGATGCCACAATGCAGAACTCTTCCTGCCCTCCAGAAGAAAAACTTTGCCCTATGCTTCTAATAAGAAACCCCAAATGATTTTCTAATGCATGCCACTCGATTGTAAAGCAATTATACAGCCTACCCTGTATACTAATGCCCTGTCTGGCACAGCCTGAGACAAGACATCCCAAACGACACCCAGACAGCTGGCCCCAACCTGGACACATAGGACCCGCTATGGCTGTAGGTCGTCATCTCTTCCCAACCTCGGTTTTCAGGCTTCAGAACCTAGACCTTATCTCTAATCACTGCCCAGGGGAGAACGTGATTAAGAAATTACAATTCCTCCTTCCCCATGGCCAGAAACCTTGTGGTTGGCATGTTGTCCAACGTTCAATGTGGGAAATTCTGCTTTGTCCGAAAGGCCACGCCAGTGCTTGAGGGCCGCCTAGGGCACAGACATGCATTGTGACCTGCAGCGTGAGTACCGTATTAAAGTAACGCCTCTCAGTGGCTGGACCAAGATCCTGCATATGGGGTTGTCATATCCATAGGCACCCCGGCTTAACCAGAGGGCGAGTATTCCAGTTGTCAGTACCCACTGCTATGCTCTAGATTCCCACTACAGGGGAGACACATGAAGCAGAAAACAGGACACTTCCCTTCCCACAGAATGACCCCAAACACTTGGGGGCTGGACAACTACCAGAGAGGGAGTCTTCTACGACCCATGAGGCAACTCCTACATTAAACGGCCATTGTGGACAAAACATCCAGATACAAAAGCCTGAGTGACTGCCTCCCTCTCACCCTTCTTTCATATCCAGAGGAGCTCCCCTCATGGACTGTAGATCAGGCCTGCCGTAACCTCGGCCCCAACCCTGAGCTGAGTTAGGGTTTTTGGATGTCTGTCTGCACAGCCATGGCCCACACAGCCTCCAGGCTGGGGTCTCTGGAGCCACACCACAGAACTGTGCCTGCTCTCTCCTAAGAAACTGCCCATTCCATTGGCCACAACTCTACAAAATAGTAGAAACCTCAAGGTCCCCAAGGACATCCCACTACCGCAAGCTGCACTGGACAAATTGGGGCATTATGACACAAGCTGAGCAACTACTACCTCCATGCATTCACACAGACAGATATCCGCAGAGACAGAAGATTGAAAAAGACAGGCCCCTAGGCCCTATTATGAACTCTTGCTTTGGTGTCCAGGTATCACTCCTCAGAGGCCTGCGTTCGAAGACCAGCATACGGGGCTTTCCTGAGGCACCAGACAGAAGACCTCTCATCTCCACATGGGAAGCTTCCTTGTTGGAGTTGTGTCAAGCCCTTTGGGTTGGAGAATCCTGCAGAGTCCCTTAGCTACTGCCACATTCCAAGGTCTCCATGGCCACCAACCCACATTATGACTCATCCTCAGGAGAGTCCATTTAAACTCAGCCTTCTGGGTAGCTCACCCAAGAGCCCGCAGATTGAGCGTGCCTTGTCTCGACCAGGCAATGGGAAGGTGAGTTGGCGTTTCTCGGCATCCATGCTTAGGACCCTGCTCTCGAGTCTTTCTGTATGGGGCATCCTGGAACCATCCAATAGTACTCGACTGTCCTGAAGAAGGAAACTTTGAAGTTTGGAGCAGCTCACAACTCCCAGCGTAGGGAAACCTCCCTGGCCTCATGACGCCCCCACCCCCTTCATGTAAGAGCCGTCATAGACACAAACTCCAGCTTGAGGCAACATCTGATACTCGCCCTGACCTCACCTGCAGGAGATCTCGATTCAGCCTCTGCAGAGTGGGCCTGCCATGCTCTTGGCCCCAAAACTCGTGCCTGCTTGTGTTTTCAGACTTCCTTCCTCACAATCCTGGCCACACCCCTCCAGTTTGGCAATTCTGGAGACACAATGCAGCACTCTGCCTGCCCTCCAGAAGAAAAATGTTGCTCTATAGGGGTAACTGGAAATGACAAATGAGTAACAACCTGCATGCCACTCGACCATACCCCAATTATACAGTCTAGCCTGTGCACTAAAGCCCTGTCTGACACAGCCTGAGGGCAGACCTCCAGTCCAACACCCAGACAGCTGGCCGTACACAGAGCATATCACACCCACAATGGCTTTAGGCCATCATCTCAACCCAACCTCAGTTTTCACCTTCAGAACCTAGGCCTTATCTCCACTCACTGCTCAGGAGTGAACGTGATGCAAGAATCAGAACTTCTCCTTCGCCTTGGCAAGAAACCTAGTGGTTGGCATGTTGTCCAATGTTCATTGTAGGAGAAAGCAGCGTGGACTATGAGGCCCCACCTAACCCTGAGGGCCACAATTTGCACAAACACACATTGTGACCGTCAGCGTGAGCCCTATCCTCATGTAAAGCGTCTTAGTGACTGGAACAACAGCCCACATATTGGGCTTGCCAAGCCCCTAGTCCCCCAATCTCAACCAGAGTTCGAGATGTCTAGTCACTCCTACTCAGGGCTCTACTCTGGAATCCCTCTTAGGTGGAACACCTGAGGTAAAAAAAAAAAAAAAAAAGGACTATTCCCATCCACAGAATGATCCCAACCCCTTGGGATCAGGCCAAATCAACAGAGAAAGAATTGTTCATGGCCCTTGAAGACACCCCGACATTCCACGGCCACCTTTGACACAAAATCCAGAGACAAAAGCTTGAGCAAGCGCCACATACTCGCCCTTTGTTCATAGCCCGGAAAATTCTCACTGTCTGTAGATCGAGCCTTCATACATATAACCCCAAACCTAAGCTGAGTTTGTGTTTTCAGACTTCTGTCCCCACAGTCCTGGCCCACACACCATCCAAGCTGGGGCCCCTGGAGACACACCTCAGGACTGTGGCTTCCCTCTCCAGGGGAATTCTGCCATTTCCATTGGCCACAACCCTATAGATTAGGAGAATCCTCCAAACTCCCCAAGGCCATCCCAATAGTGTTGGCTGCCCAGGACAAACAGGAATGATCTTTCACAATTTAGGAAACTACTTCCACTCAGACCCAGAGACAGATATTCCCATAGAATAAGATTGAACTGGACAGGCACTTAGGCTCTAATCAGATCCATTGCTTTTGTTTCCAGGCATCTCTCCTCAGAGGCCTGGTTTCCAATACCAGCATACGGGGGATTACTGAGGCACTCATCAGAAAAATCTCATCTCCACATAGGAAATGTACTCTTTGGAGCTCTATAAAAACCTCTGTTTAGGAGATCTTTCAGGGCCCCGGATCAAGCACCCCATTCCAAGGTCTCCATGGACTTAAACCCGCATTATGATCTATTGTCGGGAGAGTCCATGTCAACTCAACCCCCTTGGTTTCTCCCCCAGGGCCTGCAGATCAAACCTGCCTTGTTGCTAGGAGACAACTAGAATGGGAGGCGGGCTGCCCAGGCATCCATCCTTAGAACCCTACTCTGCAGTCGTTCCACATGGGACATCCTAGAGCCATCCAACAGGTCTCAAGTGTCCCACAGAAGGAATCTTTGCAGTCTGGAGCATCTCACAACTCCCATTGTGGGAAAATCTACATGGCCTCTTGAGACGCTCCACTTTATAAAGGGGCCATCATGGACAGAAACTCCAACCTGAGCAATCGTCTGATATTCACCCTGACTTCAGGTGCATGAGATCTTGATTCAGCTCTGCAGAGTGTGCCTTCTGTGCACTCACCCCCAAAACTAAGCCTAGCTTGTGTTCTCAGACTACCGTCCTCACACCCCTGCCCCAAAAGCCCTACAGATTGGCAATACTGGGGCCATAATGCAGCACACTGCCTGCCCTCCAGAAGAAAAACGTTGCCTTATGGAGCTACCTAGAAACCCGAATAAGGATCAACTGAACGCCACTCGACTGCACCCCAAATATACAGTCTACCCTGTCTAATGCCTTGTCTGACACAGCATGAGCCCACACCTCCAGACCTACGCTCAACAGCTGGCCACACACTGAGCTCATTGGACCCATCAGGTCCTTAGGTCTTCATCTCTTCCAACCTCAGTTTTCAGGTTTCAGAACCTAGACCTAAACTCCAATCATTGTCCAGGGGTGAACGTGATGCAGAAATCACAACTCTTCCTTCGTTATGGCTGGAAACCTTGTGGTTGGCATATTCTCCAACTTTCAGTGTAGGAGAATCCAGCGTGGCCCATGAGGCACTTCCCATGCTTGAGGGCCTTGTTGGGCACAAATAGGCATTGTGACCCTCAGCATGAGCCGTGTCCTCAAGGAAGGCCTATCAGTGTCTGAATCAAGAGCCCGCCTTTTGGACTTGCCATGCCCCTAGGCCCTCAAACATAAACAGAGGTGGGGATATCCAGTTGTCCCTCCCAAGGACTCTGCTCTGGAATCCCTCTTTTATTGGGACACTTGAGGTACATAAAATAAAATATAAAATAAAATAAAATAAAAAACAGAAAAGACTCCTCCCATCCCACAGAATGTACCCAAACTCTTGGGATCGGGTCAAATCCTCAGAGAAGGAAAGCCATCCACAACCCATGAGGCCACGCCAGCATTCCACCCACATTGTTGACACAAATCCAGAGACAAAACCTGAGCAAGCACCTCAAACTCACCCTTTTTCATATCCCTAAGTGTTATCACGGTCTGTAGATTGGGCGTGCCATACCTATGTCCCCAATCCTAAGCGGAGTTTGTGTTTTCAGACATTTGTCCCCACAGGCCTGGCCCACACAGCCTCAAGGCTGGGCCCCTAGAGCCAAACTAAGAACTGTGCCTGCCCTCTCCATGGGATTTCTGCCCATTCCATTGGCCACAACCCTATAGATTAGGAGAAACTCCAAAGTCCTGAGGCCATTCCAATATTATAGGCTGCCCAGGACAAACAGGGGCGATCTGACACAAGCTGAGCAACTACATCCCCTCAGATCCTTAGACACGTATCCACAGGAAAGAGATTGAACCGGACAGGCACCTAGGACCTAATCATCTCGATTGCTTTTGTTTCCAGTCATCTCTCCTCAGAGGCCTGGTTTCCAATACCAGCATATGGGAGATTCCTTAGGCACTGATCAAAACAATTCTCTTCTCTACATAGGAAACGTACTCTTTAGAGGCCATCAAAACCTCCGGTTATGAACATCCCTCAAGGCCCCGGATCAAGGACCCCATTCCAAGGTCTACATTGACACAAATGCACATTATGACCCATCCTCAACTCACCCATTTCAACACACCCACCTCGGATGCTCCCCTAGATCCAGCAGTCGAACTTGCCTTGGCGCTATGAGACACCTGGAATGGGAGGCAGGCTGCCCAGGCATCCATCCTTAGAACCCTGCTCTGGATAACTTCCTTATGGGATGTCCTGGAGCCATCCCACAGGTCTCGACTGTCCCACAGAAGGAATCATTGCGGTTTGGAGCATCTCACAATTCCCATCGTGGGAAAACCTCCATGTCCTCGCGACACCGTCCCCTTCATGAAGGGGCGTCATTAACTGAAACTCCGACTTAAGCCAACGTCTGATCCTAGCTCTGACTTCAGGCATACGGGATCTCGAATCATCTCTGCAGAGGGTGCCTGCCGTCCCCTCACCCCGAAATCTAAGTCTGGCTTGTGTTCTCAGAATTTTTTTCTCACACTCCTGGCTCACAAGCCTTCCAGTTTGGGAATTCTGGAGCCACTATGTGGCACTGTGTCTTCCCTCCAGAAGAAAAACGTTGCCCTCTGGGGCTACCCAGTAACCACAAATGAGTACCATCCTGCACGAAACTCGACTGCACCCCAATGATACAGTCTAGCCTGGGCACTAATTCCCTGTCTGCCACAGCCTGAGCCTGCACCTCCCAATCCACACTCAACAGCTGGCCGAACACTGAGCACATCAGCCACACCATGGCCTTAGGTCTTCATCTCTTCCCAACCTCAGTTTTCAGGCTTCAGAACCTAGACCTTAAATCCAATCACAGTCCAGGAGTGAAATTGTTGCAGAAATTAGAACTCCTTCTTCCCAATGGCCAGAAAACTTGTGGTTGCCATATTGTGCAATGTTCCGTGTAGGTGAAACCAGCATGGTACATTAGGCCACGCCCTGACTTGAGGGGCTCCTTGGGCACAAAAACACATTGGAAACTCAGTGTGAGACCTATCCTCAAGGAAGGCCTCTCAGTGTCTGGACCAAGAGCCCACATATGGGGCTTGCCAGGTTCTTAGGTCCCAATGTTAACCAGAGGTCTGGTTGTCCAGTCGCCCCTCCCCAGGACTCTGCTCTGGAATCCCTCTTTTGGTGGTCCACCTTAGGTAAAAAAAAAATAATAATAATAATAAAAAAAATAAACAAAAAAACAAGAAAGGCCTCCTCCCTTCCCACAGAATGACCCCAAACTCTTGGGATCGGGTCAAATCCCCAGAAAGGGTGCCTCATCAATGGCCCATGAGGACACCCCGACATTCCATGGCAATCGGTGACACATTTCCAGAAAAAAAAAAAAAAAGCATGAGCCAGCACCTCACATTCGCCCTTTGTTCATATCCCGAAGAGTTCTCCTCACGGTCTATAGATCGGGCCGGCCATACATACATCCTCCAAACTAAGTGGAGTTTGTGTTTTCAGACTTTTGTCCAAATAGCCCTGGACCACACACGCTCCACACTTGGGTCCCTGGAGCCACACCTCAGGACTGTGCTTCCCTTTCAAGGGAATTCTTCCCATTCCATTGGCCACAACCTTGCAAATGATGAAAAACCTCCAAAGTCACCGAGGCCATCCCATTAGTGTAGGCCGCCCAGGACAAACAGGGGTGATCTCAAACCAGCTGAGCAACTACCTCCCCTCAGACAACAGATGTCCCCAGAGAAGAATATTGAACCGGACAGGCCCCTAGGCCCTAATCAGATCCATTGCTTTGGTTTTTAGGCATCTCTCCTCAGAGGCCTCGTTTCCAATACCAGCATATGGTGGTTTCCTGAGGCACCAATAAGAACAAATCTCGTCTCCCCATGGAAAACTTGCTCATTGGAGCTTTGTCATAACCTCTGGTTAGGAGAATCCTTCAGGGCCCTGGTGCCACTGCCCCATACCAAGGTCTCCATGGACACAAACCAACATTAAGACCATCCTCAGGAAAGTCCATTTCAACTCAGCCCCCTCTGTTGCTACCCCAAGCCAGCAGATCAAACGTTTCTTGTTGCTAGGAGACAATTGGAATGTGAGGCTGGCTTCCCAGGCATCCATACTTAGAACCCTGTTCTGGAAAAATACCTTATAAGACGTCCTGGAGCCATCCAACAAATCTTAATTGTCCCACAGAAGGAATCCTTGCGGTTTGGAGCATCTCACAACTCCAATAGTGGGAAAACCCCCATGGGCTCATAATGTACCCCCTTCATGAAGGGGCCAACATGGACAGAAACTTAAACCTGAGCCAAAGTCTGATCCTCGACCTAACTTCAGACGCATGAGATGTCAATTCAGCTCTGCAGAGTGTGCCTGCCATGTCCTTGCCCCGAAACCTAAGCCTAGCTTGTGTTTTCAGACTTCCGACCTCACTCTCCTGGCCCACAAGCCCTCCAGTTTAGGAATACCGATGCCACAATGCAGCACTCTGCCTGCCCTCCAGAAGAAAAACTTTGCCCTATGCTGCTAATAAGAAACCCCAAATGATTTTCTAATGCATGCCACTTGATTGTAAAGCAATTATACAGCCTACCCTGTATACTAATGCCCTGTCTGGCACAGCCTGAGACAAGTCATCCCAAACGACACCCAGACAGCTGGCCCCAACCTGGACACATAGGACCCGCTATGGCTGTAGGTCGTCATCTCTTCCCAACCTCGGTTTTCAGGCTTCAGAACCTAGACCTTATCTCCAATCACTGCCCAGGGGTGAACGTGATGCAGAAATTAGAATTCCTCCTTCCCCATGGCCAGAAACCTTGTGGTTGGCATGTTGCCCAACGTTCAATGTGGGAAATTCTGCATTGTCCGAAAGGCCACGCCAGTGCTTGAGGGCCGCCTAGGGCACAGACATGCATTGTGACCTGCAGCGTGAGTACCGTATTAAAGTAACGCCTCTCAGAGGCTGGACCAAGATCTTGCATATGGGGCTTGTCATATCCGTAGGCCCCCAGGCTTAACCAGATGGCGAGTATTCCAGTTGTCAGTACCCACTGCTATGTGCTAGATTCCCTCTACAGGGGGGACACATGAAGCAGAAAACAGGACACTTCCCTTCCCACAGAATGACCCCAAACACTTGGGGGCTGGACCAACTACCAGAGAGGGAGACTTCTACGACCCATGAGGCAACTCCTACATTAAACGGCCATTGTGGACAAAACATCCAGATACAAAAGCCTGAGCGACTGCCTCCCTCTCACCCTTCTTTCATATCCAGAGGAGCTCCCCTCATGGACTGTAGATCAGGCCTGCCGTAACCTCGGCCCCAACCCTGAGCTGAGTTAGGGTTTTTGGATGTCTGTCTGCACAGCCATGGCCCACACAGCCTCCAGGCTGGGGTCTCTGGAGCCACACCACAGAACTGTGCCTGCTCTCTCCTAAGAAACTGCCCATTCCATTGGCCACAACTCTACAAAATAGTAGAAACCTCAAGGTCCCCAAGGACATCCCACTACCGCAAGCCGCACTGGACAAATAGGGGCATTATGACACAAGCTGAGCAACTACTACCTCCATGCAGACACACAGACAGATATCCGCAGAGACAGAAGATTGAACCAGACAGGCCCCTAGGCCCTATTATGAACTCTTGCTTTGGTGTCCAGGTATCACTCCTCAGAGGCCTGCGTTCGAAGACCAGCATACGGGGCTTTCCTGAGGCACCAGACAGAAGACCTCTCATCTCCACATGGGAAGCTTCCTTGTTGGAGTTGTGTCAAGCCCTTCGGGTTGGAGAATCCTGCAGAGTCCCTTAGCTACTGCCACATTCCAAGGTCTCCATGGCCACTAAACCACATTATGACTCATCCTCAGGAGAGTCCATTTAAACTCAGCCTTCTGGGTAGCTCACCCAAGAGCCCGCAGATTGAGCGTGCCTTGTCTCGACCAGGCAATGGGAAGGTGAGTTGGCATTCTCGGCATCCATGCTTAGGCCCCTGCTCTCGAGTCTTTCTGTATGGGGCATCAAGGGACCATCCAATAGTACTCGACTGTCCTGAAGAAGGAAACTTTGAAGTTTGGAGCTGCTCACAACTCCCAGCCTAGGGAAACCTCCCTGGCCTCATGACGCCCCCACCCCCTTCATGTAAGGGCCGTCATAGACACAAACTCCAGCTTGAGGCAACATCTGATACTCGCCCTGTCCTCACCTGCAGGAGATCTCGATTCAGCCTCTGCAGAGTGGGCCTGCCATGCTCTTGGCCCCAAAACTCGTGCTACCTTGTGTTTTCAGACTTCCTTCCTCACAATCCTGGCCACACCCCTCCAGTTTGGCAATTCTGAAGACACAATGCAGCACTCTGCCTGCCCTACAGAAGAAAAATGTTGCCCTATAGGGCTAACCGGAAACGCCAAATGAGTAACAACCTGCATGCCACTCGACCATACCCCAATTATACAGTCTAGCCTGTGCACTAAAGCCCTGTCTGACACAGCCTGAGAGCAGACCTCCAGTCCAACACCCAGACAGCTGGCCGTACACAGAGCATATCACACCCACAATGGCTTTAGGCCATCATCTCTACCCAACCTCAGTTTTCACCTTCAGAACCTAGACATTATCTCCACTCACTGCTCAGGAGTGAACGTGATGCAAGAATCAGAACTTCTCTTTTGCCTTGGCAAGAAACCTAGTGGTTGGCATGTTGTCCAATGTTCATTGTAAAAGAAAGCAGCATGGACTATGAGGTCCCACCTATCCCTGAGGGCCACAATTTGCACAAACACACATTGTGACCCTCAGCGTGAGCCCTATCCTCATGTAAAGCCTCTTAGTGTGTGGCCAGAGGAATAGACACAGTTTCCCAGGAGACAGCAGGCACGGTCCTGTTGTATGGCTCCAGAGGACCAAGCCTAGAGGCTGTGGTTGCCAGGGTTGTGGGGACAGATGTCTGAAAAAGCAACTTGGCTCAGCTATGGGCCTAGGTAATGGCAGGCCTTATCTCCAGTCCGTGAGGGGAGATCCTCTGGATATCAAAGGAGGGCAAGTGGGAGGCAGTCGCTCAGGCTTTTGTCTCTGGGTGTTGCGTTCACAGTGGCCGTTCAGGGTAGGGGTTGCTTCAGGGGCCGAGGCAGAGCCTTCCTCTCGGGGGATAGTCCAAGCTCCCTTGTGTTTGGGTTCATTCTGTGGGAAGGGAAAAGTACTGTTTTCTGCCACAGCGAACCCCCCAGTAGAGGGACTCTAGAGCACAGCAGTGGGTTCCCTCAACTGGAATACACACCATCAAGGTTGTCCTGGGTGCCTATGGGCAAGGCAAGCCACATATGCGGGCTCATGGTCCAGTCACTGAGAGGCGTTACTTGAATAAGGTACTCACGTTGTGGGTCATTATGTGTGTTTGTGCCCAAGGCGGCCCTCACGCATGGGCGTGGCCTCAGGGGCCATGCCGTTTTCTCCTACACTGAAGGGTTGACTCACTGCCAGCAGCAAATTTCTTGCCATGGGGATGAGGGGTTCTGACTTGTGCATCAGGTTCCCCCCTGTGCAGTGATTGGAGATAAGGTCTAGGTTCCGATGACTGAAAACCGAGTTTGGGAATGGATGGTGTCCTAAGACAGTGGCGGGTCCAATGTGCTGGGTGTGCAGCCAGCTGTGTTGGTGTCTGTTGGAAGGTCTGGGCTCAGGGTATTTGCGACAGACCATCAGTGTTTAAGGTAGCCTATGCAATTGGGGTGTTGCCATGGGCCAAGCAGTTTGATCCTCATTCGGGGTTCCTGGGCAGCACCATAGACAATGTTTTTCTCCTGGGAGGAAGGCAGAGTGCTTCATTGTGGCCCCAGAATTCCCAGTAGGGAGGGTATGTGGGCCAGGAGTGTGAGGACGGATGTCTGAAAACACAAGCTAGGGTGAGGATTGGAGCCAAGGGCAGAGCAGGCCCACTCTGCAGAGGCTGAATCAAAATCTTCTGCATCTGAAGTCAGGCTGAGTATCAGACGTTGGCTGAGGCTGGAGTATGTGTCCATGATGGCACTTTCATGAAGCGGGGGCCTCATGAGGCCAAGGAAGTTTTCCCACACTGAGTTTGGAGGTTGCCCCAAACCACAAGGTTTCATTCTGCGGGACATTCGAGTCCTGTTGCATGGCTCCAGGATATACCATATGGAAGGACTGGAGAGCAGGGTTCGAAGGATGGATCCCTGTACAGCATGCCTCGCATTCCCATTGGCCATTAGCGACAAGATATGTTTGATCTGCTGCCTCTGGGGCACACTACCCAGGGGGCAGAGTTGAAATGGCCTCTCCTGAGGATGCGTCATAATATGCGTTTTGGTCCATGGAGACCTTGGAATGTGCTGGTAGTTCAGTGGCCCTGCGAAACTCTCCTAACTGAAGAATTTGATACATCCCCAGTAAGAAAGCTCCCCATGTGGAGACGAGAGAGGTTTGGTTGTGTGCCTCGGAAAAGCCCCGTGTGCTGGTCTACGAAAACAGTCCTCTGAGGACGGACACATGGAAACCAAAGCTAAGGTTCAGATTAGGCCCTGGGGCCTGTCCATTTCAACCTTCTGTCTATGGGGACACTCAATGAGAGTCTAAGTTGAGATAGTTGCTCCGCTGGTGTCAGAGAGCCCCTCTTTGTCCAGGGTAGCCTACACTATTGATGGCCTCAGGGGCCGTGGAGCTTTTATCTAACCTGTTGTTTTGTGGTCAATGGATTGGGCACAATTTCCTTGGAGAGGGGAGGCACAATCTTTCGCTGTGGCTCCAGAGGCCCTACCCTGGAGGATGTGTGGGTCCAGGCTGTGGGCACAGAAGTCTGAAAACACAAACTCAGCGTATGAGTGGAGCCTAGGGTACGGCAGGCCGGATGTACAGCCCGAGAGGGAGCTCCTGGGACTCTGAAATAAGGGCGAGTGGGAGGCGTTCCTTCAGGCTTTTGTCTCTGTATGTTGTGTCCGGGATAGCCGTGGATTGGAGGGGTGGCCTCAGGGACTGTGGACGAGTATCCCTCTCTGGGGATTTGTCCCAGTTCCCAAGAGTTTGGGGTCATTTTGTGGGAAGGGTGAAGTCGTGTTGTCTGGCTCATGTGTCTCTCCAAGAAAGGGATTCCAGAGCAGAGCCCCAGGTACGGTCGGGTCGACTGGAAAACTCAAACCATGGTGAGGATTGGGTGCATAGGGGCTTGGCAAACCCCATATGTGGGCTCTTGGTCCAGGCCCTGACAGGCCTTTCTTTGACATTGGGCTCATGCTGAGGGTCACAGTGTGAACTTGTGCCCAAGCTGCACTCACATTTGTGCGTGGCATCAGGGGCCATGAAAGTTTCTCCCACCTTGAAGGTGTGACTCCATGCCAAGAGCAAGCTTAACAGCCATGGGGAAGGAGGAGTTCTTTCTTGTGCTTGCGATACACAGCTGTGTGGAGAATTGATATAATGTCTAGGTTCAGATATCTGAAAACCAAGGTTAGGAAGAGGTGACGGCATAAGACCATGGTGCGGCCAGCTGTCTCCTTGTCTGTCTGGATGTCTGGCTTCAGGCTGTGTCAAACAGAGCATGAGTGCCCAGAGCAGCCTATCCAGTTCGGGTACCGTCGAGGCCCAAGCAGGTTGATCCTCATCTGGGTTTTCTGGAGAGCCCTACAGGGAAACGTTTTTCTTCCGTTGGACAGACAATGGGCTGGGTTGTGGTTCTGGAGTTCCTAGATCGAAGGGCTTGTCTGCCAGGAGTGTGAGGAAGGAAGTCTGAAAACACAAGCTAGCGTGAGGTTTGGGACCGAGGGCACGGCAGGCCCACTCTGCAGAGGCTGAATCGAGATCTCCTGCACTGAGGTCATGTCAACTATGAGACGTGCCTCAGGCTAGAGTTTTTGTCCAGCATGGCCACTTCCTGAAGGATGTGGGGGCTTCATGAGGCCAGGGAGGTTTGCCTACGATGGGATTTGTGAACCAAACCTCAAGGTTTCCTTCTTCACGACAGTCGAGTCCTATTGGATAGTTCCAGGAGGCCCCATACGGAAAGACTCGAGAGCAGGTGTCTAAGCATGGATGCCTGGGAACGCCACCTCATATTCCCACTCTTTAGTCAGGACAAGGCAGGCTCAATCTGCGGGCTCCTGGGTGAGCTACCCAGAGGGGAGAGTTGAAATGGACTCTCCTGAAGATGAGTCCTACTGTGGCTTGGTGGCCTGGGAGACCTTGGAATGTGGAGGTGGCTCCCAGACTCTGCAGGATTCTCCAAGCTGAGGTGTTTCACACGGCTCCAACAAGGGAGCTTCCCATGTGGAGACGAGAGGAGTTCTGTTCAGTGCCTCAGGAAAGCCCCATATCCTGTTCTTCAAAGCAAAGCCTCTGAGGAGTGACACCTGGAAACCAAAGCAAGAGTTGAGATTAGGTCATAAGGTCCTATCCGGCTCAACCTTCTATCTCTGTTGACATCTGTGTGCATGCCTTCGTGGAGGTTGCTGCTCAGCTTATGTCCGAATGCCCTTGTGTGTCCGGGAGGCTCCCAGTAGTGGGATGTCCTCGGGGGCCTTGAGGTTTCTCATATTCTGGAGGTGTGTGGAAAAAGGAATGGACACAGTTTCCCAGGATACAGCAGGCACGGTCCTGTGGTATGGCTCCAGAGGACCGTGCCTAGAGGCTGTGTTTGCCAAGGCTGTGGGGACAGATGTCTGAAAAAGCAAACTTGGCTCATTTAGGGGCCAAGGAAATGGCAGGCCTGATCTCCAGTCCATGAGGGGAGATCCTCTGGATATCAAAGGAGGGCAAGTGGGAGGCAGTCACTCAGGCTATTGTCTCTGGGTGTTGCGTTCAAAGTGGATGTTCAGGGTAGGGGTTGCTTCAGGGACCGAAGAAGAGCCTACCTCACGGGGGATAGTCCAAGCTCCCAAGTGTTTGGGTTCATTCTGTGGGAAGGGAAGAGTACTGTTTTCTGCCACAGGGGACCCCCCAGGAGAGGGACTCTCGAGCACAGCAGTGGGTTCCCTCAACTGGAATACACACCATCTAGTTAGTCCTGGGTGTCTGTGAGCAAGGCAAGCCACATATGCAGGCACTTGGTCCAGTCACTGAGAGGCCTTACTTGAATAAGGTACTCACGCTGAGCGTCACAATGTGTGTTTGTGCCCAAGGCGGCCCTCACTCATGGGCGTGGCCTCATGGACCATGCCCTTTCTCCTACACTGAAGGTTTGACTCACAGCCAGCAGCAAGGTTTCTTGCCATGGGAAGGATGGGTTCTGACTTGTGCATCAGGTTCCCCCCTGTGCAGGGATTGGAGATAAGGTCTAGTTTCCCAGGTTGGGAATGGATGGTGGACTAAGGCAGTGGCGGGTCCATTGTGCTGGGTGTGCAGCCAGCTGTGTCTGTGTCTGTTGGACGGTCAGGGCTCAGGCTGTTTGCGACAGAGCATCAGTGTTTAAGGTAGCATATGCAATTGTGGTGTTGCCGAGGGACAAGAAGTTTGATCCTCATTTGGGGTTTCTGGGCAGCACCATAGACAGTGTTTTTTTCCTGGGAGGCAGGCAGAGTGCTTCATTTGGCCCCAGAATTCCCAGTAGGGAGGGTTTGTGGGCCAGGAGTGTGAGGACAGAAGTCTGAAAACACAAGCTAGGGTGAGGATTGGAGCCAAGGCAGGCAGGCCCACTCTGCAGAGGCTGAATCAAAATCTCCTGCATCAGAAGTCAGGCTGCGGATCAGACGTTGGCTGAGGCTGGAGTATGTGTCCATGATGGCACCTTCATGAGACCAGGGAAGTTTTCCCACGCTGAGTTTGGAGGTTGCCCCAAACCACAAGGTTTCCTTCAGTGGGACATTCGAGTCCTGTTGCATGGCTCCAGGACATACCATACGGAAGGACTGGAGAGCAGGGTTCGAAGGATGGATCCCTGTACAGCATGCCTCGCATTCCCATTGGCCATTAGCGACAAGTTATGTTTGATCTGCTGCCTCTGGGGTACGATACCCAGGGGGCTGAGTTGAAATGGCCTCTCCTGAGGATGCGTCATAATGTGCGTTTGGGTCCATGGAGACCTTGGAATATGCTGGTTGTTCAGTGTCCCTGCGGAACTCTCCTACCTGAAGGGTTTGATAAATCCCCAGCAAGAAAGCTCCCCATGTGGAGACGAGAGAGGTTTGGTTGGGTGCCTCGGAAAAGCCCCGTGTGCTGGTCTACGAAAACAGTCCTCTGAGGACGGACACATGGAAACCAAAGCTAAGGTTCAGATTAGGGCCTGGGGGCCTGTCCATTTCAATCTTCTGTCTCTGGGGACACTGTCTGAGAATCTAAGTGGAGATAGTTGCTCCGCTGGTGTCAGGGAGCCCCTCTTAGTCCAGGGTTGCCTACAGTATTGATGGCCTCAGGGGCGTTGGAGCTTTTCCCTAACCTGTAGGGTTGTGGTCAATGGATGGGGCACACTCTCCTTGGAGAGGGCACGCACAATCTTTTGCTGTGGCTCCAGAGGCCCTAGCCTGGAAGTTGTGTGGGTCCAGCCTGTGGGCACAGAAGTCTGAAAACACAAACTCAGCATATGAGTGGCGCCTAGGGTATGGCAGGCCAGATGTACAACCCGAGAAGGAGCTCCTGGGCCTCTGAAACAAGGGCGAGTGGGAGGCATTCCTTCAGGCTTTTGTTTCTGGATGTTGTGTCTGGGATAGCCGTGGATTGGAGGGGTGGCCTCAGGGACTGTGGACGAGTATCCCTCTATGGGGATTTGTCCCAGCTCCCAGGAGTTTGGGGTCATTTTGTGGGAAGGGTGGAGTCGTGTTGTCTGGCTCATGTGTCTCTCCAATAAAGGGATTCCAGAGCAGAGCCCCAGGTACGGTCGGGTCGACTGGAAATCTCAAACCCTGGTGAGGATCTGGTGCATAGGGGCTTGGCAAGCTCCATATGCGGGCTCTTGGTCCAGGCCTTGACAGGCCTTTCTTTGACATGGGGCTCGTGCTGAGGGTCACAGTGTGAATTTGTGCCCAAGCAGCACTCAAGTTTGGGCGTGGCATCAGGGGCCATGAAGGTTTCTCCCACCCTGAAGGTGTGACTCCATGCCAAGAGCAAGCTTGACAGCCATGGGGAAGGAGGTGTTCTGTTTTGTGCTTGCGATACCCAGCTGTGTGGAGAATTGATATAATGTCTAGGTTCAGATATCTGAAAACCAAGGTTAGGAAGAGGTGACGGCATAAGACCATGGCGTGTCCGAAGTGCTGGGTGTGCGGTCAGCTTTCTCCTTGTCTGTTTGGACGTCTGGCTTCAGGCTGTGTCAGACAGAGCATGCGTGCCCAGAGCAGCCTATCCAGTTCGGGTACCGTCGAGTCCCGAGCAGGTTGATCCTCATCTGGGTTTTCTGGAGAGCCCCACAGGGAAACGTTTTTCTTCTTTTGGGCAGACAATGGGCTGGGTTGTGGTTCTGGAGTTCCTAGTCCGGAGGTCTTGTTTGCCAGGAGTGTGAGGAAGGAAGTCTGAAAACACAAGCTAGCGTGAGGTTTGGGACCGAGGGCACGGCAGGCCCACTCTGAAGAGGCTGAATCGAGATCTCCTGCACTGAGGTCATGTCAACTATGAGACGTGCCTCAGGATAGAATTTTTGTCCAGCATGGCCTCTTCCTGAAGAGTGTGGGGGCTTCATGACGCCAGGGAGGTTTGCCTACGATGGGATTTGTGAACTACTCCAAACCTCAAGGTTTCCTTCTGCACGACAGTCGAGTCCTATTGGATGATTCCAGGAGGCCCCATACGGAAAGACTCGAGAGCAGGTGTCTAAGCATGGATGCCTGGGAAGGCCACCTCATATTCCCACACTTTATTCAGGACAAGGCAGGCTCAATCTGTGGGCTCCTGGGTGAGCTACCCAGAGGGGAGAGTTGAAATGGACTCTCCTGAAGATGAGTCCTACTGTGGCTTGGTGGACTGGGAGACCTTGGAATGTGGATGTGGCTCAGGGACTCTGCAGGATTTTCCAACCTGAGGTGTTTGACACGGCTCCAACAAGGAAGCTTCCCATGTGGAGACGAGAGGAGTTCTGTTCAGTGCCTCAGGAAAGCCCCATATCCTGTTCTTCGAACCAATAGCTCTGAGGAGTGACACCTGGAAACCAAAGCAAGAGTTGCGATTAGGGCCTATGGGCCTGTCCGGCTCAACCTTCTATCTCTGTTGACATCTGTGTGCATGCCTTCGTGGAGGTAGCTGCTCAGCTTGTGTCCGAATGCCCCTGTGTGTCCAGGGAGGCTCCCAGTAGTGGGATGTCCTCGGGGGCCTTTAGGTTTCTCATATTCTGGAGGTGTGTGGCCAAAGGAATGGACACAGTTTCCCAGGAGACAGCAGGCACGGTCCTGTGGTATGGCTCCAGAGGACCCAGCCTAAAGGCTGTGTTTGCCAGGGCTGTGGGGACAGATGTCTGAAAAAGCAAACTTGGCTCAGCTAGGGGCCAATGTAATGGCAAGCCTGATCTCCAGTCCATGAAGGGAGATCTTCTGGATATCAAAGGAGGGCAAGTGGGAGGCAGTCGTTCAGGTTTTTTTCTCTGGGTGTCGCTTTCACAGTGGCCGGTCAGTGTAGGGGTTGCCTCAGGGTCCGAGGAAGAGCCTTCCTCTCAGGGGATTGTCCAAGCTCCCAAGTGTTAGGGTTCATTTTGTGGGAAGGGAAGAGTACTGTTTTCTGCCACAGCGGACCGCCCAGGAGAGGGACTCTAGAGCACAGCAGTGGGTTCCCTCAACTGGAATACACACCATCTAGTTAGTCCTGGGTGCCTATGGGCAAGGCAAGCCACATATGCGGGCTCATGGTCCAGTCACTGAGAGGCGTTACTTGAATAAGGTACCCACGCTGTGGATCACAATGTGTGTTTGTGCCCAAGGCGGCCCTCACGCATGGGCGTGGCCTCATGGGCCATGCCGTTTTTTCCTACACTGAAGGTTTGACTCACTGCCAGCAGCAAGTTTTCTTGCCATGGGTAAGGAGGAGTGTGATTTCTGCATCACACTCACGCCTGGGCAGTGATTGGAGTTAAGGTCTCGGTTCTGAAGCCTGAAAACTGATATAGGGAAGAGATGATGACCTAAGGCCATGGCGGGTCTTATGTGCTCAGTATGCGTTCATCTTTCTGGGTGTTGGTCAAGAGGTCCAGCCTCATGTTGTGTCCGACAGTGCATTAGTGCCCAGGTTAGACGACAAAATTTGGGTAAAGTTGAGTGCTGTGTAGGTTTATCCCTGCAGATCTGAACTAATATCTCATGCATCTGAAGTCAGGGCGAGGATCAGACGTTGGCTCAGGTGGGAGTTTCTAAGCATGACGTCCGCTTCATGAAGGGAGCGAAATCTCGAGGCCATTGAGGTTTTCCCACGTTGGGAGTTGTGGGATGCTCCCTTCAAGAATTCCTTCTGCGGGACAATTGAGACCTGTTGGACAGCTCCAAGACATCCCATATGGAATGACTCCAGAGCACCATTCGCGGATGGATGCCTGGGAAGCCCGCCTCGCATTCCAATGATCTCCTAGCAACAAGACAGTTTAGATCTGATGGCTCTGCGGGAGCAACCGGGGTGGCTGAGTTGAAATGGACTTTCCTGAGGATGGGTCGTAATGTGTTTTTGTGTCCATGAGGGCCTTGGAATGGGGCGGTGGCACCGGGACCCTGAAGTACTCTCGTAAGCTTTGGACATGGCTCCCATGCACAGGTTTCCTTGTGGAGATGAGATGAGTTCTGATGGGTGCCTCAGGAAAACCCCTATGCTCGTATTGGAATCAGGCTTTTGAGGACACATGCCTGTAACCCAAAGCAATGGATCCTATTATGGCCTAGGGTCCTGTCTGGTTCAATCTTCTTCTCTGGGGACATCCATCTATGGTATGAGTGGAGATCGATTATCAGCTGGTGTCAGACAGCCCTTGTTTGTTCCGGGCGACCTACACTATTGGGATGGCCTCAGGGACTTTGGAGGTTTCTCCTAATTTGTACGATTTTGGACCATGGAATGGGCAGAATTCCCATGGATTGGTAGGCACAGTCCTAATGTGTGGCTCCAGGCACCCAGCCTGGAGGGTGTGTGGCCCAAGACTTTGAGGACAGAAGTCTGAAAACACAAACTCAGCTTAGGTTTGGGGACGTAGGTATGGCAGGCCCAATCGACAAACCATGAGATGAAATCTTCAGGATATGAAGAAAGTGCGAGTCTGAGGCGCTTGCTCAGGCTTTTGTCTCTGGATTTTTATCAGCGATGGCCGTGGAATGTCGGGGAGGCCTCATGGGCCATGGACGAATCTTACTCCTTGAGGATTTGGCCCGATTCACAATTGCTTTTCGTCATTCTGTGGGATGGGAGGTCTCCTTTCAGGTTTGTTACCTCAGGTGTCCCACCAAAAGAGGAATTCCAAATTCAAGCCGTGGGGAAGACTGAAGGGACATCCCGAACTATGGTTAAAAGTTGGGGCCTAGGGTCATGGCAAGCACAATATGCTATCTCTTCATCCAGCCACTGAGTGTCCTTACTTGAGGACTGGGCTCAGCCTGAGGGTCACAATGTGTGTTTGTGACCAATGTGGCCCTCGAGCATGGGCGGGGCCTCATGGGCAACACTGGTTTCAACCACACTGAACGTTGGACAACATGCCAACCACAAGGTTTCTTGCCATGGGGAAGGAGTTCTGATTTCTGCATCACCTTCAACCTTGGGCAGTGATTGGAGATAAGGTCTAGGTTCTGAAACCTGGAAACCGTGGTTGGGAAGAGATGACGACCTAAGGCCACTGAGGCTCGATGTGCTCAGTGTGCGGCCAGCTGTCTGGGACGGGCCAGGGAGTCCAGGCTCAGGCTGTGTCAGAAAGGGCATTAGTGCCCTGGTCAGCCAAGGTCGGTGCAGGTTGATCCTCATTTGGGGTTACTGGGTAGCCCCAGAGGACAATGTTTTTCTTCTGGAGGGCCGGCAGAGTGCTGCATTGTAGTTCTGGATTGCCAAACTGGAGGGCTTGTGGGCCAGTAGTCTGACCACAAAAGTCTGAGAACACAAGCTAGGCTTAGGTTTCTGGGTGAGGCCATGGCAGGCACAATCTACAGACCTGAATCGAGATCTCGTGCATCTGAAGTCAGGGCGAGGATCAGACGATCGCTCAGGTTGGAGTTTCTGTCCCTGATGGCCTCTTCATGAATGGGGGGGGGGGCATCACGAGGCCATGGGGGTTTTCCCACGATGGGAGTTATGAGAAGCTCCAAACAGCAGAGAGTCTTCTGCAGGTCAATTGAGACCTGTTGCTTGGCTCCAGGCCAATGATTCTGAGCAGGATTCTAAGGATGGATGGCTGGGTAGCCCACCTCGCTTCTAATTGTCTCCTAGCAACAAGACAGGTTAGATCTCCTGGATCTGTGGGGAGCAACCGAGGACGCTGAGTTGAAATGGACACCCCTGGGGATGGGTCCTAATGTGCTTTTGTGTCTATGGAGACCTTGGTATGAAGAGGTGGCACTGGTGCCCTAAATGGTTCTCCTAAACAGAGGCTTTGACACAGCTCCAACGTGCCAGTTTCCCATGTGTAGATGAGATGTTTTCTGATGGGTGAGTCAAGAAACAGCTAGATGCTGCTTTTGAAATCCAGGCCTCTGAGGAGAGATGCCTGGAAACCAAAGCAATGGATCAGATTAGTGCCTAGGGGCCTGTTCTTTCCTTTTTACCTCTCGGGACATCTGTCTATGTGTCTGAGTGCAGGTAGGTGCTCATTTGGGCTCAGATTGCCCCTGTTTTTCCTGGGAAGCCACCACTATTGAGATGGATCTGGGACTTTCGAGGTTTATCCTATTAGAAGGGTTGTGGCCATTGGAATGGGCACACACAATTCCCTTGGAGAGGGCAAGTACAGTCCTCAGGTTTGGCTCCAGGGGCCTGAGCCTGTAGGTTGTGTAGGCCAGGGCTGTTTGGACAGTTGTCTGAAAACACAAACTCGGCTTATGTTTCGGGTCATAGGTATGGCAGGACTGATCTACAGACCATGAGGAGAACTCTTCGGGATTTGAAAGAAGGGCGAGTGTGAGGCTCCTGCTCAAGTTTTTGTCTCTGGATATCGTGTCACTCATGGTCGTGGAATTTCTGGGTGACTTCATGGGAAATGGACGACTCTTACTCTCTGGTGGTTTGGCCCCGTCCAAAGAGTTTGGGGTCATTCTGTGGGCTGGAAGAAGTTCGTTTTTTTTTTTGTTGTTGTTGTTGTTTTCTTTTTTAACCTCAGGTGTTCCACTAAATGAGGGATTCCAGAGTAGAGCCCTGGGGGGGCGGAGCCTGGACAATCAGAAATCTGGTTAAAATTGGGGCCTAGGGACATGTCAAGCCCATTATGACATCTAATGGTCCAGCCACTGAGAGGACTTACTAGAGGAACGGACTCATGCTGAGGGTCACAATGCGTGTGTATGCCCTCGTCGCACTCAAGAATGGACGGGGCCTCAGGGTCAATGCTGGTTTCTCCTACACTGAAAGTTGGACAACGTGCCAACCACAAGGGTTCTTGCCATGGGTAAGGAGTTCTGATTTCTGCATAACATTCACCCCTGGGCAGTGATCGGAGATAAGGTCTTGGTTCTGAAACCTAAAAAGTGAGGTAGGGAAGAGATGATGACCTAAGGCCATGGCGGGGTTTATGTGCTCAGTGTGCGGTCAGCTTTCTGGGTGTTGGTCAGGAGGTCCGGGCGCAGGTTTTGTTCGACAGTGCATTAGTGCCTAGGTTAGACTGTATAATTTGGTAAAGTCGAGTGCTGTGTGTGTTTACCCTCATTTAAGGTGCCTGGGCAGCTCATGAGGCAATAATTTTTTTTCTAGAGGGCAGGCAGAGTGCTGCATTGTGGGTCGGAATTGCCAAATATTAGGACTTTGGGGCCAGGAGTGTGAGGACGGAAGTGTGAGAAGACAAGCTAGACTTGGGTTTCAGGGCGAGGGCACGGCAGGGACCCCCTGCAGATCTGAACCAATATCTCATGCATCTGAAGTCAGGGCGAGGATCAGACGTTGGCTCAGGTTGGAGTTCCTGTGCATGACGGCCACTTCATGAAGGGAGCGGATCTCGGGCCCATTGAGGTTTTCCCACGTTGGGAGTTGTGGGATGCCCCCTTCAAGGATTCCTTCTGCGGGACTATTGAGACCTGTGGGACAGCTCCAGGACATCCCATATGGAATGACTACAGAGCACCATTTGCGGATGGATGCCTGGGAAGCCCGCCTCGCATTCCAATTGTCTCCTAGCAAAAAGACAGTTTTGATCTTATGGCTCTGCGGGAGCAACCGGGGTGGCTGAGTTGAAATGGACTTTCCTGAGGATGGGTCCTAATGTGTTTTTGTGTCCATGAGGGCCTTGGAATGGGGCGGTGGCTGCGGCACCATGAAGTACTCTCCTAAGCTTTGGACATGGCTCCCATGCACAGGTTTCCTTGTGGAGATGAGATGAGTTCTGATGGGTGCCTCAGGAAAACCCCTATGCTCATATTGGAATCAGGCTTTTGAGGACACATGCCTGTAACCCAAAGCAATGGATCCTTTATGGCCTAGGGTCCTGTCTGGTTCAATCTTCTTCTCTGGGGACATCCATCTATGGTATGAGTGGAGGTCGATTATCAGCTGGTGTCAGACAACCCTTTTTGTTCCGGGCGACCAACACTATTGGGATGGCCTCAGGGACTTTGGAGGTTTCTCCTAATTTGTACGATTTTGGACCATGGAATGGGCAGAATTCCCATGGTTTGGTAGGCACAGTACTAATGTGTGCCTCCAGGCGCCCAGCCTGGAGGGTGTGTGGCCCAAGACTTTGAGGACAGAAGTCTGAAAACACAAACTCAGCTTAGGTTTGGGGACGTAGGTATGGCAGGCCCGATCGACAAACCATGAGAAGATATCTTCAGGATATGAAGAAAGTGCGAGTCTGAGTCGCTTGCTCAGGTTTTGTCTCTGGATTTTGTATCAGCAATGGCCGTGGAATGTCGGGGAGGCCTCATGGGCCATGGACGAATCTTCCTTTCTGAGGATTTGACCCGATTCCCAATTGCTTTTTGTCAATCTGTGGGATGGGAGGTCTCCTTTCAGTTTTGTTACCTCAGGTGTCCCACCAAAAGAGGAATTCCAAATCCAAGCCGTAGGGAAGACTGAAGGGACATCCCGAACTATGGTTAAAAGTTGGGGCCTAGGGGCATGGCAAGCCCAATATGCTATCTCTTCATCCAGCCACTGAGTGGCCCTACTTGAGGACTGGGCTCAGCCAGAGTGTCACAATGTGTGTTTGTGACCAATGTGGCCCGCGAGCATGGGCAGGGCCTCATGGGCCACACTGGTTCAACGACACTGAACGTTGGACAACATGCCAACCACAAGGTTTCTTGCCATGGGGAAGGAGTTCTGATTTCTGCATCACCTTCATCCCTGGGCAGAGATTGGAGATAAGGTCTAGGTTCTGAAACCTGAAAACCGAGGTTGGGAAGAGATGACGACCTGAGGCCATGGCGGCTCGATGTGCTCAGGTTCCGGCCAGCTGTCTGGGAGGGGCCAGGGGGTCCAGGCTCAAGCTGTGTCAGAAAGGGCATTAGTGCCCTGGTCAGCCTATGTATTTGGGAGACAGCCAAGGTCGGTGCAGGTTGATCCTCATTTGGGGTTACTGGTAGCCCCAGAGGACAATGTTTTTCTTCTGGAGGGCCGGCAGAGTGCTGCATTGTAGTTCTGGATTGCCAAATGGAGGGCTTGTGGGCCAGTAGTCTGACGACAAAAGTCTGAGAACACAAGCTAGGCTTATGTGTCTGCGTGAGGCAATGGCAGGCACAATCTACAGACCTGAATCGAGATCTCGTGCATCTGAAGTCAGGGCGAGAATTAGACGATCACTCAGGTTTTAGTTTCTGTCCCTGATGGCCCCTTCATGAATGGGGGTCATCACGAGGCCATGGGGGTTTTCCCACTATGGGAGTTGTGAGAAGCTCCAAACTGCAGAGAGTCTTCTGCAGGACAATTGAGACCTGTTGTTTGGCTCCAGGAAAATGATTCTGAGCAGGGTTCTAAGGATGGATGGCTGGGTAGCCCACCTCGCATTCCAATTGTCTCCTAGCAATAAGACAGGTTAGATCTCCTGGATCTGTGGGGAGCTACCGAGGATGCTGAGTTGAAATGGACACCCCTGGGGATGGGTCCTAATGTGCTTTTGTGTCTATGGAGGCCTTGGAATGAAGCGGTGGCACTGGGGCTCTAAAGGGTTTTCCTAAACAGAGGCTTTGACACAGCTCCAACGTGCAAGTTTTCCATGTGTAGATGAGATGTTTTCTGATGGGTGAGTCAAGAAACAGCTATATGCTGCTTTTGAAATCCAGGCCTCTGAGGAGAGATGCCTGGAAACCAAAGCAATGGATCTGATTAGTGCCTAGAAGCCTCTTCTTTCCTTTTTACCTCTGGGGACATCTGTCTATGAGTCTGAGTGCAGGTAGGTGCTCAGTTGGGCTCAGATTGCCCCTGTTTTTCCTGGGAGCCACCACTATTGAGATGGATCAGGGACTTTGGAGGTTTATCCTATTAGAAGTGTTGTTGCCATTGGAATGGGCACACACAATTCCCTTGGAGAGGGCAAGTACAGTCCTCAGGTTTGGCTCCAGGGGCCTGAGCCTGTAGGTTGTGTAGGCCAGGGCTGTTTGGACAGTTGTCTGAAAACACAAACTCGGCTTATGTTTCAGGTCATAGGTATGGCAGGACTGATCTACAGACCATGAGGAGAACTCTTCAGGATTTGAAAGAAGGGCGAGTGTGAGGCTCCTGCTCAAGTTTTTGTCTCTGGATATCTTGTCACTCATGGTCGTGGAGTTTCTGGGTGACTTCATGGGAAATGGACGAGTCTTACTCTCTGGTGGTTTGGCCCCATCCAAAGAGTATGGGGTCCTTCTGTGGGCTTGAAGAAGTCCGTTTTTTGTTGTTGTTGTTGTTGTTGTTGTTGTTTTCTTTTTTAACCTCAGGTGTCCCACCACATGAGGGATTCCAGAGTAGAGCCTTGGGGAGGGGCGACTGGACAATCAGAAATCTGGTTAAAAATTGGGTCCTAGGGACATGTCAAGCCCTTTATGACATCTAATGTTCCAGCCACTGAGAGGACTTACTAGAGGACAGGACTCATGCTGAGGGTCACAATGCGTGTGTATGCCCTCATCGCACTCAAGAATGGGCGGGGCCTCAGGGTGAATGCTGCTTTCTCATACACTGAACGTTGGACAACGTGCCAACCACAAGGATTCTTGCCATGGGTAAGGAGGAGTTCTGATTTCTGCATCACACTCACCCCTGGGCAGTATTGGAGAGAAGGTCTCGGTTCTGAAGCCTGAAAACTGAGGTAGGGAAGAGATGATGTCCTAAGGCCATGGCGGGTTTTATGTGCTCAGTGTGCGGTCTGCTTTCTGGGTGTTGGTCAGGAGGTCCGGGCTCAGGTTGTGTTCAACAGTGCATTAGTGCCTAGGTTAGACTATATAATTGCGGTGAAGTCGAGTGCTGTGTATGTTTACCCTCATTTAAGGTGACTGGGCAGCTCATGAGTGAATAATTTTTTTTCTAGAGGGCAGGCAGAGTGCTGAATTGTGGGTCCAGAATTGTCAAACTTGAGGGCTTTGGGGCCAGGATTGTAAGGATGGAAGTATGAGAAGACAAGCTATACTTGGGTTTCAGGGTGAGGGCACGGCAGGTACCCCCTGCAGATCTGAACCAATATCTCATGCATCTGAAGTCAGGGCGAGGATCAGACGTTGGCTCAAGTGGGAGTTTCTGAGCATGACGGCCCCTTCATGAAGGGAGCGGAATCTCGAGGCCATTGAGGTTTTCTCACGTTGGGAGTTGTGGGATGCCCCCTTCAATGATTCCTTCTGCGGGACAATTGAGACCTGTTGGACAGCTCCAGGACATCCCATATGGAATGACTCCAGAGCACCTTTCGCGGATGGATGCCTGGGAAGCCCGCCTCGCATTCCAATTGTCACCTATCAACAAGACAGTTTAAATCTGATGGCTCTGCGGGAGCTACCGGGGTGGCTGAGTTGAAATCGACTTTCCTGAGGATGGGTCCTAATGTGTTTTTGTGTCCATGAGGGCCTTGGAATGGGGCGGTTGCACCGGCACCCTGAAGTACTCTCCTAAGCTTTGGACATGGCTCCCATGCACAGGTTTCCTTGTGGAGACGAGATGAGTTCTGATGGGTGCCTCAGGAAAACCCCTATGCTCGTATTGGAATCAGGCTTTTGAGGACACATGCCTGTAACCCAAAGCAATGGATCCTATTATGGCCTAGGGTCCTGTCTGGTTCAATCTTCTTCTCTGGGGACATCCATCTATGGTATGAGTGGAGGTCGATTATCAGCTGGTGACAGACAGCCCTTGTTTGTTCCGGGCGACCTACACTATTGGGATGGCCTCAGGGACTTTGGAGGTTTCTCCTAATTTGTACGATTTTGGACCATGGAATGGGCAGAATTCCCATGGATTGGGTAGGCACAGTCCTAATGTGTGGCTCCATGGGCCCAGCCTGCAGGGTGTGTGGCCCAAGACTTTGAGGACAGAAGTTTGAAAAAACAAACTCAGCTTAGGTTTGGGGACTTAGGTATGGCCGGCCCGATCTACAAACCATTAGAAGAACTCTTCAGGATATGAAGAAAGTGCGAGTCTGAGTCGCTTGCTCAGGCTTTTGTCTCTGGTTTTGTATCAGCGATGGCCGTGGAATGTCGGGGAGGCCTCATGGGCCATGGACAAATCTTCCTCCCTAGAATTTGGCCCGATTCCCAATTGCTTTTCGTCAATCTGTGGGATGGGAGGACTCATTTCAGTTTTGTTACCTCAGGTGTCCCACCAAAAGAGGAATTCCAAAGCCAAGCCGTGGGGAAGACTGAAGGGACATCCCGAACTATGGTTAAAAATTGGGGCCTAGGGACATGGCAAGCCCAATATGCTATTGCTTCATCCAGCCACTGAGTGGCCTTAATTGAGGACTGGGCTCAGCCTGAGGGTCACAATGTGTGTTTGTGACCAATGTGTCCCGCGAGCATGGGAGGGGCCTCATGGGCCACACTGGTTTCAAATACACTGAACGTTGGACAACATGCCAAACACAAGGTTTCTTGCCATGGGGAAGGAGTTCTGATTTCTCCATCACCTTCAACCTTGGGCAGTGATTGGTGATAAGGTCTATGTTCTGAAACCTGGAAACCGAGGTTGGGAAGAGATGACGACCTAAGGCCACGGAGGCTCGATGTGCTCAGTGTGCGGCCAGCTGTCTGGGACAGGCCAGGGAGTCCAGGCTCAGGCTGTGTGTGAAAGGGCATTAGTGCCCTGGTCAGCCTATGTATTTGGGGTACAGCAAAGGTCGGTGCAGGTTGATCCTCATTTGGGGTTACTGGGTAGCCCCAGAGGACAATGTTTTACTTCTAGAGGGCAGGCAGAGTGCTGCATTGTAGTTCTGGATTGCAAATCTGGAGGGCTTGTGGGCCAGTAGTCTGACCACAAAAGTCTGAGAACACAAGCGAGGCTTAGGTTTCTGGGTGAGGCCATGGCAGGCACAATCTACAGACCTGAATTGAGATCTCGTGCATCTGAAGTCAGGGCGAGGATCAGACGATCGCTCAGCTTGGAGTTTCTGTCCCTGATGGCCCCATCATGAATGGGGGGGGGCATCACGAGACCATGAGGGTTTTCCCACGATGGGAGTTGTGAGAAGCTCCAAACTGCAGAGAGTCTTCTGAAGGACAATTGAGACCTGTTGTTTGGCTCCAGGAAAATGATTCTGAGCAGGGTTCTAAGGATGGATGGCTGCGTAGACCACCTCGCATTCCAATTGTCTCCTAGCAACAAGACAGGTTAGATCTCCTGGATCTGTGGGGAGCTACCGAGGATGCTGAGTTGAAATGGACACCCCTGGGGATGGGTCCTAATGTGCTTTTGTGTCTATGGAGACCTTGGAATGAAGCGGCGGCACTGGGGCCCTAAAGGGTTCTCCTAAACAAATGCTTTGACACAGCTCCAACGTGCAAGTTTCCCATGTGTAGATGAGATGTTTTCTGATGGGTGAGTCAAGAAACAGCTATATGCTGCTTTTGAAATCCAGGCCTCTGAGGAGAAATGCCTGGAAACCAAAGCAATGGATCTGATTAGTGCCTAGGGGCCTGTTCTTTCCTTTTTACCTCTGGGGACATCTGTCTATGGGTCTGAGTGCAGGTAGGTGCTCAGTTGGGCTCAGATTGCCCCTGTTTTTCCTGGGAAGCCACCACTATTGAGATGGATCAGGGACTTTCGAGGTTTATCCTATTAGAAGGGTTGTGGCCATTGGAATGGGCACACACAATTCCCTTGGTGAGGGCAAGTACAGTCCTCAGGTTTGGCTCCAGGGGCCTGAGCCTGTAGGTTGTGTAGGCCTGGGCTGTTTGGACAGTTTTCTGAAAACACACACCCTCCAGTCTAGGGCCCCTGGAGCCACACCTCAGGATTGTTCCTGCCCTCTCAAAGGGAATTCTTCATATTCCATTGGCCACAACCATATAAATCAGGAGAAATCTCCAATGTCCCTGGGACCATACCAATATTGTAGGCCGCTTGGAACAAACAGGGGTGATCTGACACTAGCTGATCAACTAGCTCCACACCAACTCGGAGACCGATGTCCCCAGAGAAGAACATTGAACTGGACAGGCCCCTAGGCCCTAATCAGATCCATTGCTTTGGTTTCCAGCCATCTCTTCTCTGAGGCCTGGTTTCCAATACCAGCCTATGGGGTTTCCAGAGGCCCCTTCAGAGCAAGTCTTGTCTGCACATTGGAAACTTGCTCGTGGAGCTATGTCAGAACCTCAGAGGCCTTTTTTTCAATACCACCATATGGGGGTTTCCTGAGTCATCAGTCAGAACAAATGTCTTCTCCACATGGGAAATGTGCTCTTTCAAGCTGTGTCAAAACCCCCCGGCTAGGAAAATCCTTCAGGGCCCCGGTGCCACCACCTCATTCCAAGGTCTCCATGGACACAATCCCACATTAGGACCCATCTGCAGGAGAGTCTATTTCAACTCAGTGCCCTTGGGTGCTCCCCTAGAGCCAGCAGATCGAACCTATCTTGTCACTAGGAGAAATTTGAATGTGAGACGGGCTGGCTGGGCATCCATCTCTAGAAAACTACTCTGAAGTAATTCCATATGGGACCTCCTGGAGCCATCCAACAGGTCACAGCTGTCCTGCAGAAGGAATCCTTGCGCTTTGGAGCACCTCACAACTCCCATCATGGGAAAAGCTCTGTGGCCTCGTGGTGCACCGTCCCCTTCATGAAAGAGCCATCTTGGACAGAAACTCCAACCTGAGCCAACGTCTAATCCTCGCCCTGACTTCAGATGCACGAAATCTTGATTCAACTCTGCAGAGTGTGCCTGCCGAAACCCCGCCCCGAAGCAAAACCTAGCTATTGTTCTCAGACTTCGTCCTCACACTCCGAGCAAACCAGCCCTCCAGTTAGGGAATTCTGGAGAGACACAATGCAGCACTCTGACTGCCCTCCAGAAGAGAAACGTTGTCCTATGGGGCTAACCAGAAACACCAAATGAGGATCAACCTGCATGCCACTTGACTCTACCCCAATTATACAGTTTCGCTTCAGCGTTAATGCCCTGTCTTGCACAGCCTGAGGTCTGAATTCCCAACCGACACCCAGACAGCTGGCTGTACACTGAGCACATCAGACCCGCCATGGCTTTAGGTCATCATCTCTTCCCAACCTTGGTTTTCAGGCTTCAGAACCTAGACCTTATATATACTCACTACCCAGGGGTGAACGTGATGCAGAAATGAAACTCCTTCTTCCTCAAGGCAAGAAACCTTGTGGTTGGCATGTTTTCCAACGTTCAGTGTAGGAGAATCCAGTGTAGCCCATGAGTCCCCGCCCATGCTTGAGAACCGCAATGGGCACAAACACATTGGGACCCTCAGTGTGAGCCCTGTCCTCAAGTAAAGCCTCTCAGGGGCTGGACCAAGAACCCGCATTGCCATCCCTAGTACCCCAATATTAATGAGAGGTTGAGAGGTCTAGTCACCCCTATTCAGGTCTCTGCTCTGGAACCCCTGAGGAAAAAAATATCAAAGGGTCTCCTCCATCCCCTGAATGAGCCCCAAAATTTGGGATCTGACCAAATCTTAAAAGAGAAAGAATCATCCATGGCCAAAGAGGCCATCCCGTCATTCCATGGCCACCATTGACACAAAATCTAGAGACAAAAGCCTGGAGATATGCCTCACACTTGCCCTTTGTTCATAGCCTGAAAAATTCTCCTCACGGTCTATAGATCAGGCCTGTCATACCTACGTCCCCAAACCTAAGCTGAGTTTGGGTTTTCAGATTTCTGTCCCCACTGTCCTGGCCCACACACCCTCCAGGCTGGGGCCCCTGGAGCCATGCCTCAAGACTGTGCCTGCCTTCTCCAAGCAAATTCTGCCCATTCCATTGGCCACAACCCTAAAGATTAGGAGAACACTCCAACGTCCCTGAGGCCATCCCAATAGTGTTGGCCACTCAGGGCAAACAGGGTGATCTGTCCCAAGATGAGCAACTACCTCAACTCAGACCTATAGACAGATAACCCCAGAGAAGAAGATTGAACCGGACAGGCACCTAGGACCTAATCAGATCCATTGCTTTTGATTCCAGGCATCTCTCCTCAGAGGCCTGGTTTCCAATACCAGCATATGTGTTCTTCTGGAGGTACCAGTCTGAACAAATCTCATTTCCACATGGGAAACATGCATTTTGGAGCTGTGTCACAACCTCCAGTTAAGGGAAACCTTCAGGTCCCAGCAGCCAACACCCCATTCCAAGGTCTCCATGGACACAAACCCACATTATGACCCATCCGCAGGCGAGTCCATTTCAACACATCCCCTTTGGTTGCTCCCCAAAAGAAGCAGATCGAACCTGCCTTGTCACTAGGAGACAATAGGAATGTGAGGCGGGCACTCCAGGAATCCATCCTTAGAACTCTGCACTGCCGTGGTTCCGCATGGGACTTCCTGGAGCAATCTGACCGGTCTCGACTGTCCCGTAGAAGGAATCCTTGCCGATTGGAGCAACATACAATGCCAATAGTGGGAAAGTCTCCATAGCCCCATGATACCCCCCACCATCATGAAGGGGCCATCCTGAACAGAAACTTCAACCTGAGCCTACGTCTGATCCTCGCCCTGACATCAGATGCATGAGATTTAGATTTAGCTCTACAGAGTGTGCCTGCCATGATCTTGACCCAAAACCTAAGCCTAGCTTGTGTTCTCACACTTCCTTCCTCACAATTCTGGCCCACAAGCCCTCCAGTGTGAGAATTCCGTCGCCACAATGCAGCACTCTTTCTTCCCTCCAGAAGAAAAACGTTGGCCCTGGGGCTACCCAGAAACGCCAAATGAGGATCAACCTGCATGCCACTCAACTTTACTTCAATTATACAGTCTAAGCTTGGCACTAATGCCCTGTCTGACACAGCCTGAGCCTGGACCTCCTGGATGACACCCAGAAAGGTGGTGTCACACCTAAGGACTGTGCCAGTGCTCTCCAAGGGAACTCTGCCCGTTTCATTTGCCACAACCTTACAGATTAGGAGAAACCTCCAATTCCCAAGACCAGCCCAATAGTGTTGGCCTCCCCCAACAAACATGGGTGATCTGACACAAGCTGAGCAGTGACCTCCATTCTGAATCTTAGACAGAGACACTCAGAGGAGAATATTGAAAAGGACAGGCCCCTAGACCGTAATCAGATCCATTGCTTTGGATTCCAGGCATTGTTCCCCAGATGCTTGGTTTCCAATACCAGGTTGAGGGGGTTTCAGAAAAAATCTCGTCTCTACATGGGAAACTTGCTCTTTGGACCTGCATCAAAACCTCAGGTTAGGAGAATTCTTCAGGGCAACAGAGCCATTGCCCCATTCCAAGGGATCCATGGACACAAATCCACATCGACTGATCCTCATGAGATTCCATTTCAATTCAGCCCCCTCGGTTGTTCCCCCAGTGACAGCAGATCAAATCCTCCTTTTCACTAGGACACAACTGGAATGCAAGTTGGACTGCCCAGGCATCCATCATTAGAACTGTGCTTTGGAGCATTTCTTATAGGACGTCCTTGATCCATCCAAAAAGTCGTGACTGTCCCGCTGACGGAATCCTTGTGGTTTGGAGCATCACACACTCACAAAGTTGGAAATCTTCCATGGTTTCCTGATGCCCCCCCCAACTTCATGAAGGGGACATCATGTACAGAAACTCCAACCTAAGCCAACATCTGATCCTCGCCCTGACTTCAGATGCACGAGATCTCATTTCAGGTCTGTAGAATGTGCCTGCCATGTCACCGCTGCGAATTCAAAGCTGAACTTGTGTTCTCAGACTTCTGTCCTAAAATACCTGGCCCACAAGCCCTGAAGTTGGCAATTCTGGAGCCAGAATGCAGCACTCTGCCTGCCCTCCAGAAGAGAATTTTTGCCCTATGGGGCCAACCAGAAACCCCAAATGAGGACCAACCTTCACATCACTCGACTGTACCCCAATTATACAGTCTAGCCTGGGGACAATGCCCTGCCTGACACAGCCTGAGCCCAGGCCTCATGATGGACACAGACATCTGGCCGCACACTAAGTGCATCGGACCCACCATGGCCTTAGGTCGTCATCTCTTACCAACCTCGGTTTTCAGGCTTCAGAATCTAGACCTTATCTCTACTCACTGCCATGCCGTGTATGTGATGCAGAAATCAGAACTCCTCCTTCCCCATGACCAGAAACCCTGTGGTTGGCATGTTGTCCAACGTGCAATGTAGGAGAAACCAGCATGGCCCATGAGGCCTCAGACATGCTTGAGGGCTGCGATGGGCACAAACACACATTAGGATCCTAAGCATGATCCCTGGCCTCAAGTAAAGCCTCTCCGGGGATGGACCAAGAGCCCACATATGGAGATTACCATGCCCCTACTCCCCAAGCCTTAACCAGTGCTTGAGAAGTCTAGTCACCCCTACTCAGATCTCTTCTCTAGAATCCCTCCTTGGTGGGACACATGAGGTTAAAAAAAAATAGAGAAAGGACTCCTACCGTCCAAAGAATGACCGCAAACACTTGGAATTGGGCCAAATTCACAGAGAGAAATACTCGTCCATGGCTGATGAGGCCATCCTGACATTCCACGGCCACCATTGACACAAAATCCGGAGACAAAAGCCTGAAAAAGCGCCACACACTCGCCCTTTGTTCAAAGCCTGAAAAATTCTCACGGTCTGTAGATCGGGCCTGCCATACCTATGTCCCCAAACCTAAGCCACGTTTGTGTTTTCAGACTTCTGTCTCCCTTGTCCTGGCCCACACACCCTCAAGGCTTGGCCCCATGGAGCCACACCTCAGGACTGTGCCTGCCCTCTCCATGGGAATTCTGCTCATTCCTTTGGCACAACCTGACAGATTAGGAGAAACATCCGAAGTCCCTGAGGCCACCCCAATATTGTAGGATGTCCGGGACAAACAGGGACCATCTGCCACAAGTTGAGCCACTACCTCCAATCAGACCTGTAGATAGATATCCATAGAAAAGAAGATTGAACAGGACAGGCACCTAGGCCCTAAACAGATCCATTGCTTTTGTTTTCACGTATCTCTCCTCAGAGGCCTGGATTCCAATACCAGCACATGGGGGTTTCTGGAGCTACCAATCAGAACAAATCGCATGCCACATGGGAATCATGCTATATGGAACTGTGTCAAAACCTCCAGTTAGGAGAAAATTTCACGTCACTGGAGCCACCGCCCCATTCCAATGTCTCAATGGACACAATCCCACATTATGACCCATCCTCAGGAGAGTCCATTTCAACTCAAACCTGGCGGTTGCTCACCCAGTGCCAGCAGATCAAACCTGCTTTGTCACTAGGAGACAATTGGAATGCGAGTTCGTTGCCCAGGTATCCGTTGTTAGAACTCTGCTCTGGAGAAATTCCTAATGGGGTGTCCTTGATCCATTCAACAGGTCTCAACTGTCCTGCAGAAGGAATCCTTGTGGTTTGCAGCATCACACACTCGCACCGTGGGAAAACCTCCATGGCCTCGTGATGCCTCCACCTTCAGGTTGAGGACATCATGGACAGAAACTCCCGTCTGATCCTCGCCCTGACTTCAGATGCATGAGATCTCAATTCAGCTCTGCAGAGTGTGCCTGCCTTTCCCTCGCTCCAAAACCTAAGCCAGCTCACGTTCTCAGACTTCCGTCCTCACACTCCTGGCACACAAGCCTTCCACTTTGGGAATTCTGGAGACAAAATGCAGCACTCTGCCTGCCCTCCAGAAGAGAGACTTTGCCCTAGGGGTCTACCCAGAAACATCAAATGAGGATCAACCTGCAATTCTCTAGACTGTACCCCAATTATACAGTCTAGCCTGGGCACTAATGCCCTGTCTGACACAGCCTGACCCCAGACCTCGTGACTGACACCCAGACACCTGGCCTCACACTGAACACATCGAACATGCCATGGCCTTAGGTCATCATCTGTTCCCAACCTTGGTCTTCAGGCTTCAGAACCTAGACATTATCTCCACTCACAACTAAGTGACGTACGTGATGCAGAAATCAGAACTTCACCTTCCCCATGACCAGAAACCTTGTGGTTGGCATGTTGTCCAACGTTCAGTATATGAGAACCCAGCATGGCCCATGAGGCCTCAGACATGCTTGAGGGCTGCGATGGGCACAAACACACATTAGGACCCTAAGCATGAACCCTGGCCTCAAGTAAAGCCTTTCCGGGGCTGGACCAAGAGCCTGCATATGGGACTTGCCATGCCCCTACTCCACCAATCCTAGCCAGAGCTTGAGAAGTCTAGTCAACCTTATTCAGAGCTCTTTTCTGGAATCCCTCTTTGGTGGGACACATAAGGTAAAAAAAAAAAAAAAAAAAAAAAAAAAAAAAAAAAAAAAACAAGATAAAGAAAAAAAAAAGTAAGGACTCCTACCATCCAAAGAATGACCCCAAACACTTGGAATTTGGCCAAATCCACAGAGAGAAATACTCGTCCATGGTCGATGAGGCCAGCCTGACATTCCACGGCCACCATTGACACAAAATCCGGAGACAAAAACCTGAAAAAGCGCCACACACTTGCCCTTTGTTCAGAGCCCCCAAAATTATCAAGGTCTGTAGATCGGGCCTGCCATACCTATGTCCCCAAACCTAAGCCGAGTTTGTGTTTTCAGACTTCTGTCTCCATTGTCCTCACCCACACACCCTAAAGGCTGGGCCACATGGAGCCACACCTCAGGACTGTCCCTGCTCTCTCCAAGGGAATTCTGCTCATTCATTTGGCACAACCTGACAGATTAGGAGAATCATCCAAAATCTCTGAGGCCATCCCAATTGTGTAGAATGTCCTGGACATACAGGGACCCTCTGGCACAAGCTGAGCCACTACCTCCTATCAGAACCTTAGACAGATATCCATAGAAAAGAATATTGAACAAGACAGGCACCTAGGCCCTAATTGGATCCATTGCTTTTGTTTTCAGGCATCTCTCCTCAGAGGCCTGGATTCCAATACCAGCATAAGGGAGTTTCCAGAGCTACCTATCAGAAAAAATCTCGTCTCCACATGGGAATCTTGCTCTATGGAGCTGTGTCATAACCTCCAGTTAGGAGAAAACTTCAGGTCACTGGAGCCACTGCCCCATTTGAATATCTCCATGGACACAATCCCAAATTATGACCCATCCTCAGGAGAGTCCATTTCAACTAAACCCCCTCGGTTGCTACCCCAGAGCCAGCAGATTGAACCTGCCTTGTCGCTAGGAGACAATTGAAATGCGAGTTGGGCTCTTCAGGCATCCATCCTTAGAACCCTGCTCTTGTGTCGTTCCTTATGGGACATCCTTGAGCCATCCAACAGGTCTCGACTGTCCCACAGGAGTCCTTGTGCATGGACCACCTAACAACTCATATCATGGAAAGCTTCCAAGGTTACATGATGCCCCCAATCTTCATGAAGGCAGATCATGGAAAGAAACTCCAACCTGAGCCAACAGCTGATCTTCGCCTTGACTTCAGATGCACGAGATCTTGATTCAGCTCTTCAGAGTGTACCTGCTGTGCCCTCACCCCAAAACCTAAGCGTAGCTAGTGTTCTCCGACTTCCGTCCTCACTCTCCTGGACCACACGCCCTCTATTTTGGGATTTCCGATGACACAGTGCTGCACTCTGCCTGCCCTCTAGAAGAAAAATATTGCCCTATGGGTCTACCCAGAAACCTCAAATGAGGATAAACCTGCACGTCACTCAACTGTACACCAATTATATAGTCTAGCCTGTGCACTAATGCCCTGTCTGACATAACCTGAGGCCTGAATTCCCAACCGACACCCAGACAGCTTGCAGTACACTGAGAACATCAGAACCGCCATGGCCTTAGGTCGCCATCTCTTTCCAACTTCGGTTTTCAGGCTACAGAATCCTAGACCTTATCTCTACTCACTTCCCATGGGTGAACGTGATGCAGAAATCAGAACTCCTCCTTCCCTCTCGCCAGAATCTTGTGGTTGGCATCTTGTCCAACGTTCAGTGGAGGACCCCTGTAGGGCCTACAGGGGTAGTAGTAGGGCCCCTGAGGGTAGTGTAGGGTCCCTGAGGCCCTGCCTATGCTTAAGAGCTGCGGTGGGCTCAAACACACATTGGGACCCTCAGTTTGAGCCCTGTCCTCAAGTAAAGCCTCTCAGTGGCTGGACCATGAGCCCGCATATGGGGCCTGCCATGCCCCAAGTCACCCAATCTTAACCAGAGTTAGAGACATCTAGTCACCCCTACTCAGGGCTCTGCTCTGGAATCCCTCTTTGGTGGGACATTTGAGGTAAATAAACACAGAAAGGACTCCTCCCACTCACAGAATGACCCCAATCACTTGGGATTGGGCCATCCCAAGTGATTGGGGTCCAGAGAGAAAGACTCGTCCATGGCCCATGAGGCCAGCCCGACATTCCACGGCCACTATTGACACAAAATCCAGAGACATAAGCTTCAGCAAGCGTTCACACTCACCCTTAGGTCATAGCCCAAAAAATTCTCCTCATAGTCTGTAGATTGGGCCTGCCATACCTACGTCCCCAAACCTAAGCCGAGTTTGTGTTTTCAGACTTCTATCCTGACATCCCTGTCCCACACACCCTCCAGACTGAGGCCCCTGGAGCCACACCTCAGGACTGTGCCTGCCCTCTCCAAGGAAATTCTTCCCATTCCATTGGCCACAACCCTACAGATAAGGAGAAACCTCCAAAGTCCCAGAGGCCATTCCAATAGTGTAGGCCACCCAGGACAAAGAGGGGCGATCTCTCACAAGCTGAGCAACGACGACAACTCACCCGTAGACAGATAACCCAAGAGAAGAAGATTAAACTGGACTGGCCCCTAGAATGTAATTGGTTCCATTGCTTTTTTTTCTAAGCATCTCTCCTCAGAGGCCTGTTTTCCAATACCAGCATATGGGGGATTCCAGAGATACCAATCAGAACAAATCTTGTCTTCACATGGGAAACTTATCCTTTGGAGCTCTGTAAAAGCCTCCAGTTAGGAGAAACCTTCAGGTAGCCGGAGCAACCGCCCTATTCCAAGGTCTCCATGGACACATACCCGCATTATGACCATTCGGCAGGAGAGTACATTTCAACTCAGCCCCGTCGATTACTCCCCCAGAGGCAGAATATCAAACCTGCCTTGTCGCTAGGAGACAACTGGAATGCAAAGCAGACTCTCTAGGCATCCATCCATGGAATCCTGCTCTGGCGCCGTTCCATATGGGATGTCCTGGAGCCTTCCAACAGGTCTTGACTGTCCCACAGAAGGAATCCTTGCAGATTGGAGCATCTCACAACTCCTATCGTGGGAAAACCTACATGGCCTCATGAGATGCTCCCCTTTATAAAGGGGCCATCATGGACAGAAACTCCAACCTGAGCCAACTTCTGATGCATTGCTTTGGTTTCTAGGTATCTCTCCTCAGAGGCCTGGTTTCCAATATCAGAATATGGGGGTTTCCTAAGGAAACAATCAGAACAGATCTCATCTCCACATGGGAAACTTGCTCTTTGGAGCTGTGTCAATACCTCAGGTTAGGAGGATCCTTCAGGGCGCTGGCACCATGGCCCAATCCCAAGGTCTCCAAGGACACAAACTTACATTATGAACCATTCTCAGGAGAGTCCATTTCAAATCAGCCCCCTCGGCTGCTCACCCAGAGCCAGCAGATCAAACCTTCCTTGTCACTCGGAGACAGTTAGAATGGGAGGCGGGCTGCCCAGGCATCCATCCTTAGAACCCTGCTCTGGAGAACTTCTTTATGGGACGTCTTGAATCCAACCAACCTGTCTTGACTGTCTCGCAGAATGAATCCTTGTGGTTTGAAGCATCACACAATAACACTGTGAGAAAACCTCCATTTCCTCATGATGCACCACACCTTCATAAATGGGCCATCATGGACAGAAACTCCATCCTAATCCAAAGTCTGATCCTCGCCCTGAATTCAGAAGCATGAGATCTCGATTCAGCACTTGAGAGTGTGCCTGCTGGGCCCTCGCCTTGAAACCTAAGCCTATCTTGTGTTCTCAGACTTCCGACCTCAGAATCCTGGCCAACCCCTCCAGTTTGGAAATTCTGGAGACACAATGCAGCACTCTGCCTGGCCTCCAGAAGAAAAATGTTGCCCTATAGGGCTAACCGGAAACGCCAAATGAGTAACAACCTGCATGCCACTCGACCATACCCCAATTATACAGTCTAGCCTGTGCACTAAAGACCTGTCTGACACAGCCTGAGGGCAGACCACCAGTCCAACACCCAGAAAGCTGGCCGTACACAGAACATATCACACCCACAATGGCTTTAGGCCATCATCTCTACCCAACCTCAATTTTCACCTTCAGAACCTAGACCTTATCTACACTCACTGCTCAGGAGTGAACGTGATGCAAGAATCAGGACTTCTCCTTCACCATGGCAAGAAACCTTGTGGTTGGCATGTTGTCCAACGTTCATTGTAGGAGAAAGCAGCATGGACTATGAGGTCCCACCTATCCCTGAGGGCCACAATTTGCACAAACACATATTGTGACCCTCAGCGTGAGCCTTATTTTCTTGTGAAGCCTCTTAGTGACTGGAACAACAGCCCACATATGGGGCTTGCCAAGCCCCTAGACACCCAATCTCAACCAGAGTTCGAGATGTTTAGTCACCCGACTCAGGGCTCTGCTCTGGAATCCCTCTTTGGTGGGACACCTGGGTAAAAAAAAAAAAATACAGAAAGGACTTTTCCCATCCACAGAATGATCCCAACCCCTTGGGATCAGGCCAAATCACCAGAGAAAGAATTGTCCATGGCCCTTGAGGACACCCCGACTTTCCACGGCCACCGTTGACACAAAATCCAGGGACAAAAGCCTGAGCAAGTGCCACATACTCGCCCTTTGTTCATAGCCCGGAAAATTCTCACGGTCTGTAGATCGAGCCTTCATACATACATCCCCAAACATAAGCTGAGTTTGTGTTTTCAAACTTCTGTCCCCACAGTCCTGGCCCACACACCATCCAAGCTGGAGCCCCTGGAGACACACCTCAGGACTGTGGCTTCCCTCTCCAGGGGAATTCTGCCATTTCCATTGGCCACAACCTTATAGATTAGGAGAAACCTCCAAACTCCCCGAGGCCATCTGAATAGTGTTGGCTGCCCAGGACACACAGGGATGATTTTCACAAGTTAGGAAACTACCTCCACTCAGACCCAGAGACAGATATCCCCATAGAATAAGATTGAACTGGACAGGCACTTAGGCCCTAATCAGATCCATTGCTTTTGATTCCAGTCATCTCTCCTCAGAGGCCTGGTTTCCAATACCAGCATATGGGAGATTCCTTAGGCACTCATCAAAACAATTCTCTTTTCTACATAGGAAACATACTCTTTAGAGCTCCATCAAAACCTCCGGTTATGAACATCCCTCAAGGCCCCGGTTCAAGCACCCCATTCCAAGGTCTACATGGACACAAATGCACATTATGACCCATCCTCAACTCACCCATTTCAACACACCCGCCTCGGTTGCTCCCCTAGATCCAGCAGATCGAACTTGCCCTGGCGCTATGAGACACCTGGAATGGGAAGCAGGCTGCTCAGGCATCCATCCTTAGAACCCTGCTCTGGATAACTTCCTTATGGGATGTCCTGGAGCCATCCAACAGGTCTCGACTGTCCCACAGAAGGAATCATTGTGGTTTGGAGCATCTCACAATTCCCATCGTGGGAAAACCTCCATGTCCTCATGACACCCTCCCCTTCATGAAGGGGCTGTCATGGACAGAAACTTCGTCCTAAGCCAACGTCTGATCCTAGCTCTGTCTTCAGGTATACAGGATCTCGAATCATCTCTGCAGAGGGTGCCTGCCGTCCCCTCACCCCGAAATCTAAGTCTGGCTTGTGTTCTCAGAATTTTTCCCTCACACTCCTGGCCCACAAGCCTTCCAGTTTGGGAATTCTGGAGCCACTATGTGGCACTGTGTCTTCCCTCCAGAAGAAAAACGTTGCCCTCTGGGGCTACCCAGTAACCACAAATGAGTACCATCCTGCACGAAACTCGACTGCACCCCAATGATACAGTCTAGCCTGGGCACTAATTCCCTGTCTGCCACAGCCTGAGCCTGCACCTCCCAACCCACACTCAACAGCTGGCCGAACACTGAGCACCTCAGCCACACCATGGCCTTAGGTCTTCATCTCTTACCAACCTCAGTTTTCAGGCTTCAGAACCTAGACCTTAAATCCAATCACAGTCCAGGAGTGAAAGTGTTGCAGAAATTACAACTCCTTCTTCCCCATGGCCAGAAAACTTGTGGTTGCCATATTGTGCAACGTTCCCTGTAGGAGAAACCAGCATGGTACATTAGGCCACGCCCTGACTTGAGGGGCTCCTTGGGCACAAAAACACATTGTGAAACTCAGTGTGAGACCATTCCTCAAGGAAGGCCTCTCAGTGTCTGGACCAAGAGCCCACATATGGGGCTTGCCATGTTCTTAGGTCCCAATGTTAACCAGAGGTCTGGTTGTCCAGTCGCCCCTCCCCAGGACTCTGCTCTGGAATCCCTCTTTTGGTGGTCCACCTTAGGTAAAAAAAATAATAATAATAAGAAAATAAACAAAAAAACAAGAAAGGCCTCCTCCCTTCCCACAGAATGACCCCAAACTCTTGGGATCGGGGCAAATCCCCAGAAAGGGAGCCTCATCGATGGCCCATGAGGACACCCCGACATTCCATGGCAATCGGTGACACATTTCCAGAAAAAAAAAAAAAAAAGCATGAGCCAGCACCTCACATTCGCCCTTTGTTCATATCCCAAAGAGTTCTCCTCACGGTCAATAGATCGGGCCGGCCATACCTACATCCCCCAACCTAAGTGGAGTTTGTGTTTTCAGACTTTTGTCCAAATAGCCCAGGACCACACACGCTCCACACTTGGGTCCCTGGAGCCACACCTCAGGACTGTGCTTCCCTTTCAAGGGAATTCTTCCCATTCCATTGGCCACAACCTTGCAAATGAGGAAAAACCTCCAAAGTCACCGAGGCCATCCCATTAGTGTAGGCTGCCCAGGACAAACAGGGTTGATCTCAAACCAGCTGAGCAACTACCTCCACTCAGACAACAGATGTCCCCAGAGAAGAATATTGAACGGGACAGGCCCCTAGGCCCTAATCAGATCCATTGCTTTGGTTTTTAGGCATCTCTCCTCAGAGGCCTCGTTTCCAATACCAGCATATGGTGGTTTCCTGAGGCACCAATAAGAACAAATCTCGTCTCCCCATGGAAAACTTGCTCATTGGAGCTTTGTCATAACCTCTGGTTAGGAGAATCCTTCAGGGCCCTGGTGCCACTGCCCCATACCAAGGTCTCCATGGACTCAAACCAACATTAAGACCATCCTCAGGAAAGTCCATTTCAACTCAGCCCCCTCTGTTGCTACCCCAAGCCAGCAGATCAAACGTTTCTTGTTGCTAGGAGACAATTGGATTGTGAGGCTGGCTGCCCAGGCATCCATACTTAGAACCCTGTTCTGGAAAAATACCTTATAAGACGTCCTGGAGCCATCCAACAAATCTTAATTGTCCCACAGAAGGAATCCTTGCGGTTTGGAGCATCTCACAACTCCAATAGTGGGAAAACCCCCATGGGCTCATAATGTACCCCCTTCATGAAGGGGCCAACATGGACAGAAACTCAAACCTGAGCCAAAGTCTGATCCTCGACCTGACTTCAGACGCATGAGATCTCAATTCAGCTCTGCAGAGTGTGCCTGCCATGTCCTTGCCCCGAAACCTAAGCCTAGCTAGTGTTCTCAGACTTCCGTCACACTCTCCTCGCCCACAAGCCCTCCAGTTTGGGAATTCCGAAGCCACAATGCAGCACTCTGCCTGCCCTCCAGAAGAAAAACTTTGCCCTATGCTTCTAATAAGAAACCCCAAATGATTTTCTAATGCATGCCACTCGATTGTAAAGCAATTATACAGCCTGCCCTGTATTCTAATGCCCTATCTGGCAAGCCTGAGACAAGACATCCCAAACGACACCCAGACAGCTGGCCCCAACCTGGACACATAGAACCCGTTATGGCTGTAGGTCGTCATCTCTTCCCAACCTCGGTTTTCAGGCTTCAGAACCTAGACCTTATCTCCAATCACTGCCCAGGGTGAACGTGATGCAGAAATTAGAATTCCTCCTTCCCCATGGCCAGAAACCTTGTGGTTGGCATGTTGTCCAACGTTCAATGTGGGAAAACCTGCATTGTCCGAAAGGCCACGCCAGTGCTTGAGGGCCGCCTAGGGCACAGACATGCATTGTGACCTGCAGCGTGAGTCCCGTATTAAAGTAATGCCTCTCAGTGGCTGGACCAAGATCCTGCCTATGGGGCTTGTCATATCCATAGGCCCCCAGGCTTAACCCGAGGGCGAGTATTCCAGTTGTCAGTACCCACTGCTATGCTCTAGAATCCCTCTACTGGGGGAACATATGAGGCAGAAAACAGGACACTTCCCTTCCCACAGAATGACCCCAAACACTTGGGGGCTGGACAAACTACCAGAGAGGGAGACTTCTACGACCCTTGAGGCAACTCCTACATTAAACGGCCATTGTGGACAAAACATCCAGAGACAAAAGCCTGAGCGAATGCCTCCCTCTCACCCTTCTTTCATATCCAGAGGAGCTCCCCTCATGGACTGTAGATCAGGCCTGCCATAACCTCGGCCCCAAACCTGAGCTGAGTTAGGGTTTTTGGATGTCTGTCTGCACAGCCATGGCCCACACAGCCCCCAGGCTGGGATCTCTGGAGCCACACCACAGAACTGTGCCTGCTCTCTCCTAAGAAACTGCCCATTCCATTGGCCACAACTCTACAAAATAGTAGAAACCACAAGGTCCCCAAGGACATCCCACTACCGCAAGCCGCACTGGACAAATAGGGGCATTATGACACAAGCTGAGCAACTACTACCTCCATGCATTCACACAGACAGATATCCGCAGAGACAGAAGATTGAACCAGACAGGCCCCTAGGCCCTATTATGAACTCTTGCTTTGGTGTCCAGGTATCACTCCTCAGAGGCCTGGGTTCGAAGACCAGCATACGGGGCTTTCCTGAGGCACCAGACAAAAGACCTCTCATCTCCACATGGGAAGCTTCCTTGTTGGAGTTGTGTCAAGCCCTTTGGGTTGGAGAATCCTGCAGAGTCCCTTAGCTACTGCCACATTCCAAGGTCTCCATGGCCACCAACCCACATTATGACTCATCCTCAGGAAAGTCCATTTAAACTCAGCCTTCTGGGTAGCTCACCCAAGAGCCCGCAGATTGAGCGTGCCTTGTCTCCACCAGGCAATGGGAAGGTGAGTTGGCGTTCTCGGCATCCATGCTTAGGCCCCTACTCTCGAGTCTTTCTGTATGGGGCATCAAAGGACCATCCAATAGTACTCGACTGTCCTGAAGAAGGAAACTTTGAAGTTTGGAGCAGCTCACAACTCCCAGCGTAGGGAAACCTCCCTGGCCTCATGACGCCCCCACCCCCTTCAGGAAGGGGCCGTCATGGACACAAACTCCAGCTTGAGGTAACATCTGATACTCGCCCTGACCTCACCTGCAGGAGATCTCGATTCAGCCTCTGCAGAGTGGGCCTGCCATGCTCTTGGCCCCAAAACTCATGCTAGCTTGTGTTTTCAGACTTCCTTCCTCACAATCCTGGCCACACCCCTCCAGTTTGGCAATTCTGGAGACACAATGCAGCACTCTGCCTGCCCTCCAGAAGAAAAATGTTGCCCTATAGGGCTAACCGGAAACGCCAAATGAGTAACAACCTGCATGCCACTCGACCATACCCCAATTATATAGTCTAGCCTGTGCACTAAAGCCCTGTCTGACACAGCCTGAGGGCAGACCTCCAGTCCAACACCCAGACAAATGGCCATACACAGAGCATATCACACCCACAATGGCTTTAGGCCATCATCTCTACCCAACCTCAGTTTTCACCTTCAGAACCTAGACCTTATCTCCACTCCCTGCTCAGGAGTGAACGTGATGCAAGAATCAGAACTTCTCCTTCGCCTTGGCAAGTAACCTAGTGGTTGGCATGTTGTCCATTGTTCATTGTAGGAGAAAGCAGCATGGACTATGAGGCCCCACCTATCCCTGAGGGCCACAATTTGCACAAACACACATTGTGACGCTCAGCGTGAGCCCTATCCTCATGTAAAGCCTCTTAGTGACTGGAACAACAGCCCACATATGGGGCTTGCCAAGCCCCTAGTCACCCAATCTCAACCAGAGTTCGAGATGTCTAGTCACCCCTACTCAGGGCTCTACTCTGGAATCCCTCTTTGGTGGGACACCTGAGGTAAAAAAAAAAATATATATATATATATATATATATAATATATATATATACAGAAAGGACTCTTCCAATCCACAGAATGATCCCAACCCCTTGGGATCAGGCCAAATCACCAGAGAAAGAATTGTCCATGGCCCTTGAGGACACCCCGACATTCCACGGCCACCGTTGACACAAAATCCAGAGACAAAATCTTGAGCAAGCACCACATACTCGCCCTTTGTTCATAGCCTGGAAAATTCTCACGGTCTGTAGATCGAGCCTTCATACATACATCCCCAAACCTAAGCTGAGTTTGTGTTTTCAGACTTCTGTCCCCACAGTCCTGGCCCACACACCATCCAAGCTGGGGCCCCTGGAGACACACCTCAGGACTGTGGCTTCGCTCTCCAGGGGAATTCTGCCATTTCCATTGGCCACAACCCTATAGATTAGGAGAATCCTCCAAACTCCCCGAGGCCATCCCAATAGTGTTGGCTGCCCAGGACAAACAGGAATGATCTTTCACAAGTTAGGAAACTACCTCCACTCAGACCCAGAGACAGATATCCCCATAGAATAAGATTGAACTGGACAGGCACTTAGGCCCTAATCAGATCCATTGCTTTTGTTTCCAGGCATCTCTCCTCAGAGGCCTGGTTTCCAATACGAGCATAAGGGGATTACTGAGGCACTCATCAGAAAAATCTAGTCTCCACATAGGAAATGTACTCTTTGGAGCTCTATAAAAACCTCTGTTTAGGAGAATCTTTCAGGGCCCCGGATCAAGCGCCCCATTTCAAGGTCTCCATGGACTTAAACCCACATTATGATCTATCCTCGGGAGCGTCCATGTCAACTCAACCCCCTTGGTTTCTCCCCCAGGGCCTGCAGATCAAACCTGCCTTGTCGCTAGGAGACAACTAGAATGGGAGGTGGGCTGCCTAGGCATCAATCCTTAGAACCCTACTCTGGAGTCATTCCATATGGGACATCCTAGAGCCATCCAACAGGTCTCAAGTGTTCCACAGAAGGAATCTTTGCAGTCTGGAGCATCTCAGAACTCCCATTGTGGGAAAATCTACATGGCCTCTTGAGATGCTCCACTTTATAAAGTGGCCATCATGGACAGAAACTCCAACCTGAGCAAACGTCTGATATTCGCCCTGACTTCAGGTGCATGAGATCTTGATTCAGCTCTGCAGAGTGTGCCTTCTGTGCCCTCACCCCAAAAACGAAGCCTAGCTTGTGTTCTCAGACTACAGTCCTCACACCCCTGGCCCAAAAGCCCTACAGTTTGGCAATACTGGGGCCACAATGCAGCACTCTGCCTGCCCTCCCAGAGAAAAAACGTTGCCTTATGGAACTACCTAGAGACCCGAATGAGGATCAATTGAACGCCACTCGACTGCACCCAAAATATACAGTCTACCCTGTCTAATGCCTTGTCTGACACAGCATGAGCCCACACCTCCAGACCTACGCTGAACAGCTGGCCGCACACTGAGCTCATTGGACCCAACAGGTCCTTAGGTCTTCATCTCTTCCCAACCTCGGTTTTCGGGTTTCAGAACCTAGACCTAAACTCCAATCACTGTCCAGGGGTTAACGTGATGCAGAAGTCACAACTCTTCCTTCGCCATGGCCAGAAACCTTGTGGTTGGCATATTCTCCAACGTTCAGTGTAGGAGAATCCAGCGTGGCCCATGAGGCCCTTCCCATGCTTGAGGGCCTTGTTGGCATAAATAGGCATTGTGACCCTCAGCATGAGCCCTGTCCTCAAGGAAGGCCTCTCAGTGTCTGAATCAAGAGCCCACATATTGGACTTGCCATGCCCCTAGGCCCCCAAACTAAAACAGTGGTGGGGTTGTCCAGTTGTCCCTCCCGAGGACTCTGCTCTGGAATCCCTCCTTTATTGGGACACATGAGGTACAAAAAATAAAATAAAATAAAATAAAAAACAGAAAGGACTCCTCCCATCCCACAGAACATACCCAAACTCTTGGGATTGGGTCAAATCCTCAGAGAAGGAAAGCCGTCCACAACCCATGAGGCCACGCCAGCATTCCACCCACATTGTTGACACAAATCCAGAGACAAAATCTGAGCAAGCACCTCAAACTCACACTTTTTCATATCCTGAAGTGTTATTACGGTCTGTAGATTGGGCATGCCATAACTATGTCCCCAATCCTAAGCGGAGTTTGTGTTTTCAGCTTTTTGCTCAACAGGCCTGGCCCACACACCCACAAGGTTGGGCCCCTAGAGCCAAACTCAGAACTTTGCCTGCCCTCTCCAGGGGATTTCTTCCCATTCCATTGACCACAACCCTATAGATTAGGAGAAACTCCAAAGTCCAGAGGCCATTCCAATATTATAGGTCGCCCAGGACAAACAGGGGCGATCTGACACAATCTGAGCAACTACCTCACCTCAGATACTTAGAAACGTATCCCCAGCAAAGAGATTGAACCGGACAGGCACCTAGGCTCTAATTATATCCATTGCTTTTGTTTCCAGTCATCTCTCCTCAGAGACCTGGTTTCCAATACCAGCATATGGGAGATTCCTTAGGCACTCATCAAAACAATTCTCTTCTCTACATAGGAAACATACTCTTTAGAGCTCCATCAAAACCTCCGGTTATGAACATCCCTCAAGGACCCGGATCAAGACCCCATTCCAAGGTCTCCATGGACACAAATGCACATTATGACCCATCCTCAACTCACCCATTTCAACACACCCGCCTCGGTTGCTCCACTAGATCAGGCAGATCGAACTTGCCTTGGCTCTATGAGACACCTGGAATGGGAGGCAGGCTGCCCAGGCATCCATCCTTAGAACCCTGCTCTGGATAACTTCCTTATGGGATGTCCTGGAGCCATCCACCAGTCTCACCTGTCCCACAGAAGGAATCATTGCGGTTTGGAGCATCTCAAAATTCAAATCGTGGGAAAACCTCCATGTCCTCGTGACACCCTCCCATTTATTAAGGGGCCGTCATGGACAGAAACTCCGACCTAAGCCAACGTCTGATCCTAGCTCTGTCCTCAGGTATACGGGATCTCGAATCATCTCTGCAGAGGGTGCCTGCCGTCCCTTCACCCCGAAATCTAAGTCTGGCTTGTGTTCTCAGAATTTTTTCCTCACACTCCTGGCCCACAAGCCTTCAAGTTTGGGAATTCTGGAGCTAGTATGTGACACTGTGTCCTCCCTCCAGAAGAAAAACGTTGCCCTCTGGGGCTACCCAGTAACCACAAATGAGTACCATCCTGCACGAAACTCGACTGCACCCCTTGATACAGTCTAGCCTGGGCACTAATTCCCTGTCTGCCACAGCCTGAGCCTGCACCTCCCAACCCACACCCAACAGCTGCCGAACACTGAGCACATCAGACACACCATGGCCTTAGGTCTTCATCTCTTCCCAACCTCAGTTTTCAGGCTTCAGAACCTAGACCTTAAATCCAATCACAGTCCAGGAGTGAAAGTGTTGCAGAAATTACAACTCCTTCTTCCCCATGGCCAGAAAACTTGTGGTTGCCATATTGTGCAACGTTCCCTGTAGGAGAAACCAGCATGGTACATTAGGCCACGCCCTGACTTGAGGGGCTCCTTGGGCACAAAAACACATTGTGAATCTCAGTGTGAGACCATACCTCAAGGAAGGCCTCTCAGTGTCTGGACCAAGAGCACAAATATGGGGCTTGCCATGTTCTTAGTTCCCAATGTTAACCAGAGGTCTGGTTGTCCAGTTGCCCCTCCCCAGGACTCTGCTCTGGAATGCCTCTTTTGGTGGTCCACCTGAGGTAAAAAAAAAAAAAACAAAAAACAAACAAAAAACAAACAAAAATAAACAAAAAAAAAAACAGAAAGACCTCCTCCCTTCCGACAGAATGACCCCAAATTCTTGGGATCGGGTCAAATCCCCAGAAAGGGAGCCTCATCGATGGCCTATGAGGACACCCCGACATTCAATGGCAATCGGTGACACATTTCGAGAAAAAAAAAAAAAAAAAAAAGCATGAGCAAGCACCTCACATTCGCCCTTTGTTCATATCCCGAAGAGTTCTCCTCACGGTCTATAGATCGGGCCAGCCATACCTACATCCTCCAACCTAAGTGGAGTTTGTGTTTTCAGACTTTTGTCCAAATAGCCCTGGACCACACATGCTCCACACTTGGGTCCCTGGAGCCACACCTCAGGACTGTGCTTCCCTTTCAAGGGAATTCTTCCCATTCCATTGGCCACAACCTTGCCAATTAGAAAAAACCTCAAGTCACCGAGGCCATCCCAATAGTTTAGGCCGCCCAGGACAAACAGGGGTGATCTCAATCCAGCTGAGCAACTACCTCCACTCAGACAACAGATGTCCCCAGAGAAAAATATTGATCCGGACAGGCCCCTAGGCCCTAATCAGATCCATTGCTTTGGTTTCCAGGCATCTCTCCTCAGAGGCCTCGTTTCCATTACCAGCATATGGTGGTTTCCTGAGGCACCAATAATAACAAATCTCGTCTCCCCATGGAAAACTTGCTCATTGGAGCTTTGTCATAACCTCTGGTTAGGAGAAACTTTCAGGGCCCTGGTGCCACTGCCCCATACCAAGGTCTCCATGGACTCAAACCAACATTAAGACCATCCTCAGGAAAGTCCATTTCAACTCAGCCCCTTCTGTTGCTACCCCAAGCCAGCAGATCAAACGTTTCTTGTTGCTAGGAGACAATTGAAATGTGAGGCTGCTGCCAAGGCATCCATACGTAGAACCCTGTTCTGGAAAAATACCTTATAAGACGTCCTGGAGCCATCCAACAAATCTTAATTGTCCCACAGAAGGAATCCTTGCGGTTTGGAGCATCTCACAACTCCAATAGTGGCAAAACCCCCATGGCCTCATAATCCCCCCTCTTCTTGAAGGGGCCAAAATGGAAAGAAACTCAAACCTGAGCCAAAGTCTGATCCTCGACCTAACTTCAGACGCATGAGATCTCAATTCAGCTCTGCAGAGTGTGCCTGCCATGCCCTTGCCCCGAAACCTAAGCCTAGCTAATGTTCTCAGCTTACGTCGTCACTCTACTGGCCCACAAGCCCTCCAGTTTGGGAATTCCGAAGCCACAAGGCAGCACTCTGCCTGCCCTCCAGAAGAAAAACTTTGCCCTATGCTTCTAATAAGAAACCCCAAATGATTTTCTAATGCATGTCACTCAATGGTAAAGCAATTATACAGCCTACCCTGTATACTAATGCCATGTCTGGCACAGCCTGAGACAAGACATCCCAAACGACACCCAGACAGCTGGCCCCAACCTGGACACATAGGACCCGCTATGGCTGTAGGTCGTCATCTCTTCCCAACCTCGGTTTTCAGGCTTCAGAACCTAGACCTTATCTCCAATCACTGCCCAGGGGTGAACGTGATGCAGAAATTAGAATTCCTCCTTCCCCATGGCCAGAAACCTTGTGGTTGGCATGTTGTCCAACGTTCAATGTGGGAAAACCTGCATTGTCCAAAAGGCCACGCCAGTGCTTGAGGGCCGCCTAGGGCACAGACATGCATTGTGACCTGCAGCGTGAGTCCCGTATTAAAGTAACGCCTCTCAGTGGCTGGACCAAGATCCTGCATATGGGGTTGTCATATCCATAGGCCCCCAGGCTTAACCCGAGGGCGAGTATTCCAGTTGTCAGTACCCACTGCTATGCTCTAGAATCCCTCTAATGGGGGGACACATGAAGCAGAAAACAGGACACTTCCCTTCCCACAGAATGACCCCAAACGATTGGGGGCTGGACAAACTACCAGAGAGGGAGACTTCTACGACCCATGAGGCAACTCCTACATAAACGGCCATTGTGGACAAAACATCCAGAGACAAAAGCCTGAGCGACTGCCTCCCTCTCACCCTTCTTTCATATCCAGAGGAGCTCCCCTCATGGACTGTAGATCAGGCCTGCCGTAACCTCGGCCCCAAACCTGAGCTGAGTTAGGGTTTTTGGATGTCTGTCTGCACAGCCATGGCCCACACAGCCTCCAGGCTGGGGTCTCTGGAGCCACACCACAGAACTGTGCCTGCTCTCTCCTAAGAAACTGCCCATTCCATTGGCCACAACTCTACAAAATAGTAGAAACCTCAAGGTCCCCAAGGACATCCCACTACTGCAAGCCGCACTGGACAAATAGGGGCATTATGACACAAGCTGAGCAACTACTACCTCCATGCATTCACACAGACAGATATCCGCAGAGACAGAAGATTGAAAAAGACAGGCCCCTAGGCCCTATTATGAACTCTTGCTTTGGTGTCCAGGTATCACTCCTCAGAGGCCTGGGTTTGAAGACCAGCATACGGGGCTTTCCTGAGGCACCAGACAGAAGACCTCTCATCACCACATGGGAAGCTTCCTTGTTGGAGTTGTGTCAAGCCCTTCGGGTTGGAGAATCCTGCAGAGTCCCTTAGCTACTGCCACATTCCAAGGTCTCCATGGCCACCAACCCACATTATGACTCATCCTCAGGAGAGTCCATTTAAACTCAGCCTTCTGGGTAGCTCACCCAAGAGCCCGCAGATTGAGCGTGCCTTGTCTCCACCAGGCAATGGGAACGTGAGTTGGCGTTTCTCGGCATCCATGCTTAGGCCCCTGCTCTTGAATCTTTCTGTATGGGGCATCCTGGAACCATCCAATAGTACTCGACTGTCCTGAAGAAGGAAACTTTGAAGTTTGGAGCAGCTCACAACTCCCAGCGTAGGGAAACCTCCCTGGCCTCATGACGCCCCCACCCCCTTCAGGAAGGGGCCGTCATGGACACAAAATCCAGCTTGAGGCAACATCTGATACTCGCCCTGACCTCACCTGCAGGAGATCTCGATTCAGCCTCTGCAGAGTGGGCCTGCCATGCTCTTGGCCCCAAAACTCATGCTAGCTTGTGTTTTCAGACTTCCTTCCTCACAATCCTGGCCACACCCCTCCAGTTTGGCAATTCTGGAGACACAATGCAGCACTCTGCCTGCCCTCCAGAAGAAAAATGTTGCCCTATAGGGCTTACCGGAAACGCCAAATGAGTAACAACCTGCATGCCACTCGACCATACCCCAATTATACAGTCTAGCCTGTGCACTAAAGCCCTGTGTGACACAGCCTGAGGGCAGACCTCCAGTCCAACACCCAGACAGCTGGCCGTACACAGAGCATATCACACCCACAATGGCTTTAGGCCATTATATCTACCCAACCTCAGTTTTCACCTTCAGAACCTAGGCCTTATCTCCACTCACTGCTCAGGAGTGAACGTGATGGAAGAATCAGAACTTCTCCTTCGCCTTGGCAAGTAACCTAGTGGTTGGCATGTTGTCCATTGTTCATAGTAGGAGAAAGCAGCATGGACTATGAGGTCCCACCTATCCCTGAGGGCCACAATGTGCACAAACACACATTGTGACCCTCAGCGTGAACCCTATCCTCATGTAAAGCCTCTTAGTGACTGGAACAACAGCCCACATATGGGGCTTGCCAAGCCCCTAGTCCCCCAATCTCAACCAGAGTTCGAGATGTCTAGTCACCCCTACTCAGGGATCTACTCGGGAATCCCTCGTTGATTGGACACCTGAGGTAAAAAAAAAAAATACAGAAAGGACTCTTCCAATCCACAGAATGATCCGAACCCCGTGCGATCAGGCCAAATCACCAGAGAAAGAATTGTCCATGGCCCTTGAGGACACCCCGACATTCCACGGCCACCGTTGACACAAAATCCAGAGACAAAAGCCTGAGCAAGCGCCACATACTCGCCCTTTGTTCATAGCCCGGAAAATTCTCACGGTCTGTAGATCGAGCCTTCATACATACATCCCCAAACCTAAGCTGAGTTTGTGTTTTCATACTTCTATCCCCACAGTCCTGGCCCACACACCATCCAAGCTGGGGCCCCTGGAGACACACCTCAGGACTGTGGCTTCCCTCTCCAGGGGAATTCTGCCATTTCCATTGGCCACAACCCTATAGATTAGGAGAATCCTCCAAACTTCCCGAGGCCATCCCAATAGTGTTGGCTGCCCAGGACAAACAGGAATGATCTTTCACAAGTTAGGAAACTACCTCCACTCAGACCCAGAGACAGATATCCCCATAGAATAAGATTGAACTGGACAGGCACTTAGGCTCTAATCAGATCCATTGCTTTTGTTTCCAGGCATCTCTCCTCAGAGGCCTGGTTTCCAATACCAGCATACGGGGGATTACTGAGGCACTCATCAGAAAAATCTCATCTCCACATAGGAAATGTACTCTTTGGAGCTCTATAAAAACCTCTGTTTAGGAGAATCTTTCAGGGCCCCAGATCAAGCGCCCCATTCCAAGGTCTCCATGGATTTAAACCCACATTATGATCTATTGTCGGGAGAGTCCATGTCAACTCAACCCCCTTGGTTTCTCCCCCAGGGCCTGCAGATCAAACCTGCCTTGTTGCTAGGAGACAACTAGAATGGGAGGCGGGCTGCCCAGGCATCCATCCTTAGAACCCTACTCTGGAGTCGTTCCACATGGGACATCCTAGAGCCATCCAACAGGTCTCAAGTGTCCCACAGAAGGAATCTTTGCAGTCTGGAGCATCTCACAACTCCCATTGTGGGAAAATCTACATGGCCTCTTGAGACGCTCCACTTTATAAAGGGGCCATCATGGACAGAAACTCCAACCTGAGCAAACGTCTGATATTCGCCCTGACTTCAGGTGCATGAGATCTTGATTCAGCTCTGCAGAGTGTGCCTTCTGTGCACTCACCCCCAAAACTAAGCCTAGCTTGTGTTCTCAGACTACCGTCCTCACACCCCTGCCCCAAAAGCCCTACAGATTGGCAATACTGGGGCCATAATGCAGCACACTGCATGCCCTCCAGAAGAAAATCGTTGCCTTATGGAGCTACCTAGAAACCCGAATAAGGATCAACTGAACGCCACTCGACTGCACCCCAAATATGCAGTCTACCCTGTCTAATGCCTTGTCTGACACAGCATGAGCCCACACCTCCAGACCTACTCTCAACAGCTGGCCGCACACTGAGCTCATTGGACCCATCAGGTCCTTAGGTCTTCATGTCTTCCCAACCTCAGTTTTCGGGTTTCAGAACCAAGACCTAAACTCCAATCACTGTCCAGGGGTGAACGTGATGCAGAAATCACAACTCTTCCTTCGTTATGGCTGGAAACCTTGTGGTTGGCATATTCTCCAACGTTCAGTGTAGGAGAATCCAGCGTGGCCCATGAGGCACTTCCCATGCTTGAGGGCCTTGTTGGGCACAAATAGGCATTGTGACCCTCAGCACGAGCCCTGTCCTCAAGGAAGGCCTCTCAGTGTCTGAATCAAGAGCCCGCCTATTGGACTTGCCATGCCCCTAGGCCCCCAAACGTAAACAGAGGTGGGGATATCCAGTTGTCCCTCCCAAGTACTCTGCTCTGGAATCCCTCTTTTATTGGGACACTTGAGGTACATAAAATAAAATATAAAATAAAATAAAATAAAAAACAGAAAAGACTCCTCTCATCCCACAGAATGTACCCAAACTCTTGGGATCGGGTCAAATCCTCAGAGAAGGAAAGCCATCCACAACCCATGAGGCCACGCCAGCATTCCACCCACATTGTTGACACAAATCCAGAGACAAAACCTGAGCAAGCACCTCAAACTCACCCTTTTTCATATCCCTAAGTGTTATCACAGTCTGTAGATTGGGCGTGCCATACCTATGTCCCCAGCCTAAGCGGAGTTTGTGTTTTCAGACTTCTGTCCCCACAGTCCTGGCCCACACACCATCCAAGCTGGGGCCCCTGGAGACACACCTCAGGACTGTGGCTTCCCTCTCCAGGGGAATTCTGCCATTTCCATTGGCCACAACCCTATAGATTAGGAGAATCCTCCAAACTTCCCGAGGCCATCCCAATAGTGTTGGCTGCCCAGGACAAACAGGAATGATCTTTCACAAGTTAGGAAACTACCTCCACTCAGACCCAGAGACAGATATCCCCATAGAATAAGATTGAACTGGACAGGCACTTAGGCTCTAATCAGATCCATTGCTTTTGTTTCCAGGCATCTCTCCTCAGAGGCCTGGTTTCCAATACCAGCATACGGGGGATTACTGAGGCACTCATCAGAAAAATCTCATCTCCACATAGGAAATGTACTCTTTGGAGCTCTATAAAAACCTCTGTTTAGGAGAATCTTTCAGGGCCCCAGATCAAGCGCCCCATTCCAAGGTCTCCATGGATTTAAACCCACATTATGATCTATTGTCGGGAGAGTCCATGTCAACTCAACCCCCTTGGTTTCTCCCCCAGGGCCTGCAGATCAAACCTGCCTTGTTGCTAGGAGACAACTAGAATGGGAGGCGGGCTGCCCAGGCATCCATCCTTAGAACCCTACTCTGGAGTCGTTCCACATGGGACATCCTAGAGCCATCCAACAGGTCTCAAGTGTCCCACAGAAGGAATCTTTGCAGTCTGGAGCATCTCACAACTCCCATTGTGGGAAAATCTACATGGCCTCTTGAGACGCTCCACTTTATAAAGGGGCCATCATGGACAGAAACTCCAACCTGAGCAAACGTCTGATATTCGCCCTGACTTCAGGTGCATGAGATCTTGATTCAGCTCTGCAGAGTGTGCCTTCTGTGCACTCACCCCCAAAACTAAGCCTAGCTTGTGTTCTCAGACTACCGTCCTCACACCCCTGCCCCAAAAGCCCTACAGATTGGCAATACTGGGGCCATAATGCAGCACACTGCCTGCCCTCCAGAAGAAAAACGTTGCCTTATGGAGCTACCTAGAAACCCGAATAAGGATCAACTGAACGCCACTCGACTGCACCCCAAATATGCAGTCTACCCTGTCTAATGCCTTGTCTGACACAGCATGAGCCCACACCTCCAGACCTACTCTCAACAGCTGGCTGCACACTGAGCTCATTGGACCCATCAGGTCCTTAGGTCTTCATGTCTTCCCAACCTCAGTTTTCGGGTTTCAGAACCAAGACCTAAACTCCAATCACTGTCCAGGGGTGAACGTGATGCAGAAATCACAACTCTTCCTTCGTTATGGCTGGAAACCTTGTGGTTGGCATATTCTCCAACGTTCAGTGTAGGAGAATCCAGCGTGGCCCATGAGGCACTTCCCATGCTTGAGGGCCTTGTTGGGCACAAATAGGCATTGTGACCCTCAGCACGAGCCCTGTCCTCAAGGAAGGCCTCTCAGTGTCTGAATCAAGAGCCCGCCTATTGGACTTGCCATGCCCCTAGGCCCCCAAGCTTAAACAGAGGTGGGGATATCCAGTTGTCCCTCCCAAGTACTCTGCTCTGGAATCCCTCTTTTATTGGGACACTTGAGGTACATAAAATAAAATATAAAATAAAATAAAATAAAAAACAGAAAAGACTCCTCCAATCCCACAGAATGTACCCAAACTCTTGGGATCGGGTCAAATCCTCAGAGAAGGAAAGCCATCCACAACCCATGAGGCCACGCCAGCATTCCACCCACATTGTTGACACAAATCCAGAGACAAAACCTGAGCAAGCACCTCAAACTCACCCTTTTTCATATCCCTAAGTGTTATCACAGTCTGTAGATTGGGCGTGCCATACCTATGTCCCCAGCCTAAGCGGAGTTTGTGTTTTCAGACTTCTGTCCCCACAGGCCTGGCCCACACACCCTCAATGCTGGGCCCCTAGAGCCAAACTCAGAACTGTGCCTGCCCTCTCCAGGGGATTTCTGCCCATTCCATTGGCCACAACCCTATAGATTAGGAGAAACTCCAAAGTCCCGAGGCCATCCCAATATTATAGGCTGCCCAAGACAAACAGGGGCGATCTGACACAAGCTGAGCAACTACATCCCCTCAGATCCTTTGACACGTATACTCAGGAAAGAGTTTGAACCGGACAGGCACCTAGGCCCTAATCATATCGATTGCTTTTGTTTCCAGTCATCTCTCCTCAGAGGCCTGGTTTCCAATACCAGCATATGGGAGATTCCTTAGGCACTCATCAAAACAATTCTCTTCTCTACATAGGAAACATACTCTTTAGAGCTCCATCAAAACCTCCGGTTATGAACATCCCTCAAGGCCCCGGACCAAGCACCCCATTCCAAGTTCTACATGGACACAAATGCACATTATGAGCCTTCCTCAACTCACCCATTTCAACACACCCGCCTCGGTTGCTCCCCTAGATCCAGCAGATCGAACTTGCCTTGGCGCTATGAGACACCTGGAATGGGAGGCAGGCTGCTCAGGCATCCATCCTGAGAACCCTGCTCTGGATAACTTCCTTATGGGATGTCCTGGAGCCATCCAACAGGTCTCGACTGTCCCACAGAAGGAATCATTGCGGTTTGGAGCATCTCACTATTCCCATCGTGGGAAAACCTCCATGTCCTCGTGACACCGTCCCCTTCATGAAGGGGCGTCATGGACAGAAACTCAGACGTAAGCCAACGTCTGATCCTAGCTCTGTCTTCAGGTATACAGGATCTCGAATCATCTCTGCAGAGGGTGCCTGCCATCCCCACACCCCGAAATCTAAGTCTGGCTTGTGTTCTCAGAATTTTTCCCTCACACTCCTGGCCCACAAGCCTTCCAGTTTGGGAATTCTGGAGCCACTATGTGGCACTGTGTCTTCCCTCCAGAAGAAAAACGTTGCCCTCTGGGGCTACCCAGTAACCACAAATGAGTACCATCCTGCACGAAACTCGACTGCACCCCAATGATACAGTCTAGCCTGGGCACTAATTCCCTGTCTGCCACAGCCTGAGCCTGCACCTCCCAACCCACACTCAACAGCTGGCCGAACACTGAGCACATCAGCCACACCATGGCCTTAGGTCTTCATCTCTTCCCAACCTCAGTTTTCAGGCTTCAGAACCTAGACCTTAAATCCAATCACAGTCCAGGAGTGAAAATGTTGCAGAAATTAGAACTCCTTCTTCCCCATGGCCAGAAAACTTGTGGTTGCCATATTGTGCAACGTTCCCTGTAGGAGAAACCAGCATGGTACATTAGGCCACGTCCTGACTTGAGGGGCTCCTTGGGCACAAAAACACATTGTGAAACTCAGTGTGAGACCTATCCTCAAGGAAGGCCTCTCAGTGTCTGGACCAAGAGCCCACATATGGGGCTTGCCATGTTCTTAGGTCCCAATGTTAACCAGAGGTCTGGTTGTCCAGTCGCCCCTCCCCAGGACTCTGCTCTGGAATCCCTCTTTTGGTGGTCCACCTTAGGTAAAAAAAAAAAAATAATAATAATAAAAAAATAAACAAAAAAACAAGAAAGGCCTCCTCCCTTCCCACAGAATGACCCCAAACTCTTGGGATCGGGTCAAATCCCCAGAAAGGGAGCCTCATCGATGGCCCATGAGGACACCCCGACATTCCATGGCAATCGGTGACACATTTCCAGAAAAAAAAAAAAAAAAAGCATGAGCCAGCACCTCACATTCGCCCTTTGTTCATATCCCAAAGAGTTCTCCTCACGGTCTATAGATCGGGCTGGCCATATCTACATCCCCCAACCTAAGAGGAGTTTGTGTTTTCAGACATTTGTCCAAATAGCCCTGGACCACACACGCTCCACACTTGGGTCCCTGGAGCCACACCTCAGGACTGTGCTTCCCTTTCAAGGGAATTCTTCCCATTCCATTGGCCACAACCTTGCAAATGAGGAAAAACCTCCAAAGTCACCGAGGCCATCCCAATAGTGTAGGCCGCCCAGGACAAACAGGGGTGATCTCAAACCAGCTGAGCAACTAGCTCCACTCAGACAACAGATGTCCCCAGAGAACAATATTGAACCGGACAGGCCCCTAGGCCCTAATCAGATCCATTGCTTTGGTTTTTAGGCATCTCTCCTCAGAGGCCTCGTTTCCAATACCAGCATATGGTGGTTTCCTGAGGCACCAATAAGAACAAATCTCGTCTCCCCATGGAAAACTTGCTCATTGGAGCTTTGTCATAACCTCTGGTTAGGAGAATCCTTCAGGGCCCTGGTGCCACTGCCCCATACCAAGGTCTCCATGGACTCAAACCAACATTAAGACCATCCTCAGGAAAGTCCATTTCAACTCAGCCCCCTCTCTTGCTACCCCATGCCAGCAGATCAAACGTTTCTTGTTGCTAGGAGACAATTGGAATGTGAGGCTGGCTGCCCAGGCATCCATACTTAGAACCCTGTTCTGGAAAAATACCTTATAAGATGTCCTGGAGCCATCCAACAAATCTTAATTGTCCCACAGAAGGAATCCTTGCGGTTTGGAGCATCTCACAACTCCAATAGTGGGAAAACCCCCATGGGCTCATAATGTACCCCCTTCATGAAGGGGCCAACATGGACAGAAACTCAAACCTGAGCCAAAGTCTGAACCTCGACCTGACTTCAGACGCATGAGATGTCAATTCAGCTCTGCAGAGTGTGCCTGCCATGTCCTTGCCCCGAAACCTAAGCCTAGCTTGTGTTCTCAGACTTCCGTCCTCACTCTCCTGGCCCAAAAGCCCTCCAGTTTGGGAATTCCGATGCCACAATGCAGAACTCTTCCTGCCCTCCAGAAGAAAAACTTTGCCCTATGCTGCTAATAAGAAACCCCAAATGATTTTCTAATGCATGCCACTCGATTGTAAAGCAATTATACAGCCTACCCTGTATACTAATGCCCTGTCTGGCACAGAATGAGACAAGACATCCCAAACGACACCCAGACAGCTGGCCCCAACCTGGACACATAGGACCCGCTATGGCTGTAGGTCGTCATCTCTTCCCAACCTCGGTTTTCAGGCTTCAGAACCTAGACCTTATCTCTAATCACTGCCCAGGGGAGAACGTGATGAAGAAATTACAATTCCTCCTTCCCCATGGCCAGAAACCTTGTGGTTGGCATGTTGTCCAACGTTCAATGTGGGAAATTCTGCTTTGTCCGAAAGGCCACGCCAGTGCTTGAGGGCCGCCTAGGGCACAGACATGCATTGTGACCTGCAGCGTGAGTCCCGTATTAAAGTAACGCCTCTCAGTGGCTGGACCAAGATCCTGCATATGGGGTTGTCATATCCATAGCCCCCCCGGCTTAACCAGAGGGCGAGTATTCCAGTTGTCAGTACCCACTGCTATGCTCTAGATTCCCTCTACAGGGGAGACACATGAAGCAGAAAACAGGACACTTCCCTTCCCACAGAATGACCCCAAACACTTGGGGGCTGGACAACTACCAGAGAGGGAGTCTTCTACGACCCATGAGGCAACTCCTACATTAAACGGCCATTGTGGACAAAACATCCAGATACAAAAGCCTGAGTGACTGCCTCCCTCTCACCCTTCTTTCATATCCAGAGGAGCTCCCCTCATGGACTGTAGATCAGGCCTGCCATAACCTCGGCCCCAACCCTGAGCTGAGTTAGGGTTTTTGGATGTCTGTCTGCACAGCCATGGCCCACACAGCCTCCAGGCTGGGGTCTCTGGAGCCACACCACAGAACTGTGCCTGCTCTCTCCTAAGAAACTGCCCATTCCATTGGCCACAACTCTACAAAATAGTAGAAACCTCAAGGTCCCCAAGGACATCCCACTACCGCAAGCTGCACTGGACAAATTGGGGCATTATGACACAAGCTGAGCAACTACTACCTCCATGCATTCACACAGACAGATATCCGCAGAGACAGAAGATTGAACCAGACAGGCCCCTAGGCCCTATTATGAACTCTTGTTTGGTGTCCAGGTATCACTCCTCAGAGGCCTGCGTTCGAAGACCAGCATACGGGGCTTTCCTGAGGCACCAGACAGAAGACCTCTCATCTCCACATGGGAAGCTTCCTTGTTGGAGTTGTGTCAAGCCCTTTGGGTTGGAGAATCCTGCAGAGTCCCTTAGCTACTGCCACATTCCAAGGTCTCCATGGCCACCAACCCACATTATGACTCATCCTCAGGAGAGTCCATTTAAACTCAGCCTTCTGGGTAGCTCACCCAAGAGCCCGCAGATTGAGCGTGCCTTGTCTCAACCAGGCAATGGGAAGGTGAGTTGGCGTTTCTCGGCATCCATGCTTAGGACCCTGCTCTCGAGTCTTTCTGTATGGGGCATCCTGGAACCATCCAATAGTACTCGACTGTCCTGAAGAAGGAAACTTTGAAGTTTGGAGCAGCTCACAACTCCCAGCGTAGGAAAACCTCCCTGGCCTCATGACGCCCCCACCCGCTTCATGTAAGGGCCGTCATAGACACAAACTCCAGCTTGAGGCAACATCTGATACTCGCCCTGACCTCACCTGCAGGAGATCTCGATTCAGCCTCTGCAGAGTGGGCCTGCCATGCTCTTGGCCCCAAAACTCGTGCCTGCTTGTGTTTTCAGACTTCCTTCCTCACAATCCTGGCCACACCCCTCCAGTTTGGCAATTCTGGAGACACAATGCAGCACTCTGCCTGCCCTCCAGAAGAAAAATGTTGCTCTATAGGGGTAACTGGAAATGACAAATGAGTAACAACCTGCATGCCACTCGACCATACCCCAATTATACAGTCTAGCCTGTGCACTAAAGCCCTGTCTGACACAGCCTGAGGGCAGACCTCCAGTCCAACACCCAGACAGCTGGCCGTACACAGAGCATATCACACCCACAATGGCTTTAGGCCATCATCTCAACCCAACCTCAGTTTTCACCTTCAGAACCTAGGCCTTATCTCCACTCACTGCTCAGGAGTGAACGTGATGCAAGAATCAGAACTTCTCCTTCGCCTTGGCAAGAAACCTAGTGGTTGGCATGTTGTCCAATGTTCATTGTAGGAGAAAGCAGCGTGGACTATGAGGCCCCACCTAACCCTGAGGGCCACAATTTGCACAAACACACATTGTGACCCTCAGCGTGAGCCCTATCCTCATGTAAAGCGTCTTAGTGACTGGAACAACAGCCCACATATTGGGCTTGCCAAGCCCCTAGTCCCCCAATCTCAACCAGAGTTCGAAATGTCTAGTCAACCCTACTCAGGGCTCTACTCTGGAATCCCTCTTTGGTGGAACACCTGAGGTAAAAAAAAAAAAAAAAAGGACTATTCCCATCCACAGAATGATCCCAACCCCTTGGGATCAGGCCAAATCAACAGAGAAAGAATTGTTCATGGCCCTTGAAGACACCCCGACATTCCACGGCCACCTTTGACACAAAATCCAGAGACAAAAGCTTGAGCAAGCGCCACATACTCGCCCTTTGTTCATAGCCCGGAAAATTCTCACTGTCTGTAGATCGAGCCTTCATACATATAACCCCAAACCTAAGCTGAGTTTGTGTTTTCAGACTTCTGTCCCCACAGTCCTGGCCCACACACCATCCAAGCTGGGGCCCCTGGAGACACACCTCAGGACTGTGGCTTCCCTCTCCAGGGGAATTCTGCCATTTCCATTGGCCACAACCCTATAGATTAGGAGAATCCTCCAAACTCCCCGAGGCCATCCCAATAGTGTTGGCTGCCCAGGACAAACAGGAATGATCTTTCACAAGTTAGGAAACTACTTCCACTCAGACCCAGAGACAGATATTCCCATAGAATAAGATTGAACTGGACAGGCACTTAGGCTCTAATCAGATCCATTGCTTTTGTTTCCAGGCATCTCTCCTCAGAGGCCTGGTTTCCAATACCAGCATACGGGGGATTACTGAGGCACTCATCAGAAAAATCTCATCTCCACATAGGAAATGTACTCTTTGGAGCTCTATAAAAACCTCTGTTTAGGAGATCTTTCAGGGCCCCGGATCAAGCACCCCATTCCAAGGTCTCCATGGACTTAAACCCGCTTTATGATCTATTGTCGGGAGAGTCCATGTCAACTCAACCCCCTTGGTTTCTCCCCCAGGGCCTGCAGATCAAACCTGCCTTGTTGCTAGGAGACAACTAGAATGGGAGGCGGGCTGCCCAGGCATCCATCCTTAGAACCCTACTCTGCAGTCGTTCCACATGGGACATCCTAGAGCCATCCAACAGGTCTCAAGTGTCCCACAGAAGGAATCTTTGCAGTCTGGAGCATCTCACAACTCCCATTGTGGGAAAATCTACATGGCCTGTTGAGACGCTCCACTTTATAAAGGGGCCATCATGGACAGAAACTCCAACCTGAGCAATCGTCTGATATTCGCCCTGACTTCAGGTGCATGAGATCTTGATTCAGCTCTGCAGAGTGTGCCTTCTGTGCACTCACCCCCAAAACTAAGCCTAGCTTGTGTTCTCAGACTACCGTCCTCACACCCCTGCCCCAAAAGCCCTACAGATTGGCAATACTGGGGCCATAATGCAGCACACTGCCTGCCCTCCAGAAGAAAAACGTTGCCTTATGGAGCTACCTAGAAACCCGAATAAGGATCAACTGAACGCCACTCGACTGCACCCCAAATATGCAGTCTACCCTGTCTAATGCCTTGTCTGACACAGCATGAGCCCACACCTCCAGACCTACGCTCAACAGCTGGCCACACACTGAGCTCATTGGACCCATCAGGTCCTTAGGTCTTCATCTCTTCCAACCTCAGTTTTCAGGTTTCAGAACCTAGACCTAAACTCCAATCACTGTCCAGGGGTGAACGTGATGCAGAAATCACAACTCTTCCTTCGTTATGGCTGGAAACCTTGTGGTTGGCATATTCTCCAACTTTCAGTGTAGGAGAATCCAGCGTGGCCCATGAGGCACTTCCCATGCTTGAGGGCCTTGTTGGGCACAAATAGGCATTGTGACCCTCAGCATGAGCCGTGTCCTCAAGGAAGGCCTATCAGTGTCTGAATCAAGAGCCCGCCTTTTGGACTTGCCATGCCCCTAGGCCCTCAAACATAAACAGAGGTGGGGATATCCAGTTGTCCCTCCCAAGGACTCTGCTCTGGAATCCCTCTTTTATTGGGACACTTGAGGTACATAAAATAAAATATAAAATAAAATAAAATAAAAAACAGAAAAGACTCCTCCCATCCCACAGAATGTACCCAAACTCTTGGGATCGGGTCAAATCCTCAGAGAAGGAAAGCCATCCACAACCCATGAGGCCACGCCAGCATTCCACCCACATTGTTGACACAAATCCAGAGACAAAACCTGAGCAAGCACCTCAAACTCACCCTTTTTCATATCCCTAAGTGTTATCACGGTCTGTAGATTGGGCGTGCCATACCTATGTCCCCAATCCTAAGTGGAGTTTGTGTTTTCAGACATTTGTCCACACAGGCCTGGCCCACACAGCCTCAAGGCTGGGCCCCTAGAGCCAAACTAAGAACTGTGCCTGCCCTCTCCATGGGATTTCTGCCCATTCCATTGGCCACAACCCTATAGATTAGGAGAAACTCCAAAGTCCTGAGGCCATTCCAATATTATAGGCTGCCCAGGACAAACAGGGGCGATCTGACACAAGCTGAGCAACTACATCCCCTCAGATCCTTAGACACGTATCCACAGGAAAGAGATTGAACCGGACAGGCACCTAGGACCTAATCATCTCGATTGCTTTTGTTTCCAGTCATCTCTCCTCAGAGGCCTGGTTTCCAATACCAGCATATGGGAGATTCCTTAGGCACTGATCAAAACAATTCTCTTCTCTACATAGGAAACGTACTCTTTAGAGGCCATCAAAACCTCCGGTTATGAACATCCCTCAAGGCCCCGGATCAAGGACCCCATTCCAAGGTCTACATCGACACAAATGCACATTATGACCCATCCTCAACTCACCCATTTCAACACACCCGCCTCGGATGCTCCCCTAGATCCAGCAGTCGAACTTGCCTTGGCGCTATGAGACACCTGGAATGGGAGGCAGGCTGCCCAGGCATCCATCCTTAGAACCCTGCTCTGGATAACTTCCTTATGGGATGTCCTGGAGCCATCCCACAGGTCTCGACTGTCCCACAGAAGGAATCATTGCGGTTTGGAGCATCTCACAATTCCCATCGTGGGAAAACCTCCATGTCCTCGCGACACCGTCCCCTTCATGAAGGGGCGTCATTAACTGAAACTCCGACTTAAGCCAACGTCTGATCCTAGCTCTGTCTTCAGGCATACGGGATCTCGAATCATCTCTGCAGAGGGTGCCTGCCGTCCCCTCACCCCGAAATCTAAGTCTGGCTTGTGTTCTCAGAATTTTTTTCTCACACTCCTGGCTCACAAGCCTTCCAGTTTGGGAATTCTGGAGCCACTATGTGGCACTGTGTCTTCCCTCCAGAAGAAAAACGTTGCCCTCTGGGGCTACCCAGTAACCACAAATGAGTACCATCCTGCACGAAACTCGACTGCACCCCAATGATACAGTCTAGCCTGGGCACTAATTCCCTGTCTGCCACAGCCTGAGCCTGCACCTCCCAATCCACACTCAACAGCTGGCCGAACACTCAGCACATCAGCCACACCATGGCCTTAGGTCTTCATCTCTTCCCAACCTCAGTTTTCAGGCTTCAGAACCTAGACCTTAAATCCAATCACAGTCCAGGAGTGAAAGTGTTGCAGAAATTAGAACTCCTTCTTCCCAATGGCCAGAAAACTTGTGGTTGCCATATTGTGCAATGTTCCGTGTAGGTGAAACCAGCATGGTACATTAGGCCACGCCCTGACTTGAGGGGCTCCTTGGGCACAAAAACACATTGGAAACTCAGTGTGAGACCTATCCTCAAGGAAGGCCTCTCAGTGTCTGGGCCAAGAGCCCACATATGGGGCTTGCCAGGTTCTTAGGTCCCAATGTTCACCAGAGGTCTGGTTGTCCAGTCGCCCCTCCCCAGGACTCTGCTCTGGAATCCCTCTTTTGGTGGTCCACCTTAGGTAAAAAAATAATAATAATAATAATAAAAAAAATAAACAAAAAAACAAGAAAGGCCTCCTCCCTTCCCACAGAATGACCCCAAACTCTTGGGATCGGGTCAAATCCCCAGAAAGGGTGCCTCATTAATGGCCCATGAGGACACCCCGACATTCCATGGCAATCGGTGACACATTTCCAGAAAAAAAAAAAAAAAAAGCATGAGCCAGCACCTCACATTCGCCCTTTGTTCATATCCCGAAGAGTTCTCCTCACGGTCTATAGATCGGGCCGGCCATACATACATCCTCCAAACTAAGTGGAGTTTGTGTTTTCAGACTTTTGTCCAAATAGCCCTGGACCACACACGCTCCACACTTGGGTCCCTGGAGCCACACCTCAGGACTGTGCTTCCCTTTCAAGGGAATTCTTCCCATTCCATTGGCCACAACCTTGCAAATGAGGAAAAACCTCCAAAGTCACCGAGGCCATCCCATTAGTGTAGGCCGCCCAGGACAAACAGGGGTGATCTCAAACCAGCTGAGCAACTACCTCCCCTCAGACAACAGATGTCCCCAGAGAAGAATATTGAACCGGACAGGCCCCTAGGCCCTAATCAGATCCATTGCTTTGGTTTTTAGGCATCTCTCCTCAGAGGCCTCGTTTCCAATACCAGCATATGGTGGTTTCCTGAGGCACCAATAAGAACAAATCTCGTCTCCCCATGGAAAACTTGCTCATTGGAGCTTTGTCATAACCTCTGGTTAGGAGAATCCTTCAGGGCCCTGGTGCCACTGCCCGATACCAAGGTCTCCATGGACTCAAACCAACATTAAGACCATCCTCAGGAAAGTCCATTTCAACTCAGCCCCCTCTGTTGCTACCCCAAGCCAGCAGATCAAACGTTTCTTGTTGCTAGGAGACAATTGGAATGTGAAGCTGGCTTCCCAGGCATCCATACTTAGAACCCTGTTCTGGAAAAATACCTTATAAGACGTCCTGGAGCCATCCAACAAATCTTAATTGTCCCACAGAAGGAATCCTTGCGGTTTGGAGCATCTCACAACTCCAATAGTGGGAAAACCCCCATGGGCTCATAATGTACCCCCTTCATGAAGGGGCCAACATGGACAGAAACTTAAACCTGAGCCAAAGTCTGATCCTCGACCTAACTTCAGACGCATGAGATGTCAATTCAGCTCTGCAGAGTGTGCCTGCCATGTCCTTGCCCCGAAACCTAAGCCTAGCTTGTGTTTTCAGACTTCCGTCACACTCTCCTCACCCACAAGCCCTCCAGTTTAGGAATACCGATGCCACAATGCAACACTCTGCCTGCCCTCCAGAAGAAAAACTTTGCCCTATGCTGCTAATAAGAAACCCCAAATGATTTTCTAATGCATGCCACTTGATTGTAAAGCAATTATACAGCCTACCCTGTATACTAATGCCCTGTCTGGCACAGCCTGAGACAAGTCATCCCAAACGACACCCAGACAGCTGGCCCCAACCTGGACACATAGGACCCGCTATGGCTGTAGGTCGTCATCTCTTCCCAACCTCGGTTTTCAGGCTTCAGAACCTAGACCTTATCTCCAATCACTGCCCAGGGGTGAACGTGATGCCGAAATTAGAATTCCTCCTTCCCCATGGCCAGAAACCTTGTGGTTGGCATGTTGCCCAACGTTCAATGTGGGAAATTCTGCATTGTTCGAAAGGCCACGCCAGTGCTTGAGGGCCGCCTAGGGCACAGACATGCATTGTGACCTGCAGCGTGAGTACCGTATTAAAGTAACGCCTCTCAGAGGCTGGACCAAGATCTTGCATATGGGGCTTGTCATATCCGTAGGCCCCCAGGCTTAACCAGAGGGCGAGTATTCCAGTTGTCAGTACCCACTGCTATGTGCTAGATTCCCTCTACAGGGGGGACACATGAAGCAGAAAACAGGACACTTCCCTTCCCACAGAATGACCCCAAACACTTGGGGGCTGGACCAACTACCAGAGAGGGAGACTTCTACGACCCATGAGGCAACTCCTACATTAAACGGCCATTGTGGACAAAACATCCAGATACAAAAGCCTGAGCGACTGCCTCCCTCTCACCCTTCTTTCATATCCAGAGGAGCTCCCCTCATGGACTGTAGATCAGGCCTGCCATAACCTCGGCCCCAAACCTGAGCTGAGTTAGGGTTTTTGGATGTCTGTCTGCACAGCCATGGCCCACACAGCCTCCAGGCTGGGGTCTCTGGAGCCACACCACAGAACTGTGCCTGCTCTCTCCTAAGAAACTGCCCATTCCATTGGCCACAACTCTACAAAATAGTAGAAACCTCAAGGTCCCCAAGGACATCCCACTACCGCAAGCCGCACTGGACAAATAGGGGCATTATGACACAAGCTGAGCAACTACTACCTCCATGCAGACACACAGACAGATATCCGCAGAGACAGAAGATTGAACCAGACAGGCCCCTAGGCCCTATTATGAACTCTTGCTTTGGTGTCCAGGTATCACTCCTCAGAGGCCTGCGTTCGAAGACCAACATACGGGGCTTTCCTGAGGCACCAGACAGAAGACCTCTCATCTCCACATGGGAAGCTTCCTTGTTGGAGTTGTGTCAAGCCCTTCGGGTTGGAGAATCCTGCAGAGTCCCTTAGCTACTGCCACATTCCAAGGTCTCCATGGCCACTAAACCACATTATGACTCATCCTCAGGAGAGTCCATTTAAACTCAGCCTTCTGGGTAGCTCACCCAAGAGCACGCAGATTGAGCGTGCCTTGTCTCGACCAGGCAATGGGAAGGTGAGTTGGCGTTCTCGGCATCCATGCTTAGGCCCCTGCTCTCGAGTCTTTCTGTATGGGGCATCCTGGAACCATCCAATAGTACTCGACTGTCCTGAAGAAGGAAACTTTGAAGTTTGGAGCAGCTCACAACTCCCAGCCTAGGGAAACCTCCCTGGCCTCATGACGCCCCCACCCCCTTCATGTAAGGGCCGTCATAGACACAAACTCCAGCTTGAGGCAACATCTGATACTCGCCCTGTCCTCACCTGCAGGAGATCTCAATTCAGCCTCTGCAGAGTGGGCCTGCCATCCTCTTGGCCCCAAAACTCGTGCTACCTTGTGTTTTCAGACTTCCTTCCTCACAATCCTGGCCACACCCCTCCAGTTTGGCAATTCTGAAGACACAATGCAGCTCTCTGCCTGCCCTACAGAAGAAAAATGTTGCCCTATAGGGCTAACCGGAAACGCCAAATGAGTAACAACCTGCATGCCATTCGACCATACCCCAATTATACAGTCTAGCCTGTGCACTAAAGCCCTGTCTGACACAGCCTGAGAGCAGACCTCCAGTCCAACACCCAGACAGCTGGCCGTACACAGAGCATATCACACCCACAATGGCTTTAGGCCATCATCTCTACCCAACCTCAGTTTTCACCTTCAGAACCTAGACATTATCTCCACTCACTGCTCAGGAGTGAAAGTGATGCAAGAATCAGAACTTCTCTTTTACCTTGGCAAGAAACCTAGTGGTTGGCATGTTGTCCAATGTTCATTGTAAAAGAAAGCAGCATGGACTATGAGGTCCCACCTATCCCTGAGGGCCACAATTTGCACAAACACACATTGTGACCCTCAGCGTGAACCCTATCCTCAGGTAAAGCCTCTTAGTGACTGGAACAACAGCCCACATATGGGGCTTGCCAAGCCCCTAGTCCCCCATTCTCAACCAGACTTCGAGATGTCTAGTCACCCCTACTCAGGGCTCTACTCTGGAATCCCTCTTTGGTGGAACACCTGAGGTAAAAAAAAAAAAAATACAGAAAGGACTATTCCCATCCACAGAATGACCCAACCCCTTGGGATCAGGCCAAATCACCAGAGAAAGAATTGTCCATGGCCCTTGATGACACCCCGACATTCCACGGCCACCGTTGACACAAAATCCAGAGACAAAAGCTTGAGCAAGCGCAACATACTCGCCCTTTGTTCATAGCCCGGAAAATTCTCACGGTCTGTAGATCGAGCCTTCATACATACATCCCCAAACCTAAGCTGAGTTTGTGTTTTCAGACTTCTGTCCCCACAGTCCTGGCCCACACACCATCCAAGCTGGGGCCCCTGGAGACACACCTCAGGACTGTGGCTTCCCTCTCCAGGGGAATTCTGCCATTTCCATTGGCCACAACCCTATAGATTAGGAGAATCCTCCAAACTCCCCGAGGCCATCCCAATAGTGTTGGCTGCCCAGGACAAACAGGGATGATCTTTCACAAGTTAGGAAACTACCTCCACTCATACCCAGAGACAGATATCCCCATAGAATAAGATTGAACTGGACAGGCACTTAGGCCCTAATCAGATCCATTGCTTTTGTTTCCAGGCATCTCTCCTCAGAGGCCTGGTTTCCAATACTAGCATAAGGGGATTACTGAGGCACTCATCAGAAAAATCTCGTCTCCACATAGGAAATGTACTCTTTGGAGCTCTATAAAAACCTCTGTTTAGGAGAATCTTTCAGGGCCCCGGATCAAGCGCCCCATTTCAAGGTCTCCATGGACTTAAACCCACATTATGATCTATTGTCGGGAAAGTCCATGTCAACTCAACCCCCTTGGTTTCTCCCCCAGGGCCTGCAGATCAAACCTGCCTTGTTGCTAGGAGACATCTAGAATGGGAGGCGGGCTGCCCAGGCATCCATCCTTAGAACCCTACTCTGGAGTCGTTCCACATGGGACATCCTAGAGCCATCCAACAGGTCTCAAGTGTCCCACAGAAGGAATCTTTGCAGTCTGGAGCATCTCACAACTCCCATTGTGGGAAAATCTACATGGCCTCTTGAGACGCTCCACTTTATAAAGGGGCCATCATGGACAGAAACTCCAACCTGAGCAAACGTCTGATATTCGCCCTGACTTCAGGTGCATGAGATCTTGATTCAGCTCTGCAGAGTGTGCCTTCTGTGCACTCACCCCCAAAACTAAGCCTAGCTTGTGTTCTCAGACTACCGTCCTCACACCCCTGCCCCAAAAGCCCTACAGATTGGCAATACTGGGGCCATAATGCAGCACACTGCCTGCCCTCCAGAAGAAAATCGTTGCCTTATGGAGCTACCTAGAAACCCGAATAAGGATCAACTGAACGCCACTCGACTGCACCCCAAATATGCAGTCTACCCTGTCTAATGCCTTGTCTGACACAGCATGAGCCCACACCTCCAGACCTACGCTCAACAGCTGGCCGCACACTGAGCTCATTGGACCCATCAGGTCCTTAGGTCTTCATCTCTTCCAACCTCAGTTTTCGGGTTTCAGAACCTAGACCTAAACTCCAAACACTGTCCAGAAGTGAACGTGATGCAGAAATAACAACTCTTCCTTCGCCATGGCTGGAAACCTTGTGGTTCGCATATTCTCCAACTTTCAGTGTAGGAGAATCCAGCGTGGCCCATGAGGCACTTCCCATGCTTGAGGGCCTTGTTGGGCACAAATAGGCATTGTGACCCTCAGCATGAGCCGTGTCCTCAAGGAAGGCCTATCAGTGTCTGAATCAAGAGCCCGCCTTTTGGACTTGCCATGCCCCTAGGCCCTCAAACATAAACAGAGGTGGGGATATCCAGTTGTCCCTCCCAAGGACTCTGCTCTGGAATCCCTCTTTTATTGGGACACTTGAGGTACATAAAATAAAATATAAAATAAAATAAAATAAAAAACAGAAAAGACTCCTCCCATCCCACAGAATGTACCCAAACTCTTGGGATCGGGTCAAATCCTCAGAGAAGGAAAGCCATCCACAACCCATGAGGCCACGCCAGCATTCCACCCACATTGTTGACCCAAATCCAGACTCAAACTCACCCTTTTTCATATCCCTAAGTGTTATCACAGTCTGTAGATTGGGCGTGCCATACCTATGTCCCCAATCCTAAGCGGAGTTTGTGTTTTCAGACTTTTGTCCCCACAGGCCTGGCCCACACAGCCTCAAGGCTGGGCCCCTAGAGCCAAACTCAGAACTGTGCCTGCCCTCTCCAGGGGATTTCTGCCCATTCCATTGGCCACAACCCTATAGATTTGGAGAAACTCCAAAGTCCCGAAGCCATCCCAATATTATAGGCTGCCCAGTACAAACAGGGGCGATCTGACACAAGCTGAGCAACTACATCCCCTCAGATCCTTAGACACGTATCCTCAGGAAAGAGATTGAACCGGACAGGCACCTAGGACCTAATAATCTCGATTGCTTTTGTTTCCAGTCATCTCTCCTCAGAGGCCTGGTTTCCAATACCAGCATATGGGAGATTCCTTAGGCACTCATCAAAACAATTCTCTTCTCTACATAGGAAACGTACTCTTTAGAGCCCATCAAAACCTCCGGTTATGAACATCCCTCAAGGCCCCGGATCAAGCACCCCATTCCAAGGTCTACATAGACAAAAATGTAAATTATGACCCATCCTCAACTCACCCATTTCAACACACCCGCCTCGGTTGCTCCGCTAGATCCAGCAGATCGAACTTGCCTTGGCGCTATGAGACACCTGGAATGGGAGGCAGGCTGCCCAGGCATCCATCCTTAGAACCCTGCTCTGGATAACTTCCTTATGGGATGTCCTGGAGCCATCCAACAGGTCTCGACTGTCCCACAGAAGGAATCATTGCGGTTTGGAGCATCTCACAATTCCCATCGTGGGAAAACCTCCATGTCCTCGTGACACCGTCCCCTTCATGAAGGGGCCGTCATGGACAGAAACTCCGACGTAAGCCAACGTCTGATCCTAGCTCTGACTTCAGGCATACGGGATCTCGAATCATCTCTGCAGAGGGTTCTTGCCGTCCCCTCACCCCGAAATCTAAGACTGGCTTGTGTTCTCAGAATTTTTTTCTCACACTCCTGGCCCACAAGCCTTCCAGTTTGGGAATTCTGGAGCCACTATGTGGCACTGTGTCTTCCCTCCAGAAGAAAAACGTTGCCCTCTGGGGCTACCCAGTAACCACAAATGAGTACCATCCTGCACGAAACTCGACTGCACCCCAATGATACAGTCTAGCCTGGGCACTAATTCCCTGTCTGCCACAGCCTGAGCCTGTACCTCCCAATCCACACTCAACAGCTGGCCGAACACTGAGCACATCAGCCACACCATGGCCTTAGGTCTTCATCTCTTCCCAACCTCAGTTTTCAGGCTTCAGAACCTAGACCTTAAATCCAATCACAGTCCAGGAGTGAAAGTGTTGCAGAAATTAGAACTCCTTCTTCCCAATGGCCAGAAATCTTGTGGTTGCCATATTGTGCAATGTTCAGTGTAGGAGAAACCAGCATGGTACATTAGGCCACACCCTGACTTGAGGGGCTCCTTGGGCACAAAAACACATTGGAAACTCAGTGTGAGACCTATCCTCAAGGAAGGCCTCTCAGTGTCTGGACCAAGAGCCCACATATGGGGCTTGCCATGTTCTTAGGTCCCAATGTTAACCAGAGGTCTGGTTGTCCAGTCGCCCCTCCCCAGGACTCTGCTCTGGAATCCCTCTTTTGGTGGTCCACCTTAGGTAAAAAAAAAATAATAATAATAAAAAAATAAACAAAAAAACAAGAAAGGCCTCCTCCCTTCCCACAGAATGACCCCAAACTCTTGGGATCGGGTCAAATCCCCAGAAAGGGAGCCTCATCGATGGCCCATGAGGACACCCCGACATTCCATGGCAATCGGTGACACATTTCCAGAAAAAAAAAAAAAAAGCATGAGCCAACACCTCACATTCGCCCTTTGTTCATATCCCGAAGCGTTCTCCTCACGGTCTATAGATCGGGCCGGCCATACCTACATCCCCCACCCTAAGTTGAGTTTGTGTTTTCAGACTTTTGTCCAAATAGCCCTGGACCACACACGCTCCACACTTGGGTCCCTGGAGCCACACCTCAGGACTGTGCTTCCCTTTCAAGGGAATTCTTCCCATTCCATTGGCCACAACCTTGCAAATGAGGAAAAACCTCCAAAGTCACCGAGGCCATCCCATTAGTGTAGGCCGCCCAGGACAAACAGGGGTGATCTCAAACCAGCTGAGCAACTACCTCCCCTCAGACAACAGATGTCCCCAGAGAAGAATATTGAACCGGACAGGCCCCTAGGCCCTAATCAGATCCATTGCTTTGGTTTTTAGGCATCTCTCCTCAGAGGCCTCGTTTCCAATACCAGCATATGGTGGTTTCCTGAGGCACCAATAAGAACAAATCTCGTCTCCCCATGGAAAACTTGCTCATTGGAGCTTTGTCATAACCTCTGGTTAGGAGAATCCTTCAGGGCCCTGGTGCCACTGCCCCATACCAAGGTCTCCATGGACTCAAACCAACATTAAGACCATCCTCAGGAAAGTCCATTTCAACTCAGCCCCCTCTCTTGCTACCCCAAGCCAGCAGATCAAACGTTTCTTGTTGCTAGGAGACAATTGGAATGTGAGGCTGGCTTCCCAGGCATCCATACTTAGAACCCTGTTCTGGAAAAATACCTTATAAGACGTCCTGGAGCCATCCAACATATCTTAATTGTCCCACAGAAGGAATCCTTGCGGTTTGGAGCATCTCACAACTCCAATAGTGGGAAAACCCCCATGGCCTCATAATGCCCACCCTTCCTGAAGGGGCCTACATGGACAGAAACTCAAACCTGAGCCAAAGCCTGAACCTCGACCTGACTTCAGACGCATGAGATCTCAATTCAGCTCTGCAGAGTGTGCCTGCCATGTCCTTGCCCCGAAACCTAAGCCTAGCTTGTGTTCTCAGACTTCCGTCCTCACTCTCCTGGCCCACAAGCCCTACAGTTTGGGAATTCTGATGTCACAATGCAGCACTCTGCCTGCCCTCCAGAAGAAAAATGTTGCCCTATAGGGCTAACCAGAAACGCCAAATGAGTAACAACCTGCATGCCACTCGACCATACCCCAATTATACAGTCTAGCCTGTGCACTAAAGCCCTGTCTGAAACAGCATGAGGGCAGACCTCCAGTCCAACACCCAGACAGCTTGCCGTAAACAGAGCATATCACACCCACAATGGCTTTAGGCCATCAACTCTACACAACCTCAGTTTTCACCTTCAGAACCTAGACCTTATCTCCACTCACTGCTCAGGAGTGAACGTGATACAAGAATCAGAACTTCTCCTTCGCCTTGGCAAGAAACTTAGTGGTTGGCTTGTTTTCCAAAGTTCAGTGTAGTTGAAACCAGTGTGGCCCATGAGGCCCCGCCCATGTTTTGGCCACATTGGTCACAAACACACATTGTGTCCCTCAGCCTGATCCCAGGCCTCAGGTAAGGCCTCTCAGTGGCTGGATGAAGAGTCAGCATATTCGGCTTGCCATGTCCCTAGGCCCCAAATTTTACCCATAGTTCGGGTTTTCCCTTCACTTTTCCCCAGGGCTCATCTTTGGAATTCTTCTTTTGGCGGGACACCTGAGGTAACAAACCTGAAAGGAGTCCTCCCTTTCCACAGATTGACGAAAAACAATTGGGATCGGGCCAAATCCCCAGAGAGAAAGATTCGTCCATGGCCCATGCGGCTTCCCGGACATTCCACGGCCATCTCTGATACAAAATCCAGAGACAAAAGCCTGAGCAAGTGCCTCAGACTCGCTCTTTCTTTATATCCGGAAGAGATCTTCTCATGGTTTATAGATCGGGCCTGCCATACCTAACTCCCCAAAGCTAAGCTGAGTTTGTGTTTTCAGACTTCTGTCCCCAACGTCCTGGGCCACACACCTTCCAGGCTGGGGCCCCAGGTGTCACACATTAGGACTGTGTCTACCCAATCCATGGGTATTCTGCCCATTCCATTGTCCAAAACCGTAAAATTAGGAGAACACTCCAAATCCCTGAGGCCATCCCAATGGTGCAGGTCGCTCGGGAAAAACAAGGGCGGTCTGATACGAGCTGAGCATCTACCTCCACTCATACCATAGATGGATGTCCCTTGAGAAGCAGATTGAACCAGACAGGACCCTAGGCCATAATCGGACACATTGCTTTGGATTACAGGCATGTCTCCTCAAAAGCCTGGATTCCAATACCAACATCGAGGGTTTCCTGAGGCACCCATGAAAACAAATCTCGTCTCCACAAGGAACCTTGTGCATCGAGCTATGTCAAAAGCATAGGAGAATACTTCAGGGTCCCGATGCCACCGCCCCATTTTAAGGCCCTCATGGACACAAACACACATTAGGACCCATCCTCAGGAAAGTCCATTTCAAGTCAGTCACTCCTGTTGCTCACGCAGAGCCATCAGATCTAAACTCTCTTGTTGCTAGGAGAAAATTGGAATGCGAGGCCCGCTTCCCAGTCATCCATCCTCGACCGGTGCCCTGGAGTCATTCCATATGGGATGTCCTGAAGCTGCCCAACAGGTCTCAATTGTCCCGCAGAAGGTATCCTTGAAGGGGGCATCCCACAACACCCAACGTGGGAAAACCTACATGGCCTCGAGATTCCGCTCCCTTCATGAAGGGGCCGTCATGCACATAAACTCCAACGTGAGCCAACGTCTGATCCTCGCACTGACTTCAGATGCATGAGATATTGGTTCAGATCTACAGTGGTCCCTGCCGTGTCCTCGCCTTGATACACAAGTCTAGCTTGTGTTCTAAGACTTCCGTCCTCACACTCCTGGACACGAAGCCCTCAAGTTTGGCAATTCCGGACCGACAATGAAGCACTCTGCCTGCCCTCTAGAAAACAAATTTTGCCTAATGAGCTGCCCAGACAACTTATATGAGGATAAATCTACATGGCACTCAACTTTACCCAAATTATATAGTCTACGGGGGCACTAATGCACTGTCTGACACAACCTGAGCCCGGACCTCCTGACCAACACCCCGACAGCTGACCGCACACTGAGCACATCAGACCCGCCATGGCCTTAGGTTATCATCTCTTCCCTACCTCAGTTTTCAGGCTTCAGAATCTAGACCTTATCTCCAGTCACTGCCCAAGGGTGACTGTGATGCAGAAATCAGAACTATTCCTTACCCATGGCAAGAAATCTTGTCGTTGGCAGGTTGTCCAACGTTCAGTGTAGGAGAAACCAGCATTCACCCTGAGGCCCCACCCATTCTTTTTTGCGAAGTGGGCATAAACATGCATTGTGACCCTCAGTGTGAGTCCTGTCCTCTAGTAAGTCCTCTCAGTCGCTCGACCATTAGATGTCATAATGGGCTTGACATGTCCCTAGGCCCAAATTTGTAACAAGATTTCTGGTTGTCCAGTCGGCCCTCCCCAGGGCTCTACTCTGGAATACCTCATTTGGTGGGACACCTGAGGTTAAAAAACAAAACAAGGCAAATCACAACAACAACAAAACGGACTTTTTCCATCCCACAGAATGACCCCGAAATCTTGCGATGGGGACAAACCCCCAGAGAGTAAGACTCGTCCATTTCCCATCAAGTCAACCGGAAATTTCATGACCATGAGTGACACGATATCCAGAGAAAAAAACTTGAGCAAGAGCCTCACACTCGCCCTTTTTTCATATCCCGAAGAGTTTTCCTCATGGTCTGTAGATCAATCCTGCCATACCTGTTACCCGAAACATAAGCCGTGTTTGTGTTTTCAGACAACTGTCCAAACAGCTCTGCCTACACATCCTACAGGCTCAGGCCCCTGGAGCCAAACCTGAGGACTGTACTTGCCCTCTCCAAGGGAATTGTATGTGCCCATTCCAATGGCCACAACCTACTAATAGGATAAACCTCCAAATTCCCTGAGGCCATCCCAATAGTGGTGGCTCTCCAGGACAAACAGGAGCAATCTGAGCCCATCTGACACCTACATGCACTCAGATGCATAGACTGATGTCCCCAGAGGTAAAAAGGTATGAACAGGCCCCTAGGCACTATTTGGATTCATTGTTGTGCTATCCAGTCATCTCTCCTCAGAGGCCTGGATTTCAATACCAGCATATGGCTGTTTCCTGACTCATCCCTCAGAACAAATCTCATCTACATATGGGAAACTTGCACGTTGGAGCTGTGTCAAAGCCTCTGTTTGAAAAACCCTTCAGGGCCCCAGTACCACCGCTTCATTCCAAGATCTCCATAGACACAAAAACATATTAGGATCCATCCACAGGAGAGTCCATTTCAACTCAGCCTCCTGGGTTGCTCCCCCAGATCCAGCAGATCTAACCTGTCTTGTTGCTAGGACACAATTGGAATGCGAGGTGGGCTACCCAGCCATCCATCCTTAGAACCCTGCTCGGAATCGTTGCCCTGGAGCCAACCAACAGGTCACAATTGTCTTGCAGAAGAATCTTTGCAGTTTGGAGCTTCTAACAACTAACATCGTGGGAAAACCCCCACGGCCTCGTGACCACCCCGCCCCTTCATGAAGGGCCATCAGGGACAGAAACACCAACCTGAGCGATCTTCTGATCCTCGCCCTGACATCATAAGCACGAGATCTCGATTCAGGTCTGTAGATTGTTCCTGCCTTGTCCTCACCCAGAAACCTAAGTCTAGCTTGTTCTCAGATTTCCTTCCTCAGACTACTGGCCCACAAGCCTCCAGTTTGAAAACCAGAACTATAATGCAGCACTCTTCCTGCCCTCAGGAAGAAAAACATTGCCCTCTGGGGCTACCCAGAAACTCCAAAAGAGGATCAACCTGCACGCCATTCGACTGTACCCCAAATATATAGGATGACCTGGGCACTATTGCCCTTTTTGACACAGCCTGAGCCTGGATTACCTGGCCCCACACAGAAAGCTGGCCGCTCACTGAGCACATCGGACCCGCCATGGTCTTAGGTCGTCATCTCTTCCCAACCACGGTTGTCAAGTTTCAGAACCTAGACCTTATCTCCAATCACTGCCCAGGCTTGAAAGTGATGCAGAAATCACAACTCCTTCCCCGTGGCAAGAAAGCATGTGGTTGGCATGTTGTCCAACGTTCAGTGTAGTTGAAACCAGTGTGGCCCATGAGGCCCCGCTCATGTTTGCGGGCCACATTGGTCAAAACCACACATTGTGACCCTCACCCTGATCCCAGTCCTCAATAAGGCCTCTCAGTGGCTGGATGAAGAGATAGCATATTGGGCTTGCCATGCCCCTAGGCCCCAAATTTTACCCATAGTTCGGGTTCTCCCTTCACTTTTCCCCAGGGCTCTTCTTTGGAATTCCTGTTTTGGCGGGACACCTGAGGTAACAAACCTGAAAGGAGTCCTCCCATTCCACAGATTGACGAAAAACAACTGGGATCGAGCCAAATCCACAGAGAGGAATATTCGTCCATGGCCCATGAGGCCTCCCCGACATTCCATGGCCAACTCTGATACAAAATCCAGAGACAAAAGCCTGAGCAAGCGCCTCAGACTCGCTCTTTCTTCATATCCGGAAGAGTTCTTCTCATGGTTTACAGATCGGGCCTGCCATACCTACGTCCCCAAACCTAAGCTGAGTTTGTGTTTTCAGACTTCTGTTCTCAAAGTCCTGGGCCACACACCCTCCAGGCTGGGGCCCCTGGAGTCACACATTAGGACTGTGCCTACCCAATCCATGGGAATTCTGCCGATGCCATTGTCCAAAACAGTAAAATTTGGAGAACCCTACAAATCCCTGAGGCCATCCAAATAGTGCAGGTCGCCCGGGACAAACAAGGGCGGTCTGATACCAGCTGAGCATCTACCTCCACTCATACCATAGATGGATGTCCCCTGAGAAGAAGATTGAACCAGACAGGACCCTAGGCCATAATCGGATACATTGCTTTGGATTACAGGCATGTCTCCTCAAAAGCCTGGATTCCAATACCAGCATAGAGGTTTTCCTGAGGCACCCATCAAAACAGATCTCGTCTCCACAAGGAACCTTGTGCATCGAGCTATGTCAAAAGCTTAGGAGAATACTTCAGGGTCCCGATGCCACCGCCCCATTTTAAGGCCCTCATGGACACAAACACACATTAGGACCCATCCTCAGGAAAGTCCATTTCAAGTCAGCCACCCCGGTTTCTCCCGCAGAGCCATCAGATCTAAACTGTCTAGTTGCTAGGAGACAATTGGAATGCGAGGCGGGCTTCCCAGGCATCCATCCTCGAACGGTGCCATGGAGTCATTCCATATGGGATGTCCTGGAGCTGCCCAACAAGTCTCAATTGTCCCGCAGAAGGAATCCTTGAAGGGGGCATCCCACAACTCCCAACGTGGGAAAACCTACATGGCCTCGAGATTCCGCTCCCTTCATGAAGGGGCCGTCATGCACAGAAACTCCAACCTGAGCCAACGTCGGATCCTCGCCCTGACTTCAGATGCATGAGATATAGGTTCAGATCTACAGGGGTACCTGCCGTGCCCTGGCCCTGAAACACAAGTCTAGCTTGTGTTCTCAGACTTCCGTCCTCACACTCCAGGCCCCGAAGCCCGGAAGTTTCGCAATTCCAGACCCACAATGCAGCACTCTGCCTGCCCTCTAGAAAAAAAATTTGGCCTAATGAGCTGCCCAGGCACCTTATATGAGGATAAATCTACATGGCATTCGACTGTACCCAAAGTATATAGTCTAACCTGGGCACTAATGCACTGTCTGACACAACCTGAGCTCGGACCTCCTGACCAACACCCAGACAGCTGACCGCACACTGAGCACATCAGAACCGCCATGGCCTTAGGTCATCATCTCTTCCCAACTGCGGTTTTTCAGGCTTCAGAACCTAGACCTTATCTCCAACCACTGCCCAGGGGTGCCTGTGATGCAGAAATCAGAACTCGTCCTTACCCATGGCAAGAAACCTTGTGGTTGGCATGTTGTCCAACGTTCAGTGTAGGAGAAACCAGCATTCACCCGGAGGCCCTGCCAATTCTTGAGTGCGAAGAGGGCATAAACACGCATTGTGACCCTCAGCGTGAGTCCTGTGCTCTAGTAAGTCCTCTCAGTGGCTCGACCATTAGATGTCATAATGGGCTTGACATGTCCCCAGGCCCCAATTTTTAACCAGATTTCTGGTTGTCCGGTTGGCCCTCCCCAGGGCTCTACTCTGGAATACCTCATTTGGTGAGACACATGAGGTTAAAAAAAAAAAACAAAGCAAATCAACAACAACAACAAAACGGACTTCTTCCACCCCCAGAATGACTCAAAACTCTTGGGACGGGGCAAAACCCCAGAGAGTAAGACTCGTCCATTTCCCATGAAGTCACCCGGAAATTTCACGACCATGAGTGACACAATATCCAGAGACAAAACCTTGAGCACGAGCCTCACACTCGCCCTTTTTTCATATCCTGAAGAGTTCTCCTCATGGTCTGTAGATCAGTCCTGCCATACCTATGACCCGAAACATAAGCCGCGTTTGTGTTTTCAGACAACTGTCCAAACAGCTCTGGCCTACACACCCTACAGGCTCAGGCCCCTGGAGCCAAACCTGAGGACTGAGCTTGCCCTCTCCAAGGGAATTGTATGTGCCCATTCCAATGGCCACAACCGTACTAATAGGATAAACTCCAAACTGCCTGAGGCCATCCCAATAGTGGTGGCTTCCCAGGACAAACAGGGGCAATCTGAGCTCATCTGAGCACCTACCTGCACTCAGACGCATAGACTGATGTCCCCAGAGGTAAAAAGGCACGAACAGGCCCCTAGGCACTAAACGGATCCATTGCTGTGGTATCCAGTCATCTCTCCTCAGAGGCCTGGATTTCAATACCAGCGTATGGCTGTTTCTTGACTCACCCATCAGAAAACATCTCATCTACATATGGGAAACTTGCACGTTGGAGCTGTGTCAAAGCCTCTGTTTGGAAAAACCCTTCAGGACCCCAGTGCCACCGCTACATTCCAAGGTCTCCATAGACACAAAAAGACATTAGGACCCATCCACAGGAGAGTCCATTTCAACTCAGCCTCCTGGGTTGCTCCCCCAGATCCAGCAGATCTAACCTGTTTTGTTGCTAGGACACAATTGGAATGCGAGGTGGGCTACCCAGCCATCCATCCTTAGAACCCTGCTCGGAATCGTTGCCCTGGAGCCAACCAACAGGTCTCAATTGTCCTGCAGAAGAATCTTTGCAGTTTGGACCTTCTCACAACTAACATCGTGGGAAAACCCCCACGGCCTCGTGGCCCCCCCACCCCTTCATGAAGGGTCATCAGGGACAGAAACACCAACCTGAGCGATCTTCTGATCCTCGCCCTGACATCATAAGCATGAGATCTCGATTCAGGTCTGTAGATTGTTCCTGCCTTGTCCTCACCCAGAAACCTAAGCCTAGCTTGTTCTCAGATTTCCTTCCTCAGACTACTGGCCCACAAGCCTCCAGTTTGAAAACCAGAACTATAATGCAGCACTCTTCCTGCCCTCAGGAAGAAAAACATTGCCCTCTGGGGCTACCCAGAAACTCCAAAAGAGGATCAACCTGCACGCCATTCGTCTGTACCCCAAATATATAGGCTGACCTGGGCACTATTGCCCTTTTTGACACAGCCTGAGCCTGGATTACCTGGCCCCACACAGAACGCTGGCCGCTCACTGAGCACATCGGACCCGCCATGGTCTTAGGTCGTCATCTCTTCCCAACCTCGGTTGTCAAGTTTCAGAACCTAGACCTTATCTCCAATCACTGCCCAGGCTTGAAAGTGATGCAGAAAACACAACTCCTTCCCCGTGGCAAGAAACCATGTGGTTGGCATGTTGTCCAACGTTCAGTATAGTTGAAACCACTGTGGCCCATGAGGCCCTGCTCATGTTTGCGGGCCACATTGGTCAAAACCAGACATTGTGACCCTCACCCTGATGCCAGTCCTCAATAAGGCCTCTCAGTGGCTGGATGAAGAGATAGCATATTGGGCTTGCCATGCCCCTAGGCCCCAAATTTTACCCATAGTTCGGGTTCTCCCTTCACTTTTCCCCAGGGCTCTTCTTTGGAATTCCTCTTTTGGCGGGACACCTGAGGTAACAAACCTGAAAGGAGTCCTCCCATTCCACAGATTGACGAAAAACAATTGGGATCGAGCCAAATCCACAGAGAGGAAGATTCGTCCATGGCCCATGAGGCCTCCCCGACATTCCAAGGCCATCTCTGATACAAAATCCAGAGACAAAAGCCTGAGCAAGCGCCTCAGACTCGCTAATTCTTCATATCCGGAAGAATTCTTCTCATGGTTTATAGATCGGGCCTGCCATACCTACGTCCCCAAACCTAAGCTGAGTTTGTGTTTTCAGACTTCTGTCCTCAAAGTCCTGGGCCACACACCCTCCAGGCTGGGGCCCCTGGAGTCACACATTAGGACTGTGCCTACCCAATCCATGGGAATTCTGTCGATGCCATTGTCCAAAACAGTAAAATTTGGAGAACCCTACAAATCCCTGAGGCCATCCCAATAGTGCAGGTCGCCCGGGACAAACAAGGGCGGTCTGATACCAGCTGAGCATCTACCTCCACTCATACCATAGATGGATGTCCCCTGAGAAGAAGATTGAACCAGACAGGACCCTAGGCCATAATCGGATACATTGCTTTGGATTACAGGCATGTCTCCTCAAAAGCCTGGATTCCAATACCAACATCGAGGGTTTCCTGAGGCACCCATCAAAACAAATCTCGTCTCCACAAGGAACCTTGTGCATCGAGCTATGTCAAAAGCTTAGGAGAATACTTCAGGGTCCCGATGCCACCGCCCCATTTTAAGGCCCTCATGGACACAAACACACATTAGGACCCATCCTCAGGAAAGTCCATTTCAAGTCAGCCACCCCGGTTTCTCCCGCAGAGCCATCAGATCTAAACTGTCTTGTTGCTGGGAGACAATTGGAATGCGAGGCCTGCTTCCCAGGCATCCAACCTTGAACAGTGCCCTGGAGTCATTCCTATGGGATGTCCTGAAGCTGCCCAACAGGTCTCAATTGTCCCGCAGAAGGAATCCTTGAAGGGGGCATCCCACAACTCCCAACGTGGGAAAAACTCCATGGCCTTGAGATTCCGCCCCCTTCATGAAGGGTCCGTCATGCACAGAAACTCCAACCTGAGCCAACGTCTGATCCTCGCCCTGACTTCAGATGCATGAGATATAGGTTCAGATCTACAGTCGTACCTGCCGTGTCCTCGCCCTGAAACCCAAGTCTAGCTTGTGTTCTCAGACTTCCGTCCTCACACTCCTGGACACGAATCCCTCAAGTTTAAAATTCCGGACCGACAATTAAGCACTCTGCCTGCCCTCTAGAAAACAAATTTTGCCTAATGAGCTGCCCAGACAACTTATATGAGGATAAATCTACATGGCACTCGACTGTACCCAAAGTATATAGTCTAAACTGGGCACTAATGCACTCTCTGACACAACCTGAGGCCGGATCTCCTGACCAACACCCAGACAGCTGACCGCACACTGAGCACATCAGACCCGCCATGGCCTTAGGTCATCATCTCTTCCCTACCTCAGTTTTTAGGCTTCAGAACCTAGACCTTATCTCCAATCACTGCCCAGGGGTGACTGTGATGCAGAAATCAGAACTCGTCCTTAACCATGGCAAGAAACCTTGTGGTTGGCATGTTGTCCAACGTTCAGTGTAGGAGAAACCAGGATTCACCATGAGGCCCTGCCCATTCTTGTTTGCGAAGTGGGCATAAACACGCATTGTGACCCTCAGCGTGAGTCCTGTGCTCTAGTAAGTCCTCTCAGTGGCTCGACCATTAGATGTCATAATGGGCTTGACATGTCCCTAGGCCACAATTTTTAACCACATTTCTGGTTGTCCGGTCGGCACTCCCCAGGGCTCTACTCTGGAATCCCCCATTTGGTGCCACACCTGAGGTTAAAAAACAAAACAAGGCAAATCAACAACAACAGCAATACGGACTTCTTCCATCCCCAGAATGACCCAAAACTCTTTGGACGGGGCCAAACCCCCAGAGTGTAAGACTCGTCCATTTCCCATGAAGTCACCAGGAAATTTCACGACCATGAGTGACATGATATCCAGAGACAAAAACTTGAGCACGAGCCTCACACTAGCCCCTTATTCATATCCCGAAGAGTTCTCCTCATGGTCTGTAGATCAGTCCTGCCATACCTATGACCCGAAACATAAGCCGCGTTTGTGTTTTCAGACGACTGTCCAAACAGCTCTGCCTACACACCCTACAGGCTTGTGCTCCTGGAGCCAAACCTGAGGACTGTACTTGCCCTCTACAAGGGAATTGTATGTGCCCATTCCAATGGCCACAACCTACTAATAGGATAAACCTGCAAACTCCCTGAGGCCATCCCAATAGTGGTGGCTTCCCAGGACAAACAGGGGCAATCTGAGCCCATCTGAGCACCTACATGCACTCAGACGCATAGACTGATGTCCCCAGGGGTAAAAAGGTTCGAACAGACCCCTAGGCACTATTCGGATTCATTGTTGTGGTATCCAGTCATCTCTCCTCAGAGGCCTGGATTTCAATACCAGCATATGGCTGTTTCCTGACTCATCCATCAGAACAAATCTCATCTACATATGGGAAACTTGCACGTTGGAGCTGTGTCAAAGCCTCTGTTTGAAAAAACCCTTCAGGACCCCAGTGCCACCCCTTCATTCCAAGGTCTCCATAGACACAAAAACATATTAGGATCCATCCACAGGAGAGTCCATTTCAACCCAGATCCAGATTGCTCGCCCAGATCCAGCAGATATAACCTGTCTTGTTGCTAGGACACAATTGGAATGCAAGGTGGGCTACCCAGGCATCCATCCTTAGAACCCTGCTCGGAATCGTTGGCCTGGAGCCAACCAACATGTCTCAATTGTCCTGCACAAGAATCTTTGCAGTTTGGACCTTCTCACAACTAACATCGTGGGAAAACCCCCACAAACTCAAGACCCCGCCCCTTCATGAAGGGGCCATCAGGGACAGAAACACCAACCTGAGCGATCTTCTGACCCTCACCCTGACTTCAGAAGCACGAGATCTCGATTCAGGTCTGTAGATTGTTCCTGCCTTGTCCTCACCCAGAAACCTAAGCCTAGCTTGTGTTATCAGATTTCTGTCTTCAGACTACTGGCCCACAAGCCTCCAGTTTGCAAACCAGAACTATAATGCAGCACTCTGCCAGCATTCAGGAAGAAAAACATTGCCCTGTGGGGCTACCCAGAAACTCCAAATGAGGATCAACCTGCATGCCATTCGACTGTACCCCAAATATATAGGCTGACCTAGGCACTATTGCCCTTTCTGACACAGCCTGAGCCTGGACTTCCTGGCCCCACCCGAAAAGCTGGTCGAACACTGAGCACGCCGGACGAGCCATGTCCTTAGGTCGTCATCTCTTCCCAACCTCGGTTGTCAAGTTTCAGAACCTAGACCTTATCTCCAATCACTGCCCAGGCTTGAAAGTGATGCAGAAATCACAACTCCTTCCCCGTGGCTAGAAACCATGTGGTTGGCATGTTTTCCAATGTTCAGTGTAGTTGAAACCAGTGTGGCCCATGAGGCCCCGCCCATGTTTATGGGCAACATTGGTCACAAACACACCTTGTGACCCTCAGCCTGATCCCAGTCCTCAGGTAAGGCCTCTCAGTGGCTGGATGAAGAGACAGCATATTGGGCTTGCCATGCCCCTAGGCCCCAAATTTTACCCATAGTTCGGGTTGTCCCTTCGCTTTTCCCCAGGGCCCTTCTTTGGAATTCCTCTTTTGGCGGGACACCTAAGGTAACCAACCTGAAAGGAGACATCCCATTCCACAGATTGACGAAAAAGAATTGGGATCGGGCAAATTCCACAGAGAGGAAGATTCGTCCATGGCCCATGAGGTTTCCCAGACAATCCACGGCCATCGCTGATACCGAATCTAGAGACAAAAGACTGAACAAGCACCTCAGACTCGCTCTTTCTTCATATCCTGAAGAGTTCTTCTCATGGTTTATAAATCGGGCCTGCTATACCTATGTCTCCAAACCTAAGCTGAGTTTATGTTTTCAGACTTCTGTCCTCAAAGTCCTGGGCCACACACCCTCCAGGCTGCGGTCCCTGGAGCCACACATAAGGACTATGCCTACCCAATCCATGGGAACTCTGCCCATTCCATTGTCCAAAACCGTAAAATTAGGAGAACCCTCCAAATCCCTGAGGCCATCCCAATAGGGCAGGTCGCCCGTGACAAACAAGCGCGGTCTGATAGCAGCTGAGCATCAACCTCCACTCATACCATAGATGGATGTCCCCAGAGAAGAAGATTGAACCAGACAGGACCCTAGGCCATAATCGGATCCATTGCTTTGGTGACAGGCATGTCTCCTCAAAAGCCTGGTTTCCAATATCAGCATAGGGGTTTTCCTGAGGTAGCAATCAGAACAAATCTCGTCTCCACAAGGAAACATGTGCATCGAGCTCTGTCAAAAGCTTAGGAGAATACTTCAGGGTCCTGGTGCCACGGCCCCATTCCAAGGCCCCATGGACACAAACACACATTAGGACCCATCCTGAGGAAAGTCCATTTCAAGTCAGCCACCCCGGTTGCTCCCGCAGAGCCATCAGATCTAAACTGGCTTGTTGCTAGGAGACAATTGGAATGCGAGGCTGGCTTCCCAGGCATCCTCCCTCGAACGGTGCTCTGGAGTCATTCCATATTGGATGTCCTGGAGCTGCCCAAAGGTCTCAATTGTCCCGCAGAAGGAATTCATGAAGGGGGCAACCCACAACTCCCACGTGGGAAAAACTCCATGGACACGAGATTCCGCTCCCTTCATGAAGGAGCCGTCAGGCACAGAAACTCCAGCCTAAGCCAAAGTCTAATTCTCTCCCTGACTTGAAATGGATGAGATATTGGTTCAGATCTGCAGGGGGTACCTGCCGTGCCCTTGCCCTTAGCCCAAGTATAACTTTTGTTCTCAGAATTCCGACCTCACTCTACTGGCCTCAAAGCCCTCATGATTGGTAAATCCAGTCCCACAATTAAGCACATGGCCTGCTTTCTGGAAAAAAAATATTGCCTAAAGAGCTGCCAAGGCACCTTATATGAAGATAAACCTACACGGTACTCGACTTTGCCCGAATTATATAGTCTAACCTGGGCACTAATGCACTGTCTGACACAACCTGAGCCCGGACTTCCTGACCAACACCCAGACAGCTGACCGCACACTGAGCACATCAGACCCGCCATGGCCTTAGGTCATCATCTCTTCCCTACCTCAGTTTTCAGGCCTCAGAAACTAGACTTTATCTCTGCCTGGGGGTGAGTGTGATGCAGAAATCAGAACTTCTCCTTACACGTGGTAAGAAACCTTGTGGTTGGCATGTTGTCCAGCGTTCATTGTAGGAGAAACTAGCATTCACCCTGACGCCCGCCTATTCTTGAGTGCGACGAGGGCATAAATATGCATTGTGACCCTCAGGGTGTGTCCTGTCCTCTAGTAAGTCCTCTCAGAGCCTGGATCACTAGATGTCATAATGGGCTTGACATAGCCCTAGGCCCCAATTTTTAACCAGATTTCTGGTTGTTCAGTCACCCCTCCCCAGAGCTCTACTCTGGAATTCCTCATGTGGTGGGACAACGGAGGTTAAAAAAATGAAACAAAACAAAGCAACAACAACAAAAAAAACGACTTCTTCCATCCCACAGAATGACCCCAACCTCTTTGGAAGGGGCCAAATCCCCAGAGAGTAAGACTCGTCCATTTCCCATGAAGTCACCCGGAAATTTCACGACCATGAGTGACATGATATGCAGAGACAAAAACATGAGCAATAGCCTCACACTCGCCCTTTTTTCATATACCGAAATGTTCTCCTCATGGTCTGTAGATCAGTCCTGCCCTACCTATGACCCGAAACAGAAGTCGAGTTTGTGTTTTCAGACAACTGTCCAAACAGCCCTGGCCTACACACCCTATAGGCTCAGGCCCCTGAAGCCAAACCTGAGGACTGTTCTTGCCCTCGCAAGGGAATTGTGTGAGCCCATTCCAATGGCGACAACGCAACTAAAAGTATAAACCTTTAAATTCCCTGAGGCCATCCCATAGTGTTGGCTTCCAAGGACAAACACGGGCAATCTGAGTTCATCTGAGCACCTACCTGCACTCTGACCCATAGGTAGATGTCGCCCGAGGTAAAAAGAAACCAACAGGCCCCTAGGCACTAATCGGATCCATTGCTTTGGTTTCCAGGCATCTCTCCTCAGAGGCCTGGATTTCAATACCAGAATATGGCTGTTTCTTGACTCACCCATCAGAACAAATCTCCTCTACACATGGGAAACTTGCATGGTGGACCTGTGTCAAACCTCTGTTTAGGAGAAGCCTTCAGGGCCCTAGTGCCACCGCTTAATGCCACAGTCTCCATAGACACAAAAACATATTAGGACCCATCCACAGGAGAGTCCATTTAAACTCAGCCTCCTCGGTTGCTCCCCGAGATTCAACAGATCTAGCCTGTCTTGTAGCTAGGAGAATATTGGAATGCGAGGTGGGCTACCCAGCCATCCATCCTTAGAACCCTGCTCAGAATCGTTGGCCTGGAGCCAACCAACTGGTCTCAAGTGTCCCACAGTAGAATCTTTGCAGTTTGGAGCTTCTCACACCTCCCATGGTGGGAAAACCCCCACGGCCTCGTGATTCTCCCCCTTTATGAAGGGGCCATCAGGGACAGAAAGTCAAACCTGAGGCATCGTCTGATGCTCAACCTGACTTCAGGTGCAAGAGATCTCGATTCAGGTCTGTAGATTGTGCCTGCCATGTCCTCACACATAAAACCTAAGCCTAGCTTGTGTTCTCGGAGTTCCGTCCTCAGACTACCGGCCCATAAGCCCTCCAGTTTGGCAATCCAGAAGTACAATGCGGCACTCTGCCTGCTTCCTGGAAGAAGAACATTGCCCTCTGGGGCTACCCAGAAACCCCAAATGAGGATCAACCTGCACGCCATTTGGCTGTACACCAAATATATAGGCTGAAGTGGGCACAATTGCCCATTCTGACACAGCCTGAGCCTGGAAGTCCTGGCCCCACCCAGACAGCTGGCCACACACTGAGCACATCAGACCCGCCATGGCCATAGGTCGTCATCTCTACCCAACCTCGGTTTTCAGGCTTCAGAACCTTGACCTTATCTCCAATCACTGCCCAGGTTTGAAAATGTTGCAGAAATCCGAACTCGTTCCCTTGTTAAGAAACCTCGTGGTTGGCATGTTGTCCAACTTTCAGTGTAGTTGAAACCAGTGTGGCACATGAGACCCAGCCCATGCTTGAGGGCCACATTGGTCTCAAACACACATTGTGACCCTCAGCCTGAGCCCGGTCCTCAGGCAAGGCCTCTCAGTGGCTGCATGAAGAAACAGCATATTGGGCTTGCCATGCCCCTAGACCCCAATTTTTAACCATAGTTCGGGTTGTCCCTTCACTCTTGCCCAGGGCTCTGCTTTGGAATTCCTCTTTTGGTGGGACACCTCAGGTAACAAACCTTAAAGGAGTCCTCCCATTCCACAGATTCACGAAAAATAATTGGGATAGGGCCAAATCCACAGAGAGGAAGATTCGTCCATGGCTCATGAGGCCTCCCCGACATTCCACGGCCATCGCTGATACAAAATCCAGAGACAAAAGCCTAAGCAAGCGCCTCAGACTCGCTCTTTCTTCATATCCTGAAGAGTTCTTCTCATGATTTGTAGTTCGGCCGTGCCATACCTACGTCCCCAAACCTAAGCTGAGTTTGTGTTTTTTGAGTTCTGTCCTCAAAGTCCTGGGCCACACACCCTCCAGGCTGGGCCCCTGGAACCACACATTAGGACTGTGCCTTACCAATCCATGGGAATTCTGCCCATTCCATTATCCAAAACCATACAAATTAGGAGAAACCTCCAAATTCCCTGAGGCCATACCAATGGTGTAGGTTTTCCGGGACAAAAAAGGGCCGTCTGACACCAGCTGAGCATCTACCTCCACTCATACCATAGATGGATGTCCCCAGAGAAGAAGATTGACCAGACAGGGCCCCAGGCCATAATGGGATCCATAGCTTTGGTTTACAGGCATGTCTCCTCAAAAGCCTGGTTTCCAATACCAGCTGAGGGCTTCTCCTGAGGCACCCATCAGAACAAATCTCGTCTACACATGGGAAACTTGCATGTTGGAGCTCTCTCAAAGCCTCTGGTTAGAAGGACATTTCAGGTTCCCGGTGCCAGTGCCTCATTCCAAGGTCTCCATGGAGACACACCCACATTAGGACCCATCCACAGGAGAGTCCATTTCAACTCAGCCCCCTCAGTTGCTCCCCCTGATCCAGCAGATCTAACCCGTCTTGTCGCTAGGAGATGATTGGAATGAGAGGCAGGCTTCCCAGCCATCCATACTTAGAACCATTCTCAGAATGATGCTGTATGGGAAGTCCTGGAGCCAACCAACAGGTCTCAATAGTCCCGCAGAAGAATCTTTACTGTTTGGAGCATCTCACAACTCCCATCATGGGAAAACCTCCATGGCCTCTTGATCCCGCCCCCTGTGCTTCATGAAGGGGCCATCAGGGACAGAAGCTCCAACCTGAGCGATCGTCTGATCCTCGCCCTGACTTCAGATGCAGGACATCTTGATTCAGCTCTGCAGAGTGTGCCTGCTGTGCCCTTGCCCAGAAACGTAAGTCTAGTTTGTGTTCTCAACTTCCATCCTCACATTCCTGGCCCACAAGCCCTCCAGTTTGGCAATTCCAGAACTACAAGGCAGCACTCTGCCTGCTTTCTGGAAGAAAAACTTTGCCCTCTGGGGCTACCCAGATTCCCCAAATGAGGATCAACCTGCATGCCACTTGACTGGACCCCAATTATACAGGCTGCCCTGGGCACTACTGCCCTTTCTGGCACAGCCTGAGACTGAACCTCCTGGCTCGCACCCACCCAGCTAGCCACACACTGAGCACATCGGACCCGCCATGGCCTTAGGTCATCATCTCTTTCCAACCTCGGTTTTCAGGCTTCAGAACCTAAACCTTATCTCCAGTCACCACCCAGGGTTGAACATGATGCAGGAATCAGAACTCCTTCCCCATGGCAAGAAACCTTGTGGTTGGCATATTGTCCAACGTAAAGTGTAGTTGAAACCAGTGTGGCCCATGAGGCCCTGCAGATGCTTGAGGACCAAGTCGGTCACAAACATGCATTGTGACCCTCAACGTGAGCCCAGTTCTCAAGTAAGGCCTCTCAGCGGCTGGACCAAAAGACAGCATATTGGGCTTGCCATGCCCCTAGGCCCCAATTTTTAACCAGATTTCTGGTTGTCCAGTCTCCCCTCCCCAGGGCTCGGCTTTGGAATCCCTCTTTTGGTGGGACACCTGAGGTAACAAAACTGAAAGGACTCCTCCCATCCCACAGTTTGACCCAAAACAATTGGAATCGGGCCAAATCCACAGAGCGGAAGACTCGTCCATGGCCCATGAGGCCTCCCTGACATTCCACGCCCATCGTTGACACAAAATCCAGAAACAAAAGCCTGAACAAGTGCCTCACAATCTCTCTTTCTTCATATCTGGAAGAATTCTCCTCACGGTCTGTAGATCGGGCCTGCCATACCTACGTCCCTAAACCTAAACTGAGTTTGTGTTTTAGACTTCTGTCTCCACAGTCCTGGTGCACACACCCTGCAGGCTGGGGCCCCTGGAGCCACATCAAAACTGTGCCTTCCCTCTCCATGGGAATTCTTCCCATTCCATTGTCCATAATCATAAAATTAGGAGAAACCTCCAAAGTCCCCAAGGCCTTCACAATAGTGTAGGCCGCCTGGGACAAACAAGGGCCATCTGACACCAGCTGAGCATCTAACTCCACTAATACCTTAGATGGATGTACACAGAGAAGAAGATTCAACCGGACAGGCCCCTAGGTTCTAAACGGAGCCATTGTTTTGGTTTCCAGTTATCTCTCTTCAGAGGCCTATATTCCAATAACAGTATATGGGGGTTTCCTGAGGCACCAATCAGAACAAATCTCGTCTCCACATGGGAAACTTGTCCTTTGGAGATGTCTCAAAACCTCCGGTTAGGAGAATCCTTCAGGGCCCATGCACCAACGCCCCATTCCAAGGTCTCCATGGACACAAACCCACATTAGCATCCATCCTCAGGAGAGTCCATTTCAACTCAGCCCCCTTGGTTGCTCTGACAGAGCCAGCATATCAAACCTGTCTATTTGCTAGGAGACAACTGCAATGTGAGGCGGGCTTCCCATGCATCCATCCTTAGATCCCTGCTCTGGTGTCATTCTGTATGGTATGTACTGGAGTGATTCAAAAGGTCTGAATTGTTGATCAGAAGGAATCTTTGTTGTTTGGAGCATCTCACAACTTCCATTGTGGGTAAACCTCCATGGACTTGAGAAGCTGTCCCCTTCATAAAGTGGCCAGAATGGACAGAAATTCAAACCTAAGCCTAGGTTTGAACCTTGCCCTGACTTCAGATTCATGATATCCCGATTCAGATCTGCAGAGGGTGCCTGCCGTGCCCTCGCCCAGAACCTACGCCTAACATGTGTTCTCAGACTTCCGTCCTCACACTCCCCGTCCACAAGGCATCCACTTTGGAAATTCCAGAGCCACAATGCAGCACTCTGCCTGTTCTCCAGAAGAAAAACATTGCCCTTGGGGTTACCCAGAAATGCCAAATAAAGATCAACCTGCACGGCACTCAGTTGTACCCCAATTATACAATCTACCCTGGGCACTAATGCCCTGTCTGACACAGCCCAAGCTTGGACCTCCCGACCAACACCCAGACAGCTGGCTCCACGCTGAGCATATCGGACCCAACATGGTCTTAGGTCGTCATCTCTTCCCAACCTCGGTTTTCAGACTTCACAACCTAGACCTTATCTCCAATCACTGCCCAGGGGTGAATGACATGCAGAAATAAGAATTAATACTTCCCCATGGCAAGAACTCATGTGGTTGACATGCTGACTATCATTCACTGTAGGAGAAACAAGCATGCACCATGAGTCCCCACCCATGCTTGATTACCACGAGGGTATAAACACGCATTGTGACCCTCAGCATGAGTTCTGTCCTCAATGAAGGCCTCTCAGTGGCTGGACCATTAGAAGGCATATTGGGCTTGCCATGCCCCTAGGCCCGTATTTTTAGTTAGATTTCTTGTTGTCCAGGACTCTGCTCTGGAATCCCTCTTTTGGTGGGACACCTTAGTTAACAAAACTGAATCCCACAGATTAACCCAAAACAATTTGGATCTGGCCAAATCCACAGAGAGAAAGACTCTTCCATGGCCCATGAGGACTCCTCGACATTCCACAGCCATCATTGACACAAAATCCAGGGGCAAAAGCCTGACAAGTGTCATACTTTCACCCTTTATTCATATCCCAAAAAGTTCTCCTCATAGTCTGTAAATCGGACCTGCCATACCTACGTCCCCAAAGCTAAGCTGAGTTTGTGTTTTCAGACATCTGTCCCCACAGTCCTTGCCCACACACCCTCAAGGCTGGGCCCTTGGAGCCACACATCAGGTCTGTGCCTGCCCACTCCACAGGAATTCTGCCCATGCCATTGTCCATAATCATACAATTTAGGAGAAACCTCCAAAGTCCCCGAGGCCATCCCTATAGTGTAGGCCGCCCGGACAAACAGGAGCGGTCTGACACCAGCTGAGCAACTACCTCCATTTCATAAAGTAGACAGATGTCGACAGAGAAGAAGATTGAACCAGAGAGGCTCCTAGGACCTAATTGGATGCATTGCTGTGGTTTCTATGTATCTCTCCTCAGAGGCCTGGTTCTAATACCAGCATATGTGGGTTTCCTGAGGCACCAATTAGAACAAATCTTGTCTCCACATGGAAAACTTGCTCTTTCGAGTTGTTTCAAAATCTCCGGTTAGAATCCTTTAGAGCCCTGGGGCCACCACCCCATTCCAACGTCCTCATGGACACAAACACACATTAAGACCCATCTTCAGGAGAGTCCATTTCAACTCAGCTCCCACGATTGCTCCTGCATAGCCATCAGATCGTACCTGTCTTGTGGCAGGGAGACAATTGGTGTAAGAGGCAGTCTGCTCAGGCATCCATCCTTAGAACCCGGCTCTGGAGTCATTCCATATGGGATGTCCTGGAGCCATCCAACAGTTCTCAATTTTCCCGCAGAAGGAATTCTTGCAGTTTGGAGCATCCCACAACTACCAACGTGGGAAAACCTCCATGGCCTCGAGATTCCACCCCTTTGATGAAGGGGCCATCATGGACAGAAACTCCAACCTGCGCCTAAGTCTGATCCTCGTCCTGACTTCAGATGAATGAGATTTTGATTCGGATCTGCAGAGGGTGCCTGCCGTGCCCTCGCCCTGAAACTTAAGTTTAGCTTATGATCTCAGACTTACGTCCTCACACTCCTGGTCCCGACGCCCTCAAGTTTGGCAATTCTGGACCCACAATGCTGCACTCTGCCTGCCCACCAGAAGAAAAATGTTGCCCCAGTGAGCTTCCCTGACACAATAAATGAGGATGAGCCTACATGGAACTCAACTGTACCCAAATTATACATTCTAACCTGGGCACTAATGCACTGTCTGACACAGCCTGAATCCATACCTCCTGAACAACACCCAGAAAGCTGACCGCACACTGAGCACATCGGACCCTCCATGACCTTAGGTTATCATCTCATCCCAACCTCTATTTTCTGGATTCAGAACTTAGATCTTATCTCCAGTCACTGCCCAGGGGTGAACATGATGCAGAAATCAGAATTCCTCCTTCCCCATGGAAAGAAACCTTGTGGTTCGTATGTTGTCCAAAGTTCAGTGTAGGAGAATCAAGCATGGCCCATGAGTCCCCGCCCATGCTTGATGCCTACATTGGGCACAAACATGCATTGTGACCCTCAGTGTGAGCACTGTACTCAAGTAAGACCTCTCAGTGGCTGGACCAAGGTACCCCATATGGGGATTGCCATGCCCTTAGGCCCCCAATCTTATACAGAGTTCGGGTTGTCCAGTCGCCCCTTCCCAGGGTTCTGCTCTGGAATCCCTCTTTAGTGGCACACCTCAGGAAAAAAAAAAAAAAACAGAATGGACTCCTCCCATCCCACGGAATGACCCCAAAATATTGGGATCATCCAAATCCCCATAGAGGAAGTCTCACCCATGGTCCATGAGGACGCCCCTACATTCCACGGCCATCAGTGACACAAAATCCAGAGTCAAAAGCCTGAGCAAGTGCCTCACACTCACTCTTTGTTCATATCCTGAAGAGTTCTGCTCAAGGTCTGTAGATCGGGCCTCCCATACCTATGTCCCCAAACCTAAGACGAGTTTCTGTTTTCAGACTTCTGTCCCCACAGCTCTGACCCACACACCCTCCATGCTTGAGCCCCTAGAGCCACACCTCAGGATTGTGCCTTCCCTCCCCAAAGGAATTCTGCCCATTTCATTGGCCACAAACTTGAAAATTAGGAGAAACCTCCAAAGTCTAAGTGGCCATCCCAATAGTGTAGACTGCCCAGGACAAATAGGGGCAATCTGACACCAGCTGAGGAACTACCTCCACTCAATCCCATAGACAGATGAACCGAGAGAAGAAGATTAAACCAGACAGGCCCCAGGCCCTAATCAGATCCATTGCCTTGGTTTCCAGGCATCTCTCCTCAGAGTTCTGGTTTCCAATACCAGCATATTGGGGGTTACTGAAGCACCAATGAGAACAAATCTTGTTTCCCCATGGGAAAAATGCTTCTTGGAGCTGTGTCAAAACCTCTGGTTAGGAGCATCCTTCAGAGCCCTGGTGCCACTGCCCCATTCCAAGGTCTCCATGGACACAATCCCACATTATGACCGATCCTCAGGAGAATGCATTTCAACTCAGCCCCCTCGGCTGCTACATCATAGGTAGCAATCAAACGTGCCGTTTCGCTAGGAGACAATCATGGACAGAAACTCCAACCTGAGCCAACATATGAACCTCGCCCTGACCTCAGATGCATGAAATCTAAATTCAGCTCTGCAGAGTGTGCCTGCCATTTCCTCGCCCTGAAACCAAAGCAAAGCTTCAGTTCTCAGACTTACATCCTTGCATTCCTGGCCGCAAGGCCTCCAGTTTGGCAGTTCCGGAGCCAGAATGCAGCACTCTGCCTGCCCTCCAGAAGAAAGACTTTGCCTTATGGGGCTACGGAGAAACCCCAAATAATTATCTTCTGCATGTCACACAACTGTACCCCAATTATACAGCGTATCTGGGCACGAATGCCCTGTCTGGCACAGCCTGAGTGCAGACCTCCTGAACGACACCTAGAAAGCTGGCCCCAAACTGAACACATCGGACCCGCCATGGCCTTAGGTCGTCATCTCTTCCAAACCTCGGTTTTCAGGCTTCAGAACCTAGACCTTATCTCCAATTAGTGCGCAGAGGTAAACGTAATGCAGAAATCAAAACTCCTCCTTCCCCATGGCAAGAAACCCTGAGGTTGGCATGTCCAAGGTTCAGTGTAGGAGAAACCTGCAAGCTCAATGAGGTCCCGCCCAATATTGAGGACCACCTTGGGCACAAACACACATTGTGACCCTCAGCATGAGTCCACTATTCAAGTAACGTCTCTCAGTGGCTGGACCAAGAATCTGCATATGGGCTTGCCATGCCCATAGGACCCCAGGCCTAACCAGAGGGTGGGTATTCCAGTTGTATGTACCCAGTGCTCTGCTCTAGAATCCCTCTATTGTGGGGACACATGAGGCAGAAAACAGGACTCCTCCCTTCCCACAAAATGACCCCAATCTCTTGGGAGCAGGACAAATCACCAGAGAGGGAGACTTCCATGGCCCATGAGACCATGCTTACATTAAATGACCATCATGAATACAACATCCAGAGACATAAGCCTGAACGAACGCCTCTCACTCGCCTTACTTTCTAATCACAATGAGCTCCCCTCACGGACTGTAGATCACTCCTGCCATAACCTCAGCCCCAAACCTCAGCCGAGTTTGTGTTTTTGGATGTCTGTCCCCACAGCCCTGGCCCACACAGCCGCCAGGCTGGGGCCTCTGGAGCCACACCACAGGACTGTCCTGCTCTCTCCAAGGAGACTATGCCCATTCCATTGCCCATAACCCCACAGAATAGGAGAAACCTCAAGGCCCCCGAGGACATCCCACTACTATAAGCCTCTCTGGACAAAGGCATCCTGACACTAGCTGAGCAACTACCTCCATGCAGAAACACAGACAGATGTCGGCAGAGACAGTAGATTGAACCAGACAGGCCCCTGGGCCCTAATCTGAACTCTTGCTTTGGTTTCCAGGTGTCACTCCTCAGAGGCCTGGATTTGAAGACCAGCATCTGGGGCTTTCCTGAGACACCAAACAGAACAACTATCGTCTCCACATGGGAAGCTTCATTGTTGGAGCTGTGTCAAACCCTTCGGTTTGGAGAAACCTGCAGAGTCCCTGAGCCCCCGCCACATTCCAAGGTCTCCATGGCCACCAACCCACAGTATGACTCATCCTCAGGAGAGTCCATTTCAACTCAGCCCTCTGAGAAACCCGCCCAAGAGCCTGCAGATTGAGCCTGCCTTGCCCCAAGCAGCCAGTGGGAATGTGAGGTGGCATTTGCAGACATTCATGCTTAGACCCCTTCTCTCGAGTCTTTCTGTAGGGGTCATCCTAGAACCATCTCATAGTACTCGACTGTCCTACAGAGGAAACCTTGATGTTTGGGGCAGCTCATAACTCCCAGCGTTGGGAAACCTCCCTGGCCTCATGACGCCCCCACCCCCTTCAGGAAGGGGCCATAATGGACACAAACTCCAACCTGAGGCAACGTCTGATACTCGCCCTGACCTCAGATGCAGGAGATCTTGATTCAGTCTCTGCAGAGTGGGCCTGCCATGCCCTCGGCCCCAAACCTAACGCTAGCTTGTGTTTTCAGACTTCCCTCTTCACACTCCAGGCAAACAAGCCCTCCAGACTGGGAATTCCAGAACCACAACACAGTTTTCTGCCTGCCCACCAGAAGAAAAACGTTGCCCTATGGGGCTCTCCAGAAACCACAAATGAGAACCAACCTGCTCTGGCCTCGACCGCACCCTAACTGGAAAGGCTACCCTGGTCAGTAATGCTCTGTCTGACACAGCCTGACGTCCCGACAGACAAGGAAACAGCTGGCTGCACACTAAGCACATCAGACAGGCCATGGCCTTATGCCGTCATCTCTTCCTAACCTGGGTTTTCAGACATCTGACCCTAGATATTATATCAAATCCTGGCAAACGTGGGTAACTGAAGCACAAATCAGATCTTCTCCTTCCCCATGGCTGGAAAGCTTGCTGTTGGCATGGAGTCATACCTTCAGTGTAGGAGAAACCTTCATGGCCCCTGAGGCCAAGCCTAAACTTGAGTGCCTCCTTGGGTACAAACTCGCATTGGGACCATCAGCATGGGCCCCATGTCGAAGTAAGGTCTCTCAGGGCCTGGACCAAGAGCCCGCATATGGGGCTTGCCAAGCCCCTATGATCCCAATCTTCACAAGAGCTCGAGTATTCCATTTGCTCGAACCCAGGACTGTGATCTGGAGTCCCTCTCCTGGAAGAACACCTGAGCCAGACAGCAGGACTCCACCCTTCCCACAAAATGTCCCCAAAATCTTAAGAGCTGGACCAACTCCTCAGAGAGGGAGACTCTTCCATAGCCCCTGAGGTCACCCCTACATTCCACGGCTATGGGAGACAAAACATCCAAAGACAAAAGCTTGCGTGACTGCCTCCCATTTGCCCTTCTTTCATAAGCTGAGGATCTCCTCTCACGGTCTGTGGGTCCATCCTGCCATGCTCTCGGCTCCACACCCAAGCCGAGTTTGTGTTTTCAGACTTCTGTACCCACAGCCCGGACCCACACACCCTCCAGGCTAGGGCCTATGGAGACACACTGAAGGACTGTGCCAGTCCTCTCCAAGAAAACTGTACCCAATCCATTGGCCACAACCCTAGAGATTAGGAGAATCCAATAAGGTCTCCAAGGCCATGCCTCGGCCATGGACTAAGAGGGGCACTCTGACACCAGCTGAGCAACTATCTTCACTTAGATACTCAGACAGTGTCCCCAGAGACAGAAGATTGAAACGGACAGGCATCTAGGCTCTAATCTGAACCCTAGCTTTGGTTTCCAGGTGTCTCTACTCAGAGAACTGGTTTGAAGACCAGTATCTGGGGCTTTTCTGAGGCACCAAAGAGAACCTGTCTCATCTCCACATAGGGATCTCTTTTTAATTGGAGCAATATTACACCCTTCGGTTAGGCGAATACTTCATGGCCCCTGAGCTGCCAACATATTCCAAGGTCTCCATGCACACAAACCCACATTATGACCCATCCGCAGGAGAGTCCATTTCAATTCAGCCCCCTAGTTAGCTCGCCCCAGAGCCAGTAGTTCAAACATGTCTTGTCACAAAGAGCCAATGGGAATGTGAGGTATGCTGTACAGGCATCCATCCTTCGAATCCTGCTCTCCAGTCTTTCCGTATGGGACATCCTGGAGCCATTCAACAGGACTCGACTGTCCAGCAGATGGAAAGCTTTTGGTATGGGTCAACGCACAAACTAGAGTTTGTGCTGGTGTCTAAGGTGCTGTGCAGGATTCTCCAATCTTGAGGGTTTGGCACAGGTCGAAGGGCATGGTTTCCTACTGGGGACAGGAGATATTCTATTGTGTGGCTCAGGGACCACATGTTGTATCCTAAGTTGGTATTTCAGAACAGGACCCTGAGGACAGATGCCTGAAAACCTAATCTAGTGTTCCAATGACGTCCTAGGAGCATGTCAGGTACAATCTTCTGACCCAGGAACATTGAAATGGCTGTCTGCTTGGATGTAGGTGATCAGGGCGTTTCAGACTGGCATTTGTGTCCAGTGCTGCCGACAATATTGGGTCGGGCTCAGGGCTCTTGCGTGTTTCTCCTAAACTGGAAGGTTTGGGCAGGTTTGACGGGCACAGTTTCCTTGGGGATGGCAGGCCCAGTCATGTGTTGTGGATCCAGAGACCCTGTCCTGGAGGGCATATGAGCCATGGTTTTGGGAGAGAAGTCTGCAAACACAAATGTGGGTTATGGTTAGTGGAAAGGTGATCACAGGCCCAATGAGTAGACCTGGAGTGCAGCTTGTCAGGAGTAATTAGGGTGACTGGAAGGCAGTAGCACAGGCTTTTCTCTCTATATTGTGTGTCCAGGATGGCCTTGGAATGCAGGTATAGGCTCATGGGTCCATGGGAAACTTTTCCTCTCTATGGATCTGTGCAGCTCATAGTTTGGTGGCTTTTTTGGGGAAGGGAAGGTGTTGTTTTCCATCTTATGGGTGCCCCAAAACAGGGATTCCAGATACAGGCTCTTTTTCTGGGCATCTGGGACTTCCCACCAAGGGTTAGGATTTGCACCTTGGGGTGTATGAGGCCTGCAATGCGGGATCATGATGGTGCAACTGAGAGGGATTGTTTGAAAGCTTGCTCAGGCTGAGTCTCACAATGCCTGTTTGCTCCCATGGCGGCCCTCAGGAGTGGGAGTGGTCTCATTGGTCATATATCTGGCTCCCTCTTAGAGAGTTGGACACCCAACCCAACAGCCAAATGTCCTGCCATGAGGAAGGATGAGTTCTCTTCCGTCAGGTTCCTCTGTGCTTCAGGTTGCCCCATTGGCAGGGTTTCCAGCAAGGTCTCGAGATAGGTGCCTGAATACCAAGGATGGGTGGAGATGACGTACTTGGGCCATAGCAATCCCAAATGCTAGATATGAGGCCTAAAACTCGGTCGGGGCTCAGGCTCTGTCAGACACAGCGCTAGTGGCCATGGCAGCCTTTATATCAGAGTAGATTCGAGGGCGGAGCAGATTGATCCTCAGGTGGAGTTTCTTGGGAAGATTCCCAGGCATTTGTTCATTCAATAGGGAAGGCAGAATGCTGTGTTGTGGCTCCAGGTTTCCCAATCACGAGAGCTTGGGAACCAGTCAGTTTTGGGTGGAATTGTAAACAAAAGCTATGGTTCAATTCAGTGCCAAGCAGAAGGCAGTTCCAATTTGTAGCAGTTTACTCGAGACATCCAGCACTGGAATAAGGGTGGATGTCAGATGCTTGCTCACACTAGAGTTTTTGTCTATGATGACCGACAAGTGGAGGGGTGGTATAAAGAGGCCATGGAGGAGTTCACATGCTGAGGCCTGTGAACTGCTGCAAAAAGTAACATTTCTTTGTACAGTGTAGGTGAAGTCTGGTTTGTTTACTCTAGGTTTCCCCATGTGGAAAGTTTGTGAAGAAGAGCTCTCCGGCATGGATGCCAGGAAAGCACACCTCCATTGACAATTGCAGCTGAGGAACATGGCAGATTCGTTCTGGTGGCTCTGGGACAAAGTGCCAAGGCCTTGAGTTGACATGGGATCTCTTGCAGATGGGTCACAATGCTTGTTTGTTACCAGGGAGAACTTAGAATGTGCTGGTTGCTAAGGTGCCATGCAGGATTCTCCTACCCTGAGGGTTTGGCACAGGTCGAAGAGCATGGTATTCTTCTGGGGACAGGGGATGTTCTGTCGTGTGGCTCAGAGACCACATGATGTGTCATAGATTGGTATTTCAGAACAGGCCCCTGAGGACAGATGCCTAAAAACCTAATGGGGTTCCATTGAGAGCCTAGGGGCATTTTAGGTTCAATCGTCTATCTCACGATCATTGACTTGGCTATTTCCCTGGATGTAGATGATAAGGGTGTTTCAGACTGCGCATTTCCATCCCGAGTGGCCGGCAATATTGGTGTGGGCTCAGGGGCCACACAGGTTTCTCCTAATCTGGAAGGTTTGGGCAAATCTGATATGCACAGTGTCCTTGGGGTTGGCAGCCAGAGTTCTGTGGTGTGGCTCCAGAGATCACATTCTGGTGGGCATGTGAGCCATGGTTTTGGGAGAGAAGTCTGCAAACACAAATACAAATTAGGGTGAGTGGCGAGGTGATCACAGGCCCAATGCGTAGACCTGGAGGGAAGCTCGTCATGAACTATAATTAGGGAGGCTGGAAGGCAGTAGCACAGGCTTTTCTCTCTGGATTGTGTGTCCAGGATGGCCTTGGAATGCAGGTGTGGTCTCATGGATCCATGGGAGTCTTTTCCTCTCTATGGATCCTGGTGGCTCTCCATAGTTTGGTGGCTTTTTCGGGGAAGGGGAGAGTGATGTTTTCCACCTTATGGGTGCCCCAAAACAGGGATTTGCTCACACTGGAGTTTGTGTCTATGATGACTGACAAATGGAGGGGTGCCGTCAAGAAGCCATGGAGGGATTTTCACGTTGAGACTCATGAGCTGCTCCAAATAGCAAGGTTTCGTTCTACTGGACAGGTGGAGTGTGGTTTATTTGCTCCAGGGTCCCCCATGTGGAAAGTTTGGGTAGCAGAGCTCTACCGCATGGATGCCTGGAATGTTCAACTTCATTGACCATTGCAACTGAAGAACATGGCAGCTTTATTCTGGTGTCTCTGTAGCAAAGTACCAAGTCCTTGATTTGACATGGAATCTCTTGCAGATGGGCCACACAGCTGGTTTGTTACCAGGTAGATCTTAGAATGTGCTGGTGGCTTAGTAGTTGTGCAGGAATCTACTACTCTGGGATTTTGCACAGATTGTAGGGCACGGTTTCCTTCTGGGGACAGGAGATGTTCTGTTGTGTGGCCCAGGCACCACATGTTGTATCATAACTTCGCATTCTAGAACAGGCCTCTGAGGACACATGTCTGATAACCGAATCAATGGTTCCAATGACGTCCTAGGGGCATGTTAGGTTCATTATTCTGACTCAGGACCATTGACTTGGCTGTGTTCCTGGATGTAGGGGATCAGGGTATTTCAGACTGTGCATTTGTGTTCAGAGCGGCCGCCGAAATTGGGGTAGGCCCAGAGGCCTTGTAGGTTTCTCCTAATCTAGACAGTTTGGGCAACTGTGATGGAAACAGTTTCCTTGTGGATGGCAGGGACAGTCCTGCAGTGTGGATCCAGAGACCCCATCCTGGAGGGCATGTGTGCCATGGTTTTGGTAGATAAGTCTGCAAACACAAATTCGAATTAGGGTGAGTGGCGAGGTGATCACAGGCCCAATGTATATACTTGAGAGCAGCTCATCTGGAACTGTAATTAGGGTGAATGGAAGGCAGTAGCACAGGCTTTTCTCTCCGGATTGTGTGTCCAGGATGGCCTCGGAATGCAGGTGTGTTCTCATGGGTCCATGGGAGACATTGCCTCTCTATGGATCCTGGTGGCTCCTCATAATTTGGTGACATTTTTGGGGAAGGGATGAGTGCTGTTTTCCATCTGAAGGGTGCACCAAAACAAAAATTCCAGAGATGGTCTCTGGGTCTGGGCACTTCGAAAATCCCACCAAGTTTTATGATTTGAACTTACAGGCATACCAGGCCTGAAATGAGGGATCATTGTGGTGAATCTGAGAGGGATTTTTTGAAAGCATGCTCAGGGTGAGGGTCACAATGCCTGTTTGTGCAAAGGGTAGTCCTCAGGAGTGTGTGTGGTGTCATTGATGTTGTAACTGGCTCCCCCTTTGAGGGTAGAACACCCATCCCAAAAGCCAGGTTTATTGCCATGGGGAAAGAAGAGTTCTCTATTGTGCTTCAAGTTCCCTAATTGTCAGGGATCCCTGCCAAGGTCTGGGGACAGGTGCCTGAATATCAAGGATGGGTAGAGATGACATACTTGGGCCATGGCAATCCCAAATGCTAGATATGGGGCCTGCTCTTTAGTGGCTGAAACTCAGTCGAGCTCAGGCTCTGTCAGACACGGCACTAGTGGCCATGGCAGCCTATAAATCGGTGTTGACTCGAAGGCCGACCTGATTGATTTTCATGTGGGTTTTCAGGGCAGACTCACCAGGCATTTCTTCATTCGATGGGGAAGGCAGAATGCTGCGTTGTGGCCCCAGATTTCCCTATCAAGAGGGCTTAGGGACCAGTCAGGTGAGGATGGAATTGTAAACACAAGCTATGGTTCAATTCAGTGCCAAGTGGAAGGCAGTTCCAATGTGCAGTGGTTTATTCAAGACATCCAGCACCGGGATAAGGGTGCATGTCAGATGTTTGCTTAGACTGGAGTTTGTGTCTATGATGACCGACCAATGGAGTGGTGGCATCAAGAGGCCATGGAGCAGTTTACACGCTGAGGCCTGTGAGTTGATCCAAACATAAGGTTTCCTTCTACTGGACAGGGGAGGTCTGGTTTGTTTACACCAGGTTCCCCCATGTGCAAAGATTGGGTAGCATAGTACTCGCACGTGGATACTGGAAAGCACACCTACATTGACCATTTCACCTAAGGAACATGGCAGGTTCTTTCTGGTTGCTCTAGGGCAAAGTACCAAGGCCTGGATTCTAATGAAGTTGGGTCACAATGCAGTTTTGTTACCACGGAAATCTTACTATGTGCTGGTGGCTAAGGGGCCATGTATGATTAGTCTATCCTGATGGTTTGACACCGGTCGAAGAACACGGTTTTTTTCTGGGTATCGGAGATGTTCTGTTGTGGGGCTCACGGACCAAATGTTGTATCATAAGTTGGTATTCCAGAACAGGCCTCTGAGGACAGATGCCTAAAAACTTCATCTAGGGTTCCAATGAAGTCCAAGGGGAATTTCAGGTTCAATCATCAGACTCAGGACCATTGACTTCGGTGTCTGCCTATATGTAGGCAATCAGGGTGTTTCTGACTGTGCCTTTGTGTACAGAGTGGCCTCCAATATTGGGGTGGGCTCTGGGGCCTTGCAGGTTTCTCCTAATCTTGAAGGTTTAGGCAAATTTGTGGGCACGGTTTCCTTGGGGGTGGCAGGCACAGTCCTGTGGTGTGGCTCCAGAGACTCCATCGTGGAGGGCATGTAAGCCATGGTTTTGGGAGAGAAGTCTGCAATCACAAACTCGGATTAGGTTGAGTTGCGAGGTGATCGTAGGCCCAATGCATAGACCTGGAGGGCAGATGGTCAGGAACTGTAATTCACGTACCTCGAAGGCACTAGCACTGGCTTTTGTATCTGGATTGTGTGTCCATGATAGCCTTGGAATGCAGGTGTGTTCTAATGTTTCCATGAGAGTATTTTCCTCTCTACGGATCCTGGAAGCTCCCAATAGTATGGTGGCTTTCTCGTTTGAATGGAAGAGTGCTGTTTTCAATCTTAGATGTTCCCCAAAAAGGGATTCCAGAGAAGGGCTGTGGGTCTGGGTGCATGGAAAATCCCACCAGGATTAGGATTTGGGCCTAGGGGAGTACCAGGCCTACAATGTGTGACTTGGAGGTACAACTGAGAGCGTTTGTTTGAAAGCATGCTAGTCTGAGTGTCACAATGCCTGATGTGATTAGGGCAGCCCTTATGAGTGGGAGTTGACTCCTTGGCCATGCAGCTGGCTTCCACTTTAATGTAGGACACCCATCCCAACTACCAGGATTCCTGCCATGGAAAAGGAAGAATTCTCTATTGTGCCTCAGGTTCCCCCATTAGCAGGTATTCTAGCAAATGTCTGGGGACAGATGCCTGAATACCAAGGATGGGTAGAGATGAGGGACCTGAGACATGGCCAGTCTCACATGCCTGACTCTCTGAGTAGCTGACATGAATTGAGCACTCAGGCTCTGTCAGAAACAGAACTAGTGGTCAGGGCTGAGTATGAACCAGTGATCCCTCAAGGGCTGAGCAGATTGATCCTCATGCAGAGTTTCTGGGCAGAATCACCATGCCCTTCTTCTTTCTAAGGGGAAGGCAAAAAGCTGCGTTGTGGCCCCAGAATTCCCTATCAAGCAGGCTTGGGGACCAGTAGGGTGAGGATGGAATTGTAAACTCAAGCTAAGGTTCAATTCAGTGCCAAGCAAAAGGCAGTTCCATTGTGCAGTGTCTGATTCCAGATATCCAGCACCTGAGTAAAGGTGAAAGTCAGACATTTCCTCATGCTGGAGTTTATGTCTATGATGACCGATGAATGGAGGGGTGGCGTCAAGAGGCCATGGAGGATTTCACATGCTGGGGCTTGTGAGATGCTTCAAACAGCAAAGTTTCCTTCTACCACACAGGGGGAGACTGGTTTATTTGCTCCAGGGTCCCCCATGTGGAAAGTTTGGGAAGCAGAGCACTCCCACGTGGATGCCTGAAAAGCACACCTCCATTAAAATTGCAGCTGAGAAACATGGCCAATTCGTTCTGGTGGCTCTTGGGCGAATTACCAAGGCCTGGAGTTGACATGAAGTCTCATGAAGATGGGTCATAATGCAGGTTTGTTACCATGGAGACCTTACAGTGTGCTGGTGGCTAAGGGACCATGTAGGATTCATCTACCCTGAGGGTTTGACACTGGTCAAAGGGCACGGTTTCCTTCTCGGACCAGAGATGTTCTGATGTGGGGCTAACGGACCAAATGTATCATAATTTGGTATTGCAGAACAGGCCTCTGAGGATAGATGCCTGAAAATTTAATCTAGGGTTCCAATAAAATCCTAACGGAATGTCAGGTTCAATCCTCTGACTCAGTATCATTGACTTCAAAGTCTGCCTAGATGTAGGTGATCAGGGTGTTCCAGACTGTGCATTTGTGTACAGAGTGGCAACCAGTATTGGGGTGGGCTCAGGGGCCTTGCAGGTTTCTCCTAATCTGGAAAGATAGGGCAATTTGATGGGCACAGTTTCCTTGGCAATGGTGGGCACAGTCCTGTGCTGTGGCTCCAGAGACCCCATGCTGGAGGGCATGAGAGCCATGGTTTTGGGAGGGAAGTCTGCAAACACAAATGTGGGTTAGGTTTAGTGGCGAAGTGATTGTAGGCCCAATGCATACTCCTGGAGGGAAGCTCCGTGTGAAATGTAAATCACATGCCTCAAAGGAGGTAGCACAGGCTTTTTTATCTGGATTGTGTATCCACGATGGACTAAGAATGCAGGTGTGGTCTCAGGTGTCCATGGGTGATATTTCCTCTCAAGTATTCTGGCGGCTCCTTATAATGTGGTGGCTTTCTCAGAGAGGAAAGAGTTCTGTTTTCCATATTAAGGGTGTCCCATAACAGGGATTGCAGAGAAGTGCTCTGGCTCTGGGCACCTGGAAATACCCACCAAGGGTTATGATTTGGGCATAGGGGCTTACCAGGCCTCCAATGCAAGTCCTGGAGATACAACTGAGAGCGTTTGTTTGAAAGCATGCTCAGGCTGAGGGTCACTATGCAAGCTTTTGCATAGGGTGGCCCTCAGGAATGGGGGTGGTCTCAATGGCCATTCAGTAGGCTAACACTCTGAGTGTTGGACACCCTTCCGAACTTACAGGAATCCTGCCATGGGGAATGAGGATTTCTCTATTGTGATTCAGGTTCCCTCATTGGTAGGGATTCCAGGAAAGGTCTGGGGACACATGCCTGAATACCAAGGATGGGTAAAGATGACGGCTCTGTTCCGTGGCCAGTCTAACATGCGGGATATGGGCCCCGCCTTCTAGGTGGCTGACACGAGGTCGGGGCTTAGGCTCTGTCAGACACAACACTAGGGGCCAGGGCTGTCTATAATTCAGGGTTCCCTCAAGGGACAAGTAGATTGATCATAATGTGGAGTTTCTGGGCAGACTCACCAGGCCCTTCTTCTTTCTATTGGGAAGGCAGAATGCTGTGTTGTGGCTGCAGAATTCCCTATCATGAGGGCTTGTGGACCAGTAGGGTGAGGATGGAATTGTAAACCCAAGCTATGAATAAATTCAGTGACAAGCGAATGGCATTTCCAGTGTGCAGCGGCTGATTCGAATATCCACCACCTGAGTAAGCGCAGACGTTAGATGTTTGCTCAAGCTGGAGTTTGTCTCTATAATGACCGACAAATGGATAGGAGTTGAAAAGAGGTCATAGAGGATTTCCCACACTTGAGCTTGTGAGATGCTCCAAACAGCCAGGTTTCCTTCTACAGGACAGGGCAGTCAGATTTGTTTGCTCGAGAGTCCCCCATGTGGAAAGTTTGGGTAGCAGAGCACTCCCACATGGATGCCTGGAAAGCACACTTCCACTGAACATTGCAGCTGAGGAACATGGCAGGTTCTTTCTGAAGGCTCTGGGGTGAAGTACCAAGGCCTGTAGTTGACATGGAATCTCATGAAGATGGCTCACAATGCTGGCTTGTTACCAGTGAGATCTTAGAATCTGCTGGTGGCTACGGGCCAATTAGGATTCATCTACCCTGAGGGTTTGACACAGTTCCAAGAGCACGGCTTCCATCTAGAGAAAGGAGATGTTCTGTTGTGGGGATCAGGGACCATATGTTGTATCTTAAGTTGGTACTCCAGAACAGGTCTCTGATTACAGATGCCTGAAAACCTAATCAGGGGTTACAATGAGGTCATAGGAGCATGTCAGGTTCAATCTTCTGACTGAGAAACACTGACTTGGGTATCTGCCTGGATTCAGGTGATCAGCGTATTTCAGACTGCACATTTGTGTCCAGAGGGGCCTCCAGTATTGGGGTGGGCTCAGGGGCCTTGCAGGTTTCTCCTTATCTCGAAGTTTTAGGCAAATGTGACGGTCACATTTTCCTTGGGGATGGCAGGCACAGTCCTTTGGTGTGGCTCCAGAGACCCCATCCTGGAGGAAATATGAGCCATGGTTTCAGGATAGAAGTCTGTAAGCACAAACTCGGGTTAAGGTTAGCGGTGAGGTGATCGCAGGCCCAATGCATAGACCTGGAGGGCAGCTCGTCTGGAACTATAAATTAGTTGCCTTGAAGGTGGTAGCACAGGCTTGTGTATCTGGCTTTTGTGTCCAGGATGGCCTCGGAATGCAGGTGTGGTCTCATGGATCCATGGGAGATTTTTCCTCTCAAGGATCCTAGCGCCTCCCTATACTATGATGGCTTTCTTGGCGAAGGGGAGAGTGTTATTTTACATCTTAGGGGTGTCCCAAAACAGGGATTCCAGAGACAGGCTGTGTTTCTGGGCCCCTGAAAAATCCCACCAGGTGTTAGGATTTGTGCTTAGGGGCATATCAGGCCTTCAAATTTGGATTCTGGAATGCAACTGAGAGTGTTTGTTTGAAAGCATGCTCATGTTGGGGGTCACAATGCCTGCTTGTGTCCAGGGCGGCCCTCATGAGTGGGCGGGTTATCATTGGCCATTCAGCTGGCTACCACTCTGAGGTCTGGAAACCCATTCCAAGAGCCATCATTCCTGCCATGGGGAAGGAGGATTTCCCTATTGTGCTTCTGGTTCCCCCATTGGCAAGGATGTCAGCAAATGTCTGGGGACAGATGCCTGAATCAAGAATGGGTAGAGATGACAGCCCTGGGACATGGCTGGTCTCACATTCTGGAGTTGGAGCCCAGTCTCTGGGTCCTGACACGAGGTCAGAGACAAGGTTATGTCAGACTCAGCGCTAGTGGCCAGGTAAACCTATAAATGGGGTTCACTCGAGGGTCGAGTAGATTTATCCTCATGTAGGGTTTCTGGGCAGTCTCTCCAGGCTGTTTTTTCTTGCTATGGGGAAGGCAGAATGCTGTGTTGTGGCTTCAGAATTCCCTATCAAGAGAGCTTACTGAACACCAGGGTGAGGATGGAATTGCAAACCCAAGCTACTTTTTTTTCAAGATTTTATTTATTTGTCAGAGAGCGAGCAAGAGCAAACACAGGCAGACAGAGTGGAAGGCAGAGTCAGACGGAGAAGCAGGCTCCCTGCGGAGCAAGGAGCCTGATGTGGGACTCGATCCCAGGACGCTGGGATCATGACCTGAGCCGAAGGCAGCTTTTAACCAACTGAGCCACCCAGGAGTCCCGCCAAGCTACTTTTAAATTCAGTGTCAAGCATAAGGCAATTCCAGTGTGTAGCAGCTGATTCAAATATCCAGCACTTGAGTAAGTGCAGATGTCAGTTGATTGCTCACGCTGGAGTTAGTGTCTATGATGACCAACAAATGGATGGGTGGCCTCAAGAGGCCATGGAGGATTACCCACCCTCAGGCTTGAGATACTCCATACAGAAAAGATTCCTTTTACCGTACAGGGGAGTCTGGTTTGTTTCCTCCAGGGTTCCCCATGTGGAAAGTTGGTATCAGAGCACTCCCGCTGGATGCCTGGAAAGTACACCTACATTGACCATGGCAGCAGAGGAACATGGCAGTTTCATTCTGGTGGCTCTGGGCCGAAGTACCAAGGGCTGGAGTTGTCATGGAGTCTCATGAAGATGGGTCACAATGCTGGTATGTTGTCAGGGAGATCATAGAATGTGCTGGTTGCCAGGGGGCCTTGAAGGATTCATCTACCCAGAGTGTTTGACACAGGACCAGAGCACAGATTTCTTCTAAGGACAGATGTTCTTTTGTGTGGCTCAGTGACCATATTGTATCATACATTGATATTCAGAACAGCCTTCTGAGTACAGATACCTGAAAACCTATTCTAGTGTTCCAGTGAATCCTAGGAGCATGTCAGGTTCAATCTTCTGTCTGAGGACCATTGACTTGGATATCAGCCTGGATGTAGGTGATATGGTGTGTCAGACTGTGCATTTGCGTCCAGAGTGGCCTCCAATATTGGGCTGGGCTTAGGGGCCTTGCAGGTTTCTCCTAATCTAGAGGGTTTGTTTAATAGTGACAATCACAGTTTCCTTTGGGAAGACAGGTACAATCCCGTGGTGTGGCTCCAGTTATCACAAACTGGAGGGCATGTGAGCCACGGTTTTGGGAGGGAAGTCTGAAAACACAAACTTGGGTTAGGGTTAGTGGCAAGGTTATCACAGGCCCAATGCATAGACATGGATGGCACCTCTTCAGGAACTGTTAATCGGGTGACTCAAAGGCAGAATCACAGGCTTTTTTCTCTGTATTGTGTGCAGGATGGCCTCAGAATGCAGTTGTGGCCTCATGGGTCCATGGGAGATTTTTCCTCTCTAAGGATCCTGGTGGCTCCCAATAGTTGGTGGCTTTTTCGGGGAAGGAAAGAGTGCTGTTTTTCATGTTAGGGGTGACCCAAAATATGGATTCCAGAAACGGACTCTGGGTTTGGTCCCCTGGAAAATCCCACCAAGTGTTAGGATTTGGGCCTAGTGGCTTACCAGGCCTGCATGCAGGATCCTGGAGGTGCAACTGAGAGGTCTTGTTTGAAATCATTCTCAGGCTGAGGGTCACAATACTTGCTTATGCCCAGGTGGCCCTCATGAGTGGGCGTGGTCACATTGGCCATGCAGCTGGCTCCCACTTTGAGGGTTGGAAAACCATCCCAACAGCCAGAATCCTGCCATGGGGAAAGAGGAGTTCTCTATAGTGCTTCAGGTTCCCCCATTAGCGGGGATTCCAGCAAAGGTCTGGGGACAGAGGCCTGAATACCAAGGATGGGTAAAGATGATGGACATGGGCCATGGCCAGTATCAAATCATGGATATGGGCCCCGATCACTGGGTGGCTGACACTAGGTCTTGGCTCAGGCTCGGTCAGATACAGCACTAGTGCCCAGGGCAGCCTATAAATTGGTGTTCCCTCGAGTGCCGAGCAGATTGATCCTCATGTATGGTTTGTGGGCAGACTCACCACGCCCTTCTTGTTTGTAAGGGGAAGGCAGAATGCTGTTTTGTGGCTCTAGAATTCACTATCAAGAGGGCTTGTGGACCAGGAGGCTGAGGATGGAATTGTAAACCTAAGCTATGGTTACATTCTGTATCAAGCGAAAGGAATTTCCAGTGTGCAATGTTTGAATCCAATATTCAGCACTTGAGTGAGGGTGGATGTCAGATATTTGCTCATGCTGGAGTTTGTGTCTATGATGACACAAAAATAGAGGGGTGGCGTCAAGAGGCCATGGAGGATTTCCCAATCTGGTGTTTTTGAGATGCTCCAAACAGCAAGGTTTCCTTCTACCAGACAGGGGCAGTCTGATTTGTTTCCTCCATGGTTCCCCATGTCGAAAGATCGGATAACATAGATCTCCCACATGGGTGACTGGAAAGCACACCTTCATTGACCATGACAGCGAAGGAACATGGCATCTGGTGGCTTTGAGGCGAAGAAATAAAGACTGGATTGGACATGGAACCTCATGAAGATACGTCAAAATGTTGGTTTGTTACCAGGGAGATCTTAGAATGTGCTGGTGGTTAATGGGCCATGCAGGATTCATCTAGCCTGAGGATTTGACACAGGCCCAAGAGCCCGGATTGCTTCTGGGGGCAGGAGATATTCTGTTGTGGGGCTCAGCGGCCATATGTTGTATCATAAATTGGTAATCCAGAACAGGTCTCTGAGGACAGAAGCCTGAAAACCTAATAAAGGGTTTGAATGAGGCCCTAGGGGAATGTCATTCAATCTTCTGACTCAGGATCATTGTCTCTGGTGTCTGACTGGATGCAGGTGATGAGGGTGTTTCAGACTGTGCATTTGTGTCCAGAGTGGCAAACAATACTAGGTTTGGCTCAGGTTCCTTGCAGGTTTCTCCTTATATGGGGTTTTTGGACAACTGTGATGGGCAGTTTCCTTGGGGATTGCAGGAACTGTCCTGTGGTGTGACTCCAGAGACCCCATCCTGGAGGACATGTGCGTCATGATTTTGAGAGAGAAGTCTGCAAACACAAACTTAGGTTAGGGTTAGTGGCAAGGTGATCATAGTCCCAATCCATAGACCAGGAGGGCAGCAAGTCTGGAACTGTAAATCACGTAACTCAAAGGTGGTAGCACAGGTAATTGTATCTGGATTTAATTTCCAGAATGGCCTTTATTGCAGGTGTTGTCTCAAGGGTCCATGGGAGATTTCTCCTCTCAAGGATCCTGGCGGTTCTCAATAGTTTGTTGGATTTCTCCGGGACGGGATGAGTACTGTTTTCCAGCTTAGGCGTGCCCCAAAACAGGCATTCCAGAGATGAGCTCTGGGTCTAAGTGCTTGGAAAATCCCACCAAGGGTTAATATTTAGGCCTAGGGCCATACCAGGCCTGCAATGCGGGATCCTGGAGGTGCAACTGAGAGCGTTTGTCTGAAAGTATGGTCAAGCTGAGTGTCCCAATGCCTGCTTGTGCCCCGGAGGCCATCAGGATTGGGCGATGTCTACTCAGCCATGCAGCCAGTTCCCATTCCTAGGGTTGGAACACCCATCCAAAAGCCAGGATTCCTGCCATGGCGAAGGATGAATTCTCTATTGTGCTTCAGGTCCCCCCATTGGTAGGGATTCCAGCTAAGATCTAGGGGACAGATGCCTGAATACCAAGGATGGGTAGTAATGACAGCCCTGGCCATGGCCGTTCTCACATGGTTAATGTGGGCCCCACCCTCTGGGTTGCTGACACGAGGTAGGGGCTCAGGCTCTGTCAGACACAGCACTAGTGGCTAGGGCAAACTATAAATAGGGGTTCCCTCCTGGGATGAGTATATTGATCTTCATGTGCAGTTTATGGGCAGACTCACCAGGTCCTTCTATCTATGAAGAAGGCAGAATGTTGCGTTGTGGCTCCAGAATTCCCTATCAAGAGATATGGCAGACCAGTAGGGTGAGGATGAAATTGTAGTCTGAAGCTAAGCTTAAATTCGGGTTGTCCCTTCACTCTTGCCCAGGGCTCTGCTTTGGAATTCCTCTTTTGGTGGGACACCTCAGGTAACAAACCTTAAAGGAGTCCTCCCATCCCACAAATTCACGAAAAAGAATTGGGATCGGACCAGATCCACAGAGAGGAAGATTCGTCCATGGCCCAGGAGGCCTCCCCGACATTCCTTGGCCATCGCTGATACAGAATCCAGAGACAAAAGCCTGAGCAAGTGCCTCAGACTCGCTCTTTCTTCATATCCTGAAGAGTTCTTCTCCTGGTTTGTAGGTCGGGCTTGCCATACCTACGTTCCCAAACCTAAGATGAGTTTGTGTTTTTTGTTTTCTGTCCTCAAATTCCTGGGCCACATACCCTCCAGACTGAGCCCCTGGAGCCACACATTAGTACTGTGCCTACCCAATCCATGGGAATTCTGCCCATGCCATTGTCTCAAACCGTTCAAATTAGGAGAACCCTCCATAGTCCCTGAGGCCATCCCAATGGTGTAGGTTGTCCCGGACAAACAAGGGCCGTCTGACACCAGCTGAGCATCAACGTCCACTCATACCATAGATGGATGTCCCCAGGGAAGAAGATTGAACCAGGCAGGACCCTAGGACATAATGGGATCCATAGCTTTGGTTTACAGGCATGTCTCCTCAAAAGCCTGGATTCCAATACCAGCATAGGGCTTCTCCTGAGGCACCCATCAGAACAAATCTCGTCTCCACAAGGAAACTTGTGCATGGGAGCTATGTCAAAGGCTTAGGAGAATACTTCAGGGTGCCGGTGCCACCGCCCCATTCCAAGGCCCTCAGGGACACAAACAAATATTAGGACCCATCCTCCGGAAAGTCCATTTCAACTCAGCCACCCCGGTAACACCTGCTGAGCCATCAGATCTATACTGTCTTGTTGCTAGAAGAAAATTGGAATGCGAGGCGGGCTTCCCAGGCATTCTTCCTCGAATGGTGCTCTCGAGTCATTCCATATGTGATGTCCTGGAGCTGTCCAACAGGTCTCAATTGTCCCGCAGAAGGAATCTTTGAAGGGCCATCTCACAACTCCCAACGTGGGGAAACCTCCATGGACTAGAGATTCCACTCCCTTCATGAATGGGCCGTCATGTACAGAAACTCCAACCAGAGCCAATGTCTGATCCTCGCCCTGAATTCAGATGCATGAGATATTGGTTCAGATCTGCCGAGGTACCTGCCGTGCCCTCGACCTGAAACCCAAGTCTAGCTTGTGTTCTCAGACTTCCGTCCTCACACTCCTGGCCCAGAAGACCTCAAGTTTGGCAATTCCGAACCCACTGTGCAGCACTCTGCCTGCCCTCTAGAAAAAAAATATTGCCTCATGAGCTGCCCAGGCACATCATATGAGGATAAACCTACACGCCACTTGACTGTACGTAAATTATATACTCTAAGCTGTGCACTAATGCACGGTCTGACACACCTGAGCCTGGACCTCCTGACTAACACACAGACAGCTGACCACACACTGAGCACAACAGACCAGCCATGGCCCTCGGACATCATCTCTTCCATACCTCAGTTTTCAGGCTTCAGAACCTACCTTTTCTCCAATCACTGCCCAGGGGTGATGGTATGTAGAAATCAGAACTCCTCCTTACCCATGGCAAGAAACCTTGTGGTTGGCATGTTGTCCAACGTTCAGTGTAGGAGAAACCAGCATTCACCCTGAGGCCCAGCCCATTCTCAAGTGCGACGAGGGCATAAACACACCAAACTCTTTGGACGAGGCCAACCTTCTAAAGAGTAAGACTCATCCATTTCCCATGAAGTCACCCGGAAATTTCACGACCATGAGTCACACGATATCCAGAGATAAACTTGAGCAAGAGCCTCACACTCGCCCTTTTTTCATATCCCGAAGAGTTCTTCTCATGTTCTGTAGATCAGTCCTGCCATACCTATGACCCAAAACATAAGCCGAGGTTGTGTTTTCAGACAACTGTCCAAACAGCCCTGGCCTACACACCCCAAAGGCTCAGGCCCTTGGAGCCAAACCTGAGGACTGTACTTGCCCTCTCCAAGGGAATTGTGTGTACCCATTCCAATGGCCACAATCCTACTAATAGGATAAACCTCCAAAGTTCCTGAGGCCATCCCAATAGTGGTGGCTTCCCAGGATAAACAGGAGCAATCTGAGCACATCAGAGCACCTACCTGCACTCAGACCCATAGACTGATGTCCCCAGAGGAAAAAAGGAATGAACAGACCACTAGGCACTAATCGGATCCATTGCTATGGTTTCCAGGCATGTCTCCTCAGAGGCCTGGATTTCTATACCAGCATATGGCTGTTTCTTGACTCACCCATCAGAACAAATCTCATCTACATATGGGAAACTTGCACGGTGGAGCTGTGTCAAAGTCTCTGTTTAGAAGAACCCATCAGGGACCCAGTGCCACCGCTTCATTCCAAGGTCTCCATAGACACAAAAACATATTAGGACACATCCACAGGAGAGTCAATTTCAACTCAGCCTCCTCAGTTGCTCCCCCAGATCCAGCAGATCTAACCTTTATTGTAGCTAGAAGAAAATTGGAATGCCAGGTGTGGTACCTAGCCATCCATCCTCAGAACCATGCTTGGAATCCTTGGCCTGGCGCCAACTAACAGGTCTCAATTGTCCTGGAAAAGAATCTTTGTACTTTTGAGCTTCTCACAACTCCCATCGTGCGAAAACCCCCATGGCCTCGTGATTCCCCCCCTTCATGAAGGGGCCATCAGGGACAGAAAGTCCAACCTGAAGATCGTCTGATCCTCACCCTGACTTCAGATGCACGAGATCTCGATTCAGGTCTGTAGATTGTGCCTGCCATGTCCTCACCCATAAAAACTAAGCCTAGCTTGTGTTCTCAGACTTCAGTCCTCAGACTACTGGCCCACAAGCCCTCCAGTTTGGCAATCCAGAAGTACAATGCGGCACTCTGCCTGCTCCCTGGAAGAAGAACATTGCCCTCTGGGGCTACCCAGAAACCCCAAATGAGGATCAACCTGCACGCCATTTGGCTGTACACCAAATATATAGGCTGAAGTGGGCACAATTGCCCATTCTGACACAGCCTGAGCCTGGAACTCCTGGCCCCACCCAGACAGCAGGCCGCACACTGAGCACATCGGACCCGCCATGGCCTTAGGTCGTCATCTCTACCCAACCTCGGTTTTCAGGCTTCAGAACCTTGACCTTATCTCCAATCACTGCCCAGGTTTGAAAATGTTGCAGAAATCCGAACTCGTTCCCTTGGCATGAAACCTCGTGGTTGGCATGTTGTCCAACTTTCAGTGTAGTTGAAACCAGTGTGGCACATGAGACCCAGCCCATGCTTGAGGGCCACATTGGTCTCAAACACACATTGTGACCCTCAGCCTGAGCCCGGTCCTCAGGCAAGGCCTCTCAGTGGCTGCATGAAGAAACAGCATATTGGGCTTCCCATGCCCCTAGACCCTAATTTTTAACCATATATCGGGTTGTCGATTCACTCTTGCCCAGGGCTCTGCTTTGGAATTCCTCTTTTGGTGGGACACCTCAGGTAACAAACCTTAAAGGAGTCCTCCCATCCCACAGATTCACGAAAAAGAATTGGGATAGGGCCAAATCCACAGAGAGGAAGATTCGTCCATGGCCCATGAGGCCTCCCCGACATTCCACGGCCATCGCTGATACAAAATCCAGAGACAAAAGCCTAACCAAGCGCCTCAGACTCGCTCTTTCTTCATATCCTGAAGAGTTCTTCTCATGATTTGTAGTTCGGCCGTGCCATACCTACGTTCCCAAACCTAAGCTGAGTTTGTGTTTTTTGAGTTCTGTCCTCAAAGTCCTGGGCCACACACCCTCCAGGCTGGGCCCCTGGAACCACACATTAGGACTGTGCCTAACCAATCCATGGGAATTCTGCCCATTCCATTATCCAAAACCGTACAAATTAGGAGAAACCTCCAAATTCCCTGAGGCCATACCAATGGTGTAGGTTGTCCGGGACAAAAAAGGGCCGTCTGACACCAGCTGAGCATCTACCCCCACTCATTCCATAGATGGATGTCCCCAGAGAAGAAGATTGACCAGACAGGACCCCAGGCCATAATGGGATCCATAGCTTTGGTTTACAGGCATGTCTCCTCAAAAGCCTGGTTTCCAATACCAGCTGAGTGCTTCTCCTGAGGCACCCATCAGAACAAATCTCGTCTACACATGGGAAACTTGCATGTTGGAGCTCTCTCAAAGCCTCTGGTTAGAAGGACATTTCAGGTTCCCGGTGCCAGCGCCTCATTCCAAGGTCTCCATGGAGACACACCCACATTAGGACCCATCCACAGGAGAGTCCATTTCAACACAGCCCCCTAAGTTGCTCCCCTTGATCCAGCAGATCTAACCCGTCTTGTCGCTAGGAGATGATTGGAATGAGAGGCAGGCTTCCCAGACATCCATACTTAGAACCATTCTCAGAATTATGCTGTATGGGAAGTCCTGGAGCCAACCAACAGGTCTCAATAGTCCCGCAGAAGAATCTTTACTGTTTGGAGCATCTCACAACTCCCATCGTGGGCAAACCTCCATGGCCTCGTGATTTCGCCCCCTGTGCTTCATGAAGGGGCCATCAGGGATAGAAGCTCCAACCTGAGCGATCGTCTGATCCTCGCCCTAACTTCAGATGCAGGACATCTTGATTCAGCTCTGCAGAGTGTGTCTGCCGTGCCCTTGCCCAGAAACGTAAGTCTAATTTGTGTTCTCAACTTCCATTCTCACATTCCTGGCCCACAAGCCCTCCGGTTTGGCAATTCCAGAACTACAAGGCAGCACTCTGCCTGCTTTCCGGAAGAAAAACATTGCCCTCTGGGGCTACCCAGATTCCCCAAATGAGGATCAACCTGCATGCCACTTGACTGGACCCCAATTATACAGGCTGCCCTGGGCACTACTGCCCTTTCTGGCACAGCCTGAGACTGAACCTCCTGGCTCGCACCCACCCAGCTAGCCACACACTGAGCACATCAGACCCGCCATGGCCTTAGGTCATCATCTCTTTCCAACCTCGGTTTTCAGGCTTCAGAACCTAAACCTTATCTCCAGTCACCACCCAGGGTTGAACATGATGCAGGAATCAGAACTCCTTCCCCATGGCAAGAAACCTTGTGGTTGGCATGTTGTCCAACGTAAAATGTAGTTGAAACCAGTGTGGCCCATGAGGCCCTGCAGATGCTTGAGGACCAAGTCGTTCACAAACATGCATTCTGACCCTCAACGTGAGCCCAGTTCTCAAGTAAGGCCTCTCAGTGGCTGGACCAAAAGACAGCATATTGGGCTTGTCATGCCCCTAGGCCCCAATTTTTAACCAGATTTCTGGTTGTCCAGTCGCCCCTCCCCAGGGCTCGGCATTGGAATCCCTCTTTTGGTGGGACACCTGAGGTAACAAAACTGAAAGGACTCCTCCCATCCCACAGTTTGACCCAAAACAATTGGAATCGGGCCAAATCCTCAGAGCGGAAGACTCGTCCATGGCCCATGAGGCCTCCCGGACATTCCACGCCCATCGTTGACACAAAATCCAGAAACAAAAGCCTGAACAAGTGCCTCACAATCTCTCTTTCTTCATATCTGGAAGAATTCTCCTCACGGTCTGTAGATCGGGCCTGCCATACCTACGTCCCTAAACCTAAACTGAGTTTGTGTTTTAGACTTCTGTCTCCACAGTCCTGGTGCACACACCCTGCAGGCTGGGGCCCCTGGAGCCACATCAAAACTGTGCCTTCCCTCTCCACGGGAATTCTGCCCATTCCATTGTCCATAATCATAAAATTAGGAGAAACCTCCAAAGTCCCCAAGGCCTTCACAATAGTGTAGGCCGCCTGGGACAAACAAGGGCCATCTGACACCAGCTGAGCATCTAACTCCACTAATACCTTAGATGGATGTACACAGAGAAGAAGATTCAACCGGACAGGCCCCTAGGCTCTAAACGGAGCCATTGCTTTGGTTTCCAGTTATCTCTCTTCAGAGGCCTATATTCCAATAACAGTATATGGGGGTTTCCTGAGGCACCAATCAGAACAAATCTCGTCTCCACATGGGAAACTTGTCCTTTGGAGATGTCTCAAAACCTCCGGTTAGGAGAATCCTTCAGGGCCCATGCACCAACGCCCCATTCCAAGGTCTCCATGGACACAAACCCACATTAGCATCCATCCTCAGGAGAGTCCATTTCAACTCAGCCCCCTTGGTTGCTCTGACAGAGCCAGCATATCAAACCTGTTTATTTGCTAGGAGACAACTGCAATGTGAGGCGGGCTTCCCATGTATCCATCCTAAGATCCCTGCTCTGGTGTCATTCTGTATGGTATGTACTGGAGTGATACAAAAGGTCTCAATTGTTGATCAGAAGGAATCCTTGTTGTTTGGAGCATCTCACAACTCCCATTGTGGGTAAACCTCCATGGACTGGAGATGCTGTCCCCTTCATAAAGTGGCCAGAATGGACAGAAATTCAAACCTAAGCCTAGGTTTGAACCTCGCCCTGACTTCAGATTCATGATATCCCGATTCAGATCTGCAGAGGGTGCCTGCCGTGCCCTCGCCCAGAACCTACGCCTAACATGTGTTCTCAGACTTCCGTTCTCACACTCCCCGTCCACAAGGCATCCACTTTGGAAATTCCGGAGCCACAATGCAGCACTCTGCATTTTCCAGAAGAAAAACATTGCCCTTGGGGCTACCCAGAAATGCCAAATAAAGATCAACCTGCACGGCATTCAGTTGTACCCCAATTATACAATCTACCCTGGGCACTAATGCCCTGTCTGATACAGCCCAAGCTTGGACCTCCCGACCAACACCCAGACAGCTGGCTCCACGCTGAGCATATCGGACCCAACATGGTCTTAGGTCGTCATCTCTTCCCAACCTCGGTTTTCAGACTTCACAACCTAGACCTTATCTCCAATCACTGCCCAGGGGTGAATGACATGCAGAAATAAGAATTAATACTTCCCCATGGCAAGAACTCATGTGGTTGACATGCTGACTATCATTCAGTGTAGGAGAAACAAGCATGCACCATGAGTCCCCACTCATGCTTGATTACCACGAGGGTATAAACACGCATTGTGACCCTCAGCATGAGTTCTGTCCTCAATGAAGGCCTCTCAGTGGCTGGACCATTAGAAGGCATATTGGGCTTGCCATGCCCCTAGGCCCGTATTTTTAGTTAGATTTCTTGTTGTCCAGGGCTCTGCTCTGGAATCCCTCTTTTGGTGGGACACCTTAGTTAACAAAACTGAATCCCACAGATTAACCCAAAACAATTGGGAACTGGCCAAATCCACAGAGAGAAAGACTCTTCCATGGCCCATGAGGACTCCTCGACATTCCACAGCCATCATTGACACAAAATCCAGGGGCAAAAGCCTGACAAGTGTCACACTTTCACCCTTTATTCATATCCCAAAAAGTTCTCCTCATAGTCTGTAAATCGGACCTGCCATACCTACGTCCCAAAACCTAAGCTGAGTTTGTGTTTTCAGACATCTGTCCCCACAGTCCTTGCCCACACCCCCTCAAGGCTGGGCCCTTGGAGCCACACATCAGGTCTGTGCCTGCCCACTCCACAGGAATTCTGCCCATGCCATTGTCCATAATCATACAATTTAGGAGAAACCTCCAAAGTCCCCGAGGCCATCCCTATAGTGTAGGCCGCCCGGACAAACAGGAGCGGTCTGACACCAGCTGAGCAACTACCTCCATTTCATAAAATAGACAGATGTCGACAGAGAAGAAGATTGAACCAGAGAGGCTCCTAGGACCTAATTGGATGCATTGCTGTGGTTTCTATGTATCTCTCCTCAGAGGCCTGGTTCTAATACCAGCATATGTGGGTTTCCTGAGGCACCAATTAGAACAAATCTTGTCTCCACATGGAAAACTTGCTCTTTCGAGTTGTTTCAAAATCTCCGGTTAGAATCCTTTAGAGCCCTGGGGCCACCACCCCATTCCAACGTCCTCATGGACACAAACACATATTAAGACCCATCTTCAGGAGAGTCCATTTCAACTCAGCTCCCACGATTGCTCCTGCATAGCCATCAGATCGTACCTGTCTTGTGGCAGGGAGACAATTGGTGTAAGAGGCAGTCTGCTCAGGCATCCATCCTTAGAACCCGGCTCTCGAGTCATTCCATATGGGATGTCCTGGAGCCATCCAACAGTTCTCAATTTTCCCGCAGAAGGAATCCTTGCAGTTTGGAGCATCCCACAACTCCCAACGTGGGAAAACCTCCATGGCCTCGAGATTCCACCCCTTTGATGAAGGGGCCATCATGGACAGAAACTCCATCCTGCGCCTAAGTCTGATCCTCGTCCTGACTTCAGATGAATGAGATTTTGATTCGGATCTGCAGAGGGTGCCTGCCATGCCCTCGCCCTGAAACTTAAGTCTAGCTTATGATCTCAGACTTACGTCCTCACACTCCTGGTCCCGACGTCCTTAAGTTTGGCAATTCTGGACCCACAATGCTGCACTATGCCTGCCCCAGTGAGCTTCCCTGACACAATAAATGAGGATGAACCTACATGGAACTCAACTGTACCCAAATTATACAGTCTAACCTGGGCACTAATGCACTGTCTGACACAGCCTGAATCCATACCTCCTGAACAACACCCAGAAAGCTGACCGCACACTGAGCACATCGGACCCTCCTTGACCTTAGGTTATCATCTCATCCCAACCTCTATTTTCTGGATTCAGAACTTAGATCTTATCTCCAGTCACTGCCCAGGGGTGAACATGATGCAGAAATCAGAATTCCTCCTTCCCCATGGAAAGAAACCTTGTGGTTCGTATGTTGTCCAAAGTTCAGTGTAGGAGAATCAAGCATGGCCCATGAGTCCCCGCCCATGCTTGATGCCTACATTGGGCACAAACATGCATTGTGACCCTCAGTGTGAGCACTCTACTCAAGTAAGACCTCTCAGTGGCTGGACCAAGGTACCCCATATGGGGATTGCCATGCCCTTAGGCCCCCAATCTTATACAGAGTTTGGGTTGTCCAGTCGCCCCTTCCCAGGGTTCTGCTCTGGAATCCCTCTTTAGTGGCACACCTGAGGTAAAAAAAAAAAAAAAAAAAAAAAAAACAGAATGGACTCCTCCCATCCCACGGAATGACCCCAAAATATTGGGATCATCCAAATCCCCATAGAGGAACTCTCACCCATGGTCCATGAGGACGCCCCTACATTCCACGGCCATCAGTGACACAAAATCCAGAGTCAAAAGCCTGAGCAAGTGCCTCACACTCACTCTTTGTTCATATCCTGAAGAGTTCTGCTCAAGGTCTGTAGATCGTGCCTCCCATACCTATGTCCCCAAACCTAAGACGAGTTTCTGTTTTCAGACTTCTGTCCCCACAGCTCTGACCCACACACCCTCCATGCTTGAGCCCCTAGAGCCACACCTCAGGATTGTGCCTTCCCTCCCCAAAGGAATTCTGCCCATTTCATTGGCCACAAACTTGAAAATTAGGAGAAACCTCCAAAGTCAAAGTGGCCATCCCAATAGTGTAGACTGCCCAGGACAAATAGGGGCAATCTGACACCAGCTGAGGAACTACCTCCACTCAATCCCATAGACAGATGAACCGAGAGAAGAAGATTAAACCAGACAGGCCCCAGGCCCTAATCAGATCCATTGCCTTGGTTTCCAGGCATCTCTCCTCAGAGTTCTGGTTTCCAATACCAGCATATTGGGGGTTACTGAAGCACCAATGAGAACAAATCTTGTTTCCCCATGGGAAAAATGCTTCTTGGAGCTGTGTCAAAACCTCTGGTTAGGAGCATCCTTCAGAGCCCTGGTGCCACTGCCCCATTCCAAGGTCTCCATGGACACAATCCCACATTATGACCGATCCTCAGGAGAATGCATTTCAACTCAGCCCCCTCGGCTGCTACATCATAGGCAGCAATCAAACGTGCCGTTTCGCTAGGAGACAATTGGAATGCAAGGCCGGATGCCCAGGCATCCATCCTTAGAACCCTGCTCTGCAATTGTTCCATATGGGATGCCCTGGAGCCATCCAACAGGTTTCAACTGACCCGCAGAAAATCCTTGTGGTTTGGAGCATCTCACTACTGCCATCATGGGAAAACACCAATGGCGGTGTGATGACCCCCCTTCATGAAGGGGCCATCATGGACAGAAACTCCAACCTGAGCCAACATATGAACCTCGCCCTGACCTCAGATGCATGAAATCTCAATTCAGCTCTGCAGAGTGTGCCTGCCATGTCCTCGCCCTGAAACCAAAGCAAAGCTTCAGTTCTCAGACTTACATCCTTGCATTCCTGGCCCCAAGGACTCCAGTTTGGCAGTTCCGGAGCCAGAATGCAGCACTCTGCCTGCCCTCCAGAAGAAAGACTTTGCCCTATGGGGCTACGGAGAAACCCCAAATAATTATCTTCTGCATGCCACTCAACTGTACCCCAATTATACAGCGTATCTGGGCACGAATGCCCTGTCTGGCACAGCCTGAGTGCAGACCTCCTGAACGACACCTAGAAAGCTGGCCCCAAACTGAACACATTGGACCTGCCATGGCCTTAGGTCGTCATCTCTTCCAAACCTCGGTTTTCAGGCTTCAGAACCTAGACCTTATCTCCAATTAGTGCCCAGAGGTGAACGTGATGCAGAAATCAAAACTCCTCCTTCCCCATGGCAAGAAACCCTGAGGTTGGCATGTCCAAGGTTCAGTGTAGGAGAAACCTGCAAGCTCATTGAAGTCCCGCCCAATATTGAGGACCACCTTGGGCACAAACACACATTGTGACCCTCAGCATGAGTCCACTATTCAAGTAACGTCTCTCAGTGGCTGGACCAAGAATCTGCATATGGGCTTGCCATGCCCATAGGACCCCAGGCCTAACCAGAGGGTGGGTATTCCAGTTGTCTGTACCCAGTGCTCTGCTCTAGAATCCCTCTATTGTGGGAACACATGAGGCAGAAAACAGGACTCCTCCCTTCCCACAAAATGACCCCAATCTCTTGGGAGCCGGACAAATCACCAGAGAGGGAGACTTCCATGGCCCATGAGACCATGCTTACATTAAATGACCATCATGAATACAACATCCAGAGACATAAGCTTGAACGACCGCCTCTCACTCGCCTTACTTTCTAATCACAATGAGCTCCCCTCACGGACTGTAGATCACTCCTGCCATAACCTCAGCCCCAAACCTCAGCCGAGTTTGTGTTTTTGGATGTCTGTCCCCACAGCCCTGGCCCACACAGCCGCCAGGCTGGGGCCTCTGGAGCCACACCACAGGACTGTCCTGCTCTCTCCAAGGAGACTATGCCCATTCCATTGCCCATAACCCCACAGAATAGGAGAAACCTCAAGGCCCCCGAGGACATCCCACTACTATAAGCCTCTCTGGACAAAGGCATCCTGACACTAGCTGAGCAACTACCTCCATGCAGAAACACAGACAGATGTCGGCAGAGACAGTAGATTGAACCAGACAGGCCCCTGGGCCCTAATCTGAACTCTTGCTTTGGTTTCCAGGTGTCACTCCTCAGAGGCCTGGATTTGAAGACCAGCATCTGGGGCTTTCCTGAGACACCAAACAGAACAACTATCGTCTCCACATGGGAAGCTTCATTGTTGGAGCTGTGTCAAACCCTTCGGTTTGGAGAAACCTGCAGAGTCCCTGAGCCCCCGCCACATTCCAAGGTCTCCATGGCCACCAACCCACAGTATGACTCATCCTCAGGAGAGTCCATTTCAACTCAGCCCTCTGAGAAACCCGCCCAAGAGCCTGCAGATTGAGCCTGCCTTGCCCCAAGCAGCCAGTGGGAATGTGAGGTGGCATTTGCAGACATTCATGCTTAGACCCCTTCTCTCGAGTCTTTCTGTAGGGGTCATCCTAGAACCATCTCATAGTACTCGACTGTCCTACAGAGGAAACCTTGATGTTTGGGGCAGCTCATAACTCCCAGCGTTGGGAAACCTCCCTGGCCTCATGACGCCCCCACCCCCTTCAGGAAGGGGCCATAATGGACACAAACTCCAACCTGAGGCAACGTCTGATACTCGCCCTGACCTCAGATGCAGGAGATCTTGATTCAGTCTCTGCAGAGTGGGCCTGCCATGCCCTCGGCCCCAAACCTAACGCTAGCTTGTGTTTTCAGACTTCCCTCTTCACACTCCTGGCAAACAAGCCCTCCAGACTGGGAATTCCAGAACCACAACACAGTTTTCTGCCTGCCCACCAGAAGAAAAACGTTGCCCTATGGGGCTCTCCAGAAACCACAAATGAGAACCAACCTGCTCTGGCCTCGACCGCACCCTAACTGGAAAGGCTACCCTGGTCAGTAATGCTCTGTCTGACACAGCCTGACGTCCCGACAGACAAGGAAACAGCTGGCTGCACACTAAGCACATCAGACAGGCCATGGCCTTATGCCGTCATCTCTTCCCAAGCTGGGTTTTCAGACATCTGACCCTAGATATTATATCAAATCCTGGCAAACGAGGGTAACTGAAGCACAAATCAGATCTTCTCCTTCCCCATGGCTGGAAAACTTGCTGTTGGCATGGAGTCATACCTTCAGTGTAGGAGAAACCTTCATGGCCCCTGAGGCCAAGCCTAAACTTGAGTGCCTCCTTGGGTACAAACTCGCATTGGGACTATCAGCATGGGCCCCATGTCGAAGTAAGGTCTCTCAGGGCCTCGACCAAGAGCCCGCATATGGGGCTTGCCAAGCCCCTATGATCCCAATCTTCACAAGAGCTCGAGTATTCCATTTGCTCGAACCCAGGACTGTGATCTGGAGTCCCTCTCCTGGAAGAACACCTGAGCCAGACAGCAGGACTCCACCCTTCCCACAAAATGTACCCAAAATCTTAAGAGCTGGACCAACTCCTCAGAGAGGGAGACTCTTCCATAGCCCCTGAGGTCACCCCTACATTCCACGGCTATGGGAGACAAAACATCCAAAGACAAAATCTTGCGTGACTGCCTCCCATTTGCCCTTCTTTCATAAGCTGAGGATCTCCTCTCACGGTCTGTGGGTCCATCCTGCAATGCTCTCGGCTCCACACCCAAGCCGAGTTTGTGTTTTCAGACTTCTGTGCCCACAGCCCGGACCCACACACCCTCCAGGCTAGGGCCTATGGAGACACACTGAAGGACTGTGCCAGTCCTCTCCAAGAAAACTGTACCCAATCCATTGGCCACAACCCTAGAGATTAGGAGAATCCAATAAGGTCTCCAAGGCCATGCCTCGGCCATGGACTAAGAGGGGCACTCTGACACCAGCTGAGCAACTATCTCCACTTAGATACTCAGACAGTGTCCCCAGAGACAGAAGATTGAAAGGGACAGGCATCTAGGCTCTAATCTGAACCCTAGCTTTGGTTTCCAGGTGTCTCTACTCAGAGAACTGGTTTGAAGACCAGTATCTGGGGCTTTTCTGAGGCACCAAAGAGAACCTGTCTCATCTCCACATAGGGATCTCTTTTTAATTGGAGCAATATTACACCCTTCGGTTAGGCTAATACTTCATGGCCCCTGAGCTGCCAACATATTCCAAGGTCTCCATGCACACAAACCCACATTATGACCCATCCGCAGGAGAGTCCATTTCAATTCAGCCCCCTAGTTAGCTCGCCCCAGAGCCAGTAGTTCAAACATGTCTTGTCACAAAGAGCCAATGGGAATGTGAGGTATGCTGTACAGGCATCCATCCTTCGAATCCTGCTCTCCAGTCTTTCCGTATGGGACATCCTGGAGCCATTCAACAGGACTCGACTGTCCAGCAGATGGAAAGCTTTTGGTATGGGTCAACGCACAAACTAGAGTTTGTGCTGGTGTCTAAGGTGCTGTGCAGGATTCTCCAATCTTGAGGGTTTGGCACAGGTCGAAGGGCATGGTTTCCTACTGGGGACAGGAGATATTCTATTGTGTGGCTCAGGGACCACATGTTGTATCCTAAGTTGGTATTTCAGAACAGGACCCTGAGGACAGATGCCTGAAAACCTAATCTAGTGTTCCAATGACGTCCTAGGAGCATGTCAGGTACAATCTTCTGACCCAGGAACATTGAAATGGCTGTCTGCTTGGATGTAGGTGATCAGGGCGTTTCAGACTGGCATTTGTGTCCAGTGCTGCCGACAATATTGGGTCGGGCTCAGGGCTCTTGCGTGTTTCTCCTAAACTGGAAGGTTTGGGCAGGTTTGACGGGCACAGTTTCCTTGGGGATGGCTGGCCCAGTCATGTGTTGTGGATCCAGAGACCCTGTCCTGGAGGGCATATGAGCCATGGTTTTGGGAGAGAAGTCTGCAAACACAAATGTGGGTTATGGTTAGTGGAAAGGTGATCACAGGCCCAATGAGTAGACCTGGAGTGCAGCTTGTCAGGAGTAATTAGGGTGACTGGAAGGCAGTAGCACAGGCTTTTCTCTCTATATTGTGTGTCCAGGATGGCCTTGGAATGCAGGTATAGTCTCATGGGTCCATGGGAAACTTTTCCTCTCTATGGATCTGTGCAGCTCATAGTTTGGTGGCTTTTTTGGGGAAGGGAAGGTGTTGTTTTCCATCTTATGGGTGCCCCAAAACAGGGATTCCAGATACAGGCTCTTTTTCTGGGCATCTGGGACTTCCCACCAAGGGTTAGGATTTGCACCTTGGGGTGTATGAGGCCTGCAATGCGGGATCATGATGGTGCAACTGAGAGGGATTGTTTGAAAGCTTGCTCAGGCTGAGTCTCACAATGCCTGTTTGCTCCCATGGCGGCCCTCAGGAGTGGGAGTGGTCTCATTGGTCATATATCTGGCTCCCTCTTAGAGAGTTGGACACCCAACCCAACAGCCAAATGTCCTGCCATGAGGAAGGATGAGTTCTCTTCCGTCAGGTTCCTCTGTGCTTCAGGTTGCCCCATTGGCAGGGTTTCCAGCAAGGTCTCGAGATAGGTGCCTGAATACCAAGGATGGGTGGAGATGACGTACTTGGGCCATAGCAATCCCAAATGCTAGATATGAGGCCTAAAACTCGGTCGGGGCTCAGGCTCTGTCAGACACAGCGCTAGTGGCCATGGCAGCCTTTATATCAGAGTAGATTCGAGGGCGGAGCAGATTGATCCTCAGGTGGAGTTTCTTGGGAAGATTCCCAGGCATTTGTTCATTCAATAGGGAAGGCAGAATGCTGTGTTGTGGCTCCAGGTTTCCCAATCACGAGAGCTTGGGAACCAGTCAGTTTTGGGTGGAATTGTAAACAAAAGCTATGGTTCAATTCAGTGCCAAGCAGAAGGCAGTTCCAATTTGTAGCAGTTTACTCGAGACATCCAGCACTGGAATAAGGGTGGATGTCAGATGCTTGCTCACACTAGAGTTTTTGTCTATGATGACCGACAAGTGGAGGGGTGGTATAAAGAGGCCATGGAGGAGTTCACATGCTGAGGCCTGTGAACTGCTGCAAAAAGTAACATTTCTTTGTACAGTGTAGGTGAAGTCTGGTTTGTTTACTCTAGGTTTCCCCATGTGGAAAGTTTGTGAAGAAGAGCTCTCCGGCATGGATGCCAGGAAAGCACACCTCCATTGACAATTGCAGCTGAGGAACATGGCAGATTCGTTCTGGTGGCTCTGGGACAAAGTGCCAAGGCCTTGAGTTGACATGGGATCTCTTGCAGATGGGTCACAATGCTTGTTTGTTACCAGGGAGAACTTAGAATGTGCTGGTTGCTAAGGTGCCATGCAGGATTCTCCTACCCTGAGGGTTTGGCACAGGTCGAAGAGCATGGTATTCTTCTGGGGACAGGGGATGTTCTGTCGTGTGGCTCAGAGACCACATGATGTGTCATAGATTGGTATTTCAGAACAGGCCCCTGAGGACAGATGCCTAAAAACCTAATGGGGTTCCATTGAGAGCCTAGGGGCATTTTAGGTTCAATCGTCTATCTCACGATCATTGACTTGGCTATTTCCCTGGATGTAGATGATAAGGGTGTTTCAGACTGCGCATTTCCATCCCGAGTGGCCGGCAATATTGGTGTGGGCTCAGGGGCCACACAGGTTTCTCCTAATCTGGAAGGTTTGGGCAAATCTGATATGCACAGTGTCCTTGGGGTTGGCAGCCAGAGTTCTGTGGTGTGGCTCCAGAGATCACATTCTGGTGGGCATGTGAGCCATGGTTTTGGGAGAGAAGTCTGCAAACACAAATACAAATTAGGGTGAGTGGCGAGGTGATCACAGGCCCAATGCGTAGACCTGGAGGGAAGCTCGTCATGAACTATAATTAGGGAGGCTGGAAGGCAGTAGCACAGGCTTTTCTCTCTGGATTGTGTGTCCAGGATGGCCTTGGAATGCAGGTGTGGTCTCATGGATCCATGGGAGTCTTTTCCTCTCTATGGATCCTGGTGGCTCTCCATAGTTTGGTGGCTTTTTCGGGGAAGGGGAGAGTGATGTTTTCCACCTTATGGGTGCCCCAAAACAGGGATTTGCTCACACTGGAGTTTGTGTCTATGATGACTGACAAATGGAGGGGTGCCGTCAAGAAGCCATGGAGGGATTTTCACGTTGAGACTCATGAGCTGCTCCAAATAGCAAGGTTTCGTTCTACTGGACAGGTGGAGTGTGGTTTATTTGCTCCAGGGTCCCCCATGTGGAAAGTTTGGGTAGCAGAGCTCTACCGCATGGATGCCTGGAATGTTCAACTTCATTGACCATTGCAACTGAAGAACATGGCAGCTTTATTCTGGTGTCTCTGTAGCAAAGCACCAAGTCCTTGATTTGACATGGAATCTCTTGCAGATGGGCCACACAGCTGGTTTGTTACCAGGTAGATCTTAGAATGTGCTGGTGGTTTAGTAGTTGTGCAGGAATCTACTACTCTGGGATTTTGCACAGATTGTAGGGCACGGTTTCCTTCTGGGGACAGGAGATGTTCTGTTGTGTGGCCCAGCCACCACATGTTGTATCATAAGTTCGCATTCTAGAACAGGCCTCTGAGGACACATGTCTGAAAACCGAATCAATGGTTCCAATGACGTCCTAGGGGCATGTTAGGTTCATTATTCTGACTCAGGACCATTGACTTGGCTGTGTTCCTGGATGTAGGAGATCAGGGTATTTCAGACTGTGCATTTGTGTTCAGAGCGGCCGCCGAAATTGGGGTAGGCCCAGAGGCCTTGTAGGTTTCTCCTAATCTAGACAGTTTGGGCAACTGTGATGGGAACAGTTTCCTTGTGGATGGCAGGGACAGTCCTGCAGTGTGGATCCAGAGACCCCATCCTGGAGGGCATGTGTGCCATGGTTTTGGTAGATAAGTCTGCAAACACAAATTCGAATTAGGGTGAGTGGCGAGGTGATCACAGGCCCAATGCATATACCTTGAGAGCAGCTCATCTGGAACTGTAATTAGGGTGAATGGAAGGCAGTAGCACATGCTTTTCTCTCCGGATTGTGTGTCCAGGATGGCCTCGGAATGCAGGTGTGTTCTCATGGGTCCATGGGAGACATTGCCTCTCTATGGATCCTGGTGGCTCCTCATAATTTGGTGACATTTTTGGGGAAGGGATGAGTGCTGTTTTCCATCTGAAGGGTGCACCAAAACAAAAATTCCAGAGATGGTCTCTGGGTCTGGGCACCTCGAAAATCCCACCAAGTTTTATGATTTGAACCTACAGGCATACCAGGCCTGAAATGAGGGATCATTGTGGTGAATCTGAGAGGGATTTTTTGAAAGCATGCTCAGGGTGAGGGTCACAATGCCTGTTTGTGCCAAGGGTAGTCCTCAGGAGTGTGTGTGGTGTCATTGATGTTGTAACTGGCTCCCCCTTTGAGGGTAGAACACCCATCCCAAAAGCCAGGTTTATTGCCATGGGGAAAGAAGAGTTCTCTATTGTGCTTCAAGTTCCCTAATTGGCAGGGATCCCTGCCAAGGTCTGGGGACAGGTGCCTGAATATCAAGGATGGGTAGAGATGACATACTTGGGCCATGGCAATCCCAAATGCTAGATATGGGGCCTGCTCTTTAGTGGCTGAAACTCAGTCGAGCTCAGGCTCTGTCAGACACGGCACTAGTGGCCATGGCAGCCTATAAATCGGTGTTGACTCGAGGGCCGTCCTGATTGATCCTCATGTGGGTTTTCAGGGCAGACTCACCAGGCATTTCTTCATTCGATGGGGAAGGCAGAATGCTGCATTGTGGCCCCAGATTTCCCTATCAAGAGGGCTTAGGGACCAGTCAGGTGAGGATGGAATTGTAAACACAAGCTATGGTTCAATTCAGTGCCAAGTGGAAGGCAGTTCCAATGTGCAGTGGTTTATTCAAGACATCCAGCACCGGGATAAGGGTGCATGTCAGATGTTTGCTTAGACTGGAGTTTGTGTCTATGATGACCGACCAATGGAGTGGTGGCATCAAGAGGCCATGGAGCAGTTTACACGCTGAGGACTGTGAGTTGATCCAAACATAAGGTTTCCTTCTACTGGACAGGGGAGGTCTGGTTTGTTTACACCAGGTTCCCCCATGTGCAAAGTTTGGGTAGCATAGTACTCGCATGTGGATACTGGAAAGCACACCTACATTAACCATTGCACCTAAGGAACATGGCAGGTTCTTTCTGGTTGCTCTAGGGCAAAGTACCAAGGCCTGGATTCTAATGAAGTTGGGTCACAATGCAGTTTTGTTACCACGGAAATCTTACTATGTGCTGGTGGCTAAGGGGCCATGTATGATTAGTCTATCCTGATGGTTTGACACCGGTCGAAGAACACGGTTTCTTTCTGGGTATCGGAGATGTTCTGTTGTGGGGCTCACGGACCAAATGTTGTATCATAAGTTGGTATTCCAGAACAGGCCTCTGAGGACAGATGCCTAAAAACTTCATCTAGGGTTCCAATGAAGTCCAAGGGGAATTTCAGGTTCAATCATCAGACTCAGGACCATTGACTTCGGTGTCTGCCTATATGTAGGCAACCAGGGTGTTTCTGACTGTGCCTTTGTGTACAGAGTGGCCTCCAATATTGGGGTGGGCTCTGGGGCCTTGCAGGTTTCTCCTAATCTTAAAGGTTTAGGCAAATTTGTGGGCACGGTTTCCTTGGGGTTGGCAGGCACAGTCCTGTGGTGTGGCTCCAGAGACTCCATCGTGGAGGGCATGTAAGCCATGGTTTTGGGAGAGAAGTCTGCAATCACAAACTCGGATTAGGTTGAGTTGCGAGGTGATCGTAGGCCCAATGCATAGACCTGGAGGGCAGATCGTCAGGAACTGTAAATCACGTACCTCGAAGGCACTAGCACTGGCTTTTGTATCTGGATTGTGTGTCCATGATAGCCTTGGAATGCAGGTGTGTTCTAATGTTTCCATGAGAGTATTTTCCTCTCTACGGATCCTGGAAGCTCCCAATAGTATGGTGGCTTTCTCGTTTGAATGGAAGAGTGCTGTTTTCAATCTTAGATGTTCCCCAAAAAGGGATTCCAGAGAAGGGCTGTGAGTCTGGGTGCTTGGAAAATCCCACCAGGATTAGGATTTGGGCCTAGGGGAGTACCAGGCCTACAATGTGTGACTTGGAGGTACAACTGAGAGCGTTTGTTTGAAAGCATGCTAGTCTGAGTGTCACAATGCCTGATGTGATTAGGGCAGCCCTTATGAGTGGGAGTTGTCTCCTTGGCCATGCAGCTGGCTACCACTTTAATGTAGGACACCCATCCCAACTACCAGGATTCCTGCCATGGAAAAGGAAGAATTCTCTATTGTGCCTCAGGTTCCCCCATTAGCAGGTATTCTAGCAAATGTCTGGGGACAGATGCCTGAATACCAAGGATGGGTAGAAATGAGGGACCTGAGACATGGTCAGTCTCACATGCCTGACTCTCTGAGTAGCTGACATGAATTGAGCACTCAGGCTCTGTCAGAAACAGAACTAGTGGTCAGGGCTGAGTATGAACCAGGGATCCCTCAAGGGCTGAGCAGATTGATCCTCATGCAGAGTTTCTGGGCAGAATCACCATGCCCTTCTTCTTTCTAAGGGGAAGGCAAAAAGCTGCGCTGTGGCCCCAGAATTCCCTATCAAGCGGGCTTGGGGACCAGTAGGGTGAGGATAGAATTGTAAACTCAAGCTAAGGTTCAATTCAGTGCCAAGCAAAAGGCAGTTCCATTGTGCAGTGTCTGATTCCAGATATCCAGCACCTGAGTAAAGGTGAAAGTCAGACATTTCCTCATGCTGGAGTTTATGTCTATGATGACCGATGAATGGAGGGGTGGCGTCAAGAGGCCATGGAGGATTTCACATGCTGGGGCTTGTGAGATGCTTCAAACAGCAAAGTTTCCTTCTACCACACAGGGGGAGACTGGTTTATTTGCTCCAGGGTCCCCCATGTGGAAAGTTTGGGAAGCAGAGCACTCCCACGTGGATGCCTGAAAAGCACACCTCCATTAAAATTGCAGCTGAGAAACATGGCCAATTCGTTCTGGTGGCTCTTGGGCGAATTACCAAGGCCTGGAGTTGACATGAAGTCTCATGAAGATGGGTCATAATGCAGGTTTGTTACCATGGAGACCTTACAGTGTGCTGGTGGCTAAGGGACCATGTAGGATTCATCTACCCTGAGGGTTTGACACTGGTCAAAGGGCACGGTTTCCTTCTCGGACCAGAGATGTTCTGATGTGGGGCTAACGGACCAAATGTATCATAATTTGGTATTGCAGAACAGGCCTCTGAGGATAGATGCCTGAAAATTTAATCTAGGGTTCCAATAAAATCCTAACGGAATGTCAGGTTCAATCCTCTGACTCAGTATCATTGACTTCAAAGTCTGCCTAGATGTAGGTGATCAGGGTGTTCCAGACTGTGCATTTGTGTACAGAGTGGCAACCAGTATTGGGGTGGGCTCAGGGGCCTTGCAGGTTTCTCCTAATCTGGAAAGATAGGGCAATTTGATGGGCACAGTTTCCTTGGCAATGGTGGGCACAGTCCTGTGCTGTGGCTCCAGAGACCCCATGCTGGAGGGCATGAGAGCCATGGTTTTGGGAGGGAAGTCTGCAAACACAAATGTGGGTTAGGTTTAGTGGCGAAGTGATTGTAGGCCCAATGCATACTCCTGGAGGGAAGCTCCGTGTGAAATGTAAATCGCATGCCTCAAAGGAGGTAGCACAGGCTTTTTTATCTGGATTGTGTATCCACGATGGACTAAGAATGCAGGTGTGGTCTCAGGTGTCCATGGGTGATATTTCCTCTCAAGTATCCTGGCGGCTCCTTATAATGTGGTGGCTTTCTCAGAGAGGAAAGAGTTCTGTTTTCCATATTAAGGGTGTCCCATAACAGGGATTGCAGAGAAGTGCTCTGGCTCTGGGCACCTGGAAATACCCACCAAGGGTTATGATTTGGGCATAGGGGCTTACCAGGCCTCCAATGCAAGTCCTGGAGATACAAATGAGAGCGTTTGTTTGAAAGCATGCTCAGGCTGAGGGTCACTATGCAAGCTTTTGCATAGGGTGGCCCTCAGGAATGGGGGTGGTCTCAATGGCCATTCAGTAGGCTAACACTCTGAGTGTTGGACACCCTTCCGAACTTACAGGAATCCTGCCATGGGGAATGAGGAGTTCTCTATTGTGATTCAGGTTCCCTCATTGGTAGGGATTCCAGGAAAGGTCTGGGGACACATGCCTGAATACCAAGGATGGGTAAAGATGACGGCTCTGTTCCGTGGCCAGTCTAACATGCGAGATATGGGCCCCGCCTTCTAGGTGGCTGACACGAGGTCGGGGCTTAGGCTCTGTCAGACACAACACTAGGGGCCAGGGCTGTCTATAATTCAGGGTTCCCTCAAGGGACAAGTAGATTGATCATAATGTGGAGTTTCTGGGCAGACTCACCAGGCCCTTCTTCTTTCTATTGGGAAGGCAGAATGCTGTGTTGTGGCTGCAGAATTCCCTATCATGAGGCCTTGTGGACCAGTAGGGTGAGGATGGAATTGTAAACCCAAGCTATGAATAAATTCAGTGACAAGCGAATGGCATTTCCAGTGTGCAGCGGCTGATTCGAATATCCAGCACCTGAGTAAGCGCAGACGTCAGATGTTTGCTCAAGCTGGAGTTTGTCTCTATAATGACCGACAAATGGAGAGGAGTTGAAAAGAGGTCATAGAGGATTTCCCACACTTGAGCTTGTGAGATGCTCCAAACAGCCAGGTTTCCTTCTACAGGACAGGGCAGTCAGATTTGTTTGCTCGAGAGTCCCCCATGTGGAAAGTTTGGGTAGCAGAGCACTCCCACATGGATGCCTGGAAAGCACACTTCCACTGAACATTGCAGCTGAGGAACATGACAGGTTCTTTCTGAAGGCTCTGGGGTGAAGTACCAAGGCCTGTAGTTGACATGGAATCTCATGAAGATGGCTCACAATGCTGGCTTGTTACCAGTGAGATCTTAGAATCTGCTGGTGGCTATGGGCCAAGTAGGATTCATCTACCCTGAGGGTTTGACACAGTTCCAAGAGCACGGCTTCCATCTAGAGAAAGGAGATTTTCTGTTGTGGGGATCAGGGACAATATGTTGTATCTTAAGTTGGTACTCCAGAACAGGTCTCTGATTACAGATGCCTGAAAACCTAATCAGGGGTTACAATGAGGTCATAGGAGCATGTCAGGTTCAATCTTCTGACTGAGAAACACTGACTTGGGTATCTGCCTGGATTCAGGTGATCAGCGTATTTCAGACTGCACATTTGTGTCCAGAGGGGCCTCCAGTATTGGGGTGGGCTCAGGGGCCTTGCAGGTTTCTCCTTATCTCGAAGTTTTAGGCAAATGTGACGGACACATTTTCCTTGGGGATGGCAGGCACAGTCCTTTGGTGTGGCTCCAGAGACCCCATCCTGGAGGAAATATGAGCCATGGTTTCGGGATAGAAGTCTGTAAGCACAAACCCGGGTTAAGGTTAGCGGTGAGGTGATCGCAGGCCCAATGCATAGACCTGGAGGGCAGCTCGTCTGGAACTATAAATTAGTTGCCTTGAAGGTGGTAGCACAGGCTTGTGTATCTGGCTTTTGTGTCCAGGATGGCCTCGGAATACAGGTGTGGTCTCATGGATCCATGGGAGATTTTTCCTCTCAAGGATCCTAGCGACTCCCTATACTATGGTGGCTTTCTTGGCGAAGGGGAGAGTGTTATTTTACATCTTAGGGGTGTCCCAAAACAGGGATTCCAGAGACAGGCTGTGTTTCTGGGCCCCTGAAAAATCCCACCAGGTGTTATGATTTGTGCTTAGGGGCATATCAGGCCTGCAAATTTGGATTCTGGAATGCAACTGAGAGTGTTTGTTTGAAAGCATGCTCATGTTGGGGGTCACAATGCCTGCTTGTGTCCAGGGCGGCCCTCATGAGTGGGCGGGTTATCATTGGCCATTCAGCTGGCTACCACTCTGAGGTCTGGAAACCCATCCCAAGAGCCATCATTCCTGCCATGGGGAAGGAGGATTTCCCTATTGTGCTTCTGGTTCCCCCATTGGCAGGGATTTCAGCAAATGTCTGGGGACAGATGCCTGAATCAAGAATGGGTAGAGATGACAGCCCTGGGACATGGCTGGTCTCACATTCTGGAGTTGGAGCCCAGTCTCTGGGTCCTGACACGAGGTCAGAGACAAGGTTATGTCAGACTCAGCGCTAGTGGCCAGGTAAACCTATAAATGGGGTTCACTCGAGGGTCGAGTAGATTTATCCTCATGTAGGGTTTCTGGGCAGTCTCTCCAGGCTGTTTTTTCTTGCTATGGGGAAGGCAGAATGCTGTGTTGTGGCTTCAGAATTCCCTATCAAGAGAGCTTACTGAACACCAGGGTGAGGATGGAATTGCAAACCCAAGCTACTTTTTTTTTTTTAAGATTTTATTTATTTGTCAGAGAGCGAGCGAGAGTAAGCACAGGCAGACAGAGTGGAAGGCAGAGTCAGACGGAGAAGCAGGCTCCCTGCGGAGCAAGGAGCCTGATGTGGGACTCGATCCCAGGACGCTGGGATCATGACCTGAGCCGAAGGCAGCTGTTTAACCAACTAAGCCACCCAGGCGTCCCGCCAAGCTACTTTTAAATTCAGTGCCAAGCATAAGGCAATTCCAGTGTGTAGCAGCTGATTCAAATATCCAGCACTTGAGTAAGTGCAGATGTCAGTTGATTGCTCACGCTGGAGTTAGTGTCTATGATGACCAACAAATGGATGGGTGGCCTCAAGAGGCCATGGAGGATTACCCACCCTCAGGCTTGAGATACTCCATACAGAAAAGATTCCTTTTACCATACAGGGGAGTCTGGTTTGTTTCCTCCAGGGTTCCCCATGTGGAAAGTTGGTATCAGAGCACTCCCGCTGGATGCCTGGAAAGTACACCTACATTGACCATGGCAGCAGAGGAACATGGCAGTTTCATTCTGGTGGCTCTTAGCCGAAGTACCAAGGGCTGGAGTTGTCATGGAGTCTCATGAAGATGGGTCACAATGCTGGTATGTTGTCAGGGAGATCATAGAATGTGCTGGTTGCCAGGGGACCTTGAAGGATTCATCTACCCAGAGTGTTTGACACAGGTCCAGAGCACAGATTTCTTCTAAGGACAGGAGATGTTCTTTTGTGTGGCTCAGTGACCATATTGTATCATACATTGATATTCAGAACAGCCTTCTGAGTACAGATACCTGAAAACCTATTCTAGTGTTCCAGTGAATCCTAGGAGCATGTCAGGTTCAATCTTCTGTCTGAGGACCATTGACTTGGATATCAGCCTGGATGTAGGTGATATGGTGTGTCAGACTGTGCATTTGCGTCCAGAGTGGCCTCCAATATTGGGCTGGGCTTAGGGGCCTTGCAGGTTTCTCCTAATCTAGAGGGTTTGTTTAATAGTGACAATCACAGTTTCCTTTGGGAAGACAGGTACAATCCCGTGGTGTGGCTCCAGTTATCACAAACTGGAGGGCATGTGAGCCATGGTTTTTGGAGGGAAGTCTGAAAACACAAACTTGGGTTAGGGTTAGTGGCAAGGTTATCACAGGCCCAATGCATAGACATGGATGGCACCTCTTCAGGAACTGTTAATCGGGTGACTCAAAGGCAGAATCACAGGCTTTTTTCTCTGTATTGTGTGCAGGATGGCCTCAGAATGCAGTTGTGGCCTCATGGGTCCATGGGAGATTTTTCCTCTCTAAGGATCCTGGTGGCTCCCAATAGTTGGTGGCTTTTTCGGGGAAGGGAAGAGTGCTTTTTTTCATGTTAGGGGTGCCCCAAAATATGGATTCCAGAGACCGACTCTGGGTTTGGTCCCCTGGAAAATCCCACCAAGTGTTAGGATTTGGGCCTAGTGGCTTACCAGGCCTGCATGCAGGATCCTGGAGGTGCAACTGAGAGGGCTTGTTTGAAATCATTCTCAGGCTGAGGGTCACAATACTTGCTTATGCCCAGGTGGCCCTCATGAGTGGGCGTGGTCACATTGGCCATGCAGCTGGCTCCCACTTTGAGGGTTGGAAAACCATCCCAACAGCCAGAATCCTGCCATGGGGAAAGAGGAGTTCTCTATAGTGCTTCAGGTTCCCCCATTAGCGGGGATTCCAGCAAAGGTCTGGGGACAGAGGCCTGAATACCAAGGATGGGTAAAGATGATGGACATGGGCCATGGCCAGTATCAAATCGTGGATATGGGCCCCGATCACTGGGTGGCTGACACTAGGTCTTGGCTCAGGCTCTGTCAGACACAGCACTAGTGCCCAGGGCAGCCTATAAATTGGGGTTCCCTCAAGTGCGGAGCAGATTGATCCTCATGTATGGTTTCTGGGCAGACTCACCAGGCCCTTCTTGTTTGTAAGGGGAAGGCAGAATGCTGGTTTGTGGCTCTAGAATTCACTATCAAGAGGGCTTGTGGACCAGGAGGCTGAGGATGGAATTGTAAACCTAAGCTATGGTTACATTCTGTATCAAGCGAAAGGAATTTCCAGTGTGCAATGTTTGAATCCAATATTCAGCACTTGAGTGAGGGTGGATGTCAGATATTTGCTCATGCTGGAGTTTGTGTCTATGATGACACAAAAATGGAGGGGTGGCGTCAAGAGGTTATGGAGGATTTCCCAATCTGGTGTTTTTGAGATGCTCCTAACAGCAAGGTTTCCTTCTACCAGACAGGGGCAGTCTGATTTGTTTCCTCCATGGTTCCCCATGTCGAAAGATCGGATAACATAGATCTCCCACATGGGTGACTGGAAAGCACACCTTCATTGACCATGACAGCGAAGGAACATGGCATCTGGTGGCTTTGAGGCGAAGAAATAAAGACTGGATTGGACATGGAACCTCATGAAGATGGGTCAAAATGTTGGTTTGTTACCAGGGAGATCTTAGAATGTGCTGGTGGTTAATGGGCCATGCAGGATTCATCTAGCCTGAGGATTTGACACAGGCCCAAGAGCCCGGATTGCTTCTGGGGGCAGGAGATATTCTGTTGTGGGGCTCAGCGGCCATATGTTGTATCATAAATTGGTAATCCAGAACAGGTCTCTGAGGACAGAAGCCTGAAAACCTAATAAAGGGTTTGAATGAGGCCCTAGGGGAATGTCATTCAATCTTCTGAATCAGGATCATTGACTCTGGTGTCTGACTGGATGCAGGTGATGAGGGTGTTTCAGACTGTGCATTTGTGTCCAGAGTGGCATCCAATACTAGGGTTGGCTCAGGTTCCTTGTAGGTTTCTCCTTATATGGGGTTTTTGGACAACTGTGATGGGCAGTTTCCTTGGGGATTGCAGGAACTGTCCTGTGGTGTGACTCCAGAGACCCCATCCTGGAGGACATGTGCGCCATGATTTTGAGAGAGAAGTCTGCAAACACAAACTTAGGTTAGGGTTAGTGGCAAGGTGATCATAGTCCCAATCCATAGACCAGGAGGGCAGCAAGTCTGGAACTGTAAATCACATAACTCAAAGGTGGTAGCACAGGTAATTGTATCTGGATTTAATTTCCAGAATGGCCTTTATTGCAGGTGTTGTCTCAAGGGTCCATGGGAGATTTCTCCTCTCAAGGATCCTGGCGGTTCTCAATAGTTTGTTGGATTTCTCCGGGAAGGGATGAGTACTGTTTTCCAGCTTAGGCGTGCCCCAAAACAGGCATTCCAGAGATGAGCTCTGGGTCTAAGTGCTTGGAAAATCCCACCAAGGGTTAATATTTAGGCCTAGGGCCATACCAGGCCTGCAATGCGGGATCCTGGTGGTGCAACTGAGAGCGTTTGTCTGAAAGTATGGTCAAGCTGAGGGTCCCAATGCCTGCTTGTGCCCCGGAGGCCATCAGGATTGGGCGATGTCTACTCAGCCATGCAGCCAGTTCCCATTCCTAGGGTTGGAACACCCATCCAAAAGCCAGGATTCCTGCCATGGCGAAGGATGAATTCTCTATTGTGCTTCAGGTCCCCCCATTGGTAGGGATTCCAGCTAAGATCTAGGGGACAGATGCCTGAATACCAAGGATGGGTAGTAATGACAGCTTGGGCCATGGCCGGTCTCACATGGTTAATGTGGGCCCCACCCTCTGGGTTGCTGACACGAGGTAGGGGCTCAGGCTCTGTCAGACACAGCACTAGTGGCTAGGGCAAACTATAAATAGGGGTTCCCTCCTGGGATGAGTATATTGATCTTCATGTGCAGTTTATGGGCAGACTCACCAGGTCCTTCTATCTATGAAGAAGGCAGAATGTTGCGTTGTGGCTCCAGAATTCCCTATCAAGAGATATGGCAGACCAGTAGGGTGAGGATGAAATTGTAGTCTGAAGCTAGGCTTAAATTCATTGCAAAGCGAAAGGCAGTTCCAGTGTGCAGCAGCTGATTCCAATATCAGCGCCTGAATATGGGCGGATGTCAGATGTTTGCTCAGGCTGGAGTTTGTGTCTATGATGACCAACAAATGGAGAGGTGGCGTCAAGAGGCCATGGAGGATTTCCCACCCTGGGGCTCAGGGGCCATAATTTGTATCATAAGTTGGTATTCCAGAAGAGGCCTCTGAGGACAAGTGCCTGAATTGTTAATCCCTCTTCCAATGAGGTCCTAGGGCCATGTCAGGTTCCATTATCTGACTCAGGACCATTGATTTGGGTGTCTGCCTGGATGGAGGTGATCAGGGTGTTTCAGACTGTGCATTTGCATCCAGAGCAGCCTCCAATATTGGGATGTGCTCAGGAGCCTTCCAGGTTTCTCCTAATCAGGAGGGTTTGGGCAACTGTGATGGGCCCAGTTTCCTTGGGGATGGCAAGCACAGTCTTGTGGTGTGACTCTAGGGGCCCCATCCTGGAGGACATGTGAGCAATGGTTTTTAGAGAGAGATCTGCAAACACAAACTCGGGATAAGGTTAATGGAGAGGTGTTCACAGCCCCAATTCAAAGATCTGGAGGGCAGCACGTCAGGAACTGTAAATCAGGTGACTCAAAGCCAGTAGCACAGTCTCTTGTATCTGGATAGCATATCCATGCTGGCCTCGGAATACAGGTGTGGACTCATGGGACCATGGGAGATTCTTCTTCTCAAGGATCCTGGGGGATCCCATTAGTTTGGTGGCTTTCTCAGGGAAGTGAAGAGTGCTGTTTTCCATCTTAGGGGTGCCTCAAAACAGGGATTCCAGTGACGGGCTCTGGATGCATCCCACGATGGAACATCCCACGATGTGTTAGGATTTGGGCTTAAGGGCATATCAGGCCTGCAATGAAGGATCCTGGAGGTGCAACTAAGAGCATTTTTTGGAAGGCTTGATCAAGCTGAGGGTTACAATGGCTACTTGTGCCCAGGGCAGCCCTCATGAGTGGGCATTGTCTCCTTGGCCATGCAGCTGGCTCCCACTTTGAGGTTTGGACACCCATATCAACAGCCAGGATTCCTACCATGGGGAAGGAGGAGTTCTCTATTGTGCTTTAGGTTACCCCATTGGTAGGGATTACATAAAAGGTCTGGGGACAGGTGCCTGAATACCAAGGATGGGTAGAGATGATGGACTTGGGCCCTGGCCAATCTCACATGCTGGATATGGGCTCATATCTCTGGGTGCCTGAAACTAGGTCTTGGCTCAGGCTCTGTCAGACACAGTACTAGTACTAGTACTAGTACTAGTGCCCAGGACAGCCTATAAATCAAGGTTCCATCGAGTGCCAAGTAGATTGATCCTCATGTGGAGTTTCTGGGAAGATTCACCATGCCCTATTTCTTTCTAGTGGGAATGCAGAATGTTGCCTTGTGGCTCCAAATTCCCTCTCTAGAGGGCTTGCAGACCAGGAGGCTGAGGATGGAATTCTAAACCCAAGCTATTGTTAAATTCAGTGTCAAGTGAAACGCAGTTCCAGTGTGCAGTGGTGGAAAAGAAAATGCAGAATCTAAATAACGGCAGGTTTCAGATGTTTTCTCATGCTGGAGTTTTTGTCTATGATGACTGACAAATGGAGGGGTTGTGTCAAGGGCCATGGAGGATTTCTCCTGCTGGTGCTTCTGAGATGCTCCAAACAGAGGGTTCCCTTCTACTGGTCAGTGGCAGTCTGGTTTGTTTGCTCCAGGGTCCCACATGTGGAAAGAATAAGTAGAAGAGCACTCCCACATGGATGCCTGGAAAGCACACCTCCACTGACCATATCAGGTGAGGAACATGGCAGGTTCATTCTGGTGGCTCTGGGGCGAATTACCAAGGACTTGAAGTGACATGGAATCTCATGAAGATGGATCACAATGCTGTTTGTTTGTTACCAGAGAGATCTTAGAATGTGCTGGGGGCTAAGGGGCTGTGCATAATTCATATACCCCGACCCTTGACACAAGTGGAAGAGCACGAATTCCATCTGGGGACAGGAGATATTCTATTGTGGTGTTCAGGGACCAATCTTTTGACTCAGGACCATTGACTTGGGTGTCTTCCTGGATGGAGGTGATCAGGGTGTTGCACACTGTGCATTTGTGTCCAGAGTGGCCTCCAATATTGGACTGGGCTTAGGGGACTTGCAGGTCTCTCCTAATCTGGAGGGTTTGGGCAACTGTTATGGACACAGTTTCATTGGGGATAGCAGGATCTTTCCTGTGGTGTGGCTACAGAGACCCATCATAGAGGGCATGTGAGCCATGGTTTTGGGAAAGAAGTCTGCAAACACAAACTTGGGGTAGGGTTAATGGCGAGGTGATCACAGGCCCAATGTGTAGGTCTGTAGGGCAGCTCGTCTGGAACTGTAAACCAGGTGATTCGAAGGTGGTAGCACAGTCTCTTGTATCTGGATTGTGTGTCCAGGATGGCCTCGGAATGAAGGTGTGGTCTTATGGAGCCCTGGGAGATTTTTCCTCTCTACGCATCCTGGCAGCTCCTAATAGTTTTCTCAGGGGAGGGAAGAGTGCTGTTTTCCATCATAGGGGTGCTTCAAAACAGAGATTCCAGAGACGGGCTCTGGTTATGTTGGCATGGAAAATCCCACGAAGTGTTAGGATTTGGTCCTAAGGGCATACCAGGCCTGCGATGCGGGACCCTGCAGAAACAACTGAGAGCATTTGTTTGAATGCATGCTAAGGTTGAGGGACACAATGCCTGCTTTGGCCCAGGCGGCCCTTATGATTGGGCGTTGTCTCATTGGCCATGCACCTGGTTCTAATTCTGAGGGTTGGGCACCCATAGCAACAGCCAGGCTTCCTGCCATGGGGAAGGAGGAGTTCTCAATTGTGCTTCAGGTTCCCCCACTGGTAGGGATTCCAGCAAAGATCTGGGATAGTTGCCGGAATACCAAGGATGGGTAGAGATGACTGGGCCATGGCCAGTCCAACATGCTGGATAAGGGCCCCACACTCTGGGTGGCTGGCACGAGGTTGGGGCTCAGGCTCTCTCAGACACAGCGCTAGTGGCCAGTGCAAAGTATAAATCGGGGTTCCCTCGAGGGCCAAGTAGATTGATCTTCATGGGGAGTTTCTGGGCAGACTCACCAGGCCCTTCTTCTTTCTATGGGGAAGGCAGAATGTTGCGTTTTGTCTCCCTAATTCCCTCTCAAGAGGACTTGCAGTCCAGTAGGGTGAGGATGGAATTGTAAACCCAAACTATGCAAGAATACAGTGTCAAGTGAAAGGTATTTCCAGTGTGCGTGACTGATTCGAATATCCAGCACCTGAGTAAGAGCAGATGTCAGATGTTTGCTCATGCTGGAATTTGTGTCTATGATGACTAACAAATGGAGGGTTGGCATCAAGAGAATGTGGAGGACTTCCCAGGCTGGGGCTTGTGAGATGCTCCAAACAACCAAGGTTTCCTTCAACCTGACAGGAGCAGTCTTATTTGTTTGCTCTAGGGTTTCCTATGTGGAATTTTTGTGTAGCAGAGAACTACCTCTTGGATGCCTAGAAAGCACACGTCCATTGACCTTTGTACCTGAGGAACATGGCAGATTCGTTTCATGGCTCTTGGGCAAAGTACCAACACCTTGAGTTGGCATCAAGTCTCAGGAAGTTGGGTCACAATGCTGGTTTGTTACCAGGGAGATCATAGAAGGTGCTGGGGCTAATGGGTCATGCAGGATCCATCTACCCTGAAAGTTGGACATAGATCCAAGAGCACATTTTCCTTCTGGAGACAGGAGATGTTCTGTTGTGGGAATCAGGGACCACATGTTGTATCATAACTTGGTATTCCAGAACAGGACTCTGAGAACAGATGTCTGAAGACCCAATCTAGGGTTCCAGTGAAGTCCTAGGGGCATGTCAGGTTCAATCATCTGACTCAGAACCATTGACTTGGCTTTCTGCCTCGATGGAGGTGCTCAGGGTGTTTCAGACTGCACGTTTGCATCCAGAGCAACCTCCAATATTGGGGTGGGTTCAGGGGCCTGGCAGGTTTCTCCTAATCTGGAGGGTTTGGACAACCTGATGGGCACAGTTTTCTTGGGGAAGGCAGGAACTTTCCTGTGATGTGGCTTGAGGGACCACATCCTGGTGGGCATGTAAGCCATGGTTTTGGGAGAGAAGTCGGCAAACACAAACTGGGGTTAGGGTTAGTGTCGAGATGATCACAGGCCCAATGCATAGACATGGAGGGCAGCTCGTCAGGAAATGTAAATAGGATGACTCGAAGGCGGTAGCAAAGACTTTTCTCTCTGGATTGTGTGGACAGGATGTCCTCGGAATGCAGGTTTGTTTTCATGGGTCCATGGGAGATTTTTTCTCTCTAAGGATCCTGGCGGCTCCCAATAGTTTGGTGCCTTTCTCAGGGAAGGGAAGAGTGCTGTTTTCCATCTTAAGGGTGCCCCAAACAGGGATTCTGAGACGGACTCTGGGTCTGGGCACCTGGAAAATCCCACCAAGGGTTAGGATTTGGGCCTAGGGGCATACCAGGCCTGCAATGCTGGTACTGGAGGAGCAACTGAGAGTGTTTGTTTGAAAACATGCTCAGGCTGAGGATCACCATGCCTGCCTGTGCCCATGTCGGCCCTCAGGAGTGGGCATGGTCTCCTTGGCCATGCAGCTGGCTCCCACGCTGAGGGTTGGACAACCAATATTCCTGCCATGGGGAAGGAGGTGTTCTCTATTGTGTTTCAGGTTCGCCATTGGCAGGAATTCCAGCAAAGTTTGGGGGACAGATGACTTTATACCAAGGATGGGTACAGATGATGGCCCAGGGCCATGGCCGATCTCTCATGCTACATATGGGCCCTCAACTCTGGGTGGCTGACACGAGGTCGGGGCTTAGACTCTGTCAGACACAGCACTAGTGGTCAGGGAAATCTATTAATCAGGGTTGCCTCGTGGTCTGAGTAGATTGATCCTCATGTGAGGTTTCTGGGCAGACTCAACAGGTCCTTCTTCTTTCTATGTGGAAGGCAGAATACTGCGTTGTGGCTCCAGAATTCCCTATCAAGAGATATTGTGGACCAGTGTGGTGAGGATAGAATAGTAATACAAAGCTATGGTTAAGTTCAGTGAAAAGCAAAAGGCAGTTCCAGTGTGCAGCTGCCGTTTCGAATATCCAGCACCTAAGTAAGGGTGGATGTCAGATGTTTGCTCACACTGGAGTTTGTGTCTGTGATTACCCACAAATGGAAGGGTGGCGTCAAGAGGCCATGGAGGATTTCCCATGCTGGGGCTTGTGAGATGCTCCAAATAGCAAAGTTTCTTTCTACCGGACAGGAGAAGTCTGGTTTGTTTTCTCTGGTTTCTCCATGTGGAAAGTTTTGTAGCAGAGAACCCCACAGGGATGCCTGGAAATCACCCCTCTATTGACCATTGCAGCTGAGGAACATGGCAGGTGCATTCTGGTGGCTCTGGGGCAATATATCGAGACCTTGAGTTGACATGGAGTCTCATGAAGATGGGGCACAATGATGGTTTGTTACCAGGAATATCATAGAATGTGCTGGTTGCTAAGGGGCCATTCATGATCCAAATACCCTAAGGGTATGACACAATTCCAGGAGCATGGCTTCCTTTTTGGGGAGGACATATTCTGTTCTGTGGCTCAGGGACTATATATTTTATCATAAGTTGATATTCCAGAGCAGGCCTCTGATGACAGATACCTGTAAACCTAATCTAGTGTGCCAATGAAGTCCTCGGGGCATGTCAGGTTCAATCTTCTGACTCAGGAGCATTGACTTGGGTGTCTGCCTGTATGGAGGGGATCAGGGTGTCTCAGACTGTGCATTTGTGCCCAGAGCGGCCTCCATTATTTGGCTGCGCTCAGGGGCCTTGCAGGTTTCTCCTAATCTAAAGGTATCGGGCAAAAGTGATGGGCACAGTTTCCTTGAGGATCTCATGCACAGTCTTGTGGTGTGGCTTCAGATGCCAGAACCTGGAGGTCATGTGAGCCATGGTTTTAGGAAGGAAGTCTGCAAACACAAACTCAGTTTAGGTTAATGGCAAGGTGATTGCAGGCCCAATGCATAGACCTGGAAGGCAGCTCGTCAGGAACTGTAAATCCGATGACTCAAAGGTGATAGCACATGATATGTATCTGGATTGTATGTCCAGGATGGCCTCGGAATGCAGGTGTGTTCTCATGGGTCTATGGCAGATTTTTCCACTCAAGGATCCTGGTGGCTACCAAGAGTTTGGTGACTATCTCGGGGAAGGGAAGAGTGCTGTTTTCCATCTTAAGGGTCCCCCAAAATAGGGATTCCAGAGATGGGCTCTGTGTCTGGGCCCCTGTAAAATCCCACCAGGGTTAGGATTTGGGCCTAGGTGTGTACTAGGCCTGCAATTCGGGGTCCCAGAGATGCAATTGAGAGCGTTTGGTTGAAAGCATGCTCAGGCTGAGGTCACAATGCCTGCTTGTGCCCGGGGAAGCCATCATGAGTGCACATGGTCTCCTTGGCCATGGAGCTGCCTTCCACTTTGAGGGTTGAGCAACTATCCCAACTGTCAGAATACCTTCCATGGGGAAGGAGGAGTTCTCTATTGTGCTTCAGGTTTCCCCAATGGCAAGGATTTCAGCAAAGGTGTGGGTACAGATGCCTGAATACCAAGAATAGAAGAGAAGACAGACTTGGGCCATAGCTGGTCTCACATGCTGTATATGGGCCCTGATCTCTCAGTGGCTGACACTAGGTCCTGGCTCCGGCTATGTCAGACACAGCACTAGTGCCCAGGGCTGCCTATGAATCAGGGTTCTGTCTAGCACCGAGAAGATTGACCATCATATGGAGTTTCTGGGCAGACTCTCCAGGCCCTTTTTCTTTCTATGGGGAAGGCAGAATATTGTGTTGTAGCTCCAGAATTCCCTCACAATAGGGCTTGTGGACCAGTAGGCTGAGGATGGAATTGTAAACCCAAGCTATGGCTTAATTCAGTCAAACTAAAGGCAGTTCCAGTGTGCAGCGATCGAATTGAAATCCAGCACCTGAGTAAGGGCGGATGTCAGATGTTTGCTCATGCTGGAGTTTGTGTCTATGATGACTGACAAATGGAGTGGTGGCTTCAAGAGGAAATGGAGGATTTCCCACGCTGGGGCTTGTGAGATGCTCCAAACAGAAGGTTTCCTTCTACCGGACAGGGGCATTCTGTTTTTTTGTCTCAAGGGTCCCCGCCAATTGCAAAGTTTGTGTAGCAGAGCACCCCCGTATGGTTGCCTGGAAACCACACCTCCACTGACCATTGCAGCTTAGGAACATGGCAAGTTCATTCTGGTGGCTCTGGGGAGAAGTACTAAGGGCTTATTTCTACATGGAATGTCATGAATATGGGTAACAATGCTGTTTTGTTACCTGGGAATTCTTAGCCTGTCATCTGTACACATCCTTGGTATTAAGGCAACTTTCCACAGACCTTTCCTGTAACCCTGCCAATGGGGGAACCTGAAGCACAATAGAGAACTCCTCTTTCCATTGCAGGATGCCTGGCTGTTGCAATGGGTGTCCAACCCTCAAAGTGGGATCCAGCTATATGGCCAATGAGACTACGCCCTCTCCTGAGGGCCCCCCTGGGCACAAAGAGGCATGATGACCCTCAGCCTGAGCATGCTTTCAAACAAGCCCTCTCTGTTACACCATTAGGATCCTGCATTGCAGGCCTGGAATGCCCCTAGGCCCAAATCCTAACACTTGGTGGGATATCCGGGCACCCAGACCCAGAGCCCGTCTCTGGAATCCCTGTTTTGGCATAAGCCTAAGTTGGAAAACAGCATTCTTCCCTGTTTTGGAGCACCCCTAAGATGGAAAAGAGCACTCTTTTCTTCTCTAAAAAACCACCAATCTATGGAGATCCACCAGGATCCTTAGAGAGGAGAAGTCTCCCATTGAACCATGAGACCACGTCTACATTCAGAGCCCATCCTGGACACACAATCCAGATAGAAAAGCCTGTGCTACCAGCTTTCAGTCACCCTAATTACAGTTGCTGACGTGATGAATTCTAGGTCTATGCATTGGACCTTCGATCACCTTGCCACTATCCCTGACCCAAATTTGTGTTTGCAGACTTCCCTCCCAAAACCATGGCTCTCATATCCTCAAGGAGGTGGTCTCTGAAGCCTTACCACAGGACTGGGCCTGCCATCCCCAAGGAAACTGTGCCCATCACAGTTCCCCAAAGCCTCCAAGTTAGGAGAAACCTGCAAGGCCCCTGAGCCCACCCCAATATTGGAAGTGGCTCTGGATGCAAATGCACAGTCTGAAACACCCTGATCACCTACATCCAGTCAGACAACCATATCAATGGTCCTTAGTAAGAAAATTGAACCTGATGGGCACCAAGGACATCATTGGATCTCTAGATTAGGTTGCCAGCATCAATCCTCAGAGGACTGTTCTTGAATACCAAGTCAGGATACAACATATGTACCCTGAGCCACAAAACAGAACATCTCCTCTCCCAAGATGGAAACTGTGCACATCGACCTCTGCCAAACCCTCAACGTGGCCCATAGCCACCAATACATTCTAAGACCTCCCTTGTAACAAACCAGTTTTGGGACACATCTGTAAGAGATTCCAAGTCAACTCAAGGCCTTGGTACTTGGCACCAGAACCACCAAAACGAACCTGTCATGTTCCTCAGCTGCAATGGTCATTGGACGTGTGCTTTCCAGTCATCCATGCGGGAGGGCTCTGCTACGCAAACTTCCACTTGAGGGACCCTGGAGGAAAAAAAAAACAGACGCCTCCTGTCCATTAGAAGGAAACCTTATTGTTTGGAGCATCTCACAATCTTAAGCGTGGGTAATCCTCCATTGCCTCCTGAAGCCACCCCTCCATTAGTCGTCATTCTAGACACAAACTCCAGTGTGAGCAAATATCTGACATCTGCCCTTACTCAGGTGCTGGATATCTCGTATAAGCTGCTGCACATTGAAACTGACTTCCGCTTGGCACTCAATTTAAGCATAGCTGGTGTTTACAATTGCATTCTCACCCTATTTGTCCCCAAACCCTCTTGATAGGGAATTCTGGATCCATAAGGCAGCATTCTGCCTGCCCCACAGAAAGAAGTGCTTCGTGAGTCTCGCCAGAAACCCTACATGAGGATCAATTTACTCGGCCCTGGAGAGAACCCCAATATATAGACTTCTCTGGCCACTAGTGCTGTGTCTGACACAGCCTGAGCCCAGACCTCGTGTCAGCCACCCAGAGAGCGGGGCCCATATCCAGCATGTGAGAACGGCCATGGCCCAAATCTGTCATCTCTATGCATCCTTGGTATTCAGGCATCTGTCCCCAGACCTTTGCTGTAATCCCTGCCTATGGGGGAACATGAAGCACAATAAATATTTCCTCCTTTCCCATGGCTGGAAACCTGGCCATTGGAATGTGTGTCCATCCCTCAGTGTGGGAGCCAGAAAATGGACAATGGGACCACGCCCACTCCTGAGGGCCACCCTGGGCACAAACAGGCATTGTAATGCTCAGCCTGAGCATGTTTCCAAACAAGCCCTCTCAGTTGCACCACCAAGATCCTGCATTGCAGGCCTGGTCTGCCCATAAGCCCAAATCCCAACCCTTGGTGGGATTTTCCAGGCGCCTAGACCCAGAGCCCATCTCTGGAATCCCTGTTTTGGGGCACACCTAAGATCGAAAATAGCAGTCTTCCCATCTCAAAAAGTCATCAAAATATTGGGAGCCGCCTGTATCCTTAGAGGAAAAATCTCCCATGGACCCTTGAGGCCACAGCTACATTCTGACGTCACCCTAGACACACAATCCAGATATAAAAGCCTGTGCTTCCACCTTCGGGTCATTCCAGTTACTGTTCCTGACGAGTAGCCTTCCAGGTCTACACATTGCCCTGCGATAACCTAGCCACTAAACCTAACCCAAGTTTGTGTTTGCAGACTTCCCTCCCAGAACCATGGCTCACATGCCCTCCAGGGTGGAGTCTCTGGAGCCACACCACAGGACTGTGCTTGCCATCCCCATGGAAATTGTGCATGTCAGTTAACCAAACCCTCCAGAGTTGGTTGAAACATTCAAGGCCCCTGTGGTTACTCTGGACATAAGTGCACAGTCTGAAACTCCCTGATCACCTACATCCTGGCAGACACCCAAGTCAACTGTCCTAAGTCTGAAGATTGAACCTCTCATGCCCCTGGGACTCATTGGAACCCTAGATTAGGTTGTCGGGCATCTGTCTTCAGAGGCCTGTTCTTGAATAGGAACTTATGATACGGCATGTGGTCCCGGAGCCACAAAACACTACATCTCCTGTCCCCAGAAGGTAACCGTGCTCTTCGACCTGTGTTAAACTCTCAGGGTAGGAGAATCCTGCAGGCACCTTAGCCACCAACACATTCTAAGATCTACCTGGTAAAAAAAACCAGCATTGTAACCCATCTTCAAGAGATTCCATGTCAACTCAAGACCTTGGTGCTTCGCCCCAGAAGCACCGTACAGAACCTGCATGTTCTTCAGCTGCATTGGTCAATGGAGGTGTGCTTTCCAGGCATCCATGTGGAAGGGCTCTGCTACCCATACTTTTCACATGGGGGGCCCTGCAGAAAACATACCAGACTCTAACTGTCCAGTAGAAAAAACAACCTTGCTGTTTGGAGCATCTCACATGCATCAGCCTCTTGATGCCACTCCTCCATTCGGTCATCAGAGACACAAACTCCAGTGTGCGTAAACATCTGAAATCCACCTTTACTCAGGTGCTGGATATTTCATTTGTTGGCCACGATAGATACAAACTCTATCATGAGCAGACATCTGACCCTCGCCTGTACTCAGATGCTGGAGATCTCGAAAAAAAAACCACTGCACATTGGAACGGCCATGTTCTCGGCACTGAGATTAAGCATAGATTGTGTTTTCTGCCTTCTGTTCTCACACTCCTCGCATTCAAGTCCCCCATATTGGGAATTTGGGAGCCACAATGCAGCCTTCTGCCTGCCCACCAGAAAAAAGAGGTGCCCTATGGGTCTGCGTGAAACTCCATATAAGGTTCCACCAGCACAGCCCTCTATAGCACCACAATATCATAGGCCACCTTGTGAACTAATGCTTTGTCTGACACAGCTCGAGCCCCGACCTCCTGGTAGCCACCTAGATAGCGGGACCCATATCTGGCAGGTGTGACCTGCCTTGACCTGAGTCCTTCATCTCAAACCAACCTGGTTATTCACGTACCAGTCCCAGAACATAGCTCAAATTACTGTGCATGGGGGAATCTGAAGCACAAAAGAGTACTCCTCCTTCCTCATAGAAGGAAAATTAAATGTTGATATGGTGGTCCAACCCTCATATTGGGATCCAGGTGCATGGAACAAGAGCCAATGCCCACTCAGGATGGGCATCTGGGCACAAACAGGCATTGTGACCCTTACACTGAGACCCATTTTCAACAAGTCTCCATGGGAGCTGAACCAAAGCCCCACAGAGCCAGGCAGTCAAGCCTCTAGGCCCAAATACTAAGCCTTTGTAGGGTTATCCAGGCACAGGGACCTATAACCCATCTCTGGAATCCCTGTGTTGACGGAAACACTGAAACAGTAAACCACGCTCTCTCCTTCCCAGTGAGACACCAAACTCTTGGGTGCTGGGCAGAATCCCCAGAGAGGTAGAATATTCCATGGACACATGAGGACACCCCACCATTCCAAGGCCATCCTAGACACAATCCAGACAGAAAAGCCTTTGCTCCTGCCTCCCAGCCACACGAATTTCAAATCCTGAGGAGCTGCCCTCAGCGTCTGCAGATCGGGGCTGCCATCACCTCCCTCCTAATTGATACACAATTTTGTGTCTGAAGACTTTGGTCCCAGAGCCCTTAACCACATTCCCTGCAGGATGGGGCTGACAGAACCACACTACATCACTGGGCCTGATCTCTGGATGAAATTCTGCCGTCTCAGTTGCACAAACCCTCCAGATTAGGAAAAGCCTGCAAGGCCCCTGAGCCCACCCCAATTTCATAGGCCACTCTGGAAAAAATGCACAGTCTGACACAGCCTGAGCATCTACCTCCAGGAAGACTCACAGGTCAAAGTCCCTAAGTCCGAAGGTTGAGGATGACATGCCCCTACAACCTCATAAGAACCCTAGCCTAGATATTCAGGCCTCTGTGCCCAGAGGCCTGGTCTTGAAATCCAACATATGATCCGACATGTGGTCCCTGAGCCATACAAGAGAACCCCTCCTGTCCCGAGAAGGGAACCTGGCTCCTGGGAACTGGGTCTAACCCTCAGGTAGGAGAATCCTGCATGGCCACAGATCCACAAACACATTCTTTTTTTTATATAGATTTTATTTATTTATTTGACAGAGAGAGATCACAAGTAGGCATAGAGGAAGGCAGAGAGAGAGAGAGGAAGAAGCAGGCTTCCTTGGCCTCATGAGGCCCCCACTTCATGAAGGTGCCATCATGGACACATACGCCAGCCTCAGCCAACGTCTGATCCTCAGCCTGACTTCAGATGCAGGAGATTTTGATTCAGCCTCTGCAGAGTGGGCCTGCTCTGCCCTTGGCTCCAATCCTCACACTAGCTTGTGTTTTCAGACTTCCGTCCTCACACTCCTGGCCCACAAACCCTCCCTACTGGGAATTCTGGGGCCACAATGGAGCACTCTGCCTGCCTCCCAGGAGAAAAACATTGTCTATGGCGCTGCCCAGAAACCACAAATGAGGATCAAACTGCTTGGCCCTCGGCAACACCCCTCTGAGGACAGACACATGAAAACTAAAGCTAGGGTTCATATTAGGGCCTAAGGGCCTGTCCATTTCAATCTTCTGTCTCTGGGGACACTGTCTGAAAGTCTAAGTGGTGATAATGGCAGAGCTGGTGTCAGAGTGCCCCTTTTAGTCCAGGGCAGCCTACACTATCAGGATGGCCTCAGGGGCCTTGGAACTTTTCCCTAACCTGTAGGGTTGTGGTCAATGGATTGGGCACACTTTCCTTGGAGATGGCAGGCACAATCTTTCACTGTGGCTCCAGATGCCCTAGCCTGGAGGGTGTGTGGGTCCAGGCTGTGGGCACATAAGTCTGAAAACAAAAACTCAGCTTATGAGTGGCGCCGAGGGTATGGCAGGCCGGATGTACAGATAAAGAGTGAGCTCCTTGGCTTGTGAATCCTCACCAGTGTTTGAGTTTTCCAGTAGCCCCACCTGTACCTGGGCTCTGCTCTGGAATCCCTTTCTTGGAGAGACACATGAGCCAGACAACACGACTCCACCCTTCCCACAAAATGACCCCAAACTCATGAGGCCCCCGCTTCATGAAGGTGCCATCATGGACACATACTCCAGCCTCAGCCAACTTCTGATCCTCAGCCTGACTTCAGATGCAGGAGATTTTGATTCAGCCTCTGCCGATTGGGCCTGCTCTGCCCTTGGCTCCAATCCTCACCCTAGCTTGTGTTTTCAGACTTCCGTCCTCACACTCCTGGCCCACAAACCCTCCCTACTGGGAATTCTGGGGCCACACTGAAGCACTCTGCCTGCCTCCCAGGAGAAAAACATTGTCTATGGTGCTGCCCAGAAACCCCAAATGAGGATCAAACTGCTTGGCCCTCGGCAACACCCCAATTGCATAGGCTACCTTAAACACTGATGCTCTGTCGCAAATAGCCTGAGCCCAGACCTTCCAACAGACACCGACACAGCTGGCTGCACACCCAGCACATTGGACCCGCCACTGCCTTAGGCACCATCCATTCCCAACCTGGGTTTTCAGTCATCGGAACCTAGACCTTATCTCCAATCCCTGCACAGGGGGAACCTGATGCACAAGTCAGAACCCCTCCTTCCCCATGGCAAGAAACCTTGCTGCTGGCCGTGAGTCAAACCTTCAGTGTAGGAGAAAACGGCAAACCTGCCGGGCCTCATGAAGCCCCCCATATCCTTCAGGGAGAGGCCATCATGGACAAAAACTCTAGCTTGAAGCACGTCTCATAGTATATATGACCGCAATGCAGGAGATCTTGATTAAGCCTCTGCAGAGTGGCCTGCCGTGCCCTCGGTCCCAAACCTCATGCTAGCTTGTGTTTTCAGACTTCCTTCCTCACACTCCTGGCAAACAATCCCTCCAGAGTAGGATTTGCAGAACCACGAGCCAGCCCAGTGACTGCCCACCGGTAGAAAACGTTTCCTTGTGGGGCTCTCCATAAAACCCAGATGAGGATCAACCTGCTCTTGCCTCGACGGCACTCAGATTTGATAGGCTGCTCTGGGCACTAATGCTCTGCCTTTCACAGCCTGATGCCAGACGTCCAGACAGGCAAGGAGACAGCTGGCCACACACCTAGCACTTCTGACACGCCATGGTCTTATGCCGTTATCTCTTCCTAACCTTGGTTTTCAGATATCTAAACCCAGATATTATATCAATTCCCCACACAGTTGGGCATCTGAATCACAAATCAGAACTCCTTCTTCCCCATGGCTGTAAGGCTTGCTCTTGGCATGGAGTCACACCTTCAGGGTGGGAGAAACCTTCATTTCCCCTGAAACCACGCCCAAACTTGAGTGCTGCCTTGGGCACAAATTCACTCTGTGACCCTCAGCATGAGCCCAATATCAAAGAAAGGCCTGTCAGGGCCTTGACCAAGAGCCCGCATATGGGGCGTGCCAAGCCCCTATACACCCAATCCTCACCAGTGTTTGAGTTTTCCAGTCTCCCCCCCGTTCCTGGGGCTCTGCTCTGGAATCACTTTCTTGGAGAGACACATGAGCCAGACAACAGGACTCCACCCTTCCCCCAAAATGACCCCAAACTCCTGTTAGCTGGGACAAATCCCCAGAGAGGGATACTTGTCCACAGTCACTGAGGCCACCCCCTACAATCTACGGCTATCCTGGACGCATCCAGAGACAAAAGCCTGAAGGAATCTCGCCGTTGATTCACAAGCCATGGAACTCACTCTCTATCTGTACATCCGGCCTGCCATACCCTCGGCGCCACTCATAAGCTGAGTTTGTGTTTTCAGACTTCTGTGCCCACAGCCTGGACCCACACACCCTCTAGGCTAGGGCATCTGGAGCCACAGCGAAAGATTGTGCCTGCCCTCTCCAAGGAAAGTGTGCCCAATCCATTGACCACAACCCTACAGGTTAGGGAAAAGCTCCAAGGCCCCTGAGTCCATCCTGATAGTGTAGGCTGCCCTGGACTAAAAGGGGCACTCTGACACCAGCTGAGCCATTATCACCACTTATACTCTCAGACAGTGTCCCCAGAGACAGAAGATTGAAATGGACAGGCCCTTATGCCCTAATATGAACCTTAGCTTTAGTTTTCATGTGTCTGTCCTCAGAGGACTGGTTTCGTATACCAGCATATTAGGTTTTTCTGAGGCTCCAAACCAAACCTCTCTCGTCTCCACATGGAGTGCTTTCTTACTGGATCTGTATCAAACCCTTCTGGTCGGAGAATTCCGCAGGGCCACAGTACAACCATCACATTCCAAGGTCTCCATGGACAGAAACCCACATTATGACGCATCCTCAGGAGAGGCCATTTCAACTCAGCCCGCTGGTTAGCTTGCCCCAGAGCCAGCAGATCAAACCTATCTTGTCGTTAATGGCCAAAGGGAATGCGAGGCATGCTGTTCAGGGATCCATCCTTTGAACCCTCCTCTTCAGTCCTTCCGTATGGTATGTACTGGAGCCATTCAACAGGACTCGACTGTCTCGCAGAAGGAAACCTTGTGGTTTGTGGCAACCTCCAAACTCAGCGTGGGATAACTTCGTTGGCCTCATGAGGCACCTGCTTCAAGGGCACAATCCAACCTCAGCCAATGTCTGATCCTCAGCCTGACTTCAGATGCATGAGATATCCTTTCAGCCTTTGCAGAGTGGGCCTGCTCCCCACCTCACCCTATGTTTTGTTTTCAGACTCTACCCTAGCACTCCTGGCCCAAAAGCCCTCATGATTGGGAATTCTGGTTCCAGAACGAAGCACTCTGCCTGCCCCCCAAAGAAAAACATTGTCTATGGCATTGCTCAGAAACCCCAAATGAAAATCAACCTGCTCAGCCCTCGGCAACACCCCAATTGCATAGGCTACCCTAAACACTATGCTCTGTCTTACATAGCCTGAGCCCAGACCTTGTGAGAGACATTGAGACAGTTGGCTTCACACCCAGCACATCGAACCTGCCATGGGTTAGGCCATTTCATCCCTTCCCATTGACCTGGGTGTCTTCCTGGAGGTATATTCTGAGGCTGTGTCAGACTATGCATTTTTTCTGGAGCTTCCTATGGAATTGGGGTGGTATTAGGGGCCTTGCAATTTTCTCTTAATCTGGTGGGTTGGGAAACTGAGACAGGCTGACATTCCTTGGGAGAGCTGGCCCAGTGCTGTTGTGTGTTCCTGGAGGCCCCATCCTGGAGGGCATATGGGTCAGGACTCTGGGTCCAAAGTCTTCAGACACAAACTCGGGTAAGAGTTAAGCTCGAGGTGATGGCAGACCCAATCTGCAGACCCTGAGCGAAGCATCTCCAGATATGAAATTCGGACGGCTGTGAGGCAGGAGCACAGTCTTTTCTGTCTGACTTGTTTGTCTATGATGGCCACGAAATGGAGGGGTGGCCTCATGGGTCCATGTGAGATTCTACCTCTCTGGGAATTCTGCTCGGCACCCAAGAGTTTGGTGTATTTCCGGGGGATGGGAGGAGCGCAGTTTTCTGAGTCAGGGATCCCGTCCAAACAGCCATTCCAGAGATGGGTCCTGGGTTCTGGAGCCTGGATCACCGCAACAAGGCTTAGGATTTGGGCCTAGGGTCCTGCTCTATGTTTTCCTGGTACAGCTCCCGAGTGTTCTTGTTGGAAATGGGTCTCATTCTGAGGGTCACAATGCCTGTTTTTGCCCAGATGCCCATGCTGAGTGGGTGTGACCTCATGGGCTATGCACTTGGCTCCCACTCTGAGGGTTGGACTGCCATCTCAACATTCAGTTTTCCTGCCATGGGGAAGGAGGGGTACTTTTTTATGCTTCAGGTTCCCCCATGTGCAGGAATTTGAGCTAAGTTCTGGGACCGGTGCCTGAATACCCAGTTCACTTTGAGATGAGGTCCTCGGGCCAAGGCAGGACCCACCTGCAGAAAATGAGGCCTGCTTTCTGGGTGGCTGTCAGGAGCTCGGGCTCGAGCTGTGTCAGACAGAACATTCGTGGAGAGTTCGGCCTATGATATTGGGGTGCTTTTGAGAGCTGTGCAACTGGATCCTCATGGGGGATATTTGCACAGACCCTTTCTTCACTTCTTCTATCTGGTGAGCAGGCAGATGGCTGCATTACGGCTCCAGAATATCCAAGTTGGAGGGTTTGCAGGCGAGGAGTGTGAGGACAGAAGTATGAAAACATAAGCTACGGTTACGCTCAGTGCCGAGCACATGTCTATTCCAATGTACAGCAGTTGTTTCGAGATCTTCAGCACCTGGGCGAGGGGAAGATGTCTGCTCACGCTGGAGTTTGTATCCATGATGGCCAACAAATGGTGGGGAGGCCTCAAGAATTCTTGGAGGTTTTTCCAAGCTGGAGCTTGTGAGCTGCTCCAAACATCAAGGTGTCCTACTAAGGGACAGCAGAAGTCTTCTTACAGGGCTCCAGGGTCCCCCATATGGAAGAATCGATAGCAATGCTCTCTGAATGGAGGCCTGGGAAGCCAATCTCGTGTTACCATTGCAGCTGAGGAACAGGGTAAGCTTGAACCAATGACACTGATTCCAAGTTCCAAGTGATTTGCGTTGATGGAAGTTCTCAGTCTAACAGGTCCCAATGCTGCTTGGTGTCCAGGGAGACCTTAGAATGTGGTGGCGGCTCTCTGACCATTGAGGATTCTCTATCCTTAGGATTAGACCCAGTACCCAGGAGCCAGGTTTCCTTCTTGTGACAGGATGTGTGCTCTTGTATGGCTCACGGACCACAGGTTGGACCATATGCTTGAATTTCCAGAACAGACCTCTAGGAAGAGAGACCTCAAAACATAAGCTAGGGTTCTGATGAGGTTTTAGGGCCATGGAAGTTTCAATCTTCGGACTAAGTGCCATTGGCCTGCATGTCATCCTGGAGGTAGGTGCTGAGGCTGTGTCAGGCTGTGCACTTTTTCCAGAGTGGCCTATGATATTGGGGTGCAGTCAGGGGCCTTGCAGTTTTCTCCTAATCTGGACATTTTGGGAAACTGAGATGGGCAGGGTTTCCTCAAGAGAGCAGGGCCAGTGATGTCATGTGTTTCTCGAGGCCCCATCCTGGAGGTCATGTGTGTCAGGACTTTGGGACCAAAGACTTTAGACACAACCTCGGATAAGAGATAGGAGTGAGGTGATGGCAGTCCGAATATGAAGACCCTGAGGGAAGCTCCTCGGGATTTGAAATTCAGGTGGCTGGGAGGGAGGAGCACAGGCTTTTCTGTCTGGATTTTGTGTCTAGGATGGCCACTAAATGGAGGGGTGACCTCATGTGTCCATGGGATATTATTCCACACTGGTGATTCTGCTTGGCACCCAAGAGTTTGATTTCTTTTTGGGGAAGAGGAAAAGACTGTATTCCATCTCTGGGATCCTGTCCAAACAGGGATTCCAGAGATGGGTTCTGGGTACAGACACTGGGAAAACTTAACCAAAGCTTCGATTTGGGATCCTGGTCCTGATCCCAAGGGGGATCTTTGGAAAGGGGTCTCATTCTGAGGGTCACAATGCCTATTTGTGCCCAGCTGCCCGTCCTGTGTAGGCATGGTCTCATGGACCATGCACCTGGTTCCCACTCAGGGTTGTACAGCCATCTCAACATTCAGTTTTCTGGCCATGGGGAAGGAGGAGCACTCTTTTGTGCTTCCGAGTCCCCTATGGGCAGGAATTTGAGCTAAGTCTGGGACAGGTACCTGAATATCCAGGTTGCTTCAAGATGATGGCCTCGGGCCAAGGTTGGACCCACCTGGAGGATATGGGACCCACTATCTGGGTGGCTGACAGGAGGTCGGGGATCAGGCGGTGTCAGATAGACAATTTATGCAGAGGTCTGTCTATTATATTGGGGTGCCACTGAGGGCCGTGCAGGAGGATCCTCATGTGGGTTTCTACGAAGACCCATAGGGCACTTCTTTCTGGTGGGCAGGCAGAAAGCTGCACTGTGGCTTCAGAATTCCCAATATGAAGGGCTTGTAGGCGAGGAGTGTGAAGACAGAAGTCTGAAAACACAAGCCACGGATAAGCTCAGTGCCGACCACAGGACCATTCCATTGTGCAGTGGTTGTTTCGAGATTTCCAGCACCTGAGTATGGGCGAGGGTCAGATGTCTGCTCACGCTGGGTTTGCATCCATGATGGTCAACGAATTGTGGGGTGGCCTCAAGAATTCTTGGAGATTTTCCCAAGCAGGACCTTGTGAGCTGCTCCAAACAGCAAGGTGTCCTACTGTGGGACAGGGGAAGTCCGCTTACAAGGCTCCAGGGTCCCCCATATAGAAAGATTCGACAGCAGAGGTCTCTGAATGGGGGCCTGGGAAGTCTTCCTTGCATGACCATTGCAGCTGAGGAACATTGCAGGCTTGATCTGCTGGTTTTTGTTCAAATTTCCAAGTGATCTAAGTTGACGGATGTTCTCAGTCTAATGAGTCACAATGCTGCTTGGTGTCCAGGGAGACCTTAGAATGTGGTGGTGAGGGTGCCTGGGTGGCTCACTGGGCTAAGCCGCTGCCTTCGGCTCAGGTCATGATCTCAGGGTCCTGGGATTGAGTCCCGCATCGGGCTCTCTGCTCAGCAGGGAGCCTGCTTCTTCCTCTCTCTCTCTCTGCCTTCCTCTATGCCTACTTGTGATCTCTCTCTGTCAAATAAATAAATAAAATCTATATAAAAAAAAGAATGTGGTTGTGGGTCTGTGGCCATGCAGGATTCTCCTACCTGAGGGTTAGACCCAGTTCCCAGGAGCCAGGTTCCCTTCTCGGGACAGGAGGGGTTCTCTTGTATGGCTCAGGGACCACATGTCGGATCATATGTTGGATTTCAAGACCAGGCCTCTGGGCACAGAGGCCTGAATATCTAGGCTAGGGTTCTTATGAGGTTGTAGGGGCATGTCATCCTCAACCTTCGGACTTAGGGACTTTGACCTGTGAGTCTTTCTGGAGGTAGATGCTCAGGCTGTGTCAGACTGTGCATTTTTTCCAGAGTGGCCTATGAAATTGGGGTGGGCTCAGGGGCCTTGCAGGCTTTTCCTAATCTGGAGGGTTTGTGCAACTGAGACGGCAGAATTTCATCCAGAGATCAGGCCCAGTGATGTAGTGTGGTTCTGTCAGCCCCATCCTGCAGGGAATGTGGTTAAGGGCTCTGGGACCAAAGTCTTCAGACACAAAATTGTGTATCAATTAGGAGGGAGGTGATGGCAGCCCCGATCTGCAGACGCTGAGGGCAGCTCCTCAGGATTTGAAATTCGTGTGGCTGGGAGGCAGGAGCAAAGGCTTTTCTGTCTGGATTGTGTCTAGGATGGCCTTGGAATGGTGGGGTGTCCTCATGTGTCCATGGAATATTCTACCTCTCTGGGGATTCTGCCCAGCACCCAAGAGTTTGGTGTCTCACTGGGAAGGAGAGAGCGTGGTTTACTGTTTCAGTGTTTCCGTCAACACAGGGATTCCAGAGATGGGTTATAGGTCCCTGTGCCTGGATAACCCTACAAAGGCTTAGTATTTGGGCCTAGAGGCTTGACTGCCTGGCTCTGTGGGGCTTTGGTTCAGCTCCCATGGAGACTTGTTGGAAATGGGTCTCAGGGTAAGGGTCACAATGCCTGTTTGTGCCCAGATGCCCATCCTGAGTGGGCATTGGCTCTTGTTCCATGCACCTGGATCCCAATATGAGGGTTGGACCACCATATCAACATTTAATTTTCCTTCTATGAGGAAGGAGGAGTACTCTTTTGTGCTTCAGATTCCCCCATGCACAGTAATTTGAGCTATGTTCTGGGACTGGTACGTGAATAACCAGGTTGGTTTGAGATGAAGGACTCAGGTCAAGGCAGGTCACACCTGCCAGATATGGGTCCCGCTATCTAGGTGGCTACCAGGAGGTCGGGGCTCGAGCTGTGTCAGACAAAGCATTAGTTCACAAGGTGGCCTATGATATTGTGGTGCTATAGAGGGCTGTGCTGGTGGAACCTTATATGGAGTTTCACGCAGACCCATAGGGCACCTCTTTTTTCTGGTGGGCAGGCAGAAGGCATTGTGGCTCCCAAATTCCCAATATGGGGGACTTGAATGCGAGGAGTGTGAGAACAGAAGGCAGAAAACACAATCTATGCTTAGTCTCAGTGCCGAGAACATGGCCGTTCCAATGTGCAGTGGTTTTTTCGAGATCTCCAGCATCTGAGTACAGGCGAGGGTCAGATGTCTGCTCATGATAGAGTTTGTATCTATCGTGGCCAACAAATGAAATATCCAGCACCTGAGTAAAGGTGGATTTCAGATGTTTACGCACACTGGAGTTTGTGTCTCTGATAACCGAATGGAGGAGTGGCATCAAGAGGCTGATGCATGTGAGATGCTCCAAACAGCAAGGTTGTTTTTTCTACTGGACAGTTAGAGTCTGGTATGTTTTCTGCAGGGCCCCCCATGTGAAAAGTATGGGTAGCAGAGCCCTTCCACATGGATGCCTGGAAAGCACACCTCCATTGACCAATGCAGCTGAAGAACATGCAGGTTCTGTACGGTGCTTCTGGGGCGAAGCACCAAGGTCTTGAGTTGACATGGAATCTCTTGAAGATGGGTTACAATGCTGGTTTTTTTTACCAGGTAGATCTTAGAATGTGTTGGTGGCTAAGGTGCCTGCAAGATTCTCCTACCCTGAGGGTTTAACACAGGTCGAAGAGCACGGTTACCTTCTGGGGACAGGAGATGTAGTGTTTTGTGGCTCAGGGACCACATGCCATATCATAAGTTCCTATTCAAGAACAGGCCTCTGAAGACAGATGCCCGACAACCTAATCTAGGGTTCCAATGAGTACCAGGGGCATGAGAGGTTCAATCTTCAGACTTAGGAAAGTTGACTTGGGTGTCTGCCAGGATGTAGGTGATCAGGGAGTTTCAGACTGCGCACTTATGTCCAGAGTAACCTCCAATATTGGGGTGGCCACAGGGGCCTTGAATGTTTCAACCAACTCTGGAGGGTTTGGTTAACTGACATGCACAATTTCCATGGGGATGGCAAGCACAGTCCTGTGGTGTGGCTCCAGAGACTCCACCCTGGAGGGCATGTGAGCCATGGTTCTGGGAGGGAAGTCTGCAAACACAAACTCGGGTTAGGTTTAGTGGCTAGGTTATCGCAGGGCAATGTGTAGACCTGGAAGGCTACTCGTCAGGAACAGTAACTGGAATGACCCGAAGGTGGAAGCACAGGCTTTTATATCTGGATTGTGTGACTAGGGTGACCTCAGAATGTAGCTGTGGCCTCATGGGTCCATGGGAGATTTTTCCTCTAAGGATACTGGCGGCTCCCAATATTTTGATGACTTTTTGAGATGGGAAGACTGCTATTTTCGATCTTAGGTGTGCCCCAAAACAGGGATTCCAGAGATGGGCTCTGGGTCTAGGCGCCTGGAAAATCCCACCAAGGGTTGGGATTTGGGCTTATGGGAAGACCAGGCCTGCAATGCAGGATCTTGGTGGTGCAACTGAGAGGGCTTGTTTGGAAGCATGCTCAGGCTGAGCATTACAATGCCTGTTTGTGCCCAGGGTGGCCCTCAGGAGTGGGCGTGGTCCCATTGTCCATTTTCTGGCTCCCACACTGAGGGATGGACACACATTCCAATGGCCAGGTTTCCAGCCATGGGAAAGGAGGAAATATCTATTGTGCTTCATGTTCCCCCATAGGCAGGGATTACAGCAAAGGTCTGGGGACAGATGCCTGAATACCAAGGATGCATAGAGATGACAGATTTGGGCCATGGCCGTTCTCACATGCTGGATATGGGCCCCGCTCTCTGGGTGGCTGACACGAGGTCTGGGCTCAGGCTGTGTCAGACACAGCACTAGTGGCCAGAGAAGTCTATATATTGGGGTTCTCTCCAGGGCCGAGTAAATTGATCCTCATGTAGGGTTTCTGGCGAGACTCACGAAGCACTTCTTTCTGTGGGGCAGGCAGAATGCTGCCTTATGGATCCAGAATTCCCTATCAAGAGGGTTTGGGGACAAATAGGGTGAGAATGCAATTGTAAACACCAGCTATGCTTAAATTGAGTGCCAAGCGGAAGTCAGTTTCAATGTGCAGCAGCTTATACGAGATATCCAGCACCTGAGTAAGGGCAGATGTCAGATATTTACTCACACTGGAGTTTGTGTCTAGGATGACGACTAATGGAGGGGTGGCTTCAGGAGGCAATGGAGGATTACCCACGCTTAAGATTGTGAGATGCTCCAAACAACAAGGTTTCCTTCTAATGGACAGGAGGAGTCTGTTTTTTTTTTCCTCCAGGGTCCCTCAAGTGGAAGTTTGCGTAGCAGAGCCCTCCCGCATGGATGACTGGAAAGCACACGTCCAATGACCATTGCAGCTGAGGAACATGACAGGTTCGTTTTGGTGGTTCTGGTGCCAAGTACCAAGGCCTTGAGTTGACTTGGAATCTCTTACAGATGTGTCCCAAAACTGGTTTGTTACAAGGGAGGTCTTAGAATGTATTGGTGGCTATGGGCCACGCTGAGGGTTTGGCACAGGTCGATGTGCACAGTTTCCATCTTGGGAGAGGAGATGTTCTGTTTTGTGGCTCAGGGTACATATGTTGTATCCTGACTTGGTATTCAAGAACAGGCCTCTGAGGATTGATGCTTGCAACCTAATCTAGAGATCCAATGATGTCCTTGGTGCCCATCAGGTTCAATTTTCTTACTAAGGACCATTGATATGGTTGTCTGACTGGATGTAGGTGATCAGGGTGTTTCAGACTATGCATTTGCATCCAGAGCCACTTCCAATATTGGGGTGGGCTCAGGGGCCTTGCAGGTTTCTCCTAACTTGGAGGCTTTGGGGAACTGTGATGGGCACAGTTTCCTTGGGGATGGCAGGCCCAGTCCTGTGGTAAGGCTTCAGAGACCACCTCCTTGAGGATATGAGAGCCATGGTTTTGGGAGGGAAGTCTGCAAACACAAATTTGGGTCAGGGATAGTGGCAAGGTGATCGCAGGTCCAATGCATAGACCTAGAATTCATCACGTCAGCAACTGTAATTAGGGTGACTGAAAGCTGGTAGCACAGGCTTTTCTATCTGGATTGTGTGTCCAGGATGGGCTCTGAATGTAGACGTGGTCTCATGGTTCAATGGGAGACTTTTCCTCTCTAAGGATCCTGGTGGATCTCCATAGATTGGTGGTTTTTCAGAGAAGAAAAGAGTGCTCTTTTCCATCTTAGGGGTGCTCCAAAACAGGGAAGAATGCTGTTTTCCAACTTAGGCTTATGCCAAAACAGGGATTCCAGAGACGGGCTCTGGGTCTGGGTGCCCGGATATCCCACCAAGTGTTAGGATTTGGGCCTAGGGGCATTCCAGGCCTGCAATGCAGGATCCTAATGGTGTAACAGAGAGGGCTTGTTTGAAAGCATGCTCAGGCTGAGGGTCATCATGCCTCTTTGTGCCCAGGGGGGCCCTCAGGAGAGGGCGTAGTCTCATTGGCCATATAGCTGGATCCCACTTTGAGGGTTGGACACCCATTGCAACAGCCAGGCATCCTGCAATGGAAAGAGGAGTTCTCTATTGTGCTTCAGGTTCCCCCATTGGCAGGGTTACAGGAAAGGTCTGTGGAAAGTTGCCTTAATACCAAGGATGTGTACAGATGACAGGCTAAGAATTCCCAGGTAACAAAACAGCATTGTTACCCATGTTCATGACATTCCATGTAAAAATAAGCCCTTAGTACTTCGCCCCAGAGCCACCAGAATGAACTTGCCATGTTCCTAAGCTGCAATGGTCAGTGGAGGTGTGGTTTCCAGGCAACCATACGGGGGTGCTCTGCTACACAAACTTTGCAATTGGCGGGGACCCTTGAGACAAAAAAACAGAATGCCCCTGTCCGGTAGAAGGAAACCTTCTGTTTGGAGCATCTCACAAGCCCCAGCGTGGGAAATCCTCCATTTCCTCTTGAAGCCACCACTCCATTTGTCAGTCATCATAGACACAAACTCCAGCATGAGCAAACATCTGACATCTGCCCTTACTCAGGTGCTGGATTTCAATTCGATCGCTGCACACTGGAACTGCCTTTAGTTTGACTGAATTAAGCCATAGCTTGGGTTTACAATTCCATCCTCAGTCTACTGGTCCACAAGCCCTATTGTGAGGGAATTCTGGAGCTACAACACAATATTCTGCCTTCCCCATAGAAAGAAAAAGGGCCTGGAGAGTCTGCCCAGAAACTCCATATGATGGTCAATCTTCTCAGTGCTAGACGGAACCCTGATTCATAGGCAGCCCTGGGCACTAGTGCTGTGTCTGACATAGCCGGAGCCAGGACCTAGTGTCAGCCACGGAGAGATCAGGGCCCATATCCAGCATGTGAGACCAGCTATGGCCCAAGTCTGTCTTCTCTTCTATTCTTGGTATTCAGGCATCTGTACCCACACCTTTGCTGAAATCCTTGCCATTGGGGGAACCTGAAGCACAATAGAGAACTCCTCCTTCCCCATGGAAGGTATTCTGACAGTTGGGATAGTTGCTCAACCCTCAAAGTGGAAGGCAGCTCCATGGCCAAGGAGACCATGTGCACTCATGATGGCTTCCCCGGGCACAAGCAGGCATTGTGACCTCAGCCTGAGCATGCTTTCAACCAAACGCTCTCAATTGCATCTCTGGGACCCCGAATTGCAGGCCTAGTACACACCTAGGCCCAAATCCTAACCCTGGTGGGATTTTACAGGGGCCCAGACACAGAGCCCATCTCTGGAATCCCTATTTTGGGGGACCCTTAAGATGGAAAACAGCACTCTTCCCTTCCCCGAGATAGTCACCAAACTCTTGGTAGCCACCAGGATCCTTGAGTGGAAAAATCTGCCATAGACCCATGAGAACACACCTGCATTCCGAGGCCATCCTGGGCATACAATCCAGATACATATCATGTGCTATCACCTTTGAGTCATCGGATTTACAGTTCCTGACGAGCTGCCTTCCAGGTCTATGCATTGGGCCTGCAATCACCTTGCCATTAACCTAAACTGAGTTTGTGTTTGCAGACTTCCTTCCTAAAACCATGGCTCACATGACCTCCAGGTTCTGGCATCTGAAGCCACACCACAAGACTGTGCATGAGATCCTCAAGGAAACTGTGCCCATCACTTTTGCCCGATACCTTTAGATTAGGAGAAACCTGCAAGGCCCCTGAGCGCAGCCAAATAATGGAGGCCGCTCTGGGCACAAATGCACAGTCTGAGACACCCTGATCCCCTCCATACAGGCAGACACCCAAGTCAATGCTCCTGAGTCAGAAGATTGAACCTGACATGCCCCGAGGACTTCATTGGCACACTAGATTAGGTTTACAGGTATCTGTCATCAGAGGCCTGCTCTGGAATATCAACTTATGATAAAATATATAGTCCCTGAGCCACAGAACAGAATATGTCCTCCCCAAAAAGGAAGCCATGCTCCTGGAATTGTGTCATACCCTTAGGGTATTTGGATCATGAATGGCCCCTTAGCAACCAGCACATTCTATGATATTCCTGGTAACAAACCATCATTGTGCCCCATCTTCATGAGACTCCATGTCAACTCAAGGTCTCGATATATTGCCCCAGAGCCACCAGAATGCACCTGCCATGTTCCTCAGCTGCAATGGTCAATAGAGGGGTGATTTCCAGGCATCCCTGTGGGGTTCTCTGCTACAAAACTTTCCACATGGAGAAACCAGAGAAAACAAACCAGACTTCTCCTGTCCGGTAGAAAGAAACTTTGCTATTTGGAGCATCTCACAAGCCCCAGCATGGGAAATCCTCCATGGCCTCTTGACGCCACCCTTCCATTTGTGGGTAATCACAGACACAAACTCCAGTGTGAGCAAACATCTGACATCCACCCTTACTTAGGTGCTGGATATTCGAAACGGCAGCTGCACACTGGAACTGCCTTTTGCTTTTCACTGAACTTAACCATAGCTTTGTATTACTATTCTATCCTCACCACACTGCTCCACAATATCTCTTGATAGGGAATTCTGGAGCCACAACGCAGTATTCTGCCTTCCACATAGAAAGAAGAAGGACCTGTTTAGTCTGCCCAGAAACTGCACATGAGGATCAATCTACTCAGACCACGAGGCAACCCTGATTAATAGATTTCCCTGACCACTAGTGCTGTGTCTGACAGAGTCTAAGCCCCGACCTCGTGTCAGCCACCCAGAGGTGAGGGCCCATATTTAGCATGAGAGATCGGCCATGGCCCTGGGCCATCATCTGTACCCATCCTTGGTATCCAGTCATCTGTCCCCCAAACTTTGCTGGAATTCCTGCCAATGGCGAACCTGAAACACAATAGAGAACACCTCCTTCCCCATGGCAGGAATATTGGCTGTTGGGATGGTTGTCCAACCCTCAGCGTGGGAGCCAGCTGCATGGCCAAGGAGACCATGCCCACTCCTGAGGGCCGACATGGGCACAGGCAGGCATGGTGATCCTCAGCCTGAGCATGTTTTCAAACAAACACTCTCAGTTGCTCCTCCAGTACCAGCATTGCAGGCCTGGTATGCCCCTAGGCCCAAATCCTAACCCTTGGTGGGATTTTCCAGGTGCCCAGACCCAGAGTCCGTCTCAGAATCCCTGTTTGGGGCACCCTTAAGATGGAAAACATCACTCTTCCCTTCCCTGAGAAAGGCACCAAACTATTGGGAGCCGCCAGGATCCTTAGAGAGAAAAAATCTCCCATGGACCCATGAAAACAAACCTGCATTCCGAGGCCATCCTGTCCACACAATCCAGAGAGAAAAGTCTTTGCTACCGCCTTCGAGTCATCCTATTTACATTTCCTGACGAGCTGCCCTCCATGTCTATGCATTGGGCCTGTGATCATCTCGACACTAACCCTAACCCCAGTTTGTGTTTGCCGACTTCTCTCCCAAAACCATGGCTTACATGCCCACCAAGATGTGGTCCCTCAAGCCACATCACAGGAAAGTTCCTGCCATCCCCAAGAAAACAGTGCCCATCAGGTTGTCCAAACCCTCCAGATTAGGAGAAACCTGCCAGGCCCCTGAACCCACCCCAATATTGGAGGTTGCTCTGGATGCAAACGTGCAGTCTGAAACACCCTGAGCACCTCCATCGAGGCAGAAAGCCAAGTCAATGGTTCTGAGTCAGATGATTGAACCTGACATGCCTCTAGGACTTCACTGGAACCCTAGATTGGGTCTTCAGACATCTGTTCTCAGAGTCCTGTTCTGGAATACCAAGTTATGATACAACATGTGGTCCCTGATTCCCACAACAGAACATCTCCTGTCTCCAGAAGGAAAATGTGCTCTTGGATCTATGTCCAACTTTCAGGGTAGATGGATCCTGCATGACCCATTAGCCCCAGCACCTTCTATGATCTCCCTGGTAACAAACCAGCATTGTGACCCAACTTCCTGAGACTTGATGCCAACTCAAGGTGTTGGTACTTTGCCCAAGAGCCATGAAACGAATCTGCCATGTTCCTCAGGTACAAAGGTCAATGGACGTGTGCTTTCTAGGCATCCAAGAGGTAGTTCTCTGCTACACAAAAATTCCACATAGGGAACCCTAGAGCAAACAAATAAGACTGCTCGTGTCAGGTTGAAGGAAACCTTGGTTGTTTGGAGCATCTCACAAGCCCCAGCCTGGGAAGTCCTCCACATTCTCTTGATGCCAACCCTCCATTTGTTAGTCATCATAGACACAAATTCCAGCATGAGCAAACATCTGACATCTGCTCTTACTCAGGTGCTGGATATTCGAATCAGTCACGCACACTGGAAATACCTTTCACTTGACACTGTATTCTTGCATAGTTTGGGTTTACAATTCCATCCTCACCCTACTGGACTGCAAGTCCTCTTGAGAGGGAATTAGGGAGACAAAACGCAACATTCTGCCTTCCCCATAGAAAGAAGAAGGGCCTGGTGAGTCTGCCCAGAAACTCCCCATGAAGATCAATCTACTTGGCCCTCGAGGGAACCCCGATTTATACTTTGCACTGGCCACTAGCGCTGTGTCTGAGAGAGCCTGAGCTTCAACCTCGTGTCAGCCACCCATAGTGTGGGGCCCTTATCCAGCATGTGGGACTGGCCATGGCCCAGTCATCTCTACCCATCCTTGGTATTCCGGCAACTATCCCAGACCTTTGCTGGAATCCCTACCAGTTGGGGAACCTGAAGCACAATTGAGAACTCCTCCTTCCCCATGGCAGGAAGCCTGGCTGTTGCTATGGGTGCCCAACCCTCAGAATTAGAACCAGGTGCATGGCCAATGAGACAACGCCCAATCATAAGGGCCGCCTGGGCCAAAGCAGGCATTGTGTCCCTCAACCTTAGCATGCATTCAAACAAATGCTCTCAGTTGTTTCTGCAGGGTCCCGCATCGCAGGCCTGGTATGCCCTTAGGACCAAATCCTAACACTTCGTGGGATTTTCCATGCCAACATAACCAGAGCCCGTCTCTGGAATCTCTGTTTTGAAGCACCCCTATGATGGAAAACAGCAATCTTCCCTCCCCTGAGAAAACTATTAGGAGCTGCCAGGATGCGTAGAGAAGAAAAATCTCCCAGGGCTCCATAAGACCACACCTTCATTCCGAGGCCATCCTGGACACACAATCCAGATACAAGAGACTGTGCTACCACCTTCGAATCACCTGGTTTACAGTTCCAGACGAGCTGCCCTAGAGACCTACGCATTGGGCCTGTGATCACCTCGCCATTAACCCTACCCCAAGTTTGTGTTTGCAGACTTCTTTCCCAAAACCATGGCTCACATGCCCTCTATGATGGGTCTCTGTAGCCACAGCACAGGAAAGATCCTGCTATCCCCAATGAAACTGTGTCAATCACAGTTGCCCAAACCCTCCAGATTAGGAGAGACCTGCAAGTCCCCTGAGCCCAGTCCAATATTGGAGGCCACTCTGGACACAAATGCACAGTGTGAAACACCCTGATCACCTCCATCCAAGAAGACACCCAAGTCAATGGTCCTGAGTCAGAAGATTGGTCCCTGAACACCACAATAGAATATCTCCTGTCCCCAGATGGAATTCGTGCTCTTCCACTTGTGTCAAGGGTCGGGGTATATGAATTATGCACAGCCCCTTAGCCCCCAGCACATTCTAAGATCTCTCTGGTAACAAACAAACAGCATTGTGATCCATCTTCATGAGATTCCATGTCACTTCAAGTCCTTGGTAATTCGCCCCAGAGCCACCAGAATGAACCTGCCATGTTCCTCACCTGATATGGTCAGTGGAGGTGTGCTTTCCAGGCATCCATGTGGGAGTGCTCTTCTACTTATTCTTTCCACATGTGGGACCCTGGAGCAAACAAACCAGACTGCCACTGACCAGTAGAAGGGAACCCTCTGTTTGGAGCATCTCAGAAGCACCAGCAGGAGAAATCCTCCATGGCCCTTGACACAACCCCTCCATTTGTCAGTCATCATAGACAAAAACTCCAGCATGAGAAAACATCTGAATTCTGCCGTTATTTAGATTCTGCACTTTCTTTTCCACCACTGCACACTAGAACTGCGTTTCACTTGACACTGAATTTATCCATAGCTTGGGTTTAGAATTCCATCCTCAGCCTCCTGGTCTGCAAGCCCTCTAGAGAGGGAATTTGGAGCCACAAGGCAACATTCTCCATTCCCACTAGAAAGAAATAGGGCCTGGTGAATCTTCCCAGAAACTCCACATGAGGTTCAATCTACTTGGCACTCGATGGAACCTTGATTTATAGGCTGTCCTGGGCACTAGTACTAGTACTAGTACTAGTACTGTGTCTGACAGAGCCTGAGCCAAGACCTAGTTTCAGGCACCCAGAGATATGAGCCCATATCCAGCATGTGAGATTGGCCAGGGCCCAAGTCCATCATCTCTACCCATCCTTGGTATTCAGGCACCTGTCCCCAGACCTTTTATGTAATCCCTACCAATGGGGTAACCTAAAGCACAATAGAGAACTCCTCCTTCCCCATGGTAGGAATCCTGGCTGTTGATATGAGTGTCCAAACCTCAAAGTGGGAGCCAGCTGCATGGCCAAGGAGACAATGCCCACTCATGAGGGCTGCCCTGGGCACAAGTAGCCATTGTAACCCTCAGCTTGATCAAGCCTTCAAAAAAATGCTCTTAGTTGCACCTCCAGGATCCTGCATTGCAGGCCTGATATGCCCTTAAGCCCAAATCCTAACACATCGTGGGATGTTCCATGTGCACCTACCCAGAGCCCGTCACTGGAATCCCTGTTTTGAGGCACCCCTAAGATGGAAAACAGCACTCTTCACTTCCCTGAGAAAGCCACCAAACTAATGGGATCCCCCAGGATCCTTGAGAAGAAGAATCTCCCATGGTCCCATGAATCCACACCTGTATTCCGAGGCCAGCGTGGATATGCTATCCAGATACAAGAGACTGTGCTACTGGCTTCGAGTCACCTGATTTACAGTTCCTGACGTGCTGCCCTCCAGATCTTTGGATTGGGACTGTGAACACCTCTCCATTAACCTTATCCCGAGTTTGTGTTTGCAGATCTCTCTCTAAAAACAATAGCTCACATGTCCTCCAGGATGGGGCCCCTAGAGTCACACCACAAGACTGTGCTTGCCATCCCCAAGGAAACTGGGCCCATCACAGTTGCCCAAACCCTCCTGATTAGGAGAAACCCGGAAGGCTCCTGAGCACATCCCAATATTGCAGGCTGCTCTGGATGCAAATGCACAGTCTGAAACACCCTGATCACCTCCATCCAGGCAGACACCCCAATCAATGGTCCTGAGTCAGATAATGGAACCTGACATGGCCCTAGGACCTCATTGGAAGAGGGATTAACTTTTCAGGCACCTGTCCTCAGAGGCCTCTTCTGGAATACCAACTTATGATACAAATTATGGCCCCTGAGCCCCAGGGTGGGAAATCCTCCATGGCCTCTTGACGCCACCTCTCCATTTGTTGGTCATCGTAGACACAAACTCCAGCCTGAGCAAACATCTGACATCCGCCCATATTCAGGCGCTGATATTGGAATCAGCTGCTGCACACTGGAACTGCCTTTCGCTTTGCAATGAATTTAAGCCTAGCTTCAGACTACAATTTCATCCTCACCCTACTGGTCTGCCATATCTCTTGATAAGGAATTCTGGAGCCACAACGCAACATTCTGCCTTCTTCATAGATAGAAGGACCTGGTGAGTCTGCCCATAAACTGCACATGAAGATCAATATACTCAGCCCAGGAGGGAACCCCTATTTATAGTTTGCCCTAGCCACTAGTGCTGTGTCTGACAGAGCCTGAGCCCCTACCTCGTGTCAGCAACCCAGATGGTGGGGCCCACATTAACCATGTGAGACCGGCCATGGCCCAGGGCTGTCATTACTACCCATCATTGGTATTCAGGCATCTGTCCCCTAGATCTTAGCTGGAATCCCTACCAATGGGGGGACCTGAAGCACAATAGAGAATTCATCCTTCGCCATGGCAGGAATCCTGGCTTTTGGATGGGTGTCCAACCCTAGGAATGGGAACTGGCTGCATGGCTGAGTAGACATCGCCCAATCCTGATGGCCTCCGGGGCACAAGCAGGCATTGGGACCCTCAGCTTGACCATACTTTCAAACAAACGCTCTCAGTTGCACCTCCAGGATCCCGCATTGCAGGCCTGGTATGGCCCTAGGCCTAAATATTAACCCTTGGTGGGATTTTCCAAGCACTTAGACCCAGAGCTCATCTCTGGAATGCCTGTTTTGGGGCACGCTTAAGCTGGAAAACAGTACTCATCCCTTCCCGGAGAAATCCAACAAACTATTGAGAACCGCCAGGATCCTTGAGAGGAGAAATCTCCCATGGACCCTTGAGACAACACCTGCAATAAAGGCCATTCTGGAAATTAAATACAGATACAATTACCTGTGCTACCACCTTTGAGTTACGTGATTTACAGTTCCAGACTTGCTGCCCTCCTGGTCTATGGATTGGGACTATGATCACCTTGCCACTAACCCTAACCTAAGTTTGTGTTTGCAGACTTCTCTCTCAAAATCATGGCGCACATGTCCTCCAGGATGGGGTCTCTGGAGTCACACCACAGGACAGTTCCTGCAATCCCCAAGGAAACTACCCATCACAGTTGTCCAAAAACCCCATATAAGGAGAAACCTACAAGGAACCTGAGCCAACCCTAGTATTGGATGCCACTCTGGACACAAATGCACAGTCTGAAACACCCTCATCACCTGCATCCAGTCAGACACCAGAGTCAATGATCCTGATTCAGAAGATTGAATGACATTCCCCTAGGGCCTCATTCAAACCCTTTATTAGGTTTTCAGGCTTCTGTCCTCAGAGACCTGTTCTGGATTACCAATTTATGATACAACATATGGCCGCTGAGCCCCACAACAGAATATCTCCTGCCCCCAGAAGCAATCCAGGCCCTTGGGCCTGTGTCAAATCCTCAGGCTAGATGAATCCTGCATGGCCCATTAACCACCAGCACATTCTAAGATCTCCCTGGTAACAAACCAACATTTTGACCCATCTTCATGAGGTTCCATGTCCAATCCAGTCTTTATTTCTTCGCCTCAAAGCCACCAGATGCCATGTTCCTTCGCTGTCATGGTCAATGAAGGTGTGCTTTCCAGTCACCCATGTGGGAGATCTATGTTATCCGATCTTTCGACATGGGGAACCATGGAGGAAACAAATCAGACTGCCCCTGTCTGGTAGAAGGAAACCTTGCTGTTTGGAGCATCTCAAAAACACCAGATTGGGAAATCCTCCATAACCTCTTGACGCCACCCCTCCATTTTTGTGTCATCATAGACACAAACTCCAGCATGAGCAAATATCTGACATCCACCCTCACTCAAGTGCTGAATATTGGATTCAAACAAAGCACACTGGAAATTTCTTTCGCTTGATACAGAATGTAACCATAGCTTAGGTTTACAATTCCATCCTAAGCCTCCTGGTCCACAAGCCCTCTTGATAGTGAATTCTAGAGCCACAAAACAGCATTCTGCCTTCCCCTTACAAACAAGAAGGGCCTGGTGAGTCTGCCCAGAAACCATACATGAGGATCAATCTGCTCGGCACTCGAGGGAACCCCAATTTATAGGCTGCCCAGGGCACTAGTGCTGTGTCTGACAGAGCCTGAGCCAAGACCTAGTGTCAGCCATCCAGTGATCGGGGCCCATATCCACGATTTGATACTGGCCATGGCCCATGTCCATCATCTTTACCCATCCTTGGTATTCAGGCCTCTGTCCCCAGACCTTTGCTGGAATCCCCGCTAATGGGGGAACCTGAAGCACTATAGAGAACTCCTCTTTCCCCATGGCAGGATTCTGGCTGTTGGGATGGTTGTCCAACCCTCAAAGTGGGAGCCAGCTGCATGGCCAATGTGACCACGCCCACTCATGAGGGCCACCTGGGCATAAGCAAGTATTGTGACCCTCAGCCTGAGAATGATTTCAAACAAGACCTCTCAGTTGCACCTCCAGGATCCTGCATGCAGGCCTGGTAAGCCACTAGGCCCAAATCCTAACACTTGGTGGGATTTTCCAGGGGACCAAACCCAGAGTCCGTTTCTGGAATCCATATTTTGGGTCACCCCTAACATGAAAAACAGCACTCTTCCCTTCCCCGAAAAAGCCACCAACTATTGGGAGCCACCAGGATCCTTAGAGAGGAAAAATCTCCCATGGACCCATGAGGCCACAACTGCATTCTGAGGCCATCCTGCACACAATACAGAGAAAAAAGCCTGTGATTCTGCCTTTGAGTCACCCGACTAACAGTTCCTGAAGAGCTGCCATCCATGTCTATGCATTGGGCCTGTGATAACCTTGCCACTAACCCTAACCCAAGTTTGTGTTTTCAGACTTCCCTCCCAAAACCATGGCTCACATGCCCTCCAGTTTGTGATAACTGGAGCCACACCACGGGATTGTACCTGTCTTCCCAAAGGAAACTGTGATTGTCACTATTAAACAAACCCTCTAGATTAGGAGAAACCTGCAAGTCCCCTAAGCCCAGCCCAATATTGGAGGCCACTCTGGATGCAAATGCACAGTCTGACACACCATATCATCTACATCCAGGCTGATATCCAAGTCAATGGTCCTCAGACAGAAGATTGAACCTGACATGCTCCTAGGATTCACTGGAACACTAGAATAGGTTTTCAGGTATCTGTACTCAGAAGGCTGTTCTGCATATCAATGTATGATACAATATGGTCACTGAGCCACACAAAAGAACATCTGTCCTTAGAAGAAAGCTGTGCTCTGGACCTGTGTCAAACACTCTGGGTAGATGAATCCTTCAAGGCCCCCTGGCAACCAGCACATTCTATGATCTCCCTGACAAAAATACCAGCATTGTGACCCATCTTCATGAGACTCCATGACAACTCCAGCCCTTGGTACTTCGGCCCAGAGCCACCAGAATGAAACTGCCATGTTCCTCTGCTGCCATGGTCAATGTAGGTGTACTTTCCAGGCATCCAGCGGGAGTGCTCTGATACCAACTTTCCACATGGGGAACCCTGGAGGAAACAAACCAGACTCCCCTGTACGGTAAAAGGAATCTTTTCTGTATGGAGTATCTCAAGCCTGAGGGTGGGTAATCCTCCATGGCCTCTTGAGGCCACCCATCCATTTGTTGGTCATCATAGACACTAACTCCAGCGTGAGCAATCAACTGACATCTGCACTTACTCAAGTGCTGGATATTTGAATCAGCTGCTACACACTGGAATTGCCTTATGCTTGGCACTGAATTTAAAAGTATCTTGGCGGGACGCCTGGGTGGCTCAGTTGGTTAAACAGCTGCCTTCGGCTCAGGTCATGATCCCAGCGTCCTGGGATCGAGTCCCACATCAGGCTCCTTGCTCCGCAGGGAGCCTGCTTCTCCATCTGACTCTGCCTTCCTCTCTGTCTGCCTGTGCTTGCTCTCGCTCGCTCTCTGACAAATAAATAAAATCTTGAAAAAAAAAAGTAGCTTGGGTTTGCAATTCCATCCTCACCCTGGTGTTCAGTAAGCTCTCTTGATAGGGAATTCTGAAGCCACAACACAGCATTCTGCCTTCCCCATAGCAAGAAAAAACAGCCTGGAGAGACTGCCCAGAAACCTTACATGAGGATAAATCTACTCGACCCTCGAGTGAACCCCATTTATAGGTTTACCTGGCCACTAGCGCTGAGTCTGACATAACCTTGTCTCTGACCTCGTGTCAGGACCCAGAGACTGGGCTCCAACTCCAGAATGTGAGACCAGCCATGTCCCAGGGCTGTCATCTCTACCCATTTTGATTCAGGCATCTGTCCCCAGACATTTGCTGAAATCCCTGCCAATGGGGGAACCAGAAGCACAATAGGGAAATCCTCCTTCCCCATGGCAGGAATGATGGCTCTTGGGATGGGTTTCCAGACCTCAGAGTGGTAGCCAGCTGAATGGCCAATGATAACCCGCCCACTCATGAGGGCCGCCCTGGACACAAGCAGGCATTGTGACCCCCAACATGAGCATGCTTTCAAACAAACACTCTCAGTTGCATTCCAGAATCCAAATTTGCAGGCCTGATATTCCCCTAAGCACAAATCCTAACACCTGGTGGGATTTTTCAGGGGACCAGAAACACAGCCTGTCTCTGGAATCCCTGTTTTGGGACACCCATAAGATGGAAAATAGCACTCTCCCCTTCGCCAAGAAAGCCACCATAGTATAGGGAGCCGCTAGGATCCTTGAGAGGAAAAATCTCCCATGGATCCATGAGACCACACCTGCATTCCGAGGCCATCCTGGACACAAAAGCCAGATACACAAGCCTGTGCTACCACCTTCAAGGCAACTAATTTATAGTTCCAGACGAGCTGCCCTCCAGGTCTATGCATTGGGCCTGCGATCACCTCACCGCTAACCTTAACCCGAGTTGGTGCTTACAGACTTCTATCCCGAAACCATGGCTCATATTTCCTCTAGGATGGGGTCTCTGGAGCCACACCAAAGGACTGTGCCTGCCATCCCCAAGGAAAATGTGTCCGTCACATTTGCCTAAAACTTCGAGATAAGGAGAAACCTGCAAGGCCCCTGAGCCCACCCCAATACTGGAGGCCCCTCTGGACACAAATGTGCATTCTGAAATACGCTGATCACCTGAATCCAGTCAGATACCCAAGTCAGTGTTTCTCAGTCAGAAGATTGAACCTGACATGCTCCTATGACCTCATTGTAACCCCTGATTAGGTTTTCAGGCATTTGTAATCAGAGACCTGTTCTGGAGTACCAACTTAAGATACAACATATGGTCCCTGATCCCCACAACAGAACATCTCCTTTCTCTAGATGGAAGCCGTGCTCTTGGAACTGTGTCAAACCCTCAGGGTAGATGAATCCTACTTGGCCCGTAGCCACCAGCAGAATCTAAGATCTCACTGGTAACAAGCCAGCATTGTGAGCCATCTTCATGAGATTCCATGTCAACTACAGGCCTTGGTACTTCACCCCAGAGCCTTCAGAAAGAACCTGCCATGTTCCTCAGCTGCAATGTTCAGTGGAAGTGTGCTTTCCAGGCATCCATGTGGGAGTGCTCTGCTACCCAAACTTTCCACATGGGGGACTCTCGAGCAAACAAATCTGACTGCCCTGTCCTGTAGAAGGAAACCTGGCTGTTTGGAGCATCTCACAAGCTCAAGTGTGGGAAATCCTCTATGACCTCTTTTCAACTCCTCTCCATTTGTCGGTCATTATAGACACAAACTCCAGCTTGAGCAAACATCTGACGTCTGCGCTTACTCAGGTGCTGGATATTCGAATCAGCCGCTGCACACTGGAAATGCCATTCGCTTGTCACTGAATTTATTCATAGCTTGGGTTTACAATTCCATCCTCACCCTACTGGTCCACAAGCCCTCATGATAGGGAATTCTGCAGCCACAACACAGCATTCTGCCTTCCCAATAGAAAGAAGAAGGGCCTGGTGAGTCTGCCCAGAAACTCCACATTATGATCAATCTACTTGTCCCTTGAGGGAACCCTGAATTATAGACAGCCCTGGCCCCTAGTGTTGTGTCTGACAGAGCCTAAGCCCCGACCTCGTGTCAGCCACCTAGAAGGCGGGGCCCATATCCCGCATGTTAGACTGGCCACGGAACAGAGCCGTCATCTTTACCCATCCTTGGTATTCAGGCATGTGTCCCCAGACCTTTCCTGGAATCCCTACCAATGAGGGAACCTGAATCACAATAGAGAAATCCTCATTCCCCATGGCAGGATTCCTGTAAGTTCGGAAGGGTGTCCAACACTCAGAGTGTTAGCCTACTGAATGGCCATTGAGACCACCCCCATTCCTGAGGGCCACCCTATGCAAAAGCTTGCATAGTGACCCTCAGCCTGAGCATGCTTTCAAACAAACGCTCTCAGTTGTATCTCCAGGACTTGCATTGGAGGCCTGGTAAGCCCCTATGCCCAAATCATAACCCTTGGTGGGTATTTCCAGGTGCCCAGAGCCAGAGCACTTCTCTGCAATCCCTGTTATGGGACACCCTGAATATGGAAAACAGAACTCTTTCCTCTCTGAGAAAGCCACCACATTATAAGGAGCCGCCAGGATACTTGAGAGGAAATATCACCCATGGACACCTGAGACCACACCGGCATTCTTAGTCCATCGTGGATACACAATCCAGATAAAAAAGCCTGTGCTACCTCCTTTGAGGCATGCGATTTACATTTCACACGGAGCTTCCCTCCAGGAGTATGCATTGGGCCTACAATCACTTCGCCACTAAACCTAACCCGCATTTGTGTTTGCAGACTTCCCTCCCAAAACCATGGCTCTCATGCCCTCCAGCATGGGGTCTCTGGAGCCACACCACAGGACTGTGCCCACCATTGCCAAGGAAACTGTGCCCATCAAATTGCCCTATCTTTCCAGATTAGGAGAAACCTGCAAGGCCCCTGAGCCCACCCCAATACTGGTTTCCACTCTGTACACAAATGCACAGTCTGGAACACCCTGATCACCTACATCTAGGCAGACATTGAAGTCAATGATACTGAGTCAGAGGATTGAACCTGACATTCCGTTAGGATTTTATTGGAACCCTAGATTAAATTTTCAGGCATCTATCCTCAGAGGCCTGTTCTGCAATACCAAATTATGATACATTTGGTCCGTTAGCCCCACATCAGAACATCTCTGGTCCGAGAAGGAAACCGTGCCCTTTGACCAGTGTCAAACCCTCAGGGTAGATGAATCCTACATGGTCCCTTAGCCACCAGCACACTGTAAGGTCTCCATGGTAACAAACCTGCATTCTGACCCATCTTCATGAGACTTCATGTCAACTCCAGGCCTTGGTAATTCGCCCAAGAGCCACCAGAACGAATTGGCCATGTTTCTCAGCTGCAATTTTAATGGAGGTGTGCTTTTCAGGCATCCACGTGGGAGTGCTCTGCTTCCCAAACTTTCCACATGGGGGACCCTGGAGCAAATAAACCAGACTCCACCTGTGTGGTAGAAGGAAACTTTGCTGTTTAAAGCATCTCACAAGCCCCAGCATGTGAAATCCTCCATGGCCTCTTGACGCCACCCCTCCATTCATCGGTCATCATAGACATAAACTCCAGCATGAGGAAATGTCTGACTTTCACCTTTACTCAGGTGCTGGATATCTGGAATCAGACACTGCACAATGGAACTGCCTTTTGCTTGGCACTGAATTGAACCTTAGCTTGAGTTTACAATTCCATCCTCACCCTACTGGTCCCCAAGCCCGCTTGATAGGGAATTCTGGGGCCACAGCACAGCTTTTTGCCTTCCCCTTAGAAAGAAGAAGGGCATGGTGATTCTGCCCAGAAACTCTGCATGAGGATCAATCTGCTCAGCCCTTGAGGGATCCCTGATTCATACTCAGCCCTGACCACTAGTTCTGTTTCTGACAGAGCCTGAGTGCTCAATTCATGTCAGCTACTCAGAGAGTCAGGCATGTGAGACTGGCCATGTCTCAGGTCCCTCATCTCTACCCATCCTTGGTATTCAGGCATCTGTCCCCAGACATTTGCTAGAATACCTGCTAATTGGGGAACCTGAGGCACAATAGAGAATTCTTCCTTTTCCATGGCAGGAATCCTGGTAGTTGGGATGGGTGTCCTACATTAAAGTGGTAGCCAGCTGCATGGCCAAGGAGACAACTCCCACTCATAAGGGCTGCCCTAATCACATCAGGCATTGTGACACTCAGACTAGCATGCTTTCAAACAAACGCTCTCAGTTGTACCTCCAAGTCACACATTGTAGGCCTGGTACTCCCCTAGGCCCAAATCCTAATCCTGGTGGGATTTTCCAAGCACCCAGACTCACAGCCCTTCTCTGGAATCCCTTTTTGGGGAACATCTAAGATTGAAAACAGCACTCTTCCATTCAAACGAGAAAGCCACCATACTATTGGGAGCTTCCAGGATCCGTAGAGAGGAAAATACTCTCATGGAAACATTAGAACACACCTGCATTCCAAGGCTATCATGGACACACAATCCAGATACAAAAGCCAGTGCTAGTGCCTTCGAGGTACGTGATTTACAATTCCTGACGATCTGCCCTCCAGGTCTATGCATTGGGCCTACGATCACCTCGCAACTCAACCTAATCCGAGGTTGTGATTGCAGACTTCTCTCCCAAAACCATGGCTTACATGCCCTCCACGATGGAGTCTCTGGAGCCACACCACAGGACTGTGCCTGCCACCCCCAAAAAACCGTGCCCACAAATTTTCCTAAACCTTCAAGATTAGGAGAAACCTGCAAGGCCCCAGAGCCCACCCCAATATTGGAGGCCACTCTGTACACAAAGGCACAGTCAGAAACACCCTGATTGCCTACATATAGGCAGACACCGAAGTCAATGGTCCTGAGTCTGATGATTGAACCTGAAATTCCCCTTGGACTTCATTGGAACCCTAGATGAAGTTTTTAGGCATCTGTCCTCAGAGGCCTGTTCTGGAATTCCAACTTATGATACAACATTTGGTCCGTGAGCCCCACAACAGAACATCTCCGATACCCAGAAAAAAACCGTGTTCTTCGACCGGTGTCAAACCATCAGGATAGACTAATCATACATGGCCCCTTAGCCACCAGCACATAGTAAGATTTCCGTGGTAACAAAACTGCATTGTGACCCAACTTCATTAGAATCCAGGCCTTGGTACTTTGCCCTAGAGCAACCAGAAAGAACCTGCCATGTTCCTTAGGTGCAATGGTCAATGTAGGTGTGCTTTCCAGTATCCACGTGCGAGTACTATGCTACCCAAACTTTGCACATGGGGGAACCTGGTGTAAACAAACCAGACCTCCCCTGTCCAGTAGAAGGAAACCTTATGTTTGGATCAACTCACAGGCCTCAGCGTGTAAACTGCTCCATGGCCTCTTGATGCCACCACTCCATTGGTCGGTCATCATAGACACAAACTCCAGTCTAAGCAAACATCTGACATGCACCCTTATCCCGGTGCTGGATGTCTTGAATAAACCACTGCACATTGGATCTGCCTTCCTCTTGGCACTGAATTGAACCATAGCTTGTGTTTACAATTCCATCCTCACCTGACTGGTACCTAAGCCCTCTTGATAGGGAAATCTGGGGCCACAACGCAGCATTCTGCCTTCCCCATCGAATGAAGAAATGCCTGGTGAGTCTGCCCTGAAAACCCACATGAGGATCAATCAGGTCGGCCCTCGAGTCAACACCGATTTATAGGCTACCATGGCCACTAGTGCTGTGTCTGACAGAGCCTGAGCTCGACTGAGTTTCAGCCACTAGAGAGCAGGCCCCATATCTAGCATTTGGGATTGCCATGGCCCAAGTATGTCATCTCTACCCATCCTTGATATTCAGGCACCTGTCCCCAGACCATGGCAGGGATCCCTGCCAATTAGGGAACTTGAAGCACAATAGAGAACTCTTCTTTCCCCATGGCAATAAACCTGGCTTTTGGGATGGGTGTTCTACCCTCAAAGGGGGAGCCAGTTACAACATCAATGACACCACACACACTCCTGAGGACTACCCTTGGCACAAACAGGCATTGTGACCCTCACCCTGAGCATGCTTTCAAAAAATCCCTCTCAGATTCACCACAATGATCCCTCATTTCAGGCCTGGTATGCCTGTAGGTTCAAATCATAAAACTTGGTGGGATTTTCGAGGTGCCCAGACCCAGAGACCATCTCTGGAATTTTTGTTTTGGTGCACCCTTCAGATGGAAAACAGCACTCATCCCTTCCCCAAAAATGTCACCAAATTATGAGGAGCCACCAGGATCCATAGAGAGGCAATGTCTCCCATGGACCCATGAGAACACACCTGCATTCCGAGGCCATCCTGGACACACAATCCGGAGAGAAAAGCATGTGCTACTGCCTTCTATTCACCCTAATTACAGTTCCAGATGAGCTGCTCTCAAGGTATATGCATTGGGCCTGTGATCACCTCGCCACTCACCCTAATTCAAATTTGTGTTTGCAGACTTATCTACCAAAACCATGGAACACATGCCCTCCAGGATGGGGTCTCTGGATCCACACTGCAGGACTGTCCCTGCCATCCACAAGGAAACTGTTTCCATCACAGTTGCCCAAACTGTCTAGATTAGGAGAAACCTACAAAGCCTCTGGGCCTACACCAATTTCGGCGGCCGCTCTGAACACAAATGCACAGTCTGAAATACCCTGATCCCCTACATCCAGGAACACAGCCAAGTCAATGGTCCTGAGTCAGAATAATGAACCTAACATGCCCCTAGGACGTCATTGGAACCATTGATTCGGTTTTCAGACATGTGTCCTCAGAGGCCTGTTCTAGAATGCGAACTTATGATACAACATGTGGTGGCTGGGCCACACAACAGAACATCTCCTGTCCCCAGAAGGAAACCGTGCCCTACAATCTGTGCAAAATCCCAGAGTAGTAGATTCCTGCACAACTACTAAACCACCAGCACATTCTAAGATCTACCTGGTAACAAACCAGCTGTGTGGCCCATCTGCAAGAGATTCCATGTCAAATCAAGGACTTGGTGCTTTGCTACAGAGACACCAGAATAAAGCTGCCATGTTCTTCAGTTGCAATGGTCAATGAAGTTGAACATTCCAGGCATCCATGCGGTAGAGCTCTGCTACCCAAACTTTCCACATGGGGGACCCTGGAGCAAATAAACCACACTCCACCTGTCCAGTAGAACGAAACCTTGCTATTTGGAGCAGCTCATGAGTCTCAACGTGAAAATCCCTCCATGGCTTCTTGACGGCACCCCTCCATTTGTCAGTCATCATAGACACAAACTCCAGTGTGAGCAAATCCCTGTTTTGGGGCACCCATAAGGTGGAAAACATCACTCTCCCCTTCCCCAAAAAAGCCACCAAACTATGGAGAGCCACCAGGATCCATAGAGAGGAAAAGACTCCCATGGATCCATGAGACCACACCTGCATTCCAAGGCCATCCTGGACACACAATCCAGAGAGAAAAGCCTGTGCTACTGCCTTCCAGCCTCCCTAATTATAGTTCATGACGAGCTTCCCTCCAGGTCTACGCATTGGGCCTGTGATCACCTCGCCACTCACCCTAATTTGTATTTGTGTTTGCAGACTTCTCTCCCAAAACCATGGCTCACATGCCCACCAGAATGTGATCTCTGGAGCCACACCACAGAACTCTGGCTGCCAACCCCAAGGACACTGTGCATATCAGATTTGCCCAAACCTTCCAGATTAGGAGAAACCTGTGTGGCCCCTGAGCCCACACCAATATTGCCGGCCACTCGGGATGGAAATGCGCAGTCTGAAACACCCTTATCATCTACATCCAGGGAAATAGCCAAGTCAATGATCGTGAGATAGACGATTGAACCTAAAATGCCCCTAGGCTCTCAATGGAACCCCATTAGGTTTTTAGGCATCTGTCCTCAGGGGCCTGTTCTGAAATACCAATCTATGACACATCATGTGGTCTCTGAGCCACACGACAGAACATCCCCTGTCCCCAGAAGAATACCATGCTCTTCGACCTGTGCCAAACCCTCAGGGTAGGAGAATCCTGCATGGCACCTTAGCAACCAGCACATTCTAAGTTCTCCCTGGTAACAAACAAGCATTGTGACCCATCTGCAAGAGATCCCATGTCAACTCAAGGCCTTGGCACTTTGTCCCAGAGCCACCAGAACGAATCTGCCATGTTCCTCAGCTGCAATTGTCAATGGAGGTGTGCTTTCCTGGCATCCATGCCGGAGAGCTCTTCTTCACAAACTTTCCACATGGGGAAACCTAGAGTAAACAAACCAGACTTCACCTACACTGTACAAAGAAATGTTACTTTTTGCAGCAGTTCACAGGCCTCAGCATGTGAACTCCTCCATGGCCTCTTTATACCACCCCTCCACTTGTCGGTCATCATAGACAAAAACTCTAGTGTGAGCAAGCATCTGACATCCACCCTTATTCCAGTGCTGGATGTCTCGAGTAAACTGCTACAAATTGGAACTGCCTTCTGCTTGGCACTGAATTGAACCATAGCTTTTGTTTACAATTCCACCCAAAACTGACTGGTTCCCAAGCTCTCGTGATTGGGAAACCTGGAGCCACAACACAGCATTCTGCCTTCCCTATTGAATGAACAAATGCCTGGGAATCTTCCCAAGAAACTCCACCTGAGGATCAATCTGCTCCGCCCTCGAATCTACTCTGATATAAAGGCTGCCATGGCCACTAGCGCTGTGTCTGACAGAGCCTGAGCCCCGACCGAGTTTTAGGCCTCATATCTAGCATTTGGGATTGCTATGGCCCAAGTACGTCATCTCCACCCATCCTTGGTATTCAGGCACCTATCTCGAGACCTTGCTGGAAACCCTGCCAATGGGGCAACCTGAAGCACAGAGGAACCTGACAGAAGAGAACTCATCCTTCCTCATGGCAGGACATTTGGCTGTTGGGTTGGGTGTCCAACTCTCTAAGAGGGAGCCAGATATATGACCAATGAGACCACTCCCACTCCTGAGGGCCGCCATGGGAGCAAACAGGCATTGTGAGACTCAGCCTGAGCAAGCTTTCAAACAATCCCTCTCAGTTGCACCATCATGATCCTGCATTGCAGGCCTCATACACCCCTAGGTGCAAATCCTAACCCTTGGTGGGAAGTCCCAGATGCCCAGAAACAGAGCCTGTATCTGGAATCCCTGTTTTGGGGCACCCATAAGATGGAAAACAACACTCTTCCCTTCCCCAAAAAAGCCACCAAACTATGAGCTGCACAGATCCATAGAGAGGAAAAGTTTCCCATGGACCCATGAGACTATACCTGCATTCCAAGGCCATCCTGGACACACAATATAGAGAGAAAAGCCTGTGCTACTGCCTTCCAGTCACCCTAATTAATCCTGACAAGCTGCACTCCAGGTCTACTCATTGGGCCTGTGATCACCTTTCCACTAACCATAACCCACATTTGTGTTTGCAGACTTCTCTCCCAAAACCATGGCTCATATGCCCTCCAGGACAGGGTCTCTGGATCCACAACACATGACTGGGCCTGCCATCCCCAAGGAAACTGTGCCCGTCAAACCTGCCCAAACCTTCCAGTTTAGGAGAAACACGCAAGAGCCCTGAGCCCGACCCAATATTGTCGGCAGCACTGGACACAAATGCCAGTCTGAAACGCCCTGATCACCTACATCCAAGCAGACAGCCATTTCAATGTTCCTGGGTCAGAAGATTGTACCTGACATGCTCCTAGGACGTCATTGGAACACTAGATTAGGTTTTCAGGCATCTGTCCTCAGGGTCCTGTTCTGAAATACCAACTTAGGATACAACATGTGGTCCCTGAGCCACACAATAGAATATCTCCTGTCCCCAGTAGGAAACCATGCCCTTCGACCTGTGCCAAACCCTCAAGATTGGAGAATCCTGCACAGCACCTTAGACACCAGCACAAACTCTAGTTTGTGCGTTGACCCATACCAAAAGCTTTCCATCTGCTGGACAGTCGAGTCCTGTTGAATGGCTCCAGGATGTCCCATACGGAAAGACTGGAGAGCAGGATTCGAAGGATGGATGCCTGTACAGCATACCTCACATTCCCATTGGCTCTTTGTGACAAGACATGTTTGAACTACTGGCTCTGGGGCGAGCTAACTAGGGGGCTGAATTGAAATGGACTCTCCTGCGGATGGGTCATAATGTGGGTTTGTGTGCATGGAGACCTTGGAATATGTTGGCAGCTCAGGGGCCATGAAGTATTCGCCTAACCGAAGGGTGTAATATTGCTCCAATTAAAAAGAGATCCCTATGTGGAGATGAGACAGGTTCTCTTTGGTGCCTCAGAAAAGCCCCAGATACTGGTCTTCAAACCAGTTCTCTGAGTAGAGACACCTGGAAACCAAAGCTAGGGTTCAGATTAGAGCCTAGATGCCTGTCCGTTTCAATCTTCTGTCTCTGGGGACACTGTCTGAGTATCTAAGTGAAGATAGTTGCTCAGCTGGTGTCAGAGTGCCCCTCTTAGTCCATGGCCGAGGCATGGCCTTGGAGACCTTATTGGATTCTCCTAATCTCTAGGGTTGTGGCCAATGGATTGGGTACAGTTTTCTTGGAGAGGACTGGCACAGTCCTTCAGTGTGTCTCCATAGGCCCTAGCCTGGAGGGTGTGTGGGTCCGGGCTGTGGGTACAGAAGTCTGAAAACACAAACTCGGCTTGGGTGTGGAGCCGAGAGCATGGCAGGATGGACCCACAGACCGTGAGAGGAGATCCTCAGCTTATGAAAGAAGGGCAAATGGGAGGCAGTCACGCAAGCTTTTGTCTTTGGATGTTTTGTCTCCCATAGCCGTGGAATGTAGGGGTGACCTCAGGGGCTATGGAAGAGTCTCCCTCTCTGAGGAGTTGGTCCAGCTCTTAAGATTTTGGGGACATTTTGTGGGAAGGGTGGAGTCCTGCTGTCTGGCTCAGGTGTTCTTCCAGGAGAGGGACTCCAGATCACAGTCCTGGGTTCGAGCAAATGGAATACTCGAGCTCTTGTGAAGATTGGGATCATAGGGGCTTGGCAAGCCCCATATGCGGGCTCTTGGTCCAGGCCCTGAGAGACCTTACTTCGACATGGGGCCCATGCTGATGGTCCCAATGCGAGTTTGTACCCAAGGAGGCACTCAAGTTTAGGCTTGGCCTCAGGGGCCATGAAGGTTTCTCCTACACTGAAGGTATGACTCCATGCCAACAGCAAGCTTTCCAGCCATGGGGAAGGAGAAGATCTGATTTGTGCTTCAGTTACCCACGTTTGCCAGGATTTGATATAATATCTAGGGTCAGATGTCTGAAAACCCAGGTTAGGAAGAGATGACGGCATAAGGCCATGGCCTGTCTGATGTGCTTAGTGTGCAGCCAGCTGTTTCCTTGTCTGTCGGGACGTCAGGCTGTGTCAGACAGAGCATTACTGACCAGGGTAGCCTTTCCAGTTAGGGTGCGGTCGAGGCCAGAGCAGGTTGGTTCTCATTTGTGGTTTCTGGAGAGCCCCATAGGGCAACGTTTTTCTTCTGGTGGGCAGGCAGAAAACTGTGTTGTGGTTCTGGAATTCCCAGTCTGGAGGGCTTGTTTGCCTGGAGTGTGAAGAGGGAAGTCTGAAAACACAAGCTAGCGTTAGGTTTGGGGCCGAGGGCATGGCAGGCCCACTCTGCAGAGACTGAATCGAGATCTCCTGCATCTGAGGTCAGGGCGAGTATCAGATGTTGCCTCAGGTTGGAGTTTGTGTCCATTATGGCCCCTTCCTGAAGGGGGTGGGGGCGTCATGAGGCCAGGGAGGTTTCCCAACGCTGGGAGTTATGAGCTGCCCCAAACATCAAGGTTTCCTCTGTAGGACAGTCGAGTACTATGAGATGGTTCTAGGATGACCCCTACAGAAAGACTCGAGAGAAGGGGTCTAAGCATGAATGTCTGCAAATGCCACCTCACATTCCCACTGGCTGCTTGGGGCAAGGAAGGCTCAATCTGCAGGCTCTTGGGCGGGTTTCTCAGAGGGCTGAGTAGAAATGGACTCTCCTGAGGATGAGTCATACTGTGGGTTGGTGGCCATGGAGACCTTGGAATGTGGCGGGGGCTCAGGGACTCTGCAGGTTTCTCCAAACCGAAGGGTTTGACACAGCTCCAACAATGAAGCTTCCCATGTGGAGACGATAGTTGTTCTGTTTGGTGTCTCAGGAAAGCCCCAGATGCTGGTCTTCAAACCCAGGCCTCTGAGGAGTGACACCTGGAAACCAAAGCAAGAGTTCAGATTAGGGCCCAGGGGCCTGTCTGGTTCAATCTACTGTCTCTGCCGACATCTGTCTGTGTTTCTGCATGGAGGTAGTTGCTCAGCTTGTGTCAGGATGCCTTTGTCCAGAGAGGCTTATAGTAGTGGGATGTCCTCGGGGGCCTTGAGGTTTCTCCTATTCTGTGGGGTTATGGGCAATGGAATGGGCATAGTCTCCTTGGAGAGAGCAGGACAGTCCTGTGGTGTGGCTCCAGAGGCCCCAGCCTGGCGGCTGTGTGGGCCAGGGCTGTGGGGACAGACATCCAAAAACACAAACTCGGCTGAGGTTTGGGGCTGAGGTTATGGCAGGAGTGATCTACAGTCCGTGAGGGGAGCTCATTGTGATTAGAAAGTAAGGCGAGTGAGAGGCGGTCGTTCAGGCTTATGTCTCTGGATGTTATATTCATGATGGTCATTTAATGTAAGCATGGTCTCATGGGCCATGGAAGTCTCCCTCTCTGGTGATTTGTCCGGCTCCCAAGAGATTGGGGTCATTTTGTGGGAAGGGAGGAGTCCTGTTTTCTGCCTCATGTGTCCCCACAATAGAGGGACTCTAGAGCAGAGCACTGGGTACATACAACTGGAATACCCACCCTCTGGTTAGGCCTGGGGTCCATTGGGCATGGCAAGCCCATATGCAGATTCTTGGTCCAGCCACTGAGAGACGTTACTTGAATAGTGGACTCATGCTGAGGGTCACAATGTGTGTTTGTGCCCAAGGTGGTCCTCAATATTGGGCGGGACCTCATTGAGCTTGCAGGTTTCTCCTACAGTGAACCTTGGACATGCCAACCTCAGGGTTTCTTGCCATGGGGAAGGAGGAGTTTTGATTTCTGCATCACGTTCACCTCTGGGCACTAATTAGAGATAAGGTCTAGGTTCTGAAGCCTGAAAACCGAGGTTTGGAAGAGATGACGACCTAAGGCCATGGCGGGTCCGATGTGTTCAGTTTGGGGCCAGCTTTCTAGGTGTCGTTCAGGAGGTCTGAACTCAGGCTGTGCCAGACAGGGCATTCGTGCCCAGATACGCTGTATAATTGGGGTACAGTTGAGTGGCATGCAGAAGATAATTATTTGGGGTTTCTCCGTAGCCCCATAAGGCAAAGTCTTTCTTCTGGAGGGCAGGCAGAGTGCTGCATTCTGGCTCTGGAACTGCCAAACTGGAGGCCTTGCGGCCAGGAATGCAAGGATGTAAGTCTGAGAACTGAAGCTTTGCTTTGGTTTCAGGGCGAGGAAATGGCAGGCACACTCTGCAGAGCTGAATTTAGATTTCATGCATCTGAGGTCAGGGCGAGGTTCATATATTGGCTCAGGTTGGAGTTTCTGTCCATGATGGCCCCTTCATGAAGGGGGGTCATCACACCGCCATTGGTGTTTTCCCATGATGGCAGTAGTGAGATGCTCCAAACCACAAGGATTTTCTGCGGGTCAGTTGAAACCTGTTGGATGGCTCCAGGACATCCCATATGGAACAATTGCAGAGCAGGGTTCTAAGGATGGATGCCTGGGCATCCGGCCTTGCATTCCAATTGTTTCCTAGCGAAACAGCACGTTTGATTGCTGCCTATGATGTAGCAGCCGAGGGGGCTGAGTTGAAATGCATTCTCCTGAGGATCGGTCATAATGTGGGATTGTGTCCATGGAGACCTTGGAATGGGGCAGTGGCACCAGGGCTCTGAAGGATGCTCCTAACCAGAGGTTTTGACACAGCTCCAAGAAGCATTTTTCCCATGGGGAAACAAGATTTGTTCTCATTGGTGCTTCAGTAACCCCCAATATGCTGGTATTGGAAACCAGAACTCTGAGGAGAGATGCCTGGAAACCAAGGCAATGGATCTGATTAGGGCCTGGGGCCTCTCTGGTTTAATCTTCTTCTCTCGGTTCATCTGTCTATGGGATTGAGTGGAGGTAGTTCCTCAGCTGGTGTCAGATTGCCCCTATTTGTCCTGGGCAGTCTACACTATTGGGATGGCCACTTAGACTTTGGAGGTTTCTCCTAATTTGCAAGTTTGTGGCCAATGAAATGGGCAGAATTCCTTTGGGGAGGGAAGGCACAATCCTGAGGTGTGGCTCTAGGGGCTCAAGCATGGAGGGTGTGTGGGTCAGAGCTGTGGGGACAGAAGTCTGAAAACAGAAACTCGTCTTAGGTTTGGGGACATAGGTATGGGAGGCCCGATCTACAGACCTTGAGCAGAACTCTTCAGGATATGAACAAAGAGTGAGTGTGAGGCACTTGCTCAGGCTTTTGACTCTGGATTTTGTGTCACTGATGGCCGTGGAATGTAGGGGCGTCCTCATGGACCATGGGTGAGACTTCCTCTATGGGGATTTGGATGATCCCAATATTTTGGGGTCATTCCGTGGGATGGGAGGAGTCCATTCTGTTTTTTTTTTTTTTTTTTTTTTTTTTTTTACCTCAGGTGTGCCACTAAAGAGGGATTCCAGAGCAGAACCCTGGGAAGGGGCGACTGGACAACCCGAACTCTGTATAAGATTGGGGGCCTAAGGGCATGGCAATCCCCATATGGGGTACCTTGGTCCAGCCACTGAGAGGTCTTACTTTAGTACAGTGCTCACACTGAGGGTCACAATGCATGTTTGTGCCCAATGTAGGCATCAAGCATGGGCGGGGACTCATGGGCCATGCTTGATTCTCCTACACTGAACTTTGGACAACATACGAACCACAAGGTTTCTTTCCATGGGGAAGGAGGAATTCTGATTTCTGCATCATGTTCACCCCTGGGCAGTGACTGGAGATAAGATCTAAGTTCTGAATCCAGAAAATCGAGGTTGGGATGAGATGATAACCTAAGGTCATGGAGGGTCCGATGTGCTCAGTGTGCGGTCAGCTTTCTGGGTGTTGTTCAGGAGGTATGGATTCAGGCTGTGTCAGACAGTGCATTAGTGCCCAGGTTAGAATGTATAATTTGGGTACAGTTGAGTTCCATGTAGGTTCATCCTCATTTATTGTGTCAGGGAAGCTCACTGGGGCAACATTTTTCTTCTGGTGGGCAGGCAGAGTGCAGCATTGTGGGTCCAGAATTGCCAAACTTGAGGGCGTCGGGACCAGGAGTGTGAGGACGTAAGTCTGAGATCATAAGCTAGACTTAAGTTTCAGGGCGAGGGCACGGCAGGCACCCTCTGCAGATCCGAATCAAAATCTCATTCATCTGAAGTCAGGACGAGGATCAGACTTAGGCGCAGGATGGAGTTTCTGTCCATGATGGCCCCTTCATCAAAGGGGTGGAATCTCGAGGCCATGGAGGTTTTCCCACGTTGGGAGTTGTGGGATGCTCCAATCTGCAAGGATTCCTTCTGCGGAAAAATTGAGAACTGTTGGATGGCTCCAGGACATCCCATATGGAATGACTCCAGAGCCGGGTTCTAAGGATGGATGCCTGAGCAGACTGCCTCTTACACCAATTGTCTCCCTGCCACAAGAAGGTACGATCTGATGGCTATGCAGGAGCAATCGTGGGAGCTGAGTTGAAATGGACTCTCCTGAAGATGGGTCTTAATGTGTGTTTGTGTCCATGAGGACGTTGGAATGGGGTGGTGGCCCCAGGGCTCTAAAGGATTCTAACCGGAGATTTTGAAACAACTCGAAAGAGCAAGTTTTCTATGTGGAGACAAGATTTGTTCTAATTGGTGCCTCAGGAAACCCACATATGCTGGTATTAGAACCAGGCCTCTGAGGAGAGATACATAGAAACCACAGCAATGCATCCAATTAGGTCCTAGGAGCCTCTCTGGTTCAATCTTCTTCTCTGTCGACATCTGTCTATTTTATGAAATGGAGGTAGTTGCTCAGCTGGTGTCAGACCGCTCCTGTTTGTCCGGGTGGCCTACACTATATGGATGGCCTCGGGGACTTTGGAGGTTTCTCCTTAATTGTATGATTATGGACAATGGCATGGGCAGAATTCCTGTGGAGTGGGCAGGCACAGACCTGATGTGTGGCTCCAAGGGCCCAGCCTTGAGGGTGTGTGGGCAAGGACTGTGGGGACAGATGTCTGAAAACACAAACTCAGCTTAGCTTTGGGGACGTAGGTATGGCAGGTCCGATTTACAGACTATGAGGAGAACTTTTTAAGATATGAATAAAGGGTGAAAGTGTGACACTTGTCAGGCTTTTGCCCCTGGATTTTGTGTCAATGATGGCTGTGGAATGTCGAGGAGTCCTCATGGGCCATGGAAGAGTCTTTCTCTCTGTGGATTTGGCCAGATCCCAATTGTTTTGGGTTAATCTGTGGGATATAGTTTTGTTAACTAAGGTGTCCCACCAAAAGAGGGATTCCAGAGCAGAACCCTGGACAACAAGAAATCTAACTAAAAATACGGGCCTAGGGGCATGGCAAGCCCAATATGCCTTCTAATGGTCCAGCCACTGAGAGGCCTTCATTGAGGACAGAACTCATGCTGAGGGTCACAATGCGTGTTTATGCCCTCGTGGTACTCAAGCATGGGTGGGGACTCATGGTGCATGCTTGTTTCTCCTACACTGAATGATAGTCAACATGTCAACCACATGAGTTCTTGCCATGGGGAAGTATTAATTCTGATTTCTGCATGTCATTCACCCCTGGGCAGTGATTGGAGATAAGGTCTAGGTTGTGAAGTCTGAAAACCGAGGTTGGGAAGAGATGACGACCTAAGACCATGTTGGGTCCGATATGCTCAGCGTGGAGCCAGCTGTCTGGGTGTTGGTCGGGAGGTCCAAGCTTGGGCTGTGTCAGACAGGGCATTAGTGCCCAGGGTAGATTGTATAATTGGGGTACAACTGAGTGCCGTGCAGGTTGATCTTTATTTGGTATTTCTGGTTAGCCCCAAGGGCAAAGTTTTTCTTCTGGAGAACAGGCAGAGTGCTGCATTGTGGCTCCGGAATTTCCAAAGTGGATGCCTTGTGGACGGGGAGTGTGAGGACGGAAGTCTGAGAACACATGTTAGGCGTAGGTTCTGGGCGAGGGCACGGCAGGCACCCTCTGCAGATCTGAATCGGGATATCATGAATCTGAAGTCAGGGCGAGGTTCAAACCTAGGCTTAGGTTTGAATTTCTGTCCATTCTGGCCACTTTATGAAGGGGACAGCATCTCCAGTCCATGGAGGTTTACCCACAATGGAAGTTGTGAGATGCTCCAAACAACAAAGATTCCTTCTGATCAACAATTGAGACCTTTTTTATCACTCCAGTACATACCATACAGAATGACACCAGAGCAGGGATCTAAGGATGGATGCATGGGAAGCCCGCCTCACATTGCAGTTGTCTCCTAGCAAATAGACAGGTTTGATATGCTGGCTCTGTCAGAGCAACCAAGGGGGCTGAGTTGAAATGGACTCTCCTGAGGATGGATGCTAATGTGGGTTTGTGTCCATGGAGACCTTGGAATGGGGCGTTGGTGCATGGGCCCTGAAGGATTCTCCTAACCGGAGGTTTTGAGACATCTCCAAAGGACAAGTTTCCCATGTGGAGACGAGATTTGTTCTAATTCGTGCCTCAGGAAACCCCCATATACTGTTATTGGAATATAGGCCTCTGAAGAGAGATAACTGGAAACCAAAGCAATGGCTCCGTTTAGAGCCTAGGGGCCTGTCCGTTTGAATCTTCTTCTCTGTGTACATCCATCTAAGGTATTAGTGGAGTTAGATGCTCAGCTGGTGTCAGATGGCCCTTGTTTGTCCCAGGCGGCCTACACTATTGTGAAGGCCTTGGGGACTTTGGAGGTTTCTCCTAATTTTATGATTATGGACAATGGAATGGGCAGAATTCCCGTGGAGAGGGAAGGCACAGTTTTGATGTGGCTCCAGGGGCCCCAGCCTGCAGGGTGTGTGCCTCAGGACTGTGGAGACAGAAGTCTAAAACACAAACTCAGTTTAGGTTTAGGGACGTAGGTATGGCAGGCCCGATCTACAGACCGTGAGGAGAATTCTTCCAGATATGAAGAAAGAGAGATTGTGAGGCACTTGTTCAGGCTTTTGTTTCTGGATTTTGTGTCAACGATGGGCGTGGAATGTCAGGGAGGCCTCATGGGCCATGGACGAGTCTTCCGCTCTGTGGATTTGGCCCGATTCCAATTGTTTTGGGTCAAACTGTGGGATGGGAGGAGTCCTTTCAGTTTTGTTACCTCAGGTGTCCCACCAAAAGAGGGATTCCAAAGCTGAGCCCTGGGGAGGGGAGACTGGACAACCAGAAATCTGGTTAAAAATTGGGGCCTAGGGGCATGACAAGCCCAATATGCTGTCTTTTGGTCCAGCCACTGAGAGGCCTTACTTGAGAACTGGGCTCACGTTGAGGGTCAGAATGCATGTTTGTGAACGACTTGGTCCTCAAGCATCTGCAGGGCCTCATGGGCCACACTGGTTTCAACTACATTTTACGTTGGACAACATGCCAACCACAAGGTTTCTTGCCATGGGGAAGGAGTTCTGATTCCTGCATCATGTTCAACCCTGGGTGGTGACTGGAGATAAGGTTTAGGTTCTGAAGCCTGAAAACCGAGGTTGGAAAGAGATGATGACCTAAGGCCATGGCGGGTCTGATGTGCTCAGTGTGTGGCTAGCTGGGTGGGTGCGAGCCAGGAGGTTCAGTCTCAGGCTGTGCCAGAAAGGGCAGTAGTGCCCAGGGCAGCCTGTATAATTGGGGTCCAGTCAAGTGGCATGCAGGTTGATCCTCATTTGGGGAATCTGGGTAGCCCCAGAGGGCAATGTTTTTCTTCCAGAAAGCAGGCAGAGTGCTGCCTTGTAGTTCTGGAATTGCCAAACTGGAGGGCTTGTGGGCCAGGAATGTGAGGATGGAAGTTGAGAACACAAACTAGACTTACGTTTCTGGGCAAGGGCACGGCAGACACACTCTGCAGAGATGAATCAAGATGTCCTGCATCTGAAGTCAGGGCGAGGATCAGACGATCGCTCAGGTTGGAGCTTCTGTCCCTGATGGCCCCTTCATGAAGCACAGGGGGCGGGATCACGAGGCCATGGAGGTTTGCCCTCGATGGGAGTTGTGAGATGCTCCAAACAGTAAAGATTCTTCTGCGGGACTATTGAGACCTGTTGGTTGGCTCCAGGACTTCCCATACAGCATAATTCTGAGAATGGTTCTAAGTATGGATGTCTGGGAAGCCTGCCTCTCATTCCAATCATCTCCTAGCGACAAGACGGGTTAGATGTGCTGGATCAGGGGGAGCAACTGAGGGGGCTGAGTTGAAATGGACTCTCCTGTGGATGGGTCCTAATGTGGGTGTGTCTCCATGGAGACCTTGGAATGAGGCGCTGGCACCGGGAACCTGAAATGTCCTTCTAACCAGAGGCTTTGAGAGAGCTCCAACATGCAAGTTTCCCATGTGTAGACGAGATTTGTTCTGATGGGTGCCTCAGGAGAAGCACTCAGCTGGTATTGGAAACCAGGCTTTTGAGGAGACATGCCTGTAAACCAAAGCTATGGATCCCATTATGGCCTGGGGTCCTGTCTGGTCAATCTTCTTCTCTGGGGACATCCATCTATGGTATGAGTGGAGGTAGATGCTCAGCTGGTGTCAGACGGCCCTTTTTTGTCCCGGACAACCTACACCATTGGTATGGCCTCAGGGAATTTGGAGGTTTCTCCTAATTTGTACGGTTTTGGATAATGGAATGGGCAGAATTCCCATGGATTGGTTAGGCCCAGTCCTAATGTGTGGTTCCAGGGGCCCAGCCTGGAGGGTGTGTGGCCCAGGACTTTGAGGACAGAACTCAAAAAACACAAACTCAGCTTAGGTTTGGGAACATAGGTATGGCACGGCCGAACTACAAATCATGAGAAGAACTCTTCAGGATATGAAGAAAGAGCGAGTCTGAGGCGCTTAGTTAGGCTTTTGTCTCTGGATTTTGTATCAGCGATGGCCGTGGAATGTCGGGGAGGCCTCATGGGCCATGGACGAATCTTCCTCTCTGTGGATTTGGCCCTATCCCAATTCTTTTTCGTGAATCTGTGGGATGGGAAGACTCCTTTAGGGTTTGTTACCTGAGGTGTCCCACCAAAAGAGGAATTCCAAAGCAGAGCCCTGCGCAAGAGTGAAGGGACAACCCGAAATATGGTTAAAAATTAGGGTCTAGGGGCATGGCAAGCCCAATATGCTGTTTCTTCATGCAGCCACTGAGAGGCCTTGCCTGAGGACCGGGCTCAGGCTGAGGGTCACAATGTGTGTTTGAGACCAATGTGGCCCTCAAGCATGGGCTGGGTCTCATGTGCCACACTGGTTTCAACTACACTGAAAGTTGGACAACATGCCAACAACGAGGTTTCATGCCAAGGAAACGAGTTCGGATTTCTGCAACATTTTCAAACCTGGGCAGTGATTGGAGATAAGGTCAAGGTTCTGAAGCCTGAAAACCGAGGTTGGGTAGAGATGACGACCTAAGGCCATGGCGGGTCCGATGTGCTCAGTGTGCGGCCAGCTGTCTGGGTGGGGCCAGGAGTTCCAGGCTCAGGCTGTGTCAGAATGGGCAATTGTGCCCACTTCAGCCTATATATTTGGTGTACAGCCAAATGGCGTGCAGGTTGATCCTCATTTGGGGTTTCTGGGTAGCCCCAGAGGGCAATGTTCTTCTTCCAGGGAGCAGGCAGAGTGCCGCATTGTACTTCTGGATTGCCAAACTGGAGGGCTTGTGGGCCAGTAGTCTGAGGACTGAAGTCTGAGAACACAAGCTAGGCTTAGTTTTTATGGGTGAGGACATGGCAGGCACAATCTACAGATCTGAATCGAGATCTCGTGCATCTGAAGTCAGGGTGAGGATCAGACGATCTTCAGGTTGGACTTTCTGTCCCTGATGGCCCCTTCATGAAGGGGGGGAATCACGAGGCCATGGGGGTTTTCGCACGATGGGAGTTGTGAGAAGCTCCAAACTACAAAGATTCTTCTCCAGGACAATTGAGACCTGTTAGTTGGCGCCAGGCCAAGGATTCCAAGCATGGTTCTGAGGATCGATGGCTAGGTACCCCACCTGGCATTCCAATTTTCTCCTAGCTACAAGAAACGGTAGATCTGCTGGATCTGGGGGAGCAACTGAGAAGGCTGAGTTGAAATTGACTCTCCTGTGGATGTGTCCTAATATGTTTTTGTGTCTATGGAGACCTTGGAATGAAGCGGTGGCACTGGGTCCCTGATGGGTTCTTCTAAACAGAGACTTTGACACAGCTCCACCGTGCAAGTTTCCCATATGTAGATGAGATTTGTTCTGATGGGTGAGTCAAGAAACAGCCATATGCTGGTATTGAAATCCAGGCCTCTGAGGAGACATGCCTGGAAACCATAGCAATAGATCCGATTAGTGCCTAGTGGTCTGCTCATTCCTTTTTTCCTCTGGGGACATCAGTCTATGGGTCTGAGTGCAGGAAGGTGCTCTGATGTGCTCAGATTGCTCCTGTTTGTCCTGGGAAGCCACCACTATTGGGATGGCCTCAGGAACTTTGGAGGTTTATCCTATTAGTAGGATTGTGGCCATTGGAATGGGTACACACAATTCCCTTGGAGAGGGCAAGTACAGTCCTCAGGTTTGGCTCCAAGGGCCTGAGCCTTTGGGGTGTGTAGGCCAGGGCTGTTTGGACAGTTGTCTGAAAACACAAACGCGGCTTATGTTTCGGGTCATAGGTATGGCAGGACTGATCTACAGACCATGAGGAGAACTCTTCAGGATATGAAAAAAGGGCGAGCGTGAGGCTCGTGCTCAAGTTTTTGTCTCTGGATATCGTGTCACTCATGGTCGTGAAATTTCCGGGTGACTTCATGGGAAATGGACGAGTCTTACTCTCTGGGGTTTTGCCTCGTCCCAAGAGTTTTGGGTCATTCTGGGGATGGAAGAAGTCCGTTTTGTTGTTGTTGTTGATTTGCTTTGTTTTGTTTTTTAACCTCAGGTGTCTCACCAAATGAGGTATTCCAGAGTAGAGCCCTGGGGAGGGCCGACCGGACAACCAGAAATCTGGTTAAAAATTGTGGCCTAGGGACATGTCAAGCTCATTATGACATCTAATGGTCGAGCCACTGAGAGGACTTACTAGAGCACAGGACTCACGCTGAGGGTCACAATGCGTGTTTATGCCCTCTTCGCACTCAAGAATTGGGTGGGCCTGCGGGTGAATGCTGGTTTCTCCTACACTGAACGTTGGACAACATGCCAACCACAAGGTTTCTTGCCATGGGTAAGGACGAGTTCTGATTTCTACATCACAAGCACCCCTGGGCAGTGGTTGGAGATAAGGTCTAGGTTCTGAAGCCTGAAAAACCGCAGTTGGGAAGAGATGATGACCTTAGGCCATGGCGGTTCTGATGTGCTCAGTGTGCGGTCAGCTGTCTGGGTGTTGGTCAGGAGGTCCGAGCTCAGGTTGTTCAGACAGTGCATTAGTGCCCAGGTTAGACTATATACATTGGGTACAGTCGAATGCCATGTAGATTTATCCTCATATAAGGTGCCTGGGCAGCTCACTAGGCCAAATTTTCTTTCTAGAGGGCATGCAGAGTGCTGCATTGTGGGTCTGGAATTGCGAAACTTCTGGGCTTCGGGGCCTGGAGTGTGAGGACGGAAGTCTGAGGACACAAGCTAGACTTGGGTTTCAGGGCCAGGGCACGGCACGTACCCCTGTAGATCTGAACCTATATCTCATGCATCTGAAGTCAGGGCGAGGATCAGACGTTGGCTCAGGTTGGAGTTTCTGTGCATGACGGCCCCTTCATGAAGGGAGCGGAATCTCGAGGCCATGGAGGTTTTCCCACGTTGGGAGTTGTGGGATGCCCCCTTCAAGGATTCCTTCTGCGGGACAATTGAGACCTGTTGGGCAGCTCCAGGACATCCCATATGGAATGACTCCAGGGCACCGTTCGAGGATGGATGCCTGGGAAGCCCGCCTCGCATTCCAATTGTCTCCTGGCAACAAGACAGTTTAGATCTGATGGCTCTGCGGGAGAAACCGGGGTGGCTGACTTGAAATGGACTTTCCTGAGGATGGGTCCTAATGTGTGTTTGTGTCCATGAGGGCCTTAAAATGGGGCGGTGGCACCGGGACCCTGAAGTATTCTCCTAAGCTTTTGACATAGCTCGATGCACAAGATTCCTTGTGGAGACGAGATTTGTTTTGATGGGTGCCTCAGGAAAACCTCGATGCTGGTATTGGAATCCAGGCTTTTGAGGAGACATGCCTGTAATCCAAAGCAATGTATCCGATTATGGCCTAGGGTCCTGTCTGGTTCAATCTTCTTCTCAGGGGACATCCATCTATGGTATGAGTGGAGGTAGATGCTCAGCTGGTATCAGACCGCCCTTGTTTGTCCCGGGCGACCTGCACTATTGGGATGGCCTCAGGGATTTGTAGGGTTCTCCAAATTTTACTGTTTTGGACAGTGGCTTCAGCAGAATTCCCATGGATTGGGTAGGCACAGTCCTAATGTGTGACTCCAGGGGCCCCAGCCTGGAGGGTGTGTGGCCCTGGACTTTGAGGACAGAAGTCTGAAAACACAAACTCAGCTTAGGTTTAGGGACGTAGGTATGGCAGGCCCGATCTATAAACCATGAGAAGAACTCTTCCGGATATGAAGAAAGAGCGAGACTGAGGCGCTTGCTCAGGCTTTTGTCTCTGGATTTTGTATCAGAGATGGCCGTGGAATGTCGGGGAGGCCTCTTGGGCCATGGACGAATCTTCCTCTCTGTGGATTTGGCCCGATCCCAATTGTTTTTCGTCAATCTGTGGAATGGGAGGACTCCTTTCAGGTTTGTTACCTCAGGTGTCCCGCCAAAAGAGGAATTCCAAAGAAGAGCCCTGGGGAAAAGTGAAGGGAGAACCCGAACTATAGGTAAAATTTGGGGCCTAGGGGCATGGCAAGCCCAATATGCTATCTCTTCATCCAGCCACTGAGAGGCCTTATTGAGGACTGGGATCAGGGTGAGGGTCACAATGTGTGGTTTTGACCAATGTGGCCCGCAAACATGAGCAGGGCCTCATGGGCCACACTGGTTTCAACTACACTGAACGTTGGACAACGTGCCAACCACAAGGGTTCTTGCCATGGGTAAGGAGGAGTTCTGATTTCTGCATCACACTCACCCATGGGCAGTGATTAGAGATAAGGTCTCGGTTCTGAAGCCTGAAAACTGAGGTAGGGAAGAGATGATGACCTAAGGCCATGGCGGGTTTTATGTGCTCAGTGTGCGGTCAGCTGTCTGGGTGTTGGTCAGGAGGTCCGAGCTCAGGTTGTGTTAGACAGTGCATTAGTGCCCAGGTTAGACTATATACTTTGGGTACAGTCGAGTGACATGTAGATTTATCCTCATATAAGTTGTCTGGGCAGCTCATTAGGCAAAATTTGTTTTCTAGAGGGCAGGCAGAGTGCTTAATTGTCGGTCCGGAATTTTAAACATGAGGGATTCGTGTCAAGGAGTGTGAGGACGGAAGTCTGAGAACACAAGCTAGACTTGGGTTTCAGGGCGAGGACACGGCAGGTACCACTGTAGATCTGAACCTATATCTCATGCATCTGAAGTCAGGGCGAGGATCAGACATTGGCTCAGGTTGGAGTTTCTGTGCATGACGGACCCTTCATGAAGGGAGCGGAATCTCTAGGCCATGGAGGTTTTCCCACGTTGGGAGTTGTGGGATGCCCCCTTCAAGGATTCCTTCTGCGGGACAATTGAGACCTGTTGGGCAGCTTCAGGACATCCCATATGGAATGACTCCAGGGCACTGTTCGAGGTTGGATGCCTGGGAAGCCGGCCTCGCATTCCAATTGTCTCCCAGCAACAAGACCGTTTAGATCTGATGGCTCTGCGAGAGAAACCGGGGTGGCTGACTTGAAATGGACTTTCCTGAGGATGGGTCCTAATGTGTGTTTGTGTCCATGAGGGCCTTAAAATGGTCTCGGTGGCACCGAGACCCTGAAGTATTCTCCTAAGCTTTTGACATAGCTCGATGCACAACGTTCCTTGTGGATACGAGATTTGTTTTGATGGGTGCCTCAGGAAAACCTCAATGCTGGTATTGGAATCCAGGCTTTTGAGGAGACATGCCTGTAATCCAAAGCAATGTATCCGATTATGGCCTAGGGTCCTGTCTGGTTCAATCTTCTTCTCAGGGGACATCCATCTATGGTATGAGTGGAGGTAGATGCTCAGCTGGTATCAGACCGCCCTTGTTTGTCCCGGGCGACCTGCACTATTGGGATGGCCTCAGGGATTTGTAGGATTCTCCAAATTTTACTGTTTTGGACAATGGCATCGGCAGAATTCCCATGGATTGGGTAGGCACAGTCCTAATGTGTGATTCCAGGGGCCCGAGCCTGGAGGGTGTGTGGCCCAGGACTTTGAGGACAGAAGTCTGAAAACACAAAATCAGCTTAGGTTTGGGGACGTAGGTATGGCAGGCCCGATCTATAAACCATGAGAAGAACTCTTCCGGTTATGAAGAAAGAGCGAGTCTGAGGCGCTTGCTCAGGCTTTTGTCTCTGGATTTTGTATCAGAGATGGCCGTGGAATGTCGGGGAGGCCTCATGGGCCATGGACGAATCTTCCTCTCCGTGGATTTGGCACGATCCCAATTGTTTTTCGTCAATCTGTGGAATGGGAGGACTCCTTTCAGGTTTGTTACCTCAGGTGTCCCGCCAAAAGAGGAATTCCAAAGAAGAGCCCTGGGTAAAAGTGAAGGGAGAACCCGAACTATGGGTAAAATTTGGGGCCTAGGGGCATGGCAAACCCAATATGCTATCTCTTCATCCAGCCACTGAGAGGCCTTATTGAGGACTGGGATCATGGTGAGGGTCACAATGTGTGGTTTTGACCAATGTGGCCCGCAAACATGAGCGGGGCCTCATGGGCCACACTGGTTTCAACTACACTGAACGTTGGACAACATGCGAACCACATGGTTTCTTGCCACGGGAAAGGAGTTGTGATTTCTGCATCACTTTCAAGCCTGGGCAGTGATTGGAGATAAGGTCTAGGTTCTGAAAATTGACAACCGAGGTTGGGAAGAGATGACGACCTAAGACCATGGCGGGTCCGATGTGCTCAGTGAGCGGCCAGCTTTCTGTGTGGGGCCAGATAATCCAGGCTCAGGCTGTGTCAAAAAGGGCAATAGGGCCCAGGTCAGCCTATATATTTGGGGTACAGTCGTATGGCGTGCAGGTTGATCCTCATTTGGAGTTTCTGGGTAGCCCCAGAGGGCAATGTTTTTCTTCCTGAGGGCAGGAAGAGTGCTCCATTATAGTTCTGGTTTTCAAACTGGAGGCTTGTGGGCCAGTAGTCTGAGGAAGGATATCTGAGAACAAGCTAGGCTTAGGTTTCTGGGTGAGGACAAGGCAGGAACAATCTACAGACTTGAATCGAGATCTCGTGCTTATGATGTCAGGGCGAGGATCAGAAGATCGCTCAGTTTGGTGTTTCTGTCCCTGATGGCCCTTCATGAAGGGGCGGGGTGGTCACGAGGCCGTGGGGGTTTTCCCACGATGTTAGTTGTGAGATTCTCCAAACTGCAAAGATTCTTCTGCAGGACAATTGAGACCTGTTTGTTGGCTCCAGGGCAACGATTCCGAGCAGGGTTCTAAGGATGGATGGCTGGGTAGCCCACCTCGCATTCCAATTGTGTCCTAGCAACAAGACAGGTTAGATCTGCTGGATCTGGGGGAACAACCCAGGAGGCTGAGTTGAAATGGACTCTCCTGTGGATGGGTCCTATGTCTGTTTGTGTCTATGGAGACCTTGGAATGTAGCGGTGGCACTGGGGTCCTGAAGGGTTTTTCCAAACAGAGGCTTTGACACAGCTCCAACGTGCAAGTTTCCCATATGTAGATGAGATGTTTTCTGATGGGTGAGTCAAGAAACAGCCATACGCTTGTATTGGAATCCAGGCCTCTGAGGAGAGATGACTGGATACCACAGCAATGGATCCGTTTAGTGCCTAGGGGCCTGTTCGTTCCTTTTTACCTCTGGGGTCATCAGTCTATGCGTCTAAGTGCAGGTAGGTGCTCAGATGAGCTCAGATTGCCCCTGTTTGTCCTGGGAAGCCACCACTGTTGGGATGGCCTCCGGCAGTTTGGAGGTTTATCCTAGTAGAAGGGTTGTGGCCATTGGAATGGGCACTTACAATTCCCTTGGAGAGGGCAAGTACAGTCCTCAGGTTTGGCTCCAGGGGCCTGAGCCTGTAGGGTGTGTAGGCCAGAGCTGTTTGGACAGTTGTCTGAAAACACAAACGCGGCTTATGTTTCGGGTCATAGGTATGGCAGGACTGATCTACAGACCATGAGGAGAACTCTTCAGGATATGAAAAAAGGGCGAGTGTGAGGCTCGTGCTCAAGGTTTTGTCTCTGGATATCGTGTCACTCATGGTCGTGAAATTTCCGGGTGACTTCATGGGAAATGGACGAGTCTTACTCTCTGAAGTTTTGCCCTGTCCCAAGATTTTTGGGTCATTCTGGGGATGGAAGAAGTCCGTTTTGTTGTTGTTGTTGATTTGCTTTGTTTTGTTTTTTAACCTCAGGTGTTTCACCAAATGAGGTATTCCAGAGTAGAGCCCTGGGGAGGGCCGACCGGACAACCAAAAATCTGGTTAAAAATTGTGGCCTAGGGACATGTCAAGCCCAATATGACATCTAATGGTCGAGCCACTTAGAGGACTTACTAGAGCACAGGACTCACGCTGAGGGTCACAATGCGTGTTTATGCCCTCTTCGCACTCAAGAATTGGCGGGGCCTGCGGGTGAATGCTGGTTTCTCCTACACTGAACGTTGGACAACATGCCAACCACAAGGTTTCTTGCCATGGGTAAGGACGAGTTCTGATTTCTACATCACAGTCACCCCTGGGCAGTGGTTGGAGATAAGGTCTAGGTTCTGAAGCCTGAAAAACCGCAGTTGGGAAGAGATGATGACCTAAGGCCATGGCGGTTCTGATGTGCTCAGTGTGCGGTCAGCTGTCTGGGTGTTGGTCAGGAGGTCCGAGCTCAGGTTGTGTCAGACAGTGCATTAGTGCCCAGGTTAGACTATATACTTTGGGTACAGTCGAATGCCATGTAGATTTATCCTCATATAAGGTGCCTGGGCAGCTCATTAGGCCAAATTTTTTTTCTAGAGGGCAGGCAGAGTGCTGCATTGTGGGTCTGGAATTGCGAAACTTCCGAGCTTCGGGGCCTGGAGTGTGAGGACGGAAGTCTGAGGACACAAGCTAGACTTGGGTTTCAGGGCCAGGGCACGGCAGGTACCCCTGTAGATCTGAACCTATATCTCATGCATCTGAAGTCAGGGCGAGGATCAGACGTTGGCTCAGGTTGGAGTTTCTGTGCATGACGGCCCCTTCATGAAGGGAGCGGAATCTCGAGGCCATGGAGGTTTTCCCACGTTGGGAGTTGTGGGATGCCCCCTTCAAGGATTCCTTCTGCGGGACAATTGAGACTTGTTGGGCAGCTCCAGGACATCCCATATGGAATGACTCCAGGGCACCGTTCGAGGATGGATGCCTGGGAAGCCCGCCTCGCATTCCAATTGTCTCCTAGCAACAAGACAGTTTAGATCTGATGGCTCTGCGGGAGAAACCGGGGTGGCTGTCTTGAAATGGACTTTCCTGAGGATGGGTCCTAATGTGTGTTTGTGTCCATGAGGGCCTTAAAATGGGGCGGTGGCACCGGGACCCTGAAGTATTCTCCTAAGCTTTTGACATAGCTCGATGCACAAGGTTCCTTGTGGAGACGAGATTTGTTTTGTTGGGTGCCTCAGGAAAACCTCTATGCTGGTATTGGAATCCAGGCTTTTGAGGAGACAAGCCTGTAATCCAAAGCAATGTATCCGATTATGGCCTAGGGTCCTGTCTGGTTCAATCTTCTTCTCAAGGGACATCCATCTATGGTATGAGTGGAGGTAGATGCTCAGCTGGTATCAGACCGCCCTTGTTTGTCCCAGGCGACCTGCACTATTGGGATGGCCTCAGGGATTTGTAGGGTTCTCCAAATTTTACTGTTTTGGACAATGGCATCGGCAGAATTCCCATGAATTGGGTAGGCACAGTCCTAATGTGTGACGCCAGGGGCCCCAGCCTGGAGTGTGTGTGGCCCAGGACTTTGAGGACAGAAGTCTGAAAACACAAACTCAGCTTAGGTTTGGGGACTTAAGTATGGCAGGCCCGATCTATAAACCATGAGAAGAACTCTTCCGGATATGAAGAAAGAGCGAGTCTGAGGCGCTTGCTCAGGCTTTTGTCTCTGGATTTTGTATCAGAGATGGCCGTGGAATGTCGGGGAGGCCTCATGGGCCATGGACGAATCTTCCTCTCTGTGGATTTGGCCCGATCCCAATTGTTTTTCGTCAATCTGTGGAAAGGGAGGACTCCTTTCAGGTTTGTTACCTCAGGTGTCCCGCCAAAAGAGGAATTCCAAAGAAGAGCCCTAAGGAAAAGTGAAGGGAGAACCCGAACTATGGGTAAAATTTGGGGCCTAGGGGCATGGCAAGCCCAATATGCTATCTCTTCATCCAGCATCTGAGAGGCCTTATTGAGGACTGGGATCAGGATGAGGGTCACAATGTTGGTTTTGACCAATGTGGCCCGCAAACATGAGCGGGGCCTCATGGGCCACACTGGTTTCAACTACACTGAACGTTGGACAACATGCCAACCACATGGTTTCTTGCCACGGGGAAGGAGTTGTGTTTTCTGCATCACTTTCAAGCCTGGGCAGCGATTGGAGATAAGGTCTAGGTTCTGAAACTTGACAACCGAGGTTGGGAAGAGATGACGACCTAAGACCATGGCGGGTCCGATGTGCTCAGTGAGCGGCCAGCTTTCTGTGTGGGGCCAGGTAATTTAGGCTCAGGCTGTGTCAAAAAGTGCAATAGTGCCCAGGTCAGCCTATATATTTGGGGTACAGTAGAATGGCGTGCAGGTTGATCCTCTTTTGGATTTTCTGGGTAACCCCAGAAGGCAATGTTTTTCTTCCTGAGGGCAGGAAGAGTGCTCCATTATAGTTCTGGTTTTCAAACTGGAGGCTTGTGGGCCAGTAGTCTGAGGAAGGAAATCTGAGAACAAGCTAGGCTTAGGTTTCTGGGTGAGGACAAGGCAGGAACAATCTACAGACCTGAATCGAGATCTTGTGCTTATGATGTCAGGGCGAGGATCAGAAGATCGCTCAGGTTGGTGTTTCTGTCCCTGATGGCCCTTCATGAAGAGGCAGGGGGGCCACGAGGCCGTGGGGGTTTTCCCACGATGTTAGTTGTGAGAAGCTCCAAACTGCAAAGATTCTTCTGCAGGACAATTGAGACCTGTTGGTTGGCTCCAGGGCAACGATTCTGAGCAGGGTTCTAAGGATGGATGGCTGGGTAGCCCACCTCGCATTCCAATTGTGTCCTAGCAACAAGACAGGTTAGATCTGCTGGATCTGGGGGAGCAACCCAGGAGTCTGAGTTGAAATGGACTCTCCTGTGGATGGGTCCTAATGTCTTTTTGTGTCTATGGAGACCTTGGAATGTAGCGGTGGCACTGGGGTCCTGAAGGGTTTTTCCAAACAGAGGCTTTGACACAGCTCCAACGTGCAAGTTTACCATATGTAGATGAGATGTTTTCTGATGGGTGAGTCAAGAAACAGCCATACACTGGTATTGAAATCCAGGCCTCTGCGGAGAGATGACTGGATACCACAGCAATGGATCCGTTTAGTGCCTAGGGGCCTGTTCGTTCCTTTTTACCTCTGGGGACATCAGTCTATGCGTCTGAGTGCAGGTAGGTGCTCAGCTGAGCTCAGATTGCCTCTGTTTGTCCTGGGAAGCCACCACTATTGGGATGGCCTCAGGCAGTTTGGAGGTTTATCCTATTAGTAGGATTGTGGCCATTGGAATGGGCACATACAATTCCCTTGGAGAGGGCAAGTACAGTCCTCAGGTTTGGCTCCAGGGGCCTGAGCCTGTAGGGTGTGTAGGCCAGAGCTGTTTGGACAGTTGTCTGAAAACACAAACGCGGCTTATGTTTCGGGTCATAGGTATGGCAGGACTGATCTACAGACCATGAGGAGAACTCTTCAGGATATGAAAAAAGGGCGAGTGTGAGGCTCGTGCTCAAGTTTTTGTCTCTGGATATCGTATCACTCATGGTCGTGAAATTTCCGGGTGACTTCATGGGAAATGGACGAGTCTTACTCTCTGGGGTTTTGCCCCGTCCCAAGAGCTTTGGGTCATTCTGGGGATGGAAGAAGTCCGTTTTGTTGTTGTTGTTGATTTGCTTTGTTTTGTTTTTTAACCTCCGGTGTCTCACCAAATGAGGTATTCCAGAGTAGAGCCCTGGGGAGGGCCGACCGGACAACCAGAAATCTGGTTTAAAATTGTGGCCTAGGGACATGTCAAGCCCATTATGACATCTAATGGTCGAGCCACTGAGAGGACTTACTAGAGCACAGGACTCACGCTGAGGGTCACAATGCGTGTTTATGCCCTCTTCGCACTCAAGAATTGGCGGGGCCTCCGGGTGAATGCTGGTTTCTCCTACACTGAACGTTGGACAACATGCCAACCACAAGGTTTCTTGCCATGGCTAAGGACGAGTTCTGATTTCTGCATCACAGGCACCCCTGGGCAGTGGTTGGAGATAAGGTCTAGGTTCTGAAGCCTGAAAAACTGCAGTTGGGAATAGATGATGACCTAAGGCCATGGCGGATCTGATGTGCTCAGTGTGCGGTCAGCTGTCTGGGTGTTGGTCAGGAGGTCCGAGCTCAGGTTGTGTCAGACAGTGCATTAGTGCCCAGGTTAGACTATATACTTTGGGTACAGTCGAATGCCATGTAGATTTATCCTCATATAAGGTGCCTGGGCAGCTCATTAGGCCAAATTTTTTTTCTAGAGGGCAGGCAGAGTGCTGCATTGTGGGTCTGGAATTGCGAAACTTCCGGGCTTCGGGGCCTGGAGTGTGAGGACGGAAGTCTGAGAACACAAGCTAGACTTGGGTTTCAGGGCCAGGGCAGGGCAGGTACCCCTGTAGATCTGAACCTATATCTCATGCATCTGAAGTCAGGGCGAGGATCAGACATTGGCTCAGGTTGGAGTTTCTGTGCATGACGGCCCCTTCATGAAGGGAGCGGAATCTCGAGGCCATGGAGGTTTTCCCACGTTGGGAGTTGTGGGATGCCCCCTTCAAGGATTCCTTCTGCGGGACAATTGAGACTTGTTGGGCAGCTCCAGGACATCCCATATGGAATGACTCCAGGGCACCGTTCGAGGATGGATGCCTGGGAAGCCCGCCTCGCATTCCAATTGTCTCCTAGCAACAAGACAGTTTAGATCTGATGGCTCTGCGGGAGAAACCGGGGTGGCTGTCTTGAAATGGACTTTCCTGAGGATGGGTCCTAATGTGTGTTTGTGTCCATGAGGGCCTTAAAATGGGGCGGTGGCACCGGGACCCTGAAGTATTTTCCTAAGCTTTTGACATAGCTCGATGCACAAGGTTCCTTGTGGAGACGAGATTTGTTTTGATGGGTGCCACAGGAAAACCTCTATGCTGGTATTGGAATCCAGGCTTTTGAGGAGACATGCTTGTAATCCAAAGCAATGTATCCGATTATGGCCTAGGGTCCTGTCTGGTTCAATCTTCTTCTCAGGGGACATCCATCTATGGTATGAGTGGAGGTAGATGCTCAGCTGGTATCAGACCGCCCTTGTTTGTCCCGGGCGACCTGCACTATTGGGATGGCCTCAGGGATTTGTAGGGTTCTCCAAATTTTACTGTTTTGGACAATGGCATCGGCAGAATTCCCATGGATTGGGTAGGACAGTCCTAATGTGTGACTCCAGGGGCCCCAGCCTGGAGGGTGTGTGGCCCAGGACTTTGAGGACAGAAGTCTGAAAACACAAACTCAGCTTAGGTTTGGGGACGTAGGTATGGCAGGCCCGATCTATAAACCATGAGAAGAACTCTTCCGGATATGAAGAAAGAGCAAGTCTGAGGCGCTTGCTCAGGCTTTTGTCTCTGGATTTTGTATCAGAGATGGCCGTGGAATGTCGGGGAGGCCTCATGGGCCATGGACGAATCTTCCTCTCTGTGGATTTGGCCCGATCCCAATTGTTTTTCGTCAATCTGTGGAATGGGAGGACTCCTTTCAGGTTTGTTACCTCAGGTGTCCCGCCAAAAGAGGAATTCCAAAGAAGAGCCCTGGGGAAAAGTGAAGGGAGAACCCGAACTATGGGTAAAATTTGGGGCCTAGGGGCATGGCATGCCCAATATGCTATCTCTTCATCCAGCCACTGAGAGGCCTTATTGAGGACTGGGATCAGGGTGAGGGTCACAATGTGTGGTTTTGACCAATGTGGCCCGCAAACATGAGCGGGGCCTCATGGGCCACCCTGGTTTCAACTACACTGAACGTTGGACAACATGCCAACCACATGGTTTCTTGCCACGGGGAAGGAGTTGTGATTTCTGCATCACTTTCAAGCCTGGGCAGTGATTGGAGATAAGGTCTAGGTTCTGAAACTTGACAATCGAGGTTGGGAAGAGATGACGACCTAAGACCATGGCGGGTCCGATGTGCTCAGTGAGCGGCCAGCTTTCTGTGTGGGGCCAGATAATCCAGGCTCAGGCTGTGTCAAAAAGGGCAATAGTGCCCAGGTCAGCCTATATATTTGGGGTACAGTCGTATGGCGTGCAGGTTGATCCTCTTTTGGAGTTTCTGGGTAGCCCCAGAGGGCAATGTTTTTCTTCCTGAGGGCAGGAAGAGTGCTGCATTATAGTTCTGGTTTTCAAACTGGAGGCTTGTGGGCCAGTAGTCTGAGGAAGGAAATCTGAGAACAAGCTAGGCTTAGGTTTCTGGGTGAGGACAAGGCAGGAACAATCTACAGACCTGAATCGAGATCTCGTGCTTATGATGTCAGGGCGAGGATCAGAAGATCGCTCAGGTTGGTGTTTCTGTCCCTGATGGCCCTTCATGAAGAGGCGGGGGGGGTCATGAGTCCGTGGGGGTTTTCCCACGATGTTAGTTGTGAGAGCTCCAAACTGCAAAGATTCTTCTGCAGGACAATTGAGACCTGTTGGTTGGCTCCAGGGCAACGATTCTGAGCAGGGTTCTAAGGATGGATGGCTGGGTAGCCCACCTCGCATTCCAATTGTGTCCTAGCAACAAGACTGCTGGATCTGGGGGAGCAACCCAGGAGGCTGAGTTGAAATGGACTCTCCTGTGGATGGATCCTAATATGTTTGTGTGTCTATGGAGATCTTGGAATGAAGCAGTGGCACTGGCGCCCTGAAGGGTTTTTCCAAACAGAGGCTTTGACACAGCTCCAACGTGCAAGTTTCCCATATGTAGATGAGATTTGTTCTGAGGATGAGTCAGGAAACAGCCATATGCTGGTATTGAAATCCAGGCCTCTGAGGAGAGATGACTGGATAGCACAACAATGAATCCAATAGTGCCTAGGGGACTGTTCGTACCTTTTTACCTCTGGGGACATCAGTCTATGCATCTGAGTGCATGTAGGTGTCAGATGGGCTCAGATTGCTCCTGTTTCTCCTGGAGAGCCACCACTATTGGGATGGCCTCAGGGAGTTTGGAGGTTTATCTTATTAGAAAGGTTGTGGCCATTGGAATGGGCACATACAATTCCCTTGAAGAGGGCAAGTACAGTCCTCAGGTTTGGCTCCAGGGGCCTGAGCCTGTAGGGTGTGTAGGCAGAGCTGTTTGGACAGTTGTCTGAAAACACAAACGCGGCTTATGTTTCAGTAATAGGTATGGCAAGATTGATCTACAGACCATGAGGAGAACTCTTTGGGATATGAAAAAAGGGCGAGTGTCAGGCTCTTGCTCAAGTTTTTGTCTCTGGATATCGTGTCACTCATGGTCATGAAATTTCCGGTTGACTTCATGGGAAATGGACGAGTCTTACTCTCTGGGGGTTTGTCCCCATCGCAAGATTTTGGGGTCATTCTGTGGGATGGAAGAAGTCCGTTTTGTTGTTGTTGTGATTTGCCTTGTTTTGTTTTTTAACCTCAGGTGTCCCACCAAATGAGGGATTCCAGAGTAGAGCCCTGGGGGGGGGGGCGACCGTACAACCAGAAATCTGGTTACAAATTTGGGCCTAGGGACATGTCAAGCCCATTATGACATCTAATGTTCGAGTGACTGAGAGGACTTACTAGAGGACAGGACTCACACTGAGGGTCACAATGCGTGTTTATGCCCACTTCGCAAACAAGAATGGGCGGGGCCTCATGGTGAATCCTGGTTTCTCCTACACTGAACGTTGGACAACCTGCCAACGACAAGATTTCTTGACATGGGTAAGGACGAGTTCTGATTTCTGCATCACAGTCACCCTTGGGCAGTGATTGGAGATAAGGTCTAGATTCTGAAGCCTGAAAACGGAGGTAGGGAAGAGATGATAACCTAAAGCCATGGCGGGTCTGATGTGCTCAGTGTGCGGTCAACTGTCTGGGTGTTGGTCAGGAGGTCCGGGCTCAGGTTGTGTCAGACAGTGCATTAATGCCCCCGTAGACTATATAATTTGGGTAAAGTTGAGTGCCATGTAGATTTATCCTCATATAAGTTGTCTGGGCAGCTCATTAGGCAAAATTTGTTTTTTAGAGGGCAGGCAGAGTGCTTCATTGTCGGTCCGGAATTGCCAAACTTGAGGGCTTCGTGTCCAGGAGTGTGAGGACGGAAGTCTGAGAACACAAGCTAGACTTGTGTATCAGGGCGAGGACACGGCAGGGACCTCTGTAGATCTGAACCAATATCTCATGCATCTGAAGTCAGGGCGAGGATCAGACGTTGGCTCACGTTGGAGTTTATGTGCATGACGGCCCCTTCATGAAGGGAGTGGAATCTCGAGGCCATGGAGGTTTTCCCACGTTGGGTGTTGTGGGATGCCCCCTTCAAGGATACCTTCTGCGGGACAATTGAGACCTGTTGGGCAGCTTCAGGACATCCCATATGGAATGACTCCAGGGCACCATTCGAGGATGGATGACTGGGAAGCAGGCCTCGCATTCCAATTTTCTCCTAGCAACAAGAGAGTTTAGATCTGATGACTCTGCGTGAGCAACAGGAGTGACTGACTTGAAATGGACTTTCCTGAGGATGCGTCCTAATGTGTGTTTGTGTCCATGAGGGCCTTAAAATGGGGCGGTGGCACCGGGACCCTGAAGTATTCTCCTAAGCTTTTGACATAGCTCGATGCAAAAGTCTCCTTGTGGAGACGAGATTTGTTCTGATGGGTGCCTCAGAAAAACTCCTATGCTGGTATTGGAATCCAGGCTTTTGAGGAGACATGCCTGTAAACCAAAGCAATGTATCCGATTATGGCCTAGGGTCCTGTCTGGTTCAATCTGCTTCTCAGGGGACATCCATCTATGGTATGAGTGGAGGTAGATGCTCAGCTGGTATCAGACCGCCCTTGTTTGTCCCGGGCGAACTGCACAATTGGGATGGCCTCAGGGATTTGGAGGGTTCTCCTAATTTTACGGTTTTGGACAATGGAATGGGCAGAATTCCCATGGATTGGGTAGACACAGTCCTAATGTGTGACACCTGGGGCCCCAGCCTGGAAGGTGTGTGGCCCAGGACTTTGAGGACAGAAGTCTGAAAACACAAACTCAGCTTAGCTTTGGGGAGGTAGGTATAGCAGGCCCGATCTATAAACCATGAGAAGAACTCTTCCGGATATAAAGAAAGAGCGAGTCTGAGGCACTTGCTCAGGCTTTTGTCTCTGGATTTTGTATCAGAGATGGCCGTGGAATGTCGGGGAGGCCTCATGGGCCATGGACGAATCTTCCTCTCTGTGGATTTGGCCCGATCCCAATTGTTTTCGTCAATCTGTGGAATGGGAGGACTCCTTTCAGGTTTGTTACCTCAGGTGTCCCGCCAAAAGAGGAATTCCAAAGATGAGCCCTGGGGAAAAGTGAAGGGAGAACCCGAACTATGGGTAAAATTTGTGGCCTAGGGGCATGGCAAGCCAAATATGCTGACTCTTCATCCAGCCACTGAGAGGCCTTACCTGAGGCCTGGGATCAGGCTGAGGGACACAATGTGTGTTTGTGACCAATGTGGCCCATAAACATGGGCGGGGCCTCATGGGCCACACTGGTTTCAACTACACTGAACTTTGGAAAAACATGCCAACCACTAGGTTTCTTGCCAAGGCGAAGGAGAAGTTCTGATTCTTGTATCACGTTCACTCCTGAGCAGTGAGTGGAGATAAGGTCTAGGTTCTGAAGGTGAAAACTGAGGTTGTGTAGAGTTGATGGCCTAAATCCATTGTGGGTGTGATATGCTCTGTTTACGGCAAGCTGTCTGGGTGTTGGACTGGAGGTCTGCCCTCAGGCTGTGTCAGACAGGGCTTTAGTGCACAGGCTAGACAGTATAATTGGGGTATGGTCGAGTGGCATGCAGGTTGTTACTCATTTGGCGTTTCTGGTTAGGCCTATAGGGCAACATTTTTCTTCTGGAGGGCAGGCAGAATGCTGCATTGTGTCTCCAGAATTGCCAAACTGGAGGGGTGTGGCCAGGATTGTGAGGAAGGAAGTCTGAAAACACGAGATTTGGGACCAAGACCATGGCAGGTCCACTCTGCAGAGGCTGAATCGAGATCTCCTGCAGGTGAGGACAGGGCAAGTATCAGATGTTGCCTCAAGCTGGAGTTTGTGTCCACGACGGCCCTTACATGAAGGGGGTGGGGGCGTCATGAGGCCAGGGAGGTTTCCCTACGCTGGGAGTTGTGAGCTGCTCCAAACTTCAAAGTTTCCTTCTTCAGGACAGTCGAGTACTATTGGATGGTCCCTTGGTGCCCCATACAGAAAGACTCGAGAGCAGGGGCCTAAGCATGGATGCCGAGAAACGCCAACTCACCTTCCCATTGCCTGGTGGAGACAAGGCACGCTCAATCTGCGGGCTCTTGGGTGAGCTACCCAGAAGGCTGAGTTTAAATGGACTCTCCTGAGGATGAGTCATAATGTGGGTTGGTGAACATGGAGACCTTGGAATGTGGCAGTAGCTAAGGGACTCTGCAGGATTCTCCAACCCAAAAGGCTTGACACAACTCCAACAAGGAAGCTTCCCATGTGGAGATGAGAGGTCTTCTGTCTGGTGCCTCAGGAAAGCCCCGTATGCTGGTCTTCGAACCCAGGCCTCTGAGGAGTGATACCTGGACACCAAAGCAAGAGTTCATAATAGGGCCTAGGGGCCTGTCTGGTTCAATATTCTGTCTCTGCGGATATCTGTCTATGTGTCTGCATGGAGGTAGTAGTTGCTCATCTTGTGTCATAATGCCCCTATTTGTCCAGTGCGGCTTGCGGTAGTGGGATGTCCTTGGGGACCTTGAGGTTTCTACAATTTTGCAGAGTTGTGGCCAATGGAATGGGCAGTTTCTTAGGAGAGAGCAGGCACAGTTCTGTGGTGTGGCTCCAGAGACCCCAGCCTGGAGGCTGTGTTGGCCATGGCTGTGCCGACAGACATCCAAAAACCCTAACTCAGCTCAGGTTTGGGGCCGAGGTTACGGCAGGCCTGATCTACAGTCCATGAGGGGAGCTCCTCTGGATATGAAAGAAGGGTGAGAGGGAGGCAGTCGCTCAGGCTTTTGTCTCTGGATGTTTTGTCCACAATGGCCGTTTAATGTAGGAGTTTCCTCATGGGTCGTAGAAGTCTCCCTCTCTGGTAGTTTGTCCAGCCCCCAAGAGTTTGAGGTCATTCTGTGGGAAGGGAAGTGTCCTGTTTTCTGCTTCATGTGTCCCACCAGTAGAGGGATTCTAGAGCATAGCAGTGGGTACTGACAACTGGAATACTCGCCCTCTGGTTAAGCCTGGGGGCCTATGTATATGACAAGCCCCATATGCAGGATCTTGGTCCAGCCACTGAGAGGCGTTACTTTAATACGGGACTCACGCTGCAGGTCACAATGTATGTCTGTGCCCTAGGCGGCCCTCAAGCACTGGCATGGCCTTTCAGACAATGCAGGTTTTCCCACATTGCTGAAGCCTGAAAACCGAGGTTGGGAAGAGATGACGACCTACAGCCATAGCGGGTCCTATGTGCCCAGGTTGGGGCCAGCTGTCTGGGTGTCGTTTGGGATGTCTTGTCTCAGGCTGTGCCAGACAGGGCATTAGTATACAGGGTAGGCTGTATAATTGCTTTACAATCGAGTGGCATGCATTAGAAAATCATTTGGGGTTTCTTATTAGCAGCATAGGGCAAAGTTTTTCTTCTGGAGGGCAGGCAGAGTGCTGCATTGTGGCTTCGGAATTCCCAAACTGGAGGGCTTGTGGGCCAGGAGAGTGAGGACGGAAGTCTGACAGGGTTCTAAGGATGGATGGCTGGGTATCCCACCTCGCATTCAAATTGTGTCCTAGCAACAAGACAGGTTAGATCTGCTGGATCTGGGGGAGCAACGCAGGAGGCTGAGTTGAAATGGACTCTCCTGTGGATGGGTCCTAATGTTTTTTTGTGTCTATGGAGACCTTGGAATGTAGTGGTGGCACTGGGGTCCTGAAGGGTTTTTCCAAACAGAGGCTTTGACACAGCTCCAACGTGCAAGTTTCCCATATGTAGATGAGATGTTTTCTGATGGGTTAGTCAAGACACAGCCATACGCTGGTATTGAAATCCAGGCCTCTGAGGAGAGATGACTGGATACCACAGCAATGGATCCGTTTAGTGCCTAGGGGCCTGTTCGTTCCTTTTTACCTCTGGGGACATCAGTCTATGCGTCTGAGTGCAGGTAGGTGCTCAGATGAGCTCAGATTGCCCCTGTTTGTCCTGGGAAGCCACCACTATTGGGATGGCCTCAGGCAGTTTGGAAGTTTATCCTATTATTAGGGTTGTGGCCATTGGATTGGGCACACACAATTCCCTTGGAGAGGGCAAGTACAGTCCTCAGGTTTGGCTCGAGGGGCCTGAGCCTGTAGGGTGTGTAGGCCAGAGCTGTTTGGACAGTTGTCTGAAAACACAAACGCGGCTTATGTTTCGGGTCATAGGTATGGCAGGACTGATCTACAGACCATGAGGAGAACACTTCAGGATATGAAAAAAGGGCGAGTGTGAGGCTCGTGCTCAAGTTTTTGTCTCTGGATATCGTGTCACTCATGGTCGTGAAATTTCCGAGTGACTTCATGGGAAATGAACGAGTCTTACTCTCTGGGGTTTTGCCCCGTCCCAAGGGTTTTGGGTCATTCTGTGGGATGGAAGAAGTCCGTTTTGTTGTTGTTGTTGATTTGCTTTGTTTTGTTTTTTAACCTCAGGTGTCACACCAAATGAGGTATTCCAGAGTAGAGACCTGGGGAGGGCCGACCGGACAACCAGAAATCTGGTTTAAAATTGGGGCCTAGGGACATGTCAAGCCCATTATGACATCTAATGGTCGAGCCACTGAGAGGACTTACTAGAGCACAGGACTCACGCTAAGGGTCACAATGCGTGTTTATGCCCTCTTCGCACTCAAGAATTGGCGGGGCCTCCGGGTGAATGCTGGTTTCTCCTACACTGAACGTTGGACAACATGCCAACCACAAGGTTTCTTGCCATGGGTAAGGACGAGTTCTGATTTCTGCATCACAGGCACCCCTGGGCAGTGGTTGGAGATAAGGTCTAGGTTCTGAAGCCTGAAAAACCGCAGTTGGGAAGAGATGATGACCTAAGGCCATGGCGGTTCTGATGTGCTCAGTGTGCGGTCAGCTGTCTGGGTGTTGGTCAGGAGGTCCGAGCTCAGGTTGTGTCAGACAGTGCATTAGTGCCCAGGTTAGACTATATACTTTGGGTACAGTCGAATGCCATGTAGATTTATCCTCATATAAGGTGCCTGGGCAGCTCATTAGGCCAAATTTTTTTTCAAGAGGGCAGGCAGAGTGCTGCATTGTGGGTCTGGAATTGCGAAACTACCGGGCTTCGGGGACTGGAGTGTGAGGACGGAAGTCTGAGAACACAAGCTAGACTTGGGTTTCAGGGCAAGGGCACGGCAGGTACCCCTGTAGATCTGAACCTATATCTCATGCATCTGAAGTCAGGGCGAGGATGAGACGTTGGCTCAGGTTGGAGTTTCTGTGCATGACGGCCCCTTCATGAAGGGAGCGGAATCTCGAGGCCATGGAGGTTTTCCCACGTTGGGAGTTGTGGGATGCCCCCTTTAAGGAATCCTTCTGCGGGACAATTGAGACTTGTTGGGCAGCTCCAGGACATCCCATATGGAATGACTCCAGGGCACTGTTCGAGGATGGATGCCTGGGAAGCCCGCCCCGCATTCCAATTGTCTCCTAGCAACAAGACAGTTTAGATCTGATGGCTCTGCGTGAGCAACAGGAGTGGCTGACTTGAAATGGACTTTCCTGAGGATGGGTCCTAATGTGTGTTTGTGTCCATGAGGGCCTTAAAATGGGGCGGTGGCACCGGGACACTGAAGAATTGTCCTAAGCTTTTGACATAGCTCGATGTACAAGGTTCCTTCCGGAGATAAGATTTGTTTTGATGGGTGCCTCAGGAAAACCTCTATGCTGGTATTGGAATCCAGGCTTTTGAGGAGACATGCCTGTAATCCAAAGCAATGTATCCGATTATGGCCTAGGGTCCTGTCTGGTTCAATCTTCTTCTCAGGGGACATCCATCTATGGTATGAGTGGAGGTAGATGCTCAGCTGGTATCAGACCACCCTTGTTTGTCCCGGGCGACCTGCACTATTGGGATGGCCTCAGGGATTTGTAGGGTTCTCCAAATTTTACTGTTTTGGACAATGGCATGGGCAGAATTCCCATGGATTGGATAGGCACAGTCCTAATGTGTGACTCCAGGGGCCTCAGCCTGGAGGGTGTGTGGCCTAGGACTATGAGGACAGAAGTCTGAAAACACAAACTCAGCTTAGGTTTGGGGACGTAGGTATGTCAGGCCCGATCTATAAACCATGAGAAGAACTCTTCCGGATATGAAGAAAGAGCGAGTCTGAGGCACTTGCTCAGGCTTTTGTCTCTGGATTTTGTATCAGAGATGGCCGTGGAATGTCGGGGAGGCCTCATGGGCCATGGATGAATCTTCCTCTCTGTGGATTTGGCCCGATATCAATTGTTTTTCGTCAATCTGTTGAATGGGAGGACTCCTTTCAGGTTTGTTACCTCAGGTGTCCCGCTAAAAGAGGAATTCCAAAGAAGAGCCCTGGGGAAAAGTGAAGGGACAACCCGAACTATGGGTAAAATTTGGGGCCTAGGGGCATGGCAATCCCAATATGCTGTCTCGTCATCCAGCCACTGAGAGGCCTTACCTGAGGACTGGGATCAGGCTGAGGGTCACAATGTGTGTTTGTGACCAATGTGGCCCATAAACATGAGCGGGGCCTCATGGGCCACACTGGTTTTAACTACACTGAACGTTGGACAACATGCCAACTACATGGTTTCTTGCCACGGGGAAGGAGTTGTGATCTGCTCCACTTTCAAGCCTGGGCTGTGATTGAAGATAAGGTCTAGGTTCTGAAACTTGACAACCGAGGTAGGGAAGAGATGACGACCTAAGGACAATGCGCGTCTGGTGGGCTCAGTGTTCGACCAGTTTCCTGGGTGGGGCTAGGATTTCCAGTCTCAGGCTGTGTCAGAAAGGGCAATAGTGCCCAGGTAAGCCTATATATTTGGGGTACAGTCGAATGGCGTGCAGGTGATTCTCATTTGGGTTTCTGGGTTGCACCAGAGGGCAATATTTTTCTTCCTGAAGGCTGGCAGAGTGCTGCATTATAGTTCTGGTTTGCAAACTGGAGGCTTGTGGGCCAGTAGTCTGAGGACGGAAATCTGAGAACACAAGCTAGGCTTAGGTTTCTGGGTGAGGACAAGGCAGGAACAATCTACAGACCTGAATCGAGATCTCGTGCTTCTGAAGTCAGGGCGAGGATCAGAAGATCGCTCAAGTTGGTGTTTCTGTCCCTGATGGCCACTTCATGAAGGGGCGCGGTCACGATGTCGTGGGGGTTTTCCCACGATGTTAGTTGTGAGAAGCTCCAAACTGCAAAGATTCTTGTGCAGGACTATTGAGACATGTTGGTTGGCTCCAGGCCAACGATTCCAAGCAGGGTTCTAAGGATTGATGCCTGGGTAGCCCAACTTGCATTCCAATTGTGTCCTAGCAACAAGACAGGATATATCTGATGGATCTGGGGGAGCAATCTGGACCTGAGTTGAAATGGACTCTCCTGTGGATGGATCCTAATATGTTTTTGTGTCTATGGAGATCTTGGAATGAAGCGGTGGCACTGGGGCCCTGAAGGGTTTTTTCAAACAGAGGCTTTGACACAGCTCCAACGTGCAAGTTTCCCATATGTAGATGAGATTTGTTCTGATGGATGAGTCAGGAAACAGCCATATGCTGGTATTGAAATCCAGGCCTCTGAGGAGAGATGACTGGATACCACAACAATGAATCCAAATAGTGCCTAGGGGCCTGTTCGTACCTTTTTACCTCTGGGGACATCAGTCTATGCATCTGAGTGCATGTAGGTGCTCAGATGGGCTCAGATTGCTCCTGTTTGTCCTGGAGAGCCACCACTATTGGGATGGCCTCAGGGAGTTTGCAGGTTTATCCTATTAGTAGGTTGTGGCCATTGGAATGGGCACATACAATTCCCTTGGAGAGGGCAAGTACAGTCCTCAGGTTTGGCTCCAGGGGCCTGAGCCTGTAGGGTGTGTAGGCAGAGCTGTTTGGACAGTTGTCTGAAAACACAAACGCGGCTTATGTTTCGGGTCATAGGTATGGCAGGATTGATCTACAGACCATGAGGAGAACTTTTCGGGATATGAAAAAAGGTCGAGTGTGAGGCTCTTGCTCAAGTTTTTGTCTCTGGATATCGTGTCACTCATGGTCGTGAAATTCCGGGTGACTTCATGGGAAATGGACGAGTCTTACTCTCTGGGGGTTTGGCCCCGTCGCAAGATTTTGGGGTCATTCTGTGGGATGGAAGAAGTCCGTTTTGTTGTTGTTGTGATTTGCCTTGTTTTGTTTTTTAACCTCAGGTGTTCCACCAAATGAGGTATTCCAGAGTAGAGCCCTGGGGAGGGCCGACTGGACAACCAGAAATCTGGTTACAAATTTGGGCCTAGGGACATGTCAAGCCCATTATGACATCTAATGGTCGAGCGAATGAGAGGACTTATTAGAGGACAGGACTCACACTGAGGGTCACAATGCGTGTTTATGCCCACTTCGCAAACAAGAATTGCCGGGGCCTCATGGTGAATCCTGGTTTCTCCTACACTGAACGTTGGACAACATGCCAACGTCAAGATTTCTTGCCATGGGTAAGGAAGAGTTCTGATTTCTCCATCACAGGCACCCTTGGGCAGTGATTGGAGATAAGGTCTAGATTCTGAAGCCTGAAAACTGAGGTAGGGAAGAGATGATGACCTAAGGCCAGGGCGGGTCTGATGTGCTCAGTGTGCGGTCAGCTGTCTGGGTGTTGGTCAGGAGGTCCGGGCTCAGGTTGTGTCAGACAGTGCATTAGTGCCCAGGTAGACTATATAATTTGGGTACAGTCGAGTGCCATGTAGATTTCTCCTCATATAAGTTGTCTCGGCAGCTCATTAGGCAAAATTTGTTTTCTAAAGGGCAGGCGGAGTGCTTCATTGTCGGTCCGGAATTGCCAAACTTGAGGGCTTCGGGGCCAGGAGTGTGAGGACTGAAGTCTGAGAACACAAGCTAGACTTGTGTATCAGGGCGAGGACACGGCAGGGACCACTGTAGATCTGAACCAATATCTCATGCATCTGAAGTCAGGGCGAGGATCAGACATTGGCTCAGGTTGGAGTTTATGTGCATGACGGCCCCTTCATGAAGGGAGCGGAATCTCGAGGCCATGGAGGTTTTCCCACGTTGGGTGTTGTGGGATGCCCCCTTCAAGGATTCCTTCTGCCGGACAATTGAGACCTCTTGGGCAGCTTCAGGACATCCCATATGGAATAACTCCAGGGTACCGTTCGAGGATGGATGACTGGGAAGCCGGCCTCGCATTCCAATTGTCTCCTAGCAACAAGACAGTTTAGATCTGATGGCTCTGCGTGAGCAACAGGAGAGACTGACTTGAAATGGACTTCCTTAGGATGGGTCCTAATGTGTGTTTGTGTCCATGAGGGCTTTAAAATGGGCCGGTGGCACCGGGACCCTGAAGTATTGTCCTAAGCTTTTGACATAACTCAATGCACAAGGTTCCTTGTGGAGACGAGATTTGTTCTGATGGGTGCCTCAGAAAAACCCCTATGCTGGTATTGGAATCCAGGCTTTTGAGGAGACATGCCTGTAAACCAAAGCAATGTATCCGATTAAGGCCTAGGATTCTGTCTGGTTCAATCTTCTTCTCAGGGGACATCCATTTATGGTATGAGTGGAGGTAGATGCTCAGGTGGTAGCAGACGGCTCTAGTTTGTCCCGGGCGACCTGTACTATTGGGATGGCCTCAGGGATTTGGAGGGTTCTCCTAATTTTACGGTTTTGGACAATGGAATGGGCAGAATTCCCATGGATTGGGTAGACACAGTCCTAATGTGTGACACCTGGGGCCCCAGGATGGAGGGTGTGTGGCCCAGGACTTTGGGGACAGAAGTCTGAAAACACAAACTCAGCTTAGGTTTGGGGAGGTAGGTATGGCAGGCCCGATCTATAAACCATGAGAAGAACACTTCCGGATATAAAGAAAGAGCGAGTCTGAGGCACTTGCTCAGGATTTTGTCTCTGGATGTTGTATCAGCGATGGCCGTGGAATGTCGGGGATGCCTCATGGGCTATGGACGAATCTTCCTCTCTGGGGATTTGGCCCGATCCCAAATGTTTTTCGTCAATCTGTGGAATGGGAGGACTTTTTTCAGGTTTGTTACCTCAGGTGTCCCGCCAAAAGAGGAATTCCAAAGATGAGCCCTGGGGAAAAGTGAAGGGAGAACCCGAACTATGGGTAAAATTTAGGGGCCTAGGGGCATGGCAAGCCCAATATGCTGTCTCTTCATCCAGCCACTGAGAGGCCTTACCTGAGGCCTGGGATCAGGCTGAGGGACACAATGTGTGTTTGTGACTAATGTGGCCCATAAACATGGGCGGGGCCTCATGGGCCACACTGGTTTCAACTACACTGAACGTTGGAAAACATGCCAACCACTAGGTTTCTTGCCAAGGCGAAGGAGAAGTTCTGATTCTTGCATCACGTTCACTCCTAAGCAGTGAGTGGAGATAAGGTCTAGGTTCTGAAGGTGAAAACTGAGGTTGGGTAGAGATGATGGCCTAAAGCCATTGTGGGTGTGATATGCTCTGTGTACAGCCAGCTGTCTGGGTGTTGGAGTGGAGGTCTGCCCTCAGGCTGTGTCAGACAGGGCTTTAGTGCACAGGCTAGACTGTATAATTGGGGTATGGTCGAGTGGCATGCAAGTTGTTACTCATTTGGCGTTTCTGGTTAGCCCTATAGGGCAACATTTTTCTTCTGGAGGGCAGGCAGAGTGCTGCATTGTGTCTCCAGAATTGCCAAACTGGAGGGGTGTGGCCAGGATTGTGAGGAAGGCAGTCTGAAAACACAAGCTAGCACGAGTTTTGGGGCCAAGAGCATGGCAGGCCCACTCTGCAGAGGCTGAATCGAGATCTCCTGCAGGTGAGGTCAGGGCGAGTATCAGATGTTGCCTCAAGCTGCAGTTTGTGTCCATGACGGCCCCTACATGAAGGGGGTGGGGGCGTCATGAGGCCAGGGAGGTTTCCCTACGCTGGGAGTTGTGAGCTGCTCCAAACTTCAAAGTTTCCTTCTTCAGGACAGTCGAGTACTATTGGATGGTCCCCTGAAGCCCGATACAGAAAGACTCGAGAGCAGGGCCCTAAGCATGGATGCCGAGAAACGCCAACTCACCTTCCCATTGCCTGGTCGAGACAAGGCATGCTCAATCTGCGGGCTCTTGGGTGAGCTACCCAGAAGGCTGAGTTTAAATGGACTCTCCTGAGGATGAGTCATAATGTGGGTTGGTGGCCATGGAGACCTTGGAATGTGGCAGTAGCTAAGGGACTCTGCAGGATTCTCCAACCCGAAGGGCTTGACACAACTCCAACAAGGAAGCTTCCCATGTGGAGATGAGAGGTCTTCTGTCTGGTGCCTCAGGAAAGCCCCGTATGCTGGTCTTCGAACCCAGGACTCTGAGGAGTGATACCTGGACACCAAAGCAAGAGTTCATAATAGGGCCTAGGGGCCTGTCTGGTTCAATCTTCTGTCTCTGCGGATATCTGTCTGTGTGTCTGCATGGAGGTAGTAGTTGCTCAGCTTGTGTCATAATGCCCCTATTTGTCCAGTGTGGCTTGCGGTAGTGGGATGTCCTTGGGGACCTTGAGGTTTCTACTATTTTGTAGAGTTGTGGCCAATGGAATGGGCAGTTTCTTAGGAGAGAGCAGGCACAGTTCTGTGGTGTGGCTCCAGAGACCCCAGCCTGGAGGCTGTGTGGGCCATGGCTGTGCAGACAGACATCCAAAAACCCTAACTCAGCTCAGGTTTGGGGCCGAGGTTACGGCAGGCCTGATCTACAGTCCATGAGGGGAGCTCCTCTGGATATGAAAGAAGGGTGAGAGGGAGGCAGTCGCTCAGGCTTTTGTCTCTGGATGTTTTGTCCACAATGGCCGTTTAATGTAGGAGTTGCCTCATGGGTCGTAGAAGTCTCCCTCTCTGGTAGTTTGTCCAGCTCCCAAGAGTTTGGGCTCATTCTGTGGGAAGGGAAGTGTCCTGTTTTCTGCTTCATGTGTCCCCCCAGTAGAGGGATTCTAGAGCATAGCAGTGGGTACTGACGACTGGAATACTCGCCCTCTGGTAAAGCCTGGGGGCCTATGGATATGACAAGCAGGTTTTCCCACATTGAACGTTGGACAACATGACAACCACAAGGTTTCAGGCCATGGGGAAGGAGGAATTCTAATTTCTGCATCACGTTCACCCCTGGGCAGTGATTGGAGATAAGGTCTAGGTTCTGAAGCCTGAAAACCGAGGTTGGGAAGAGATGACGACCTACAGCCATAGCGGGTCCTATGTGTCCAGGTTGGGGCCAGCTGTCCGGGTGTCGTTTGGGATGTCTTGTCTCAGGCTGTGCCAGACAGGGCATTAGTATACAGGGTAGGCTGTATAATTGCTTTACAATCGAGTGGCATGCATTCGAAAATCATTTGGGGTTTCTTATTAGCAGCATAGGGCAAAGTTTTTCTTCTGGAGGGCAGGCAGAGTGCTGCATTGTGGCTTCGGAATTCCCAAAATGGAGGGCTTGTGGGCCAGGAGAGTGAGGACGGAAGTCTGAGAACACAAGCTAGGCTTAGGTTTCAGGGCATGGACATGGCAGGCACACTCTGCAGAGCTGAATTGACATCTCATGCGTCTGAAGTCAGGTCGAGGATCAGACTTGGGCTCAGGTTTGAGTTTCTGTCCATGTTGGCCCCTTCATGAAGGGGGGACATTATGAGCCCATGGGGGTTTTCCCACTATTGGAGTTGTGAGATGCTCCAAACCGCAAGGATTCCTTCTGTGGGACAATTAAGATTTGTTGAATGGCTCCAGGACGTCTTATAAGGTATTTTTCCAGAACAGGGTTTAAGTATGGATGCCTGGGCAGCCAGCCTCACATTCCAATTGTCTCCTAGCAACAAGAAACGTTTGATCTGCTGGCTTGGGGTAGCAACAGAGGGGGCTGAGTTGAAATGGACTTTCCTGAGGATGGTCTTAATGTTGGTTTGAGTCCATGGAGACCTTGGTATGGGGCAGTGGCACCAGGGCCCTGAAGGATTCTCCAAACCAGAGGTTATGACAAAGCTCCAATGAGCAAGTTTTCCATGGGGAGACGAGATTTGTTCTTATTGGTGCCTCAGGAAACCACCATATGCTGGTATTGGAAACGAGGCCTCTGAGGAGAGATGCCTGGAAACCAAAGCAATGGATCTGATTAGGGCCTAGGGGCCTGTCCGGTTCAATATTCTTCTCTGGGGACATCTGTTGTCTGAGTGGAGGTAGTTGCTCAGCTGTTTTGAGATCACCCCTGTTTGTCCTGGGCAGCCTACACTATTGGGATTGACGGGTGACTTTGGAGGTTTTTCCTAATTTGCAAGGTTGTGGCCAATGGAATGGGAAGGATTCCCTTGAAAGGGAAGCACAGTCCTGAGGTGTGGCTCCAGGGACCCAAGTGTGGAAAGTGTGTGGTCCAGGGCTATTTGGACAACAGTCTGAAAACACAAACTCCACTTAGTTTGGGGGATGTAGGTATGGCCGTCCCGATCTATAGACCGTGAGGAGAACTCTTCGGGATATGAACAAAGGGCGAATGTGAGGTGCTTGCTCATGCTTTTTTTTTTTTTTTTTTTTTTTTTTTCTGGAAATGTGTCACCCATTGCCATGGAATGTCGGGGTGTCCTCATGGGCCATCGATGAGGCTCCCTTTCTGGGGATTTGACACGATTCTAAGAGTTTGGGGTCATTCTGTCGGAAGAGAGGAGGCCTTTCTGTTTTTTTTTTTGTTTGTTTATTTTTTTTGTTTTTTTGTTTTTTGTTTTTTTACCTCAGGTGGACCACGAAAAGAGGGATTCCAGAGCAGAGTCGTGGGTGGGGGCAACTGGACAACCAGACCTCTGGTTAACATTGGGACCTAAGAACATGGCAAGCCCCATATGTGGGCTCTTGGTCCAGACACTGAGAGGCCTTCCTTGAGGATAGGTCTCACACTGAGTTTCACAATGTGTTTTTGTGCCCAAGGAGCCCCTCAAGTCAGGGTGTGGCCTAATGTACCATGCTGGTTTCTCCTACACTGAACGTTGCACAATATGGCAACCAAAAGTTTTCTGGCCATGGGGAAGAAGGAGTTCTATTTTCTGCAACACTTTCACTCCTGGACTGTGATTGTATTTAAGGTCTAGGTTCTGAAGCCTGAAAACTGAGGTTGGGAAGAGATGAAGACCTAAGGCCATGGTGTGTCTGATGTGCTCAGTGTTCGGCCAGCTGTTGAGTGTGGGTTGGGAGGTGCAGGCTCAGGCTGTGGCAGACAGGGAATTAATTCCCAGGCTAGACTGTATCATTGGGGTGCAGTCGAGTTTCGTGCAGGATGGTACTCATTTGTGGTTACTGGGTAGCCCCAAAGGGCAACGTTTTTCTTCTGGAGGGAAGACACAGTGCCACATAGTAGCTCCAGAATTCCCAAACTGGAAGGCTTGTGGGCCAGGAGTGTGAGGAAAAAATTCTGAGAACACAAGCCAGACTTAGATTTCGGGGTGAGGGGACGGCAGGCACCCTCTGCAGAGATGATTCGAGATCCCGTATACCTGAAGACAGAGCTAGGATCAGACGTTTTCTTAGGTCGGAGTTTATGTCCATGACGGCCCCTTCATGAAGGGGAGGGTGTCACGAGGACATGGAGGTTTTCCCACGATGGGAATTGTGAGATGCTCCAAACCGCAATGATTCCTTCTGTGGGACAGTCGAGACCTGTTGGATGGCTCCAGGACATCCCATAAGGAAGTTATCCAGAGCAGGGTTCTAAGGATGGATGCCTGGGCAGCCTGCCTCCCATTCCAGGTGTCTCATAGAGCCAAGGCAAGTTCGATCTGCTGGATCTAGGGGAGCAACCGAGGCGGGTGTGTTGAAATGGGTGAGTTGAGGATGGGTTATAATGTGCATTTGTGTCCATGTAGACCTTGGAATGGGGTGCTTGATACGGGCCTTGAGGGATGTTCATAACCGGAGGTTTTGATGGAGCTCTAAAGAGTATGTTTCCTATGTAGAGAAGAGAATTGTTTTGATGAGTGCCTAAGGAATCTCCCATATGCTGGTATTGGAAACCAGGCCTCTGAGGAGAGATGACTGGAATCAAAAGCAATGGATCTGATTAGGGCCTAAGTGCCTGTCCAGTTCAATCTTATTCTATGGGGATATCTGTCTCTGGGTCTGAGTGGAGGTAGTTTCCTAACTTGTGAAAGATCATCCCTGTTTGTCCTGGGCAGCCAACACTATTCGGATGGCCTCGGGGAGATTGGAGGATACTCCTAATCTATAGGGTTGTGGCCAATGGAAATGGCAGAATTCCCCTGGAGAGGGAAGCCACAGTCCTTAGGTGTAGCTCCAGGGGCCCCAACTTGGATGGTGTGTGGGCCAGGACTGTGGGGACAGAAGTCTGAAAACACAAACTCAGCTTAGGTTTGGGGATGTATGTATGAAGGCTCGATCTACAGACCGTGAGAATTTTCCGGGCTATGAACAAAGGGCGAGTATGTGGCGCTTGCTCAGGCTTTTGTCTCTGGATTTTGTGTCAACGGTGGCCGCGGAATGTCGGGGTGTCCTCAAGGGCCATGGACAATTCTTTCTCTGATGATTTGGCCTGATCCCAAGTGGTTGGGATCATTCTTTGGATGGGAAGAGTCCTTTCTGTATTTTTTTTTTTTTACCTCAGGTGTCCCACCAAAGAGGGATTCCAGAGTAGAGCCCTGAGTAGGGGTGACTAGACATCTCGAACTCTGGTTGAGATTGGGGGACTAGGGGCTTGGCAAGCCCCATATGTGGGCTGTTGTTCCAGTCACTAAGAGGCTTTACATGAGAATAGGGCTCACACTGAGGGCCACAATGTGTGTGGGGCCTCATAATCCATGCTGCTTTCTCCTACAAAGAACATTGGACAACATGCCAACCACTAGGGTTCTTGCCAAGGCGAAGGAGAAGTTCTGATTCTTGCATCACGTTCACTCCTGAGCAGTGAGTGGAGATAAGGTCTAGGTTCTGAAGGTGAAAACTGCGGTTGGGTAGAGAGATGGCCTAAAGCCATTGTGGGTGTGATATGCTCTGTGTACGGCCAGCTGTTTGGGTGTTGGACTGGAGGTCTGCCCTCAGGCTGTGTCAGACAGGGCTTTAGTGCACAGGCTAGACTGTATAATTGGGGTATGGTCGAGTGGCATGCAGGTTGTTACTCATTTGGCGTTTCTGGTTAGCCCTATAGGGCAACATTTTTCTTCTGGAGGGCAGGCAGAGTGCTGCATTGTGTCTCCAGAATTGCCAAACTGGAGGGGTGTGGCCAGGATTGTGAGGAAGGCAGTCTGAAAACACAAGCTAGCACGAGTTTTGGGGCCAAGAGCATGGCAGGCCCACTCTGCAGAGGCTGAATCGAGATCTCCTGCAGGTGAGGTTAGGGCGAGTATCAGATGTTGCCTCAAGCTGGAGTTTGTGTCCATGACGGCCCCTTCCTGAAGGGGGTGGGGGCGTCATGAGGCCAGGGAGGTTTCCCTACGCTGGGAGTTGTGAGCTGCTCCATATTTCAAGGTTTCCTTCTTCAGGACAGTCGAGTACTATTGGATGGTTCCAGGATGCCCCATACAGAAAGACTCGAGAGCAGGGCCCTAAGCATGGATGCCGAGAAACGCCAAATCACCTTCCCATTGTCTGGTCGAGACAAGGCACGCTCAATCTGTGGGCTCTTGGGTGAGCTACCCAGAAGGCTGAGTTTAAATGGACTCTCCTGAGGATGAGTCATAATGTGGGTTGGTGGCCATGGAGACCTTGGAATGTGGCAGTAGCTAAGGGACTCTGCAGGATTCTCCAACACGAAGGGCTTGACACAACTCCAACAAGGAAGCTTCCCATGTGGAGATGAGAGGTCTTCTGTCTGGTGCCTCAGGAAAGCCCCGTATGCTGGTCTTCGAACCCAGGCCTCTGAGGAGTGATACCTGGACACCAAAGCAAGAGTTCATAATAGGGCCTAGGGGCCTGTCTGGTTCAATCTTCTGTCGCTGCGGATATCTGTCTGTGTGTCTGCATGGAGGTAGTAGTTGCTCAGCTTGTGTCATAATGCCCCTATTTGTCCAGAGCGGCTTGCGGTAGTGGGATGTCCTTGGGGACCTTGAGGTTTCTACTATTTTGTAGAGTTGTGGCCAATGGAATGGGCAGTTTCTTAGGAGAGAGCAGGCACAGTTCTGTGGTGTGGCTCCAGAGACCCCAGCCTGGAGGCTGTGTGGGCCATGGCTGTGCAGACAGACATCCAAAAACCCTAACTCAGCTCAGGTTTGGGGCCGAGGTTACGGCAGGCCTGATCTACAGTCCATGAGGGGAGCTCCTCTGGATATGAAAGAAGTCGCTCAGGCTTTTGTCTCTGGATGTTTTGTCCACAATGGCCATTTAATGTAGGAGTTGCCTCATGGGTCGTAGAAGTCTCCCTGTCCGGTAGTTTGTCCAGCCCCCAAGAGTTTGGGGTCATTCTGTGGGAAGGGAAGTGTCCTGTTTTCTGCTTCATGTGTCCCCCCAGTAGAGGGATTCTAGAGCATAGCAGTGGGTACTGACAACTGGAATACTCGCCCTCTGGTTAAGCCTGGGGGCCTATGAATATGACAAGCCCCATATGCAGGATCTTGGTTCAGCCACTGAGAGGGGTTACTTTAATACGGGACTCACGCTGCAGGTCACAATGCATGTCTGTGCCCTAGGCGGCCCTCAAGCACTGGCGTGGCCTTTCGGACAATGCAGGTTTTCCCACATTGAACGTTGGACAACATGACAACCACAAGGTTTCTGGCCATGGGGAAGGAGGAATTCTAATATCTGCATCACGTTCACCCCTGGGCAGTGATTGGAGATAAGGTCTAGGTTCTGAAGCCTGAAAACCGAGGTTGGGAAGAGATTACGACCTACAGCCATAACGGGTCCTATGTGTCCAGGTTGGGGCCAGCTGTCTGGGTGTCGTTTGGGATGTCTTGTCTCAGGCTGTGCCAGACAGGGCATTAGTATACAGGGTGGGCTGTATAATTGCTTTACAATCGAGTGGCATGCATTAGAAAATCATTTGGGTTTTCTTATTAGCAGCATAGGGCAAAGTTTTTCTTTGGAGGGCAGGCAGAGTGCTGCATTGTGGCTTCGGAATTCCCAAACTGGAGGGCTTGTGGGCCAGGAGAGTGAGGACAGAAGTCTGAAAACACAAGCTAGGCTTAGGTTTCGGGGCAAGGACATGGCAGGCACACTCTGCAGAGCTGAATTGAGATCTCATGCATCTGAAGTCAGGTCGAGGTTCAGACTTTGGCTCAGGTTTGAGTTTCTGTCCATGTTGGCCCCATAAGGAAGGGGGGGGAATTATGAGGCGATGGGGGTTTTCCCACTATTGGAGTTGTGAGATGCTCCAAACCGCAAGGATTCCTTCTGTGGGACAATTAAGATTTGTTGGATGGCTCCAGGACGTCTTATAAGGTATTTTTCCAGAACAGGGTTCTAAGTATGGATGCCTGGGCAGCCAGCCTCACATTCCAATTGTCTCCTAGCAACAAGAAACGTTTGATCTGCTGGCTTGGGGTAGCAACAGAGGGGGCTGAGTTGAAATGGACTTTCCTGAGGATGGTCTTAATGTTGGTTTGAGTCCATGGAGACCTTGGTATGGGGCAGTGGCACCAGGGCCCTGAAGGATTCTCCTAACCAGAGGTTATGACAAAGCTCCAATGAGCAAGTTTCCATGGGGAGACGAGATTTGTTCTTATTGGTGCCTCAGGAAACCACCATATGCTGGTATTGGAAACGAGGCCTCTGAGGAGAGATGCCTGGAAACCAAAGCAATGGATCTGATTAGGGCCTAGGGGCCTGTCCGGTTCAATATTCTTCTCTGGGGACATCTGTTGTCTGAGTGGAGGTAGTTGCTCAGCTGGTTTGAGATCACCCCTGTTTGTCATGGGCGGCCTACACTATTGGGATGGCCTCGGTGACCTTGGAGGTTTTTCCTCATTTGCAAGTTTGTGGACAATGGAATGGGAAGAATTCCCTTGAAAGGGAAGCACAGTCCTGAGGTGTGGCTCCAGGGACCCAAGTGTGGAGCGTGTGTGGTCCAGGGCTATTTGGACAAAAGTCTGAAAACACAAACTCCACTTAATTTGGGGGATGTAGGTATGGCCGGCCCGATCTATAGACCGTGAGGAGACCTCTTCGGGATATGAACAAAGGGCGAATGTGATGTGCATGCTCATGCTTTTTTTTTTTTTTTTTTCTGGAAATGTGTCACCGATTTCCATGGAATGTCGGGGTGTCCTCATGGGCCATCGATGAGGCTCCCTTTCTGGGGATATAACCCGATCCCAAGATTTTGGGGTCATTCTGTGGGAAGGGAGGAGGCCTTTCTGTTTTTCTTTGTTTATTTTATTTATTTATTTTTTTTTTTTTTACCTCAGGTGGACCACCAAAAGAGGGATTCCAGAGCAGAGTCGTGGGTGGGGGCAACTTCACAACCAGACCTCTGGTTAACATTGGGACCTAAGAACATGGCAAGCCCCATATGTGGGCTCTTGGTCCAGACACTGAGAGGCCTTCCTTGAGGATAGGTCTCACACTGAGTTTCACAATGTGGTTTTGTGCCCAAGGATCCCCTCCAGTCAGGGCATGGCCTAAGTACCATGCTGGTTTCTCCTACACTGAACGTTGCACAGTATGGGAACCACAAGTTTTCTGGCAATGGGGAAGATGGAGTTCTAATTTCTGCAACACTTTCACTCCTGGACTGTGATTGTTTTAAGGTCTAGGTTCTGAAGCCTGAAAACTGAGGTTGCGAAGAGATGAAGCCCTAAGGCCATGGTGTGTCTGATGTGCTCAGTGTTTGGCCAGCTGTTGAGTGTGGGTTGGGAGGTGCAGGCTCAGGCTGTGGCAGACAGGGAATTAGTGCCCAGGCTAGACTGTATCATTGGGGTGCAGTCGAGTTTCGTGCAGGATAGTACTCATTTGTGGTTACTGGGTAGCCACAGAGGGCAACGTTTCTCTTCTGGAGGGAAGACACAGTGCCACATAGTGGCTCCAGAATTCCCAAACTGAAAGGCTTGTGGGCCAGGAGTGTGAGGAAAAAATTCTGAGAACACAAGCCAGACTTAGATTTCGGGGTGAGGGGACGGCAGGCACCCTCTGCAGAGATGATTCGAGATCCCGTATACCTGAAGACAGAGCTAGGATCAGACGTTTTCTTAGGTCGGAGTTTCTGTCCATGACGGCCCATTCATGAAGGGGAGGGTTTCTCGAGGACATGGAGGTTTTCCCACGATGGGAATTGTGAGATGCTCCAAACCGCAATGATTCCTTCTGTGGGACAGTCGAGACCTGTTGGATGGCTCCAGGACATCCCATAAGGAAGTTATCCAGAGCAGGGTTCTAAGGATGGATGCCTGGGCAGCCTGCCTCCCATTCCAGGTGTCTCATAGAGCCAAGGCAAGTTTGATCTGCTGGATCTAGGGGAGCAACCGAGGCGGGTGTGTTGAAATGGGTGAGTTGAGGATGGGTCATAATGTGCATTTGTGTCCATGTAGACCTTGGAATGGGGTGCTTGATCCGGGGCCTTGAAGGATGTTCATAACCGGAGGTTTTGATGGAGCTCTAAAGAGTACGTTTCCTATGTAGAGAAGAGAATTGTTTTGATGAGTGCCTAAGGAATCTCCCATATGCTGGTATTGGAAACCAGGCCACTGAGGAGAGATGACTGGAATCAAAAGCAATGGATCTGATTAGGGCCTAAGTGCCCGTCCAGTTCAATCTTATTCTATGGGGATATCTGTCTCTGGGTCTGAGTGGAGGTGGTTTCCTAACTTGTGAAAGATCATCCCTGTTTGTCCTGGGCAGCCAACACAATTCGGATGGCCTGGGGGAGTTTGGAGGATTCTCTTAATCTATAGGGTTGTGGCCAATGGAAATGGCAGAATTCCGCTGGAGAGGGAAGCCACAGTCCTGTGGTGTGGCTCCAGGGGCCCAGCTTGGATGGTGTGTGGGCCAGGTCTGTGGGGACAAAAGTCTGAAAACACAAACTCAGCTTAGGTTTGGGGATGTATGTATGAAGGCTCGATCTACAGACCGTGAGAATTTTCCGGGCGATGAACAAAGTGCGAGTATGTGGTACTTGCTCAGGGTTTTGTCTCTGGATTTTGTGTCAATGGTGGCCGTGGAATGTCGGGGTGTCCTCAAGGGCCATGGACAATTCTTTCTCTGATGATTTGGCCTGATCCCAACTGGTTGGGATCATTCTGTGGATGGGAAGAGTCCTTTCTGTATTTTTTTTTATTTCAGGTGTCCCACCAAAGAGGGAATCCAGAGTAGAGCCCTGAGTAGGGGTGACTAGTCATCTCGAACTCTGGTTGAGATTGGGGGACTAGGGGCTTGGCAAGCCCCATATGTGGGCTGTTGTTCCAGTCACTAAGAGGCTTTACATGAGGATAGGGCTCACGCTGAGGGTCACAATGTGTGTTTGTGCAAATTGTGGCCCTCAGGGATAGGTGGGGCCTCATATTCCATGCTGCTTTCTCCTACAGTGAGCATTTGACAACATGCCAACCACTAGGATTCTTGCTAAGGTGAAGGAGAAGTTCTGATTCTTGCATCACGTTCACTCCTGAGCAGTGATTGGAGATAAGGTCTAGGTTGTGTAGGTGAAAACTGAGGTTGGGTAGAGATGATGGCCTAAAGCCATTGTGGGTGTGATATGCTCTGTGTACGTCCAGCTGTCTGGGTGTTGGACTGGAGGTCTGCCCTCCGGCTGTGTCAGACAGGGCTTTAGTGCACAGGCTAGACTGTATGATTAGGGTATGGTCGAGTGGCATGCAGGTTGTTACTCATTTGGCGTTTCTGGTTAGCCCTATAGGGCAACATTTTTCTTCTGGAGGGCAGGCAGAGTGCTGCATTGTGTCTCCAGAATTGCCAAACTGGAGAGGTGTGGCCAGGATTGTGAGGAAGGAAGTCTGAAAACACAAGCTAGCACGAGTTTTGGGGCCAAGAGCATGGCAGGCCCACTCTGCAGAGGCTGAATCAAGATCTCCTGCAGGTGAGGTCAGGGCGAGTATCAGATGTTGCCTCAAGCTGGAGTTTGTGTCCATGACGGCCCCTTCCTGAAGGGGGTGGGGGCGTCATGAGGCCAGGGAGGTTTCCCTACGCTGGGTGTTGTGAGCTGCTCCAAACTTCAAAGTTTCCTTCTTCAGGACAGTCGAGTACTATTGGATGGTTCCAGGATGCCCCATACAGAAAGACTCGAGAGCAGGGGCCTAAGCATAGATGCCGAGAAACGCCAACTCACCTTCCCATTGCCTGGTCGAGACAAGGCACGCTCAAGCTGCGGGCTCTTGGGTGAGCTACCCAGAAGGCTGAGTTTAAATGGACTCTCCTGAGGATGAGTCATAATGTGGGTTGGTGGCCATGGAGACCTTGGAATGTGGCAGTAGCTAAGGGACTCTGCAGGATTCTCCAACCCCAAGGGCTTGATACATCTCCAACAAGGTAGATTCCCATGTGGAGATGAGAAGTCTTCTGTCTAGTGCCTCAGGAAAGCCCGTATGCTGGTTTTTGAACCCAGGCCTCTGAGGAGTGATACCTGGACACCAAAGCAAGAGTTCATAATAGGGCCTAGGGGCCTGTCTGGTTCAATCTTCTGTCTCTGCGGATATCTGTCTGTGTGTCTGCATGGAGGTAGTAGTTGCTCAGCTTGTGTCATAATGCCCCTATTTGTCCAGTGCGGCTTGCGGTAGTGGGATGTCCTTGGGGACCTTGAGGTTTCTACAATTTTGCAGAGTTGTGGCCAATGGAATGGGCAGTTTCTTAGGAGAGAGCAGGCACAGTTCTGTGGTGTGGCTCCAGAGACCCCAGCCTGGAGGCTGTGTGGGCCATGGCTGTGCAGACAGACATCCAAAAACCCTAACTCAGCTCAGGTTTGGGGCCGAGGTTACGGCAGGCCTGATCTACAGTCCATGAGGGGAGCTCCTCTGGATATGAAAGAAGGGTGAGAGGGAGGCAGTCGCTCAGGCTTTTGTCTCTGGATGTTTTGTCCACAATGGCCGTTTAATGTAGGAGTTGCCTCATGGGTGTAGAAGTCTCCCTCTCTGGTAGTTTGTCCAGCCCCCAAGAGTTTGGGGTCATTCTCTGGGAAGGGAAGTGTCCTGTTTTGTGCTTCATGTGTCACCGCAGTAGAGGGATTCTAGAGCATAGCAGTGGGTACTGACAACTGGAATACTCGCCCTCTGGTTAAGCCTGGGGGCCTATGGATATGACAAGCCCCATATGCAGGATCTTGGTCCAGCCACTGAGAGGCGTTACTTTAATACAGGACTCACGCTGCAGGTCACAATGCATGTCTGTGCCCTAGGCGGCCCTCAAGCACTGGCGTGGCCTTTCGGACAATGCAGGTTTTCCCACATTGAACGTTGGACAACATGCCAACCACAAGGTTTCTGGCCATGGGGAAGGAGGAATTCTAATTTCTGCATCACGTTCACCCCTGGGCAGTGATTGGAGATAAGGTCTTGGTTCTGAAGCCTGAAAACTGAGGTTGGGAAGAGATGACGACCTACAGCCATAGCGGTTCCTATGTGTCCAGGTTGGGGCCAGCTGTCTGGGTGTCGTTTGGGATGTCTTGTCTCCGGCTGTGCCAGACAGGGCATTAGTATACAGGGTGGGCTGTATAATTGCTTTACAATCGAGTGGCATGCATTAGAAAATCATTTGGGGTTTCTTATAGCAGCATAGGGAAAAGTTTTTCTTTGGAGGGCTGGCAGAGTGCTGCATTGTGGCTTCGGAATTCCCAAACTGGAGGGCTTGTGGGCCAGGAGAGTGAGGACGGAAGTCTGAGAACACAAGCTAGGCTTAGGTTTCGGGGCAAGGACATGGCAGGCACACTCTGCAGAGCTGAATTGAGATCTCATGCGTCTGAAGTCAGGTCGAAGATTAGACTTTAGCTCAGGTTTGAGTTTCTGTCCAAGTTTGCCACTTCAGGAAGGGGGGCATTATGAGGCCATGGGCGTTTTCCCACTATTGGAGTTGTGAGATGCTCCAAACCGCAAGGATTCCTTCTGTGGGACAATTAAGGTTTGTTGGATGGCTCCAGGACGTCTTATAAGGTATTTTTCCAGAACAGGGTTCTACGTATGGATGCCTGGGCAGCAGCCTCACATTCCAATTGTCTCCTAGCAACAAGAAACGTTTGATCTGCTGGCTTGGGGTAGCAACAGAGGGGGCTGAGTTGAAATGGACTTTCCTGAGGATGGTCTTAATGTTGGTTTGAGTCCATGGAGACCTTGTTATGGGGCAGTGGCACCAGGGCCCTGAAGGATTCTCTTAACCAGAGGTTATGGCAAAGCCCCAATGAGCAAGTTTTCCATGGGGAGACGAGATTTGTTCTTATTGGTGCCTCAGGAAACCACCATATGCTGGTATTGGAAACGAGCCCTCTGAGGAGAGATACCTGGAAACCAAAGCAATGGACCTGATTAGGGCCTAGGGGCCTGTCCGGTTCAATATTCTTCTCTGGGGACATCTGTTGTCTGAGTGGAGGTAGTTGCTCAGCTGGTTTGAGATCACCCCTGTTTGTCATGGGCGGCCTACACTATTGGGATGGCCTCGGTGACTTTGGAGGTTTTTCCTCATTTGCAAGTTTGTGGACAATGGAATGGGAAGAAATCCCTTGAAAGGGAAGCACAGTCCTGAGGTGTGGCTCCAGGGACTCAAGTGTGGAGAGAGTGTGATCCAGGGCTATTTGGACAAAATTCTGAAAACACAAACTCCACTTAGGTTGTGGTATGTAGGTATGGCCGGCCCGATCTATAGACCGTGAGGAGACCTCTTCGGGATATGAAAAAAGGGCGAATGTGAGGTGCTTGCTCATGCTTTTTTTTTTTTTCTGGAAATGTGTCACCGATTGCCATGGAATGTCGTGGTGTCCTCATGGGCAATCGATGAGGCTCCCTTTCTGGGGATTTGACCCGATCCCAAGAGTTTGAGTTCATTCTGTCGGAAGGTAGGAGGCCTTTCTGTGTTTTTTTTTTTTTTTTAACCTCAGGAGGACCACCAAAAGAGGGATTCCAGGGCAGAGTCGTGGGTTTGGGCAACTGGACAACCAGACCTCTGGTTAACATTGGGACCTAAGAACATGGCAAGCCCCATATGTGGGCTCTTGGTCCAGACACTGAGAGGCCTTCCTTGAGGATAGGTTTCACACTGAGTTTCACAATGTGTTTTTGTGCCCAAGGAGCCCCTCAAGTCAGGGCGTGGCCTAAAGTACCATGCTGGTTTCTCCTACACTGAACGTTGCACAATATGGCAACCACAAGTTTTCTGGCCATGGGGATGATGGAGTTCTAATTTTTGCAACACTTTCAATTCTGGACTGTGATTGGATTTAAGGTCTAGGTTCTGAAGCCTGAAAACTGAGGTTGGGAAGAGATGAAGACCTAAGGCCATGGTGTGTCTGATGTGCTCAGTGTTCGGCCAGCTGTTGAGTGTGGGTTGGGAGGTGCAGGCTCAGGCTGTGGCAGACCGGGAATTAGTGCCCAGGCTAGACTGTATCATTGGGGTGCAGTCGAGTTTCGTGCAGGATGGTACTCATTTGTGGTTACTGGGTAGCCCCAGAGGGCAACGTTTTTCTTCTGGAGGGAAGACACAGTGCCACATAGTGGCTGCAGAATTCCCAAACTAGAAGGCTTGTGGGCCAGGAGTGTGAGGAAAAAATTCTGAGAACACAAGCCAGACTTAGATTTCGGGGTGAGGGGACGGCAGGCACCCTCTGCAGAGATGATTCGAGATCCCGTATACCTGAAGACAGAGCTAGGATCAGACGTTGGCTTAGGTCGGAGTTTCTGTCCTAGACGGCCCCTTCATGAAGGGGAGGGTGTCACGAGGACATGGAGGTTTTCCCACGATGGGAATTGTGAGATGCTCCAAACCGCAATGATTCCTTCTGTGGGACAGTCGAGACCTGTTGGATGGCTCCAGGACATCCCATAAGGAAGTTATCCAGAGCAGGGTTCTAAGGATGGATGCCTGGGCAGCCTGCCTCCCATTCCAGGTGTCTCATAGAGCCAAGGCAAGTTTGATCTGCTGGATCTAGGGGAGCAACCGAGGTGGGTGTGTTGAAATGGGTGAGTTGAAAATGGGTCATAATGTGCATTTGTGTCCATGTAGACCTTGGAATGGGGTGCTTGATCTGGGGCCTTGAGGGATGTTCATAACCGGATGTTTTGATGGAGCTGAAAGAGTATGTTTCCTATGTAGAGAAGAGAATTGTTTTGATGAGTGCCTATGGCATCTCCCATATGCTGGTATTGGAAACCAGGCCTCTGAGGAGAGATGACTGGAATCAAAAGCAATGGATCTGATTAGGGCCTAAATGCCTGTCCAGTTCAATCTTATTCTATGGGGATATCTGTCTCTGGTCTGAGTGGAGGTAGTTTCCTAACTTGTGAAAATCATCCCTGTTTGTCCTGGGCAGCCAACACTATACGGATGGCCTCGGGGAGATTGGAGGATACTCCTAATCTATAGGGCTGTGGCCAATGGAAATGGCAGAATTCCCCTGGAGAGGGAAGTCACAGTCCTGAGGTGTGGCTCCAGGGGCCCCAGCTTGGATGGTGTGTGGGCCAGGACTGTGGGGACAGAAGTCTGAAAACACAAACTCAGCTTAGGTTTGGGGATGTATGTATGAAGGCTCGATCTACAGACCGTGAGAATTTTCCGGGCTATGAACAAAGGGCGAGTATGTGGCGCTTGCTCAGGGTTTTGTCTCTGGATATTGTGTCAATGATGGCCGTGGAATGTTGGGGTGTCCTCAAGCGCCATGGACAATTCTTTCTCTGGTGATTTGGCCTGATCCCAAGTGGTTGGAATCATTCTGTGGATGGGAAGAGTCCTTTCTGTATTTTTTTTTTTTACCTCAGGTGTCCCACCAAAGAAGGATTGCAGGGTAGAGCCCTGAGTAGGGGTGACTAGACATCTCCAACTCTGGTTGAGAATGGGGGACTAGGGGCTTGGCAAGCCCCATATGTGGGCTGTTGTTCCAGTCACTAAGAGGCTTTACATGAGGATAGGGCTCATGCTGAGGGTCACAATGTGTGTTTGTGCAAATTGTGGCCCTCAGGGATAGGTGGGGCCTCATAGTCCATGATGCTTTCTCCTACAATGAACATTGGACAACATGCCAACCACTAGGTTTCTTGCCAAGGCGAAGGAGAAGTTCTGATTCTTGGATCACGTTCACTCCTGAGCAGTGAGTGGAGATAAGGTCTAGGTTGTGAAGGTGAAAACTGAGGTTGGGTAGAGATGATGGCCTAAAGCCATTGTGGGTGTGATATGCTCTGTGTACGGCCAGCTGTCTGGGTGTTGGACTGGAGGTCTGCCCTCAGTCTGTGTCAGACAGGGCTTTAGTGCACAGGCTAGACTGTATAATTGGGGTATGGTCGAGTGGCATGCAGGTTGTTACTCATTTGGCGTTTCCGGTTAGCCCTATAGGGCAACATTTTTCTTCTGGAGGGCAGGCAGAGTGCTGCATTGTGTCTCCAGAATTGCCAAACTGGAGGGGTGTGGCCAGGATTGTGAGGAAGGAAGTCTGAAAACACAAGCTAGCACGAGTTTTGGGGCCAAGAGCATGGCAGGCCCACTCTGCAGAGGCTGAATCGAGATCTCCTGCAGGTGAGGTCAGGGCGAGTATCAGATGTTGCCTCAAGCTGCAGTTTGTGTCCATGACGGCCCCTTCCTGAAGGGGGTGGGGGCGTCATGAGGCCAGGGAGGTTTCCCTACGCTGGGAGTTGTGAGCTGCTCCAAACTTCAAAGTTTCCTTCTTCAGGAAAGTCGAGTACTATTGGATGGTTCCAGGATGCCCCATACAAAAAGACTCGAGAGCAGGGGCCTAAGCATGGATGCCGAGAAACGCCAACTCACCTTCCCATTGCCTGGTCGAGACAAGGCACGCTCAATCTGCGGGCTCTTGGGTGAGCTACCCAGAAGGCTGAGTTTAAATGGACTCTGCTGAGAATGATTCATAATGTGGGTTGGTGGCCATGGAGACCTTGGAATGTGGCAGTAGCTAAGGGACTCTGCAGGATTCTCCAACCCGAAGGGCTTGACACAACTCCAACAAGGAAGCTTCCCATGTGGAGATGAGAGGTCTTCTGTCTGGTGCCTGAGGAAAGCCCGTATGCTGGTCTTCAAACCCAGGCCTCTGAGGAGTGATACCTGGATACCAAAGCAAGAGTTCATAATAGGGCCTAGGGGCCTGTCTGGTTCAATCTTCTGTCTCTGCGGATATCTGTCTGTGTGTCTGCATGGAGGTAGTAGTTGCTCAGCTTGTGTCATAATGCCCCTATTTGTCCAGTGCGGCTTGCGGTAGTGGGATGTCCTTGGGGACCTTGAGGTTTCTACTATTTTGTAGAGTTGTGGCCAATGGAATGGGCAGTTTCTTAGGAGAGAGCAGGCACAGTTCTGTGGTGTGGCTCCAGAGACCCCAGCCTGGAGGCTGTGTGGGCCATGGCTGTGCAGACAGACATCCAAAAACCCTAACTCAGCTCAGGTTTGGGGCCGAGGTTACGGCAGGCCTGATCTACAGTCCATGAGGGGAGCTCCTCTGGATATGAAAGAAGGGTGAGAGGGAGGCAGTCGCTCAGGCTTTTGTCTCTGGATGTTTTGTCCACAATGGCCGTTTAATGTAGGAGTTGCCTCATGGGTCGTAGAAGTCTCCCTCTCTGGTAGTTTGTCCAGCCCCCAAGAGTTTGGGGTCATTCTGTGGGAAGGGAAGTGTCCTGTTTTCTGCTTCATGTGTCCCCCCAGTAGAGGGATTCTAGAGCATAGCAGTGGGTACTGACAACTGGAATACTCGCCCTCTGGTTAAGCCTGGGGGCCTATGGATATGACAAGCCCCATATGCAGGATCTTGGTCCAGCCACTGAGAGGCGTTACTTTAATACGGGACTCACACTGCAGGTCACAATGCATGTCTGTGCCCTAGGCGGCCCTCAAGCACTGGCGTGGCCTTTAGGACAATGCAGGTTTTCCCACATTGAACGTTGGACAACATTCCAACCACAAGGTTTCTGGCCATGGGGAAGGAGGAATTCTAATTTCTGTATCACGTTCACCCCTGGGCAGTGATTGGAGATAAGGTCTAGGTTCTGAAGCCTGAAAACCGAGGTTGGGAAAAGATGACGACCTACAGCCATAGCGGGTCCTATGTGTCCAGGTTGGGGCCAGCTGTCTGGGTGTCGTTTGGGATGTCTTGTCTCAGGTTGTGCCAGACAGGGCATTAGTATAAAGGGTAGACTGTATAATTGCTTTACCATTGAGTGACATGCATTAGAAAATCATTTGGGATTTCTTATTAGCAGCATAGGGCAAAGTTTTTCCTCTGGAAGGCAGGCAGAGTGCTGCATTGTGTCTTCGGAATTCCCAAACTGGAGGGCTTGTGGGCCAGGAGAGTGAGGACGGAAGCTGAGAACACAAGCTAGGCTTAGGTTTCGGGACAAGGACATGGCAGGCACACTCTGCAGAGCTGAATTGAGATCTCATGCGTCTGAAGTCAGTCGAGGATCAGACTTTGGCTCAGGTTTGAGTTTCTGTCCATGTTGGCCACTTCAAGAAAAGGGGGGATTATGAGGCCATGGGTTTTTGCCTCTATTGGAGTTGTGAGATGCTCCAAACCGCAAGGATTCCTTCTGTGGGACAATTAAGATTTGTTGGATGGCCCAAGGACGTCTTATAAGGTATTTTTCCAGAACAGGGTTCTACGTATGAATGCCTGGGCAGCAGCCTCACATCCCAATTGTCTCCTAGCAACAAGAAACGTTTGATCTGCTGGCTTGGGGTAGCAACAGAGGGGGCTGAGTTGAAATGGACTTTCCTGAGGATGGTCTTAATGTTGGTTTGAGTCCATGGAGACCTTTGTATGGGGCATAGGCACCAGGGCCCTGAAGGATTCTCCTAACCAGAGGTTATGACAAAGCTCCAATGAGCAAGTTTTCCATGGGGAGACGAGATTTGTTCTTATTGGTGCCTCAGGAAACCACCATATGCTGGTATTGGAAACGAGGCCTCTGAGGAGAGATGCCTGGAAACCAAAGCAATGGATCTGTTTAGGGCCTAGGGGCCTGTCCGGTTCAATATTCTTCTCTGGGGACATCTGTTGTCTGAGTGGAGGTAGTTGCTCAGCTGGTTTGAGATCACCCCTGTTTGTCCTGGGCGGCCTACACTAATGGGATGGCCTCGGTGACTTTGGAGGTTTTTCCTAATTTGCAAGGTTGTGGCCAATGGAATGGGAAGAATTCCCTTGAAAGGGAAGCACAGTCCTGAGGTGTGGCTCCAGGGACCCAAGTGTGGAGCGTGTGTGGTCCAGGGCTATTTGGACAAAAGTCTGAAAACACAAACTCCACTTAGGTTGGAGGATGTAGGTATGGCCGGCCCGATCTATTGACCGTGAGGAGAACTCTTCAGGATATGAACAAAGGGCGAATGTGAGGTGCTTGCTCAAGCTTTTTTTTTTTTTTTTCTGGAAATGTGTCACCGATTGCCATGGAATGTCGGGGTGTCCTCATGGGCCATCGATGAGGCTCCCTTTCTGGGGATTTGACCCGATCTCAAGAGTTTGGGTTCATTCTGTCGGAAGGGAGGAGGTCTTTCTGTTTTTTTTGTTTTTTTTTGTTTGTTTGTTTTTTTACCTCAGGTGGACCACCAAAAGAGGGATTCCAGAGCAGAGTCCTGGGGAGGGACGACTGGACAACCAGACCTCTGGTTAACATTGGGACCTAAGAACATGGCAAGAGCCATATTTGGGCTCTTGGTCCAGACACTGAGAGGCCTTCCTTGAGGATAGGTCTCACACTGAGTTTCACAATGTGTTTTTGTTCCCAAGGAGGCCCTCAAGTCAGGGCGTGGCCTAATGTACCATGCTGGTGTCTCCTACACTGAACGTTGCACAGTATGGGAACCACAAGTTTTCTGGCCATGGGGAGGATGGAGTTCTAATTTCTGCAACACTTTCACTCTTGGACTGTGATTGGATTTAACGTATAGGTTCTGAAGCCTGAAAAATGAGGTTAGGAAAAGATGACGACCTACAGCAATAGCGGGTCCTATGTGTCCAGGTTGGGGCCAGCTGTCTGGGTGTCGTTTGGGATTTCTTGTCTCAGGCTGTGCCAGACAGGGCATTAGTATACAGGGTAGGCTGTATAATTTCTCTACCATCGAGTGACATGCATTAGAAAATCATTTGGGGTTTCTTATTAGCAGCATAGGGCAAAGTTTTTCTTCTGGAGGGCTGGCAGAGTGCTGCATTGTGGCTTCGGAATTCCCAAACTGGAGGGGTTGTGGGCTAGGAGAGTGAGGACGGAAGCTGAGAACAGAAGCTAGGTTTAGGTTTCGGGGCAAGGACATGGCAGGCACACTCTGCAGAGCTGAATTGAGATCTCTTGCGTCTGAAGTAATTCGAGGATCAGACTTTGGCTCAGGTTTGAGTTTCTGTCCATGTTGGCCCCTTCAAGAAGAGGGGGGATTATGTGTCCATAGGGGTTTTGCCGCTATTGGAGTGTGAGATGCTCCAAACCACAAGGATTCCTTCTGTGGGACAATTAAGATTTGTTGGATGGCTCCAGGACGTCTTATAAGGTATTTTCCCAGAACAGGGTTCTATGTATGGATGCCTGGGCAGCAGCCTCACATCCCAATTGTCTCCTAGCAACAAGAAACGTTTGATCTGCTGGCTTGGGGTAGCAACAGAGGGGGCTGAGTTGAAATGGACTTTTCTGAGGATGGTCTTAATGTTGGTTTGAGTCCATGGAGACCTTTGTATGGGGCATAGGCACCAGGACCCTGAAGGATTCTCCTAACCAGAGGTTATGACAAAGCTCCAATGAGCAAGTTTTCCATGGGGAGACGAGATTTGTTCTTATTGGTGCCTCAGGAAACCACCATATGCTGGTATTGGAAACGAGGCTTCTGAGGAGAGATGCCTGGAAACCAAAGCAATGGATCTGATTAGGGCCTAGGGTCCTGTCCGGTTCAATATTCTTCTCTGGGGACATCTGTTGTCTGAGTGGAGGTAGTTGCTCAGCTGGTTTGAGATCACCCCTGTTTGTCCTGGGCGGCCTACACTATTGGGATGGCCTCGGTGACTTTGGAGGTTTTTCCTAATTTGCGAGGTTGTGGCCAATGGAATGGGAAGAATTCCCTTGAAAGGGAAGCACAGTCCTGAGGTGTGGCTCCAGGGACCCAAGTGTGGAGCGTGTGTGGTCCAGGGCTATTTGGACAAAATTCTGAAAACACAAACTCCACTTAGGTTGGAGGATGTAGGTATGGCCGGCCTGATCTATATACCGTGATGAGAACTCTTCGGGATATGAACAAAGGGCGAATGTGAGGTGCTTGCTCATGCTTTTTTTTTTGTTTTGTTTTCTGGAAATGTGTCACCGATTTCCATGGAATGTCGGGGTGTCCTCATGGGCCATCGATGAGGCTCCCTTTCTGGGGATTTGACCCGATCCCAAGAGTTTGGGTTCATTCTGTCGGAAGGGAGGAGGTCTTTCTGTTTTTTTTTTTTTTTTTTTTTTTTTTTTTTTACCTCAGGTGGACCACCAAAAGAGGGATTCCAGAGCAGAGACGTGGGTGGGGGCAACTGGACAACCAGACCTCTGGTTAACATTGGGACCTAAGAACATGGCAAGCCCCATATGTGGGCTCTTGGTCCAGACACTGAGAGGCCTTCCTTGAGGATAGGTCTCACACTGAGTTTCACAATCTGTTTTTGTGCCCAAGGAGCCCCTCAAGTCAGGGCGTGGCCTAATGTACCATGCTGGTTTCTCCTACACTGAACGTTGCACAATATGGCAACCACAAGTTTTCTGGCCATGGGGAAGAAGGAGTTCTAATTTCTGCAACACTTTCACGCCTGGACTGGGATTGGATTTAAGGTCTAGGTTCTGAAGCCTGAAAACTGAGGTTGGGAAGAGATGAAGACCTAAGGCCATGGTGTGTCTGACGTGCTCAGTGTTCGGCCAGCTGTTGAGTGTGGGTTGGGAGGTGCAGGCTCAGGCTGTGGCAGACAGGGAATTAGTGCCCAGGCTAGACTGTATCATTGGGGTGCAGTCGAGTTTCGTGCAGGATGGTACTCATTTGTGGTTACTGGGTAGCCCCAAAGGGCAACGTTTTTCTTCTGGAGGGAAGACACAGTGCCACATAGTGGCTCCAGAATTCCCAAACAGGAAGGCTTGTGGGCCAGGAGTGTGAGGAAAAACTTCTGAGAACACAAGCCAGACTTAGATTTCGGGGTGAGGGGACGGCAGGCACCCTCTGCAGAGATGATTCGAGATCCCGTATACCTGAAGACAGAGCTAGGATCAGACGTTGGCTTAGGTCGGAGTTTCTGTCCATGACGGCCCCTTCATGAAGGCGAGGGTGTCACGAGGACATGGTGGTTTTCCCACGATGGGAATTGTGAGATGCTCCAAATCGCAATGATTCCTTCTGTGGGACAGTCGAGACCTGTTGGATGGCTCCAGGACATCCCATAAGGAAGTTATCCAGAGCAGGGTTCTAAGGATGGATGCCTGGGCAGCCTGCCTCCCATTCCAGGTGTCTCATAGAGCCAAGGCAAGTTCGATCACCCTGATCTAGGGGAGCAACCGAATCGGGTGTGTTGAAATGGGTGAGTTGAGGATGGGTCATAATGTGCATTTGTGTCCATGGAGACCTTGGAATGGGGTCTTGTTCCGGGTCCTTGAGGGATGTTCATAACCGGAGGTTTTGATGGAGCTCTAAAGAGTACGTTTCCTATGTAGAGAAGAGAATTGTTTTGATGAGTGCCTAAGGAATCTCCCATATGATGGTATTGGAAACCAGGCCTCTGAGGAGAGATGACTGGAAACAAAAGCAATGGATATGATTAGAGCCTAGGTGCCTGTCCGGTTCAATCTCTTTGCTGGGGATACGTGTCTAAGTATCTGAGGTGAGGTAGTTGCTCAGATTGTGTCAGATCGCCCCTGTTTGTCCTGGGCAGCCTATAATATTGGAATGGCCTCGGGACTTTGGAGTTTCTCCTAATCTATAGTGTTGTGGTCAATGGAATTGGCAGAAATCCCCTGGAGAGGGCAGGCAAAGTTCTGAGTTTGGCTCTAGGGGCCCAGCCTTGAGGGTGTGTGGGCCAGGCCTGTGGGGACAAAAATCTGAAAACACAAACTCTGCTTAGGATTGGGGACATAGTTTTGGCACGCCCAATCTACAGACCTTGATAACACTTCAAGATATGAAAAAGTGTGAGTTTGAGGTGCTTGCTCAGATTTTGTCTCTGGATTTGTGTCAACAATGTGGGTGGAATGCTGGCGTGGCCTCATGGGTTGTGGACGGCTTTCCTTCTCTGAGGATTTGACCCAATCCCAAGAGTTTGGGTACGTTCTGTGGGATGGGAGGAGTCCTTTCTGTTTTTTATTTTATTTTAGTTTATTTTTTGTACCTCATGTGTCCCAATAAAAGAGGGATTCCAGAGCAGAGTCCTCGGGAGGGACAACTGGACAACCCCACCTCTGTTTTAGTTTGGGGGCCTAGGGGCATGGCAAGTCCAATATGTGGGCTCTTGATTCAGACACTGAGAGGCCTTCCTAGGACAGGGCTCATGCTGAGGGTCACAATTCCTATTTTTGCCAACAAGGCCCTCAAGCATGGGAAAAGCCTCATGGGCTACGCTGGATTCTTCGACACTGAACGTTGGAGAATATGCCAACCACAAGGTTTCTGGCCATGGCGTAGGAAGAGTTGTGACTTCTGCATCACGATCACCCCTGGACAGTGATTGGAGTTTAGGTCTAGGTTCTGAAACCCGAAAACCGAGGTTGGGAAGAAATGAAGACCTAAGGACCTGTTGGGTTCAATGAGCTCAGTGTGCGGCCAGTGGTTGAGCGTAGGTCTGGAGGTGTGGGCTCATGCTGTGTCAGACAAGGCATTAGACAGGGTAGACTGTATATTTGGGGTGCAGTCGAGTGGCGTTCAATTGATCCTCATTCGGGTTTCTAGGTAGATCCATAAGGCAACGTTTTTTCTCCTGGAGGGCAGGCAGAGTGCTGCATTGTGGCCCCAGTATTGCCAAACTGTAGGGCTTTTGGGCCAGGGGTGTGAGGATTGTAGTCTGAGAACACAAGCTAGGCTTAGTTTTTGGGGTGAGAGCACAGAAGGCACACTCTGCAGAGCTGAATCATGATCTCATGCACCTGAAGTCAGGGCGAATATCAGACGTTTGCTCAGGTTGGAGTTTCTGTCGATGATGCCCACTTTAAAAGTGGAGCGTCTCAAGAGGCCATGTAGATTTTCCCACAATGGGAGTTGTGAGATGCTCCAGACTGCAAATATTCCTTCTGTGGGACACTTGAGACCTGTTGGATGGCTCTAGGATGTCCCATATGGAATGACTCCAGAGTAGGGTACTAAGGATTGATGCCTAGGCAGCCCACCTCCCATTCTAGTTGTCTCCTAGCAACAAGGCAGGTTTGATCTGCAGGCCCTGGGGGAGAAACCAAGGGGGTTCAGTTGACATGGATGCTCCCGAGGATAGATCATAATGTTGGTTTAAGTCCATGGAGACCTTGGAATGGGGCGCTTGATCCGGGGCCCTGAAAGATTCTCCTAAACGGAGGTTTTTATAGAGCTCCAAAGAGTACATTTCCTATGTGGAGACGAGATTTTTCTGATGAGTGCCTCAGTAATCCCCCTATGCTGGTATTGGAAACCAGGCCTTTGAGGAGAGATGCCTGGAAACAAAAGCAATGGATCTGATTAGAGCCTAAGTGCCTGTCCAGTTCAATCTTATTCTATGGGGATATCTGTCTCTGGGTCTGAGTGGAGGTAGTTTCCTAACTTGTGAAAGATCATCCCTGTTTGTCCTGGGCAGCCAACACTATTCGGATGGCCTCGGGGAGTTTGGAGGATACTCCTAATCTATAGGGTTGTGGCCAATGGAAATGGCAGAATTCCCCTGGAGAGGGAAGCCACAATCCTGAGGTGTGGCTCCAGGGGCCCCAGCTTGGATGGTGTGTGGCCAGAACTGTGGGGACAGAAGTCTGAAAACACAAACTCAGCTTAGGTTTGGGGTTGTATGTATGAAGGCTCGATCTACAGACCGTGAGAATTATCCGGGCTATGAACAAAGGGCGAGTATGTGGCGCTTGCTCAGGCTTTTGTCTCTGGATTTTGTGTCAACGGTGGCCGTGGAATGTCGGGGTGTCCTCAAGGGCCATGGACAATTATTTCTCTGGTGATTTGGCCTGATCCCAAGGGGTTGGGATCATTCTGTGGATGGGAAGAGTCCTTTATGTATTTTTTTTTTTTTTACCTCAGGTGTCCCACCAAAGAGGGATTCCAGAGCAGAGCCCTGAGTCGGGTGACTAGACATCTCGAACTCTGGTTGAGATTGGGGGACTAGGGGCTTGGCAAGCCCCATATGTGGGCTGTTGTTGCAGTCACTAAGAGGCTTTACATGAAGATAGGGCTCACGCTGAGGGTCACAATGTGTGTTTGTGCAAATTGTGGCCCTCAGGGATAGGTGGGGCCTCATAGTCCATGCTGCCTTCTCCTACAATGAACATTGGACAACATGCCAACCACTAGGTTTCTTGCCAAGGCGAAGGAGAAGTTCTGATTCTTGCATCACGTTCACTCCTGAGCAGTGAGTGGAGATAAGGTCTAGGTTCTGAAGGTGAAAACTGAGGTTGGGTAGAGATGATGGCCTAAAGCCATTGTGGGTGTGATATGCTCTGTGTACGACCAGCTGTCTGGGTGTTGGACTGGAGGTCTGCCCTCAGGCTGTGTCAGACAGGGCTTTAGTGCACAGGCTAGACTGTATAATTGGGGTATGGTCGAGTGGCATGCAGGTTGTTACTCATTTGGCGTTTCTGGTTAGCCCTATAGGGCAACATTTTTCTTCTGGAGGGCAGGCAGAGTGCTGCATTGTGTCTCCAGAATTGCCAAACTGGAGGGGTGTGGCCAGGATTGTGAGGAAGGAAGTCTGAAAACACAAGCTAGCACGAGTTTGGGGGCCAAGAGCATGGCAGTCCCACTCTGCAGAGGCTGAATCGAGATCTCCTGCAGGTGAGGTCAGGGCGAGTATCAGATGTTGCCTCAAGCTGGAGTTTGTGTCCATGACGGCCCCTTCCTGAAGGGGGTGGGGGCGTCATGAGGCCAGGGAGGTTTCCCTACGCTGGGAGTAGTGAGCTGCTCCAAACTTCAAAGTTTCCTTCTTCAGGACAGTCGAGTACTATTGGATGGTTCCAGGATGCCCCATACAGAAAGACTCGAGAGCAGGGGCCTAAGCATGGATGCCGAGAAACGCCAACTCACCTTCCCATTGCCTGGTCGAGACAAGGCACGCTCAATCTGCGGGCTCTTGGGTGAGCTACCCAGAAGGCTGAGTTTAAATGGACTCTCCTGAGGATGAGTCATAATGTGGGTTGGTGGCCATGGAGACCTTGGAATGTGGCAGTAGCTAAGGGACTCTGCAGGATTCTCCAACGCGAAGGGCTTGACACAACTCCAACAAGGAAGCTTCCCATGTGGAGATGAGAGGTCTTCTGTCTGGTGCCTCAGGAAAGCCCCGTATGCTGGTCTTCGAACCCAGGCCTCTGAGGAGTGATACCTGGACACCAAAGCAAGAGTTCATAATAGGGCCTAGGGGCCTGTCTGGTTCAATCTTCTGTCTCTGCGGATATCTTTCTGTGTGTCTGCATGGAGGTAGTAGTTGCTCAGCTTGTGTCATAATGCCCCTATTTGTCCAGTGCGGCTTGCGGTAGTGGGATGTCCTTGGGGACCTTGAGGTTTCTACTATTTGGTGGAGTTGTGGCCAATGGAATGGGCAGTTTCTTAGGAGAGAGCAGGCACAGTTCTGTGGTGTGGCTCCAGAGACCCCAGCCTGGAGGCTGTGTGGGCCATGGCTGTGCAGACAGACATTCAAAAACCCTAACTCAGCTCAGGTTTGGGGCCGAGGTTACGGCAGGCCTGATCTACAGTCCATGAGGGGAGCTCCTCTGGATATGAAAGAAGGGTGAGAGGGAGGCAGTCGCTCAGGCTTTTGTCTCTGGATGTTTTGTCCACAATGGCCGTTTAATGTAGGAGTTGCCTCATGAGTCGTAGAAGTCTCCCTCTCTGGTAGTTTGTCCAGCCCCCAAGAGTTTGGGGTCATTCTGTGGGAAGGGAAGTGTCCTGTTTTCTGCTTCATGTGTCCCCCCAGTAGAGGGGTTCTAGAGCATAGCAGTGGGTACTGACAACTGGAATACTCGCCCTCGGGTTAAGCCTGGGGGCCTATGGATATGACAAGCCCCATATGCAGGGCTTATGTGTCATATGCAGCATCATAAGGAAATGGAGGTTTTCTCACACTGTTATTGTGTGATGCTTCAAACCACAAGGATTCATTCTGTGAGACAGTCAAGACAGGTTGGTTGGATTCAAGACGTCCCATAAAGAAGTTCTCCAGAGCAGGGTTCTAAGGATGGATGCCTGGGCAGCCCGCCTCCCATTCTAACTGTCTCCTAGTGACAAGGAAGGTTTGATCTGCTGGCTCTGGGTGAGCAGCCGAGGGGGCTGATTTGAAATGGACTCTCCTGAGAATGGATCATAATGTAAGTTTGTGTCCTTGGAGACCTTGGGATTGGGCCATGGTGCCAGCGCCCTGAAGGATCCTCCTAACCTGAGGTATTGACACAGCTCCAAAGAGCAAGTTTCCCATGTGGAGATGAGATTTGTTCTGATTGTTTCCTTAGGAAACCCCCATATTCTGATATTGGAAACCAGGCCTCTGAGGAGAGATACCTAGATACCAAAGCAATGCATCAGAAGTTGGCTCAGGTTGGAGTTTCTGTCCATGATGGCCCCTTTATAAAGGGGAGCATCTCATGAGGCCATGTAGGTTTTCCCACGATAGGAGTTGTGAGATGCTCCAATCTGCAAGGATTCCTTCTGTGGGACAGTCAAGACCTGTTGGAAGGCTCCAGGACATCCCATATGGAACGGCGCCAGAGCAGGATTCCAAGGATGGATGCCTAGAGAGTCTGCTTTGCATTCCAGTTGTCTCCTAGCGACAAGGCAGGTTTGATATTCTGCCTCTGGGGGAGTCATCGACGGGGCTGAGTTGAAATGTACTCTCCTGCCGAATGGTCATAATGCGGGTATGTGTCCATGGAGACCTTGGAATAGGGCGGTTGCTCCGGCTACCTGAAGGTTTCTCCTAACTGGAGGCTTTTACAGAGCTCCAAAGGATAAGTTTCCCATGTGAAGACAAGATTTGTTCTGATTGGTATCTCTGGAATCCCCCATATGCTGGTATTGGAAAACAGGCCTCTGAGGAGAGATGCTTAGAAAAAAAAGCAATGGAACCAATTACATTCTAGGGGCCAGTCCAGTTTAATCTTCTTCTCTTGGGTTATCTGTCTACGGGTGAGTTGACGTCGTTGCTCAGCTTGTGAGAGATCGCCCCTCTTTGTCCTGGGTGGCCTACACTATTGGAATGGCCTCTGGGACTTTGGAGGTTTCTCCTTATCTGTAGGGTTGTGGCCAATGGAATGGGAAGAATTTCCTTGGAGAGGGCAGGCACAGTCCTGAGGTGTGGCTCCAGGGGCCTCAGTCTGGAGGGTGTGTGGGACAGGGATGTCAGGATAGAAGTCTGAAAACACAAACTCGGCTTAGGTTTGGGGACGTAGGTATGGCAGGCCCAATCTACAGACTATGAGGAGAATTTTTTGGGCTATGACCTAAGGGTGAGTGTGAACGCTTGCTGAAGCTTATGTCTCTGGATTTTGTGTCAATAGTGGCCGTGGAATGTCGGGCTGGCCTCATGGGCCATGGACGAGTCTTTCTCTCTGGACCCCAATCACTTGGGATGGCCCAATAACAAGTGATTGGGGTCATTCTGTGAGTGGGAGGAGTCCTTTCTGTGTTTATTTACCTCAAATGTCCCACCAAAGAGGGATTCCAGAGCAGAGCCCTGAGTAGGGGTGACTAATGTCTCTACCTCTGATTAAAATTGGGTGACTTGGGGCATGGCAGGCCCCATATGCGGGCTCATGGTCCAGCCATTGAGAGGCTTTACTTGAGGACAGGGCTCAAACTGAGGGTCCCAATGTGTGTTTGAGCCCACCGCAGCTCTTAAGCATAGGCAGGGCCTCAGGGACCCTACACTACCCTCAGGGGCCCTACTACTACCCCTGTAGGCCCTACAGGGGTCCTACACTGAACGTTGGACAAGATGCCAACCACAAGATTCTGGCGAGAGGGAAGGAGGAGTTCTGATTTCTGCATCACGTTCACCCATGGGAAGTGAGTAGAGATAAGGTCTAGGATTCTGTAGCCTGAAAACCAAAGTTGGAAAGAGATGGCGACCTAAGGCCATGGTGGTTCAGATGTTCTCAGTGTACTGCAAGCTGTCTGGGTGTCGGTTGGGAATTCAGGCCTCAGGTTCTGTCAGACAGGGCATTAGTGCACAGGCTAGACTATATAATTGGTGTACAGTTGAGTGACGTGCAGGTTTATCCTCATTTGAGGTTTCTGGGTAGACCCATAGGGCAATATTTTTCTTCTAGAGGGCAGGCAGAGTGCAGCACTGTGTCATCGGAAATCCCAAAATAGAGGGCGTGTGGTCCAGGAGAGTGAGGACAGAAGTCGGAGAACACTAGCTATGCTTAGGTTTGGGGGTGAGGGCACAACAGGTACACTCTGAAGAGCTGAATCAAGATCTCGTGCATCTGAAGTCAAGGCGAAGATCAGCTGTTGGCTCAGGTTGGAGTTTCTTTCCATGATCTGCCTTCATGAAGATTGGGGGCATCATGTGACCTTGGAAGCTTTCCATGATATGAGTTGTTAGGTGGTCCATGCACAAGGACTCCTGTGGGACAGTCGAGACCTGTTGGATGGCTCAAGGATGTCCCATAAGGAACGACGCAAGAGCAGGGTTCTAAGGATGGATGCCTGAAGAGCCCAACTCGCATTTCAATTGTCTCCTAGCGACAAGGCAGGTTCAATCTGCTGGCTCTGGGGTAGCAACCGAGGGGGTTTAGTTGAAATGAACTCTCCTGAGGATGGGTCATAATTTGGGATTGTGTCCATGGAGATATTCAAATGGGGCGGTGGCTCCAGTGACCTGAAGTTTTCTCCTAACTGGAGGTTATGACACAGCTCCATAGAGCAAGATTCCCATGTGGAGACGAGATTTTTTCTGATAGGTAGCTCTGGAAACCCCCTTATGCTGGTATTGGAATCCAGGCCTCTGAGGAGAGATGCCTGAAAACAAAAGCAATGGATCCAATTAGGGCCTAGGTGCCTGTCTTGTTCAATATTCTTTTCTATGGATATCTGTCTAAGGTTCTGATTGGAGGTAGTGGCTCAGCTTGTGCCAGAGGGTCCCTGTATGTCCAGGACATCCTACACTATTGCGATGGCCTCAGAGATTTTGGATGATTCTCCTAATCTGTCAGGTTGTGCCAAATGAATGAGCAGAATTCCCTTGGAGAGGGCAGGCACAGTCCTGAGGTGTGGCTCCATGGGGCCCAGCCTTTAGGGTGTGTGGGTGAGGACAATGGAGACAGAAGTCTGAAAACACAAACTCGGCTTAGGTTTGGGGACATAGGTATGGCAGGCCCGATCTACAGACCTTGAGAATTTTGGGGGCTCTGAACAAAGGGCAAGTGTGTGGCGCTTTTTCAGGTTTTTGTCTCCTGATTTTGTGTCAATGGTGGCCGTGGAATGTCAGGCTGGCCTCATCGACCATGGACGAGTATTTCTCTCTGTGGATTTGGCCAAATTCCAAGTGTTTGGGGTCATTCTTTGGATGGTAGGAGTCCTTAATTTTTTTTTTCTTTATCTTGTTTTTTTTTTTTTTTTTTTTTTTTTTTTTTACCTTATGTGTCCCACCAAAGAAGGATTCCATAAAAGAGCTCTGAATAAGGTTGACTAGACTTCTCAAGCTCTGGCTAGGATTGGGGGAGTAGGGGCATGGCAAGTCCCATATGCAGGCTCTTGGTCCAGCCCCGGAGAGGCTTTACTTGAGGCCAGGGTTCATGCTTAGGGTCCTAATGTGTGTTTGTGCCCATCGCAGCCCTCAAGCATGTCTGAGGCCTCATGGGCCATGCTGGGTTCTCATATACTGAACGTTGGACAACATGCCAACCACAAGGTTTCTGGTCATGGGGAAGGTGAAGTTCTGATTTCTGCATCACGTACATCACTTAGTTGTGAGTGGAGATCATGTCTAGGTTCTGAAGCCTGAAGACCAAGGTTGGGAAGAGATGATGACCTAAGGCCATGGCATGTTCGATGTGTTCAGTGTGAGGCCAGGTGTCTGGGTGTCGGTCACGAGGTCTGGGGTCAGGCTGTGTCAGACAGGGCATCAGTGCCCAGGCTAGACTGTATAATTGGGGTACAATCTAGAGAATTGCAGGTTGATCCTCATTTGATGTTTCTGGGTAGACCCCTAGGGCAAAGTCTCTCTTCTGGAGGGCAGTCAGAGTACTGCATTTTGTCTCCAGAATTCCCAAAGTGGAAGGCTTGTGGGCCAGGAGTGTGAGGACGGAAGTCTGAGAACGTGAGCTGGCTTAGGTTTTGGGGCGAGGGCAAGGCAGGCACACTCTGCAGAGCTGAATTGAGATCTCATGCATCTGAAGTCAGGGCGAGGATCAGACGGGAGTTTCTGTCCATGATGTCCTCTACCTGAAGGTGGAGGCATCACGAGGCCATGGAGGTTTTCCCACGGTGCGAGTGTGTGATGCTGCAAACCACAAGGATTCCTTCTGCAGGACAGTTGAGACCTGTTGAATGGATCAAGGACACCCCATTAGGAATTTCTCCAGAGCAGAGTTCTAACAACGGATACCTGGGCAACGAACTCGCATTCCAATTGTCTCCTAGTGACAAAGCAGGTTTGATCTGCTGGCACTGGGTGAGCAACCGCCAGGTTTGAGTTGAAATGGACTCTACTGAGGATGGGTCATAATGTGGGATTGTGTCCATTGAGACATTGGAATGGGGCGGTGGCTCCAGTGACGTGAAATTTTCTCCTAACTGGAGGTTTTGACACAGTTCCATATAGCATGATTCCCATGTGGCATGCGATTTGTTCTGATTGGTAGCTCCAGAAACCCCCATGTGCTGGTATTGGAAGCCAGGCCTCTGAGGAGAGATACGTGAAAACAAAAGCAATGGATCCGTTTAGGGCCTAGGTGCCTGTCCTGTTCAATCTTCTTTTCTATGGATATCTATCTACAGGTCTGATTGGAGGTAGTGGCTCAGCTTGTGGCAGATGGTCCCTGTTTGTCCCGGACATCCTACAATATTGGGGTGGCCTCGGGGACTTCGGATGTTTCTCCTAATCTGTCAGGTTGTGCCAAAGGAATGAGCAGAATTCCCATGGAGAGGGCAGGCACAGTCCTGAAGTGTGGCTCCATGGGGCCAAGCCTTGAGGGTGTGTGGGCCAGGACAATGGAGACAGAAGTCTGAAAACACAAATGTGGCTTAGGTTTGGGGACATAGGTATGGCAGGCCCGATCTACAGACCGTGAAAATTTTTCAGGCTTTGAACAAAGGGCGAGTGTGTGGCGCTTTTTTAGGCTTTTGTCTCCGGATTTTGTGTCAATGGTGGCCGTGGAATGTCAGGATGGCCTCATCAGCCATGCACGAGTATTTCTCTCTGTGAATTTGGCCCAATTCCAAGTGTTTGCGGTCATTCTTTGGACGGTAGGAGTCCTTTCTCTATTTTTTTTTTTAATCTCATGTGTCCCACCAAGGAGGGATTCTAGAGAAGAGATCTGAGTAGGGGTGACTAGACTTCTCAAGCACTGGTTAAGGCTTGGGGAGTAGGGGCATGGTAATCTCCATATGTGGGCTCTTGGTCCAGCCCCGGAGAGGCTTTACTTGAGGCCAGGGATCATGCTTAGGATCCTAATGTGTGTTTGTGCCCATCGCAGCCCTCAAGCATGTCTGAGGCCTCATGGGCCATGCTGGTTTCTCCTACACTGCACGTTGGACAACATGCCAACCACAGGGTTTCTGGTCATGGGGAAGGAGGAGTTCTGATTTCTGCATCACGTACACGGCATGGCAGTGAGTAGAGATAAGGTCTAGATTCTGAAGCCTGAAAACCGAGGTTGGTAAGAGATGACGACCTAAGGCCATGGTGGTTCCGATGCACTTAGTGTGCGGCCAGATGTCTGTGTCCATCATGAGGTCTGGGCTCAGGCTGTTTCAGGCAGGGCATTAGTCTTCAGGCTAGACTGTATAATTGGGGTACAGTCGAGTGATGTGAAGGTTGGTCCTCATTTGGGGTTTCTGGTTGGCCCCATAGGGCAAAAATTCTCTTCTGGAGGGCAGGCAGAGTGCTGCATTCTGGCTCCAGAATTGCCAACTTCAGGGCTTGTGGGCCAGGTGTTTTAGGACAGAAGTCTGAGAACACAAGTTCAGCTTTGAATTCGCAGCGGAGACATGGCAAGCACACTCTACAGACCTGAAATGAGATCTCGTGCATCTGAAGTCAGGGCGAGGATCAGATGTTGGCTTAGGTTAGAGTTTCTGTACATGATGTCCCCTTCATGAAGGTGGGGGGGCATCAGGAAACCATGGAAGATTTCCAACTTTGTGAGTGTGTGATGCTCCAAACCACAAGGATTCCGTCAGCGGGAGAGTCACGAACTTTTGGATGGATCAAGGACGTCCCATAAGAAATGCTCCAAAGCACAGTTCTAATGATGGATGCCTGGGCAGTCCAACTTGCATTCCAGTTGTGTCCTAGTGAAAAGGAGGATTTGATCTGCTGTCACTGGGGGAACAACCGAGGGGGCTGAATTGAAATGGAATCTCATGAGGATCAGTCGATGTGGATTTGTGTCCATGGATCCCTTGGAATGGGGCAGTGGCTCTGTTGCCCTGAAGAATTCTCCTAACCTTAGGTTTTGATGCAGCTCCAAAGAGCAAGTTTCCCATGTAGAGACGAGATTTGTTCTGAAACCCCCACAACCTGGTATTGGAAACCAAGCATCTGGGGAACAATGCCTGGAATCCAAAGCAATGTATCTGATTACGGTCTAGGGGCCTGTCCTTTTCAATATTCTCCTCTGAGTGTCTCTGTCTAAGATTCAGAATGGAGGTCACTGCTCAGCTTGTGTCAGATCACCCATGTTTGTTGGGGGAGGCCAACACTATTGGACTGGTCTTGGGAATTGGAGGTTTCTCCTAATCTGTAAGGTTGTGGCAAATGAAACGGGCAGAGTTCCCTTGGAGAGCACTGGCACAGTCCTTAGGTGTGACACCACCTTTCTGGGTGTCATCCAGGAGGTCCAGGCTCAGGCTGTGTCAGACAGGGCATTAGTGCCAAGCTTAGACTGTATAATTGGAGTAAAGTTGAGTGGCATGCAGGTTGATCCTCATTTGGCGTTTCTGGGTAGCCCCAGGGGCAACGTTTTTCTTCTGGAGGGAAGGAAGAGTGCTGCATTGTGGCGACGGAATTCTCACACTGGAGGGCTTGTGGGCCAGAATTGTGAGGAAGGAAGTGTGAGAACACAAGCTAGGCTTAGGTTTTGGGTCAAGATCATGGCAGGCACACTCTGTAGAGCTAAATCTAAATCTCATGCATCTGAAGTCAGGGCGAGGATCAGACGTAGGCTCAGGTTGAAGTTTCTGTTCAGGATGGCCCCTTCATGATGGTGGGGGGCATCATGGGGCTATGGAGACTTTCCCACGATTGGCATTGTATGTTGCTCGAATCGGCAAGGATTCCTTCTACGGGACAGTCGAGACCGGTCAGATTGCTCCAGGACGTCCCATGCGGAACGACGGCAGTGCAGGGTTCTAAGGATGGATTCCTGGAGTGCCCGCCTCACATTCCTATTGTCTCCTAGTGACAAGGCAGGTTCGATCTGCTTCTTTTGGGGAGCAACGAAAGGGGATGAGTTGAAATGGACTCGCCTGCGGATGGGTCATAATGCGGGTTTGTGTCCATGGAGACCTTGGAATGGGGTGTTGGCTGCTGCGGCCTGAAGGTTTCCCTTAACTGGAGGTTGTGACACAGCTCCAAAATGCATGTTTCCCATGTGGAAATGAGATTTTTTCAGACTGGTACCTCCTGAAAAACACATATGCTGGTATTGGAAACCAGGCCTCTGAGGAGAGATGCCTGGAATCAAAAGCAATGGATCTGATTAGGGCCTAGGTGCCTGTCCGGTTCAATCTTCTTCTCTGGGGTTATCTGTCTATGGGTCTGAGTTGAGGTAGTTGCTCATCTTGGGACAGATCACCCTGTTTGCGCTGAGTGGCCAACACTATTGGGATGGCCTCAGGGACGTTGGAGTGTTCTCCTAATCTTTAGGGTTGTGGCCAATGGAATGGGCAGAATATGCTTGGAGAAGGCAGGCACAGTCCTGAGGCATGGCTCCAGGGGCCCCAGCCTGGAGGGTGTGTGGGCCAGGACAGTGGGGACAGAAATCTGAAAACCCAAACTCAGCTTAGATTTGGGGACGTAGGTATGACAGGCCTGATCTATAGACCGTGAGGAGAATTTTTCAGGCTATGAACAAAGGGCAAGTGTGAGGCATATCTCCAGGCTTTTGTCTCTAGATTTTGTGTCAATGGTGGCCATGGAATGACGGGATGGCCTCTTTGGCCATGGATGATTCTTTCTCTTTTAAGATTTGGTCAGATCCCAAGTTTTGGGGCTCATTCAGGGGATGGAGGAGACCCTTCGATATTTTTTTCCTCAGGGGTTCCAGAGCAGAGACCTGAATAGGGGTGACTAGACCTCTCAACCTCTCATTAATATTGGGGGACTAGGGATGGCAATGCGGGTTCTTGGTCCATCCCCTGAGAGGCTTTACTTGAGGACAGGGCTCACACTGAGGGTCCCAATGTGTTTGTGCCCATTTCGGTTCTCAAGCATGGGCGGGGACTCATGGGCTACACTGGATTCTCCTACACTGAACGTTGGAAAACATGCCAACCACAAGGTTTCTTGCCTTGAGGAAGAAGGAGTTTCATTTCTGCATCACGTTCACCCCTGGGTAGTGAGTATATATAAGGTCTAGGTTCTGAAGCCTGAAAACCAAGGTTGGGAAGAGATGATGACCTAAAGCCATGGCGGGTCTGATGTGCTCAGTGTACAGCCAGCTGTCTGGGTGTCGGTTGGGAATTCAGACCTCAGGCTGTGCAAGACAGGGCATTAACGCCCAAGCGAAACTGTATAATTGGGATAGAGTCAAGTGGCATGCAGGTTGATCCTCATTTGGTGTTTCTGGTTAGCCCCATAGGACAACGTTTCTCTTCTGGAGGGCAGTCAGAGTGCTGCCTTGTGTCTCTCCAGAATTCCCTAACTGGAGGGCTGGTGGGCTCGGAGTGTGAGGACGAAGTCTGAGAACAAGAGCTAGGTTTTGCTTCGGGGAGGGGTTTCGGCAGGCACACTCTGCAGAGTTGAATCAAGATTTCGTGCATCTGAAGTCAGGGCGAGGATTAGACGTTGGCTCAGTTTGGAGTTTCTGTCCAAGATGGCTCTTTCATGAAGGGGACGGTGCACCACGAGGCCACAGAGCTTTTCCCATGATGGGAGTTGTGAGGTGCTCCAAAGCGCAAGGATTCCTTCTGCAGGACAGCTGTGACCTGTTGGATGGCTCCAGGATGTCCCATATGGAATTACTTCAGAGTAGTTTTCTACAGATGGATGCCTAGCCAGCCCGCCTCACATTCCAATTGTCTCCTAGTGACAAGATAGGTTCGATCTGCTGGCTCTAGGGGAGCACCCAAGGGTACTGAGTTGAAATAGACTCTCCTGCAGATGGGTCCTAATGTGGGATTGTGTCCATGGAGACCTTAGAATGAGGTGGTGGCACCGGGGCCCTGAAGGATTTTCCTAGCCGGAGGTTTTGACACAGCTTGAAAGAGCACGTTTCCCATGTGGAGAAGACATTTGTTCTGACTGATGACTCAGGAAACCCCCATATGGTGGTATTGAAAACCAGGCCTCTGAGGTTCTGACATAGCTCCACGAGCAAGTTTCCAATGTGCAGACAAGACTTGCTCTGAAGGGGCCTCTGGAAACCCCATAGGCTGGTATTGGAAACCAGGCCTCTGAGAAGAGATGCCTGGAAACCAAAGCAATGGATCTGATTAGGGCCTAGGGGCCAGTCCAGTTCAATGTTCTTCTCTGGGGACATCTGTCTCCGAGTCTGTGTGGAGCTAGTTGCTCAGCTAGTGTCAGATCACCCCTGTATGTACCAGGCGGCCTACAATATTGGTATGGTCCCAGGGATATTGGAGATTTCTCCTGAATTATATGGTTGTGCCCAATGGAATATGAAGAATTCCCTTTGAGAGGGCAGGAACAATCCTGAGGTGTGGTTCCAGGGGCCCTAGTCTGGAGGGTGTGTGTTTTCAGACAACTGTCCAAACAGCCCAGGCCTACACAACCTACAGGCTCAGGCCCCTGGAGCCAAACATGAGGACTGTACTTGCCCTCTCCAATGGAATTGTGTGTGCCCATTCCAATGGCCACAACCCATCTAATAGGATAAACCTCCAAAGTCCCTAATCCATCTCAATACTGGTGACTTCGCAGGAAAAACAGGGGCAATCTGAGCCCAACTGAGCACCTACCTGCACTCAGACCCATAGACAGATGTCCCCAGAGGTAAAAAGGAAAGAACAGGCCCCTAGGCACTAATCAGATCCATTGCTTTGGTTTCAGGCATCTCTCCTCAGAGGCCTGGATTTCAAAAGCAGCATATAGCTCTTTCTAGACCCACACATCAGAAAACATCTCATCTACACATGAGAAACTTGCACGTTGGGGCTGTGTCAAAGCCTCTGTTTAGGAGAACCCTTTAGGTGCCCAGTGCCACCGCTTCACTCCAAGGTCTCATTAGACACAAAAGCACATTAGGACCCATCCCCAGGGGTGTCCATTTCAACTCAGCGTCCTCGGTTGCTCCCCACAGATCCAGGAGATCTAACCTGTCTTGTTGCTAGGAGACAATTGGAATGCGAGGTGGGCTACCCAGCCTTCCATCCTTAGAACCCCGCTCAGAATCATTGGCCTGGAGCCAAACAACAGGTCTCAATTGTCCTGCAGAAGACACTCTGCAGTTTGGAGCTTCTCACAACTCCCATCGTGGGAAAACCCCCATGGCCTCGTGATGCCCCCCCATTCATGAAGGGGACATCAGGGACAGAAACTCCAACCTGAGCGATCGTCTGATCCTAGCCCTGACTTCAGATGCACGAGATCTAGATTCAGGTCTGTAGATTGTGCCTGCCATGGCCTCACCCAGAAACCTAAGCCTAGCTTGTGTTCTCAGACTTCTGTCGTCAGACTACTGGCCACAAGCCCTCCAGTTTGGCAATCCAGAACTACAATGCAGCACTCTGACGGGCCTCCAGAAGAAAAACATTGTCCTCTGGGTCTACCCAGTAACCCCAAATGAGGATCAACCTGCACCGACCATGGCTGTACCCCTAATAAATAGGCTGACCAGGGCACTAATGCCCTTTCTGACACAGCCTGAGCCTGGACCCCTGGACCCTCCCAGACAGCTGGCCGCACACTGAGCACATCGAGCCGCCATGGCCTTAGGTTGTCATCTCTTCCCAACCTCGCTTTTCAGGTTTCAGAACCTAGACCTTATCTCCAATCACTGCCCAGGGTTGAAGGTGATGCAGAAATCAGAACTCCTTCCCCATGGCAAGAAACCTTGTGGTTGGCATGTTGTCCAACGTTCAGTGTAGTTGAAGCCAGTGTGGCCCATGAGACCCCGCCCATGATCACGGGCCACATTGGTCACAAACAAACATTGTGACCCTCAGGCCAAGCCCAATCCTCAAGTAAGGCCACTCAGTGGCTGGATGAAGAGATAGAATATTGGGCTTGCCATGCCCCTAGGCCCCAATTTTTAACCATAGTTCGGGTTGTCCCTTCAGTCTTCCCCACGGCTTGGCTTTGGAATTCCTCTTTTGGTGGGACACCTGAGGTAACAAAACTGAAATGAGTCCTCCCATCCCACAGATTGACGAAAAGCAATTGGGAATCGGGCCAAATCCTCAAAGAGGAAGATTCGTACATGGCCATGAGGCCTCCCCGACATTCCACGGCCATCGCTGATACAAAATCCAGAGACAAAAGCCTGAGCAAGCGCCTCAGACTCGCACTTTCTTCATATCCTGAAGAGTTCTTCTCATGGTTTGTAGATCGGGTCTGCCATACCTACGTCCCCAATCCTAAGCTGAGTTTGTGTTTTCAGCTTCTGTCCTCAAAGTCTTGGGCCGCCCACCCTCCGGGCTGGGCCCCTGGAGCCACACATTAGGACTGTGCCTACCAATCCATGGGAATTCTGCCCATTCCATGGTCCAAAATCGTACAAATTAGGAGAAACCTCCAAGTCCCTGAAGGCCATCCCAATAGTGTAGGTCGCCCGGAACAAACAAGGGCTGTCTGACACCAGCTGATAATCGACCTCCACTCATACCATAGATGGATGTCTCCAGAGAAGAAGATTGAAGCAGACAGGACCCTAGGCCATAATAGGATCCATTGCTTTGGGTTACAGGCATGTGTCCTCAAAAGCCTGATTCCAATACGAGCATGGGGTTTTCCTGTGGCACCCATCAGAACTCATCTCGTCTCCACAAGGAAATTTGTGCATGGGAGCCATGCCCAAAGCTTAGGAGAGTACTTCAGGGTCCCGGTGTCACCGCCCCATTCCAAGGCCCTCATGGACACAAAAACACATTAGGACCCATCCTCAGGAAAGTCCATTTCAACTCAGCCACCCCGGTTGCTCCGGCAGAGCCATCAGATCTAAACTGTCTTGTTGCTAGGAGACAATTGGAATGCGAGGCGGGCTTCCCAGGCATCCATCCGCGAACGGTGCTCTGGAGTCATTCCATATGGGATGTCCTGGAGCTGTCCAACAGGTCTCAATTGTCCCGCAGAAGGAATCCTTGAAGGGGGCATCCCACAACTCCCAACGTGGGAAAACCTCAATTGCCTCGAGATTCCGCTCCCTTCATGAAGCGGCCGTCATGCTCAGAAACTCCAACCTGAGCCATCGTCTGATCCTCGCCCTGACTTCAGATGCATGAGATATTGGTTCAGATCTGCAGGGGGTACCTTCCATGCACTCGCACTGAAACCCAAGTCTAGCTTGTCTTCTCAGACTTCCGTCTTCACACTCCTGGCCCCGAAGCCCTCAAGTTGGGCAATTCCTGTCCCACAATGCAGCACTCTGCCTGGCCTCTAGAAAAAAAATTATTGCCTCATGAGCTGCCCAGGCACCTTAAATGAGGGTAAACCTACACAGCATTCGTATTACCCAAATTATATAGTCTAACCTGGGCACTAATGCACTGTCGAACACAACCTGAGCCCGGACCTCCTGACCAACACCCAGAAAGCTGACAGCACACTGAGCACATAAAACCCGCCATAGCCTTAGGTCTTCATCTCTTCCCTACCTCAGGTTTCAGGATTCAGAACCGAGACCTTATCTCCAATCACTGCCCAGGGGTGAGTGTGATGCAGAAATCAGTACTCCTCCTTACCCATGGCAAGAACCATTATGGTTGGCACGTTGTCCAACATTCAGTGTAGGAGAAACCAGCATTCAACCTGAGGCCCCGCCCATTCTTGAGTGTTACGAGGGCCTACACACGCATTGTGACCCTCAACATGAGTCCTGTCCTCTAGTAAGTCCTCTCAGTGGCTGGATAATTAGATGTCATAATGGGCCTGACTAGTCCCTAGGCCCCAATTTCTAACCAGATTTCTGATTGTCCAGCCGCCCCCCCCAGGGCTCTACTCTGGAATCCCTCATTTGGTGGGACACCTGAGGTTAAAAAAGAAATCAACAACAACAACAACAACAACAAAACGGACTTCTTCCAGCCCACAGAATGACCCCAAACTCTTTGGACGGGGCCAAACCCCCAGAGAGTAAGACTCGTCCATTTCCCATGAAGTCACCCAGAAATTCCACGACCATGAGTGACACGATATCCAGAGACAAAAACTTGAGCAGGAGCCTCACACTCGCCCTTCTTTCAAATCCCGAAGAGTTCTCCTCATGGTCTGTAGATCAGTCCTGCCATACCTATGCCCCGAACATAAGTCGAGTTTGTGTTTTCAGACAACTGTCCAAATAGCCCAGGCCTACACAACCTACAGGCTCAGTCCCCTGGAGCCAAACCTGAGGACTGTACTTGCCCTCTTCAAGAGAATTGTGTGTGCCCATTCCAATGGCCACAACCCTTCTAATAGGATAAACCTCCAAAGTCCCTGATCCATCTCAATAGTGGTGGCTTCCCAGAAAAAAACAAGGGCAATCTGAGCCCAACTGAGCACCTACCTGCACTCAGACACATAGACAGATGTCCCCAGAGGTAAAAAGAAAAGAACAGGCCCCTAGGCACTAATCAGATCCATTGCTTTGGTTTCCAGGCATCTCGCCTCAGAGGCCTGGATTTCAAAAGCAGCATATAGCTGTTTCTTGACTCACCCATCTGAAAACATCTCATCTACACATGGGAAACTTGCACGTTGGAGCTGTGTCAAAGCCTCTGTTTAGGAGAACCCTTTAGGGCCCCAGTGCCACCGCTTCATTCCAAGGTCTCCATAGACACAAAAGCACGTTAGGACCCATCCCCAGGGGTGTCCATTTCAACTCAGCGTCCTCGGTTGCTCCCCACAGATCCAGGAGATCTAACCTGTCTTGTTGCTAGGAGACAATTGGAATGCGAGGTGGGCTACCCAGCCATCCACCCTTAGAACCCTGCTCAGAATCATTGGCCTGGAGCCAAGCAACTGGTCTCAATTGTCGTGCAGAAGACTCTCTGCAGTTTGGAGCTTCTCACAACTCCCATCGTGGGAAAACCCCCATGGCCTCCTGATGCCCCCCCCATTCATGAAGGGGCCATCAGGGACAGAAACTCCAACCTGAGCGATCGTCTGATCCTAGCCCTGACTTCAGATGCACGAGATCTCGATTCAGGTCTGTAGATTGTGCCTGCCATGGCCTCACCCAGAAACCTAAGCCTAGCTTGTGTTCTCAGACTTTTGTCGTCAGACTACTGGCCCACAAGCCCTCCAGTTTGGCAATCCAGAACTACAATGCAGCACTCTGCCGGCCCTCCAGAAGAAAAACATTGTCCTCTGGGGCTACCCAGTAACCCCAAATGAGGATCAACCTGCACCGACCTTGGCTGTACCCCAAATACATAGGCTGACCAGGGCAGTAATGCCCTTTCTGACACAGCCTGAGCCTGGGCCCCCTGGACCCTCCCAGACAGCTGGCCGCACACTGAGCACATCCAGCCGCCATGGCCTTAGGTCGTCATCTCTTCCCAACCTAGGTTTTAAGGTTTCAGAACCTAGGCCATATCTCCAATCACTGCCCAGGGTTGAAGGTGATGCAGAAATCAGAACTCCTTCCCCATGGCAAGAAACTTTGTGGTTGGCATGTTGTCCAACGTTCAGTGTAGTTGAAACCAGTGTGGCCCATGAGGCCCCGCCCATGCTTACAAGCCACATTGGTCACAAACACCCATTGTAACGCTCAGGCTGATCCCAGTCCTCAAGTAAGGCCACTCAGTGACTGGATGAAGAGATAGCATATTGGGCTTGCCATGCCCCTAGGCCCCAATTTTTAACCATAGTTTGGGTTGTCCCTTCAGTCTTCCCCACGGCTTTGCTTTGGAATTCCTCTTTTGGTGGGACATCTGAGGTAACAAAAATTGAAATGAGTCCTCCCATCCCACAGATTGACGAAAAGCAATTGGGAATCAGGCCAAATCCTAAGAGAGGAAGATTCGTCCATGGCCCATGAGGCCGCCCCGACATTCCACGGCCATCGCTGATACAAAATCCAGAGACAAAAGCCTGAGCAAGCGCCTCAGACTCGCACTTTCTTCATATCCTGAAGAGTTCTTCTCATGGTTTGTAGATCGGGCCTGCCATACCTACGTCCCCAAACCTAAGCTGAGTTTGTGTTTTCAGACTTCTGTCCTCAAAGTCTTGGGCCACACACCCTCCAGGCTGGGCCCCTGGAGCCACACATTAGGACTGTGCCTACCAATCCATGGGAATTCTGCCCATTCCATGGTCCAGAATCGTACAAATTAGGAGCAACCTCCAAAGTCCCTGAGGCCATCCCAATAGTGTGGGTCGCCCGGAACAAACAAGGGCTGTCTGACACCAGCTGATAATCGACCTCCACTCATACCATAGATGGATGTCCCCAGAGAAGAAGATTGAACCAGACAGGACCCTAGGCCATAATAGGATCCATTGCTTTGGGTTACAGGCATGTGTCCTCAAAAGCCTGATTCCAATACGAGCATAGGGGTTTTCCTGAGGCACCCATCAGAACTCATCTCGTCTCCACAAGGAAACCTGTGCATGGGAGCCATGTCCAAAGCTTAGGAGAGTACTTCAGGGTCCCGGTGCCACCGCCCCATTCCAAGGCCCTCATGGACACAAAAACACATTAGGACCCATCCTCAGGAGAGTCCATTTCAAGTCAGCCACCCCGGTTGCTCAGGCAGAGCCATCAGATCTAAACTGTCTTGTTGCTAGGAGACAATTGGAATGCGAGGCGTACTTCCCAAGCATCCATCCACGAACCGTGCTCTGGAGTCATTCCATATGGGATGTCCAGGAGCTGTCCAACAGGTCTCAATTGTCCCGCAGAAGGAATCCTTGAAGGGGGCATCCCACAACTCCCAACGTGGGAAAACCTCAATGGCCTCGAGATTCTGCTCCCTTCATGAAGCGGCCGTCATGCTCAGAAACTCCCACCTGAGCCAACGTCTGATCCTCGCCCTGACTTCAGATGGATGAGATATTGGTCCAGATCTGCAGGGGGTACCTGCCATGCCTCCCCGAAACCCAAGTCTAGCTTGTCTTCTCAGACTTCCGTCCTCACACTCCTGGCCCGAGAGCCCTCAAGTTGGGCAATTCCGGACCCACAATGCAGCACTCTGCCTTCCCTCTAGAAAAAAAAATTATTGCATCATGAGCTGCCCAGGCACCTTAAATGAGGGTAAACCTACACAGCACTCAACTTTACCCAAATTATATAGTCTATCCTGGGCACTAATGCACTGTCGAACACAACCTGAGCCCGGACCTCGTGACCAACACCCAGAAAGCTGACCGCACACTGAGCACATAAAACCCGCCATGGCCTTAGGTCATCATCTCTCCCCTACCTCAGTTTTCAGGCTTCAGAACCGAGACCTTATCTCCAATCACTGCCCAGGGGTGAGTGTGATGCAGAAATCAGGACTCCTCCTTACCCATGGCAAGAACCCTTGTGGTTGGCACGTTGTCCAACGTTCAGTGTAGGAGAAACCAGGATTCACCCTGAAGCCCCGCCCATTCTTGAGTCTTACGAGCGCATACACATGCATTGTGACCCTCAGCATGAGTCCTGTCCTCTAGTAAGTCCTCTCAGTGGCTGGACCATTAGATGTCATAATGGGCTTGACATGTACCTAGGCCCCAATTTTTAACCAGATTTCTGATTGTCCAGTCGCCCCTCCCCAGGGCTCTACTCTGGAATCCATCATTTGGTGGGACACCTGAGGTTAAAAAAGAAAACAACAACAACAACAAAAAAAAACGAACTTCTTCCAGCCCACAGAATGACCCCAAACTCTTTAGACAGGGCCAGACCACCAGAGAGTAAGACTCGTCCATTTCCCATGAAGTCACCCAGAAATTCCACGACCATGAGTGACACGATATCCAGAGACAAAAACTTGAGCAGGAGCCTCACACTCGCCCTTTTTTCAAATCCCAAAGAGTTCTCCTCATGGTCTGTAGATCAGTCCTGCCATACCTATGACCCGAAACATAAGCCGAGTTTGTGTTTTCAGACAACTGTCCAAACAGCCCTGGCCTACACAACCTACAGGCTCAGGCCCTGGAGCCGAACCACAGGACTGTACTTGCCCTCTCCAAGAGAATTGTGTGTGCCCATTCCAATGGCCACAACACTTCTAATAGTATAAATCTCCAAAGTCCCTGATCCATCTCAATAGTGGTGACTTCCCAGGAAAAACAGGGGCAATCTGAGCCCAAATGAGCACCTACCTGCACTCAGACCCATAGACAGATGTCCCCAGAGGAAAAAAGGAAGAACAGGCCCCTAGGCACTAATCATATCCATTGCTTTGGTTTCCAGGCATCTCTCCTCAGAGGCCTGGATTTCCAAAGCAGCATCTAGCTGTTTCTTGACTCACCCATCAGAAAACATCTCATCTACACATGGGTATCTTGTACGTTAGAGCTGTGTCAAAGCCTCTGTTTAGGAGAACCCTTTAGGGCCCCAGTGCCACCGCTTCATTCCAAAGTCTCCATAGACACAAAAGCACGTTAGGATCCATCCCCAGGGATGTCCATTTCAACTCAGCTTCCTCGGTTGCTCCCCACAGATCCAGGAGATCTAACCTGTCTTGTTGCTAGGAGACAATTGAAATGCGAGGTTGGCTACCCAGCCATCCATCCTAGAACCGTACTCAGAATCATTGGCCTGGAGCCAAACAACAGGTCTCAATTGTCCTGCAGAAGACTCTCTGCAGTTTGGAGCTTCTCACAACTCCCATCGTGGGAAAACCCCCATGGCCTCCTGATGCCCCCCCCCATTCATGAAGGGGCCATCAGGGACAGAAACTCCAAACTGAGCGATCGTGTGATCTTCGCCCTGACTTCAGATGCACGAGATCTCGATTCAGGTCTGTAGATTGTGCCTGCCATGGCCTCACCCAGAAACCTAAGCCTAGCTTGTGTTCTCAGACTTTTGTCGTCAGACTACTGGCCCACAAGGCCTCCAGTTTGGCAATCCAGAACTACAATGCAGCACTCTGCCGGCCCTCCAGAAGAAAAACATTGTCCTCTGGGGCTACCCAGTAACCCCAAATGAGGATCAACCTGCACCGACCTTGGCTGTACCCCAAATACATAGGCTGACCAGGGCAGTAATGCCCTTTCTGACACAGCCTGAGCCTGGGCCCCCTGGACCCTCCCAGACAGCTGGCCGCACACTGAGCACATCCAGCCGCCATGGCCTTAGGTCGTCCTCTCTTCCCAACCTAGGTTTTAAGGTTTCAGAACCTAGGCCATATCTCCAATCACTGCCCAGGGTTGAAGGTGATGCAGAAATCAGAACTCCTTCCCCATGGCAAGAAACCTTGTGGTTGGCATGTTGTCCAACGTTCAGTGTAGTTGAAACCAGTGTGGCCCATGAGGCCCCGCCCATGCTCACAAGCCACATTGGTCACAAACACCCATTGTAACGCTCAGGCTGATCCCAGTCCTCAAGTAAGGCCACTCAGTGACTGGATGAAGAGATAGCATATTGGGCTTGCCATGCCCCTAGGCCCCAATTTTTAACCATAGTTTGGGTTGTCCCTTCAGTCTTCCCCACGGCTTTGCTTTGGAATTCCTCTTTTGGTGGGACATCTGAGGTAACAAAAATTGAAATGAGTCCTCCCATCCCACAGATTGACGAAAAGCAATTGGGAATCAGGCCAAATCCTAAGAGAGGAAGATTCGTCCATGGCCCATGAGGCCGCCCCGACATTCCACGGCCATCGCTGATACAAAATCCAGAGACAAAAGCCTGAGCAAGCGCCTCAGACTCGCACTTTCTTCATATCCTGAAGAGTTCTTCTCATGGTTTGTAGATCGGGCCTGCCATACCTACGTCCCCAAACCTAAGCTGAGTTTGTGTTTTCAGACTTCTGTCCTCAAAGTCTTGGGCCACACACCCTCCAGGCTGGGCCCCTGGAGCCACACATTAGGACTGTGCCTGACAATCCATGGGAATTATGCCCATTCCATGGTCCAGAATCGTACAAATTAGGAGCAACCTCCAAGGTTCCTGAGGCCATCCCAGTAGTGTGGGTCGCCCGGAACAAACAAGGGCTGTATGACACCAGCTGATAATCGACCTCCACTCATACCATAGATGGATGTCCCCAATGAAGAAGATTGAACCTGACAGGACCCTAGGCCATAATAGGATCCATTTCTTTGGGTTACAGGCATGTGTCCTCAAAAGCCTGATTCCAATACGAGCATAGGGGTTTTCCTGAGGCACCCATTAGAACTCAACTCGTCTCCACAAGGAAAACTGTGAATGGGAGCCATGTCCAAAGCTTAGGAGAGTACTTCAGGGTCCCGGTGCCACCGCCCCATTCCAAGGCCCTCATGGACACAAAAACACATTAGGACCCATCCTCAGGAAAGTCCATTTCAACTCAGCCACCCCAGTTGCTCCCGCAGAGCCACCAGATCTAAACAGTCTTGTTGCTAGGAGACAATTTGAATGCGAGGCAGGCTTCCCAGGCATCCATCCACGAACCGTGCTCTGGAGTCATTCCATATGGGATGTCCTGGAGCTGTCCAACAGGTCTCAATTGTCCCGCAGAAGGAATCCTTGAAGGGTAGCATCCCACAACTCCCAACGTGGGAAAACCTCAATGGCCTCGAGATTCCGCTCCCTTCATGAAGCGGCCGTCATGCTCAGAAACTCCCACCTGAGCCAACGTCTGATCCTCGCCCTGACTTCAGATGGATGAGATATTGGTTCAGATCTGCAGGGGGTACCTGCCGTGCCCTCGCCCTGATACCCAAGTCTAGCTTGTCTTCTCAGACTTCTGTCCTCACACTCCTGGCCCCGAAGCCCTCAAGTTTGGCAATTCCGGACCCACAATGCAGCACTCTGCCTGCCCTCTAGAAAAAAAATTATTGCCTCATGAGCTGCCCAGGCACCTTAAATGAGGGTAAAACTACACAGCACTCGACTTTACCCAAATTATATAGTCTAACCTGGGCACTAATGCACTGTCGAACACAACCTGAGCCCGGACCTCCTGACCAACACCCAGAAAGCTGACCGCACACTGAGCACATAAAACCCGCCATGGTCTTAGGTCATCATCTCTTCCCTACCTCAGTTTTCAGGCTTCAGAACCGAGACCTTATCTCCAATCACTGCCCAGGGGTGAGTGTGATGCAGAAATCAGGACTCCTCCTTACCCATGGCAAGAACCCTTGTGGTTGGCACGTTGTCCAACTTTCAGTGTAGGAGAAACCAGCATTCACCCTGAGGCCCCGCCCATTCTTGAGTGTTACGAGCGCATACACACGCATTGTGACCCTCAGCATGAGTCCTGTCCTCTAGTAAGTCCTCTCAGTGGCTGGACCATTAGATGTCATAATGGGCTTGACATGTCCCTAGGCCCCAATTTTTAACCAGATTTCTGATTGTCCAGTCGCCCCTCCCCAGGGCTCTACTCTGGAATCCATCATTTGGTGGGACACCTGAGGTTAAAAAAGAAAACAACAACAACAACAACAACAACAAAAAAACACGAACTTCTTCCAGCCCACAGAATGACCCCAAACTCTTTGGACGGGGCCAAACCACCAGAGAGTAAGACTCGTCCATTTCCCATGAAATCACCCAGAAATTCCACGACCATGAGTGACACGATATCCAGAGACAAAAACTTGAGCAGGAGCCTCACACTCGCCCTTCTTTCAAATCCCAAAGAGTTCTCCTCATGGTCTGTAGATAAGTCCTGCCATACCTATGACCCGAAACATAAGCCGAGTTTGTGTTTCAGACAACTTCCAAACAGCCCTGGCCTACACAACCTACAGGTTCAGGCCCCTGGAGCCGAACCTCAGGACTGTACTTGCCCTCTCCAAGGGAATTGTGTGTGCCCATTCCAATGGCCACAACCCATCTAATAGGATAAACCTCCAAAGTCCCTGATCCATCTCAATAGTGGTGGCTTCCCAGGAAAGACAGGGGCAATCTGAGCCCAACTGAGCACCTACCTGCACTCAGACACATAGACAGATGTCCCCAGAGGTAAAAAGGAAAGAACAGGCCCCTAGGCACTAATCAGATCCATTGCTTTGCTTTCCAGGCATCTCTCCTCAGAGGCCTGGATTTCCAAAGCAGCATCTAGCTGTTTCTTGACTCACCCATCAGAAAACATCTCATCTACACATGGGAAACTTGCACGTTGGAGCTGTGTCAAAGCCTCTCTTTAGGAGAACCCTTTAGGGCCCCAGTGCCACCGCTTCATTCCAAGGTCTCCATAGACACAAAAGCACGTTAGGACCCATCCCCAGGGGTGTCCATTTCAACTCAGCGTCCTCGGTTGCTCCCCACAGATCCAGGAGATCTAACCTGTCTTATTGCTAGGAGACAATTGGAATGCGCGGTGGGCTACCCAGCCATCCATCCTTAGAACCCTGCTCAGAATCATTGGCCTGGAGCCAAACAAGAGGTTGCAATTGTCCTGCAGAAGACTCTCTGCAGTTTGGAGCTTCTCACAACTCCCCTCGTGGGAAAACCCCCATGGCCTCGTGATGCCCCCCCCATTCATGAAGGGGCCATCAGGGACAGAAACTCCAACCTCAGCGATCGTCTGATCCTAGCCCTGACTTCAGATGCACGAGATCTCGATTCAGGTCTGTAGATTGTGCCTGCCATGGCCTCACCCAGAAACCTAAGCCTAGCTTGTGTTCTCAGACTTTTGTCGTCAGACTACTGGCCCACAAGCCCTCCAGTTTGGCAATCCAGAACTACAATGCAGCACTCTGCCGGCCCTCCAGAAGAAAAACATTGTCCTCTGGGTCTACCCAGTAACCCCAAATGAGGATCAACCTGCACCGACCATGGCTGTACCCCAAATACATAGGCTGACCAGGGCACTAATGCCCTTTCTGACACAGCCTGAGCCTGGACCCCCTGGCCCCTCCCAGACAGCTGGCCGCACACTGAGCACATCTAGCTTCCATGGCCTTAGGTCGTCATCTCTTCCCAACCTCGGTTTTCAGGTTTCAGAACCTAGACCTTATCTCCAATCACTGCCCAGGGTTGAAGGTGATGCAGAAATCAGAACTCCTTCCCCATGGCAAGAAACCTTGTGGTTGGCATGTTGTCCAATGTTCAGTGTAGTTGAAACCAGTGTGGCCCATGAGGCCCCGCCCATGCTGGCGGGCCACATTGGTCACAAACACACATTGTGATGCTCAGGCTGAGCCCAGTCCTCAAGTAAGGTCACTCAGTGGCCGGATGAAGAGATAGCATATTGGGCTTGCCATGCCCCTAGGCCCCAATTTTTAACCATAGTTCGGGTTGTCCCTTCAGTCTTCCCCACGGCTTGGCTTTGGAATTCCTCTTTTGGTGGGACATCTGAGGTAACAAAACTGAAATGAGTCCTCCCATCCCACAGATTGACGAAAAGAAATTGGGAATCCGGCCAAATCCTCAGAGAAGAAGATTCGTCCATGGCCCATGAGGCCTCCCCAACATTCCACGGCCATCGCTGATACAAAATCCAGAGACAAAAGCCTGAGCAAGCGCCTCAGACTCGCACTTTCTTCATATCCTGAAGAGTTCTTCTCATGGTTTGTAGATCGGGCCTGCCATACCTACGTCCCCAAACCTAAGCTGAGTTTGTGTTTTCAGACTTCTGTCCTCAAAGTCTTGGGCCACACACCCTCCAGGCTGGGCCCCTGGAGCCACACATTAGGACTGTGCCTACCAATCCATGGAAATTCTGCCCATTCCATGGTCCAAAACCGTACAAATTAGGAGCAACCTCCAAAGTCCCTGAGGCCATCCGAATAGTGTAGGTCGCCCGGAACAAACAAGGGCTGTCTGAAACCAGCTGATAATCGACCTCCATTCATACCATAGATGGATGTCCCCAGAGAAGAAGATTGAACCAGACAGGACCCTAGGCCATAATAGGATCCATTGCTTTGGGTTACAGGCATGAGTCCTCAAAAGCCTGATTCCAATACGAGCATAGGGGTTTTCCTGAGGCACCCATCAGAACTCATCTCGTCTCCACAAGGAAACCTGTGCATGGGAGCCATGTCCAAAGCTTAGGAGAGTACTTCAGGGTCCCGGTGCCACCGCCCCATTCCAAGGCCCTCATGGACACAAAAACACATTAGGACCCATCCTCAGGAAAGTCCATTTCAACTCAGCCACCACGGTTGCTCCCGCAGAGCCATCAGATCTAAACAGTCTTGTTGCTAGGAGACAATTGGAATGCGAGGCAGGCTTCCCAGGCCTCCAACCGCGAACTGTGCTCTGGAGTCATTCCAAATGGGATGTCCTGGAGCTGTCCAACAGGTCTCAATTGTCCCGCAGAAGGAATCCTTGAAGGGGGCATCCCACAACTCCCAACGTGGGAAAACCTCAATGGCCTCGAGATTCCACTCCCTTCATGAAGCGGCCGTCATGCTCAGAAACTTCCACCTGAGCCAAAGTCTGATCCTCGCCCTGACTTCAGATGGATGAGATATTGGTTCAGATCTGCACGGGGGACCTGCCGTGCCCTCGCCCTGATACCCAAGTCTAGCTTTTCTTCTCAGACTTCCGTCCTCACACTACTGGCCCCGAAGACCTCAAGTTTGGCAATTCCGGACCCACAATGCAGCACTCTGCCTGCCCTCTAGAAAAAAATTATTGCCTCATGAGCTGCCCAGGCACCTGAAATGAGGGTAAACCTACACAGCACTCGACTTTACCCAAATTATATAGTCTAACCTAGGCACTAATGCACTGTCGAACACAACCTGAGCCCGGACCTCGTGACCAACACCCAGAAAGCTGACTGCACACTGAGCACATAAAACCCGCCATGGCCTTAGGTCATCATCTCTTCCCTACCTCAGTTTTCAGGCTTCAGAACCGAGACCTTATCTCCAATCACTGCCCAGGGGTGAGTGTGATGCAGAAATCAGGACTCCTCCTTTCCCATGGCAAGAACCCTTGTGGTTGGCACGTTGTCCAACGTTCAGTGTAGGAGAAACCAGCATTCACCCTGAGGCCCCGCCCATTCTTGAGTGTTACGAGCGTATACACACGCATTGTGACCCTCAGCATGAGTCCTGTCCTCTAGTAAGTCCTCTAAGTGGCTGGACCATTAGATGTCATAATGGGCTTGACATGTCCCTAGGCCCCAATTTTTAACCAGATTTCTGATTGTCCAGTCACCCCTCCCCAGGGCTCTACTCTGGAATCCATCATTTGGTGGGACACCTGAGGTTAAAAAAGAAAACAACAACAACAACAACAACAAAAAAAAAACGAACTTCTTCCAGCCCACAGAATGACCCCAAACTCTTTAGACGTGGCCAAACCACCAGAGAGTAAGACGCGTCCATTTCCCATGAAGTCACCCAGAAATTCCACGACCATGAGTGACACGATATCCAGAGACAAAAACTTGAGCAGGAGCCTCACACTCGCCCTTCTTTCAAATCCCGAAGAGTTCTCCTCATGGTCTGTAGATCAGTCCTGCCATACCTATGACCCGAAACATAAGCCGAGTTTGTGTTTTCAGACAACTTCCAAACAGCCCTGGCCTACACAACCTACAGGCTCAGGCCCCTGGAGCCGAACCTCAGGACTGTACTTGCCGTCTCCAAGGGAATTGTGTGTGCCCATTCCAATGGCCACAATCCATCTAATAGGATAAACCTCCAATGTCCCTGATCCATCTCAATAGTGGTGGCTTCCGAGGAAAAACAGGGGCAATGTGAGCACAACTGAGCATCTACCTGCACTCAGACACATAGACAGATGTCCCCAGAGGTAAAAAGGAAAGAACAGGCCCCTAGGCACTAATCAGATCCATTGCTTTGCTTTCCAGGCATCTCTCCTCAGAGGCCTGGATTTCCAAAGCAGCATCTAGCTGTTTCTTGACTCACCCATCAGAAAACATCTCATCTACACATGGGAAACTTGCACGTTGGAGCTGTGTCAAAGCCTCTCTTTAGGAGAACCCTTTAGGGCCCCAGTGCCACCGCTTCATTCCAAGGTCTCCATAGACACAAAAGCACGTTAGGACCCATCCCCAGGGGTGTCCATTTCAACTCAGCGTCCTCGGTTGCTCCCCACAGATCCAGGAGATCTAACCTGTCTTATTGCTAGGAGACAATTGGAATGCGCGGTGGGCTACCCAGCCATCCATCCTTAGAACCCTGCTCAGAATCATTGGCCTGGACCCAAACAACAGGTTTCAATTGTCCTGCAGAAGACTCTCTGCAGTTTGGAGCTTCTCACAACTCCCCTCGTGGGAAAACCCCCATGGCCTCGTGATGCCCCCCCCCATTCATGAAGGGGCCATCAGGAACAGAAACTCCAACGTGAGCGATCGTCTGATCCTAGCCCTGACTTCAGATGCACGAGATCTCGATTCAGGTCTGTAGATTGTGCCTGCCATGGCCTCACCCAGAAACCTAAGCCTAGCTTGTGTTCTCAGACTTTTGTCGTCAGACTACTGGCCCACAAGCCCTCCAGTTTGGCAATCCAGAACTACAATGCAGCACTCTGCCGGCCCTCCAGAAGAAAAACATTGTCCTCTGGGTCTACCCAGTAACCCCAAATGAGGATCAACCTGCACCGACCATGGCTGTACCCCAAATACATAGGCTGACCAGGGCACTAATGCCCTTTCTGACACAGCCTGAGCCTGGACCCCCTGGTCCCTCCCAGACAGCTGGCCGCACACTGAGCACATCTAGCTTCCATGGCCTTAGGTCGTCATCTCTTCCCAACCTCGGTTTTCAGGTTTCAGAACCTTGACCTTATCTCCAATCACTGCCCAGGGTTGAAGGTGATGCAGAAATCAGAACTCCTTCCCCATGGCAAGAAACCTTGTGGTTGGCATGTTGTGCAATGTTCAGTGTAGTTGAAACCAGTGTGGCCCATGAGGCCCCGCCCATGCTGGCGGGCCACATTGGTCACAAACACACATTGTGATGCTCAGGCTGAGCCCAGTCCTCAAGTAAGGTCACTCAGTGGCCGGATGAAGAGATAGCATATTGGGCTTGCCATGCCCCTAGGCCCCAATTTTTAACCATAGTTCGGGTTGTCCCTTCAGTCTTCCCCACGGCTTGGCTTTGGAATTCCTCTTTTGGTGGGACATCTGAGGTAACAAAACTGAAATGAGTCCTCCCATCCCACAGATTGACGAAAAGAAATTGGGAATCCGGCCAAATCCTCAGAGAAGAAGATTCGTCCATGGCCCATGAGGCCTCCCCGACATTCCACGGCCATCGCTGATACAAAATCCAGAGACAAAACCCTGAGCAAGCGCCTCAGACTCGCACTTTCTTCATATCCTGAAGAGTTCTTCTCATGGTTTGTAGATCGGGCCTGCCATACCTACGTCCCCAAACCTAAGTTGAGTTTGTGTTTTCAGACTTCTGTCCTCAAAGTCTTGGGACACACACCCTCCAGGCTGGGCCCCTGGAGCAACACATTAGGACTGTGCCTACCAATCCATGGAAATTCTGCCCATTCCATGGTCCAAAACCGTACAATTTAGGAGCAACCTCCAAAGTCCCTGAGGCCATCCGAATAGTGTAGGTCGCCCGGAACAAACAAGGGCTGTCTGAAACCAGCTGATAATAGACCTCCATTCATACCATAGATGGATGTCCCCAGAGAAGAAGATTGAACCAGACAGGACCCTAGGCCATAATAGGATCCATTGCTTTGGGTAACAGGCATGTGTCCTCAAAAGCCTGATTCCAATACGAGCATAGGGGTTTTCCTGAGGCACCCATCAGAACTCATCTCGTCTCCACAAGGAAACCTGTGCATGGGAGCCATGTCCAAAGCTTAGGAGAGTACTTCAGGGTCCCGGTGCCACCGCCCCATTCCAAGGCCCTCATGGACACAAAAACACATTAGGACCCATCCTCAGGAAAGTCCATTTCAACTCAGCCACCACGGTTGCTCCCGCAGAGCCATCAGATCTAAACAGTCTTGTTGCTAGGAGACAATTGGAATGCGAGGCAGGCTTCCCAGGCATCCAACCGCGAACTGTGCTCTGGAGTCATTCCAAATGGGATGTCCTGGAGCTGTCCAAAAGGTCTCAATTGTCCCGCAGAAGGAATCCTTGAAGGGGGCATCCCACAACTCCCAACGTGGGAAAACCTCAATGGCCTCGAGATTTCACTCCCTTCATGAAGCGGCCGTCATGCTCAGAAACTTCCACCTGAGCCAAAGTCTGATCCTCGCCCTGACTTCAGATGGATGAGATATTGGTTCAGATCTGCACGGGGGACCTGCCGTGCCCTCGCCCTGATACCCAAGTCTAGCTTTTCTTCTCAGACTTCCGTCCTCACACTACTGGCCCCGAAGCCCTCAAGTTTGGCAATTCCGGACCCACAATGCAGCACTCTGCCTGCCCTCTAGAAAAAAATTATTGCCTCATGAGCTGCCCAGGCACCTGAAATGAGGGTAAACCTACACAGCACTCGACTTTACCCAAATTATATAGTCTAACCTAGGCACTAATGCACTGTCGAACACAACCTGAGCCCGGACCTCGTGACCAACACCCAGAAAGCTGACTGCACACTGAGCACATAAAACCCGCCATGGCCTTAGGTCATCATCTCTTCCCTACCTCAGTTTTCAGGCTTCAGAACCGAGACCTTATCTCCAATCACTGCCCAGGGGTGAGTGTGATGCAGAAATCAGGACTCCTCCTTTCCCATGGCAAGAACCCTTGTGGTTGGCACGTTGTCCAACGTTCAGTGTAGGAGAAACCAGCATTCACCCTGAGGCCCCGCCCATTCTTGAGTGTTACGAGCGTATACACACGCATTGTGACCCTCAGCATGAGTCCTGTCCTCTAGTAAGTCCTCTAAGTGGCTGGACCATTAGATGTCATAATGGGCTTGACATGTCCCTAGGCCCCAATTTTTAACCAGATTTCTGATTGTCCAGTCACCCCTCCCCAGGGCTCTACTCTGGAATCCATCATTTGGTGGGACACCTGAGGTTAAAAAAGAAAACAACAACAACAACAACAACAACAACAAAAAAACGAACTTCTTCCAGCCCACAGAATGACCCCAAACTCTTTAGACGGGGCCAAACCACCAGAGAGTAAGACGCGTCCATTTCCCATGAAGTCACCCAGAAATTCCACGACCATGAGTGACACGATATCCAGAGACAAAAACTTGAGCAGGAGCCTCACACTCGCCCTTCTTTCAAATCCCGAAGAGTTCTCCTCATGGTCTGTAGATCAGTCCTGCCATACCTATGACCCGAAACATAAGCCGAGTTTGTGTTTTCAGACAACTTCCAAACAGCCCTGGCCTACACAACCTACAGGCTCAGGCCCCTGGAGCCGAACCTCAGGACTGTACTTGCCGTCTCCAAGGGAATTGTGTGTGCCCATTCCAATGGCCACAATCCATCTAATAGGATAAACCTCCAATGTCCCTGATCCATCTCAATAGTGGTGGCTTCCCAGGAAAAACAGGGGCAATGTGAGCACAACTGAGCACCTACCTGCACTCAGACACATAGACAGATGTCCCCAGAGGTAAAAAGGAAAGAACAGGCCCCTAGGCACTAATCAGATCCATTGCTTTGCTTTCCAGGCATCTCTCCTCAGAGGCCTGGATTTCCAAAGCAGCATCTAGCTGTTTCTTGACTCACCCATCAGAAAACATCTCATCTACACATGGGAAACTTGCACGTTGGAGCTGTGTCAAAGCCTCTCTTTAGGAGAACCCTTTAGGGCCCCAGTGCCACCGCTTCATTCCAAGGTCTCCATAGACACAAAAGCACGTTAGGACCCATCCCCAGGGGTGTCCATTTCAACTCAGCGTCCTCGGTTGCTCCCCACAGATCCAGGAGATCTAACCTGTCTTATTGCTAGGAGACAATTGGAATGCGCGGTGGGCTACCCAGCCATCCATCCTTAGAACCCTGCTCAGAATCATTGGCCTGGAGCCAAACAAGAGGTTGCAATTGTCCTGCAGAAGACTCTCTGCAGTTTGGAGCTTCTCACAACTCCCCTCGTGGGAAAACCCCCATGGCCTCGTGATGCCCCCCCCATTCATGAAGGGGCCATCAGGAACAGAAACTCCAACCTGAGCGATCGTCTGATCCTAGCCCTGACTTCAGATGCACGAGATCTCGATTCAGGTCTGTAGATTGTGCCTGCCATGGCCTCACCCAGAAACCTAAGCCTAGCTTGTGTTCTCAGACTTTTGTCGTCAGACTACTGGCCCACAAGCCCTCCAGTTTGGCAATCCAGAACTACAATGCAGCACTCTGCCGGCCCTCCAGAAGAAAAACATTGTCCTCTGGGTCTACCCAGTAACCCCAAATGAGGATCAACCTGCACCGACCATGGCTGTACCCCAAATACATAGGCTGACCAGGGCACTAATGCCCTTTCTGACACAGCCTGAGCCTGGACCCCCTGGTCCCTCCCAGACAGCTGGCCGCACACTGAGCACATCTAGCTTCCATGGCCTTAGGTCGTCATCTCTTCCCAACCTCGGTTTTCAGGTTTCAGAACCTTGACCTTATCTCCAATCACTGCCCAGGGTTGAAGGTGATGCAGAAATCAGAACTCCTTCCCCATGGCAAGAAACCTTGTGGTTGGCATGTTGTGCAATGTTCAGTGTAGTTGAAACCAGTGTGGCCCATGAGGCCCCGCCCATGCTGGCGGGCCACATTGGTCACAAACACACATTGTGATGCTCAGGCTGAGCCCAGTCCTCAAGTAAGGTCACTCAGTGGCCGGATGAAGAGATAGCATATTGGGCTTGCCATGCCCCTAGGCCCCAATTTTTAACCATAGTTCGGGTTGTCCCTTCAGTCTTCCCCACGGCTTGGCTTTGGAATTCCTCTTTTGGTGGGACATCTGAGGTAACAAAACTGAAATGAGTCCTCCCATCCCACAGATTGACGAAAAGAAATTGGGAATCCGGCCAAATCCTCAGAGAAGAAGATTCGTCCATGGCCCATGAGGCCTCCCCGACATTCCACGGCCATCGCTGATACAAAATCCAGAGACAAAACCCTGAGCAAGCGCCTCAGACTCGCACTTTCTTCATATCCTGAAGAGTTCTTCTCATGGTTTGTAGATCGGGCCTGCCATACCTACGTCCCCAAACCTAAGTTGAGTTTGTGTTTTCAGACTTCTGTCCTCAAAGTCTTGGGACACACACCCTCCAGGCTGGGACCCTGGAGCAACACATTAGGACTGTGCCTACCAATCCATGGAAATTCTGCCCATTCCATGGTCCAAAACCGTACAATTTAGGAGCAACCTCCAAAGTCCCTGAGGCCATCCGAATAGTGTAGGCCCCCCGAACAAACAAGGGCTGTCTGAAACCAGCTGATAATAGACCTCCATTCATACCATAGATGGATGTCCCCAGAGAAGAAGATTGAACCAGACAGGACCCTAGGCCATAATAGGATCCATTGCTTTGGGTAACAGGCATGTGTCCTCAAAAGCCTGATTCCAATACGAGCATAGGGGATTTCCTGAGGCACCCATCAGAACTCATCTCGTCTCCACAAGGAAACCTGTGCATGGGAGCCATGTCCAAAGCTTAGGAGAGTACTTCAGGGTCCCGGTGCCACCGCCCCATTCCAAGGCCCTCATGGACACAAAAACACATTAGGACCCATCCTCAGGAAAGTCCATTTCAACTCAGCCACCACGGTTGCTCCCGCAGAGCCATCAGATCTAAACAGTCTTGTTGCTAGGAGACAATTGGAATGCGAGGCAGGCTTCCCAGGCATCCAACCGCGAACTTGCTCTGGAGTCATTCCAAATGGGATGTCCTGGAGCTGTCCAACAGGTCTCAATTGTCCCGCAGAAGGAATCCTTGAAGGGGGCATCCCACAACTCCCAACGTGGGAAAACCTCAATGGCCTCGAGATTCCACTCCCTTCATGAAGCGGCCGTCATGCTCAGAAACTTCCACCTGAGCCAAAGTCTGATCCTCGCCCTGACTTCAGATGGATGAGATATTGGTTCAGATCTGCACGGGGGACCTGCCGTGCCCTCGCCCTGATACCCAAGTCTAGCTTTTCTTCTCAGACTTCCGTCCTCACACTACTGGCCCCGAAGCCCTCAAGTTTGGCAATTCCGGACCCACAATGCAGCACTCTGCCTGCCCTCTAGAAAAAAATTATTGCCTCATGAGCTGCCCAGGCACCTGAAATGAGGGTAAACCTACACAGCACTCGACTTTACCCAAATTATATAGTCTAACCTGGGCACTAATGCACTGTCGAACACAACCTGAGCCCGGACCTCGTGACCAACACCCAGAAAGCTGACTGCACACTGAGCACATAAAACCCGCCATGGCCTTAGGTCATCATCTCTTCCCTACCTCAGTTTTCAGGCTTCAGAACCGAGACCTTATCTCCAATCACTGCCCAGGGGTGAGTGTGATGCAGAAATCAGGACTTCTCCTTTCCCATGGCAAGAACCCTTGTGGTTGGCACGTTGTCCAACGTTCAGTGTAGGAGAAACCAGCATTCACCCTGAGGCCCCGCCCATTCTTGAGTGTTACGAGCGCATACACACGCATTGTGACCCTCAGCATGAGTCCTGTCCTCTAGTAAGTCCTCTCAGTGGCTGGACCATTAGATGTCATAATGGGCTTGACATGTCCCTAGGCCCCAATTTTTAACCAGATTTCTGATTGTCCAGTCGCCCCTCCCCAGGGCTCTACTCTGGAATCCATCATTTGGTGGGACACCTGAGGTTAAAAAAGAAAACAACAACAACAACAACAACAACAACAACAACAAAAAAACCAACTTCTTCCAGACCACAGAATGACCCCAAACTCTTTAGACGTGGCCAAACCACCAGAGAGTAAGACTCGTCCATTTCCCATGAAGTCACCCAGAAATTCCACGACCATGAGTGACACGATATCCAGAGACAAAAACTTGAGCAGGAGCCTCACACTCGCCCTTCTTTCAAATCCCGAAGAGTTCTCCTCATGGTCTGTAGATCAGTCCTGCCATACCTATGACCCGAAACATAAGCCGAGTTTGTGTTTTCAGACAACTTCCAAACAGCCCTGGCCTACACAACCTACAGGCTCAGGCCCCTGGAGCCGAACCTCAGGACTGTACTTGCCGTCTCCAAGGGAATTGTGTGTGCCCATTCCAATGGCCACAATCCATCTAATAGGATAAACCTCCAATGTCCCTGATCCATCTCAATAGTGGTGGCTTCCGAGGAAAAACAGGGGCAATGTGAGCACAACTGAGCATCTACCTGCACTCAGACACATAGACAGATGTCCCCAGAGGTAAAAAGGAAAGAACAGGCCCCTAGGCACTAATCAGATCCATTGCTTTGCTTTCCAGGCATCTCTCCTCAGAGGCCTGGATTTCCAAAGCAGCATCTAGCTGTTTCTTGACTCACCCATCAGAAAACATCTCATCTACACATGGGAAACTTGCACGTTGGAGCTGTGTCAAAGCCTCTCTTTAGGAGAACCCTTTAGGGCCCCAGTGCCACCGCTTCATTCCAAGGTCTCCATAGACACAAAAGCACGTTAGGACCCATCCCCAGGGGTGTCCATTTCAACTCAGCGTCCTCGGTTGCTCCCCACAGATCCAGGAGATCTAACCTGTCTTATTGCTAGGAGACAATTGGAATGCGCGGTGGGCTACCCAGCCATCCATCCTTAGAACCCTGCTCAGAATCATTGGCCTGGACCCAAACAACAGGTTTCAATTGTCCTGCAGAAGACTCTCTGCAGTTTGGAGCTTCTCACAACTCCCCTCGTGGGAAAACCCCCATGGCCTCGTGATGCCCCCCCCCCATTCATGAAGGGGCCATCAGGAACAGAAACTCCAACCTGAGCGATCGTCTGATCCTAGCCCTGACTTCAGATGCACGAGATCTCGATTCAGGTCTGTAGATTGTGCCTGCCATGGCCTCACCCAGAAACCTAAGCCTAGCTTGTGTTCTCAGACTTTTGTCGTCAGACTACTGGCCCACAAGCCCTCCAGTTTGGCAATCCAGAACTACAATGCAGCACTCTGCCGGCCCTCCAGAAGAAAAACATTGTCCTCTGGGTCTACCCAGTAACCCCAAATGAGGATCAACCTGCACCGACCATGGCTGTACCCCAAATACATAGGCTGACCAGGGCACTAATGCCCTTTCTGACACAGCCTGAGCCTGGACCCCCTGGTCCCTCCCAGACAGCTGGCCGCACACTGAGCACATCTAGCTTCCATGGCCTTAGGTCGTCATCTCTTCCCAACCTCGGTTTTCAGGTTTCAGAACCTTGACCTTATCTCCAATCACTGCCCAGGGTTGAAGGTGATGCAGAAATCAGAACTCCTTCCCCATGGCAAGAAACCTTGTGGTTGGCATGTTGTGCAATGTTCAGTGTAGTTGAAACCAGTGTGGCCCATGAGGCCCCGCCCATGCTGGCGGGCCACATTGGTCACAAACACACATTGTGATGCTCAGGCTGAGCCCAGTCCTCAAGTAAGGTCACTCAGTGGCCGGATGAAGAGATAGCATATTGGGCTTGCCATGCCCCTAGGCCCCAATTTTTAACCATAGTTCGGGTTGTCCCTTCAGTCTTCCCCACGGCTTGGCTTTGGAATTCCTCTTTTGGTGGGACATCTGAGGTAACAAAACTGAAATGAGTCCTCCCATCCCACAGATTGACGAAAAGAAATTGGGAATCCGGCCAAATCCTCAGAGAAGAAGATTCGTCCATGGCCCATGAGGCCTCCCCGACATTCCACGGCCATCGCTGATACAAAATCCAGAGACAAAACCCTGAGCAAGCGCCTCAGACTCGCACTTTCTTCATATCCTGAAGAGTTCTTCTCATGGTTTGTAGATCGGGCCTGCCATACCTACGTCCCCAAACCTAAGTTGAGTTTGTGTTTTCAGACTTCTGTCCTCAAAGTCTTGGGACACACACCCTCCAGGCTGGGCCCCTGGAGCAACACATTAGGACTGTGCCTACCAATCCATGGAAATTCTGCCCATTCCATGGTCCAAAACCGTACAATTTAGGAGCAACCTCCAAAGTCCCTGAGGCCATCCGAATAGTGTAGGTCGCCCGGAACAAACAAGGGCTGTCTGAAACCAGCTGATAATAGACCTCCATTCATACCATAGATGGATGTCCCCAGAGAAGAAGATTGAACCAGACAGGACCCTAGGCCATAATAGGATCCATTGCTTTGGGTAACAGGCATGTGTCCTCAAAAGCCTGATTCCAATACGAGCATAGGGGTTTTCCTGAGGCACCCATCAGAACTCATCTCGTCTCCACAAGGAAACCTGTGCATGGGAGCCATGTCCAAAGCTTAGGAGAGTACTTCAGGGTCCCGGTGCCACCGCCCCATTCCAAGGCCCTCATGGACACAAAAACACATTAGGACCCATCCTCAGGAAAGTCCATTTCAACTCAGCCACCACGGTTGCTCCCGCAGAGCCATCAGATCTAAACAGTCTTGTTGCTAGGAGACAATTGGAATGCGAGGCAGGCTTCCCAGGCATCCAACCGCGAACCGTGCTCTGGAGTCATTCCAAATGGGATGTCCTGGAGCTGTCCAACAGGTCTCAATTGTCCCGCAGAAGGAATCCTTGAAGGGGGCATCCCACAACTCCCAACGTGGGAAAACCTCAATGGCCTCGAGATTCCACTCCCTTCATGAAGCGGCCGTCATGCTCAGAAACTTCCACCTGAGCCAAAGTCTGATCCTCGCCCTGACTTCAGATGGATGAGATATTGGTTCAGATCTGCACGGGGGACCTGCCGTGCCCTCGCCCTGATACCCAAGTCTAGCTTTTCTTCTCAGACTTCCGTCCTCACACTACTGGCCCCGAAGCCCTCAAGTTTGGCAATTCCGGACCCACAATGCAGCACTCTGCCTGCCCTCTAGAAAAAAATTATTGCCTCATGAGCTGCCCAGGCACCTGAAATGAGGGTAAACCTACACAGCACTCGACTTTACCCAAATTATATAGTCTAACCTAGGCACTAATGCACTGTCGAACACAACCTGAGCCCGGACCTCGTGACCAACACCCAGAAAGCTGACTGCACACTGAGCACATAAAACCCGCCATGGCCTTAGGTCATCATCTCTTCCCTACCTCAGTTTTCAGGCTTCAGAACCGAGACCTTATCTCCAATCACTGCCCAGGGGTGAGTGTGATGCAGAAATCAGGACTCCTCCTTTCCCATGGCAAGAACCCTTGTGGTTGGCACGTTGTCCAACGTTCAGTGTAGGAGAAACCAGCATTCACCCTGAGGCCCCGCCCATTCTTGAGTGTTACGAGCGTATACACACGCATTGTGACCCTCAGCATGAGTCCTGTCCTCTAGTAAGTCCTCTCAGTGGCTGGACCATTAGATGTCATAATGGGCTTGACATGTCCCTAGGCCCCAATTTTTAACCAGATTTCTGATTGTCCAGTCACCCCTCCCCAGGGCTCTACTCTGGAATCCATCATTTGGTGGGACACCTGAGGTTAAAAAAGAAAACAACAACAACAACAACAACAAAAAAAAAACGAACTTCTTCCAGCCCACAGAATGACCCCAAACTCTTTAGACGGGGCCAAACCACCAGAGAGTAAGACGCGTCCATTTCCCATGAAGTCACCCAGAAATTCCACGACCATGAGTGACACGATATCCAGAGACAAAAACTTGAGCAGGAGCCTCACACTCGCCCTTCTTTCAAATCCCGAAGAGTTCTCCTCATGGTCTGTAGATCAGTCCTGCCATACCTATGACCCGAAACATAAGCCGAGTTTGTGTTTTCAGACAACTTCCAAACAGCCCTGGCCTACACAACCTACAGGCTCAGGCCCCTGGAGCCGAACCTCAGGACTGTACTTGCCGTCTCCAAGGGAATTGTGTGTGCCCATTCCAATGGCCACAATCCATCTAATAGGATAAACCTCCAATGTCCCTGATCCATCTCAATAGAGGTGGCTTCCCAGGAAAAACAGGGGCAATGTGAGCACAACTGAGCACCTACCTGCACTCAGACACATAGACAGATGTCCCCAGAGGTAAAAAGGAAAGAACAGGCCCCTAGGCACTAATCAGATCCATTGCTTTGCTTTCCAGGCATCTCTCCTCAGAGGCCTGGATTTCCAAAGCAGCATCTAGCTGTTTCTTGACTCACCCATCAGAAAACATCTCATCTACACATGGGAAACTTGCACGTTGGAGCTGTGTCAAAGCCTCTCTTTAGGAGAACCCTTTAGGGCCCCAGTGCCACCGCTTCATTCCAAGGTCTCCATAGACACAAAAGCACGTTAGGACCCATCCCCAGGGGTGTCCATTTCAACTCAGCGTCCTCGGTTGCTCCCCACAGATCCAGGAGATCTAACCTGTCTTATTGCTAGGAGACAATTGGAATGCGCGGTGGGCTACCCAGCCATCCATCCTTAGAACCCTGCTCAGAATCATTGGCCTGGAGCCAAACAAGAGGTTGCAATTGTCCTGCAGAAGACTCTCTGCAGTTTGGAGCTTCTCACAACTCCCCTCGTGGGAAAACCCCCATGGCCTCGTGATGCCCCCCCCCCATTCATGAAGGGGCCATCAGGAACAGAAACTCCAACCTGAGCGATCGTCTGATCCTAGCCCTGACTTCAGATGCACGAGATCTCGATTCAGGTCTGTAGATTGTGCCTGCCATGGCCTCACCCAGAAACCTAAGCCTAGCTTGTGTTCTCAGACTTTTGTCGTCAGACTACTGGCCCACAAGCCCTCCAGTTTGGCAATCCAGAACTACAATGCAGCACTCTGCCGGCCCTCCAGAAGAAAAACATTGTCCTCTGGGTCTACCCAGTAACCCCAAATGAGGATCAACCTGCACCGACCATGGCTGTACCCCAAATACATAGGCTGACCAGGGCACTAATGCCCTTTCTGACACAGCCTGAGCCTGGACCCCCTGGTCCCTCCCAGACAGCTGGCCGCACACTGAGCACATCTAGCTTCCATGGCCTTAGGTCATCATCTCTTCCCAACCTCGGTTTTCAGGTTTCAGAACCTTGACCTTATCTCCAATCACTGCCCAGGGTTGAAGGTGATGCAGAAATCAGAACTCCTTCCCCATGGCAAGAAACCTTGTGGTTGGCATGTTGTCCAATGTTCAGTGTAGTTGAAACCAGTGTGGCCCATGAGGCCCCGCCCATGCTGGCGGGCCACATTGGTCACAAACACACATTGTGATGCTCAGGCTGAGCCCAGTCCTCAAGTAAGGTCACTCAGTGGCCGGATGAAGAGATAGCATATTGGGCTTGCCATGCCCCTAGGCCCCAATTTTTAACCATAGTTCGGGTTGTCCCTTCAGTCTTCCCCACGGCTTGGCTTTGGAATTCCTCTTTTGGTGGGACATCTGAGGTAACAAAACTTAAATGAGTCCTCCCATCCCACAGATTGACGAAAAGAAGTTGGGAATCCGGCCAAATCCTCAGAGAAGAAGATTCGTCCATGGCCCATGAGGCCTCCCCGACATTCCACGGCCATCGCTGATCCAAAATCCAGAGACAAAAGCCTGAGCAAGCGCCTCAGACTCGCACTTTCTTCATATCCTGAAGAGTTCTTCTCATGGTTTGTAGATCGGGCCTGCCATACCTACGTCCCCAAACCTAAGTTGAGTTTGTGTTTTCAGACTTCTGTCCTCAAAGTCTTGGGACACACACCCTCCAGGCTGGGCCCCTGGAGCCACACATTAGGACTGTGCCTACCAATCCATGGAAATTCTGCCCATTCCATGGTCCAAAACCGTACAAATTAGGAGCAACCTCCAAAGTCCCTGAGGCCATCCGAATAGTGTAGGTCGCCCGGAACAAACAAGGGCTGTCTGACACCAGCTGATAATCGACCTCCATTCATACCATAGATGGATGTCCCCAGAGAAGAAGATTGAACCAGACAGGACCCTAGGCCATAATAGGATTCATTGCTTTGGGTAACAGGCATGTGTCCTCAAAAGCCTGATTCCAATACGAGCATAGGGGTTTTCCTGAGGCACCCATCAGAACTCATCTCGTCTCCACAAGGAAACCTGTGCATGGGAGCCATGTCCAAAGCTTAGGAGAGTACTTCAGGGTCCCGGTGCCACCGCCCCATTCCAAGGCCCTCATGGACACAAAAACACATTAGGACCCATCCTCAGGAAAGTCCATTTCAACTCAGCCACCCCGGTTGCTCCCGCAGAGCCATCAGATCTAAACAGTCTTGTTGGTAGGAGAAAATTGGAATGCGAGGCAGGCTTCCCAGGCATCCAACCGCGAACTGTGCTCTGGAGTCATTCCAAATGGGATGTCCTGGAGCTGTCCAACAGGTCTCAATTGTCCCGCAGAAGGAATCCTTGAAGGGGGCATCCCACAACTCCCAACGTGGGAAAACCTCAATGGCCTCGAGATTCCGCTCCCTTCATGAAGTGGCCGTCATGTTCAGAAACTTACACCTGAGCCAAAGTCTGATCCTCGCCCTGACTTCAGATGGATGAGATATTGGTTCAGATCTGCAGGGGGTACCTGCCGTGCCCTCGCCCTGATACCCAAGTCTAGCTTTTCTTCTCAGACTTCCGTCCTCACACTGCTGGCCCCGAAGACCTCAAGTTTGGCAATTCCGGACCCACAATGCAGCACTCTGCCTGCCATCTAGAAAAAAAATTATTGCCTCATGAGCTGCCCAGGCACCTGAAATGAGGGTAAACCTACACAGCACTCGACTTTACCCAAATTATATAGTCTAACCTGGGCACTAATGCACTGTCGATCACAACCTGAGCCCGGACCTCGTGACCAACACCCAGAAAACTGACCGCACACTGAGCACATAAAACCCGCCATGGCCTTAGGTCATCATCTCTTCCCTACCTCAGTTTTCAGGCTTCAGAACCGAGACCTTATCTCCAATCACTGCCCAGGGGTGAGTGTGATGCAGAAATCAGGACTCCTCCTTACCCATGGCAAGAACCCTTGTGGTTGGCACGTTGTCCAACGTTCAGTGTAGGAGAAACCAGCATTCACCCTGAGGCCCCGCCAATTCTTGAGTCTTACGAGCGCATACACACGCATTGTGACCCTCAGCATGAGTCCTGTCCTCTAGTAAGTCCTCTCAGTGGCTGGAACATTAGATGTCATAATGGGCTTGACATGTCCCTAGGCCCCAATTTTTAACCAGATTTCTGATTGTCCAGTCGCCCCTCCCCAGGGCTCTACTCTGGAATCCATCATTTGGTGGGACACCTGAGGTTAAAAAAGAAAACAACAACAACAACAAAAAAAAAACAAAAAACGAACTTCTTTTAGCCCACAGAATAACCCCAAACTCTTTAGACAGGGCCAAACCACCAGAGAGTAAGACTCGTTCATTTCCCATGAAGTCACCCAGAAATTCCACGACCATGTGTGACACGATATCCAGAGACAAAAACTTGAGCAGGAGCCTCACACTCGCCCTTCTTTCAAATCCAGAAGAGTTCTCCTCATGGTCTGTAGATCAGTCCTGCCATACCTATGACCCGAAACATATGCCGAGTTTGTGTTTTCAGACAACTTCCAAACAGCCCTGGCCTACACAACCTACAGGCTCAAGCCCCTGGAGCCGAACCTCAGGACTGTACTTGGCGTCTCCAAGGGAATTGTGTGTGCCCATTCCAATGGCCACAATCCATCTAATAGGATAAACCTCCAAAGTCCCTGATCCATCTCAATAGTGGTGGCTTCCCAGGAAAAACAGGGGCAATCTGAGCCCAACTGAGCACCTACCTGCACTCAGACACATAGACAGATGTCCCCAGAGGTAAAAAGGAAAGAACAGGCCCCTAGGCACTAATCAGATCCATTGCTTTGCTTTCCAGGCATCTCTCCTCAGAGGCCTGGATTTCCAAAGCAGCATCTAGCTGTTTCTTGACTCACCCATCAGAAAACATCTCATCTACACATGGGAAACTTGCACGTTGGAGCTGTGTCAAAGCCTCTGTTTAGGAGAACCCTTTAGGGCCCCAGTGCCACCGCTTCATTCCAAGGTCTCCATAGACACAAAAGCACGTTAGGACCCATCCCCAGGGGTGTCCATTTCAACTCAGCGTCCTCGGTTGCTCCCCACAGATCCAGGAGATCTAACCTGTCTTATTGCTAGGAGACAATTGGAATGCGCGGTGGGCTACCCAGCCATCCATCCTTAGAACCCTGCTCAGAATCATTGGCCTGGACCCAAACAACTGGTTTCAATTGTCCTGCAGAAGACTCTCTGCAGTTTGGAGCTTCTCACAACTCCCCTCGTGGGAAAACCCCCATGGCCTCGTGATGCCCCCCCCCATTCATGAAGGGGCCATCAGGAACAGAAACTCCAACCTGAGCGATCGTCTGATCCTAGCCCTGACTTCAGATGCACGAGATCTCGATTCAGGTCTGTAGATTGTGCCTGCCATGGCCTCACCCAGAAACCTAAGCCTAGCTTGTGTTCTCAGACTTTTGTCGTCAGACTACTGGCCCACAAGCCCTCCAGTTTGGCAATCCAGAACTACAATGCAGCACTCTGCCGGCCCTCCAGAAGAAAAACATTGTCCTCTGGGTCTACCCAGTAACCCCAAATGAGGATCAACCTGCACCGACCATGGCTGTACCCCAAATACATAGGCTGACCAGGGCACCAATGCCCTTTCTGACACAGCCTGAGCCTGGACCCCCTGGCCCCTCCCAGACAGCTGGCCGCACACTGAGCACATCTAGCTTCCATGGCCTTAGGTCGTCATCTCTTCCCAACCTCGGTTTTCAGGTTTCAGAACCTTGACCTTATCTCCAATCACTGCCCAGGGTTGAAGGTGATGCAGAAATCAGAACTCCTTCCCCATGGCAAGAAACCTTGTGGTTGGCATGTTGTCCAATGTTCAGTGTAGTTGAAACAAGTGTGGCCCATGAGGCCCCGCCCATGCTGGCGGGCCACATTGGTCACAAACACACATTGTGATGCTCAGGCTGAGCCCAGTCCTCAAGTAAGGTCACTCAGTGGCCGGATGAAGAGATAGCATATTGGGCTTGCCATGCCCCTAGGCCCCAATTTTTAACCATAGTTCGGGTTGTCCCTTCAGTCTTCCCCACGGCTTGGCTTTGGAATTCCTCTTTTGGTGGGACATCTGAGGTAACAAAACTGAAATGAGTCCTCCCATCCCACAGATTGACGAAAAGAAATTGGGAATCCGGCCAAATCCTCAGAGAAGAAGATTCGTCCATGGCCCATGAGGCCTCCCCGACATTCCACGGCCATCGCTGATCCAAAATCCAGAGACAAAAGCCTGAGCAAGCGCCTCAGACTCGCACTTTCTTCATATCCTGAAGAGTTCTTCTCATGGTTTGTAGATCGGGCCTGCCATACCTACGTCCCCAAACCTAAGTTGAGTTTGTGTTTTCAGACTTCTGTCCTCAAAGTCTTGGGACACACACCCTCCAGGCTGGGCCCCTGGAGCCACACATTAGGACTGTGCCTACCAATCCATGGAAATTCTGCCCATTCCATGGTCCAAAACCGTACAAATTAGGAGCAACCTCCAAAGTCCCTGAGGCCATCCGAATAGTGTAGGTCGCCCGGAACAAACAAGGGCTGTCTGACACCAGCTGATAATCGACCTCCATTCATACCATAGATGGATGTCCCCAGAGAAGAAGATTGAACCAGACAGGACCCTAGGCCATAATAGGATTCATTGCTTTGGGTAACAGGCATGTGTCCTCAAAAGCCTGATTCCAATACGAGCATAGGGGTTTTCCTGAGGCACCCATCAGAACTCATCTCGTCTCCACAAGGAAACCTGTGCATGGGAGCCATGTCCAAAGCTTAGGAGAGTACTTCAGGGTCCCGGTGCCACCGCCCCATTCCAAGGCCCTCATGGACACAAAAACACATTAGGACCCATCCTCAGGAAAGTCCATTTCAACTCAGCCACCCCGGTTGCTCCCGCAGAGCCATCAGATCTAAACAGTCTTGTTGCTAGGAGAAAATTGGAATGCGAGGCAGGCTTCCCAGGCATCCAACCGCGAACTGTGCTCTGGAGTCATTCCAAATGGGATGTCCTGGAGCTGTCCAACAGGTCTCAATTGTCCCGCAGAAGGAATCCTTGAAGGGGGCATCCCACAACTCCCAACGTGGGAAAACCTCAATGGCCTCGAGATTCCGCTCCCTTCATGAAGTGGCCGTCATGTTCAGAAACTTACACCTGAGCCAAAGTCTGATCCTCGCCCTGACTTCAGATGGATGAGATATTGGTTCAGATCTGCAGGGGGTACCTGCCGTGCCCTCGCCCTGATACCCAAGTCTAGCTTTTCTTCTCAGACTTCCGTCCTCACACTGCTGGCCCCGAAGACCTCAAGTTTGGCAATTCCGGACCCACAATGCAGCACTCTGCCTGCCCTCTAGAAAAAAAATTATTGCCTCATGAGCTGCCCAGGCACCTGAAATGAGGGTAAACCTACACAGCACTCGACTTTACCCAAATTATATAGTCTAACCTGGGCACTAATGCACTGTCGATCACAACCTGAGCCCGGACCTCGTGACCAACACCCAGAAAGCTGACCGCACACTGAGCACATAAAACCCGCCATGGCCTTAGGTCATCATCTCTTCCCTACCTCAGTTTTCAGGCTTCAGAACCGAGACCTTATCTCCAATCACTGCCCAGGGGTGAGTGTGATGCAGAAATCAGGACTCCTCCTTACCCATGGCAAGAACCCTTGTGGTTGGCACGTTGTCCAACGTTCAGTGTAGGAGAAACCAGCATTCACCCTGAGGCCCCGCCAATTCTTGAGTCTTACGAGCGCATACACACGCATTGTGACCCTCAGCATGAGTCCTGTCCTCTAGTAAGTCCTCTCAGTGGCTGGAACATTAGATGTCATAATGGGCTTGACATGTCCCTAGGCCCCAATTTTTAACCAGATTTCTGATTGTCCAGTCGCCCCTCCCCAGGGCTCTACTCTGGAATCCATCATTTGGTGGGACACCTGAGGTTAAAAAAGAAAACAACAACAACAACAAAAAAAAAACAAAAAACGAACTTCTTTTAGCCCACAGAATAACCCCAAACTCTTTAGACAGGGCCAAACCACCAGAGAGTAAGACTCGTTCATTTCCCATGAAGTCACCCAGAAATTCCACGACCATGTGTGACACGATATCCAGAGACAAAAACTTGAGCAGGAGCCTCACACTCGCCCTTCTTTCAAATCCAGAAGAGTTCTCCTCATGGTCTGTAGATCAGTCCTGCCATACCTATGACCCGAAACATATGCCGAGTTTGTGTTTTCAGACAACTTCCAAACAGCCCTGGCCTACACAACCTACAGGCTAAGGCCCCTGGAGCCGAACCTCAGGACTGTACTTGCCGTCTCCAAGGGAATTGTGTGTGCCCATTCCAATGGCCACAATCCATCTAATAGGATAAACCTCCAAAGTCCCTGATCCATCTCAATAGTGGTGGCTTCCCAGGAAAAACAGGGGCAATCTGAGCCCAACTGAGCACCTACCTGCACTCAGACACATAGACAGATGTCCCCAGAGGTAAAAAGGAAAGAACAGGCCCCTAGGCACTAATCAGATCCATTGCTTTGCTTTCCAGGCATCTCTCCTCAGAGGCCTGGATTTCCAAAGCAGCATCTAGCTGTTTCTTGACTCACCCATCAGAAAACATCTCATCTACACATGGGAAACTTGCACGTTGGAGCTGTGTCAAAGCCTCTCTTTAGGAGAACCCTTTAGGGCCCCAGTGCCACCGCTTCATTCCAAGGTCTCCATAGACACAAAAGCACGTTAGGACCCATCCCCAGGGGTGTCCATTTCAACTCAGCGTCCTCGGTTGCTCCCCACAGATCCAGGAGATCTAACCTGTCTTATTGCTAGGAGACAATTGGAATGCGCGGTGGGCTACCCAGCCATCCATCCTTAGAACCCTGCTCAGAATCATTGGCCTGGACCCAAACAACTGGTTTCAATTGTCCTGCAGAAGACTCTCTGCAGTTTGGAGCTTCTCACAACTCCCCTCGTGGGAAAACCCCCATGGCCTCGTGATGCCCCCCCCCATTCATGAAGGGGCCATCAGGAACAGAAACTCCAACCTGAGCGATCGTCTGATCCTAGCCCTGACTTCAGATGCACGAGATCTCGATTCAGGTCTGTAGATTGTGCCTGCCATGGCCTCACCCAGAAACCTAAGCCTAGCTTGTGTTCTCAGACTTTTGTCGTCAGACTACTGGCCCACAAGACCTCCAGTTTGGCAATCCAGAACTACAATGCAGCACTCTGCCGGCCCTCCAGAAGAAAAACATTGTCCTCTGGGTCTACCCAGTAACCCCAAATGAGGATCAACCTGCACCGACCATGGCTGTACCCCAAATACATAGGCTGACCAGGGCACCAATGCCCTTTCTGACACAGCCTGAGCCTGGACCCCCTGGCCCCTCCCAGACAGCTGGCCGCACACTGAGCACATCTAGCTTCCATGGCCTTAGGTCGTCATCTCTTCCCAACCTCGGTTTTCAGGTTTCAGAACCTTGACCTTATCTCCAATCACTGCCCAGGGTTGAAGGTGATGCAGAAATCAGAACTCCTTCCCCATGGCAAGAAACCTTGTGGTTGGCATGTTGTCCAATGTTCAGTGTAGTTGAAACAAGTGTGGCCCATGAGGCCCCGCCCATGCTGGCGGGCCACATTGGTCACAAACACACATTGTGATGCTCAGGCTGAGCCCAGTCCTCAAGTAAGGTCACTCAGTGGCCGGATGAAGAGATAGCATATTGGGCTTGCCATGCCCCTAGGCCCCAATTTTTAACCATAGTTCGGGTTGTCCCTTCAGTCTTCCCCACGGCTTGGCTTTGGAATTCCTCTTTTGGTGGGACATCTGAGGTAACAAAACTGAAATGAGTCCTCCCATCCCACAGATTGACGAAAAGAAATTGGGAATCCGGCCAAATCCTCAGAGAAGAAGATTCGTCCATGGCCCATGAGGCCTCCCCGACATTCCACGGCCATCGCTGATCCAAAATCCAGAGACAAAAGCCTGAGCAAGCGCCTCAGACTCGCACTTTCTTCATATCCTGAAGAGTTCTTCTCATGGTTTGTAGATCGGGCCTGCCATACCTACGTCCCCAAACCTAAGTTGAGTTTGTGTTTTCAGACTTCTGTCCTCAAAGTCTTGGGACACACACCCTCCAGGCTGGGCCCCTGGAGCCACACATTAGGACTGTGCCTACCAATCCATGGAAATTCTGCCCATTCCATGGTCCAAAACCGTACAAATTAGGAGCAACCTCCAAAGTCCCTGAGGCCATCCGAATAGTGTAGGTCGCCCGGAACAAACAAGGGCTGTCTGACACCAGCTGATAATCGACCTCCATTCATACCATAGATGGATGTCCCCAGAGAAGAAGATTGAACCAGACAGGACCCTAGGCCATAATAGGATTCATTGCTTTGGGTAACAGGCATGTGTCCTCAAAAGCCTGATTCCAATACGAGCATAGGGGTTTTCCTGAGGCACCCATCAGAACTCATCTCGTCTCCACAAGGAAACCTGTGCATGGGAGCCATGTCCAAAGCTTAGGAGAGTACTTCAGGGTCCCGGTGCCACCGCCCCATTCCAAGGCCCTCATGGACACAAAAACACATTAGGACCCATCCTCAGGAAAGTCCATTTCAACTCAGCCACCCCGGTTGCTCCCGCAGAGCCATCAGATCTAAACAGTCTTGTTGCTAGGAGAAAATTGGAATGCGAGGCAGGCTTCCCAGGCATCCAACCGCGAACTGTGCTCTGGAGTCATTCCAAATGGGATGTCCTGGAGCTGTCCAACAGGTCTCAATTGTCCCGCAGAAGGAATCCTTGAAGGGGGCATCCCACAACTCCCAACGTGGGAAAACCTCAATGGCCTCGAGATTCCGCTCCCTTCATGAAGTGGCCGTCATGTTCAGAAACTTACACCTGAGCCAAAGTCTGATCCTCGCCCTGACTTCAGATGGATGAGATATTGGTTCAGATCTGCAGGGGGTACCTGCCGTGCCCTCGCCCTGATACCCAAGTCTAGCTTTTCTTCTCAGACTTCCGTCCTCACACTGCTGGCCCCGAAGACCTCAAGTTTGGCAATTCCGGACCCACAATGCAGCACTCTGCCTGCCCTCTAGAAAAAAAATTATTGCCTCATGAGCTGCCCAGGCACCTGAAATGAGGGTAAACCTACACAGCACTCGACTTTACCCAAATTATATAGTCTAACCTGGGCACTAATGCACTGTCGATCACAACCTGAGCCCGGACCTCGTGACCAACACCCAGAAAGCTGACCGCACACTGAGCACATAAAACCCGCCATGGCCTTAGGTCATCATCTCTTCCCTACCTCAGTTTTCAGGCTTCAGAACCGAGACCTTATCTCCAATCACTGCCCAGGGGTGAGTGTGATGCAGAAATCAGGACTCCTCCTTACCCATGGCAAGAACCCTTGTGGTTGGCACGTTGTCCAACGTTCAGTGTAGGAGAAACCAGCATTCACCCTGAGGCCCCGCCAATTCTTGAGTCTTACGAGCGCATACACACGCATTGTGACCCTCAGCATGAGTCCTGTCCTCTAGTAAGTCCTCTCAGTGGCTGGAACATTAGATGTCATAATGGGCTTGACATGTCCCTAGGCCCCAATTTTTAACCAGATTTCTGATTGTCCAGTCGCCCCTCCCCAGGGCTCTACTCTGGAATCCATCATTTGGTGGGACACCTGAGGTTAAAAAAGAAAACAACAACAACAACAACCAAAAAAAAAACGAACTTCTTTTAGCCCACAGAATAACCCCAAACTCTTTAGACAGGGCCAAACCACCAGAGAGTAAGACTCGTTCATTTCCCATGAAGTCACCCAGAAATTCCACGACCATGTGTGACACGATATCCAGAGACAAAAACTTGAGCAGGAGCCTCACACTCGCCCTTCTTTCAAATCCAGAAGAGTTCTCCTCATGGTCTGTAGATCAGTCCTGCCATACCTATGACCCGAAACATATGCCGAGTTTGTGTTTTCAGACAACTTCCAAACAGCCCTGGCCTACACAACCTACAGGCTAAGGCCCCTGGAGCCGAACCTCAGGACTGTACTTGCCGTCTCCAAGGGAATTGTGTGTGCCCATTCCAATGGCCACAATCCATCTAATAGGATAAACCTCCAAAGTCCCTGATCCATCTCAATAGTGGTGGCTTCCCAGGAAAAACAGGGGCAATCTGAGCCCAACTGAGCACCTACCTGCACTCAGACACATAGACAGATGTCCCCAGAGGTAAAAAGGAAAGAACAGGCCCCTAGGCACTAATCAGATCCATTGCTTTGCTTTCCGGGCATCTCTCCTCAGAGGCCTGGATTTCCAAAGCAGCATCTAGCTGTTTCTTGACTCACCCATCAGAAAACATCTCATCTACACATGGGAAACTTGCACGTTGGAGCTGTGTCAAAGCCTCTCTTTAGGAGAACCCTTTAGGGCCCCAGTGCCACCGCTTCATTCCAAGGTCTCCATAGACACAAAAGCACGTTAGGACCCATCCCCAGGGGTGTCCATTTCAACTCAGCGTCCTCGGTTGCTCCCCACAGATCCAGGAGATCTAACCTGTCTTATTGCTAGGAGACAATTGGAATGCGCGGTGGGCTACCCAGCCATCCATCCTTAGAACCCTGCTCAGAATCATTGGCCTGGACCCAAACAACTGGTTTCAATTGTCCTGCAGAAGACTCTCTGCAGTTTGGAGCTTCTCACAACTCCCCTCGTGGGAAAACCCCCATGGCCTCGTGATGCCCCCCCCCATTCATGAAGGGGCCATCAGGAACAGAAACTCCAACCTGAGCGATCGTCTGATCCTAGCCCTGACTTCAGATGCACGAGATCTCGATTCAGGTCTGTAGATTGTGCCTGCCATGGCCTCACCCAGAAACCTAAGCCTAGCTTGTGTTCTCAGACTTTTGTCGTCAGACTACTGGCCCACAAGACCTCCAGTTTGGCAATCCAGAACTACAATGCAGCACTCTGCCGGCCCTCCAGAAGAAAAACATTGTCCTCTGGGTCTACCCAGTAACCCCAAATGAGGATCAACCTGCACCGACCATGGCTGTACCCCAAATACATAGGCTGACCAGGGCACTAATGCCCTTTCTGACACAGCCTGAGCCTGGACCCCCTGGCCCCTCCCAGACAGCTGGCCGCACACTGAGCACATCTAGCTTCCATGGCCTTAGGTCGTCATCTCTTCCCAACCTCGGTTTTCAGGTTTCAGAACCTTGACCTTATCTCCAATCACTGCCCAGGGTTGAAGGTGATGCAGAAATCAGAACTCCTTCCCCATGGCAAGAAACCTTGTGGTTGGCATGTTGTGCAATGTTCAGTGTAGTTGAAACCAGTGTGGCCCATGAGGCCCCGCCCATGCTGGCGGGCCACATTGGTCACAAACACACATTGTGATGCTCAGGCTGAGCCCAGTCCTCAAGTAAGGTCACTCAGTGGCCGGATGAAGAGATATCATATTGGGCTTGCCATGCCCCTAGGCCCCAATTTTTAACCATAGTTCGGGTTGTCCCTTCAGTCTTCCCCACGGCTTGGCTTTGGAATTCCTCTTTTGGTGGGACATCTGAGGTAACAAAACTGAAATGAGTCCGCCCATCCCACAGATTGACGAAAAGAAGTTGGGAATCCGGCCAAATCCACAGAGAAGAAGAATCGTCCATGGCCCATGAGGCCTCCCCGACATTCCACGGCCATCGCTGATCCAAAATCCAGAGACAAAAGCCTGAGCAAGCGCCTCAGACTCGCACTTTCTTCATATCCTGAAGAGTTCTTCTCATGGTTTGTAGATCGGGCCTGCCATACCTACGTCCCCAAACCTAAGTTGAGTTTGTGTTTTCAGACTTCTGTCCTCAAAGTCTTGGGACACACACCCTCCAGGCTGGGCCCCTGGAGCCACACATTAGGACTGTGCCTACCAATCCATGGAAATTCTGCCCATTCCATGGTCCAAAACCGTACAAATTTGGAGCAACCTCCAAAGTCCCTGAGGCCATCCGAATAGTGTAGGTCGCCCGGAACAAACAAGGGCTGTCTGACACCAGCTGATAATCGACCTCCATTCATACCATAGATGGATGTCCCCAGAGAAGAAGATTGAACCAGACAGGACCCTAGGCCATAATAGGATCCATTGCTTTGGGTTACAGGCATGTGTCCTCAAAAGCCTGATTCCAATACGAGCATAGGGGTTTTCCTGAGGCACCCATCAGAACTCATCTCGTCTCCACAAGGAAACCTGTGCATGGGAGCCATGTCCAAAGCTTAGGAGAGTACTTCAGGGTCCCGATGCCACCGCCCCATTCCAAGGCCCTCATGGACACAAAAACACATTAGGACCCATCCTCAGGAAAGTCCATTTCAACTCAGCCACCCCGGTTGCTCCCGCAGAGCCATCAGATCTAAACAGTCTTGTTGCTAGGAGACAATTGGAATGCGAGGCAGGCTTCCCAGGCATCCAACCGCGAACTGTGCTCTGGAGTCATTCCAAATGGGATGTCCTGGAGCTGTCCAACAGGTCTCAATTGTCCCGCAGAAGGAATCCTTGAAGGGGGCATCCCACAACTCCCAACGTGGGAAAACCTCAATGGCCTCGAGATTCCGCTCCCTTCATGAAGCGTCCGTCATGTTCAGAAACTTCCACCTGAGCCAAAGTCTGATCCTCGCCCTGACTTCAGATGGATGAGATATTGGTTCAGATCTGCAGGGGGTACCTGCCGTGCCCTCGCCCTGATACCCAAGTCTAGCTTTTCTTCTCAGACTTCCGTCCTCACACTGCTGGCCCCGAAGACCTCAAGTTTGGCAATTCCGGACCCACAATGCAGCATTCTGCCTGCCCTCTAGAAAAAAAATTATTGCCTCATGAGCTGCCCAGGCACCTGAAATGAGGGTAAACCTACACAGCACTCGACTTTACCCAAATTATATAGTCTAACCTGGGCACTAATGCACTGTCGAACACAACCTGAGCCCGGACCTCGTGACCAACACCCAGAAAGCTGACCGCACACTGAGCACATAAAACCCGCCATTGCCTTAGGTCATCATCTCTTCCCTACCTCAGTTTTCAGGCTTCAGAACCGAGACCTTATCTCCAATCACTGCCCAGGGGTGAGTGTGATGCAGAAATCAGGACTCCTCCTTACCATTGGCAAGAACCCTTGTGGTTGGCACGTTGTCCAACGTTCAGTGTAGGAGAAACCAGCATTCACCCTGAGGCCCCGCCCATTCTTGAGTGTTACGAGCGCATACACATGCATTGTGACTTTCAGCATGAGTCCTGTCCTCTAGTAAGTCCTCTCAGTGGCTGGACCATTAGATGTCATAATGGGCTTGACATGTCCCTAGGCCCCAATTTTTAACCAGATTTCTGATTGTCCAGTCGCCCCTCCCCAGGGCTCTACTCTGGAATCCATCATTTGGTGGGACACCTGAGGTTAAAAAAGAAAACAACAACAACAACAACAACAAAAAAAAAAAAAAACGAACTTCTTCCAGCCCACAGAATGACCCCAAACTCTTTAGACGGGGCCAATCCACCAGAGAGTAAGACTCGTCCATTTCCCATGAAGTCACCCAGAAATTCCACGACCATGAGTGACACGATATCCAGAGACAAAAACTTGAGCAGGAGCCTCACACTCGCCCTTCTTTCAAATCCCAAAGAGTTCTCCTCATGGTCTGTAGATCAGTCCTGCCATACCTATGACCCGAAACATATGCCGAGTTTGTGTTTTCAGACAACTTCCAAACAGCCCTGGCCTACACAACCTACAGGCTCAGGCCCCTGGAGCCGAACCTGAGGACTGTACTTGCCCTCTCCAAGGGAATTGTGTGTGCCCATTCCAATGGCCACAAACCTTCTAATAGGATAAACCTCCAAAGTCCCTGATCCATCTCAATAGTGGTGGCTTCCCAGGAAAAACAGGGGCAATCTGAGCCCAACTGAGCACCTACCTGCACTCAGACACATAGACAGATGTCCTCAGAGGTAAAAAGGAAAGAACAGGCCCCTAGGCACTAATCAGATCCATTGCTTTGCTTTCCAGGCATCTCTCCTCAGAGGCCTGGATTTCCAAAGCAGCATCTAGCTGTTTCTTGACTCACCCATCAGAAAACATCTCATCTACACATGGGAAACTTGCACGTTGGAGCTGTGTCAAAGCCTCTGTTTAGGAGAACCCTTTAGGGCCCCAGTGCCACCGCTTCATTCCAAGGTCTCCATAGACACAAAAGCACGTTAGGACCCATCCCCAGGGGTGTCCATTTCAACTCAGCGTCCTCGGTTGATCCCCACAGATCCAGGAGATCTAACCTGTCTTATTGCTAGGAGACAATTGGAATGCGCGGTGGGCTACCCAGCCATCCATCCTTAGAACCCTGCTCAGAATCATTGGCCTGGACCCAAACAACAGGTTTCAATTGTCCTGCAGAACACTCTCTGCAGTTTGGAGCTTCTCACAACTCCCCTCGTGGGAAAATCCCCATGGCCTCGTGATGCCCCCCCCATTCATGAAGGGGCCATCAGGAACAGAAACTCCAACCTGAGCGATCGTCTGATCCTAGCCCTGACTTCAGATGCACGAGATCTCGATTCAGGTCTGTAGATTGTGCCTGCCATGGCCTCACCCAGAAACCTAAGCCTAGCTTGTGTTCTCAGACTTTTGTCGTCAGACTACTGGCCCACAAGACCTCCAGTTTGGCAATCCAGAACTACAATGCAGCACTCTGCCGGCCCTCCAGAAGAAAAACATTGTCCTCTGGGTCTACCCAGTAACCCCAAATGAGGATCAACCTGCACCGACCATGGCTGTACCCCAAATACATAGGCTGACCAGGGCACTAATGCCCTTTCTGACACAGCCTGAGCCTGGACCCCCTGGCCCCTCCCAGACAGCTGGCCGCACACTGAGCACATCTAGCTTCCATGGCCTTAGGTCGTCATCTCTTCCCAACCTCGGTTTTCAGGTTTCAGAACCTTGACCTTATCTCCAATCACTGCCCAGGGTTGAAGGTGATGCAGAAATCAGAACTCCTTCCCCATGGCAAGAAACCTTGTGGTTGGCATGTTGTGCAATGTTCAGTGTAGTTGAAACCAGTGTGGCCCATGAGGCCCCGCCCATGCTGGCGGGCCACATTGGTCACAAACACACATTGTGATGCTCAGGCTGAGCCCAGTCCTCAAGTAAGGTCACTCAGTGGCCGGATGAAGAGATAGCATATTGGGCTTGCCATGCCCCTAGGCCCCAATTTTTAACCATAGTTCGGGTTGTCCCTTCAGTCTTCCCCACGGCTTGGCTTTGGAATTCCTCTTTTGGTGGGACATCTGAGGTAACAAAACTGAAATGAGTCCTCCCATCCCACAGATTGACGAAAAGCAATTGGGAATCGGGCCAAATCCTCAGAGAAGAAGATTCGTCCATGGCCCATGAGGCCTCCCCGACATTCCACGGCCATCGCTGATCCAAAATCCAGAGACAAAAGCCTGAGCAAGCGCCTCAGACTCGCACTTTCTTCATATCCTGAAGAGTTCTCATGGTTTGTAGATCGGGCCTGCCATACCTACGTCCCCAAACCTAAGTTGAGTTTGTGTTTTCAGACTTCTGTCCTCAAAGTCTTGGGACACACACCCTCCAGGCTGGGCCCCTGGAGCCACACATTAGGACTGTGCCTACCAATCCATGGAAATTCTGCCCATTCCATGGTCCAAAACCGTACAATTTAGGAGCAACCTCCAAAGTCCCTGAGGCCATCCGAATAGTGTAGGTCGCCCGGAACAAACAAGGGCTGTCTGACACCAGCTGATAATCGACCTCCATTCATACCATAGATGGATGTCCCCAGAGAAGAAGATTGAACCAGACAGGACCCTAGGCCATAATAGGATCCATTGCTTTGGGTAACAGGCATGTGTCCTCAAAAGCCTGATTCCAATACGAGCATAGGGGTTTTCCTGAGGCACCCATCAGAACTCATCTCGTCTCCACAAGGAAACCTGTGCATGGGAGCCATGTCCAAAGCTTAGGAGAGTACTTCAGGGTCCCGGTGCCACCGCCCCATTCCAAGGCCCTCATGGACACAAAAACACATTAGGACCCATCCTCAGGAAAGTCCATTTCAACTCAGCCACCCCGGTTGCTCCCGCAGAGCCATCAGATCTAAACAGTCTTTTTGCTAGGAGAAAATTGGAATGCGAGGCAGGCTTCCCAGGCATCCAACCGCGAACTGTGCTCTGGAGTCATTCCAAATGGGATGTCCTGGAGCTATCCAACAGGTCTCAATTGTCCCGCAGAAGGAATCCTTGAAGGGGGCATCCCACAACTCCCAACGTGGGAAAACCTCAATGGCCTCGAGATTCCGCTCCCTTCATGAAGCGGCCTTCATGTTCAGAAACTTACACCTGAGCCAAAGTCTGATCCTCGCCCTGACTTCAGATGGATGAGATATTGGTTCAGATCTGCAGGGGGTACCTGCCGTGCCCTCGCCCTGATACCCAAGTCTAGCTTTTCTTCTCAGACTTCCGTCCTCACACTGCTGGCCCCGAAGACCTCAAGTTTGGCAATTCCGGACCCACAATGCAGCACTCTGCCTGCCCTCTAGAAAAAAAATTATTGCCTCATGAGCTGCCCAGGCACCTGAAATGAGGGTAAACCTACACAGCACTCGACTTTACCCAAATTATATAGTCTAACCTGGGCACTAATGCACTGTCGAACACAACCTGAGCCCGGAACTCGTGACCAACACCCAGAAAGCTGACCGCACACTGAGCACATAAAACCCGCCATAGCCTTAGGTCATCATCTCTTCCCTACCTCAGTTTTCAGGCTTCAGAACCGAGACCTTATCTCCAATGACTGCCCAGGGGTGAGTGTGATGCAGAAATCAGGACTCCTCCTTACCCATGGCAAGAACCCTTGTGGTTGGCACGTTGTCCAACGTTCAGTGTAGGAGAAACCAGCATTCACCCTGAGGCCCCGCCAATTCTTGAGTCTTACGAGCGCATACACACGCATTGTGACCCTCAGCATGAGTCCTGGCCTCTAGTAAGTCCTCTCAGTGGCTGGAACATTAGATGTCATAATGGGCTTGACATGTCCCTAGGCCCCAATTTTTAACCAGATATCTGATTGTCCAGTCGCCCCTCCCCAGGGCTCTACTCTGGAATCCATCATTTGGTGGGACACCTGAGGTTAAAAAAGAAAACAACAACAACAACAAAAAAAAAAACGAACTTCTTCCAGCCCACAGAATGACCCCAAACTCTTTAGACGGGGCCAAACCTCCAGAGAGTAAGACTCGTCCATTTCCCATGAAGTCACCCAGAAATTCCGCGACCATGAGTGACACGATATCCAGAGACAAAAATTTGAGCAGGAGCCTGACACTCGCCCTTCTTTCAAATCCCGAAGAGTTCTCCTCATGGTCTGTAGATCAGTCCTGCCATACATATGACCCGAAACATAAGCCGAGTTTGTGTTTTCAGACAACTTCCAAACAGCCCTGGCCTACACAACCTACAGGCTCAGGCCCCTGGAGCTGAACCTCAGGACTGTACTTGGCGTCTCCAAGGGAATTGTGTGTGCCCATTCCAATGGCCACAATCCATCTAATAGGATAAACCTCCAAAGTCCCTGATCCATCTCAATAGTGGTGGCTTCCCAGGAAAGACAGGGGCAATCTGAGCCCAACTGAGCACCTACCTGCACTCAGACACATAGACAGATGTCCCCAGAGGTAAAAAGGAAAGAACAGGCCCCTAGGCACTAATCAGATCCATTGCTTTGCTTTCCAGGCATCTCTCCTCAGAGGCCTGGATTTCAAAAGCAGCATCTAGCTGTTTCTTGACTCACCCATCAGAAAACATCTCATCTACACATGGGAAACTTGCACGTTGGAGCTGTGTCAAAGCCTCTCTTTAGGAGAACCCTTTAGGGCCCCAGTGTCACCGCTTCATTCCAAGGTCTCCATAGACACAAAAGCACGTTAGGACCCATCCCCAGGGGTGTCCATTTCAACTCAGCGTCCTCGGTTGCTCCCCACAGATCCAGGAGATCTAACCTGTCTTATTGCTAGGAGACAATTGGAATGCGCGGTGGGCTACCCAGCCATCCATCCTTAGAACCCTGCTCAGAATCATTGGCCTGGACCCAAACAACAGGTTTCAATTGTCCTGCAGAACACTCTCTGCAGTTTGGAGCTTCTCACAACTCCCCTCGTGGGAAAACCCCCATGTCCTCGTGATGCCCCCCCCCCATTCATGAAGGGGCCATCAGGAACAGAAACTCCAACCTGAGCGATCGTCTGATCCTAGCCCTGACTTCAGATGCACGAGATCTCGATTCAGGTCTGTAGATTGTGCCTGCCATGGCCTCACCCAGAAACCTAAGCCTAGCTTGTGTTCTCAGACTTTTGTCGTCAGACTACTGGCCCACAAGCCCTCCAGTTTGGCAATCCAGAACTACAATGCAGCACTCTGCCGGCCCTCCAGAAGAAAAACATTGTCCTCTGGGTCTACCCAGTAACCCCAAATGAGGATCAACCTGCACCGACCATGGCTGTACCCCAAATACATAGGCTGACCAGGGCACTAATGCCCTTTCTGACACAGCCTGAGCCTGGACCCCCTGGCCCCTCCCAGACAGCTGGCCGCACACTGAGCACATCTAGCTTCCATGGCCTTAGGTCGTCATCTCTTCCCAACCTCGGTTTTCAGGTTTCAGAACCTTGACCTTATCTCCAATCACTGCCCAGGGTTGAAGGTGATGCAGAAATCAGAACTCCTTCCCCATGGCAAGAAACCTTGTGGTTGGCATGTTGTGCAATGTTCAGTGTAGTTGAAACCAGTGTGGCCCATGAGGCCCCGCCCATGCTGGCGGGCCACATTGGTCACAAACACACATTGTGATGCTCAGGCTGAGCCCAGTCCTCAAGTAAGGTCACTCAGTGGCCGGATGAAGAGATAGCATATTGGGCTTGCCATGCCCCTAGGCCCCAATTTTTAACCATAGTTCGGGTTGTCCCTTCAGTCTTCCCCACGGCTTGGCTTTGGAATTCCTCTTTTGGTGGGACATCTGAGGTAACAAAACTGAAATGAGTCCTCCCATCCCACAGATTGACGAAAAGAAATTGGGAATCCGGCCAAATCCTCAGAGAAGAAGATTCGTCCATGCCCAATGAGGCCTCCCCGACATTTCACGGCCATCGCTGATACAAAATCCAGAGACAAAAGCCTGAGCAAGCGCCTCAGACTCGCACTTTCTTCATATCCTGAAGAGTTCTTCTCATGGTTTGTAGATCAGGCCTGCCATACCTACGTCCCCAAACCTAAGTTGAGTTTGTGTTTTCAGACTTCTGTCCTCAAAGTCTTGGGACACACACCCTCCAGGCTGGGCCCCTGGAGCCACACATTAGGACTGTGCCTACCAATCCATGGAAATTCTGCCCATTCCATGGTCCAAAACCGTACAAATTAGGAGCAACCTCCAAAGTCCCTGAGGCCATCCGAATAGTGTAGGTCGCCCGGAACAAACAAGGGCTGTCTGACACCAGCTGATAATCGACCTCCACTCATACCATAGATGGATGTCTCCAGAGAAGAAGATTGAACCAGACAGGACCCTAGGCCATAATAGGATCCATTGCTTTGGGTTACAGGCATGTGTCCTCAAAAGCCTGATTCCAATACGAGCATAGGGGTTTTCCTGAGGCACCCATCAGAACTCATCTCGTCTCCACAAGGAAACCTGTGCATGGGAGCCATGTCCAAAGCTTAGGAGAGTACTTCAGGGTCCCGGTGCCACCGCCCCATTCCAAGGCCCTCATGGACACAAAAACACATTAGGACCCATCCTCAGGAAAGTCCATTTCAACTCAGCCACCCCGGTTGCTCCCGCAGAGCCATCAGATCTAAACAGTCTTGTTGCTAGGAGAAAATTGGAATGTGAGGCAGGCTTCCCAGGCATCCAACCGCGAACTGTGCTCTGGAGTCATTCCAAATGGGATGTCCTGGAGCTGTCCAACAGGTCTCAATTGTCCCGCAGAAGGAATCCTTGAAGGGGGCATCCCACAACTCCAAACGTGGGAAAACCTCAATGGCCTCGAGATTCCGCTCCCTTCATGAAGCGGCCGTCATGTTCAGAAACTTCCACCTGAGCCAAGTCTGATCCTCGCCCTGACTTCAGATGGATGAGATATTGGTTCAGATCTGCAGGGGGTACCTGCCGTGCCCTCGCCCTGATACCCAAGTCTAGCTTGTCTTCTCAGACTTCCGTCCTCACACTACTGGCCCCGAAGAACTCAAGTTTGGCAATTCCGGACCCACAATGCAGCACTCTGCCTGCCCTCTAGAAAAAAAATTATTGCCTCATGAGCTGCCCAGGCACCTGAAATGAGGGTAAACCTACACAGCACTCGACTTTACCCAAATTATATAGTCTAACCTGGGCACTAATGCACTGTCGAACACAACCTGAGCCCGGACCTCGTGACCAACACCCAGAAAGCTGACCGCACACTGAGCACATAAAACCCGCCATGGCCTTAGGTCATCATCTCTCCCCTACCTCAGTTTTCAGGCTTCAGAACCGAGACCTTATCTCCAATCACTGCCCAGGGGTGAGTGTGATGCAGAAATCAGGACTCCTCCTTACCCATGGCAAGAACCCTTGTGGTTGGCACGTTGTCCAACGTTCAGTGTAGGAGAAACCAGCATTCACCCTGAGGCCCCGCCAATTCTTGAGTCTTACGAGCGCATACACACGCATTGTGACCCTCAGCATGAGTCCTGTCCTCTAGTAAGTCCTCTCAGTGGCTGGAACATTAGATGTCATAATGGGCTTGACATGTCCCTAGGCCCCAATTTTTAACCAGATTTCTGATTGTCCAGTCGCCCCTCCCCAGGGCTCTACTCTGGAATCCATCATTTGGTGGGACACCTGAGGTTAAAAAAGAAAACAACAACAACAACAAAAAAAAAAAAACGAACTTCTTCCAGCCCACAGAATGACCCCAAACTCTTTAGACGGGGCCAAACCTCCAGAGAGTAAGACTCGTCCATTTCCCATGAAGTCACCCAGAAATTCCGCGACCATGAGTGACACGATATCCAGAGACAAAAATTTGAGCAGGAGCCTGACACTCGCCCTTCTTTCAAATCCCGAAGAGTTCTCCTCATGGTCTGTAGATCAGTCCTGCCATACCTATGACCCGAAACATAAGCCGTGTTTGTGTTTTCAGACAACTTCCAAACAGCCCTGGCCTACACAACCTACAGGCTCAGGCCCCTGGAGCCGAACCTCAGGACTGTACTTGGCGTCTCCAAGGGAATTGTGTGTGCCCATTCCAATGGCCACAATCCATCTAATAGGATAAACCTCCAAAGTCCCTGATCCATCTCAATAGTGGTGGCTTCCCAGGAAAGACAGGGGCAATCTGAGCCCAACTGAGCACCTACCTGCACTCAGACACATATACAGATGTCCCCAGAGGTAAAAAGGAAAGAACAGGCCCCTAGGCACTAATCAGATCCATTGCTTTGCTTTCCAGGCATCTCTCCTCAGAGGCCTGGATTTCAAAAGCAGCATCTAGCTGTTTCTTGACTCACCCATCAGAAAACATCTCATCTACACATGGGAAACTTGCACGTTGGAGCTGTGTCAAAGCCTCTCTTTAGGAGAACCCTTTAGGGCCCCAGTGCCACCGCTTCATTCCAAGGTCTCCATAGACACAAAAGCACGTTAGGACCCATCCCCAGGGGTGTCCATTTCAACTCAGCGTCCTCGGTTGCTCCCCACAGATCCAGGAGATCTAACCTGTCTTATTGCTAGGAGACAATTGGAATGCGCGGTGGGCTACCCAGCCATCCATCCTTAGAACCCTGCTCAGAATCATTGGCCTGGACCCAAATAACAGGTTTCAATTGTCCTGCAGAAGACTCTCTGCAGTTTGGAGCTTCTCACAACTCCCCTCGTGGGAAAACCCCCATGGCCTCGTGATGCCCCCCCCCATTCATGAAGGGGCCATCAGGAACAGAAACTCCAACCTGAGCGATCGTCTGATCCTAGCCCTGACTTCAGATGCACGAGATCTCGATTCAGGTCTGTAGATTGTGCCTGCCATGGCCTCACCCAGAAACCTAAGCCTAGCTTGTGTTCTCAGACTTTTGTCGTCAGACTACTGGCCCACAAGCCCTCCAGTTTGGCAATCCAGAACTACAATGCAGCACTCTGCCGGCCCTCCAGAAGAAAAACATTGTCCTCTGGGTCTACCCAGTAACCCCAAATGAGGATCAACCTGCACCGACCATGGCTGTACCCCAAATACATAGGCTGACCAGGGCACTAATGCCCTTTCTGACACAGCCTGAGCCTGGACCCCCTGGCCCCTCCCAGACAGCTGGCCGCACACTGAGCACATCTAGCTTCCATGGCCTTAGGTCGTCATCTCTTCCCAACCTCGGTTTTCAGGTTTCAGAACCTTGACCTTATCTCCAATCACTGCCCAGGGTTGAAGGTGATGCAGAAATCAGAACTCCTTCCCCATGGCAAGAAACCTTGTGGTTGGCATGTTGTCCAATGTTCAGTGTAGTTGAAACCAGTGTGGCCCATGAGGCCCCGCCCATGCTGGCGGGCCACATTGGTCACAAACACACATTGTGATGCTCAGGCTGAGCCCAGTCCTCAAGTAAGGTCACTCAGTGGCCGGATGAAGAGATAGCATATTGGGCTTGCCATGCCCCTAGGCCCCAATTTTTAACCATAGTTCGGGTTGTCCCTTCAGTCTTCCCCACGGCTTGGCTTTGGAATTCCTCTTTTGGTGGGACATCTGAGGTAACAAAACTGAAATGAGTCCGCCCATCCCACAGATTGACGAAAAGAAGTTGGGAATCCGGCCAAATCCACAGAGAAGAAGAATCGTCCATGGCCCATGAGGCCTCCCCGACATTCCACGGCCATCGCTGATCCAAAATCCAGAGACAAAAGCCTGAGCAAGCGCCTCAGACTCGCACTTTCTTCATATCCTGAAGAGTTCTTCTCATGGTTTGTAGATCGGGCCTGCCATACCTACGTCCCCAAACCTAAGTTGAGTTTGTGTTTTCAGACTTCTGTCCTCAAAGTCTTGGGACACACACCCTCCAGGCTGGGACCCTGGAGCCACACATTAGGACTGTGCCTACCAATCCATGGAAATTCTGCCCATTCCATGGTCCAAAACCGTACAAATTAGGAGCAACCTCCAAAGTCCCTGAGGCCATCCGAATAGTGTAGGTCGCCCGGAACAAACAAGGGCTGTCTGACACCAGCTGATAATCGACCTCCATTCATACCATAGATGGATGTCCCCAGAGAAGAAGATTGAACCAGACAGGACCCTAGGCCATAATAGGATCCATTGCTTTGGGTTACAGGCATGTGTCCTCAAAAGCCTGATTCCAATACGAGCATAGGGGTTTTCCTGAGGCACCCATCAGAACTCATCTCGTCTCCACAAGGAAACCTGTGCATGGGAGCCATGTCCAAAGCTTAGGAGAGTACTTCAGGGTCCCGATGCCACCGCCCCATTCCAAGGCCCTCATGGACACAAAAACACATTAGGACCCATCCTCAGGAAAGTCCATTTCAACTCAGCCACCCCGGTTGCTCCCGCAGAGCCATCAGATCTAAACAGTCTTGTTGCTAGGAGACAATTGGAATGCGAGGCAGGCTTCCCAGGCATCCAACCGCGAACTGTGCTCTGGAGTCATTCCAAATGGGATGTCCTGGAGCTGTCCAACAGGTCTCAATTGTCCCGCAGAAGGAATCCTTGAAGGGGGCATCCCACAACTCCCAACGTGGGAAAACCTCAATGGCCTCGAGATTCCGCTCCCTTCATGAAGCGTCCGTCATGTTCAGAAACTTCCACCTGAGCCAAAGTCTGATCCTCGCCCTGACTTCAGATGGATGAGATATTGGTTCAGATCTGCAGGGGGTACCTGCCGTGCCCTCGCCCTGATACCCAAGTCTAGCTTTTCTTCTCAGACTTCCGTCCTCACACTGCTGGCCCCGAAGACCTCAAGTTTGGCAATTCCGGACCCACAATGCAGCATTCTGCCTGCCCTCTAGAAAAAAAATTATTGCCTCATGAGCTGCCCAGGCACCTGAAATGAGGGTAAACCTACACAGCACTCGACTTTACCCAAATTATATAGTCTAACCTGGGCACTAATGCACTGTCGAACACAACCTGAGCCCGGACCTCGTGACCAACACCCAGAAAGCTGACCGCACACTGAGCACATAAAACCCGCCATTGCCTTAGGTCATCATCTCTTCCCTACCTCAGTTTTCAGGCTTCAGAACCGAGACCTTATCTCCAATCACTGCCCAGGGGTGAGTGTGATGCAGAAATCAGGACTCCTCCTTACCATTGGCAAGAACCCTTGTGGTTGGCACGTTGTCCAACGTTCAGTGTAGGAGAAACCAGCATTCACCCTGAGGCCCCGCCCATTCTTGAGTGTTACGAGCGCATACACATGCATTGTGACTTTCAGCATGAGTCCTGTCCTCTAGTAAGTCCTCTCAGTGGCTGGACCATTAGATGTCATAATGGGCTTGACATGTCCCTAGGCCCCAATTTTTAACCAGATTTCTGATTGTCCAGTCGCCCCTCCCCAGGGCTCTACTCTGGAATCCATCATTTGGTGGGACACCTGAGGTTAAAAAAGAAAACAACAACAACAACAACAAAAAAAAAAAAAAAAAACGAACTTCTTCCAGCCCACAGAATGACCCCAAACTCTTTAGACGGGGCCAAACCACCAGAGAGTAAGACTCGTCCATTTCCCATGAAGTCACCCAGAAATTCCACGACCATGAGTGACACGATATCCAGAGACAAAAACTTGAGCAGGAGCCTCACACTCGCCCTTCTTTCAAATCCCAAAGAGTTCTCCTCATGGTCTGTAGATCAGTCCTGCCATACCTATGACCCGAAACATAAGCCGAGTTTGTGTTTTCAGACAACTTCCAAACAGCCCTGGCCTACACAACCTACAGGCTCAGGCCCCTGGAGCCGAACCTGAGGACTGTACTTGCCCTCTCCAAGGGAATTGTGTGTGCCCATTCCAATGGCCACAAACCTTCTAATAGGATAAACCTCCAAAGTCCCTGATCCATCTCAATAGTGGTGGCTTCCCAGGAAAAACAGGGGCAATCTGAGCCCAACTGAGCACCTACCTGCACTCAGACACATAGACAGATGTCCTCAGAGGTAAAAAGGAAAGAACAGGCCCCTAGGCACTAATCAGATCCATTGCTTTGCTTTCCAGGCATCTCTCCTCAGAGGCCTGGATTTCCAAAGCAGCATCTAGCTGTTTCTTGACTCACCCATCAGAAAACATCTCATCTACACATGGGAAACTTGCACGTTGGAGCTGTGTCAAAGCCTCTCTTTAGGAGAACCCTTTAGGGCCCCAGTGCCACCGCTTCATTCCAAGGTCTCCATAGACACAAAAGCACGTTAGGACCCATCCCCAGGGGTGTCCATTTCAACTCAGCGTCCTCGGTTGATCCCCACAGATCCAGGAGATCTAACCTGTCTTATTGCTAGGAGACAATTGGAATGCGCGGTGGGCTACCCAGCCATCCATCCTTAGAACCCTGCTCAGAATCATTGGCCTGGACCCAAACAACAGGTTTCAATTGTCCTGCAGAACACTCTCTGCAGTTTGGAGCTTCTCACAACTCCCCTCGTGGGAAAATCCCCATGGCCTCGTGATGCCCCCCCCCATTCATGAAGGGGCCATCAGGAACAGAAACTCCAACCTGAGCGATCGTCTGATCCTAGCCCTGACTTCAGATGCACGAGATCTCGATTCAGGTCTGTAGATTGTGCCTGCCATGGCCTCACCCAGAAACCTAAGCCTAGCTTGTGTTCTCAGACTTTTGTCGTCAGACTACTGGCCCACAAGACCTCCAGTTTGGCAATCCAGAACTACAATGCAGCACTCTGCCGGCCCTCCAGAAGAAAAACATTGTCCTCTGGGTCTACCCAGTAACCCCAAATGAGGATCAACCTGCACCGACCATGGCTGTACCCCAAATACATAGGCTGACCAGGGCACTAATGCCCTTTCTGACACAGCCTGAGCCTGGACCCCCTGGCCCCTCCCAGACAGCTGGCCGCACACTGAGCACATCTAGCTTCCATGGCCTTAGGTCGTCATCTCTTCCCAACCTCGGTTTTCAGGTTTCAGAACCTTGACCTTATCTCCAATCACTGCCCAGGGTTGAAGGTGATGCAGAAATCAGAACTCCTTCCCCATGGCAAGAAACCTTGTGGTTGGCATGTTGTGCAATGTTCAGTGTAGTTGAAACCAGTGTGGCCCATGAGGCCCCGCCCATGCTGGCGGGCCACATTGGTCACAAACACACATTGTGATGCTCAGGCTGAGCCCAGTCCTCAAGTAAGGTCACTCAGTGGCCGGATGAAGAGATAGCATATTGGGCTTGCCATGCCCCTAGGCCCCAATTTTTAACCATAGTTCGGGTTGTCCCTTCAGTCTTCCCCACGGCTTGGCTTTGGAATTCCTCTTTTGGTGGGACATCTGAGGTAACAAAACTGAAATGAGTCCTCCCATCCCACAGATTGACGAAAAGCAATTGGGAATCGGGCCAAATCCTCAGAGAAGAAGATTCGTCCATGGCCCATGAGGCCTCCCCGACATTCCACGGCCATCGCTGATCCAAAATCCAGAGACAAAAGCCTGAGCAAGCGCCTCAGACTCGCACTTTCTTCATATCCTGAAGAGTTCTCATGGTTTGTAGATCGGGCCTGCCATACCTACGTCCCCAAACCTAAGTTGAGTTTGTGTTTTCAGACTTCTGTCCTCAAAGTCTTGGGACACACACCCTCCAGGCTGGGCCCCTGGAGCCACACATTAGGACTGTGCCTACCAATCCATGGAAATTCTGCCCATTCCATGGTCCAAAACCGTACAATTTAGGAGCAACCTCCAAAGTCCCTGAGGCCATCCGAATAGTGTAGGTCGCCCGGAACAAACAAGGGCTGTCTGACACCAGCTGATAATCGACCTCCATTCATACCATAGATGGATGTCCCCAGAGAAGAAGATTGAACCAGACAGGACCCTAGGCCATAATAGGATCCATTGCTTTGGGTAACAGGCATGTGTCCTCAAAAGCCTGATTCCAATACGAGCATAGGGGTTTTCCTGAGGCACCCATCAGAACTCATCTCGTCTCCACAAGGAAACCTGTGCATGGGAGCCATGTCCAAAGCTTAGGAGAGTACTTCAGGGTCCCGGTGCCACCGCCCCATTCCAAGGCCCTCATGGACACAAAAACACATTAGGACCCATCCTCAGGAAAGTCCATTTCAACTCAGCCACCCCGGTTGCTCCCGCAGAGCCATCAGATCTAAACAGTCTTGTTGCTAGGAGACAATTGGAATGCGAGGCAGGCTTCCCAGGCATCCAACCGCGAACTGTGCTCTGGAGTCATTCCAAATGGGATGTCCTGGAGCTATCCAACAGGTCTCAATTGTCCCGCAGAAGGAATCCTTGAAGGGGGCATCCCACAACTCCCAACGTGGGAAAACCTCAATGGCCTCGAGATTCCGCTCCCTTCATGTAGCGGCCTTCATGTTCAGAAACTTACACCTGAGCCAAAGTCTGATCCTCGCCCTGACTTCAGATGGATGAGATATTGGTTCAGATCTGCAGGGGGTACCTGCCGTGCCCTCGCCCTGATACCCAAGTCTAGCTTTTCTTCTCAGACTTCCGTCCTCACACTGCTGGCCCCGAAGACCTCAAGTTTGGCAATTCCGGACCCACAATGCAGCACTCTGCCTGCCCTCTAGAAAAAAAATTATTGCCTCATGAGCTGCCCAGGCACCTGAAATGAGGGTAAACCTACACAGCACTCGACTTTACCCAAATTATATAGTCTAACCTGGGCACTAATGCACTGTCGAACACAACCTGAGCCCGGAACTCGTGACCAACACCCAGAAAGCTGACCGCACACTGAGCACATAAAACCCGCCATAGCCTTAGGTCATCATCTCTTCCCTACCTCAGTTTTCAGGCTTCAGAACCGAGACCTTATCTCCAATCACTGCCCAGGGGTGAGTGTGATGCAGAAATCAGGACTCCTCCTTACCCATGGCAAGAACCCTTGTGGTTGGCACGTTGTCCAACGTTCAGTGTAGGAGAAACCAGCATTCACCCTGAGGCCCCGCCAATTCTTGAGTCTTACGAGCGCATACACACGCATTGTGACCCTCAGCATGAGTCCTGGCCTCTAGTAAGTCCTCTCAGTGGCTGGAACATTAGATGTCATAATGGGCTTGACATGTCCCTAGGCCCCAATTTTTAACCAGATATCTGATTGTCCAGTCGCCCCTCCCCAGGGCTCTACTCTGGAATCCATCATTTGGTGGGACACCTGAGGTTAAAAAAGAAAACAACAACAACAACAAAAAAAAAAACGAACTTCTTCCAGCCCACAGAATGACCCCAAACTCTTTAGACGGGGCCAAACCTCCAGAGAGTAAGACTCGTCCATTTCCCATGAAGTCACCCAGAAATTCCGCGACCATGAGTGACACGATATCCAGAGACAAAAATTTGAGCAGGAGCCGGACACTCGCCCTTCTTTCAAATCCCGAAGAGTTCTCCTCATGGTCTGTAGATCAGTCCTGCCATACATATGACCCGAAACATAAGCCGAGTTTGTGTTTTCAGACAACTTCCAAACAGCCCTGGCCTACACAACCTACAGGCTCAGGCCCCTGGAGCTGAACCTCAGGACTGTACTTGGCGTCTCCAAGGGAATTGTGTGTGCCCATTCCAATGGCCACAATCCATCTAATAGGATAAACCTCCAAAGTCCCTGATCCATCTCAATAGTGGTGGCTTCCCAGGAAAGACAGGGGCAATCTGAGCCCAACTGAGCACCTACCTGCACTCAGACACATAGACAGATGTCCCCAGAGGTAAAAAGGAAAGAACAGGCCCCTAGGCACTAATCAGATCCATTGCTTTGCTTTCCAGGCATCTCTCCTCAGAGGCCTGGATTTCAAAAGCAGCATCTAGCTGTTTCTTGACTCACCCATCAGAAAACATCTCATCTACACATGGGAAACTTGCACGTTGGAGCTGTGTCAAAGCCTCTCTTTAGGAGAACCCTTTAGGGCCCCAGTGTCACCGCTTCATTCCAAGGTCTCCATAGACACAAAAGCACGTTAGGACCCATCCCCAGGGGTGTCCATTTCAACTCAGCGTCCTCGGTTGCTCCCCACAGATCCAGGAGATCTAACCTGTCTTATTGCTAGGAGACAATTGGAATGCGCGGTGGGCTACCCAGCCATCCATCCTTAGAACCCTGCTCAGAATCATTGGCCTGGACCCAAACAACAGGTTTCAATTGTCCTGCAGAACACTCTCTGCAGTTTGGAGCTTCTCACAACTCCCCTCGTGGGAAAACCCCCATGTCCTCGTGATGCCCCGCCCCCATTCATGAAGGGGCCATCAGGAACAGAAACTCCAACCTGAGCGATCGTCTGATCCTAGCCCTGACTTCAGATGCACGAGATCTCGATTCAGGTCTGTAGATTGTGCCTGCCATGGCCTCACCCAGAAACCTAAGCCTAGCTTGTGTTCTCAGACTTTTGTCGTCAGACTACTGGCCCACAAGCCCTCCAGTTTGGCAATCCAGAACTACAATGCAGCACTCTGCCGGCCCTCCAGAAGAAAAACATTGTCCTCTGGGTCTACCCAGTAACCCCAAATGAGGATCAACCTGCACCGACCATGGCTGTACCCCAAATACATAGGCTGACCAGGGCACTAATGCCCTTTCTGACACAGCCTGAGCCTGGACCCCCTGGCCCCTCCCAGACAGCTGGCCGCACACTGAGCACATCTAGCTTCCATGGCCTTAGGTCGTCATCTCTTCCCAACCTCGGTTTTCAGGTTTCAGAACCTTGACCTTATCTCCAATCACTGCCCAGGGTTGAAGGTGATGCAGAAATCAGAACTCCTTCCCCATGGCAAGAAACCTTGTGGTTGGCATGTTGTCCAATGTTCAGTGTAGTTGAAACCAGTGTGGCCCATGAGGCCCCGCCCATGCTGGCGGGCCACATTGGTCACAAACACACATTGTGATGCTCAGGCTGAGCCCAGTCCTCAAGTAAGGTCACTCAGTGGCCGGATGAAGAGATAGCATATTGGGCTTGCCATGCCCCTAGGCCCCAATTTTTAACCATAGTTCGGGTTGTCCCTTCAGTCTTCCCCACGGCTTGGCTTTGGAATTCCTCTTTTGGTGGGACATCTGAGGTAACAAAACTGAAATGAGTCCTCCCATCCCACAGATTGACGAAAAGAAATTGGGAATCCGGCCAAATCCTCAGAGAAGAAGATTCGTCCATGCCCAATGAGGCCTCCCCGACATTTCACGGCCATCGCTGATACAAAATCCAGAGACAAAAGCCTGAGCAAGCGCCTCAGACTCGCACTTTCTTCATATCCTGAAGAGTTCTTCTCATGGTTTGTAGATCAGGCCTGCCATACCTACGTCCCCAAACCTAAGTTGAGTTTGTGTTTTCAGACTTCTGTCCTCAAAGTCTTGGGACACACACCCTCCAGGCTGGGCCCCTGGAGCCACACATTAGGACTGTGCCTACCAATCCATGGAAATTCTTCCCATTCCATGGTCCAAAACCGTACAAATTAGGAGCAACCTCCAAAGTCCCTGAGGCCATCCGAATAGTGTAGGTCGCCCGGAACAAACAAGGGCTCTCTGACACCAGCTGATAATCGACCTCCACTCATACCATAGATGGATGTCCCCAGAGAAGAAGATTGAACCAGACAGGACCCTAGGCCATAATAGGATCCATTGCTTTGGGTTACAGGCATGTGTCCTCAAAAGCCTGATTCCAATACGAGCATAGGGGTTTTCCTGAGGCACCCATCAGAACTCATCTCGTCTCCACAAGGAAACCTGTGCATGGGAGCCATGTCCAAAGCTTAGGAGAGTACTTCAGGGTCCCGGTGCCACCGCCCCATTCCAAGGCCCTCATGGACACAAAAACACATTAGGACCCATCCTCAGGAAAGTCCATTTCAACTCAGCCACCCCGGTTGCTCCCGCAGAGCCATCAGATCTAAACAGTCTTGTTGCTAGGAGAAAATTGGAATGTGAGGCAGGCTTCCCAGGCATCCAACCGCGAACTGTGCTCTGGAGTCATTCCAAATGGGATGTCCTGGAGCTGTCCAACAGGTCTCAATTGTCCCGCAGAAGGAATCCTTGAAGGGGGCATCCCACAACTCCAAATGTGGGAAAACCTCAATGGCCTCGAGATTCCGCTCCCTTCATGAAGCGGCCGTCATGTTCAGAAACTTCCACCTGAGCCAAAGTCTGATCCTCGCCCTGACTTCAGATGGATGAGATATTGGTTCAGATCTGCAGGGGGTACCTGCCGTGCCCTCGCCCTGATACCCAAGTCTAGCTTGTCTTCTCAGACTTCCATCCTCACACTACTGGCCCCGAAGACCTCAAGTTTGGCAATTCCGGACCCACAATGCAGCACTCTGCCTGCCCTCTAGAAAAAAAATTATTGCCTCATGAGCTGCCCAGGCACCTGAAATGAGGGTAAACCTACACAGCACTCGACTTTACCCAAATTATATAGTCTAACCTGGGCACTAATGCACTGTCGAACACAACCTGAGCCCGGACCTCGTGACCAACACCCAGAAAGCTGACCGCACACTGAGCACATAAAACCCGCCATGGCCTTAGGTCATCATCTCTCCCCTACCTCAGTTTTCAGGCTTCAGAACCGAGACCTTATCTCCAATCACTGCCCAGGGGTGAGTGTGATGCAGAAATCAGGACTCCTCCTTACCCATGGCAAGAACCCTTGTGGTTGGCACGTTGTCCAACGTTCAGTGTAGGAGAAACCAGCATTCACCCTGAGGCCCCGCCAATTCTTGAGTCTTACGAGCGCATACACACGCATTGTGACCCTCAGCATGAGTCCTGTCCTCTAGTAAGTCCTCTCAGTGGCTGGAACATTAGATGTCATAATGGGCTTGACATGTCCCTAGGCCCCAATTTTTAACCAGATTTCTGATTGTCCAGTCGCCCCTCCCCAGGGCTCTACTCTGGAATCCATCATTTGGTGGGACACCTGAGGTTAAAAAAGAAAACAACAACAACAACAAAAAAAAAAAACGAACTTCTTCCAGCCCACAGAATGACCCCAAACTCTTTAGACGGGGCCAAACCTCCAGAGAGTAAGACTCGTCCATTTCCCATGAAGTCACCCAGAAATTCCGCGACCATGAGTGACACGATATCCAGAGACAAAAATTTGAGCAGGAGCCTGACACTCGCCCTTCTTTCAAATCCCGAAGAGTTCTCCTCATGGTCTGTAGATCAGTCCTGCCATACCTATGACCCGAAACATAAGCCGTGTTTGTGTTTTCAGACAACTTCCAAACAGCCCTGGCCTACACAACCTACAGGCTCAGGCCCCTGGAGCCGAACCTCAGGACTGTACTTGGCGTCTCCAAGGGAATTGTGTGTGCCCATTCCAATGGCCACAATCCATCTAATAGGATAAACCTCCAAAGTCCCTGATCCATCTCAATAGTGGTGGCTTCCCAGGAAAGACAGGGGCAATCTAGGCCAACTGAGCACCTACCTGCACTCAGACACATAGACAGATGTCCCCAGAGGTAAAAAGGAAAGAACAGGCCCCTAGGCACTAATCAGATCCATTGCTTTGCTTTCCAGGCATCTCTCCTCAGAGGCCTGGATTTCCAAAGCAGCATCTAGCTGTTTCTTGACTCACCCATCAGAAAACATCTCATCTACACATGGGAAACTTGCACGTTGGAGCTGTGTCAAAGCCTCTCTTTAGGAGAACCCTTTAGGGCCCCAGTGCCACCGCTTCATTCCAAGGTCTCCATAGACACAAAAGCACGTTAGGACCCATCCCCAGGGGTGTCCATTTCAACTCAGCGTCCTCGGTTGCTCCCCACAGATCCAGGAGATCTAACCTGTCTTATTGCTAGGAGACAATTGGAATGCGCGGTGGGCTACCCAGCCATCCATCCTTAGAACCCTGCTCAGAATCATTGGCCTGGACCCAAACAACAGGTTTCAATTGTCCTGCAGAAGACTCTCTGCAGTTTGGAGCTTCTCACAACTCCCCTCGTGGGAAAACCCCCATGGCCTCGTGATGCCCCCCCCCCATTCATGAAGGGGCCATCAGGAACAGAAACTCCAACCTGAGCGATCGTCTGATCCTAGCCCTGACTTCAGATGCACGAGATCTCGATTCAGGTCTGTAGATTGTGCCTGCCATGGCCTCACCCAGAAACCTAAGCCCAGCTTGTGTTCTCAGACTTTTGTCGTCAGACTACTGGCCCACAAGCCCTCCAGTTTGGCAATCCAGAACTACAATGCAGCACTCTGCCGGCCCTCCAGAAGAAAAACATTGTCCTCTGGGTCTACCCAGTAACCCCAAATGAGGATCAACCTGCACCGACCATGGCTGTACCCCAAATACATAGGCTGACCAGGGCACTAATGCCCTTTCTGACACAGCCTGAGCCTGGACCCCCTGGCCCCTCCCAGACAGCTGGCCGCACACTGAGCACATCTAGCTTCCATGGCCTTAGGTCGTCATCTCTTCCCAACCTCGGTTTTCAGGTTTCAGAACCTTGACCTTATCTCCAATCACTGCCCAGGGTTGAAGGTGATGCAGAAATCAGAACTCCTTCCCCATGGCAAGAAACCTTGTGGTTGGCATGTTGTCCAATGTTCAGTGTAGTTGAAACCAGTGTGGCCCATGAGGCCCCGCCCATGCTGGCGGGCCACATTAGTCACAAACAAACATTGTGATGCTCAGGCTGAGCCCAGTCCTCAAGTAAGGTCACTCAGTGGCCGGATGAAGAGATAGCATATTGGGCTTGCCATGCCCCTAGGCCCCAATTTTTAACCATAGTTCGGGTTGTCCCTTCAGTCTTCCCCACGGCTTGGCTTTGGAATTCCTCTTTTGGTGGGACATCTGAGGTAACAAAACTGAAATGAGTCCTCCCATCCCACAGATTGACGAAAAGAAATTGGGAATCCGGCCAAATCCTCAGAGAAGAAGATTCGTCCATGGCCCATGAGGCCTCCCCGACATTCCACGGCCATCGCTGATCCAAAATCCAGAGACAAAAGCCTGAGCAAGCGCCTCAGACTCGCACTTTCTTCATATCCTGAAGAGTTCTTCTCATGGTTTGTAGATCGGGCCTGCCATACCTACGTCCCCAAACCTAAGTTGAGTTTGTGTTTTCAGACTTCTGTCCTCAAAGTCTTGGGACACACACCCTCCAGGCTGGGCCCCTGGAGCCACACATTAGGACTGTGCCTACCAATCCATGGAAATTCTGCCCATTCCATGGTCCAAAACCGTACAAATTAGGAGCAACCTCCAAAGTCCCTGAGGCCATCCGAATAGTGTAGGTCGCCCGGAACAAACAAGGGCTGTCTGACACCAGCTGATAATCGACCTCCATTCATACCATAGATGGATGTCCCCAGAGAAGAAGATTGAACCAGACAGGACCCTAGGCCATAATAGGATCCATTGCTTTGGGTTACAGGCATGTGTCCTCAAAAGCCTGATTCCAATACGAGCATAGGGGTTTTCCTGAGGCACCCATCAGAACTCATCTCGTCTCCACAAGGAAACCTGTGCATGGGAGCCATGTCCAAAGCTTAGGAGAGTACTTCAGGGTCCCGGTGCCACCGCCCCATTCCAAGGCCCTCATGGACACAAAAACACATTAGGACCCATCCTCAGGAAAGTCCATTTCAACTCAGCCACCCCGGTTGCTCCCGCAGAGCCATCAGATCTAAACAGTCTTGTTGCTAGGAGACAATTGGAATGCGAGGCAGGCTTCCCAGGCATCCAACCGCGAACTGTGCTCTGGAGTCATTCCAAATGGGATGTCCTGGAGCTGTCCAACAGGTCTCAATTGTCCCGCAGAAGGAATCCTTGAAGGGGGCATCCCACAACTCCCAACGTGGGAAAACCTCAATGGCCTCGAGATTCCGCTCCCTTCATGAAGCGGCCGTCATGTTCAGAAACTTCCACCTGAGCCAAAGTCTGATCCTCGCCCTGACTTCAGATGGATGAGATATTGGTTCAGATCTGCAGGGGGTACCTGCCGTGCCCTCGCCCTGATACCCAAGTCTAGCTTGTCTTCTCAGACTTCCGTCCTCACACTACTGGCCCCGAAGACCTCAAGTTTGGCAATTCCGGACCCACAATGCAGCACTCTGCCTGCCCTCTAGAAAAAAAATTATTGACTCATGAGCTGCCCAGGCACCTGAAATGAGGGTAAACCTACACAGCACTCGACTTTACCCAAATTATATAGTCTAACCTAGGCACTAATGCACTGTCGAACACAACCTGAGCCCGGACCTCATGACCAACACCCAGAAAGCTGACCACACACTGAGCACATAAAACCCGCCATGGCCTTAGGTCATCATCTCTTCCCTACCTCAGTTTTCAGGCTTCAGAACCGAGACCTTATCTCCAATCACTGCCCAGGGGTGAGTGTGATGCAGAAATCAGGACTCCTCCTTACCATTGGCAAGAACCCTTGTGGTTGGCACGTTGTCCAACGTTCAGTGTAGGAGAAACCAGCATTCACCCTGAGGCCCCGCCCATTCTTGAGTGTTACGAGCGCATACACATGCATTGTGACCCTCAGCATGAGTCCTGTCCTCTAGTAAGTCCTCTCAGTGGCTGGACCATTAGATGTCATAATGGGCTTGACATGTCCCTAGGCCCCAATTTTTAACCAGATTTCTGATTGTCCAGTCAACCCTCCCCAGGGCTCTACTCTGGAATCCATCATTTGGTGGGACACCTGAGGTTAAAAAAGAAAACAACAACAACAACAACAAAACAAAAAAAAAAAAAACGAACTTCTTCCAGCCCACAGAATGACCCCAAACTCTTTAGACGGGGCCAAACCACCAGAGAGTAAGACTCGTCCATTTCCCATGAAGTCACCCAGAAATTCCACGACCATGAGTGACACGATATCCAGAGACAAAAACTTGAGCAGGAGCCTCACACTCGCCCTTCTTTCAAATCCCAAAGAGTTCTCCTCATGGTCTGTAGATCAGTCCTGCCATACCTATGACCCGAAACATAAGCCGAGTTTTTGTTTTCAAACAACTTCCAAACAGCCCTGGCCTACACAACCTACAGGCTCAGGCCCCTGGAGCCGAACCTGAGGACTGTACTTGCCCTCTCCAAGGGAATTGTGTGTGCCCATTCCAATGGCCACAAACCTTCTAATAGGATAAACCTCCAAAGTCCCTGATCCATCTCAATAGTGGTGGCTTCCCAGGAAAAACAGGGGCAATCTGAGCCCAACTGAGCACCTACCTGCACTCAGACACATAGACAGATGTCCCCAGAGGTAAAAAGGAAAGAACAGGCCCCTAGGCACTAATCAGATCCATTGCTTTGCTTTCCAGGCATCTCTCCTCAGAGGCCTGGATTTCCAAAGCAGCATCTAGCTGTTTCTTGACTCACCCATCAGAAAACATCTCATCTACACATGGGAAACTTGCACGTTGGAGCTGTGTCAAAGCCTCTCTTTAGGAGAACCCTTTAGGGCCCCAGTGCCACCGCTTCATTCCAAGGTCTCCATAGACACAAAAGCACGTTAGGACCCATCCCCAGGGGTGTCCATTTCAACTCAGCGTCCTCGGTTGCTCCCCACAGATCCAGGAGATCTAACCTGTCTTATTGCTAGGAGACAATTGGAATGCGCGGTGGGCTACCCAGCCATCCATCCTTAGAACCCTGCTCAGAATCATTGGCCTGGACCCAAACAACAGGTTTCAATTGTCCTGCAGAAGACTCTCTGCAGTTTGGAGCTTCTCACAACTCCCCTCGTGGGAAAACACCCATGGCCTCGTGATGCCCCCCCCATTCATGAAGGGGCCATCAGGAACAGAAACTCCAACCTGAGCGATCGTCTGATCCTAGCCCTGACTTCAGATGCACGAGATCTCGATTCAGGTCTGTAGATTGTGCCTGCCATGGCCTCACCCAGAAACCTAAGCCTAGCTTGTGTTCTCAGACGTTTGTCGTCAGACTACTGGCCCACAAGCCCTCCAGTTTGGCAATCCAGAACTACAATGCAGCACTCTGCCGGCCCTCCAGAAGAAAAACATTGTCCTCTGGGTCTACCCAGTAACCCCAAATGAGGATCAACCTGCACCGACCATGGCTGTACCCCAAATACATAGGCTGACCAGGGCACTAATGCCCTTTCTGACACAGCCTGAGCCTGGACGCCCTGGCCCCTCACAGACAGCTGGCCGCACACTGAGCACATCTAGCTTCCATGGCCTTAGGTCGTCATCTCTTCCCAACCTCGGTTTTCAGGTTTCAGAACCTTGACCTTATCTCCAATCACTGCCCAGGGTTGAAGGTGATGCAGAAATCAGAACTCCTTCCCCATGGCAAGAAACCTTGTGGTTGGCATGTTGTCCAATGTTCAGTGTAGTTGAAACCAGTGTGGCCCATGAGGCCCCGCCCATGCTGGCGGGCCACATTGGTCACAAACACACATTGTGATGCTCAGGCTGAGCCCAGTCCTCAAGTAAGGTCACTCAGTGGCCGGATGAAGAGATAGCATATTGGGCTTGCCATGCCCCTAGGCCCCAATTTTTAACCATAGTTCGGGTTGTTCCTTCAGTCTTCCCCACGGCTTCGCTTTGGAATTCCTCTTTTGGTGGGACATCTGAGGTAACAAAACTGAAATGAGTCCTCCCATCCCACAGATTGACGAAAAGAAATTGGGAATCCGGCCAAATCCTCAGAGAAGAAGATTCGTCCATGGCCCATGAGGCATCCCCGACATTCCACGGCCATCGCTGATACAAAATCCAGAGACAAAAGCCTGAGCAAGCGCCTCAGACTCGCACTTTCTTCATATCCTGAAGAGTTTTTCTCTTGGTTTGTAGATCGGGCCTGCCATTCCTACGTCCCCAAACCTAAGCTCAGTTTGTGTTTTCAGACTTCTGTCCTCAAAGTCTTGGGCCACACACCCTCCAGGCTGGGACCCTGGAGGCACACATTAGGACTGTGCCTACCAATCCATGGAAATTCTGCCCATTCCATGGTCCAAAACCGTACAAATTAGGAGCAACCTCCAAAGTCCCTGAGGCCATCCGAATAGTGTAGGTCGCCCGGAACAAACAAGGGCTGTCTGACACCAGCTGATAATCGACCTCCATTCATACCATAGATGGATGTCCCCAGAGAAGAAGATTGAACCAGACAGGACCCTAGGCCATAATAGGATCCATTGCTTTGGGTTACAGGCATGTGTCCTCAAAAGCCTGATTCCAATACGAGCATAGGGGTTTTCCTGAGGCACCCATCAGAACTCATCTCGTCTCCACAAGGAAACCTGTGCATGGGAGCCATGTCCAAATCTTAGGAGAGTACTTCAGGGTCCCGGTGCCACCGCCCCATTCCAAGGCCCTCATGGACACAAAAACACATTAGGACCCATCCTCAGGAAAGTCCATTTCAACTCAGCCACCCCGGTTGCTCCAGCAGAGACATCAGATCTAAACTGTCTTGTTGCTAGGAGACAATTGGAATGCGAGGCAGGCTTCCCAGGCATCCAACCGCGAACTGTGCTCTGGAGTCATTCCAAATGGGATGTCCTGGAGCTGTCCAACAGGTCTCAATTGTCCCGCAGAAGGAATCCTTGAAGGGGGCATCCCACAACTCCCAACGTGGGAAAACCTCAATGGCCTCGAAATTCCGCTCCCTTCATGAAGCGGCCGTCATGCTCAGAAACTTCCACCTGAGCCAAAGTCTGATCCTCGCCCTGACTTCAGATGGATGAGATATTGGTTCAGATCTGCAGGGGGTACCTGCCGTGCCCTCGCCCTGACACCCAAGTCTAGCTTGACTTCTCAGACTTCCGTCCTCACACTCCTGGCCCCGAAGACCTCAAGTTTGGCAATTCCGGACCCACAATGCAGCACTCTGCCTGCCCTCTAGAAAAAAAATTATTGCCTCATGAGCTGCCCAGGCACCTGAAATGAGGGTAAACCTACACAGCACTCGACTTTACCCAAATTATATAGTCTAACCTGGGCACTAATGCACTGTCGAACACAACCTGAGCCCGGACCTCCTGACCAACACCCAGAAAGCTGACCGCACACTGAGCACATAAAACCCACCATGGCCTTAGGTCATCATCTCTTCCCTACCTCAGTTTTCAGGCTTCAGAACCGAGACCTTATCTCCAATCACTGCCCAGGGGTGAGTGTGATGCAGAAATCAGGACTCCTCCTTACCCATGGCAAGAACCCTTGTGGTTGTTACGTTGTCCAACGTTCAGTGTAGGAGAAACCAGCATTCACCCTGAGGCCCCGCCCATTCTTGAGTCTTACGAGCGCATACACACGCATTGTGACCCTCAGCATGAGTCCTGTCCTCTAGTAAGTCCTCTCAGTGGCTGGACCATTAGATGTCATAATGGGCTTGACATGTCCCTAGGCCCCAATTTTTAACCAGATTTCTGATTGTCCAGTCGCCCCTCCCCAGGGCTCTACTCTGGAATCCATCATTTGGTGGGACACCTGAGGTTAAAAAAGAAAACAACAACAACAACAACAACAAAAAAAAAAAAAAACGAACTTCTCCAGCCCACAGAATGACCCCAAACTCTTTAGACAGGGCCAAACCACCAGAGAGTAAGACTCGTCCATTTCCCATGAAGTCACCCAGAAATTCCACGACCATGAGTGACACGATATCCAGAGACAAAAACTTGAGCAGGAGCCTCAAACTCGCCCTTCTTTCAAATCCCGAAGAGTTCTCCTCATGGTCTGTAGATCAGTCCTGCCATACCTATGACCCGAAACATAAGCCGAGTTTGTGTTTTCAGACAACTTCCAAACAGCCCTGGCCTACACAACCTACAGGCTCAAGCCCCTGGAGCCGAACCTCAGGACTGTACTTGCCGTCTCCAAGGGAATTGTGTGTGCCCATTCCAATGGCCACAATCCATCTAATAGGATAAACCTCCAAAGTCCCTGATCCATCTCAATAGTGGTGGCTTCCCAGGAAAAACAGGGGCAATCTGAGCCCAACTGAGCACCTACCTGCACTCAGACACATAGACAGATGTCCCCAGAGGTAAAAAGGAAAGAACAGGCCCCTAGGCACTAATCAGATCCATTGCTTTGCTTTCCAGGCATCTTCCTCAGAGGCCTGGATTTCAAAAGCAGCATCTAGCTGTTTCTTGACTCACCCATCAGAAAACATCTCATCTACACATGGGAAACTTGCACGTTGGAGCTGTGTCAAAGCCTCTCTTTAGGAGAACCCTTTAGGGCCCCAGTGCCACCGCTTCATTCCAAGGTCTCCATAGACACAAAAGCACGTTAGGACCCATCCCCAGGGGTGTCCATTTCAACTCAGCGTCCTCGGTTGCTCCCCACAGATCCAGGAGATCTAACCTGTCTTATTGCTAGGAGACAATTGGAATGCGCGGTGGGCTACCCAGCCATCCATCCTTAGAACCCTGCTCAGAATCATTGGCCTGGACCCAAACAACAGGTTTCAATTGTCCTGCAGAAGACTCTCTGCAGTTTGGAGCTTCTCACAACTCCCCTCGTGGGAAAACCCCCATGGCCTCGTGATGCCCCCCCCCATTCATGAAGGGGCCATCAGGAACAGAAACTCCAACCTGAGCGATCGTCTGATCCTAGCCCTGACTTCAGATGCACGAGATCTCGATTCAGGTCTGTAGATTGTGCCTGCCATGGCCTCACCCAGAAACCTAAGCCCAGCTTGTGTTCTCAGACTTTTGTCGTCAGACTACTGGCCCACAAGCCCTCCAGTTTGGCAATCCAGAACTACAATGCAGCACTCTGCCGGCCCTCCAGAAGAAAAACATTGTCCTCTGGGTCTACCCAGTAACCCCAAATGAGGATCAACCTGCACCGACCATGGCTGTACCCCAAATACATAGGCTGACCAGGGCACTAATGCCCTTTCTGACACAGCCTGAGCCTGGACCCCCTGGCCCCTCCCAGACAGCTGGCCGCACACTGAGCACATCTAGCTTCCATGGCCTTAGGTCGTCATCTCTTCCCAACCTCGGTTTTCAGGTTTCAGAACCTTGACCTTATCTCCAATCACTGCCCAGGGTTGAAGGTGATGCAGAAATCAGAACTCCTTCCCCATGGCAAGAAACCTTGTGGTTGGCATGTTGTGCAATGTTCAGTGTAGTTGAAACCAGTGTGGCCCATGAGGCCCCGCCCATGCTGGCGGGCCACATTGGTCACAAACACACATTGTGATGCTCAGGCTGAGCCCAGTCCTCAAGTAAGGTCACTCAGTGGCCGGATGAAGAGATAGCATATTGGGCTTGCCATGCCCCTAGGCCCCAATTTTTAACCATAGTTCGGGTTGTCCCTTCAGTCTTCCCCACGGCTTGGCTTTGGAATTCCTCTTTTGGTGGGACATCTGAGGTAACAAAACTGAAATGAGTCCTCCCATCCCACAGATTGACGAAAAGAAATTGGGATTCCGGCCAAATCCTCAGAGAAGAAGATTCATCCATGGCCCATGAGGCCTCCCCGACATTCCACGGCCATCGCTGATACAAAATCCAGAGACAAAAGCCTGAGCAAGCGCCTCAGACTCGCACTTTCTTCATATCCTGAAGAGTTCTTCTCATGGTTTGTAGATCGGGCCTGCCATACCTACGTCCCCAAACCTAAGCTGAGTTTGTGTTTTCAGACTTCTGTCCTCAAAGTCTTGGGCCACACACCCTCCAGGCTGGGACCCTGGAGGCACACATTAGGACTGTGCCTACCAATCCATGGAAATTCTGCCCATTCCATGGTCCAAAAGCGTACAAATTAGGAGCAACCTCCAAAGTCCCTGAGGCCATCCGAATAGTGTAGGTCGCCCGGAACAAACAAGGGCTGTCTGACACCAGCTGATAATCGACCTCCATTCATACCATAGATGGATGTCCCCAGAGAAGAAGATTGAACCAGACAGGACCCTAGGCCATAATAGGATCCATTGCTTTGGGTTACAGGCATGTGTCCTCAAAAGCCTGATTCCAATACGAGCATAGGGGTTTTCCTGAGGCACCCATCAGAACTCATCTCGTCTCCACAAGGAAACCTGTGCATGGGAGCCATGTCCAAAGCTTAGGAGAGTACTTTAGGGTCCCGGTGCCACCGCCCCATTCCAAGGCCCTCATGGACACAAAAACACATTAGGACCCATCCTCAGGAAAGTCCATTTCAACTCAGCCACCCCGGTTGCCCCGGCAGAGACATCAGATCTAAACTGTCTTGTTGCTAGGAGACAATTGGAATGCGAGGCAGGCTTCCCAGGCATCCAACCGCGAACTGTGCTCTGGAGTCATTCCAAATGGGATGTCCTGGAGCTGTCCAACAGGTCTCAATTGTCCCGCAGAAGGAATCCTTGAAGGGGGCATCCCACAACTCCCAACGTGGGAAAACCTCAATGGCCTCGAGATTCCGCTCCCTTCATGAAGTGGCCGTCATGTTCAGAAACTTACACCTGAGCCAAAGTCTGATCCTCGCCCTGACTTCAGATGGATGAGATATTGGTTCAGATCTGCAGGGGGTACCTGCCGTGCCCTCGCCCTGATACCCAAGTCTAGCTTGTCTTCTCAGACTTCCGTCCTCACACTCCTGGCCCCGAAGACCTCAAGTTTGGCAATTCCGGACCCACAATGCAGCACTCTGCCTGCCCTCTAGAAAAAAAATTATTGCCTCATGAGCTGCCCAGGCACCTGAAATGAGGGTAAACCTACACAGCACTCGACTTTACCCAAATTATATAGTCTAACCTGGGCACTAATGCACTGTCGAACACAACCTGAGCCCGGACCTCGTGACCAACACCCAAAAAGCTGACCGCACACTGAGCACATAAAACCCGCCATGGCCTTAGGTCATCATCTCTTCCCTACCTCAGTTTTCAGGCTTCAGAACCGAGACCTTATCTCCAATCACTGCCCAGGGGTGAGTGTGATGCAGAAATCAGGACTCCTCCTTTCCCATGGCAAGAACCCTTGTGGTTGGCACGTTGTCCAACGTTCAGTGTAGGAGAAACCAGCATTCACCCTGAGGCCCCGCCCATTCTTGAGTGTTACGAGCGCATACACACGCATTGTGACCCTCAGCATGAGTCCTGTCCTCTAGTAAGTCCTCTCAGTGGCTGGACCATTAGATGTCATAATGGGCTTGACATGTCCCTAGGCCACAATTTTTAACCAGATTTCTGATTGTCCAGTCGCCCCTCCCCAGGGCTCTACTCTGGAATCCATCATTTGGTGGGACACCTGAGGTTAAAAAAGAAAACAACAACAACAACAAAAAAAAAAAAAAAACGAACTTCTCCAGCCCACAGAATGACCCCAAACTCTTTAGACAGGGCCAAACCACCAGAGAGTAAGACTCGTCCATTTCCCATGAAGTCACCCAGAAATTCCACGACCATGAGTGACACGATATCCAGAGACAAAAACTTGAGCAGGAGCCTCACACTCGCCCTTCTTTCAAATCCCGAAGAGTTCTCCTCATGGTCTGTAGATCAGTCCTGCCATACCTATGACCCGAAACATAAGCCGAGTTTGTGTTTTCAGACAACTTCCAAACAGCCCTGGCCTACACAACCTACAGGCTCAAGCCCCTGGAGCCGAACCTCAGGACTGTACTTGCCGTCTCCAAGGGAATTGTGTGTGCCCATTCCAATGGCCACAATCCATCTAATAGGATAAACCTCCAAAGTCCCTGATCCATCTCAATAGTGGTGGCTTCCCAGGAAAAACAGGGGCAATCTGAGCCCAACTGAGCACCTACCTGCACTCAGACACATAGACAGATGTCCCCAGAGGTAAAAAGGAAAGAACAGGCCCCTAGGCACTAATCAGATCCATTGCTTTGCTTTCCAGGCATCTCTCCTCAGAGGCCTGGATTTCAAAAGCAGCATCTAGCTGTTTCTTGACTCACCCATCAGAAAACATCTCATCTACACATGGGAAACTTGCACGTTGGAGCTGTGTCAAAGCCTCTCTTTAGGAGAACCCTTTAGGGCCCCAGTGCCACCGCTTCATTCCAAGGTCTCCATAGACACAAAAGCACGTTAGGACCCATCCCCAGGGGTGTCCATTTCAACTCAGCGTCCTCGGTTGCTCCCCACAGATCCAGGAGATCTAACCTGTCTTATTGCTAGGAGACAATTGGAATGCGCGGTGGGCTACCCAGCCATCCATCCTTAGAACCCTGCTCAGAATCATTGGCCTGGACCCAAACAACAGGTTTCAATTGTCCTGCAGAAGACTCTCTGCAGTTTGGAGCTTCTCACAACTCCCCTCGTGGGAAAACCCCCATGGCCTCGTGATGCCCCCCCCCATTCATGAAGGGGCCATCAGGAACAGAAACTCCAACCTGAGCGATCGTCTGATCCTAGCCCTGACTTCAGATGCACGAGATCTCGATTCAGGTCTGTAGATTGTGCCTGCCATGGCCTCACCCAGAAACCTAAGCCCAGCTTGTGTTCTCAGACTTTTGTCGTCAGACTACTGGCCCACAAGCCCTCCAGTTTGGCAATCCAGAACTACAATGCAGCACTCTGCCGGCCCTCCAGAAGAAAAACATTGTCCTCTGGGTCTACCCAGTAACCCCAAATGAGGATCAACCTGCACCGACCATGGCTGTACCCCAAATACATAGGCTGACCAGGGCACTAATGCCCTTTCTGACACAGCCTGAGCCTGGACCCCCTGGCCCCTCCCAGACAGCTGGCCGCACACTGAGCACATCTAGCTTCCATGGCCTTAGGTCGTCATCTCTTCCCAACCTCGGTTTTCAGGTTTCAGAACCTTGACCTTATCTCCAATCACTGCCCAGGGTTGAAGGTGATGCAGAAATCAGAACTCCTTCCCCATGGCAAGAAACCTTGTGGTTGGCATGTTGTGCAATGTTCAGTGTAGTTGAAACCAGTGTGGCCCATGAGGCCCCGCCCATGCTGGCGGGCCACATTGGTCACAAACACACATTGTGATGCTCAGGCTGAGCCCAGTCCTCAAGTAAGGTCACTCAGTGGCCGGATGAAGAGATAGCATATTGGGCTTGCCATGCCCCTAGGCCCCAATTTTTAACCATAGTTCGGGTTGTCCCTTCAGTCTTCCCCACGGCTTGGCTTTGGAATTCCTCTTTTGGTGGGACATCTGAGGTAACAAAACTGAAATGAGTCCTCCCATCCCACAGATTGACGAAAAGAAATTGGGATTCCGGCCAAATCCTCAGAGAAGAAGATTCATCCATGGCCCATGAGGCCTCCCCGACATTCCACGGCCATCGCTGATACAAAATCCAGAGACAAAAGCCTGAGCAAGCGCCTCAGACTCGCACTTTCTTCATATCCTGAAGAGTTCTTCTCATGGTTTGTAGATCGGGCCTGCCATACCTACGTCCCCAAACCTAAGCTGAGTTTGTGTTTTCAGACTTCTGTCCTCAAAGTCTTGGGCCACACACCCTCCAGGCTGGGACCCTGGAGGCACACATTAGGACTGTGCCTACCAATCCATGGAAATTCTGCCCATTCCATGGTCCAAAAGCGTACAAATTAGGAGCAACCTCCAAAGTCCCTGAGGCCATCCGAATAGTGTAGGTCGCCCGGAACAAACAAGGGCTGTCTGACACCAGCTGATAATCGACCTCCATTCATACCATAGATGGATGTCCCCAGAGAAGAAGATTGAACCAGACAGGACCCTAGGCCATAATAGGATCCATTGCTTTGGGTTACAGGCATGTGTCCTCAAAAGCCTGATTCCAATACGAGCATAGGGGTTTTCCTGAGGCACCCATCAGAACTCATCTCGTCTCCACAAGGAAACCTGTGCATGGGAGCCATGTCCAAAGCTTAGGAGAGTACTTTAGGGTCCCGGTGCCACCGCCCCATTCCAAGGCCCTCATGGACACAAAAACACATTAGGACCCATCCTCAGGAAAGTCCATTTCAACTCAGCCACCCCGGTTGCCCCGGCAGAGACATCAGATCTAAACTGTCTTGTTGCTAGGAGACAATTGGAATGCGAGGCAGGCTTCCCAGGCATCCAACCGCGAACTGTGCTCTGGAGTCATTCCAAATGGGATGTCCTGGAGCTGTCCAACAGGTCTCAATTGTCCCGCAGAAGGAATCCTTGAAGGGGGCATCCCACAACTCCCAACGTGGGAAAACCTCAATGGCCTCGAGATTCCGCTCCCTTCATGAAGTGGCCGTCATGTTCAGAAACTTACACCTGAGCCAAAGTCTGATCCTCGCCCTGACTTCAGATGGATGAGATATTGGTTCAGATCTGCAGGGGGTACCTGCCGTGCCCTCGCCCTGATACCCAAGTCTAGCTTGTCTTCTCAGACTTCCGTCCTCACACTCCTGGCCCCGAAGACCTCAAGTTTGGCAATTCCGGACCCACAATGCAGCACTCTGCCTGCCCTCTAGAAAAAAAATTATTGCCTCATGAGCTGCCCAGGCACCTGAAATGAGGGTAAACCTACACAGCACTCGACTTTACCCAAATTATATAGTCTAACCTGGGCACTAATGCACTGTCGAACACAACCTGAGCCCGGACCTCGTGACCAACACCCAAAAAGCTGACCGCACACTGAGCACATAAAACCCGCCATGGCCTTAGGTCATCATCTCTTCCCTACCTCAGTTTTCAGGCTTCAGAACCGAGACCTTATCTCCAATCACTGCCCAGGGGTGAGTGTGATGCAGAAATCAGGACTCCTCCTTTCCCATGGCAAGAACCCTTGTGGTTGGCACGTTGTCCAACGTTCAGTGTAGGAGAAACCAGCATTCACCCTGAGGCCCCGCCCATTCTTGAGTGTTACGAGCGCATACACACGCATTGTGACCCTCAGCATGAGTCCTGTCCTCTAGTAAGTCCTCTCAGTGGCTGGACCATTAGATGTCATAATGGGCTTGACATGTCCCTAGGCCACAATTTTTAACCAGATTTCTGATTGTCCAGTCGCCCCTCCCCAGGGCTCTACTCTGGAATCCATCATTTGGTGGGACACCTGAGGTTAAAAAAGAAAACAACAACAACAACAAAAAAAAAAAAAAAACGAACTTCTCCAGCCCACAGAATGACCCCAAACTCTTTAGACAGGGCCAAACCACCAGAGAGTAAGACTCGTCCATTTCCCATGAAGTCACCCAGAAATTCCACGACCATGAGTGACACGATATCCAGAGACAAAAACTTGAGCAGGAGCCTCACACTCGCCCTTCTTTCAAATCCCGAAGAGTTCTCCTCATGGTCTGTAGATCAGTCCTGCCATACCTATGACCCGAAACATAAGCCGAGTTTGTGTTTTCAGACAACTTCCAAACAGCCCTGGCCTACACAACCTACAGGCTCAAGCCCCTGGAGCCGAACCTCAGGACTGTACTTGCCGTCTCCAAGGGAATTGTGTGTGCCCATTCCAATGGCCACAATCCATCTAATAGGATAAACCTCCAAAGTCCCTGATCCATCTCAATAGTGGTGGCTTCCCAGGAAAAACAGGGGCAATCTGAGCCCAACTGAGCACCTACCTGCACTCAGACACATAGACAGATGTCCCCAGAGGTAAAAAGGAAAGAACAGGCCCCTAGGCACTAATCAGATCCATTGCTTTGCTTTCCAGGCATCTCTCCTCAGAGGCCTGGATTTCAAAAGCAGCATCTAGCTGTTTCTTGACTCACCCATCAGAAAACATCTCATCTACACATGGGAAACTTGCACGTTGGAGCTGTGTCAAAGCCTCTCTTTAGGAGAACCCTTTAGGGCCCCAGTGCCACCGCTTCATTCCAAGGTCTCCATAGACACAAAAGCACGTTAGGACCCATCCCCAGGGGTGTCCATTTCAACTCAGCGTCCTCGGTTGCTCCCCACAGATCCAGGAGATCTAACCTGTCTTATTGCTAGGAGACAATTGGAATGCGCGGTGGGCTACCCAGCCATCCATCCTTAGAACCCTGCTCAGAATCATTGGCCTGGACCCAAACAACAGGTTTCAATTGTCCTGCAGAAGACTCTCTGCAGTTTGGAGCTTCTCACAACTCCCCTCGTGGGAAAACCCCCATGGCCTCGTGATGCCCCCCCCCATTCATGAAGGGGCCATCAGGAACAGAAACTCCAACCTGAGCGATCGTCTGATCCTAGCCCTGACTTCAGATGCACGAGATCTCGATTCAGGTCTGTAGATTGTGCCTGCCATGGCCTCACCCAGAAACCTAAGCCCAGCTTGTGTTCTCAGACTTTTGTCGTCAGACTACTGGCCCACAAGCCCTCCAGTTTGGCAATCCAGAACTACAATGCAGCACTCTGCCGGCCCTCCAGAAGAAAAACATTGTCCTCTGGGTCTACCCAGTAACCCCAAATGAGGATCAACCTGCACCGACCATGGCTGTACCCCAAATACATAGGCTGACCAGGGCACTAATGCCCTTTCTGACACAGCCTGAGCCTGGACCCCCTGGCCCCTCCCAGACAGCTGGCCGCACACTGAGCACATCTAGCTTCCATGGCCTTAGGTCGTCATCTCTTCCCAACCTCGGTTTTCAGGTTTCAGAACCTTGACCTTATCTCCAATCACTGCCCAGGGTTGAAGGTGATGCAGAAATCAGAACTCCTTCCCCATGGCAAGAAACCTTGTGGTTGGCATGTTGTCCAATGTTCAGTGTAGTTGAAACCAGTGTGGCCCATGAGGCCCCGCCCATGCTGGCGGGCCACATTGGTCACAAACACACATTGTGATGCTCAGGCTGAGCCCAGTCCTCAAGTAAGGTCACTCAGTGGCCGGATGAAGAGATAGCATATTGGGCTTGCCATGCCCCTAGGCCCCAATTTTTAACCATAGTTCGGGTTGTCCCTTCAGTCTTCCCCACGGCTTGGCTTTGGAATTCCTCTTTTGGTGGGACATCTGAGGTAACAAAACTGAAATGAGTCCTCCCATCCCACAGATTGACGAAAAGAAATTGGGATTCCGGCCAAATCCTCAGAGAAGAAGATTCATCCATGGCCCATGAGGCCTCCCCGACATTCCACGGCCATCGCTGATACAAAATCCAGAGACAAAAGCCTGAGCAAGCGCCTCAGACTCGCACTTTCTTCATATCCTGAAGAGTTCTTCTCATGGTTTGTAGATCGGGCTTGCCATACCTACGTCCCCAAACCTAAGCTGAGTTTGTGTTTTCAGACTTCTGTCCTCAAAGTCTTGGGCCACACACCCTCCAGGCTGGGACCCTGGAGCCACACATTAGGACTGTGCCTACCAATCCATGGAAATTCTGCCCATTCCATGGTCCAAAAGCGTACAAATTAGGAGCAACCTCCAAAGTCCCTGAGGCCATCCGAATAGTGTAGGTCGCCCGGAACAAACAAGGGCTGTCTGACACCAGCTGATAATCGACCTCCATTCATACCATAGATGGATGTCCCCAGAGAAGAAGATTGAACCAGACAGGACCCTAGGCCATAATAGGATCCATTGCTTTGGGTTACAGGCATGTGTCCTCAAAAGCCTGATTCCAATACGAGCATAGGGGTTTTCCTGAGGCACCCATCAGAACTCATCTCGTCTCCACAAGGAAACCTGTGCATGGGAGCCATGTCCAAAGCTTAGGAGAGTACTTTAGGGTCCCGGTGCCACCGCCCCATTCCAAGGCCCTCATGGACACAAAAACACATTAGGACCCATCCTCAGGAAAGTCCATTTCAACTCAGCCACCCCGGTTGCCCCGGCAGAGACATCAGATCTAAACTGTCTTGTTGCTAGGAGACAATTGGAATGCGAGGCAGGCTTCCCAGGCATCCAACCGCGAACTGTGCTCTGGAGTCATTCCAAATGGGATGTCCTGGAGCTGTCCAACAGGTCTCAATTGTCCCGCAGAAGGAATCCTTGAAGGGGGCATCCCACAACTCCCAACGTGGGAAAACCTCAATGGCCTCGAGATTCCGCTCCCTTCATGAAGTGGCCGTCATGTTCAGAAACTTACACCTGAGCCAAAGTCTGATCCTCGCCCTGACTTCAGATGGATGAGATATTGGTTCAGATCTGCAGGGGGTACCTGCCGTGCCCTCGCCCTGATACCCAAGTCTAGCTTGTCTTCTCAGACTTCCGTCCTCACACTCCTGGCCCCGAAGACCTCAAGTTTGGCAATTCCGGACCCACAATGCAGCACTCTGCCTGCCCTCTAGAAAAAAAATTATTGCCTCATGAGCTGCCCAGGCACCTGAAATGAGGGTAAACCTACACAGCACTCGACTTTACCCAAATTATATAGTCTAACCTGGGCACTAATGCACTGTCGAACACAACCTGTGCCCGGACCTCGTGACCAACACCCAAAAAGCTGACCGCACACTGAGCACATAAAACCCGCCATGGCCTTAGGTCATCATCTCTTCCCTACCTCAGTTTTCAGGCTTCAGAACCGAGACCTTATCTCCAATCACTGCCCAGGGGTGAGTGTGATGCAGAAATCAGGACTCCTCCTTTCCCATGGCAAGAACCCTTGTGGTTGGCACGTTGTCCAACGTTCAGTGTAGGAGAAACCAGCATTCACCCTGAGGCCCCGCCCATTCTTGAGTGTTACGAGCGCATACACACGCATTGTGACCCTCAGCATGAGTCCTGTCCTCTAGTAAGTCCTCTCAGTGGCTGGACCATTAGATGTCATAATGGGCTTGACATGTCCCTAGGCCACAATTTTTAACCAGATTTCTGATTGTCCAGTCGCCCCTCCCCAGGGCTCTACTCTGGAATCCATCATTTGGTGGGACACCTGAGGTTAAAAAAGAAAACAACAACAACAACAAAAAAAAAAAAACGAACTTCTCCAGCCCACAGAATGACCCCAAACTCTTTAGACAGGGCCAAACCACCAGAGAGTAAGACTCGTCCATTTCCCATGAAGTCACCCAGAAATTCCACGACCATGAGTGACACGATATCCAGAGACAAAAACTTGAGCAGGAGCCTCACACTCGCCCTTCTTTCAAATCCCGAAGAGTTCTCCTCATGGTCTGTAGATCAGTCCTGCCATACCTATGACCCGAAACATAAGCCGAGTTTGTGTTTTCAGACAACTTCCAAACAGCCCTGGCCTACACAACCTACAGGCTCAAGCCCCTGGAGCCGAACCTCAGGACTGTACTTGCCGTCTCCAAGGGAATTGTGTGTGCCCATTCCAATGGCCACAATCCATCTAATAGGATAAACCTCCAAAGTCCCTGATCCATCTCAATAGTGGTGGCTTCCCAGGAAAAACAGGGGCAATCTGAGCCCAACTGAGCACCTACCTGCACTCAGACACATAGACAGATGTCCCCAGAGGTAAAAAGGAAAGAACAGGCCCCTAGGCACTAATCAGATCCATTGCTTTGCTTTCCAGGCATCTCTCCTCAGAGGCCTGGATTTCAAAAGCAGCATCTAGCTGTTTCTTGACTCACCCATCAGAAAACATCTCATCTACACATGGGAAACTTGCACGTTGGAGCTGTGTCAAAGCCTCTCTTTAGGAGAACCCTTTAGGGCCCCAGTGCCACCGCTTCATTCCAAGGTCTCCATAGACACAAAAGCACGTTAGGACCCATCCCCAGGGGTGTCCATTTCAACTCAGCGTCCTCGGTTGCTCCCCACAGATCCAGGAGATCTAACCTGTCTTATTGCTAGGAGACAATTGGAATGCGCGGTGGGCTACCCAGCCATCCATCCTTAGAACCCTGCTCAGAATCATTGGCCTGGACCCAAACAACAGGTTTCAATTGTCCTGCAGAACACTCTCTGCAGTTTGGAGCTTCTCACAACTCCCCTCGTGGGAAAACCCCCATGGCCTCGTGATGCCCCCCCCCCATTCATGAAGGGGCCATCAGGAACAGAAACTCCAACCTGAGCGATCGTCTGATCCTAGCCCTGACTTCAGATGCACGAGATCTCGATTCAGGTCTGTAGATTGTGCCTGCCATGGCCTCACCCAGAAACCTAAGCCTAGCTTGTGTTCTCAGACTTTTGTCGTCAGACTACTGGCCCACAAGCCCTCCAGTTTGGCAATCCAGAACTACAATGCAGCACTCTGCCGGCCCTCCAGAAGAAAAACATTGTCCTCTGGGTCTACCCAGTAACCCCAAATGAGGATCAACCTGCACCGACCATGGCTGTACCCCAAATACATAGGCTGACCAGGGCACTAATGCCCTTTCTGACACTGCCTGAGCCTGGACCCCCTGGCCCCTCCCAGACAGCTGGCCGCACACTGAGCACATCTAGCTTCCATGGCCTTAGGTCGTCATCTCTTCCCAACCTCGGTTTTCAGGTTTCAGAACCTTGACCTTATCTCCAATCACTGCCCAGGGTTGAAGGTGATGCAGAAATCAGAACTCCTTCCCCATGGCAAGAAACCTTGTGGTTGGCATGTTGTCCAATGTTCAGTGTAGTTGAAACCAGTGTGGCCCATGAGGCCCCGCCCATGCTGGCGGGCCACATTGGTCACAAACACACATTGTGATGCTCAGGCTGAGCCCAGTCCTCAAGTAAGGTCACTCAGTGGCCGGATGAAGAGATAGCATATTGGACTTGCCATGCCACTAGACCCCAATTTTTAACCATAGTTCGGGTTGTCCCTTCAGTCTTCCCCATGGCTTGGCTTTGGAATTCCTCTTTTGGTGGGACATCTGAGGTAACAAAACTGAAATGAGTCCTCCCATCCCACAGATTGACGAAATTGGGAATCCGGCCAAATCCTCAGAGAAGAAGATTCGTCCATTGCCCATGAGGCCTCCCCGACATTCCACGGCCATCGCTGATACAAAATCCAGAGACAAAACCCTGAGCAAGCGCCTCAGACTCGCACTTTCCTCATATCCTGAAGAGTTCTTCTCATGGTTTGTAGATCGGGCCTGCCATACCTACGTCCCCAAACCTAAGCTGAGTTTGTGTTTTCAGACTTCTGTCCTCAAAGTCTTGGGCCACACACCCTCCAGGCTGGGACCCTGGAGCCACACATTAGGACTGTGCCTACCAATCCATGGAAATTCTGCCCATTCCATGGTCCAAAACCGTACAAATTAGGAGCAACCTCCAAAGTCCCTGAGGCCATCCGAATAGTGTAGGTCGCCCGGAACAAACAAGGGCTGTCTGACACCAGCTGATAATCGACCTCCATTCATACCATAGATGGATGTCCCCAGAGAAGAAGATTGAACCAGACAGGACCCTAGGCCATAATAGGATCCATTGCTTTGGGTTACAGGCATGTGTCCTCAAAAGCCTGATTCCAATACGAGCATAGGGGTTTTCCTGAGGCACCCATCAGAACTCATCTCGTCTCCACAAGGAAACCTGTGCATGGGAGCCATGTCCAAAGCTTAGGAGAGTACTTCAGGGTCCCGGTGCCACCGCCCCATTCCAAGGCCCTCATGGACACAAAAACACATTAGGACCCATCCTCAGGAAAGTCCATTTCAACTCAGCCACCCCGGTTGCTCCGGCAGAGACATCAGATCTAAACTGTCTTGTTGCTAGGAGACAATTGGAATGCGAGGCAGGCTTCCCAGGCATCCAACCGCGAACTGTGCTCTGGAGTCATTCCAAATGGGATGTCCTGGAGCTGTCCAACAGGTCTCAATTGTCCCGCAGAAGGAATCCTTGAAGGGGGCATCCCACAACTCCCAACGTGGGAAAACCTCAATGGCCTCGAGATTCCGCTCCCTTCATGAAGCGGCCGTCATGCTCAGAAACTTCCACCTGAGCCAAAGTCTGATCCTCGCCCTGACTTCAGATGGATGAGATATTGGTTCAGATCTGCAGGGGGTACCTGCCGTGCCCTCGCCCTGATACCCAAGTCTAGCTTGTCTTCTCAGACTTCCGTCCTCACACTCCTGGCCCCGAAGACCTCAAGTTTGGCAATTCCGGACCCACAATGCAGCACTCTGCCTGACCTCTAGAAAAAAAATTATTGCCTCATGAGCTGCCCAGGCACCTGACATGAGGGTAAATCTACACAGCACTCGACTTTACCCAAATTATATAGTCTAACCTGGGCACTAATGCACTGTCGAACACAACCTGAGCCCGGACCTCGTGACCAACACCCAGAAATCTGACCGCACACTGAGCACATAAAACCCGCCATGGCCTTAGGTCATCATCTCTTCCCTACCTCAGTTTTCAGGCTTCAGAACCGAGACCTTATCTCCAATCACTGCCCAGGGGTGAGTGTGATGCAGAAATCAGGACTCCTCCTTTCCCATGGCAAGAACCCTTGTGGTTGGCACGTTGTCCAACGTTCAGTGTAGGAGAAACCAGCATTCACCCTGAGGCCCCGCCCATTCTTGAGTGTTACGAGCGCATACACATGCATTGTGACCCTCAGCATGAGTCCTGTCCTCTAGTAAGTCCTCTCAGTGGCTGGACCATTAGATGTCATAATGGGCTTGACATGTCCCTAGGCCCCAATTTTTAACCAGATTTCTGATTGTCCAGTCGCCCCTCCCCAGGGCTCTACTCTGGAATCCATCATTTGGTGGGACACCTGAGGTTAAAAAAGAAAACAACAACAACAACAAAAAAAAAAAAAAAAAACGAACTTCTCCAGCCCACAGAATGACCCCAAACTCTTTAGACAGGGCCAAACCACCAGAGAGTAAGACTCGTCCATTTCCCATGAAGTCACCCAGAAATTCCACGACCATGAGTGACACGATATCCAGAGACAAAAACTTGAGCAGGAGCCTCACACTCGCCCTTCTTTCAAATCCCGAAGAGTTCTCCTCATGGTCTGTAGATCAGTCCTGCCATACCTATGACCCGAAACATAAGCCGAGTTTGTGTTTTCAGACAACTTCCAAACAGCCCTGGCCTACACAACCTACAGGCTCAAGCCCCTGGAGCCGAACCTCAGGACTGTACTTGCCGTCTCCAAGGGAATTGTGTGTGCCCATTCCAATGGCCACAATCCATCTAATAGGATAAACCTCCAAAGTCCCTGATCCATCTCAATAGTGGTGGCTTCCCAGGAAAAACAGGGGCAATCTGAGCCCAACTGAGCACCTACCTGCACTCAGACACATAGACAGATGTCCCCAGAGGTAAAAAGGAAAGAACAGGCCCCTAGGCACTAATCAGATCCATTGCTTTGCTTTCCAGGCATCTCTCCTCAGAGGCCTGGATTTCAAAAGCAGCATCTAGCTGTTTCTTGACTCACCCATCAGAAAACATCTCATCTACACATGGGAAACTTGCACGTTGGAGCTGTGTCAAAGCCTCTCTTTAGGAGAACCCTTTAGGGCCCCAGTGCCACCGCTTCATTCCAAGGTCTCCATAGACACAAAAGCACGTTAGGACCCATCCCCAGGGGTGTCCATTTCAACTCAGCGTCCTCGGTTGCTCCCCACAGATCCAGGAGATCTAACCTGTCTTATTGCTAGGAGACAATTGGAATGCGCGGTGGGCTACCCAGCCATCCATACTTAGAACCCTGCTCAGAATCATTGGCCTGGACCCAAACAACAGGTTTCAATTGTCCTGCAGAAGACTCTCTGCAGTTTGGAGCTTCTCACAACTCCCCTCGTGGGAAAACCCCCATGGCCTCGTGATGCCCCCCCCCCATTCATGAAAGGGCCATCAGGAACAGAAACTCCAACCTGAGCGATCGTCTGATCCTAGCCCTGACTTCAGATGCACGAGATCTCGATTCAGGTCTGTAGATTGTGCCTGCCATGGCCTCACCCAGAAACCTAAGCCTAGCTTGTGTTCTCAGACTTTTGTCGTCAGACTACTGGCCCACAAGCCCTCCAGTTTGGCAATCCAGAACTACAATGCAGCACTCTGCCGGCCCACCAGAAGAAAAACATTGTCCTCTGGGTCTACCCAGTAACCCCAAATGAGGATCAACCTGCACCGACCATGGCTGTACCCCAAATACATAGGCTGACCAGGGCACTAATGCCCTTTCTGACACAGCCTGAGCCTGGACCCCCTGGCCCCTCCCAGACAGCTGGCCGCACACTGAGCACATCTAGCTTCCATGGCCTTAGGTCGTCATCTCTTCCCAACCTCGGTTTTCAGGTTTCAGAACCTTGACCTTATCTCCAATCACTGCCCAGGGTTGAAGGTGATGCAGAAATCAGAACTCCTTCCCCATGGCAAGAAACCTTGTGGTTGGCATGTTGTCCAATGTTCAGTGTAGTTGAAACCAGTGTGGCCCATGAGGCCCCGCCCTATGCTGGAGGGCCACATTGGTCACAAACACACATTGTGATGCTCAGGCTGAGCCCAGTCCTCAAGTAAGGTCACTCAGTGGCCGGATGAAGAGATAGCATATTGGGCTTGCCATGCCCCTAGGCCCCAACTTTTAACCATAGTTCGGGTTGTCCCTTCAGTCTTCCCCAGGGCTTGGCTTTGGAATTCCTCTTTTGGTGGGACACCTGAGGTAACAAAACTGAAATGAGTCCTCCCATCCCACAGATTGACGAAAAGAAATTGGGAATCCGGCCAAATCCTCAGAGAAGAAGATTCGTCCATGGCCCATGAGGCCTCCCCGACATTCCACGGCCATCGCTGATCCAAAATCCAGAGACAAAAGCCTGAGCAAGCGCCTCAGACTCGCACTTTCTTCATATCCTGAAGAGTTTTTCTCATGGTTTGTAGATCGGGCCTGCCATACCTACGTCCCCAAACCTAAGCTGAGTTTGTGTTTTCAGACTTCTGTCCTCAAAGTCTTGGGCCACACACCCTCCAGGCTGGGACCCTGGAGCCACACATTAGGACTGTGCCTACCAATCCATGGAAATTCTGCCCATTCCATGGTCCAAAAGCGTACAAATTAGGAGCAACCTCCAAAGTCCCTGAGGCCATCCGAATAGTGTAGGTCGCCCGGAACAAACAAGGGCTGTCTGACACCAGGTGATAATCGACCTCCATTCATACCATAGATGGATGTCCCCAGAGAAGAAGATTGAACCAGACAGGACCCTAGGCCATAATAGGATCCATTGCTTTGGATTACAGGCATGTGTCCTCAAAAGCCTGATTCCAATACGAGCATAGGGGTTTTCCTGAGGCACCCATCAGAACTCATCTCGTCTCCACAAGGAAACCTGTGCATGGGAGCCATGTCCAAAGCTTAGGAGAGTACTTCAGGGTCCCGGTGCCACCGCCCCATTCCAAAGCCCTCATCGACACAAAAACACATTAGGACCCATCCTCAGGAAAGTCCATTTCAACTCAGCCACCCCGGTTGCTCCGGCAGAGACATCAGATCTAAACTGTCTTGTTGCTAGGAGAAAATTGGAATGCGAGGCAGGCTTCCCAGGCATCCAACCGCGAACTGTGCTCTGGAGTCATTCCAAATGGGATGTCCTGGAGCTGTCCAACAGGTCTCAATTGTCCCGCAGAAGGAATCCTTGAAGGGGGCATCCCACAACTCCCAACGTGGGAAAACCTCAATGGCCTCGAGATTCCGCTCCCTTCATGAAGCGGCCGTCATGCTCAGAAACTTCCACCTGAGCCAAAGTCTGATCCTCGCCCTGACTTCAGATGGATGAGATATTGGTTCAGATCTGCAGGGGGTACCTGCCGTGCCCTCGCCCTGATACCCAAGTCTAGCTTGTCTTCTCAGACTTCCGTCCTCACACTCCTGGCCCCGAAGACCTCAAGTTTGGCAATTCCGGACCCACAATGCAGCACTCTGCCTGCCCTCTAGAAAAAAAATTATTGCCTCATGAGCTGCCCAGGCACCTGACATGAGGGTAAACGTACACAGCACTCGACTTTACCCAAATTATATAGTCTAACCTGGGCACTAATGCACTGTCGAACACAACCTGAGCCCGGACCTACTGACCAACACCCAGAAAGCTGACCGCACACTGAGCACATAAAACCCGCCATGGCCTTAGGTCATCATCTCTTCCCTACCTCAGTTTTCAGGCTTCAGAACCGAGACCTTATCTCCAATCACTGCCCAGGGGTGAGTGTGATGCAGAAATCAGGACTCCTCCTTTCCCATGGCAAGAACCCTGTGGTTGGCACGTTGTCCAACGTTCAGTGTAGGAGAAACCAGCATTCACCCTGAGGCCCCGCCCATTCTTGAGTGTTACGAGCGCATACACACGCATTGTGACCCTCAGCATGAGTCCTGTCCTCTAGTAAGTCCTCTCAGTGGCTGGACCATTAGATGTCATAATGGGCTTGACATGTCCCTAGGCCCCAATTTTTAACCAGATTTCTGATTGTCCAGTCGCCCCTCCCCAGGGCTCTACTCTGGAATCCATCATTTGGTGGGACACCTGAGGTTAAAAAAGAAAACAACAACAACAACAAAAACAAAAAAAAAAAAACGAACTTCTCCAGCCCACAGAATGACCCCAAACTCTTTAGACAGGGCCAAACCACCAGAGAGTAAGACTCGTCCATTTCCCATGAAGTCACCCAGAAATTCCACGACCATGTGTGACACGATATCCAGAGACAAAAACTTGAGCAGGAGCCTCACACTCGCCCTTCTTTCAAATCCCGAAGAGTTCTCCTCATGGTCTGTAGATCAGTCCTGCCATACCTATGACCCGAAACATAAGCCGAGTTTGTGTTTTCAGACAACTTCCAAACAGCCCTGGCCTACACAACCTACAGGCTCAAGCCCCTGGAGCCGAACCTCAGGACTGTACTTGCCGTCTCCAAGGGAATTGTGTGTGCCCATTCCAATGGCCACAATCCATCTAATAGGATAAACCTCCAAAGTCCCTGATCCATCTCAATAGTGGTGGCTTCCCAGGAAAAACAGGGGCAATCTGAGCCCAACTGAGCACCTACCTGCACTCAGACACATAGACAGATGACCCCAGAGGTAAAAAGGAAAGAACAGGCCCCTAGGCACTAATCAGATCCATTGCTTTGCTTTCCAGGCATCTCTCCTCAGAGGCCTGGATTTCCAAAGCAGCATCTAGCTGTTTCTTGACTCACCCATCAGAAAACATCTCATCTACACATGGGAAACTTGCACGTTGGAGCTGTGTCAAAGCCTCTCTTTAGGAGAACCCTTTAGGGCCCCAGTGCCACCGCTTCATTCCAAGGTCTCCATAGACACAAAAGCACGTTAGGACCCATCCCCAGGGGTGTCCATTTCAACTCAGCGTCCTCGGTTGCTCCCCACAGATCCAGGAGATCTAACCTGTCTTATTGCTAGGAGACAATTGGAATGCGCGGTGGGCTACCCAGCCATCCATTCTTAGAACCCTGCTCAGAATCATTGGCCTGGACCCAAACAACAGGTTTCAATTGTCCTGCAGAAGACTCTCTGCAGTTTGGAGCTTCTCACAACTCCCCTCGTGGGAAAACCCCCATGGCCTCGTGATGCCCCGCCCCCATTCATGAAGGGGCCATCAGGAACAGAAACTCCAACCTGAGCGATCGTCTGATCCTAGCCCTGACTTCAGATGCACGAGATCTCGATTCAGGTCTGTAGATTGTGCCTGCCATGGCCTCACCCAGAAACCTAAGCCTAGCTTGTGTTTTCAGACTTTTGTCGTCAGAATACTGGCCCACAAGCCCTCCAGTTTGGCAATCCAGAACTACAACGCAGCACTCTGCCGGCCCTCCAGAAGAAAAACATTGTCCTCTGGGTCTACCCAGTAACCCCAAATGAGGATCAACCTGCACCGAACATGGCTGTACCCCAAATACATAGGCTGACCAGGGCACTAATGCCCTTTCTGACACAGCCTGAGCCTGGACCCCCTGGCCCCTCCCAGACAGCTGGCCGCACACTGAGCACATCTAGCTTCCATGGCCTTAGGTCGTCATCTCTTCCCAACCTCGGTTTTCAGGTTTCAGAACCTTGACCTTATCTCCAATCACTGCCCAGGGTTGAAGGTGATGCAGAAATCAGAACTCCTTCCCCATGGCAAGAAACCTTGTGGTTGGCATGTTGTCCAATGTTCAGTGTAGTTGAAACCAGTGTGGCCCATGAGGCCCCGCCCATGCTGGCGGGCCACATTGGTCACAAACACACATTGTGATGCTCAGGCTGAGCCCAGTCCTCAAGTAAGGTCACTCAGTGGCCGGATGAAGAGATAGCATATTGGGCTTGCCATGCCCCTAGGCCCCAACTTTTAACCATAGTTCGGGTTGTCCCTTCAGTCTTCCCCACGGCTTGGCTTTGGAATTCCTCTTTTGGTGGGACACCTGAGGTAACAAAACTGAAATGAGTCCTCCCATCCCACAGATTGACGAAAAGAAATTGGGAATCCGGCCAAATCCTCAGAGAAGAAGATTCGTCCATGGCCCATGAGGCCTCCCCGACATTCCACGGCCATCGCTGATACAAAATCCAGAGACAAAAGCCTGAGCAAGCGCCTCAGACTCGCACTTTCTTCATATCCTGAAGAGTTCTTCTCATGGTTTGTAGATCGGGCCTGCCATACCTACGTCCCCAAACCTAAGCTGAGTTTGTGTTTTCAGACTTCTGTCCTCAAAGCCTTGGGCCACACACCCTCCAGGCTGGGACCCTGGAGCCACACATTAGGACTGTGCCTACCAATCCATGGAAATTCTGCCCATTCCATGGTCCAAAAGCGTACAAATTAGGAGCAACCTCCAAAGTCCCTGAGGCCATCCGAATAGTGTAGGTCGCCCGGAACAAACAAGGGCTGTCTGACACCAGCTGATAATCGACCTCCATTCATACCATAGATGGATGTCCCCAGAGAAGAAGATTGAACCAGACAGGACCCTAGGCCATAATAGGATCCATTGCTTTGGGTTACAGGCATGTGTCCTCAAAAGCCTGATTCCAATACGAGCATAGGGGTTTTCCTGAGGCACCCATCAGAACTCATCTCGTCTCCACTAGGAAACCTGTTCATGGGAGCCATGTCCAAAACTTAGGAGAGTACTTCAGGGTCCCGGTGGAACCGCCCCATTCCAAGGCCCTCATGGACACAAAAACACATTAGGACCCATCCTCAGGAAAGTCCATTTCAACTCAGCCACCCCGGTTGCCCCGGCAGAGACATCAGATCTAAACTGTCTTGTTGATAGGAGACAATTGGAATGCGAGGCAGGCTTCCCAGGCATCCAACCGCGAACTGTGCTCTGGAGTCATTCCAAATGGGATGTCCTGGAGCTGTCCAACAGGTCTCAATTGTCCCGCAGAAGGAATCCTTGAACGGGGCATCCCACAACTCCCAACGTGGGAAAACCTCAATGGCCTCGAGATTCCGCTCCCTTCATGAAGCGGCCGTCATGCTCAGAAACTTCCACCTGAGCCAAAGTCTGATCCTCGCCCTGACTTCAGATGGATGAGATATTGGTTCAGATCTGCAGGGGGTACCTGCCGTGCCCTCGCCCTGATACCCAAGTCTAGCTTGTCTTCTCAGACTTCCGTCCTCACACTCCTGGCCCCGAAGACCTCAAGTTTGGCAATTCCGGACCCACAATGCAGCACTCTGCCTGCCCTCTAGAAAAAAAATTATTGCCTCATGAGCTGCCCAGGCACCTGACATGAGGGTAAACCTACACAGCACTCGACTTTACCCAAATTATATAGTCTAACCTGGGCACTAATGCACTGTCGAACACAACCTGAGCCCGGACCTCGTGACCAACACCCAGAAAGCTGACCGCACACTGAGCACATAAAACCCGCCATGGCCTTAGGTCATCATCTCTTCCCTACCTCAGTTTTCAGGCTTCAGAACCGAGACCTTATCTCCAATCACTGCCCAGGGGTGAGTGTGATGCAGAAATCAGGACTCCTCCTTTCCCATGGCAAGAACCCTTGTGGTTGGCACGTTGTCCAACGTTCAGTGTAGGAGAAACCAGCATTCACCCTGAGGCCCCGCCCATTCTTGAGTGTTACGAGCGCATACACACGCATTGTGACCCTCAGCATGAGTCCTGTCCTCTAGTAAGTCCTCTCAGTGGCTGGACCATTAGATGTCATAATGGGCTTGACATGTCCCTAGGCCCCAATTTTTAACCAGATTTCTGATTGTCCAGTCGCCCCTCCCCAGGTCTCTACTCTGGAATCCCTCATTTGGTGGGACACCTGAGGTTAAAAAAGAAAACAACAACAACAACAACAAAAAAAAAAAACGAACTTCTCCAGCCCACAGAATGACCCCAAACTCTTTAGACAGGGCCAAACCACCAGAGAGTAAGACTCGTCCATTTCCCATGAAGTCACCCAGAAATTCCACGACCATGAGTGACACGATATCCAGAGACAAAAACTTGAGCAGGAGCCTCACACTCGCCCTTCTTTCAAATCCCGAAGAGTTCTCCTCATGGTCTGTAGATCAGTCCTGCCATACCTATGACCCGAAACATAAGCCGAGTTTGTGTTTTCAGACAACTTCCAAACAGCCCTGGCCTACACAACCTACAGGCTCAAGCCCCTGGAGCCGAACCTCAGGACTGTACTTGCCGTCTCCAAGGGAATTGTGTGTGCCCATTCCAATGGCCACAATCCATCTAATAGGATAAACCTCCAAAGTCCCTGATCCATCTCAATAGTGGTGGCTTCCCAGGAAAAACAGGGGCAATCTGAGCCCAACTGAGCACCTACCTGCACTCAGACACATAGACAGATGTCCCCAGAGGTAAAAAGGAAAGAACAGGCCCCTAGGCACTAATCAGATCCATTGCTTTGCTTTCCAGGCATCTCTCCTCAGAGGCCTGGATTTCCAAAGCAGCATCTAGCTGTTTCTTGACTCACCCATCAGAAAACATCTCATCTACACATGGGAAACTTGCACGTTGGAGCTGTGTCAAAGCCTCTCTTTAGGAGAACCCTTTAGGGCCCCAGTGCCACCGCTTCATTCCAAGGTCTCCATAGACACAAAAGCACGTTAGGACCCATCCCCAGGGGTGTCCATTTCAACTCAGCGTCCTCGGTTGCTCCCCACAGATCCAGGAGATCTAACCTGTCTTATTGCTAGGAGACAATTGGAATGCGCGGTGGGCTACCCAGCCATCCATCCTTAGAACCCTGCTCAGAATCATTGGCCTGGACCCAAACAACAGGTTTCAATTGTCCTGCAGAAGACTCTCTGCAGTTTGGAGCTTCTCACAACTCCCCTCGTGGGAAAACCCCCATGGCCTCGTGATGCCCCCCCCATTCATGAAGGGGCCATCAGGAACAGAAACTCCAACCTGAGCGATCGTCTGATCCTAGCCCTGACTTCAGATGCACGAGATCTCGATTCAGGTCTGTAGATTGTGCCTGCCATGGCCTCACCCAGAAACCTAAGCCTAGCTTGTGTTCTCAGACTTTTGTCGTCAGACTACTGGCCCACAAGCCCTCCAGTTTGGCAATCCAGAACTACAATGCAGCACTCTGCCGGCCCACCAGAAGAAAAACATTGTCCTCTGGGTCTACCCAGTAACCCCAAATGAGGATCAACCTGCACCGACCATGGCTGTACCCCAAATACATAGGCTGACCAGGGCACTAATGCCCTTTCTGACACAGCCTGAGCCTGGACCCCCTGGCCCCTCCCAGACAGCTGGCCGCACACTGAGCACATCTAGCTTCCATGGCCTTAGGTCGTCATCTCTTCCCAACCTCGGTTTTCAGGTTTCAGAACCTTGTCCTTATCTCCAATCACTGCCCAGGGTTGAAGGTGATGCAGAAATCAGAACTCCTTCCCCATGGCAAGAAACCTTGTGGTTGGCATGTTGTCCAATGTTCAGTGTAGTTGAAACCAGTGTGGCCCATGAGGCCCCGCCCATGCTGGCGGGCCACATTGGTCACAAACACACATTGTGATGCTCAGGCTGAGCCCAGTCCTCAAGTAAGGTCACTCAGTGGCCGGATGAAGAGATAGCATATTGGGCTTGCCATGCCCCTAGGCCCCAATTTTTAACCATAGTTCGGGTTGTCCCTTCAGTCTTCCCCACGGCTTGGCTTTGGAATTCCTCTTTTGGTGGGACACCTGAGGTAACAAAACTGAAATGAGTCCTCCCATCCCACAGATTGACGAAAAGAAATTGGGAATCCGGCCAAATCCTCAGAGAAGAAGATTCGTCCATGGCCCATGAGGCCTCCCCGACATTCCACGGCCATCGCTGATCCAAAATCCAGAGACAAAAGCCTGAGCAAGCGCCTCAGACTCGCACTTTCTTCATATCCTGAAGAGTTCTTCTCATGGTTTGTAGTTCGGGCCTGCCATACCTACGTCCCCAAACCTAAGCTGAGTTTGTGTTTTCAGACTTCTGTCCTCAAAGTCTTGGGCCACACACCCTCCAGGCTGGGACCCTGGAGCCACACATTAGGACTGTGCCTACCAATCCATGGAAATTCTGCCCATTCCATGGTCCAAAACCGTACAAATTAGGAGCAACCTCCAAAGTCCCTGAGGCCATCCGAATAGTGTAGGTCGCCCGGAACAAACAAGGGCTGTCTGACACCAGCTGATAATCGACCTCCATTCATACCATAGATGGATGTCCCCAGAGAAGAAGATTGAACCAGACAGGACCCTAGGCCATAATAGGATCCATTGCTTTGGGTTACAGGCATGTGTCCTCAAAAGCCTGATTCCAATACGAGCATAGGGGTTTTCCTGAGGCACCCATCAGAACTCATCTCGTCTCCACAAGGAAACCTGTGCATGGGAGCCATGTCCAAAGCTTAAAAGAGTACTTCAGGGTCCCGGTGCCACCGCCCCATTCCAAGGCCCTCATGGACACAAAAACACATTAGGACCCATCCTCAGGAAAGTCCATTTCAACTCAGCCACCCCGGTTGCTCCGGCAGAGACATCAGATCTAAACTGTCTTGTGGCAAGGAGACAATTGGAATGCGAGGCAGGCTTCCCAGGCATCCAACCGCGAACTGTGCTCTGGAGTCATTCCAAATGGGATGTCCTGGAGCTGTCCAACAGGTCTCAATTGTCCCGCAGAAGGAATCCTTGAAGGGGGCATCCCACAACTCCCAACGTGGGAAAACCTCAATGGCCTCGAGATTCCGCTCCCTTCATGAAGCGGCCGTCATGCTCAGAAACTTCCACCTGAGCCAAAGTCTGATCCTCGCCCTGACTTCAGATGGTGAGATATTGGTTCAGATCTGCAGGGGGTACCTGCCGTGCCCTCGCCCTGATACCCAAGTCTAGCTTGTCTTCTCAGACTTCCGTCCTCACACTCCTGGCCCCGAAGACCTCAAGTTTGGCAATTCCGGACCCACAATGCAGCACTCTGCCTGCCCTCTAGAAAAAAAATTATTGCCTCATGAGCTGCCCAGGCACCTGACATGAGGGTAAACCTACACAGCACTCGACTTTACCCAAATTATATAGTCTAACCTGGGCACTAATGCACTGTCGAACACAACCTGAGCCCGGACCTCGTGACCAACACCCAGAAAGCTGACCGCACACTGAGCACATAAAACCCGCCATGGCCTTAGGTCATCATCTCTTCCCTACCTCAGTTTTCAGGCTTCAGAACCGAGACCTTATCTCCAATCACTGCCCAGGGGTGAGTGTGATGCAGAAATCAGGACTCCTCCTTTCCCATGGCAAGAACCCTTGTGGTTGGCACGTTTTCCAACGTTCAGTGTAGGAGAAACCAGCATTCACCCTGAGGCCCCGCCCATTCTTGAGTGTTACGAGCGCATACACACGCATTGTGACCCTCAGCATGAGTCCTGTCCTCTAGTAAGTCCTCTCAGTGGCTGGACCATTAGATGTCATAATGGGCTTGACATGTCCCTAGGCCCCAATTTTTAACCAGATTTCTGATTGTCCAGTCGCCCCTCCCCAGGGCTCTACTCTGGAATCCATCATTTGGTGGGACACCTGAGGTTAAAAAAGAAAACAACAACAACAACAACAAAAAAAAAAAAAAAAACGAACTTCTCCAGCCCACAGAATGACCCCAAACTCTTTAGACAGGGCCAAACCACCAGAGAGTAAGACTCGTCCATTTCCCATGAAGTCACCCAGAAATTCCACGACCATGAGTGACACGATATCCAGAGACAAAAACTTGAGCAGGAGCCTCACACTCGCCCTTCTTTCAAATCCCGAAGAGTTCTCCTCATGGTCTGTAGATCAGTCCTGCCATACCTATGACCCGAAACATAAGCCGAGTTTGTGTTTTCAGACAACTTCCAAACAGCCCTGGCCTACACAACCTACAGGCTCAAGCCCCTGGAGCCGAACCTCAGGACTGTACTTGCCGTCTCCAAGGGAATTGTGTGTGCCCATTCCAATGGCCACAATCCATCTAATAGGATAAACCTCCAAAGTCCCTGATCCATCTCAATAGTGGTGGCTTCCCAGGAAAAACAGGGGCAATCTGAGCCCAACTGAGCACCTACCTGCACTCAGACACATAGACAGATGTCCCCAGAGGTAAAAAGGAAAGAACAGGCCCCTAGGCACTAATCAGATCCATTGCTTTGCTTTCCAGGCATCTCTCCTCAGAGGCCTGGATTTCCAAAGCAGCATCTAGCTGTTTCTTGACTCACCCATCAGAAAACATCTCATCTACACATGGGAAACTTGCACGTTGGAGCTGTGTCAAAGCCTCTCTTTAGGAGAACCCTTTAGGGCCCCAGTGCCACCGCTTCATTCCAAGGTCTCCATAGACACAAAAGCACGTTAGGACCCATCCCCAGGGGTGTCCATTTCAACTCAGCGTCCTCGGTTGCTCCCCACAGATCCAGGAGATCTAACCTGTCTTATTGCTAGGAGACAATTGGAATGCGCGGTGGGCTACCCAGCCATCCATCCTTAGAACCCTGCTCAGAATCATTGGCCTGGACCCAAACAACAGGTTTCAATTGTCCTGCAGAAGACTCTCTGCAGTTTGGAGCTTCTCACAACTCCCCTCGTGGGAAAACACCCATGGCCTCGTGATGCCCCCCCCATTCATGAAGGGGCCATCAGGAACAGAAACTCCAACCTGAGCGATCGTCTGATCCTAGCCCTGACTTCAGATGCACGAGATCTCGATTCAGGTCTGTAGATTGTGCCTGCCATGGCCTCACCCAGAAACCTAAGCCTAGCTTGTGTTCTCAGACGTTTGTCGTCAGACTACTGGCCCACAAGCCCTCCAGTTTGGCAATCCAGAACTACAATGCAGCACTCTGCCGGCCCTCCAGAAGAAAAACATTGTCCTCTGGGTCTACCCAGTAACCCCAAATGAGGATCAACCTGCACCGACCATGGCTGTACCCCAAATACATAGGCTGACCAGGGCACTAATGCCCTTTCTGACACAGCCTGAGCCTGGACCCCCTGGCCCCTCCCAGACAGCTGGCCGCACACTGAGCACATCTAGCTTCCATGGCCTTAGGTCGTCATCTCTTCCCAACCTCGGTTTTCAGGTTTCAGAACCTTGACCTTATCTCCAATCACTGCCCAGGGTTGAAGGTGATGCAGAAATCAGAACTCCTTCCCCATGGCAAGAAACCTTGTGGTTGGCATGTTGTCCAATGTTCAGTGTAGTTGAATCCAGTGTGGCCCATGAGGCCCCGCCCATGCTGGCGGGCCACATTGGTCACAAACACACATTGTGATGCTCAGGCTGAGCCCAGTCCTCAAGTAAGGTCACTCAGTGGCCGGATGAAGAGATAGCATATTGGGCTTGCAATGCCCCTAGGCCCCAATTTTTAACCATAGTTCGGGTTGTCCCTTCAGTCTTCCCCACGGCTTGGCTTTGGAATTCCTCTTTTGGTGGGACATCTGAGGTAACAAAACTGAAATGAGTCCTCCCATCCCACAGATTGACGAAAAGAAATTGGGAATCCGGCCAAATCCTCAGAGAAGAAGATTCGTCCATGGCCCATGAGGCCTCCCCGACATTCCACGGCCATCGCTGATACAAAATCCAGAGACAAAAGCCTGAGCAAGCGCCTCAGAATCGCACTTTCTTCATATCCTGAAGAGTTCTTCTCATGGTTTGTAGATCGGGCCTGCCATACCTACGTCCCCAAACCTAAGCTGAGTTTGTGTTTTCAGACTTCTGTCCTCAAAGTCTTGGGCCACACACCCTCCAGGCTGGGACCCTGGAGCCACACATTAGGACTGAGCCTACCAATCCATGGAAATTCTGCCCATTCCATGGTCCAAAACCGTACAAATTAGGAGCAACCTCCAAAGTCCCTGAGGCCATCCGAATAGTGTAGGTCGCCCGGAACAAACAAGGGCTGTCTGACACCAGCTGATAATCGACCTCCATTCATACCATAGATGGATGTCCCCAGAGAAGAAGATTGAACCAGACAGGACCCTAGGCCATAATAGGATCCATTGCTTTGGGTTACAGGCATGTGTCCTCAAAAGCCTGATTCCAATACGAGCATAGGGGTTTTCCTGAGGCACCCATCAGAACTCATCTCGTCTCCACAAGGAAACCTGTGCATGGGAGCCATGTCCAAAGCTTAGGAGAGTACTTCAGGGTCCCGGTGCCACCGCCCCATTCCAAGGCCCTCATGGACACAAAAACACATTAGGACCCATCCTCAGGAAAGTCCATTTCAACTCAGCCACCCCGGTTGCTCCGGCAGAGACATCAGATCTAAACTGTCTTGTTGCTAGGAGACAATTGGAATGCGAGGCAGGCTTCCCAGGCATCCAACCGCGAACTGTGCTCTGGAGTCATTCCAAATGGGATGTCCTGGAGCTGTCCAACAGGTCTCAATTGTCCCGCAGAAGGAATCCTTGAAGGGGGCATCCCACAACTCCCAACGTGGGAAAACCTCAATGGCCTCGAGATTCCGCTCCCTTCATGAAGCGGCCGTCATGCTCAGAAACTTCCACCTGAGCCAAAGTCTGATCCTCGCCCTGACTTCAGATGGATGAGATATTGGTTCAGATCTGCAGGGGGTACCTGCCGTGCCCTCGCCCTGATACCCAAGTCTAGCTTGTCTTCTCAGACTTCCGTCCTCACACTCCTGGCCCCGAAGACCTCAAGTTTGGCAATTCCGGACCCACAATGCAGCACTCTGCCTGCCCTCTAGAAAAAAAATTATTGCCTCATGAGCTGCCCAGGCACCTGAAATGAGGGTAAACCTACACAAAACTCGACTTTACCCAAATTATATAGTCTAACCTGGGCACTAATGCACTGTCGAACACAACCTGAGCCCGGACCTACTGACCAACACCCAGAAAGCTGACCGCACACTGAGCACATAAAACCCGCCATGGCCTTAGGTCATCATCTCTTCCCTACCTCAGTTTTCAGGCTTCAGAACCGAGACCTTATCTCCAATCACTGCCCAGGGGTGAGTGTGATGCAGAAATCAGGACTCCTCCTTTCCCATGGCAAGAACCCTGTGGTTGGCACGTTGTCCAACGTTCAGTGTAGGAGAAACCAGCATTCACCCTGAGGCCCCGCCCATTCTTGAGTGTTACGAGCGCATACACACGCATTGTGACCCTCAGCATGAGTCCTGTCTTCTAGTAAGTCCTCTCCGTGGCTGGACCATTAGATGTCATAATGGGCTTGACATGTCCCTAGGCCCCAATTTTTAACCAGATTTCTGATTGTCCAGTCGCCCCTCCCCAGGGCTCTACTCTGGAATCCATCATTTGGTGGGACACCTGAGGTTAAAAAAGAAAACAACAACAACAACAACAACAAAAAAAAAAAAACGAACTTCTCCAGCCCACAGAATGACCCCAAACTCTTTAGACAGGGCCAAACCACCAGAGAGTAAGACTCGTCCATTTCCCATGAAGTCACCCAGAAATTCCACGACCATGAGTGACACGATATCCAGAGACAAAAACTTGAGCAGGAGCCTCACACTCGCCCTTCTTTCAAATCCCGAAGAGTTCTCCTCATGGTCTGTAGATCAGTCCTGCCATACCTATGACCCGAAACATAAGCCGAGTTTGTGTTTTCAGACAACTTCCAAACAGCCCTGGCCTACACAACCTACAGGCTCAAGCCCCTGGAGCCGAACCTCAGGACTGTACTTGCCGTCTTCAAGGGAATTGTGTGTGCCCATTCCAATGGCCACAATCCATCTAATAGGATAAACCTCCAAAGTCCCTGATCCATCTCAATAGTGGTGGCTTCCCAGGAAAAACAGGGGCAATCTGAGCCCAACTGAGCACCTACCTGCACTCAGACACATAGACAGATGTCCCCAGAGGTAAAAAGGAAAGAACAGGCCCCTAGGCACTAATCAGATCCATTGCTTTGCTTTCCAGGCATCTCTCCTCAGAGGCCTGGATTTCAAAAGCAGCATCTAGCTGTTTCTTGACTCACCCATCAGAAAACATCTCATCTACACATGGGAAACTTGCACGTTGGAGCTGTGTCAAAGCCTCTCTTTAGGAGAACCCTTTAGGGCCCCAGTGCCACCGCTTCATTCCAAGGTCTCCATAGACACAAAAGCACGTTAGGACCCATCCCCAGGGGTGTCCATTTCAACTCAGCGTCCTCGGTTGCTCCCCACAGATCCAGGAGATCTAACCTGTCTTATTGCTAGGAGACAATTGGAATGCGCGGTGGGCTACCCAGCCATCCATCCTTAGAACCCTGCTCAGAATCATTGGCCTGGACCCAAACAACAGGTTTCAATTGTCCTGCAGAAGACTCTCTGCAGTTTGGAGCTTCTCACAACTCCCCTCGTGGGAAAACACCCATGGCCTCGTGATGCCCCCCCCATTCATGAAGGGGCCATCAGGAACAGAAACTCCAACCTGAGCGATCGTCTGATCCTAGCCCTGACTTCAGATGCACGAGATCTCGATTCAGGTCTGTAGATTGTGCCTGCCATGGCCTCACCCAGAAACCTAAGCCTAGCTTGTGTTCTCAGACGTTTGTCGTCAGACTACTGGCCCACAAGCCCTCCAGTTTGGCAATCCAGAACTACAATGCAGCACTCTGCCGGCCCTCCAGAAGAAAAACATTGTCCTCTGGGTCTACCCAGTAACCCCAAATGAGGATCAACCTGCACCGACCATGGCTGTACCCCAAATACATAGGCTGACCAGGGCACTAATGCCCTTTCTGACACAGCCTGAGCCTGGACCCCCTGGCCCCTCCCAGACAGCTGGCCGCACACTGAGCACATCTAGCTTCCATGGCCTTAGGTCGTCATCTCTTCCCAACCTCGGTTTTCAGGTTTCAGAACCTTGACCTTATCTCCAATCACTGCCCAGGGTTGAAGGTGATGCAGAAATCAGAACTCCTTCCCCATGGCAAGAAACCTTGTGGTTGGCATGTTGTCCAATGTTCAGTGTAGTTGAATCCAGTGTGGCCCATGAGGCCCCGCCCATGCTGGCGGGCCACATTGGTCACAAACACACATTGTGATGCTCAGGCTGAGCCCAGTCCTCAAGTAAGGTCACTCAGTGGCCGGATGAAGAGATAGCATATTGGGCTTGCAATGCCCCTAGGCCCCAATTTTTAACCATAGTTCGGGTTGTCCCTTCAGTCTTCCCCACGGCTTGGCTTTGGAATTCCTCTTTTGGTGGGACATCTGAGGTAACAAAACTGAAATGAGTCCTCCCATCCCACAGATTGACGAAAAGAAATTGGGAATCCGGCCAAATCCTCAGAGAAGAAGATTCGTCCATGGCCCATGAGGCCTCCCCGACATTCCACGGCCATCGCTGATACAAAATCCAGAGACAAAAGCCTGAGCAAGCGCCTCAGAATCGCACTTTCTTCATATCCTGAAGAGTTCTTCTCATGGTTTGTAGATCGGGCCTGCCATACCTACGTCCCCAAACCTAAGCTGAGTTTGTGTTTTCAGACTTCTGTCCTCAAAGTCTTGGGCCACACACCCTCCAGGCTGGGACCCTGGAGCCACACATTAGGACTGAGCCTACCAATCCATGGAAATTCTGCCCATTCCATGGTCCAAAACCGTACAAATTAGGAGCAACCTCCAAAGTCCCTGAGGCCATCCGAATAGTGTAGGTCGCCCGGAACAAACAAGGGCTGTCTGACACCAGCTGATAATCGACCTCCATTCATACCATAGATGGATGTCCCCAGAGAAGAAGATTGAACCAGACAGGACCCTAGGCCATAATAGGATCCATTGCTTTGGGTTACAGGCATGTGTCCTCAAAAGCCTGATTCCAATACGAGCATAGGGGTTTTCCTGAGGCACCCATCAGAACTCATCTCGTCTCCACAAGGAAACCTGTGCATGGGAGCCATGTCCAAAGCTTAGGAGAGTACTTCAGGGTCCCGGTGCCACCGCCCCATTCCAAGGCCCTCATGGACACAAAAACACATTAGGACCCATCCTCAGGAAAGTCCATTTCAACTCAGCCACCCCGGTTGCTCCGGCAGAGACATCAGATCTAAACTGTCTTGTTGCTAGGAGACAATTGGAATGCGAGGCAGGCTTCCCAGGCATCCAACCGCGAACTGTGCTCTGGAGTCATTCCAAATGGGATGTCCTGGAGCTGTCCAACAGGTCTCAATTGTCCCGCAGAAGGAATCCTTGAAGGGGGCATCCCACAACTCCCAACGTGGGAAAACCTCAATGGCCTCGAGATTCCGCTCCCTTCATGAAGCGGCCGTCATGCTCAGAAACTTCCACCTGAGCCAAAGTCTGATCCTCGCCCTGACTTCAGATGGATGAGATATTGGTTCAGATCTGCAGGGGGTACCTGCCGTGCCCTCGCCCTGATACCCAAGTCTAGCTTGTCTTCTCAGACTTCCGTCCTCACACTCCTGGCCCCGAAGACCTCAAGTTTGGCAATTCCGGACCCACAATGCAGCACTCTGCCTGCCCTCTAGAAAAAAAATTATTGCCTCATGAGCTGCCCAGGCACCTGAAATGAGGGTAAACCTACACAAAACTCGACTTTACCCAAATTATATAGTCTAACCTGGGCACTAATGCACTGTCGAACACAACCTGAGCCCGGACCTACTGACCAACACCCAGAAAGCTGACCGCACACTGAGCACATAAAACCCGCCATGGCCTTAGGTCATCATCTCTTCCCTACCTCAGTTTTCAGGCTTCAGAACCGAGACCTTATCTCCAATCACTGCCCAGGGGTGAGTGTGATGCAGAAATCAGGACTCCTCCTTTCCCATGGCAAGAACCCTGTGGTTGGCACGTTGTCCAACGTTCAGTGTAGGAGAAACCAGCATTCACCCTGAGGCCCCGCCCATTCTTGAGTGTTACGAGCGCATACACACGCATTGTGACCCTCAGCATGAGTCCTGTCTTCTAGTAAGTCCTCTCCGTGGCTGGACCATTAGATGTCATAATGGGCTTGACATGTCCCTAGGCCCCAATTTTTAACCAGATTTCTGATTGTCCAGTCGCCCCTCCCCAGGGCTCTACTCTGGAATCCATCATTTGGTGGGACACCTGAGGTTAAAAAAGAAAACAACAACAACAACAACAACAAAAAAAAAAAAAACGAACTTCTCCAGCCCACAGAATGACCCCAAACTCTTTAGACAGGGCCAAACCACCAGAGAGTAAGACTCGTCCATTTCCCATGAAGTCACCCAGAAATTCCACGACCATGAGTGACACGATATCCAGAGACAAAAACTTGAGCAGGAGCCTCACACTCGCCCTTCTTTCAAATCCCGAAGAGTTCTCCTCATGGTCTGTAGATCAGTCCTGCCATACCTATGACCCGAAACATAAGCCGAGTTTGTGTTTTCAGACAACTTCCAAACAGCCCTGGCCTACACAACCTACAGGCTCAAGCCCCTGGAGCCGAACCTCAGGACTGTACTTGCCGTCTTCAAGGGAATTGTGTGTGCCCATTCCAATGGCCACAATCCATCTAATAGGATAAACCTCCAAAGTCCCTGATCCATCTCAATAGTGGTGGCTTCCCAGGAAAAACAGGGGCAATCTGAGCCCAACTGAGCACCTACCTGCACTCAGACACATAGACAGATGTCCCCAGAGGTAAAAAGGAAAGAACAGGCCCCTAGGCACTAATCAGATCCATTGCTTTGCTTTCCAGGCATCTCTCCTCAGAGGCCTGGATTTCAAAAGCAGCATCTAGCTGTTTCTTGACTCACCCATCAGAAAACATCTCATCTACACATGGGAAACTTGCACGTTGGAGCTGTGTCAAAGCCTCTCTTTAGGAGAACCCTTTAGGGCCCCAGTGCCACCGCTTCATTCCAAGGTCTCCATAGACACAAAAGCACGTTAGGACCCATCCCCAGGGGTGTCCATTTCAACTCAGCGTCCTCGGTTGCTCCCCACAGATCCAGGAGATCTAACCTGTCTTATTGCTAGGAGACAATTGGAATGCGCGGTGGGCTACCCAGCCATCCATCCTTAGAACCCTGCTCAGAATCATTGGCCTGGACCCAAACAACAGGTTTCAATTGTCCTGCAGAAGACTCTCTGCAGTTTGGAGCTTCTCACAACTCCCCTCGTGGGAAAACCCCCATGGCCTCGTGATGCCCCCCCCCCCATTCATGAAGGGGCCATCAGGAACAGAAACTCCAACCTGAGCGATCGTCTGATCCTAGCCCTGACTTCAGATGCACGAGATCTCGATTCAGGTCTGTAGATTGTGCCTGCCATGGCCTCACCCAGAAACCTAAGCCTAGCTTGTGTTCTCAGACTTTTGTCGTCAGACTACTGGCCCACAAGCCCTCCAGTTTGGCAATCCAGAACTACAATGCAGCACTCTGCCGGCCCACCAGAAGAAAAACATTGTCCTCTGGGTCTACCCAGTAACCCCAAATGAGGATCAACCTGCACCGACCATGGCTGTACCCCAAATACATAGGCTGACCAGGGCACTAATGCCCTTTCTGACACAGCCTGAGCCTGGACCCCCTGGCCCCTCCCAGACAGCTGGCCGCACACTGAGCACATCTAGCTTCCATGGCCTTAGGTCGTCATCTCTTCCCAACCTCGGTTTTCAGGTTTCAGAACCTTGACCTTATCTCAAATCACTGCCCAGGGTTGAAGGTGATGCAGAAATCAGAACTCCTTCCCCATGGCAAGAAACCTTGTCGTTGGCATGTTGTCCAATGTTCAGTGTAGTTGAAACCAGTGTGGCCCATGAGGCCCCGCCCATGCTGGCGGGCCACATTGGTCACAAACACACATTGTGATGCTCAGGCTGAGCCCAGTCCTCAAGTAAGGTCACTCAGTGGCCGGATGAAGAGATAGCATATTGGGCTTGCCATGCGCCTAGGCCCCAATTTTTAACCATAGTTCGGGTTGTCCCTTCAGTCTTCCCCACGGCTTGGCTTTGGAATTCCTCTTTTTGTGGGACATCTGAGGTAACAAAACTGAAATGAGTCCTCCCATCCCACAGTTTGACGAAAAGAAATTGGGAATCCGGCCAAATCCTCAGAGAAGAAGATTCGTCCATGGCCCATGAGGCCTCCCCGACATTCCACGGCCATCGCTGATCCAAAATCCAGAGACAAAAGCCTGAGCAAGCGCCTCAGACTCGCACTTTCTTCATATCCTGAAGAGTTTTTCTCATGGTTTGTAGATCGGGCCTGCCATACCTACGTCCCCAAACCTAAGCTGAGTTTGTGTTTTCAGACTTCTGTCCTCAAAGTCTTGGGCCACACACCCTCCAGGCTGGGACCCTGGAGCCACACATTAGGACTGTGCCTACCAATCCATGGAAATTCTGCCCATTCCATGGTCCAAAAGCGTACAAATTAGGAGCAACCTCCAAAGTCCCTGAGGCCATCCGAATAGTGTAGGTCGCCCGGAACAAACAAGGGCTGTCTGACACCAGCTGATAATCGACCTCCATTCATACCATAGATGGATGTCCCCAGAGAAGAAGATTGAACCAGACAGGACACTAGGCCATAATAGGATCCATTGCTTTTGGTTACAGGCATGTGTCCTCAAAAGCCTGATTCCAATACGAGCATAGGGGTTTTCCTGAGGCACCCATCAGAACTCATCTCGTCTCCACAAGGAAACCTGTGCATGGGAGCCATGTCCAAAGCTTAAAAGAGTACTTCAGGGTCCCGGTGCCACCGCCCCATTCCAAGGCCCTCATGGACACAAAAACACATTAGGACCCATCCTCAGGAAAGTCCATTTCAACTCAGCCACCCCGGTTGCTCCGGCAGAGACATAAGATCTAAACTGTCTTGTTGCTAGGAGACAATTGGAATGCGAGGCAGGCTTCCCAGGCATCCAACCGCGAACTGTGCTCTGGAGTCATTCCAAATGGGATGTCCTGGAGCTGTCCAACAGGTCTCAATTGTCCCGCAGAAGGAATCCTTGAAGGGGGCATCCCACAACTCCCAACGTGGGAAAACCTCAATGGCCTCGAGATTCCGCTCCCTTCATGAAGCGGCCGTCATGCTCAGAAACTTCCACCTGAGCCAAAGTCTGATCCTCGCCCTGACTTCAGATGGATGAGATATTGGTTCAGATCTGCAGGGGGTACCTGCCGTGCCCTCGCCCTGATACCCAAGTCTAGCTTGTCTTCTCAGACTTCCGTCCTCACACTCCTGGCCCCGAAGACCTCAAGTTTGGCAATTCCGGACCCACAATGCAGCACTCTGCCTGCCCTCTAGAAAAAAAATTATTGCCTCATGAGCTGCCCAGGCACCTGAAATGAGGGTAAACCTACACAGCACTCGACTTTACCCAAATTATATAGTCTAACCTGGGCACTAATGCACTGTCGAACACAACCTGAGCCCGGACCTCGTGACCAACACCCAGAAAGCTGACCGCACACTGAGCACATAAAACCCGCCATGGCCTTAGGTCATCATCTCTTCCCTACCTCAGTTTTCAGGCTTCAGAACCGAGACCTTATCTCCAATCACTGCCCAGGGGTGAGTGTGATGCAGAAATCAGGACTCCTCCTTTCCCATGGCAAGAACCCTTGTGGTTGGCACGTTGTCCAACGTTCAGTGTAGGAGAAACCAGCATTCACCTTGAGGCCCCGCCCAATCTTGAGTGTTACGAGCGCATACACACGCATTGTGACCCTCAGCATGAGTCCTGTCCTCTAGTAAGTCCTCTCAGTGGCTGGACCATTAGATGTCATAATGGGCTTGACATGTCCCTAGGCCCCAATTTTTAACCAGATTTCTGATTGTCCAGTCGCCCTTCCCCAGGGCTCTACTCTGGAATCCATCATTTGGTGGGACACCTGAGGTTAAAAAAGAAAACAACAACAATAACAAAAAAAAAAAAAAAAAAAACGAACTTCTTCCAGCCCACAGAATGATCCCAAACTCTTTAGACAGGGCCAAACCACCAGAGAGTAAGACTCGTCCATTTCCCATGAAGTCACCCAGAAATTCCACGACCATGAGTGACACGATATCCAGAGACAAAAACTTGAGCAGGAGCCTCACACTCGCCCTTCTTTCAAATCCCGAAGAGTTCTCCTCATGGTCTGTAGATCAGTCCTGCCATACCTATGACCCGAAACATAAGCCGAGTTTGTGTTTTCAGACAACTTCCAAACAGCCCTGGCCTACACAACCTACAGGCTCAAACCCCTGGAGCCGAACCTCAGGACTGTACTTGCCCTCTCCAAGGGAATTGTGTGTGCCCATTCCAATGGCCACAAACCTTCTAATAGGACAAACCTCCAAAGTCCCTGATCCATCTCAATAGTGGTGGCTTCCCAGGAAAAACAGGGGCAATCTGAGCCCACCTGAGCACCTACCTGCACTCAGACCCATAGACAGATGTCCCCAGAGGTATGAAGGAAAGAACAGGCCCCTAGGCACTAATCAGATCCATTGCTTTGCTTTCCAGGCATCTCTCCTCAGAGGCCTGGATTTCAAAAGCAGCATCTAGCTGTTTCTTGACTCACCCATCAGAAAACATCTCATCTACACATGGGAAACTTGCACGTTGGAGCTGTGTCAAAGCCTCTCTTTAGGAGAACCCTTTAGGGCCCCAGTGCCACCGCTTCATTCCAAGGTCTCCATAGACACAAAAGCACGTTAGACCCATCCCCAGGGGTGTCCATTTCAACTCAGCGTCCTCGGTTGCTCCCCACAGATCCAGGAGATCTAACCTGTCTTATTGCTAGGAGACAATTGGAATGCGCGGTGGGCTACCCAGCCATCCATCCTTAGAACCCTGCTCAGAATCATTGGCCTGGACCCAAACAACAGGTTTCAATTGTCCTGCAGAAGACTCTCTGCAGTTTGGAGCTTCTCACAACTCCCCTCGTGGGAAAACCCCCATGGCCTCGTGATGCCCCCCCCATTCATGAAGGGGCCATCAGGAACAGAAACTCCAACCTGAGCGATCGTCTGATCCTAGACCTGACTTCAGATGCACGAGATCTCGATTCAGGTCTGTAGATTGTGCCTGCCATGGCCTCACCCAGAAACCTAAGCCTAGCTTGTGTTCTCAGACTTTTGTCGTCAGACTACTGGCCCACAAGCCCTCCAGTTTGGCAATCCAGAACTACAATGCAGCACTCGGCCAGCCCTCCAGAAGAAAAACATTGTCCTCTGGGTCTACCCAGTAACCCCAAATGAGGATCAACCTGCACCGACCATGGCTGTACCCCAAATACATAGGCTGACCAGGGCACTAATGCCCTTTCTGACACAGCCTGAGCCTGGACCCCCTGGCCCCTCCCAGACAGCTGGCCGCACACTGAGCACATCTAGCTTCCATGGCCTTAGGTCGTCATCTCTTCCCAACCTCGGTTTTCAGGTTTCAGAACCTTGACCTTATCTCCAATCATGCCCAGGGTTGAAGGTGATGCAGAAATCAGAACTCCTTCCCCATGGCAAGAAACCTTGTCGTTGGCATGTTGTCCAATGTTCAGTGTAGTTGAAACCAGTGTGGCCCATGATGCCCCGCCCATGCTGGCGGGCCACATTGGTCACAAACACACATTGTGATGCTCAGGCTGAGCCCAGTCCTCAAGTAAGGTCACTCAGTGGCCGGATGAAGACATAGCATATTGGGCTTGCCATGCCCCTAGGCTTCAATTTTTAACCATAGTTCGGGTTGTCCCTTCAGTCTTCCCCACGGCTTGGCTTTGGAATTCCTCTTTTGCTGGGACACATGAGGTAACAAAACTGAAATGAGTCCTCCCATCCCACAGATTGACGAAAAGAAATTGGGAATCCGGCCAAATCCTCAGAGAATAAGATTCGTCCATGGCCCATGAGGCCTCCCCGACATTCCACGGCCATCGCTGATACAAAATCCAGAGACAAAAGCCTGAGCAAGCGCCTCAGACTCGCACTTTCTTCATATCCTGAAGAGTTCTTCTCATGGTTTGTAGATCGGGCCTGCCATTCCTACGTCCCCAAACCTAAGCTGAGTTTGTGTTTTCAGACTTCTGTCCTCAAAGTCTTGGGCCACACACCCTCCAGGCTGGGACCCTGGAGCCACACATTAGGACTGTGCCTACCAATCCATGGAAATTCTGCCCATTCCATGGTCCAAAACCGTACAAATAAGGAGCAACCTCCAAATTCCCTGAGGCCATCCGAATAGTGTAGGTCGCCCGGAACAAACAAGGGCTGTCTGACACCAGCTGATAATCGACCTCCATTCATACCATAGATGGATGTCCCCAGAGAAGAAGATTGAACCAGACAGGACACTAGGCCATAATAGGATCCATTGCTTTTGGTTACAGGCATGTGTCCTCAAAAGCCTGATTCCAATACGAGCATAGGGGTTTTCCTGAGGCACCCATCAGAACTCATCTCGTCTCCACATGGAAACCTGTGCATGGGAGCCATGTCCAAAGCTTAGGAGAGTACTTCAGGGTCCCGGTGCCACCGCCCCATTCCAAGGCCCTCATCGACACAAAAACACATTAGGACCCATCCTCAGGAAAGTCCATTTCAACTCAGCCACCCCGGTTGCTCCGGCAGAGACATCAGATCTAAACTGTCTTGTTGCTAGGAGACAATTGGAATGCGAGGCAGGCTTCCCAGGCATCCAACCGCGAACGGTGCTCTGGAGTTATTCCATATGGGATGTCCTGGAGCTCTCCAACAGGTCTCAATTGTCCCGCAGAAGGAATCCTTGAAGGGGGCATCCCACAACTCCCAAAATGGGAAAACCTCAATGGCCTCGAGATTTCACTCCCTTCATGAAGCGGCCGTCATGCTCAGAAACTTCCACCTGAGCCAAAGTCTGATCCTCGCCCTGACTTCAGATGCATGAGATATTGGTTCAGATCTGCAGGGGGAACCTGCCGTGCCCTCGCCCTGAAACACAAGTCTAGCTTGTCTTCTCAGACTTCCGTCCTCACACTCCTGGCCCCGAAGACATCAAGTTTGGCAATTCCGGACCCACAATGCAGCACTCTGCCTGCCCTCTAGAAAAAAAATTATTGCCTCATGAGCTGCCCAGGCACCTGAAATGAGGGTAAACCTACACAGCACTCGACTTTACCCAAATTATATAGTCTAACCTGGGCACTAATGCACTGTCGAACACAACCTGAGCCCGGACCTCGTGACCAACACCCAGAAAGCTGACCGCACAATGAGCACATAAAACCCGCCATGGCCTTAGGTCATCATCTCTTCCCTACCTCAGTTTTCAGGCTTCAGAACCGAGACCTTATCTCCAATCACTGCCCAGGGGTGAGTGTGATGCAGAAATCAGGACTCCTCCTTTCCCATGGCAAGAACCCTTGTGGTTGGCACGTTGTCCAACGTTCAGTGTAGGAGAAACCAGCATTCACCCTGAGGCCCCGCCCATTCTTGAGTGTTACGAGCGCATACACACGCATTGTGACCCTCAGCATGAGTCCTGTCCTCTAGTAAGTCCTCTCAGTGGCTGGACCATTAGATGTCATAATGGGCTTGACATGTCCCTAGGCCCCAATTTTTAACCAGATTTCTGATTGTCCAGTCGCCCCTCCCCAGGGCTCTACTCTGGAATCCCTCATTTGGTGGGAAACCTGAGGTTAAAAAAGAAAACAACAACAACAACAACAACAAAAAAAAAACGGACTTCTTCCAGCCCAAAGAATGTCCCCAAACTCATAGGACGGGGCCAAACCACCAGAGAGTAAGACTCGTCCATTTCCCATGAAGACACCCAGAAATTCCACGACCATGAGTGACACGATATCCAGAGACAATAACTTGAGCAGGAGCCTCACACTCGCCCTTCTTTCAAATACCGAAGAGTTTTCCTCATGGTCTGTAGATCAGTCCTGCCATACCTATGACCCGAAACATAAGCCGAGTTTGTGTTTTCAGACAACTGTCCAAACAGCCCTGGCCTACACAACCTACAGGCTCAGGCCCCTGGAGCCGAACCTGAGGACTGTACTTGCCCTCTCCAAGGGAATTGTGTGTGCCCATTCCAATGGCCACAACCCTTCTAATAGGATAAACCTCAAAGTCCCTGATCCATCTCAATAGTGGTGGCTTCCCAGGAAATACAGGGGCAATCTGAGCCCAACTGAGCACCTACCTGCACTCAGACCCATAGACAGATGTCCCCAGAGGTATGAAGGAAAGAACAGGCCCCTAGGCACTAATCAGATCCATTGCTTTGGTTTCCAGGCATCTCTCCTCAGAGGCCTGGATTTCAAAAGCAGCATCTAGCTGTTTCTTGACTCACCCATCAGAAAACATCTCATCTACACATGGGAAACTTGCACGTTGGAGCTGTGTCAAAGCCTCTGTTTAGGAGAACCCTTTAGGGCCCCAGTGCCACTGCTTCATTCCAAGGTCTCCATAGACACAAAAGCACGTTAGGATCCATCCTCAGGGGTGTCCTTTTCATCTCAGCTTCCTCGGTTGCTCCCCACAGATCCAGGAGATCTAACCTGTCTTGTTGCTAGGAGACAATTGGAATAGAGGTGGGCTACCCAGCCATCCATCCTTAGAACCCTTCTCAGAATCATTGGCCTGGAGCCAAACAACCGGTCTCAATTGTCCTGCAGAAGACACTCTGCAGTTTGGAGCTTCTCACAACTCCCATTGGGAAAATCCCCATCGCCTCGTGATGCCCCCCCATTCATGAAGGGGCCATCAGGGACAGAAACTCCAACCTGAGCGATCGTCTGATCCTAGCCCTGACTTCAGATGCACGAGATCTCGATTCAGGTCTGTAGATTGTGCCTGCCATGGCCTCACCCAGAAACCTAAGACTAGGTTGTGTACTCAGACTTTTGTCGTCAGACTACTGGCCCACAAGCCCTCCAGTTTGGCAATCCAGAACTACAATGCAGCACTCTGCCTGCCCTCCAGAAGAAAAACATTGTCCTCTGGGGCTACCCAGTAACCCCAAATGAGGATCAACCTACACCGACCTTGGCTGTACCCCAAATACATAGGCTGACCAGGGCACTAATGCCCTTTCTGACACAGCCTGAGCCTGGACCCCCTGCCCCCTCCCGGACAGCTGTCCGCACACTGAGCACATTGAGCCGCCATTGCCTTAGGTCGTCATCTCTTCCCAACCTCGCTTTTCAGGTTTCAGAACCTAGACCTTATCTCCAATCACTGCCCAGGGTTGAAGGTGATGCAGAAATCAGAACTCCTTCCTCATGGCAAGAAACCTTGTGGTTGGCATGTTGTCCAACGTTCAGTGTAGTTGAAACCAGTGTGGCCCATGAGGCCCCGCCCATGCTGGCGGGCCACATTGGTCACAAACACACATTGTGACCCTCAGGCTGAGCCCAGTCCTCAAGTAAGGCCACTCAGTGGCTGGATGAAGAGATAGCATATTGGGCTTGCCATGCCCCTAGGCCCCAATTTTTAACCATAGTTCGGGTTGTCCCTTCAGTCTTCCCCACGGCTTTGCTTTGGAATTCCTCTTTTGGTGGGACACCTGAGGTAACAAAACTGAAATGAGTCCTCCCACCCCACTGATTGACGAAAAGCAATTTGGAATCGGGGAAAATCCTCAGAGAGGTAGATTCCTCCATGGCCCATGAGGCCTCCCCGATATTCCACGGCCATCGCTGATTCAAAATCCAGAGACAAAAGCCTGAGCAAGCGCCTCAGACTCGCACTTTCTTCATATCTGAAGAGTTCTTCTCATGGTTTGTAGATCGGGCCTGCCATACTTATGTCCCCAAACCCTAGCTGAGTTTGTGTTTTCAGACTTCTGTCCTCAAAGTCTTGGGCCACACACCCTCCAGGCTGGGCCCATGGAGCCACACATTCGGACTGTGCCTACCAATCCATGGGAATTCTGCCCATTCCATGATCCAAAATCGTACAAATTAGGAGAAACCTCCAAAGTCCCTGAGGCCATCCCAATAGTGTAGGTCGCCTGGAACAAACAAGGGCTGTCTGAAACCAGCTGATAATCGACCTCCACTCATACCATAGATGGATGTCCCCAGAGAAGAAGATTGAACCAGACAGGACCCTAGGCCATAATAGGATCCATTGCTTGGGTTACAGGCATGTCTCCTAAAAAGCCTCATTCAAATACGAGCATAGGGGTTTTCCTGAGGCACCCATCAGAACTCATCTCGTCTCCACAAGGAAACCTGTGCATGGGAGCCATGTCCAAAGCTTAGGAGAGTACTTCAGGCTCCCGGTGCCACCGTCCCATTCCAAGGCACTCATGGACACAAAAACACATTAGGACCCATCCTCAGGAAAGTCCATTTCAACTCAGCCACCCCGGTTGCTCCGGCAGAGATATCAGATCTAAACTGTCTTGTTGCTAGGAGACAATTGGAATGCGAGGCGGGCTTCCCAGGCAGCCTTCCGCGAACTGTGCTCTGGAGTCATTCCATATGGGATGTCCTGGAGCTGTCCAACAGGTCTCAATTGTCCCGCAGAAGGAATACTTGAAGGGGGCATCCCACAACTCCCAAAATGGGAAAACCTCAATGGCCTCGAGATTCCTCTCCGTTCATGAAGCGGCCGTCATCCACAGAAACTCCACCCTGAGCCAACATCTGATCCTCGCCCTGACTTCAGATGCATGAGATATTGGTTCAGATCTGCAGGGGGAACCTGCCGTGCTCTCGCCCTTAAACACAAGTCTAGCTTGTCTTCTCAGACTTCCATCCTCACACTCCTGGCCCCGAAGCCCTCAAGTTTGGCAATTCCGGACCCACAATGCAGCACTCTGCCTGCCCTCTAGAAAAAAAATTATTGCCTCATGAGCTGCCCAGGCACCTGAAATGAGGGTAAACCTACAAGCACTCGACTTTACACAAATTATATAGTCTAAACTGGGCACTAATGCACTGTCGAACACAACCTGAGCCGGGACCTCCTGACCAACACCCAGAAACCTGACCGCACACTGAGCACATAAAACCCGCCATGGCCTTAGGTCATCATCTATTCCCTACCTCAGTTTTCAGGCTTCAGAACCGAGACCTTATCTCCAATCACTGCCCAGGGGTGAGTGTGATGCAGAAATCAGAACTCCTCCTTACCCATGGCAAGAACCCTTGTGGTTGGCACGTTGTCCAACGTTCAGTGTAGGAGAAACCAGCATTCACCCTGAGGCCCTTCCCATTCTTGAGTGCGACGAGACAATACACACGCATTGTGACCCTCAGCATGAGTCCTGTCCTCTAGTAAGTCCTCTCAGTGGCTGGACCATTAGATGTCATAATGGGCTTGACATGTCCCTAGGCCCCAATTTTTAACCAGATTTCTGATTGTCCAGTCGCCCCTCCCCAGGGTTCTACTCTGGAATCCCTCATTTGGTGGGACACCTGAGGTTAAAAAAGAAAACAACAACAACAACAACAACAAAAAAAAACGGACTTCTTCCAGCCCACAGAATGTCCCCAAACTCTTTGGACGGGGCCAAACACCAGAGAGTAAGACTCGTCCATTTCGCATGAAGACAACCAGAAATTCCACGACCATGAGTGACACGATATCCAGAGACAATAACTTGAGCAGGAGCCTCACACTCGCCCTTCTTTCAAATACCGAAGAGTTCTCCTCATGGTCTGTAGATCAGTCCTGCCATACCTATGACCCGAAACATAAGCCGAGTTTGTGTTTTCAGACACCTGTCCAAACAGCCCTGGACTACACAACCTACAGGCTCAGGCCCCTGGAGCCAAACCTGAGGACTGAACTTGCCCTCTCCAAGGGAATTGTGTGTACCCATTCCAATGGCCACAACCCTTCTAATAGGATAAACCTCCAAAGTCCCTGATCCATCTCAATAGTGGTGGCTTCCCAGGAAATACAGGGGCAATCTGAGCCCAACTGAGCACCTACCTGCACTCAGACCCATAGACAGATGTCCCCAGAGGTATGAAGGAAAGAACAGGCCCCTAGGCACTAATCAGATCCATTGCTTTGGTTTCCAGGCATCTCTCCTCAGAGGCCTGGATTTCAAAAGCAGCATCTAGCTGTTTCTTGACTCACCCATCAGAAAACATCTCATCTACCCATGTGAAACTTGCACGTTGGAGCTGTGTCAAACCTCTGTTTAGGAGAACCCTTTAGGGCCCCAGTGCCACTGCTTCATTCCAAGGTCTCCATAGACACAAAAGCACGTTAGGACCCATCCCCAGGGGTGTCCTTTTCATCTCAGCGTCCTCGGTTGCTCCCCACAGATCCAGGAGATCTAACCTGTCTTGTTGCTAGGAGACAATTGGAATGCGCGGTGGGCTACCCAGCCATCCATCCTTAGAACCCTTCTCAGAATCATTGGCCTGGAGCCAAACAACCGGTCTCAATTGTCCTGCAGAAGACACTCTGCAGTTTGGAGCTTCTCACAACTCCCATTGGGAAAATCCCCATCGCCTCGTGATGCCCCCCCATTCATGAAGGGGCCATCAGGGACAGAAACTCCAACCTGAGCGATCGTCTGATCCATCTATGGAATGAGTAGAGGTAGATGCTCACCTGGTGTCAGACCGCCCTTGTTTGTCCCCGGAGACCTACACTATTGGGATGGCCTCGGGGACTTTGGAGGGTTCTCCTAATTTGTACGATTTTGGACAATGGAATGGGCAGAATTCCCATGGATTGGGTAGGCACAGTCCTAATGTGTGGCTCCAGGGTGTGTGGCCCAGGACTTTGAGGACAGTAGTCTGAAAAAACAACCTCAGCTAAGGATTGGGGACGTAGGTATGGCAGGCCCAATCTACAAACCATGAGAAGAACTCTTCAGTTTATGAAGAAAGAACGATTCTGATGCACTTGCTCAGGCGTTTTTCTCTGGATTTTGTGTCAACGATGGCCATGGAATGTGGGGAGGCCTCATGGGCCATGGACTAATCTTCCTCTCTGTGGATTTGGCCCGGTCCCAATTGTTTTTCGTCAATCTGTGGAATGGGAGGTCTCCTTTCAGGTTTATTACCTCAGGTGTCGAACAAAAGAGGAATTCCAAAGCAGAGCCCTGGGGAAGAGTGAAGGGACAACCCAAACTATGGTTAAAAATTAGGGCCTGGGTCAACGCAGGCCCAATATGCTGTCTCTTCATCCAGCCACGGAGAGGCCTTACTTGAGGACTGGGCTCAGGCTGAGGGTCAGAATGTGTGTTTGTGACCAATGTGGCATGCGATCATGGGCGGGGCCTCATGGGCCACACTGGTTTCCACTACTCTGAACTTTGGACAACATGCCAATCACAAGGTCTCTTGCCATGGGGAAGGTGTTCTGATTTCTGCATCATTTTCAACCCTGGGCAGTGGTTGGAGATAATGTCTAGGTTCTGAAGCCTAAAAAACCGATGTTGGGTAGAGATGACGAACTAAGGCCATGGCGAGTCTGATATGCTCAGTGTGCGGTCAGGTGCCTGGGTGTTGGTCAGGAGGTTCTGGATCAGGTTGTGTCAGACAGTGCATCAGTGCCCAGTTTAGATGATATAATTTGGGTACAGTCGAGGGCTGTGTAGATCTATCCTCATTTGAGGAGCCTGGGCAGCTCATTAATCAAGATATATTTTCTAGAGTGCAGGCATAGTGCTGCATTGTGAGTCCGGAATTGCCAAACGTGAGGGCTTCAGGGCCAGGAGTGTGAGGACAGAAGTCTGAGAACACAACGTGGACTTGGGCTTTAGGCCGAGGGCACGGCAGGTACCCCTGCAGATCTGAACCAATATCTCAAGTATCTGAAGTCACGGCGAGGATCAGACTTTGGCTCAGGTTGGAGTTATTGTGCATGACTGCCCCTTCATGAAAGGAGCGGAATCGCAAGGCCATCGAGATTTTCCCACGTTGGGAGTTGTGCGCTACCCCCTTCAAGGATTTCTTCTGCGGGACAATTGAGACCTGTTGGGCAGCTCCAGGACATCCCATATGGAATGACTCCAGAGCACCGTTGGAAGATGGATGGCAGGGAAGTGCGCCTCACATTCAAATTTTCTTTTAGCAACATGACAGTTGAGATCGGATGGCTCTGCGGGAGCAACCAGGGTGGCTGAGTTGAAATGGACTTTCCTGAGGATGGGGCTTAATGTGTGTTTGTGTCCATGATGGCCTTGGAATGGGGCGGTTGATACGGGACTCTGAAGTATTCTCCTAAGCTTTGACATAGCTCCCATGCACAAGTTTTCTTGTGGAGACGAGATTTGTTTTGATGGGTGCCTCAGGAAACCCCTTATGTTGTTTTTGGAATCCCGGCTTTTGAGGAGACGTGCCTGTAAACCAAAGCAAAGGATCCGATTATGGCCTAGGGTCTTGTCAGGTTCAATCTTCTCTGGGGATATCCATCTATGGAATGTGTGGAGGTAGATACTCACGTGTCAGAACGCCCTTGTTTTTCCCCAGAGACCTACACTATTAGGATGGCCTCGGGGTCTTTGGAGATTTCTCCTAATTTGTACGATTTTGGACAATGGAATGGGACGAATTCCCATGGATTGGGTAGGCACAGTATTAATGTGTGGCTGCAGGGGCCCCAGCCTGGAGGGTGTGTGGCCCAGGACTTTGAGGACAGAAGTCTGAAAACACAAACTCAGCTCACGCTTGGGGACGTAGGCTTGGCAGGCCCAATCTACAAACCATGAGAAGAACACTTCAGGATATGAAGAAAGAGCGAGTCTGAGCCACTTGCTCAGGCTTTTGTCTCTGGATGTGTATCAACGATGGCCGTGGAATGTGGGGAGGCCTCATGGGGCATGGACGAATCTTCATCTCTGTGGATTTGGCCCGGTTTCAATTGTTTTCGGCAATCTGTGGGATGGGAGGTCTCCTTTCAGGTTCATTACCTCAGGTGTCCGAACAAAAGAGGAATTCCAAAGCATAGCCCTGGGGAAGATTAAAGGGACAACCCAAACTATGGTTAAAAATTGGGGCCTAGGGGCATGGCAGGCCCAATATGCTGCCTCTTAATCCATCCACTGAGAGGCCTTACTTGAGGACTGGGCTCAGGCTGGGGGTCACAGTGTGTGTTTGTGACCAATGTGGCCCGCGAGCATGGCGGGGCCTCATTAGCCACACTGGTTTCCACTACACTGAACTTTGGACAACATGCCAATAACAAGGTCTCTGCCATGGGGAAGGTGTTCTGATTTCTGCATCATTTTCAACACTGGGCAGTGGTTGGAGATAAGGTCTAGGTTCTGAAGCCTGAAAAACCGCAGTTGGGAAGAGATGACGACCTAATGCCATGGTTGGTCTGATATGTTCAGTGTGCGGTCAGCTGCCTGGGTCTTGGTCAGGAGGTTCTGGCACAGTTTTTGTCAAACAAAGCATTAGTGCCCATGTTAGACTATATGATTTGGATACATCGAGTGCCGTGTAGGTTTATCCTCATTTGAGGTGCCTGGGCAGCTCATTAGGGAAGATATTTTTTCTAAAGGGCAGGCAGAGTGCTGCATTGTGGGTCCGGAATTGCCAAACTTGAGGGCTTCTGGGCCAGGAGTGTGAGGACAGAAGTCTGAGAACACAAGCTAGACTTGGGTTTCAGGCAGAGGGCACGGCACGTACCCCCTGCAGATTTGAACCAATATCTCAAGCATCTGAAGTCACGGCGAGGATCAGACGTTTGCTCAGGTTGGAGTTTCTGTGCATGTCTGCCCCTTCATGAACGGAGCAGAATTTCAAGGCCATGGAGGTTTTCCCACGTTGGTAGTTGTGGGCTGCCCCCTTCCAGGATTTTTCTACGGGAAAATTGAGACCAGTTGGGCAGCTCCATAACATCCCATATGGAATGACTCCAGAGCACCGTTGGAGGATGGATGCCAGGGAAGCCCGCCTCGCATTCCATTTTGGAATCCAGGCTTTTGAGGAGACATGCCTGTAATCCAAAGCAATGGATCCGTTTATGGCCTAGGGTCTTGTCTGGTTCAATCTTCTCTGGGGATATCCATCTATAAAATGAGTGGAAGTAGATCCTCACCTGGTGTCAGACCGCCCTTGTTTGTCCCCGGGGCCCTCACTTTTGGGATGGCCTTGGGGTCTTTGGCGATTTCTCCCAATTTGTACGATTTTGGACCATGGAATGGGCAGAATTCCCAAGGATTGGGTAGGCACAATACTAATGTGTGGCTCCAGGGGCCACGCCTGGAGGGTGTGTGGCCCAGGACTTTGAGGACAGAAGTCTGAAAACACAAACTCAGCTTAGGTTTGGGGACGTAGGTATGGCAGGCTCATTTTACAAATCATGAGAAGAACACTTCAGGATATGAAGAAAGAGTGATTCTGAACCACTTGCTCAGGCTTTTGTCTCTGGATTTTGTATCACCGAAGGCCGTGGAATGTGGGGAGGCCTCATGGGGCATGGACGAATCTTCCTCTCTGTGGATTTGGTCCGTTCCCAATTGTTTTTCGTCAATCTGTAGGATGGGAGGTCTCCTTTCAGGTTTATTACCTCAGGTGTCCGAACAAATAGGAATTCCACAGCAGAGCCCTGGGGAAGAGTGAAGGGACAACCCAAACTATGGTTAAAAATTGGGGCCTAGGGGCATGGCAGGCCCAATATGCTGTCTCTTCATCCAGCCACTGAGAGGCCTTCCTTGAGGACTGGTCTATTGCTCAGGCTCACAATGCGTGTTTGTGACCAATGTGGCCCATGAGCTTGGGCGGAGTCTCATGGGCCACACTGGTTTCAACTACACTGGACTTTGGAGAACATGCCAATCACAAGGTCTCTTGACATGTGGAAGGTGTTCTGAATTCTGCATCATTTTCAACCCTGGGCAGTGGTTGGAGATAAGGTCTCGGTTCTGAAGCCTGAAAAACCGCAGTTGGGAAGAGATGACGACCTAAGGCCATAACGGTTCTGATACGCTCAGTGTGCGGTCAGCTCCCTGAGTGTTGGTCAGGAGGTTCTGGCTCATGTTGTGTCAGACAGTGCATTAGTGCCAAGGTTAGACTACATGATTGGGTACAGTCGAGTGCCATGTAGGTTTATCCTCATTTGAGGTGCCTGGGCAGCTCATTAGGGAAGATATTTTTTCTAGAGGGCAGGCAGAGTGCTGCATTGTGGGTCCGGAATTGCCAAACTTTTGGGCTTCTGGGCAAGGAGTGTGAGGACAGAAGTCTGAGAACACAAGCTAGACATGGGCTTCAGACCGAGGGTACAGCAGGTAACCCATACAGATCTGAACCAATATCTCAAGCATCTGAAGTCACGGCGATGATCAGACGTTGTCTTAGGTTGGAGTTTCTGTGCATGACTTCCGCTTCATGAACGGAGCAGAATGTCAAGGCCATGGAGGTTTTCCCACGTTGGGAGTTGTGGAATGCCCCTTTCAAGGATTCCTTCTGTGGGACAATTAAGACCTGGTGGGCAGCTCCAGGACATCACATATGGAATGACTCCAGAGCCCTGTTGGTGGAAAAATGCCAGGGAAGCACGCCTCGCATTCCAATTGTCTCCTAGCAACAAGACAGTTGAGATCAGATGGCTCTGCGGGAGCAACCGGGGTGGCTGAGTTGAAATGGACTTTCCTGAGGATGGGGCCTAACTTGTGTTTGTGTCCATGAGGGCCTTGGAATGGGGCGGTGGCACCGGGACCCTGAAGTATTCTTCTAAGCTTTTGACATAGCCCCCATGCACAAGATTCCTTGTGGAGACGAGATTTGTTCTGATGGGTGCCTCAGGAAGCCCCTTATGTTGGTATTGGAATCCAGGCTTTTGAGGAGACATGCCTGTAAACCAAAGCAATGGATTCTATTATGGCCTAGGGTCCGGTCTGTTTCTATCTTCTCTTCTGGGGATATCCATCTATGGAATGAGTGGAGGTAGATGCTCACCTGGTGTCAGACCACCCTTGTTTGTCCCCGGAGACCTACACTATTGGGATGGCCTCGGGACTTTGGAGAGTTCTCCTAATTTGTACGATTTTGGACAATGGAATGGGCAGAATTCCCATGGATTGGTTAGGCACAGTCCTAATGTGTGGCTCCAAGGTGTGTGGCCCAGGACTTTGAGGACAGTAGTCTGAAAACACAAACTCAGCTTAGGTTTGGGGACGTGGTATGGCAGTCCCAATCTACAAACCATGAGAAGAACTCTTCAGTTTATGAAGAAAGAACGATTCTGAGGCACTTGCTCAGGCGTTTTTCTCTGGATTTTGTATCAACGATGGCCGTGGAATGTGGGGAGGCCTCATGGGCCATGGACGAATCTTCCTCTCTGTGGATTTGGCCCGGTCCCAATTGTTTTTCGTCAATCTGTGGGATGGGAGGTCTCCTTTCAGGTTTATTACCTCAGGTGTCCGAACAAAAGAGTAATTCCAAAGCAGAGCCCTGGGGAAGAGCGAAGGGACAACCCAAACTATGTTTAAAAATTGGGGCCTAGGGACAACGCAGGTCGAATATGCTGTCTCTTAATCCAGCCACGGAGAGGTCTTACTTGAGGACTGGGCTCAGGCTGAGGGTCACAATGTGTGTTTGGGACCAATGTGGCCCACGAGCATGGGCGGGGCCTCATGGGCCACACTGGTTTCAACTACACTGGACTTTGGACAACATGCCAATCATAAGGTCTCTTGCCATGGGGAAGATGTTCTGATTTCTCCATCATTTTCAACCCTCGGCAGTGGTTGGAGATAAGGTCTAGAATCTGAAGCCTGAAAAACCGCAGTTGGGAAGAGATGACGACCTAAGTCCATGGCGGGTCTGATGCACTCAGTGTGCGGTCAGCTGCCTGGGTGTTGGTCAGGAGGTTCTGGCTCAGGTTGTGTCAGACAGTGCATTAGTGCCCAGGGTAGACTATATAATTTGGGTACAGTCAAGTGCCGTGTAGATTTATCCTCATTTGAGGTCTAGGCAGCTCATTAGGCAAGATATTTTTTCTAGAGGGCAGGCAGAGTGCTGCATTGTGGGTCAGGATTTGCCAAACTTGAGGGCTTCTGGGCCAGGAGTGTGAGGACAGAAGTCTGAGAACACAAGCTAGACATGGGCTTCAGGCCGAGGGCACGGCAGGTACCCCCTGCATATCTGAACCAATATCGCAAGTCTCTGAAGTCACGGTGACGATCCGACGTTGGCTCAGGTTGGAGTTTCTGTGCATGACTGCCCCTTCATGAAAGGAGTGGAATCTCAAGGCCATGAAGGTTTACACACGTTGGGAGTTTTGGGACGGCCCCTTCAAGGATTCCTTCTATGGGACAATGGAGACCTGTTGGGCAGCTCCAGGACATCCCATATGGAATGACTCCAGAGCACCATTCGAGGATGGATTCCAGGGAAGCCGGGCTCGCATTCCAATTGTCTCCTAACAACAACACAGTTGAGATCAGATGGCTCTGCGGGAGCAACCGGGGTGGCTGTTTTGAAATGGACTTTCCTGAGTATTGGGTCTAACTTGTGTTTGTGTCCATGAGAGCCTTGGAATGGGGCGGTGGCACCGAGACCTTGTAGTATTCTCCTAAGCTTTTGACAGAGCTCCCAAGCACAAGTTTCCTTGTGCAGACGAGATTTATTCTGATGGGTGCCACAGGAAACCCCTTATGTTGGTATTGGAATCCAGGCTTTTGAGGAGACATGCCTGTAAACCAAAGCAATGGATCTGATTATGGCCTAGGGTCCAGTCTTGTTCAATCTTCTCTTCTGGGGATATCCATCTATGGAATGAGTGGAGGTAGATGCTCACCTGGTGTCAGACCGCCCTTGTTTGTTTCCGGAGACCTACACTATTGGGATGGCCTCGGGGACTTTGGAGAGTTCTCCTAATTTGTACGATTTTGGACAATGGAATGGGCAGAATTCAGATGGATTGGGTAGGCACAGTCCTAATGTGTGGCTCCAGGGGCCCCACCCTGCGGGGTGTGTGGCCCAGGACTTTGAGGACAGAAGTCTGAAAACACAAACTCAGCTTAGTTTGGGGACGTACGTATGGCAGGCCCAATCTACAAACCATGAGAAGAACTCTTCAGGATTTGAAGAAAGAGCGATTCTGAGGCACTTGCTCAGGCGTGTTTCTCTGGATTTTGTATCAACGATGGCCGTGGAATGTGGGGAGGCCTCATGGGCCATGGACGAATCTTCCTCTCTGTGGATTTGGCCCGGTCCCAATTGTTTTTCGTCAATCTGTGGGATGGGAGGTCTCCTTTCAGGTTTATTACCTCAGGTGTCCGAACAAAAGAGGAATTCCAAAGCAGAGCCCTGGGGAAGAGTGAAGGGACAACCCAAACTATGGTTAAAAATTAGGGCCTGGGTCAACGCAGGCTCAATATGCTGTCTCTTCATCCAGCCACGGAGAGGCCTTACTTGAGGACTGGGCTCAGGCTGAGGGTCACAATGTGTGTTTGTGACCAATGTGGCCCACGAGCATGGGCGGGGCCTCATGGGCCACACTGGTTTCAACTACACTGGACTTTGGACAACATGCCAATCATAAGGTCTCTTGCCATGGGGAAGATGTTCTGATTTCTCCATCATTTTCAACCCTGGGCAGTGGTTGGAGATAAGGTCTAGGATCTGAAGCCTGAAAAACCGCAGTTGGGAAGAGATGACGACCTAAGTCCATGGCGGGTCTGATGCACTCAGTGTGCGGTCAGCTGCCTGGGTGTTGGTCAGGAGGTTCTGGCTCAGGTTGTGTCAGACAGTGCATTAGTGCCCAGGTTAGACTATATAATTTGGGTACAGTCGAGTGCCGTGTAGATTTATCCTCATTTGAGGTCCTGGGCAGTTCATTAGGGAAGATATTTTTTCTAGAGGGCAGGCAGAGTGCTGCATTGTGGGTCCGGAATTGCCAAACTTGAGGGCTTCTGGGCCAGGAGTGTGAGGACAGAAGTCTGAGAACACAAGCTAGACTTGGGCTTCAGGCCGAGGGCACGGCAATTACCCCCTGCATATCTGAACCAATATCTCAAGTATCTGAAGTCACGGCGAAGATCAGATGTTGGCTCAGGTTGGAGTTTTTGTGCATGACTGCCCCTTCATGAACGGAGTGGAATTCCAAGGCCATGGAGGTTTTCCCACATTGTGAGTTATGGGACGCCCCCTTCAAGGATTCCTTCGGCGGGAAAATTAAGACCTGTTAGGCAGCTCCTGGACATCCCATATGGAATGACTCCAGAGCACCGTTGGAGGATGGAATCCAGGGAAGCCCGCCTCGCATTCCAATTGTCTCCTAGCAACAAGACAGTTGAGATCGGATGTCTCTGCGGGAGCAACCGGGCTGGCTGAGTTGAAATGGACTTTCCTGAGGATGGGGCCTAATGTGTGTCTGTGTCCATGAGGGCTTTGGAATGGGGCGGTGGCACCGGGACCCTGAAGTATTCTCCTAAGCTTTTGACATAGCTCCCATGCACAAGTTTCCTTGTGGAGACGAGATTTATTCTGATGGGTGCCTCAGGAAACCCCTCATGCTGGTATTGGAATCCAGGCTTTTGAGGAGACATGCCTGTAAACCAAAGCAATGGATCCGATTATGGCCTAGGGTCTGGTCTGGTTCAATCTTCTCTTCTGGGGATATCCATCTATGGAATGAGTAGAGGTAGATGCTCACCTGTTGTCAGACCGCCCTTGTTTGTCCCCGGAGACCTACACTATTGGGATGGCCTCGGGGACTTTGGAGGGTTCTCCTAATTTGTACGATTTTGGACAATGGAATGGGTAGAATTCCCATGGATTGGGTAGGCACAGTCTTAATGTGTGGCTCCAGGGTGTGTGGCCCAGGACTTTGAGGACAGTAGTCTGAAAAAACAACCTCAGCTAAGGATTGGAGACGTAGGTATGGCAGGCCCAATCTACAAACCATGAGAAGAACTCTTCAGTTTATGAAGAAAGAACGATTCTGATGCACTTGCTCAGGCGTTTTTCTCTGGATTTTGTATCAACGATGGCCGTGGAATGTGGGGAGGCCTCATGGGCCATGGACTAATCTTCCTCTCTGTGGATTTGGCCCGGTCCCAATTGTTTTTCGTCAATCTGTGGAATGGGAGGTCTCCTTTCAGGTTTATTACCTCAGGTGTCGAACAAAAGAGGAATTCCAAAGCAGAGCCCTGGGGAAGAGTGAAGGGACAACCCAAACTATGGTTAAAAATTAGGGCCTGGGTCAACGCAGGCCCAATATGCTGTCTCTTCATCCAGCCACGGAGAGGCCTTACTTGAGGACTGGGCTCAGGCTGAGGGTCACAATGTGTGTTTGTGATCAATGTGACGCGCGAGAATGGGCTGGGCCTCATGGGCAACACTGGTTTCAACTACACTGGACTTTGGACAACATGCCAATCATAAGGTCTCTTGCCATGTGGAAGATGTTCTGATTTCTGCATCATTTTCAACCCTGGGCAGTGGTTGGAGATAAGGTCTAGGATCTAAAGCCTGAAAAACAGCAGTTGGGAAGAGATGACGACCTAAGTCCATGGCGGTTTTGATGCACTCAGTGTGCGGTCAGCTGCCTGGGTCTTGGTCAGGAGGTTCTGGCTCAGGTTGTGTTAGACAGTGCATTAGTGCCCAGGTTAGACTATATAATTTGGGTACAGTCGAGTGCCGTGTAGATTTATCCTCATTTGAGGTCCTGGGCAGTTCATTAGGGAAGATATTTTTTCTAGAGGGCAGGCAGAGTGCTGCATTGTGGGTCAGGATTTGCCAAACTTGAGGGCTTCTGGGTCAGAGGTGTGAGGACAGAATTCTGAGAACACAAACTAGACTTGGGCTTCAGGCCGAGGGCACGGCAATTACCTTCTGCATATCTGAACCAATATCTCAAGTATCTGAAGTCACGGCGAAGATCAGATGTTGGCTCAGGTTGGAGTTTCTGTGAATGACTGCCCCTTCATGAACGGAGTGGAATTCCAAGGCCATGGAGGTTTTCCCACATTGTGAGTTATGGGACGCCCCCTTCAAGGATTCCTTCGGCGGGAAAATTAAGACCTGTTAGGCAGCTCCTGGACATCCCATATGGAATGACTCCAGAGCACCGTTGGAGGATGGAAGCCAGGGAAGCCCGCCTCGCATTCCAATTGTCTCCTAGCAACAAGACAGTTGAGATCGGATGTCTCTGCGGGAGCAACCGGGCTGGCTGAGTTGAAATGGACTTTCCTGAGGATGGGGCCTAATGTGTGTTTGTGTCCATGAGGGCCTTTGAATGGGGCGGTGGCACCGAGACCCTGAAGTATTCACCTAAGCTTTTGACATAGCTCCCATGCACAAGTTTCCTTGTGGAGACGAGATTTATTCTGATGGGTGCCTCAGGAAACCCCTCATGCTGGTATTAGAATCCAGGCTTTTGAGGAGACATGCCTGTAAACCAAAGCAATGGATCCGATTATGGCCTAGTGTCTGGTCTGGTTCAATCTTCTCTTCTGGGGATATCCATCTATGGAATGAGTGGAGGTAGATGCTCACCTGGTGTCAGACCGCCCTTGTTTGTCCCCGGAGACCTACACTATTGGGATGGCCTCGGGGACTTTGGAGAGTTCTCCTAATTTGTACGATTTTGGACAATGGAATGGGCAGAATTCCCATGGATTGGGTAGGCACAGTCCTAATGTGTGGCTCCAGGGTGTGTGGCCCAGGACTTTGAGGACAGAAGTCTGAAAACCCAAACTCAGCTTAGTTTGGGTTCGTAGGTATGGCAGGCCCAATCTACAAACCATGAGAAGAACTCTTCAGAATATGAAGAAAGAGCGATTCTGAGGCACTTGCTCAGGCGTTTTTCTCTGGATTTTGTATCAACGATGGCCGTGGAATGTGGAGAGGCCTCATGGGCCATGGACGAATCTTCCTCTCTGTGGATTTGGCCCGGTCCCAATTGTTTTTCGTCAATCTGTGGGATGGGAGGTCTCCTTTCAGGTTTATTACCTCAGGTGTCCGAACAAAAGTGGAATTCCAAAGCAGAGCCCTGGGGAAGAGTGAAGAAACAACCCAAACTATGGTTAAAAATTAGGGCCTGGGTCAACGCAGGCCCAATATGCTGTCTCTTCATCCAGCCACGGAGAGGCCTTACTTGAGGACTGGGCTCTGGCTGAGGGTCACAATGTGTGTTTGTGACCAATGTGGCCCACGAGCATGGGCGGGGCCTCATGGGCCACACTGGTTTCAACTACACTGGACTTTGGACAACATGCCAATCATAAGGTCTCTTGCCATGGGGAAGATGTTCTGATTTCTCCATCATTTTCAACCCTGGGCAGTGGTTGGAGATAAGGTCTAGGATCTAAAGCCTGAAAAACCGCAGTTGGGAAGAGATGACGACCTAAGTCCATGGCGGGTCTGATGCACTCAGTGTGCGGTCAGCTGCCTGGGTCTTGGTCAGGAGGTTCTGGCTCAGGTTGTGTCAGACAGTGCATTAGTGCCCAGGGTAGACTATATAATTTGGGTACAGTCAAGTGCCGTGTAGATTTATCCTCATTTGAGGTGTCTGGGCAGCTCATTAGGAAAGATATTTTTTCTAGAGGGCAGGGAGAGTGCTGCATTGTGGGTCAGGATTTGCAAAACTTGAGGGCTTCTGGGCCAGGAGTGTGAGGGCAGAAGTCTGAGAACACAAGCTAGTCATGGGCTTCAGGCCGAGGGCACGGCAGGTACCCTCTGCATATCTGAACCAATATCGCAAGTCTCTGAAGTCACCCCGACGATCCGACGTTGGCTCAGGGTGGAGATTCTATGCATGACTGCCCCTTCATGAAAGGAGTGGAATCTCAAGGCCATGGAGGTTTTCACACGTTGGGAGTTTTGGGACGGCCCCTTCAAGGATTCCTTTTACGGGACAATGGAGACCTGTTGGGCAGCTCTAGGACATCCCATATGGAATGACTCCAGAGCACCATTCGAAGATGGATTCCAGGGAAGCTGGGATCGCATTCCAATTGTCTCCTAGCAACAATACAGTTTAGATCAGTTGGCTCTGCGGGAGCAACCGGGGTGGCTGAGTTTAAATGGACTTTCCTGAGGATGGGGTCTATCTTGTGTTTGTGTCCATGAGGGTTTGGAATGGGGCGGTGGCACCGAGACCCTGTAGTATTCTCCTAAGCTTTTGACAGAGCTCTCAAGCACAAGTTTCCTTGTGCAGACGAGATTTATTCTGATGAGTGCCACAGGAAACCACTTATGCTGGTATTGGAATCCAGGCTTTTGAGGAGACATGCCTGTAAACCAAAGCAATGGATCTGATTATGGCCTAGGGTCCAGTCTGGTTCAATCTTCTCCTCTGGGGATATCCATCTATGAAATGAGTGGAGGTAGATGCTCATCTGGTGTCAGACCGCCCTTGTTTGTCCCCGGAGATCTACACTATTGGGATGGCCTCGGGGACTTTGGAGATTTCTCCTAATTTGTACGATTTTGGACAATGGAATGGGCAGAATTCCCATGGATTGGGTAGGCACAGTCCTAATGTGTGGCTCCAGGGGCCCCAGCCTGCCGGGTGTGTGGCCCAGGACTTTGAGGACAGAAGTCTGAAAACACAAACTCAGCTTAGTTTGGGGACGTAGGTATGGCAGGCCCAATCTACAAACCATGAGAAGAACTCTTCAGGATATGAAGAAAGAGCGATTCTGAGGCACTTGCTCAGGCGTTTTTCTCTGGTTTTGTATCAACGATGGCCGTGGAATGTGGGGAGGCCTCAAGGGCCATGGACGAATCTTCCTCTCTGTGGATTTGGCCCGGTCCCAATTGTTTTCCGTCAATCTGTGGGATGGGAGGTCTCCTTTCGGGTTTATTACCTCAGGTGTCCGAACAAAAGAGGAATTCCAAAGCAGAGCCCTGGGGAAGAGTGAAGGGACAACCCAAACTATGGTTAAAAATTAGGGCCTGGGTCAACGCAGGCCCAATATGCTGTCTCTTCATCCAGCCACGGAGAGGCCTTACTTGAGGACTGGGCTCAGGCTGAGGGTCACAATGTGTGTTTGTGATCAATGTGACGTGCGAGAATGGGCTGGGCCTCATGGGCAACACTGGTTTCAACTACACTGGACTTTGGACAACATGCCAATCATAAGGTCTCTTGCCATGTGGAAGATGTTCTGATTTCTGCATCATTTTCAACCCTGGGCAGTGGTTGGAGATAAGGTCTAGGATCTAAAGCCTGAAAAACAGCAGTTGGGAAGAGATGACGACCTAAGTCCATGGCGGTTTTGATGCACTCAGTGTGCGGTCAGCTGCCTGGGTCTTGGTCAGGAGGTTCTGGCTCAGGTTGTGTCAGACAGTGCATTAGTGCCCAGGTTAGACTATATAATTTGGGTACAGTCGAGTGCCGTGTAGATTTATCCTCATTTGAGGTCCTGGGCAGTTCATTAGGGAAGATATTTTTTCTAGAGGGCAGGCAGAGTGCTGCATTGTGGGTCAGGATTTGCCAAACTTGAGGGCTTCTGGGTCAGAGGTGTGAGGACAGAATTCTGAGAACACAAACTAGACTTGGGCTTCAGGCCGAGGGCACGGCAATTACCTTCTGCATATCTGAACCAATATCTCAAGTATCTGAAGTCACGGCGAAGATCAGATGTTGGCTCAGGTTGGAGTTTCTGTGAATGACTGCCCCTTCATGAACGGAGTGGAATTCCAAGGCCATGGAGGTTTTCCCACATTGTGAGTTATGGGACGCCCCCTTCAAGGATTCCTTCGGCGGGAAAATTAAGACCTGTTAGGCAGCTCCTGGACATCCCATATGGAATGACTCCAGAGCACCGTTGGAGGATGGAAGCCAGGGAAGCCCGCCTCGCATTCCAATTGTCTCCTAGCAACAAGACAGTTGAGATCGGATGTCTCTGCGGGAGCAACCGGGCTGGCTGAGTTGAAATGGACTTTCCTGAGGATGGGGCCTAATGTGTGTTTGTGTCCATGAGGGCCTTTGAATGGGGCGGTGGCACCGAGACCCTGAAGTATTCACCTAAGCTTTTGACATAGCTCCCATGCACAAGTTTCCTTGTGGAGATGAGATTTATTCTGATGGGTGCCTCAGGAAACCCCTCATGCTGGTATTAGAATCCAGGCTTTTGAGGAGACATGCCTGTAAACCAAAGCAATGGATCCGATTATGTCCTAGTGTCTGGTCTGGTTCAATCTTCTCTTCTGGGGATATCCATCTATGGAATGAGTAGAGGTAGATGCTCACCTGGTGTCAGACCGCCCTTGTTTGTCCCCGGAGACCTACACTATTGGGATGGCCTCGGGGACTTTGGAGGGTTCTCCTAATTTGTACGATTTTGGACAATGGAATGGGCAGAATTCCCATGGATTGGGTAGGCACAGTCCTAATGTGTGGCTCCAGGGTGTGTGGCCCAGGACTTTGAGGACAGTAGTCTGAAAAAACAACCTCAGCTAAGGATTGCGGACGTAGGTATGGCAGGCCCAATCTACAAACCATGAGAAGAACTCTTCAGTTTATGAAGAAAGAACGATTCTGATGCACTTGCTCAGGCGTTTTTCTCTGGATTTTGTGTCAACGATGGCCATGGAATGTGGGGAGGCCTCATGGGCCATGGACTAATCTTCCTCTCTGTGGATTTGGCCCGGTCCCAATTGTTTTTCGTCAATCTGTGGAATGGGAGGTCTCCTTTCAGGTTTATTACCTCAGGTGTCGAACAAAAGAGGAATTCCAAAGAGAGCCCTGGGGAAGAGTGAAGGGACAACCCAAACTATGGTTAAAAATTAGGGCCTGGGTCAACGCAGGCCCAATATGCTGTCTCTTCATCCAGCCACAGAGAGGCCTTACTTGAGGACTGGGCTCATGCTGAGGGTCACAATGTGTGTTTGTGATCAATGTGACGCGCGAGAATGGGCTGGGCCTCATGGGCAACACTGGTTTCAACTACACTGGACTTTGGACAACATGCCAATCATAAGGTCTCTTGCCATGTGGAAGATGTTCTGATTTCTCCATCATTTTCAACCCTGGGCAGTGGTTGGAGATAAGGTCTAGGATCTAAAGCCTGAAAAACCGCAGTTGGGAAGAGATGACGACCTAAGTCCATGGCGGTTTTGATGCACTCAGTGTGCGGTCAGCTGCCTGGGTCTTGGTCAGGAGGTTCTGGCTCAGGTTGTGTCAGACAGTGCATTAGTTCCCAGGTTCGACTATATAATTTGGGTACAGTCAAGTGCCGTGTAGATTTATCCTCATTTGAGGTGTCTGGGCAGCTCATTAGGAAAGATATTTTTTCTAGAGGGCAGGCAGAGTGCTGCATTGTGGGTCCGGAATTGCCAAACTTGAGGGCTTCTGGGCCAGGAGTGTGAGGACAGAAGTCTGAGAACACAAGCTAGACATGGGCTTCAGGCCGAGGGCACGGCAGGTACCCCCTGCATATCTGAACCAATATCGCAAGTCTCTGAAGTCACGGCGACGATCCGACGTTGGCTCAGGGTGGAGATTCTGTGCATGACTGCCCCTTCATGAACGGAGTGGAATCTCAAGGCCATGGAGGTTTTCCCACTTTGGGAGTTTTCGGACGGCCCCTTCAAGGATTCCTTCTGCGGGACATTGGAGACCTGTTGGGCAGCTCCAGGTCATCCCATATGGAATGACTCCAGAGCACCATTCGAGAATGGATACCAGGGAAGCCGGGCTCGCATTCCAATTGTCTCCTAGCAACAATACAGTTGAGATCAGATGGCTCTGCGGGAGCAACCGGGGTGGCTGATTTGAAATGGACTTTCCTGAGAATGGGGTCTAACTTGTGTTTGTGTCCATGAGAGCCTTGGAATGGGGCGGTGGCACCGAGACCCTGTAGTATTCTCCTAAGCTTTTGACATAGCTCCCAAGCACAAGTTTCCTTGTGCAGACGAGATTTATTCTGATGGGTGCCACAGGAAACCACTTATGCTGGTATTGGAATCTAGGCTTTTGAGGAGACATGCCTGTAAACCAAAGCAATGGATCTGATTATTGCCTAGGGACCAGTCTTGTTCAATCTTCTCTTCTGGGGATATCCATCTATGGAATGAGTGGAGGTAGATGCTCACCTGGTGTCAGACCGCCCTTGTTTGTCCCCGGAGACCTACACTATTGGGATGGCCTTGGGGACTTTGGAGAGTTCTCCTAATTTGTACGATTTTGGACAATGGAATGGGCAGAATTCCCATGGATTGGGTAGGCACAGTCCTAATGTGTGGCTCCAGGGGCCCCACCCTGCAGGGTGTGTGGCCCAGGACTTTGAGGACAGAAGTGAAAACACAAACTCAGCTTAGTTTGGGGATGTAGGTATGAAAGGCCCAATCTACAAACCATGAGAAGAACTCTTCATGATATGAAGGAAGAGCGATTCTGAGGCACTTGCTCAGGCGTTTTTCTCTGGATTTTGTATCAACGATGGCCGTGGAATGTGGGGAGGCCTCATGGGCCATGGACGAATCTTCCTCTCTGTGGATTTGGCCCGGTCCCAATTGTTTTTCGTCAATCTGTGGGATGGGAGGTCTCCTTTCAGGTTTATTACCTCAGGTGTCCGAACAAAAGAGGAATTCCAAAGCAGAGCCCTGTGGAAGAGTGAAGGGACAACCCAAACTATGGTTAAAAATTAGGGCCTGGGTCAACGCAGGCCCAATATGCTGTCTCTTCATCCAGCCACGGAGAGGCCTTACTTGAGGACTGGGATCAGGCTAAGGGTCACAATGTGTTTTTGTGACCAATGTGAAGCACGAGAATGGGCGGGACCTCATGGGCAACACTGGTTTCAACTACACTGTACTTTTGACAACATGCCATTCACAAGGTCACTGCCAGGAGAAGGTGTTCTGATTTCTGCATCATTTTCAACCCTGGGCAGTGGTTGGAGATAAGGTCTAGGTTCTGAAGCCTGAAAAACCGCAGTTGGGAAGAGATGACATCCTAAGGCCATGGTGGGTCTGATGCGCTCAGTGTGCGGTCAGGTGCCTGGGTGTTGGTCAGGAGTTTCTGGCTCAGGTTGTGTCAGGCAGTGCATTACTGCCCAGGTTAGACTATATAATTTGGGTACAGTCGAGTGCTGTGTAGATTTATCCTCATTTGAGTTCCTGGGCAGTTCATTAGGGAAGATATTTTTTCTAGAGGGCAGGCAGAGTGCTGCATTGTGGGTACGGAATTGCCAAACTTGAGGGCTTCTGGGCCAGGAGTGTGAGGACAGAATTCTGAGAACACAAACTAGACTTGGGCTTCAGGCCGAGGGCACGGCAATTACCCCCTGCATATCTGAACCAATATCTCAAGTATCTGAAGTCACGGCGAAGATCAGATGTTGGCTCAGGTTGGAGTTTCTGTGCATGACTGCCCCTTCATGAACGGAGTGGAATTCCAAGGCCATGGAGGTTTTCCCACATTGTGAGTTATGGGACGCCCCCTTCAAGGATTCCTTCGGCGGGAAAATTAAGACCTGTTAGGCAGCTCCTGGACATCCCATATGGAATGACTCCAGAGCACCGTTGGAGGATGGATGCCAGGGAAGCCCGCCTCGCATTTCAATTGTCTCCTTGGAAAAAAACAGTTGAGATCGGATGGCTCTGCGGGAGCAACCGGGGTGGCTGAGTTGAAATGGACATTCCTGAGGATGGAGCCTAATGTGTGTTTGTGTCCATGAGGGCCTTGGAATGGGGCAGTGGCACCGGGACCCTGAAGTATTCACCTAAGCTTTTGACATAGCTCCCATGCACAAGTTTCCTTGTGGAGACGAGATTTGTTCTGATGGGTGCCTCAGGAAACCCCTTATGCTGGTATTGGAATCCAGGCTTTTGAGGAGACATGCCTGTACACCAAAGCAATGGATCCGATTATGGCCTAGGGTCCTGTCTGGTTCAATCTTCTTATCTGGGGACATCCGTCTATGGTATGAGTGGAGGAAGATGCTCAGCTGGTGTCAGTCCGCACTTGTTTTTCCCCGGAGACCGACACTATTGGGATGGCCTCGGGGACTTTGGAGGGTTCTCCTAATTTGTACGATTTTGGACAATGGAATGGGCAGAATTCCCATGGATTGGGTATGCACAGTCCTAATGTGTGGCTCCAGGGACCCCAGCCTGGAAGGTGTGTAGCCCAGGACTTTGAGGACATAAGTCTGAAAACACAAAATCAGCTTAGGTTTGGGGACGTAGGTATGGCAGGCCCGATCTACAAACCATGAGAAGAACTCTTCAGGATATGAAGAAAGAGTGAGTCTGAGGCGATTGCTCAGGCTTTTGTCTCTGGATTTTGTATCAACAATGGCCGTGGATTGTGGGGAGACCTCATGGGCCATGGATGAATTTTCCTCTCTGTGGATTTGGCCCGGTCCCAATTATTTTTCGTCAATCTGTGGAATAGGAGGTCTCCTTTCAGGTTTGTTACCTCAGGTGTCCCAACCAAAGAGAAATTCCAAAGCACAGCCTTGGGGAAGAGTGAAGGGACAACCAAAACTATGGTTAAAAATTGGGGCCTAGGGGCATGGCAGGACCAATATGCTGTCTATTCATCCAGCCACTGAGAGGCCTTAATGAGGACTGGGCCCAGGCTGAGGGTCACAATGTGTGTTTGTGACCAATGTGGCCCGCGAGCATGGGCGGGGCCTCATGGGCCACTCTGGTTTCAACTACACTGAACTTTGGTCAACATACCAATCACAAGGTCTCTTGCTATGGGTAAGGAGTTCTGTTTTCTGCATCATTTTCAACCCTGGGCAGTTTTTGGAGACAACGTCTAGGTTCTGAAGCCTGAAAACCGCAGTGGGGAAGAGATGACGACCTAAGGCCACGGCGGGTCTGACGTGCTCACTGTGCGGTCAGCTGCCTGCGTGTTGGTCAGGAGGTTCTGGCTCAGGTTGTGTCAGAGAGTGCATTAGAGCCCAGGTTAGACTATATAATTTGGGTACAGTCGAGGGCCGTGTAGGTTTATCCTCATTTTAGGTACCTGGGCAACTCATTAGGCAAGTAATTTTTCTAGAGGGCAGGCAGAGTGCTGCATTGTGGGTCCGGAATTGCCAAACTTGATGTATTCTGGGGCAGGAGCGTGAGGACAGAAGTCTGAGAACACAAGCTAGACTTGGGCTTCAGGCCGAGCGAAAGGCAGGTACCCCCTGCAGATCTGAACCAATATCTCATGCATCTTACGTCACGGCGAGGATCAGACGTTGGCTCAGGTTGGAGTTTCTGTGCATGACTGTCCCTTCATGAACGGAGCGGAAACTCAAGGCCATGGAGGTTTTCCCACGTTGGGAGTTGTGGGATGCCCCCTTCAAGGATTCCTTCTGCGGGACAATTGAGACCTGTTGGGCAGCTCCAGGACATCCCATATAAAATGAATCCAGAGCACCATTGGAGGATGGATGCCAGGGAAGCCCGCCTCGCATTCCAATTGTCTCCTAGCACACAAAACAGTTGAGATCGGATGGCTCTGCGGGAGCAACCGGGGTGGCTGAGTTGAAATGGACATTCCTGAGGATGGGGCCTAATGTGTGTTTGTGTCCATGAGGGCCTTGGAATGGGGCGGTGGCACCGGGACCCTGAATATTCTCCTAAGCTTTTGACATAGCTCCCATGCACAAGTTTCCTTGTGGAGACCAGATTTTTTCTGATGGGTGCCACTGGAAGCCCCCTCTTCTGGTATTGGAATCCAGGCTTTTGAGGAGACATGCCTGTACACCAAAGCCATGGATCTGATTATGGCCTAGGGTCCTGTTTGGTTCAATCTTCTTTTCTGGGGACATCCGTCTATGTTATGAGTGGAGGTAGATGCTCAACTGGTGTCAGACCGCACTTGTTTGTCCCGGAGTCCTACACTATTGGGATGGCCTCGGGGACTTTGGAGGGTTCTCCTAATATGTACGACTTTGGATAATGGAATGGGCAGAATTCCCATGGATTGGGTAGGCACAGTACTAATGTGTGGCTCCAGGGGCCCCAGCCTAGAGGGTGTGTAGCCTAGGACATTGAGTACAAAATTCTGAAAAAAAAAAAAAAAACTCAGCTTAGGATTTGGGGCGTAGGTATGGCAGGCCCAATCTAAACCATGAGAAGAACTCTTCAGGATATGAATAAAGAACGAGTCTGAGGCGCTTGCTCAGGCTATTGTCTCTATTTATATCAACGATGGCCGTGGAATGTGGGGAGGCCTCATGGGCCATGGACGAATCTTCCTCTCTGTGGATTTGGACCTTTCCCAATTGTTTTTCCTCCACTGTGGACTGGGAGGTCCCCTTTCAGGTTTGTTACCTCAGGTATCCCAACCAAAGAGAAATTCCAAAGCACAGCCCTGGGGAAGAGTGAAGGGACAACCCAAACTATGGTTAAAAATTGGGGCGTAGGGGCATGGCATGACCAATATTTTGTCCCTTCATCAAGCCACTGATAGGCCTTACTGAGGACTGGTCTCAGGCTGAGGGTCACAATTTGTGTTTGTGACCAATGTGGCCCGCGAGCATGGGCGGGGCGTCATGGGCCACACTGGTTACCACTACACTGAACTTTGGACAACATGCCAATCACAAGGTCTCTTGCTTTGGGTAAGGAGTTCTGATTTCTGCATCATTTTCAACCCTGGGCAGTGGTTGGAGATAACGTCTAGGTTCTGAAGCCTGAAAATGTGCAGTTGGGAAGAGATGACGACCTAAGGCCATGGCGGGTCTGATGTGCTCACTGTGCGTTCAGCTGCCTGCATGTTGGTCAGGAGGTTTGGGCTCAGTTTGTGTCAGAGAGTGCATTAGTACCCACGTTAGACTATATAATTTGGGTACAGTCGAGTGTCGTGTAGATTTATCCTCATTTGGGGCGCCTGGGCAGCTCATTCGGCAAGATATTTTTTCTAGAGGGCAGGCAGAGTGCTGCATTGTGGGTCAGGATTTGCCAAACTTGAGGGCTTCTGGGCCAGGAGTGTGAGGACAGAAGTCTGAGAACACAAGCTAGACATGGGCTTCAGGCCGAGGGCACGGCAGGTACCCCCTGCATATCTGAACCAATATCGCAAGTCTCTGAAGTCACGGTGACGATCCGACGTTGGCTCAGGTTGGAGTTTCTGTGCATGACTGCCCCTTCATGAAAGGAGTGGAATCTCAAGGCCATGAAGGTTTACACACGTTGGGAGTTTTGGGACGGCCCCTTCAAGGATTCCTTCTATGGGACAATGGAGACCTGTTGGGCAGCTCCAGGACATCCCATATGGAATGACTCCAGAGCACCATTCGAGGATGGATTCCAGGGAAGCCGGGCTCGCATTCCAATTGTCTCCTAACAACAACACAGTTGAGATCAGATGGCTCTGCGGGAGCAACCGGGGTGGCTGTTTTGAAATGGACTTTCCTGAGTATTGGGTCTAACTTGTGTTTGTGTCCATGAGAGCCTTGGAATGGGGCGGTGGCACCGAGACCTTGTAGTATTCTCCTAAGCTTTTGACAGAGCTCCCAAGCACAAGTTTCCTTGTGCAGACGAGATTTATTCTGATGGGTGCCACAGGAAACCCCTTATGTTGGTATTGGAATCCAGGCTTTTGAGGAGACATGCCTGTAAACCAAAGCAATGGATCTGATTATGGCCTAGGGTCCAGTCTTGTTCAATCTTCTCTTCTGGGGATATCCATCTATGGAATGAGTGGAGGTAGATGCTCACCTGGTGTCAGACCGCCCTTGTTTGTTTCCGGAGACCTACACTATTGGGATGGCCTCGGGGACTTTGGAGAGTTCTCCTAATTTGTACGATTTTGGACAATGGAATGGGCAGAATTCAGATGGATTGGGTAGGCACAGTCCTAATGTGTGGCTCCAGGGGCCCCACCCTGCGGGGTGTGTGGCCCAGGACTTTGAGGACAGAAGTCTGAAAACACAAACTCAGCTTAGTTTGGGGACGTACGTATGGCAGGCCCAATCTACAAACCATGAGAAGAACTCTTCAGGATTTGAAGAAAGAGCGATTCTGAGGCACTTGCTCAGGCGTGTTTCTCTGGATTTTGTATCAACGATGGCCGTGGAATGTGGGGAGGCCTCATGGGCCATGGACGAATCTTCCTCTCTGTGGATTTGGCCCGGTCCCAATTGTTTTTCGTCAATCTGTGGGATGGGAGGTCTCCTTTCAGGTTTATTACCTCAGGTGTCCGAACAAAAGAGGAATTCCAAAGCAGAGCCCTGGGGAAGAGTGAAGGGACAACCCAAACTATGGTTAAAAATTAGGGCCTGGGTCAACGCAGGCTCAATATGCTGTCTCTTCATCCAGCCACGGAGAGGCCTTACTTGAGGACTGGGCTCAGGCTGAGGGTCACAATGTGTGTTTGTGACCAATGTGGCCCACGAGCATGGGCGGGGCCTCATGGGCCACACTGGTTTCAACTACACTGGACTTTGGACAACATGCCAATCATAAGGTCTCTTGCCATGGGGAAGATGTTCTGATTTCTCCATCATTTTCAACCCTGGGCAGTGGTTGGAGATAAGGTCTAGGATCTGAAGCCTGAAAAACCTCAGTTGGGAAGAGATGACGACCTAAGTCCATGGCGGGTCTGATGCACTCAGTGTGCGGTCAGCTGCCTGGGTGTTGGTCAGGAGGTTCTGGCTCAGGTTGTGTCAGACAGTGCATTAGTGCCCAGGTTAGACTATATAATTTGGGTACAGTCGAGTGCCGTGTAGATTTATCCTCATTTGAGGTCCTGGGCAGTTCATTAGGGAAGATATTTTTTCTAGAGGGCAGGCAGAGTGCTGCATTGTGGGTCCGGAATTGCCAAACTTGAGGGCTTCTGGGCCAGGAGTGTGAGGACAGAAGTCTGAGAACACAAGCTAGACTTGGGCTTCAGGCCGAGGGCACGGCAATTACCCCCTGCATATCTGAACCAATATCTCAAGTATCTGAAGTCACGGCGAAGATCAGATGTTGGCTCAGGTTGGAGTTTCTGTGCATGACTGCCCCTTCATGAACGGAGTGGAATTCCAAGGCCATGGAGGTTTTCCCACATTGTGAGTTATGGGACGCCCCCTTCAAGGATTCCTTCGGCGGGAAAATTAAGACCTGTTAGGCAGCTCCTGGACATCCCATATGGAATGACTCCAGAGCACCGTTGGAGGATGGAATCCAGGGAAGCCCGCCTCGCATTCCAATTGTCTCCTAGCAACAAGACAGTTGAGATCGGATGTCTCTGCGGGAGCAACCGGGCTGGCTGAGTTGAAATGGACTTTCCTGAGGATGGGGCCTAATGTGTGTCTGTGTCCATGAGGGCTTTGGAATGGGGCGGTGGCACCGGGACCCTGAAGTATTCTCCTAAGCTTTTGACATAGCTCCCATGCACAAGTTTCCTTGTGGAGACGAGATTTATTCTGATGGGTGCCTCAGGAAACCCCTCATGCTGGTATTGGAATCCAGGCTTTTGAGGAGACATGCCTGTAAACCAAAGCAATGGATCCGATTATGGCCTAGGGTCTGGTCTGGTTCAATCTTCTCTTCTGGGGATATCCATCTATGGAATGAGTAGGGGTAGATGCTCACCTGTTGTCAGACCGCCCTTGTTTGTCCCCGGAGACCTACACTATTGGGATGGCCTCGGGGACTTTGGAGGGTTCTCCTAATTTGTACGATTTTGGACAATGGAATGGGTAGAATTCCCATGGATTGGGTAGGCACAGTCTTAATGTGTGGCTCCAGGGTGTGTGGCCCAGGACTTTGAGGACAGTAGTCTGAAAAAACAACCTCAGCTAAGGATTGGGGACGTAGGTATGGCAGGCCCAATCTACAAACCATGAGAAGAACTCTTCAGTTTATGAAGAAAGAACGATTCTGATGCACTTGCTCAGGCGTTTTTCTCTGGATTTTGTATCAACGATGGCCGTGGAATGTGGGGAGGCCTCATGGGCCATGGACTAATCTTCCTCTCTGTGGATTTGGCCCGGTCCCAATTGTTTTTCGTCAATCTGTGGAATGGGAGGTCTCCTTTCAGGTTTATTACCTCAGGTGTCGAACAAAAGAGGAATTCCAAAGCAGAGCCCTGGGGAAGAGTGAAGGGACAACCCAAACTATGGTTAAAAATTAGGGCCTGGGTCAACGCAGGCCCAATATGCTGTCTCTTCATCCAGCCACGGAGAGGCCTTACTTGAGGACTGGGCTCAGGCTGAGGGTCACAATGTGTGTTTGTGATCAATGTGACGCGCGAGAATGGGCTGGGCCTCATGGGCAACACTGGTTTCAACTACACTGGACTTTGGACAACATGCCAATCATAAGGTCTCTTGCCATGTGGAAGATGTTCTGATTTCTGCATCATTTTCAACCCTGGGCAGTGGTTGGAGATAAGGTCTAGGATCTAAAGCCTGAAAAACAGCAGTTGGGAAGAGATGACGACCTAAGTCCATGGCGGTTTTGATGCACTCAGTGTGCGGTCAGCTGCCTGGGTCTTGGTCAGGAGGTTCTGGCTCAGGTTGTGTTAGACAGTGCATTAGTGCCAGGGTTAGACTATATAATTTGGGTACAGTCGAGTGCCGTGTAGATTTATCCTCATTTGAGGTCCTGGGCAGTTCATTAGGGAAGATATTTTTTCTAGAGGGCAGGCAGAGTGCTGCATTGTGGGTCAGGATTTGCCAAACTTGAGGGCTTCTGGGTCAGAGGTGTGAGCACAGAATTCTGAGAACACAAACTAGACTTGGGCTTCAGGCCGAGGGCACGGCAATTACCTTCTGCATATCTGAACCAATATCTCAAGTATCTGAAGTCACGGCGAAGATCAGATGTTGGCTCAGGTTGGAGTTTCTGTGAATGACTGCCCCTTCATGAACGGAGTGGAATTCCAAGGCCATGGAGGTTTTCCCACATTGTGAGTTATGGGACGCCCCCTTCAAGGATTCCTTCGGCGGGAAAATTAAGACCTGTTAGGCAGCTCCTGGACATCCCATATGGAATGACTCCAGAGCACCGTTGGAGGATGGAAGCCAGGGAAGCCCGCCTCGCATTCCAATTGTCTCCTAGCAACAAGACAGTTGAGATCGGATGTCTCTGCGGGAGCAACCGGGCTGGCTGAGTTGAAATGGACTTTCCTGAGGATGGGGCCTAATGTGTGTTTGTGTCCATGAGGGCCTTTGAATGGGGCGGTGGCACCGAGACCCTGAAGTATTCACCTAAGCTTTTGACATAGCTCCCATGCACAAGTTTCCTTGTGGAGACGAGATTTATTCTGATGGGTGCCTCAGGAAACCCCTCATGCTGGTATTAGAATCCAGGCTTTTGAGGAGACATGCCTGTAAACCAAAGCAATGGATCCGATTATGGCCTAGTGTCTGGTCTGGTTCAATCTTCTCTTCTGGGGATATCCATCTATGGAATGAGTGGAGGTAGATGCTCACCTGGTGTCAGACCGCCCTTGTTTGTCCCCGGAGACCTACACTATTGGGATGGCCTCGGGGACTTTGGAGAGTTCTCCTAATTTGTACGATTTTGGACAATGGAATGGGCAGAATTCCCATGGATTGGGTAGGCACAGTCCTAATGTGTGGCTCCAGGGTGTGTGGCCCAGGACTTTGAGGACAGAAGTCTGAAAACCCAAACTCAGCTTAGTTTGGGTTCGTAGGTATGGCAGGCCCAATCTACAAACCATGAGAAGAACTCTTCAGAATATGAAGAAAGAGCGATTCTGAGGCACTTGCTCAGGCGTTTTTCTCTGGATTTTGTATCAACGATGGCCGTGGAATGTGGAGAGGCCTCATGGGCCATGGACGAATCTTCCTCTCTGTGGATTTGGCCCGGTCCCAATTGTTTTTCGTCAATCTGTGGGATGGGAGGTCTCCTTTCAGGTTTATTACCTCAGGTGTCCGAACAAAAGTGGAATTCCAAAGCAGAGCCCTGGGGAAGAGTGAAGAAACAACCCAAACTATGGTTAAAAATTAGGGCCTGGGTCAACGCAGGCCCAATATGCTGTCTCTTCATCCAGCCACGGAGAGGCCTTACTTGAGGACTGGGCTCTGGCTGAGGGTCACAATGTGTGTTTGTGACCAATGTGGCCCACGAGCATGGGCGGGGCCTCATGGGCCACACTGGTTTCAACTACACTGGACTTTGGACAACATGCCAATCATAATGTCTCTTGCCATGGGGAAGATGTTCTGATTTCTCCATCATTTTCAACCCTGGGCAGTGGTTGGAGATAAGGTCTAGGATCTAAAGCCTGAAAAACCGCAGTTGGGAAGAGATGACGACCTAAGTCCATGGCGGGTCTGATGCACTCAGTGTGCGGTCAGCTGCCTGGGTGTTGGTCAGGAGGTTCTGGCTCAGGTTGTGTCAGACAGTGCATTAGTGCCCAGGGTAGACTATATAATTTGGGTACAGTCAAGTGCCGTGTAGATTTATCCTCATTTGAGGTGTCTGGGCAGCTCATTAGGAAAGATATTTTTTCTAGAGGGCAGGGAGAGTGCTGCATTGTGGGTCAGGATTTGCAAAACTTGAGGGCTTCTGGGCCAGGAGTGTGAGGGCAGAAGTCTGAGAACACAAGCTAGTCATGGGCTTCAGGCCGAGGGCACGGCAGGTACCCCCTGCATATCTGAACCAATATCGCAAGTCTCTGAAGTCACCCCGACGATCCGACGTTGGCTCAGGGTGGAGATTCTATGCATGACTGCCCCTTCATGAAAGGAGTGGAATCTCAAGGCCATGGAGGTTTTCACACGTTGGGAGTTTTGGGACGGCCCCTTCAAGGATTCCTTTTACCGGACAATGGAGACCTGTTGGGCAGCTCTAGGACATCCCATATGGAATGACTCCAGAGCACCATTCGAAGATGGATTCCAGGGAAGCTGGGATCGCATTCCAATTGTCTCCTAGCAACAATACAGTTTAGATCAGTTGGCTCTGCGGGAGCAACCGGGGTGGCTGAGTTTAAATGGACTTTCCTGAGGATGGGGTCTATCTTGTGTTTGTGTCCATGAGGGCCTTGGAATGGGGCGGTGGCACCGAGACCCTGTAGTATTCTCCTAAGCTTTTGACAGAGCTCTCAAGCACAAGTTTCCTTGTGCAGACGAGATTTATTCTGAGGAGTGCCACAGGAAACCACTTATGCTGGTATTGGAATCCAGGCTTTTGAGGAGACATGCCTGTAAACCAAAGCAATGGATCTGATTATGGCCTAGGGTCCAGTCTGGTTCAATCTTCTCCTCTGGGGATATCCATCTATGAAATGAGTGGAGGTAGATGCTCATCTGGTGTCAGACCGCCCTTGTTTGTCCCCGGAGACCTACACTATTGGGATGGCCTCGGGGACTTTGGAGATTTCTCCTAATTTGTACGATTTTGGACAATGGAATGGGCAGAATTCCCATGGATTGGGTAGGCACAGTCCTAATGTGTGGCTCCAGGGGCCCAAGCCGGCCGGGTGTGTGGCCCAGGACTTTGAGGACAGAAGTCTGAAAACACAAACTCAGCTTAGTTTGGGGACGTAGGTATGGCAGGCCCAATCTACAAACCATGAGAAGAACTCTTCAGGATATGAAGAAAGAGCGATTCTGAGGCACTTGCTCAGGCGTTTTTCTCTGGTTTTGTATCAACGATGGCCGTGGAATGTGGGGAGGCCTCAAGGGCCATGGACGAATCTTCCTCTCTGTGGATTTGGCCCGGTCCCAATTGTTTTCCGTCAATCTGTGGGATGGGAGGTCTCCTTTCGGGTTTATTACCTCAGGTGTCCGAACAAAAGAGGAATTCCAAAGCAGAGCCCTGGGGAAGAGTGAAGGGACAACCCAAACTATGGTTAAAAATTAGGGCCTGGGTCAACGCAGGCCCAATATGCTGTCTCTTCATCCAGCCACGGAGAGGCCTTACTTGAGGACTGGGCTCAGGCTGAGGGTCACAATGTGTGTTTGTGATCAATGTGACGCGCGAGAATGGGCTGGGCCTCATGGGCAACACTGGTTTCAACTACACTGGACTTTGGACAACATGCCAATCATAAGGTCTCTTGCCATGTGGAAGATGATCTGATTTCTGCATCATTTTCAACCCTGGGCAGTGGTTGGAGATAAGGTCTAGGATCTAAAGCCTGAAAAACAGCAGTTGGGAAGAGATGACGACCTAAGTCCATGGCGGTTTTGATGCACTCAGTGTGCGGTCAGCTGCCTGGGTCTTGGTCAGGAGGTTCTGGCTCAGGTTGTGTCAGACAGTGCATTAGTGCCCAGGTTAGACTATATAATTTGGGTACAGTCGAGTGCCGTGTAGATTTATCCTCATTTGAGGTCCTGGGCAGTTCATTAGGGAAGATATTTTTTCTAGAGGGCAGGCAGAGTGCTGCATTGTGGGTCAGGATTTGCCAAACTTGAGGGCTTCTGGGTCAGAGGTGTGAGGACAGAATTCTGAGAACACAAACTAGACTTGGGCTTCAGGCCGAGGGCACGGCAATTACCTTCTGCATATCTGAACCAATATCTCAAGTATCTGAAGTCACGGCGAAGATCAGATGTTGGCTCAGGTTGGAGTTTCTGTGAATGACTGCCCCTTCATGAACGGAGTGGAATTCCAAGGCCATGGAGGTTTTCCCACATTGTGAGTTATGGGACGCCCCCTTCAAGGATTCCTTCGGCGGGAAAATTAAGACCTGTTAGGCAGCTCCTGGACATCCCATATGGAATGACTCCAGAGCACCGTTGGAGGATGGAAGCCAGGGAAGCCCGCCTCGCATTCCAATTGTCTCCTAGCAACAAGACAGTTGAGATCGGATGTCTCTGCGGGAGCAACCGGGCTGGCTGAGTTGAAATGGACTTTCCTGAGGATGGGGCCTAATGTGTGTTTGTGTCCATGAGGGCCTTTGAATGGGGCGGTGGCACCGAGACCCTGAAGTATTCACCTAAGCTTTTGACATAGCTCCCATGCACAAGTTTCCTTGTGGAGACGAGATTTATTCTGATGGGTGCCTCAGGAAACCCCTCATGCTGGTATTAGAATCCAGGCTTTTGAGGAGACATGCCTGTAAACCAAAGCAATGGATCCGATTATGGCCTAGTGTCTGGTCTGGTTCAATCTTCTCTTCTGGGGATATCCATCTATGGAATGAGTAGAGGTAGATGCTCACCTGGTGTCAGACCGCCCTTGTTTGTCCCCGGAGACCTACACTATTGGGATGGCCTCGGGGACTTTGGAGGGTTCTCCTAATTTGTACGATTTTGGACAATGGAATGGGCAGAATTCCCATGGATTGGGTAGGCACAGTCCTAATGTGTGGCTCCAGGGTGTGTGGCCCAGGACTTTGAGGACAGTAGTCTGAAAAAACAACCTCAGCTAAGGATTGGGGACGTAGGTATGGCAGGCCCAATCTACAAACCATGAGAAGAACTCTTCAGTTTATGAAGAAAGAACGATTCTGATGCACTTGCTAAGGCGTTTTTCTCTGGATTTTGTGTCAACGATGGCCATGGAATGTGGGGAGGCCTCATGGGCCATGGACTAATCTTCCTCTCTGTGGATTTGGCCCGGTCCCAATTGTTTTTCGTCAATCTGTGGAATGGGAGGTCTCCTTTCAGGTTTATTACCTCAGGTGTCGAACAAAAGAGGAATTCCAAAGCAGAGCCCTGGGGAAGAGTGAAGGGACAACCCAAACTATGGTTAAAAATTAGGGCCTGGGTCAACGCAGGCCCAATATGCTGTCTCTTCATCCAGCCACAGAGAGGCCTTACTTGAGGACTGGGCTCATGCTGAGGGTCACAATGTGTGTTTGTGATCAATGTGACGCGCGAGAATGGGCTGGGCCTCATGGGCAACACTGGTTTCAACTACATTGGACTTTGGACAACATGCCAATCATAAGGTCTCTTGCCATGTGGAAGATGTTCTGATTTCTCCATCATTTTCAACCCTGGGCAGTGGTTGGAGATAAGGTCTAGGATCTAAAGCCTGAAAAACAGCAGTTGGGAAGAGATGACGACCTAAGTCCATGGCGGTTTTGATGCACTCAGTGTGCGGTCAGCTGCCTGGGTCTTGGTCAGGAGGTTCTGGCTCAGGTTGTGTCAGACAGTGCATTAGTTCCCAGGTTCGACTATATAATTTGGGTACAGTCAAGTGCCGTGTAGATTTATCCTCATTTGAGGTGTCTGGGCAGCTCATTAGGAAAGATATTTTTTCTAGAGGGCAGGCAGAGTGCTGCATTGTGGGTCCGGAATTGCCAAACTTGAGGGCTTCTGGGCCAGGAGTGTGAGGACAGAAGTCTGAGAACACAAGCTAGACATGGGCTTCAGGCCGAGGGCACGGCAGGTACCCCCTGCATATCTGAACCAATATCGCAAGTCTCTGAAGTCACGGCGACGATCCGACGTTGGCTCAGGGTGGAGATTCTGTGCATGACTGCCCCTTCATGAACGGAGTGGAATCTCAAGGCCATGGAGGTTTTCCCACTTTGGGAGTTTTCGGACGGCCCCTTCAAGGATTCCTTCTGCGGGACATTGGAGAACTGTTGGGCAGCTCCAGGTCATCCCATATGGAATGACTCCAGAGCACCATTCGAGAATGGATACCAGGGAAGCCGGGCTCGCATTCCAATTGTCTCCTAGCAACAATACAGTTGAGATCAGATGGCTCTGCGGGAGCAACCGGGGTGGCTGATTTGAAATGGACTTTCCTGAGAATGGGGTCTAACTTGTGTTTGTGTCCATGAGAGCCTTGGAATGGGGCGGTGGCACCGAGACCATGTAGTATTCTCCTAAGCTTTTGACATAGCTCCCAAGCACAAGTTTCCTTGTGCAGACGAGATTTATTCTGATGGGTGCCACAGGAAACCACTTATGCTGGTATTGGAATCTAGGCTTTTGAGGAGACATGCCTGTAAACCAAAGCAATGGATCTGATTATTGCCTAGGGTCCAGTCTTGTTCAATCTTCTCTTCTGGGGATATCCATCTATGGAATGAGTGGAGGTAGATGCTCACCTGGTGTCAGACCGCCCTTGTTTGTCCCCGGAGACCTACACTATTGGGATGGCCTTGGGGACTTTGGAGAGTTCTCCTAATTTGTACGATTTTGGACAATGGAATGGGCAGAATTCCCATGGATTGGGTAGGCACAGTCCTAATGTGTGGCTCCAGGGGCCCCACCCTGCAGGGTGTGTGGCCCAGGACTTTGAGGACAGAAGTGAAAACACAAACTCAGCTTAGTTTGGGGATGTAGGTATGAAAGGCCCAATCTACAAACCATGAGAAGAACTCTTCATGATATGAAGGAAGAGCGATTCTGAGGCACTTGCTCAGGCGTTTTTCTCTGGATTTTGTATCAACGATGGCCGTGGAATGTGGGGAGGCCTCATGGGCCATGGACGAATCTTCCTCTCTGTGGATTTGGCCCGGTCCCAATTGTTTTTCGTCAATCTGTGGGATGGGAGGTCTCCTTTCAGGTTTATTACCTCAGGTGTCCGAACAAAAGAGGAATTCCAAAGCAGAGCCCTGTGGAAGAGTGAAGGGACAACCCAAACTATGGTTAAAAATTAGGGCCTTGGTCAACGCAGGCCCAATATGCTGTCTCTTCATCCAGCCACGGAGAGGCCTTACTTGAGGACTGGGATCAGGCTAAGGGTCACAATGTGTTTTTGTGACCAATGTGAAGCACGAGAATGGGCGGGACCTCATGGGCAACACTGGTTTCAACTACACTGTACTTTTGACAACATGCCATTCACAAGGTCACTGCCAGGAGAAGGTGTTCTGATTTCTGCATCATTTTCAACCCTGGGCAGTGGTTGGAGATAAGGTCTAGGTTCTGAAGCCTGAAAAACCGCAGTTGGGAAGAGATGACATCCTAAGGCCATGGTGGGTCTGATGCGCTCAGTGTGCGGTCAGGTGCCTGGGTGTTGGTCAGGAGTTTCTGGCTCAGGTTGTGTCAGGCAGTGCATTACTGCCCAGGTTAGACTATATAATTTGGGTACAGTCGAGTGCTGTGTAGATTTATCCTCATTTGAGTTCCTGGGCAGTTCATTAGGGAAGATATTTTTTCTAGAGGGCAGGCAGAGTGCTGCATTGTGGGTACGGAATTGCCAAACTTGAGGGCTTCTGGGCCAGGAGTGTGAGGACAGAATTCTGAGAACACAAACTAGACTTGGGCTTCAGGCCGAGGGCACGGCAATTACCCCCTGCATATCTGAACCAATATCTCAAGTATCTGAAGTCACGGCGAAGATCAGATGTTGGCTCAGGTTGGAGTTTCTGTGCATGACTGCCCCTTCATGAACGGAGTGGAATTCCAAGGCCATGGAGGTTTTCCCACATTGTGAGTTATGGGACGCCCCCTTCAAGGATTCCTTCGGCGGGAAAATTAAGACCTGTTAGGCAGCTCCTGGACATCCCATATGGAATGACTCCAGAGCACCGTTGGAGGATGGATGCCAGGGAAGCCCGCCTCGCATTTCAATTGTCTCCTTGGAAAAAAACAGTTGAGATCGGATGGCTCTGCGGGAGCAACCGGGGTGGCTGAGTTGAAATGGACATTCCTGAGGATGGAGCCTAATGTGTGTTTGTGTCCATGAGGGCCTTGGAATGGGGCAGTGGCACCGGGACCCTGAAGTATTCACCTAAGCTTTTGACATAGCTCCCATGCACAAGTTTCCTTGTGGAGACGAGATTTGTTCTGATGGGTGCCTCAGGAAACCCCTTATGCTGGTATTGGAATCCAGGCTTTTGAGGAGACATGCCTGTACACCAAAGCAATGGATCCGATTATGGCCTAGGGTCCTGTCTGGTTCAATCTTCTTATCTGGGGACATCCGTCTATGGTATGAGTGGAGGAAGATGCTCAGCTGGTGTCAGTCCGCACTTGTTTTTCCCCGGAGACCGACACTATTGGGATGGCCTCGGGGACTTTGGAGGGTTCTGCTAATTTGTACGATTTTGGACAATGGAATGGGCAGAATTCCCATGGATTGGGTATGCACAGTCCTAATGTGTGGCTCCAGGGACCCCAGCCTGGAAGGTGTGTAGCCCAGGACTTTGAGGACATAAGTCTGAAAACACAAAATCAGCTTAGGTTTGGGGACGTAGGTATGGCAGGCCCGATCTACAAACCATGAGAAGAACTCTTCAGGATATGAAGAAAGAGTGAGTCTGAGGCGATTGCTCAGGCTTTTGTCTCTGGATTTTGTATCAACAATGGCCGTGGATTGTGGGGAGACCTCATGGGCCATGGATGAATTTTCCTCTCTGTGGATTTGGCCCGGTCCCAATTATTTTTCGTCAATCTGTGGAATAGGAGGTGTCCTTTCAGGTTTGTTACCTCAGGTGTCCCAACCAAAGAGAAATTCCAAAGCACAGCCTTGGGGAAGAGTGAAGGGACAACCAAAACTATGGTTAAAAATTGGGGCCTAGGGGCATGGCAGGACCAATATGCTGTCTATTCATCCAGCCACTGAGAGGCCTTAATGAGGACTGGGCCCAGGCTGAGGGTCACAATGTGTGTTTGTGACCAATGTGGCCCGCGAGCATGGGCGGGGCCTCATGGGCCACTCTGGTTTCAACTACACTGAACTTTGGTCAACATACCAATCACAAGGTCTCTTGCTATGGGTAAGGAGTTCTGTTTTCTGCATCATTTTCAACCCTGGGCAGTTTTTGGAGACAACGTCTAGGTTCTGAAGCCTGAAAACCGCAGTGGGGAAGAGATGACGACCTAAGGCCACGGCGGGTCTGACGTGCTCACTGTGCGGTCAGCTGCCTGCGTGTTGGTCAGGAGGTTCTGGCTCAGGTTGTGTCAGAGAGTGCATTAGAGCCCAGGTTAGACTATATAATTTGGGTACAGTCGAGGGCCGTGTAGGTTTATCCTCATTTTAGGTACCTGGGCAACTCATTAGGCAAGTAATTTTTCTAGAGGGCAGGCAGAGTGCTGCATTGTGGGTCCGGAATTGCCAAACTTGATGTATTCTGGGGAAGGAGCGTGAGGACAGAAGTCTGAGAACTAAAGCTAGACTTGGGCTTCAGGCCGAGCGCAAGGCAGGTACCCCCTGCAGATCTGAACCAATATCTCATGCATCTTACGTCACGGCGAGGATCAGAGGTTGGCTCAGGTTGGAGTTTCTGTGCATGACTGTCCCTTCATGAACGGAGCGGAAACTCAAGGCCATGGAGGTTTTCCCACGTTGGGAGTTGTGGGATGCCCCCTTCAAGGATTCCTTCTGCGGGACAATTGAGACCTGTTGGGCAGCTCCAGGACATCCCATATAAAATGAATCCAGAGCACCATTGGAGGATGGATGCCAGGGAAGCCCGCCTCGCATTCCAATTGTCTCCTAGCACACAAAACAGTTGAGATCGGATGGCTCTGCGGGAGCAACCGGGGTGGCTGAGTTGAAATGGACATTCCTGAGGATGGGGCCTAATGTGTGTTTGTGTCCATGAGGGCCTTGGAATGGGGCGGTGGCACCGGGACCCTGAATATTCTCCTAAGCTTTTGACATAGCTCCCATGCACAAGTTTCCTTGTGGAGACCAGATTTTTTCTGATGGGTGCCACTGGAAGCCCCCTCTTCTGGTATTGGAATCCAGGCTTTTGAGGAGACATGCCTGTACACCAAAGCCATGGATCTGATTATGGCCTAGGGTCCTGTTTGGTTCAATCTTCTTTTCTGGGGACATCCGTCTATGTTATGAGTGGAGGTAGATGCTCAACTGGTGTCAGACCGCACTTGTTTGTCCCGGAGTCCTACACTATTGGGATGGCCTCGGGGACTTTGGAGGGTTCTCCTAATATGTACGACTTTGGATAATGGAATGGGCAGAATTCCCATGGATTGGGTAGGCACAGTACTAATGTGTGGCTCCAGGGGCCCCAGCCTAGAGGGTGTGTAGCCTAGGACATTGAGTACAAAATTCTGAAAAAAAAAAAAAAACACAGCTTAGGATTTGGGGCGTAGGTATGGCAGGCCCAATCTAAACCATGAGAAGAACTCTTCAGGATATGAATAAAGAACGAGTCTGAGGCGCTTGCTCATGCTATTGTCTCTGTTTTATATCAACGATGGCCGTGGAATGTGGGGAGGCCTCATGGGCCATGGACGAATCTTCCTCTCTGTGGATTTGGACCTTTCCCAATTGTTTTTCCTCCACTGTGGACTGGGAGGTCCCCTTTCAGGTTTGTTACCTCAGGTATCCCAACCAAAGAGAAATTCCAAAGCACAGCCCTGGGGAAGAGTGAAGGGACAACCCAAACTATGGTTAAAAATTGGGGCGTAGGGGCATGGCATGACCAATATTTTGTCCCTTCATCAAGCCACTGATAGGCCTTACTGAGGACTGGTCTCAGGCTGAGGGTCACAATTTGTGTTTGTGACCAATGTGGCCCACGAGCATGGGCGGGGCGTCATGGGCCACACTGGTTACCACTACACTGAACTTTGGACAACATGCCAATCACAAGGTCTCTTGCTTTGGGTAAGGAGTTCTGATTTCTGCATCATTTTCAACCCTGGGCAGTGGTTGGAGATAACGTCTAGGTTCTGAAGCCTGAAAATGTGCAGTTGGGAAGAGATGACGACCTAAGGCCATGGCGGGTCTGATGTGCTCACTGTGCGTTCAGCTGCCTGCATGTTGGTCAGGAGGTTTGGGCTCAGTTTGTGTCAGAGAGTGCATTAGTACCCACGTTAGACTATATAATTTGGGTACAGTCGAGTGTCGTGTAGATTTATCCTCATTTGGGGCGCCTGGGCAGCTCATTCGGCAAGATATTTTTTCTAGAGGGCAGGCAGAGTGCTGCATTGTGGTCCGGAATTGCCAAACTTGAGGGCTTCTGGGCCAGGAGCGTGAGGGCAGAAGTCTCAGAACACAAGCTAGACTTGGGCTTCAGGCCGAGGGCACGGCAGGTACCCCCTGCAGATCTGAACCATATCTCATGCATCTGAAGTCATGGCGAGGATCAGACTTTGGCTTAGGTTGTAGTTTCTGTGCATGACTGGCCCTTCATGAACGGAGCGGAAACTCAAGGCCATGGAGGTTTTCCCACGTTGGGAGTTGTGGGATGCCCCCTTCAAGGATTCCTTCTGTGGGACAATTGAGACCGTTGGGGAAGCTCCAGGACAACCCATTTGGAATGACTCCAGAGCACCGTTGGAGGATGGATGCCAGGGAAGCCCGCCTCGCATTCCAATTGTCTCCTAGCAACAAGATAGTTGAGATCGGATGGCTCTGCGGGAGCAACCGGGGTGGCTGAGTTGAAATGGACCTTCCTGAGAATGGAGCCTAATGTGTGTTTGTGTCCATGAGGGCCTTGGAATGGGGAGGTTGCACTGGGACCCTGAAGTATTCTCCTAAGCTTTTGACATAGCTCCCATGCACTAGTTTCCTTGTGGAAATGAGATTTGTTCTGATGGGTACCTTAGGAACCTCTTATGCTGGTATTGGAATCCAGGCTTTTGAGGAGACATGCCTGTAAACCAAAGCAATGGATCCGATTATGGTCTAGGGTCCTGTCTGGTTCAATATTCGTCTCAGGGGATATCCATCTATGAAATGAGTGGAGGTAGATACTCACCTGGTGTCAGACCACCCTTGTTTGTCCCCGGAGACCTACACTATTGGGATGGCCTCAGGGACTTTGGAGGGTTCTCCTAATTTGTACGATTTTGGATAATGGAATGGGCAGAATTCCCATGGATTGTGTATGCACAGTCCTAATGTGTGGCTCCAGTGGCCCCAGCCTGGAGGGTGTGTAGCTCAGGACTTTGAGAACATAAGTCTGAAAACACAAACTCAGCTTAGGTTTGGGGACGTAGATAGGGCAGGCCCAATCTACAAATCATGAGAAGAACTCTTCAAGATAGGAAGAAAGAGCGAGTCTGAGGTGCTATCTTAGTCTTTTGTCTCTAGATTTTGTATCAACGATGGCCGTGGAATGTGGGGAGGCCTTATGGGCCATGGACGAATCTTCCTTTCTGTGGATTTGGCCGGGTCCCAATTGTTTTTCGTCAAGCTGTGGGATGGGAGGTCTCCTTTCACGTTTTTTACTTCCGGTTTCCCACCAAAGAAGTGTTCAAAGCAGAGCCCTGGGGAAGAGTGAAGGTACAACCCTGACTATGGTTAAAAATTGGGGCCTAGGGGCATGGCAGGACCAATATGCTGTCTCTTCATCCAGCAACTGAGAGGCCTTACTTGAGGACTGGTCTCAGGCTGAGTGTCACAATGAGTGTTTGTGACCTATATGGCCTTCGAGCCTGGGCACGGTCTCATGGGCCACACTGGTTTCAAGTACACTGAACTTTGGAAAACATGCCAATCACAAGGTCTCTTGCTTTGAGTAAGGAGTTCTGATTTCTGCATCATTTTCAATCCTGGGCAGTGTTTGAGATAACGTCTAGGTTCTGAAGCCTGAAAACCTCAGTTGTGAAGAGATGACGATCTAAGGCCATGGCGGGTCTATGTGCTCACTGTGCGGTCAGCTGCCTGTGTGTTGGTCAGGAGGTTCGGGCTCAGGTTGTGTCAGAGAGTGCATTAGTACCCAGGTTAGACCATATAATTTGGGTACAGTCGAGTGCCGTATAGGTTTATCCTCATTTGAGGTTCCTGGGCAGCTCATTAGGCAAGATATTTTTTCTACAGGGCAGGCTGAGTGCTGCATTGTGGGTCCGGAATTGCCAAACTTGAGGGCTTCTGGGCCAGGAGCGTGAGGACAAAAGTCTGAGAACACAAGCTAGACTTGGGCTTCAGGCCGTGGGCACGGCAATTACCCCCTGCAGATCTGAACCAATATCTCATGCATCAGAAGTCACGGCGAGGATCAGACGTGGGCTCAGGTTTGGGTTTCTGTGCATGACTGCCCCTTCATGAACGGAGCGGATACTCAAGGCCATGGAGGTTTTCCCACGTTGGGACTTGTGGGAAGCCCCCTTCAAGGATTCCTTCTGCGGGACAATTGAGACCTGTTGGGCAGCTCGACGACATCCCATATGGAATGAATCCAGTGCACCGTTGGAGGATGGATGCCAGGGAAGCCCGCCTCACATTCCAATTGTCTCCTTGGAAAAAAACAGTTGAGATCGGATGACTCTGCGGGAGCAACCGGGGTGGCTGAGTTGAAATGGACTTTCCTGAGGATGGGGCCTAATGTGTGTTTGTGTCCATGAGGGACTTGGAATGGGGCGGTGGCACCGGGACCCTGAAGTATTCTCCTAAGCTTTTGACATAGCTCCCATGCACAAGTTTCCTTGTGGAGACGAGATTTGTTCTGATGGGTGCCTCAGGAAACCCCTTATGCTGGTATTGGAATCCAGGCTTTTGAGGAGACATGCCTGTACACCAAAGCAATGGATCCGATTATGGCCTAGGGTCCTGTCTGGTTCAATCTTCTTCTCTGGGGACATCCGTCTATGGTATGAGTGGAGGAAGATGCTCAGCTGGTGTCAGACCGCACTTGTTTTTCCCCGGAGACCTACACTATTGGGATGGCCTCGGGGACTTTGGAGGGTTCTCCTAATTTGTACGATTTTGGACAATGGAATGGGCAGAATCCCATGGATTGGGTATGCACAGTCCTAATGTGTGTCTCCAGGGGCCCCAGACTGGAGGGTGTGTAGCCCAGGACTTTGAGGACAGAAGTCTGAAAACACAAACTCAGCTTAGGTTTCGGGAGGTAGGTATGGCAGGCCCAATCTACAAACCATGAGAAGAACTCTTCAGGATATGAAGAAAGAGCGAGTCTGATGCGCTTGCTCAGGCTTTTGTTTCAGGATTTTGTATCAACGATGGCTGTGGAATGTGGGGAGGCCTTATGGGCCATGGACGAATCTTCCTCTCTGTGGATTTGGCCCTTTCCCAATTATTTTTCGCCACCTGTGGACTGGGAGGTTCCCTTTCAGGTTTGTTACCTCAGGTGTCTCAACCAAAGAGAAATTCCAAAGCACAGCCCTGGGGAAGAGTGAAAGGACAACGCAAACTATGTTTAAAAATTGGGGCCTAGGGGCATGACAGGACCAATATGCTGTCTCTTCATCCAGCCACTGAGAGGCCTTACTTGATGTCTGGTCTCAGGCTGAGGGTCACAATGTGTGTTTGTGACCAATGTGGCCCGCGAGCATGGGCGGGGCCTCATGGGCCACACTGGTTTCAACTACAGTGAATATTGGACAACACGCCAATAACAAGGTCTCTTGCTTTGGGTAAGGAGTTCTGATTTCTGAATCATTTTCAACCCTGGGCAGTGTTTGGAGATAAGGTCTAGGTTCTGAAGCCTGATAACCTCAGTTGGGAAGAGATGATGACCTAAGGACATGGCGGGTCTGATGTGCTCACTGTGCGGTCAGTTCCTGCGTGTTGGTCAGGAGGTTCGGGCTCAGGTTGTGTCAGAGAGTGCATTAGTACCCTGGTTAGACTATATAATTCGGGTACAGTCGAGTGCCGTTTAGGTTTATCCTCATTTGAGGTGCCTGGGCAGCTCATTAGGCAAGATATTTTTCTACAGGGCAGGCTGAGTGCTGCATTGTGGGTCCGGAATTGCCAAACTTGAGGGCTTCTGGGCCAGGAGCGTGAGGAAAGAAGTCTGAGAAAACAAGCTAGACTTGGGCTTCAGGCCGAGGGCACGGCAGGTACCCCCTGCAGATCTGAACCAATATCTCATGCATCAGAAGTCACGGCGAGGATCAGACGTGGGCTCAGGTTTGAGTTTCTGTGCATGACTGCCCCTTCATGAACGGAGCGGAAACTCAAGGCCATGGAGGTTTCCCACGTTGGGAGTTGTGGGATACCCCTTCAAGGATTCCTCCTGCGGGACAATTGAGACTTTTTCGGGCAGCACCAGGACATCCCAAATGGAATGACTCCAGAGCACCGTTGGAGGATGGATGACATGGAAGCCCGCCTCGCATTCCAATTGTCTCCTAGCAACAAGACAGTGGGTTTCGGATGGCTCTGCTGTAGCCACCGGGGTGGCTGAGTTGAAATGGACTTTCCTGAGGATTGGGCCTAGTGTGTTTGTGTCCATGAGGGCCTTGGAATGGGGCGGTGGCAACGGGACCCTGAAGTATTCTCCTAAGCTTTTGACATAGCTCCCATGCACAAGTTTCCTTGTGGAGACAAGATTTGTTCTGATGGGTGCCTCAGGAACCCCTTATGCTGGTATTGGAATCCAGGCTTTTGAGGAGACATGCCTGTAAACCAAAGCAATGGATCCGATTATGGCCTAGGGTCCTGTCTAGTTCAATATTCTTCTCTGGGGATATCCATCTATGGAATGAGTGGAGGTACATGATCACCTGGTGTCAGACCGCCCTTGTTTGTCACTGGAGACCTACACTATTGGGATGGGCTCGGGGACTTTGGAGGGTTCTCCTAATTTGTACGATTTTGGACAATGGAATGGGCAGAATTCCCATGGATTGTGTATGCACAGTCGTAATGTGTGGCTCCAGGGACCCCAGCCTGGAAGGTGTGTAGCCCAGGTCTTTGAGGACATAAGTCTGAAAACACAAAATCAGCTTAGGTTTGGGGACGTAGGTATGGCAGGCCCAATCTACAAACCATGAGAAGAACTCTTCAGGATATGAAGAAAGAGTGAGTCTGAGGCGATTGCTCAGGCTTTTGTCTCTGGATTTTGTATCAACGATGGCCGTGGATTGTGGGGAGACCTCATGGGCCATGGATGAATTTTCCTCTCTGTGGATTTGGCCCGGTCCCAATTGTTTTTCGTCAATCTGTGGAATAGGAGGTCTCCTTTCAGGTTTGTTACCTCAGGTGTCCCAACCAAAGAGAAATTCCAAAGCACAGCCTTGGGGAAGAGTGAAGGGACAACCAAAACTATGGTTAAAAATTGGGGCCTAGGGGCATGGCAGGACCAATATGCTGTCTATTCATCCAGCCACTGAGAGGCCTTAATGAGGACTGGGCCCAGGCTGAGGGTCACAATGTGTGTTTGTGACCAATGTGGCCCACGAGCATGGGCGGGGCCTCATGGGCCACTCTGGTTTCAACTACACTGAACTTTGGTCAACATACCAATCACAAGGTCTCTTGCTATGGGTAAGGAGTTCTGTTTTCTGCATCATTTTCAACCCTGGGCAGTTTTTGGAGACAACGTCTAGGTTCTGAAGCCTGAAAACCGCAGTGGGGAAGAGATGACAACCTAAGGCCACGGCGGGTCTGACGTGCTCACTGTGCGGTCAGCTGCCTGTGTGTTGGTCAGGAGGTTCTGGCTCAGGTTGTGTCAGAGAGTGCATTAGAGCCCAGGTTAGACTATATAATTTGGGTACAGTCGAGGGCCGTGTAGGTTTATCCTCATTTGAGGTACCTGGGCAACTCATTAGGCAAGTAATTTTTCTAGAGGGCAGGCAGAGTGCTGCATTGTGGGTCCGGAATTGCCAAACTTGATGTATTCTGGGGCAGGAGCGTGAGGACAGAAGTCTGAGAACACAAGCTAGACTTGGGCTTCAGGCTGAGGGCAAAGCAGGTACCCCCTGCAGATCTGAACCAATATCTCATGCATCTTACGTCACGGCGAGGATCAGACGTTGGCTCAGGTTGGAGTTTCTGTGCATGACTGTCCCTTCATGAACGGAGCGGAAACTCAAGGCCATGGAGGTTTTCCCACGTTGGGAGTTGTGGGATGCCCCCTTCAAGGATTCCTTCTGCGGGACAATTGAGACCTGTTGGGCAGCTCCAGGACATCCGATATAAAATGACTCCAGAGCACCATTGGAGGATGGATGCCAGGGAAGCCCGCCTCGCATTCCAATTGTCTCCTAGCACACAAAACAGTTGAGATCTGATGGCTCTGCGGGAGCAACCGGGGTGGCTGAGTTGAAATGGACATTCCTGAGGATGGGGCCTAATGTGTGTTTGTGTCCATGAGGGCCTTGGAATGGGGCGGTGGCACCGGGACCCTGAGTATTCTCCTAAGCTTTTGACATAGCTCCCATGCACAAGTTTCCTTGTGGAGACCAGATTTTTTCTGATGGGTGCCACTGGAAGCCCCCTCTTCTGGTATTGGAATCCAGGCTTTTGAGGAGACATGCCTGTACACCAAAGCCATGGATCTGATTATGGCCTAGGGTCCTGTTTGGTTCAATCTTCTTTTCTGGGGACATCCGTCTATGTTATGAGTGGAGGTAGATGCTCAACTGGTGTCAGACCGCACTTGTTTGTCCCGGATCCTACACTATTGGGATGGCCTCGGGGACTTTGGAGGGTTCTCCTAATATGTACGACTTTGGATAATGGAATGGGCAGATTTCCCATGGATTGGGTAGGCACAGTACTAATGTGTGGCTCCAGGGGCCCCAGCCTGGAGGGTGTGTAGCCTAGGACATTGAGTACAAAATTCTGAAAAAAAAAAAAAAACTCAGCTTAGGATTCGGGGCGTAGGTATGGCAGGCCCAATCTAAACCATGAGAAGAACTCTTCAGGATATGAATAAAGAACGAGTCTGAGGCGCTTGCTCAGGCTTTTGTCTCTTTTTTGTATCAACGATGGCCGTGGAATGTGGGGAGGCCTCATGGGCCATGGACGAATCTTCCTCTCTGTGGATTTGGCCCTTTCCCAATTGTTTTTCCTCCAACTGTGGACTGGGAGGTCCCCTTTCAGGTTTGTTACCTCAGGTATCCCAACCAAAGAGAAATTCCAAAGCACAGCCCTGGGGAAGAGTGAAGGGACAACCCAAACTATGGTTAAAAATTGGGGCCTAGGGGCATGGCATGACCAATATTTTGTCCCTTCATCAAGCCACTGATAGGCCTTACTGAGGACTGGTCTCGGGCTGAGGGTCACAATTTGTGTTTGTGACCAATGTGGCACGCGAGCATGGGCGGGGCCTCATGGGCCACACTGGTTACCACTACACTGAACTTTGGACAACATGCCAATCACAAGGTCTCTTGCTTTGGGTAAGGAATTCTGATTTCTGCATCATTTTCAACCCTGGGCAGTGTTTGGAGATAACGTCTAGGTTCTGAAGCCTGAAAATGTGCAGTTGGGAAGAGATGAGGACCTAAGGCCATGGCGGGTCTGATGTGCTCACTGTGCGGTCAGCTGCCTGAATGTTGGTCAGGAGGTTTGGGCTCAGTTTGTGTCAGAGAGTGCATTAGTACCCACGTTAGACTATATAATTTGGGTAGAGTCGAGTGTCGTGTAGATTTATCCTCATTTGAGGTGCCTGGGCAGCTCATTCGGCAAGATATTTTTTCTAGAGGGCAGGCAGAGTGCTGCATTGTGGTCCGGAATTGCCAAACTTGAGGGCTTCTGGGCCAGGAGCGTGAGGGCAGAAGTCTCAGAACACAAGCTAGACTTGGGCTTCAGGCCGAGGGCACGGCAGGTTCCCCCTGCAGATCTGAACCATATCTCATGCATCTGAAGTCATGGCGAGGATCAGACTTTGGCTTAGGTTGTAGTTTCTGTGCATGACTGGCCCTTCATGAACGGAGCGGAAACTCAAGGCCATGGAGGTTTTCCCACGTTGGGAGTTGTGGGATGCCCCCTTCAAGGATTCCTTCTGTGGGACAATTGAGACCGTTGGGGAAGCTCCAGGACAACCCATTTGGAATGACTCCAGAGCACCGTTGGAGGATGGATGCCAGGGAAGCCCGCCTCGCATTCCAATTGTCTCCTAGCAACAAGATAGTTGAGATCGGATGGCTCTGCGGGAGCAACCGCGGTGGCTGAGTTGAAATGGACCTTCCTGAGAATGGAGCCTAATGTGTGTTTGTGTCCATGAGGGCCTTGGAATGGGGCGGTGGCACTGGGACCCTGAAGTATTCTCCTATGCTTTTGACATAGCTCCCATGCACTAGTTTCCTTGTGGAAATGATATTTGTTCTGATGGGTACCTTAGGAACCTCTTATGCTGGTATTGGAATCCAGGCTTTTGAGGAGACATGCCTGTAAACCAAAGCAATGGATCTGATTATGGTCTAGGGTCCTGTCTGGTTAATATTCTTCTCAGGGGATATCCATCTATGAAATGAGTGGAGGTAGATACTCACCTGGTGTCAGACCACCCTTGTTTGTCCCCGGAGACCTACACTATTGGGATGGCCTCAGGGACTTTGGAGGGTTCTCCTAATTTGTACGATTTTGGATAATGGAATGGGCAGAATTCCCATGGATTGTGTACGCACAGTCCTAATGTGTGGCTTCAGTGGCCCCAGCCTGGAGGGTGTGTAGCCCAGGACTTTGAGAACATAAGTCTGAAAACACAAACTCAGCTTAGGTTTGGGGACGTAGATAGGGCAGGCCCAAACTACAAATCATGAGTAGAACTCTCCAAGATAGGAAGAAAGAGCGAGTCTGAGGCGCTATCTTAGGCTTTTGTCTCTTGATTTTGTATCAACGATGGCCGTGGAATGTGGGGAGGCCTTATGGGCCATGGACGAATCTTCCTTTCTGTGGATTTGGCCGGGTCCCAATTGTTTTTCGTCAAGCTGTGGGATGGGAGGTCTCCTTTCACGTTTGTTACTTCCGGTTTCCCACCAAAGAAGTGTTCAAAGCAGAGCCCTGGGGAAGAGTGAAGGTACAACCCTGACTATGGTTAAAAATTGGGGCCTAGGGGCATGGCAGGACCAATATGCTGTCTCTTCATCCAGCAACTGAGAGGCCTTACTTGAGGACTGGTCTCAGGCTGAGTGTCACAATGAGTGTTTGTGACCTATATGGCCTTCGAGCCTGGGCACGGTCTCATGGGCCACACTGGTTTCAAGTACACTGAACTTTGGACAACATGCCAATCACAAGGTCTCTTGCTTTGAGTAAGGAGTTCTGATTTCTGCATCATTTTCAATCCTGGGCTGTGTTTGAGATAACGTCTAGGTTCTGAAGCCTGAAAACCTCAGTTGTGAAGAGATGACGATCTAAGGCCATGGCGGGTCTGATGTGCTCACTGTGCGGTCAGCTGCCTGCGTGTTGGTCAGGAGGCTCGGGCTCAGGTTGTGTCAGCGAGTGCATTAGTACCCAGGTTAGACTATATAATTTGGGTACAGTCGAGTGCCGTATAGGTTTATCCTCATTTGAGGTCACTGGTCAGCTCATTAGGGAAGATATTTTTTCTAGAGGGCAGGCAGACTGCTGCATTGTGGGTCCGGAATTGCCAAACTTGAGGGCTTCTGGGCCAGGAGTGTGAGGACAGAAGTCTGAGAACACAAGCTAGACTTGGGCTTCAGGCCGAGGGCACGGCAATTACCCCCTGCATATCAGAACCAATATCTCAAGTATCTGAAGTCACGGCGAAGATCAGATGTTGGCTCAGGTTGGAGTTTTTGTGCATGACTGCCCCTTCATGAACGGAGTGGAATTCCAAGGCCATGGAGGTTTTCCCACATTGTGAGTTATGGGACGCCCCCTTCAAGGATTCCTTCGGCGGGAAAATTAAGACCTGTTAGGCAGCTCCTGGACATCCCATATGGAATGACTCCAGAGCACCGTTGGAGGATGGAATCCAGGGAAGCCCGCCTCGCATTCCAATTGTCTCCTAGCAACAAGACAGTTGAGATCGGATGTCTCTGCGGGAGCAACCGGGCTGGCTGAGTTGAAATGGACTTTCCTGAGGATGGGGCCTAATGTGTGTCTGTGTCCATGAGGGCTTTGGAATGGGGCGGTGGCACCGGGACCCTGAAGTATTCTCCTAAGCTTTTGACATAGCTCCCATGCACAAGTTTCCTTGTGGAGACGAGATTTATTCTGATGGGTGCCTCAGGAAACCCCTCATGCTGGTATTGGAATCCAGGCTTTTGAGGAGACATGCCTGTAAACCAAAGCAATGGATCCGATTATGGCCTAGGGTCTGGTCTGGTTCAATCTTCTCTTCTGGGGATATCCATCTATGGAATGAGTAGGGGTAGATGCTCACCTGTTGTCAGACCGCCCTTGTTTGTCCCCGGAGACCTACACTATTGGGATGGCCTCGGGGACTTTGGAGGGTTCTCCTAATTTGTACGATTTTGGACAATGGAATGGGTAGAATTCCCATGGATTGGGTAGGCACAGTCCTAATGTGTGGCTCCAGGGTGTGTGGCCCAGGACTTTGAGGACAGTAGTCTGAAAAAACAACCTCAGCTAAGGATTGGGGACGTAGGTATGGCAGGCCCAATCTACAAACCATGAGAAGATCTCTTCAGTTTATGAAGAAAGAACGATTCTGATGCACTTGCTCAGGCGTTTTTCTCTGGATTTTGTATCAACGATGGCCGTGGAATGTGGGGAGGCCTCATGGGCCATGGACTAATCTTCCTCTCTGTGGATTTGGCCCGGTCCCAATTGTTTTTCGTCAATCTGTGGAATGGGAGGTCTCCTTTCAGGTTTATTACCTCAGGTGTCGAACAAAAGAGGAATTCCAAAGCAGAGCCCTGGGGAAGAGTGAAGGGACAACCCAAACTATGGTTAAAAATTAGGGCCTGGGTCAACGCAGGCCCAATATGCTGTCTCTTCATCCAGCCACGGAGAGGCCTTACTTGAGGACTGGGCTCAGGCTGAGGGTCACAATGTGTGTTTGTGATCAATGTGACGCGCGAGAATGGGCTGGGCCTCATGGGCAACACTGGTTTCAACTACACTGGACTTTGGACAACATGCCAATCATAAGGTCTCTTGCCATGTGGAAGATGTTCTGATTTCTGCATCATTTTCAACCCTGGGCAGTGGTTGGAGATAAGGTCTAGGATCTAAAGCCTGAAAAACAGCAGTTGGGAAGAGATGACGACCTAAGTCCATGGCGGTTTTGATGCACTCAGTGTGCGGTCAGCTGCCTGGGTCTTGGTCAGGAGGTTCTGGCTCAGGTTGTGTTAGACAGTGCATTAGTGCCCAGGTTAGACTATATAATTTGGGTACAGTCGAGTGCCGTGTAGATTTATCCTCATTTGAGGTCCTGGGCAGTTCATTAGGGAAGATATTTTTTCTAGAGGGCAGGCAGAGTGCTGCATTGTGGGTCAGGATTTGCCAAACTTGAGGGCTTCTGGGTCAGAGGTGTGAGGACAGAATTCTGAGAACACAAACTAGACTTGGGCTTCAGGCCGAGGGCACGGCAATTACCTTCTGCATATCTGAACCAATATCTCAAGTATCTGAAGTCACGGCGAAGATCAGATGTTGGCTCAGGTTGGAGTTTCTGTGAATGACTGCCCCTTCATGAACGGAGTGGAATTCCAAGGCCATGGAGGTTTTCCCACATTGTGAGTTATGGGACGCCCCCTTCAAGGATTCCTTCGGCGGGAAAATTAAGACCTGTTAGGCAGCTCCTGGACATCCCATATGGAATGACTCCAGAGCACCGTTGGAGGATGGAAGCCAGGGAAGCCCGCCTCGCATTCCAATTGTCTCCTAGCAACAAGACAGTTGAGATCGGATGTCTCTGCGGGAGCAACCGGGCTGGCTGAGTTGAAATGGACTTTCCTGAGGATGGGGCCTAATGTGTGTTTGTGTCCATGAGGGCCTTTGAATGGGGCGGTGGCACCGAGACCCTGAAGTATTCACCTAAGCTTTTGACATAGCTCCCATGCACAAGTTTCCTTGTGGAGACGAGATTTATTCTGATGGGTGCCTCAGGAAACCCCTCATGCTGGTATTAGAATCCAGGCTTTTGAGGAGACATGCCTGTAAACCAAAGCAATGGATCCGATTATGGCCTAGGGTCTGGTCTGGTTCAATCTTCTCTTCTGGGGATATCCATCTATGGAATGAGTGGAGGTAGATGCTCACCTGGTGTCAGACCGCCCTTGTTTGTCCCCGGAGACCTACACTATTGGGATGGCCTCGGGGACTTTGGAGATTTCTCCTAATTTGTATGATTTTGGACAATGGAATGGGCAGAATTCCCATGGATTGGGTAGGCACAGTCCTAATGTGTGGCTCCAGGGTGTGTGGCCCAGGACTTTGAGGACAGAAGTCTGAAAACCCAAACTCAGCTTAGTTTGGGTTCGTAGGTATGGCAGGCCCAATCTACAAACCATGAGAAGAACTCTTCAGAATATGAAGAAAGAGCGATTCTGAGGCACTTGCTCAGGCGTTTTTCTCTGGATTTTGTATCAACGATGGCCGTGGAATGTGGAGAGGCCTCATGGGCCATGGACGAATCTTCCTCTCTGTGGATTTGGCCCGGTCCCAATTGTTTTTCGTCAATCTGTGGGATGGGAGGTCTCCTTTCAGGTTTATTACCTCAGGTGTCCGAACAAAAGTGGAATTCCAAAGCAGAGCCCTGGGGAAGAGTGAAGAAACAACCCAAACTATGGTTAAAAATTAGGGCCTGGGTCAACGCAGGCCCAATATGCTGTCTCTTCATCCAGCCACGGAGAGGCCTTACTTGAGGACTGGGCTCTGGCTGAGGGTCACAATGTGTGTTTGTGACCAATGTGGCCCACGAGCATGGGCGGGGCCTCATGGGCCACACTGGTTTCAACTACACTGGACTTTGGACAACATGCCAATCATAATGTCTCTTGCCATGGGGAAGATGTTCTGATTTCTCCATCATTTTCAACCCTGGGCAGTGGTTGGAGATAAGGTCTAGGATCTAAAGCCTGAAAAACCGCAGTTGGGAAGAGATGACGACCTAAGTCCATGGCGGGTCTGATGCACTCAGTGTGCGGTCAGCTGCCTGGGTCTTGGTCAGGAGGTTCTGGCTCAGGTTGTGTCAGACAGTGCATTAGTGCCCAGGGTAGACTATATAATTTGGGTACAGTCAAGTGCCGTGTAGATTTATCCTCATTTGAGGTGTCTGGGCAGCTCATTAGGAAAGATATTTTTTCTAGAGGGCAGGGAGAGTGCTGCATTGTGGGTCAGGATTTGCCAAACTTGAGGGCTTCTGGGCCAGGAGTGTGAGGACAGAAGTCTGAGAATACAAGCTAGTCATGGGCTTCAGGCCGAGGGCACGGCAGGTACCCCCTGCATATCTGAACCAATATCGCAAGTCTCTGAAGTCACCCCGACGATCCGACGTTGGCTCAGGGTGGAGATTCTATGCATGACTGCCCCTTCATGAAAGGAGTGGAATCTCAAGGCCATGGAGGTTTTCACACGTTGGGAGTTTTGGGACGGCCCCTTCAAGGATTCCTTTTACGGGACAATGGAGACCTGTTGGGCAGCTCTAGGACATCCCATATGGAATGACTCCAGAGCACCATTCGAAGATGGATTCCAGGGAAGCCGGGATCGCATTCCAATTGTCTCCTAGCAACAATACAGTTTAGATCAGTTGGCTCTGCGGGAGCAACCGGGGTGGCTGAGTTTAAATGGACTTTCCTGAGGATGGGGTCTATCTTGTGTTTGTGTCCATGAGGGCCTTGGAATGGGGCGGTGGCACCGAGACCCTGTAGTATTCTCCTAAGCTTTTGACAGAGCTCTCAAGCACAAGTTTCCTTGTGCAGACGAGATTTATTCTGATGAGTGCCACAGGAAACCACTTATGCTGGTATTGGAATCCAGGCTTTTGAGGAGACATGCCTGTAAACCAAAGCAATGGATCTGATTATGGCCTAGGGTCCAGTCTGGTTCAATCTTCTCCTCTGGGGATATCCATCTATGAAATGAGTGGAGGTAGATGCTCATCTGGTGTCAGACCGCCCTTGTTTGTCCCCGGAGACCTACACTATTGGGATGGCCTCGGGGACATTGGAGATTTCTCCTAATTTGTACGATTTTGGACAATGGAATGGGCAGAATTCCCATGGATTGGTAGGCACAGTCCGAATGTGTGGCTCCAGGGGCCCAGCCTGGAGGGTGGGTGGCCCAAGACTTTGAGGACAGAAGTCTGAAAACACAAACTCAGCTTAGGTTTGGGGACGTAGGTATGGCAGGCCCGATCTACAAACCATGAGAAGAACTCTTCAGGATATGAAGAAAGAGTGAGTCTGAGGCGATTGCTCAGGCTTTTGTCTCTGGATTTTGTATCAACGATGGCCGTGGATTGTGGGGAGACCTCATGGGCCATGGATGAATTTTCCTCTCTGTGGATTTGGCCCGGTCCCAATTGTTTTTCGTCAATCTGTGGAATAGGAGGTCTCCTTTCAGGTTTGTTACCTCAGGTGTCCCAACCAAAGAGAAATTCCAAAGCACAGCCTTGGGGAAGAGTGAAGGGACAACCAAAACTATGGTTAAAAATTGGGGCCTAGGGGCATGGCAGGACCAATATGCTGTCTATTCATCCAGCCACTGAGAGGCCTTAATGAGGACTGGGCCCAGGCTGAGGGTCACAATGTGTGTTTGTGACCAATGTGGCCCGCGAGCATGGGCGGGGCCTCATGGGCCACTCTGGTTTCAACTACACTGAACTTTGGTCAACATACCAATCACAAGGTCTCTTGCTATGGGTAAGGAGTTCTGTTTTCTGCATCATTTTCAACCCTGGGCAGTTTTTGGAGACAACGTCTAGGTTCTGAAGCCTGAAAACCGCAGTGGGGAAGAGATGACAACCTAAGGCCACGGCGGGTCTGACGTGCTCACTGTGCGGTCAGCTGCCTGTGTGTTGGTCAGGAGGTTCTGGCTCAGGTTGTGTCAGAGAGTGCATTAGAGCCCAGGTTAGACTATATAATTTGGGTACAGTCGAGGGCCGTGTAGGTTTATCCTCATTTGAGGTACCTGGGCAACTCATTAGGCAAGTAATTTTTCTAGAGGGCAGGCAGAGTGCTGCATTGTGGGTCCGGAATTGCCAAACTTGATGTATTCTGGGGCAGGAGCGTGAGGACAGAAGTCTGAGAACACAAGCTAGACTTGGGCTTCAGGCTGAGGGCAAAGCAGGTACCCCCTGCAGATCTGAACCAATATCTCATGCATCTTACGTCACGGCGAGGATCAGACGTTGGCTCAGGTTGGAGTTTCTGTGCATGACTGTCCCTTCATGAACGGAGCGGAAACTCAAGGCCATGGAGGTTTTCCCACGTTGGGAGTTGTGGGATGCCCCCTTCAAGGATTCCTTCTGCGGGACAATTGAGACCTGTTGGGCAGCTCCAGGACATCCGATATAAAATGACTCCAGAGCACCATTGGAGGATGGATGCCAGGGAAGCCCGCCTCGCATTCCAATTGTCTCCTAGCACACAAAACAGTTGAGATCTGATGGCTCTGCGGGAGCAACCGGGGTGGCTGAGTTGAAATGGACATTCCTGAGGATGGGGCCTAATGTGTGTTTGTGTCCATGAGGGCCTTGGAATGGGGCGGTGGCACCGGGACCCTGAGTATTCTCCTAAGCTTTTGACATAGCTCCCATGCACAAGTTTCCTTGTGGAGACCAGATTTTTTCTGATGGGTGCCACTGGAAGCCCCCTCTTCTGGTATTGGAATCCAGGCTTTTGAGGAGACATGCCTGTACACCAAAGCCATGGATCTGATTATGGCCTAGGGTCCTGTTTGGTTCAATCTTCTTTTCTGGGGACATCCGTCTATGTTATGAGTGGAGGTAGATGCTCAACTGGTGTCAGACCGCACTTGTTTGTCCCGGATCCTACACTATTGGGATGGCCTCGGGGACTTTGGAGGGTTCTCCTAATATGTACGACTTTGGATAATGGAATGGGCAGAATTCCCATGGATTGGGTAGGCACAGTACTAATGTGTGGCTCCAGGGGCCCCAGCCTGGAGGGTGTGTAGCCTAGGACATTGAGTACAAAATTCTGAAAAAAAAAAAAACTCAGCTTAGGATTCGGGGCGTAGGTATGGCAGGCCCAATCTAAACCATGAGAAGAACTCTTCAGGATATGAATAAAGAACGAGTCTGAGGCGCTTGCTCAGGCTTTTGTCTCTTTTTTGTATCAACGATGGCCGTGGAATGTGGGGAGGCCTCATGGGCCATGGACGAATCTTCCTCTCTGTGGATTTGGCCCTTTCCCAATTGTTTTTCCTCCAACTGTGGACTGGGAGGTCCCCTTTCAGGTTTGTTACCTCAGGTATCCCAACCAAAGAGAAATTCCAAAGCACAGCCCTGGGGAAGAGTGAAGGGACAACCCAAACTATGGTTAAAAATTGGGGCCTAGGGGCATGGCATGACCAATATTTTGTCCCTTCATCAAGCCACTGATAGGCCTTACTGAGGACTGGTCTCGGGCTGAGGGTCACAATTTGTGTTTGTGACCAATGTGGCACGCGAGCATGGGCGGGGCCTCATGGGCCACACTGGTTACCACTACACTGAACTTTGGACAACATGCCAATCACAAGGTCTCTTGCTTTGGGTAAGGAATTCTGATTTCTGCATCATTTTCAACCCTGGGCAGTGTTTGGAGATAACGTCTAGGTTCTGAAGCCTGAAAATGTGCAGTTGGGAAGAGATGAGGACCTAAGGCCATGGCGGGTCTGATGTGCTCACTGTGCGGTCAGCTGCCTGAATGTTGGTCAGGAGGTTTGGGCTCAGTTTGTGTCAGAGAGTGCATTAGTACCCACGTTAGACTATATAATTTGGGTACAGTCGAGTGTCGTGTAGATTTATCCTCATTTGAGGTGCCTGGGCAGCTCATTCGGCAAGATATTTTTTCTAGAGGGCAGGCAGAGTGCTGCATTGTGGTCCGGAATTGCCAAACTTGAGGGCTTCTGGGCCAGGAGCGTGAGGGCAGAAGTCTCAGAACACAAGCTAGACTTGGGCTTCAGGCCGAGGGCACGGCAGGTTCCCCCTGCAGATCTGAACCATATCTCATGCATCTGAAGTCATGGCGAGGATCAGACTTTGGCTTAGGTTGTAGTTTCTGTGCATGACTGGCCCTTCATGAACGGAGCGGAAACTCAAGGCCATGGAGGTTTTCCCACGTTGGGAGTTGTGGGATGCCCCCTTCAAGGATTCCTTCTGTGGGACAATTGAGACCGTTGGGGAAGCTCCAGGACAACCCATTTGGAATGACTCCAGAGCACCGTTGGAGGATGGATGCCAGGGAAGCCCGCCTCGCATTCCAATTGTCTCCTAGCAACAAGATAGTTGAGATCGGATGGCTCTGCGGGAGCAACCGCGGTGGCTGAGTTGAAATGGACCTTCCTGAGAATGGAGCCTAATGTGTGTTTGTGTCCATGAGGGCCTTGGAATGGGGCGGTGGCACTGGGACCCTGAAGTATTCTCCTATGCTTTTGACATAGCTCCCATGCACTAGTTTCCTTGTGGAAATGATATTTGTTCTGATGGGTACCTTAGGAACCTCTTATGCTGGTATTGGAATCCAGGCTTTTGAGGAGACATGCCTGTAAACCAAAGCAATGGATCTGATTATGGTCTAGGGTCCTGTCTGGTTAATATTCTTCTCAGGGGATATCCATCTATGAAATGAGTGGAGGTAGATACTCACCTGGTGTCAGACCACCCTTGTTTGTCCCCGGAGACCTACACTATTGGGATGGCCTCAGGGACTTTGGAGGGTTCTCCTAATTTGTACGATTTTGGATAATGGAATGGGCAGAATTCCCATGGATTGTGTACGCACAGTCCTAATGTGTGGCTTCAGTGGCCCCAGCCTGGAGGGTGTGTAGCCCAGGACTTTGAGAACATAAGTCTGAAAACACAAACTCAGCTTAGGTTTGGGGACGTAGATAGGGCAGGCCCAATCTACAAATCATGAGAAGAACTCTCCAAGATAGGAAGAAAGAGCGAGTCTGAGGCGCTATCTTAGGCTTTTGTCTCTTGATTTTGTATCAACGATGGCCGTGGAATGTGGGGAGGCCTTATGGGCCATGGACGAATCTTCCTTTCTGTGGATTTGGCCGGGTCCCAATTGTTTTTCGTCAAGCTGTGGGATGGGAGGTCTCCTTTCACGTTTGTTACTTCCGGTTTCCCACCAAAGAAGTGTTCAAAGCAGAGCCCTGGGGAAGAGTGAAGGTACAACCCTGACTATGGTTAAAAATTGGGGCCTAGGGGCATGGCAGGACCAATATGCTGTCTCTTCATCCAGCAACTGAGAGGCCTTACTTGAGGACTGGTCTCAGGCTGAGTGTCACAATGAGTGTTTGTGACCTATATGGCCTTCGAGCCTGGGCACGGTCTCATGGGCCACACTGGTTTCAAGTACACTGAACTTTGGACAACATGCCAATCACAAGGTCTCTTGCTTTGAGTAAGGAGTTCTGATTTCTGCATCATTTTCAATCCTGGGCTGTGTTTGAGATAACGTCTAGGTTCTGAAGCCTGAAAACCTCAGTTGTGAAGAGATGACGATCTAAGGCCATGGCGGGTCTGATGTGCTCACTGTGCGGTCAGCTGCCTGCGTGTTGGTCAGGAGGCTCGGGCTCAGGTTGTGTCAGAGAGTGCATTAGTACCCAGGTTAGACTATATAATTTGGGTACAGTCGAGTGCCGTATAGGTTTATCCTCATTTGAGGTCACTGGTCAGCTCATTAGGGAAGATATTTTTTCTAGAGGGCAGGCAGAGTGCTGCATTGTGGGTCCGGAATTGCCAAACTTGAGGGCTTCTGGGCCAGGAGTGTGAGGACAGAAGTCTGAGAACACAAGCTAGACTTGGGCTTCAGGCCGAGGGCACGGCAATTACCCCCTGCATATCAGAACCAATATCTCAAGTATCTGAAGTCACGGCGAAGATCAGATGTTGGCTCAGGTTGGAGTTTTTGTGCATGACTGCCCCTTCATGAACGGAGTGGAATTCCAAGGCCATGGAGGTTTTCCCACATTGTGAGTTATGGGACGCCCCCTTCAAGGATTCCTTCGGCGGGAAAATTAAGACCTGTTAGGCAGCTCCTGGACATCCCATATGGAATGACTCCAGAGCACCGTTGGAGGATGGAATCCAGGGAAGCCCGCCTCGCATTCCAATTGTCTCCTAGCAACAAGACAGTTGAGATCGGATGTCTCTGCGGGAGCAACCGGGCTGGCTGAGTTGAAATGGACTTTCCTGAGGATGGGGCCTAATGTGTGTCTGTGTCCATGAGGGCTTTGGAATGGGGCGGTGGCACCGGGACCCTGAAGTATTCTCCTAAGCTTTTGACATAGCTCCCATGCACAAGTTTCCTTGTGGAGACGAGATTTATTCTGATGGGTGCCTCAGGAAACCCCTCATGCTGGTATTGGAATCCAGGCTTTTGAGGAGACATGCCTGTAAACCAAAGCAATGGATCCGATTATGGCCTAGGGTCTGGTCTGGTTCAATCTTCTCTTCTGGGGATATCCATCTATGGAATGAGTAGGGGTAGATGCTCACCTGTTGTCAGACCGCCCTTGTTTGTCCCCGGAGACCTACACTATTGGGATGGCCTCGGGGACTTTGGAGGGTTCTCCTAATTTGTACGATTTTGGACAATGGAATGGGTAGAATTCCCATGGATTGGGTAGGCACAGTCTTAATGTGTGGCTCCAGGGTGTGTGGCCCAGGACTTTGAGGACAGTAGTCTGAAAAAACAACCTCAGCTAAGGATTGGGGACGTAGGTATGGCAGGCCCAATCTACAAACCATGAGAAGAACTCTTCAGTTTATGAAGAAAGAACGATTCTGATGCACTTGCTCAGGCGTTTTTCTCTGGATTTTGTATCAACGATGGCCGTGGAATGTGGGGAGGCCTCATGGGCCATGGACTAATCTTCCTCTCTGTGGATTTGGCCCGGTCCCAATTGTTTTTCGTCAATCTGTGGAATGGGAGGTCTCCTTTCAGGTTTATTACCTCAGGTGTCGAACAAAAGAGGAATTCCAAAGCAGAGCCCTGGGGAAGAGTGAAGGGACAACCCAAACTATGGTTAAAAATTAGGGCCTGGGTCAACGCAGGCCCAATATGCTGTCTCTTCATCCAGCCACGGAGAGGCCTTACTTGAGGACTGGGCTCAGGCTGAGGGTCACAATGTGTGTTTGTGATCAATGTGACGCGCGAGAATGGGCTGGGCCTCATGGGCAACACTGGTTTCAACTACACTGGACTTTGGACAACATGCCAATCATAAGGTCTCTTGCCATGTGGAAGATGTTCTGATTTCTGCATCATTTTCAACCCTGGGCAGTGGTTGGAGATAAGGTCTAGGATCTAAAGCCTGAAAAACAGCAGTTGGGAAGAGATGATGACCTAAGTCCATGGCGGTTTTGATGCACTCAGTGTGCGGTCAGCTGCCTGGGTCTTGGTCAGGAGGTTCTGGCTCAGGTTGTGTTAGACAGTGCATTAGTGCCCAGGTTAGACTATATAATTTGGGTACAGTCGAGTGCCGTGTAGATTTATCCTCATTTGAGGTCCTGGGCAGTTCATTAGGGAAGATATTTTTTCTAGAGGGCAGGCAGAGTGCTGCATTGTGGGTCAGGATTTGCCAAACTTGAGGGCTTCTGGGTCAGAGGTGTGAGGACAGAATTCTGAGAACACAAACTAGACTTGGGCTTCAGGCCGAGGGCACGGCAATTACCTTCTGCATATCTGAACCAATATCTCAAGTATCTGAAGTCACGGCGAAGATCAGATGTTGGCTCAGGTTGGAGTTTCTGTGAATGACTGCCCCTTCATGAACGGAGTGGAATTCCAAGGCCATGGAGGTTTTCCCACATTGTGAGTTATGGGACGCCCCCTTCAAGGATTCCTTCGGCGGGAAAATTAAGACCTGTTAGGCAGCTCCTGGACATCCCATATGGAATGACTCCAGAGCACCGTTGGAGGATGGAATCCAGGGAAGCCCGCCTCGCATTCCAATTGTCTCCTAGCAACAAGACAGTTGAGATCGGATGTCTCTGCGGGAGCAACCGGGCTGGCTGAGTTGAAATGGACTTTCCTGAGGATGGGGCCTAATGTGTGTTTGTGTCCATGAGGGCCTTTGAATGGGGCGGTGGCACCGAGACCCTGAAGTATTCACCTAAGCTTTTGACATAGCTCCCATGCACAAGTTTCCTTGTGGAGACGAGATTTATTCTGATGGGTGCCTCAGGAAACCCCTCATGCTGGTATTAGAATCCAGGCTTTTGAGGAGACATGCCTGTAAACCAAAGCAATGGATCCGATTATGGCCTAGGGTCTGGTCTGGTTCAATCTTCTCTTCTGGGGATATCCATCTATGGAATGAGTGGAGGTAGATGCTCACCTGGTGTCAGACCGCCCTTGTTTGTCCCCGGAGACCTACACTATTGGGATGGCCTCGGGGACTTTGGAGAGTTCTCCTAATTTGTATGATTTTGGACAATGGAATGGGCAGAATTCCCATGGATTGGGTAGGCACAGTCCTAATGTGTGGCTCCAGGGTGTGTGGCCCAGGACTTTGAGGACAGAAGTCTGAAAACCCAAACTCAGCTTAGTTTGGGTTCATAGGTATGGCAGGCCCAATCTACAAACCATGAGAAGAACTCTTCAGAATATGAAGAAAGAGCGATTCTGAGGCACTTGCTCAGGCGTTTTTCTCTGGATTTTGTATCAACGATGGCCGTGGAATGTGGAGAGGCCTCATGGGCCATGGACGAATCTTCCTCTCTGTGGATTTGGCCCGGTCCCAATTGTTTTTCGTCAATCTGTGGGATGGGAGGTCTCCTTTCAGGTTTATTACCTCAGGTGTCCGAACAAAAGTGGAATTCCAAAGCAGAGCCCTGGGGAAGAGTGAAGAAACAACCCAAACTATGGTTAAAAATTAGGGCCTGGGTCAACGCAGGCCCAATATGCTGTCTCTTCATCCAGCCACGGAGAGGCCTTACTTGAGGACTGGGCTCTGGCTGAGGGTCACAATGTGTGTTTGTGACCAATGTGGCCCACGAGCATGGGCGGGGCCTCATGGGCCACACTGGTTTCAACTACACTGGACTTTGGACAACATGCCAATCATAATGTCTCTTGCCATGGGGAAGATGTTCTGATTTCTCCATCATTTTCAACCCTGGGCAGTGGTTGGAGATAAGGTCTAGGATCTAAAGCCTGAAAAACCGCAGTTGGGAAGAGATGACGACCTAAGTCCATGGCGGGTCTGATGCACTCAGTGTGCGGTCAGCTGCCTGGGTCTTGGTCAGGAGGTCCTGGCTCAGGTTGTGTCAGACAGTGCATTAGTGCCCAGGGTAGACTATATAATTTGGGTACAGTCAAGTGCCGTGTAGATTTATTTTCATTTGAGGTGTCTGGGCAGCTCATTAGGAAAGATATTTTTTCTAGAGGGCAGGGAGAGTGCTGCATTGTGGGTCAGGATTTGCCAAACTTGAGGGCTTCTGGGCCAGGAGTGTGAGGGCAGAAGTCTGAGAACACAAGCTAGTCATGGGCTTCAGGCCGAGGGCACGGCAGGTACCCCCTGCATATCTGAACCAATATCGCAAGTCTCTGAAGTCACCCCGACGATCCGACGTTGGCTCAGGGTGGAGATTCTATGCATGACTGCCCCTTCATGAAAGGAGTGGAATCTCAAGGCCATGGAGGTTTTCACACGTTGGGAGTTTTGGGACGGCCCCTTCAAGGATTCCTTTTACGGGACAATGGAGACCTGTTGGGCAGCTCTAGGACATCCCATATGGAATGACTCCAGAGCACCATTCGAAGATGGATTCCAGGGAAGCCGGGATCGCATTCCAATTGTCTCCTAGCAACAATACAGTTTAGATCAGTTGGCTCTGCGGGAGCAACCGGGGTGGCTGAGTTTAAATGGACTTTCCTGAGGATGGGGTCTATCTTGTGTTTGTGTCCATGAGGGCCTTGGAATGGGGCGGTGGCACCGAGACCCTGTAGTATTCTCCTAAGCTTTTGACAGAGCTCTCAAGCACAAGTTTCCTTGTGCAGACGAGATTTATTCTGATGAGTGCCACAGGAAACCACTTATGCTGGTATTGGAATCCAGGCTTTTGAGGAGACATGCCTGTAAACCAAAGCAATGGATCTGATTATGGCCTAGGGTCCAGTCTGGTTCAATCTTCTCCTCTGGGGATATCCATCTATGAAATGAGTGGAGGTAGATGCTCATCTGGTGTCAGACCGCCCTTGTTTGTCCCCGGAGACCTACACTATTGGGATGGCCTCGGGGACATTGGAGATTTCTCCTAATTTGTACGATTTTGGACAATGGAATGGGCAGAATTCCCATGGATTGGGTAGGCACAGTCCTAATGTGTGGCTCCAGGGGCCCCACCCTGCAGGGTGTGTGGCCCAGGACTTTGAGGACAGAAGTCTGAAAACACAAACTCAGCTTAGTTTGGGGACGTAGGTATGGCAGGCCCAATCTACAAACCATGAGAAGAACTCTTCAGGATATGAAGAAAGAGCGATTCTGAGGCACTTGCTCAGGCGTTTTTCTCTGGTTTTGTATCAACGATGGCCGTGGAATGTGGGGAGGCCTCAAGGGCCATGGACGAATCTTCCTCTCTGTGGATTTGGCCCGGTCCCAATTGTTTTCCGTCAATCTGTGGGATGGGAGGTCTCCTTTCGGGTTTATTACCTCAGGTGTCCGAACAAAAGAGGAATTCCAAAGCAGAGCCCTGGGGAAGAGTGAAGGGACAACCCAAACTATGGTTAAAAATTAGGGCCTGGGTCAACGCAGGCCCAATATGCTGTCTCTTCATCCAGCCACGGAGAGGCCTTACTTGAGGACTGGGCTCAGGCTGAGGGTCACAATGTGTGTTTGTGATCAATGTGACGCGCGAGAATGGGCTGGGCCTCATGGGCAACACTGGTTTCAACTACACTGGACTTTGGACAACATGCCAATCATAAGGTCTCTTGCCATGTGGAAGATGATCTGATTTCTGCATCATTTTCAACCCTGGGCAGTGGTTGGAGATAAGGTCTAGGATCTAAAGCCTGAAAAACAGCAGTTGGGAAGAGATGACGACCTAAGTCCATGGCGGTTTTGATGCACTCAGTGTGCGGTCAGCTGCCTGGGTCTTGGTCAGGAGGTTCTGGCTCAGGTTGTGTCAGACAGTGCATTAGTGCCCAGGTTAGACTATATAATTTGGGTACAGTCGAGTGCCGTGTAGATTTATCCTCATTTGAGGTCCTGGGCAGTTCATTAGGGAAGATATTTTTTCTAGAGGGCAGGCAGAGTGCTGCATTGTGGGTCAGGATTTGCCAAACTTGAGGGCTTCTGGGTCAGAGGTGTGAGGACAGAATTCTGAGAACACAAACTAGACTTGGGCTTCAGGCCGAGGGCACGGCAATTACCTTCTGCATATCTGAACCAATATCTCAAGTATCTGAAGTCACGGCGAAGATCAGATGTTGGCTCAGGTTGGAGTTTCTGTGAATGACTGCCCCTTCATGAACGGAGTGGAATTCCAAGGCCATGGAGGTTTTCCCACATTGTGAGTTATGGGACGCCCCCTTCAAGGATTCCTTCGGCGGGAAAATTAAGACCTGTTAGGCAGCTCCTGGACATCCCATATGGAATGACTCCAGAGCACCGTTGGAGGATGGAAGCCAGGGAAGCCCGCCTCGCATTCCAATTGTCTCCTAGCAACAAGACAGTTGAGATCGGATGTCTCTGCGGGAGCAACCGGGCTGGCTGAGTTGAAATGGACTTTCCTGAGGATGGGGCCTAATGTGTGTTTGTGTCCATGAGGGCCTTTGAATGGGGCGGTGGCACCGAGACCCTGAAGTATTCACCTAAGCTTTTGACATAGCTCCCATGCACAAGTTTCCTTGTGGAGACGAGATTTATTCTGATGGGTGCCTCAGGAAACCCCTCATGCTGGTATTAGAATCCAGGCTTTTGAGGAGACATGCCTGTAAACCAAAGCAATGGATCCGATTATGGCCTAGTGTCTGGTCTGGTTCAATCTTCTCTTCTGGGGATATCCATCTATGGAATGAGTAGAGGTAGATGCTCACCTGGTGTCAGACCGCCCTTGTTTGTCCCCGGAGACCTACACTATTGGGATGGCCTCGGGGACTTTGGAGGGTTCTCCTAATTTGTACGATTTTGGACAATGGAATGGGCAGAATTCCCATGGATTGGGTAGGCACAGTCCTAATGTGTGGCTCCAGGGTGTGTGGCCCAGGACTTTGAGGACAGTAGTCTGAAAAAACAACCTCAGCTAAGGATTGCGGACGTAGGTATGGCAGGCCCAATCTACAAACCATGAGAAGAACTCTTCAGTTTATGAAGAAAGAACGATTCTGATGCACTTGCTCAGGCGTTTTTCTCTGGATTTTGTGTCAACGATGGCCATGGAATGTGGGGAGGCCTCATGGGCCATGGACTAATCTTCCTCTCTGTGGATTTGGCCCGGTCCCAATTGTTTTTCGTCAATCTGTGGAATGGGAGGTCTCCTTTCAGGTTTATTACCTCAGGTGTCGAACAAAAGAGGAATTCCAAAGCAGAGCCCTGGGGAAGAGTGAAGGGACAACCCAAACTATGGTTAAAAATTAGGGCCTGGGTCAACGCAGGCCCAATATGCTGTCTCTTCATCCAGCCACAGAGAGGCCTTACTTGAGGACTGGGCTCATGCTGAGGGTCACAATGTGTGTTTGTGATCAATGTGACGCGCGAGAATGGGCTGGGCCTCATGGGCAACACTGGTTTCAACTACACTGGACTTTGGACAACATGCCAATCATAAGGTCTCTTGCCATGTGGAAGATGTTCTGATTTCTCCATCATTTTCAACCCTGGGCAGTGGTTGGAGATAAGGTCTAGGATCTAAAGCCTGAAAAACCGCAGTTGGGAAGAGATGACGACCTAAGTCCATGGCGGTTTTGATGCACTCAGTGTGCGGTCAGCTGCCTGGGTCTTGGTCAGGAGGTTCTGGCTCAGGTTGTGTCAGACAGTGCATTAGTTCCCAGGTTCGACTATATAATTTGGGTACAGTCAAGTGCCGTGTAGATTTATCCTCATTTGAGGTGTCTGGGCAGCTCATTAGGAAAGATATTTTTTCTAGAGGGCAGGCAGAGTGCTGCATTGTGGGTCCGGAATTGCCAAACTTGAGGGCTTCTGGGCCAGGAGTGTGAGGACAGAAGTCTGAGAACACAAGCTAGACTTGGGCTTCAGGCCGAGGGCACGGCAGGTACCCCCTGCATATCTGAACCAATATCGCAAGTCTCTGAAGTCACGGCGACGATCCGACGTTGGCTCAGGGTGGAGATTCTGTGCATGACTGCCCCTTCATGAACGGAGTGGAATCTCAAGGCCATGGAGGTTTTCCCACTTTGGGAGTTTTCGGACGGCCCCTTCAAGGATTCCTTCTGCGGGACATTGGAGACCTGTTGGGCAGCTCCAGGTCATCCCATATGGAATGACTCCAGAGCACCATTCGAGAATGGATACCAGGGAAGCCGGGCTCGCATTCCAATTGTCTCCTAGCAACAATACAGTTGAGATCAGATGGCTCTGCGGGAGCAACCGGGGTGGCTGATTTGAAATGGACTTTCCTGAGAATGGGGTCTAACTTGTGTTTGTGTCCATGAGAGCCTTGGAATGGGGCGGTGGCACCGAGACCCTGTAGTATTCTCCTAAGCTTTTGACATAGCTCCCAAGCACAAGTTTCCTTGTGCAGACGAGATTTATTCTGATGGGTGCCACAGGAAACCACTTATGCTGGTATTGGAATCTAGGCTTTTGAGGAGACATGCCTGTAAACCAAAGCAATGGATCTGATTATTGCCTAGGGTCCAGTCTTGTTCAGTCTTCTCTTCTGGGGATATCCATCTATGGAATGAGTGGAGGTACATGCTCACCTGGTGTCAGACCGCCCTTGTTTGTCCCCGGAGACCTACACTATTGGGATGGCCTTGGGGACTTTGGAGAGTTCTCCTAATTTGTACGATTTTGGACAATGGAATGGGCAGAATTCCCATGGATTGGGTAGGCACAGTCCTAATGTGTGGCTCCAGGGGCCCCACCCTGCAGGGTGTGTGGCCCAGGACTTTGAGGACAGAAGTGAAAACACAAACTCAGCTTAGTTTGGGGATGTAGGTATGAAAGGCCCAATCTACAAACCATGAGAAGAACTCTTCATGATATGAAGGAAGAGCGATTCTGAGGCACTTGCTCAGGCGTTTTTCTCTGGATTTTGTATCAACGATGGCCGTGGAATGTGGGGAGGCCTCATGGGCCATGGACGAATCTTCCTCTCTGTGGATTTGGCCCGGTCCCAATTGTTTTTCGTCAATCTGTGGGATGGGAGGTCTCCTTTCAGGTTTATTACCTCAGGTGTCCGAACAAAAGAGGAATTCCAAAGCAGAGCCCTGTGGAAGAGTGAAGGGACAACCCAAACTATGGTTAAAAATTAGGGCCTGGGTCAACGCAGGCCCAATATGCTGTCTCTTCATCCAGCCACGGAGAGGCCTTACTTGAGGACTGGGATCAGGCTAAGGGTCACAATGTGTTTTTGTGACCAATGTGAAGCACGAGAATGGGCGGGACCTCATGGGCAACACTGGTTTCAACTACACTGTACTTTTGACAACATGCCATTCACAAGGTCACTGCCAGGAGAAGGTGTTCTGATTTCTGCATCATTTTCAACCCTGGGCAGTGGTTGGAGATAAGGTCTAGGTTCTGAAGCCTGAAAAACCGCAGTTGGGAAGAGATGACATCCTAAGGCCATGGTGGGTCTGATGCGCTCAGTGTGCGGTCAGGTGCCTGGGTGTTGGTCAGGAGTTTCCGGCTCAGGTTGTGTCAGGCAGTGCATTACTGCCCAGGTTAGACTATATAATTTGGGTACAGTCGAGTGCTGTGTAGATTTATCCTCATTTGAGTTCCTGGGCAGTTCATTAGGGAAGATATTTTTTCTAGAGGGCAGGCAGAGTGCTGCATTGTGGGTACGGAATTGCCAAACTTGAGGGCTTCTGGGCCAGGAGTGTGAGGACAGAATTCTGAGAACACAAACTAGACTTGGGCTTCAGGCCGAGGGCACGGCAATTACCCCCTGCATATCTGAACCAATATCTCAAGTATCTGAAGTCACGGCGAAGATCAGATGTTGGCTCAGGTTGGAGTTTCTGTGCATGACTGCCCCTTCATGAACGGAGTGGAATTCCAAGGCCATGGAGGTTTTCCCACATTGTGAGTTATGGGACGCCCCCTTCAAGGATTCCTTCGGCGGGAAAATTAAGACCTGTTAGGCAGCTCCTGGACATCCCATATGGAATGACTCCAGAGCACCGTTGGAGGATGGATGCCAGGGAAGCCCGCCTCGCATTTCAATTGTCTCCTTGGAAAAAAACAGTTGAGATCGGATGGCTCTGCGGGAGCAACCGGGGTGGCTGAGTTGAAATGGACATTCCTGAGGATGGAGCCTAATGTGTGTTTGTGTCCATGAGGGCCTTGGAATGGGGCGGTGGCACCGGGACCCTGAAGTATTCACCTAAGCTTTTGACATAGCTCCCATGCACAAGTTTCCTTGTGGAGACGAGATTTGTTCTGATGGGTGCCTCAGGAAACCCCTTATGCTGGTATTGGAATCCAGGCTTTTGAGGAGACATGCCTGTACACCAAAGCAATGGATCCGATTATGGCCTAGGGTCCTGTCTGGTTCAATCTTCTTATCTGGGGACATCCGTCTATGGTATGAGTGGAGGAAGATGCTCAGCTGGTGTCAGTCCGCACTTGTTTTTCCCCGGAGACCGACACTATTGGGATGGCCTCGGGGACTTTGGAGGGTTCTCCTAATTTGTACGATTTTGGACAATGGAATGGGCAGAATTCCCATGGATTGGGTATGCACAGTCCTAATGTGTGGCTCCAGGGACCCCAGCCTGGAAGGTGTGTAGCCCAGGACTTTGAGGACATAAGTCTGAAAACACAAAATCAGCTTAGGTTTGGGGACGTAGGTATGGCAGGCCCGATCTACAAACCATGAGAAGAACTCTTCAGGATATGAAGAAAGAGTGAGTCTGAGGCGATTGCTCAGGCTTTTGTCTCTGGATTTTGTATCAACAATGGCCGTGGATTGTGGGGAGACCTCATGGGCCATGGATGAATTTTCCTCTCTGTGGATTTGGCCCGGTCCCAATTATTTTTCGTCAATCTGTGGAATAGGAGGTCTCCTTTCAGGTTTGTTACCTCAGGTGTCCCAACCAAAGAGAAATTCCAAAGCACAGCCTTGGGGAAGAGTGAAGGGACAACCAAAACTATGGTTAAAAATTGGGGCCTAGGGGCATGGCAGGACCAATATGCTGTCTATTCATCCAGCCACTGAGAGGCCTTAATGAGGACTGGGCCCAGGCTGAGGGTCACAATGTGTGTTTGTGACCAATGTGGCCCGCGAGCATGGGCGGGGCCTCATGGGCCACTCTGGTTTCAACTACACTGAACTTTGGTCAACATACCAATCACAAGGTCTCTTGCTTTGGGTAAGGAGTTCTGTTTTCTGCATCATTTTCAACCCTGGGCAGTTTTTGGAGACAACGTCTAGGTTCTGAAGCCTGAAAACCGCAGTGGGGAAGAGATGACGACCTAAGGCCACGGCGGGTCTGACGTGCTCACTGTGCGGTCAGCTGCCTGCGTGTTGGTCAGGAGGTTCTGGCTCAGGTTGTGTCAGAGAGTGCATTAGAGCCCAGGTCAGACTATATAATTTGGGTACAGTCGAGGGCCGTGTAGGTTTATCCTCATTTTAGGTACCTGGGCAACTCATTAGGCAAGTAATTTTTCTAGAGGGCAGGCAGAGTGCTGCATTGTGGGTCCGGAATTGCCAAACTTGATGTATTCTGGGGCAGGAGCGTGAGGACAGAAGTCTGAGAACACAAGCTAGACTTGGGCTTCAGGCCGAGCGCAAGGCAGGTACCCCCTGCAGATCTGAACCAATATCTCATGCATCTTACGTCACGGCGAGGATCAGACGTTGGCTCAGGTTGGAGTTTCTGTGCATGACTGTCCCTTCATGAACGGAGCGGAAACTCAAGGCCATGGAGGTTTTCCCACGTTGGGAGTTGTGGGATGCCCCCTTCAAGGATTCCTTCTGTGGGACAATTGAGACCTGTTGGGCAGCTCCAGGACATCCCATATAAAATGACTCCAGAGCACCATTGGAGGATGGATGCCAGGGAAGCCCGCCTCGCATTCCAATTGTCTCCTAGCACACAAAACAGTTGAGATCGGATGGCTCTGCGGGAGCAACCGGGGTGGCTGAGTTGAAATGGACATTCCTGAGGATGGGGCCTAATGTGTGTTTGTGTCCATGAGGGCCTTGGAATGGGGCGGTGGCACCGGGACCCTGAATATTCTCCTAAGCTTTTGACATAGCTCCCATGCACAAGTTTCCTTGTGGAGACCAGATTTTTTCTGATGGGTGCCACTGGAAGCCCCCTCTTCTGGTATTGGAATCCAGGCTTTTGAGGAGACATGCCTGTACACCAAAGCCATGGATCTGATTATGGCCTAGGGTCCTGTTTGGTTCAATCTTCTTTTCTGGGGACATCCGTCTATGTTATGAGTGGAGGTAGATGCTCAACTGGTGTCAGACCGCACTTGTTTGTCCCGGAGTCCTACACTTTTGGGATGGCCTCGGGGACTTTGGAGGGTTCTCCTAATATGTACGACTTTGGATAATGGAATGGGCAGAATTCCCATGGATTGGGTAGGCACAGTACTAATGTGTGGCTCCAGGGGCCCCAGCCTAGAGGGTGTGTAGCCTAGGACATTGAGTACAAAATTCTGAAAAAAAAAAAAAAAACACAGCTTAGGATTTGGGGCGTAGGTATGGCAGGCCCAATCTAAACCATGAGAAGAACTCTTCAGGATATGAATAAAGAACGAGTCTGAGGCGCTTGCTCAGGCTATTGTCTCTGTTTTATATCAACGATGGCCGTGGAATGTGGGGAGGCCTCATGGGCCATGGACGAATCTTCCTCTCTGTGGATTTGGACCTTTCCCAATTGTTTTTCCTCCACTGTGGACTGGGAGGTCCCCTTTCAGGTTTGTTACCTCAGGTATCCCAACCAAAGAGAAATTCCAAAGCACAGCCCTGGGGAAGAGTGAAGGGACAACCCAAACTATGGTTAAAAATTGGGGCGTAGGGGCATGGCATGACCAATATTTTGTCCCTTCATCAAGCCACTGATAGGCCTTACTGAGGACTGGTCTCAGGCTGAGGGTCACAATTTGTGTTTGTGACCAATGTGGCCCGCGAGCATGGGCGGGGCCTCATGGGCCACACTGGTTACCACTACACTGAACTTTGGACAACATGCCAATCACAAGGTCTCTTGCTTTGGGTAAGGAGTTCTGATTTCTGCATCATTTTCAACCCTGGGCAGTGGTTGGAGATAACGTCTAGGTTCTGAAGCCTGAAAATGTGCAGTTGGGAAGAGATGACGACCTAAGGCCATGGCGGGTCTGATGTGCTCACTGTGCGTTCAGCTGCCTGCATGTTGGTCAGGAGGTTTGGGCTCAGTTTGTGTCAGAGAGTGCATTAGTACCCACGTTAGATTATATAATTTGGGTACAGTCGAGTGTCGTGTAGATTTATCCTCATTTGGGGCGCCTGGGCAGCTCATTCGGCAAGATATTTTTTCTAGAGGGCAGGCAGAGTGCTGCATTGTGGTCCGGAATTGCCAAACTTGAGGGCTTCTGGGCCAGGAGCGTGAGGGCAGAAGTCTCAGAACACAAGCTAGACTTGGGCTTCAGGCCGAGGGCACGGCAGGTACCCCCTGCAGATCTGAACCATATCTCATGCATCTGAAGTCATGGCGAGGATCAGACTTTGGCTTAGGTTGTAGTTTCTGTGCATGACTGGCCCTTCATGAACGGAGCGGAAACTCAAGGCCATGGAGGTTTTCCCACGTTGGGAGTTGTGGGATGCCCCCTTCAAGGATTCCTTCTGCGGGACAATTGAGACCTTTGGGGAAGCTCCAGGACAACCCATTTGGAATGACTCCAGAGCACCGTTGGAGGATGGATGCCAAGGAAGCCCGCCTCGCATTCCAATTGTCTCCTAGCAACAAGATAGTTGAGATCGGATGGCTCTGCGGGAGCAACCGGGGTGGCTGAGTTGAAATGGACCTTCCTGAGAATGGAGCCTAATGTGTGTTTGTGTCCATGAGGGCCTTGGAATGGGGAGGTTGCACTGGGACCCTGAAGTATTCTCCTAAGCTTTTGACATAGCTCCCATGCACTAGTTTCCTTGTGGAAATGAGATTTGTTCTGATGGGTACCTTAGGAACCTCTTATGCTGGTATTGGAATCCAGGCTTTTGAGGAGACATGCCTGTAAACCAAAGCAATGGATCCGATTATGGTCTAGGGTCCTGTCTGGTTCAATATTCTTCTCAGGGGATATCCATCTATGAAATGAGTGGAGGTAGATACTCACCTGGTGTCAGACCACCCTTGTTTGTCCCCGGAGACCTACACTATTGGGATGGCCTCAGGGACTTTGGAGGGTTCTCCTAATTTGTACGATTTTGGATAATGGAATGGGCAGAATTCCCATGGATTGTGTATGCACAGTCCTAATGTGTGGCTCCAGTGGCCCCAGCCTGGAGGGTGTGTAGCTCAGGACTTTGAGAACATAAGTCTGAAAACACAAACTCAGCTTAGGTTTGGGGACGTAGATAGGGCAGGCCCAATCTACAAATCATGAGAAGAACTCTTCAAGATAGGATGAAAGAGCGAGTCTGAGGTGCTATCTTAGTCTTTTGTCTCTAGATTTTGTATCAACGATGGCCGTGGAATGTGGGGAGGCCTTATGGGCCATGGACGAATCTTCCTTTCTGTGGATTTGGCCGGGTCCCAATTGTTTTTCGTCAAGCTGTGGGATGGGAGGTCTCCTTTCACGTTTGTTACTTCCGGTTTCCCACCAAAGAAGTGTTCAAAGCAGAGCCCTGGGGAAGAGTGAAGGTACAACCCTGACTATGGTTAAAAATTGGGGCCTAAGGGCATGGCAGGACCAATATGCTGTCTCTTCATCCAGCAACTGAGAGGCCTTACTTGAGGACTGGTCTCAGGCTGAGTGTCACAATGAGTGTTTGTGACCTATATGGCCTTCGAGCCTGGGCACGGTCTCAGGGGCCACACTGGTTTCAAGTAAACTGAACTTTGGACAACATGCCAATCACAAGGTCTCTTGCTTTGAGTAAGGAGTTCTGATTTCTGCATCATTTTCAATCCTGGGCAGTGTTTGAGATAACGTCTAGGTTCTGAAGCCTGAAAACCTCAGTTGTGAAGAGATGACGATCTAAGGCCATGGCGGGTCTATGTGCTCACTGTGCGGTCAGCTGCCTGCGTGTTGGTCAGGAGGTTCGGGCTCAGGTTGTGTCAGAGAGTGCATTAGTACCCAGGTTAGACCATATAATTTGGGTACAGTCGAGTGCCGTATAGGTTTATCCTCATTTGAGGTTCCTGGGCAGCTCATTAGGCAAGATATTTTTTCTACAGGGCAGGCTGAGTGCTGCATTGTGGGTCCGGAATTGCCAACTTGAGGGCTTCTGGGCCAGGAGCGTGAGGACAAAAGTCTGAGAACACAAGCTAGACTTGGGCTTCAGGCCGAGGGCACGGCAGGTACCCCCTGCAGATCTGAACCAATATCTCATGCATCAGAAGTCACGGCGAGGATCAGACGTGGGCTCAGGTTTGGGTTTCTGTGCATGACTGCCCCTTCATGAACGGAGCGGATACTCAAGGCCATGGAGGTTTTCCCACGTTGGGACTTGTGGGAAGCCCCCTTCAAGGATTCCTTCTGCGGGACAATTGAGACCTGTTGGGCAGCTCGACGACATCCCATATGGAATGAATCCAGTGCACCGTTGGAGGATGGATGCCAGGGAAGCCCGCCTCACATTCCAATTGTCTCCTTGGAAAAAAACAGTTGAGATCGGATGACTCTGCGGGAGCAACCGGGGTGGCTGAGTTGAAATGGACTTTCCTGAGGATGGGGCCTAATGTGTGTTTGTGTCCATGAGGGACTTGGAATGGGGCGGTGGCACCGGGACCCTGAAGTATTCTCCTAAGCTTTTGACATAGCTCCCATGCACAAGTTTCCTTGTGGAGACGAGATTTGTTCTGATGGGTGCCTCAGGAAACCCCTTATGCTGGTATTGGAATCCAGGCTTTTGAGGAGTCATGCCTGTACACCAAAGCAATGGATCCGATTATGGCCTAGGGTCCTGTCTGGTTCAATCTTCTTCTCTGGGGACATCCGTCTATGGTATGAGTGGAGGAAGATGCTCAGCTGGTGTCAGACCGCCCTTGTTTTTCCCCGGAGACCTACACTATTGGGATGGCCTCGGGGACTTTGGAGGGTTCTCCTAATTTGTACGATTTTGGACAATGGAATGGGCAGAATCCCATGGATTGGGTATGCTCAGTCCTAATGTGTGTCTCCAGGGGCCCCAGACTGGAGGGTGTGTAGCCCAGGACTTTGAGGACAGAAGTCTGAAAACACAAACTCAGCTTAGGTTTCGGGAGGTAGGTATGGCAGGCCCAATCTACAAACCATGAGAAGAACTCTTCAGGATATGAAGAAAGAGCGAGTCTGATGCGCTTGCTCAGGCTTTTGTTTCAGGATTTTGTATCAAGGATGGCTGTGGAATGTGGGGAGGCCTTATGGGCCATGGACGAATCTTCCTCTCTGTGGATTTGGCCCTTTCCCAATTATTTTTCGCCACCTGTGGACTGGGAGGTTCCCTTTCAGGTTTGTTACCTCAGGTGTCTCAACCAAAGAGAAATTCCAAAGCACAGCCCTGGGGAAGAGTGAAAGGACAACGCAAACTATGTTTAAAAATTGGGGCCTAGGGGCATGACAGGACCAATATGCTGTCTCTTCATCCAGCCACTGAGAGGCCTTACTTGATGTCTGGTCTCAGGCTGAGGGTCACAATGTGTGTTTGTGACCAATGTGGCCCGCGAGCATGGGCGGGGCCTCATGGGCCACACTGGTTTCAACTACAGTGAATATTGGACAACACGCCAATAACAAGGTCTCTTGCTTTGGGTAAGGAGTTCTGATTTCTGAATCATTTTCAACCCTGGGCAGTGTTTGGAGATAAGGTCTAGGTTCTGAAGCCTGATAACCTCAGTTGGGAAGAGATGATGACCTAAGGACATGGCAGGTCTGATGTGCTCACTGTGCGGTCAGTTCCTGCGTGTTGGTCAGGAGGTTCGGGCTCAGGTTGTGTCAGAGAGTGCATTAGTACCCTGGTTAGACTATATAATTCGGGTACAGTCGAGTGCCGTTTAGGTTTATCCTCATTTGAGGTGCCTGGGCAGCTCATTAGGCAAGATATTTTTCTACAGGGCAGGCTGAGTGCTGCATTGTGGGTCCGGAATTGCCAAACTTGAGGGCTTCTGGGCCAGGAGCGTGAGGAAAGAAGTCTGAGAAAACAAGCTAGACTTGGGCTTCAGGCCGAGGGCACGGCAGGTACCCCCTGCAGATCTGAACCAATATCTCATGCATCAGAAGTCACGGCGAGGATCAGACGTGGGCTCAGGTTTGAGTTTCTGTGCATGACTGCCCCTTCATGAACGGAGCGGAAACTCAAGGCCATGGAGGTTTCCCACGTTGGGAGTTGTGGGATACCCCTTCAAGGATTCCTCCTGCGGGACAATTGAGACTTTTTCGGGCAGCACCAGGACATCCCAAATGGAATGACTCCAGAGCACCGTTGGAGGATGGATGACATGGAAGCCCGCCTCGCATTCCAATTGTCTCCTAGCAACAAGACAGTGGGTTTCGGATGGCTCTGCTGTAGCCACCGGGGTGGCTGAGTTGAAATGGACTTTCCTGAGGATTGGGCCTAGTGTGTTTGTGTCCATGAGGGCCTTGGAATGGGGCGGTGGCAACGGGACCCTGAAGTATTCTCCTAAGCTTTTGACATAGCTCCCATGCACAAGTTTCCTTGTGGAGACAAGATTTGTTCTGATGGGTGCCTCAGGAACCCCTTATGCTGGTATTGGAATCCAGGCTTTTGAGGAGACATGCCTGTAAACCAAAGCAATGGATCCGATTATGGCCTAGGGTCCTGTCTAGTTCAATATTCTTCTCTGGGGATATCCATCTATGGAATGAGTGGAGGTACATGATCACCTGGTGTCAGACCGCCCTTGTTTGTCACTGGAGACCTACACTATTGGGATGGGCTCGGGGACTTTGGAGGGTTCTCCTAATTTGTACGATTTTGGACAATGGAATGGGCAGAATTCCCATGGATTGTGTATGCACAGTCGTAATGTGTGGCTCCAGGGACCCCAGCCTGGAAGGTGTGTAGCCCAGGTCTTTGAGGACATAAGTCTGAAAACACAAAATCAGCTTAGGTTTGGGGACGTAGGTATGGCAGGCCCAATCTACAAACCATGAGAAGAACTCTTCAGGATATGAAGAAAGAGTGAGTCTGAGGCGATTGCTCAGGCTTTTGTCTCTGGATTTTGTATCAACGATGGCCGTGGATTGTGGGGAGACCTCATGGGCCATGGATGAATTTTCCTCTCTGTGGATTTGGCCCGGTCCCAATTGTTTTTCGTCAATCTGTGGAATAGGAGGTCTCCTTTCAGGTTTGTTACCTCAGGTGTCCCAACCAAAGAGAAATATCAAAGCACAGCCTTGGGGAAGAGTGAAGGGACAACCAAAACTATGGTTAAAAATTGGGGCCTAGGGGCATGGCAGGACCAATATGCTGTCTATTCATCCAGCCACTGAGAGGCCTTAATGAGGACTGGGCCCAGGCTGAGGGTCACAATGTGTGTTTGTGACCAATGTGGCCCGCGAGCATGGGCGGGGCCTCATGGGCCACTCTGGTTTCAACTACACTGAACTTTGGTCAACATACCAATCACAAGGTCTCTTGCTATGGGTAAGGAGTTCTGTTTTCTGCATCATTTTCAACCCTGGGCAGTTTTTGGAGACAACGTCTAGGTTCTGAAGCCTGAAAACCGCAGTGGGGAAGAGATGACAACCTAAGGCCACGGCGGGTCTGACGTGCTCACTGTGCGGTCAGCTGCCTGCGTGTTGGTCAGGAGGTTCTGGCTCAGGTTGTGTCAGAGAGTGCATTAGAGCCCAGGTTAGACTATATAATTTGGGTACAGTCGAGGGCCGTGTAGGTTTATCCTCATTTGAGGTACCTGGGCAACTCATTAGGCAAGTAATTTTTCTAGAGGGCAGGCAGAGTGCTGCATTGTGGGTCCGGAATTGCCAAACTTGATGTATTCTGGGGCAGGAGCGTGAGGACAGAAGTCTGAGAACACAAGCTAGACTTGGGCTTCAGGCCGAGCGCAAGGCAGGTACCCCCTGCAGATCTGAACCAATATCTCATGCATCTTACGTCACGGCGAGGATCAGACGTTGGCTTAGGTTGGAGTTTCTGTGCATGACTGTCCCTTCATGAACGGAGCGGAAACTCAAGGCCATGGAGGTTTTCCCACGTTGGGAGTTGTGGGATGCCCCCTTCAAGGATTCCTTCTGCGGGACAATTGAGATCTGTTGGGCAGCTCCAGGACATCCGATATAAAATGACTCCAGAGCACCATTGGAGGATGGATGCCAGGGAAGCCCGCCTCGCATTCCAATTGTCTCCTAGCACACAAAACAGTTGAGATCGGATGGCTCTGCGGGAGCAACCGGGGTGGCTGAGTTGAAATGGACATTCCTGAGGATGGGGCCTAATGTGTGTTTGTGTCCATGAGGGCCTTGGAATGGGGCGGTGGCACCGGGACCCTGAATATTCTCCTAAGCTTTTGACATAGCTCCCATGCACAAGTTTCCTTGTGGAGACCAGATTTTTTCTGATGGGTGCCACTGGAAGCCCCCTCTTCTGGTATTGGAATCCAGGCTTTTGAGGAGACATGCCTGTACACCAAAGCCATGGATCTGATTATGGCCTAGGGTCCTGTTTGGTTCAATCTTCTTTTCTGGGGACATCCGTCTATGTTATGAGTGGAGGTAGATGCTCAACTGGTGTCAGACCGCACTTGTTTGTCCCGGAGTCCTACACTATTGGGATGGCCTCGGGGACTTTGGAGGGTTCTCCTAATATGTACGACTTTGGATAATGGAATGGGCAGAATTCCCATGGATTGGGTAGGCACAGTACTAATGTGTGGCTCCAGGGGCCCCAGCCTAGAGGGTGTGTAGCCTAGGACATTGAGTACAAAATTCTGAAAAAAAAAAAAAAAACACAGCTTAGGATTTGGGGCGTAGGTATGGCAGGCCCAATCTAAACCATGAGAAGAACTCTTCAGGATATGAATAAAGAACGAGTCTGAGGCGCTTGCTCAGGCTATTGTCTCTGTTTTATATCAACGATGGCCGTGGAATGTGGGGAGGCCTCATGGGCCATGGACGAATCTTCCTCTCTGTGGATTTGGACCTTTCCCAATTGTTTTTCCTCCACTGTGGACTGGGAGGTCCCCTTTCAGGTTTGTTACCTCAGGTATCCCAACCAAAGAGAAATTCCAAAGCACAGCCCTGGGGAAGAGTGAAGGGACAACCCAAACTATGGTTAAAAATTGGGGCGTAGGGGCATGGCATGACCAATATTTTGTCCCTTCATCAAGCCACTGATAGGCCTTACTGAGGACTGGTCTCAGGCTGAGGGTCACAATTTGTGTTTGTGACCAATGTGGCCCGCGAGCATGGGCGGGGCCTCATGGGCCACACTGGTTACCACTACACTGAACTTTGGACAACATGCCAATCACAAGGTCTCTTGCTTTGGGTAAGGAGTTCTGATTTCTGCATCATTTTCAACCCTGGGCAGTGGTTGGAGATAACGTCTAGGTTCTGAAGCCTGAAAATGTGCAGTTGGGAAGAGATGACGACCTAAGGCCATGGCGGGTCTGATGTGCTCACTGTGCGTTCAGCTGCCTGCATGTTGGTCAGGAGGTTTGGGCTCAGTTTGTGTCAGAGAGTGCATTAGTACCCACGTTAGATTATATAATTTGGGTACAGTCGAGTGTCGTGTAGATTTATCCTCATTTGGGGCGCCTGGGCAGCTCATTCGGCAAGATATTTTTTCTAGAGGGCAGGCAGAGTGCTGCATTGTGGTCCGGAATTGCCAAACTTGAGGGCTTCTGGGCCAGGAGCGTGAGGGCAGAAGTCTCAGAACACAAGCTAGACTTGGGCTTCAGGCCGAGGGCACGGCAGGTACCCCCTGCAGATCTGAACCATATCTCATGCATCTGAAGTCATGGCGAGGATCAGACTTTGGCTTAGGTTGTAGTTTCTGTGCATGACTGGCCCTTCATGAACGGAGCGGAAACTCAAGGCCATGGAGGTTTTCCCACGTTGGGAGTTGTGGGATGCCCCCTTCAAGGATTCCTTCTGCGGGACAATTGAGACCTTTGGGGAAGCTCCAGGACAACCCATTTGGAATGACTCCAGAGCACCGTTGGAGGATGGATGCCAAGGAAGCCCGCCTCGCATTCCAATTGTCTCCTAGCAACAAGATAGTTGAGATCGGATGGCTCTGCGGGAGCAACCGGGGTGGCTGAGTTGAAATGGACCTTCCTGAGAATGGAGCCTAATGTGTGTTTGTGTCCATGAGGGCCTTGGAATGGGGAGGTTGCACTGGGACCCTGAAGTATTCTCCTAAGCTTTTGACATAGCTCCCATGCACTAGTTTCCTTGTGGAAATGAGATTTGTTCTGATGGGTACCTTAGGAACCTCTTATGCTGGTATTGGAATCCAGGCTTTTGAGGAGACATGCCTGTAAACCAAAGCAATGGATCCGATTATGGTCTAGGGTCCTGTCTGGTTCAATATTCTTCTCAGGGGATATCCATCTATGAAATGAGTGGAGGTAGATACTCACCTGGTGTCAGACCACCCTTGTTTGTCCCCGGAGACCTACACTATTGGGATGGCCTCAGGGACTTTGGAGGGTTCTCCTAATTTGTACGATTTTGGATAATGGAATGGGCAGAATTCCCATGGATTGTGTATGCACAGTCCTAATGTGTGGCTCCAGTGGCCCCAGCCTGGAGGGTGTGTAGCTCAGGACTTTGAGAACATAAGTCTGAAAACACAAACTCAGCTTAGGTTTGGGGACGTAGATAGGGCAGGCCCAATCTACAAATCATGAGAAGAACTCTTCAAGATAGGATGAAAGAGCGAGTCTGAGGTGCTATCTTAGTCTTTTGTCTCTAGATTTTGTATCAACGATGGCCGTGGAATGTGGGGAGGCCTTATGGGCCATGGACGAATCTTCCTTTCTGTGGATTTGGCCGGGTCCCAATTGTTTTTCGTCAAGCTGTGGGATGGGAGGTCTCCTTTCACGTTTGTTACTTCCGGTTTCCCACCAAAGAAGTGTTCAAAGCAGAGCCCTGGGGAAGAGTGAAGGTACAACCCTGACTATGGTTAAAAATTGGGGCCTAAGGGCATGGCAGGACCAATATGCTGTCTCTTCATCCAGCAACTGAGAGGCCTTACTTGAGGACTGGTCTCAGGCTGAGTGTCACAATGAGTGTTTGTGACCTATATGGCCTTCGAGCCTGGGCACGGTCTCAGGGGCCACACTGGTTTCAAGTACACTGAACTTTGGACAACATGCCAATCACAAGGTCTCTTGCTTTGAGTAAGGAGTTCTGATTTCTGCATCATTTTCAATCCTGGGCAGTGTTTGAGATAACGTCTAGGTTCTGAAGCCTGAAAACCTCAGTTGTGAAGAGATGACGATCTAAGGCCATGGCGGGTCTATGTGCTCACTGTGCGGTCAGCTGCCTGCGTGTTGGTCAGGAGGTTCGGGCTCAGGTTGTGTCAGAGAGTGCATTAGTACCCAGGTTAGACCATATAATTTGGGTACAGTCGAGTGCCGTATAGGTTTATCCTCATTTGAGGTTCCTGGGCAGCTCATTAGGCAAGATATTTTTTCTACAGGGCAGGCTGAGTGCTGCATTGTGGGTCCGGAATTGCCAACTTGAGGGCTTCTGGGCCAGGAGCGTGAGGACAAAAGTCTGAGAACACAAGCTAGACTTGGGCTTCAGGCCGAGGGCACGGCAGGTACCCCCTGCAGATCTGAACCAATATCTCATGCATCAGAAGTCACGGCGAGGATCAGACGTGGGCTCAGGTTTGGGTTTCTGTGCATGACTGCCCCTTCATGAACGGAGCGGATACTCAAGGCCATGGAGGTTTTCCCACGTTGGGACTTGTGGGAAGCCCCCTTCAAGGATTCCTTCTGCGGGACAATTGAGACCTGTTGGGCAGCTCGACGACATCCCATATGGAATGAATCCAGTGCACCGTTGGAGGATGGATGCCAGGGAAGCCCGCCTCACATTCCAATTGTCTCCTTGGAAAAAAACAGTTGAGATCGGATGACTCTGCGGGAGCAACCGGGGTGGCTGAGTTGAAATGGACTTTCCTGAGGATGGGGCCTAATGTGTGTTTGTGTCCATGAGGGACTTGGAATGGGGCGGTGGCACCGGGACCCTGAAGTATTCTCCTAAGCTTTTGACATAGCTCCCATGCACAAGTTTCCTTGTGGAGACGAGATTTGTTCTGATGGGTGCCTCAGGAAACCCCTTATGCTGGTATTGGAATCCAGGCTTTTGAGGAGTCATGCCTGTACACCAAAGCAATGGATCCGATTATGGCCTAGGGTCCTGTCTGGTTCAATCTTCTTCTCTGGGGACATCCGTCTATGGTATGAGTGGAGGAAGATGCTCAGCTGGTGTCAGACCGCCCTTGTTTTTCCCCGGAGACCTACACTATTGGGATGGCCTCGGGGACTTTGGAGGGTTCTCCTAATTTGTACGATTTTGGACAATGGAATGGGCAGAATCCCATGGATTGGGTATGCTCAGTCCTAATGTGTGTCTCCAGGGGCCCCAGACTGGAGGGTGTGTAGCCCAGGACTTTGAGGACAGAAGTCTGAAAACACAAACTCAGCTTAGGTTTCGGGAGGTAGGTATGGCAGGCCCAATCTACAAACCATGAGAAGAACTCTTCAGGATATGAAGAAAGAGCGAGTCTGATGCGCTTGCTCAGGCTTTTGTTTCAGGATTTTGTATCAAGGATGGCTGTGGAATGTGGGGAGGCCTTATGGGCCATGGACGAATCTTCCTCTCTGTGGATTTGGCCCTTTCCCAATTATTTTTCGCCACCTGTGGACTGGGAGGTTCCCTTTCAGGTTTGTTACCTCAGGTGTCTCAACCAAAGAGAAATTCCAAAGCACAGCCCTGGGGAAGAGTGAAAGGACAACGCAAACTATGTTTAAAAATTGGGGCCTAGGGGCATGACAGGACCAATATGCTGTCTCTTCATCCAGCCACTGAGAGGCCTTACTTGATGTCTGGTCTCAGGCTGAGGGTCACAATGTGTGTTTGTGACCAATGTGGCCCGCGAGCATGGGCGGGGCCTCATGGGCCACACTGGTTTCAACTACAGTGAATATTGGACAACACGCCAATAACAAGGTCTCTTGCTTTGGGTAAGGAGTTCTGATTTCTGAATCATTTTCAACCCTGGGCAGTGTTTGGAGATAAGGTCTAGGTTCTGAAGCCTGATAACCTCAGTTGGGAAGAGATGATGACCTAAGGACATGGCAGGTCTGATGTGCTCACTGTGCGGTCAGTTCCTGCGTGTTGGTCAGGAGGTTCGGGCTCAGGTTGTGTCAGAGAGTGCATTAGTACCCTGGTTAGACTATATAATTCGGGTACAGTCGAGTGCCGTTTAGGTTTATCCTCATTTGAGGTGCCTGGGCAGCTCATTAGGCAAGATATTTTTCTACAGGGCAGGCTGAGTGCTGCATTGTGGGTCCGGAATTGCCAAACTTGAGGGCTTCTGGGCCAGGAGCGTGAGGAAAGAAGTCTGAGAAAACAAGCTAGACTTGGGCTTCAGGCCGAGGGCACGGCAGGTACCCCCTGCAGATCTGAACCAATATCTCATGCATCAGAAGTCACGGCGAGGATCAGACGTGGGCTCAGGTTTGAGTTTCTGTGCATGACTGCCCCTTCATGAACGGAGCGGAAACTCAAGGCCATGGAGGTTTCCCACGTTGGGAGTTGTGGGATACCCCTTCAAGGATTCCTCCTGCGGGACAATTGAGACTTTTTCGGGCAGCACCAGGACATCCCAAATGGAATGACTCCAGAGCACCGTTGGAGGATGGATGACATGGAAGCCCGCCTCGCATTCCAATTGTCTCCTAGCAACAAGACAGTGGGTTTCGGATGGCTCTGCTGTAGCCACCGGGGTGGCTGAGTTGAAATGGACTTTCCTGAGGATTGGGCCTAGTGTGTTTGTGTCCATGAGGGCCTTGGAATGGGGCGGTGGCAACGGGACCCTGAAGTATTCTCCTAAGCTTTTGACATAGCTCCCATGCACAAGTTTCCTTGTGGAGACAAGATTTGTTCTGATGGGTGCCTCAGGAACCCCTTATGCTGGTATTGGAATCCAGGCTTTTGAGGAGACATGCCTGTAAACCAAAGCAATGGATCCGATTATGGCCTAGGGTCCTGTCTAGTTCAATATTCTTCTCTGGGGATATCCATCTATGGAATGAGTGGAGGTACATGATCACCTGGTGTCAGACCGCCCTTGTTTGTCACTGGAGACCTACACTATTGGGATGGGCTCGGGGACTTTGGAGGGTTCTCCTAATTTGTACGATTTTGGACAATGGAATGGGCAGAATTCCCATGGATTGTGTATGCACAGTCGTAATGTGTGGCTCCAGGGACCCCAGCCTGGAAGGTGTGTAGCCCAGGTCTTTGAGGACATAAGTCTGAAAACACAAAATCAGCTTAGGTTTGGGGACGTAGGTATGGCAGGCCCAATCTACAAACCATGAGAAGAACTCTTCAGGATATGAAGAAAGAGTGAGTCTGAGGCGATTGCTCAGGCTTTTGTCTCTGGATTTTGTATCAACGATGGCCGTGGATTGTGGGGAGACCTCATGGGCCATGGATGAATTTTCCTCTCTGTGGATTTGGCCCGGTCCCAATTGTTTTTCGTCAATCTGTGGAATAGGAGGTCTCCTTTCAGGTTTGTTACCTCAGGTGTCCCAACCAAAGAGAAATATCAAAGCACAGCCTTGGGGAAGAGTGAAGGGACAACCAAAACTATGGTTAAAAATTGGGGCCTAGGGGCATGGCAGGACCAATATGCTGTCTATTCATCCAGCCACTGAGAGGCCTTAATGAGGACTGGGCCCAGGCTGAGGGTCACAATGTGTGTTTGTGACCAATGTGGCCCGCGAGCATGGGCGGGGCCTCATGGGCCACTCTGGTTTCAACTACACTGAACTTTGGTCAACATACCAATCACAAGGTCTCTTGCTATGGGTAAGGAGTTCTGTTTTCTGCATCATTTTCAACCCTGGGCAGTTTTTGGAGACAACGTCTAGGTTCTGAAGCCTGAAAACCGCAGTGGGGAAGAGATGACAACCTAAGGCCACGGCGGGTCTGACGTGCTCACTGTGCGGTCAGCTGCCTGCGTGTTGGTCAGGAGGTTCTGGCTCAGGTTGTGTCAGAGAGTGCATTAGAGCCCAGGTTAGACTATATAATTTGGGTACAGTCGAGGGCCGTGTAGGTTTATCCTCATTTGAGGTACCTGGGCAACTCATTAGGCAAGTAATTTTTCTAGAGGGCAGGCAGAGTGCTGCATTGTGGGTCCGGAATTGCCAAACTTGATGTATTCTGGGGCAGGAGCGTGAGGACAGAAGTCTGAGAACACAAGCTAGACTTGGGCTTCAGGCCGAGCGCAAGGCAGGTACCCCCTGCAGATCTGAACCAATATCTCATGCATCTTACGTCACGGCGAGGATCAGACGTTGGCTTAGGTTGGAGTTTCTGTGCATGACTGTCCCTTCATGAACGGAGCGGAAACTCAAGGCCATGGAGGTTTTCCCACGTTGGGAGTTGTGGGATGCCCCCTTCAAGGATTCCTTCTGCGGGACAATTGAGATCTGTTGGGCAGCTCCAGGACATCCGATATAAAATGACTCCAGAGCACCATTGGAGGATGGATGCCGGGGAAGCCCGCCTCGCATTCCAATTGTCTCCTAGCACACAAAACAGTTGAGATCTGATGGCTCTGCGGGAGCAACCGGGGTGGCTGAGTTGAAATGGACATTCCTGAGGATGGGGCCTAATGTGTGTTTGTGTCCATGAGGGCCTTGGAATGGGGCGGTGGCACCGGGACCCTGAGTATTCTCCTAAGCTTTTGACATAGCTCCCATGCACAAGTTTCCTTGTGGAGACCAGATTTTTTCTGATGGGTGCCACTGGAAGCCCCCTCTTCTGGTATTGGAATCCAGGCTTTTGAGGAGACATGCCTGTACACCAAGCCATGGATCTGATTATGGCCTAGGGTCCTGTTTGGTTCAATCTTCTTTTCTGGGGACATCCGTCTATGTTATGAGTGGAGGTAGATGCTCAACTGGTGTCAGACCGCACTTGTTTGTCCCGGATCCTACACTATTGGGATGGCCTCGGGGACTTTGGAGGGTTCTCCTAATATGTACGACTTTGGATAATGGAATGGGCAGAATTCCCATGGATTGGGTAGGCACAGTACTAATGTGTGGCTCCAGGGGCCCCAGCCTGGAGGGTGTGTAGCCTAGGACATTGAGTACAAAATTCTGAAAAAAAAAAAAAAACTCAGCTTAGGATTCGGGGCGTAGGTATGGCAGGCCCAATCTAAACCATGAGAAGAACTCTTCAGGATATGAATAAAGAACGAGTCTGAGGCGCTTGCTCAGGCTTTTGTCTCTTTTTTGTATCAACGATGGCCGTGGAATGTGGGGAGGCCTCATGGGCCATGGACGAATCTTCCTCTATGTGGATTTGGCCCTTTCCCAATTGTTTTTCCTCCAACTGTGGACTGGGAGGTCCCCTTTCAGGTTTGTTACCTCAGGTATCCCAACCAAAGAGAAATTCCAAAGCACAGCCCTGGGGAAGAGTGAAGGGACACCCAAACTATGGTTAAAAATTGGGGCCTAGGGGCATGGCATGACCAATATTTTGTCCCTTCATCAAGCCACTGATAGGCCTTACTGAGGACTGGTCTCGGGCTAAGGGTCACAATTTGTGTTTGTGACCAATGTGGCACGCGAGCATGGGCGGGGCCTCATGGGCCACACTGGTTACCACTACACTGAACTTTGGACAACATGCCAATCACAAGGTCTCTTGCTTTGGGTAAGGAGTTCTGATTTCTGCATCATTTTCAACCCTGGGCAGTGTTTGGAGATAACGTCTAGGTTCTGAAGCCTGAAAATGTGCAGTTGGGAAGAGATGACGACCTAAGGCCATGGCGGGTCTGATGTGCTCACTGTGCGGTCAGCTGCCTGAATGTTGGTCAGGAGGTTTGGGCTCAGTTTGTGTCAGAGAGTGCATTAGTACCCACGTTAGACTATATAATTTGGGTACAGTCGAGTGTCGTGTAGATTTATCCTCATTTGAGGTGCCTGGGCAGCTCATTCGGCAAGATATTTTTTCTAGAGGGCAGGCAGAGTGCTGCATTGTGGTCCGGAATTGCCAAACTTGAGGGCTTCTGGGCCAGGAGCGTGAGGGCAGAAGTCTCAGAACACAAGCTAGACTTGGGCTTCAGGCCGAGGGCACGGCAGGTTCCCCCTGCAGATCTGAACCATATCTCATGCATCTGAAGTCATGGCGAGGATCAGACTTTGGCTTAGGTTGTAGTTTCTGTGCATGACTGGCCCTTCATGAACGGAGCGGAAACTCAAGGCCATGGAGGTTTTCCCACGTTGGGAGTTGTGGGATGCCCCCTTCAAGGATTCCTTCTGTGGGACAATTGAGACCTTTGGGGAAGCTCCAGGACAACCCATTTGGAATGACTCCAGAGCACCGTTGGAGGATGGATGCCAGGGAAGCCCGCCTCGCATTCCAATTGTCTCCTAGCAACAAGATAGTTGAGATCGGATGGCTCTGCGGGAGCAACCGGGGTGGCTGAGTTGAAATGGACCTTCCTGAGAATGGAGCCTAATGTGTGTTTGTGTCCATGAGGGCCTTGGAATGGGGCGGTGGCACTGGGACCCTGAAGTATTCTCCTATGCTTTTGACATAGCTCCCATGCACTAGTTTCCTTGTGGAAATGAGATTTGTTCTGATGGGTACCTTAGGAACCTCTTATGCTGGTATTGGAATCCAGGCTTTTGAGGAGACATGCCTGTAAACCAAAGCAATGGATCTGATTATGGTCTAGGGTCCTGTCTGGTTAATATTCTTCTCAGGGGATATCCATCTATGAAATGAGTGGAGGTAGATACTCACCTGGTGTCAGACCACCCTTGTTTGTCCCCGGAGACCTACACTATTGGGATGGCCTCAGGGACTTTGGAGGGTTCTCCTAATTTGTACGATTTTGGATAATGGAATGGGCAGAATTCCCATGGATTGTGTACGCACAGTCCTAATGTGTGGCTTCAGTGGCCCCAGCCTGGAGGGTGTGTAGCCCAGGACTTTGAGAACATAAGTCTGAAAACACAAACTCAGCTTAGGTTTGGGGACGTAGATAGGGCAGGCCCAATCTACAAATCATGAGAAGAACTCTCCAAGATAGGAAGAAAGAGCGAGTCTGAGGCGCTATCTTAGGCTTTTGTCTCTTGATTTTGTATCAACGATGGCCGTGGAATGTGGGGAGGCGTTATGGGCCATGGACGAATCTTCCTTTCTGTGGATTTGGCCGGGTCCCAATTGTTTTTCGTCAAGCTGTGGGATGGGAGGTCTCCTTTCACGTTTGTTACTTCCGGTTTCCCACCAAAGAAGTGTTCAAAGCAGAGCCCTGGGGAAGAGTGAAGGTACAACCCTGACTATGGTTAAAAATTGGGGCCTAGGGGCATGGCAGGACCAATATGCTGTCTCTTCATCCAGCAACTGAGAGGCCTTACTTGAGGACTGGTCTCAGGCTGAGTGTCACAATGAGTGTTTGTGACCTATATGGCCTTCGAGCCTGGGCACGGTCTCATGGGCCACACTGGTTTCAAGTACACTGAACTTTGGACAACATGCCAATCACAAGGTCTCTTGCTTTGAGTAAGGAGTTCTGATTTCTGCATCATTTTCAATCCTGGGCTGTGTTTGAGATAACGTCTAGGTTCTGAAGCCTGAAAACCTCAGTTGTGAAGAGATGACGATCTAAGGCCATGGCGGGTCTGATGTGCTCACTGTGCGGTCAGCTGCCTGCGTGTTGGTCAGGAGGTTCGGGCTCAGGTTGTGTCAGAGAGTGCATTAGTACCCAGCTTAGACTATATAATTTGGGTACAGTCGAGTGCCGTATAGGTTTATCCTCATTTGAGGTCACTGGTCAGCTCATTAGGCAAGATATTTTTTCTACAGGGCAGGCTGAGTGCTGCATTGTGGGTCCGGAATTGCCAAACTTGAGGGCTTCTGGGCCAGGAGCGTGAGGACAAAAGTCTGAGAACACAAGCTAGACTTGGGCTTCAGGCCGAGGGCACGGCAGGTACCCCCTGCAGATCTGAACCAATATCTCATGCATCAGAAGTCACGGCGAGGATCAGACGTGGGCTCAGGTTTGAGTTTCTGTGCATGACTGCCCCTTCATGAACGGAGCGGATACTCAAGGCCATGGAGGTTTTCCCACGTTGGGACTTGTGGGAAGCCCCCTTCAAGGATTTCTTCTGCGGGACAATTGAGACCTGTTGGGCAGCTCGACGACATCCCATATGGAATGAATCCAGTGCACCGTTGGAGGATGGATGCCAGGGAAGCCCGCCTCACATTCCAATTGTCTCCTTGGAAAAAAACAGTTGAGATCGGATGGCTCTGCGGGAGCAACCGGGGTGGCTGAGTTGAAATGGACTTTCCTGAGGATGGGGCCTAATGTGTGTTTGTGTCCATGAGGGACTTGGAATGGGGCGGTGGCACCGGGGCCCTGAAGTATACTTCTAAGCTTTTGACATAGCTCCCATGCACAAGTTTCCTTGTGGAGACGAGATTTGTTCTGATGGGTGCCTCAGGCAACCCCTTATGCTGGTATTGGAATCCAGGCTTTTGAGGAGACATGCCTGTACACCAAAGCAATGGATCCGATTATGGCCTAGGGTCCTGTCTGGTTCAATCTTCTTCTCTGGGGACATCCGTCTATGGTATGAGTGGAGGAAGATGCTCAGCTGGTGTCAGACCGCACTTGTTTTTCCCCGGAGACCTACACTATTGGGATGGCCTCGGGGACTTTGGAGGGTTCTCCTAATTTGTACGATTTTGGACAATGGAATGGGCAGAATTCCCATGGATTGGGTAGGCACAGTCCTAATGTGTGTCTCCAGGGGCCCCAGACTGGAGGGTGTGTAGCCCAGGACTTTGAGGACAGAAGTCTGAAAACACAAACTCAGCTTAGGTTTCGGGAGGTAGGTATGGCAGGCCCAATCTACAAACCATGAGAAGAACTCTTCAGGATATGAAGAAAGAGCGAGTCTGATGCGCTTGCTCAGGCTTTTGTTTCAGAATTTTGTATCAACGATGGCTGTGGAATGTGGGGAGGCCTTATGGGCCATGGACGAATCTTCCTCTCTGTGGATTTGGCCCTTTCCCAATTATTTTTCGCCACCTGTGGACTGGGAGGTTCCCTTTCAGGTTTGTTACCTCAGGTGTCTCAACCAAAGAGAAATTCCAAAGCACAGCCCTGGGGAAGAGTGAAAGGACAACGCAAACTATGTTTAAAAATTGGGGCCTAGGGGCATGACAGGACCAATATGCTGTCTCTTCATCCAGCCACTGAGAGGCCTTACTTGATGTCTGGTCTCAGGCTGAGGGTCACAATGTGTGTTTGTGACCAATGTGGCCCGCGAGCATGGGCGGGGCCTCATGGGCCACACTGGTTTCAACTACAGTGAATATTGGACAACACGCCAATAACAAGGTCTCTTGCTTTGGGTAAGGAGTTCTGATTTCTGAATCATTTTCAACCCTGGGCAGTGTTTGGAGATAAGGTCTAGGTTCTGAAGCCTGATAACCTCAGTTGGGAAGAGATGATGACCTAAGGACATGGCGGGTCTGATGTGCTCACTGTGCGGTCAGTTCCTGCGTGTTGGTCAGGAGGTTCGGGCTCAGGTTGTGTCAGAGAGTGCATTAGTACCCTGGTTAGACTATATAATTCGGGTACAGTCGAGTGCCGTTTAGGTTTATCCTCATTTGAGGTGCCTGGGCAGCTCATTAGGCAAGATATTTTTCTACAGGGCAGGCTGAGTGCTGCATTGTGGGTCCGGAATTGCCAAACTTGAGGGCTTCTGGGCCAGGAGCGTGAGGAAAGAAGTCTGAGAAAACAAGCTAGACTTGGGCTTCAGGCCGAGGGCACGGCAGGTACCCCCTGCAGATCTGAACCAATATCTCATGCATCAGAAGTCACGGCGAGGATCAGACGTGGGCTCAGGTTTGAGTTTCTGTGCATGACTGCCCCTTCATGAACGGAGCGGAAACTCAAGGCCATGGAGGTTTCCCACGTTGGGAGTTGTGGGATACCCCTTCAAGGATTCCTCCTGCGGGACAATTGAGACTTTTTCGGGCAGCACCAGGACATCCCAAATGGAATGACTCCAGAGCACCGTTGGAGGATGGATGACATGGAAGCCCGCCTCGCATTCCAATTGTCTCCTAGCAACAAGACAGTGGGTTTCGGATGGCTCTGCTGTAGCCACCGGGGTGGCTGAGTTGAAATGGACTTTCCTGAGTATTGGGCCTAGTGTGTTTGTGTCCATGAGGGCCTTGGAATGGGGCGGTGGCAACGGGACCCTGAAGTATTCTCCTAAGCTTTTGACATAGCTCCCATGCACAAGTTTCCTTGTGGAGACAAGATTTGTTCTGATGGGTGCCTCAGGAACCCCTTATGCTGGTATTGGAATCCAGGCTTTTGAGGAGACATGCCTGTAAACCAAAGCAATGGATCCGATTATGGCCTAGGGTCCTGTCTAGTTCAATCTTCTTCTCTGGGGATATCCATCTATGGAATGAGTGGAGGTACATGATCACCTGGTGTCAGACCGCCCTTGTTTGTCACTGGAGACCTACACTATTGGGATGGGCTCGGGGACTTTGAAGGGTTCTCCTAATTTGTACGATTTTGGACAATGGAATGGGCAGAATTCCCATGGATTGTGTATGCACAGTCATAATGTGTGGCTCCAGGGACCCCAGTCTGGAAGGTGTGTAGCCCAGGTCTTTGAGGACATAAGTCTGAAAACACAAAATCAGCTTAGGTTTGGGGACGTAGGTATGGCAGGCCCAATCTACAAACCATGAGAAGAACTCTTCAGGATATGAAGAAAGAGTGAGTCTGAGGCGCTTGCTCAGGCTTTTGTTTCAGGATTTTGTATCAACGATGGCCGTGGATTGTGGGGAGACCTCATGGGACATGGATGAATTTTCCTCTCTGTGGATTTGGCCCGGTCCCAATTGTTTTTCGTCAATCTGTGGAATAGGAGGTCTCCTTTCAGGTTTGTTACCTCAGGTGTCCCAACCAAAGAGAAATTCCAAAGCACAGCCTTGGGGAAGAGTGAAGGGACAACCAAAACTATGGTTAAAAATTGGGGCCTAGGGGCATGGCAGGACCAATATGCTGTCTCTTCATCCAGCAACTGAGAGGCCTTAATGAGGACTGGGCCCAGGCTGAGGGTCACAATGTGTGTTTGTGACCAATGTGGCCCGCGAGCATGGGCGGGGCCTCATGGGCCACTCTGGTTTCAACTACACTGAACTTTGGTCAACATACCAATCACAAGGTCTCTTGCTATGGGTAAGGAGTTCTGTTTTCTGCATCATTTTCAACCCTGGGCAGTTTTTGGAGATAACGTCTAGGTTCTGAAGCCTGAAAACCGCAGTGGGGAAGAGATGACGACCTAAGGCCACGGCGGGTCTGACGTGCTCACTGTGCGGTCAGCTGCCTGCGTGTTGGTCAGGAGGTTCTGGCTCAGGTTGTGTCAGAGAGTGCATTAGAGCCCAGGTTAGACTATATAATTTGGGTACAGTCGAGGGCCGTGTAGGTTTATCCTCATTTGAGGTACCTGGGCAACTCATTAGGCAAGTAATTTTTCTAGAGGGCAGGCAGAGTGCTGCATTGTGGGTCCGGAATTGCCAAACTTGATGTATTCTGGGGCAGGAGCGTGAGGACAGAAGTCTGAGAACACAAGCTAGACTTGGGCTTCAGGCCGAGGGCAAGTCAGGTACCCCCTGCAGATCTGAACCAATATCCCATGCATCTTACGTCACGGCGAGGATCAGACGTTGGCTCAGGTTGGAGTTTCTGTGCATGACTGTTCCTTCATGAACGGAGTGGAAACTCAAGGCCATGGAGGTTTTCCCACGTTGGGACTTGTGGGAAGCCCCCTTCAAGGATTCCTTCTGCGGGACAATTGAGACATGTTGGGCAGCTCGACGACATCCCATATGGAATGAATCCAGTGCACCGTTGGAGGATGGATGCCAGGGAAGCCCGCCTCGCATTCCAATTGTCTCCTTGGAAAAAAACAGTTGAGATCGGATGGCTCTGCGGGAGCAACCGGGGTGGCTGAGTTGAAATGGACTTTCCTGAGGATGGGGTCTAATGTGTGTTTGTGTCCATGAGGGCCTTGGAATGGGGCGGTGGCACCGGGACTCTGAAGTAATCTCCTAAGCTTTTGACATAGCTCCCATGCACAAGTTTTTTTGTGGAGAAGAGATTTGTTCTGATGGGTGCCTCAGGAAACCCCTTATGCTGGTATTGGAATCCAGGCTTTTGAGGAGACATGCCTGTACACCAAAGCAATGGATCCGATTATGTCCTAGGGTCCTGTCTGGTTCAATCTTCTTCTCTGGGAATATCCATCTATGGAATGAGTGGAGGTAGATGCTGAACTGGTGACAGACTGGCCTTGTTTGTCCCCGGAGACCTACACTATTGGGATGGCCTTGGGAACTTTGGAGAGTTCTCCTAATTTGTACGATTTTGAACAATGGAATGGGCAGAATCCCCATGGATTGGGTAGGCACAGTCCTAATGTGTGGCTCCAGGGGCCCCAGCCTGGAGGGTTTGTGGCCCAGGACTTTGAGGACGGAAGTCTGAAAACACAAATTCAGCTTAGGTTTGGGGTATAGTTATGGCAGGCCCAATCTACAAACCATGAGAAGAACTCTTCAGGATATGAAGAAAGAGCGAGTCTGAGGCACTTGCTCAGGGTTTTGTCTCTGGATTTAGTATCAACTATGGCCGTGCAATGTGGGGAGGCCTCATGGGCCATGGACGAATCTTCTTCTCATTGGATTTGGCCCGGTTCCAATTGTTTTTCGTCAATCTGTGGGATGGGAGCTCTCTTTCAGTTTTTTTACCTCAGGTGTCCGAACAAAAGAGGAATTCCAAAGCAGAGCCCTGGGGAAGAGTGAAGGGACAACCCAAACTTTGGTTAAAAATTGGGGCCTAGGGGCATGGCAGGCCCAATATGCTGTCTCTTCATCCAGCCACTGAGAGGCCTTACTTGAGGACTGTGCTCAGGCTGACGGTCACAATGTGAGTTTGTGACCAATGTGGCACGCGAGCATGGGCGGGGCCTCATGGGCCACACTGGTTTCAAGTACACTGGACTTTGGTCAACATGCCAATCACAAGGTCTCTTGACATGGGCAAGGTTTTCTGTTCTGCATCATTTTCAACCCTGGGCAGTGGTTGGAGATAAGGTCTAGGTTGAAGCCTGAAAATGTGCAGTTGGCAAGAGATAAGACCTAAGGCCATGGCGGGTGTGATAAGCTCAGTGTGCGGTCAGCTACCTGGGTGTTGGTCATGAGGTTCTGGCTCAAGTTGTGTCAGACAGTGCATTAGTGCCTAGGTTAGACTATATAATTTGGGTACAGTCGAGTGCTGTGTAGGTTTATCCTCATTTGAGGTGCCTGGGCAGCTCATTAGGCAAGATATTTTTTTAGAGGGCAGGCAGAGTGCTGCATTGTGGGTCTGGAATTGCCAAACTTGAGGGCTTCTGGGCCGGGAGTGTGAGGAAAGAAGTCTGAGAACACAAGCTAGACTTGGGCTTCAGGTGGAAGGCACGGCAGGTACCCCCTGCAGATCTGTACCAAGTCACGGCGAGGGTAAGACTTTGGCACAGGTTGGAGTTTCTGTGCTTCACTGACCCTTCATGAACGGAGCGGAGTCTCAAGGCAATGGAGGTTTTCCCACGTTGGGAGTTGTGGGATGCCCACTTCAAGGATTCCTTCTGCGGGACAATTGAGACCTAGTTGGGCAGCTCCAGAACATCCCATATGGAATGACTCCAGAGCATCGTTGGAGTACGGATGCCAGGGAAGCCCGCCTCGCATTCCAATTGTCTCTGAGCAACAATACAGTTGAGATCGGATGGGTCTGCGAGAGCAACCGGGGTGGCTGAGTTGAAATGGACTTTCCTGAGGATGGGGCCTAATGTGCGTTTGTGTCCATGAGGGCCTTGGAATGGGGCGGTGGCACCGGGACCCTGAAGTATTCTCCTAAGCTTTTGACACAGCTCCCATGCACAAGTTTCCATGTGGAGACGAGATTTGTTCTGAAGGGTGTCTCAGGAAACCCCTTATGCTGGTATTGGAATCCAGGCTTTTGAGGAGACATGCCTGTAACCAAAGCAAAGGATCTGATCATGGCCTAGGGTCCTGTCTGGTTCAATCTTCTTCTCTGGGAATATCCATCTATGGAATGAGTGGAGGTAGATGCTCACCTGGTGTCAGTCCGCCCTTGTTTGTCCTCGGAGACCTACACTATTGGGATGGCCGCGGCCCTTTGGAGATTTCTCCTAATTTGTAATATTTTGGACAATGGAATGGGCAGAATTCCCATGGATTGGGTAGGCACAGTCCTAATGTGTGGCTCCAGGGGCCCCAGCCTGGTGGGTGTGTGGCCCAGGACTTTGAGGACAGACGTCTGAAAACACAAACTCAGCTTTGGTTTTGGGACGTAGGTATGGCAGGCCCAATCTACAAACCATGAGAAGAACTCTTCAGGATATGAAGAAAGAGCGAGTCTGAGGCATTTTCATAGGATTTTGTGTCTGGATTTTGTATCAGCGATGGCGTGGTATGTGGGGATGCCTCATGGGCCATGGACGAATCTTCCTCTATGTGGATTTGGCCTGGTCCCAAATGTTTTTCGTCAATCTGTTGGATGGGAGGTCTCCTTTCAAGTTTATTACCTCAGGTTTCTGAACAAAGGAGGAATTCCAAAACATAGCCCAGGGGAAGAGTGAAGGGACAACCCAAACTATGGTTAAAAATTGGGGCCTAGAGGCATGGCAGGCCCAATATGCTGTCTCTTCATACAGTCACTGAGAGGCCTTACTTGAGGACTGGCCTCAGGCTGAGGGTCACAATGTGTTTTTGTGACCAATGTGGCCCGTGAGCATGCGCGGGGCCTCATGGGCCACATTGGATTCCAGTACACTAGACTTTGGTCAACATGCTAATCTCAAGGTCTCTTGCCATGGGGAAGGTGTTCTGATTTCTGCATCATTTTCAACCCTAGGCAGTGGTTGTAGATAAGGTCTAGGTTCTGAAGCCTAAAAACCATAGTTGGAAAGAGATGACGACCTAAGGCCACGGCGGGTCTAATATACTCAGTGTGCGCTCTGCTGCCTGGGTGTTGGTCAGGAGGTTCTGATTCAGGTTGTGTCAGAAGGTGCATTAGTGCCCAGGTTAGACTATATAATTTGGGTACAGTCGAATGCCCTTTAGGTTTATCCTCATTTGAGGTGACTGGTCAGCTCATTAGGCAAGATATTTTTTCTAGAGGGCAGGCAGAGTGCTGCATTGTGGGTCCGGAATTGCCAAACTTGAGGGCTTCTGGGCCGGGAGTGAGAGGAAAGAAGTCTGAGAACACAAGCTAGACTTGGGCTTCAGGCGGAAGGCACGGCACTTACCCCCTGCAGATCTGAACTAATATATCAAGCATTAGAAATCATGGCGAGGGTAAGACTTTGGCTCAGGTTGGAGTTTCTGTGCATGACTGCACCTTCATGAATGGAGCGGAATCTCAAGGCCATGGAGGTTTTCCCACGTTTGGAGTTGTGATATGCCCCCTTCAAGGATTCCTTCTGCGGGACAATTGAGACCTGTTGGGCAGATCCAGGACATCCTATATGGAATGACTCCAGAGCACCGTTGGAGGATGGATGCCAGGGAAGCCAACCTCGCATTCCCATTGTCTCCTAGCAACAAGACAGTTGAGATCAAATGGCTCTGCGCGAGCAACCACGGTGGCAGAGTTGAAATGGACTATCCTGAGGATGGGGCCTAATGTGTATTTGTGTCCATGAGGGCCTTGGAATGGGGCGGTGGCATCGGGAACCAGAAGTATTCTCCTAAGCTTTTGACATAACTCCCATGCACAAGTTTCCTTGTGGAGACGAGATTTGTTCTGATGGGTGCCTCAGAAAACCCCTTATGCTTGTATTGGAATCCAGGTTTTGAGGAGACTTGCCTGTAAACCAAAGCAATGGATCCGATTATGGCCTAGGGTCCTGTCTGAGGCACTTGCTCAGGCTTTTGTCTTTGGATTTTGGATCAATGATGGCCGTGGAATGTGGGGATGCCTCAAGGGACATGGACGAATCTTCCTCTCAGTGGATTTGGCCCGGTCCCAATTGTTTTTCGTCAATCTGTGGGCTGGGAAGTCTCCTTTCAGGTTTATTACCTCAGGTATCCGAACTAAAGAGGAATTCCTAAGCAGAGCCCTGGGGAACAGTGTCGGGACAACCCAAACTATGGTTAAAAATTGGGGTCTAGGGGCATGGCAGGCCCAATATTGTCTCTTCATCCAGCCACTGCGAGGCCTTACTTGAGGACAGGGCTCAGGCTGAGGGTCACAATGTGTGTTTTTGACCAATGTGGCCCGCTAGCATGGGCGCGGGCCTCATGGGCCACAAATGGTTTCAAGTACACTGGACTTTGGTCAACATGCCAATCACAAGGTCTTTTGCAATGGGGAAGGTGTTCTGATTTCTGCATCCTTTTCAACCCTGGGCAGTGGTTGGAGATAAGGTCTAGGTTTTGAAGCCTGAAAAACTGCAGTTGGGAAGAGATGACAACCTAAGGCCATGGCGGTTCTGATATGCTCAGTGTTCGGTCAGCTGCCTGGGTGTTGTTCAGGAGGTTCTTGCTCAGGTTGTGTCAGACAGTGCATTAGTGCCCCGGTTAGACTATATGATTTGGGTACAGTCGAGTGCCGTGTAGGTTGATCCTCATTTGAGGTGCCTGTGCAGCTCATTAGGCAAGATATTTTTTCTAGAGGGCAGGCAGAGTGCTGCATTGTGGGTCCGGAATTGCCAAACTTGAGGGCTTCTGGGCCAGGAGTGTGAGGACAGAAGTCTGAGAACACAAGCTAGACTTGAGCTTCAGGCTGAGGGCACGTCAGATACCGCCTGCAGATCGGAAACAATATCTCAAGCATCTGATGTCACGGCGAGGATCAGACGTTGGCTTAGGTTGGAGTTTCTGTGCATGACTGCCCGTTCATGAACGGAACGGAATCTCAATGCCATGGAGTTATTCCCACGTTGGGAGTTGTGGGATGCCCCCTTCAGGATTCCTTATGCGGGACAATTGACCTGTTGGGCAGCTCCAGGACATCCCATATAAAATGACTCCAGAGCACCATTGGAGGATGGATGCCAGGGAAGCCCGCCTCGCATTCCAATTGTCTCCTAGCAACAAGAGATTTGAGATCGAATGGCTCTGCAGGAGTAACTGGGGTGCCTGTGTTGAAATGGAATTTCCTGAGGATGGGGCTAATGTGTGTTTGTGTCCATGAGGGCCTTGGAATGGGGCGGTGGCACCGGGACCCTGAAGTATTCTCCTAAGCTTTTGACATAGCTCCCATGCACAAGTTTCCTGTGGAGACGAGATTTGTTCTGATGGGTGCCACAGGAAGCCCCCTATTCGGGTATTGGAATCCAGGCTTTTGAGGAGACATGCCTGTAAATCAAAGCAATGGACCTGATTATGGCCTAGGGTCCTGTCTGGTTCAATCTTCTTCTCTGGGGACATCCATCTATGGTATGAGTGGAGGTAGATGCTCAGCTGGTGTCAGACCGCCCTTGTTTGTCCACAGAGACCTACACTATTGGGATGGCCTCGGGGAATTTGGAGGGTTCTCCTAATTTGTACGATTTTGGACAAAGGAATGGGCAGAATTCCCATGGATTGGGTAGGCACAGTCCTAATGAGTGGCTCCATGGGCCCCAGCCTGGAGGGTGTGTGGCCAGGACTTTGAGGACAGATCTAAAAACACAAACACAGCTTAGGATTGGGGGCGTATGAATGAGAAGAACTCTTCGGGATATGAAGAAAGAGCGATACTGAGGCGCATGCTCCAGCTTTTGTCTCTGGATTTTGTACCAACTCAGGCTAGAATTTTTGTCCAGCCAGGCTTCCTCCTCAAGGGTGTCGGGGCTTCATGAGGCCCGGGAGGTTTGCCTACGATGGGATTTGTGAACTACTCCAAACCTCAGGGTTTCCTTCTGCACGAAAGTCGAGTCCTATTGGATGGTTCAAGGAGGCCCTATACGGAAAGACTCGAGAGCAGGTGTCTAAGCATGGATGCCTGGGAATGCCACCTCATATTCCCACTCTTTAGTCAGGACAAGGCAGGCTCAATCTGCGGCCTCCTTGGTGTGCTACCCAGAGGGGAGAGTTGAAATGGACTCTCCTGAAGATGAGTCCTACTGTGGGTTGGTGGCTTGGGAGACCTTGGAATGTGGAGGTGGCACAGGGACTCTGCAGGATTCTGCAACCTGAGGTGTTTGACACGGCTCCAACAAGGAAGCTTCCCATGTGTAGACGAGAAGAGTTCTGTTCAGTGCCTCAGGAAAGCCCCATATCCTGTTCATCGAACCAAAGCCTCTGAGGAGTGACACATGGAAACCAAAGCAAGAGTTGAGATAGGGCCTAAGGGCCTGTACGGCTCAACATTCTATCTCTGTTGACATCTGTGTGCATGCCTTGGTGGAGAATCTACTCAGCTTGTGTCCGAATGCACCCGTGTGTCCAGGGAGGCTCCCAGTACTGGGATGTCTTCGGGGGCCTTGAGGTTTCTCATATTCTGGAGGTGTGTGGTCAAAGGAATGGACACAGTTTGCCAGGAGAGAGCAGGCACGGTACTGTGGTATGGCTCCAGAGGACCCAGCCTAGAGGCTGTGTTTGCCAGGGCTATGGGGACAAATGTCTGAAAAAGCAAACTTGGCTCTGCTAGGGGCCAAGGTAATGGCAGGCCAATCACCAGACCGTGAGGGGAGATCCTCTGGATATCAAAGGAGGGCAAGTAGGAGGCAGTCACTCAGGTTTTTGTCTCTGAGTGTTGCGTTCACAGTGGCCGTTCAGGTTAGGGGTTGCTTCAGGGGCCGAGGAAGAGCCTTCCTCTCGGGGGATAGTCCAAGCTCCCAAGTGTTTGTGTTCATTCTGTGGGAAGGGAAGAGTACTGTTTTCTGCCACAGGGGACCCCCCAGGAGAGGGACTCTAGAGCACAGCAGTGGCTTCCCTCAACTAGAATAAACACCATCTAGTTAATCCTGGATGCCTATGGGCATGGCAAGCCATATATGCGGGCTCTTGGTCCAGTCACTGAGAGGCATTACTTGAATAAGGTACTCACGCTGAGGGTCACAATGTGTGTTTGTGCCCAAGGCGGCCCTCACGCATGGGCGGGGCCTCATGGGCCAACCATTTTCTCCTACAATGAAGGTTTGACTCACTGCCGGAAGCAAGGTTTCTTGCCATTGGGAAGGAGAGGTCCTGACTTGTGCATCAGGTTCCCCCTGTGCAGGGATTGGAGATAAGTTCTAGGTTCCGATGACTGAAAACCCAGGTTGGGAATGCATGGTGGCCTAAGGCAGTGGCGGGTCCAATGTGCTGGGTGTACAGCCAGCTGTGTCGGTGTCTGTTGGAAGGTCTGGGCTCAGGCTATTTGCGAAAGAGCATCAGTGTTTAAGGTAACCTATGCAATTGGGGTGTTGCCGAGGGCCAAGCAGATTGTTCCTCATTTAGGGTCTCTGGGCAGCACCATAGACAATGTTTTTCTCCTGGGAGGCAGGCAGAGTGCTTCATTGTGGTCCCCAGAATTCCCAGTAGGGAGGGATTGTGGGCCAGGAGTGTGAGGACGGAAGTCTGAAAACACAAGCTAGGGTGAGGTTTGGAGCCAAGGGCAGAGCAGGCCCACCTTGCAGAGGCTGAATCAAAATCTCCTGCATCTGAAGTCAGGCTGAGGATCATATATTGGCTGAGGCTGGAGTATGTGTCCATGATGGCACCTTCATGAAGCGGGGGCCTCATGAGTCCAAGGAAGTTTTCCCATGCTGAGTTTGGAGGTTGCCCCAAACCACAAGGTTTCCTGTTGCGGGACATTCGAGTCCTGTTGCATGGCTCCAGGACATACCATACGGAAGGACTGAAGAGCAGGGTTCAAAGGATGGATCTTTATACAGCATGCCTCGCATTCCCATTGGCCATTAGTGACAAGATAGGTTTGATCTGCTGCCTTTGGGGCACGCAACTCAGGGGGCTGAGTTGAAATGGCATCTCCCGAGGATGCGTCATAATGTGCGTTTGTGTCCATGGAGACCTTGGAATATGCTGGTTGTTCAGTGGCCCTGTGTAACTCTCCTACCTGAAGGGTTTGATACATCCCCAGTAAGAAAGCTCCCCATGTGGAGACGAGAGAGGTTTGGTTTGGTGCCTCAGAAAAGCACACTGTGCTGGTCTACGAAAACAGTCCTCGGAGGACGGAAAAATGCAAAGCAAAGCTAAGGTTCAGATTAGGGCCTGGGGGCCTGTCCATTACACCTTCTGTCTCTGGGGACACTGTCTGAGAGTCTAAGTGGAGATAGTTGCTCCGCTAGTGTCCGAGAGCCCCTCTTAGTCCAGGGTGGCCTAAACTATTGATGGCCTCAGCGGCCTTGGAGCTTTTCCCTAACCTCTAGTGTTGTGATCAATGGATTGGGCACACTTTCCTTGGAGAGGGCAGGCACAATCTTTCGCAGTGGCTCCAGAGGCCCTAACCTGGAGGTTGTGTGGGTCCATGCTGTGAGCACAGAAGTCTGGAAACACAATCTCAGCTTATGAATGGCACCTAGGGTATGGCAGGCCGGATGTACAGCCCGAGAGGGAGCTTTTGGGCCTCTGAAACAAGGGCGAGTGGGAGGCGTTCCTTCAGGCTTTTGTCTCTGGATGTTGTGTCCGGGATAGCCGTGGAGTGCAGAGGTGGCCTCAGGGACTGTGGACGAGTATCCATCTCTGGGGATTTGTCCCAGGTCCCAAGAGTTTGGGGTCATTTTGTAGGAAGGGTGGAGTCGTGTTGTCTGGCTCATGGGTCTCTCCAAGAAAGGGATTCCAGAGCAGAGCCCCAGGTACGGGCGGGGCGACTGGAAATCTCAAACACTGGTGAGGATTGGGTGCATAGGGGCTTGGAAAGTCCCATAGGCGGGCTCTTGGTCCAGGCCCCGACAGGCCTTTCTTTGACATGGGGCTCATGCTGAGGGTCACATTGTGAATTTGTGCCCAAGCAGCACTCTAGTTTGTGCGTGGCATCAGGGGCCATGAAGGTTTCTCCCACCCTGAAGGTGTGACTCCATGCCAAGAGCAAGCTTGACAGCCATGGGGAAGGAGTGGTTTTGTTTTGTGCTTGCGATACCCAGCTGTGTGGAGAATTGATATAATGTCTAGGTTCAGATATCTGAAAACCAAGGTTAGGAAGAGGTGACGGCATAAGACCATGGCATGTCCGAAGTCCTGGGTGTGCGGCCAGCTGTCTCCTTGTCTGTCTGGACGTCTGGCTTCAGCCTGTGTCAGACAGAGCATGAGTGCCCAGAGCAGCCTATCCAGTTCGGGTACCGTCGAGGCCCGAGCAGGTTGATCCTCATCTGGGTTTTCCGGAGAGCCCACAGGGAAACGTTTTTCTTCCGTTGGGCAGACACCGGGCTGGGTTGTGGTTGTGGACTTCCTAGTCCGGAGGGCTTGTTTGCCAGGAGTGTGAGGAAGGAATTCTGAAAACACAAGCTAGCGTGAGGTTTGGGACCGAGGGCACGGCAGGCCCACTCTGCAGAGGCTGAATCGAGATCTCCTGCACTGAGGTCATGTCAACTATGAGACGTGCCTCAGGCTAGAATTTTTGTCCAGCATGGCCTCTTCCTGAAGGGTGCGGGACGTTCATGAGGCCATGGAGGTTTGCCTACGATGGGATTTGTGAACTACGCCAAACCTCAAGATTTCCTTCTGCACGACAGTCGAGTCCTATTGGATGGTTCAAGGAGGCCCCATACGGAAAGACTCGAGAGCAGGTGTTTAAGCATGGATGCCTGGGAACGCCACCTCTTATTCTCACTCTTTAGTCAGTACAAGGCAAGCTCAATCTGCGGGCTCCTAGGTGAGCTACCCAGAGGGGTGATTTGAAATGGACTCTCCTGAAGATGAGTCCTACTGTGGCTTGGTGGCCTGGGAGACCTTGGAATGTGGAGGTGGCTCAGGGACTCTGCAGGATACTGCAACCTGAGGTGTTTGACACGGCTCCAACAAGGAAGCTTCCCATGTGGAGACGAGAGGAGTTCTGTTCAGTGCCTCAGGAAAGCCCCATATCCTGTTCTTCGAACCAAAGTCTCTGAGGAGTGACACCTGGAAACCAAAGCAAGAGTTGAGAATAGGGCCTAAGGGCCTGTCCGTCTCAACCTTCTATCTCTGTTGACATCTGTGTGCATGCCTTCGTGGAGGTAGCTGCTCAGCTTGTGTCCGAATGACCCTGAGTGTCCAGGGAGGTTCCCAGTAGTGGGATGTCCTTGAGGTTTCTCATATTCCGGAGGTGTGTGGTCAAAGGAATGGACACAGTTTCCCAGGAGAGAGCAGGCACGGTCCTGTGGTATGGCTCCAGAGGACCCAGACTAGAGGCTGTGTTTGCCAGGGCTGTGGGGACAGTTGTCTGAAAAAGCAAACTTGGCTCAGCTAGGGGCCAAGGTAATGGCAGGCCTGATCTCTAGTCCGTGAGGGGAGATCGCCTGGATATCAAAGGAGGGCAAGTGGGAGGCTGTCGCTCAGGCTTTTGTCTCTGGGTGTTGCTTTCAAAGTGGCCGTTCAGGGTAGGGGTGTCTTCAGGGGCCGAGGAAGAGCCTTCCTCTCGGGGGATTGTCCAAGCTCCCAAGTGTTTGGGTTAATTCTGTGGGAATGGAAGAATACTGTATTCTCCCACAGTGGAGAACCCAGGAGAGGGACTTTACAGCACAGCAGTGGCTTCCCTCAACTGGAATACACACCATCTAGTTAGTACTGGGTGCCTATCGGCATGGCAAGCTACATATGCGGGCTCTTGGTCCAGTCATTGAGAGGCGTTACTTGAATAAGGTACTCAAGATGAGGGTCACAATGTGTGTTTGTGCCCAAAACGGCCCTCACGCATGGGCGTGGCCTCATGGGCCATGCCGTTTTCTCCTACACTGAAGGTTTGACTCACTGCCAGCAGCAAGGTTTCTTGCCATGGGGAAGGAGGGGTTCTGCCTTGTGCATCAGGTTCCCCACTGTGCAGGGATTGGAGATAAGGTCTAGGTTCCGATGATTGAAAACCCAGGTTGGGAATGGATGGTGGCCTAAGGCAGTGGCGGGTCCAATGTGCTGGGTGTGCAGCCAGCTGAGTTGGTGTCTGTTGGAAGGTCTGGGCTCAGGCTATTTGCAACAGAGCATCAGTGTTTAAGGTAGCCTAAGCAATTGGGGTGTTGCCGAGGGCCAAGCAGTTTGATTCTCATTTGGGGTTGCTGGGCAGCACCATAGACAATGTTTTTCTCCTGGGAGGCAGGCAGAGTGCTTCATTGTGGCCCCAGAATTCCCAGTAAAGAGGGTTTGTGTGCCAGGAGTGTGAGGCCGGAAGTCTGAGAACACAAGCTAGGATGAGGATTGGACCCAAGGGCAGAGCAGGCCCACTCTGCAGAGTCTGAATCAAAATCTCCTGCATCTGAAGTCAGGCTGAAGATCAGACGTTGGCTGAGGCTGGAGCATGTGTCCATGATGGCACCTTCATGAAGCGGGGGCCTCATGAGGCCAAGGAAGTTTTCCCACGCTGAGTTTGGAGGTTGCCCCAAACCACAAGGTTTCCTTCTGCGGGACATTCAAGTCCTGTTGCATGGCTCCAAGACATACCCTACGGAAGGACTGGAGAGCAGGGTTCGAAGGATGGATCCCTGTACAGCATGCCTCGCATTCCCATTGGCCATTAGCGACAAGATATGTTTGATCTGCTGCTCTGGGGCACGCTACACAGGGGGCTGATTTGAAATGGCCTCTCCTGAGGATGCGTCATAATGTCCGTTTGGGTCCATGGAGACCTTGGAATGTGCTTGTGGTTCAGTGGCCCTGCGGAACTCTCCTACCTGAAGGGTTTGATACATCCCTAGTAAGAAAGCTCCCCATGTGGAGACGAGAGAGGTTTGCTTTGGTGCCTCAGAAATGCCCCGTGTGCTGGTCTACGAAAACAGTCCTCTGAGGACGGACACATGGAAACCAGAGCTAAGGTTCAGATTAGGGCCTGGGGGCCTGTCCATTTCGACCTTCTGTCTCTGGGGACACTGTCTGAGAGTCTAAGTGGAGATAGTTGCTCCGCTGGTGTCAGAGAGCCCCTCTTAGTCCAGGGTCCCCTACACTATTGATGGCCTCAGGGGCCTTGGAGCTATTCCCTAACCTCTATGGTTGTGGTCAATGGATTGGGCACACTTTCCTTGGGGAGGGCAAGCACAATCATTCGCTGTAGCTCCAGAGGCACTAGCCTGGAGGATATGTGGGTCCATGCTGTGAGCACAGAAGTCTGTAAACACAATCTCAGCTTATGAGTGGCGCCTAGGGTATGGCAGGCCGGATGTAGAGCCCGAGAGGGAGCTCCTGGGCCTCTGAAACAAGGGCGAGTGGGAAGCGTTCCGTCAGGCTTTTGTCTCTGGATGTTGTGTCCGGGATAGCCGTGGAGTGGAGAGGTGGCCTCAGGGACTGTGGACGAGTATCCATCTCTGGGGATTTGTCCCAGGTTCCAAGAGTTTGGGGTCATTTTGTAGGAAGGGTGGAGTCGTGTTGTCTGGCTCATGGGTCTCTCCAAGAAAGGGATTCCAGAGCAGAGCCCCAGGTACGGGCGGGGCGACTGGAAATCTCAAACACTGGTGAGGATTGGGTGCATAGGGGCTTGGAAAGTCCCATAGGCGGGCTCTTGGTCCAGGCCCCGACAGGCCTTTCTTTGACATGGGGCTCATGCTGAGGGTCACAGTGTGAATTTGTGCCCAAGCAGCACTCAAGTTTGGGCGTGGCATCAGGGGCCATGAAGGTTTCTCCCACCCTGAAGGTGTGACTCCATGCCAAGAGCAAGCTTTACAGCCATGGGGAAGGAGGAGTTCTGTTTTGTGCTTGCGATACCCAGCTGTGTGGAGAATTGATATAATGTGTAGGTTCAGATATCTGAAAACCAAGGTTAGGAAGAGGTGACGGCATAAGACCATGGCGTGTCCGAAGTGCTGGGTGTGCGGCCAGCTGTCTCCTTGTCTGTCTGGACGTCTGGCTTCAGGCTGTGTCAGACAGAGCATGAGTGCCCAGAGCAGCCTATCCAGTTCGGGTACCGTCGAGGCCCGAGCAGGTTGATCCTCATCTGGGTTTTCCGGAGAGCCCCACAGGGAAACGCTTTTCTTCCGTTGTGCAGACACCGGGCTGGGTTGTGGTTGTGGACTTCCTAGTCCGGAGGGCTTGTTTGCCAGGGGTGTGAGGAAGGAAGTCTGAATACACAAGCTAGCGTGAGGTTTGGGACCAAGGGCACGGCAGGCCCACTCTGCAGAGGCTGAATCGAGATCTCCTGCACTGAGGTCATGTCAACTATGAGACGTGCCTCAGGCTAGAGTTTTTGTCCAGCATGGCCTCTTCCTGAAGGGTGTGGGGGCTTCATGAGGCCAGGGAGGTTTGCCTCCGATGGGATTTGTGAACAACTCCACACCTCAAGTTTTCCTTCTGCACGACAGTCGAGTCCTATTAGATGTTTCAAGGAGACCCTATACGGAAAGACTCGAGAGCAGGTGTCTAAGCATGGATGCCTGGGAACGCCACCTCATATTCCCACTCTTAGTCAGGACAAGGCAGGCTCAAACTGCGGGCTCCTGAGTGAGCTACCCAGAGGGGAGAGTTGAAATGGACTCTCCTGAAGATGAGTCCTACTGTGGCTTGGTGGCCTGGGAGACCTTGGAATGTGGAGGTGGCTCAGGGACTCTGCAGGATACTGCAACCTGAGGTATTTGACACGGCTCCACCAAGGAAGCTTCCCATGTGGAGACGAGAGGAGTTTGTTCAGTGCCTCAGGAAAGCCCCATATCCTGTTTTTCGAATCAAAGCCTCTAAGGATTGACACCTGGACACCAAAGCAAATGTTGAGATTAGGGCCTAAGGGCCTGTCCGGCTCAACCTTCTATCCCTGTTGACAGCTGTGTGCATGCCTTCGTGGAGGTAGCTGCTCAGCTTGTGTCCAAATGCCCCTTTGTTTCCAGGGAGGCTCCCAGTAGTGGGATGTCCTCGGGGGCCTTGAAGTTTCTCATATTCTGGAGGTGTGTGGCCAAAGGAATGAACACAGTTTCCCAGGAGAGAGCAGGCACGGTCCTGTGGTATGGCTCCAGAGGACCCAGCCTAGAGGCTGTGTTTGCCCAGGCTGTGGGAACAGATGTCTGAAAAAGCAAACTTGGCTCAGCTAGAGGCCAAGGTAATGGCAGGCCTGATCTCCAGTCCGTGAGGGGAGATCCTCTGGATATCAAAGGAGGGCAAGTGCGAGGCAGTCGCTCAGGCTTTTGTCTCTCGGTGTTGCGTTGACAGTGGCCGTTCAGGGTAGGGGTTGCTTCCGGGGCGAGGAAGAGCCTTCCTCGCGGGGGATTGTCCAAGCTCCCAAGTGTTTGGGTTCATTCTGTGGGAAGGGAAGAGTACTGTTTTCTGCCACAGGGGACCCCCCAGGAGAGGGACTTTAGAGCACAGCAGTGGCCTCCCTCAACTGGAATACACACCATCTAGTTAGTCCTGGGTGCCTATGGGCATGGCAAGCCACATATGCAGGCTCTTGGTCCAGTCACTGAGAGGCGTTACTTGAATAAGGTACTCACGATGAGGGTCACCATGTGTGTTTGTGCCCAAGGCGGCCCTCACGCATGCGCGGGGCCTCATGGGCCATGCCGTTTTCTCCTACACTGAAGATTTGAGTCACTGCCAGCAACAAGGTTTCTTGCCATGGGGAAAGAGGGATTCTGCCTTGTGCATCAGGTTCCCCACTGTGCAGGGATTGGAGATAAGGTCTAGGTTCGGATGACTGAAAAGCCAGGTTGGGAATGGATGGTGGCCTAAGGCAGTGGCGGGTCCAATGTGGTGGGTGTGCAGCCAGCTGTGTCGGTGTCTGTTGGAAGGTCTGGGCACAGGCTATTTGCGACAGAGCATCAGTGTTTAAGGTAGCCTAAGCAATTGGGTTGTTGCCGAGGGCCAAGCAGTTTGATCCTCATTTGGGGTTGCTGGGCAGCACCATAGACAATGTTTTTCTCCTGGGAGGCAGGCAGAGTGCTTCATTGTGGCCCCAGAATTCCAAGTAAAGAGGGTTTGTGGGCCAGGAATGTGAGGGCGGAAGTCTGAGAACACAAGCTAGGGTGAGGATTGGACCCAAGGGCAGAGCAGGCCCACTCTGCAGAGGCTGAATCGAAATGTCTTGCATCAGAAGTCAGGCTGAAGATCAGACGTTGGCTGAGGCTGGAGCATGTGTCCATGATGGCACCTTCATGAAGCGGGGGCCTCATGAGGCCAAGGAAGTTTTCCCACGCTGAGTTTGGAGGTTGCCCCAAACCACAAGGTTTCCTTCTGCGGGACATTCGAGTCCTGTTGCGTGGCTCCAGGACATACCATACGGAAGGACTGGAGAGCAGGGTTCGAAGGATGGATCCCTGTACAGCATGCCTCGCATTCCCATTGGTCATTAGCGACAAGATATGTTTGATCTGCTGCCTCTGGGGCACGCTACCCAGGGGGCTGAGTTGAAATGGCCTATCCTGAGGATGTGTCATAATGTGCGTTTGGGTCCATGGAGTCCTTGGAATGTGCTGGTTGTTCAGTGGCCCTGCGGAACTCTCCTACCTGAAGGGTTTGATACATCCCCAGTAAGAAAGCTCCCCAAGTGGTGACGAGAGAGGTTTGGTTTGGTGCTTCGGAAAAGCCCCGTGTGCTGGTCTATGAAAACAGTCCTCTGAGGACGGACACATGGAAACCAGAGCTAAGGTTCAGATTTGGCCCAGGGGGCCTGTCCATTTCGACCTTCTGTCTCTGGGGACACTGTTGAGAGTGTAAGTGGAGATAGTTGCTCCGCTGGTGTCAGAGAGCCCCTCTTAGTCCAGGGTGGCCTACACTATTGATGGCCTCAAGGACCTTGGAGTTATTCCCTAACCTCTAGGGTTGTGGTCAATGGATTGGGCACATTTTCCTTGGGGAGGGCAGGCACAATCTTTCGCTGTAGCTCCAGAGGCCCTAGCCTGGAGGATGTGTGGGTCCATGCTGTGAGCACAGAAGTCTGGAAACACAATCTCAGCTTATGAATGGCGCCTAGGGTATGGCAGGCCGGATGTACAGCCCGAGAGGGAGCTCCTCGGCCTCTAAACAAGGGCGAGTGGGAGGCGTTCCTTCAGGCTTTTGTCTCTGGATGTTGTGTCCGGGATAGCCGTGGAGTGGAGAGGTGGCCTCAGGGACTGTGGACGAGTATCCATCTCTGGGAATTTGTCCCAGGTCCCAAAGTTTGGGGTCATTTTGTAGGAAGGGTGGAGTCGTGTTGTCTGGCTCATGGGTCTCTCCAAGAAAGGGATTCCAGAGCAGAGCTCCAGGTACGGGCGGGGCGACTGGAAAATTCAAACCGTGGTGAGGATTGGGTGCATAGGGGCTTGGCAAGTCCCATAGGCGGGCTCTTGGTCCAGGCCCCGACAGGCCTTTCTTTGACATGGGGCTCATGCTGAGGGTCACAGTGTGAATTTGTGCCCAAGCAGCACTCAAGTTTGGGCGTGGCATCAGGGGCCATGAAGGTTTCTCCCACCCTGAAGGTGTGACTCCATGCCAAGAGCAAGCTTTACAGCCATGGGGAAGGAGGAGTTCTGTTTTGTGCTTGCGATACCCAGCTGTGTGGAGAATTGATATAATGTGTAGGTTCAGATATCTGAAAACCAAGGTTAGGAAGAGGTGACGGCATAAGACCATGGCGTGTCCGAAATGCTGGGTGTGCGGCCAGCTGTCTCCTTGTCTGTCTGGACGTCTGGCTTCAGGCTGTGTCAGACAGAGCATGAGTGCCCAGAGCAGCCTATCCAGTTCGGGTACCATAGGGGCACAAGCAGATTGACCCTCATCTGGGTTTTCTGGAGAGCCCCACAGGGAAACGTTTTTCTTCCGTTGGGCAGACACTGGGCTGGATTGTGGTTCTGTAGTTCCTAGTCAAGAGGGCTTGTTTGCCAGGGGTGTGAGGAAGGAAGTCTGAAAACACAAGCTAGCGTGAGGTTTGGGACCGAGGGCACGTCAGGCCCACTCTGCAGAGGCTGAATCGAGATCACCTGCACTGAGGTCATGTAAACTATGAGACGTGCCTCAGGCTAGAATTTTTGTCCAGCATGGCCTCTTCCTGAAGGGTGCGGGACCTTCATGAGGCCATGGAGGTTTGCCTACGATGGGATTTGTGAACTACTCCAAACCTCAAGGTTTCCTTCTGCCAGACTGTCGAGTCCTATTGGATGGTTCAAGGAGACCCTATACGGAAGATTCGAGAGCAGGTGTGTAAGCATGGATGCCTGGGAACGCCACCTCATATTCCCACTCTTTAGTCAGGACAAGTCATGCTCAATCTGCGGGCTCCTGGGTGAGCTACCCAGAGGGGAGAGTTGAAATAGACTCTCCTGAAGATGAGTCCGACTGTGGGTTGGTGGCCTGGGAGACCTTGGAATGTGGAGGTGGCTCAGGGACTCTGCAGGATTCTCCAACAGGAGGTGTTTGACACGGCTCCAACAAGGAAGCTTCCCATGTAGATACGAGAGGAGTTCTGTTCAGTGCCTCAGGAAAGCCCCATATCCTGTTCTTCAAACCAAAGCCTCTGAGGAGTGACACCTGGAAACCAAAGCAAGAGTTGAGAATAGGGCCTAAGGGCCTGTCTGGCTCAACCTTCTATCTCTGTTGACATCTGTGCATGGCTTCGTGGAGGTAGCTGCTCATCTTGTGTCTAAATGCCCCTGTGTGTCTAGGGATGTGCCCAGTAGTGGGATGTCCTCAAGGCCCTTGAGGTTTCTCATATTATGGAGGTGTGTGTTCAAACGAATAAACACAGTTTCCCAGGAGAGAGCAGGCATGGTCCTGTGGTATAGCTTCAGAGGACCCAGCCTAGAGGCTGTGTTTGCCAGCGCTGTGGGGACAGATGTCTGAAAAAGCAAACTTGGCTCAGCTAGGGGCCAAGATAATGGCAGGCCTGATCTCCAGTCCGTGAGGGGAGATCCTCTGGATATCAAAGGAGGGCAAGTGGGAGGTAGTCGCTCAGGCTTATGTCTCTGGGTGTTGCGTTCACAGTGGCCGTTCAGGGTAGGGGTTTCTTCAGTGGCCGAGGAAGAGCCTTCCTCTCGAGGGATTGTCCAAGCTCCCAAGTGTTTGGGATCATTCTGGGGAATGGGAGAGTACTGTTTTCTGCCACAGGGGACCCCCCAGGAGAGGGACTCTAGAGCACAGCAGTGGCTTCCCTCAACTGGAATACACACCATCTAGTTAGTCCTGGGTGCCTATGGGCATGGCAAACCACATTTGCGGGCTCTTGGTCCAGTCACTGAGAGGCGTTGCTTGAATAAGGTACTCACGCTGAGGGTCACAATGTGTGTTTGTGCCCAAGGCGGCCCTCATGCATGAGCGTGGCCTCATGGGCCATGCCGTTTTCTCTTACACTGAAGGTTTGACTCACTGTCAGCAGCATGGTTTCTTGCCATGTGGATGGAGGTGTTCTTCTTTGTGCATCAGATTTCCCCATGTGCAAGGATTGGAGACAAGGTCTAGGTTCCAATGACTGAAAACCCATTTTGGGAATGGATGGTGGCCTAAGGTAGTGTCGGGTCCAATGTGCTGGATGTGCAGCCAGCTGTGTCGGTGTCTGTTGGAAGGTCTGGGCTCAGGCTATTTGGAACAGAGCATCAGTGTTTAAGGTAGCCTATGCAATTGGGGTGTTGCCGAGGGCCAAGCAGATTGATCCTCATTTGGGGTCTCTTGGCAGGACCATAGACAATGTTTTTCTCCTGGGAGGCAGGCAGAGTGCTTCATTGTGGCCCCAGAATTCCCAGTAAAGAGGATTTGTGGGCCTGAGTGTGAGGACAGCACTCTTAGAACAAAAGCTACGGTGAGGATTGGAGCCAAGGGCAGAGCAGCCCCATTCTGCAGAGGCTGAATCAAAATCTCCTGCATCTGAAGTCAGGCTGAGGATCAGACGTTGGCTGAGGCTGGAGTATGTGTCCATGATGGCACCTTCATGAAGCGGGGGCCTCATGAGTCCAAGGAAGTTTTCCCACGCTGAGTTTGGAGGTTGCCTTAAACCACAAGGTTTCCTTCTGCGGGACATTCGAGTCCTGTTGCATGGCTCCAGGACATACCATACGGAAGGTCTGAAGAGCAGGGTTCGAAGGATGGATCACTGTACAGCATGCCTCGCATTCCCATTGGCTATTAGCGACAAAATATGTTTGATCTGCTGCCTCTGGGGCACGCTACCCAGGGGGCTGAGTTGAAATGGCCTCTCCCGAGGATGCGTCATAATGTGCGTTTGGGTCCATGGAGACCTTGGAATGTGCTGGTTGTTCAGTGGCCCTGCGGAACTCTCCTACCTGAAGGGTTTGTTACATCCCCAGTAAGAAAGCTCCCCATGTGGAGACGAGAGAGGTTTGGTTTGGTGCCTCAGAAAAGCCCCATGTGCTGGTCTACGAAAACAGTCCTCTGAGAACGGAAACATGGAAACCAGAGCTAATGTTCAGATTAGGGCCTGGGGGCCTGTCCATTTCAACCTTCTGTCTCTGAGGACACTGGCTGATAGTCGAAGTGGAGATAGTTGCTCCGCTAGTGTCCGAGAGCCCCTCTTAGTCCAGGGTGGCCTAAACTATTGATGGCCTCAGCGGCCTTGGAGCTTTTCCCTAACCTCTAGTGTTGTGATCAATAGATTGGGCACACTTTCCTTGGAGAGGGCAGGCACAATCTTTCGCAGTGGCTCCAGAGGCCCTAGCCTGGAGGTTGTGTGGGTCCATGCTGTGAGCACAAAAGTCTGGAAACACAATCTCAGCTTATGAATGGCACCTAGGGTATGGCAGGCCAGATGTACAGCCCGAGAGGGAGCTTTTGGGCCTCTGAAACAAGGGTGAGTGGGAGGCGTTCTTTCAGGCTTTTGTCTCTGGATGTTGTGTCCGGGATAGCCGTGGAGTGCAGAGGTGGCCTCAGGGACTATGGAAGAGTATCCATCTCTGGGGATTTGTCCCAGGTCCCAAGAGTTTGGGGTCATTTTGTAGGAAGGGTGGAGACGTGTTGTCTGGCTCATGGGTCTCACCAAGAAAGGGATTCCAGATCAGAGGCCCAGGTACGGGCGGGGCGACTGGAAAATTGAAACCGTGGTGAGGATTGGGTGCATAGGGGCTTGGCAAGCCCCATATGTGGGCTCTTGGTCCAGGCCCTGACAGGCCTTTCTTTGACATGGGGCTCATGCTGAGGGTCACAGTGTGAATTTGTGCCCAAGCAGCACTCAAGTTTGGGCGTGGCATCAGGGGCCATGAAGGTTTCTCCCACCCTGAAGGTGTGACTCCATGCCAAGAGCAAGCTTTACAGCCATGGGGAAGGAGGAGTTCTGTTTTGTGCTTGCGATACCCAGCTGTGTGGAGAATTGATATAATGTGTAGGTTCAGATATCTGAAAACCAAGGTTAGGAAGAGGTGACGGCATAAGACCATGGCGTGTCCGAAGTGCTGGGTGTGCGGCCAGCTGTCTCCTTGTCTGTCTGGACGTCTGGCTTCAGGCTGTGTCAGACAGAGCATGAGTGCCCAGAGCAGCCTATCCAGTTCGGGTACCATAGGGGCACAAGCAGATTGACCCTCATCTGGGTTTTCTGGAGAGCCCCAGAGGGAAACGTTTTTTTTCCATTGGGCAGAGACTGTGCTGGATTTGGTTCTGGAGTTCCTAGACAAGAGGGCTTGTTTGCCAGGGGTGTGAGGAAGGAATTCTGAAAACACAAGCTAGCGTGAGGTTTGGGACCGAGGGCACGGCAGGCCCACTCTGCAGAGGCTGAATCGAGATCTCCTGCACTGAGGTCATGTCAACTATGAGACGTGCCTCAGGCTAGAATTTTTGTCCAGCATGGCCTCTTCCTGAAGGGTGCGGGACCTTCATGAGGCCAGGGAGGTTTGCCTACGATGGGATTTGTGAACTACTCCAAACCTCAAGGTTTCCTTCTGCAAGACTGTCGAGTCCTATTGGATGGTTCAAGGAGGCCCCATACGGAAAGACTAGAGAGCAGGTGTCTAAGCATGGATGCCTGGGAACGCCACCTCTTATTCTCACTCTTTAGTCAGTACAAGGCAGGCTCAATCTGCGGGCTCCTAGCTGAGCTACCCAGAGGGGTGATTTGAAATGGACTCTCCTGAAGATGAGTCCTACTGTGGCTTGGTGGCCTGGGAGACCTTGGAATGTGGAGGTGGCTCAGGGACTCTGCAGGATACTGCAACCTGAGGTGTTTGACACGGCTCCACCAAGGAAGCTTCCCATGTGGAGACGAGAGGAGTTCTGTTCAGTGCCTCAGGAAAGCCCCATATCCTGTTCTTCGAACTAAAGTCTCTGAGGAGTGACACCTGGAAACCAAAGCAAGAGTTGAGAATAGGGCCTAAGGGCCTGTCCGTCTCAACCTTCTATCTCTGTTGACATCTGTGTGCATGCCTTCGTGGAGGTAGCTGCTCAGCTTGTGTCCGAATGACCCTGAGTGTCCAGGGAGGTTTCCAGTAGTGGGATGTCCTTGAGGTTTCTCATATTCCGGAGGTGTGTGGTCAAAGGAATGGACACAGTTTCCCAGGAGAGAGCAGGCACGGTCCTGTGGTATGGCTCCAGAGGACCCAGACTAGAGGCTGTGTTTGCCAGGGCTGTGGGGACAGTTGTCTGAAAAAGCAAACTTGGCTCAGCTAGGGGCCAAAGTAATGGCAGGCCTGATCTCTAGTCCGTGAGGGGAGATCGCCTGGATATCAAAGGAGGGCAAGTGGGAGGCTGTCGCTCAGGCTTTTGTCTCTGGGTGTTGCTTTCAAAGTGGCCGTTCAGGGTAGGGGTGTCTTCAGGGGCCGAGGAAGAGCCTTCCTCTCGGGGGATTGTCGAAGCTTCGAAGTTTTTGGGTTAATTCTGTGGGAATGGAAGAATACTGTATTCTGCCACAGTGGAGAACCCAGGAGAGGGACTTTACAGCACAGCAGTGGCTTCTCTCAACTGGAATACACACCATCTAGTTAGTACTGGGTGCCTATCGGCATGGCAAGCTACATATGCGGGCTCTTGGTCCAGTCATTGAGAGGCGTTACTTGAATAAGGTACTCAAGATGAGGGTCACAATGTGTGTTTGTGCCCAAAACGGCCCTCACGCATGGGCGTGGCCTCATGGGCCATGCCGTTTTCTCCTACACTGAAGGTTTGACTCACTGCCAGCAGCAAGGTTTCTAGCCATGGGGAAGGAGGGGTTCTGCCTTGTGCATCAGGTTCCCCACTGTGCAGGGATTGGAGATAAGGTCTAGGTTCCGATGATTGAAAACCCAGGTTGGGAATGGATGGTGGCCTAAGGCAGTGGCGGGTCCAATGTGCTGGGTGTGCAGCCAGCTGTGACGGTGTCTGTTGGAAGGTCTGGGCTCAGGCTATTTGCGACAGAGCATCAGTGTTTAAGGTAGCCTAAGCAATTGGGGTGTTGCCGAGGGCCAAGCAGTTTGATCCTCATTTGGGGTTGCTGGGCAGCACCATAGACAATGTTTTTCTCCTGGGAGGCAGGCAGAGTGCTTCATTGTGGCCCCAGAATTCCCAGTAAAGAGAGTTTGTGTGCCAGGAGTGTGAGGCCGGAAGTCTGAGAACACAAGCTAGGGTGAGGATTGGACCCAAGGGCAGAGCAGGCCCACTCTGCAGAGGCTGAATCAAAATCTCCTGCATCTGAAGTCAGGCTGAAGATCAGACGTTGGCTGAGGCTGGAGCATGTGTCCATGATGACACCTTCATGAAGCAGGGGCCTCATGAGGCCAAGGAAGTTTTCCCACGCTGAGTTTGGAGGTTGCCCCAAACCACAAGGTTTCCTTCTGCGGGACATTCGAGTCCTTTGCATGGCTCCAGGACATACCCTACGGAAGGACTGGAGAGCAGGGTTCGAAGGATGGATCCCTGTACAGCATGCCTCGCATTCCCATTGGCCATTAGCGACAAGATATGTTTGATCTGCTGCTCTGGGGCACGCTACACAGGGGGCTGATTTGAAATGGCCTCTCCTGAGGATGCGACATAATGTCCGTTTGGGTCCATGGAGACCTTGGAATGTGCTGGTGGTTCAGTGGCCCTGCGGAACTCTCCTACCTGAAGGGTTTGATACATCCCCAGTAAGAAAGCTCCCCATGTGGAGACGAGAGAGGTTTGGTTTGGTGCCTCAGAAAAGCCCCGTGTGCTGGTCTACGAAAACAGTCCTCTGAGGACGGACACATGGAAACCAGAGCTAAGGTTCAGATTAGGGCCTGGGGGCCTGTCCATTTCGACCTTCTGTCTCTGGGGACACTGTCTGAGAGTCTAAGTGGAGATAGTCGCACCGCTGGTGTCAGAGAGCCTCTCTTAGTCCAGGGTGGCCTACACTATTGATGGCCTCAGGGGCCTTGGAGCTATTCCCTAACCTCTAGGGTTGTGGTCAATGGATTGGGCACACTTTCCTTGGGGAGGGCAGGCACAATCATTCGCTGTAGCTCCAGAGGCCCTAGCCTGTTGGATGTGTGGGTCCATGCTGTGAGCACAGAAGTCTGGAAACACAATCTCAGCTTATGAGTGGCGCCTAGGATATGGCAGGCCGGATGTACAGCCCGAGTGGGAACTTCTGGGCCTCAGAAACAAGGGCGAGTGGGAGGCGTTCCTTCAGGCTTTTGTCTCTGGATGTTGTGTCCGGGATAGCCGTGGAGTGGAGAGGTGGCCTCAGGACTGTGGACGAGTATCCATCTCTGGGAATTTGTCCCAGGTCCCAAGAGTTTGGGGTCATTTTGTAGGAAGGGTGGAGTCGTGTTGTCTGGCTCATGGGTCTCTCCAAGAAAGGGATTCCAGAGCAGAGCCCCAGGTACGGGCGGGGCGACTGGAAATCTCAAACACTGGTAAGGATTGGGTGCATAGGGGCTTGGCAAGCTCCATAGTCGGGCTCTTGGTCCAGGCCCCGACCGGCCTTTCTTTGACATGGGGCTCATGCTGAGGGTCACAGTGTGAATTCGTGCCCAAGCAGCACTCAAGTTTGGGCGTGGCATCAGGGGCCATGAAGCTTTCTCCCACCCTGAAGCTGTGACTCCATGCCAAGAGCAAGCTTTACAGCCATGGGGAAGAAGTTCTGTTTTGTGCTTGCGATACCCCGCTGTGTGGAGAATTGATATAATGTCTAGGTTCAGATATCTGAAAACCAAGGTTAGGAAGAGGTGACGGCATAAGACCAGGGCGTGTCCGAAGTGCTGGGTGTGCGGCCAGCTGTCTCCTTTTCTGTCTGGACGTCTGGCTTCAGGCTGTGTCAGACAGAACATGAGTGCCCAGAGCAGCCTATTCAGTTCGGGTACCGTCGAGGCCCGAGCAGGTTGATCCTCATCTGGGTTTTCCGGAGAGCCCCACAGGGAAACGCTTCTCTTCCGTTGGGCAGACACCATGCTGGGTTGTGGTTGTGGAGTTCCTAGTCCGGAGGGCTTGTTTGCCAGGAGTGTGAGGAAGGAAGTCTGAAAACACAAGCTAGCGTGAGGTTTGGGACCGAGGGCACGGCAGGCCCACTCTGCAGAGGCTGAATCGAGATCTCCTGCACTGAGGTCATGTCAACTATGAGACGTGCCTCAGGCTAGAGTTTTTGTACAGCATGTCCTCTTCCTGAATGGTGTGTGGGCTTCATGAGGCCAGGGAGGTTTGCCTCCGATGGGATTTGTGAACAACTCCACACCTCAAGGTTTCCTTCTGCACGACCGTCGAGTCCTATTAGATGGTTCAAGGAGACCCTATACGGAAAGACTCGAGAGCAGGTGTCTAAGCATGGATGCCTGGGAACGCCACCTCATATTCCCACTCTTTAGTCAGGACAAGGCAGGCTCAATCTGCGGGCTCCTTGGTGAGCTACCCAGAGGGGAGAGTTGAAATGGACTCTCCTGAAGATGAGTCCTACTGTGGCTTGGTGGCCTGGGAGACCTTGGAATGTGGAGGTGGCTCAGGGACTCTGCAGGATACTGCAAACTGAGGTGTTTGACACGGCTCCAACAAGGAAGCTTCCCATGTGGAGACGAGAGGAGTTCTGTTCCATGCCTCAGGAAAGCCCCATATCCTGTTTTTCGAACCAAAGCCTCTAAGGATTGACACCTGGACACCAAAGCAAGTGTTGAGATTAGGGCCTAAGGGCCTGTCCGGCTCAACCTTCTATCTCTGTTGACAGCTGTGTGCATGCCTTCATGAAGGTAGCTGCTCAGCTTGTGTCCAAATGCCCCTATGTTTCCAGGGAGGCTCACATTAGTGGGATGTCCTCGGGGGCCTTGAAGTTTCTCATATTCTGGAGGTGTATGGCCAAAGAAATGGACACAGTTTCCCAAGAGAGAGCAGGCACGGTCCTGTGGTATGGCTCCAGAGGACCCAGCCTAGAGGCTGTGTTTGCCCGGGCTGTGGGAACAGATGTTTGAAAAAGCAAACTTGTCTCAGCTAGAGGCCAAGGTAATGGCAGGCCTGATCTCCAGTCCGTGAGGGGAGATCCTCTGGATATCAAAGGAGTGCAAGTGCGAGGCAACGCTCAGGCTTTAGTCTCTGGGTGTTGCGTTCACAGTGGGCGTTCAGGGTAGGGTTTGCTTCCAGGGCGAGGAAGAGCCTTCCTCACGGGTGATTGTCCAAGCTCCCAAGTGTTTGGGTTCATTCTGTGGGAAGGGAAAAGTACTGTTTTCTGCCACAGGGGACCGCCAGGGGAGGGACTCTAGAGCACAGCAGTGGCCTCTCTCAACTAGAATACACACCATCTAGTTAGTCCTGGGTGCCTATGGGCATGGCAAGCCACATATGAAGGCTCTTGGTCCAGTCACTGAGAGGCGTTACTTGAATAAGTTACTCAAGATGAGGGTCACCATGTGTGTTTGTGCCCAAGGCGGCCCTCACGCATGGGCGTGGCCTCATAGGCCATGCCGTTTTCTCCTAAACTGAAGGTTTGACTCACTGCCAGCAGCAAGGTTTCTTGCCATGGGGAAGGAGTGGTTCTGCCTTGTGCATCAGGTTTCCCACTGTGCAGGGATTGGAGATAAGGTCTAGGTTCGGATGACTGAAAACCCAGGCTGGGAATGGATGGTGGCCTAAGGCAGTGGCGGGTCCAATGTGCTGGGTGTGCAGCCAGCTGTGTCGGTGTCTGTTGGAAGGTCTGGGCTCAGGCTATTTGCGACAGAGCATCAGTGTTTAAGGTAGCCTTAGCAATTGGGGTGTTGCCGTAGGCCAAGCAGTTTGATCCTCATTTGGGGTTGCTGGGCAGCACCATAGACAATGTTTTTCTCCTGGGAGGCAGGCAGAGTGCTTCATTGTGGCCCCAGAATTCCCAGTAAAGAGGGTTTGTGGGCCAGGAGTGTGAGGCCGGAAGTCTGAGAACACAATCTAGGGTGAAGATTGGAGCCAAGGGCAGAGCAGGCCCACTCTGCAGAGGCTGAAACAAAATCTCCTGCATCTGAAGTCAGGCTGAAGATCAGACGTTGGCTGAGGCTGGAGTATGTGTCCATGATGGCACCTTCATGAAGCGGGGGCCTCATGAGGCCAAGGAAGTTTTCCCACGCTGAGTTTGGAGGTTGCCCCAAACCACAAGGTTTCCTTCTGCGGGACATTCGAGTCCTGTTGCATGGCTCTAGGACATACCATTCGGAAGGACTGGAGAGCAGGGTTCGAAGGATGGATCCCTGTACAGCATGCCTCGCATTCCCATTGGCCATTAGAGACAAGATATGTTTGATCTTGCCTGTGGGGCACGCTTGCCCAGGGGGCTAAGTTGATTAGGCCTCTCGTGAGGATGCGTCATAATGTGCGTTTGGGTCCATGGAGACCTTGGAATGTGCTGGTTGTTCAGTGGCCCTGCCAGAACTCTCCTACCTGAAGGGTTTGATACATCCCCAGTAAGAAAGCTCCCCATGTGGAGACGAGAGAGGTTTGGTTTGGTGCCTCAGAAAAGCCCCGTGTGCTGGTCTACGAAAACAGTCCTCTGAGGACGGACACATGGAAACCAGAGCTAAGGTTCAGATTAGGGCCTGGGGGCCTGTCTATTTAAACCTTCTGTCTCTGGGGACACTGTCAGAGAGTCTAAGTGGAGATAGTCGCACCGCTGGTGTCAGAGAGCCCCTCTTAGTCCAGGGTGGCCTACACTATTGATGGCCTCAGGGGCCTTGGAGCTATTCCCTAACCTCTAGGGTTGTGGTCAATGGATTGGGCACACTTTCCTTGGGGAGGGCAGGCACAATCTTTCGCTGTAGCTCCAGAGGCCCTAGCCTGTTGGATGTGTGGGTCCATGCTGTGAGCACAGAAGTCTGGAAACACAATCTCAGCTTATGAGTGGCGCCTAGGGTATGGCAGGCCGGATGTACAGCCCGAGTGGGTACTTCTGGGCCTCAGAAACAAGGGCGAGTGGGAGGCGTTCCTTCAGGCTTTTGTCTCTGGATGTTGTGTCCGGGATAGCCGTGGAGTGGAGCGGTGGCCTCAGGGACTGTGGACGAGTATCCATCTCTGGGAATTTGTCCCAGGTCCCAAGAGTTTGGGGTCATTTTGTAGGAAGGGTGGAGTCGTGTTGTCTGGCTCATGGGTCTCTCCAAGAAAGGGATTCCAGAGCAGAGCCCCAGGTACGGGCAGGGCGACTGGAAATCTCAAACACTGGTAAGGATTGGGTGCATAGGGGCTTGGCAAGCTCCATAGTCGGGCTCTTGGTCCAGGCCCCGACCGGCCTTTCTTTGACATGGGGCTCATGCTGAGGGTCACAGTGTGAATTCGTGCCCAAGCAGCACTCAAGTTTGGGCGTGGCATCAGGGGCCATGAAGCTTTCTCCCACCCTGAAGCTGTGACTCCATGCCAAGAGCAAGCTTTACAGCCATGGGGAAGAAGTTCTGTTTTGTGCTTGCGATACCCCGCTGTGTGGAGAATTGATATAATGTCTAGGTTCAGATATCTGAAAACCAAGGTTAGGAAGAGGTGACGGCATAAGACCAGGGCGTGTCCGAAGTGCTGGGTGTGCGGCCAGCTGTCTCCTTTTCTGTCTGGACGTCTGGCTTCAGGCTGTGTCAGACAGAACATGAGTGCCCAGAGCAGCCTATTCAGTTCGGGTACCGTCGAGGCCCGAGCAGGTTGATCCTCATCTGGGTTTTCCGGAGAGCCCCACAGGGAAACGTTTCTCTTCCGTTGGGCAGACACCATGCTGGGTTGTGGTTGTGGAGTTCCTAGTCCGGAGGGCTTGTTTGCCAGGAGTGTGAGGAAGGAAGTCTGAAAACACAAGCTAGCGTGAGGTTTGGGACCGAGGGCACGGCAGGCCCACTCTGCAGAGGCTGAATCGAGATCTCCTGCACTGAGGTCATGTCAACTATGAGACGTGCCTCAGGCTAGAGTTTTTGTACAGCATGTCCTCTTCCTGAATGGTGTGTGGGCTTCATGAGGCCAGGGAGGTTTGCCTCCGATGGGATTTGTGAACAACTCCACACCTCAAGGTTTCCTTCTGCACGACCGTCGAGTCCTATTAGATGGTTCAAGGAGACCCTATACGGAAAGACTCGAGGGCAGGTGTCTAAGCATGGATGCCTGGGAACGCCACCTCATATTCCCACTCTTTAGTCAGGACAAGGCAGGCTCAATCTGCGGGCTCCTTGGTGAGCTACCCAGAGGGGAGAGTTGAAATGGACTCTCCTGAAGATGAGTCCTCCTGTGGCTTGGTGGCCTGGGAGACCTTGGAATGTGGAGGTGGCTCAGGGACTCTGCAGGATACTGCAACCTGAGGTGTTTGACACGGCTCCAACAAGGAAGCTTCCCATGTGGAGACGAGAGGAGTTCTGTTCCATGCCTCAGGAAAGCCCCATATCCTGTTTTTCGAACCAAAGCCTCTAAGGATTGACACCTGGACACCAAAGCAAGTGTTGAGATTAGGGCCTAAGGGCCTGTCCGGCTCAACCTTCTATCTCTGTTGACAGCTGTGTGCATGCCTTCATGAAGGTAGCTGCTCAGCTTGTGTCCAAATGCCCCTATGTTTCCAGGGAGGCTCACATTAGTGGGATGTCCTCGGGGGCCTTGAAGTTTCTCATATTCTGGAGGTGTATGGCCAAAGAAATGGACACAGTTTCCCAAGAGAGAGCAGGCACGGTCCTGTGGTATGGCTCCAGAGGACCCAGCCTAGAGGCTGTGTTTGCCCGGGCTGTGGGAACAGATGTCTGAAAAAGCAAACTTGTCTCAGCTAGAGGCCAAGGTAATGGCAGGCCTGATCTCCAGTCCGTGAGGGGAGATCCTCTGGATATCAAAGGAGTGCAAGTGCGAGGCAACGCTCAGGCTTTAGTCTCTGGGTGTTGCGTTCACAGTGGGCGTTCAGGGTAGGGTTTGCTTCCAGGGCGAGGAAGAGCCTTCCTCACGGGTGATTGTCCAAGCTCCCAAGTGTTTGGGTTCATTCTGTGGGAAGGGAAAAGTACTGTTTTCTGCCACAGGGGACCGCCAGGGGAGGGACTCTAGAGCACAGCAGTGGCCTCTCTCAACTAGAATACACACCATCTAGTTAGTCCTGGGTGCCTATGGGCATGGCAAGCCACATATGAAGGCTCTTGGTCCAGTCACTGAGAGGCGTTACTTGAATAAGTTACTCAAGATGAGGGTCACCATGTGTGTTTGTGCCCAAGGCGGCCCTCACGCATGGGCGTGGCCTCATAGGCCATGCCGTTTTCTCCTAAACTGAAGGTTTGACTCACTGCCAGCAGCAAGGTTTCTTGCCATGGGGAAGGAGTGGTTCTGCCTTGTGCATCAGGTTTCCCACTGTGCAGGGATTGGAGATAAGGTCTAGGTTCGGATGACTGAAAACCCAGGCTGGGAATGGATGGTGGCCTAAGGCAGTGGCGGGTCCAATGTGCTGGGTGTGCAGCCAGCTGTGTCGGTGTCTGTTGGAAGGTCTGGGCTCAGGCTATTTGCGACAGAGCATCAGTGTTTAAGGTAGCCTTAGCAATTGGGGTGTTGCCGTAGGCCAAGCAGTTTGATCCTCATTTGGGGTTGCTGGGCAGCACCATAGACAATGTTTTTCTCCTGGGAGGCAGGCAGAGTGCTTCATTGTGGCCCCAGAATTCCCAGTAAAGAGGGTTTGTGGGCCAGGAGTGTGAGGCCGGAAGTCTGAGAACACAATCTAGGGTGAAGATTGGAGCCAAGGGCAGAGCAGGCCCACTCTGCAGAGGCTGAAACAAAATCTCCTGCATCTGAAGTCAGGCTGAAGATCAGACGTTGGCTGAGGCTGGAATATGTGTCCATGATGGCACCTTCATGAAGCGGGGGCCTCATGAGGCCAAGGAAGTTTTCCCACGCTGAGTTTGGAGGTTGCCCCAAACCACAAGGTTTCCTTCTGCGGGACATTCGAGTCCTGTTGCATGGCTCCAGGACATACCATTCGGAAGGACTGGAGAGCAGGGTTCGAAGGATGGATCCCTGTACAGCATGCCTCGCATTCCCATTGGCCATTAGAGACAAGATATGTTTGATCTTGCCTGTGGGGCACGCTTGCCCAGGGGGCTAAGTTGATTAGGCCTCTCGTGAGGATGCGTCATAATGTGCGTTTGGGTCCATGGAGACCTTGGAATGTGCTGGTTGTTCAGTGGCCCTGCCAGAACTCTCCTACCTGAAGGGTTTGATACATCCCCAGTAAGAAAGCTCCCCATGTGGAGACGAGAGAGGTTTGGTTTGGTGCCTCAGAAAAGCCCCGTGTGCTGGTCTACGAAAACAGTCCTCTGAGGACGGACACATGGAAACCAGAGCTAAGGTTCAGATTAGGGCCTGGGGGCCTGTCTATTTAAACCTTCTGTCTCTGGGGACACTGTCAGAGAGTCTAAGTGGAGATAGTCGCACCGCTGGTGTCAGAGAGCCCCTCTTAGTCCAGGGTGGCCTACACTATTGATGGCCTCAGGGGCCTTGGAGCTATTCCCTAACCTCTAGGGTTGTGGTCAATGGATTGGGCACACTTTCCTTGGGGAGGGCAGGCACAATCTTTCGCTGTAGCTCCAGAGGCCCTAGCCTGTTGGATGTGTGGGTCCATGCTGTGAGCACAGAAGTCTGGAAACACAATCTCAGCTTATGAGTGGCGCCTAGGGTATGGCAGGCCGGATGTACAGCCCGAGTGGGTACTTCTGGGCCTCAGAAACAAGGGCGAGTGGGAGGCGTTCCTTCAGGCTTTTGTCTCTGGATGTTGTGTCCGGGATAGCCGTGGAGTGGAGCGGTGGCCTCAGGGACTGTGGACGAGTATCCATCTCTGGGAATTTGTCCCAGGTCCCAAGAGTTTGGGGTCATTTTGTAGGAAGGGTGGAGTCGTGTTGTCTGGCTCATGGGTCTCTCCAAGAAAGGGATTCCAGAGCAGAGCCCCAGGTACGGGCAGGGCGACTGGAAATCTCAAACACTGGTAAGGATTGGGTGCATAGGGGCTTGGCAAGCTCCATAGTCGGGCTCTTGGTCCAGGCCCCGACCGGCCTTTCTTTGACATGGGGCTCATGCTGAGGGTCACAGTGTGAATTCGTGCCCAAGCAGCACTCAAGTTTGGGCGTGGCATCAGGGGCCATGAAGCTTTCTCCCACCCTGAAGCTGTGACTCCATGCCAAGAGCAAGCTTTACAGCCATGGGGAAGAAGTTCTGTTTTGTGCTTGCGATACCCCGCTGTGTGGAGAATTGATATAATGTCTAGGTTCAGATATCTGAAAACCAAGGTTAGGAAGAGGTGACGGCATAAGACCAGGGCGTGTCCGAAGTGCTGGGTGTGCGGCCAGCTGTCTCCTTTTCTGTCTGGACGTCTGGCTTCAGGCTGTGTCAGACAGAACATGAGTGCCCAGAGCAGCCTATTCAGTTCGGGTACCGTCGAGGCCCGAGCAGGTTGATCCTCATCTGGGTTTTCCGGAGAGCCCCACAGGGAAACGTTTCTCTTCCGTTGGGCAGACACCATGCTGGGTTGTGGTTGTGGAGTTCCTAGTCCGGGGGCTTGTTTGCCAGGAGTGTGAGGAAGGAAGTCTGAAAACACAAGCTAGCGTGAGGTTTGGGACCGAGGGCACGGCAGGCCCACTCTGCAGAGGCTGAATCGAGATCTCCTGCACTGAGGTCATGTCAACTATGAGACGTGCCTCAGGCTAGAGTTTTTGTACAGCATGTCCTCTTCCTGAATGGTGTGTGGGCTTCATGAGGCCAGGGAGGTTTGCCTCCGATGGGATTTGTGAACAACTCCACACCTCAAGGTTTCCTTCTGCACGACCGTCGAGTCCTATTAGATGGTTCAAGGAGACCCTATACGGAAAGACTCGAGAGCAGGTGTCTAAGCATGGATGCCTGGGAACGCCACCTCATATTCCCACTCTTTAGTCAGGACAAGGCAGGCTCAATCTGCGGGCTCCTTGGTGAGCTACCCAGAGGGGAGAGTTGAAGTGGACTCTCCTGAAGATGAGTCCTACTGTGGCTTGGTGGCCTGGGAGACCTTGGAATGTGGAGGTGGCTCAGGGACTCTGCAGGATACTGCAACCTGAGGTGTTTGACACGGCTCCAACAAAGAAGCTTCCCATGTGGAGACGAGAGGAGTTCTGTTCCATGCCTCAGGAAAGCCCCATATCCTGTTTTTCGAACCAAAGCCTCTAAGGATTGACACCTGGACACCAAAGCAAGTGTTGAGATTAGGGCCTAAGGGCCTGTCCGGCTCAACCTTCTATCTCTGTTGACAGCTGTGTGCATGCCTTCGTGGACATAGCTGCTCAGCTTTTGTCCAAATGCCCCTTTGATTACAGGGAGGCTCCCAGTAGTGGGATGTCCTCGGGCGCCTTGAAGTTTCTCATATTCTGGAGGTGTGTGGCCAAAGGAATGGACACAGTTTCCCAGGAGAGAGCAGGCACGGTCCTGTGGTATGGCTCCAGAGGACCCAGCCTAGAGGCTGTGTTTGCCCGGGCTATGGGAACAGATGTCTGAAAAAGCAAACTTGTCTCAGCTAGAGGCCAAGGTAATGGCAGGCCTGATCTCCAGTCCGTGAGGGGAGATCCTCTGGATATCAAAGGAGTGCAAGTGCGAGGCAACGCTCAGGCTTTTGTCTCTGGGTGTTGCGTTCACAGTGGGCGTTCAGGGTAGGGTTTGCTTCCGGGGCGAGGAAGAGCCTTCCTCACGGGTGATTGTCCAAGCTCCCAAGTGTTTGGGTTCATTCTGTGGGAAGGGAAAAGTACTGTTTTCTGCCACAGGGGCCCGCCAGGGGAGGGACTGTAGAGCACAGCAGTGGCCTCTCTCAACTAGAATACACACCATCTAGTTAGTCCTGGGTGCCTATGGGCATGGCAAGCCACATATGAAGGCTCTTGGTCCAGTCACTGAGAGGCGTTACTTGAATAAGTTACTCAAGATGAGGGTCACCATTTGTGTTTGTGCCCAAGGCGGCCCTCACGCATGGGCGTGGCCTCATAGGCCATGCCGTTTTCTCCTACACTGAAGGTTTGACTCACTGCCAGCAGCAAGGTTTCTTGCCATGGGGAAGGAGTGGTTCTGCCTTGTGCATCAGGTTTCCCACTGTGCAGGGATTGGAGATAAGGTCTAGGTTCGGATGACTGAAAACCCAGGCTGGGAATGGATGGTGGCCTAAGGCAGTGGCGGGTCCAATGTGCTGGGTGTGCAGCCAGCTGTGTCGGTGTCTGTTGGAAGGTCTGGGCTCAGGCTATTTGCGACAGAGCATCAGTGTTTAAGGTAGCCTTAGCAATTGGGGTGTTGCCGTAGGCCAAGCAGTTTGATCCTCATTTGGGGTTGCTGGGCAGCACCATAGACAATGTTTTTCTCCTGGGAGGCAGGCAGAGTGCTTCATTGTGGCCCCAGAATTCCCAGTAAAGAGGGTTTGTGGGCCAGGAGTGTGAGGCCGGAAGTCTGAGAACACAATCTAGGGTGAAGATTGGAGCCAAGGGCAGAGCAGGCCCACTCTGCAGAGGCTGAAACAAAATCTCCTGCATCTGAAGTCAGGCTGAAGATCAGACGTTGGCTGAGGCTGGAATATGTGTCCATGATGGCACCTTCATGAAGCGGGGGCCTCATGAGGCCAAGGAAGTTTTCCCACGCTGAGTTTGGAGGTTGCCCCAAACCACAAGGTTTCCTTCAGCGGGACATTCGAGTCCTGTTGCATGGCTCCAGGACATACCATTCGGAAGGACTGGAGAGCAGGGTTCGAAGGATGGATCCCTGTACAGCATGCCTCGCATTCCCATTGGCCATTAGAGACAAGATATGTTTGATCTTGCCTGTGGGGCACGCTACCCAGGGGGCTAAGTTGATTAGGCCTCTCGTGAGGATGCGTCATAATGTGCGTTTGGGTCCATGGAGACCTTGGAATGTGCTGGTTGTTCAGTGGCCCTGCCGGAACTCTCCTACCTGAAGGGTTTGATACATCCCCAGTAAGAAAGCTTCCCATGTGGAGACGAGAGAGGTTTGGTTTGGTGCCTCAGAAAAGCCCCGTGTGCTGGTCTACGAAAACAGTCCTCTGAGGACGGACACATGGAAACCAGAGCTAAGGTTCAGATTAGGGCCTGGGGGCCTGTCCATTTCAACCTTCTGTCTCTGGGGACACTGTCTGAGAGTCTAAGTGGAGATAGTCGCACTGCTGGTGTCAGAGAGCCCCTCTTAGTCCAGGGTGGCCTACACTATTGATGGCCTCAGGGGCCTTGGAGCTATTCCCTAACCTCTAGGGTTGTGGTCAATGGATTGGGCACACTTTCCTTGGGGAGGGCAGGCACAATCTTTCGCTGTAGCTCCAGAGGCCCTAGCCTGGAGGATGTGTGGGTCCATGCTGTGAGCACAGAAGTCTGGAAACACAATCTCAGCTTATGAGTGGCGCCTAGGGTATGGCAGGCCAGATGTACAGCCCGAGTGGGAACTTCTGGGCCTCAGAAACTAGGTCGAGTGGGAGGCGTACCTTCAGGCGCTTGTCTCTGGATGTTGTGTCCGGGATAGCCGTGGAGTGGAGAGGTGGCCTCAGGGACTGTGGACGAGTATCCATCTCTGGGAATTTGTCCCAGGTCCCAAGAGTTTGGGGTCATTTTGTAGGAAGGGTGGAGTCGTGTTGTCTGGCTCATGGGTCTCTCCAAGAAAGGGATTCCAGAGCAGAGCCCCAGGTACGGGCGGGGCGACTGGAAATCTCAAACACTGGTAAGGATTGGGTGCATAGGGGCTTGGCAAGCCCCATAGTCGGGCTCTTGGTCCAGGCCCCGACCGGCCTTTCTTTGACATGGGGCTCATGCTGAGGGTCACAGTGTGAATTTGTGCCCAAGCAGCACTCAAGTTTGGGCGTGGCATCAGGGGCCATGAAGCTTTCTCCCACCCTGAAGCTGTGACTCCATGCCAAGAGCAAGCTTTACAGCCATGGGGAAGAAGTTCTGTTTTGTGCTTGCGATACCCCGCTGTGTGGAGAATTGATATAATGTCTAGGTTCAGATATCTGAAAACCAAGGTTAGGAAGAGTGACGGCATAAGACCAGGGCGTGTCCGAAGTGCTGGGTGTGCGGCCAGCTGTCTCCTTTTCTGTCTGGACGTCTGGCTTCAGGCTGTGTCAGACAGAGCATGAGTGCCCAGAGCAGCCTATCCAGTTCGGGTACCGTCGAGGCCCGAGCAGGTTGATCCTCATCTGGGTTTTCCGGAGAGCCCCACAGGGAAACGTTTTTCTTCCGTTGGGCAGACACCATGCTGGGTTGTGGTTGTGGAGTTCCTAGTCCGGAGGGCTTGTTTGCCAGGAGTGTGAGGAAGGAAGTCGGAAAACACAAGCTAGCGTGAGGTTTGGGACCGAGGGCACGGCAGGCCCACTCTGCAGAGGCTGAATCGAGATCTCCTGCACTGAGGTCATGTCAACTATGAGACGTGCGTCAGGCTAGAGTTTTTGTAAAGCATGTCCTCTTCCTGAATGGTGTGTGGGCTTCATGAGGCCAGGGAGGTTTGCCTCCGATGGGATTTGTGAACAACTCCACACCTCAAGGTTTCCTTCTGCACGACAGTCGAGTCCTATTAGATGGTTCAAGGAGACCCTATACGGAAAGACTCGAGAGCAGGTGTCTAAGCATGGATGCCTGGGAACGCCACCTCATATTCCCACTCATTAGTCAGGACAAGGCAGGCTCAATCTGCGGGCTCCTGGGTGAGCTACCCAGAGGGGAGAGTTGAAATGGACTCTCCTGAAGATGAGTCCTACTGTGGGTTGGTGGCCTGGGAGACCTTGGAATGTGGAGGTGGCTCAGGGACTCTGCAGGATACTGCAACCTGAGGTGTTTGACACGGCTCCAACAAGGAAGCTTCCCATGTGGAGACGAGAGGAGTTCTGTTCAGTGCCTCAGGAAAGCACCATATCCTGTTTTTCGAACCAAAGCCTCTAAGGATTGACACCTGGACACCAAAGCAAGTGTTGAGATTAGGGCCTAAGGGCCTGTCCGGCTCAACCTTCTATCTCTGTTGACAGCTGTGTGCATGCCTTCATGAAGGTAGCTGCTCAGGTTGTGTCCAAATGCCCCTATGTTTCTAGGGAGGCTCACATTAGTGGGATGTCCTCGGGGGCCTTGAAGTTTCTCATATTCTGGAGGTGTATGGCCAAAGGAATGGACACAGTTTCCCAAGAGAGAGCAGGCACGGTCCTGTGGTATGGCTCCAGAGGACCCAGCCTAGAGGCTGTGTTTGCCCGGGCTGTGGGAACAGATGTCTGAAAAAGCAAACTTGTCTCAGCTAGAGGCCAAGGTAATGGCAGGCCTGATCTCCAGTCCGTGAGGGGAGATCCTCTGGATATCAAAGGAGGGCAAGTGCGAGGCAACGCTCAGGCTTTTGTCTCTGGGTGTTGCGTTCACAGTGGGCGTTCAGGGTAGGGGTTGCTTCCGGGGCGAGGAAGAGCCTTCCTCACGGGTGATTGTCCAAGCTCCCAAGTGTTTGGGTTCATTCTGTGGGAAGGGAAAAGTACTGTTTTCTGCCACAGGGGCCCGCCAGGGGAGGGAATCTAGAGCACAGCAGTGGCCTCTCTCAACTAGAATACACACCCTCTAGTTAGTCCTGGGTGCCTATGGGCATGGCTAGCCACATATGAAGGCTCTTTGTCCAGTCACTGAGAGGCGTTACTTGAATAAGTTACTCAAGATGAGGGTCACCATGTGTGTTTGTGCCCAAGGCGGCCCTCACGCATGGGCGTGGCCTTATAGGCCATGCCGTTTTCTCCTAAACTGAAGGTTTGACTCACTGCCAGCAGCAAGGTTTCTTGCCATGGGGAAGGAGTGGTTCTGCCTTGTGCATCAGGTTTCCCACTGTGCAGGGATTGGAGATAAGGTCTAGGTTCGGATGACTGAAAACCCAGGTTGGGAATGGATGGTGGCCTAAGGCAGTGGCGGGTCCAATGTGCTGGGTGTGCAGCCAGCTGTGTCGGTGTCTGTTGGAAGGTCTGGGCTCAGGCTATTTGCGACAGAGCATCAGTGTTTAAGGTAGCCTTAGCAATTGGGGTGTTGCCGTAGGCCAAGCAGTTTGATCCTCATTTGGGGTTGCTGGGCAGCACCATAGACAATGTTTTTCTCCTGGGAGGCAGGCACAGTGCTTCATTGTGGACCCAGAATTCCCAGTAAAGAGGGTTTGTGGGCCAGGAGTGTGAGGCCAGAAGTCTGAGAACACAATCTAGGGTGAAGATTGGAGCCAAGGGCAGAGCAGGCCCACTCTGCAGAGGCTGAAACAAAATCTCCAGCATCTGAAGTCAGGCTGAAGATCAGACGTTGGCTGAGGCTGGAGTATGTGTCCATGATGGCACCTTCATGAAGCGGGGCCCTCATGAGGCCAAGGAAGTTTTCCCACGCTGAGTTTGGAGGTTGCCCCAAACCACAAGGTTTCCTTCTGCGGGACATTCGAGTCCTGTTGCATGGCTCCAGGACATACCATTCGGAAGGACTGGAGAGCAGGGTTCGAAGGATGGATCCCTGTACAGCATGCCTCGCATTCCCATTGGCCATTAGCGACAAGATATGTTTGATCTGCTGCCTCTGAGGCACGCTACCCAGGGGGCTGAGTTGAAATGGCCTCTCCTGAGGATGCGTCATAATGTGCCGTTGGGTCCATGGAGACCTTGGAATGTGCTGGTGGTTCAGTGGCCCTGCGAAACTCTCTTACCAGAAGGGTTTGATACATCTCCAATAAGAAAGCTCCCCATGTGGATACGAGAGAGGATTGGTTTGGTGCCTCAGAAAAGCCCCGTGTGCTGGTCTACGAAAACAGTCCTCTGAGGACGGACACATGGAAACCAGAGCTAAGGTTCAGATTAGGGCCTGGGGGCCTGTCCATTTCAACCTTCTGTCTCTGGGGACACTGTCTGAGAGTCTAAGTGGAGATAGTCGCTCCGCTGGTGTCAGAGAGCTCCACTTATTCCAGGGTGGCCTACACTATTGATGGCCTCAGGGGCCTTGGAGCTATTCCCTAACCTCTAGGGTTGTGGTCAATGGATTGGGCACACTTTCCTTGGGGAGGGCAGGCACAATCTTTCGCTGTAGCTACAGAGGCCCTAGCCTGGAGGATGTGTGGGTCCATGCTGTGGGCACTAAAGTCTGGAAACACAATCTCAGCTTATGAGTGGCGCCTAGGGTATGGCAGGTCGGATGTACAGCCCGAGTGGGAGTTCCTGGGCCTCTGAAACAAGGGCGAGTGGGAGGCGTTCCTTCAGGCTTTTGTCTATGGATGTTGTGTCCGGGATAGCCGTGGATTGGAGGGGTGGCCTCAGGGACTGTGGACGAGTATCCCTCTCTGGTGATTTGGCCCAGCTCCCAAGAGTTTGGAGCCATTTTGTGGGAAGGGTGGAGTCGTTTTGTCTGGCTCATGGTTCTCTCCAAGAAAGGGATTCCAGAGCAGAGCCCCAGGTACGGGCGGGGCGACTGGAAAACTCAAACACTGGTGAGGATTGGGTGCATAGGGGCTTGGCAAACCCCATATGCGGGCTCTTGGTCCAGGTCCCGACATGCCTTTGTTTGACATGGGGCTCATGCTGAGGGTCACAGTGTGAATTTGTGCCCAAGCAGTACTCAAGTTTGGGCGTGGCATCAGGGGCCATGAAGGTTTCTCCCACCCTGAAGGTGTGACTCCATGCCAAGAGCAAGCTTTACAGCCATGGGGAAGGAGGAGTTCTGTTTTGTGCTTGCGATACCCAGCTGTGTGGAGAATTGATATAATGTGTAGGTTCAGATATCTGAAAACCAAGGTTAGGAAGAGGTGACGGCATAAGACCATGGCATGTCCGAAGTGCTGGGTGTGCGGCCAGCTGTTCTGCTTGTCTGTCTGGACGTCTGGCTTCAGCCTGTGTCAGACAGAGCATGAGTGCCCAGAGCAGCCTATCCAGTTCGGTACCATCGAGGCACAAGGAGATTGATCCTCATCTGAGTTTTCCAGAGGCCCACAGGGAAAAGTTTTTCTTCCGTTGGGCAGACATGGGCTGGGTTGTGGTTGTGGAGTTCCTAGTCCGGAGGGCTTGTTTGCCAGGAGTGTGAGGAAGGAAGTCTGAAAACACAAGCTAGTGTGAGGTTTGGACCGAGGGCACGGCAGGCCCACTCTGCAGAGGCTGAATGGAGATCTCCTGCTCTGAGGTCATGTCAACTATGAGACGTGCCTCAGGCTAGAGTTTTTGTCCAGCATGGCCTCTTCCTGAAGGGTGTGGAGGCTTCATGAGGCAAGGGAGGTTTGCCTACGATGGGATTTGTGAACTACTCCAAACATCAAGGTTTCCTTCTGCAAGACAGTCGAGTCCTATTGGATGGTTCAAGGAGACCCTATACGGAATGACTCGAGAGCAGGTGTCTAAGCATGGATGCCTGGGAATGCCACCTCTTATTCTCACTCTTTAGTCAGGACAAGGCAGGCTCAATCTGCGGGCTCCTAGGTGAGCTACCCAGAGGGGAGATTTGAAATGGACTCTCCTGAAGATGAGTCCTACTGTGAGTTGGTGGCCTGGGAGACCGTGGAATGTGGAGGTGGCTCAGGGACTCTGCAGGATTCTGCAACCTGAGGTGTTTGACACGGCTCCAACAAGGAAGCTTCCCATGTGGAGTCGAGAGGAGTTCTGTTCAGTGCCTCAGGAAAGCCCCATATCCTGTTCTTCAAACCAAAGCCTCTGAGGAGTGACACCCGGAACCCAAAGAAAGAGTTGAGAATAGGGCCTAAGGGCCTGTCCGGCTCAACCGTCTATCTCTGTTGACATTTGTGTCCATGCCTTCGTGGAGGTAGCTGCTCAGATTTTGTCCGAATGCCACTGTGTGTCCAGGGAGGCTCCAGTAGTGGGATGTCCTGGAGGTTTCTCATATTCTGGAGGTGTGTGGCCAAAGGAATGGACACAGTTTCCCAGGAGAGAGCAGGCACGGTCCTGTGGTATGGCTTCAGAGGACCCAGCCTAGAGGCTGTGTTTGCCAGGGATGTGGGGACAGATGTCTGAAAACGCAAACTTGGCTCAGCTAGGGGCCAAGGTAATGGCAGGCCTGATCTCCAGACCGTGGGGGGAGATCGTCTGGATATCAAAGGAGGGCAAGTGGGAGGCAGTCGCTCAGGCTTTTGTCTCTGGGTGTTGCGTTCACAGTGTCCGGTCAGGGTAGGGGTTGTCTCAGAGGCCGAGGAAGAGCCTTCCTCTCGGGGGATTGTCCAAGCTCCCAAGTGTTTGTGTTCATTCTGTGGGAATGAAGAGTACTGTTTTCTGCCACAGGGGACCCCCCCAGGAGAGGGACTCTAGAGCAAAGCAGTGGGTTCCCTCAACTGGAATACACACCATCTAGTTAGTCCTGGGTGCCTATGGGCATGGCAAGCCCCATATGCGGGCTCTTGGTCCAGTCACTGAGAGGCGTTACTTGAATAAGGTAATCACGCTGAGGGTCACAATGTGTGTTTGTGCCCAAGGCGGCCCTCACGCTCTGGCGTGGCCTCATGGGCCATGCCGTTTTCCCCTACACTGAAGGTTTGACTCACTGCCAGCAGCAAGGTTTCTTGCCATGGGGAAGGAGGGGTCCTGCCTTGTGCATCAGGTTTCCCCCTGTGCAGGGATTGGAGATAAGGTCTAGGTTCCGATGACAGAAAACCCAGGTTGGGAATGGATGGTGGCCTAAAGCAGTGGCGGGTCCAATGTGCTGGGTGTGCAGCCAGCTGTGTCAGTGACTGTTGGAAGGTCTGGGCTCAGGCTATTTGCGACAGAGCATCAGTGTTTAAGGTAACCTATGCAATTGGGGTGTTGCTGAGGGCCAAGCATTTTGAACCTCATTTGGGGTCTCTGGGCACCACCATAGACAATGTTTTTCTCCTGGGAGGCAGGCAGAGTGCTTCATTGTGGCCCCAGAATTCCCAGGAGGGAGGGTTTGTAGGCCAGGAGTGTGAGAACAGCAGTCTGAAAACACAAGCTAGGGTGAGGATTGGAGCCAAGGGCAGAGCAGGCCCACTCTGCAGAGGCTGAATCAAAATCTCCTGCATCTGAAGTCAGGCTGAGGATCAGACATTGGCTGAGGCTGGAGCATGTGTCCATGATGGCACATTCATGAAGCGGGGCCTCATGAGGCCAAGGAAGTTTTCCCACGCTGAGTTTGGAGGTTACCCCAAACCACAAGGTTTCCTTCTGCGGGACATTCGAGTCCTGTTGCATGGCTCCAGGACATACCATTCGGAAGGACTAGAGAGCAGGGTTCGAAGGATGGATCCCTGTACAGCATGCCTCGCATTCCCATTGGCCATTAGCGACAAGATATGTTTGATCTGCTGCCTCTGAGGCACGCTACCCAGGGGGCTGAGTTGAAATGGCCTCTCCCGAGGATGCGTCATAATGTGCGTTTGGGTCCATGGAGACCTTGGAATGTGCTGGTTCTTCAGTGGCGCTCGGGACTCTCCTACCTGAAGGGTTTGATACATCCCCAGTAAGAAAGCTCCCCATGTGGAGACGAGAGAGGTTTGGTTTGGTGCCTCAGAAAGGCCCCGTGTGCTGGTCTACGAAAACAGTCCTCTGAGGACGGACACATGGAAAGTAAAGCTAAGGTTCAGATTAGGGCCTGGGGGCCTGTCCATTTCAACCTTCTGTCTCTGGGGACACTGTCTGAGAGTCTAAGTGGAGATAGTTGCTCCGCTGGTGTCAGAGAGCCCCTCTTAGTCCAGGGTGGCCTACACTATTGATGGCCTCAGGGGCCTTGGAGCTTTTCCCTAACCTCTAGGGTTGTGGTCAATGGATTGGGCACACTTTCCTTGGAGAGGGCTGGCACAATCTTTCACTGTGGCTCCAGAGGCCCTAGCCTGAAGGTTGTGTGGGTTCAGGCTGTGGGCACAGAAGTCTGAAAACACAAACTCAGCTTTTGAGAGGCGCCTAGGGTATGGCAGGCCGGATGTACAGCCAGAGAGGGAGATCCTGGGCCTCTGAAACAAGGGCGAGTAGGAGGCATTCCTTCAGGCTTTTGTCTCCGGATGTTGTGTCCGGGATACCCGTGGATTGGAGGGGTGGCCTCAGGGACTGTGGACGAGTATCCCTCTCTGGGGATTTGGCCCAGCTCCCAAGAGTTTGGGGCCATTTTGTGGGAAGGGTGGAGTCGTGTTGTCTGGCTCATGGGTCTCTCCAAGAAAGGGATTCCAGAGCAGAGCCTCAGGTACGGGCGGGGCGACTGGAAATCTCAAACACTGGTGAGGATTGGGTGCATAGGGGCTTGGCAAGCCCCATAGGCGGGCTCTTGGTCCAGGCCCTGACAGGCCTTTCTTTGACATGGGGCTCATGCTGAGGTTCACAACGTGAATTTGTGCCCAAGGAGCACTCTAGTTTGGGCTTGGCATCAGGGGCCATGAAGGTTTCTCCCACCCTGAAGGTGTGACTCCATGCCAAGAGCAAGCTTGACAGCCATGGGGAAGGAGGAGTTCTGTTTTGTGCTTGCGATACCCAGCTGTGTGGAGAATTGATATAATGTCTAGGTTCAGATATCTGAAAACCAAGGTTAGGAAGAGGTGACGGCATAAGACCATGGCGTGTCCGAAGTGCTGGGTGTGGGCCAGCTGTTCTGCTTGTCTGTCTGGACGTCTGGCTTCAGGCTGTGTCAGACAGAGCATGAGTGCCCAGAGCAGCCTATCCAGTTCGGGTACCATCGAGGCACAAGCAGATTGATCCTCATCTGGGTTTTCTGGAAAGCCCCACAGGGAAAGTTTTTCTTCCGTTGGGCAGACACTGGGCTGGGTTGTGGTTCTCGAGTTCCTAGACCAGAGGGCTTGTTTCCCAGGCGTGTGAGGAAGGATGTCTGAAAACACAAGCTAGCGGGAGGTTTGGGACCGAGGGCAAGGCAGGCCCACTCTGCAGAGGCTGAATCGAGATCTCCTGCACTGAGGTCATTACAACTATGAGACGTGCCTCAGGCTAGAATTTTTGTCCAGCATGGCCTCTTCCTGAAGGGTGTGGGGCCTTCATGAGGCCAGGGAGGTTTGCCTACGATGGGATTTGTGAACTACGCCAAACCTCAAGGTTTCCTTCTGCACGACAGTCGAGTCCTATTGGATGGTTCAAGGAGGCCCCATACGGAAAGACTCGAGAGCAGGTGTCTAAGCATGGATGCCTGGGAACGATACCTCTTATTCTCACTCTTTAGTCAGGACAAGGCAGGCTCAATCTGCGGGCTCCTAGGTGAGCTACCCAGAGGGGAGATTTGAAATGGACTCTCCTGAAGATGAGTCCTACTCTGGGTTGGTGGCCTGGGAGACCTTGGAATGTGGAGGTGGCTCAGGGACTCTGCAGGATTCTGCAACCTGAGGTGTTTGACACGGCTCCAACAAGGAAGCTTCCCATGTGGAGTCGAGAGGAGTTCTGTTCAGTGCCTCAGGAAAGCCCCATATCCTGTTCTTCAAACCAAAGCCTCTGAGGAGTGACACCCGGAACCCAAAGAAAGAGTTGAGAATAGGGCCTAAGGGCCTGTCCGGCTCAACCGTCTGTCTCTGTTGACATCTGTGTACATGCCTTCGTGGAGGTAGCTGCTCAGCTTGTGTCCGAATGCCCCTGTGTGTCCAGGGAGGCTCCCAGTAGTGGGATGTCCTGGAGGTTTCTCATATTCTGGAGGTGTGTGGCCAAAGGAATGGACACAGTTTCCAAGGAGAGAGCAGGCACTGTCCTGTGGTATGGCTTCAGAGGACCCAGCCTAGAGGCTGTGTTTGCCAGGGATGTGGGGACAGATGTCTGAAAAAGCAAACTTGGCTCAGCTAGGGGCCAAGGTAATGGCAGGCCTGATCTCCAGTCCGTGGGGGGAGATCGTCTGGATATCAAAGGAGGGCAAGTGGGAGGCAGTCGCTCAGGGTTTTGTCTCTGAGTGTTGCGTTCACAGTGGCCGTTCAGGGTAGGGGTTGCTTCAGTGGCCGAGGAAGAGCCTTCCTCGCGGGGGATTGTCCAAGCTCCCAAGTGTTTGGGTTCATTCTGTGGGAAGGGAAGAATACCGTATTATGCCACAGGGGATCCCCCAGGAGAGGGACTCTAGAGCACAGCAGTGGCTTCCCTCAACTGGAATACACACCATCTAGTTAGTCCTGGGTGCCTATGGGCATGGCAAGCCCCATATGCGGGCTCTTGGTCCAGTCACTGAGAGGCGTTACTTGAATAAGGTACTCACGCTGAGGGTCACAATGTGTGTTTGTGCCCAAGGCGGCCCTCACGCTCTGGCATGGCCTCATGGGCCATGCCGTTTTCTCCTACACTGAAGGTTTGACTCACTGCCAGCAGCAAGGTTTCTTGCCATGGGGAAGGAGGGGTCCTGCCTTGTGCATCAGGTTTCCCCCTGTGCAGGGATTGGAGATAAGGTCTAGGTTCCGATGACAGAAAACCCAGGTTGGGAATGGATGGTGGCCTAAAGCAGTGGCGGGTCCAATGTGCTGGGTGTGCAGCCAGCTGTGTCAGTGACTGTTGGAAGGTCTGGGCTCAGGCTATTTGCAACAGAGCATCAGTGTTTAAGGTAACCTATGCAATTGGGGTGTTGCTGAGGGCCAAGCATTTTGAACCTCATTTGGGGTCTCTGGGCACCACCATAGATAATGTTTTTCTCCTGGGAGGCAGGCAGAGTGCTTCATTGTGGCCCCAGAATTCCCAGGAGGGAGGGTTTGTAGGCCAGGAGTGTGAGGACAGCAGTCTGAAAACACAAGCTAGGGTGAGGATTGGAGCCAAGGGCAGAGCAGGCCCACTCTGCAGAGGCTGAATCAAAATCTCCTGCATCTGAAGTCAGGCTGAGGATCAGACATTGGCTGAGGCTGGAGCATGTGTCCATGATGGCACATTCATGAAGCGGGGGCCTCATGAGGCCAAGGAAGTTTTCCCACGCTGAGTTTGGGGGTTGCCCCAAACGACAAGGTTTCCTTCTGCGGGACATTCGAGTCCTGTTGCATGGCTCCAGGACATACCATTCGGAAGGACTGGAGAGCAGGGTTCGAAGGATGGATCCCTGTACAGCATGCCTCGCATTCCCATTGGCCATTAGCGACAAGATACGTTTGATCTGCTGCCTCTGAGGCACGCTACCCAGGGGGCTGAGTTGAAATGGCCTCTCCCGAGGATGCGTCATAATGTGCGTTTGGGTCCATGGAGACCTTGGAACGTGCTGGTTGTTCAGTGGCCCTCGGGACTCTCCTACCTGAAGGGTTTGATACATCCCCAGTAAGAAAGCTCCCCATGTGGAGACGAGAGAGGTTTGGTTTGGTGCCTCAGAAAAGCCCCGTGTGCTGGTCTACGAAAACAGTCCTCTGAGGACGGACACATGGAAAGCAAAGCTATGGTTCAGATTAGGGCCTGGGGTCCTGTCCATTTCATCCTTCTCTCTCTGGGGACACTGTCAGAGAGTCTAAGTGGAGATAGTCGCTCCGCTGGTGTCAGAGAGCCCCTCTTAGTCCAGGGTGGCCTACACTATTGATGGCCTCAGGGGCCTTGAAGCTTTTCCCTAACCTCTAGGGTTGTGGTCAATGGATTGGGCACACTTTCCTTGGAGAGGGCTGGCACAATCTTTCACTGTTGCACCAGAGGCCCTAGCCTGGAGGTTGTGTGGGTCCAGGCTATGGGTACAGAAGTCTGAAAACACAAACTCAGCTTATGAGTGGCGCCTAGGGTATGGCAGGCCGGATGTACAGCCAGAGAGGGAGCTCCTGGGCCTCTGAAACTAGGGCGAGTGGGAGGCGTTCCTTCAGGCTTTTGTCTCCGGATGTTGTGTCCGGGATAGCCGTGGATTGGAGGGGTGGCCTCAGGGACTGTGGACGAGTATCCCTCTCTGGGGATTTGGCCCAGCTCCCAAGAGTTTGGGGCCATTTTGTGGGAAGGGTGGAGTTGTGTTTTCTGGCTCATGGGTCTCTCCAAGAAAGGGATTCCAGAGCAGAGCCTCAGGTACGGGCGGGGCGACTGGAAAACTCAAACACTGGTGAGGATTGGGTGCATAGGGGCTTGGCAAGCCCCATATGCGGGCTCTTGGTCCAGGCCCTGACAGGCCTTTCTTTGACATGGGGCTCATGCTGAGGTTCACAATGTGAATTTGTGCCCAAGCAGCACTCTAGTTTGGGCGTGGCATCAGGGGCCATGAAGGTTTCTCCCACCCTGAAGGTGTGACTCCATGCCAAGAGCAAGCTTTACAGCCATGGGGAAGGAGGAGTTCTGTTTTGTGCTTGCGATACCCCGCTGTGTGGAGAATTGATATAATGTCTAGGTTCAGATATCTGAAAACCAAGGTTAGGAAGAGGTGACGGCATAAGACCATGGTGTGTCCGAAGTGCTGGTTGTGCGGCCAGCTCTCTCCATGTCTGTCTGGACGTCTGGCTTCAGGCTGTGTCAGACAGAGCATGAGTGCGCAGAGCAGCCTATCCAGTTCGGGTACCGTCTACCGAGCAGGTTGATCCTCATCTGGGTTTTCTGGAGAGCCCCACAGGGAAACGTTTTTCTTCCATTGGGCAGACACTGGGCTGGTTTGTGGTTGTGGAGTCCTAGTCCGGAGGGTTGTTTGCCAGGAGTGTGAGGAAGGAAGTCTGAAAACACAAGCTAGCGTGAGGTTTGGGACCGTGGGCACGGCAGGCCCACTCTGCAGAGGCTGTATTGAGATCTCCTGCACTGAGGTCATGTCAACTATGAGACGTGCCTCAGGCTAGAGTTTTTGTCCAGCATGGCCTCTTCCTGAAGGGTGTGGGGGCTTCGTGAAGCCAGGGAGGTTTGCCTACGATGTGATTTGTGAACTACTCCACACGTCAAGTTTTCCTTCTGTACGACAGTCGAGTCCTATTGGATGGTTACAGGAAGCCCCATACGGAAAGACTCGAGAGCAGGTGTCTAAGCATGGATGTCTGGGAACGCCACCTCATATTCCCACTCTTTAGTCAGGACAAGGCAGGCTCATCTGTGGGCTCCTGGGTGAGCTACCCAGAGGGGAGAGTTGAAATGGACTCTCCTGAAGATGAGTCCTACTGTGGCTTGGAGGCCTGGGAGACCTTGGAATGTGGAGGTGGCTCAGGGACTCTGAGGATTCTCCAACCTGCGGTGTTTGACACGGCTCCAACAAGGAAGCTTCCCATGTGGAGTCGAGAGGAGTTCTGTTCAGTGCCTCAGGAAAGCCCCATATCCTGTTCTTCAAACCAAAGCCTCTGAGGAGTGACACCCGGAACCCAAAGAAAGAGTTGAGAATAGGGCCTAAGGGCCTGTCCGGCTCAACCGTCTGTCTCTGTTGACATCTGTGTACATGCCTTCGTGGAGGTAGCTGCTCAGCTTGTGTCCGAATGCCCCTGTGTGTCCAGGGAGGCTCCCAGTAGTGGGATGTCCTGGAGGTTTCTCATATTCTGGAGGTGTGTGGCCAAAGGAATGGACACAGTTTCCAAGGAGAGAGCAGGCACTGTCCTGTGGTATGGCTTCAGAGGACCCAGCCTAGAGGCTGTGTTTGCCAGGGATGTGGGGACAGATGTCTGAAAAAGCAAACTTGGCTCAGCTAGGGGCCAAGGTAATGGCAGGCCTGATCTCCAGTCCGTGGGGGGAGATCGTCTGGATATCAAAGGAGGGCAAGTGGGAGGCAGTCGCTCAGGGTTTTGTCTCTGAGTGTTGCGTTCACAGTGGCCGTTCAGGGTAGGGGTTGCTTCAGTGGCCGAGGAAGAGCCTTCCTCGCGGGGGATTGTCCAAGCTCCCAAGTGTTTGGGTTCATTCTGTGGGAAGGGAAGAATACCGTATTATGCCACAGGGGATCCCCCAGGAGAGGGACTCTAGAGCACAGCAGTGGCTTCCCTCAACTGGAATACACACCATCTAGTTAGTCCTGGGTGCCTATGGGCATGGCAAGCCCCATATGCGGGCTCTTGGTCCAGTCACTGAGAGGCGTTACTTGAATAAGGTACTCACGCTGAGGGTCACAATGTGTGTTTGTGCCCAAGGCGGCCCTCACGCTCTGGCATGGCCTCATGGGCCATGCCGTTTTCTCCTACACTGAAGGTTTGACTCACTGCCAGCAGCAAGGTTTCTTGCCATGGGGAAGGAGGGGTCCTGCCTTGTGCATCAGGTTTCCCCCTGTGCAGGGATTGGAGATAAGGTCTAGGTTCCGATGACAGAAAACCCAGGTTGGGAATGGATGGTGGCCTAAAGCAGTGGCGGGTCCAATGTGCTGGGTGTGCAGCCAGCTGTGTCAGTGACTGTTGGAAGGTCTGGGCTCAGGCTATTTGCAACAGAGCATCAGTGTTTAAGGTAACCTATGCAATTGGGGTGTTGCTGAGGGCCAAGCATTTTGAACCTCATTTGGGGTCTCTGGGCACCACCATAGATAATGTTTTTCTCCTGGGAGGCAGGCAGAGTGCTTCATTGTGGCCCCAGAATTCCCAGGAGGGAGGGTTTGTAGGCCAGGAGTGTGAGGACAGCAGTCTGAAAACACAAGCTAGGGTGAGGATTGGAGCCAAGGGCAGAGCAGGCCCACTCTGCAGAGGCTGAATCAAAATCTCCTGCATCTGAAGTCAGGCTGAGGATCAGACATTGGCTGAGGCTGGAGCATGTGTCCATGATGGCACATTCATGAAGCGGGGGCCTCATGAGGCCAAGGAAGTTTTCCCACGCTGAGTTTGGGGGTTGCCCCAAACGACAAGGTTTCCTTCTGCGGGACATTCGAGTCCTGTTGCATGGCTCCAGGACATACCATTCGGAAGGACTGGAGAGCAGGGTTCGAAGGATGGATCCCTGTACAGCATGCCTCGCATTCCCATTGGCCATTAGCGACAAGATACGTTTGATCTGCTGCCTCTGAGGCACGCTACCCAGGGGGCTGAGTTGAAATGGCCTCTCCCGAGGATGCGTCATAATGTGCGTTTGGGTCCATGGAGACCTTGGAACGTGCTGGTTGTTCAGTGGCCCTCGGGACTCTCCTACCTGAAGGGTTTGATACATCCCCAGTAAGAAAGCTCCCCATGTGGAGACGAGAGAGGTTTGGTTTGGTGCCTCAGAAAAGCCCCGTGTGCTGGTCTACGAAAACAGTCCTCTGAGGACGGACACATGGAAAGCAAAGCTATGGTTCAGATTAGGGCCTGGGGTCCTGTCCATTTCATCCTTCTCTCTCTGGGGACACTGTCAGAGAGTCTAAGTGGAGATAGTCGCTCCGCTGGTGTCAGAGAGCCCCTCTTAGTCCAGGGTGGCCTACACTATTGATGGCCTCAGGGGCCTTGAAGCTTTTCCCTAACCTCTAGGGTTGTGGTCAATGGATTGGGCACACTTTCCTTGGAGAGGGCTGGCACAATCTTTCACTGTTGCACCAGAGGCCCTAGCCTGGAGGTTGTGTGGGTCCAGGCTATGGGTACAGAAGTCTGAAAACACAAACTCAGCTTATGAGTGGCGCCTAGGGTATGGCAGGCCGGATGTACAGCCAGAGAGGGAGCTCCTGGGCCTCTGAAACTAGGGCGAGTGGGAGGCGTTCCTTCAGGCTTTTGTCTCCGGATGTTGTGTCCGGGATAGCCGTGGATTGGAGGGGTGGCCTCAGGGACTGTGGACGAGTATCCCTCTCTGGGGATTTGGCCCAGCTCCCAAGAGTTTGGGGCCATTTTGTGGGAAGGGTGGAGTTGTGTTTTCTGGCTCATGGGTCTCTCCAAGAAAGGGATTCCAGAGCAGAGCCTCAGGTACGGGCGGGGCGACTGGAAAACTCAAACACTGGTGAGGATTGGGTGCATAGGGGCTTGGCAAGCCCCATATGCGGGCTCTTGGTCCAGGCCCTGACAGGCCTTTCTTTGACATGGGGCTCATGCTGAGGTTCACAATGTGAATTTGTGCCCAAGCAGCACTCTAGTTTGGGCGTGGCATCAGGGGCCATGAAGGTTTCTCCCACCCTGAAGGTGTGACTCCATGCCAAGAGCAAGCTTTACAGCCATGGGGAAGGAGGAGTTCTGTTTTGTGCTTGCGATACCCCGCTGTGTGGAGAATTGATATAATGTCTAGGTTCAGATATCTGAAAACCAAGGTTAGGAAGAGGTGACGGCATAAGACCATGGTGTGTCCGAAGTGCTGGTTGTGCGGCCAGCTCTCTCCATGTCTGTCTGGACGTCTGGCTTCAGGCTGTGTCAGACAGAGCATGAGTGCGCAGAGCAGCCTATCCAGTTCGGGTACCGTCTACCGAGCAGGTTGATCCTCATCTGGGTTTTCTGGAGAGCCCCACAGGGAAACGTTTTTCTTCCATTGGGCAGACACTGGGCTGGTTTGTGGTTGTGGAGTCCTAGTCCGGAGGGTTGTTTGCCAGGAGTGTGAGGAAGGAAGTCTGAAAACACAAGCTAGCGTGAGGTTTGGGACCGTGGGCACGGCAGGCCCACTCTGCAGAGGCTGTATTGAGATCTCCTGCACTGAGGTCATGTCAACTATGAGACGTGCCTCAGGCTAGAGTTTTTGTCCAGCATGGCCTCTTCCTGAAGGGTGTGGGGGCTTCGTGAAGCCAGGGAGGTTTGCCTACGATGTGATTTGTGAACTACTCCACACGTCAAGTTTTCCTTCTGTACGACAGTCGAGTCCTATTGGATGGTTACAGGAAGCCCCATACGGAAAGACTCGAGAGCAGGTGTCTAAGCATGGATGTCTGGGAACGCCACCTCATATTCCCACTCTTTAGTCAGGACAAGGCAGGCTCATCTGTGGGCTCCTGGGTGAGCTACCCAGAGGGGAGAGTTGAAATGGACTCTCCTGAAGATGAGTCCTACTGTGGCTTGGAGGCCTGGGAGACCTTGGAATGTGGAGGTGGCTCAGGGACTCTGAGGATTCTCCAACCTGCGGTGTTTGACACGGCTCCAACAAGGAAGCTTCCCATGTGGAGACGAGAGGAGTTCTGTTCAGTGCCTCAGGAAAGCCCCATATCCTGTTCTTCGAACCAGAGTCAAAATCTTAGGAGAATAATTCAGGGTCCTGGTGCCACCGCCCCATTCCAAGGCCCTCATGGACACAAACACACATAAGGCCCCATCCTCAAGAAAGTCCATTTCAACTAAGCCACCCCGGTTGCTCCCGCAGAGCCATCCGATCTCAACTGTACTGTAACTAGGTGACAATTGGAATGCGATGCGGGCTACCCTGGCATACATCCTCTAACGGTCCTCTGGAGTCATTCCATATGGGATGACCTAGAGCTGCCCAACAGTTCTCAATTGTCCCGCAGAAGGAATCCTTGAAGGGGGCATCCCAAATCTCCCAACGTGGTAAAACCATCATGGCCTTGAGTTTACGCTCCGTTCATGAAGGGGCAGTCATGCACAGAAACTCCAACCTGAGCCAACGTCTGATCCTTGCCGTGACTTCAGATGCTTGAGATATTGTTTCAGATCTGCAGGGGGTACCTGCCGTGCCCTCGGCCTGAAGCCCAAGTCTATCTTGTGTTCTCAGGCTTCTGTCCTCACACTCCTGGCCCAGAAGCCCTCAAGTTTGGCAATTCCGGACCCACAATGCAGCACTCTGCCTGCCCTCTAGAAAAAATATCTTGCCTAATGAGCTGCCCAGGCACCTCAAATTGGTAAAACCTATGCGGCACTCGACTGTACACAAATCATATAGTCTAACCTGGGCACTAATGCACTGTCTGACACAACCTGAGCCAGAACATCCTGACCAACGCCCAGGCAGCTGTCCGCACACTGAGCATATCAGACCCGCCATGGTCTTAAGTCGTCATCTCTTCCCAACTGCGGTTTTTCAGGCTTCAGAACCTAGACCTTATCTCCAACCACTGCCCAGGGTTGAAAATGAAGCAGAAATCAGAACACCTCCCCATGGCAAGAGACCTTGTGATTGGCATGTTGTCCAAAGTCCAGTGTAGTTGAAACCAGTGTGGCCCATGTGGCCCCGCCCATGCTCGCGGGCCACATTTGTAAACAAACACACATTGTGATGCTCACCCTGAGCCCATTCCTCAACTAGGGCCTCTCAGTGGGTCGATGAAGAGACAGCATATTGGGCCTGCCATGCCCCTAGGCCCCAATTTTTAACCATATTTTGCGTTATCCTTTCACTCTTCCCTAGGGCTCTGCTTTGGAATTCGACTTTTGTTTGGACACCTGAGGTAACAAACCTGAAAGGAGACCTTCCATGCCACAGATTGACGAAAAACAATTAGGACCGGGTTAAATCCACAGAGTGGAAGATTCGTCCATGCCCCATGAGGCCTCCCCACATTCCACGGCCATCGTTGATAAAAAATCCAGAGACAAAAGCCTGAGCAAGTGCCTCAGGTTCGCTCTTTCTTCATATCCTGAAGAGTTCTTCTCATGGTTTGTAGATTGGGCCTGCCATCTCTACGTCCCCAAACCTGAGCTGAGTTTGTGTTTTCAGACTTCTGTCTCTCAAATCCCTGGGCCACACACCCGCCAGACTGGGGCCCCTAGAGCCACACATTAGGACTGTGCCTACCCAATCCATGGGAATTCTGCCCATTCCATTGTCCAAAATCATACAAATTAGGAGAAATCTCCAAAGTCTCCGAGGCCATCCCAATAGTGTAGGTCTCCGGGGTCAAACAAGGGTGGTCTGACACCAGGTGAGCATCTACCTCCACTCATTCCATAGATGGATATCCCCAGAGAAGAAGATGAAACAGAGAGGACCCTAGGCCATAATCGGATACATCGCTTGGAATTACAGGCATGTCTCCTCAAAAGCCTGTATTCCAATACCAGCATAAGGGTTACCAGAGGCAACCATCAGAACAAATCTCGTCTCCACAAGGAAACTTGTGCATGGGAGCTATGTCAAAAGCTTAGGAGAATACTTCAGGATCCAGGTGCCACCTCCCCATTCCAAGGCCCTCATGGACACAAACACACATTAGGCCCCATCCTCAGGAAAGTCCATTTCAACTCAGCCACCCCGGTTGCTCCCGCAGACGATCCGATCTCAACTGTCTTGTTGCTAGGAGACTATTGGAATGCGAGGTGGGCTTCCCTGGCATCCATCCTCCAACGGTGCTCTAGAGTCATTCCATATGTGATGTCCTGGAGCTGCCCCACAGTTCTCAATTGTCCCGCAGAAGGAATCCTTGAAGGGGGCATCCCACAACTCCCAACGTGGTAAAATCTCTATGGCCTTGAGATTCTGCTCCGTTCATGAAGGGGCAGTCATGCACAGAAACTCCAACCTGAGCCAACGTCTGATCCTCGCCGTGACTTCAGATGCTTGAGATATTGGTTCAGATCTGCAGGGTTACCTGCCGTGCCCTCGGCTTGAAGCCCAAGTCTAGCTTGTGTCTCAGACTTCTGTCCTCACACTCCTGACCCAGAAGCCCTCAAGTTTGGCAATTCCGGACCCACAATGCCGCACTCTGCCTGCCCTCTAGAAAAAATATCTTGCCTAATGAGCTGCCCAGGCACCTCAAATGAGGATAAACCTACACGGCACTCGATTGTACCCAAATTATATAGTCTAACCTGCGCAAAAATGCACTGTCTGACACAACCTGAGCCAGAACCTCCTGACCAACACCCAGGCAGCATACCGCCCACTGAGCATATCAGACCAGCCATGGCCTTAGGTCATCATCTCTTCCCAACAGCGGTTTTTCAAGCTTCAGAACCTAGACCTTATCTCCATCCACTGCCCAGGGTTGAAAATGATGCAGACATCAGAACACCTTCCCCATGGCAAGAGACATTGTGATTGGCATGTTGTCCAAAGTCCAGTGTAGTTGAAACCAGTGTGGCCCATATGGCACCACCCATGCTCGCGGGCCACATTGGTCACAAACACACAATGTGACCTTCAGCCTGAGTCCAGTCCTCAAGTAAGGCCTCTGAGTGGCTGAATGAAGAGACAGCATATTTGGCCTTCCTGCCCCTAGGCACCAATTTTTAACCATATTTTGTGTTGTCCCTTCACTCTTCCCTAGGGATCTGCTTTGGAATTCATCATTTGTTCGGACACATGAGGTAATAAACCTGAAAGAAGACCTCCCATCCCACAGATTGACGAAAAACAATTGGGACTGGGCCAAATCCACAGAGAGGAAGATTCGTACATTTCCCATGAGACCTCCCCACATTCCACGGCCATCGTTGATACAAAATCCAGAGACAAAAGCCTGAGCAAGTGCCTCAGACTCGCTCTTTCTTCATGTCCTGAAGAGTTCTGCTCATGGTTTGTAGATTGGGCCTGCCAGACCTACATCCCCAAACCTGAGCTGAGTTTGTGTTTTCAGACGTCTGTCCTCAAAGTCCTGGGCCACACACCCGCAAGGCTGGGGCCCCTGGAGCCACACATTAAAACTGTGCCTACACAATCCATGGGAATTCTGCCCATTCCATTGTCCAAAATCGTACAAATTAGGAGAACTCTCCAAATTCCCCGAGGCCACCCCGATAGTGTAGGTCTTCGGGGACAAACAAGGACGGTCTGACACCAGGTGAGCACCTACCTCCACTCATTCCATAATGGATATCCCCAGAGAAGAAGATTGAACCAGAGAGGACCCTAGGCCATAATCGGATCCATTGCTTGGTATAACAGGCATGTCTCCTCAAAAGCCTGGGTCCAATACCAGCATATGGTTTTCCAGAGGCACCCATCAGAACAAATCTCGTCTCCACAAGGAAACTTGTGCATGGGAGCTATGTCAAAAGCTTAGGAGAATACTTCAGGTTCCCGGTGCCAACTCCCCATTCCAAGGCCCTCATGGACACAAACACACATTAAACCCATCCTCAGGAAAGTCCATTTCAACTCAGCCACCCCGGTTACTCCTTCAGAGCCATCCAATCTCAACTGTCTTGTTGCTAGGAGACAATTGTAATGCGCGGCAGACATCCCTGGCATTCATCCACCAATGGTGCTCTGGGGTCATTCCATATGGGATGTCCTGGACCTGCCCAATAGGACTCAATAGTTTCGCAGAAGGAATCCTTGAAGAGGGCATCCCACAACTCCCAACTTGGGAAAACCTCCATGGCCTTGAGATTCCGCTCCGTTCATGAAGGGGCAGTCATGCAAAGAAACTCCAACCTGAGCCAACGTCTGATCCTCGCCGTGAGTTCAGATGCTTGAGATATTGTTTCAGATCTGCAGGGGGTACCTGCCGTGCCCTCGGCCTGAAGCCCAAGTCTAGCTTGTGTTCTCAGACTTCTGTCCTCACACTCCTGGCCCAGAAGCCCTCACGTTTGGCAATTCCGACCCACAATGCAGCACTCTGCCTGCCCTCTAGAAAAAATATCTTCCCTAATGAGCTTCCCAGGCACCTCAAATGAGGATAAACCTACACGGCACTCGACTGTACCCAAATCATATAGTCTAACCTGGGCACTAATGCACTGTCTGACACAACCTGAGCCAGAACCTCCTGACCAACACCCAGGCAGCTGACCGCACACTGAGTGCATCAGACCCGCCATGGCCTTAGGTCGTCATCTCTTCCCAACTGCGGTTTTTTGGGCTTCAGAACCTAGTCCTAATCTCCAACCACTGCCCAGGGTTGAAAGTGAGGCAGAAATCAGAACACTTTCCCCATGGCAAGAGTCCTTGTGATTGGCATGTTGTCCAAAGTCCAGTGCAGTTGAAACCAGTGTGGCCCATGAGGACCCGCCGATGCTCGCAGGCCACATTGGTCACAAACACACATTGTGACCCTCAGCCTGAGCCCAGTCCTCAAGTAAGGCCTCTCAGTAGCTGGATGAAGAGACAGCATATTTGGCCTTGCTGCCCCTAGGCCCCAATATTTAACCATATTTTGCGTTGTCCCTTCACTCTTCCCTAGGGCTCTGCTTTGGAATTCCTCTTTTGTTCGGACACCTGAGGTAATAAACCTGAAAGGAGACCTCCCATCCCACAGATTGACGAAAAACAATTCGGAACGGGCCAAATCCACAGAGAGGAAGATTCGTACATTTCCCATGAGACCTCCCCACATTCCACGGCCATCGTTGATACAAAATCCAGAGACAAAAGCCTGAGCAAGTGCCTCAGACTCGCTCTTTCTTCATATCCTGAAGAGTTCTTCTAATGGTTTGTAGATTGGGCCTGCCAAACTTACATCCCCAAACCTGAGCTGAGTTTGTGTTTTCAGAATTCTGTCCTCAAAGTCCTGGGCCACACACCCTCCAGGCTGGGGCCCCTGGAGCCACACATTAGGACTGTGCCTACGCAATCCATGGGAATTCTGCCCATTCCATTGTCCAAAATCGTACAAATTAGGAGAACACTCCAAAGTCCCCGAGGCCATCCCAATAGTGTAGGTCTCCGGGGATAAACAAGGGCGGTCTTACACAAGGTGAGCATCTACCTGCACTCATTCCATAGATGGATATGTCCAGAGAAGAAGATTAAACCATACAGAATCCTAGGACATAATCCGATCCATTGCTTTGGTTTACAGGCGTGTCTCCTCAAAATCCTGGATTCCAATACCAGCATAAGGGGTTTCCTGAGGCACCCATCAGAACAAATCTCGTCTCCACAAGGAATATTGTGCATGGGAGCTATGTCAAAAGCTTAGGAGAATACTTCAGGGTCCCGGTGCCACCACTCCATTCCAAGGCCCTCATGGACACAAACACACATTAGGCCCCATCCTCAGGAAAGTCCATTTCAACTCAGCCACCCCGGTTGCTCCCATAGAGCCATCTGATCTCAACTGTATTGTTTCTAGGAGACAATTGGAATGCGAGGCGGGCTTCCCTGGCATCCTTCCTCCAATGGTGCTCTGTAGTCATTCCTATGGGATGTCCTGGAGCTGCCCATCAGGTCTCAATTGTCCAGCAGAAGGAATCCTTGAAGGGGGCATCCCACAACTCCCAACGTGGTAAAACCTCCATAGCCTTGAGATTCCGCTCCGTTCATGAAGGGGCAGTCATGCAAAGAAACTCCAACCTGAGCCAACGTATGATCCTCGCCGTGAATTCAGATGCTTGAGTTATTGGTTCAGATCTGCAGGGGGTACCTGCCGTCCCTCGGCCTGAAGCCCAAGTCTAGCTTGTGTTCTCAGACTTCTGTCCTCATACTTCTGGCCCAGAAGCCCTCACGTTTGGCAAGTCCATACCCACAATGCAGCACTCTGCCTGCCCTCTAGAAAAAATATCTTGCCTAATGAGCTGTCCAGGCACCTCTAATGAGGATAAACCTACACGGCACTCGACTGTACCCAAATCATATAGTCTAACCTGGGCACTAATGCACTGTCTGATACAACCTGAGCCAGAACCTCCTGACCAACACCCAGGCAGCTGACCGCACACTTATCATACCAGACCCGCCATGGCCTTAGGTCCTCATCTCTTCCCAATGCGGTTTTTCTGACTTCAGAACCTAGTCCTTATCTCCAACCACTGCCCAGGGTTGAAAGTGATGCAGAAATCAGAACACCTTCCCCATGGCAAGATTCCTTGTGATTGGAATGTTGCCCAAAGTCCAGTGCAGTTGAAACCAGTGTGGCCCATGAGGCCCCGCCCATGCTCGCGGGCCACATTGGTAACAAACACACATTGTGACCCTCAGCCTGAGCCCAGTCCTCAAGTAAGGCCTCTCAGTAGCTGGATGAAGAGACAGCATATTTGGCCTGCTTGCCCCTAGGCCCCAATTTTTAACCATATTTTGCGTTGTCCCTTCACTCTTCCCTACGGCTCTGCTTTGGAATTCCTCTTTTGTTCGGACACCTGAGGTAATAAACCTGAAAAGAGACCTCCCATCCCACAGATTGACGAAAAACAATTGGGACCGGGCTAAATCCACAGATAGGAAGATTCGTACATTTCCCAGGAGACCTCCCGACATTCCACGGCCATCGTTGATACAAAATCCAGAGAGAAAAGCCTGAGCAAGTGCCTCAGACTCGCTCTTTCTTCATATCCTGAAGAGTTCTTCTCATGGTTTGTAGATTGGGCCTGCCAAACCTACATCCCCAAACCTGAGCTGAGTTTGTGTTATCAGACTTCTGTCCTCAAAGTCCTGGGCCACACACCCTCCAAACTGGGGACCCTGGAGCAGACATTAGGACTGTGCCTACCCAATCCATGGGAATTCTGCCCATTCCATTGTCCAAAATCGTACAAATTAGGAGAACTCTCCAAAGTCCCCGAGGCCTTCCGAATAGTGTAGGTCTCCGGGGACAAACAAGGGCGGTCTTACACAAGTTGAGCATCTACCTCCACTCATTCCATAGATGGATATCCCCAGAGATAAAGATTGAACCAGACAGGATCCTAGGCCATAATCGATCCATTACTTTGATTTACAGGCGTGTCTCCTCAAAAGCCTGGATTCCAATACCAGCATAAGGGGTTTCCTGAGGCAACCGTCAGAACTCATCTCGTCTCCACAAGGAAAATTATGCATGGAAGCTATGTCAAAAGCTTAGGAGAATACTTCAGGGTCCCTGTGCCACCGCCCCATTCCAGGCCCGCAAGGACACAAACACACATTAGGCCCCATCCTAAAGAAAGGCCATTTCAACTCAGCCACCCCGGTTGCTCCCATAGAGCCATCTGATCTCAACTTCTTGTTGCTAGGAGATAATTGGAATGCGAGGCGGGCTTCCCTGGCATCCATCCTCACACGGTGCTCAGGAGTCATTCCATATGGGATGTCCTGGAGCTGCCCAACAGGTCTCAATTGTCCCGCAGAAGGAATCCTTGAAGGGGGCATCCCACAACTCCCAACGTGGAAAAACCTCCATGGCCTTGAGATTCCGCTCCGTTTATGAAGGGGCAGTCATGCACAGAAACTCCAACCTGAGCCAAAGTCTGATCCTCGCCGTGACTTCAGATGCTTGAGAAATTGGTTCAGATCTGCAGGGGGTACCTGCCGTGTCCTCAGCCTGAAGCCCAAGTCTAGCTTGTGTTCTCACACTTCTGTCCTCACACTCCTGGCCCAGAAGCTCTCACGTTTGGCAATTCCGGACCCACAATGCAGCACTCTGCCTGCCCTCTAGAAAAAATATCTAGCCTAATGAGCTGCCCAAGCACATCAAATGAGGATATACCTACAAGGCACTCGACTGTACCCAAATCATATAGTCTAACCTGGGCACTAATGCACTGTCTGACACAAACTGAGCCAGAACATCCTGACCAACACCGAGGCAACTGACCGCACACTGAGCATATCAGACCCGCCATGGTCTTAAGTCGTCATCTCTTCCCAACTGCGGTTTTTCAGGCTTCAGAACCTAGACCTTATCTCCAACCACTGCACAGGGTTGAAAATGATGCAGAAATCAGAACACCTTCCCCATGGCAAGAGACCTTGTGATTGGCATGTTGTTCAAAGTCCAGTGTAGTTGAAGCCAGTGTGGCCCACATGGCCCGGCCCATGCTCGCGGGCCACATTGGTCACAAACAAACATTGTGATCCTCAGCCTGAGCCCATTCCTCAAGTAAGGCCTATCAGTGGCTGGATGAAGAGACAGCATATTGGGCCTGCCATGCCCCTAGGCCCCAATTTTAACCATATTTTGCGTTATCCCTTCACTCTTCCCTAGGGCTCTGCTTTGGAATTCGTCTTTTGTTTGGACACCTAGGTAATAAACCTGAAAGGAGACCTCCCATCCCACAGATAGATGAAAAACAATTGGGACCGGGCCAAATCCACAGAGAGGAAGATTCGTCCATGTCCCATGAGGTCTCCCCACATTCCACGGCCATCGTTGACACAAAATCCAGAGACCAAAGCCTTAGCAAGCGCCTCAGACTCGCTCTTTCTTCATATCCTGAAGTGTTCTTCCCATGGTTTGTAAATTGGGCCTGCCAACCTACGTCCCCAAACGTAAGCTGAGTTTGTGTTTTCAGACTTCTGTCGCTCAAAGCACTGGGCAACACACCCGCCAGGCTGGGGCTCCTGGAGCCACACATTAGGACTGTGCCTACCCAATCCATGGGAATTCTGCCCATTCCATTGTCCAAAATCGTACAAATTAGGAGATACCTCCAAAGTCCCTGAGGCCATCCCAATAGTGTAGGTCGCCCGGAAAAAACAAGGGCTGTCTGACAACAGCTGATAATCGACCTCCACTCATTCCGTAGATGGATGTCCCCAGAGAAGAAGATTGAACCAGACCAGAACCTAGGCCAAAATGGGATCCTTTGCTTTGGTTTACAGGCATGTCTCCTCAAAAGCCTGATTCCAATACCAGCATAGGGGTTTTCCTGAGGCACACATCAGAACACATCTCGTCTCCACAAGGAAAACTGTGCATGGGAGCCATGTCCAAAGCTTAACAGAGTACTTCAGGGTCCCGGTGCCACCGCCCCATTCCAAGGCCCTCATGGACACAAAAACACATTAGAACCCATCCTCAGGAAGGTCCATTGAAACTCAGCCTCCCCGGTTGCTCCAGCAGAGCCATCAGATCTAAACTGTCTTGTTGCTAGGAGACAATTGGAATGGGGAGCGGGCTTCCCTGGCATCCATCCTCGAAGGGTGCTCTAAAGTCATTCCATATGGGATGTCCTGGAGCTGTCCAACCGGTCTCAATTGTCCCGCAGAAGGAATCCTTGAAGGGGGCATCCCACAACTCCCAACATGGGAAAACCTCAATGGCCTCGAGATTCCGCTCCCTTCATGGTCTGTAGATCAGTCATGCCATATCTATGACCCGAAACATAAGCCGAGTTTGTGTTTTCAGACAACTGTCCAAACAGCCCTGGCTTACACAACCTACAGGCTCAGGCCTCTGGAGCCAAACCTGAGGACTGTACTTGCCCTCTCCATTGGAATTGTGTGTGCCCATTCCAATGGCCACAAACCTTCTAATACGATAAACCTCCAAAGTCCCTGATCCATCTCAATAGTGGTGGCTTCCCAGGAAAAACAGGGGCAATCTGAGCCCAACTGAGCACCTACCTGCACTCAGACCCATAGACAGATGTCCCCAGAGGTAAAAAGGAAAGAACAGGCCCCTAGGCACTAATCAGATCCATTGCTTTGGTTTCCAGGCATCTTTCCCAGAGGCCTGGATTTCAAAAGCAGCATATAGCTGTTTCTTGACTCACCCATCAGAAAACATCTCATCTAAACATGGGAAACTTGCACGTTGGAGCTGTGTCAAAGCCTCTGTTTAGGAGAACCCTTTAGGGCCCCAGTGTCACCGCTTCATTCCAAGGTCTCCATAGACACAAAAGCACGTTAGGACCCATCCCCAGGGGTGTCCATTTCAACTCAGCGTCCTCGGTTGCTCCCCACAGATCCAGGAGATCTAACCTGTCTGGTTGCTAGGAGACAATTGGAATGCGAGGTGGGCTACCCAGCCATCCATCCTTAGAACCCTACTCAGAATCATTGGCCTGGAGCCAAACAACAGGTCTCAATTGTCCTGCAGAAGACTCTCTTCAGTTTGGAGCTTCTCACAACTCCCATCGTGGGAAAACACCCATGGCCTCGTGTTGCCCCCCCCCCATTCATGAAGGAGCCATCAGGGACATAAACTCCAACCTGAGCGATCGTCTGATCCTCGAACTGACTTCAGATGCACGAGATCTCGATTCAGGTCTGTAGATTGTGCCTGCCATGGCCTCACCCAGAAACCTAAGCCTAGCTTGTGTTCTCAGACTTTTGTCGTCAGACTACTGGCCCACAATCCCTCCCGTTTGGCAATCCAGAACTACAATGCAGCACACTGCCGGCCCACCAGAAGAAAAATATTGTCCTCTGGGGCTACCCAGTAACCCCAAATGAGGATCAACCTGCACCGACCTTGGCTGTACCCCAAATACATAGGCTGACCAGGGCACTAATGCCCTTTCTGACACAGCCTGAGCCTGGACCCCCTGGACCCTCCCAGACAGCTGGCCGCACACTGAGCACATTGAGCCGACATGGCCTTAGGTCGTCATCTTTCCCAAACTCGGTTTTCAGGTTTCAGAACCTAGACCTTATCTCCAATCACTGCCCTGGGTTGAAGGTGATGCAGAAATCAGAACTCCTTCCCCATGGCAAGAAACCTTGTGGTTGGCATGTTGTCCTACTTTCAGTGTAGTTGAAACCAGTGTGGCCCATGAGGCCCCGCCCATGCTCGTGGGTCACATTGGTCACAAACACACATTGTGACGCTCAGGCTGAGCCCAGTCCTCAAGTAAGGCCACTCAGTGGCTGGATGAAGAGATAGCATATTGGGCTTGCCATGCCCCTAGGCCCCAATTTTTAACCATACTTCGGGTTGTCCCTTCAGTCTTCTCCACTGCTTGGCTTTGGAATTCCTCTTTTGGTGGGACACCTGAGGTAACAAAACTGAAATGAGTCCTCCCATCCCACAGATTGACGAAAAGCAATTGGGAATCGGGCCAAATCCTCAGAGAGGAAGATTCGTCCATGGCCCATGAGGCCTCCCCGTCATTCCACGGCCATCGCTGATACAAAATCCAGAGACAAAACCCGGAGCAAGCGCCTCAGACTGGCAATTTCTTCATATCCTGAAGAGTTCCTCTCATGGTTTGTAGATCGGGCCTGCCATACCTACGTCCCCAAACCTAAGCTGAGTTTGTGTTTTCAGACTTCTGTCCTCAACGTCTTGGGCCACACACTCTCCAGGCTGGGCCCCTGGAGCCACACATTAGCACTGTGCCTGCCAATCCATGGGAATTCTGCCCATTCCATGGTCCAAAATCGTACAAATTAGGAGAAACCTCCAAAGTCCCTGAGGCCATCCCAATAGTGTAGGTCGCCCGGAACAAACAAGGGCTGTCTGACACTAGCTGATAATCGACCTCCACTCATACCATAGATGGATGTCCCCAGAGAAGAAGATTGAACCAGACAGGACCCTAGGCCATAATAGGATCCATTGCTTTGGGTTACAGGCATGTGTCCTCAAAAGCCTGATTCCAATACGAGCATAGGGGTTTTCCTGAGGCACCCATCAGAACTCATCTCGTCTCCACAAGGAAACCTGTGCATGGGAGCCATGTCCAAAGCTTAGGAGAGTACTTCAGGGTCCCGGTGCCACCGCCCCATTCCAAGGCCCTCATGGACACAAAAACACATTAGGACCCATCCTCAGGAAAGTCCATTTCAACTCAGCCACCCCGGTTGCTCCCGCAGAGCCATCAGATCTAAACTGTCTTGTTGCTAGGAGACAATTGGAATGCGAAGCGGGCTTCCGAGGCATCCATCCGCGAATGGTGCTCTGGAGTCATTCCATATGGGATGTCCTGGAGCTGTCCAACAGGTCTCAATTGTCCCGCAGAAGAAATCCTTGAAGGGGGCATCCCACAACTCCCAACGTGGGAAAACCTCAATGGCCTCGAGATTCCGCTCCCTTCATGAAGCGTCCGTCATGCTCAGAAACTCCAACCTGAGCCAACGTCTGATCCTCGCCCTGACTTCAGATGCATGAGATATTGGTTCAGATCTGCAGGGGGTACCTGCCGTGCCCTCGCCCTGAAACCCAAGTCTAGCTTGTGCTCTCAGACTTCCGTCCTCACACTCCTGGCCCCGAAGCCCTCAAGTTTGGCAATTCCGGACCCACAATGCAGCACTCTGCCTGCCCTCTAGAAAAAAAATTATTGCCTCATGAGCTGCCCAGGCACCTTAAATGAGGGTAAACCTACACAGCACTCGACTTTACCCAAATTATATAGTCTAACCTGGGCACTAATGCACTGTCGAACACAACCTGAGCCCGGACCTCCTGACAAACACCCAGAAAGCTGACCGCACACTGAGCACATAAAACCCGCCATGGCCTTAGGACATCATCTCTTCCCTACCTCAGTTTTCAGGCTTCAGAACCGAGACCTTATCTCCAATCACTGCCCAGGGGTGAGTGTGATGCAGAAATCAGAACTCCTCCTTACCCATGGCAAGAACCCTTGTGGTTGGCACGTTGTCCAACATTCAGTGTAGGAGAAACCAGCATTCACCCTGAGGCCCCGCCCATTCTTGAGTGCGACGAGGGCATACACACGCACTGTGACCCTCAGCATGAGTCCTGTCCTCTAGTAAGTCCGCTCAGTGGCTGGACCATTAGATGTCATAATGGGCTTGACATGTCCCTAGGCCCCAATTTTTAACCAGATTTCTGATTGTCCAGTCGCCCCTCCCCAGGGCTCTACTCTGGAATCCATCATTTGGTGGAACACCTGAGGTTAAACAAGAAAAAAACAACAAAAACAACAACAAAAAAAAAAACGGACTTCTTCCAGCCCACAGAATGACCCCAAACTCTTTTGACGGGGCCAAACCACCAGAGAGTAAGACTCGTCCATTTCCCATGAAGTCACCCAGAAATTCCACGACCATGAGTGACACGATATCCAGAGACAAAAACTTGAGCAGGAGCCTCACACTCGCCCTTCTTTCAAATCCCGAAGAGTTCTCCTCATGGTCTGTAGATCAGTCCTGCCATACCTATGACCCAAAACATAAGCCGAGTTTGTGTTTTCAGACAACTGTCCAAACAGCCCTGGCCTACACAACCACAGGCTCAGGCCCCTGGAGCCAAACCTGAGGACTGTACTTGCCCTCTCCAAGGGAATTGTGTGTGCCCATTCCAATGGCCACAACCCTTCTAATAGGATAAACCTCCAAAGTCCCTGATCCATCTCAATAGTGGTGGCTTCCCAGGAAAAACAGGGGCAATCTGAGCCCAACTGAGCATCTACCTGCACTCAGACCCATAGACAGATGTCCCCAGAGGTAAAAAGGAAAGAACAGGCCCCTAGGCACTAATCAGTTCCATTGCTTTGGTTTCCAGGCATCTCTCCTCAGAGGCCTGGATTTCAAAAGCAGCATATAGCTGTTTCTTCACTCACCCATCAGAAAACATCTCATCTACACATGGGAAACTTGCACGTTGGAGCTGTGTCAAAGCCTCCGTTTAGGAGAACCCTTTAGGGCCCCAGTGCCACCGCTTCATTCCAAGGTCTCCATAGACAGAAAAGCACGTTAGGACCCATCCCCAGGGGTGTCCATTTCAACTCAGCGCCCTCGGTTGCTCCCCACAGATCCAGGAGATCTAACCTCTCTTGTTGCTAGGAGACAATTGGAATGCGAGGTGGGCTACCCAGCCATCCATCCTTAGAACGCTGCTCAGAATCATTGGCCTGGAGCCAAACAACAGGTCTCAAATGTCCTGCAGAAGACTCTCTTCAGTTTGGAGCTTCTCACAACTCCCATCGTGGGAAAACACCCATGGACTCGTGATGCCCCCCCCCCCATTCTTGAAGGGGCCATCAGGGACAGAAACTCCAACCTGAGCGATCGTCTGATCCTCGCCCTAACTTCAGATGCACGAGATCTCGATTCAGGTCTGTAGATTGTGCCTGCCATGGCCTCACCCAGAAAACTAAGCCTAGCTTGTGTTCTCAGACTTTTGTCGTCAGACTACTGGCCCCAAATCCCTCCCGTTTGGCAATCCAGAACTACAATGCAGCACTCTGCCGGCCCTCCAGAAGAAAAACATTGTCCTCTGGGGCTACCCAGTAACCCCAAATGAGGATCAACCTGCACCGACCTTGGCTGTACCCCAAATACATAGGCTGACCAGGGCACTAATGCCCTTTCTGACACAGCCTGAGCCTGGACCCCCTGGACCCTCCCAGACAGCTGGCCGCACACTGAGCACATTGAGCCGCCATGGCCTTAGGTCGTCATCCCTTCCCAACCTCGGTTTTCAGGCTTCAGAACCTAGACCTTATCTCCAATCACTGCCCAGGGTTGAAGGTGATGCAGTAATCAGAACTCCTTCCCCAAGGCAAAAAACCTTGTGGTTGGCATGTTGTCCAACGTTCAGTGTAGTTGAAACCAGTGTGGCCCATGAGGCCCCGCCCTTGCTTGCGGGCCACCTTGGTCACAAACACACATTGTGAGCCTCAGGCTGAGCCCAGTCCTCAAGTAAGGCCACTCAGTGGCTGGATGAAGAGATAGCATATTGGGCTTGCCATGCCCCTAGGCCCCAATTTTTAACCATACTTCGGGTTGTCCCTTCAGTCTTCTCCACTGCTTGGCTTTGGAATTCCTCTTTTGGTGGGACACATGAAGTAACAATACTGAAATGAGTCCTCCCATGCCACAGTTTGACGAAAAGCAATTGGGAATCGGGCCAAATCCTCAGAGAGGAAGATTTGTCCATGGCCCATGATGCCTCGCCGACATTCCACGGCCATCGCTGATACAAAATCCAGAGATAAAAGCCTGAGCAAGCGCCTCAGACTCGCACTTTCTTCATATCCTGAAGAGTTCTTCTCATGGTTTGTAGATCGGGCCTGCCATACCTACGTCCCCAAACCTAAGCTGAGTTTGTGTTTTCAGACTTCTGTCCTCAAAGTCTTGGGCCACACACTCTCCAGGCTGGGCCCCTGGAGCCACACATTTGCACTGTGCCTGCCAATCCATGGGAATTCTGCCCATTCCATGGTCCAAAATCGTACAAATTAGGAGAAACCTCCAAAGTCCCTGAGGCCATCCCAATAGTGTAGGTCGCCCGGAACAAACAAGGGCTGTCTGACACTAGCTGATAATCGACCTCCACTCATACCATAGATGGATGTCCCCAGAGAAGAAGATTGAACCAAACAGGAACCTAGGCCATAATAGGATCCATTGCTTTGGGTTACAGGCATGTGTCCTCAAAAGCCCGATTCCAATACGAGCATAGGGGTTTTCCTGAGGCACCCATCAGAACTCATCTCGTCTCCACAAGGAAACCTGTGCATGGGAGCCATGTCCAAAGCTTAGGAGAGTACTTCAGGGTCCCGGTGCCACCGCCCCATTCCAAGGCCCTCATGGACACAAAAACACATTAGGACCCATCCTCAGGAAAGTCCATTTCAACTCAGCCACCCCGGTTGCTCCCGCAGAGCCATCAGATCTAAACTGTCTTGTTGCTAGGAGACAATTGGAATGCGAAGCGGGCTTCCGAGGCATCCATCCGCGAATGGTGCTCTGGAGTCATTCCATATGGGATGTCCTGGAGCTGTCCAACAGGTCTCAATTGTCCCGCAGAAGAAATCCTTGAAGGGGGCATCCCACAACTCCCAACGTGGGAAAACCTCAATGGCCTCGAGATTCCGCTCCCTTCATGAAGCGTCCGTCATGCTCAGAAACTCCAACCTGAGCCAACGTCTGATCCTCGCCCTGACTTCAGATGCATGAGATATTGGTTCAGATCTGCAGGGGGTACCTGCCGTGCCCTCGCCCTGAAACCCAAGTCTAGCTTGTGCTCTCAGACTTCCGTCCTCACACTCCTGGCCCCGAAGCCCTCAAGTTTGGCAATTCCGGACCCACAATGCAGCACTCTGCCTGCCCTCTAGAAAAAAAATTATTGCCTCATGAGCTGCCCAGGCACCTTAAATGAGGGTAAACCTACACAGCACTCGACTTTACCCAAATTATATAGTCTAACCTGGGCACTAATGCACTGTCGAACACAACCTGAGCCCGGACCTCCTGACAAACACCCAGAAAGCTGACCGCACACTGAGCACATAAAACCCGCCATGGCCTTAGGACATCATCTCTTCCCTACCTCAGTTTTCAGGCTTCAGAACCGAGACCTTATCTCCAATCACTGCCCAGGGGTGAGTGTGATGCAGAAATCAGAACTCCTCCTTACCCATGGCAAGAACCCTTGTGGTTGGCACGTTGTCCAACATTCAGTGTAGGAGAAACCAGCATTCACCCTGAGGCCCCGCCCATTCTTGAGTGCGACGAGGGCATACACACGCACTGTGACCCTCAGCATGAGTCCTGTCCTCTAGTAAGTCCGCTCAGTGGCTGGACCATTAGATGTCATAATGGGCTTGACATGTCCCTAGGCCCCAATTTTTAACCAGATTTCTGATTGTCCAGTCGCCCCTCCCCAGGGCTCTACTCTGGAATCCATCATTTGGTGGAACACCTGAGGTTAAACAAGAAAAAAACAACAAAAACAACAACAAAAAAAAAAACGGACTTCTTCCAGCCCACAGAATGACCCCAAACTCTTTTGACGGGGCCAAACCACCAGAGAGTAAGACTCGTCCATTTCCCATGAAGTCACCCAGAAATTCCACGACCATGAGTGACACGATATCCAGAGACAAAAACTTGAGCAGGAGCCTCACACTCGCCCTTCTTTCAAATCCCGAAGAGTTCTCCTCATGGTCTGTAGATCAGTCCTGCCATACCTATGACCCAAAACATAAGCCGAGTTTGTGTTTTCAGACAACTGTCCAAACAGCCCTGGCCTACACAACCACAGGCTCAGGCCCCTGGAGCCAAACCTGAGGACTGTACTTGCCCTCTCCAAGGGAATTGTGTGTGCCCATTCCAATGGCCACAACCCTTCTAATAGGATAAACCTCCAAAGTCCCTGATCCATCTCAATAGTGGTGGCTTCCCAGGAAAAACAGGGGCAATCTGAGCCCAACTGAGCATCTACCTGCACTCAGACCCATAGACAGATGTCCCCAGAGGTAAAAAGGAAAGAACAGGCCCCTAGGCACTAATCAGTTCCATTGCTTTGGTTTCCAGGCATCTCTCCTCAGAGGCCTGGATTTCAAAAGCAGCATATAGCTGTTTCTTCACTCACCCATCAGAAAACATCTCATCTACACATGGGAAACTTGCACGTTGGAGCTGTGTCAAAGCCTCTGTTTAGGAGAACCCTTTAGGGCCCCAGTGCCACCGCTTCATTCCAAGGTCTCCATAGACAGAAAAGCACGTTAGGACCCATCCCCAGGGGTGTCCATTTCAACTCAGCGCCCTCGGTTGCTCCCCACAGATCCAGGAGATCTAACCTCTCTTGTTGCTAGGAGACAATTGGAATGCGAGGTGGGCTACCCAGCCATCCATCCTTAGAACGCTGCTCAGAATCATTGGCCTGGAGCCAAACAACAGGTCTCAAATGTCCTGCAGAAGACTCTCTTCAGTTTGGAGCTTCTCACAACTCCCATCGTGGGAAAACACCCATGGACTCGTGATGCCCCCCCCCCCCATTCTTGAAGGGGCCATCAGGGACAGAAACTCCAACCTGAGCGATCGTCTGATCCTCGCCCTAACTTCAGATGCACGAGATCTCGATTCAGGTCTGTAGATTGTGCCTGCCATGGCCTCACCCAGAAAACTAAGCCTAGCTTGTGTTCTCAGACTTTTGTCGTCAGACTACTGGCCCCAAATCCCTCCCGTTTGGCAATCCAGAACTACAATGCAGCACTCTGCCGGCCCTCCAGAAGAAAAACATTGTCCTCTGGGGCTACCCAGTAACCCCAAATGAGGATCAACCTGCACCGACCTTGGCTGTACCCCAAATACATAGGCTGACCAGGGCACTAATGCCCTTTCTGACACAGCCTGAGCCTGGACCCCCTGGACCCTCCCAGACAGCTGGCCGCACACTGAGCACATTGAGCCGCCATGGCCTTAGGTCGTCATCCCTTCCCAACCTCGGTTTTCAGGCTTCAGAACCTAGACCTTATCTCCAATCACTGCCCAGGGTTGAAGGTGATGCAGTAATCAGAACTCCTTCCCCAAGGCAAAAAACCTTGTGGTTGGCATGTTGTCCAACGTTCAGTGTAGTTGAAACCAGTGTGGCCCATGAGGCCCCGCCCTTGCTTGCGGGCCACCTTGGTCACAAACACACATTGTGAGCCTCAGGCTGAGCCCAGTCCTCAAGTAAGGCCACTCAGTGGCTGGATGAAGAGATAGCATATTGGGCTTGCCATGCCCCTAGGCCCCAATTTTTAACCATACTTCGGGTTGTCCCTTCAGTCTTCTCCACTGCTTGGCTTTGGAATTCCTCTTTTGGTGGGACACATGAAGTAACAATACTGAAATGAGTCCTCCCATGCCACAGTTTGACGAAAAGCAATTGGGAATCGGGCCAAATCCTCAGAGAGGAAGATTTGTCCATGGCCCATGATGCCTCGCCGACATTCCACGGCCATCGCTGATACAAAATCCAGAGATAAAAGCCTGAGCAAGCGCCTCAGACTCGCACTTTCTTCATATCCTGAAGAGTTCTTCTCATGGTTTGTAGATCGGGCCTGCCATACCTACGTCCCCAAACCTAAGCTGAGTTTGTGTTTTCAGACTTCTGTCCTCAAAGTCTTGGGCCACACACTCTCCAGGCTGGGCCCCTGGAGCCACACATTTGCACTGTGCCTGCCAATCCATGGGAATTCTGCCCATTCCATGGTCCAAAATCGTACAAATTAGGAGAAACCTCCAAAGTCCCTGAGGCCATCCCAATAGTGTAGGTCGCCCGGAACAAACAAGGGCTGTCTGACACTAGCTGATAATCGACCTCCACTCATACCATAGATGGATGTCCCCAGAGAAGAAGATTGAACCAGACAGGAACCTAGGCCATAATAGGATCCATTGCTTTGGGTTACAGGCATGTGTCCTCAAAAGCCCGATTCCAATACGAGCATAGGGGTTTTCCTGAGGCACCCATCAGAACTCATCTCGTCTCCACAAGGAAACCTGTGCATGGGAGCCATGTCCAAAGCTTAGGAGAGTACTTCAGGGTCCCGGTGCCACCGCCCCATTCCAAGGCCCTCATGGACACAAAAACACATTAGGACCCATCCTCAGGAAAGTCCATTTCAACTCAGCCACCCCGGTTGCTCCCGCAGAGCCATCAGATCTAAACTGTCATGTTGCTAGGAGACAATTGGAATGCGAAGCGGGCTTCCGAGGCATCCATCCGCGAATGGTGCTCTGGAGTCATTCCATATGGGATGTCCTGGAGCTGTCCAACAGGTCTCAATTGTCCCGCAGAAGAAATCCTTGAAGGGGGCATCCCACAACTCCCAACGTGGGAAAACCTCAATGGCCTCGAGATTCCGCTCCCTTCATGAAGCGTCCGTCATGCTCAGAAACTCCAACCTGAGCCAACGTCTGATCCTCGCCCTGACTTCAGATGCATGAGATATTGGTTCAGATCTGCAGGGGGTACCTGCCGTGCCCTCGCCCTGAAACCCAAGTCTAGCTTGTGCTCTCAGACTTCCGTCCTCACACTCCTGGCCCCGAAGCCCTCAAGTTTGGCAATTCCGGACCCACAATGCAGCACTCTGCCTGCCCTCTAGAAAAAAAATTATTGCCTCATGAGCTGCCCAGGCACCTTAAATGAGGGTAAACCTACACAGCACTCGACTTTACCCAAATTATATAGTCTAACCTGGGCACTAATGCACTGTCGAACACAACCTGAGCCCGGACCTCCTGACAAACACCCAGAAAGCTGACCGCACACTGAGCACATAAAACCCGCCATGGCCTTAGGACATCATCTCTTCCCTACCTCAGTTTTCAGGCTTCAGAACCGAGACCTTATCTCCAATCACTGCCCAGGGGTGAGTGTGATGCAGAAATCAGAACTCCTCCTTACCCATGGCAAGAACCCTTGTGGTTGGCACGTTGTCCAACATTCAGTGTAGGAGAAACCAGCATTCACCCTGAGGCCCCGCCCATTCTTGAGTGCGACGAGGGCATACACACGCACTGTGACCCTCAGCATGAGTCCTGTCCTCTAGTAAGTCCGCTCAGTGGCTGGACCATTAGATGTCATAATGGGCTTGACATGTCCCTAGGCCCCAATTTTTAACCAGATTTCTGATTGTCCAGTCGCCCCTCCCCAGGGCTCTACTCTGGAATCCATCATTTGGTGGAACACCTGAGGTTAAACAAGAAAAAAACAACAACAACAACAAAAAAAAAAAAAACGGACTTCTTCCAGCCCACAGAATGACCCCAAACTCTTTTGACGGGGCCAAACCACCAGAGAGTAAGACTCGTCCATTTCCCATGAAGTCACCCAGAAATTCCACGACCATGAGTGACACGATATCCAGAGACAAAAACTTGAGCAGGAGCCTCACACTCGCCCTTCTTTCAAATCCCGAAGAGTTCTCCTCATGGTCTGTAGATCAGTCCTGCCATACCTATGACCCGAAACATAAGCCGAGTTTGTGTTTTCAGACAACTGTCCAAACAGCCCTGGCCTACACAACCTACAGGCTCAGGCCCCTGGAGCCGAACCTCAGGACTGTACTTGCCCTCTCCAAGGGAATTGTGTGTGCCCATTCCAATGGCCACAGCCCTTCTAATAGGATAAACCTCCAAAGTCCCTGATCCATCTCAATAGTGGTGGCTTCCCAGGAAAAACAGGGGCAATCTGAGCCCAACTGAGCACCTACCTGCTCTCAGACCCATAGACAGATGTCCCCAGAGGTAAAAAGGAAAGAACAGGCCCCTAGGCACTAATCAGTTCCATTGCTTTGGTTTCCAGGCATCTCTCCTCAGAGGCCTGGATTTCAAAAGCAGCATATAGCTGTTTCTTGACTCACCCATCAGAAAACATCTCATCTACACATGGGAAACTTGCACGTTGGAGCTGTGTCAAAGCCTCTGTTTAGGAGAACCCTTTAGGGCCCCAGTGCCACCGCTTCATTCCAAGGTCTCCATAGACAAAAAAGCACGTTAGGACCCATCCCCAGGGGTGTCCATTTCAACTCATCGCCCTCGGTTGCTCCCCACAGATCCAGGAGATCTAACCTCTCTTGTTGCTAGGAGATAATTGGAATGCGAGGTGGGCTACCCAGCCATCCATCCTTAGAACGCTGCTCAGAATCATTGGCCTGGAGCCAAACAACAGGTCTCAATTGTCCTGCAGAAGACTCTCTGCAGTTTGGAGCTTCTCACAACTCCCATCGTGGGAAAACACCCATGGCCTCGTGATGCCCCCCCCCCATTCATGAAGGGGCCATCAGGGACATAAACTCCAACCTGAGCGATCGTCTGATCCTCGCCCTGACTTCAGATGCACGAGATCTCGATTCAGGTCTGTAGATTGTGCCTGCCATGGCCTCACCCAGAAAACTAAGCCTAGCTTGTGTTCTCAGACTTTTGTCGTCAGACTACTGGCCCACAAGCCCTCCAGTTTGGCAGAGATGGATACTCGTCCACAGTCCCTGCGGCCACCCCTCCAATCCACGGCATGCACACAGATGTCAATAGAGATAGAAGGTTGAGCCGGACAGGCCCTTAGGTTGTAATCTCAACTCTTGCTTTGGGTTCCAGGTGTTACTCCTCAGAGGCTTTGGTTCGAAGAACAGGATATGGGGCTTTCCTGAGGCACTGAACATAACTCCTCTCGTCTTCACATGGGGAGCTTTCTTACTGGGGATGTATCAAACACTTCAGGTAGTGCCCAAGCAACACTTGAGTGCTGATTGGGAACAAATGCACACTGTAACCCTCATGAGCCCCATGTCAAAGAAAGGCCTGTCAGGTTCGGGATTAAGATCCTGCATATAGTCCTTGCCATGCCCATAGGCACCCATGACTAACTAGATGGTGTGTATTCCAGTTGAGGGAACCCAATGCTGTGCTCTAGAGTCCCTCTCCTGGGGAGTCCTTTGTGGCAGGTCCCAAACCTCAAGCTAGCTTGTGTTTTCAGACTTCCTTCCTCACACTCCTGGCAAACAAGCCCTCCGGACTAGGAACTCCAGAACCACAACCCAGCCCAGTGTCTGCCCAACGGAAGAAAACGTTTCCCTGTGGGGCTCTCCAGAAAACCCAGATGAGGATCAACCTGCTCGGGCCTCGACAGTACCCGACCTGGATAGGCTGCTCTGGGCACTCATGCTCTGTCTGACACAGCCTGAAGCCAGACGTCCAGACAGACAAGGAGACAGCTGGCTGCACACCCAGCACTTCGGACACGCCATGGTCTTATGCCGTCACCTCTTCCTAACCTTGGTTTTCAGATATCTGAACCTAGGCATCATATCAATTCTCCACACAGCTGGGTATCGCAAGCACAAAACAGAACTCCTTTTCCCCATGGCTGTCAAGCTTGCTCTTGGCATGGAGTCACAACTTCAGCGTGGGAGAAACCTTCATGGCCCCTGATGCCACGCCCAAACTTGAGTGCTGATTGGGAACAAATTCACACTGTGACCCTCAGCATGAGCCCCATGTCAAAGAAAGGCCTATCAGGGCCTGGACAAAGAGCCCGCATATGGGGCTTGCCAAGCCCCTATGCACCCAATCCTCACCAGGGTTTGAGTTTTCCAGTCGCCCCGCCCGTACCTGGGGCTCTGCTCTGGAATCCCTTTCTTGTAGAGACCCATGAGCCAGACAACACGACTCCACCCTTCCCACAAAATGACCCCAATCTTGGAAGCTGGGACAAATCCCCAGAGAGGGATACTCGTCCACAGTCCCTGAAACCACCCCTAAAATCCACGGCTATCCTGGACACAGCATCCAGAGACAAAAGCCGAAAGGAACGTCTCCCACTCGCCCTTGTTTCAGAGGCCCAGGAGCTCCCTCTCTGGCTGTACATCCGGCCTGCCATACCCTAGGCGCCACTCATAAGCTGAGTTTTTGTTTTCAGACTTCTGTGCCCACAGCCTGGACCCACACAACCTCCAGGCTAGGGCCTCTGGAGCCACAGCGAAAGATTGTGCCTGCCCTCTCCAAGGACAGTGTGCCCAATCCATTGACCACAACCCTAGAGGTTAGGGAAAAGCTCCAAGGCCCCTGAGGCCATCAATAGTGTAGGCCACCCTGGACTAAGAGGGGCTCTCTGACACCAGCGGAGCAACTATCTCCACTTAGACTCTCAGACAGTGTCCCCAGAGACAGAAGGTTGAAATGCACAGGTCCCCAGGCCCTAATCTGAACCTTAGCTCTGGTTTATATGTGTCCGTCCTCAGAGGACTGTTTTCATAGACCAGCACACGGGGCTTTTCCGAGGCACCAAACCAAACTTCTCTCGTCTCCACATGGGGAGCTTTCTTACTGGGGATGTATCAAACCCTTCAGGTAGGAGAGTTCCACAGGGCCACTGAACAACCAGCACATTCCAAGGTCTCCATGGACCCAAACGCACATTATGACGCATCCTCAGAGGAGGCCATTTCAACTCAGGCTCCTGGGTAGCGTGCCCCAGAGGCAGCAGATCAAACATATATTGTCGCTAATGGCCAATGGGAATGCGAGGCATGCTGTACAGGGATCCATCCTTCGAACCCTGCTCTCCAGTCCTTCCGTATGGTATGTCCTGGAGCCTAGCAACAGGACTCGAATGTCCCGCAGAAGGAACCTTGTAGTTAGGGGAAACCTCCAAACTCAGCGTGGGAAAACTTCCTTGACCTCATGAGGCCCCCGCTTCATGAAGGTGCCATCATGGACACATACTCCAGCCTCATCCAACGTCTGATCCTCACCCTGACTTCAGATGCAGGAGATTTTGATTCAGCCTCTGCAGAGTGGGCCTGCTCTGCCCTTGGCTCCAATCCTCACCCTAGCTTTTGTTTTCCGACTTCCGTCCTCATACACCTAGTCCAGAAACCCTCCCTACTGGGAATTCTGTGGCCAGAATGAAGCACTATGTCTGCCTCCCAGGAGAAAAACATTGTCTATGGTGCTGCCCAGAAACCCCAAATGAGGATCAAACTGCTTGGCCCTCGGCAACACCCCAATTGCATAGGCTACCTTAAACAGTGATGCTTTGTCGCAAATAGCCTGAGCCCAGACCTTCCAACAGACACCGACACAGCTGGCTGCACACCCAGCACATTGGACCCGCCACTGCCTTAGGCCACCATCCATTCCCAACCTGTGTTTTCAGTCATCGGAACCTAGAACTTATCTCCAATCCCTGCACAGGGGGCAACCTTATGCCCAAATCAGAACCCCTCATTCCCCATGGCAAGAAACCGTCTGCTGGCAGTGAGTCAAACCTTCAGTGTAGGAGAAAACGGCATGGCCCATGAGGCCACACCCATGCGTGAGGGCCGCCTTGGGCACATACACACATTGAGACCGTCAGCGTGAGTACCTTATTCAAGTAATGCCTCTCAGTGACTGGACCAAGAGCCCGCATATGTGGCTTGCCTTGCCCATAGGCACCCAGGACTAACTAGATGGAGTGTATTCCAGTTGAGGGAACCCACTGCTGTGCTCTAGAGTCCCTCTCCTGGGGGGTCCCCTGTGGCAGAAATCAGTACTCTTCCCTTCCCACAGAATGAACCGAAACACTTGGGAACTTGGAAAATCCCCCGAGAGGAAGGCTCTTCCTCGGCCCCTGAAGTTACCCCTACCCTGAACGGCCACTGTGTACGCAACACCCAGAGACAAAAGCCTGAGTGACTGCCTCCCACTTGCCCTACTTGGATTTCCAGAGGATCTCCCCTCACAGACTGGAGATCAGGCCTGCCATTACCTTGGCCCCTTGCTGAAACAAGTTTGCTTTTTCAGACATCTGTCCCCACAGCCCTGGCAAACACAGCCTTTAGGCTGGGTCCTCTGGAGCCATACAACAGGACCGTGCCTGCTGTCTCCTGGGAAACTGTGTCCATTCCATTGGCCACACACCTCCAGGATATGAGAAACCTCAAGGCCCCCGAGGACATCCCACTACTGGGAGCCTTCCTGGACACACAGGGGCATTCGGACACAACTGAGCACCTACCTCCACGAAGGCATGCACACAGATGTCAACAGAGATAGAAGGTTGACCTGGACAGGCCCATAGGCCCTAATCTCAACTCTTGCTTTGGTTTCCAGGTGTTACTCCTCAGAGGCTTTGGTTCGAAGAACAGGATATGGGGCTTTCCTGAGGAACTGAACAGAACTCCTCTCGTCTCCACATGGGAAGCTTCCTTGTTGGAGCCGTGTCAAACACCTCAGGTTGTAGAATCCTGCAGAGTCCCTGAGCCACCTCCACATTCCAAGGTCTCCCAGGCCACCAAGCCACAGTAGGACTCATCTTCAGGAGAGTCCATTTCAACTCTCCCCTCTGGGTAACTAACCCAGGAGCCCACAGATTGAGCCTGTGTTGTCCTGAATAAGATTGGGAATATGAGGTGGCGTTCCCAGGCATCCAGGCTTACACACCTGCTCTAGAGTCTTTCCGTATGGGGCCTCTTGGAACCATCCAATAGGACTCGACTGTCATGCAGAAGGATACCTTGAGGTTTGGAGTAGTTCACAAATCCCATCGTAGGCAAACATCCCTGGCCTCATGAAGCCCCCACACCCTACAGGAAGAGGCCATGCTGGACAAAAACTCTAGCCTGAGGCACGTCTCATAGTTGACATGACCTCAGTGCAGGAGATCTCGATTCAGCGTCTGCAGAGTGGGCCTGCCGTGCCCTCGGTCCCAAACTTCACGCTAGCTTGTGTTTTCAGACTTCCTTCCTCACGCTCCTGGCAAACAAGGCCTCCGGACTAGGAACTCCAGAACCACAACCCAGCCCAGTGTCTGCCCAATGGAAGAAAAACGTTTCCCTGTGGGGCTCTCCAGAAAATCCAGATGAGGATCAACCTGCTCGGGCGTCGACGGACCCCGAACTGGATAGGCTGCTCTGGGCACTCATGCTCTGCCTGACACAGCCTGAAGCCAGACGTCCAGACAGACAAGGAGACAGCTGGCCGCACACCCAGCACTTCGGACACGCCATGGTCTTATGCCGTCACCTCATCCTAACCTTGGTTTCAGATATCTGAACCTAGACATTATATCAATTCTCCACACAGCTGGGTATAGCAAGCACAAAACAGAACTCCTCCTTCCCCATGGCTGTCAAGCTTGCTCTTGGCATGGAGTCACACCTTCAGGGTGGGAGAAACCTTCATGGCCCCTGATGCCACGCCCAAACTTGAGTGCTGCTTGGGCACAAATTCACACTGTGACCCTCAGCATGAGCCCCATGTCAAAGAAAGGCCTGTCAGGGCCTGGACCAAGAGCCCACATATGGGGCTTGCCAAGCCCCTATGCACCCAATCCTCACCACGGTTTGAATTTTCCAGTCGCCCCGCCGTACCTGGAGCTCTGCTCTGGAATCCCTTTCTTGGAGAGACCCATGAGCCAGACAACACGACTCCACCCTTCCCACAAAATGACCCCAAACTCTTGGGAGCTGGGACAAATCCCCAGAGAGGGATACTCGTCCACAATACCTGAGGCCACCGCTCCAATCCACGGCTATCCCGGACACAACATCCAGAGACAAAAACCTGAAGGAACGCCTCCCTCTCGCCATTGTTTCAGAGGCCCAGGAGCTCCCTCTCGGGCTGTACATCCGGCCTGCCATACCCTATGTGCCACTCCTAAGCTGAGTTTGTGTATTCAGACTTCTGTGCCCACAGCCTGGACCCACACAACATCCAGGCTAGGGCCTCTGGACCAAACAGCGAAAGATTGTGCCTGCCCTCTCCAAGGAAAGTGTGCCCAATCCATTGACCACAACCCTACAGGTTAGGGAAAAGCTCCAAGGTCCCTGAGGCCATCAATAGTATAGGGGACCCTGGACTAAGAGGGGCTCTCTGACACCAGCGGAGCAACTATCTCCACTTAGACTCTCAGACAGTGTCCCCAGAGACAGAAGTTTGAAATGGACAGGCCCCCAGGCCCTAATCTGAACCTTAGCTTTGGTTTCCATGTTTCCGTTCTCAGAGGACTGTTTTTGTAGACCAGCACATGGGGCTTTTCTGAGGCACCAAACCAAACCTCTCTCATCTCCACATGGGCAGCTTTCTTACTGGGATGTATCAAACACTTCAGGTAGGAGAGTTCCGCAGGGCCACTGAACAACCAGCACATTCCAAGGTCTCCATGGACCCAAACGCACATTATGACGCATCCTCAGGAGAGGCCATTTCAACTCAGCCCCCTGGGTCGCGTGTTCCAGAAGCAGCAGATCAAACATATCTTGTCGCTAATGCCAATGGGAATGCGAGGCATGCTGTACAGGGATCCATCCTTCGAACCCTGCTCTCCAGTCCTTCCATATGGTATGTCCTGGAGCCATGCAACAGGACTCGAATGTCCCGCAGAAGGAAACCTTGTGGTTTGGGGCAACCTCCAAACTCAGCGTGGGAAAACTTCCTTGGCCTCATGAGGCCCCCACTTCATGAAGGTGCCATCATGGACACATACTCCAGCCTCAGCCAACGTCCGATCCTCAGCCTGACTTCAGATGCAGGAGATTTTGATTCAGCCTCTGCAGAGTGGGCCTGCTCTGCCCTTGGCTCCAATCCTCACACTAGCTTGTGTTTTCAGACTTCCGTCCTCACACTCCTGGCCCACAAACCCTCCCTACTGGGAATTCTGGGGCCACAATGAAGCACTGTGCCTGCTTCCCAGGAGAAAAACATTGTCTATGGCGCTGCCCAGAAACCCCAAATGAGGATCAAACTGCTTGGCCCATGGCAACACCCCAATTGCATAGGCTACCTTAAACAGTGATGCTCTGTCGCAAATAGCCTGAGCCCAGACCTTCCAACAGACACCGACACAGCTGGCTGCACACCCAGCACATTGGACCCGCCACTGCCTTAGGCCACCATCCATTCCCAACCTGGGTTTTCAGTCATCGGAACCTAGACCTTATCTCCAATCCCTGAACAGGGGGGAACCTGATGCACAAGTCAGAACCCCTCCTTCCCCATGGCAAGAAACCTTGCTGCTGGCAGTGAGTCAAACCTCCAGTGTAGGAGAAAACGGCATGGCCCATGAGGCCACGCCCAAGCGTGAGGGCCGCCTTGGGCACAAACACACATTGTGACCCTCAGCGTGAAACTTATTCACGTAATGCCTCTCAGTGACTGGACCAAGAGCCCGCATATGTGGCTTGCCATGCCCATAGGCACCCAGGACTAACTAGATGGTGTGTATTCCAGTTGAGGGAACCCACTGATGTGCTCTAGAGTCCCTCTCCTGGGGGGTCCCCTGTGGCAGAAAACATTACTCTTCATTCCCACAGAATGAACACAAACACTTGGGCGCTTGGACAATCCCCCGAGAGGAAGGCTCTTCCTCGGCCTCTGAGACAACCCCTACCCTGACCGGAAACTGTAAACGCAACACCCAGAGACAAAATACTGAGTGACTGCCTCCCACTTGCCCTACTTTGATTTCCAGAGGATTTCCCCTCACGGACTAGAGATCAGGCCTGCCATTACATTGGCCCCTAGCTGAGCCAAGTTTGCTTTTTCAGACATCTGTCCCCACAGCCCTGGCAAACACAGCCTCTAGGCTGGGTCCTCTGGAGCCATACCATAGGACCGTGCCTGCTCTCTACTGGGAAACTGTGTCCATTCCTTTGGCCACACACCTCCAGAATATGAGAAACCTCAAGGCCTCCAAGGACATCCCACTACTGGGAGCCTCACTGGACTCACAGGGGCATTCGGACACAAGCTGAGCAGCTACATCCATGAATGCATGCACACAGATGTCAACAGAGATAGAAGTTGAGCCGGACAGGCCTTTAGGCCGTAGTCTCAACTCTTGCTTTGGTTTCCAGGTGTCACTCCTCAGAGGCTTTGGTTCGAAGAACAGGGTATGGGGCTTTCCTGAGGCACGGAACAGAACTCCTCTCGTCTCCACATGGGAAGTTTCCTTGTTGGAGCCGTGTCAAACACCTCATGTTGGAGAATCCTGCAGAGTCCCTGAGCCACCTCCACATTCCAAGGTCTCCCAGGCCACCAAGCCACAGTAGGACTCATCTTCAGGAGAGTCCATTTCAACTCTCCCCTCTGGGTAGCTCACCCAGGAGCCTGCAGATTGAGCCTGCCTTGTCCTGACTAAAGAGTGTGAATATGAGGTGGCGTTCCCAGGCATCCATGCTTAGACACCTGCTCTCGAGTCTTTCCATATGGGGCCTCTTGGAACCATCCAATAGGACTCGACTGTCGTGCAGAAGGTAACCTTCAGTTTTGGAGCAGTTCACAAATCCCATCGTAGCCAAAACTTTCTGGCCTCATGAAGCCCCCACACCATTCAGGAAGAGGTCATGCTGGACAAGAACTCTAGCCTGAGGCACGTCTCATAATTGACATGACCTCAGTGCAGGAGATCTCGATTCAGCGTCTGCAGAGTGGGCCTGCCGTGCCCTCGGTCCCAAACCTCACGCTAGCTTGTGTTTTCAGACTTCCTTCCTCACACTCCTGGCAAACAAGCCCTCCGGACTACGAACTCCAGAACCAAAACCCAGCCCAGTGTCTGCCCAATGGAAGAAAAACGTTTCCCTGTGGGGCTCTCCAGAAAACCCAGATGAGGATCAACCTGCTCGGGCCTCGACGGTACCCGAACTGGATAGGCTGCTCTGGGCACTCATGCTCTGCCTGACACAGCCTGAAGCCAGACGTCCAGACAGACAAGGAGACAGCTGGCCGCACACCCAGCACTTCGGACACGCCATGGTCTTATGCCGTCACCTCATCCTAACCTTGGTTTTCAGATATCTGAACCTAGACATTATATCAATTCTCCACACAGCTGGGTATAGCAAGAACAAAACAGAACTCCTCCTTCGCCATGGCTGTCAAGCTTGCTCTTGGCATGGAGTCACACCTTCAGGGTGGGAGAAACCTTCATGGCCCCTGATGCCACGCCCAAACTTGAGTGCTGCTTGGGCGCAAATTCACACTGTGACCCTCAGCATGAGCCCCATGTCAAGAAAGGCCTGTCAGGGCCTGGACCAAGAGCCCACATATGGGGCTTGCCAAGCCCCTATGCACCCAATCCTCACCACGGTTTGAATTTTCCAGTCGCCCCGCCCGTACCTGGAGCTCTGCTCTGGAATCCCTTTCTTGGAGAGACCCATGAGCCAGACAACACGACTCCACCCTTCCCACAAAATGACCCCAAACTCTTGGGAGCTGGGACAAATCCCCAGAGAGGGATACTCGTCCACAGTACCTGAGGCCACCGCTCCAATCCACGGCTATCCCGGACACAACATCCTGAGACAAAAGCCTGAAGGAACGCCTCCCACTCGCCCTTGTTTCAGAGGCCCAGGAGCTCCCTCTCGGGCTGTATCCGGCCGGTCATACCCTAGGCGCCACTCATAAGCTGAGTTTGTGTATTCAGACTTCTGTGCCCACAGCCTGGACCCACACAACATCCAGGCTAGGGCCTCTGGACCAAACAGCGAAAGATTGTGCCTGCCCTCTCCAAGGAATGTGTGCTTAATCCATTGACCACAACCCTACAGGTTAGGGAAAAGCTCCAAGGTCCCTGAGGCCATCAATAGTATAGGCCACCCTGGACTAAGAGGGGCTCTCTGACACCAGCGGAGCAACTATCTCCACTTAGACTCTCAGACAGTGTCCCCAGAGACAGAAGGTTGAAATGGACAGGCCCCCAGGCCCTAATCTGAACCTTAGCTTTGGTTTCCATGTTTCCGTTCTCAGAGGACTGTTTTCGTAGACCAGCACATGGGGCTTTTCTGAGGCACCAAACCAAACCTCTCTCATCTCCACATGGGCAGCTTTCTTACTGGGATGTATCAAACACTTCAGGTATGAGAGTTCCGCAGGGCCACTGAACAACCAGCACATTCCAAGGTCTCCATGGACCCAAACGCACATTATGACGCATCCTCAGGAGAGGCCATTTCAACTCAGCCCCCTGGGTCGCGTGTTCCAGAGGCAGCAGATCAAACATATCTTGTCGCTAATAGCCAATGGGAATGCGAGGCATGCTGTACAGGGATCCATCCTTCGAACCCTGCTCTCCAGTCCTTCCATATGGTATGTCCTGGAGCCATGCAACAGGACTCGAATGTCCCGCAGAAGGAAACCTTGTGGTTTGGGGCAACCTCCAAACTCAGCGTGGGAAAACTTCCTTGGCCTCATGAGGCCCCCACTTCATGAAGGTGCCATCATGGACACATACTCCAGCCTCAGCCAACGTCTGATCCTCAGCCTGACTTCAGATGCAGGAGATTTTGATTCAGCCTCTGCAGAGTGGGCCTGCTCTGCCCTTGGCTCCAATCCTCACACTAGCTTGTGTTTTCAGACTTCCGTCCTCACACTCCTGGCCCACAAACCCTCCCTACTGGGAATTCTGGGGCCACAATGAAGCACTGTGCCTGCCTCCCAGGAGAAAAACATTGTCTATGGCGCTGCCCAGAAACCCCAAATGAGGATCAAACTCCTTGGTCCTCGGCAACACCCCAATTGCATAGGCTACCTTAAACAGTGATGCTCTGTCGCAAATAGCCTGAGCCCAGACCTTCCAACGGACACCGACACAGCTGGCTGCACACCCAGCACATTGGACCCGCCACTGCCTTAGGCCACCATCCATTCCCAACCTGGGTTTTCAGTCATCGGAACCTAGACCTTATCTCCAATCCCTGCACAGGGGGGAACCTGATGCACAAGTCAGAACCCCTCCTTCCCCATGGCAAGAAACCTTGCTGCTGGCAGTGAGTCAAACCTTCAGTGTAGGAGAAAACGGCATGGCCCATGAGGCCACGCCCAAGCGTGAGGGCCGCCTTGGGCACAAACACACATTGTGACCCTCAGCGTGAGTACCTTATTCAAGTAACGCCTCTCAGTGACTGGACCAAGAGCCCGCATATGTGGCTTGCCATGCCCATAGGCACCCAGGACTAACTAGATGGTTTGTATTCCAGTTGAGGGAACCCACTGCTGTGCTCTATAGTCCCTCTCCTGGGGGGTCCCCTGTGGCAGAAAACATTATTCTTCATTCCCACAGAATGAACACAAACACTTGGGAGCTTGGACAATCCCCCGAGAGGAAGGCTCTTCCTCGGCCTCTGAGACAACCCCTACCCTGACCGGACACTGTAAACGCAACACCCAGAGACAAAATCCTGAGTGCATGCCTCCCACTTGCCCTACTTTGATTTCCAGAGGATCTCCCCTCACGGACTAGAGATCAGGCCTGCCATTACATTGGCCCCTAGCTGAGCCAAGTTTGCTTTTTCAGACATCTGTCCCCACAGCCCTGGCAAACACAGCCTCTAGGCTGGGTCCTCTGGAGCCATACCACAGGACCGTGCCTGCTCTCTCCTGGGAAACTGTGTCCATTCCTTTGGCCACACACCTCCAGAATATGAGAAACCTCAAGGCCTCCGAGGACATCCCACTACTGGGAGCCTCACTGGACTCACAGGGGCATTCCGACACAAGCTGAGCAGCTACATCCATGAATGCATGCACACAGATGTCAACAGAGATAGAAGGTTGAGCCGGACAGGCCTTTAGGCCGTAGTCTCAACTCTTGCTTTGGTTTCCAGGTGTCACTCCTCAGAGGCTTTGGTTCGAAGAACAGGGTATGGGGCTTTCCTGAGGCACGGAACAGAACTCCTCTCGTCTCCACATGGGAAGTTCCTTGTTGGAGCCGTGTCAAACACCTCATGTTGGAGAATCCTGCAGAGTCCCTGAGCCACCTCCACATTCCAAGGTCTCCCAGGAAACCAAGCCACAGTAGGACTCATCTTCAGGAGAGACCATTTCAACTCTCCCCTCTGGGTAGCTCACCCAGGAACCCGCAGATTGAGCCTGCCATGTCCTGACTAAAGAGTGGGAATATGAGGTGGCGTTCCCAGGCATCCATGCTTAGACACCTGCTCTCGAGTATTTCCATATGGGGCCTCTTGGAACCATCCAATAGGACTCGACTGTCGTGCAGAAGGTAACCTTCAGTTTTGGAGCAGTTCACAAATCCCATCGTAGGCAAAACTTTCTGGCCTCATGAAGCCCCCACACCCTTCAGGAAGAGGCCATGCTGGACAAAAACTCTAGCCTGAGGCACGTCTCATAGTTGACATGACCTCAGTGCAGGAGATCTCGATTCAGCCTCTGCAGAGTGGGCCTGCCGTGCCCTCGGTCCCAAACTTCACGCTAGCTTGTGTTTTCCGACTTCCTTCCTCACACTCCTGGCAAACAAGCCCTCCGGACTAGGAACTCCGGAACCAAAACCCAGCCCAGTGTCTGCCCAACGGAAGAAAAACGTTTCCCTGTGGGGCTCTCCAGAAAACCCAGATGAGGATCAACCTGCTCGGGCCTCGACGGTACCCGAACTGGATAGGCTGCTCTGGGCACTCATGCTCTGCCTGACACAGCCTGAAGCCAGACGTCCAGACAGACAAGGAGACAGCTGGCCGCACACCCAGCACTTCGGACACGCCATGGTCTTATGCCGTCACCTCATCCTAACCTTGGTTTTCAGATATCTGAACCTAGACATTATATCAATTCTCCACACAGCTGGGTATCGCAAGCACAAAACAGAACTCCTCCTTCCCCATGGCTGTCAAGCTTGCTCTGGGCATGGAGTCACACCTTCAGGGTGGGAGAAACCTTCATGGCCCCTGATGCCACGCCCAAACGTGAGTGCTGCTTGGGCACAAATTCACACTGTGACCCTCAGCATGAGCCCCATGTCAAAGATAGGCCTGTCAGGGCCTGGACCAAGAGCCCACATATGGGGCTTGCCAAGCCCCTATGCACCCAATCCTCACCACGGTTTGAATTTTCCAGTCGCCCCGCCCGTACCTGGAGCTCTGCTCTGGAATCCCTTTCTTGGAGAGACCCATGAGCCAGACAACACGACTCCACCCTTCCCACAAAATGACCCCAAACTCTTGGGAGATGGGACAAATCCCCAGAGAGGGATACTCGTCCACAGTACCTGAGGCCACCGCTCCAATCCACGGCTATCCCGGACACAACATCCAGAGACAAAAGCCTGAAGGAACGCCTCCCACTCGCCCTTGTTTCAGAGGCCCAGGAGCTCCCTCTCGGGCTGTATCCGGCCGGTCATACCCTAGGCGCCACTCATAAGCTGAGTTTGTGTATTCAGACTTCTGTGCCCACAGCCTGGACCCACACAACATCCAGGCTAAGGCCCCTGGACCAAACAGACAAAGATTGTGCCTGCCCTCTCCAAGGAAAGTGTGCCCAATCCATTGACCACAACCCTACAGGTTAGGGAAAAGCTCCAAGGTCCCTGAGGCCATCAATAGTATAGGGGACCCTGGACTAAGAGGGGCTCTCTGACACCAGCGGAGCAACTATCTCCACTTAGACTCTCAGACAGTGTCCCCAGAGACAGAAGGTTGAAATGGACAGGCCCCCAGGCCCTAATCTGAACCTTAGCTTTGGTTTCCATGTTTCGATTCTCAGAGGACTGTTTTCGTAGACCAGCACATGGGGCTTTTCTGAGGCACCAAACCAAACCTCTCTCATCTCCACATGGACAGCTTTCTTACTGGGATGTATCAAACACTTCAGGTAGGAGAGTTCCGCAGGGCCACTGAACAACCAGCACATTCCAAGGTCTCCATGGACACAAACGCACATTATGACGCATCCTCAGGAGAGGCCATTTCAACTCAGCCCCCTGGGTCGCGTGTTCCAGAGGCAGCAGATCAAACATATCTTGTCGCTAATAGCCAATGGGAATGCGAGGCATGCTGTACAGGGATCCATCCTTCGAACCCTGCTCTCCAGTCCTTCCATATGGTATGTCCTGGAGCCATGCAACAGGACTCGAATGTCCCGCAGAAGGAAACCTTGTGGTTTGGGGCAACCTCCAAACTCAGCGTGGGAAAACTTCCTTAGCCTCATGAGGCCCCCACTTCATGAAGGTGCCATCATGGACACATACTCCAGCCTCAGCCAACGTCTGATCCTCAGCCTGACTTCAGATGCAGGAGATTTTAATTCAGCCTCTGCAGAGTGGGCCTGCTCTGCCCTTGGCTCCAATCCTCACACTAGCTTGTGTTTTCAGACTTCCGTCCTCACACTCCTGGCCCACAAACCCTCCCTACTGGGAATTCTGGGGCCACAATGAAGCACTGTGCCTGCCTCCCAGGAGAAAAACATTGTCTATGGCGCTGCCCAGAAACCCCAAATGAGGATCAAACTGCTTGGCCCTCGGCAACACCCCAATTGCATAGGCTACATTAAACAGTGATGCTCTGTCGCAAATAGCCTGAGCCCAGACCTTCCAACGGACACCGACACAGCTGGCTGCACACCCAGCACATTGGACCCGCCACTGCCTTAGGCCACCATCCATTCCCAACCTGGGTTTTCAGTCATCGGAACCTAGACCTTATCTCCAATCCCTGCACAGGGGGGAACCTGATGCACAAGTCAGAACCCCTCCTTCCCCATGGCAAGAAACCTTGCTGCTGGCAGTGAGTCAAACCTTCAGTGTAGGAGAAAACGGCATGGCCCATGAGGCCACGCCCAAGCGTGAGGGCCGCCTTGGGCACAAACACACATTGTGACCCTCAGCGTGAGTACCTTATTCAAGTAACGCCTCTCAGTGACTGGACCAAGAGCCCGCATATGTGGCTTGCCATGCCCATAGGCACCCAGGACTAACTAGATGGTGTGTATTCCAGTTGAGGGAACCCACTGCTGTGCTCTAGAGTCCCTCTCCTGGGGGGTCCCCTGTGGCAGAAAACTTTACTCTTCATTCCCACAGAATGAACACAAACACTTGGGAGCTTGGACAATCCCCCGAGAGGAAGGCTCTTCTTCGGCCTCTGAGACAACCCCTACCCTGACCGGACACTGTAAACGCAACACCCAGAGACAAAATCCTGAGTGCATGCCTCCCACTTGCCCTACTTTGATTTCCAGAGGATCTCCCCTCACGGACTAGAGATCAGGCCTGCCATTACATTGGCCCCTAGCTGAGCCAAGTTTGCTTTTTCCGACATCTGTCCCCATAGCCCTGGCAAACACAGCCTCTAGGCTGGGTCCTCTGGAGCCATACCACAGGACCGTGCCTGCTCTCTCCTGGGAAACTGTGTCCATTCCTTTGGCCACACACCTCCAGAATATGAGAAACCTCCAGGACATCCCACTACTGGGAGCCTCACTGGACTCACAGGGGCATTCGGACACAAGCTGAGCAGCTACATCCATGAATGCATGCACACAGATGTCAACAGTGATAGAAGGTTGAGCCGGACAGGCCTTTAGGCCGTAGTCTCAACTCTTGCTTTGGTTTCCAGGTGTCACTCCTCAGAGGCTTGGGTTCGAAGAACAGGGTATGGGGCTTTCCTGAGGCACGGAACAGAACACCTCTCGTCTCCACATGGGAAGTTTCCTTGTTGGAGCCGTGTCAAACACCTCATGTTGGAGAATCCTGCAGAGTCCCTGAGGCACCTCCACATTCCAAGGTCTCACAGGCCTCCAAGCCACAGTAGGACTCATCTTCAGGAGAGTCCATTTCAACTCTCCCCTCTGGGTAGCTCACCCAGGAGCCCGCAGATTGAGCCTGCCTTGTCCTGACTAAAGAGTGGGAATATGAGGTGGCGTTCCCAGGCATCCATGCTTAGACACCTGCTCTCGAGTATTTCCATATGGGGCCTCTTGGAACCATCCAATAGGACTCGACTGTCGTGCAGAAGGTAACCTTCAGTTTTGGAGCAGTTCACAAATCCCATCGTAGGCAAAACTTTCTGGCCTCATGAAGCCCCCACACCCTTCAGGAAGAGGCCATGCTGTACAAAACTCTAGCCTGAGGCACGTCTCATAGTTGACATGACCTCAGTGCAGGAGATCTCGATTCAGCCTCTGCAGAGTGGGCCTGCCGTGCCCTCGGTCCCAAACCTCACACTAGCTTGTTTTTTCCGACTTCCTTCCTCACACTCCTGGCAAACAAGCCCTCCGGACTAGGAACTCCGGAACCAAAACCCAGCCCAGTGTCTGCCCAACGGAAGAAAAACGTTTCCCTGTGGGGCTCTCCAGAAAACCCAGATGAGCATCAACCAGCTCGGGCCTCGACGGTACCCGAACTGGATAGGCTGCTCTGGGCACTAATGCTCTGCCTGACACAGCCTGAAGCCAGACGTCCAGACAGACAAGGAGACAGCTAGCCGCACACCCAGCACTTCGGACACGCCATGGTCTTATGCCGTCACCTTATCCTAACCTTGGTTTTCAGATATCTGAACCTAGACATTATATCAATTCTCCACACAGCTGGGTATAGCAAGCACAAAACAGAACTCCTCCTTCCCCATGGCTGTCAAGCTTGCTCTTGGCATGGAGTCACACCTTCAGGGTGGGAGAAACCTTCATGGCCCCTGATGCCACGCCCAAACGTGAGTGCTGCTTGGGCACAAATTCACACTGTGACCCAAAGCATGAGCCCCATGTCAAAGAAAGGCCTGTCAGGGCCTGGACCAAGAGCCCACATATGGGGCTTGCCAAGCCCCTATGCACCCAATCCTCACCACGGTTTGAATTTTCCAGTCGCCCCGCCCGTACCTGGAGCTCTGCTCTGGAATCCCTTTCTTGGAGAGACCCATGAGCCAGACAACACGACTCCACCCTTCCCACAAAATGACCCCAAACTCTTGGGAGCTGGGACAAATCCCCAGAGAGGGATACTCGTCCACAGTACCTGAGGCCACCGCTCCAATCCACGGTTATCCCGGACACAACATCCAGAGACAAAAGCCTGAAGGAACGCCTCCCACTCGCCCTTGTTTCGGAGGCCCAGGAGCTCCCTCTCGGGCTGTACATCCGGCCTGCCATACCCTAGGCGCCACTCATAAGCTGAGTTTGTGTATTCAGACTTCTGTGCCCACAGCCTGGACCCACACAACATCCAGGCTAGGGCCTCTGGACCAAACAGCGAAAGATTGTGCCTGCCCTCTCCAAGGAAAGTGTGCCCAATCCATTGACCACAACCCTACAGGTTAGGGAAAAGCTCCAAGGTCCCTGAGGCCATCAATAGTATAGGCCACCCTGGACTAAGAGGGGCTCTCTGACACCAGCGGAGCAACTATCTCCACTTAGACTCTCAGACAGTGTCCCCAGAGACAGAAGGTTGAAATGGACAGGCCCCAAGGCCCTAATCTGAACCTTAGCTTTGGTTTCCATGTTTCCGTTCTCAGAGGACTGTTTTCGTAGACCAGCACATGGGGATTTTCTGAGGCACCAAACCAAACCTCTCTCATCTCCACATGGGCAGCTTTCTTACTGGGATGTATCAAAAACTTCAGGTATGAGAGTTCCGCAGGGCCACTGAACAACCAGCACATTCCAAGGTCTCCATGGACACAAACGCACATTATGACGCATCCTCAGGAGAGGCCATTTCAACTCAGCCCCCTGGGTCGCGTGTTCCAGAGGCAGCAGATCAAACATATCTTGTCGCTAATAGCCAATGGGAATGCGAGGCATGCTGTACAGGGATCCATCCTTCGAACCCTGCTCTCCAGTCCTTCCATATGGTATGTCCTGGAGCCATGCAACAGGACTCAAATGTCCCGTAGAAGGAAACCTTGTGGTTTGGGGCAACCTCCAAACTCAGCGTGGGAAAACTTCCTTGGCCTCATGAGGCCCCCACTTCATGAAGGTGCCATCATGGACACATACTCCAGTCTCAGCCAACGTCTGATCCGCAGCCTGACCTCAGATGCAGGAGATTTTGATTCAGCCTCTGCAGAGTGGGCCTGCTCTGCCCTTGGCTCCAATCCTCACACTAGCTTGTGTTTTCAGACTTCCGTCCTCACACTCCTGGCCCACAAACCCACCCTACTGGGAATTCTGGGGCCACAATGAAGCACTGTGCCTGCCTCCCAGAAGAAAAACATTGTCTATGGCGCTGCCCAGAAACCCCAAATGAGGATCAAACTGCTTGGCCCTCGGCAACACCCCAATTGCATAGGCTACCTTAAACAGTGATGCTCTGTCGCAAATAGCCTGAGCCCAGACCTTCCAACGGACACCGACACAGCTGGCTGCACACCCAGCACATTGGACCCGCCACTGCCTTAGGCCACCATCCATTCCCAACCTGGGTTTTCAGTCATCGGAACCTAGACCTTATCTCCAATCCCTGCACAGGGGGGAACCTGATGCACAAGTCAGAACCCCTCCTTCCCCATGGCAAGAAACCTTGCTGCTGGCAGTGAGTCAAACCTTCAGTGTAGGAGAAAACGGCATGGCCCATGAGGCCACGCCCAAGCGTGAGGGCCGCCTTGGGCACAAACACACATTGTGACCCTCAGCCTGAGTACCTTATTCAAGTAACGCCTCTCAGTGACTGGACCAAGAGCCCGCATATGTGGCTTGCCATGCCCATAGGCACCCAGGACTAACTAGATGGTGTGTATTCCAGTTGAGGGAACCCACTGCTGTGCTCTAGAGTCCCTCTCCTGGGGGGTCCCCTGTGGCAGAAAACAGTACTCTTCATTCCCACAGAATGAACACAAACACTTGGGAGCTTGGACAATCCCCCGAGAGGAAGGCTCTTCCTCGGCATCTGAGAAAACCCCTACCCTGACCGGACACTGTAAACGCAACACCCAGAGACAAAATCCTGAGTGACTGCCTCCCACTTGCCCTACTTTGATTTCCAGAGGATCTCCCCTCACGGACTAGAGATCAGGCCTGCCATTACATTGGCCCCTAGCTGAGCCAAGTTTGCTTTTTCAGACATCTGTCCCCACAGCCCTGGCAAACACAGCCTCTAGGCTGGGTCCTCTGGAGCCATACCACAGGACCGTGCCTGCTCTCTCCTGGGAAACTGTGTCCATTCCTTTGGCCACACACCTCCAGAATATGAGAAACCTCAAGGCCTCCGAGGACATCCCACTACTGGGAGCCTCACTGGACTCACAGGGGCATTCCGACACAAGCTGAGCAGCTACATCCATGAATGCATGCACACAGATGTCAACAGAGATAGAAGGTTGAGCCGGACAGGCCTTTAGGCCGTAGTCTCAACTCTTGCTTTGGTTTCCAGGTGTCACTCCTCAGAGGCTTTGGTTCGAAGAACAGGGTATGGGGCTTTCCTGAGGCACGGAACAGAACTCCTCTCGTCTCCACATGGGAAGTTTCCTTGTTGGAGCCGTGTCAAACACCTCCTGTTGGAGAATCCTGCAGAGTCCCTGAGCCACCTCCACATTCCAAGGTCTCCCAGGCCACCAAGCCACAGTAGGACTGATCTTCAGGAGAGTCCATTTCAACTCTCCCCTCTGGGTAGCTCACCCAGGAGCCCGCAGATTGAGCCTGCCTTGTCCTGACTAAAGAGTGGGAATATGAGGTGGCGTTCCCAGGCATCCATGCTTAGACACCTGCTCTCGAGTCTTTCCATATGGGGCCTCTTGGTACCATCCAATAGGACTCGACTGTCGTGCAGAAGGTAACCTTCAGTTTTGGAGCAGTTCACAAATCCCATCGTAGGCAAAACTTTCTGGCCTCATGAAGCCCCTACACCCTTCAGGAAGAGGCCATGCTGGACAAGAACTCTAGCCTGAGGCACGTCTCATAGTTGACATGACCTCAGTGCAGGAGATCTCGATTCAGCCTCTGCAGAGTGGGCCTGCCGTGCCCTCGGTCCCAAACCTCATGCTAGCTTGTGTTTTCAGACTTCCTTCCTCACACTCCTGGCAAACAAGCCCTCCGGACTTGGAACTACGGAACCAAAACCCAGCCCAGTGTCTGCCCAACGGAAGAAAAACGTTTCCGTGTGGGGCTCTCCAGAAAACCCAGATGAGGATCAACCTGCTCGGGCCTCGACGGTACCTGAACTGGATAGGCTGCTCTGGGCACTCATGCTCTGCCTGACACAGCCTGAAGCCAGACGTCCAGACAGACAAGGAGACAGCTGGCCGCACACCCAGCACTTCGGACACGCCATGGTCTTATGCCGTCACCTCATCCTAACCTTGGTTTTCAGATATCTGAACCTAGACATTATATCAATTCTCCACACAGCTGGGTATAGCAAGCACAAAACAGAACCCCTCCTTCCCCATGGCAGTCACGCTTGCTCTTGGCATGCAGTCACACCTTCAGGGTGGGAGAAACCTTCATGGCCCCTGATGCCACGCCCAAACTTGAGTGCTGCTTGGGCACAAATTCACACTGTGACCCTCAGCATGAGCCCCATGTCAAAGAAAGGCCTGTCAGGGCCTGGACCAAGAGCCCACATATGGGGCTTGCCAAGCCCCTATGCACCCAATCCTCACCACGGTTTGAATTTTCCAGTCGCCCCGCCCGTACCTGGAGCTCTGCTCTGGAATCCCTTTCTTGGAGAGACCCATGAGCCAGACAACACGACTCCACCCTTCCCACAAAATGACCCCAAACTCTTGGGAGCTGGGACAAATTTCCAGAGAGGGATACTCGTCCACAGTACCTGAGGCCACCGCTCCAATCCACGGCTATCCCGGACACAACATCCAGAGACAAAAGCCTGAAGGAACGCCTCCCACTCGCCCTTGTTTCAGAGGCCCAGGAGCTCCCTCTCGGGCTGTACATCCGGCTTGCCATACCCTAGGCGCCACTCATAAGCTGAGTTTGTGTATTCAGACTTCTGTGCCCACAGCCTGGACCCACACAACATCCAGGCTAGGGCCTCTGGACCAAACAGCGAAAGATTGTGCCTGCCCTCTCCAAGGAAAGTGTGCCCAATCCATTGACCACAACCCTACAGGTTAGGGAAAAGCTCCAAGGTCCCTGAGGCCATCAATAGTATAGGCCACCCTGGACTAAGAGGGGCTCTCTGACACCAGCGGAGCAACTATCTCCACTTAGACTCTCAGACAGTGTCCCCAGAGACAGAAGGTTGAAATGGACAGGCCCCCAGGCCCTAATCTGAACCTTAGCTTTGGTTTCCATGTTTCCGTTCTCAGAGGACTGTTTTCGTAGACCAGCACATGGGGCTTTTCTGAGGCACCAAACCAAACCTCTCTCATCTCCACATGGGCAGCTTTCTTACTGGGATGTATCAAACACTTCAGGTAGGAGAGTTCCGCAGGGCCACTGAACAACCAGCACATTCCAAGGTCTCCATGGACCCAAACGCACATTATGACGCATCCTCAGGAGAGGCCATTTCAACTCAGCCCCCTGGGTCGCGTGTTCCAGAGGCAGCAGATCAAACATATCTTGTCGCTAATAGCCAATGGGAATGCGAGGCATGCTGTACAGGGATCCATCCTTCGAACCCTGCTCTCCAGTCCTTCCATATGGTATGTCCTGGAGCCATGCAACAGGACTCGAATGTCCCGCAGAAGGAAACCTTGTGGTTTGGGGCAACCTCCAAACTCAGCGTGGGAAAACTTCCTTGGCCTCATGAGGCCCCCACTTCATGAAGGTGCCATCATGGACACATACTCCAGCCTCAGCCAACGTCTGATCCTCAGCCTGACTTCAGATGCAGGAGATTTTGATTCAGCCTCTGCAGAGTGGGCCTGCTCTGCCCTTGGCTCCAATCCTCACAGTAGCTTGTGTTTTCAGACTTCCGTCCTCACACTCCTGGCCCACAAACCCTCCCTACTGGGAATTCTGGGTCCACAATGAAGCACTGTGCCTGCCTCCCAGGAGAAAAACATTGTCTATGGCGCTGCCCAGAAACCCCAAATGAGGATCAAACTGCTTAGCCCTCGGCAACACCCCAATTGCATAGGCTACCTTAAACAGTGATGCTCTGTCGCAAATAGCCTGAGCCCAGACCTTCCAACAGACACCGACACAGCTGGCTGCACACCCAGCACATTGGACCCGCCACTGCCTTAGGCCACCATCCATTCCCAACCTGGGTTTTCAGTCATCGGAACCTAGACCTTATCTCCAATCCCTGCACAGGGGGGAGATAGATGCACAAGTCAGAACCCCTCCTACCCCATGGCAAGAAACCTTGCTGCTGGCAGTGAGTCAAACCTTCAGTGTAGGAGAAAACAGGATGGCCCATGAGGCCACGCCCAAGCGTGAGGGCCGCCTTGGGCACAAACACACATTGTGACCCTCAGCGTGAGTACCTTATTCAAGTAACGCCTCTCAGTGACTGGACCAAGAGCCCGCATATGTGGCTTGCCATGCCCATAGGCACCCAGGACTAACTAGATGGTGTGTATTCCAGTTGAGGGAACCCACTGCTGTGCTCTAGAGTCCCTCTCCTGGGGGGTCCCCTGTGGCAGAAAACAGTACTCTTCATTCCCACAGAATGAACACAAACACTTGGGAGCTTGGACAATCCCCCGAGAGGAAGGCTCTTCCTCGGCATCTGAGACAACCCCTACCCTGACCGGACACTGTAAACGCAACACCCAGAGACAAAATCCTGAGTGACTGCCTCCCACTTGCCCTACTTTGATTTCCAGAGGATCTCCCCTCACGGACTAGAGATCAGGCCTGCCATTACATTGGCCCTTAGCTGAGCCAAGTTTGCTTTTTCAGACATCTGTCCCCACAGCCCTGGCAAACACAGCCTCTAGGCTGGGTCCTCTGGAGCCATACCACAGGACCGTGCCTGCTCTCTCCTGGGGAACTGTGTCCATTCCTTTGGCCACACACCTCCAGAATATGAGAAACCTCAAGGCCTCCGAGGACATCCCACTACTGGGAGCCTCACTGGACTCACAGGGGCATTCGGACACAAGCTGAGCAGCTACATCCATGAATGCATGCACACAGATGTCAACAGAGATAGAAGGTTGAGCCGGACAGGCCTTTATGCCGTAGTCTCAACTCTTGCTTTGGTTTCCAGGTGTCACTCCTCAGAGGCTTTGTTTCAAAGAACAGGGTATTGGGCTTTCCTGAGGCACGGAACAGAACTCCTCTCGTCTCCACATGGGAAGTTTCCTTGTTGGAGCCGTGTCAAACACCTCCTGTTGGAGAATCCTGCAGAGTCCCTGAGCCACCTCCACATTCCAAGGTCTCCCAGGCCACCAAGCCACAGTAGGACTGATCTTCAGGAGAGTCCATTTCAACTCTCCCCTCTGGGTAGCTCACCCAGGAGCCCGCAGATTGAGCCTGCCTTGTCCTGACTAAAGAGTGGGAATATGAGGTGGCGTTCCCAGGCATCCATGCTTAGACACCTGCTCTAGAGTCTTTCCATATGGGGCCTCTTGGTACCATCCACTAGGACTCGACTGTCGTGCAGAAGGGAACCTTCAGTTTTGGAGCAGTTCACAAATCCCATCGTAGGCAAAACTTTCTGGCCTCATGAAGCCCCCACACCCTTCAGGAAGAGGCCATGCTGGACAAGAACTCTAGCCTGAGGCACGTCTCATAGTTGACATGACCTCAGTGCAGGAGATCTCGAATCAGCCTCTGCAGAGTGGGCCTGCCGTGCCCTCGGTCCCAAACCTCACGCTAGCTTGTGTTTTCAGACTTCCTTCCTCACACTCCTGGCAAACAAGCCCTCCGGACTAGGAACTCCGGAACCAAAACCCAGCCCAGTGTCTGCCCAACAGAAGAAAAACGTTTCCCTGTGGGGCTCTCCAGAAAACCCAGATGAGGATCAACCTGCTCGGGCCTCGACGGTACCCGAACTGGATAGGCTGCTCTGGGCACTCATGCTCTGCCTGACACAGCCTGAAGCCAGACGTCCAGACAGACAAGGAGACAGCTGGCCGCACACCCAGCTCTTCGGACACGCCATGGTCTTATGCCGTCACCTCATCCTAACCTTGGTTTTCAGATATCTGAACCTAGACATTATATCAATTCTCCACACAGCTGGGTATAGCAAGCACAAAACAGAACCCCTCCTTCCCCATGGCAGTCACGCTTGCTCTTGGCATGCAGTCACACCTTCAGGGTGGGAGAAACCTTCATGGCCCCTGATGCCACGCCCAAACTTGAGTGCTGCTTGGGCACAAATTCACACTGTGACCCTCAGCATGAGCCCCATGTCAAAGAAAGGCCTGTCAGGGCCTGGACCAAGAGCCCACATATGGGGCTTGCCAAGCCCCTATGCACCCAATCCTCACCACGGTTTGAATTTTCCAGTCGCCCCGCCCGTACCTGGAGCTCTGCTCTGGAATCCCTTTCTTGGAGAGACCCATGAGCCAGACAACACGACTCCACCCTTCCCACAAAATGACCCCAAACTCTTGGGAGCTGGGACAAATTTCCAGAGAGGGATACTCGTCCACAGTACCTGAGGCCACCGCTCCAATCCACGGCTATCCCGGACACAACATCCAGAGACAAAAGCCTGAAGGAACGCCTCCCACTCGCCCTTGTTTCAGAGGCCCAGGAGCTCCCTCTCGGGCTGTACATCCGGCTTGCCATACCCTAGGCGCCACTCATAAGCTGAGTTTGTGTATTCAGACTTCTGTGCCCACAGCCTGGACCCACACAACATCCAGGCTAGGGCCTCTGGACCAAACAGCGAAAGATTGTGCCTGCCCTCTCCAAGGAAAGTGTGCCCAATCCATTGACCACAACCCTACAGGTTAGGGAAAAGCTCCAAGGTCCCTGAGGCCATCAATAGTATAGGCCACCCTGGACTAAGAGGGGCTCTCTGACACCAGCGGAGCAACTATCTCCACTTAGACTCTCACACAGTGTTCCCAGAGACAGAAGGTTGAAATGGACAGGCCCCCAGGCCCTAATCTGAACCTTAGCTTTGGTTTCCATGTTTCCGTTCTCAGAGGACTGTTTTCGTAGACCAGCACATGGGGCTTTTCTGAGGCACCAAACCAAACCTCTCTCATCTCCACATGGGCAGCTTTCTTACTGGGATGTATCAAACACTTCAGGTAGGAGAGTTCCGCAGGGCCACTGAACAACCAGCACATTCCAAGGTCTCCATGGACCCAAACGCACATTATGACGCATCCTCAGGAGAGGCCATTTCAACTCAGCCCCCTGGGTCGCGTGTTCCAGAGGCAGCAGATCAAACATATCTTGTCGCTAATAGCCAATGGGAATGCGAGGCATGCTGTACAGGGATCCATCCTTCGAACCCTGCTCTCCAGTCCTTCCATATGGTATGTCCTGGAGCCATGCAACAGGACACGAATGTCCCGCAGAAGGAAACCTTGTGGTTTGGGGCAACCTCCAAACTCAGCGTGGGAAAACTTCCTTGGCCTCATGAGGCCCCCACTCCATGAAGGTGCCATCATGGACACATACTCCAGCCTCAGCCAACGTCTGATCCTCAGCCTGACTTCAGATGCAGGAGATTTTGATTCAGCCTCTGCAGAGTGGGCCTGCTCTGCCCTTGGCTCCAATCCTCACAGTAGCTTGTGTTTTCAGACTTCCGTCCTCACCCTCCTGGCCCACAAACCCTCCCTACTGGGAATTCTGGGGCCACAATGAAGCACTGTGCCTGCCTCCCAGAAGAAAAACATTGTCTATGGCGCTGCCCAGAAACCCCAAATGAGGATCAAACTGCTTGGCCCTCGGCAACACCCCAATTGCATAGGCTACCTTAAACAGTGATGCTCTGTCGCAAATAGCCTGAGCCAAGACCTTCCAACAGACACCGACACAGCTGGCTGCACACCCAGCACATTGGACCCGCCACTGCCTTGGCCACCATCCGTTCCCAACCTGGGTTTTCAGTCATCGGAACCTAGACCTTATCTCCAATCCCTGCACAGGGGGGAACCTGATGCACAAGTCAGAACCCCTCCTAGCCCATGGCAAGAAACCTTGCTGCTGGCAGTGAGTCAAACCTTCAGTGTAGGAGAAAACGGCATGGCCCATGAGGCCTCGCCCAAGCGTGAGGGCCGCCTTGGGCACAAACACACATTGTGACCCTCAGCGTGAGTACCTTATTCAAGTAACGCCTCTCAGTGACTGGACCAAGAGCCCGCATATGTGGCTTGCCATGCCCATAGGCACCCAGGACTAACTAGATTGTGTGTATTCCAGTTGAGGGAACCCACTGCTGTGCTCTAGAGTCCCTCTCCTGGGGGGTCCCCTGTGGCAGAAAACAGTACTCTTCATTCCCACAGAATGAACACAAACACTTGGGAGCTTGGACAATCCCCCGAGAGGAAGGCTCATCCTCGGCCTCTGAGACAACCCATACCCTGACCGGACACTGTAAACGCAACACCCAGAGACAAAATCCTGAGTGACTGCCTCCCACTTGCCCTACTTTGATTTCCAGAGGATCTCCCCTCACGGACTAGAGATCGGGCCTGCCATTACATTGGCCCCTAGCTGAGCCAAGTTTGCTTTTTCAGACATCTGTCCCCACAGCCCTGGAAAACACAGCCTCTAGGCTGGGTCCTCTGGAGCCATACCACAGGACCGTGCCTGCTCTCTCCTGGGGAACTGTGTCCATTCCTTTGGCCACACACCTCCAGAATATGAGAAACCTCAAGGCCTCCGAGGACATCCCACTACTGGGAGCCTCACTGGACTCACAGGGGCATTCGGACACAAGCTGAGCAGCTACATCCATGAATGCATGCACACAGATGTCAACAGAGATAGAAGGTTGAGCCGGACAGGCCTTTAGGCCGTAGTCTCAACTCTTGCTTTGGTTTCCAGGTGTCACTCCTCAGAGGCTTTGGTTCGAAGAACAGGGTATGGGGCTTTCCTGAGGCACGGAACAGAACTCCTCTCGTCTCCACATGGGAAGTTTCCTTGTTGGAGCCGTGTCAAACACCTCGTGTTGGAGAATCCTGCAGAGTCCCTGAGCCACCTCCACATTCCAAGGTCTCCCAGGCCACCAAGCCACAGTAGGACTGATCTTCAGGAGAGTCCATTTCAACTCTCCCCTCTGAGTAGCTCACCCAGGAGCCCGCAGATTGAGCCTGCCTTGTCCTGACTAAAGAGTGGGAATATGAGGTGGCGTTCCCAGGCATCCATGCTTAGACACCTGCTCTCGAGTCTTTCCATATGGGGCCTCTTGGTACCATCCAATAGGACTCGACTGTCGTGCAGAAGGGAACCTTCAGTTTTGGAGCAGTTCACAAATCCCATCGTAGGCAAAACTTTCTGGCCTCATGAAGCCCCCACACCCTTCAGGAAGAGGCCATGCTGGACAAGAACTCTAGCCTGAGGCACGTCTCATAGTTGACATGACCTCAGTGCAGGAGATCTCGATTCAGCCTCTGCAGAGTGGGCCTGCCGTGCCCTCGGTCCCAAACCTCACGCTAGCTTGTGTTTTCAGACTTCCTTCCTCACACTCCTGGCAAAAAAGCCCTCCGGACTAGGAACTCCGGAACCAAAACCCAGCCCAGTGTCTGCCCAACGGAAGAAAAACGTTTCCCTGTGGGGCTCTCCAGAAAACCCAGATGAGGATCAACCTGCTCGGGCCTCGACGGTACCCGAACTGGATAGGCTGCTCTGGGCACTCATGCTCTGCCTGACACAGCCTGAAGCCAGACGTCCAGACAGACAAGGAGACAGCTGGCCGCACACCCAGCACTTCGGACACGCCATGGTCTTATGCCGTCACCTCATCCTAACCTTGGTTTTCAGATATCTGAACCTAGACATTATATCAATTCTCCACACAGCTGGGTATAGCAAGCACAAAACAGAACCCCTCCTTCCCCATGGCAGTCACGCTTGCTCTTGGCATGCAGTCACACCTTCAGGGTGGGAGAAACCTTCATGGCCCCTGATGCCACGCCCAAACTTGAGTGCTGCTTGGGCACAAATTCACACTGTGACCCTCAGCATGAGCCCCATGTCAAAGAAAGGCCTGTCAGGGCCTGGACCAAGAGCCCACATATGGGGCTTGCCAAGCCCCTATGCACCCAATCCTCACCACGGTTTGAATTTTCCAGTCGCCCCGCCCGTACCTGGAGCTCTGCTCTGGAATCCCTTTCTTGGAGAGACCCATGAGCCAGACAACACGACTCCACCCTTCCCACAAAATGACCCCAAACTCTTGGGAGCTGGGACAAATTTCCAGAGAGGGATACTCGTCCACAGTACCTGAGGCCACCGCTCCAATCCACGGCTATCCCGGACACAACATCCAGAGACAAAAGCCTGAAGGAACGCCTCCCACTCGCCCTTGTTTCAGAGGCCCAGGAGCTCCCTCTCGGGCTGTACATCCGGCTTGCCATACCCTAGGCGCCACTCATAAGCTGAGTTTGTGTATTCAGACTTCTGTGCCCACAGCCTGGACCCACACAACATCCAGGCTAGGGCCTCTGGACCAAACAGCGAAAGATTGTGCCTGCCCTCTCCAAGGAAAGTGTGCCCAATCCATTGACCACAACCCTACAGGTTAGGTTAAAGCTCCAAGGTCCCTGAGGCCATCAATAGTATAGGCCACCCTGGACTAAGAGGGGCTCTCTGACACCAGCGGAGCAACTATCTCCACTTAGACTCTCAGACAGTGTCCCCAGAGACAGATGGTTGAAATGGACAGGCCCCCAGGCCCTAAACTGAACCTTAGCTTTGGTTTCCATGTTTCCGTTCTCAGAGGACTGTTTTCGTAGACCAGCACATGGGGCTTTTCTGAGGCACCAAACCAAACCTCTCTCATCTCCACATGGGCAGCTTTCTTACTGGGATGTATCAAACACTTCAGGTAGGAGAGTTCCGCAGGGCCACTGAACAACCAGCACATTCCAAGGTCTCCATGGACCCAAACGCACATTATGACGCATCCTCAGGAGAGGCCATTTCAACTCAGCCCCCTGGGTCGCGTGTTCCAGAGGCAGCAGATCAAACATATCTTGTCGCTAATAGCCAATGGGAATGCGAGGCATGCTGTACAGGGATCCATCCTTCGAACCCTGCTCTCCAGTCCTTCCATATGGTATGTCCTGGAGCCATGCAACAGGACTCGAATGTCCCGCAGAAGGAAACCTTGTGGTTTGGGGCAACCTCCAAACTCAGCGTGGGAAAACTTCCTTGGCCTCATGAGGCCCCCACTTCATGAAGGTGCCATCATGGACACATACTCCAGCCTCAGCCAACGTCTGATCCTCAGCCTGACTTCAGATGCAGGAGATTTTGATTCAGCCTCTGCAGAGTGGGCCTGCTCTGCCCTTGGCTCCAATCCTCACACTAGCTTGTGTTTTCAGATTTCCGTCCTCACACTCCTGGCCCACAAACCCTCCCTACTGGGAATTCTGGGGCCACAATGAAGCACTGTGCCTGCCTCCCAGGAGAAAAACATTGTCTATGGCGCTGCCCAGAAACCCCAAATGAGGATCAAACTGCTTGGCCCTCGGCAACACCCCAATTGCATAGGCTACCTTAAACAGTGATGCTCTGTCGCAAATAGCCTGAGCCCAGACCTTCCAACAGACACCGACACAGCTGGCTGCACACCCAGCACATTAGACCCGCCACTGCCTTAGGCCAAAATCCGTTCCCAACCTGGGTTTTCAGTCATCGGAACCTAGACCTTATCTCCAATCCCTGCACAGGGGGGAACCTGATGCACAAGTCAGAACCCCTCCTAGCCCATGGCAAGAAACCTTGCTGCTGGCAGTGAGTCAAACCTTCAGTGTAGGAGAAAACGGCATGGCCCATGAGGCCACGCCCAAGCGTGAGGGCCGCCTTGGGCACAAACACACATTGTGACCCTCAGCGTGAGTACCTTATTCAAGTAACGCCTCTCAGTGACTGGACCAAGAGCCCGCATATGTGGCTTGCCATGCCCATCGGTACCCAGGACTAACTAGATGGTGTGTATTCCAGTTCAGGGAACCCACTGCTGTGCTCTAGAGTCCCTCTCCTGGGGGGTCCCCTGTGGCAGAAAACAGTACTCTTCATTCCCACAGAATGAACACAAACACTTGGGAGCTTGGACAATCCCCCGAGAGGAAGGCTCATCCTCGGCCTCTGAGACAACCCATACCCTGACCGGACACTGTAAACGCAACACCCAGAGACAAAATCCTGAGTGACTGCCTCCCACTTGCCCTACTTTGAATTCCAGAGGATCTCCCCTCACGGACTAGAGATCAGGCCTGCCATTACATTGGCCCCTAGCTGAGCCAAGTTTGCTTTTTCAGACATCTGTCCCCACAGCCCTGGCAAACACAGCCTCTAGGCTGGGTCCTCTGGAGCCATACCACAGGACCGTGCCTGCTCTCTCCTGGGAAACTGTGTCCATTCCTTTGGCCACACACCTCCAGAATATGAGAAACCTCAAGGCCTCCGAGGACATCCCACTACTGGGAGCCTCACTGGACTCACAGGGGCATTCGGACACAAGCTGAGCAGCTACATCCATGAATGCATGCACACAGATGTCAACAGAGATAGAAGGTTGAGCCGGACAGGCCTTTAGGCCGTAGTCTCAACTCTTGCTTTGGTTTCCAGGTGTCACTCCTCAGAGGCTTTGGTTCGAAGAACAGGGTATGGGGCTTTCCTGAGGCACGGAACAGAACTCCTCTCGTCTCCACATGGGAAGATTCCTTGTTGGAGCCGTGTCAAACACCTCCTGTTGGAGAATCCTGCAGAGTCCCTGAGCCACCTCCACATTCCAAGGTCTCCCAGGCCACCAAGCCACAGTAGGACTGATCTTCAGGAGAGTCCATTTCAACTCTCCCCTCTGGGTAGCTCACCCAGGAGCCCGCAGATTGAGCCTGCCTTGTCCTGACTAAAGAGTGGGAATATGAGGTGGCGTTCCCAGGCATCCATGCTTAGACACCTGCTCTCGAGTCTTTCCATATGGGGCCTCTTGGTACCATCCACTAGGACTCGACTGTCGTGCAGAAGGGAACCTTCAGTTTTGGAGCAGTTCACAAATCCCATCGTAGGCAAAACTTTCTGGCCTCATGAAGCCCCCACACCCTTCAGGAAGAGGCCATGCTGGACAAGAACTCTAGCCTGAGGCACGTCTCATAGTTGACATGACCTCAGTGCAGGAGATCTCGATTCAGCCTCTGCAGAGTGGGCCTGCCGTGCCCTCGGTCCCAAACCTCACGCTAGCTTGTGTTTTCAGACTTCCTTCCTCACACTCCTGGCAAAAAAGCCCTCCGGACTAGGAACTCCGGAACCAAAACCCAGCCCAGTGTCTGCCCAACGGAAGAAAAACGTTTCCCTGTGGGGCTCTCCAGAAAACCCAGATGAGGATCAACCTGCTCGGGCCTCGACGGTACCCGAACTGGATAGGCTGCTCTGGGCACTCATGCTCTGCCTGACACAGCCTGAAGCCAGACGTCCAGACAGACAAGGAGACAGCTGGCCGCACACCCAGCTCTTCGGACACGCCATGGTCTTATGCCGTCACCTCATCCTAACCTTGGTTTTCAGATATCTGAACCTAGACATTATATCAATTCTCCACACAGCTGGGTATAGCAAGCACAAAACAGAACCCCTCCTTCCCCATGGCAGTCACGCTTGCTCTTGGCATGCAGTCACACCTTCAGGGTGGGAGAAACCTTCATGGCCCCTGATGCCACGTCCAAACTTGAGTGCTGATTGGGCACAAATTCACACTGTGACCCTCAGCATGAGCCCCATGTCAAAGAAAGGCCTGTCAGGGCCTGGACCAAGAGCCCACATATGGGGCTTGCCAAGCCCCTATGCACCCAATCCTCACCACGGTTTGAATTTTCCAGTCGCCCCGCCCGTACCTGGAGCTCTGCTCTGGAATCCCTTTCTTGGAGAGACCCATGAGCCAGACAACACGACTCCACCCTTCCCACAAAATGACCCCAAACTCTTGGGAGCTGGGACAAATTTCCAGAGAGGGATACTCGTCCACAGTACCTGAGGCCACCGCTCCAATCCACGGCTATCCCGGACACAACATCCAGAGACAAAAGCCTGAAGGAACGCCTCCCACTCGCCCTTGTTTCAGAGGCGCAGGAGCTCCCTCTCGGGCTGTACATCCGGCTTGCCATACCCTAGGCGCCACTCATAAGCTGAGTTTGTGTATTCAGACTTCTGTGCCCACAGCCTGGACCCACACAACATCCAGGCTAGGGCCTCTGGACCAAACAGCGAAAGATTGTGCCTGCCCTCTCCAAGGAAAGTGTGCCCAATCCATTGACCACAACCCTACAGGTTAGGGAAAAGCTCCAAGGTCCCTGAGGCCATCAATAGTATAGGCCACCCTGGACTAAGAGGGGCTCTCTGACACCAGCGGAGCAACTATCTCCACTTAGACTCTCACACAGTGTTCCCAGAGACAGAAGGTTGAAATGGACAGGCCCCCAGGCCCTAATCTGAACCTTAGCTTTGGTTTCCATGTTTCCGTTCTCAGAGGACTGTTTACGTAGACCAGCACATGGGGCTTTTCTGAGGCACCAAACCAAACCTCTCTCATCTCCACATGGGCAGCTTTCTTACTGGGATGTATCAAACACTTCAGGTAGGAGAGTTCCGCAGGGCCACTGAACAACCAGCACATTCCAAGGTCTCCATGGACCCAAACGCACATTATGACGCATCCTCAGGAGAGGCCATTTCAACTCAGCCCCCTGGGTCGCGTGTTCCAGAGGCAGCAGATCAAACATATCTTGTCGCTAATAGCCAATGGGAAGGCGAGGCATGCTGTACAGGGATCCATCCTTCGAACCCTGCTCTCCAGTCCTTCCATATGGTATGTCCTGGAGCCATGCAACAGGACACGAATGTCCCGCAGAAGGAAACCTTGTGGTTTGGGGCAACCTCCAAACTCAGCGTGGGAAAACTTCCTTGGCCTCATGAGGCCCCCACTCCATGAAGGTGCCATCATGGACACATACTCCAGTCTCAGCCAACGTCTGATCCTCAGCCTGACTTCAGATGCAGGAGATTTTGATTCAGCCTCTGCAGAGTGGGCCTGCTCTGCCCTTGGCTCCAATCCTCACAGTAGCTTGTGTTTTCAGACTTCCGTCCTCACCCTCCTGGCCCACAAACCCTCCCTACTGGGAATTCTGGGGCCACAATGAAGCACTGTGCCTGCCTCCCAGAAGAAAAACATTGTCTATGGCGCTGCCCAGAAACCCCAAATGAGGATCAAACTGCTTGGCCCTCGGCAACACCCCAATTGCATAGGCTACCTTAAACAGTGATGCTCTGTCGCAAATAGCCTGAGCCAAGACCTTCCAACAGACACCGACACAGCTGGCTGCACACCCAGCACATTGGACCCGCCACTGCCTTAGGCCACCATCCGTTCCCAACCTGGGTTTTCAGTCATCGGAACCTAGACCTTATCTCCAATCCCTGCACAGGGGGGAACCTGATGCACAAGTCAGAACCCCTCCTAGCCCATGGCAAGAAACCTTACTGCTGGCAGTGAGTCAAACCTTCAGTGTAGGAGAAAACGGCATGGCCCATGAGGCCTCGCCCAAGCGTGAGGGCCGCCTTGGGCACAAACACACATTGTGACCCTCAGCGTGAGTACCTTATTCAAGTAACGCCTCTCAGTGACTGGACCAAGAGCCCGCATATGTGGCTTGCCATGCCCATAGGCACCCAGGACTAACTAGATTGTGTGTATTCCAGTTGAGGGAACCCACTGCTGTGCTCTAGAGTCCCTCTCCTGGGGGGTCCCCTGTGGCAGAAAACAGTACTCTTCATTCCCACAGAATGAACACAAACACTTGGGAGCTTGGACAATCCCCCGAGAGGAAGGCTCATCCTCGGCCTCTGAGACAACCCATACCCTGACCGGACACTGTAAACGCAACACCCAGAGACAAAATCCTGAGTGACTGCCTCCCACTTGCCCTACTTTGATTTCCAGAGGATCTCCCCTCACGGACTAGAGATCGGGCCTGCCATTACATTGGCCCCTAGCTGAGCCAAGTTTGCTTTTTCAGACATCTGTCCCCACAGCCCTGGAAAACACAGCCTCTAGGCTGGGTCCTCTGGAGCCATACCACAGGACCGTGCCTGCTCTCTCCTGGGGAACTGTGTCCATTCCTTTGGCCACACACCTCCAGAATATGAGAAACCTCAAGGCCTCCGAGGACATCCCACTACTGGGAGCCTCACTGGACTCACAGGGGCATTCGGACACAAGCTGAGCAGCTACATCCATGAATGCATGCACACAGATGTCAACAGAGATAGAAGGTTGAGCCGGACAGGCCTTTAGGCCGTAGTCTCAACTCTTGCTTTGGTTTCCAGGTGTCACTCCTCAGAGGCTTTGGTTCGAAGAACAGGGTATGGGGCTTTCCTGAGGCACGGAACAGAACTCCTCTCGTCTCCACATGGGAAGTTTCCTTGTTGGAGCCGTGTCAAACACCTCGTGTTGGAGAATCCTGCAGAGTCCCTGAGCCACCTCCACATTCCAAGGTCTCCCAGGCCACCAAGCCACAGTAGGACTGATCTTCAGGAGAGTCCATTTCAACTCTCCCCTCTGAGTAGCTCACCCAGGAGCCCGCAGATTGAGCCTGCCTTGTCCTGACTAAAGAGTGGGAATATGAGGTGGCGTTCCCAGGCATCCATGCTTAGACACCTGCTCTCGAGTCTTTCCATATGGGGCCTCTTCTTACCATCCAATAGGACTCGACTGTCGTGCAGAAGGTAACCTTCAGTTTTGGAGCAGTTCACAAATCCCATCGTAGGCAAAACTTTCTGGCCTCATGAAGCCCCCACACCCTTCAGGAAGAGGCCATGCTGGACAAGAACTCTAGCCTGAGGCACGTCTCATAGTTGACATGACCTCAGTGCAGGAGATCTCGATTCAGCCTCTGCAGAGTGGGCCTGCCGTGCCCTCGGTCCCAAACCTCACGCTAGCTTGTGTTTTCAGACTTCCTTCCTCACACTCCTGGCAAAAAAGCCCTCCGGACTAGGAACTCCGGAACCAAAACCCAGCCCAGTGTCTGCCCAACGGAAGAAAAACGTTTCCCTGTGGGGCTCTCCAGAAAACCCAGATGAGGATCAACCTGCTCGGGCCTCGACGGTACCCGAACTGGATAGGCTGCTCTGGGCACTCATGCTCTGCCTGACACAGCCTGAAGCCAGACGTCCAGACAGACAAGGAGACAGCTGGCCGCACACCCAGCACTTCGGACACGCCATGGTCTTATGCCGTCACCTCATCCTAACCTTGGTTTTCAGATATCTGATCCTAGACATTATATCAATTCTCCACACAGCTGGGTATAGCAAGCACAAAACAGAACCCCTCCTTCCCCATGGCAGTCACGCTTGCTCTTGGCATGCAGTCACACCTTCAGGGTGGGAGAAACCTTCATGGCCCCTGATGCCACGCCCAAACTTGAGTGCTGCTTGGGCACAAATTCACACTGTGACCCTCAGCATGAGCCCCATGTCAAAGAAAGGCCTGTCAGGGCCTGGACCAAGAGCCCACATATGGGGCTTGCCAAGCCCCTATGCACCCAATCCTCACCACGGTTTGAATTTTCCAGTCGCCCCGCCCGTACCTGGAGCTCTGCTCTGGAATCCCTTTCTTGGAGAGACCCATGAGCCAGACAACACGACTCCACCCTTCCCACAAAATGACCCCAAACTCTTGGGAGCTGGGACAAATTTCCAGAGAGGGATACTCGTCCACAGTACCTGAGGCCACCGCTCCAATCCACGGCTATCCCGGACACAACATCCAGAGACAAAAGCCTGAAGGAACGCCTCCCACTCGCCCTTGTTTCAGAGGCCCAGGAGCTCCCTCTCGGGCTGTACATCCGGCTTGCCATACCCTAGGCGCCACTCATAAGCTGAGTTTGTGTATTCAGACTTCTGTGCCCACAGCCTGGACCCACACAACATCCAGGCTAGGGCCTCTGGACCAAACAGCGAAAGATTGTGCCTGCCCTCTCCAAGGAAAGTGTGCCCAATCCATTGACCACAACCCTACAGGTTAGGTTAAAGCTCCAAGGTCCCTGAGGCCATCAATAGTATAGGCCACCCTGGACTAAGAGGGGCTCTCTGACACCAGCGGAGCAACTATCTCCACTTAGACTCTCAGACAGTGTCCCCAGAGACAGAAGGTTGAAATGGACAGGCCCCCAGGCCCTAAACTGAACCTTAGCTTTGGTTTCCATGTTTCCGTTCTCAGAGGACTGTTTTCGTAGACCAGCACATGGGGCTTTTCTGAGGCACCAAACCAAACCTCTCTCATCTCCACATGGGCAGCTTTCTTACTGGGATGTATCAAACACTTCAGGTAGGAGAGTTCCGCAGGGCCACTGAACAACCAGCACATTCCAAGGTCTCCATGGACCCAAACGCACATTATGACGCATCCTCAGGAGAGGCCATTTCAACTCAGCCCCCTGGGTCGCGTGTTCCAGAGGCAGCAGATCAAACATATCTTGTTGCTAATAGCCAATGGGAATGCGAGGCATGCTGTACAGGGATCCATCCTTCGAACCCTGCTCTCCAGTCCTTCCATATGGTATGTCCTGGAGCCATGCAACAGGACTCGAATGTCCCGCAGAAGGAAACCTTGTGGTTTGGGGCAACCTCCAAACTCAGCGTGGGAAAACTTCCTTGGCCTCATGAGGCCCCCACTTCATGAAGGTGCCATCATGGACACATACTCCAGCCTCAGCCAACGTCTGATCCTCAGCCTGACTTCAGATGCAGGAGATTTTGATTCAGCCTCTGCAGAGTGGGCCTGCTCTGCCCTTGGCTCCAATCCTCACAGTAGCTTGTGTTTTCAGATTTCCGTCCTCACACTCCTGGCCCACAAACCCTCCCTACTGGGAATTCTGGGGCCACAATGAAGCACTGTGCCTGCCTCCCAGGAGAAAAACATTGTCTATGGCGCTGCCCAGAAACCCCAAATGAGGATCAAACTGCTTGGCCCTCGGCAACACCCCAATTGCATAGGCTACCTTAAACAGTGATGCTCTGTCGCAAATAGCCTGAGCCCAGACCTTCCAACAGACACGGACACAGCTGGCTGCACACCCAGCACATTAGACCCGCCACTGCCTTAGGCCAAAATCCGTTCCCAACCTGGGTTTTCAGTCATCGGAACCTAGACCTTATCTCCAATCCCTGCACAGGGGGGAACCTGATGCACAAGTCAGAACCCCTCCTAGCCCATGGCAAGAAACCTTGCTGCTGGCAGTGAGTCAAACCTTCAGTGTAGGAGAAAACGGCATGGCCCATGAGGCCACGCCCAAGCGTGAGGGCCGCCTTGGGCACAAACACACATTGTGACCCTCAGCGTGAGTACCTTATTCAAGTAACGCCTCTCAGTGACTGGACCAAGAGCCCGCATATGTGGCTTGCCATGCCCATAGGTACCCAGGACTAACTAGATGGTGTGTATTCCAGTTGAGGGAACCCACTGCTGTGCTCTAGAGTCCCTCTCCTGGGGGGTCCCCTGTGGCAGAAAACAGTACTCTTCATTCCCACAGAATGAACACAAACACTTGGGAGCTTGGACAATCCCCCGAGAGGAAGGCTCATCCTCGGCCTCTGAGACAACCCATACCCTGACCGGACACTGTAAACGCAACACCCAGAGACAAAATCCTGAGTGACTGCCTCCCACTTGCCCTACTTTGATTTCCAGAGGATCTCCCCTCACGGACTAGAGATCAGGCCTGCCATTACATTGGCCCCTAGCTGAGCCAAGTTTGCTTTTTCAGACATCTGTCCCCACAGCCCTGGCAAACACAGCCTCTAGGCTGGGTCCTCTGGAGCCATACCACAGGACCGTGCCTGCTCTCTCCTGGGAAACTGTGTCCATTCCTTTGGCCACACACCTCCAGAATATGAGAAACCTCAAGGCCTCCGAGGACATCCCACTACTGGGAGCCTCACTGGACTCACAGGGGCATTCGGACACAAGCTGAGCAGCTACATCCATGAATGCATGCACACAGATGTCAACAGAGATAGAAGGTTGAGCCGGACAGGCCTTTAGGCCGTAGTCTCAACTCTTGCTTTGGTTTCCAGGTGTCACTCCTCAGAGGCTTTGGTTCGAAGAACAGGGTATGGGGCTTTCCTGAGGCACGGAACAGAACTCCTCTCGTCTCCACATGGGAAGTTTCCTTGTTGGAGCCGTGTCAAACACCTCCTGTTGGAGAATCCTGCAGAGTCCCTGAGCCACCTCCACATTCCAAGGTCTCCCAGGCCACCAAGCCACAGTAGGACTGATCTTCAGGAGAGTCCATTTCAACTCTCCCCTCTGGGTAGCTCACCCAGGAGCCCGCAGATTGAGCCTGCCTTGTCCTGACTAAAGAGTGTGAATATGAGGTGGCGTTCCCAGGCATCCATGCTTAGACACCTGCTCTCGAGTCTTTCCATATGGGGCCTCTTGGTACCATCCACTAGGACTCGACTGTCGTGCAGAAGGTAACCTTCAGTTTTGGAGCAGTTCACAAATCCCATCGTAGGCAAAACTTTCTGGCCTCATGAAGCCCCCACACCCTTCAGGAAGAGGCCATGCTGGACAAGAACTCTAGCCTGAGGCACGTCTCATAGTTGACATGACCTCAGTGCAGGAGATCTCGATTCAGCCTCTGCAGAGTGGGCCTGCCGTGCCCTCGGTCCCAAACCTCACGCTAGCTTGTGTTTTCAGACTTCCTTCCTCACACTCCTGGCAAACAAGCCCTCCGGACTAGGAAATCCGGAACCAAAACCCAGCCTAGTGTCTGCCCAATGGAAGAAAAACGTTTCCCTGTGGGTCTCTCCAGAAAACCCAGATGAGGATCAACCTGCTCGGGCCTCGACGGTACCTGAACTGGATAGGCTGCTCTGGGCACTCATGCTCTGGCTGACACAGCCTGAAGCCAGACGTCCAGACAGACAAGGAGACAGCTGGCCGCACACCTAGCACTTCCGACACGCCATGGTCTTATGCCGTCACCTCATCCTAACCTTGGTTTTCAGATATCTGAACCTAGACATTATATCAATTCACCACACAGCTGGGTATAGCAAGCACAAAACAGAACCGCTCCTTCCCCATGGCAGTCACGCTTGCTCTTGGCATGCAGTCACACCTTCAGGGTGGGAGAATCCTTCATGGCCCCTGATGCCACGCCCAAACTTGAGTGCTGATTGGGCACAAATTCACACTCTGACCCTCAGCATGAGCCCCATGTCAAAGAAAGGCCTGTCAGGGCCTGGACCAAGAGCCCACATAAGGGGCTTGCCAAGCCCCTATGCACCCAATCCTCACCACGGTTTGAATTTTCCAGTCGCCCCACCCGTACCTGGAGCTCTGCTCTGGAATCCCTTCTTGGAGAGACCCATGAGCCAGACAACACGACTCCACCCTTCCCACAAAATGACCCCAAACTCTTGGGAGCTGGGACAAATTTCCAGAGAGGGATACTCGTCCACAGTACCTGAGGCCACCGCTCCAATCCACGGCTATCCCGGACACAACATCCAGAGACAAAAGCCTGAAGGAACGCCTCCCACTCGCCCTTGTGTCAGAGGCCCAGGAGCTCCCTCTCGGGCTGTACATCCGGCTTGCCATACCCTAGGCGCCACTCATAAGCTGAGTTTGTGTATTCAGACTTCTGTGCCCACAGCCTGGACCCACACAACATCCAGGCTAGGGCCTCTGGACCAAACAGCGAAAGATTGTGCCTGCCCTCTCCAAGGAAAGTGTGCCCAATCCATTGACCACAACCCTACAGGTTAGGTTAAAGCTACAAGGTCCCTGAGGCCATCAATAGTATAGGCCACCCTGGACTAAGAGGGGCTCTCTGACACCAGCGGAGCAACTATCTCCACTTAGACTCTCAGACAGTGTCCCCAGAGACAGAAGGTTGAAATGGACAGGCCCCCAGGCCCTAATCTGAACCTTAGCTTTGGTTTCCATGTTTCCGTTCTCAGAGGACTGTTTTCGTAGACCAGCACATGGGGCTTTTCTGAGGCACCAAACCAAACCTCTCTCATCGCCACATGGGCAGCTTTCTTACTGGGATGTATCAAACACTTCAGGTAGGAGAGTTCCGCAGGGCCACTGAACAACCAGCACATTCCAAGGTCTCCATGGACCCAAACGCACATTATGACGCATCCTCAGGAGAGGCCATTTCAACTCAGCCCCCTGGGTCGCGTGTTCCAGAGGCAGCAGATCAAACATATCTTGTCGCTAATAGCCAATGGGAATGCGAGGCATGCTGTACAGGGATCCATCCTTCGAACCCTGCTCTCCAGTCCTTCCATATGGTATGTCCTGGAGCCATGCAACAGGACTCGAATGTCCCGCAGAAGGAAACCTTGTGGTTTGGGGCAACCTCCAAACTCAGCGTGGGAAAACTTCCTTGGCCTCATGAGGCCCCCACTTCATGAAGGTGCCATCATGGACACATACTCCAGCCTCAGCCAACGTCTGATCCTCAGCCTGACTTCAGATGCAGGAGATTTTGATTCAGCCTCTGCAGAGTGGGCCTGCTCTGCCCTTGGCTCCAATCCTCACAGTAGCTTGTGTTTTCAGACTTCCGTCCTCACACTCCTGGCCCACAAACCCTCCCTACTGGGAATTCTGGGGCCACAATGAAGCACTGTGCCTGCCTCCCAGGAGAAAAACATTGTCTATGGCGCTGCCCAGAACCCCAAATGAGGATCAAACTGCTTGGCCCTCGGCAACACCCCAATTGCATAGGCTACCTTAAACAGTGATGCTCTGTCGCAAATAGCCTGAGCCCAGACCTTCCAACAGACACCGACACAGCTGGCTGCACACCCAGCACATTGGACCCGCCACTGCCTTAGGCCACCATCCATTCCCAACCTGGGTTTTCAGTCATCGGAACCTAGACCTTATCTCCAATCCCTGCACAGGGGGGAACCTGATGCACAAGTCAGAACCGCTCCTACCCCATGGCAAGAAACCTTGCTGCTGGCAGTGAGTCAAACCTTCAGTGTAGGAGAAAACAGGATGCCCCATGAGGCCACGCCCAAGCGTGAGGGCCGCCTTGGGCACAAACACACATTGTGACCCTCAGCGTGAGTACCTTATTCAAGTAACTCCTCTCAGTGACTGGACCAAGAGCCCGCATATGTGGCTTGCCATGCCCATAGGCACCCAGGACTAACTAGATGGTGTGTATTCCAGTTGAGGGAACCCACTGCTGTGCTCTAGAGTCCCTCTCCTGGGGGGTCCCCTGTGGCAGAAAACAGTACTCTTCATTCCCACAGAATGAACACAAACACTTGGGAGCTTGGACAATCCCCCGAGAGGAAGGCTCTTCCTCGGCATCTGAGACAACCCCTACCCTGACCGGACACTGTAAACGCAACACCCAGAGACAAAATCCTGAGTGACTGCCTGCCACTTGCCCTACTTTGATTTCCAGAGGATCTCCCCTCACGGACTAGAGATCAGGCCTGCCATTACATTGGCCCCTAGCTGAGCCAAGTTTGCTTTTTCAGACATCTGTCCCCACAGCCCTGGCAAACACAGCCTCTAGGCTGGGTCCTCTGGAGCCATACCACAGGACCGTGCCTGCTCTCTCCTGGGAAACTGTGTCCATTCCTTTGGCCACACACCTCCAGAATATGAGAAACCTCAAGGCCTCCGAGGACATCCCACTACTGGGAGCCTCACTGGACTCACAGGGGCATTCGGACACAAGCTGAGCAGCTACATCCATGAATGCATGCACACAGATGTCAACAGAGATAGAAGGTTGAGCCGGACAGGCCTTTAGGCCGTAGTCTCAACTCTTGCTTTGGTTTCCAGGTGTCACTCCTCAGAGGCTTTGGTTCGAAGAACAGGGTATGGGGCTTTCCTGCGGCACGGAACAGAACTCCTCTCGTCTCCACATGGGAAGTTTCCTTGTTGGAGCCGTGTCAAACACCTCGTGTTGGAGAATCCTGCAGAGTCCCTGAGCCACCTCCACATTCCAAGGTCTCCCAGGCCACCAAGCCACAGTAGGACTGATCTTCAGGAGAGTCCATTTCAACTCTCCCCTCTGGGTAGCTCACCCCGGAGCCCGCAGATTGAGCCTGCCTTGTCCTGACTAAAGAGTGTGAATATGAGGTGGCGTTCCCAGGCATCCATGCTTAGACACCTGCTCTCGAGTCTTTCCATATGGGGCCTCTTGGTACCATCCACTAGGACTCGACTGTCGTGCAGAAGGTAACCTTCAGTTTTGGAGCAGTTCACAAATCCCATCGTAGGCAAAACTTTCTGGCCTCATCAAGCCCCCACACCCTTCAGGAAGAGGCCATGCTGGACAAGAACTCTAGCCTGAGGCACGTCTCATAGTTGACATGACCTCAGTGCAGGAGATCTCGATTCAGCCTCTGCAGAGTGGGCCTGCCGTGCCCTCGGTCCCAAACCTCACGCTAGCTTGTGTTTTCAGACTTCCTTCCTCACACTCCTGGCAAACAAGCCCTCCGGACTAGGAACTCCGGAACCAAAACCCAGCCCAGTGTCTGCCCAATGGAAGAAAAACGTTTCCCTGTGGGGCTCTCCAGAAAACCCAGATGAGGATCAACCTGCTCGGGCCTCGACGGTACCCGAACTGGAAAGGCTGCTCTGGGCACTCATGCTCTGCCTGACACAGCCTGAAGCCAGACGTCCAGACAGACAAGGAGACAGCTGGCCGCACACCCAGCACTTCGGACACGCCATGGTCTTATGCCGTCACCTCATCCTAACCTTGGTTTTCAGATATCTGAACCTAGACATTATATCAATTCTCCACACAGCTGGGTATAGCAAGCACAAAACAGACGCCCTCCTTCCCAATGGCAGTCAAGCTTGCTCTTGGCATGCAGTCACACCTTCAGGGTGGGAGAAACCTTCATGGCCCCTGATGCCACGCCCAAACTTGAGTGCTGCTTGGGCACAAATTCACACTGTGACCCTCAGCATGAGCCCCATGTCAAAGAAAGGCCTGTCAGGGCCTGGACCAAGAGCCCACATATGGGGCTTGCCAAGCCCCTATGCACCCAATCCTCACCACGGTTTGAATTTTCCAGTCGCCCCGCCCGTACCTGGAGCTCTGCTCTGGAATCCCTTTCTTGGAGAGACCCATGAGCCAGACAACACGACTCCACCCTTCCCACAAAATGACCCCAAACTCTTGGGAGCTGGGACAAATTTCCAGAGAGGGATACTCGTCCACAGTACCTGAGGCCACCGCTCCAATCCACGGCTATCCCGGACACAACATCCAGAGACAAAAGCCTGAAGGAACGCCTCCCACTCGCCCTTGTTTCAGAGGCCCAGGAGCTCCCTCTCGGGCTGTACATCCGGCCGGCCATACCCTAGGCGCCACTCCTAAGCTGAGTTTGTGTATTCAGACTTCTGTGCCCACAGCCTGGACCCACACAACATCCAGGCTAGGGCCTCTGGACCAAACAGCGAAAGATTGTGCCTGCCCTCTCCAAGGAAAGTGTGCCCAATCCATTGACCACAACCCTACAGGTTAGGTTAAAGCTCCAAGGTCCCTGAGGCCATCAATAGTATAGGCCACCCTGGACTAAGAGGGGCTCTCTGACACCAGCGGAGCAACTATCTCCACTTAGACTCTCAGACAGTGTCCCCAGAGACAGAAGGTTGAAATGGACAGGCCCCCAGGCCCTAATCTGAACCTTAGCTTTGGTTTCCATGTTTCCGTTCTCAGAGGACTGTTTTCGTAGACCAGCACATGGGGCTTTTCTGAGGCACCAAACCAAACCTCTCTCATCTCCACATGGGCAGCTTTCTTACTGGGATGTATCAAACACTTCAGGTAGGAGAGTTCCGCAGGGCCACTGAACAACCAGCACATTCCAAGGTCTCCATGGACCCAAACGCACATTATGACGCATCCTCAGGAGAGGCCATTTCAACTCAGCCCCCTGGGTCGCGTGTTCCAGAGGCAGCAGATCAAACATATCTTGTCGCTAATAGCCAATGGGAATGCGAGGCATGCTGTACAGGGATCCATCCTTCGAACCCTGCTCTCCAGTCCTTCCATATGGTATGTCCTGGAGCCATGCAACAGGACTCGAATGTCCCGCAGAAGGAAACCTTGTGGTTTGGGGCAACCTCCAAACTCAGCGTGGGAAAACTTCCTTGGCCTCATGAGGCCCCCACTTCATGAAGGTGCCATCATGGACACATACTCCAGCCTCAGCCAACGTCTGATCCTCAGCCTGACTTCAGATGCAGGAGATTTTGATTCAGCCTCTGCAGAGTGGGCCTGCTCTGCCCTTGGCTCCAATCCTCACAGTAGCTTGTGTTTTCAGACTTCCGTCCTCACACTCCTGGCCCACAAACCCTCCCTACTGGGAATTCTGGGGCCACAATGAAGCACTGTGCCTGCCTCCCAGGAGAAAAACATTGTCTATGGCGCTGCCCAGAAACCCCAAATGAGGATCAAACTGCTTGGCCCTCGGCAACACCCCAATTGCATAGGCTACATTAAACACTGATGCTCTGTCGCAAATAGCCTGAGCCCAGACCTTCCAACAGACACCGACACAGCTGCCTGCACACCCAGCACATTGGACCCGCCACTGCCTTAGGCCACCATCCATTCCCAACCTGGGTTTTCAGTCATCGGAACCTAGACCTTATCTCCAATCCCTGCACAGGGGGGAACCTGATGCACAAGTCAGAACCCCTCCTACCCCATGGCAAGAAACCTTGCTGCTGGCAGTGAGTCAAACCTTCAGTGTAGGAGAAAACAGGATGCCCCATGAGGCCACGCCCAAGCGTGAGGGCCGCCTTGGGCACAAACACACATTGTGACCCTCAGCGTGAGTACCTTATTCAAGTAACGCCTCTCAGTGACTGGACCAAGAGCCCGCATATGTGGCTTGCCATGCCCATAGGCACCCAGGACTAACTAGATGGTGTGTATTCCAGTTGAGGGAACCCACTGCTGTGCTCTAGAGTCCCTCTCCTGGGGGGTCCCCTGTGTCAGAAAACAGTACTCTTCATTCCCACAGAATGAACACAAACACTTGGGAGCTTGGACAATCCCCCGAGAGGAAGGCTCTTCCTCGGCCTCTGAGACAACCCCTACCCTGACCGGACACTGTAAACGCAACACCCAGACAAAATCCTGAGTGACTGCCTCCCACTTGCCCTACTTTGATTTCCAGAGGATCTCCCCTCACGGACTAGAGATCAGGCCTGCCATTACATTGGCCCCTAGCTGAGCCAAGTTTGCTTTTTCAGACATCTGTCCCCACAGCCCTGGCAAACACAGCCTCTAGGCTGGGTCCTCTGGAGCCATAACACAGGACCGTGCCTGCTCTCTCCTGGGAAACTGTGTCCATTCCTTTGGCCACACACCTCCAGAATATGAGAAACCTCAAGGCCTCCGAGGACATCCCACTACTGGGAGCCTCACTGGACTCACAGGGGCATTCGGACACAAGCTGAGCAGCTGCATCCATGAATGCATGCACACAGATGTCAACAGAGATAGAAGGTTGAGCCGGACAGGCCTTTAGGCCGTAGTCTCAACTCTTGCTTTGGTTTCCAGGTGTCACTCCTCAGAGGCTTTGGTTCGAAGAACAGGGTATGGGGCTTTCCTGAGGCACGGAACAGAACTCCTCTCGTCTCCACATGGGAAGTTTCCTTGTTGGAGCCGTGTCAAACACCTCGTGTTGGAGAATCCTGCAGAGTCCCTGAGCCACCTCCACATTCCAAGGTCTCCCAGGCCACCAAGCCACAGTAGGACTGATCTTCAGGAGAGTCCATTTCAACTGTCCCCTCTGGGTAGCTCACCCAGGAGCCCGCAGATTGAGCCTGCCTTGTCCTGACTAAAGAGTGGGAATATGAGGTGGCGTTCCCAGGCATCCATGCTTAGACACCTGCTCTCGAGTCTTTCCATATGGGGCCTCTTGGTACCATCCACTAGGACTCGACTGTCGTGCAGAAGGTAACCTTCAGTTTTGGAGCAGTTCACAAATCCCATCGTAGGCAAAACTTTCTGGCCTCATGAAGCCCCCACACCCTTCAGGAAGAGTCCATGCTGGACAAGAACTCTAGCCTGAGGCACGTCTCATAGTTGACATGACCTCAGTGCAGGAGATCTCGATTCAGCCTCTGCAGAGTGGGCCTGCCGTGCCCTCGGTCCCAAACCTCACGCTAGCTTGTGTTTTCAGACTTCCTTCCTCACACTCCTGGCAAACAAGCCCTCCGGACTAGGAACTCCGGAACCAAAACCCAGCCCAGTGTCTGCCCAACGGAAGAAAAACGTTTCCCTGTGGGGCTCTCCAGAAAACCCAGATGAGGATCAACCTGCTCGGGCCTCGACGGTACCCGAACTGGATAGGCTGCTCTGGGCACTCATGCTCTGCCTGACACAGCCTGAAGCCAGACGTCCAGACAGACAAGGAGACAGCTGGCCGCACACCCAGCACTTCGGACACGCCATGGTCTTATGCCGTCACCTCATCCTAACCTTGGTTTTCAGATATCTGAACCTAGACATTATATCAATTCTCCACACAGCTGGGTATAGCAAGCACAAAACAGACCCCCTCCTTCCCCATGGCAGTCAAGCTTGCTCTTGGCATGCAGTCACACCTTCAGGGTGGGAGAAACCTTCATGGCCCCTGATGCCACGCCCAAACTTGAGTGCTGCTTGGGCACAAATTCACACTGTGACCCTCAGCATGAGCCCCATGTCAAAGAAAGGCCTGTCAGGGCCTGGACCAAGAGCCCACATATGGGGCTTGCCAAGCCCCTATGCACCCAATCCTCACCACGGTTTGAATTTTCCAGTCGCCCCGCCCGTACCTGGAGCTCTGCTCTGGAATCCCTTTCTTGGAGAGACCCATGAGCCAGACAACACGACTCCACCCTTCCCACAAAATGACCCCAAACTCTTGGGAGCTGGGACAAATTTCCAGAGAGGGATACTCGTCCACAGTACCTGAGGCCACCGCTCCAATCCACGGCTATCCCGGACACAACATCCAGAGACAAAAGCCTGAAGGAACGCCTCCCACTCGCCCTTGTTTCAGAGGCCCAGGAGCTCCCTCTCGGGCTGTACATCCGGCCGGCCATACCCTAGGCGCCACTCCTAAGCTGAGTTTGTGTATTCAGACTTCTGTGCCCACAGCCTGGACCCACACAACATCCAGGCTAGGGCCTCTGGACCAAACAGCGAAAGATTGTGCCTGCCCTCTCCAAGGAAAGTGTGCCCAATCCATTGACCACAACCCTACAGGTTAGGTTAAAGCTCCAAGGTCCCTGAGGCCATCAATAGTATAGGCCACCCTGGACTAAGAGGGGCTCTCTGACACCAGCGGAGCAACTATCTCCACTTAGACTCTCAGACAGTGTCCCCAGAGACAGAAGGTTGAAATGGACAGGCCCCCAGGCCCTAATCTGAACCTTAGCTTTGGTTTCCATGTTTCCGTTCTCAGAGGACTGTTTTCGTAGACCAGCACATGGGGCTTTTCTGAGGCACCAAACCAAACCTCTCTCATCTCCACATGGGCAGCTTTCTTACTGGGATGTATCAAACACTTCAGGTAGGAGAGTTCCGCAGGGCCACTGAACAACCAGCACATTCCAAGGTCTCCATGGACCCAAACGCACATTATGACGCATCCTCAGGAGAGGCCATTTCAACTCAGCCCCCTGGGTCGCGTGTTCCAGAGGCAGCAGATCAAACATATCTTGTCGCTAATAGCCAATGGGAATGCGAGGCATGCTGTACAGGGATCCATCCTTCGAACCCTGCTCTCCAGTCCTTCCATATGGTATGTCCTGGAGCCATGCAACAGGACTCGAATGTCCCGCAGAAGGAAACCTTGTGGTTTGGGGCAACCTCCAAACTCAGCGTGGGAAAACTTCCTTGGCCTCATGAGGCCCCCACTTCATGAAGGTGCCATCATGGACACATACTCCAGCCTCAGCCAACGTCTGATCCTCAGCCTGACTTCAGATGCAGGAGATTTTGATTCAGCCTCTGCAGAGTGGGCCTGCTCTGCCCTTGGCTCCAATCCTCACAGTAGCTTGTGTTTTCAGACTTCCGTCCTCACACTCCTGGCCCACAAACCCTCCCTACTGGGAATTCTGGGGCCACAATGAAGCACTGTGCCTGCCTCCCAGGAGAAAAACATTGTCTATGGCGCTGCCCAGAAACCCCAAATGAGGATCAAACTGCTTGGCCCTCGGCAACACCCCAATTGCATAGGCTACATTAAACACTGATGCTCTGTCGCAAATAGCCTGAGCCCAGACCTTCCAACAGACACCGACACAGCTGCCTGCACACCCAGCACATTGGACCCGCCACTGCCTTAGGCCACCATCCATTCCCAACCTGGGTTTTCAGTCATCGGAACCTAGACCTTATCTCCAATCCCTGCACAGGGGGGAACCTGATGCACAAGTCAGAACCCCTCCTACCCCATGGCAAGAAACCTTGCTGCTGGCAGTGAGTCAAACCTTCAGTGTAGGAGAAAACAGGATGCCCCATGAGGCCACGCCCAAGCGTGAGGGCCGCCTTGGGCACAAACACACATTGTGACCCTCAGCGTGAGTACCTTATTCAAGTAACGCCTCTCAGTGACTGGACCAAGAGCCCGCATATGTGGCTTGCCATGCCCATAGGCACCCAGGACTAACTAGATGGTGTGTATTCCAGTTGAGGGAACCCACTGCTGTGCTCTAGAGTCCCTCTCCTGGGGGGTCCCCTGTGTCAGAAAACAGTACTCTTCATTCCCACAGAATGAACACAAACACTTGGGAGCTTGGACAATCCCCCGAGAGGAAGGCTCTTCCTCGGCCTCTGAGACAACCCCTACCCTGACCGGACACTGTAAACGCAACACCCAGACAAAATCCTGAGTGACTGCCTCCCACTTGCCCTACTTTGATTTCCAGAGGATCTCCCCTCACGGACTAGAGATCAGGCCTGCCATTACATTGGCCCCTAGCTGAGCCAAGTTTGCTTTTTCAGACATCTGTCCCCACAGCCCTGGCAAACACAGCCTCTAGGCTGGGTCCTCTGGAGCCATACCACAGGACCGTGCCTGCTCTCTCCTGGGAAACTGTGTCCATTCCTTTGGCCACACACCTCCAGAATATGAGAAACCTCAAGGCCTCCGAGGACATCCCACTACTGGGAGCCTCACTGGACTCACAGGGGCATTCGGACACAAGCTGAGCAGCTACATCCATGAATGCATGCACACAGATGTCAACAGAGATAGAAGGTTGAGCCGGACAGGCCTTTAGGCCGTAGTCTCAACTCTTGCTTTGGTTTCCAGGTGTCACTCCTCAGAGGCTTTGGTTCGAAGAACAGGGTATGGGGCTTTCCTGAGGCACGGAACAGAACTCCTCTCGTCTCCACATGGGAAGTTTCCTTGTTGGAGCCGTGTCAAACACCTCGTGTTGGAGAATCCTGCAGAGTCCCTGAGCCACCTCCACATTCCAAGGTCTCCCAGGCCACCAAGCCACAGTAGGACTGATCTTCAGGAGAGTCCATTTCAACTGTCCCCTCTGGGTAGCTCACCCAGGAGCCCGCAGATTGAGCCTGCCTTGTCCTGACTAAAGAGTGTGAATATGAGGTGGCGTTCCCAGGCATCCATGCTTAGACACCTGCTCTCGAGTCTTTCCATATGGGGCCTCTTGGTACCATCCACTAGGACTCGACTGTCGTGCAGAAGGTAACCTTCAGTTTTGGAGCAGTTCACAAATCCCATCGTAGGCAAAACTTTCTGGCCTCATGAAGCCCCCACACCCTTCAGGAAGAGGCCATGCTGGACAAGAACTCTAGCCTGAGGCACGTCTCATAGTTGACATGACCTCAGTGCAGGAGATCTCGATTCAGCCTCTGCAGAGTGGGCCTGCCGTGCCCTCGGTCCCAAACCTCACGCTAGCTTGTGTTTTCAGACTTCCTTCCTCACACTCCTGGCAAACAAGCCCTCCGGACTAGGAACTCCGGAACCAAAACCCAGCCCAGTGTCTGCCCAACGGAAGAAAAACGTTTCCCTGTGGGGCTCTCCAGAAAACCCAGATGAGGATCAACCTGCTCGGGCCTCGACGGTACCTGAACTGGATAGGCTGCTCTGGGCACTCATGCTCTGCCTGACACAGCCTGAAGCCAGACGTCCAGACAGACAAGGAGACAGCTGGCCGCACACCCAGCACTTCGGACACGCCATGGTCTTATGCCGTCACCTCATCCTAACCTTGGTTTTCAGATATCTGAACCTAGACATTATATCAATTCTCCACACAGCTGGGTATAGCAAGCACAAAACAGACCCCCTCCTTCCCCATGGCAGTCAAGCTTGCTCTTGGCATGCAGTCACACCTTCAGGGTGGGAGAAACCTTCATGGCCCCTGATGCCACGCCCAAACTTGAGTGCTGCTTGGGCACAAATTCACACTGTGACCCTCAGCATGAGCCCCATGTCAAAGAAAGGCCTGTCAGGGCCTGGACCAAGAGCCCACATATGGGGCTTGCCAAGCCCCTATGCACCCAATCCTCACCACGGTTTGAATTTTCCAGTCGCCCCGCCCGTACCTGGAGCTCTGCTCTGGAATCCCTTTCTTGGAGAGACCCATGAGCCAGACAACACGACTCCACCCTTCCCACAAAATGACCCCAAACTCTTGGGAGCTGGGACAAATTTCCAGAGAGGGATACTCGTCCACAGTACCTGAGGCCACCGCTCCAATCCACGGCTATCCCGGACACAACATCCAGAGACAAAAGCCTGAAGGAACGCCTCCCACTCGCCCTTGTTTCAGAGGCCCAGGAGCTCCCTCTCGGGCTGTACATCCGGCCGGCCATACCCTAGGCGCCACTCCTAAGCTGAGTTTGTGTATTCAGACTTCTGTGCCCACAGCCTGGACCCACACAACATCCAGGCTAGGGCCTCTGGACCAAACAGCGAAAGATTGTGCCTGCCCTCTCCAAGGAAAGTGTGCCCAATCCATTGACCACAACCCTACAGGTTAGGTTAAAGCTCCAAGGTCCCTGAGGCCATCAATAGTATAGGCCACCCTGGACTAAGAGGGGCTCTCTGACACCAGCGGAGCAACTATCTCCAGTTAGACTCTCAGACAGTGTCCCCAGAGACAGAAGGTTGAAATGCACAGGCCCCCAGGCCCTAATCTGAACCTTAGCTTTGGTTTCCATGTTTCCGTTCCCAGAGGACTGTTTTCGTAGACCAGCACATGGGGCTTTTCTGAGGCACCAAACCAAACCTCTCTCATCTCCACATGGGCAGCTTTCTTACTGGGATGTATCAAACACTTCAGGTAGGAGAGTTCCGCAGGGCCACTGAACAACCAGCACATTCCAAGGTCTCCATGGACCCAAACGCACATTATGACGCATCCTCAGGAGAGGCCATTTCAACTCAGCCCCCTGGGTCGCGTGTTCCAGAGGCGGCAGATCAAACATATCTTGTCGCTAATAGCCAATGGGAATGCGAGGCATGCTGTACAGGGATCCATCCTTCGAACCCTGCTCTCCAGTCCTTCCATATGGTATGTCCTGGAGCCATGCAACAGGACTCGAATGTCCCGCAGAAGGAAACCTTGTGGTTTGGGGCAACCTCCAAACTCAGCGTGGGAAAACTTCCTTGGCCTCATGAGGCCCCCACTTCATGAAGGTGCCATCATGGACACATACTCCAGCCTCAGCCAACGTCTGATCCTCAGCCTGACTTCAGATGCAGGAGATTTTGATTCAGCCTCTGCAGAGTGGGCCTGCTCTGCCCTTGGCTCCAATCCTCACAGTAGCTTGTGTTTTTAGACTTCCGTCCTCACACTCCTGGCCCACAAACCCTCCCTACTGGGAATTCTGGGGCCACAATGAAGCACTGTGCCTGCCTCCCAGGAGAAAAACATTGTCTATGGCGCTGCCCAGAAACCCCAAATGAGGATCAAACTGCTTGGCCCTCGGCAACACCCCAATTGCATAGGCTACATTAAACAGTGATGCTCTGTCGCAAATAGCCTGAGACCAGACCTTCCAACAGACACCGACACAGCTGCCTGCACACCCAGCACATTGGACCCGCCACTGCCTTAGGCCACCATCCATTCCCAACCTGGGTTTTCAGTCATCGGAACCTAGACCTTATCTCCAATCCCTGCACAGGGGGGAACCTGATGCACAAGTCAGAACCCCTCCTACCCCATGGCAAGAAACCTTGCTGCTGGCAGTGAGTCAAACCTTCAGTGTAGGAGAAAACAGGATGCCCCATGAGGCCACGCCCAAGCGTGAGGGCCGCCTTGGGCACAAACACACATTGTGACCCTCAGCGTGAGTACCTTATTCAAGTAACGCCTCTCAGTGACTGGACCAAGAGCCCGCATATGTGGCTTGCCATGCCCATAGGCACCCAGGACTAACTAGATGGTGTGTATTCCAGTTGAGGGAACCCACTGCTGTGCTCTAGAGTCCCTCTCCTGGGGGGTCCCCTGTGGCAGAAAACAGTACTCTTCATTCCCACAGAATGAACACAAACACTTGGGAGCTTGGACAATCCCCCGAGAGGAAGGCTCTTCCTCGGCCTCTGAGACAACCCCTACCCTGACCGGACACTGTAAACGCAACACCCAGACAAAATCCTGAGTGACTGCCTCCCACTTGCCCTACTTTGATTTCCAGAGGATCTCCCCTCACGGACTAGAGATCAGGCCTGCCATTACATTGGCCCCTAGCTGAGCCAAGTTTGCTTTTTCAGACATCTGTCCCCACAGCCCTGGCAAACACAGCCTCTAGGATGGGTCCTCTGGAGCCATACCACAGGACCGTGCCTGCTCTCTCCTGGGAAACTGTGTCCATTCCTTTGGCCACACACCTCCAGAATATGAGAAACCTCAAGGCCTCCGAGGACATCCCACTACTGGGAGCCTCACTGGACTCACAGGGGCATTCGGACACAAGCTGAGCAGCTACATCCATGAATGCATGCACACAGATGTCAACAGAGATAGAAGGTTGAGCCGGACAGGCCTTTAGGCCGTAGTCTCAACTCTTGCTTTGGTTTCCAGGTGTCACTCCTCAGAGGCTTTGGTTCGAAGAACAGGGTATGGGGCTTTCCTGAGGCACGGAACAGAACTCCTCTCGTCTCCACATGGGAAGTTTCCTTGTTGGAGCCGTGTCAAACACCTCGTGTTGGAGAATCCTGCAGAGTCCCTGAGCCACCTCCACATTCCAAGGTCTTCCAGGCCACCAAGCCACAGTAGGACTGATCTTCAGGAGAGTCCATTTCAACTCTCCCCTCTGGGTAGCTCACCCAGGAGCCCGCAGATTGAGCCTGCCTTGTCCTGACTAAAGAGTGTGAATATGAGGTGGCGTTCCCAGGCATCCATGCTTATACACCTGCTCTCGAGTCTTTCCATATGGGGCCTCTTGGTACCATCCACTAGGACTCGACTGTCGTGCAGAAGGGAACCTTCAGTTTTGGAGCAGTTCACAAATCCCATCGTAGGCAAAACTTTCTGGCCTCATGAAGCCCCCACACCCTTCAGGAAGAGGCCATGCTGGACAAGAACTCTAGCCTGAGGCACGTCTCATAGTTGACATGACCTCAGTGCAGGAGATCTCGATTCAGCCTCTGCAGAGTGGGCCTGCCGTGCCCTCGGTCCCAAACCTCACGCTAGCTTGTGTTTTCAGACTTCCTTCCTCACACTCCTGGCAAACAAGCCCTCCGGACTAGGAACTCCGGAACCAAAACCCAGCCCAGTGTCTGCCCAATGGAAGAAAAACGTTTCCCTGTGGGGCTCTCCAGAAAACCCAGATGAGGATCAACCTGCTCGGGCCTCGACGGTACCCGAACTGGATAGGCTGCTCTGGGCACTCATGCTCTGCCTGACACAGCCTGAAGCCAGACGTCCAGACAGACAAGGAGACAGCTGGCCGCACACCCAGCACTTCGGACACGCCATGGTCTTATGCCGTCACCTCATCCTAACCTTGGTTTTCAGATATCTGAACCTAGACATTATATCAATTCTCCACACAGCTGGGTATAGCAAGCACAAAACAGACCCCCTCCTTCCCCATGGCAGTCAAGCTTGCTCTTGGCATGCAGTCACACCTTCAGGGTGGGAGAAACCTTCATGGCCCCTGATGCCACGCCCAAACTTGAGTGCTGCTTGGGCACAAATTCACACTGTGACCCTCAGCATGAGCCCCATGTCAAAGAAAGGCCTGTCAGGGCCTGGACCAAGAGCCCACATATGGGGCTTGCCAAGCCCCTATGCACCCAATCCTCACCACGGTTTGAATTTTCCTGTCGCCCCACCCGTACCTGGAGCTCTGCTCTGGAATCCCTTTCTTGGAGAGACCCATGAGCCAGACAACACGACTCCACCCTTCCCACAAAATGACCCCAAACTCTTGGGAGCTGGGACAAATTTCCAGAGAGGGATACTCGTCCACAGTACCTGAGGCCACCGCTCCAATCCACGGCTATCCCGGACACAACATCCAGAGACAAAAGCCTGAAGGAACGCCTCCCACTCGCCCTTGTTTCAGAGGCCCAGGAGCTCCCTCTCGGGCTGTACATCCGGCCGGCCATACCCTAGGCGCCACTCCTAAGCTGAGTTTGTGTATTCAGACTTCTGTGCCCACAGCCTGGACCCACACAACATCCAGGCTAGGGCCTCTGGACCAAACAGCGAAAGATTGTGCCTGCCCTCTCCAAGGAAAGTGTGCCCAATCCATTGACCACAACCCTACAGGTTAGGTTAAAGCTCCAAGGTCCCTGAGGCCATCAATAGTATAGGCCACCCTGGACTAAGAGGGGCTCTCTGACACCAGCGGAGCAACTATCTCCACTTAGACTCTCAGACAGTGTCCCCAGAGACAGAAGGTTGAAATGGACAGGCCCCCAGGCCCTAATCTGAACCTTAGCTTTGGTTTCCATGTTTCCGTTCTCAGAGGACTGTTTTTGTAGACCAGCACATGGGGCTTTTCTGAGGCACCAAACCAAACCTCTCTCATCTCCACATGGGCAGCTTTCTTACTGGGATGTATCAAACACTTCAGGTAGGAGAGTTCCGCAGGGCCACTGAACAACCAGCACATTCCAAGGTCTCCATGGACCCAAACGCACATTATGACGCATCCTCAGGAGAGGCCATTTCAACTCAGCCCCCTGGGTCGCGTGTTCCAGAGGCAGCAGATCAAACATATCTTGTCGCTAATAGCCAATGGGAATGCGAGGCATGCTGTACAGGGATCCATCCTTCGAACCCTGCTCTCCAGTCCTTCCATATGGTATGTCCTGGAGCCATGCAACAGGACTCGAATGTCCCGCAGAAGGAAACCTTGTGGTTTGGGGCAACCTCCAAACTCAGCGTGGGAAAACTTCCTTGGCCTCATGAGGCCCCCACTTCATGAAGGTGCCATCATGGACACATACTCCAGCCTCAGCCAACGTCTGATCCTCAGCCTGACTTCAGATGCAGGAGATTTTGATTCAGCCTCTGCAGAGTGGGCCTGCTCTGCCCTGGCTCCAATCCTCACAGTAGCTTGTGTTTTCAGACTTCCGTCCTCACACTCCTGGCCCACAAACCCTCCCTACTGGGAATTCTGGGGCCACAATGAAGCACTGTGCCTGCCTCCCAGGAGAAAAACATTGTCTATGGCGCTGCCCAGAAACCCCAAATGAGGATCAAACTGCTTGGCCCTCGGCAACACCCCAATTGCATAGGCTACCTTAAACAGTGATGCTCTGTCGCAAATAGCCTGAGCCCAGACCTTCCAACAGACACCGACACAGCTGGCTGCACACCTAGCACATTGGACCCGCCACTGCCTTAGGCCACCATCCATTCCCAACCTGGGTTTTCAGTCATCGGAACCTAGACCTTATCTCCAATCCCTGCACAGGGGGGAACCTGATGCACAAGTCAGAACCCCTCCTACCCCATGGCAAGAAACCTTGCTGCTGGCAGTGAGTCAAACCTTCAGTGTAGGAGAAAACAGGATGCCCCATGAGGCCACGCCCAAGCGTGAGGGCCGCCTTGGGCACAAACACACATTGTGACCCTCAGCGTGAGTACCTTATTCAAGTAACGCCTCTCAGTGACTGGACCAAGAGCCCGCATATGTGGCTTGCCATGCCCATAGGCACCCAGGACTAACTAGATGGTGTGTATTCCAGTTGAGGGAACCCACTGCTGTGCTCTAGAGTCCCTCTCCTGGGGGGTCCCCTGTGTCAGAAAACAGTACTCTTCATTCCCACAGAATGAACACAAACACTTGGGAGCTTGGACAATCCCCCGAGAGGAAGGCTCTTCCTCGGCCTCTGAGACAACCCCTACCCTGACCGGACACTGTAAACGCAACACCCAGACAAAATCCTGAGTGACTGCCTCCCACTTGCCCTACTTTGATTTCCAGAGGATCTCCCCTCACGGACTAGAGATCAGGCCTGCCATTACATTGGCCCCTAGCTGAGCCAAGTTTGCTTTTTCAGACATCTGTCCCCACAGCCCTGGCAAACACAGCCTCTAGGCTGGGTCCTCTGGAGCCATACCACAGGACCGTGCCTGCTCTCTCCTGGGAAACTGTGTCCATTCCTTTGGCCACACACCTCCAGAATATGAGAAACCTCAAGGCCTCCGAGGACATCCCACTACTGGGAGCCTCACTGGACTCACAGGGGCATTCGGACACAAGCTGAGCAGCTACATCCATGAATGCATGCACACAGATGTCAACAGAGATAGAAGGTTGAGCCGGACAGGCCTTTAGGCCGTAGTCTCAACTCTTGCTTTGGTTTCCAGGTGTCACTCCTCAGAGGCTTTGGTTCGAAGAACAGGGTATGGGGCTTTCCTGAGGCACGGAACAGAACTCCTCTCGTCTCCACATGGGAAGTTTCCTTGTTGGAGCCGTGTCAAACACCTCGTGTTGGAGAATCCTGCAGAGTCCCTGAGCCACCTCCACATTCCAAGGTCTCCCAGGCCACCAAGCCACAGTAGGACTGATCTTCAGGAGAGTCCATTTCAACTCTCCCCTCTGGGTAGCTCACCCAGGAGCCCGCAGATTGAGCCTGCCTTGTCCTGACTAAAGAGTGTGAATATGAGGTGGCGTTCCCAGGCATCCATGCTTAGACACCTGCTCTCTAGTCTTTCCATATGGGGCCTCTTCTTACCATCCACTAGGACTCGACTGTCGTGCAGAAGGTAACCTTCAGTTTTGGAGCAGTTCACAAATCCCATCGTAGGCAAAACTTTCTGGCCTCATGAAGCCCCCACACCCTTCAGGAAGAGGCCATGCTGGACAAGAACTCTAGCCTGAGGCACGTCTCATAGTTGACATGACCTCAGTGCAGGAGATCTCGATTTAGCCACTGCAGAGTGGGCCTGCCGTGCCCTCGGTCCCAAACCTCACGCTAGCTTGTGTTTTCAGACTTCCTTCCTCACACTCCTGGCAAACAAGCCCTCCGGACTAGGAACTCCGGAACCAAAACCCAGCCCAGTGTCTGCCCAACGGAAGAAAAACGTTTCCCTGTGGGGCTCTCCAGAAAACCCAGATGAGGATCAACCTGCTCGGGCCTCGACGGTACCCGAACTGGATAGGCTGCTCTGGGCACTCATGCTCTGCCTGACACAGCCTGAAGCCAGACGTCCAGACAGACAAGGAGACAGCTGGCCGCACACCCAGCACTTCGGACACGCCATGGTCTTATGCCGTCACCTCATCCTAACCTTGGTTTTCAGATATCTGAACCTAGACATTATATCAATTCTCCACACAGCTGGGTATAGCAAGCACAAAACAGAACCCCTCCTTCCCCATGGCAGTCACGCTTGCTCTTGGCATGCAGTCACACCTTCAGGGTGGGAGAAACCTTCATGGCCCCTGATGCCACGCCCAAACTTGAGTGCTGCTTGGGCACAAATTCACACTGTGACCCTCAGCATGAGCCCCATGTCAAAGAAAGGCCTGTCAGGGCCTGGACCAAGAGCCCACATATGGGGCTTGCCAAGCCCCTATGCACCCAATCCTCACCACGGTTTGAATTTTCCAGTCGCCCCGCCCGTACCTGGAGCTCTGCTCTGGAATCCCTTTCTTGGAGAGACCCATGAGCCAGACAACACGACTCCACCCTTCCCACAAAATGACCCCAAACTCTTGGGAGCTGGGACAAATCCCCAGAGAGGGATACTCGTCCACAGTACCTGAGGCCACCGCACCAATCCACGGCTATCCCGGACACAACATCCAGAAAAGCCTGAAGGAACGCCTCCCACTCGCCCTTGTTTCAGAGGCCCAGGAGCTCCCTCTCGGGCTGTACATCCGACCTGCCATACCCTAGGCGCCACTCCTAAGCTGAGTTTGTGTATTCAGACTTCTGTGCCCACAGCCTGGACCCACACAACATCCAGGCTGGGGCCTCTGGACCAAACAGCGAAAGATTGTGCCTGCCCTCTCCAAGGAAAGTGTGCCCAATCCATTGACCACAACCCTACAGGTTAGTTTAAAGCTCCAAGGTCCCTGAGGCCATCAATAGTATAGGCCACCCTGGACTAAGAGGGGCTCTCTGACACCAGCAGAGCAACTATCTCCACTTAGACTCTCAGACAGTGTCCCCAGAGACAGAAGGTTGAAATGGACAGGCCCCCAGGCCCTAATCTGAACCTTAGCTTTGGTTTCCATGTTTCCGTTCTCAGAGGACTGTTTTTGTAGACCAGCACATGGGGCTTTTCTGAGGCACCAAACCAAACCTCTCTCATCTCCACATGGGCAGCTTTCTTACTGGGATGTATCAAACACTTCAGGTAGGAGAGTTCCGCAGGGCCACTGAACAACCAGCACATTCCAAGGTCTCCATGGACCCAAACGCACATTATGACGCATCCTCAGGAGAGGCCATTTCAACTCAGCCCCCTGGGTCGCGTGTTCCAGAGGCAGCAGATCAAACATATCTTGTCGCTAATAGCCAATGGGAATGCGAGGCATGCTGTACAGGGATCCATCCTTCGAACCCTGCTCTCCAGTCCTTCCATATGGTATGTCCTGGAGCCATGCAACAGGACTCGAATGTCCCGCAGAAGGAAACCTTGTGGTTTGGGGCAACCTCCAAACTCAGCGTGGGAAAACTTCCTTGGCCTCATGAGGCCCCCACTTCATGAAGGTGCCATCATGGACACATACTCCAGCCTCAGCCAACGTCTGATCCTCAGCCTGACTTCAGATGCAGGAGATTTTGATTCAGCCTCTGCAGAGTGGGCCTGCTCTGCCCTTGGCTCCAATCCTCACACTAGCTTGTGTTTTCAGACTTCCGTCCTCACACTCCTGGCCCACAAACCCTCCCTACTGGGAATTCTGGGGCCACAATGAAGCACTGTGCCTGCCTCCCAGGAGAAAAACATTGTCTATGGCGCTGCCCAGAAACCACAAATGAGGATCAAACTGCTTGGCCCTCTGCAACACCCCAATTGCATAGGCTACCTTTAACAGTGATGCTCTGTCGAAAATAGCATGAGCCCATACCTTCCAACAGACACCGACACAGCTGGCTGCACACCCAGCACATTGGACCCGCCACTGCCTTAGGCCACCATCCGTTCCCAACCTGGGTTTTCAGTCATCGGAACCTAGACCTTATCTCCAATCCCTGCACAGGGGGGAACCTGATGCACAAGTCAGAACCCCTCCTAGCCCATGGCAAGAAACCTTGCTGCTGGCAGTGAGTCAAACCTTCAGTGTAGGAGAAAACGGCATGGCCCATGAGGCCACGCCCAAGCGTGAGGGCCGCCTTGGGCACAAACACACATTGTGACCCTCAGCGTGAGTACCTTATTCAAGTAACGCCTCTCAGTGACTGGACCAAGAGCCCGCATATGTGGCTTGCCATGCCCATAGGCACCCAGGACTAACTAGATGGTGTGTATTCCAGTTGAGGGAACCCACTGCTGTGCTCTAGAGTCCCTCTCCTGGGGGGTCCCCTGTGTCAGAAAACAGTACTCTTCATCCCCACAGAATGAACACAAACACTTGGGAGCTTGGACAATCCCCCGAGAGGAAGGCTCTTCCTCGGCCTCTGAGACAACCCCAACCTGACCGGACACTGTAAACGCAACACCCAGAGACAAAATCCTGAGTGACTGCCTCCCACTTGCCCTACTTTGATTTCCAGAGATCTCCCCTCACGGACTAGAGATCAGGCCTGCCATTACATTGGCCCCTAGCTGAGCCAAGTTTGCTTTTTCAGACATCTGTCCCCACAGCCCTGGCAAACACAGCCTCTAGGCTGTGTCCTCTAGAGCCATACCACAGGACCGTGCCTGCTCTCTCCTGGGAAACTGTGTCCATTCCTTTGGCCACACACCTCCAGAATATGAGAAACCTCAAGGCCTCCGAGGACATCCCACTACTGGGAGCCTCACTGGACTCACAGGAGCATTCGGACACAAGCTGAGCAGCTACATCCATGAATGCATGCACACAGATTCAACAGAGATAGAAGGTTGAGCCGGACAGGCCTTTAGGCCGTAGTCTCAACTCTTGCTTTGGTTTCCAGGTGTCACTCCTCAGAGGCTTTGGTTCGAAGAACAGGGTATGGGGCTTTCCTGAGGCACGGAACAGAACTCCTCTCGTCTCCACATGGGAAGTTTCCTTGTTGGAGCCGTGTCAAACACCTCGTGTTGGAGAATCCTGCAGAGTCCCTGAGCCACCTCCACATTCCAAGGTCTCCCAGGCCACCAAGCCACAGTATGACTGATCTTCAGGAGAGTCCATTTCAACTCTCCCCTCTGGGTAGCTCACCCAGGAGCCCGCAGATTGAGCCTGCCTTGTCCTGACTAAAGAGTGTGAATATGAGGTGGCGTTCCCAGGCATCCATGCTTAGACACCTGCTCTCGAGTCTTTCCATATGGGGCCTCTTGGTACCATCCACTAGGACTCGACTGTCGTGCAGAAGGTAACCTTCAGTTTTGGAGCAGTTCACAAATCCCATCGTAGGCAAAACTTTCTGGCCTCATGAAGCCCCCACACCCTTCAGGAAGAGGCCATGCTGGACAAGAACTCTAGCCTGAGGCACGTCTCATAGTTGACATGACCTCAGTGCAGGAGATCTCGATTCAGCCTCTGCAGAGTGGGCCTGCCGTGCCCTCGGTCCCAAACCTCACGCTAGCTTGTGTTTTCAGACTTCCTTCCTCACACTCCTGGCAAACAAGCCCTCCGGACTAGGAACTCCGGAACCAAAACCCAGCCCAGTGTCTGCCCAATGGAAGAAAAACGTTTCCCTGTGGGGCTCTCCAGAAAACCCAGATGAGGATCAACCTGCTCGGGCCTCGACGGTACCCGAACTGGATAGGCTGCTCTGGGCACTCATGCTCTGCCTGACACAGCCTGAAGCCAGACGTCCAGACAGACAAGGAGACAGCTGGCCGCACACCCAGCACTTCGGACACGCCATGGTCTTATGCCGTCACCTCATCCTAACCTTGGTTTTCAGATATCTGAACCTAGACATTATATCAATTCTCCACACAGCTGGGTATAGCAAGCACAAAACAGACCCCCTCCTTCCCCATGGCAGTCAAGCTTGCTCTTGGCATGCAGTCACACCTTCAGGGTGGGAGAAACCTTCATGGCCCCTGATGCCACGCCCAAACTTGAGTGCTGCTTGGGCACAAATTCACACTGTGACCCTCAGCATGAGCCCCATGTCAAAGAAAGGCCTGTCAGGGCCTGGACCAAGAGCCCACATATGGGGCTTGCCAAGCCCCTATGCACCCAATCCTCACCACGGTTTGAATTTTCCAGTCGCCCCGCCCGTACCTGGAGCTCTGCTCTGGAATCCCTTTCTTGGAGAGACCCATGAGCCAGACAACACGACTCCACCCTTCCCACAAAATGACCCCAAACTCTTGGGAGCTGGGACAAATTTCCAGAGAGGGATACTCGTCCACAGTACCTGAGGCCACCGCTCCAATCCACGGCTATCCCGGACACAACATCCAGAGACAAAAGCCTGAAGGAACGCCTCCCACTCGCCCTTGTTTCAGAGGCCCAGGAGCTCCCTCTCGGGCTGTACATCCGGCCGGCCATACCCTAGGCGCCACTCCTAAGCTGAGTTTGTGTATTCAGACTTCTGTGCCCACAGCCTGGACCCACACAACATCCAGGCTAGGGCCTCTGGACCAAACAGCGAAAGATTGTGCCTGCCCTCTCCAAGGAAAGTGTGCCCAATCCATTGACCACAACCCTACAGGTTAGGGAAAAGCTCCAAGGTCCCTGAGGCCATCAATAATATAGGCCACCCTGGACTAAGAGTGGCTCTCTGACACCAGCGGAGCAACTATCTTCACTTAGACTCTCAGACAGTGTCCCCAGAGACAGAAGGTTGAAATGGTCAGGCCCCCAGGCACTAATCTGAACCTTAGCTTTGGTTTCCATGTTTCCGTTCTCAGAGGACTGTTTTCGTAGACCAGCACATGGGGCTTTTCTGAGGCACCAAACCAAACCTCTCTCATCTCCACATGGGCAGCTTTCTTACTGGGATGTATCAAACACTTCAGGTAGGAGAGTTCCGCAGGGCCACTGAACAACCAGCACATTCCAAGGTCTCCATGGACCCAAACGCACATTATGACGCATCCTCAGGAGAGGCCATTTCAACTCAGCCCCCTGGGTCGCGTGTTCCAGAGGCAGCAGATCAAACATATCTTGTCGCTAATAGCCAATGGGAATGCGAGGCATGCTGTACAGGGATCCATCCTTCGAACCCTGCTCTCCAGTCCTTCCATATGGTATGTCCTGGAGCCATGCAACAGGACTCGAATGTCCCGCAGAAGGAAACCTTGTGGTTTGGGGCAACCTCCAAACTCAGCGTGGGAAAACTTCCTTGGCCTCATGAGGCCCCCACTTCATGAAGGTGCCATCATGGACACATACGCCAGCCTCAGCCAACGTCTGATCCTCAGCCTGACTTCAGATGCAGGAGATTTTGATTCAGCCTCTGCAGAGTGGGCCTGCTCTGCCCTTGGCTCCAATCCTCACACTAGCTTGTGTTTTCAGACTTCCGTCCTCACACTCCTGGCCCACAAACCCTCCCTACTGGGAATTCTGGGGCCACAATGAAGCACTGTGCCTGCCTCCCAGGAGAAAAACATTGTCTATGGCGCTGCCCAGAAACCACAAATGAGGATCAAACTGCTTGGCCCTCGGCAACACCCCAATTGCATAGGCTACCTTAAACAGTGATGCTCTGTCGCAAATAGCCTGAGCCCAGACCTTCCAACAGACACCGACACAGCTGGCTGCACACCCAGCACATTGGACCCGCCACTGCCTTAGGCCACCATCCATTCCCAACCTGGGTTTTCAGTCATCGGATCCTTGACCTTATCTCCAATCCCTGCACAGAGGGGAACCTGATGCACAAGTCAGAACCGCTCCTACCCCATGGCAAGAAACCTTGCTGCTGGCAGTGAGTCAAACCTTCAGTGTAGGAGAAAACGGCATGGCCCATGAGGTCACGCCCAAGCGTGAGGGCCGCCTTGGGCACAAACACACATTGTGACCCTCAGCATGAGTACCTTATTCAAGTAACGCCTCTCAGTGACTGGACCAAGAGCCCGCATATGTGGCTTGCCATGCCCATAGGCACCCAGGACTAACTAGATGGTGTTTATTCCAGTTGAGGGAACCCACTGCTGTGCTCTAGAGTCCCTCTCTTGGGGGGTCCCCTGTGGCAGAAAACAGTACTCTTCATTCCCACAGAATGAACACAAACACTTGGGAGCTTGGACAATCCCCCGAGTGGAAGGCTCTTCCTCGGCCTCTGAGACAACCCCTACCCTGACCGGACACTGTAAACGCAACACCCAGAGACAAAATCCTGAGTGACTGCCTCCCACTTGCCCTACTTTGATTTCCAGAGGATCTCCCCTCACGGACTAGAGATCAGGCCTGCCATTACATTGGCCCCTAGCTGAGCCAAGTTTGCTTTTTCAGACATCTGTCCCCACAGCCCTGGCAAACACAGCCTCTAGGCTGGGTCCTCTGGAGCCATACCACAGGACCGTGCCTGCTCTCTCCTGGGAAACTGTGTCCATTCCTTTGGCCACACACCTCCAGAATATGAGAAACCTCAAGGCCTCCGAGGACATCCCACTACTGGGAGCCTCACTGGACTCACAGGGGCATTTGGACACAAGCTGAGCAGCTACATCCATGAATGCATGCACACAGATGTCAACAGAGATAGAAGGTTGAGCCAGACAGGCCTTTAGGCCGTAGTCTCAACTCTTGCTTTGGTTTCCAGGTGTCACTCCTCAGAGGCTTTGGTTCGAAGAGCAGGGTATGGAGCTTTCCTGAGGCACGGAACAGAACTCCTCTCGTCTCCACATGGGAAGTTTCCTTGTTGGAGCCGTGTCAAACACCTCATGTTGGAGAATCCTGCAGAGTCCCTGAGCCACCTCCACATTCCAAGCTCTCCCAGGCCACCAAGCCACAGTAGGACTGATCTTCAGGAGAGACCATTTCAACTTTCCCCTCTGGGTAGCTCACCCAGGAGCCCGCAGATTGAGCCTGCCTTGTCCTGACTAAAGAGTGGGAATATGAGGTGGCGTTCCCAGGCATCCATGCTTAGACACCTGCTCTCGAGTCTTTCCATATGGGGCCTCTTGGAACCATCCAATAGGACTCGACAGTCGTGCAGAAGGTAACCTTCAGTTTTGGAGCAGTTCACAAATCCCATCGTAGGCAAAACTTTCTGGCCTCATGAAGCCCCCACACCCTTCAGGAAGAGGCCATGCTGGACAAGAACTCTAGCCTGAGGCACGTCTCATAGTTGACATGACCTCAGTGCAGGAGATCTCGATTCAGCCTCTGCAGAGTGGGCCTGCCGTGCCCTCGGTCCCAAACCTCACGCTAGCTTGTGTTTTCAGACTTCCTTCCTCACACTCCTGGCAAACAAGCCCTCCGGACTAGGAACTCCAGAACCAAAACCCAGCCCAGTGTCTGCCCAACGGAAGAAAAACGTTTCCCTGTGGGGCTCACCAGAAAACCCAGATGAGGATCAACCTGCTCGGGCCTAGACGGTACCCGAACTGGATAGGCTGCTCTGGGCACTCATGCTCTGCCTGACACAGCCTGAAGCCAGACGTCCAGACAGACAAGGAGACAGCTGGCCGCACACCCAGCACTTCGGACACGCCATGGTCTTATGCCGTCACCTCATCCTAACCTTGGTTTTCAGATATCTGAACCTAGACATTATATCAATTCTCCACACAGCTGGGTATAGCAAGCACAAAACAGAACCCCTCCTTCCCCATGGCAGTCACGCTTGCTCTTGGCATGCAGTCACACCTTCAGGGTGGGAGAAACCTTCATGGCCCCTGATGCCACGCCCAAACTTGAGTGCTGCTTGGGCACAAATTCACACTGTGACCCTCAGCATGAGCCCCATGTCAAAGAAAGGCCTGTCAGGGCCTGGACCAAGAGCTTACATTGGGGCTTGCCAAGCCCCTATGCACCCAATCCTCCCCACGGTTTGAATTTTCCAGTCGCCCCGCCCGTACCTGGAGCTCTGCTCTGGAATCCCTTTCTTGGAGAGACCCATGAGCCAGACAACACGACTCCACCCTTCCCACAAAATGACCCCAAACTCTTGGGAGCTGGGACAAATCCCCAGAGAGGGATACTCCTCCACAGTACCTGAGGCCACCGCTCCAATCCACGGCTATCCCAGACACAACATCCAGAGACAAAAGCCTGAAGGTACGCTTCCCACTCGCCGTTGTTTCAGAGGCCCAGGAGCTCCCTCTGGGGCTATACATCCGGCCTGCCATACCCTAGGCGCCACTCCTAAACTGAGTTTGTGTATTCAGACTTCTGTGCCCACAGCCTGGACCCACACAACATCCAGGCGAGGGCCTCTGGACCAAACAGCGAAAGATTGTGCCTGCCCTCTCCAAGGAAAGTGTGCCCAATCCATTGACCACAACCCTACAGGTTAGGGAAAAGCTCCATGGTCCCTGAGGCCATCAATAGTATAGGCCACCCTGGACTAAGAGGGGCTCTCTGACACCAGCGGAGCAACTATCTCCACTTAGACTCTCAGAGAGTGTCCCCAGAGACAGAAGGTTGAAATGGTCAGGCCCCCAGGCCCTAATCTGAACCTTAGTTTTGGTTTCCATGTTTCCGTTCTCAGAGGACTGTTTTCGTAGACCACCACATGGGGCTTTTCTGAGGCACCAAACCAAACCTCTCTCATCTCCACATGGGCAGCTTTCTTACTGGGATGTATCAAACACTTCAGGTAGGAGAGTTCCGCAGGGCCACTGAACAACCAGCACATTCCAAGGTCTCCATGGACCCAAACGCACATTATGACGCATCCTCAGGAGAGGCCATTTCAACTCAGCCCCCTGGGTCGCGTGTTCCAGAGACAGCAAATCAAACATATCTTGTCGCTAATAGCCAATGGGAATGTGAGGCATGCTGTACAGGGATCCATCCTTCGAACCCTGCTCTCCAGTCCTTCCATATGGTATGTCCTGGAGCCATGCAACAGGACTCGAATGTCCCACAGAAGGAAACCTTGTGGTTTGGGGCAACCTCCAAACTCAGCGTGGGAAAACTTCCTTGGCCTCATGAGGCCCCCACTTCATGAAGGTGCCATCATGGACACATTCTCCAGCCTCAGCCGACGTCTGATCCTCAGCCTGACTTCCGATGCAGGAGATTTTGATTCAGCCTCTGCAGAGTGTGCCTGCTCTGCCTTTGGCTCCAATCCTCACACTAGCTTGTGTTTTCAGACTTCCGTCCTCACACTCCTGGCCCACAAACCCTCCCTACTGGGAATTCTGGGGCCACAATGAAGCACTGTGCCTGCCTCCCAGGAGAAAAACCTTGTCTATGGCGCTGCCCAGAAACCACAAATGAGGATCAAACTGCTTGGCCCTCGGCAACACCCCAATTGCATAGGCTACCTTAAACAGTGATGCTCTGTCGCAAATAGCCTGAGCCCAGACCTTCCAACAGACACCGACACAGCTGGCTGCACACCCAGCACATTGGACCCGCCACTGCCTTAGGCCACCATCCATTCCCAACCTGGGTTTTCAGTCATCGGAACCTAGACCTTATCTCTAATCCCTGCACAGGGGGGAACCTGATGCACAAGTCAGAACCCCTCCTTCCCCATGGCAAGAAACCTTACTGCTGGCAGTGAGTCAAACCTTCAGTTTAGGAGAAAACGGCATGGCCCATGAGGCCACGCCCAAGCGTGAGGGCCGCCTTGGGCACAAACACACATTGTGACCCTCAGCGTGAGTACCTTATTCAAGTAACGCCTCTCAGTGACTGGACCAAGAGCCCGCATATGTGGCTTGCCATGCCCATAGGCACCCAGGATTAACTAGATGGTGTGTATTCCAGTTGAGGGAACCCACTGCTGTGCTCTAGAGTCCCTCTCCTGGGGGGTCCCCTGTGGCAGAAAACAGTACTCTTCATTCCCACAGAATGAACACAAACACTTGGGAGCTTGGACAATCCCCCGAGAGGAAGGCTCTTCCTCGGCCTCTGAGACAACCCCTACCCTGACCGGACACTGTAAACGCAACACCCAGAGACAAAATCCTGAGTGACTGCCTCCCACTTGCCCTACTTTGATTTCCAGAGGATCTCCCCTCACGGACTAGAGATCAGGCCTGTCATTACATTGGCCCCTAGCTGAGCCAAGTTTGCTTTTTCAGACATCTGTCCCCACAGCCCTGGCAAACACAGCCTCTAGGCTGGGTCCTCTGGAGCCATACCACAGGACCGTGCCTGCTCTCTCCTGGGAAACTGTGTCCATTCCTTTGGCCACACACCTCCAGAATATGAGAAACCTCAAGGCCTCCGAGGACATCCCACTACTGGGAGCCTCACTGGACTCACAGGGGCATTCGGACACAAGCTGAGCAGCTACATCCATGAATGCATGCACACAGATGTCAACAGAGATAGAAGGTTGAGCCGGACAGGCCTTTACGCCGTAGTCTCAACTCTTGCTTTGGTTTCCAGGTGTCACTCCTCAGAGGCTTTGGTTCGAAGAACAGGGTATGGGGCTTTCCTGAGGCACAGAACAGAACTCCTCTCGTCTCCACATGGGAAGTTTCCTTGTTGGAGCCGTGTCAAACACCTCATGTTGGAGAATCCTGCAGAGTCCCTGAGCCACCTCCACATTCCAAGCTCTCCCAGGCCACCAAGCCACAGTAGGACTGATCTTCAGGAGAGACCATTTCAACTTTCCCCTCTGGGTAGCTCACCCAGGAGCCCGCAGATTGAGCCTGCCTTGTCCTGACTAAAGAGTGGGAATATGAGGTGGCGTTCCCAGGCATCCATGCTTAGACACCTGCTCTCGAGTCTTTCCATATGGGGCCTCTTGGAACCATCCAATAGGACTCGACAGTCGTGCAGAAGGTAACCTTCAGTTTTGGAGCAGTTCACAAATCCCATCGTAGGCAAAACTTTCTGGCCTCATGAAGCCCCCACACCCTTCAGGAAGAGGCCATGCTGGACAAGAACTCTAGCCTGAGTCACGTCTCATAGTTGACATGACCTCAGTGCAGGAGATCTCGATTCATCCTCTGCAGAGTGGGCCTGCCGTGCCCTCGGTCCCAAACCTCACGCTAGCTTGTGTTTTCAGACTTCCTTCCTCACACTCCTGGCAAACAAGCCCTCCGGGCTAGGAACTCCATAACCAAAACCCAGCCCAGTGTCTGCCCAACGGAAAAAAAACGTTTCCCTGTGGGGCTCTCCAGAAAACCCAGATGAGGATCAACCTGCTCGGGCCTCGACGGTACCCGAACTGGATAGGCTGCTCTGGGCTCTCATGCTCTGCCTGACACAGCCTGAAGCCAGACGTCCAGACAGACAAGGAGAGAGCTGGCTGCACACCCAGCACTTCGGACACGCCATGGTCTTATGCCGTCACCTCATCCTAACCTTGGTTTTCAGATATCTGAACCTAGACATTATATCAATTCTCCACACAGCTGGGTATAGCAAGCACAAAACAGAACTCCTCCTTCCCCATGGCTGTCAAGCTTGCTCTTGGCATGGAGTCACACCTTCAGGGTGGGAGAAACCTTCATGGCCCCTGATGCCACGCCCAAACTTGAGTGCTGCTTGGGCACAAATTCACACTGTGACCCTCAGCATGAGCCCCATGTCAAAGAAAGGCCTGTCAGGGCCTGGACCAAGAGCCCACAAATGGGCTTGCCAAGCCCCTATGCACCCAATCCTCACCACGGTTTGAGTTTTCCAGTCGCCCCGCCCGTACCTGGGGCTCTGCTCTGGAATCCCTTTCTTGGAGAGACACGTGAGCCAGACAACACTTTTCCACCCTTCCCACAAAATGACCCCAAACTCTTGGGAGCTGGGACAAATCCCCAGAGAGGGATACTCGTCCACAGTCCCTGAGGCCACGCCTCCAATCCACGGCTATCTCGGACACAACATCCAGAGACAAAAGCCTGAAGGAACGCCTCCCACTCGCCGTTGTTTCAGAGGCCCAGGAGCTCTCTCTCGGGCTGTACATCCGGCCTGCCATACCCTAGGCGCTACTCCTAAGCTGAGTTTGTGCATTCAGACTTCTGTGCCCACAGCCTGGACCCACACAACATCCAGGCTAGGGCCTCTGGACCAAACAGCGAAAGATTGTGCCTGCCCTCTCCAAGGAAAGTGTGCCCAATTCATTGACCACAACCCTACAGGTTAGGGAAAAGCTCCAAGGTCCCTGAGGCCATCAATAGTATAGGCCACCCTGGACTAAGAGGGGCTCTCTGACACCAGCGGAGAAACTATCTATACTTAGGCTCTCACACAGTGTCCCCAGAGACAGAAGGTTGAAATGGACAGGTCCCCAGGCCCTAATCTGAACCTTAGCTTTGGTTTCCATGTTTCCGTTCTCAGAGGACTGTTTTCGTAGACCAGCACATGGTGCTTTTCTGAGGCATCAAACCAAACATCTCTCATCTCCACATGGGCAGCTTTCTTACTGGGATGTATCAAACACTTCAGGTAGGAGAGTTCCGCAGGGCCACTGAACAACCAGCACATTCCATGGTCTCCATGGACCCAAACGCACATTATGACGCATCCTCAGGAGAGGCCATTTCAACTCAGCCCCCTGGGTCGCGTGTTCCAGAGGCAGCAGATCAAACATATCTTGTCGCTAATAGCCAATGGGAATGCGAGGCATGCAGTACAGGGAACCATCCTTCGAACCCAGCTCTCCAGTCCTTCCATATGGTATGTCCTGGAGCCATGCAACAGGACTCGAATGTCCCGCAGAAGGAAACCTTGTGGTTTGGGGCAACCTCCAAACTCAGCGTGGGAAAACTTCCTTGGCCTCATGAGGCCCCCACTTCATGAAGGTGCCATCATGGACACATACGCCAGCCTCAGCCAACGTCTGATCCTCAGCCTGACTTCAGATGCAGGAGATTTTGATTCAGCCTCTGCAGAGTGGGCCTGCTCTGCCCTTGGCTCCAATCCTCACACTAGCTTGTGTTTTCAGACTTCCGTCCTCACACTCCTGGCCCACAAACCCTCCCTACTGGGAATTCTGGGGCCACAATGAAGCACTGTGCCTGCCTCCCAGGAGAAAAACATTGTCTATGGCGCTGCCCAGAAACCGATCAAACTGCTTGGCCCTCTGCAACACCCCAATTGCATAGGTTACCTTAAACAGTGATGCTCTGTCGCAAATAGCCTGAGCCCAGACCTTCCAACAGACACCGACACAGCTGGCTGCACACCCAGCACATTGGACCCGCCACTGCCTTAGGCCACCATCCATTCCCAACCTGGGTTTTCAGTCATCGGAACCTAGACCTTATCTCCAATCCCTGCACAGGGGGGAACCTGATGCACAAGTCAGAACCCCTCCTACCCCATGGCAAGAAACCTTGCTGCTGGCAGTGAGTCAAACCTTCAGTGTAGGAGAAAACAGGATGCCCCATGAGGCCACGCCCAAGCGTGAGGGCCGCCTTGGGCACAAACACACATTGTGACCCTCAGCGTGAGTACCTTATTCAAGTAACGCCTCTCAGTGACTGGACCAAGAGCCCGCATATGTGGCTTGCCATGCCCATAGGCACCCAGGACTAACTAGATGGTGTGTATTCCAGTTGAGGGAACCCACTGCTGTGCTCTAGAGTCCCTCTCCTGGGGGGTCCCCTGTGTCAGAAAACAGTACTCTTCATTCCCACAGAATGAACACAAACACTTGGGAGCTTGGACAATCCCCCGAGAGGAAGGCTCTTCCTCGGGCTCTGAGACAACCCCTACCCTGACCGGACACTGTAAACGCAACACCCAGACAAAATCCTGAGTGACTGCCTCCCACTTGCCCTACTTTGATTTCCAGAGGATCTCCCCTCACGGACTAGAGATCAGGCCTGCCATTACATTGGCCCCTAGCTGAGCCAAGTTTGCTTTTTCAGACATCTGTCCCCACAGCCCTGGCAAACACAGCCTCTAGGCTGGGTCCTCTGGAGCCATAACACAGGACCGTGCCTGCTCTCTCCTGGGAAACTGTGTCCATTCCTTTGGCCACACACCTCCAGAATATGAGAAACCTCAAGGCCTCCGAGGACATCCCACTACTGGGAGCCTCACTGGACTCACATTGCATTCGGACACAAGCTGAGCAGCTACATCCATGAATGCATGCACACAGATGTCAACAGAGATAGAAGGTTGAGCCGGACAGGCCTTTAGGCCGTAGTCTCAACTCTTGCTTTGGTTTCCAGGTGTCACTCCTCAGAGGCTTTGGTTCGAAGAACAGGGTATGGGGCTTTCCTGAGGCACGGAACAGAACTCCTCTCGTCTCCACATGGGAAGTTTCCTTGTTGGAGCCGTGTCAAACACCTCGTGTTGGAGAATCCTGCAGAGTCCCTGAGCCACCTCCACATTCCAAGGTCTCCCAGGCCACCAAGCCACAGTAGGACTGATCTTCAGGAGAGTCCATTTCAACTCTCCCCTCTGGGTAGCTCACCCAGGAGCCCGCAGATTGAGCCTGCCTTGTCCAGACTAAAGAGTGTGAATATGAGGTGGCGTTCCCAGGCATCCATGCTTAGACACCTGCTCTCGAGTCTTTCCATATGGGGCCTCTTCTTAACATCCAATAGGACTCGACTGTCGTGCAGAAGGTAACCTTCAGTTTTGGAGCAGTTCACAAATCCCATCGTAGGCAAAACTTTCTGGCCTCATGAAGCCCCCACACCCTTCAGGAAGAGGCCATGCTGGACAAGAACTCTAGCCTGAGGCACGTCTCATAGTTGACATGACCTCAGTGCAGGAGATCTCGATTTAGCCTCTGCAGAGTGGGCCTGCCGTGCCCTCGGTCCCAAACCTCACGCTAGCTTGTGTTTTCAGACTTCCTTCCTCACACTCCTGGCAAACAAGCCCTCCGGACTAGGAACTCCGGAACCAAAACCCAGCCCAGTGTCTGCCCAACGGAAGAAAAACGTTTCCCTGTGGGGCTCTCCAGAAAACCCAGATGAGGATCAACCTGCTCGGGCCTCGACGGTACCCGAACTGGATAGGCTGCTCTGGGCACTCATGCTCTGCCTGACACAGCCTGAAGCCAGACGTCCAGACAGACAAGGAGACAGCTGGCCGCACACCCAGCACTTCGGACACGCCATGGTCTTATGCCGTCACCTCATCCTAACCTTGGTTTTCAGATATCTGAACCTAGACATTATATCAATTCTCCACACAGCTGGGTATAGCAAGCACAAAACAGACCCCCTCCTTCCCCATGGCAGTCACGCTTGCTCTTGGCATGCAGTCACACCTTCAGGGTGGGAGAAACCTTCATGGCCCCTGATGCCACGCCCAAACTTGAGTGCTGCTTGGGCACAAATTCACACTGTGACCCTCAGCATGAGCCCCATGTCAAAGAAAGGCCTGTCAGGGCCTGGACCAAGAGCCCACATATGGGGCTTGCCAAGCCCCTATGCACCCAATCCTCACCACGGTTTGAATTTTCCAGTCGCCCCGCCCGTACCTGGAGCTCTGCTCTGGAATCCCTTTCTTGGAGAGACCCATGAGCCAGACAACACGACTCCACCCTTCCCACAAAATGACCCCAAACTCTTGGGAGCTGGGACAAATCCCCAGAGAGGGATACTCGTCCACAGTACCTGAGGCCACCGCACCAATCCACGGCTATCCCGGACACAACATCCAGACAAAAGCCTGAAGGAACGCCTCCCACTCGCCCTTGTTTCAGAGGCCCAGGAGCTCCCTCTCGGGCTGTACATCCGGCCTGCCATACCCTAGGCGCCACTCCTAAGCTGAGTTTGTGTATTCAGACTTCTGTGCCCACAGCCTGGACCCACACAACATCCAGGCTAGGGCCTCTGGACCAAACAGCGAAAGATTGTGCCTGCCCTCTCCAAGGAAAGTGTGCCCAATCCATTGACCACAACCCTACAGGTTAGGTTAAAGCTCCAAGGTCCCTGAGGCCATCAATAGTATAGGCCACCCTGGACTAAGAGGGGCTCTCTGACACCAGCAGAGCAACTATCTCCACTTAGACTCTCAGACAGTGTCCCCAGAGACAGAAGGTTGAAATGGACAGGCCCCCAGGCCCTAATCTGAACCTTAGCTTTGGTTTCCATGTTTCCGTTCTCAGAGGACTGTTTTTGTAGACCAGCACATGGGGCTTTTCTGAGGCACCAAACCAAACCTCTCTCATCTCCACATGGGCAGCTTTCTTACTGGGATGTATCAAACACTTCAGGTAGGAGAGTTCCGCAGGGCCACTGAACAACCAGCACATTCCAAGGTCTCCATGGACCCAAACGCACATTATGACGCATCCTCAGGAGAGGCCATTTCAACTCAGCCCCCTGGGTCGCGTGTTCCAGAGGCAGCAGATCAAACATATCTTGTCGCTAATAGCCAATGGGAATGCGAGGCATGCTGTACAGGGATCCATCCTTCGAACCCTGCTCTCCAGTCCTTCCATATGGTATGTCCTGGAGCCATGCAACAGGACTCGAATGTCCCGCAGAAGGAAACCTTGTGGTTTGGGGCAACCTCCAAACTCAGCGTGGGAAAACTTCCTTGGCCTCATGAGGCCCCCACTTCATGAAGGTGCCATCATGGACACATACGCCAGCCTCAGCCAACGTCTGATCCTCAGCCTGACTTCAGATGCAGGAGATTTTGATTCAGCCTCTGCAGAGTGGGCCTGCTCTGCCCTTGGCTCCAATCCTCACACTAGCTTGTGTTTTCAGACTTCCGTCCTCACACTCCTGGCCCACAAACCCTCCCTACTGGGAATTCTGGGGCCACAATGAAGCACTGTGCCTGCCTCCCAGGAGAAAAACATTGTCTATGGCGCTGCCCAGAAACCACAAATGAGGATCAAACTGCTTGGCCCTCTGCAACACCCCAATTGCATAGGCTACCTTTAACAGTGATGCTCTGTCGAAAATAGCATGAGCCCATACCTTCCAACAGACACCGACACAGCTGGCTGCACACCCAGCACATTGGACCCGCCACTGCCTTAGGCCACCATCCGTTCCCAACCTGGGTTTTCAGTCATCGGAACCTAGACCTTATCTCCAATCCCTGCACAGGGGGGAACCTGATGCACAAGTCAGAACCCCTCCTACCCCATGGCAAGAAACCTTGCTGCTGGCAGTGAGTCAAACCTTCAGTGTAGGAGAAAACGGCATGGCCCATGAGGCCACGCCCAAGCGTGAGGGCCGCCTTGGGCACAAACACACATTGTGACCCTCAGCGTGAGTACCTTATTCAAGTAACGCCTCTCAGTGACTGGACCAAGAGCCCGCATATGTGGCTTGCCATGCCCATAGGCACCCAGGACTAACTAGATGGTGTGTATTCCAGTTGAGGAAACCCACTGCTGTGCTCTAGAGTCCCTCTCCTGGGGGGTCCCCTGTGTCAGAAAACAGTACTCTTCATCCCCACAGAATGAACACAAACACTTGGGAGCTTGGACAATCCCCCGAGAGGAAGGCTCTTCCTCGGCCTCTGAGACAACCCCAACCTGACCGGACACTGTAAACGCAACACCCAGAGACAAAATCCTGAGTGACTGCCTCCCACTTGCCCTACTTTGATTTCCAGAGATCTCCCCTCAAGGACTAGAGATCAGGCCTGCCATTACATTGGCCCCTAGCTGAGCCAAGTTTGCTTTTTCAGACATCTGTCCCCACAGCCCTGGCAAACACAGCCTCTAGGCTGTGTCCTCTAGAGCCATACCACAGGACCGTGCCTGCTCTCTCCTGGGAAACTGTGTCCATTCCTTTGGCCACACACCTCCAGAATATGAGAAACCTCAAGGCCTCCGAGGACATCCCACTACTGGGAGCCTCACTGGACTCACAGGAGCATTCGGACACAAGCTGAGCAGCTACATCCATGAATGCATGCACACAGATGTCAAAAGAGATAGAAGGTTGAGCCGGACAGGCCTTTAGGCCGTAGTCTCAACTCTTGCTTTGGTTTCCAGGTGTCACTCCTCAGAGGCTTTGGTTCGAAGAACAGGGTATGGGGCTTTCCTGAGGCACGGAACAGAACTCCTCTCGTCTCCACATGGGAAGTTTCCTTGTTGGAGCCGTGTCAAACACCTCGTGTTGGAGAATCCTGCAGAGTCCCTGAGCCACCTCCACATTCCAAGGTCTCCCAGGCCACCAAGCCACAGTATGACTGATCTTCAGGAGAGTCCATTTCAACTCTCCCCTCTGGGTAGCTCACCCAGGAGCCCGCAGATTGAGCCTGCCTTGTCCTGACTAAAGAGTGTGAATATGAGGTGGCGTTCCCAGGCATCCATGCTTAGACACCTGCTCTCGAGTCTTTCCATATGGGGCCTCTTGGTACCATCCACTAGGACTCGACTGTCGTGCAGAAGGTAACCTTCAGTTTTGGAGCAGTTCACAAATCCCATCGTAGGCAAAACTTTCTGGCCTCATGAAGCCCCCACACCCTTCAGGAAGAGGCCATGCTGGACAAGAACTCTAGCCTGAGGCACGTCTCATAGTTGACATGACCTCAGTGCAGGAGATCTCGATTCAGCCTCTGCAGAGTGGGCCTGCCGTGCCCTCGGTCCCAAACCTCACGCTAGCTTGTGTTTTCAGACTTCCTTCCTCACACTCCTGGCAAACAAGCCCTCCGGACTAGGAACTCCGGAACCAAAACCCAGCCCAGTGTCTGCCCAACGGAAGAAAAACGTTTCCCTGTGGGGCTCTCCAGAAAACCCAGATGAGGATCAACCTGCTCGGGCCTCGACGGTACCCGAACTGGATAGGCTGCTCTGGGCACTCATGCTCTGCCTGACACAGCCTGAAGCCAGACGTCCAGACAGACAAGGAGACAGCTGGCCGCACACCCAGCACTTCGGACACGCCATGGTCTTATGCCGTCACCTCATCCTAACCTTGGTTTTCAGATATCTGAACCTAGACATTATATCAATTCTCCACACAGCTGGGTATAGCAAGCACAAAACAGACCCCCTCCTTCCCCATGGCAGTCAAGCTTGCTCTTGGCATGCAGTCACACCTTCAGGGTGGGAGAAACCTTCATGGCCCCTGATGCCACGCCCAAACTTGAGTGCTGCTTGGGCACAAATTCACACTGTGACCCTCAGCATGAGCCCCATGTCAAAGAAAGGCCTGTCAGGGCCTGGACCAAGAGCCCACATATGGGGCTTGCCAAGCCCCTATGCACCCAATCCTCACCACGGTTTGAATTTTCCAGTCGCCCCGCCCGTACCTGGAGCTCTGCTCTGGAATCCCTTTCTTGGAGAGACCCATGAGCCAGACAACACGACTCCACCCTTCCCACAAAATGACCCCAAACTCTTGGGAGCTGGGACAAATTTCCAGAGAGGGATACTCGTCCACAGTACCTGAGGCCACCGCTCCAATCCACGGCTATCCCGGACACAACATCCAGAGACAAAAGCCTGAAGGAACGCCTCCCACTCGCCCTTGTTTCAGAGGCCCAGGAGCTCCCTCTCGGGCTGTACATCCGGCCGGCCATACCCTAGGCGCCACTCCTAAGCTGAGTTTGTGTATTCAGACTTCTGTGCCCACAGCCTGGACCCACACAACATCCAGGCTAGGGCCTCTGGACCAAACAGCGAAAGATTGTGCCTGCCCTCTCCAAGGAAAGTGTGCCCAATCCATTGACCACAACCCTACAGGTTAGGGAAAAGCTCCAAGGTCCCTGAGGCCATCAATAATATAGGCCACCCTGGACTAAGAGTGGCTCTCTGACACCAGCGGAGCAACTATCTTCACTTAGACTCTCAGACAGTGTCCCCAGAGACAGAAGGTTGAAATGGTCAGGCCCCCAGGCACTAATCTGAACCTTAGCTTTGGTTTCCATGTTTCCGTTCTCAGAGGACTGTTTTCGTAGACCAGCACATGGGGCTTTTCTGAGGCACCAAACCAAACCTCTCTCATCTCCACATGGGCAGCTTTCTTACTGGGATGTATCAAACACTTCAGGTAGAAGAGTTCCGCAGGGCCACTGAACAACCAGCACATTCCAAGGTCTCCATGGACCCAAACGCACATTATGACGCATCCTCAGGAGAGGCCATTTCAACTCAGTCCCCTGGGTCGCGTGTTCCAGAGGCAGCAGATCAAACATATCTTGTCGCTAATAGCCAATGGGAATGCGAGGCATGCTGTACAGGGATCCATCCTTCGAACCCTGCTCTCCAGTCCTTCCATATGGTATGTCCTGGAGCCATGCAACAGGACTCGAATGTCCCGCAGAAGGAAACCTTGTGGTTTGGGGCAACCTCCAAACTCAGCGTGGGAAAACTTCCTTGGCCTCATGAGGCCCCCACTTCATGAAGGTGCCATCATGGACACATACGCCAGCCTCAGCCAACGTCTGATCCTCAGCCTGACTTCAGATGCAGGAGATTTTGATTCAGCCTCTGCAGAGTGGGCCTGCTCTGCCCTTGGCTCCAATCCTCACACTAGCTTGTGTTTTCAGACTTCCGTCCTCACACTCCTGGCCCACAAACCCTCCCTACTGGGAATTCTGGGGCCACAATGAAGCACTGTGCCTGCCTCCCAGGAGAAAAACATTGTCTATGGCGCTGCCCAGAAACCACAAATGAGGATCAAACTGCTTGGCCCTCGGCAACACCCCAATTGCATAGGCTACCTTAAACAGTGATGCTCTGTCGCAAATAGCCTGAGCCCAGACCTTCCAACAGACACCGACACAGCTGGCTGCACACCCAGCACATTGGACCCGCCACTGCCTTAGGCCACCATCCATTCCCAACCTGGGTTTTCAGTCATCGGATCCTTGACCTTATCTCCAATCCCTGCACAGAGGGGAACCTGATGCACAAGTCAGAACCGCTCCTACCCCATGGCAAGAAACCTTGCTGCTGGCAGTGAGTCAAACCTTCAGTGTAGGAGAAAACGGCATGGCCCATGAGGTCACGCCCAAGCGTGAGGGCCGCCTTGGGCACAAACACACATTGTGACCCTCAGCGTGAGTACCTTATTCAAGTAACGCCTCTCAGTGACTGGACCAAGAGCCCGCATATGTGGCTTGCCATGCCCATAGGCACCCAGGACTAACTAGATGGTGTTTATTCCAGTTGAGGGAACCCACTGCTGTGCTCTAGAGTCCCTCTCTTGGGGGGTCCCCTGTGGCAGAAAACAGTACTCTTCATTCCCACAGAATGAACACAAACACTTGGGAGCTTGGACAATCCCCCGAGTGGAAGGCTCTTCCTCGGCCTCTGAGACAACCCCTACCCTGACCGGACACTGTAAACGCAACACCCAGAGACAAAATCCTGAGTGACTGCCTCCCACTTGCCCTACTTTGATTTCCAGAGGATCTCCCCTCACGGACTAGAGATCAGGCCTGCCATTACATTGGCCCCTAGCTGAGCCAAGTTTGCTTTTTCAGACATCTGTCCCCACAGCCCTGGCAAACACAGCCTCTAGGATGGGTCCTCTGGAGCCATACCACAGGACCGTGCCTGCTCTCTCCTGGGAAACTGTGTCCATTCCTTTGGCCACACACCTCCAGAATATGAGAAACCTCAAGGCGTCCGAGGACATCCCACTACTGGGAGCCTCACTGGACTCACAGGGGCATTTGGACACAAGCTGAGCAGCTACATCCATGAATGCATGCACACAGATGTCAACAGAGATAGAAGGTTGAGCCAGACAGGCCTTTAGGCCGTAGTCTCAACTCTTGCTTTGGTTTCCAGGTGTCACTCCTCAGAGGCTTTGGGTCGAAGAGCAGGGTATGGAGCTTTCCTGAGGCACGGAACAGAACTCCTCTCGTCTCCACATGGGAAGTTTCCTTGTTGGAGCCGTGTCAAACACCTCATGTTGGAGAATCCTGCAGATTCCCTGAGCCACCTCCAAATTCCAAGCTCTCCCAGGCCACCAAGCCACAGTAGGACTGATCTTCAGGAGAGACCATTTCAACTTTCCCCTCTGGGTAGCTCACCCAGGAGCCCACAGATTGAGCCTGCCTTGTCCTGACTAAAGAGTGGGAATATGAGGTGGCGTTCCCAGGCATCCATGCTTAGACACCTGCTCTCGAGTCTTTCCATATGGGGCCTCTTGGAACCATCCAATAGGACTCGACTGTCGTGCAGAAGGTAACCTTCAGTTTTGGAGCAGTTCACAAATCCCATCGTAGGCAAAACTTTCTGGCCTCATGAAGCCCCCACACCCTTCAGGAAGAGGCCATGCTGGACAAGAACTCTAGCCTGAGGCACGTCTCATAGTTGACATGACCTCAGTGCAGGAGATCTCGATTCAGCCTCTGCAGAGTGGGCCTGCCGTGCCCTCGGTCCCAAACCTCACGCTAGCTTGTGTTTTCAGACTTCCTTCCTCACACTCCTGGCAAACAAGCCCTCCGGACTAGGAACTCCAGAACCAAAACCCAGCCCAGTGTCTGCCCAACGGAAGAAAAACGTTTCCCTGTGGGGCTCACCAGAAAACCCAGATGAGGATCAACCTGCTCGGGCCTCGACGGTACCCGAACTGGATAGGCTGCTCTGGGCACTCATGCTCTGCCTGACACAGCCTGAAGCCAGACGTCCAGACAGACAAGGAGACAGCTGGCCGCACACCCAGCACTTCGGACACTCCATGGTCTTATGCCGTCACCTCATCCTAACCTTGGTTTTCAGATATCTGAACCTAGACATTATATCAATTCTCCACACAGCTGGGTATAGCAAGCACAAAACAGAACCCCTCCTTCCCCATGGCAGTCACGCTTGCTCTTGGCATGCAGTCACACCCTCAGGGTGGGAGAAACCTTCATGGCCCCTGATGCCACGCCCAAACTTGAGTGCTGCTTGGGCACAAATTCACACTGTGACCCTCAGCATGAGCCCCATGTCAAAGAAAGGCCTGTCAGGGCCTGGACCAAGAGCCCACATTGGGGCTTGCCAAGCCCATATGCACCCAATCCTCCCCACGGTTTGAATTTTCCAGTCGCCCCGCCCGTACCTGGAGCTCTGCTCTGGAATCCCTTTCTTGGAGAGACCCATGAGCCAGACAACACGACTCCACCCTTCCCACAAATGACCCCAAACTCTTGGGAGCTGGGACAAATCCCCAGAGAGGGATACTCCTCCACAGTACCTGAGGCCACCGCTCCAATCCACGGCTATCCCAGACACAACATCCAGAGACAAAAGCCTGAAGGTACGCTTCCCACTCGCCGTTGTTTCAGAGGCCCAGGAGGTCCCTCTGGGGCTATACATCCGGCCTGCCATACCCTAGGCGCCACTCCTAAACTGAGTTTGTGTATTCAGACTTCTGTGCCCACAGCCTGGACCCACACAACATCCAGGCGAGGGCCTCTGGACCAAACAGCGAAAGATTGTGCCTGCCCTCTCCAAGGAAAGTGTGCCCAATCCATTGACCACAACCCTACAGGTTAGGGAAAAGCTCCATGGTCCCTGAGGCCATCAATAGTATAGGCCACCCTGGACTAAGAGGGGCTCTCTGACACCAGCGGAGCAACTATCTCCACTTAGACTCTCAGACAGTGTCCCCAGAGACAGAAGGTTGAAATGGTCAGGCCCCCAGGCCCTAATCTGAACCTTAGTTTTGGTTTCCATGTTTCCGTTCTCAGAGGACTGTTTTCGTAGACCACCACATGGGGCTTTTCTGAGGCACCAAACCAAACCTCTCTCATCTCCACATGGGCAGCTTTCTTACTGGGATGTATCAAACACTTCAGGTAGGAGAGTTCCGCAGGGCCACTGAACAACCAGCACATTCCAAGGTCTCCATGGACCCAAACGCACATTATGACGCATCCTCAGGAGAGGCCATTTCAACTCAGCCCCCTGGGTCGCGTGTTCCAGAGACAGCAAATCAAACATATCTTGTCGCTAATAGCCAATGGGAATGTGAGGCATGCTGTACAGGGATCCATCCTTCGAACCCTGCTCTCCAGTCCTTCCATATGGTATGTCCAGGAGCCATGCAACAGGACTCGAATGTCCCACAGAAGGAAACCTTGTGGTTTGGGGCAACCTCCAAACTCAGCGTGGGAAAACTTCCTTGGCCTCATGAGGCCCCCACTTCATGAAGGTGCCATCATGGACACATACTCCAGCCTCAGCCGACGTCTGATCCTCAGCCTGACTTCCGATGCAGGAGATTTTGATTCAGCCTCTGCAGAGTGTGCCTGCTCTGCCCTTGGCTCCAATCCTCACACTAGCTTGTGTTTTCAGACTTCCGTCCTCACACTCCTGGCCCACAAACCCTCCCTACTGGGAATTCTGGGGCCACAATGAAGCACTGTGCCTGCCTCCCAGGAGAAAAACATTGTCTATGGCGCTGCCCAGAAACCCCAAATGAGGATCAAACTGCTTGGCCCTCGGCAACACCCCAATTGCATAGGCTACCTTAAACAGTGATGCTCTGTCGCAAATAGCCTGAGCCCAGACCTTCCAACAGACACCGACACAGCTGGCTGCACACCCAGCACATTGGACCCGCCACTGCCTTAGGCCACCATCCATTCCCAACCTGGGTTTTCAGTCATCGGAACCTAGACCTTATCTCCAATCCCTGCATAGGGGGGAACCTGATGCACAAGTCAGAACCCCTCCTTCCCCATGGCAAGAAACCTTACTGCTGGCAGTGAGTCAAACCTTCAGTTTAGGAGAAAACGGCATGGCCCATGAGGCCACGCCCAAGCGTGAGGGCCGCCTTGGGCACAAACACAAATTGTGACCCTCAGCGTGAGTACCTTATTCAAGTAACGCCTCTCAGTGACTGGACCAAGAGCCCGCATATGTGGCTTGCCATGCCCATAGGCACCCAGGATTAACTAGATGGTGTGTATTCCAGTTGAGGGAACCCACTGCTGTGCTCTAGAGTCCCTCTCCTGGGGGGTCCCCTGTGGCAGAAAACAGTACTCTTCATTCCCACAGAATGAACACAAACACTTGGGAGCTTGGACAATCCCCCGAGAGGAAGGCTCTTCCTCGGCCTCTGAGACAACCCCTACCCTGACCGGACACTGTAAACGCAACACCCAGAGACAAAATCCTGAGTGACTGCCTCCCACTTGCCCTACTTTGATTTCCAGAGGATCTCCCCTCACGGACTAGAGATCAGGCCTGTCATTACATTGGCCCCTAGCTGAGCCAAGTTTGCTTTTTCAGACATCTGTCCCCACAGCCCTGGCAAACACAGCCTCTAGGCTGGGTCCTCTGGAGCCATACCACAGGACCGTGCCTGCTCTCTCCTGGGAAACTGTGTCCATTCCTTTGGCCACACACCTCCAGAATATGAGAAACCTCAAGGCCTCCGAGGACATCCCACTACTGGGAGCCTCACTGGACTCACAGGGGCATTCGGACACAAGCTGAGCAGCTACATCCATGAATGCATGCACACAGATGTCAACAGAGATATAAGGTTGAGCCGGACAGGCCTTTACGCCGTAGTCTCAACTCTTGCTTTGGTTTCCAGGTGTCACTCCTCAGAGGCTTTGGTTCGAAGAACAGGGTATGGGGCTTTCCTGAGGCACAGAACAGAACTCCTCTCGTCTCCACATGGGAAGTTTCCTTGTTGGAGCCGTGTCAAACACCTCATGTTGGAGAATCCTGCAGAGTCCCTGAGCCACCTCCACATTCCAAGCTCTCCCAGGCCACCAAGCCACAGTAGGACTGATCTTCAGGAGAGACCATTTCAACTTTCCCCTCTGGGTAGCTCACCCAGGAGCCCGCAGATTGAGGCTGCCTTGTCCTGACTAAAGAGTGGGAATATGAGGTGGCGTTCCCAGGCATCCATGCTTAGACACCTGCTCTCGAGTCTTTCCATATGGGGCCTCTTGGAACCATCCAATAGGACTCGACTGTCGTGCAGAAGGTAACCTTCAGTTTTGGAGCAGTTCACAAATCCCATCGTAGGCAAAACTTTCTGGCCTCATGAAGCCCCCACACCCTTCAGGAAGAGGCCATGCTGGACAAGAACTCTAGCCTGAGGCACGTCTCATAGTTGACATGACCTCAGTGCAGGAGATCTCGATTCAGCCTCTGCAGAGTGGGCCTGCCGTGCCCTCGGTCCCAAACCTCACGCTAGCTTGTGTTTTCAGACTTCCTTCCTCACACTCCTGGCAAACAAGCCCTCCGGGCTAGGAACTCCAGAACCAAAACCCAGCCCAGTGTCTGCCCAACGGAAAAAAAACGTTTCCCTTTGGGGCTCTCCAGAAAACCCAGATGAGGATCAACCTGCTCGGGCCTCGACGGTACCCGAACTGGATAGGCTGCTCTGGGCTCTCATGCTCTGCCTGACACAGCCTGAAGCCAGACGTCCAGACAGACAAGGAGACAGCTGGCTGCACACCCAGCACTTCGGACACGCCATGGTCTTATGCCGTCACCTCATCCTAACCTTGGTTTTCAGATATCTGAACCTAGACATTATATCAATTCTCCACACAGCTGGGTATAGCAAGCACAAAACAGAACTCCTCCTTCCCCATGGCTGTCAAGCTTGCTCTTGGCATGGAGTCACACCTTCAGGGTGGGAGAAACCTTCATGGCCCCTGATGCCACGCCCAAACTTGAGTGCTGCTTGGGCACAAATTCACACTGTGACCCTCAGCATGAGCCCCATGTCAAAGAAAGGCCTGTCAGGGCCTGGACCAAGAGCCCACATATGGGGCTTGCCAAGCCCCTATGCACCCAATCCTCACCAGTGTTTGAGTTTTCCAGTCGCCCCGCCCGTACCTGGGGCTCTGCTCTGGAATCCCTTTCTTGGAGAGACACGTGAGCCAGACAACACTTTTCCACCCTTCCCACAAAATGACCCCAAACTCTTGGGAGCTGGGACAAATCCCCAGAGAGGGATACTCGTCCACAGTCCCTGAGGCCACGCCTCCAATCCACGGCTATCTCGGACACAACATCCAGAGACAAAAGCCTGAAGGAACGCCTCCCACTCGCCGTTGTTTCAGAGGCCCAGGAGCTCTCTCTCGGGCTGTACATCCGGCCTGCCATAACCTAGGCGCTACTCCTAAGCTGAGTTTGTGCATTCAGACTTCTGTGCCCACAGCCTGGACCCACACAACATCCAGGCTAGGGCCTCTGGACCAAACAGCGAAAGATTGTGCCTGCCCTCTCCAAGGAAAGTGTGCCCAATTCATTGACCACAACCCTACAGGTTAGGGAAAAGCTCCAAGGTCCCTGAGGCCATCAATAGTATAGGCCACCCTGGACTAAGAGGGGCTCTCTGACACCAGCGGAGAAACTATCTATACTTAGGCTCTCACACAGTGTCCCCAGAGACAGAAGGTTGAAATGGACAGGTCCCCAGGCCCTAATCTGAACCTTAGCTTTGGTTTCCATGTTTCCGTTCTCAGAGGACTGTTTTCGTAGACCAGCACATGGTGCTTTTCTGAGGCATCAAACTAAACATCTCTCATCTCCACATGGGCAGCTTTCTTACTGGGATGTATCAAACACTTCAGGTAGGAGAGTTCCGCAGGGCCACTGAACAACCAGCACATTCCATGGTCTCCATGGACCCAAACGCACATTATGACGCATCCTCAGGAGAGGCCATTTCAACTCAGCCCCCTGGGTCGCGTGTTCCAGAGGCAGCAGATCAAACATATCTTGTCGCTAATAGCCAATGGGAATGCGAGGCATGCAGTACAGGGAACCATCCTTCGAACCCAGCTCTCCAGTCCTTCCATATGGTATGTCCTGGAGCCATGCAACAGGACGCGAATGTCCCGCAGAAGGAAACCTTGTGGTTTGGGGCAACCTCCAAACTCAGCGTGGGAAAACTTCCTTGGCCTCATGAGGCCCCCACTTCATGAAGGTGCCATCATGGACACATACGCCAGCCTCAGCCAACGTCTGATCCTCAGCCTGACTTCAGATGCAGGAGATTTTGATTCAGCCTCTGCAGAGTGGGCCTGCTCTGCCCTTGGCTCCAATCCTCACACTAGCTTGTGTTTTCAGACTTCCGTCCTCACACTCCTGGCCCACAAACCCTCCCTACTGGGAATTCTGGGGCCACAATGAAGCACTGTGCCTGCCTCCCAGGAGAAAAACATTGTCTATGGCGCTGCCCAGAAACCCCAAATGAGGATCAAACTGCTTGGCCCTCGGCAACACCCCAATTGCATAGGCTACCTTAAACAGTGATGCTCTGTCGAAAAGAGCCTGAGCCCAGACCTTCCAACAGACACCGACACAGCTGGCTGCATACCCAGCACATTGGACCCGCCACTGCCTTAGGCCACCATCCATTCCCAACCTGGGTTTTCAGTCATCGGAACCTAGACCTTATCTCCAATCCCTGCACAGGGGGGAACCTGATGCACAAGTCAGAACCCCTCCTACCCCATGGCAAGAAACCTTGCTGCTGACAGTGAGTCAAACCTTCAGTGTAGGAGAAAACGGCCTGGCCCATGAGGCCACGCCCAAGCGTGAGGGCCGCCTTGGGCACAAACACACATTGTGACCCTCAGCGTGAGTACCTTATTCAAGTAACGCCTCTCAGTGACTGGACCAAGAGCCCGCATATGTGGCTTGCAATGCCCATAGGCACCCAGGACTAACTAGATGGTGTGTATTCCAGTTGAGGGAACCCACTGCTGTGCTCTAGAGTCCCTCTCCTGGGGGGTCCCCTGTGGCAGAAAACAGTACTCTTCATTCCCACAGAATGAACACAAACACTTGAGAGCTTGGACAATCCCCCGAGAGGAAGGCTCTTCCTCGGCCTCTGAGACAACCCCTACCCTGACCGGACACTGTAAACGCAACACTCAGAGACAAAATCCTGAGTGACTGCCTCCCACTTGCCCTACTTTGATTTCCAGAGGATCTCCCCTCACGGACTAGAGATCAGGCCTGCCATTAAATTGGCCCCTAGCTGAGCCAAGTTTGCTTTTTCAGACATCTGTCCCCACAGCCCTGGCAAACACAGCCTCTAGGCTGGGTCCTCTGGAGCCATTCCACAGGACCGTGCCGTCTATCTCCTGGGAAAAAGTGTCCATTCCTTTGGCCACACACCTCCAGAATATGAGAAACCTCAAGGCCTCCGAAAACATCCCAATACTGGGAGCCTCACTGGACTCACAGGGGCATTCGGACACAAGCTGAGCAGCTACATCCATGAATGCATGCACACAGATGTCAACAGAGATAGAAGGTTGAGCCGGACAGGCCTTTAGGCCGTAGTCTCCACTCTTGCTTTGGTTTCCAGGTGTCACTCCTCAGAGGCTTTGGTTCGAAGAACAGGGTATGGGGCTTTCCTGAGGCACGGAACAGAACTCCTCTCGTCTCCACATGGGAAGTTTCCTTGTTGGAGCCGTGTCAAACACCTCATGTTGGAGAATCCTGCAGAGTCCCTGAGCCACCTCCACATTCCAAGGTCTCCCAGGCCACCAAGCCACAGTAGGACTGATTTTCAGGAGAGACCATTTCAACTTTCCCCTCTGGGTAGCTCACCCAGGAGCCCGCAGATTGAGCCTGCCTTGTCCTGACTAAAGAGTGGGAATATGAGGTGGCGTTCCCAGGCATCCATGCTTAGACACATGCTCTCGAGTCTTTCCATATGGGGCCTCTTGGAACCATCCAATAGGACTCGACTGTCGTGCAGAAGGTAACCTTCAGTTTTGGAGCAGTTCACAAATCCCATCGTAGGCAAAACTTTCTGGCCTCATGAAGCCCCCACACCCTTCAGGAAGAGGCCATGCTGGACAAGAACTCTAGCCTGAGGCACGTCTCATAGTTGACATGACCTCAGTGCAGGAGATCTCGATTCAGCCTCTGCAGAGTGGGACTGCCGTGCCCTCGGTCCCAAACCTCACGCTAGCGTGTGTTTTCAGACTTCCCTCCTCACACTCCTGGCAAACAAGCCCTCCGGACTAGGAACTCCAGAACCAAAACCCAGCCCAGTGTCTGCCCAACGGAAGAAAAACGTTTCCCTGTGGGGCTCTCCAGAAAACCCAGATGAGGATCAACCTGCTCGGGCCTCGACGGTACCCGAACTGGATAGGCTGCTCTGGGCACTCATGCTCTGCCTGACACAGCCTGAAGCCAGACGTCCAGACAGACAAGGAGACAGCTGGCCGCACACCCAGCACTTCGGACACGCCATGGTCTTATGCCGTCACCTCATCCTAACCTTGGTTTTCAGATATCTGAACCTAGACATTATATCAATTCTCCACACAGCTGGGTATAGCAAGCACAAAACAGAACTCCTCCTTCCCCATGGCTGTCAAGCTTGCTCTTGGCATGGAGTCACACCTTCAGGGTGGGAGAAACCTTCATGGCCCCTGATGCCACGCCCAAACTTGAGTGCTGCTTGGGCACAAATTCACACTGTGACCATGAGCATGAGCCCCATGTCAAAGAAAGGCCTGTCAGGGCCTGGAACAAGAGCCCACATATGGGGCTTGCCAAGCCCCTATGCACCCAATCCTCCCCACGGTTTGAATTTTCCAGTCGCCCCGCCCGTACCTGGAGCTCTGCTCTGGAATCCCTTTCTTGGAGAGACCCATGAGCCAGACAACACGACTCCAACCTTCCCACAAAATGACCCCAAACTCTTGGGAGCTGGGACAAATCCCCAGAGAGGGATACTCGTCCACAGTACCTGAGGCCACCGCTCCAATCCACGGCTATCCCGGACACAACATCCAGACAAAAGCCTGAAGGAACGCCTCCCACTCGCCCTTGTTTCAGAGGCCCAGGAGCTCCCTCTCGGGCTGTACATCCGGCCTGCCATACCCTAGGCGCCACTCCTAAGCTGAGTTTGTGTATTCAGACTTCTGTGCCCACAGCCTGGACCCACACAACATCCAGGCTAGGGCCTCTGGACCAAACAGCGAAAGATTGTGCCTGCCCTCTCCAAGGAAAGTGTGCCCAATCCATTGACCACAACCCTACAGGTTAGGGAAAAGCTCCAAGGTCCCTGAGGCCATCAATAGTATAGGCCACCCTGGACTAAGAGGGGCTCTCTGACACCAGCGGAGCAACTATCTCCACTTAGGCTCTCAGACAGTGTCCCCAGAGACAGAAGGTTGAAATGGACAGGCCCCCGGCCCTAATCTGAACCTTAGCTTTGGTTTCCATGTTTCCGTTCTCAGAGGACTGTTTTCGTAGACCAGCACATGGTGCTTTTCTGAGGCACCAAACCAAACATCTCTCATCTCCACATGGGCAGCTTTCTTACTGGGATGTATCAAACACTTCAGGTAGGAGAGTTGCGCAGGTCCACTGAACAACCAGCACATTCCATGGTCTCCATGGACCAAAACGCACATTATGACGCATCCTCAGGAGAGGCCATTTCAACTCAGCCCCCTGGGTCGCGTGTTCCAGAGGCAGCAGATCAAACATATCTTGTCGCTAATAGCCAATGGGAATGCGAGGCATACTGTACAGGGATCCATCCTTCGAAACCTGCTCTCCAGTCCTTCCATATGATATGTCCTGGAGCCATGCAACAGGACTCGAATGTCCCGCAGAAGGAAACCTTGTGGTTTGGGGCAACCTCCAAACTCAGCGTGGGAAAACTTCCTTGGCCTCATGAGGCCCCCACTCCATGAAGGTGCCATCATGGACGCATATGCCAGCCTCAGCCAACGTCTGATCCTCAGCCTGACTTCAGATGCAGGAGATTTTGATTTAGCCTCTGCAGAGTGGGCCTGCTCTGCCCTTGGCTCCAATCCTCACACTAGCTTGTGTTTTCAGACTTCCGTCCTCACACTCCTGGCCCACAAACCCTCCCTACTGGGAATTCTGGAGCCACAATGAAGCACTGTGCCTGCCTCCCAGAAGAAAAACATTGTCTATGGCGCTGCCCAGAAACCCCAAATGAGGATCAAACTGCTTGGCCCTCGGCAACACCCCAATTGCATAGGCTACCTTAAACAGTGATGCTCTGTCGCAAATAGCCTGAGCCCAGACCTTCCAACAGACACCGACACAGCTGGCTGCACACCCAGCACATTGGACCCGCCACTGCCTTAGGCCACCATCCATTCCCAACCTGGGTTTTCAGTCATCGGAACCTAGACCTTATCTCCAATCCCTGCACAGGGGGGAACCTGATGCACAAGTCAGAACAGCTCCTATCCCATGGCAAGAAACCTTGCTGCTGGCAGTGAGTCAAACCTTCAGTGTAGGAGAAAACAGCATGGCCCATGAGGCCACGCCCAAGCGTGAGGGCCGCCTTGGGCACAAACACACATTGTGACCCTCAGCGTGAGTACCTTATTCAAGTAACGCCTCTCAGTCACTGGACCAAGAGCCCACATATGTGGCTTGCCATGCCCATAGGCACCCAGGACTAACTAGATGGTGTGTATTCCAGTTGAGGGAACCCACTGCTGTGCTCTAGAGTCCCTCTCCTGGGGGGTCCCCTATGGCAGAAAACAGTACTCTTCATTCCCACAGAATGAACACCAACACTTGGGAGCTTGGACAATCCCCCGAGAGGAAGGCTCTTCCTCGGCCTCTGAGACAACCCCTACCCTGACCGGACACTGTAAACGCAACACCCAGAGACAAAATCCTGAGTGACTGCCTCCCACTTGCCCTACATTGATTTCCAGAGGATCTCCCCTCACGGACTGGAGATCAGGCCTGCCATTACATTGGCCCCTAGCTGAGCCAAGTTTGCTTTTTCAGACATCTGTCCCCACAGCCCTGGCAAACACAGCCTCTAGGCTGGGTCCTCTGGAGCCATACCACAGGACCATGCCTGCTCTCTCCTGGGGAACTGTGTCCATTCCTTTGGACATACACCTCCAGAATATGAGAAACCTCAAGGCCTCCGAGGACATCCCACTACTGGGAGCCTCACTGGACTCACAGGGGCATTCGGACACAAGCTGAGCAGCTTCATCCATGGATGCATGCACACAGATGTCAACAGAGATAGAAGGTTGAGCCGGACAGGCCTTTAGGCCGTAGTCTCAACTCTTGCTTTGGTTTCCAGGTGTTACTCCTCAAAGGCTTTGGTTCGAAGAACAGGGTATGGGGCTTTCCTGAGGCACGGAACAGAACTCCTCTTGTCTCCACATGGGAAGTTTCCTTGTTGGAGCCGTGTCAAACACCTCAGGTTGGAGAATCCTGAAGAGTCCCAGAGCCACCTCCACATTCCAAGCTCTCTCAGGCCACCAAGCCACAGTAGGACTCATCTTCAGGAGAGTCCATTTCATCTCTCCCCTCTGGGTAGCTCACCCAGGAGCCCGCTGATTGAGCCTGCCTTGTCCTGACTAAAGAGTGGGAATATGAGGTGGCGTTCCCAGGCATCCATGCTTAGACACCTGCTCTCGAGTCTTTCCATATGGGGCCTCTTGGAACCATCCAATAGGACTCGACTGTCGTGCAGAAGGTAACCTTCAGTTTTGGAGCAGTTCACAAATCCCATCGTAGCAAAACTTTCTGGCCTCATGAAGCCCCCACACCCTTCAGGAAGAGGCCATGCTGGACAAGAACTCTAGCCTGAGGCACGTCTCATAGTTGACATGAACTCAGTGCAGGAGATCTCGATTCAGCCTCTGCAGAGTGGGCCTGCCTTGCCCTCGGTCCCAAACCTCACGCTAGCTTGTGTTTTCAGACTTCCTTCCTCACACTCCTGGCAAACAAGCCCTCCGGACTAGGAACTCCGGAACCAAAACCCAGCCCAATGTCTGCCCAACAGAAGAAAAACGTTTCCCTGTGGGGCTCTCCAGAAAACCCAGATGAAGATCAACCTGCTCGGGCCTCGACGGTACCCGAACTGGATAGGCTGCTCTGGGCATTCATGCTCTGCCTGACACAGCTTGAAGCCAGACGTCCAGACAGTCAAGGAGACAGCTGGACGCACACCCAGCACTTCGGACACGCCATGGTCTTATGCCGTCACCTCATCCTAACCTTGGTTTTCAGATATCTGAACCTAGACATTATATCAATTCTCCACACAGCTGGGTATAGCAAGCACAAAACAGAACTCCTCCTTCCCCATGGCTGTCAAGATTGCTCTTGGCATGGAGTCACACCTTCAGGGTTGGAGAAACCTTCATGGCCCCTGATGCCACGCCCAAACTTGAGTGCTGCTTGGGCAGAAATTCACACTGTGATCCTCAGCATGAGCCCCATGTCAAAGAAAGGCCTGTCAGGGCCTGGACCAAGAGCCCACATATGGGGCTTGCCAAGCCCCTATGCACCCAATCCTCACCACGGTTTGAATTTTCCAGTCGCTCCGCCCGTACCTGGAGCTCTGCTCTGGAATCCCTTTCTTGGAGAGACCCATGAGCCAGACAACACGACTCCACCCTTCCCACAAAATGACCCCAAACTCTTGGGAGCTGGGACAAATCCCCAGAAAGGGATACTCGTCCACAGTACCTGAGGCCACCGCTCCAATCCACGGCTATCTCGGACACAACATCCAGAGACAAAAGCCTGAAGGAACGCCTCCCACTCGCCCTTGTTTCAGAGGCCCAGGAGCTCCCTCTCGGGCTGTACATCTGGCCTGCCATACCCTAGGCGCCACTCCTAAGCTGAGTTTGTGTATTCAGACTTCTGTGCCCACAGCCTGGACCCACACAACATCCAGGCTAGGGCCTCTGGACCAAACAGCGAAAGATTGTGCCTGCCCTCTCCAAGGAAAGTGTGCCCAATCCATTGACCACAACCCTACAGGTTAGGGAAAAGCTCCAAGGTCCCTGAGGCCATCAATAGTATAGGCCACCCTGGACTAAGAGGGGCTCTCTGACACCAGCGGAGCAACTATCTCCACTTAGGCTCTCAGACAGTGTCCCCAGAGACAGAAGGTTGAAATGGACAGGCCCCCAGGCCCTAATCTGAACCTTAGCTTTGGTTTCCATGTTTCCGTTCTCAGAGGACTGTTTTCGTAGACCAGCACATGGGGCTTTTCTGAGGCACCAAACCAAACATCTCTCATCTCCACATGGGCAGCTTTCTTACTGGGATGTATCAAACACTTCAGGTAGAAGAGTTCCGCAGGGCCACTGAACAACCAGCACATTCCATGGTCTCCATGGACCCAAACGCACATTATGACGCATCCTCAGGAGAGGCCATTTCAACTCAGCCCCCTGGGTCGCGTGTTCCAGAGGCAGCAGATCAAACATATCTTGTCGCTAATAGCCAATGGGAATGCGAGGCATGCAGTACAGGGATCCATCCTTCGAAACCTGCTCTCCAGTCCTTCCATATGGTATGTCCTGGAGTCATGCAACAGGACTCGAATGTCCCGCAGAAGGAAACCTTGTGGTTTGGGGCAACCTCCAAACTCAGCGTGGGAAAACTTCCTTGGCCTCATGAGGCCCCCGCTTCATGAAGGTGCCATCATGGACACATACGCCAGCCTCAGCCAACGTCTGATCCTCAGCCTGACTTCAGATGCAGGAGATTTTGATTCAGCCTCTGCAGAGTGGGCCTGCTCTGCCCTTGGCTCCATTCCTCACACTAGCTTGTGTTTTCAGACTTCCGTCCTCACCCTCTGGCCCACAAACCCTCCCTACTGGGAATTCTGGGGCCACAATGAAGCACTGTGCCTGCCTCCCAGCAGAAAAACATTGTCTATGGCGCTGCCCAGAAACCCCAAATGAGGATCAAACTGCTTGGCCCTCGGCAACACCCCAATTGCATAGGCTACCTTAAACAGTGATGCTCTGTCGCAAATAGCCTGAGCCCAGACCTTCCAACAGACACCGACACAGCTGGCTGCACACCCAGCACATTGGACCCGCCACTGCCTTAGGCCACCATCCATTCCCAACCTGGGTTTTCAGTCATCGGAACCTAGACCTTATCTCCAATCCCTGCACAGGGGGGAACCTGATGCACAAGTCAGAACCCCTCCTACCCCATGGCAAGAAACCTTGCTGCTGGCAGTGAGTCAAACCTTCAGTGTAGGAGAAAACGGCATGGCCCATGAGGCCACGCCCAAGCGTGAGGGCCGCCTTGGGCACAAACACACATTGTGACCCTCAGCGTGAGTACCTTATTCAAGTAACGCCTCTCAGTGACTGGACCAAGAGCCCGCATATGTGGCTTGCCATGCCCATAGGCACCCAGGACTAACTAGATGGTGTGTATTCTAGTTGAGGGAACCCACTGCTGTGCTCTAGAGTCCCTCTCCTGGGGGGTCCCCTGTGGCAGAAAACAGTACTCTTCATTCCCACAGAATGAACACAAAAACACTTGGGAGCTTGGACAATCCCCCGAGAGGAAGGCTCTTCCTCGGCCTCTGAGACAACCCCTACCCTGACCGGACACTGTAAACGCAACACCCAGAGACAAAATCCTGAGAGACTGCCTCCCACTTGCCCTACTTTGATTTTCAGAGGATCTCCCCTCACGGACTGGAGATCAGGCCTGCCATTACACTGGCCCCTAGCTGAGCCAAGTTTGCTTTTTCAGACATCTGTCCCCACAGCCCTGGCAAACACAGCCTCTAGGCTGGGTCCTCTGGAGCCATACCACAGGACCGTGCCTGCTATCTCCTGGGAAACTGTGTCCATTCCTTTGGCCACACACCTCCAGAATATGAGAAACCTCAAGGCCTCCGAGGACATCCCACTTCTGGGAGCCTCACTGGACTCACAGGGGCATTCGGACACAAGCTGAGCAGCTTCATCCATGGATGCATGCACACAGATGTCAACAGAGATAGAAGGTTGAGCCGGACAGGCCTTTAGGCCGTAGTCTCAACTCTTGCTTTGGTTTCCAGGTGTTACTCCTCAAAGGCTTTGGTTCGAAGAACAGGGTATGGGGCTTTCCTGAGGCACGGAACAGAACTCCTCTTGTCTCCACATGGGAAGTTTCCTTGTTGGAGCCGTGTCAAACACCTCAGGTTGGAGAATCCTGAAGAGTCCCAGAGCCACCTCCACATTCCAAGCTCTCTCAGGCCACCAAGCCACAGTAGGACTCATTTCCAGGAGAGTCCATTTCATCTCTCCCCTCTGGGTAGCTCACCCAGGAGCCCGCTGATTGAGCCTGCCTTGTCCTGACTAAAGAGTGGGAATATGAGGTGGCGTTCCCAGGCATCCATGCTTAGACACCTGCTCTCGAGTCTTTCCATATGGGGCCTCTTGGAACCATCCAATAGGACTCGACTGTCGTGCAGAAGGTAACCTTCAGTTTTGGAGCAGTTCACAAATCCCATCGTAGGCAAAACTTTCTGGCCTCATGAAGCCCCCACACCCTTCAGGAAGAGGCCATGCTGGACAAGAACTCTAGCCTGAGACACGTCTCATAGTTGACATGAACTCAGTGCAGGAGATCTCGATTCAGCCTCTGCAGAGTGGGCCTGCCTTGCCCTCGGTCCCAAACCTCACGCTAGCTTGTGTTTTCAGACTTCCTTCCTCACACTCCTGGCAAACAAGCCCTCCGGACTAGGAACTCCGGAACCAAAACCCAGCCCAATGTCTGCCCAACGGAAGAAAAACGTTTCCCTGTGGGGCTCTCCAGAAAACCCAGATGAGGATCAACCTGCTCGGGCCTCGACGGTACCCGAACTGGATAGGCTGCTCTGGGCATTCATGCTCTGCCTGACACAGCTTGAAGCCAGACGTCCAGACAGTCAAGGAGACAGCTGGACGCACACCCAGCACTTCGGACACGCCATGGTCTTATGCCGTCACCTCATCCTAACCTTGGTTTTCAGATATCTGAACCTAGACATTATATCAATTCTCCACACAGCTGGGTATAGCAAGCACAAAACAGAACTCCTCCTTCCCGATGGCTGTCAAGATTGCTCTTGGCATGGAGTCACACCTTCAGGGTTGGAGAAACCTTCATGGCCCCTGATGCCACGCCCAAACTTGAGTGCTGCTTGGGCAGAAATTCACACTGTGATCCTCAGCATGAGCCCCATGTCAAAGAAAGGCCTGTCAGGGCCTGGACCAAGAGCCCACATATGGGGCTTGCCAAGCCCCTATGCACCCAATCCTCACCACGGTTTGAATTTTCCAGTCGCTCCGCCCGTACCTGGAGCTCTGCTCTGGAATTCCTTTCTTGGAGAGACCCATGACCCAGACAACACGACTCCACCCTTCCCACAAAATGACCCCAAACTCTTGGGAGCTGGGACAAATCCCCAGAAAGGGATACTCGTCCACAGTACCTGAGGCCACCGCTCCAATCCACGGCTATCTCGGACACAACATCCAGAGACAAAAGCCTGAAGGAACGCCTCCCACTCGCCCTTGTTTCAGAGGCCCAGGAGCTCCCTCTCGGGCTGTACATCTGGCCTGCCATACCCTAGGCGCCACTCCTAAGCTGAGTTTGTGTATTCAGACTTCTGTGCCCACAGCCTGGACCCACACAACATCCAGGCTAGGGCCTCTGGACCAAACAGCGAAAGATTGTGCCTGCCCTCTCCAAGGAAAGTGTGCCCAATCCATTGACCACAACCCTACAGGTTAGGGAAAAGCTCCAAGGTCCCTGAGGCCATCAATAGTATAGGCCACCCTGGACTAAGAGGGGCTCTCTGACACCAGCGGAGCAACTATCTCCACTTAGGCTCTCAGACAGTGTCCCCAGAGACAGAAGGTTGAAATGGACAGGCCCCCAGGCCCTAATCTGAACCTTAGCTTTGGTTTCCATGTTTCCGTTCTCAGAGGACTGTTTTCGTAGACCAGCACATGGGGCTTTTCTGAGGCACCAAACCAAACATCTCTCATCTCCACATGGGCAGCTTTCTTACTGGGATGTATCAAACACTTCAGGTAGGAGAGTTCCGCAGGGCCACTGAACAACCAGCACATTCCATGGTCTCCATGGACCCAAACGCACATTATGACGCATCCTCAGGAGAGGCCATTTCAACTCAGCCCCCTGGGTCGCGTGTTCCAGAGGCAGCAGATCAAACATATCTTGTCGCTAATAGCCAATGGGAATGCGAGGCATGCAGTACAGGGATCCATCCTTCGAAACCTGCTCTCCAGTCCTTCCATATGGTATGTCCTGGAGTCATGCAACAGGACTCGAATGTCCCGCAGAAGGAAACCTTGTGGTTTGGGGCAACCTCCAAACTCAGCGTGGGAAAACTTCCTTGGCCTCATGAGGCCCCCGCTTCATGAAGGTGCCATCATGGACACATACGCCAGCCTCAGCCAACGTCTGATCCTCAGCCTGACTTCAGATGCAGGAGATTTTGATTCAGCCTCTGCAGAGTGGGCCTGCTCTGCCCTTGGCTCCAATCCTCACACTAGCTTGTGTTTTCAGACTTCCGTCCTCACCCTCTGGCCCACAAACCCTCCCTACTGGGAATTCTGGGGCCACAATGAAGCACTGTGCCTGCCTCCCAGCAGAAAAACATTGTCTATGGCGCTGCCCAGAAACCCCAAATGAGGATCAAACTGCTTGGCCCTCGGCAACACCCCAATTGCATAGGCTACCTTAAACAGTGATGCTCTGTCGCAATTAGCCTGAGCCCAGACCTTCCAACAGACACCGACACAGCTGGCTGCACACCCAGCACATTGGACCCGCCACTGCCTTAGGCCACCATCCATTCCCAACCTGGGTTTTCAGTCATCGGAACCTAGACCTTATCTCCAATCCCTGCACAGGGGGGAACCTGATGCACAAGTCAGAACCCCTCCTACCCCATGGCAAGAAACCTTGCTGCTGGCAGTGAGTCAAACCTTCAGTGTAGGAGAAAACGGCATGGCCCATGAGGCCACGCCCAAGCGTGAGGGCCGCATTGGGCACAAACATACATTGTGACCCTCAGCGTGAGTACCTTATTCAAGTAACGCCTCTCAGTGACTGGACCAAGAGCCCGCATATGTGGCTTGCCATGCCCATAGGCACCCAGGACTAACTAGATGGTGTGTATTCTAGTTGAGGGAACCCACTGCTGTGCTCTAGAGTCCCTCTCCTGGGGGGTCCCCTGTGGCAGAAAACAGTACTCTTCATTCCCACAGAATGAACACAAAAACACTTGGGAGCTTGGACAATCCCCCGAGAGGAAGGCTCTTCCTCGGCCTCTGAGACAACCCCTACCCTGACCGGACACTGTAAACGCAACACCCAGAGACAAAATCCTGAGAGACTGCCTCCCACTTGCCCTACTTTGATTTTCAGAGGATCTCCCCTCACGGACTGGAGATCAGGCCTGCCATTACACTGGCCCCTAGCTGAGCCAAGTTTGCTTTTTCAGACATCTGTCCCCACAGCCCTGGCAAACACAGCCTCTAGGCTGGGTCCTCTGGAGCCATACCACAGGACCGTGCCTGCTCTCTCCTGGGAAACTGTGTCCATTCCTTTGGCCACACACCTCCAGAATATGAGAAACCTGAAGGCCTCCGAGGACATCCCACTACTGGGAGCCTCACTGGACTCACAGGGGCATTCGGACACAAGCTGAGCAGCTACATCCATGAATGCATGCACACAGATGTCAACAGAGATAGAAGGTTGAGCTGGACAGGCCTTTAGGCCGTAGTCTCAACTCTTGCTTTGGTTTCCAGGTGTCACTCCTCAGAGGCTGTGGTTCGAAGAACAGGGTATGGGGCTTTCCTGAGGCACGGAACAGAACTCCTCTCGTCTCCACATGGGAAGTTTCCTTGTTGGAGCCGTGTCAAACACCTCATGTTGGAGAATCCTGCAGAGTCCCTGAGCCACCTCCACATTCCAAGGTCTCCCAGGCCACCAAGCCACAGTAGGACTCATCTTCAGGAGAGTCCATTTCATCTCTCCCCTCTGGGTAGCTCACCCAGGAGCCCGCAGATTGAGCCTGCCTTGTCCTGACTAAAGAGTGGGAATATGAGGTGGCGTTCCCAGGCATCCATGCTTAGACACCTGCTCTAGAGTCTTTCCATATGGGGCCTCTTGGAACCATCCAATAGAACTCGACTGTCGTGCAGAAGGTAACCTTCAGTTTTGGAGCAGTTCAAAAATCCCATCGTAGGCAAAACTTTCTGGCCTCATGGAGCCCCCACACCCTTCAGGAAGAGGCCATGCTGGACAAGAACTCTAGCCTGAGGCACGTCTCATAGTTGACATGACCTCAGTGCAGGAGATCTCGATTCAGCCTCTGCAGAGTGGGCCTGCCGTGCCCTCGGTCCCAAACCTCATGCTAGCTTGTTTTTTCAGACTTCCTTCCTCACACTCCTGACAAACAAGCCCTCCGGACTAGGAACTCCGGAACCAAAACCCAGCCCAGTGTCTGCCCAACTGAAGAAAAACGTTTCCCTGTGGGGCTCTCCAGAAAACCCAGATGAGGATCAACCTGCTCGGGCCTCGACGGTACCCGAACTGGATAGGCTGCTCTGGGCACTCATGCTCTGCCTGACACAGCCTGAAGCCAGACGTCCAGACAGACAAGGAGACAGCTGGCCGCACACCCAGCACTTCGGACACGCCATGGTCTTATGCCGTCACCTCATCCTAACCTTGGTTTTCAGATATCTGAACCTAGACATTATATCAATTCTCCACACAGCTGGGTATAGCAAGCACAAAGCAGAACTCCTCCTTCCCCATGGCTGTCAAGCTTGCTCTTGGCATGGAGTCACACCTTCAGGGTGGGAGAAACCTTCATGGCCCCTGATGCCACGCCCAAACTTGAGTGCTGCTTGGGCACAAATTCACACTGTGACCCTCAGCATGAGCCCCATGTCAAAGAAAGGCCTGTCAGGGCCTGGACCAAGAGCCCACATATGGGGCTTGCCAGGCCCCTATGCACCCAATCCTCACCACGGTTTGAATTTTGCAGTCGCCCCACCAGTACCTGGAACTCTGCTCTGGAATCCCTTTCTTGGAGAGACCCATGAGCCAGACAACACGACTCCACCCTTCCCACAAAATGACCCCAAACTCTTGGGAGCTGGGACAAATCCCCAGAGAGGGATACTCGTCCACAGTACCTGAGGCCACCGCTCCAATCCACGGCTATCCCGGACACAACAACCAGAGACAAAAGCCTGAAGGAATGCCTACCACTCGCCCTTGTTTCAGAGGCCCAGGAGCTCCCTCTCGGGCTGTACATCCGGCCTGCCATACCCTAGGAGCCACTCATAAGCTGAGTTTGTGTATTCAGACTTCTGTGCCCACAGCCTGGACCCACACAACACCCAGGCTAGGGCCTCTGACCAAACAGTGAAAAATTGTGCCAGCCCTCTCCAAGGAAAGTGTGCCCAATCCATTGACCACAACCCTACAGGTTAGGGAAAAGCTCCAAGGTCCCTGAGGCCATCAATAGTATAGGCCACCCTGGACTAAGAGGGGCTCTCTGACACCAGCAGAGCAACTATCTCCACTTAGACTCTCAGACTGTGTCCCCAGGGACAGAAGGTTGAAATGGACAGGCCCCCAGGCCCTAATCTGAACCTTAGCTTTGGTTTCCATGTTTCCGTTCTCAGAGGACTGTTTTCGTAGACCAGCACATGGGGCTTTTATAAGGCACCAAACCAAACATCTCTCATCTCCACATGGGCAGCTTTCTTACTGGGATGTATCAAACCCTTCAGGTAGGAGAGTTCCGCAGGGCCACTGAACAACCAGCACATTCCAAGGTCTCCATGGACCCAAACGCACATTATGACGCATCCTGAGGAGAGGCCATTTCAACTCAGCCCCCTGGGTCACGTGTTCCAGAGGCAGCAGATCAAACATATCTTGTCGCTAATAGCCAATGGGAATGCGAGGCATGCTGTACAGGGATCCATCCTTCGAAACCTGCTCCCCAGTCCTTCCATATGGTATGTCCTGGAGCCATGCAACAGGACTCGAATGTCCCGCAGAAGGAAACCTTGTGGTTTGGGGCAACCTCCAAACTCAGCGTGGGAAAACTTCCTTGGCCTCATGAGGCCCCCACTTCATGAAGGTGCCATCATGGACACATACGCCAGCCTCAGCCAACGTCTGATCCTCAGCCTGACTTCAGATGCAGGAGATTTTGATTCAGCCTCTGCAGAGTGGGCCTGCTCTGCCCTTGGCTCCAATCCTCACACTAGCTTGTGTTTTCAGACTTCCGTCCTCACACTCCTGGCCCACAAACCCTCCCTACTGGGAATTCTGGGGCCACAATGAAGCACTGTGCCTGCCTCCCAGGATAAAAACCTTGTCTATGGCGCTGCCCAGAAACCCCAAATGAGGATCAAACTGCTTGGCCCTCTGCAACACCCCAATTGCATAGGCTACCTTAAACAGTGATGCTCTGTCGCAAATAGCCTGAGCCCAGACCTTCGAACAGACAACGACACAGCTGGCTGCACACCCAGGACATTGGACCCGCCACTGCCTTAGGCCACCATCCATTCCCAACCTGGGTTTTCAGTCATCGGAACCTAGACCTTATCTCCAATCCCTGCACAGGGGGGAACCTGATGCACAAGTCAGAACCCCTCCTACCCCATGGCAAGAAACCTTGCTGCTGGCAGTGAGTCAAACCTTCAGTGTAGGAGAAAACGGCATGGCCCATGAGGCCACGCCCAAGCGTGAGGGCCGCCTTGGGCACAAACACACATTGTGACCCTCAGCGTGAGTACCTTATTCAAGTAACGCCTCTCAGTGACTGGACCAAGAGCCCGCATATGTGGCTTGCCATGCCCATAGGCACCCAGGACTAACTAGATGGTGTGTATTCCAGTTGAGGGAACACACTGCTGTGCTCTAGAGTCCCTCTCCTGGGGGGTCCCCTGTGGCAGAAAACAGTACTCTTCATTCCCACAGAATGAACACAAACACTTGGGAGCTTGGACAATCCCCCGAGAGGAAGGCTCATCCTCGGCCTCTGAGACAACCCCGACCCTGACCGGAAACTGTAAACGCAACACCCAGAGACAAAATCCTGAGTGACTGCCTCCCACTTGCCCTACTTTGATTTCCAGAGGATCTCCCCTCACGGACTGGAGATCAGGCCTGCCATTACATTGGCCCCTAGCTGAGCCAAGTTTGCTTTTTCAGACATCTGTCCCCACAGCCCTGGCAAACACAGCCTCTAGGCTGGGTCCTCTGGAGCCATACCACAGGACCGTGCCTGCTCTCTCCTGGGAAACTGTGTCCATTCCTTTGGCCACACACCTCCAGAATATGAGAAACCTCAAGGCCTCCGAGGACATCCCACTACTGGGAGCCTCACTGGACTCACAGGGGCATTCGGACACAAGCTGAGCAGCTTCATCCATGGATGCATGCACACAGATGTCAACAGAGATAGAAGGTTGAGCCGGACAGGCCTTTAGGCCGTAGTCTCAACTCTTGCTTTGGTTTCCAGGTGTCACTCCTCAGAGGCTGTGGTTCGAAGAACAGGGTATGGGGCTTTCCTGAGGCACGGAACAGAACTCCTCTCGTCTCCACATGGGAAGTTTCCTTGTTGGAGCCGTGTCAAACACCTCATGTTGGAGAATCCTGCAGAGTCCCTGAGCCACCTCCACATTCCAAGGTCTCCCAGGCCACCAAGCCACAGTAGGACTCATCTTCAGGAGAGTCCATTTCAACTCTCCCCTCTGGGTAGCTCACCCAGGAGCCCGCAGATTGAGCCTGCCTTGTCCTGACTAAAGAGTGGGAATATGAGGTGGCGTTCCCAGGCATCCATGCTTAGACACCTGCTCTCGAGTCTTTCCATATGGGGCCTCTTGGAACCATCCAATAGGACTCGACTGTCGTGCAGAAGGTAACCTTCAGTTTTGGAGCAGTTCACAAATCCCATCGTAGGCAAAACTTTCTGGCCTCATGGAGCCCCCACACCCTTCAGGAAGAGGCCATGCTGGACAAGAACTCTAGCCTGAGGCACGTCTCATAGTTGACATGACCTCAGTGCAGGAGATCTCGATTCAGCCTCTGCAGAGTGCGCCTGCCGTGCCCTCGGTCCCAAACCTCATGCTAGCTTGTTTTTTCAGACTTCCTTCCTCACACTCCTGGCAAACAAGCCCTCCGGACTAGGAACTCCGGAACCAAAACCCAGCCCAGTGTCTGCCCAACGAAAGAAAAACGTTTCCCTGTGGGGCTCTCCAGAAAACCCAGATGAGGATCAACCTGCTCGGGCCTCGACGGTACCCGAACTGGATAGGCTGCTCTGGGCACTCATGCTCTGCCTGACACAGCCTGAAGCCAGACGTCCAGACAGACAAGGAGACAGCTGGCCGCACACCCAGCACTTCAGACACGCCATGGTCTTATGCCGTCACCTCATCCTAACCATGGTTTTCAGATATCTGAACCTAGACATTATATCAATTCTCCACACAACTGGGTATAGCAAGCACAAAGCAGAACTCCTCCTTCCCCATGGCTGTCAAGTTTGCTCTTGGCATGGAGTCACACCTTCAGGGTGGGAGAAACCTTCATGGCCCCTGATGCCACGCCCAAACTTGAGTGCTGCTTGGGCACAAATTCACACTGTGACCCTCAGCATGAGCCCCATGTCAAAGAAAGGCCTGTCAGGGCCTGGACCAAGAGCCCACATATGGGGCTTGCCAAGCCCCTATGCACCCAATCCTCACCACGGTTTGAATTTTCCAGTCGCCCCGCCCGTACCTATAGCTCTGCTCTAGAATCCCTTTCTTGGAGAGACCCATGAGCCAGACAACACGACTCCACCCTTCCCACAAAATGACCCCAAACTCTTGGGAGCTGGGACAAATCCCCAGAGAGGTATTCTTGTCCACAGTACCTGAGGCCACCGCTCCAATCCACGGCTATCCCAGACACAACATCCAGAGACAAAAGCCTGAAGGAACGCCTCCCACTCGCCCTTGTTTCAGAGTCCCAGGAGCTCCCTCTCGGGCTGTACATCCGGCCTGCCATACCCTAGGCGCCACTCATAAGCTTAGTTTGTGTATTCAGACTTCTGTGCCCACAGCCTGGACCCACACAACATCCAGGCTTGGGCCTCTGGACCAAACAGCGAAAGATTGTGCCTGCCCTCTCCAAGGAAAGTGTGCCCAATCCATTGACCACAACCCTACAGGTTAGGGAAAAGCTCCAAGGTGTCTGAGGCCATCAATAGTATAGGCCACCCTGGACTAAGAGGGGCTCTCTGACACCAGCGGAGCAACTATCTCCACTTAGACTCTCAGACTGTGTCCCCAGAGACAGAAGGTTGAAATGGACAGGCCCCCAGGCCCTAATCTGAACCTTAGCATTGGTTTCCATGTTTCCGTTCTCAGAGGACTGTTTTCGTAGACCAGCACATGGGGCTTTTCTGAGGCACCAAACCAAACATCTCTCATCTCCACATGGGCAGCTTTCTTACTGGGATGTATCAAACACTTCAGGTAGGAGAGTTCAGCAGGGCCACTGAACTACCAGCACATTCCAAGGTCTCCATGGACCCAAACGCACATTATGACGCATCCTCAGGAGAGGCCATTTCAACTCAGCCCCCTGGGTCGCGTGTTCCAGAGGCAGCAGATCAAACATATCTTGTCGCTAATAGCCAATGGGAATGCGAGGCATGCTGTACAGGGATCCATCCTTCGAACCCTGCTCTCCAGTCCTTCCATATGGTATGTCCTGGAGCCATGCAACAGGACTCGAATGTCCCGCAGAAGGAAACCTTGTGGTTTGGGGCAACCTCCAAACTCAGCGTGGGAAAACTTCCTTGGCCTCATGAGGCCCCCACTTCATGAAGGTGCCATCATGGACACATACGCCAGCCTCAGCCAACGTCTGATCCTCAGCCTGACTTCAGATGCAGGAGATTTTGATTCAGCCTCTGAGGAGTGGGCCTGCTCTGCCCTTGGATCCAATCCTCACAATAGCTTGTGTTTTCAGACTTCCGTCCTCACATCCTGGCCCACAAACCCTCCCTACTGGGAATTCTGGGGCCACAATGAAGCACTGTGCCTGCCTCCCAGCAGAAAAACATTGTCTATGGCGCTGCCCAGAAACCCCAAATGAGGATCAAACTGCTTGGCCCTCGGCAACACCCCAATTGCATAGGCTACCTTAAACAGTGATGCTCTGTCGCAAATAGCCTGAGCCCAGACCTTCCAACAGACACCGACACAGCTGGCTGCACACCCAGCACATTGGACCCGCCACTGCCTTAGGCCACCATCCATTCCCAACCTGGGTTTTCAGTCATCGGAACCTAGACCTTATCTCCAATCCCTGCACAGGGGGGAACCTGATGCACAAGTCAGAACAGCTCCTATCCCATGGCAAGAAACCTTGCTGCTGGCAGTGAGTCAAACCTTCAGTGTAGGAGAAAACAGCATGGCCCATGAGGCCACGCCCAAGCGTGAGGGCCGCCTTGGGCACAAACACACATTGTGACCCTCAGCGTGAGTACCTTATTCAAGTAACGCCTCTCAGTCACTGGACCAAGAGCCCACATATGTGGCTTGCCATGCCCATAGGCACCCAGGACTAACTAGATGGTGTGTATTCCAGTTGATGGAACCCACTGCTGTGCTCTAGAGTCCCTCTCCTGGGGGGTCCCCTATGGCAGAAAACAGTACTCTTCATTCCCACAGAATGAACACCAACACTTGGGAGCTTGGACAATCCCCCGAGAGGAAGGCTCTTCCTCGGCCTCTGAGACAACCCCTACCCTGACCGGACACTGTAAACGCAACACCCAGAGACAAAATCCTGAGTGACTGCCTCCCACTTGCCCTACATTGATTTCCAGAGGATCTCCCCTCACGGACTGGAGATCAGGCCTGCCATTACATTGGCCCCTAGCTGAGCCAAGTTTGCTTTTTCAGACATCTGTCCCCACAGCCCTGGCAAACACAGCCTCTAGGCTGGGTCCTCTGGAGCCATACCACAGGACCATGCCTGCTCTCTCCTGGGGAACTGTGTCCATTCCTTTGGACATACACCTCCAGAATATGAGAAACCTCAAGGCCTCCGAGGACATCCCACTACTGGGAGCCTCACTGGACTCACAGGGGCATTCGGACACAAGCTGAGCAGCTTCATCCATGGATGCATGCACACAGATGTCAACAGAGATAGAAGGTTGAGCCGGACAGGCCTTTAGGCCGTAGTCTCAACTCTTGCTTTGGTTTCCAGGTGTTACTCCTCAAAGGCTTTGGTTCGAAGAACAGGGTATGGGGCTTTCCTGAGGCACGGAACAGAACTCCTCTTGTCTCCACATGGGAAGTTTCCTTGTTGGAGCCGTGTCAAACACCTCATGTTGGAGAATCCTGAAGAGTCCCAGAGCCACCTCCACATTCCAAGCTCTCTCAGGCCACCAAGCCACAGTAGGACTCATCTTCAGGAGAGTCCATTTCATCTCTCCCCTCTGGGTATCTCACCCAGGAGCCCGCTGATTGAGCCTGCCTTGTCCTGACTAAAGAGTGGGAATATGAGGTGGCGTTCCCAGGCATCCATGCTTAGACACCTGCTCTCGAGTCTTTCCATATGGGGCCTCTTGGAACCATCCAATAGGACTCGACTGTCGTGCAGAAGGTAACCTTCAGTTTTGGAGCAGTTCACAAATCCCATCGTAGGCAAAACTTTCTGGCCTCATGAAGCCCCCACACCCTTCAGGAAGAGGCCATGCTGGACAAGAACTCTAGCCTGAGGCACGTCTCATAGTTGACATGAACTCAGTGCAGGAGATCTCGATTCAGCCTCTGCAGAGTGGGCCTGCCTTGCCCTCGGTCCCAAACCTCACGCTAGCTTGTGTTTTCAGACTTCCTTCCTCACACTCCTGGCAAACAAGCCCTCCGGACTAGGAACTCCGGAACCAAAACCCAGCCCAATGTCTGCCCAACAGAAGAAAAACGTTTCCCTGTGGGGCTCTCCAGAAAACCCAGATGAGGATCAACCTGCTCGGGCCTCGACGGTACCCGAACTGGATAGGCTGCTCTGGGCATTCATGCTCTGCCTGACACAGCTTGAAGCCAGACGTCCAGACAGTCAAGGAGACAGCTGGACGCACACCCAGCACTTCGGACACGCCATGGTCTTATGCCGTCACCTCATCCTAACCTTGGTTTTCAGATATCTGAACCTAGACATTATATCAATTCTCCACACAGCTGGGTATAGCAAGCACAAAACAGAACTCCTCCTTCCCGATGGCTGTCAAGATTGCTCTTGGCATGGAGTCACACCTTCAGGGTTGGAGAAACCTTCATGGCCCCTGATGCCACGCCCAAACTTGAGTGCTGCTTGGGCAGAAATTCACACTGTGATCCTCAGCATGAGCCCCATGTCAAAGAAAGGCCTGTCAGGGCCTGGACCAAGAGCCCACATATGGGGCTTGCCAAGCCCCTATGCACCCAATCCTCACCACGGTTTGAATTTTCCAGTCGCTCCGCCCGTACCTGGAGCTCTGCTCTGGAATCCCTTTCTTGGAGAGACCCATGAGCCAGACAACACGACTCCACCCTTCCCACAAAATGACCCCAAACTCTTGGGAGCTGGGACAAATCCCCAGAAAGGGATACTCGTCCACAGTACCTGAGGCCACCGCTCCAATCCACGGCTATCTCGGACACAACATCCAGAGACAAAAGCCTGAAGGAACGCCTCCCACTCGCCCTTGTTTCAGAGGCCCAGGAGCTCCCTCTCGGGCTGTACATCTGGCCTGCCATACCCTAGGCGCCACTCCTAAGCTGAGTTTGTGTATTCAGACTTCTGTGCCCACAGCCTGGACCCACACAACATCCAGGCTAGGGCCTCTGGACCAAACAGCGAAAGATTGTGCCTGCCCTCTCCAAGGAAAGTGTGCCCAATCCATTGACCACAACCCTACAGGTTAGGGAAAAGCTCCAAGGTCCCTGAGGCCATCAATAGTATAGGCCACCCTGGACTAAGAGGGGCTCTCTGACACCAGCGGAGCAACTATCTCCACTTAGGCTCTCAGACAGTGTCCCCAGAGACAGAAGGTTGAAATGGACAGGCCCCCAGGCCCTAATCTGAACCTTAGCTTTGGTTTCCATGTTTCCGTTCTCAGAGGACTGTTTTCGTAGACCAGCACATGGGGCTTTTCTGAGGCACCAAACCAAACATCTCTCATCTCCACATGGGCAGCTTTCTTACTGGGATGTATCAAACACTTCAGGTAGAAGAGTTCCGCAGGGCCACTGAACAACCAGCACATTCCATGGTCTCCATGGACCCAAACGCACATTATGACGCATCCTCAGGAGAGGCCATTTCAACTCAGCCCCCTGGGTCGCGTGTTCCAGAGGCAGCAGATCAAACATATCTTGTCGCTAATAGCCAATGGGAATGCGAGGCATGCAGTACAGGGATCCATCCTTCGAAACCTGCTCTCCAGTCCTTCCATATGGTATGTCCTGGAGTCATGCAACAGGACTCGAATGTCCCGCAGAAGGAAACCTTGTGGTTTGGGGCAACCTCCAAACTCAGCGTGGGAAAACTTCCTTGGCCTCATGAGGCCCCCGCTTCATGAAGGTGCCATCATGGACTCATACGCCAGCCTCAGCCAACGTCTGATCCTCAGCCTGACTTCAGATGCAGGAGATTTTGATTCAGCCTCTGCAGAGTGGGCCTGCTCTGCCCTTGGCTCCAATCCTCACACTAGCTTGTGTTTTCAGACTTCCGTCCTCACCCTCTGGCCCACAAACCCTCCCTACTGGGAATTCTGGGGCCACAATGAAGCACTGTGCCTGCCTCCCAGCAGAAAAACATTGTCTATGGCGCTGCCCAGAAACCCCAAATGAGGATCAAACTGCTTGGCCCTCGGCAACACCCCAATTGCATAGGCTACCTTAAACAGTGATGCTCTGTCTTAAATAGCCTGAGCCCAGACCTTCGAACAGACAACGACACAGCTGGCTGCACACCCAGGACATTGGACCCGCCACTGCCTTAGGCCACCATCCATTCCCAACCTGGGTTTTCAGTCATCGGAACCTAGACCTTATCTCCAATCCCTGCACAGGGGGGAACCTGATGCACAAGTCAGAACCCCTCCTACCCCATGGCAAGAAACCTTGCTGCTGGCAGTGAGTCAAACCTTCAGTGTAGGAGAAAACGGCATGGCCCATGAGGCCACGCCCAAGCGTGAGGGCCGCCTTGGGCACAAACACACATTGTGACCCTCAGCGTGAGTACCTTATTCAAGTAACGCCTCTCAGTGACTGGACCAAGAGCCCGCATATGTGGCTTGCCATGCCCATAGGCACCCAGGACTAACTAGATGGTGTGTATTCCAGTTGAGGGAACACACTGCTGTGCTCTAGAGTCCCTCTCCTGGGGGGTCCCCTGTGGCAGAAAACAGTACTCTTCATTCCCACAGAATGAACACAAACACTTGGGAGCTTGGACAATCCCCCGAGAGGAAGGCTCATCCTCGGCCTCTGAGACAACCCCGACCCTGACCGGAAACTGTAAACGCAACACCCAGAGACAAAATCCTGAGTGACTGCCTCCCACTTGCCCTACTTTGATTTCCAGAGGATCTCCCCTCACGGACTGGAGATCAGGCCTGCCATTACATTGGCCCCTAGCTGAGCCAAGTTTGCTTTTTCAGACATCTGTCCCCACAGCCCTGGCAAACACAGCCTCTAGGCTGGGTCCTCTGGAGCCATACCACAGGACCGTGCCTGCTCTCTCCTGGGAAACTGTGTCCATTCCTTTGGCCACACACCTCCAGAATATGAGAAACCTCAAGGCCTCCGAGGACATCCCACTACTGGGAGCCTCACTGGACTCACAGGGGCATTCGGACACAAGCTGAGCAGCTTCATCCATGGATGCATGCACACAGATGTCAACAGAGATAGAAGGTTGAGCCGGACAGGCCTTTAGGCCGTAGTCTCAACTCTTGCTTTGGTTTCCAGGTGTCACTCCTCAGAGGCTGTGGTTCGAAGAACAGGGTATGGGGCTTTCCTGAGGCACGGAACAGAACTCCTCTCGTCTCCACATGGGAAGTTTCCTTGTTGGAGCCGTGTCAAACACCTCATGTTGGAGAATCCTGCAGAGTCCCTGAGCCACCTCCACATTCCAAGGTCTCCCAGGCCACCAAGCCACAGTAGGACTCATCTTCAGGAGAGTCCATTTCAACTCTCCCCTCTGGGTAGCTCACCCAGGAGCCCGCAGATTGAGCCTGCCTTGTCCTGACTAAAGAGTGGGAATATGAGGTGGCGTTCCCAGGCATCCATGCTTAGACACCTGCTCTCGAGTCTTTCCATATGGGGCCTCTTGGAACCATCCAATAGGACTCGACTGTCGTGCAGAAGGTAACCTTCAGTTTTGGAGCAGTTCACAAATCCCATCGTAGGCAAAACTTTCTGGCCTCATGGAGCCCCCACACCCTTCAGGAAGAGGCCATGCTGGACAAGAACTCTAGCCTGAGGCACGTCTCATAGTTGACATGACCTCAGTGCAGGAGATCTCGATTCAGCCTCTGCAGAGTGCGCCTGCCGTGCCCTCGGTCCCAAACCTCATGCTAGCTTGTTTTTTCAGACTTCCTTCCTCACACTCCTGGCAAACAAGCCCTCCGGACTAGGAACTCCGGAACCAAAACCCAGCCCAGTGTCTGCCCAACGAAAGAAAAACGTTTCCCTGTGGGGCTCTCCAGAAAACCCAGATGAGGATCAACCTGCTCGGGCCTCGACGGTACCCGAACTGGATAGGCTGCTCTGGGCACTCATGCTCTGCCTGACACAGCCTGAAGCCAGACGTCCAGACAGACAAGGAGACAGCTGGCCGCACACCCAGCACTTCAGACACGCCATGGTCTTATGCCGTCACCTCATCCTAACCATGGTTTTCAGATATCTGAACCTAGACATTATATCAATTCTCCACACAACTGGGTATAGCAAGCACAAAGCAGAACTCCTCCTTCCCCATGGCTGTCAAGTTTGCTCTTGGCATGGAGTCACACCTTCAGGGTGGGAGAAACCTTCATGGCCCCTGATGCCACGCCCAAACTTGAGTGCTGCTTGGGCACAAATTCACACTGTGACCCTCAGCATGAGCCCCATGTCAAAGAAAGGCCTGTCAGGGCCTGGACCAAGAGCCCACATATGGGGCTTGCCAAGCCCCTATGCACCCAATCCTCACCACGGTTTGAATTTTCCAGTCGCCCCGCCCGTACCTATAGCTCTGCTCTAGAATCCCTTTCTTGGAGAGACCCATGAGCCAGACAACACGACTCCACCCTTCCCACAAAATGACCCCAAACTCTTGGGAGCTGGGACAAATCCCCAGAGAGGTATTCTTGTCCACAGTACCTGAGGCCACCGCTCCAATCCACGGCTATCCCAGACACAACATCCAGAGACAAAAGCCTGAAGGAACGCCTCCCACTCGCCCTTGTTTCAGAGTCCCAGGAGCTCCCTCTCGGGCTGTACATCCGGCCTGCCATACCCTAGGCGCCACTCATAAGCTTAGTTTGTGTATTCAGACTTCTGTGCCCACAGCCTGGACCCACACAACATCCAGGCTTGGGCCTCTGGACCAAACAGCGAAAGATTGTGCCTGCCCTCTCCAAGGAAAGTGTGCCCAATCCATTGACCACAACCCTACAGGTTAGGGAAAAGCTCCAAGGTGTCTGAGGCCATCAATAGTATAGGCCACCCTGGACTAAGAGGGGCTCTCTGACACCAGCGGAGCAACTATCTCCACTTAGACTCTCAGACTGTGTCCCCAGAGACAGAAGGTTGAAATGGACAGGCCCCCAGGCCCTAATCTGAACCTTAGCATTGGTTTCCATGTTTCCGTTCTCAGAGGACTGTTTTCGTAGACCAGCACATGGGGCTTTTCTGAGGCACCAAACCAAACATCTCTCATCTCCACATGGGCAGCTTTCTTACTGGGATGTATCAAACACTTCAGGTAGGAGAGTTCAGCAGGGCCACTGAACTACCAGCACATTCCAAGGTCTCCATGGACCCAAACGCACATTATGACGCATCCTCAGGAGAGGCCATTTCAACTCAGCCCCCTGGGTCGCGTGTTCCAGAGGCAGCAGATCAAACATATCTTGTCGCTAATAGCCAATGGGAATGCGAGGCATGCTGTACAGGGATCCATCCTTCGAACCCTGCTCTCCAGTCCTTCCATATGGTATGTCCTGGAGCCATGCAACAGGACTCGAATGTCCCGCAGAAGGAAACCTTGTGGTTTGGGGCAACCTCCAAACTCAGCGTGGGAAAACTTCCTTGGCCTCATGAGGCCCCCACTTCATGAAGGTGCCATCATGGACACATACGCCAGCCTCAGCCAACGTCTGATCCTCAGCCTGACTTCAGATGCAGGAGATTTTGATTCAGCCTCTGAGGAGTGGGCCTGCTCTGCCCTTGGATCCAATCCTCACAATAGCTTGTGTTTTCAGACTTCCGTCCTCACATCCTGGCCCACAAACCCTCCCTACTGGGAATTCTGGGGCCACAATGAAGCACTGTGCCTGCCTCCCAGCAGAAAAACATTGTCTATGGCGCTGCCCAGAAACCCCAAATGAGGATCAAACTGCTTGGCCCTCGGCAACACCCCAATTGCATAGGCTACCTTAAACAGTGATGCTCTGTCGCAAATAGCCTGAGCCCAGACCTTCCAACAGACACCGACACAGCTGGCTGCACACCCAGCACATTGGACCCGCCACTGCCTTAGGCCACCATCCATTCCCAACCTGGGTTTTCAGTCATCGGAACCTAGACCTTATCTCCAATCCCTGCACAGGGGGGAACCTGATGCACAAGTCAGAACAGCTCCTATCCCATGGCAAGAAACCTTGCTGCTGGCAGTGAGTCAAACCTTCAGTGTAGGAGAAAACAGCATGGCCCATGAGGCCACGCCCAAGCGTGAGGGCCGCCTTGGGCACAAACACACATTGTGACCCTCAGCGTGAGTACCTTATTCAAGTAACGCCTCTCAGTCACTGGACCAAGAGCCCACATATGTGGCTTGCCATGCCCATAGGCACCCAGGACTAACTAGATGGTGTGTATTCCAGTTGATGGAACCCACTGCTGTGCTCTAGAGTCCCTCTCCTGGGGGGTCCCCTATGGCAGAAAACAGTACTCTTCATTCCCACAGAATGAACACCAACACTTGGGAGCTTGGACAATCCCCCGAGAGGAAGGCTCTTCCTCGGCCTCTGAGACAACCCCTACCCTGACCGGACACTGTAAACGCAACACCCAGAGACAAAATCCTGAGTGACTGCCTCCCACTTGCCCTACATTGATTTCCAGAGGATCTCCCCTCACGGACTGGAGATCAGGCCTGCCATTACATTGGCCCCTAGCTGAGCCAAGTTTGCTTTTTCAGACATCTGTCCCCACAGCCCTGGCAAACACAGCCTCTAGGCTGGGTCCTCTGGAGCCATACCACAGGACCATGCCTGCTCTCTCCTGGGGAACTGTGTCCATTCCTTTGGACATACACCTCCAGAATATGAGAAACCTCAAGGCCTCCGAGGACATCCCACTACTGGGAGCCTCACTGGACTCACAGGGGCATTCGGACACAAGCTGAGCAGCTTCATCCATGGATGCATGCACACAGATGTCAACAGAGATAGAAGGTTGAGCCGGACAGGCCTTTAGGCCGTAGTCTCAACTCTTGCTTTGGTTTCCAGGTGTTACTCCTCAAAGGCTTTGGTTCGAAGAACAGGGTATGGGGCTTTCCTGAGGCACGGAACAGAACTCCTCTTGTCTCCACATGGGAAGTTTCCTTGTTGGAGCCGTGTCAAACACCTCATGTTGGAGAATCCTGAAGAGTCCCAGAGCCACCTCCACATTCCAAGCTCTCTCAGGCCACCAAGCCACAGTAGGACTCATCTTCAGGAGAGTCCATTTCATCTCTCCCCTCTGGGTATCTCACCCAGGAGCCCGCTGATTGAGCCTGCCTTGTCCTGACTAAAGAGTGGGAATATGAGGTGGCGTTCCCAGGCATCCATGCTTAGACACCTGCTCTCGAGTCTTTCCATATGGGGCCTCTTGGAACCATCCAATAGGACTCGACTGTCGTGCAGAAGGTAACCTTCAGTTTTGGAGCAGTTCACAAATCCCATCGTAGGCAAAACTTTCTGGCCTCATGAAGCCCCCACACCCTTCAGGAAGAGGCCATGCTGGACAAGAACTCTAGCCTGAGGCACGTCTCATAGTTGACATGAACTCAGTGCAGGAGATCTCGATTCAGCCTCTGCAGAGTGGGCCTGCCTTGCCCTCGGTCCCAAACCTCACGCTAGCTTGTGTTTTCAGACTTCCTTCCTCACACTCCTGGCAAACAAGCCCTCCGGACTAGGAACTCCGGAACCAAAACCCAGCCCAATGTCTGCCCAACAGAAGAAAAACGTTTCCCTGTGGGGCTCTCCAGAAAACCCAGATGAGGATCAACCTGCTCGGGCCTCGACGGTACCCGAACTGGATAGGCTGCTCTGGGCATTCATGCTCTGCCTGACACAGCTTGAAGCCAGACGTCCAGACAGTCAAGGAGACAGCTGGACGCACACCCAGCACTTCGGACACGCCATGGTCTTATGCCGTCACCTCATCCTAACCTTGGTTTTCAGATATCTGAACCTAGACATTATATCAATTCTCCACACAGCTGGGTATAGCAAGCACAAAACAGAACTCCTCCTTCCCGATGGCTGTCAAGATTGCTCTTGGCATGGAGTCACACCTTCAGGGTTGGAGAAACCTTCATGGCCCCTGATGCCACGCCCAAACTTGAGTGCTGCTTGGGCAGAAATTCACACTGTGATCCTCAGCATGAGCCCCATGTCAAAGAAAGGCCTGTCAGGGCCTGGACCAAGAGCCCACATATGGGGCTTGCCAAGCCCCTATGCACCCAATCCTCACCACGGTTTGAATTTTCCAGTCGCTCCGCCCGTACCTGGAGCTCTGCTCTGGAATCCCTTTCTTGGAGAGACCCATGAGCCAGACAACACGACTCCACCCTTCCCACAAAATGACCCCAAACTCTTGGGAGCTGGGACAAATCCCCAGAAAGGGATACTCGTCCACAGTACCTGAGGCCACCGCTCCAATCCACGGCTATCTCGGACACAACATCCAGAGACAAAAGCCTGAAGGAACGCCTCCCACTCGCCCTTGTTTCAGAGGCCCAGGAGCTCCCTCTCGGGCTGTACATCTGGCCTGCCATACCCTAGGCGCCACTCCTAAGCTGAGTTTGTGTATTCAGACTTCTGTGCCCACAGCCTGGACCCACACAACATCCAGGCTAGGGCCTCTGGACCAAACAGCGAAAGATTGTGCCTGCCCTCTCCAAGGAAAGTGTGCCCAATCCATTGACCACAACCCTACAGGTTAGGGAAAAGCTCCAAGGTCCCTGAGGCCATCAATAGTATAGGCCACCCTGGACTAAGAGGGGCTCTCTGACACCAGCGGAGCAACTATCTCCACTTAGGCTCTCAGACAGTGTCCCCAGAGACAGAAGGTTGAAATGGACAGGCCCCCAGGCCCTAATCTGAACCTTAGCTTTGGTTTCCATGTTTCCGTTCTCAGAGGACTGTTTTCGTAGACCAGCACATGGGGCTTTTCTGAGGCACCAAACCAAACATCTCTCATCTCCACATGGGCAGCTTTCTTACTGGGATGTATCAAACACTTCAGGTAGAAGAGTTCCGCAGGGCCACTGAACAACCAGCACATTCCATGGTCTCCATGGACCCAAACGCACATTATGACGCATCCTCAGGAGAGGCCATTTCAACTCAGCCCCCTGGGTCGCGTGTTCCAGAGGCAGCAGATCAAACATATCTTGTCGCTAATAGCCAATGGGAATGCGAGGCATGCAGTACAGGGATCCATCCTTCGAAACCTGCTCTCCAGTCCTTCCATATGGTATGTCCTGGAGTCATGCAACAGGACTCGAATGTCCCGCAGAAGGAAACCTTGTGGTTTGGGGCAACCTCCAAACTCAGCGTGGGAAAACTTCCTTGGCCTCATGAGGCCCCCGCTTCATGAAGGTGCCATCATGGACTCATACGCCAGCCTCAGCCAACGTCTGATCCTCAGCCTGACTTCAGATGCAGGAGATTTTGATTCAGCCTCTGCAGAGTGGGCCTGCTCTGCCCTTGGCTCCAATCCTCACACTAGCTTGTGTTTTCAGACTTCCGTCCTCACCCTCTGGCCCACAAACCCTCCCTACTGGGAATTCTGGGGCCACAATGAAGCACTGTGCCTGCCTCCCAGCAGAAAAACATTGTCTATGGCGCTGCCCAGAAACCCCAAATGAGGATCAAACTGCTTGGCCCTCGGCAACACCCCAATTGCATAGGCTACCTTAAACAGTGATGCTCTGTCTTAAATAGCCTGAGCCCAGACCTTCGAACAGACAACGACACAGCTGGCTGCACACCCAGGACATTGGACCCGCCACTGCCTTAGGCCACCATCCATTCCCAACCTGGGTTTTCAGTCATCGGAACCTAGACCTTATCTCCAATCCCTGCACAGGGGGGAACCTGATGCACAAGTCAGAACCCCTCCTACCCCATGGCAAGAAACCTTGCTGCTGGCAGTGAGTCAAACCTTCAGTGTAGGAGAAAACGGCATGGCCCATGAGGCCACGCCCAAGCGTGAGGGCCGCCTTGGGCACAAACACACATTGTGACCCTCAGCGTGAGTACCTTATTCAAGTAACGCCTCTCAGTGACTGGACCAAGAGCCCGCATATGTGGCTTGCCATGCCCATAGGCACCCAGGACTAACTAGATGGTGTGTATTCCAGTTGAGGGAACACACTGCTGTGCTCTAGAGTCCCTCTCCTGGGGGGTCCCCTGTGGCAGAAAACAGTACTCTTCATTCCCACAGAATGAACACAAACACTTGGGAGCTTGGACAATCCCCCGAGAGGAAGGCTCATCCTCGGCCTCTGAGACAACCCCGACCCTGACCGGAAACTGTAAACGCAACACCCAGAGACAAAATCCTGAGTGACTGCCTCCCACTTGCCCTACTTTGATTTCCAGAGGATCTCCCCTCACGGACTGGAGATCAGGCCTGCCATTACATTGGCCCCTAGCTGAGCCAAGTTTGCTTTTTCAGACATCTGTCCCCACAGCCCTGGCAAACACAGCCTCTAGGCTGGGTCCTCTGGAGCCATACCACAGGACCGTGCCTGCTCTCTCCTGGGAAACTGTGTCCATTCCTTTGGCCACACACCTCCAGAATATGAGAAACCTCAAGGCCTCCGAGGACATCCCACTACTGGGAGCCTCACTGGACTCACAGGGGCATTCGGACACAAGCTGAGCAGCTTCATCCATGGATGCATGCACACAGATGTCAACAGAGATAGAAGGTTGAGCCGGACAGGCCTTTAGGCCGTAGTCTCAACTCTTGCTTTGGTTTCCAGGTGTCACTCCTCAGAGGCTGTGGTTCGAAGAACAGGGTATGGGGCTTTCCTGAGGCACGGAACAGAACTCCTCTCGTCTCCACATGGGAAGTTTCCTTGTTGGAGCCGTGTCAAACACCTCATGTTGGAGAATCCTGCAGAGTCCCTGAGCCACCTCCACATTCCAAGGTCTCCCAGGCCACCAAGCCACAGTAGGACTCATCTTCAGGAGAGTCCATTTCAACTCTCCCCTCTGGGTAGCTCACCCAGGAGCCCGCAGATTGAGCCTGCCTTGTCCTGACTAAAGAGTGGGAATATGAGGTGGCGTTCCCAGGCATCCATGCTTAGACACCTGCTCTCGAGTCTTTCCATATGGGGCCTCTTGGAACCATCCAATAGGACTCGACTGTCGTGCAGAAGGTAACCTTCAGTTTTGGAGCAGTTCACAAATCCCATCGTAGGCAAAACGTTCTGGCCTCATGGAGCCCCCACACCCTTCAGGAAGAGGCCATGCTGGACAAGAACTCTAGCCTGAGGCACGTCTCATAGTTGACATGACCTCAGTGCAGGAGATCTCGATTCAGCCTCTGCAGAGTGGGCCTGCCGTGCCCTCGGTCCCAAACCTCATGCTAGCTTGTTTTTTCAGACTTCCTTCCTCACACTCCTGGCAAACAAGCCCTCCGGACTAGGAACTCCGGAACCAAAACCCAGCCCAGTGTCTGCCCAACGAAAGAAAAACGTTTCCCTGTGGGGCTCTCCAGAAAACCCAGATGAGGATCAACCTGCTCGGGCCTCGACGGTACCCGAACTGGATAGGCTGCTCTGGGCACTCATGCTCTGCCTGACACAGCCTGAAGCCAGACGTCCAGACAGACAAGGAGACAGCTGGCCGCACACCCAGCACTTCAGACACGCCATGGTCTTATGCCGTCACCTCATCCTAACCATGGTTTTCAGATATCTGAACCTAGACATTATATCAATTCTCCACACAACTGGGTATAGCAAGCACAAAGCAGAACTCCTCCTTCCCCATGGCTGTCAAGCTTGCTCTTGGCATGGAGTCACACCTTCAGGGTGGGAGAAACCTTCATGGCCCCTGATGCCACGCCCAAACTTGAGTGCTGCTTGGGCACAAATTCACACTGTGACCCTCAGCATGAGCCCCATGTCAAAGAAAGGCCTGTCAGGGCCTGGACCAAGAGCCCACATATGGGGCTTGCCAAGCCCCTATGCACCCAATCCTCACCACGGTTTGAATTTTCCAGTCGCCCCGCCCGTACCTATAGCTCTGCTCTAGAATCCCTTTCTTGGAGAGACCCATGAGCCAGACAACACGACTCCACCCTTCCCACAAAATGACCCCAAACTCTTGGGAGCTGGGACAAATCCCCAGAGAGGTATTCTTGTCCATAGTACCTGAGGCCACCGCTCCAATCCACGGCTATCCCAGACACAACATCCAGAGACAAAAGCCTGAAGGAACGCCTCCCACTCGCCCTTGTTTCAGAGTCCCAGGAGCTCCCTCTCGGGCTGTACATCCGGCCTGCCATACCCTAGGCGCCACTCATAAGCTTAGTTTGTGTATTCAGACTTCTGTGCCCACAGCCTGGACCCACACAACATCCAGGCTTGGGCCTCTGGACCAAACAGCGAAAGATTGTGCCTGCCCTCTCCAAGGAAAGTGTGCCCAATCCATTGACCACAACCCTACAGGTTAGGGAAAAGCTCCATGGTCCCTGAGGCCATCAATAGTATAGGCCACCCTGGACTAAGAGGGGCTCTCTGACACCAGCGGAGCAACTATCTCCACTTAGACTCTCAGACTGTGTCCCCAGAGACAGAAGGTTGAAATGGACAGGCCCCCAGGCCCTAATCTGAACCTTAGCATTGGTTTCCATGTTTCCGTTCTCAGAGGACTGTTTTCGTAGACCAGCACATGGGGCTTTTCTTAGGCACCAAACCAAACATCTCTCATCTCCACATGGGCAGCTTTCTTACTGGGATGTATCAAACACTTCAGGTAGGAGAGTTCAGCAGGGCCACTGAACTACCAGCACATTCCAAGGTCTCCATGGACCCAAACGCACATTATGACGCATCCTCAGGAGAGGCCATTTCAACTCAGCCCCCTGGGTCGCGTGTTCCAGAGGCAGCAGATCAAACATATCTTGTCGCTAATAGCCAATGGGAATGCGAGGCATGCTGTACAGGGATCCATCCTTCGAACCCTGCTCTCCAGTCCTTCCATATGGTATGTCCTGGAGCCATGCAACAGGACTCGAATGTCCCGCAGAAGGAAACCTTGTGGTTTGGGGCAACCTCCAAACTCAGCGTGGGAAAACTTCCTTGGCCTCATGAGGCCCCCACTTCATGAAGGTGCCATCATGGACACATACGCCAGCCTCAGCCAACGTCTGATCCTCAGCCTGACTTCAGATGCAGGAGATTTTGATTCAGCCTCTGAGGAGTGGGCCTGCTCTGCCCTTGGATCCAATCCTCACAATAGCTTGTGTTTTCAGACTTCCGTCCTCACATCCTGGCCCACAAACCCTCCCTACTGGGAATTCTGGGGCCACAATGAAGCACTGTGCCTGCCTCCCAGCAGAAAAACATTGTCTATGGCGCTGCCCAGAAACCCCAAATGAGGATCAAACTGCTTGGCCCTCTGCAACACCCCAATTGCATAGGCTACCTTAAACAGTGATGCTCTGTCGCAAATAGCCTGAGCCCAGACCTTCCAACAGACACCGACACAGCTGGCTGCACACCCAGCACATTGGACCCGCCACTGCCTTAGGCCACCATCCATTCCCAACCTGGGTTTTCAGTCATCGGAACCAAGACCTTATCTCCAATCCCTGCACAGGGGGGAACCTGATGCACAAGTCAGAACCCCTCCTACCCCATGGCAAGAAACCTTGCTTCTGGCAGTGAGTCAAACCTTCAGTGTAGGAGAAAACGGCATGGCCCATGAGGCCACGCCCAAGCGTGAGGGCCGCCTTGGGCACAAACACACATTGTGACCCTCAGCGTGAGTACCTTATTCAAGTAACGCCTCTCAGTGACTGGACCAAGAGCCCGCATATGTGGCTTGCCATGCCCATAGGCACCCAGGACTAACTAGATGGTGTGTATTCCAGTTGAGGGAACCCACTGCTGTGCTCTAGAGTCCCTCTCCTGGGGGGTCCCCTGTGGCAGAAAACAGTACTCTTCATTCCCACAGAATGAACACAAACACTTGGGAGCTTGGACAATCCCCCGAGAGGAAGGCTCTTCCTCGGCCTCTGAGACAACCCCTACCCTGACCGGACACTGTAAACGCAACACCCAGAGACAAAATCCTGAGTGACTGCCTCCCACTTGTCCTACTTTGATTTCCAGAGGATCTCCCCTCACGGACTGGAGATCAGGCCTCCCATTACATTGGCCCCTAGCTGAGCCAAGTTTGCTTTTTCAGACATCTGTCTCCACAGCCCTGGCAAACACAGCCTCTAGGCTGGGTCCTCTGGAGCCATACCACAGGACCGTGCCTGCTCTCTCTTGGGAAACTGTGTCCATTCCTTTGGCCACACACATCCAGAATATGAGAAACCTCAAGGCCTCCGAGGACATCCCACTACTGGGAGCCTCACTGGACTCACAGGGGCATTCGGACACAAGCTGAGCAGCTACATCCATGAATGCATGCACACAGATGTCAACAGAGATAGAAGGTTGAGCCGGACAGGCCTTTAGGCCGTAGTCTCAACTCTTGCTTTGGTTTCCAGGTGTCACTCCTCAGAGGCTGTGGTTCGAAGAACAGGGTATGGGGCTTTCCTGAGGCACGGAACAGAACTCCTCTCGTCTCCACATGGGAAGTTTCCTTGTTGGAGCCGTGTCAAACACCTCATGTTGGAGAATCCTGCAGAGTCCCTGAGCCACCTCCACATTCCAAGGTCTCCCAGGCCACCAAGCCACAGTAGGACTCATCTTCAGGAGAGTCCATTTCAACTCTCCCCTCTGGGTAGCTCACCCAGGAGCCCGCAGATTGAGCCTGCCTTGTCCTGACTAAAGAGTGGGAATATGAGGTGGCGTTCCCAGGCATCCATGCTTAGACACCTGCTCTCGAGTCTTTCCATATGGGGCCTCTTGGAACCATCCAATAGGACTCGACTGTCGTGCAGAAGGTAACCTTCAGTTTTGGAGCAGTTCACAAATCCCATCGTAGGCAAAACTTTCTGGCCTCATGGAGCCCCCACACCCTTCAGGAAGAGGCCATGCTGGACAAAAACTCTAGCCTGAGGCACGTCTCATAGTTGACATGACCTCAGTGCAGGAGATCTCGATTCAGCCTCTGCAGAGTGGGCCTGCCGTGCCCTCGGTCCCAAACCTCACGCTAGCTTGTGTTTTCAGACTTCCTTCCTCACACTCCTGGCAAACAAGCCCTCCGGACTAGGAACTCCGGAACCAAAACCCAGCCCAGTGTTTGCCCAACGGAAGAAAATCGTTTCCCTGTGGGGCTCTCCAGAAAACCCAGATGAGGATCAACCTGCTCGGGCCTCGACGGTACCCGAACTGGATAGGCTGCCTTGGGCTCTCATGCTCTGCCTGACACAGCCTGAAGCCAGACGTCCAGACAGACAAGGAGACAGCTGGCCGCACACCCAGCACTTCAGACACGCCATGGTCTTATGCCGTCACCTCATCCTAACCTTGGTTTTCAGATATCTGAACCTAGACATTATATCAATTCTCCACACAGCTGGGTATAGCAAGCACAAAGCAGAACTCCTCCTTCCCCATGGCTGTCAAGCTTGCTCTTGGCATGGATTCACACCTTCGGGGTGGGAGAAACTTTCATGGCCCCTGATGCCAAGCCCAAACGTGAGTGCTGCTTGGGCACAAATTCACACTGTGACCCTCAGCATGAGCCCCATGTCAAAGAAAGGCCTGTCAGGGCCTGGACCAAGAGCCCACATATGGGGCTTGCCAAGACCCTATGCACCCAATCCTCACCACGGTTTGAATTTTCCAGTCGCCCCGCCCGTACCTGGAGCTCTGCTCTGGAATCCCTTTCTTGGAGAGACCCATGAGCCAGACAACACGACTCCACCCTTCCCACAAAATGACCCCAAACTCTTGGGAGTTTGGACAAATCCCCAGAGAGGGATACTCGTCCACAGTACCTGAGGCCACCGCTCCAATCCACGGCTATCCCGGACACAACATCCAGAGACAAATGCTTGAAGGAATGCCTCCCACTCGCCCTTGTTTCAGAGGTCCAGGAGCTCCCTCTCGGGCTGTAAATCCGGCCTCCCATACCCTAGGCGCCACTCATAAGCTGAGTTTGTGTATTCAGACTTCTGTGCCCACAGCCTGGACTCACCCAACATCCAGGCTAGGGCCTCTGGACCAAACAGCGAAAGATTGTGCCTGCCCTCTCCAGGAAAGTGTGCCCAATCCATTGACCACAACCCTACAGGTTAGGGAAAAGCTCCAAGGTCCCTGAGGCCATCAATATTATAGGCCACCCTGGACTAAGAGGGGCTCTCTGACACCAGCAGAGCAACTATCTCCACTTAGACTCTCAGACTGTGTCCCCAGAGACAGAAGGTTGAAATGGACAGGCCCCCAGGCCCTAATCTGAACCTTAGCTTTGGTTTCCATGTTTCCGTTCTCAGAGGACTGTTTTCGTAGACCAGCACATGGGGCTTTTCTAAGGCACCAAACCAAACCTCTCTCATCTCCACATGGGCAGCTTTCTTACTGGGATGTATCAAACACTTCAGGTAGGAGAGTTCCGCAGGGCCACTGAACAACCAGCACATTCCAAGGTCTCCATGGACCCAAACGCACATTATGACGCATCCTCAGGAGAGGCCATTTCAACTCAGCCCCCTGGGTCGCGTGTTCCAGAGGCAGCAGATCAAACATATCTTGTCGCTAATAGCCAATGGGAATGCGAGGCATGCTGTACAGGGATCCATCCTTCGAACCCTGCTCTCCAGTCCTTCCATATGCTATGTCCTGGAGCCTTGCAACAGGACTCGAATGTCCCGCAGAAGGAAACCTTGTGGTTTGGGGCAACCTCCAAACACAGCGTGTGAAAATTTCCTTGGCCTCATGCGGCCCCCACTTCATGAAGGTGCCATCATGGACTCATACGCCAGCCTCAGCCAACGTCTGATCCTCAGCCTGACTTCAGATGCAGGAGATTTTGATTCAGCCTCTGCAGAGTGGGCCTGCTCTGCCCTTGGCTCAAATCCTCACCCTAGCTGGTGTTTTCAGACTTCCGTCCTCACACTCCTGGCCCACAAACCCTCCCTACTGGGAATTCTGGGGCCACAATGAAGCACTGTGCCTGCCTCCCAGCAGAAAAACATTGTCTATGGCGCTGCCCAGAAACCCCAAATGAGGATCAAACTGCTTGGCCCTCGGCAACACCCCAATTGCATAGGCTACCTTAAACAGTGATGCTCTGTCGCAAATAGCCTGAGCCCAGACCTTCCAACAGACACCGACACAGCTGGCTGCACACCCAGCACATTGGACCCGCCACTGCCTTAGGCCACCATCCATTCCCAACCTGGGTTATCAGTCATCGGAACCTAGACCTTATCTCCAATCCCTGCACAGGGGGGAACCTGATGCACAAGACAGAACCCCTCCTTCCCCATGGCAAGAAACCTTGCTGCTGGCAGTGAGTCAAACCTTCAGTGTAGGAGAAAACGGAATGGCCCATGAGGCCACGCCCAAGCGTGAGGGCCGCCTTGGGCACAAACACACTTGTGACCCTCAGCGTGAGTACCTTATTCAAGTAACGCCTCTCAGTGACTGGACCGAGAGCCCGCATATATGGCTTGCCATGCAAATAGGCACCAAGGACTAACTAGATGGTGTTTATTCCAGTTGAGGGAACCCACTGCTGTGCTCTAGAGTCCCTCTTTTGGGGGGGTCCCGTGTGGCAGAAAACAGTACTCTTCATTCCCACAGAATGAACACAAACACTTGGGAGCTTGGACAATCCCCCGAGAGGAAGGCTCTTCCTCGGCCTCTGAGACAACCCCTACCCTGACCGGACACTGTAAACGCAACACCCAGAGACAAAATCCTGAGTGACTGCCTCCCACTTGCCCTACTTTGATTTCCAAGGATCTCCCCTCACGGACTAGAGATCAGGCCTGCCATTACATTGGCCCCTAGCTGAGCCAAGTTTGCTTTTTCAGACATCTGTCCCCACAGCCCTGGCAAACACAGCCTCTAGGCTGGGTCCTCTGGAGCCATACCACAGGACCGTGCCTGCTCTCTCCTGGGAAACTGTGTCCATTCCTTTGGCCACACACCTCCAGAATATGAGAAACCTCAAGGCCTCCGAGGACATCCCACTACTGGGAGCCTCACTGGACTCACAGGGGCATTCGGACACAAGCTGAGCAGCTACATCCATGAATGCATGCACACAGATGTCAACAGAGATAGAAGGTTGAGCCGGACAGGCCTTTAGGCCGTAGTCTCAACTCTTGCTTTGGTTTCCAGGTGTCACTCCTCAGAGGCTTTGGTTCGAAGAACAGGGTATGGGGGTTTCCTGAGGCACAGAGCAGAACTCCTCTCGTCTCCACATGGGAAGTTTCCTTGTTGGAGCCGTGTCAAACACCTCATGTTGGAGAATCCTGCAGAGTCCCTGAGCCACCTCCACATTCCAAGGTCTCCCAGGCCACCAAGCCACAGTAGGACTCATCTTCAGGAGAGTCCATTTCAACTCTCCCCTCTGGGTAGCTCACCCAGGAGCCCGCAGATTGAGCCTGCCTTGTCCTGACTAAAGAGTGGGAATATGAGGTGGCGTTCCCAGGCATCCATGCTTAGACACCTGCTCTCGAGTCTTTCCATATGGGGCCTCTTGGAACCATCCAATAGGACTCGACTGTCGTGCAGAAGGTAAACTTCAGTTTTGGAGCAGTTCACAAATCCCATCGTAGCCAAAACTTTCTGGCCTCATGAAACCCCCACACCCTTCAGGAAGAGGCCATGCTGGACAAGAACTCTAGCCTGAGGCACGTCTCATAGTTGACATGACCTCAGTGCAGGAGATCTCGATTCAGCCTCTGCAGAGTGGGCCTGCCGTGCCCTCGGTCCCAAACCTCACGCTAGCTTGTGTTTTCAGACTTCCTTCCTCACACTCCTGGCAAACAAGCCCTCCGGACTAGGAACTCCAGAACCAAAACCCAGCCCAGTGTCTGCCCATCGGAAGAAAAACGTTTCCCTGTGGGGCTCTCCAGAAAACCCAGATGAGGATCAACCTGCTCGTGCCTCGACGGTACCCGAACTGGATAGGCTGCTCTGGGCTCTCATGCTCTGCCTGACACAGCCTGAAGCCAGACGTCCAGACAGACAAGGAGACAGCTGGCCGCACACCCAGCACTTCGGACACGCCATGGTCTTATGCCGTCACCTCATCCTAACCTTGGTTTTCAGATATCTGAACCTAGACATTATATCAATTCTCCACACAGCTGGGTATAGCAAGCACAAAACAGAACTCCTCCTTCCCCATGGCTGTCAAGCTTGCTCTTGGCATGGAGTCACATGTTCAGGGTGGGAGAAACCTTCAGGGCCCCAGATGCCACGCCCAAACTTGAGTGCTGCTTGGGCACAAATTCACACTGTGACCCTCAGCATGAGCCCCATGTCAAAGAAAGGCCTGTCAGGGCCTGGACCAAGAGCCCACATATGGGGCTTGCCAAGCCCCTATGCACCCAATCCTCACCACGGTTTGAATTTTCCAGTCGCCCCGCCCGTACCTGAGCTCTGCTCTGGAATCCCTTTCTTGGAGAGACCCATGAGCCAGACAACACGACTCCACCCTTCCCACAAAATGACCCCAAACTCTCGGGAGCTGGGACAAATCCCCAGAGAGGGATACCCGTCCACAGTACCTGAGGCCACCACTCCAATCCACGGCTATCCCGGACACAACATCCAGAGACAAATGCCTGAAGGAACGCCTCCCACTCGCCCTTGTTTCAGAGGCCCAGGAGCTCCCTCTCGGGCTTTACATCCGGCCTGCCATACCCTAGGCGCCACTCCTAAGCTGAGTTTGTGTATTCAGACTTCTGTGCCCACAGCCTGGACCCACACTACATCCAGGCGAGGGCCTCTGGAGCCACAGCGAAAGATTGTGCCTGCCCTCTCCAAGGAAAGTGTGCCCAATCCATTGACCACAACCCTACAGGTTAGGGAAAAGCTCCAAGGTCCCTGAGGCCATCAATAGTATAGGCCACCCTGGACTAAGAGCGGCTCCCTGACACCAGCGGAGCAACTATCTCCACTTAGACTCTCAGACAGTGTCCCCAGAGACAGAAGGTTGAAATGGACAGGCCCCCAGGCCCTAATCTGAACCTTAGCTTTGGTTTCCATGTGTCCGTCCTTAAAGGACTGTTTTCGTAGACCAGCACACGGGGCTTTTCTGAGGCACCAAACCAAACATCTCTCATCTCCACATGGGCAGCTTTCTTACTGGGATGTATCAAACACTTCAGGTAGGAGAGTTCCGCAGGGCCACTGAACAACCAGCACATTCCAAGGTCTCCATGGACCCCAAACGCACATTATGACGCATCCTCAGGAGAGGCCATTTAAACTCAGCCCCCTGGGTCGCGTGCCCCAGAGGCAGCAGATCAAACATATCTTGTTGCTTATGGCCAAGGGGCATGCGAGGCATGCTGTACAGTGATCCATCCTTCGAACCCTGCTCTCCAGTCCTTCCGTATGTTATGTCCTGGAGCCATGCAACCGGACTCGAATGTCCCGCAGAAGGAAATCTTGTGGTTTGGGGCAACCTCCAAACTCAGCGTGGGAAAACTTCCTTGGCCTCATGAGGCCCCCGCTTCATGAAGGTGCCATCATGGACACATACTCCAGTCTCAGCCAACGTCTGATCCTCAGCCTGACTTCAGATGCAGGAGATTTTGATTCAGCCTCTGCAGAGTGGGCCTGCTCTGCCCTTGGCTCCAATCCTCACACTAGCTTGTGTTTTCAGACTTCCGTCCTCACACTCCTGGCCCACAAACCCTCCCTACTGGGAATTCTGGGGCCACAATGAAGCACTGTGCCTGCCTCCCAGGAGAAATACATTGTCTATGGTGCTGCACAGAAACCCCAAATGAGGATCAAACTGCTTTGCCCTCGGCAACACCCCAATTGCATAGGCTACCTTAAACACTGATGCTCTGTCGCAAAAGCCTGAGCCCTGACCTTCCAACAGACACCGACACAGCTGGCTGCACACCCAGCACATTGGACCCGCCACTGCCTTCGGACACCATCCATTCCCAACCTGGGTTTTCAGTCATCGGAACCTAGACCTTATCTCCAATCCCTGCACAGGGGGGAACCTGATGCATAAGTCAGAACCCCTCCTTCCCCATGGCAAGAAACCTTGCTGCTGGCCGTGAGTCAAACCTTCAGTGTAGGAGAAAACGGCAAACCTGCCGGGCCTCATTAAGCCCCCCATATCCTTCAGGGAGAGGCCATCATGGTCAAAAACTCTAGCTTGAAGCACGTCTCATAGTAGACATAACCGCAATGCAGGAGATCTTGATTCAGCCTCTGCAGAGTGGCCTGCCGTGCCTTCGGTCCCAAACCTCACGCTAGCTTGTGTTTTCAGACTTCCTTCCTCACACTCCTGGCAAACAATCCCTCCAGAGTAGGAATTGCAGAACCACAAGCCTGCTCAGTTACTGCCCACCGTTAGAAAACGTTTCCTTGTGGGGCTTTCCATAAAACCCAGATGAGGATCAACCTGCTCTTGCCTCGACGGCACTCAGATTTGATAGGCTGCTCTGGGCACTAATGCTCTGCCTTTCACAGCCTGATGCCAGACGTCCAGACAGGCAAGGAGACAGCTGGCCATACACCTAGCACTTCTGACACACCATGGTCTTATGCCGTTATCTCTTCCTAACCTTGGTTTTCCGATATCTAAACCCAGATATTATATCAATTCCCCACACAGTTGGGCATTTGAAGCACAAATCAGAACTCCTTTTTCCCCATGGCTGTAAGGCTTGCTCTTGGCATGGAGTCACACCTTCAGGGTGGGAGAAACCTTCATTTCCCCTGAAACCACGCCCAAACTTGAGTGCTTCCTTGGGCACAAATTCACTCTGTGACCCTCAGCATGAGCCCAATATCAAAGAAAGTCCTGTCAGGGCCTTGACCAAGAGCCCTCATATGGGGTGTGCCAAGCCCCTATACACCCAATCCTCACCAGTGTTTGAGTTTTCCAGTATCCCCCCTGTTCCTGGGGCTCTGCTCTGGAATCACTTTCTTGGAGAGACACATGAGCCAGACAACACGACTCCACCCTTCCCACAAATTGACTCCAAACTCCTGTTAGCTGGGACAAATCCCCAGAGAGGTTACTCGTCCACAGTCACTGAGGCCACCCCCTACAATCCACGGCTATCCTGGACGCATCCAGAGACAAAAGCCTGAAGGAATCTCGCCCTTGATTCACAAGCCAAGGAGCTCACTCTTTATCTGTACATCCGGCCTGCCATACCTCGGCGCCACTCATAAGCTGAGTTTTTGTTTTCAGACTTATGTGCCCACAGCCTGGACCCACACACCCTCCAGGCTAGGGCATCTGGAGCCACAGTGAAAGATTGTGCCTGCCATCTCCAAGGAAAGTGTGCCCAATCCATTGACCACAACCCTACAGGTTAGGGAAAAGTTCCAAGGCCCCTGAGGCCATCCTGATAGTGTAGGCTGCCCTGGACTAAAAGGGGCACTCTGACACCAGCTGAGCCATTATCACCACTTAGACTTTCAGACAGTGTCCCCAGAGACAGAAGATTGAAATGGACAGGCCCTTAGGCCCTATTATGAACCTTAGCTTTAGTTTTCATGTGTCTGTCCTCAGAGGACTGGTTTCTTATACCAGCATATTAGGTTTTTCTGAGGCTCCAAACCAAACCTCTCTCGTCTCCACATGGAGTGCTTTCTTACTGGATCTGTATCAAACCCTTCTGGTCGGAGAATTCCGCAGGGCCACAGTACAACCATCACATTCCAAGGTCTCCATGGACAGAAACCCACATTATGACGCATCCTCAGGAGAGGCCATTTCAACTCAGCCCACTGGTTAGCTTGCCCCAGAGCCAGCAGAACAAACATATCTTGTCGTTAATGGCCAAAGGGAATGCGAGGCATGTTGTTCAGGGATCCATCCTTTGAACCCTCCTCTTCAGTCGTTCCGTATGGTATGTACTGGAGCCATTCAACAGGACTCGACTGTCTTGCAGAAGGAAACCTTGTGGTTTGTGGCAACCTCCAAACTCAGCGTGGGAAAACTTCGTCAACCTCATGAGGCACCTGCTTCATGAAGGTGCCATCAAGGGCACAATCCAACCTCAGCCAATGTCTGATCCTCAGCCTGACTTCAGATGCATGAGATATCCTTTCAGCCTTTGCAGAGTGGGCCTGCTCCCCACCTCACCCTATGTTTTGTTTTCAGACTCTACCCTAGCACTCCTGGCCCAAAAGCCCTCATGATTGGGAATTCTGGTTCCAGAACGAAGCACTCTGCCTGCCCCCCAAAGAAAAACATTGTCTATGGCATTGCTCAGAAACCCCAAATGAAAATCAACCTGCTCAGCCCTCGGCAACACCCCAATTGCATAGGCTACCCTAAACACTATGCTCTGTCTTACATAGCCTGAGCCCAGACCTTGTGAGAGACATTGAGACAGTTGGCTTCACACCCAGCACATCGAACCTGCCATGGGTTAGGCCATTTTATCCCTTCCCATTGACCTGGGTGTCTTCCTGGAGGTATATTCTGAGGCTGTGTCAGACTATGCATTTTTTCTGGAGCTTCCTATGGAATTGGGGTGGTATTAGGGGCCTTGCAATTTTCTCTTAATCTGGTGGGTTGGGAAACTGAGACAGGCTGACATTCCTTGGGAGAGCTGGCCCAGTGCTGTTGTGTGTTCCTGGAGGCCCCATCCTGGAGGGCATATGGGTCAGGACTCTGGGTCCAAAGTCTTCAGACACAAACTCGGGTAAGAGTTAAGCTCGAGGTGATGGCAGACCCAATCTGCAGACCCTGAGCGAAGCATCTCCAGATATGAAATTCGGACGGCTGTGAGGCAGGAGCACAGTCTTTTCTGTCTGACTTGTTTGTCTATGATGGCCACGAAATGGAGGGGTGGCCTCATGGGTCCATGTGAGATTCTACCTCTCTGGGAATTCTGCTCGGCACCCAAGAGTTTGGTGTATTTCCGGGGGATGGGAGGAGCGCAGTTTTCTGAGTCAGGGATCCCGTCCAAACAGCCATTCCAGAGATGGGTCCTGGGTTCTGGAGCCTGGATCACTGCAACAAGGCTTAGGATTTGGGCCTAGGGTCCTGCTCTATGTTTTCCTGGTACAGCTCCCGAGTGTTCTTGTTGGAAATGGGTCTCATTCTGAGGGTCACAATGCCTGTTTTTGCCCAGATGCCCATGCTGAGTGGGTGTGACCTCATGGGCTATGCACTTGGCTCCCACTCTGAGGGTTGGACTGCCATCTCAACATTCAGTTTTCCTGCCATGGGGAAGGAGGTGTACTTTTTTATGCTTCAGGTTCCCCCATGGGCAGGACTTGAGCTAAGTTCTGGGACAGGTGCCTGAATACCCAGTTCACTTTGAGATGAGGTCCTCGGGCCAAGGCAGGACCCACCTGCAGAAAATGAGGCCTGCTTTCTGGGTGGCTGTCAGGAGCTCGGGCTCGAGCTGTGTCAGACAGAACATTCGTGGAGAGTTCGGCCTATGATATTGGGGTGCTTTTGAGAGCTGTGCAACTGGATCCTCATGGGGGATTTTTGCACAGACCCTTTTTTCACTTCTTCTATCTGGTGAGCAGGCAGATGGCTGCATTACGGCTCCAGAATATCCAAGTTGGAGGGTTTTCAGGCGAGGAGTGTGAGGACAGAAGTATGAAAACATAAGCTACGGTTACGCTCAGTGCCGAGCACATGTCTATTCCAATGTACAGCAGTTGTTTCGAAATCTTCAGCACCTGGGCGAGGGGAAGATGTCTGCTCACGCTGGAATTTGTATCCATGATGGCCAACAAATGGTGGGGAGGCCTCAAGAATTCTTGGAGATTTTTCCAAGCTGGAGCTTGTGAGCTGCTCCAAACATCAAGGTGTCCTACTAAGGGACAGCAGAAGTCTTCTTACAGGGCTCCAGGGTCCCCCATATGGAAGATTCGATAGCAATGCTCTCTGAATGGAGGCCTGGGAAGCCAATCTCTTGTTACCATTGCAGCTGAGGAACAGGGTAAGCTTGAACCAATGACACTGATTCCAAGTTCCAAGTGATTTGCGTTGATGGAAGTTCTCAGTCTAACAGGTTCCAATGCTGCTTGATGTCCAGGGAGACCTTAGAATGTGGTGGCGGCTCTCTGACCATTGAGGATTCTCTATCCTTAGGATTAGACCCAGTACCCAGGAGCCAGGTTTCCTTCTTGGGACAGGAGGTGTGCTCTTGTATGGCTCACGGACCACAGGTTGGACCATATGCTTGAATTTCCAGAACAGCCCTCTAGGGAGAGAGACCTCAAAACATAAGCTAGGGTTCTGATGAGGTTTTAGGGCCATGGAAGTTTCAATCTTCGGACTAAGTGCCATTGGCCTGCATGTCATCCTGGAGGTAGGTGCTGAGGCTGTGTCAGGCTGTGCACTTTTTCAGAGTGGCCTATGATATTGGGGTGCAGTCAGGGGCCTTGCAGTTTTCTCCTAATCTGGACATTTTGGGAAACTGAGATGGGCAGGGTTTCCTCAGGAGAGCAGGGCCAGTGATGTCATGTGTTTCTCGAGGCCCCATCCTGGAGGTCATGTGTGTCAGGACTTTGGGACCAAAGACTTTAGACACAACCTCGGATAAGAGATAGGAGTGAGGTGTTGGCAGTCCGAATCTGAAGACCCTGAGGGAAGCTCCTCGGGATTTGAAATTCAGGTGGCTGGGAGGGAGGGGCACAGGCTTTTCTGTCTGGATTTTGTGTCTAGGATGGCCACTAAATGGAGGGGTGACCTCATGTGTCCATGGGATATTCTTCCACTCTGGTGATTCTGCTTGGCACCCAAGAGTTTGATTTCTTTCTGGGGAAGAGGAAAAGACTGTATTCCATCTCTGGGATCCTGTCCAAACAGGGATTCCAGAGATGGTTTCTGTGTCCAGACACTGGGAAAACTTAACCAAAGCTTCGATTTGGGTTCCTGGTCCAGATCCCAAGGGGGATCTTTGGAAAGGGGTCTCACTCTGAGGGTCACAATGCCTGTTTGTGCCCAGCTGCCCATCCTGTGTAGGCGTGGTCTCATGGACCATGCACCTGGTTCCCACTCAGAGTTGTACAGCCATCTCAACATTCAGTTTTCTGGCCATGGGGAAGGAGGAGCACTCTTTTGTGCTTCCGAGTCCCCTATGGGCAGGAATTTGAGCTAAGTCTGGGACAGGTACCTGAATATTCAGGTTGCTTCAAGATGATGGCCTCGGGCCAAGGTTGGACCCACCTGGAGGATATGGGGCCCACTATCTGGGTGGCTGACAGGAGGTCGGGGATCAGGCGGTGTCAGACAGACAATTTATGCAGAGGTCGGTCTATTATATTGGGGTGACATTGAGGGCCGTGCAGGAGGATCCTCATGTAGGTTTCTGCGAAGACCCATAGGGCACTTCTTCTTTCTGGTGGGCAGGCAGAAAGCTGCACTGTGGCTTCAGAATTCCCAATATGGAGGGCTTGTAGGCGAGGAGTGTGAAGACAGAAGTCTGAAAACACAAGCCAGGGATAAGCTCAGTGCCGACCACAGGACCATTCCATTGTGCAGTGGTTGTTTCGAGATTTCCAGCACCTGAGTATGGGCGAGGGTCAGATGTCTGCTCACGCTGGGTTTGCATCCATGATGGTCAACGAATTGTGGGGTGGCCTCAAGAATTCTTGGAGATTTTCCCAAGCAGGACCTTGTGAGCTGCTCCAAACAGCAAGGTGTCCTACTGTGGGACAGGGGAAGTCCGCTTACAAGGCTCCAGGGTCCCCCATATAGAAAGATTCGACAGCAGAGGTCTCTGAATGGGGGCCTGGGAAGTCTTCCTTGCATGACCATTGCAGCTGAGGAACATTGCAGGCTTGATCTGCTGGTTTTTGTTCAAATTTCCAAGTGATCTAAGTTGACGGATGTTCTCAGTCTAATGAGTCACAATGCTGCTTGGTGTCCAGGGAGACCTTAGAATGTGGTGGTGAGGGTGCCTGGGTGGCTCAATGGGCTAAGCCGCTGCCTTCGGCTCAGGTCATGATCTCAGGGTCCTGGGATTGAGTCCCGCATCGGGCTCTCTGCTCAGCAGGGAGCCTGCTTCTTCCTCTCTCTCTCTCTGCCTTCCTCTATGCCTACTTGTGATCTCTGTCTGTCAAATAAATAAATAAAATCTATATAAAAAAAAGAATGTGGTTGTGGGTCTGTGGCCATGCAGGATTCTCCTACCTGAGGGTTAGACCCAGTTCCCAGGAGCCAGGTTCCCTTCTCGGGACAGGAGGGGTTCTCTTGTATGCCTCAGGGACCACATGTCGGATCATATGTTGGATTTCAAGACCAGGCCTCTGGGCACAGAGGCCTGAATATCTAGGCTAGGGTTCTTATGAGGTTGTAGGGGCATGTCATCCTCAACCTTCGGACTTAGGGACTTTGACCTGTGAGTCTTCCTGGAGGTAGATGCTCAGGCTGTGTCAGACTGTGCATTTTTTCCAGAGTGGCCTATGAAATTGGGGTGGGCTCAGGGGCATTGCAGGTTTTTCCTAATCTGGAGGGTTTGTGCAACTGAGACGGCAGAATTTCATCCAGAGATCAGGCCCAGTGATGTAGTGTGGTTCTGTCAGCCCCATCCTGCAGGGAATGTGGTTAAGGGCTCTGGGACCAAAGTCTTCAGACACAAAATTGTGTATCAATTAGGAGGGAGGTGATGGCAGCCCCGATCTGCAGACGCTGAGGGCAGCTCCTCAGGATTTGAAATTCGTGTGGCTGGGAGGCAGGAGCAAAGGCTTTTCTGTCTGGATTGTGTCTAGGATGGCCTTGGAATGGTGGTGTGTCCTCATGTGTCCATGGAATATTCTACCTCTCTGGGGATTCTGCCCAGCACCCAAGAGTTTGGTGTCTCACTGCGAAGGAGAGAGCGTGGTTTACTGTTTCACGGTTCCCGTCAACACAGGGATTCCAGAGATGGGTTATAGGTCCCTGTGCCTGGATAACCCTACAAAGGCTTAGTATTTGGGCCTAGAGGCTTGACTGCCTGGCTCTGTGGGGCTTTGGTTCAGCTCCCATGGAGACTTGTTGGAAATGGGTCTCAGGGTAAGGGTCACAATGCCTGTTTGTGCCCAGATGCCCATCCTGAGTGGGCATTGGCTCTTGTTCCATGCACCTGGATCCCAATATGAGGGTTGGACCACCATATCAACTTTTAATTTTCCTTCTATGAGGAAGGAGGAGTACTCTTTTGTGCTTCAGATTCCCCCATGCACAGTAATTTGAGCTATGTTCTGGGACTGGTACGTGAATAACCAGGTTGGTTTGAGATGAAGGACTCAGGTCAAGGCAGGTCACACCTGCCAGATATGGGTCCCGCTATCTAGGTGGCTACCAGGAGGTCGGGGCTCGAGCTGTGTCAGACAAAGCATTAGTTCACAAGGTGGCCTATGATATTGTGGTGCTATAGAGGGCTGTGCTGGTGGAACCTTATATGGAGTTTCACGCAGACCCATAGGGCACCTCTTTTTTTGGTGGGCAGGCAGAAGGCTGCATTGTGGCTCCCAAATTCCCAATATGGGGGACTTGAAGGCGAGGAGTGTGAGAACAGAAGGCAGAAAACACAATCTATGCTTAATCTCAGTGCCGAGAACATGGCCGTTCCAATGTGCAGTGGTTTTTTTCGAATCTCCAGCATCTGAGTACAGGCGAGGGTCAGATGTCTGCTCATGATAGAGTTTGTATCTATCGTGGCCAACAAATGAAATATCCAGCACCTGAGTAAAGGTGGATTTCAGACGTTTACGCACACTGGAGTTTGTGTCTCTGATGACCGAATGGAGGAGTGGCATCAAGAGGCTGATGCATGTGAGATGCTCCAAACAGCAAGGTTGTTTTTTCTACTGGACAGTTAGAGTCTGGTATGTTTTCTGCAGGGCCCCCCATGTGAAAAGTATGGGTAGCAGAGCCCTTCCACATGGATGCCTGGAAAGCACACCTCCATTGACCAATGCAGCTGAGGAACATGCAGGTTCTTTACGGTGCTTCTGGGGCGAAGCACCAAGGTCTTGAGTTGACATGGAATCTCTTTAAGATGGGTTACAATGCTGGTTTTTTTTTACCAGGTAGATCTTAGAATGTGTTGGTGGCTAAGGTGCCTGCAGGATTCTCCTACCCTGAGGGTTTAACACAGGTCGAAGAGCACGGTTACCTTCTGGGGACAGGAGATGTAGTGTTTTGTGGCTCAGGGACCACATGCCGTATCATAAGTTCCTATTCAAGAACAGGCCTCTGAAGACAGATGCCCGACAACCTAATCTAGGGTTCCAATGAGTCCCAGGGGCATGAGAGGTTCAATCTTCAGACTTAGGACAGTTGACTTGGGTGTCTGTCAGGATGTAGGTGATCAGGGAGTTTCAGACTGTGCACTTATGTCCAGAGTAACCTCCAATATTGGGGTGGCCACAGGGGCCTTGAATGTTTCAACCAACTCTGGAGGGTTTGGTTAACTGACATGCACAATTTCCATGGGGATGGCAAGCACAGTCCTGTGGTGTGGCTCCAGAGACTCCACCCTGGAGGGCATGTGAGCCATGGTTCTGGGAGGGAAGTCTGCAAACACAAACTTGGGTTAGGTTTAGTGGCTAGGTTATCGCAGGGCAATGTGTAGACCTGGAAGGCTACTCGTCAGGAACAGTAACTGGAATGACCCGAAGGCGGAAGCACAGGCTTTTATATCTGGATTGTGTGTCTAGGGTGACGTCAGAATGTAGCTGTGGCCTCATGGGTCCATGGGAGATTTTTCCTCTAAGGATACAGGCGGCTCCCAATATTTTGATGACTTTTTGGTATGGGAAGACTGCTATTTTCGATCTTAGGTGTGCCCCAAAACAGGGATTCCAGAGATGGGCTCTGGGTCTAGGCGCCTGGAAAATCCCACCAAGGGTTGGGATTTGGGCTTATGGGCAGACCAGGCCTGCAATGCAGGATCTTGGTGGTGCAACTGAGAGGGCTTGTTTGGAAACATGCTCAGGCTGAGCATTACAATTCCTGTTTGTGCCCAGGGTGGCCCTCAGGAGTGGGCGTGGTCCCATTGTCCATTTTCTGGCTCCCACACTGAGGGATGGACACACATTCCAATGGCCAGGTTTCCAGCCATGGGGAAGGAGGAAATATCTATTGTGCTTCATGTTCCCCCATAGGCAGGGATTACAGCAAAGGTCTGGAGACAGATGCCTGAATACCAAGGATGCATAGAGATGACAGATTTGGGCCATGGCCGTTCTCACATGCTGGATATGGGCCCCGCTCTCTGGGTGGCTGACACGAGGTCTGGGCTCAGGCTGTGTCAGACACAGCACTAGTGGCCAGAGAAGTCTATATATTGGGGTTCTCTCCAGGGCCGAGTAAATTGACCCTCATGTAGGGTTTCTGGCGAGACTCACGAAGCACTTCTTTCTGTGGGGCAGGCAGAATGCTGCCTTATGGATCCAGAATTCCCTATCAAGATGGTTTGGGGACAAATAGGGTGAGAATGCAATTGTAAACACCAGCTATGCTTAAATTGAGTGCCAAGCGGAAGTCAGTTTCAATGTGCAGCAGCTTATACGAGATATCCAGCACCTGAGTAAGGGCAGATGTCAGATATTTGCTCACACTGGAGTTTGTGTCTAGGATGACGACTAATGGAGGGGTGGCTTCAGGAGGCAATGGAGGATTACCCACGCTTAAGATTGTGAGATGCTCCAAACAACAAGGTTTCCTTCTAATGGACAGGAGGAGTCTGTTTTTTTTTCCTCCAGGGTCCCTCAAGTGGAAGTTTGCATAGCAGAACCCTCCCGCATGGATGACTGGAAAGCACACGTCCAATGACCATTGCAGCTGAGGAACATGACAGGTTCGTTTTGGTGGTTCTGGTGCCAAGTACCAAGGCCTTGAGTTGACTTGGAATCTCTTACAGATGTGTCCCAAAACTGGTTTGTTACAAGGGAGGTCTTAGAATGTATTGGTGGCTATGGGCCACGCTGAGGGTTTGGCACAGGTCGATGTGCACAGTTTCCATCTTGGGAGAGGAGATGTTCTGTTCTGTGGCTCAGGGTACATATGTTGTATCCTGACTTGGTATTCAAGAACAGGCCTCTGAGGATTGATGCTGGCAACCTAATCTAGAGATCCAATGATGTCCTTGGTGCCCATCAGGTTCAATTTTCTTACTAAGGACCATTGATATGGTTGTCTGACTGGATGTAGGTGATCAGGGTGTTTCAGACTGTGCATTTGCATCCAGAGCCACTTCCACTATTGGGGTGGGCTCAGGGGCCTTGCAGGTTTCTCCTAACTTGGAGGCTTTGGGGAACTGTGATGGGCACAGTTTCCTTGGGGATGGCAGGCCCAGTCCTGTGGTAAGGCTTCAGAGACCACCTCCTTGAGGATATGAGAGCCATGGTTTTGGGAGGGAAGTCTGCAAACACAAATTTGGGTCAGGGATAGTGGCAAGGTGATCGCAGGTCCAATGCATAGACCTAGAAGGCATCACATCAGGAACTGTAATTAGGGTGACTGAAAGCTGGTAGCACAGGCATTTCTATCTGGATTGTGTGTCCAGGATGGGCTCTGAATGTAGACGTGGTCTCATGGTTCAATGGGAGACTTTTCCTCTCTAAGGATCCTGGTGGATCTCCATAGATTGGTGGTTTTTCAGAGAAGAAAAGAGTGCTCTTTTCCATCTTAGGGGTGCTCCAAAACAGGGAAGAATGCTGTTTTCCAACTTAGGCTTATGCCAAAACAGGGATTCCAGAGACGGGCTCTGGGTCTGGGTGCCCGGATATCCCACCAAGTGTTAGGATTTGGGCCTAGGGGCATTCCAGGCCTGCAATGCAGGATCCTAATGGTGTAACAGAGAGGGCTTGTTTGAAAGCATGCTCAGGCTGAGGGTCATCATGCCTCTTTGTGCCCAGGGGGGCCCTCAGGAGAGGGCGTAGTCTCATTGGCCATATAGCTGGATCCCACTTTGAGGGTTGGACACCCATTGCAACAGCCAGGCTTCCTGCAATGGAAAGAGGAGTTCTCTATTGTGCTTCAGGTTCCCCCATTGGCAGGGTTACAGGAAAGGTCTGTGGAAAGTTGCCTTAATACCAAGGATGTGTACAGATGACAGGCTAAGAATTCCCAGGTAACAAAACAGCATTGTTACCCATATTCATGACATTCCATGTAGAAATAAGCCCTTAGAACTTCGCCCCAGAGCCACCAGAATGAACTTGCCATGTTCCTAAGCTGCAATGGTCAGTGGAGGTGTGGTTTCCAGGCAACCATATGGGGGTGCTCTGCTACACAAACTTTGCAATTGGCGGGGACCCTTGAGACAAAAAAACAGAATGCCCCTGTCCGGTAGAAGGAAACCTTCTGTTTGGAGCATCTCACAAGCCCCAGCTTGGGAAATCCTCCATTTCCTCTTGAAGCCACCACTCCATTTGTCAGTCATCATAGACACAAACTCCAGCATGAGCAAACATCTGACATCCGCCCTTACTCAGGTGCTGGATTTCAATTCGATCGCTGCACACTGGAATTGCCTTTAGTTTGACTGAATTAAGCCATAGCTTGGGTTTACAATTCCATCCTCAGCCTACTGGTCCACAAGCCCTATTGTGAGGGAATTCTGGAGCTACAACACAATATTCTGCCTTCCCCATAGAAAGAAAAAGGGCCTGGAGAGTCTGCCCAGAAACTCCATATCATGGTCAATCTTCTCGGTGCTAGACGGAACCCTGATTCATAGGCTGCCCTGGGCACTAGTGCTGTGTCTGACATAGCCGGAGCCAGGACCTAGTGTCAGCCACTGAGAGATCAGGGCCCATATACAGCATGTGAGACCAGCTATGGCCCAAGTCTGTCTTCTCTTCTATTCTTGGTATTCAGGCATCTGTACCCACACCTTTGCTGAAATCCTTGCCATTGGGGGAACCTGTAGCACAATAGAGAACTCCTCCTTCCCCATGGAAGGTATTCTGACAGTTGGGATAGTTGCTCAACCCTCAAAGTGGAAGGCAGCTCCATGGCCAAGGAGACCATGTGCACTCATGATGGCTTCCCCGGGCACAAGCAGGCATTGTGACCTCAGCCTGAGCATGCTTTCAACCAAACGCTCTCAATTCCATCTCTGGGACCCCGAATTGCAGGCCTAGTACACACCTAGGCCCAAATCCTAACCCTAGTGGGATTTTACAGGGGCCCAGACACAGAGCCCATCTCTGGAATCCCTATTTTGGGGGACCCTTAAGATGGAAAACAGCACTCTTCCCTTCCCCGAGATAGTCACCAAACTCATGGTAGCCACCAGGATCCTTGAGTGGAAAAATCTGCCATAGACCCATGAGAACACACCTGCATTCCGAGGCCATCCTGGACATACAATCCAGATACATATCATGTGCTATCACCTTTGAGTCATCGGATTTACAGTTCCTGACGAGCTGCCTTCCAGGTCTATGCATTGGGCCTGCAATCACCTTGCCATTAACCTAAACTGAGTTTGTGTTTGCAGACTTCCTTCCTAAAACCATGGCTCACATGACCTCCAGGTTCTGGCATCTGAAGCCACACCACAAGACTGTGCATGAGATCCTCAAGGAAACTGTGCCCATCACTTTTGCCCGATACCTTTAGATTAGGAGAAACCTGCAAGGCCCCTGAGCGCAGCCAAATAATGGAGGCCGCTCTGGGCACAAATGCACAGTCTGAGACACCCTGATCCCCTCCATACAGGCAGACACCCAAGTCAATGCTCCTCAGTCAGAAGATTGAACCTGACATGCCCCGAGGACTTCATTGGCACACTAGATTAGGTTTACAGGTATCTGTCATCAGAGGCCTGCTCTGGAATATCAACTTATGATAAAATATATAGTCCCTGAGCCACAGAACAGAATATGTCCTCCCCAAAAAGGAAGCCATGCTCCTGGAATTGTGTCATACCCTTAGGGTATTTGGATCCTGAATGGCCCCTTAGCAACCAGCACATTCTATGATATTCCTGGTAACAAACCATCATTGTGCCCCATCTTCATGAGACTCCATGTCAACTCAAGGTCTCGATATATTGCCCCAGAGCCACCAGAATGCACCTGCCATGTTCCTCAGGTGCAATGGTCAATAGAGGGGTGATTTCCAGGCATCCCTGTGGGGTTCTCTGCTACAAAACTTTCCACATGGAGAAACCAGAGAAAACAAACCAGACTTCTCCTGTCCGGTAGAAAGAAACTTTGCTATTTGGAGCATCTCACAAGCCCCAGCATGGGAAATCCTCCATGGCCTCTTGACGCCACCCTTCCATTTGTGGGTAATCACAGACACAAACTCCAGTGTGAGCAAACATCTGACATCCACCCTTACTCAGGTGCTGGATATTCGAAACGGCAGCTGCACACTGGAACTGCCTTTTGCTTTTCACTGAACTTAACCATAGCTTTGTATTACTATTCTATCCTCACCACACTGGTCCACAATATCTCTTGATAGGGAATTCTGGAGCCACAACGCAGTATTCTGCCTTCCACATAGAAAGAAGAAGGACCTGTTGAGTCTGCCCAGAAACCTCACATGAGGATCAATCTACTCAGACCACGAGGCAACCCTGATTAATAGATTTTCCTGACCACTAGTACTGTGTCTGACAGAGTCTAAGCCCCGACCTCGTGTCAGCCACCCAGAGTTGAGGGCCCATATTTAGCATGAGAGATCGGCCATGGCCCTGGGCCATCATCTGTACCCATCCTTGGTATCCAGTCATCTGTCCCCCAAACTTTGCTGGAATTCCTGCCAATGGCGAACCTGAAACACAATAGAGAACACCTCCTTCCCCATGGCAGGAATATTGGTTGTCCAACCCTCAGCGTGGGAGCCAGCTGCATGGCCAAGGAGACCATGCCCACTCCTGAGGGCCGACATGGGCACAGGCAGGCATGGTGATCCTCAGCCTGAGCATGTTTTCAAACAAACACTCTCAGTTGCTCCTCCAGTACCAGCATTGCAGGCCTGGTATGCCCCTAGGCCCAAATCCTAACCCTTGGTGGGATTTTCCAGGTGCGCAGACCCAGAGTCTGTCTCAGAATCCCTGTTTGGGGCACCATTAAGATGGAAAACAGCACTCTTCCCTTCCCTGAGAAAGGCACCAAACTATTGGGAGCCGCCAGGATCCTTAGAGAGAAAAAATCTCCCATGGACCCATGAAAACAAACCTGCATTCCGAGGCCATCCTGTCCACACAATCCAGAGAGAAAAGTCTTTGCTACCGCCTTCGAGTCATCCTATTTACATTTCCTGACGAGCTGCCCTCCATGTCTATGCATTGGGCCTGTGATCATCTCGACACTAACCCTAACCCCAGTTTGTGTTTGCCGACTTCTCTCCCAAAACCATGGCTTACATGCCCACCAGGATGTGGTCCCTCAAGCCACATCACAGGAAAGTTCCTGCCATCCCCAAGAAAACTGTGCCCATCAGGTTGTCCAAACCCTCCAGATTAGGAGAAACCTGCCAGGCCCCTGAACCCACCCCAATATTGGAGGTTGCTCTGGATGCAAACGTGCAGTCTGAAACACCCTGAGCACCTCCATCGAGGCAGAAAGCCAAGTCAATGGTTCTGAGTCAGATGATTGAACCTGACATGCCCCTAGGACTTCACTGGAACCCTAGATTGGGTCTTCAGACATCTGTTCTCAGAGTCCTGTTCTGGAATACCAAGTTATGATACAACATGTGGTCCCTGATTCCCACAACAGAACATCTCCTGTCTCCAGAAGGAAAATGTGCTCTTGGATCTATGTCCAACTTTCAGGGTAGATGGATCCTGCATGACCCATTAGCCCCAGCAGCTTCTATGATCTCCCTGGTAACAAACCAGCATTGTGACCCAACTTCCTGAGACTTGATGCCAACTCAAGGTGTTGGTACTTTGCCCAAGAGCCATGAAACGAATCTGCCATGTTCCTCAGGTACAAAGGTCAATGGACGTGTGCTTTCTAGGCATCCAAGAGGTAGTTCTCTGCTACACAAAAATTCCACATAGGGAACCCTAGAGCAAACAAATAAGACTGCTCCTGTCAGGTTGAAGGAAACCTTGGTTGTTTGGAGCATCTCACAAGCCCCAGCCTGGGAAGTCCTCCACATTCTCTTGATGCCAACCCTCCATTTGTTAGTCATCATAGACACAAATTCCAGCATGAGCAAACATCTGACATCTGCTCTTACTCAGGTGCTGGATATTCGAATCAGTCACGCACACTGGAAATACCTTTCACTTGACACTGTATTCTTGCATAGTTTGGGTTTACAATTCCATCCTCACCCTACTGGACTGCAAGTCCTCTTGAGAGGGAATTAGGGAGACAAAACGCAACATTCTGCCTTCCCCATAGAAAGAAGAAGGGCCTGGTGAGTCTGCCCAGAAACTCCCCATGAAGATCAATCTACTTGGCCCTCGAGGGAACCCCGATTTATACTTTGCGCTGGCCACTAGCGCTGTGTCTGAGAGAGCCTGAGCCCCAACCTCGTGTCAGCCACCCAGAGTGTGGGGCCCTTATCCAGCATGTGGGACTGGCCATGGCCCAGTCATCTCTACCCATCCTTGATATTCCGGCAACTATCCCAGATCTTTGCTGGAATCCCTACCAGTGGGGGAACCTGAAGCACAATTGAGAACTCCTCCTTCCCCATGGCAGGAAGCCTGGCTGTTGCTATGGGTGCCCAACCCTCAGAATTAGAACCAGGTGCATGGCCAATGAGACAACGCCCAATCATAAGGGCCGCCTGGGCCAAAGCAGGCATTGTGTCCCTCAACCTTAGCATGCATTCAAACAAATGCTCTCAGTTGTTTCTGCAGGGTCCCGCATCGCAGGCCTGGTATGCCCTTAGGACCAAATCCTAACACTTCGTGGGATTTTCCATGCCAACATAACCAGAGCCCGTCTCTGGAATCTCTGTTTTGAAGCACCCCTATGATGGAAAACAGCACTCTTCCCTCCCCTGAGAAAACTATTAGGAGCTGCCAGGATGCGTAGAGAGGAAAAATCTCCCAGGGCTCCATAAGACCACACCTTCATTCCGAGGCCATCCTGGACACACAATCCAGATACAAGAGACTGTGCTACCACCTTCGAATTACCTGGTTTACAGTTCCAGACGAGCTGCCCTACAGACCTATGCATTGGGCCTGTGATCACCTCGCCATTAACCCTACCCCAAGTTTTTGTTTGCAGACTTCTTTCCCAAAACCATGGCTCACATGCCCTCTATGATGGGTCTCTGTAGCCACACCACAGGAAAGATCCTGCTATCCCCAATGAAACTGTGTCCATCACAGTTGCCCAAACCCTCCAGATTAGGAGAGACCTGCAAGTCCCCTAAGCCCAGTCCAATATTGGAGACCACTCTGGACACAAATGCACAGTGTGCAACACCCTGATCACCTCCATCCAGGAAGACACCCAAGTCAATGGTCCTGAGTCAGAAGATTGGTCCCTGAACCCCACAATAGAATATCTCCTGTCCCCAGATGGAATTCGTGCTCTTCAACTTGTGTCAAGGGTCGGGGTATATGAATTATGCACAGCCCCTTAGCCCACAGCACATTCTAAGATCTCTCTGGTAACAAACAAACAGCATTGTGATCCATCTTCATGAGATTCCATGTCACTTCAAGTCCTTGGTAATTCGCCCCAGAGCCACCAGAATGAACCTGCCATGTTCCTCACCTGATATGGTCAGTGGAGGTGTGCTTTCCAGGCATCCATGTGGGAGTGCTCTTCTACTTATTCTTTCCACATGTGGGACCCTGGAGCAAACAAACCAGACTGCCACTGACCAGTAGAAGGGAACCCTCTGTTTGGAGCATCTCAGAAGCACCAGCAGGAGAAATCCTTCATGGCCCTTGACACAACCCCTCCATTTGTCAGTCATCATAGACAAAAACTCCAGCATGAGAAAACATCTGAAATCTGCCGTTATTTAGATTCTGCATTTTCTTTTCCACCACTGCACACTGGAACTGCGTTTCACTTGACACTGAATTTAACAATAGATTGGGTTTAGAATTCCATCCTCAGCCTCCTGGTCTGCAAGCCCTCTAGAGAGGGAATTTGGAGCCACAAGGCAACATTCTGCATTCCCACTAGAAAGAAATAAGGCCTGGTGAATCTTCCCAGAAACTCCACATGAGGATCAATCTACTTGGCACTCGATGGAACCTTGATTTATAGGCTGTCCTGGGCACTAGTACTAGTACTAGTACTAGTACTGTGTCTGACAGAGCCTGAGCCAAGACGTAGTTTCAGGCACCCAGAGATATGAGCCCATATCCAGCATGTGAGATTGGCCAGGGCCCAAGTCCATCATCTCTACCCATCCTTGGTATTCAGGCACCTGTCCCCAGACCTTTTATGTAATCCCTACCAATGGGGTAACCTAAAGCACAATAGAGAACTCCTCCTTCCCCATGGTAGGAATCCTGGCTTTGATATGGGTGTCCAAACCTCAAAGTGGGAGCCAGCTGCATGGCCAAGGAGACAATGCCCACTCATGAGGGCTGCCCTGGGCACAAGTAGCCATTGTAACCCTCAGCTTGATCAAGCCTTCAAAAAAATGCTCTTAGTTGCACCTCCAGGATCCTGCATTGCAGGCCTGATATGCCCTTAAGCCCAAATCCTAACACATCGTGGGATGTTCCATGTGCACATACCCAGAGCCCGTCACTGGAATCCCTGTTTTGAGGCACCCCTAAGATGGAAAACAGCACTCTTCACTTCCCTGAGAAAGCCACCAAACTAATGGGATCCCCCAGGATCCTTGAGAAGAAGAATCTCCCATGGTCCCATGAGTCCACACCTGTATTCCGAGGCCAGCGTGGATATGCTATCCAGATACAAGAGACTGTGCTACTGGCTTCGAGTCACCTGATTTACAGTTCCTGACGTGCTGCCCTCCAGATCTTTGAATTGGGGCTGTGAACACCTCTCCATTAACCTTATCCCGAGTTTGTGTTTGCAGATCTCTCTCTAAAAACCATTGCTCACATGTCCTCCAGGATGGGGCCCCTAGAGTCACACCACAAGACTGTGCTTGCCATCCCCAAGGAAACTGGGCCCATCACAGTTGCCCAAACCCTCCTGATTAGGAGAAACCTGGAAGGCTCCTGAGCACATCCCAATATTGGAGGCTGCTCTGGATGCAAATGCACAGTCTGAAACACCCTGATCACCTCCATCCAGGCAGACACCCAAATCAATGGTCCTGAGTCAGATAATTGAACCTGACATGGCCCTAGGACCTCATTGGAAGAGGGATTAACTTTTCAGGCACCTGTCCTCAGAGGCCTCTTCTGGAATACCAACTTATGATACAAATTATGGCCCCTGAGCCCCAGGGTGGGAAATCCTCCATGGCCTCTTGACGCCACCTCTCCATTTGTTGGTCATCATAGACACAAACTCCAGCCTGAGCAAACATCTGACATCCGCCCATATTCAGGCGCTGATATTGGAATCAGCTGCTGCACACTGGAACTGCCTTTCGCTTTGCAATGAATTTAAGCCTAGCTTCAGACTACAATTTCATCCTCACCCTACTGGTCTGCCATATCTCTTGATAGGGAATTCTGGAGCCACAACGCAACATTCTGCCTTCTTCATAGATAGAAGGACCTGGTGAGTCTGCCCATAAACTGCACATGAAGATCAATATACTCATCCCAGGAGGGAACCCCTATTTATAGTTTGCCCTAGCCACTAGTGCTGTGTCTGACAGAGCCTGAGCCCCTACCTCGTGTCAGCAACCCAGAGGGTGGGGCCCACATTAACCATGTGAGACCGGCCATGGCCCAGGGCTGTCATTACTACCCATCCTTGGTATTCAGGCATCTGTCCCCTAGATCTTAGCTGGAATCCCTACCAATGGGGGGACCTGAAGCACAATAGAGAATTCATCCTTCGCCATGGCAGGAATCCTGGCTTTTGGATGCGTGTCCAACCCTAGGAATGGGAACTGGCTGCATGGCTGAGTAGACATCGCCCAATCCTGATGGCCTCCGGGGCACAAGCAGGCATTGGGACCCTCAGCTTGACCATACTTTCAAACAAACGCTCTCAGTTGCACCTCCAGGATCCCGCATTGCAGGCCTGGTATGGCCCTAGGCCTAAATATTAACCCTTGGTGGGATTTTCCAAGCACTTAGACCCAGAGCTCATCTCTGGAATGCCTGTTTTGGAGCACGCTTAAGCTGGAAAACAGTACTCATCCCTTCCCGGAGAAATCCAACAAACTATTGAGAACCGCCAGGATCCTTGAGAGGAGAAATCTCCCATGGACCCTTGAGACAACACCTGCAATAAAGGCCGTTCTGGAAATTAAATCCAGATACAATTACCTGTGCTACCACCTTTGAGTTACGTGATTTACAGTTCCAGACTTGCTGCCCTCCTGGTCTATGGATTGGGACTATGATCACCTTGCCACTAACCCTAACCTAAGTTTGTGTTTGCAGACTTCTCTCTCAAAATCATGGCGCACATGTCCTCCAGGATGGGGTCTCTGGAGTCACACCACAGGACAGTTCCTGCAATCCCCAAGGAAACTGCCCATCACAGTTGTCCAAAAACCCCATATAAGGAGAAACCTGCAAGGAACCTGAGCCAACCCTAGTATTGGATGCCACTCTGGACACAAATGCACAGTCTGAAACACCCTCATCACCTGCATCCAGTCAGACACCAGAGTCAATGATCCTGAGTCAGAAGATTGAATGACATTCCCCTAGGGCCTCATTCAAACCCTTTATTAGGTTTTCAGGCTTCTGTCCTCAGAGACCTGTTCTGGATTACCAATTTATGATACAACATATGGCCGCTGAGCCCCACAACAGAATATCTCCTGCCCCCAGAAGCAATCCGGGCTCTTGGGCCTGTGTCAAATCTTCAGGCTAGATGAATCCTGCATGGCCCATTAACCACCAGCACATTCTACGATCTCCCTGGTAACAAACCAACATTTTGACCCATCTTCATGAGGTTCCATGTCCAATCCAGTCTTTATTTCTTCGCCTCAAAGCCACCAGATGCCATGTTCATTCGCTGTCATGGTCAATGAAGGTGTGCTTTCCAGTCACCCATGTGGGAGATCTATGTTATCCGATCTTTCAACATGGGGAACCATGGAGGAAACAAATCAGACTGCCCCTGTCTGGTAGAAGGAAACCTTGCTGTTTGGAGCATCTCAAAAACACCAGATTGGGAAATCCTCCATAACCTCTTGATGCCACCACTCCATTTTTGTGTCATCATAGACACAAACTCCAGCATGAGCAAATATCTGACATCCACCCTCACTCAAGTGCTGAATATTGGATTCAAACATTGCACACTGGAAATTCCTTTTGCTAGATACAGAATGTAACCATAGCTTAGGTTTACAATTCCATCCTCAGCCTCCTGGTCCACAAGCCCTCTTGATAGTGAATTCTAGAGCCACAAAGCAGCATTCTGCCTTCCCCTTACAAACAAGAAGGGCCTGGTGAGTCTGCCCAGAAACCATACATGAGGATCAATCTGCTCGGCACTTGAGGGAACCCCAATTTATAGGCTGCCCTGGGCACTAGTGCTGTGTCTGACAGAGCCTGAGCCAAGACCTAGTGTCAGCCACCCAGTGATCGGGGCCCATATCCACGATTTGATACTGGCCATGGCCCATGTCCATCATCTTTACCCATCCTTGGTATTCAGGCCTCTGTCCCCAGACCTTTGCTGGAATCCCCGCTAATGGGGGAACCTGAAGCACTATAGAGAACTCCTCTTTCCCCATGGCAGGATTCTGGCTGTTGGGATGGTTTTCCAACCCTCAAAGTGGGAGCCAGCTGCATGGCCAATGTGACCACGCCCACTCATGAGGGCCACCTGGGCATAAGCAAGTATTGTGACCCTCAGCCTGAGAATGATTTCAAACAAGCCCTCTCAGTTGCACCTCCAGGATCCTGCATGCAGGCCTGGTAAGCCACTAGGCCCAAATCCTAACACTTGGTGGGATTTTCCAGGGGACCAAACCCAGAGTCCGTCTCTGGAATCCATATTTTGGGGCACCCCTAACATGAAAAACAGCACTCTTCCCTTCCCCGAAAAAGCCACCAACTATTGGGAGCCACCAGGATCCTTAGAGAGGAAAAATCTCCCATGGACCCATGAGGCCACAACTGCATTCTGAGGCCATCCTGCACACAATACAGAGAAAAAAGCCTGTGATTCTGCCTTTGAGTCACCCGATTAACAGTTCCTGAAGAGCTGCCATCCATGTCTATGCATTGGGCCTGTGATAACCTTGCCACTAACCCTAACCCAAGTTTGTGTTTTCAGACTTCCCTCCCAAAACCATGGCTCACATGCCCTCCAGTTTGTGATAACTGGAGCCACACCACGGGATTGTACCTGTCTTCCCAAAGGAAACTGTGATTTTCACTATTAAACAAACTCTCTAGATTAGGAGAAACCTGCAAGGCCCCTAAGCCCAGCCCAATATTGGAGGCCACTCTGGACGCAAATGCACAGTCTGACACACCATATCACCTACATCCAGGCTGATATCCAAGTCAATGGTCCTCAGACAGAAGATTGAACCTGACATGCTCCTAGGATTCACTGGAACACTAGAATAGGTTTTCAGGTATCTGTACTCAGAAGGCTGTTCTGAATATCAATGTATGAACAATATGGTCACTGAGCCACACAAAAGAACATCTCCTGTCCTTAGAAGAAAGCTGTGCTCTGGACCTGTGTCAAACACTCTGGGTAGATGAATCCTTCAAGGCCCCCTGGCAACCAGCACATTCTATGATCTCCCTGACAACATACCAGCATTGTGACCCATCTTCATGAGACTCCATGACAACTCTAGCCCTTGGTACTTCGGCCCAGAGCCACCAGAATGAAACTGCCATGTTCCTCTGCTGCCATGGTCAATGTAGGTGTACTTTCCAGGCGTCCAGCGGGAGTGCTCTGATACCAACTTTCCACATGGGGAACCCTGGAGGAAACAAACCAGACTCCCCTGTACGGTAAAAGGAATCTTTGCTGTATGGAGTATCTCAAGCCTGAGGGTGGGTAATCCTCCATGGCCTCTTGAGGCCACCCATCCATTTGTTGGTCATCATAGACACTAACTCCAGCGTGAGCAATCAACTGACATCTGCACTTACTCAAGTGCTGGATATTTGAATCAGCTGCTACACACTGGAATTGCCTTATGCTTGGCACTGAATTTAAAAGTAGCTTGGCGGGACGCCTGGGTGGCTCAGTTGGTTAAACAGCTGCCTTCGGCTCAGGTCATGATCCCAGCGTCCTGGGATCGAGTCCCACATCAGGCTCCTTGCTCCGCAGGGAGCCTGCTTCTCCGTCTGACTCTGCCTTCCACTCTGTCTGCCTGTGCTTGCTCTCGCGCGCTCTCTGACAAATAAATAAAATCTTAAAAAAAAAGTAGCTTGGGTTTGCAATTCCATCCTCACCCTGGTGTTCAGTAAGCTCTCTTGATAGGGAATTCTGAAGCCACAACACAGCATTCTGCCTTCCCCATAGCAAGAAACAACAGCCTGGAGAGACTGCCCAGAAACCCTACATGAGGATAAATCTACTCGACCCTCGAGTGAACCCCATTTATAGGTTTACCTGGCCACTAGCGCTGAGTCTGACAGAACCTCGTCTCTGACCTCGTGTCAGGACCCAGAGACTGGGCTCCAACTCCAGAATGTGAGACCAGCCATGTCCCAGGGCTGTCATCTCTACCCATTCTTGATTCAGGCATCTGTCCCCAGACATTTGCTGAAATCCCTGCCAATGGGGGAACCAGAAGCACAATAGGGAAATCCTCCTTCCCCATGGCAGGAATGATGGCTCTTGGGATGGGTTTCCAGACCTCAGAGTGGTAGCCAGCTGAATGGCCAATGATAACCCGCCCACTCATGAGGGCCGCCCTGGACACAAGCAGGCATTGTGACCCCCAACATGAGCATGCTTTCAAACAAACACTCTCAGTTGCATTCCAGAATCCAAATTTGCAGGCCTGATATTCCCCTAAGCACAAATCCTAACACCTGGTGGGATTTTTCAGGGGCCCAGAAACACAGCCTGTCTCTGGAATCCCTGTTTTGGGACACCCATAAGATGGAAAATAGCACTCTCCCCTTCGCCAAGAAAGCCACCATAGTATAGGGAGCCGCTAGGATCCTTCAGAGGAAAAATCTCCCATGGATCCATGAGACCACACCTGTATTCCGAGGCCATCCTGGACACAAAAGCCAGATACACAAGCCTGTGCTACCACCTTCAAGGCAACTAATTTATAGTTCCAGACGAGCTGCCCTCCAGGTCTATGCATTGGGCCTGCGAGCACCTCACCGCTAACCTTAACCCGAGTTTGTGATTACAGACTTCTATCCCGAAACCATGGCTCATATTTCCTCCAGGATGGGGTCTCTGGAGCCACACCAAAGGACTGTGCCTGCCATCCCCAAGGAAAATGTGTCCATCACATTTGCCTAAAACTTCGAGATAAGGAGAAACCTGCAAGGCCCCTGAGCCCACCCCATTACTGGAGGCCCCTCTGGACACAAATGTGCAGTCTGAAATACGCTGATCACCTGAATCCAGGCAGATACCCAAGTCAGTGTTTCTCAGTCAGAAGATTGAACCTGACATGCTCCTATGACCTCATTGTAACCCCTGATTAGGTTTTCAGGCATCTGTAATCAGAGACCTGTTCTGGAGTACCAACTTAAGATACAACATATGGTCCCTGATCCCCACAACAGAACATCTCCTTTCTCTAGATGGAAGCCGTGCTCTTGGAACTGTGTCAAACCCTCTGGGTAGATGAATCCTACTTGGCCTGTAGCCACCAGCAGATTCTAAGATCTCACTGGTAACAAGCCAGCATTGTGAGCCATCTTCATGAGATTCCATGTCAACTACAGGCCTTGGTACTTCACCCCAGAACCTTCAGAAAGAACCTGTCATGTTCCTCAGCTGCAATGTTCAGTGGAAGTGTGCTTTCCAGGCATCCATGTGGGAGTGCTCTGCTACCCAAACTTTCCACATGGGGGACTCTCGAGCAAACAAATCTGACTGCCCTGTCCTGTAGAAGGAAACCTGGCTGTTTGGAGCATCTCACAAGCTCAAGTGTGGGAAATCCTCTATGACCTCTTTTCAACTCCTCTCCATTTGTCGGTCATTATAGACACAAACTCCAGCTTGAGCAAACATCTGACGTCTGCGCTTACTCAGGTGCTGGATATTCGAATCAGCCGCTGCACACTGGAAATGCCATTCGCTTGTCACTGAATTTATTCATAGCTTGGGTTTACAATTCCATCCTCACCCTACTGGTCCACAAGCCCTCATGATAGGGAATTCTGCAGCCACAACACAGCATTCTGCCTTCCCAATAGAAAGAAGAAGGGCCTGGTGAGTCTGCCCAGAAACTCCACATTATGATCAATTTAATTGTCCCTTGAGGGAACCCTGAATTATAGACAGCCCTGGCCCCTAGTGTTGTGTCTGACAGAGCCTAAGCCCCGACCTCGTGTCAGCCACCTAGAAGGCGGGGCCCATATCCCGCATGTTAGACTGGCCACGGAACAGAGCCGTCATCTTTACCCATCCTTGGTATTCAGGCATGTGTCCCCAGACCTTTCCTGGAATCCCTACCAATGAGGGAACCTGAATCACAATAGAGAAATCCTCATTCCCCATGGCAGGATTCCTGTAAGTTCGGAAGGGTGTCCAACACTCAGAGTGTTAGCCTACTGAATGGCCATTGAGACTACCCCCATTCCTGAGGGCCACCCTATGCAAAAGCTTGCATAGTGACCCTCAGCCTGAGCATGCTTTCAAACAAACGCTCTCAGTTGTATCTCCAGGACTTGCATTGGAGGCCTGGTAAGCCCCTATGCCCAAATCATAACCCTTGGTGGGTATTTCCAGGTGCCCAGAGCCAGAGCACTTCTCTGCAATCCCTGTTATGGGACACCCTTAATATGGAAAACAGAACTCTTTCCTCTCTGAGAAAGCCACCACATTATAAGGAGCCGCCAGGATACTTGAGAGGAAATATCACCCATGGACACCTGAGACCACACCTGCATTCTTAGTCCATCGTGGATACACAATCCAGATAAAAAAGCCTGTGCTACCTCCTTTGAGGCATGCGATTTACATTTCACACGGAGCTTCCCTCCAGGAGTATGCATTGGGCCTACAATCACTTCGCCACTAAACCTAACCCGCATTTGTGTTTGCAGACTTCCCTCCCAAAACCATGGCTCTCATGCCCTCCAGCATGGGGTCTCTGGAGCCACACCACAGGACTGTGCCCACCATTGCCAAGGAAACTGTGCCCATCAAATTGCCCTATCTTTCCAGATTAGGAGAAACCTGCAAGGCCCCTGAGCCCACCCCAATACTGGTTGCCACTCTGTACACAAATGCACAGTCTGGAACACCCTGATCACCTACATCTAGGCAGACTTTGAATTCAATGATACTGAGTCAGAGGATTGAACCTGACATTCCGTTAGGATTTTATTGGAACCCTAGATTAAATTTTCAGGCATCTATCCTCAGAGGCCTGTTCTGCAATACCAAATTATGATACATTTGGTCCGTTAGCCCCACATCAGAACATCTCTGGTCCGAGAAGGAAACCGTGCCCTTTGACCAGTGTCAAACCCTCAGGGTAGATGAATCCTACATGGTCCCTTAGCCACCAGCACACTGTAAGGTCTCCATGGTAACAAACCTGCATTATGACCCATCTTCATGAGACTTCATGTCAACTCCAGGCCTTGGTAATTCGCCCAAGAGCCACCAGAACGAATTGGCCATGTTTCTCAGCTGCAATTTTAATGGAGGTGTGCTTTTCAGGCATCCACGTGGGAGTGCTCTGCTACCCAAACTTTCCACATGGGGGACCCTGGAGCAAATAAACCAGACTCCCCCTGTGTGGTAGAAGGAAACTTTGCTGTTTGAAGCATCTCACAAGCCCCAGCATGTGAAATCCTCCATGGCCTCTTGACGCCACCCCTCCATTCATCGGTCATCATAGACATAAACTCCAGCATGAGGAAATGTCTGACTTTCACCTTTACTCAGGTGCTGGATATCTGGAATCAGACACTGCACAATGGAACTGCCTTTTGCTTGGCACTGAATTGAACCTTAGCTTGAGTTTACAATTCCATCCTCACCCTACTGGTCCCCAAGCCCGCTTGATAGGGAATTCTGGGGCCACAACGCAGCTTTTTGCCTTCTCCTTAGAAAGAAGAAGGGCATGGTGATTCTGCCCAGAAACTCTGCATGAGGATCAATCTGCTCAGCCCTTGAGGGATCCCTGATTCATACTCAGCCCTGACCACTAGTTCTGTTTCTGACAGAGCCTGAGTGCTCAATTCATGTCAGCTACTCAGAGAGTCAGGCATGTGAGACTGGCCATGTCTCAGGTCCCTCATCTCTACCCATCCTTGGTATTCAGGCATCTGTCCCCAGACATTTGCTAGAATACCTGCTAATGGGGGAACCTGAGGCACAATAGAGAATTCTTCCTTTTTTATGGCAGGAATCCTGGTAGTTGGGATGGGTGTCCTACATTAAAGTGGTAGCCAGCTGCATGGCCAAGGAGACAACTCCCACTCATAAGGGCTGCCCTAATCACATCAGGCATTGTGACACTCAGACTAGCATGCTTTCAAACAAACGCTCTCAGTTGTACCTCCAAGTCACACATTGTAGGACTGGTACTCCCCTAGGCCCAAATCCTAATCCTGGTGGGATTTTCCAAGCACCCAGACTCACAGCCCTTCTCTGGAATCCCTTTTTGGGGAACATCTAAGATTGAAAACAGCACTCTTCCATTCAAACGAGAAAGCCACCATACTATTGGGAGCTTCCAGGATCCGTAGAGAGGAAAATACTCTCATGGAAACATTAGAACACACCTGCATTCCAAGGCTATCATGGACACACAATCCAGATACAAAAGCCAGTGCTAGTGCCTTCGAGGTACGTGATTTACAGTTCCTGACGATCTGCCCTCCAGGTCTATGCATTGGGCCTACGATCACCTCGCAACTCAACCTAATCCGAGTTTGTGATTGCAGACTTCTCTCCCAAAACCATGGCTTACATGCCCTCCACGATGGAGTCTCTGGAGCCACACCACAGGACTGTGCCTGCCACCCCCAAGGAAACCGTGCCCACAAATTTGCCTAAACCTTCAAGATTAGGAGAAACCTGCAAGGCCCCAGAGCCCACCCCAATATTGGAGGCCACTCTGTACACAAAGGCACAGTCAGAAACACCCTGGTTGCCTACATATAGGCAGACACTGAAGTCAATGGTCCTGAGTCTGATGATTCAACCTGAAATTCCCCTTGGACTTCATTGGAACCCTAGATGAAGTTTTTAGGCATCTGTCCTCAGAGGCCTGTTCTGGAATACCGACTTATGATACAACATTTGGTCCGTGAGCCCCACAACAGAACATCTCCGATACCCAGAAAGAAACCGTGTTCTTCGACCGGTGTCAATCCATCAGGATAGACTAATCATACATGGCCCCTTAGCCACCAGCACATAGTAAGATTTCCGTGGTAACAAAACTGCATTGTGACCCAACTTCATTAGAATCCAGGCCTTGGTACTTTGCCCTAGAGCAACCAGAAAGAACCTGAAATGTTCCTTAGGTGCAAAGGTTAATGTAGGTGTGCTTTCCAGTATCCACGTGCGAGTACTATGCTACCCAAACTTTGCACATGCGGGAACCTGGTGTAAACAAACCAGACCTCCCCTGTCCAGTAGAAGGAAACCTTATGTTTGGATCAACTCACAGGCCTCAGCGTGTAAACTGCTCCATGGCCTCTTGATGCCACCACTCCATTGGTCGGTCATCATAGACACAAACTCCAGTCTAAGCAAACATCTGACATGCACCCTTATCCCAGTGCTGGATGTCTTGAATAAACCACTGCACATTGGAACTGCCTTCCACTTGGCACTGAATTGAACCATAGCTTGTGTTTACAATTCCATCCTCACCTGACTGGTCCCTAAGCCCTCTTGATAAGGAAATCTGGGGCCACAACGCAGCATTCTGCCTTCCCCATCGAATGAAGAAATGCCTGGTGAGTCTGCCCTGAAAACCCACATGAGGATCAATCAGGTCGGCCCTCGAGTCAACACCGATTTATAGGCTGCCATGGCCACTAGTGCCGTGTCTGACAGAGCCTGAGCTCGACTGAGTTTCAGCCACTAAAGAGCAGGCCCCATATCTAGCATTTGGGATTGCCATGGCCCAAGTATGTCATCTCTACCCATCCTTGATATCCAGGCACTTGTCCCCAGACCTTGGCAGGGATCCCTGCCAATTAGGGAAGTTGAAGCACAATAGAGAACTCTTCTTTCCCCATGGCAATAAACCTGGCTTTTGGGATGGGTGTTCTACCCTCAAAGGGGGAGCCAGTTACAACATCAATGACACCACACACACTCCTGAGGACTACCCTTGGCACAAACAGGCATTGTGACCCTCACCCTGAGCATGCTTTCAAAAAATCCCTCTCAGATTCACCACAATGATCCCTCATTTCAGGCCTGGTATGCCTGTAGGTTCAAATCATAAAACTTGGTGGGATTTTCGAGGTGCCCAGACCCAGAGACCATCTCTGGAATTTTTGTTTTGGTGCACCCTTCAGATGGAAAACAGCATTCATCCCTTCCCCAAAAATGTCACCAAATTATGAGGAGCCACCAGGATCCATAGAGAGGCAATGTCTCCCATGGACCCATGAGAACACACCTGCATTCCGAGGCCATCCTGGACACACAATCCGGAGAGAAAAGCCTGTGCTACTGCCTTCCATTCACCCTAATTACAGTTCCAGATGAGCTGCTCTCAAGGTATATGCATTGGGCCTGTGATCACCTCGCCACTCACCCTAATTCGAATTTGTGTTTGCAGACTTATCTACCAAAACCATGGCACACATGCCCTCCAGGATGGCGTCTCTGGATCCACACTGCAGGACTGTCCCTGCCATCCACAAGGAAACTGTTTACATCACAGTTGCCCAAACTGTCTAGATTAGGAGAAACCTACAAGGCCTCTGGGCCTACCCCAATTTCGGCGGCCGCACTGAACACAAATGCACAGTCTGAAATACCCTGATCTCCTACATCCAGGAACACAGCCAAGTCAATGGTCCTGAGTCAGAATAATGAACCTAACATGCCCCTAGGACGTCATTGGAACCATTGATTCGGTTTTCAGACATGTGTCCTCAGAGGCCTGTTCTAGAATGCGAACTTATGATACAACATGTGGTGGCTGGGCCACACAACAGAACATCTCCTGTCCCCAGAAGGAAACCGTGCCCTACAATCTGTGCAAAATCCCAGAGTAGTAGATTCCTGCACAACTACTAAGCCACCAGCACATTCTAAGATCTACCTGGTAACAAACCAGCTGTGTGGCCCATCTGCAAGAGATTCCATGTCAAATCAAGGACTTGGTACTTTGCTACAGAGACACCAGAATAAAGCTGCCATGTTCTTCAGTTGCAATGGTCAATGAAGTTGAACATTCCAGGCATCCATGCGGTAGAGCTCTGCTACCCAAACTTTCCACATGGGAGACCCTGGAGCAAATAAACCACACTCCACCTGTCCAGTAGAATGAAACCTTGCTATTTGGAGCAGCTCATGAGTCTCAACGTGAAAATCCCTCCATGGCTTCTTGACGCCACCCCTCCATTTGTCAGTCATCATAGACACAAACTCCAGTGTGAGCAAATATCCGACGTCCTCCCTTACTAAGGTGCTGGATATCTCGAATAAGCTGCTGGACACAGGAACTGCCTTCCGCTTGGCAGTGAATTGAACTGTAGCTTGTGTTTACAATTCCTTCCTCACCCGACTGGTCCCCAAGCCTTCTTGATAGCGAATTATGGAGACACAACACAGCATTCTGCCTTCCCGATAGAAACAAGTGCCTGGTGAGTCTGGCCAGAAACCCCACATGAGGATCAATCTGCTCGGCCCTATATCGGAGGGACCCTGATTTATAGGTTGCCCTGGCCACTAGTGCTGTGTCTGACAGAGCCTGAGCCCAGACCTAGTGTCAGTCACCAGAGTTTGAGCCCCACATCTAGTATTTGGGAATGCCATGGCTCAAGTATTTCATCTCTACCCATCCTTGGTATTCAGGCACCTGTCCCCAGACCTTTGCTGGAATCCCTGATAATGGGGCATCCTGAAGCACAATAGAGAACTCCTCCTTCTTCATATCAGGAAACTTGGCTGTTAGGATGGGTGTTCAACCCTGAAAGGGGGAGTCATTTACAAGTCCAGTGAGACCACACAAACTCCTCAGGGATGCCCTGGAGGCAAACAGGCCTTGTGACCCTCAGCCTGAGCATGCTTTCAAACAATCCTTCTCTGTTGCACCACCATGAACCCGCATTGCAGGCCTAATATGCCCCTAAGCCCAAATCCTAGCACTTGTTGTGATGTCCCAGATGCCATGAACCAGAGCCCGTCTCTGGAATCCCTGTTTTGGGGCACCCATAAGGTGGAAAACATCACTCTCCCCTTCCCCGAAAAAGCCACCAAGCTATGGAGAGCCACCAGGATCCATAGAGAGGAAAAGACTCCCATGGACCCATGAGACCACACCTGCATTCCAAGGCCATCCTGGACACCCAATCCAGAGAGAAAAGCCTGTGCTACTGCCTTCCAGTCTCCCTAATTATAGTTCATGAGGAGCTTCCCTCCAGGTCTACGCATTGGGCCTGTGATCACCTCGCCACTCACCCTAATTTGTATTTGTGTTTGCAGACTTCTCTCCCAAAACCATGGCTCACATGCCCACCAGAATGTGATCTCTGGAGCCACACCACAGAACTCTGGCTGCCAACCCCAAGGACACTGTGCATATCAGATTTGCCCAAACCTTCCAGATTAGGAGAAACCTGTGTGGCCCCTGAGCCCACACCAATATTGCCGGCCACTCGGGATGGAAATGCGCAGTCTGAAACACCCTTATCACCTACATCCAGGGAAATAGCCAAGTCAATGATCGTGAGATAGACGATTGAACCTAAAATGCCAGCAGGCTCTCAATGGAACCCCATTAGGTTTTCAGGCATCTGTCCTCAGGGGCCTGTTCTGAAATACCAATCTATGACACATCATGTGGTCTCTGAGCCACATGACAGAACATCCCCTGTCCCCAGAAGAATACCATGCTCTTCGACCTGTGCCAAACCCTCAGGGTAGGAGAATCCTACATGGCACCTTAGCAACCAGCACATTCTAAGTTCTCCCTGGTAACAAACAAGCATTGTGACCCATCTGCAAGAGATCCCATGTCAACTCAAGGCCTTGGCACTTTGTCCCAGAGCCACCAGAACGAATCTGCCATGTTCCTCAGCTGCAATTGTCAATGGAGGTGTGCTTTCCTGGCATCCATGCCGGAGAGCTCTTCTTCACAAACTTTCCACATGGGGAAACCTAGAGTAAACAAACCAGACTTCACCTACTCTGTACAAAGAAATGTTACTTTTTGCAGCAGTTCACCGGCCTCAGCATGTGAACTCCTCTATGGCCTCTTTATACCACCCCTCCACTTGTCGGTTATCATAGACAAAAACTCTAGTGTGAGCAAGCATCTGACATCCACCCTTATTCCAGTGCTGGATGTCTCGAGTAAACTGCTACAAATTGGAACTGCCTTCTGATGGCACTGAATTGAACCATAGCTTTTGTTTACAATTCCACCCAAAACTGACTGGTCCCCAAGCTCTCGTGATTGGGAAATCTGGAGCCACAACACAGCATTCTGCCTTCCCTATTGAATGAACAAATGCCTGGGAATCTTCCCAAGAATCTCCACATGAGGATCAATCTGCTCCGCCCTCGAATCTACTCTGATATAAAGGCTGCAATGGCCACTAGCTCTGTGTCTGACAGAGCCTGAGCCCCGACCGAGTTTTAGGCCTCATATCTAGCATTTGGGATTGCTATGGCCCAAGTACGTCATCTCCACCCATCCTTGGTATTCAGGCACCTATCTCGAGACCTTGCTGGAAACCCTGACAATGGGCAACCTGAAGCACAGAGGAACCTGACGGAAGAGAACTCCTCCTTCCTCATGGCAGGACATTTGGCTGTTGGGTTGGGTGTCCAACTCTCTAAGAGGGAGCCAGATATATGACCAATGAGACCACTCCCACTCCTGAGGGCCGCCATGGGAGCAAACAGGCATTGTGAGACTCAGCCTGAGCAAGCTTTCAAACAATCCCTCTCAGTTGCACCATCATGATCCCGCATTGCAGGCCTCATACACCCCTAGGTGCAAATCCTAACCCTTGGTGGGAAGTCCCAGATGCCCAGAAAAAGAGCCTGTATCTGGAATCCCTGTTTTGGGGCACCCATAAGATGGAAAACAACACTCTTCCCTTCCCCAAAAAAGCCACCAAACTATGAGCTGCACAGATCCATAGAGAGGAAAAGTTTCCCATGGACCCATGAGACTATACCTGCATTCCGAGGCCATCCTGGACACACAATATAGAGAGAATAGCCTGTGCTACTGCCTTCCAGTCACCCTAATTACAACTCCTGACAAGCTGCACTCCAGGTCTACTCATTGGGCCTGTGATCACCTTTCCACTAACCATAACCCACATTTGTGTTTGCAGACTTCTCTCCCAAAACCATGGCTCATATGCCCTCCAGGACAGGGTCTCTGGATCCACAACACATGACTAGGCCTGCCATCCCCAAGGAAACTGTGCCCGTCAAACCTGCCCAAACCTTCCAGTTTAGGAGAAACACGCAAGAGCCCTGAGCCCGACCCAATATTGTCGGCAGCACTGGACACAAATGCCAGTCTGAAACGCCCTGATCACCTACATCCAATCAGACAGCCATTTCAATGTTCCTGGGTCAGAAGATTGTACCTGACATGCTCCTAGGACGTCATTGGAACACTAGATTAGGTTTTCAGGCATCTGTCCTCAGGGTCCTGTTCTGAAATACCAACTTAGGATACAACATGTGGTCCCTGAGCCACACAATAGAATATCTCCTGTCCCCAGTAGGAAACCATGCCCTTCGACCTGTGCCAAACCCTCAAGTTTGGAGAATCCTGCACAGCACCTTAACACCAGCACAAACTCTAGTTTGTGCGTTGACCCATACCACAAGCTTTCCATCTGCTGGACAGTCGAGTCCCGTTGAATGGCTCCAGGATGTCCCATACGGAAAGACTGGAGAGCAGGATTCGAAGGATGGATGCCTGTACAGCATACCTCACATTCCCATTGGCTCTTTGTGACAAGACATGTTTGAACTACTGGCTCTGGGGCGAGCTAACTAGGGTGCTGAATTGAAATGGACTCTCCTGCGGATGGGTCATAATGTGGGTTTGTGTGCATGGAGACCTTGGAATATGTTGGCAGCTCAGGGGCCATGAAGTATTCGCCTAACCGAAGGGTGTAATATTGCTCCAATTAAAAAGAGATCCCTATGTGGAGATGAGACAGGTTCTCTTTGGTGCCTCAGAAAAGCCCCAGATACTGGTCTTCAAACCAGTTCTCTGAGTAGAGACACCTGGAAACCAAAGCTAGGGTTCAGATTAGAGCCTAGATGCCTGTCCGTTTCAATCTTCTGTCTCTGGGGACACTGTCTGAGTATCTAAGTGGAGATAGTTGCTCAGCTGGTGTCAGAGTGCCCCTCTTAGTCCATGGCCGAGGCATGGCCTTGGAGACCTTATTGGATTCTCCTAATCTCTAGGGTTGTGGCCAATGGATTGGGTACAGTTTTCTTGGAGAGGACTGGCACAGTCCTTCAGTTTGTCTCCATAGGCCCTAGCCTGGAGGGTGTGTGGGTCCGGGCTGTGGGCACAGAAGTATGAAAACACAAACTCGGCTTGGGTGCGGAGCCGAGAGCATTGCAGGATGGACCCACAGACCGTGAGAGGAGATCCTCAGCTTATGAAAGAAGGGCAAATGGGAGGCAGTCACGCAAGCTTTTGTCTTTGGATGTTTTGTCTCCCATAGCCGTGGAATGTAGGGGTGACCTCGGGGGCTATGGAAGAGTCACCCTCTCTGAGGAGTTGGTCCAGCTCTTAAGATTTTGGGGACATTTTGTGGGAAGGGTGGAGTCCTGCTGTCTGGCTCAGGTGTTCTTCCAGGAGAGGGACTCCAGATCACAGTCCTGGGTTCGAGCAAATGGAATACTCGAGCTCTTGTGAAGATTGGGATCATAGGGGCTTGGCAAGCCCCATATGCGGGCTCTTAGTCCAGGCCCTGAGAGACCTTACTTCGACATGGGGCCCAGGCTGATGGTCCCAATGCGAGTTTGTACCCAAGGAGGCACTCAAGTTTAGACTTGGCCTCAGGGGCCATGAAGGTTTCTCCTACACTGAAGGTATGACTCCATGCCAAGCTTTCCAGCCATGGGGAAGGAGAAGATCTGATTTGTGCTTCAGTTACCCACGTTTGCCAGGATTTGATATAATATCTAGGGTCAGATGTCTGAAAACCCAGGTTGGGAAGAGATGACAGCATAAGGCCATGGCCTGTCTGATGTGCTTAGTGTGCAGCCAGCTGTTTCCTTGTCTGTCGGGACGTCAGGCTGTGTCAGACAGAGCAATACTGACCAGGGTAGCTTTTCCAGTTAGGGTGCGGTCGAGGCCAGAGCAGATTGGTTCTCATTTGTGGTTTCTGGAGAGCCCCATAGGGCAACGTTTTTCTTCTGGTGGGAAGGCAGAAAACTGTGTTGTGGTTCTGGAATTCCCAGTCTGGAGGGCTTGTTTGCCAGGAGTGTGAAGAGGGAAGTCTGAAAACAAAAGCTAGCGTTAGGTTTGGGGCATGGCAGGCCCACTCTGCAGAGACTGAATCAAGATCTCCTGCATCTGAGGTCAGGGCGAGTATCAGACGTTGCCTCAGGTTGGAGTTTGTGTCCATTATGGCCCCTTCCTGAAGGGGGTGGGGGCGTCATGAGGCCAGGGAGGTTTCCCAACGCTGGGAGTTATGAGCTGCCCCAAACATCAAGGTTTCCTCTGTAGGACAGTCGAGTACTATGAGATGGTTCTAGGATGACCCCTACAGAAAGACTCGAGAGAAGGGGTCTAAGCATGAATGTCTGCAAATGCCACCTCACATTCCCACTGGCTGCTTGGGGCAAGGCAGGCTCAATCTGCAGGCTCTTGGGCGGGTTTCTCAGAGGGCTGAGTTGAAATGGACTCTCCTGAGGATGAGTCATACTGTGGGTTGGTGGCCATGGAGACCTTGGAATGTGGCGGTGGCTCAGGGACTCTGCAGGTTTCTCCAAACCGAAGGGTTTGACACAGCTCCAACAATGAAGCTTCCCATGTGGAGACGATAGTTGTTCTGTTTGGTGTCTCAGGAAAGCCCCAGATGCTGGTCTTCAAATCCAGGCCTCTGAGGAGTGACACCTGGAAACCAAAGCAAGAGTTCAGATTAGGTCCCAGGGGCCTGTCTGGTTCAATCTACTGTCTCTGCCGACATGTGTCTGTGTTTCTGCATGGAGGTAGTTGCTCAGCTAGTGTCAGGATGCCTTTGTCCAGAGAGGCTTATAGTAGTGGGATGTCCTCGGGGGCCTTGAGGTTTCTCCTATTCTGTGGGGTTATGGGCAATGGAATGGGCATAGTCTCCTTGGAGAGAGCAGGACAGTCCTGTGGTGTGGCTCCAGAGGCCCCAGCCTGGCGGCTGTGTGGGCCAGGGCTGTGGGGACAGACATCCAAAAACACAAACTCGGCTGAGGTTTGGGGCTGAGGTTATGGCAGGAGTGATCTACAGTCCGTGAGGGGAGCTCATTGTGATTAGAAAGTAAGGCGAGTGAGAGGCGGTCGTTCAAGCTTATGTCTCTGGATGTTGTATTCATGATGGTCATTTAATGTAAGCATGGTCTCATGGGCCATGGAAGTCTCACTCTCTGGTGATTTGTCCGGCTCCCAAGAGATTGGGGTCATTTTGTGGGAAGGGAGGAGTCCTGTTTTCTGCCTCATGTGTTCCCACAATAGAGGGATTCTAGAGCAGAGCACTGGGTACATACAACTGGAATACCCACCCTCTGGTTAGGCCTGGGGTCCTATGGGCATGGCAAGCCCATATGCAGATTCTTGGTCCAGCCACTGAGAGACGTTACTTGAATAGTGGACTCATGCTGAGGGTCACAATGTGTGTTTGTGCCCAAGGTGGTCCTCAATATTGGGCGGGACTTCATTGAGCTTGCAGGATTCTCCTACACTGAACCTTGGACATGCCAACCTCAGGGTTTCTTGCCATGGGGAAGGAGGAGTTTTGATTTCTGCATCACGTTCACCTCTGGGCACTAATTGGAGATAAGGTCTAGGTTCTGAAGCCTGAAAACCGAGGTTTGGAAGAGATGACGACCTAAGGCCATGGCGGGTCCGATGTGTTCAGTTTGGGGTCAGCTTTCTAGGTGTCGTTCAGGAGGTCTGCACTCAGGCTGTGCCAGACAGGGCATTCGTGCCCAGATACGCTGTATAATTGGGGTACAGTTGAGTGGCATGCAGAAGATAATTATTTGGGGTTTCTCAGTAGCCCCATAGGGCTAAGTCTTTCTTCTGGAGGGCAGGCAGAGTGCTGCATTCTGGCTCCGGAACTCCCAAACTGGAGTCCTTGGGGCCACGAATGCAAGGATGTAAGTCTGAGAACTGAAGCTTTGCTTTGGTTTCAGGGCGAGGACATGGCAGGCACACTCTGCAGAGCTGAATTGAGATTTCATGCATCTGAGGTCAGGGCGAGGTTCATATGTTGGGTCAGGTTGGAGTTTCTGTCCATGATGGCCCCTTCATGAAGAGGGGTCATCACACCGCCATTGGTGTTTTCCCATGATGGCAGTAGTGAGATGCTCCAAACCACAAGGATTTTCTGCGGGTTAGTTGAAACCTGTTGGATGGCTCCAGGGCATCCCATATGGAACAATTGCAGAGCAGGGTTCTAAGGATGGATGCCTGGGCATCCGGCCTTGCATTCCAATTGTCTCCTAGCGAAACGGCACGTTTGATTGCTGCCTATGATGTAGCAGCCGAGGGTGCTGAGTTGAAATGCATTCTCCTGACGATCGGTCATAATGTGGGATTGTGTCCATGGAGACCTTGGAATGGGGCAGTGGCACCAGGGCTCTGAAGGATGCTCCTAACCAGAGGTTTTGACACAGCTCCAAGAAGCATTTTTCCCATGGGGAAACAAGATTTGTTCTCATTGGTGCTTCAGTAACCCCCAATATGCTGGTATTGGAAACCAGAACTCTGAGGAGAGATCCCTGGAAACCAAGGCAATGGATCTGATTAGGGCCTGGGGCCTGTCTGGTTTAATCTTCTTCTCTCGGTTCATCTGTCTATGGGATTGAGTGGAGGTAGTTCCTCAGCTGGTGTCAGATTGCCCCTATTTGTCCTGGGCAGTCTACACTATTGGGATGGCCACTTAGACTTTGGAGGTTTCTCCTAATTTGCAAGTTTGTGGCCAATGAAATGGGCAGAATTCCTTTGGGGAGGGAAGGCACAATCCTGAGGTGTGGCTCTAGGGGCTCAAGCATGGAGGGTGTGTGGGTCAGAGCTGTGGGGACAGAAGTCTGAAACAGAAACTCGTCTTAGGTTTGGGGACATAGGTATGGGAGGCCCGATCTACAGACCTTGAGCAGAACTCTTCAGGATATGAACAAAGAGTGAGTGTGAGGCACTTGCTCAGGCTTTTGACTCTGGATTTTGTGTCACTGATGGCCGTGGAATGTAGGGGCGTCCTCATGGACCATGGGTGAGACTTCCTCTATGGGGATTTGGATGATCCCAATATTTTGGGGTCATTCCGTGGGATGGGAGGAGTCCATTCTGTTTTTTTTTTTTTTTTTTTACCTCAGGTGTGCCACTAAAGAGGGATTCCAGAGCAGAACCCTGGGAAGGGGCGACTGGACAACCCGAACTCTGTATAAGATTGGGGGCCTAAGGGCATGGCAATCCCCATATGGGGTACCTTGGTCCAGCCACTGAGAGGTCTTACTTGAGTACAGTGCTCACACTGAGGGTCACAATGCATGTTTGTGCCCAATGTAGGCATCAAGCATGGGCGGGGACTCATGGGCCATGCTTGATTCTCCTACACTGAACTTTGGACAACATACGAACCACAAGGTTTCTTTCCATGGGGAAGGAGGAATTCTGATTTCTGCATCATGTTCACCCCTGGGCAGTGACTGGAGATAAGATCTAAGTTCTGAATCCAGAAAATCGAGGTTGGGATGAGATGATAACCTAAGGTCATGGAGGGTTCGATGTGCTCAGTGTGCAGTCAGCTTTCTGGGTGTTGTTCAGGAGGTATGGATTCAGGCTGTGTCAGACAGTGCATTAGTGCCCAGGTTAGACTGTATAATTTGGGTACAGTTGAGTTCCATGTAGGTTCATCCTCATTTATTGTGTCAGGGAAGCTCACTGGGGCAGGCAGAGTGCAGCATTGTGGGTCCAGAATTGCCAAACTTAAGGGCGTCGTGACCAGGAGTGTGAGGACGTAAGTCTGAGATCATAAGCTAGACTTAAGTTTCAGGGCAAGGGCACGGCAGGCACCCTCTGCAGATCCGAATCAAAATCTCATTCATCTGAAGTCAGGGCGAGGATCAGACTTAGGCGCAGGTTGGAGTTTCTGTCCATGATGGCCCCTTCATCAAAGGGGTGGAATCTCGAGGCCATGGCGGTTTTCCCACGTTGGGAGTTGTGGGATGCTCCAAACTGCAAGGATTCCTTCTGCGGGAAAATTGAGAACTGTTGGATGGCTCCAGGACATCCCATATGGAATGACTCCAGAGCCGGGTTCTAAGGATGGATGCCTGAGCATCCTCTTACACCAATTGTCTCCCTGCCACAAGACAGGTACGATCTGATGGCTATGCAGGAGCAATCGTGGGAGCTGAGTTGAAATGGACTCTCCTGAAGATGGGTCTTAATGTGTGTTTGTGTCCATGAGGACGTTGGAATGGTGTGGTGGCCCCAGGGCTCTAAAGGATTCTAACCGGAGATTTTGAAACAACTCGAAAGAGCAAGTTTTCCATGTGGAGACAAGATTTGTTCTAATTGGTGCCTCAGGAAACCCACATATGCTGGTATTAGAACCAGGCCTCTGAGGAGAGATACATAGAAACCACAGCAATGCATCCAATTAGGTCCTAGGAGCCTCTCTGGTTCAATCTTCTTCTCTGTCGACATCTGTCTATTTTATGAAATGGAGGTAGTTGCTCAGCTGGTGTCAGACCGCTCCTGTTTGTCCGGGCGGCCTACACTATAGGGATGGCCTCGGGGACTTTGGAGGTTTCTCCTAAATTGTATGATTATGGACAATGGAATGGGCAGAATTCCTGTGGAGTGGGCAGGCACAGACCTGATGTGTGGCTCCAAGGGCCAAGCCTTGAGGGTGTGTGGGCAAGGACTGTGGGGACAGATGTCTTAAAACACAAACTCAGCTTAGGTTTGGGGACGTAGGTATGGCAGGCCCGATTTACAGACTATGAGGAGAACTTTTTGGGATCTGAATAAAGGGTGAAAGTGTGACACTTGTCAGGCTTTTGCCCCTGGATTTTGTGTCAATGATGGCCGTGGAATGTCAAGGAGTCCTCATGGGCCATGGAAGAGTGTTTCTCTCTGTGGATTTGGCCAGATCCCAATTGTTTTGGGTTAATCTGTGGGATTCAGTTTTGTTAACTAAGGTGTCCCACCAAAAGAGGGATTCCAGAGCAGAGCCCTGGACAACAAGAAATCTAACTAAAAATACGGGCCTAGGGGCATGGCAAGCCCAATATGCCTTCTAATGGTCCAGCCACTGAGAGGCCTTCATTGAGGACAGAACTCATGCTGAGGGTCACAATGCGTGTTTATGCCCTCGTGGTACTCAAGCATGGGTGGGGACTCATGGTGCATGCTTGTTTCTCCTACACTGAATGATAGTCAACATGTCAACCACATGAGTTCTTGGCATGGGGAAGTATTAATTCTGATTTCTGCATATCATTCACCCCTGGGTAGTGATTGGACATAAGGTCCAGGTTGTGAAGTCTGAAAACCGAGGTTGGGAAGAGATGACGACCTAAGGCCATGTCGGGTCCGATATGCTCAGCGTGGAGCCAGCTGTCTGGGTGTTGGGCGGGAGGTCCAAGCTTGGGCTGTGTCAGACAGGGCCTTAGTGCCCAGGGTAGATTGTATAATTGGGGTACAACTGAGTGCCGTGCAGGTTGATCTTTATTTGGCATTTCTGGGTAGCCCCAAGGGCAATGTTTTTCTTCTGGAGGACAGGCAGAGTGCTGCATTGTTGCTCCGGAATTTCCAAAGTGGATGCCTTGTGGACGGGGAGTGTGAGGACGGAAGTCTGAGAACACATGTTAGGCGTAGGTTCTGGGCGAGGGCACGGCAGGCACCCTCTGCAGATCTGAATCGGGATATCATGAATCTGAAGTCAGGGCGAGGTTCAAACCTTGGCTTAGGTTTGAATTTCTGTCCATTCTGGCCACTTTATGAAGGGGACAGCATCTCCAGTCCATGGAGGTTTACCCACGATGGGAGTTGTGAGATGCTCCAAACAACAAGGATTCCTTCTGATCAACAATTGAGACCTTTTGTATCACTCCAGTACATACCATACAGAATGACACCAGAGCAGGGATCTTAGGATGGATGCATGGGAAGCCCGCCTCACATTGCAGTTGTCTCCTAGCAAATAGACAGGTTTGATATGCTGGCTCTGTCAGAGCAACCAAGGGGGCTGAGTTGAAATGGACTCTTCTGAGGATGGATGCTAATGTGGGTTTGTGTCCATGGAGACCTTGGAATGGGGCGTTGGTGCATGGGCCCTGAAGGATTCTCCTAACCGGAGGTTTTGAGACATCTCCAAAGGACAAGTTTCCCATGTGGAGACAAGATTTGTTCTGATTGGTGCCTCAGGAAACCCCCATATACTGTTATTGGAATATAGGCCTCTGAAGAGAGATAACTGGAAACCAAAGCAATGGCTCCGTTTAGAGCCTAGGGGCCTGTCCGGTTGAATCTTCTTCTCTGTGTACATCCATCTAAGGTATTAGTGGAGTTAGATGCTCAGCTGATGTCAGATGGCCCTTGTTTGTCCCAGGCGGCCTACACTATTGTGAAGGCCTTGGGGACTTTGGAAGTTTCTCCTAATTTTATGATTATGGACAATGGAATGGGCAGAATTCCCGTGGAGAGGGAAGGCACAGTTTTTATGTGGCTCCAGGGGCCCCAGCCTGCAGGGTGTGTGCACCAGGACTGTGGAAACAGAAGTCTAAAACACAAACTCAGTTTAGGTTTAGGGACGTAGGTATGGCAGGCCCGATCTACAGACCGTGAGGAGAATTCTTCCAGATATGAAGAAAGAGAGATTGTGAGGCACTTGTTCAGGCTTTTGTTTCTGGATTTTGTGTCAACGATGGGCGTGGAATGTCCGGGAGGCCTCATGGGCCATGGACGAGTCTTCCGCTCTGTGGATTTGGCCCGATTCCAATTGTTTTGGGTCAAACTGTGGGATGGGAGGAGTCCTTTCAGTTTTGTTACCTCAGGTGTCCCACCAAAAGAGGGATTCCAAAGCCGAGCCCGGGGGAGGGGAGACTGGACAACCAGAAATCTGTTTAAAAATTGGGGCCTAGGGGCATGACAAGCCCAATATGCTGTCTTTTGGTCCAGCCACTGAGAGGCCTTACTTGAGAACTGGGCTCACGTTGAGGGTCAGAATGCATGTTTGTGAACGACTTGGTCCTCAAGCATCTGCAGGGCCTCATGGGCCACACTGGTTTCAACTACATTTTACGTTGGACAACAGGCCAACCACAAGGTTTCTTGCCATGGGGAAGGAGTTCTGATTCCTGCATCATGTTCAACCCTGGGTGGTGACTGGAGATAAGGTTTAGGTTCTGAAGCCTGAAAACCGAGGTTGGAAAGAGATGATGACCTAAGGCCATGGCGGGTCTGATGTGCTCAGTGTGTGGCTAGCTGGGTGGGTGCGAGCCAGGAGGTTCAGTCTCAGGCTGTGCCAGAAAGGGCAGTAGTGCCCAGGGCAGCCTGTATAATTGGGGTCCAGTCAAGTGGCATGCAGGTTGATCCTCATTTGGGGAATCTGGGTAGACCCAGAGGGCAATGTTTTTCTTCCGGAAAGCAGGCAGAGTGCTGCCTTGTAGTTCTGGAATTGCCAAACTGGAGGGCTTGTGGGCCAGGAATGTGAGGATGGAAGTTGAGAACACAAATTAGACTTACGTTTCTGGGCAAGGGCACGGCAGACACACTCTGCAGAGATGAATCAAGATGTCCTGCATCTGAAGTCAGGGCGAGGATCAGACGATCGCTCAGGTTGGAGCTTCTGTCCCTGATGGCCCCTTCATGAAGCACAGGGGGCGAAATCACGAGGCCATGGAGGTTTGCCCACGATGGGAGTTGTGAGATGCTCCAAACAGTAAAGATTCTTCTGCGGGACTATTGAGACTTGTTGGTTGGCTCCAGGACTTCCCATACAGCATAATTCTGAGAATGGTTCTAAGTATGGATGTCTGGGAAGCCTGCCTCTCATTCCAATCATCTCCTAGCGACAAGACGGGTTAGATCTGCTGGATCAGGGGGAGCAACTGAGGGGGCTGAGTTGAAATGGACTCTCCTGAGGATGGGTCCTAATGTGGGTGCTCTTGCTCAAGTTTATCTCTGGATATCGTGTGACTCATGGTCGTGAAATTTCCGGGTGACTTCATGGGAAATGGACGAGTCTTACTCTTTAGAAGGTTGGCCTCGTCCAAAGAGTTTGGTGTGTTTATGCCCTCGTCGCACTTGAGAATGGGCTGGGCCTCAGGGTGAATGCTGGTTTCTCCTACACTGAACGTTGGACAACATGCCAACCACAAGGTTTCTTGCCATGGGTAAGGAGGAGTTCTGATTTCTACATACCATCACCCCTGGGCAGTGATTGGAAAAAAGGTAGGTTCTGAAGCCTGAAAACTGAGGTATGGAAGAGATGATGTCCGAGGGCCATGGCTGGTCTGTTGTGCTCAGTGTGTGGTCAGCTGTCTGTGTGTTAGTCAGGAGGTCCGGGCTCAGGTGTGTCAGACCGTGCATTAGTGCACAGCTTAGAGTATATAATTTACGTACAGTCAAGTGGCGTGTAGGTTTATCCTCATATGATGTGCCTGGGCAGCTCATGAGGCAATATTTTTTTTCTAGAGGGCAGGCAGAGTGCTGCACAGTGGGTTCGGAATTGCCAAACTTGAGGTCTTCTGGGCCAGGAGTGTGAGGACGGAAGTCTGAGAACACAAGCTAGACTTGGGTTTCAGGTCGAGGGCACGGCAGGTACCTCGGCAGATCTGAACCAATATCTCATGCATCTGAATTCAGGGCGAGGATCAGACATTGGCTCTGGTTGGAGTTTCTGTACATGACGGCCCATTCATGAAGGGAGTGGAATCTCTAGTCCATGGAGGTTTCCCCACGTTGGGAGTTGTGAGATGGCCCTTCAAAGATTCCTTCTGCGGGACAATTGAGACCTGTTGGACAGCTCCAGGACATCACATATGGAATGACTCGAGAGCACCATTCGAGGATGAATGCCTGGGAAGCCCGCCTCGCATTCCAATTTTCTTCTAGCAACAAGACAGTATAGATCTGATGGCTCAGCAGGTGTTACCGGGGTGGCTGAGTTGAAATGGACTTTCTGGAGGATGGGTCCTAATGTTTGTTTGTGTCCCTGAGGGCCTTGGAATGGGGCGGTGGCACCGGCACCCTGAAGTATTCTCCTAAGCCTTTGACATAGCTCCCATGCACAAGTTTCCTTGTGGAGACGAGATTTGTTCTGATGGGTGCCTCAGGAGAAGCCCTATGCTGGTATTGGAATCCAGGCTTTTGAGGAGACATGCCTGTAAACCAAAGCTATGGATCCCATTATGTCCTAGGGTCCTGCCTGGTTCAATCTTCTTCTCTGGGGACATCCATCTATGGTATGAGTGGAGGTTGATGCTCAGCTGGTGTCAGACGGCCCTTGTTTGTCCGGGACAACCTACACCATTGGGATGGCCTCAGGGACTATGGAGGGTTCTCCTAATTTGAACGGTTTGAGACAATGGCATGGGCAGAATTCCCATGGATTGGGTAGGCACAGTACTATTGTGTGGCTCCAGGGGCTCAGTCTGGAGGGTATGTGGCCCAGGAATTTGAGGACAGAAAACAAAAAACACAAACTCATCTTAGGTTTGGGAACGTAGGTATGGCAAGCCCAACCTACAAACCAGGAGAAGAACTCTTCAGGATATGAAGAAAGAGCGAGTCTGAGGCGCTTGCTCAGGCTTTTGTCTCTGGATTTTGTATCAGCGATGGCCGAGGAATGTCGGGGAGGCCTCCTGGGCCATGGACGAATCTTCCTCTCTGTGGATCTGGTCCGATCCCAATTCTTTTTCGTGAATCTGTGGGATGGGAGGACTCCTTTAAGGTTTGTTACCTGAGGTGTCCCACCAAAAGAGGAATTCCAAAGCAGAGCCCTGGGCAAGAGTGAAGGGACAACCCGAACTATGGTTAAAAATTGGGGTCTAGGGGCATGGCAATCCCAATATGCTGTTTCTTCATGCAGCCACTGAGAGGCCTTGCCTGAGGACCGGGCTCAGGCTGAGGGTCACAATGTGTGTTTGAGACCAATGTAGCCCTCAAGCATGGGCTGGGTCTCATGTGCCACACTGGTTTCAACTACACTGAACGTTGGACACCATGCCAACCACGAGGTTTCTTGCCAAGGGAACGAGTTCTGATTTCTGCAACATTTTCAAACCTGGGCAGTGATTAGAGATAAGGTCTAGGTACTGAAGCCTGAAAACCGAGGTTGGGAAGAGATGACGAACTAAGGCCATGTTGGTTCCAATGTGCCTAGTGTGCGGCCAGCTGTCTGGGTGGGGCCAGGAGGTCCAGCTCAGGCTGTGTCAGAGAAGGCAATGATGCCCAGATCAGCCTATATATTTGGTGTACAGCCAAATGGCGTGCAGGTTGATCTTCATTTGGGGTTTCTAGGTAGCCCCAGAGGGCAATGTTTCTCTTGGAGGGCCCACAGAGTGCTGCATTGTACTTCCGGATTGCCAAACTGGAGGGCTTGTGGGCCGGTAGTCTGAGGACGGAACTCTGAGAACACAAGCTAGGCTTAGGTTTTATGGTGAGGACATGGCAGGCACAATCTACAGACCTGAATCGAGATCTCGTGCACCTGAAGTCAGGTTGAGCATCAGACGATGCCTCAGGTTTGACTTTCTGTCCCTGATGGCCCCTTCATAAAGGGGGGGAATCACGAGGCCGTGGGGGTTTTCCCACCATGGGAGTTGTGAGAAGCTCCAAACTGCAAAGATTCTACTGTGGGACAATTGAGACCAGTTGGTTGGCTCCAGGCCAACGATTCTGAGCAGGGTTCTAAGGATGGATGGCTGGGTAGCCCACCTCGCATTCCAATATTCTCCTAGCTACAAGATAGGCTAGATCTGTTGGATCTCGGGGAGCAACCGAGGACGCTGAGTTTAAATGGACTCTCCTGTGGATGGGTCCTAATATGTTTTTGTGTCTATGGAGACTGTGGCATTAAGCGGTGGCACTAGGGCCCTGAAGGCTTCTCCTAAACAGAGGTTTGACACAGCTCCACCATGCAAGTTTCCCATGTGTAGAGGAGATTTGTTCTGATGGGTGAGTCAAGAAACAGCCATATTCTGGTATTGAAATCCAGGCCTCTGAGGAGAGATGCCTGGAAACCAAAGCAATGAATCCGATTAGTGCCTAGGGGCCTGTTGGTTTCTTTTTACCTCGGGCGACATCTATCTATGGGTCAGAGTGCAGGTAGGTGCTCAGATAAACTCAGATTGCCCGTGTTTGTCCTTGGAAGCCAACACTATGGGATGGCCTCAGGGAATTTAAAGGTTTATACTTTTAGTTGCGTTGTCGCCATTGGAATGGGCTCACACAATTCCCTTGCGAGGGCAAGAACAGTCCTCAGGTTTGGCTTCAGGGGCCTGAGCCTATAGGGTGTGTAAGCCAGGGCTGTTTGGACAGTTGTCTGAAAACACAAACTCGACTTCTGTTTCGGTCATAGGTAGGGCAGGACTGATCTACAGACCATGAGGAGAACATTTCGGTATATGAAAAAAAAGCGAGTGTGAGGCTATTGCTCATGTTTTTGTCTCTGCATATCATGTCACTCATGGTCGTGAAATTTCCGGGTGACTTCATGGGAAATGGACGATTCTTACTCTCTGGGGATTTGGCCCCTTCCAAAGAGGTTGGGGTCATTCTGTGGGATGGAAGAAGTCATTTTTTTTGTTGTTGTTGCTTTGTTTTGTTTCATTTTTTAACCTCCGTTGTCCCACCAAATGAGGAATTCCAGAGTAGAGCTCTGGGGAGGGGTGACTGGACAACCAGAAATCTGGTTAAAAATTGGGGCCTAGGGCTATGTCAAGCCCATTATGAAATCTAGTGATCCAGGCTCTGAGAGGAATTACTAGAGGACAGGACTCACACTGAGGGTCACAATGCATATTTATGCCCTCGTCGCACTCAAGAATAGGCGGGCCTCAGGGTGAATGCTAGTTTCTCCTACAATGAACGTTGGACAACATGCCAACCACAAGGTTTCTTGCCATGTGTAAGGAGAAGTTCTGATTTCTGCATCACACTCACCCCTGGGCAGTGATTGGAGATAAAGTCTAGTTTCTGAGGCCTGAAAACTGAGGTAGGGAAGAGATGATGACCTAAGGCCATGGCGGTTCTGATGTGCTCAGTGTGCGGTCAGCTGTCTGGGTGTTGTTCAGGAAGTCCGGGCTCAGGTTGTGTCAGATAGTGCATTAGTGCCCAGGTTAGACTATATAATTCGGGCAAAGTCGAGTACCGTGTAGGTTTATCTTCATATAAGGTGCCTTGGCAGCTCTTTAGGCAATATTTTTTTTCCAGAAAGCAGGCCATGTGCTGCATTGTGGGACCGGATTTACCAATCATGAGGGCTTTGAGGCCAGGAGAGTGAGGTCGGAATTCTGAGAACAAAAGTTATACTTGGGCTAAGGGCAAGGGCACGGCAGGTACCCCCTGCATATCTGAACCAATATCTCATCCATTTCAAGTCAGGGAGAGAATTAGACTTTGGCTTAGGTTGGAGTTTCTGTGCCTGACGGCCCCTTCATGAAGGGAGCGGGAATCTCGTGTCCATGGAGTTTTTCCCACATGGGAGTTGTGGGTTGCCCCCTTCAAGAATTCCTTCTGCGGGACAATTGAGACCTTTGGGCAGCTCCAGGACATCCCATATGGAATGACTCCAGAGCACCATTAGAGGGAGGATGCCTGGGAAGCCAGCCTCGCATTCCAATTGTCTCCTAGCAACAAGCCAGTTTAGATCTGATGGCTCTGCGGGAGCAACCGGGGTGGCTGACTTGATATGGACTTTCCTGTGGATGGGTCCTAATGTGTGTTTGTGTCCATGGGGCCTTGGAATGGGGCCGTGGCACCAGGACCCTGAAATATTCTCCTAAGCTTTTGACATAGCTCGATGCACATGTTTCCTTGTGGAGACGAGATTTGTTCTGATTGCTGCCTCAGGAAAACCCCTATGCTGGTATTGGAATCCAGGCTTTTGAGGAGACATGCCTGTAACCAAAGCAATGGATCCGATATGGCCAGGGTCCTGTCTGGTTCAATCTTCTTCTCTGCAGACATCCATCTATGGTATGAGTGGAGGTTGATGCTCAGCTGCTATCAGACCGCGCTTGTTTGTCACGGGCGACCTGCACTATTGGGATGGCCTCAGGGATTTGGAGGGTTCTCCTAATTTTACGGTTTTGGACAATGGAATGGGCAGAGTTCCTATGGATTGGGTAGGCACAGTCCTTATGTGTGGCTCCAGGGACCGCAGCGTGGAGGGTGTGTGGCCCAGGACTTTGAGGACAGAAGTCTGAAAACATAAACTCAGCTTAGGTTTGGAGACATAGGTATGGCAGGCCCGATCTATAAACCATGAGAAGAACACTTCAGGATATGAGGAAAGAGCGAGTCTGAGGTGCTTGTTCAGTCTTTTGTCTCTAGATTCGGTATCAGCGATGGCCGTGGATTGTCTGGGAAACCTCATGGGCCATTGACGAATCTTCCTCTCTGTGGAATTGGCCCGATCCCAATTCTTTTTCGTCAATCTGTGGAATGGGAGGTCTCCTTTCAGGTTGGTTACCTTAGGTGTCCCGCCAAAAGAGGAATTCCAAAGAAGAGCCCTGTGGAAAAGCGAAGGGACAACCCGAACTATGGGTAAAATTTGGGGCCTAGGGGCATGGCAAGCCCAATATGCTATCTCTTCATCCAGCCACTGAGAGGCCTTACCTGAGGACTGGGATCAGGCTGAGGGTCACAATGTGTGTTTCTGACCAATGTGGCCCATAAACATGGGCTGGGCCTCATGGGCCACACTGGTTTCAACTACACTGAACATTGGAAAACATGCCAACCACATGGTTTCTAGCCACGGGGAAGGAGTTGTGATTTCTGCATCACTTACAAGCCTGGGCAGTGATTGGAGATAAGGTCTAGGTTCTGAAACTTGAGAATCGAGGTTGGGAAGAGATGACGACCTAAGGACATGGCTCGTCCGGCGTGCTCAGTGTTCGACCAGCTTTCTGGGTGGGGCCAGGAAGTCCAGGCTCAGGCTGTGTAGAAAGGGCAATAGTGCCCAGGTCAGCCTATATATTTGGGGTACAGTCGAATGGCGTGCAGGTTGATCCTCATTTGGAGTTTCTGGGTAGCCCCACAGGGCAATGTTTTTCTTCCTGAAGGCTGGAAGAGTGCTGCATTATAGTTCTGGTTTGCAAACTGGAGGCTTGTGGGCCAGTAGTCTGAAGACGGAAATCTGATAACACAAGCTAGGCTTAGGTTTCTGGGTGAGGACAAGGCAGGAACAATCTACAGACCTGAATCGAGATATCGTGCTTCTGAAGTCAGGGCGAGGATCAGAAGATCGCTCAGGTTGGTGATTCTGTCCCTGATGGCCCCTTCATGAAGGGGCGGGGGGGTCAAGAGGCCGTAGGGGTTTTCCCACGATGTTAGTTGTGAGAAGCTCCAAACTGCAAAGATTCTTGTGCAGGACAATTGAGACATGTTGGTTGGCTCCAGGCCAACGATTCCGAGCAGGGTTCTAAGGATGGATGCCTGGGTAGCCCACCTTGCATTCCAATTGTGTCCTAGCAACAAGACAGGTTATATCTGCTGGATCTGGGCGAGCAATCTGGATCTGAGTTGAAATGGACTCTCCTGTGGATGGATCCTAATATGTTTTTGTGTCTATGGCGACCTTGGAATGAAGCGGTGGCACTGGGGTCCTGAAGGGTTTTTTCAAACAGAGGCTTTGACACAGCTCCAACGTGCAAGTTTCCCATATGTAGATGAGATTTTTTATGACGGATGAGTCAGGAAACAGCCATATGCTGGTATTGAAATCCAGGCCTCTGAGGAGAGATGACTGGATACCACAACAATGAATCCGAATAGTGCCTAGGGGCCTGTTCGTACCTTTTTACCTCTGGGAACATCAGTCTATGCGTCTGAGTGCATGTAGGTTCTCAGATGGGCTCAGATTGCCCGAGTTTGTCCTGGGAAGCCACCACTATTGGGATGGCCTCAGGGAGTTTGCAGGTTTATCCTATTAGTAGGGTTGTGGCCATTGGAATGGGCACATACAATTCCCTTGGAGAGGGCAAGTACAGTCCTCAGGTTTGGCTCCAGGGGCCTGAGCCTGTAGGGTGTGTAGGCAGAGCTGTTTGGACAGTCGTCTGAAAACACAAACGCGGCTTATGTTTCAGGTCATAGGTATGGCAGGATTGATCTACAGACCATGAGGAGAACTCTTCGGGATATGAATAAGGGGCGAGTGTGAGGCTCGTGCTCAAGTTTTTGTCTCTGGATATCGTGACACTCATGGTCGTGTAATTCCCTGAAGACTTCATGGGAAATGGACGAGTCTTACACTCTGGGGGTTTGGCCCCGTCCAAAGAGTTTGGGGTCATTCTGTGGGATGGAAGAAGTCCGTTTTGTTGTTGTTGTTGATTTGCCATGTTTTGTTTTTTAACCTCAGGTGTCCCACCAAATGAGGGATTCCAGAGTAGAGCCCTGGGGAGGGCCGAACAGACAACCAGAAATCTGGTTAAAAATTGTGGCCTAGGGACATGTCAAGCCCATTATGACATCTAATGGTCGAGCCACTGAGAGGACTTACTAGAGGACAGGACTCACGCTGAGGGTCACAATGCGTGTTTATGCCCACTTCGCAAACAAGAATGGGCAGGGCCTCATGGTGAATCCTGGTTTCTCCTACACTAAACGTTGGACAACATGCCAACCACAAGGTTTCTTGCCATGGGTAAGGAAGAGTTCTGATTTCTGCATCACAGGCACCCCTGGGCAGTGATTGGAGATAAGGTCTAGGTACTGAAGCCTAAAAACTGAGGTAGGGAAGAGATGATGACCTAAGGCCATGGCGGTTCTGATGTGCTCAGTGTGCGGTCAGCTGTCTGGGTGTTGGTCAGGAGTTCCGAGCTCAGGTTGTGTCAAACAGTGCATTAGTGCCCAGGTTAGACTATATAATTTGGGTACAGTCGAGTGCCATGTAGATTTATCCTCATATAAGTTGTCTGGGCAGATCATTAGGCAAAATTTGTTTTCTAGAGGGCAGGCAGTGTGCTTCATTGTCAGTCCGGAATTGCTAAACTTGAGGGCTTCGTGTAGAGGAGTGTGAGGACGGAAGTCTGAGAACACAAGCTAGACTTGGGTTTCAGGGCGAGGACACGGCAGGTACCACTGTAGATCTGAACCAATATCTCATGCATCTGAAGTCAGGGCGAGGATCAGACGTTGGCTCAGGTTGGAGTTTCTGTGCATGACGGACCCTTCATGAAGGGAGCGGAATCTCAAGGCCATGGAGTTTTTCCCACGTTGGGAGTTGTGGGATGCCCCATCAAGGATTCCTTCTGCGGGACAATTGAGACCTGTTGGGCAGCTTCAGGACATCCCATATGGAATGACTCCAGGGCACTGTTCGAGGATGGATGCCTGGGAAGCCGGCCTCGCATTCCAAATGTCTCCCAGCAACAAGACAGTTTAGATCTGATGGTTCTGCGGGAGCAACCGGGGTGGCTGACTTGAAATGGACTTTCCTGAGGATAGGTCCTAATGTGTGTTTGTGTCCATGAGGGCCTTAAAAAGGGGCGGTGGCACCGGGACCCTGAAGTATTCTCCTAAGCTTTTGACATAGCTAGATGCACAAGGTTCCTTGTGGAGACGAGATTTGTTTTGATGGGTGCCTCAGGAAAACTTCTATGCTGGTATTGGAATCCAGGCTTTTGAGGAGACATGCCTGTAATCCAAAGCAATGTATCCGATTATGGCCTAGGGTCCTGTCTGGTTCAATCTTCTTCTCAGGGGACATCCATCTATGGTATGAGTGGAGGTAGATGCTCAGCAGGTATCAGACTGCCCTTGTTTGTCCCGGGCGACCTGCACTATTGGGATGGCCTCAGGGATTTGGAGGGTTCTCCAAATTTTACTGTTTTGGACAATGGCATCGGCAGAATTCCCATGGATTGGGTTGGCACAGTCCTAATGTGTGACTCCAGGGGCACCAGCCTGGAGGGTGTGTGGCCCAGGACTTTGAGGACAGAAGTCTGAAAACACAAACTCAGCTTAGGTTTGGGGACGTAGGTATGGCAGGTCCGATCTATAAACCATGAGAAGAACACTTCCGGATATGAAGAGAGAGCGAGTCTGAGGCGCTTGCTCAGGCTTTTGTCTCTGGATTTTGTATCAGAGATGGCCGTGGAATGTCGGGGAGGCCTCATGGGCCATGGACGAATTTTCCTCTCTGTGGATTTGGCCCGATCCCAATTGTTTTTCGTCAATCTGTGGAATGGGAGGACTCCTTTCAGGTTTGTTACCTCAGGTGTCCCTCCAAAAGAGTAATTCCAAAGAAGAGCCCTGGGGAAAAGTGAAGGGAGAACCCGAACTATGGGTAAAATTTGGGGCCTAGGGGCATGGCAAGCACAATATGCTGTCTCTTCATCCAGCCACTGAGAGGCCTTACCTGAGCCTGGGATCAGGCTGAGGGACACAATGTGTGTTTGTGACCAATGTGGCCCATAAACATGGGCGAGGCCTCATGGGCCACACTGGTTTCAACTACACTGAACGTTGGAAAACATGCCAACCACTAGGTTTCTTGCCAAGGTGAAGGAGAAGTTCTGATTCTTGCATCACGTTTACTCCTGAACAGTGAGTGGAGATAAGGTCTAGGTTCTGAAGGTGAAAACTGAGGTTGGGTAGAGATGATGGCCTAAAGCCATTGTGGGTGTGATATGCTCTATGTATGGCCAGCTGTCTGGGTGTCTGCCCTCAGGCTGTGTCAGACAGGGCTTTAGTGCAAAGGCTAGACTGTATAATTGGGGTATGGTCGAGTGGCATGCAAGTTGTTACTCATTTGGCGTTTCTGGTTAGCCCTATAGGGCAACATTTTTCTTCTGGAGGGCAGGCAGAGTGCTGCATTGTGTCTCCAGAATTGCCAAACTGGAGGGGTGTGGCCAGGATTGTGAGGAAGAAGTCTGAAAACACAAGCTAGCACGAGTTTTGGGGCCAAGAGCATGGCAGGCCCACTCTGCAGAGGCTGAATCGAGATCTCCTGCAGGTGAGGTCACGGCGAGTATCAGATGTTGCCTCAAGCTGGAGTTTGTGTCCATGACGGCCCCTTCCTGAAGGGGGTGGGGGCGTCATGAGGCCAGGGAGGTTTCCCTACGCTGGGAGTTTTGAGCTGCTCCAAACTTCAAAGTTTTCTTCTTCAGGAGAGTCGAGTACTATTGGATGGTTCCAGGATGCCCCATACAGAAACACTCGAGAGCAGGGGCCTAAGCATGGATGCCGAGAAACGCCAACTCACCTTCCCATTGCCTGGTCGAGACAAGGCACGCTCAATCTGCGGGCTCTTGGGTGAGCTACCCAGAAGGCTGAGTTTAAATGGACTCTCGTGAGGATGAGTCATAATGTGGGTTGGTGGCCATGGAGACCTTGGAATGTGGCAGTAGCTAAGGGACTCTGCAGCATTCTCCAACCCTAAGGGCTTGACAAAACTCCAACAAGGAAGCTTCCCATGTGGAGATGAGAGGTCTTCTGTCTGGTGCCTCAGGAAAGCCCCGTATGCTGGTCTTCGAACCCAGGCCTCTGAGGAGTGATACCTGGACACCAAAGCAAGAGTTCATAATAGGGCCTAGGGGCCTGTCTGGTTCAATCTTCTGTCTCTGCGGATATCTGTCTGTGTGTCTGCATGGAGGTAGTAGTTGCTCAGCTTGTGTCATAATGCCCCTATTTGTCCAGTGCGGCTTGCGGTAGTGGGATGTCCTTGGGGACCTTGAGGTTTCTACTATTTTGTAGAGTTGTGGCCAATGGAATGGGCAGTTTCTTAGGAGAGAGCAGGCACAGTTCTGTGGTGTGGCTCCAGAGACCCCAGCCTGGAGGCTGTGTGGGCCATGGCTGTGCAGACAGACATCCAAAAACCCTAACTCAGCTCAGGTTTGGGGCCGAGGTTACGGCAGGCCTGATCTACAGTCCATGAGGGGAGCTCCTCTAAATATGAAAGAAGGGTGAGAGGGAGGCAGTCGCTCAGGCTTTTGTCTCTGGATGTTTTGTCCACAATGGCCGTTTAATGTAGGAGTTGCCTCATGGGTCGTAGAAGTCTCCCTCTCTGGTAGTTTGTCCAGCCCCCAAGAGTTTGGGGTCATTCTGTGGGAAGGGAAGTGTCCTGTTTTCTGCTTCATGTGATCCCCCAGTAGAGGGATTCAAGAGCATAGCAGTGGGTACTGACAACTGGAATACTCGCCCTCTGGTTAAGCCTGGGGGCCTATGGATATGACAAGCCCCATATGCAGGATCTTGGTCCAGCCACTGAGAGGCGCTACTTTAATACGGGACTCACGCTGCAGGTCACAATGCATGTCTGTGCCCTAGGCGGCCCTCAAGCACTGGCGTGGTCTTTCATACAATGCAGGTTTTCCCACATTGAACGTTGGACAACATGCCATCCACAAGGTTTCTGACCATGGGAAAGGAGGAATTCTAATTTCTGCATCACGTTCACCCCTGGGCAGTGATTGGAGATAAGGTCTAGGTCTGAAGCCTGAAAACCGAGGTTGGGAAGAGATGACGACCTACAGCCATAGCGGGTCCTATGTGTCCAGGTTGGGGCCAGCTGTCTGGGTGTCGTTTGGGATGTCTTGTCTCAGGCTGTGCCAGACAGGGCATTAGTATACAGGGTGGGCTGTATAATTGCTTTACAATCGAGTGGCATGCATTAGAAAATCATTTGGGGTTTCTTATTAGCAGCATAGGGCAAAGTTTTCCTTCTGGAGGGCAGGCAGAGTGCTGCCTTGTGGCTTCGGAATTCCCAAACTGGAGGGCTTGTGGGCCAGGAGAGTGAGGACGGAAGTCTGAGAACACAAGCTAGGCTTAGGTTTCGGGGCAAGGACATGGCAGGCACACTCTGCAGAGCTGAATTGAGATCTCATGCGTCTGAAGTCAGGTCGAGGTTCAGACTTTGGCTCAGGTTTGAGTTTATGTCCATGTGGGCCCCTTCAGGAAGGGGGGGCATTATGAGGCCATGGGGGTTTTCCCACTATTGGAGTTGTGAGATGCTCCAAACCGCAAGGATTCCTTCTGTGGGACAATTAAGATTAGTTGGATGGCTCCAGGACGTCTTATAAGGTATTTTTCCAGAACAGGGTTTTAAGTATGGATGCCTGGGCAGCCAGCCTCACATTCCAATTGTCTCCTAGCAACAAGAAACGTTTGATCTGCTGGCTTGGGGTAGCAACAGAGGGGGCTGAGTTGAAATGGACTTTCCTGAGGATGGTCTTAATGTTGGTTTGAGTCCATGGAGACCTTGGTATGGGGCAGTGGCACCAGGGCACTGAAGGATTCTCCTAACCAGAGGTTATGACAAAGCTCCAATGAGCAAGTTTCCATGGGGAGACGAGATTTGTTCTTATTGGTGCCTCAGGAAACCACCATATGCTGGTATTGGAAACGAGGCCTCTGAGGAGAGATGCCTGGAAACCAAAGCAATGGATCTGTTTAGGGCCTAGGGGCTTGTCCGGACAATATTCTTCTCTGGGGACGTCTGTTGTCTGAGTGGAGGTAGTTGCTCAGCTTGTTTGAGATCACCCCTGTTTGTCATGGGCGGCCTACACTATTGGGATGGCCTCGGTGACTTTGGAGGTTTTTCCTAATTTGCAAGGTTGTGGCCAATGGAATGGGAAGAATTCCCTTGAAAGGGAAGCACAGTCCTGAGGTGTGGCTCCAGGGACCAAAGTGTGGAGCGTGTGTGGTCCAGGGCTATTTGGACAAAAGTCTGAAAACACAAACTCCACTTAGGTTGTGGGATGTAGCTATGGCCGGCCCAATCTATAGACCATGAGGAGACCTCTTCGGGATATGAACAAAGGGAGAATGTGATGTGCATGCTCATGCTTTTTTTCTTTTTTCTGGAAATGTGTCACCGATTGCCATGGAATGTCGGGGTGTCCTCATGGGCCATCGATGAGGCTCCCTTTCTGTGGATTTGACCCGATCCCAAGAGATTGGGGTCATTCTGTGGGAAGGGAGGAGGCCTTTCTGGTTTTTTTTTTTTTATTTTTTTTTTATTATTATTTTTTTTTAACCTCAGGTGGACCACCAAAAGAGGGATTCCAGAGCAGAGTCGTGGGTGGGGGCAACTGGACAACCAGACCTCTGGTTAACATTGGGACCTAAGAACATGGCAAGCCCCTTATGTGGGCTCTTGGTCCAGACACTGAGAGGCCTTCCTTGAGGATAGGTCTCACACTGAGTTTCACAATGTGTTTTTGTGCCCAAGGAGCCCCTCAAGTCAGGGGGTGGCCTAATGTACCATGCTGGTTTCTCCTACACTGAACGTTGCACAGTATGGGAACCACAAGTTTTCTGGCAATGGGGAAGATGGAGTTCTAATTTCTGCAACACTTTCACTCCTGGACTGTGATTGGATTTAAGGTCTAGGTTCTTAAGCCTGAAAACTGAGGTTAAGAAGAGATGAAGCCCTAAGGCCATGGTGTGACTGATGTGCTCAGTGTTCGGCCAGCTGTTGAGTGTGGGTTGGGAGGTGCAGGCTCAGGCTGTGGCAGACAGGGAATTAGTGCCCAGGCTAGACTGCATCATTTGGGTGTAGTCGAGTTTCGTGCAGGATGGTACTCATTTGAGGTTACTGGGTAGCCCCAGAGGGCAACGTTTTTCTTCTGGAGGGAAGACACAGTGCCACATAGTGACTCCAAAATTCCCAAACTGGAAGGCTTGTGGGCCAGGAGTGTGAGGAAAAAATTCTGAGAACACAAGCCAGACTTAGATTTCGGGGTGAGGGGACGGCAGGCACCCTCTGCAGAGATGATTCGAGATCCGTATACCTGAAGACAGAGCTAGGATCAGACGTTTTCTTAGGTCGGAGTTTCTGTCCATGACGGCCCATTCATGAAGGGGAGGGTGTCACGAGGACATGGAGGTTTTCCCACTATGGGAATTGAGAGATGCTCCAAACCACAATGATTCCTTCTGTGGGACAGTCGAGACATGTTGGATGGCTCCAGGACATCCCATAAGGAAGTTATCCAGAGCAGGGTTCTAAGGATGGATGCCTGGGCAGCCTGCCTCCCATTCCAGGTGTCTCATAGAGCCAAGGCAAGTTCGATCTGCTGGATCTAGGGGAGCAACCGAGGCGGGTGTTTTGAAATGGGTGAGTTGAGGATAGGTCATAATGTGCATTTGTGTCCATGTAGACCTTGGAATGGGGTGCTTGATCCGGGGCCTTGAGGGATGTTCATAACCGGAGGTTTTGATGGAGCTCTAAAGAGTATGTTTCCTATGTAGAGAAGAGAATTGTTTTGATGAGTGCCTAAGGATTCTCCCATATGCTGGTATTGGAAACCAGGCCTCTGAGGAGAGATGACTGGAATCAAAATCAATGGATCTGATTAGGGCCTCAGTGCCCGTCCAGTTCAATCTTATTCTATGGGGATATCTGTCTCTGGGTCTGAGTGGAGGTGGTTTCCTAACTTGTGAAAGATCATCCCTGTGTGTCCTGGGCAGCCAACACAATTCGGATGGCCTGGGGGAGTTTGGAGGATTCTCCTAATCTATAGGGTTGTGTCCAATGGAAATGGCAGAATTCCCGTGGAGAGGGAAGCCAAAGTCCTGAGGTGTGGCTCCAGGGGCCCCAGCTTGGATGGTGTGTGGGCCAGGACTGTGGGGACAGAAGTCTGAAAACACAAACTCAGCTTAGGTTTGGGGATGTATGTATGAAGGCTCGATCTACAGACCGTGAGAATTTTCCGGGCTATGAACAAAGGGCGAGTATGTGGCTCTTGCTCAGGGTTTTGTCTCTGGATTTTGTGTCAATGGTGGCCGTGGAATGTCGGGGTGTCCTCAAGGGCCATGGACAATTCTTTCTCTGGTGATTTGGCCTGATCCCAAGTGGTTGGGATCATTCTGTGGATGGGAAGATTCCTTTCTGTATTTTTTTTTTTATCTCAGTTGTCCCACCAAAGAGGGATTCCAGAGTAGAGCACTGAGTAGGGGTCACTAGACATCTCGAACTCTGGTTGAGATTGGGGGACTAGGGGCTTGGCAAGCCCCATATGTGGGCTGTTGTTCCAGTCACTAAGAGGCTTTACATGAGGATAGGGCTCACGCTGAGGGTCACAATGTGTGTTTGTGCAAATTGTGGCCCTCAGGGATAGGTGGGGCCTCATATTCCATGCTGCTTTCTCCTACAAAGAACATTGGACAACATGCCAACCACTAGGTTTCTTGCCAAGGCGAAGGAGAAGGTCTGATTCTTGCATCACGTTCACTCCAGAGCAGTGAGTGGAGATAAGGTCTAGGTTCTGGAGGTGAAAACTGAGGTTGGGTAGAGATGATGGCCTAAAGCCATTGTGGGTGTGATATGCTCTGTGTACGGCCAGCTGTCTGGGTGTTGGACTGGAGTTCTGCCCTCAGGCTGTGTCAGACAGGGCTTTAGTGCACAGGCTAGACTGTATAATTGGGGTATGGTCGAGTGGCATGCAGGTTGTTACTCATTTGGCGTTTCTGGTTAGCCCTATAGGGCAACATTTTTCTTCTGGAGGGCAGGCAGAGTGCTGCATTGTGTCTCCAGAATTGCCAAACTGGAGGGGTGTGGCCAGGATTGTGAGGAAGGAAGTCTGAAAACACAAGCTAGCACGAGTTTTGGGGCCAAGAGCATGGCAGGCCCACTCTGCAGAGGCTGAATCGAGATCTCCTGCAGATGAGGTCAGGGCGAGTATCAGATGTTGTCTCACGCTGGAGTTTGTGTCCATGACGGCCCCTTCCTGAAGGGGGTGAGGGCGACATGAGGCCAGGGAGGTTTCCCTACGCTGGGAGTTGTGAGCTGCTCCAAACTTCAAAGTTTCCTTCTTCAGGACAGTCGAGTACTATTGGATGGTTCCAGGATGCCCCATACAGAAAGACTCGAGAGCAGGGCCCTAAGCATGGATGCCGAGAAACGCCAACTCACCTTCCCATTGCCTGGTCGAGACAAGGCACGCTCAATCTGCGGGCTCTTGGGTGAGCTACCCAGAAGCCTGAGTTTAAATGGACTCTCCTGAGGATGAGTCATAATGTGGGTTGGTGGCCATGGAGACCTTGGAATGTGGCAGTAGCTAAGGGACTCTGCAGGATTCTCCAACCCAAAGGGCTTGACACAACTCCAACAAGGAAGCTTCCCATGTGGAGATGAGAGGCATTCTGTCTGGTGCCTCAGGAAAGCCACATATGCTGGTTTCGAACCCAGGTTTCTGAGCAGTGATACCTGGACAACAAAGCAAGAGTTCATAATAGGGCCTAGGGGCCTGGCTGGGTCAATCTTCTATCTCTGCGGATATCTGTCTGTGTGTCTGCATGGAGGTAGTAGTTGCTCAGCTTGTGTCATAATGCCCCTATTTGTCCAGTGCGGCTTGCGGTAGTGGGATGTCCTTGGGGACCTTGAGGTTTCCCCTATTTTGTAGAGTTGTGGCCAATGGAATGGGCAGTTTCTTAGGAGAGAGCAGGCACAGTTCTGTGGTGTGGCTCCAGAGACCCCAGCCTGGAGGCTGTGTGGGCCATGGCTGTGCAGACAGACATTCAAAAACCCTAACTCAGCTCAGGTTTGGGGCCGAGGTTAGAGCAGGCCTGATCTACAGTCCATGAGGGGAGCTCCTCTGGATATGAAAGAAGGGTGAGAGGGAGGCAGTTGCTCAGGCTTTTGTCTCTTGATGTTTTGTCCACAATGGCCGTTTAATGTAGGAGTTCCCTCATGGGTCGTAGAAGTCTCACTCTCTGGTAGTTTGTCCAGCCCCCAAGAGTTTGGGGTCATTCTGTGGAAAGGGAAGTGTCCTGTTTTCTACTTCATGTGTCCCCCCAGTAGAGGGATTCTAGAGCATAGCAGTGGGTACTGTCAACTGGAATACACGCCCTCTGGTTAAGCCTGGGGGCCTATGGATATGACAAGCCCCATATGCAGGATCTTGGTCCAGCCACTGAGAGGCGCTACTTTAATACGGGACTCACGCTGCAGGTCACAATGCATGTCTGTGCCCTAGGCGGCCCTCAAGCACTGGCGTGGCCTTTCGGACAATGCAGGTTTCCCCACATTGAACGTTGGACAACATGCCAACCACAAGGTTTCTGGCCATGGGGAAGGAGGAATTCTAATTTCTGCATCACGTTCACCCCTGGGCAGTGATTGGAGATAAGGTCTAGGTTCTGAAGCCTGAAAACCGAGGTTGGGAAGAGATGACGACCTACAGCCATAGCGGGTCCTATGTGTCCAGGTTGGGGCCAGCTGTCTGGGTGTCGTTTGGGATGTCTTGTCTCAGGCTGTGCCAGACAGGGCATTAGTATACAGGGTGGGCTTTATAATTGCTTTACAATCGAGTGGCATGCATTAGAAAATCATTTGGGGTTTCTTATTAGCAGCATAGGGCAAAGTTTTCCTTCTGGAGGGCAGGCAGAGTGCTGCCTTGTGGCTTCGGAATTCCCAAACTGGAGGGCTTGTGGGCCAGGAGAGTGAGGACGGAAGTCTGAGAACACAAGCTAGGCTTAGGTTTCGGGGCAAGGACATGGCAGGCACACTCTGCAGAGCTGAATTGAGATCTCATGCGTCTGAAGTCAGGTCGAGGTTCAGACTTTGGCTCAGGTTTGAGTTTATGTCCATGTGGGCCCCTTCAGGAAGGGGGGGCATTATGAGGCCATGGGGGTTTTCCCACTATTGGAGTTGTGAGATGCTCCAAACCGCAAGGATTCCTTCTGTGGGACAATTAAGATTAGTTGGATGGCTCCAGGACGTCTTATAAGGTATTTTTCCAGAACAGGGTTCTAAGTATGGATGCCTGGGCAGCCAGCCTCACATTCCAATTGTCTCCTAGCAACAAGAAACGTTTGATCTGCTGGCTTGGGGTAGCAACAGAGGGGGCTGAGTTGAAATGGACTTTCCTGAGGATGGTCTTAATGTTGGTTTGAGTCCATGGAGACCTTGGTATGGGGCAGTGGCACCAGGGCACTGAAGGATTCTCCTAACCAGAGGTTATGACAAAGCTCCAATGAGCAAGTTTCCATGGGGAGACGAGATTTGTTCTTATTGGTGCCTCAGGAAACCACCATATGCTGGTATTGGAAACGAGGCCTCTGAGGAGAGATGCCTGGAAACCAAAGCAATGGATCTGTTTAGGGCCTAGGGGCTTGTCCGGACAATATTCTTCTCTGGGGACGTCTGTTGTCTGAGTGGAGGTAGTTGCTCAGCTTGTTTGAGATCACCCCTGTTTGTCATGGGCGGCCTACACTATTGGGATGGCCTCGGTGACTTTGGAGGTTTTTCCTAATTTGCAAGGTTGTGGCCAATGGAATGGGAAGAATTCCCTTGAAAGGGAAGCACAGTCCTGAGGTGTGGCTCCAGGGACCAAAGTGTGGAGCGTGTGTGGTCCAGGGCTATTTGGACAAAAGTCTGAAAACACAAACTCCACTTAGGTTGTGGGATGTAGCTATGGCCGGCCCAATCTATAGACCATGAGGAGACCTCTTCGGGATATGAACAAAGGGAGAATGTGATGTGCATGCTCATGCTTTTTTTCTTTTTTCTGGAAATGTGTCACCGATTGCCATGGAATGTCGGGGTGTCCTCATGGGCCATCGATGAGGCTCCCTTTCTGTGGATTTGACCCGATCCCAAGAGATTGGGGTCATTCTGTGGGAAGGGAGGAGGCCTTTCTGGTTTTTTTTTTTTATTTTTTTTTTATTATTATTTTTTTTTAACCTCAGGTGGACCACCAAAAGAGGGATTCCAGAGCAGAGTCGTGGGTGGGGGCAACTGGACAACCAGACCTCTGGTTAACATTGGGACCTAAGAACATGGCAAGCCCCTTATGTGGGCTCTTGGTCCAGACACTGAGAGGCCTTCCTTGAGGATAGGTCTCACACTGAGTTTCACAATGTGTTTTTGTGCCCAAGGAGCCCCTCAAGTCAGGGGGTGGCCTAATGTACCATGCTGGTTTCTCCTACACTGAACGTTGCACAGTATGGGAACCACAAGTTTTCTGGCAATGGGGAAGATGGAGTTCTAATTTCTGCAACACTTTCACTCCTGGACTGTGATTGGATTTAAGGTCTAGGTTCTTAAGCCTGAAAACTGAGGTTAAGAAGAGATGAAGCCCTAAGGCCATGGTGTGACTGATGTGCTCAGTGTTCGGCCAGCTGTTGAGTGTGGGTTGGGAGGTGCAGGCTCAGGCTGTGGCAGACAGGGAATTAGTGCCCAGGCTAGACTGCATCATTTGGGTGTAGTCGAGTTTCGTGCAGGATGGTACTCATTTGAGGTTACTGGGTAGCCCCAGAGGGCAACGTTTTTCTTCTGGAGGGAAGACACAGTGCCACATAGTGACTCCAAAATTCCCAAACTGGAAGGCTTGTGGGCCAGGAGTGTGAGGAAAAAATTCTGAGAACACAAGCCAGACTTAGATTTCGGGGTGAGGGGACGGCAGGCACCCTCTGCAGAGATGATTCGAGATCCGTATACCTGAAGACAGAGCTAGGATCAGACGTTTTCTTAGGTCGGAGTTTCTGTCCATGACGGCCCATTCATGAAGGGGAGGGTGTCACGAGGACATGGAGGTTTTCCCACTATGGGAATTGAGAGATGCTCCAAACCACAATGATTCCTTCTGTGGGACAGTCGAGACATGTTGGATGGCTCCAGGACATCCCATAAGGAAGTTATCCAGAGCAGGGTTCTAAGGATGGATGCCTGGGCAGCCTGCCTCCCATTCCAGGTGTCTCATAGAGCCAAGGCAAGTTCGATCTGCTGGATCTAGGGGAGCAACCGAGGCGGGTGTTTTGAAATGGGTGAGTTGAGGATAGGTCATAATGTGCATTTGTGTCCATGTAGACCTTGGAATGGGGTGCTTGATCCGGGGCCTTGAGGGATGTTCATAACCGGAGGTTTTGATGGAGCTCTAAAGAGTATGTTTCCTATGTAGAGAAGAGAATTGTTTTGATGAGTGCCTAAGGATTCTCCCATATGCTGGTATTGGAAACCAGGCCTCTGAGGAGAGATGACTGGAATCAAAATCAATGGATCTGATTAGGGCCTCAGTGCCCGTCCAGTTCAATCTTATTCTATGGGGATATCTGTCTCTGGGTCTGAGTGGAGGTGGTTTCCTAACTTGTGAAAGATCATCCCTGTGTGTCCTGGGCAGCCAACACAATTCGGATGGCCTGGGGGAGTTTGGAGGATTCTCCTAATCTATAGGGTTGTGTCCAATGGAAATGGCAGAATTCCCGTGGAGAGGGAAGCCAAAGTCCTGAGGTGTGGCTCCAGGGGCCCCAGCTTGGATGGTGTGTGGGCCAGGACTGTGGGGACAGAAGTCTGAAAACACAAACTCAGCTTAGGTTTGGGGATGTATGTATGAAGGCTCGATCTACAGACCGTGAGAATTTTCCGGGCTATGAACAAAGGGCGAGTATGTGGCTCTTGCTCAGGGTTTTGTCTCTGGATTTTGTGTCAATGGTGGCCGTGGAATGTCGGGGTGTCCTCAAGGGCCATGGACAATTCTTTCTCTGGTGATTTGGCCTGATCCCAAGTGGTTGGGATCATTCTGTGGATGGGAAGATTCCTTTCTGTATTTTTTTTTTATCTCAGTTGTCCCACCAAAGAGGGATTCCAGAGTAGAGCACTGAGTAGGGGTCACTAGACATCTCGAACTCTGGTTGAGATTGGGGGACTAGGGGCTTGGCAAGCCCCATATGTGGGCTGTTGTTCCAGTCACTAAGAGGCTTTACATGAGGATAGGGCTCACGCTGAGGGTCACAATGTGTGTTTGTGCAAATTGTGGCCCTCAGGGATAGGTGGGGCCTCATATTCCATGCTGCTTTCTCCTACAAAGAACATTGGACAACATGCCAACCACTAGGTTTCTTGCCAAGGCGAAGGAGAAGGTCTGATTCTTGCATCACGTTCACTCCAGAGCAGTGAGTGGAGATAAGGTCTAGGTTCTGGAGGTGAAAACTGAGGTTGGGTAGAGATGATGGCCTAAAGCCATTGTGGGTGTGATATGCTCTGTGTACGGCCAGCTGTCTGGGTGTTGGACTGGAGTTCTGCCCTCAGGCTGTGTCAGACAGGGCTTTAGTGCACAGGCTAGACTGTATAATTGGGGTATGGTCGAGTGGCATGCAGGTTGTTACTCATTTGGCGTTTCTGGTTAGCCCTATAGGGCAACATTTTTCTTCTGGAGGGCAGGCAGAGTGCTGCATTGTGTCTCCAGAATTGCCAAACTGGAGGGGTGTGGCCAGGATTGTGAGGAAGGAAGTCTGAAAACACAAGCTAGCACGAGTTTTGGGGCCAAGAGCATGGCAGGCCCACTCTGCAGAGGCTGAATCGAGATCTCCTGCAGATGAGGTCAGGGCGAGTATCAGATGTTGCCTCACGCTGGAGTTTGTGTCCATGACGGCCCCTTCCTGAAGGGGGTGAGGGCGACATGAGGCCAGGGAGGTTTCCCTACGCTGGGAGTTGTGAGCTGCTCCAAACTTCAAAGTTTCCTTCTTCAGGACAGTCGAGTACTATTGGATGGTTCCAGGATGCCCCATACAGAAAGACTCGAGAGCAGGGCCCTAAGCATGGATGCCGAGAAACGCCAACTCACCTTCCCATTGCCTGGTCGAGACAAGGCACGCTCAATCTGCGGGCTCTTGGGTGAGCTACCCAGAAGCCTGAGTTTAAATGGACTCTCCTGAGGATGAGTCATAATGTGGGTTGGTGGCCATGGAGACCTTGGAATGTGGCAGTAGCTAAGGGACTCTGCAGGATTCTCCAACCCAAAGGGCTTGACACAACTCCAACAAGGAAGCTTCCCATGTGGAGATGAGAGGCATTCTGTCTGGTGCCTCAGGAAAGCCACATATGCTGGTTTCGAACCCAGGTTTCTGAGCAGTGATACCTGGACAACAAAGCAAGAGGTCATAATAGGGCCTAGGGGCCTGGCTGGGTCAATCTTCTATCTCTGCGGATATCTGTCTGTGTGTCTGCATGGAGGTAGTAGTTGCTCAGCTTGTGTCATAATGCCCCTATTTGTCCAGTGCGGCTTGCGGTAGTGGGATGTCCTTGGGGACCTTGAGGTTTCCCCTATTTTGTAGAGTTGTGGCCAATGGAATGGGCAGTTTCTTAGGAGAGAGCAGGCACAGTTCTGTGGTGTGGCTCCAGAGACCCCAGCCTGGAGGCTGTGTGGGCCATGGCTGTGCAGACAGACATTCAAAAACCCTAACTCAGCTCAGGTTTGGGGCCGAGGTTAGAGCAGGCCTGATCTACAGTCCATGAGGGGAGCTCCTCTGGATATGAAAGAAGGGTGAGAGGGAGGCAGTTGCTCAGGCTTTTGTCTCTTGATGTTTTGTCCACAATGGCCGTTTAATGTAGGAGTTCCCTCATGGGTCGTAGAAGTCTCACTCTCTGGTAGTTTGTCCAGCCCCCAAGAGTTTGGGGTCATTCTGTGGGAAGGGAAGTGTCCTGTTTTCTACTTCATGTGTCCCCCCAGTAGAGGGATTCTAGAGCATAGCAGTGGGTACTGTCAACTGGAATACACGCCCTCTGGTTAAGCCTGGGGGCCTATGGATATGACAAGCCCCATATGCAGGATCTTGGTCCAGCCACTGAGAGGCGCTACTTTAATACGGGACTCACGCTGCAGGTCACAATGCATGTCTGTGCCCTAGGCGGCCCTCAAGCACTGGCGTGGCCTTTCGGACAATGCAGGTTTCCCCACATTGAACGTTGGACAACATGCCAACCACAAGGTTTCTGGCCATGGGGAAGGAGGAATTCTAATTTCTGCATCACGTTCACCCCTGGGCAGTGATTGGAGATAAGGTCTAGGTTCTGAAGCCTGAAAACCGAGGTTGGGAAGAGATGACGACCTACAGCCATAGCGGGTCCTATGTGTCCAGGTTGGGGCCAGCTGTCTGGGTGTCGTTTGGGATGTCTTGTCTCAGGCTGTGCCAGACAGGGCATTAGTATACAGGGTGGGCTTTATAATTGCTTTACAATCGAGTGGCATGCATTAGAAAATCATTTGGCGTTTCTTATTAGCAGCATAGGGCAAAGTTTTTCTTCTGGAGGGCAGGCAGAGTGCTGCATTGTGGCTTCGGAATTCCCAAATTGGAGGGCTTGTGGGCCAGGAGAGTGAGGACGGAAGTCTGAGAACACAAGCTAGGCTTAGGTTTCGGGGCAAGGACATGGCAGGCACACTCTGCAGAGCTGAATTGAGATCTCATGCGTCTGAAGTCAGGTCGAGGTTCAGACTTTGGCTCAGGTTTGAGTTTCTGTCCATGTTGGCCCCTTCAGGAAGGGGGGGCATTATGAGGCCATGGGGGTTTTCCCACTATTGGAGTTGTGAGATGCTCCAAACCGCAAGGATTCCTTCTGTGGGACAATTAAGATTTGTTGGATGGCTCCAGGACGTCTTATAAGGTATTTTTCCAGAACAGGGTTCTAAGTATGGATGCCTGGGCAGCCAGCCTCACATTCCAATTGTCTCCTAGCAACAAGAAACGTTTGATCTGCTGGCTTGGGGTAGCAACAGAGGGGGCTGAGTTGAAATGGACTTTCCTGAGGATGGTCTTAATGTTGGTTTGAGTCCATGGAGACCTTGGTATGGGGCAGTGGCACCAGGGCCCTGAAGGATTCTCCTAACCAGAGGTTATGACAAAACTCCAATGAGCAAGTTTCCATGGGGAGACGAGATTTGTTCTTATTGGTGCCTCAGGAAACCACCATATGCTGGTATTGGAAACGAGGCCTCTGAGGAGAGATGCCTGGAAACCAAAGCAATGGATCTGTTTAGGGCCTAGGGGCCTGTCCAGTTCAATATTCTTCTCTGGGGACATCTGTTGTCAGAGTGGAGGTAGTTGCTCAGCTTGTTTGAGATCACCCCTGTTTGTCATGGGCGGCCTACACTATTGGGATGGTCTCGGTGACTTTGGAGGTTTTTCCTAATTTGCAAGGTTGTGGCCAATGGAATGGGAAGAATTCCCTTGAAAGGGAAGCACAGTCCTAGGTGTGGCTCCAGGGACCCAAGTGTGGAGCATGTGTGGTCCAGGGCTATTTGGACAAAAGTCTGAAAACACAAACTCCACTTAGGTTGTGGGATGTAGGTATGGCCGGCCCGATCTATAGACCGTGAGGAGACCTCTTCGGGATATGAACAAAGGGCGAATGTGAGGTGCTTGCTCATGCTTTTTTTTTTTTTTTTTCTGGAAATGTGTCACCGATTGCCATGGAATGTCAGGGTGTCCTCATGGGCAATCGATGAAGCTCCCTTTCTGGGGATTTGACCCGATCCCAAGAGATTGGGGTCATTCTGTGGGAAGGGAGGAGGCCGTTCTGGTTTTTTGTTTTTTTTTTTTTTTTAACCTCAGGTGGACCACCAAAAGAGGGATTCCAGAGCAGAGTCGTGGGTGGGGGCAACTGGACAACCAGACCTCTGGTTAACATTGGGACCTAAGAACATGGCAAGCCCCATATGTGGGCTCTTGGTCCAGACACTGAGAGGCCTTCCTTGAGGATAGGTCTCACACTGAGTTTCACAATGTGTTTTTGTGCCCAAGGAGCCCCTCAAGTCAGGGCGTGGCCTAATGTACCATGCTGGTTTCTCCTACACTGAACGTTGCACAGTATGGGAACCACAAGTTTTCTGGCAATGGGGAAGATGGAGTTCTAATTTCTGCAACACTTTCACTCCTGGACTGTGATTGGATTTAAGGTCTAGGATCTGAAGCCTGAAAACTGAGGTCTGGAAGAGATGAAGCCCTAAGGCCATGGTGTGTCTGATGTGCTCAGTGTTCGGCCAGCTGTTGAGTGTGGGTTGGAAGGTGCAGGCTCAGGCTGTGGTAGACAGGGAATTAGTGCCCAGTAGACTGAATCATTGGGGTGCAGTCGAGTTTCGTGCAGGATGATACTCATTTGTGGTTACTGGGTAGCCCCAGAGGGCAACGTTTTTCTTCTGGAGGGAAGACACAGTGCCACATAGTGACTCCAAAATTCCCAGACTGGAAGGCTTGTGGGCCAGGAGTGTGAGGAAAAAATTCTGAGAACACAAGCCAGACTTAGATTTCGGGGTGAGGGGACGGCAGGCACCCTCTGCAGAGATGATTCGAGATCCGTATACCTGAAGACAGAGCTAGGATCAGACGTTTTCTTAGGTCGGAGTTTCTGTCCATGACGGCCCATTCATGAAGGGGAGGGTGTCACGAGGACATGGAGGTTTTCCCACTATGGGAATTGAGAGATGCTCCAAACCACAATGATTCCTTCTGTGGGACAGTCGAGACATGTTGGATGGCTCCAGGACATCCCATAAGGAAGTTATCCAGAGCAGGGTTCTAAGGATGGATGCCTGGGCAGCCTGCCTCCCATTCCAGGTGTCTCATAGAGCCAAGGCAAGTTCGATCTGCTGGATCTAGGGGAGCAACCGAGGCGGGTGTTTTGAAATGGGTGAGTTGAGGATAGGTCATAATGTGCATTTGTGTCCATGTAGACCTTGGAATGGGGTGCTTGATCCGGGGCCTTGAGGGATGTTCATAACCGGAGGTTTTGATGGAGCTCTAAAGAGTATGTTTCCTATGTAGAGAAGAGAATTGTTTTGATGAGTGCCTAAGGATTCTCCCATATGCTGGTATTGGAAACCAGGCCTCTGAGGAGAGATGACTGGAATCAAAATCAATGGATCTGATTAGGGCCTCAGTGCCCGTCCAGTTCAATCTTATTCTATGGGGATATCTGTCTCTGGGTCTGAGTGGAGGTGGTTTCCTAACTTGTGAAAGATCATCCCTGTGTGTCCTGGGCAGCCAACACAATTCGGATGGCATGGGGGAGTTTGGAGGATTCTCCTAATCTATAGGGTTGTGTCCAATGGAAATGGCAGAATTCCCGTGGAGAGGGAAGCCAAAGTCCTGAGGTGTGGCTCCAGGGGCCCCAGCTTGGATGGTGTGTGGGCCAGGACTGTGGGGACAGAAGTCTGAAAACACAAACTCAGCTTAGGTTTGGGGATGTATGTATGAAGGCTCGATCTACAGACCGTGAGAATTTTCCGGGCTATGAACAAAGGGCGAGTATGTGGCTCTTGCTCAGGGTTTTGTCTCTGGATTTTGTGTCAATGGTGGCCGTGGAATGTCGGGGTGTCCTCAAGGGCCATGGACAATTCTTTCTCTGGTGATTTGGCCTGATCCCAAGTGGTTGGGATCATTCTGTGGATGGGAAGATTCCTTTCTGTATTTTTTTTTTATCTCAGTTGTCCCACCAAAGAGGGATTCCAGAGTAGAGCACTGAGTAGGGGTCACTAGACATCTCGAACTCTGGTTGAGATTGGGGGACTAGGGGCTTGGCAAGCCCCATATGTGGGCTGTTGTTCCAGTCACTAAGAGGCTTTACATGAGGATAGGGCTCACGCTGAGGGTCACAATGTGTGTTTGTGCAAATTGTGGCCCTCAGGGATAGGTGGGGCCTCATATTCCATGCTGCTTTCTCCTACAAAGAACATTGGACAACATGCCAACCACTAGGTTTCTTGCCAAGGCGAAGGAGAAGGTCTGATTCTTGCATCACGTTCACTCCAGAGCAGTGAGTGGAGATAAGGTCTAGGTTCTGGAGGTGAAAACAGAGGTTGGGTAGAGATGATGGCCTAAAGCCATTGTGGGTGTGATATGCTCTGTGTACGGCCAGCTGTCTGGGTGTTGGACTGGAGTTCTGCCCTCAGGCTGTGTCAGACAGGGCTTTAGTGCACAGGCTAGACTGTATAATTGGGGTATGGTCGAGTGGCATGCAGGTTGTTACTCATTTGGCGTTTCTGGTTAGCCCTATAGGGCAACATTTTTCTTCTGGAGGGCAGGCAGAGTGCTGCATTGTGCCTCCAGAATTGCCAAACTGGAGGGGTGTGGCCAGGATTGTGAGGAAGGAAGTCTGAAAACACAAGCTAGCACGAGTTTTGGGGCCAAGAGCATGGCAGGCCCACTCTGCAGAGGCTGAATCGAGATCTCCTGCAGATGAGGTCAGGGCGAGTATCAGATGTTGCCTCACACTGGAGTTTGTGTCCATGACGGCCCCTTCCTGAAGGGGGTGAGGGCGACATGAGGCCAGGGAGGTTTCCCTACGCTGGGAGTTGTGAGCTGCTCCAAACTTCAAAGTTTCCTTCTTCAGGACAGTCGAGTACTATTGGATGGTTCCAGGATGCCCCATACAGAAAGACTCGAGAGCAGGGCCCTAAGCATGGATGCCGAGAAACGCCAACTCACCTTCCCATTGCCTGGTCGAGACAAGGCACGCTCAATCTGCGGGCTCTTGGGTGAGCTACCCAGAAGCCTGAGTTTAAATGGACTCTCCTGAGGATGAGTCATAATGTGGGTTGGTGGCCATGGAGACCTTGGAATGTGGCAGTAGCTAAGGGACTCTGCAGGATTCTCCAACCCAAACGGTTGACAAAACTCCAACAAGGAAGCTTCCCATGTGGAGATGAGAGGCATTCTGTCTGGTGCCTCAGGAAAGCCACATATGCTGGTCTTCGAACCCAGGTTTCTGAGCAGTGATACCTGGACAACAAAGCAAGAGTTCATAATAGGGCCTAGGGGCCTGGCTGGGTCAATCTTCTATCTCTGCGGATATCTGTCTGTGTGTCTGCATGGAGGTAGTAGTTGCTCAGCTTGTGTCATAATGCCCCTATTTGTCCAGTGCGGCTTGCGGTAGTGGGATTTCCTTGGGGACCTTGAGGTTTCCCCTATTTTGTAGAGTTGTGGCCAATGGAATGGGCAGTTTCTTAGGAGAGAGCAGGCACAGTTCTGTGGTGTGGCTCCAGAGACCCCAGCCTGGAGGCTGTGTGGGCCATGGCTGTGCAGACAGACATCCAAAAACCCTAACTCAGCTCAGGTTTGGGGCCGAGGTTAGAGCAGGCCTGATCTACAGTCCATGAGGGGAGCTCCTCTGGATATGAAAGAAGGGTGAGAGGGAGGCAGTTGCTCAGGCTTTTGTCTCTTGATGTTTTGTCCACAATGGCCGTTTAATGTAGGAGTTGCCTCATGGGTCGTAGAAGTCTCCCTCTCTGGTAGTTTGTCCAGCCCCCAAGAGTTTGGGGTCATTCTGTGGGAAGGGAAGTGTCCTGTTTTCTACTTCATGTGTCCCCACAGTAGAGGGATTCTAGAGCATAGCAGTGGGTACTGTCAACTGGAATACACGCCCTCTGGTTAAGCCTGGGGGCCTATGGATATGACAAGCCCCATATGCAGGATCTCTGTCCAGCCACTGAGAGGCGTTACTTTAATACGGGACTCACGCTGCAGGTCACAATGCATGTCTGTGCCCTAGGCGGCCCTCAAGCACTGGCGTGGCCTTTCGGACAATGCAGGTTTCCCCACATTGAACGTTGGACAACATGCCAACCACAAGGTTCCTGGCCATGGGGAAGGAGGAATTCTAATTTCTGCATCACGTTCACCCCTGGGCAGTGATTGGAGATAAGGTCTAGGTTCTGAAGCCTGAAAACCGAGGTTGGGAAGAGATGACGACCTACAGCCATAGCGGGTCCTATGTGTCCAGGTTGGGGCCAGCTGTCTGGGTGTCGTTTGGGATGTCTTGTCTCAGGCTGTGCCAGACAGGGCATTAGTATACAGGGTGGGCTGTATAATTGCTTTACAATCGAGTGGCATGCATTAGAAAATCATTTGGCGTTTCTTATTAGCAGCATAGGGCAAAGTTTTTCTTCTGGAGGGCAGGCAGAGTGCTGCATTGTGGCTTCGGAATTCCCAAACTGGAGGGCTTGTGGGCCAGGAGAGTGAGGACGGAAGTCTGAGAACACAAGCTAGGCTTAGGTTTCGGGGCAAGGACATGGCAGGCACACTCTGCAGAGCTGAATTGAGATCTCATGCGTCTGAAGTCAGGTCGAGGTTCAGACTTTGGCTCAGGTTTGAGTTTCTGTCCATGTTGGCCCCTTCAGGAAGGGGGGGCATTATGAGGCCATGGGGGTTTTCCCACTATTGGAGTTGTGAGATGCTCCAAACCGCAAGGATTCCTTCTGTGGGACAATTAAGATTTGTTGGATGGCTCCAGGACGTCTTATAAGGTATTTTTCCAGAACAGGGTTCTAAGTATGGATGCCTGGGCAGCCAGCCTCACATTCCAATTGTCTCCTAGCAACAAGAAACGTTTGATCTGCTGGCTTGGGGTAGCAACAGAGGGGGCTGAGTTGAAATGGACTTTCCTGAGGATGGTCTTAATGTTGGTTTGAGTCCATGGAGACCTTGGTATGGGGCAGTGGCACCAGGGCCCTGAAGGATTCTCCTAACCAGAGGTTATGACAAAACTCCAATGAGCAAGTTTCCATGGGGAGACGAGATTTGTTCTTATTGGTGCCTCAGGAAACCACCATATGCTGGTATTGGAAACGAGGCCTCTGAGGAGAGATGCCTGGAAACCAAAGCAATGGATCTGTTTAGGGCCTAGGGGCCTGTCCAGTTCAATATTCTTCTCTGGGGACATCTGTTGTCAGAGTGGAGGTAGTTGCTCAGCTTGTTTGAGATCACCCCTGTTTGTCATGGGCGGCCTACACTATTGGGATGGTCTCGGTGACTTTGGAGGTTTTTCCTAATTTGCAAGGTTGTGGCCAATGGAATGGGAAGAATTCCCTTGAAAGGGAAGCACAGTCCTGAGGTGTGGCTCCAGGGACCCAAGTGTGGAGCATGTGTGGTCCAGGGCTATTTGGACAAAAGTCTGAAAACACAAACTCCACTTAGGTTGTGGGATGTAGGTATGGCCGGCCCGATCTATAGACCGTGAGGAGACCTCTTCGGGATATGAACAAAGGGCGAATGTGAGGTGCTTGCTCATGCTTTTTTTTTTTTTTCTGGAAATGTGTCACCGATTGCCATGGAATGTCAGGGTGTCCTCATGGGCAATCGATGAAGCTCCCTTTCTGGGGATTTGACCCGATCCCAAGAGATTGGGGTCATTCTGTGGGAAGGGAGGAGGCCGTTCTGTTTTTTTTTTTTTTTTTTTTAACCTCAGGTGGACCACCAAAAGAGGGATTCCAGAGCAGAGTCGTGGGTGGGGGCAACTGGACAACCAGACCTCTGGTTAACATTGGGACCTAAGAACATGGCAAGCCCCATATGTGGGCTCTTGGTCCAGACACTGAGAGGCCTTCCTTGAGGATAGGTCTCACACTGAGTTTCACAATGTGTTTTTGTGCCCAAGGAGCCCCTCAAGTCAGGGCGTGGCCTAATGTACCATGCTGGTTTCTCCTACACTGAACGTTGCACAGTATGGGAACCACAAGTTTTCTGGCAATGGGGAAGATGGAGTTCTAATTTCTGCAACACTTTCACTCCTGGACTGTGATTGGATTTAAGGTCTAGGATCTGAAGTCTGAAAACTGAGGTCTGGAAGAGATGAAGCCCTAAGGCCATGGTGTGTCTGATGTGCTCAGTGTTCGGCCAGCTGTTGAGTGTGGGTTGGGAGGTGCAGGCTCAGGCTGTGGTAGACAGGGAATTAGTGCCCAGTAGACTGAATCATTGGGGTGCAGTCGAGTTTCGTGCAGGAGGATACTCATTTGTGGTTACTGGGTAGCCCCAGAGGGCAACGTTTTTCTTCTGGAGGGAAGACACAGTGGCACATAGTGACTCCAAAATTCCCAGACTGGAAGGCTTGTGGGCCAGGAGTGTGAGGAAAAAATTCTGAGAACACAAGCCAGACTTAGATTTCGGGGTGAGGGGACGGCAGGCACCCTCTGCAGAGATGATTCGAGATCCCGTATACCTGAAGACAGAGCTAGGATCAGACGTTTTCTTAGGTCGGAGTTTCTGTCCATGACGGCCCATTCATGAAGGGGAGGGTGTCACGAGGACATGGAGGTTTTCCCACTATGGGAATTGTGAGATGCTCCAAACCACAATGATTCCTTCTGTGGGAGAGTCGAGACATGTTGAATGGCTCCAGGACATCCCATAAGGAAGTTATCCAGAGCAGGGTTTTAAGGATGGATGCCTGGGCAGCCTGCCTCCCATTCCAGGTGTCTCATAGAGCCAAGGCAAGTTCGATCTGCTGGATCTAGGGGAGCAACCGAGGCGGGTGTTTTGAAATGGGTGAGTTGAGGATAGGTCATAATGTGCATTTGTGTCCATGTAGACCTTGGAATGGGGTGCTTGATCCGGGGCCTTGAGGGATGTTCATAACCGGAGGTTTTGATGGAGCTCTAAAGAGTATGTTTCCTATGTAGAGTAGAGAATTGTTTTGATGAGTGCCTAAGTAATCTCCCATATGCTGGTATTGGAAACCAGGCCTCTGAGGAGAGATGACTGGAATCAAAATCAATGGATCTGATTAGGGCCTCAGTGCCCGTCCAGTTCAATCTTATTCTATGGGGATATCTGTCTCTGGGTCTGAGTGGAGGTGGTTTCCTAACTTGTGAAAGAACATCCCTGTGTGTCCTGGGCAACCAACACAATTCGGATGGCCTGGGGGAGTTTTGAGGATTCTCCTAATCTATAGGGTTGTGTCCAATGGAAATGGCAGAATTCCCGTGGAGAGGGAAGCCAAAGTCCTGAGGTGTGGCTCCAGGGGCCCCAGCTTGGATGGTGTGTGGGCCAGGACTGTGGAGACAGAAGTCTGAAAACACAAACTCAGCATAGGTTTGGGGATGTATGTATGAAGGCTCGATCTACAGACCGTGAGAATTTTCCGGGCTATGAACAAAGGGCGAGTATGTGGCTCTTGCTCAGGGTTTTGTCTCTGGATTTTGTGTCAATGGTGGCCGTGGAATGTCGGGGTGTCCTCAAGGGCCATGGACAATTCTTTCTCTGGTCATTTGGCCTGATCCCAAGTGGTTGGGATCATTCTGTGGATGGGAAGATTCCTTTCTCTATTTTTTTTTTTTATCTCAGGTGTCCCACCAAAGAGGGATTCCAGAGTAGAGCACTGAGTAGGGGTCACTAGACATCTCGAACTCTGGTTGAGATTGGGGGACTAGGGGCTTGGCAAGCCCCATATGTGGGCTGTTGTTCCAGTCACTAAGAGGCTTTACATGAGGATAGGGCTCACGCTGAGGGTCACAATGTGTGTTTGTACACATTGTGGCCCTCAGGGATAGGTGGGGCCTCATATTCCATGCTGCTTTCTCCTACAAAGAACATTGGACAACATGCCAACCACTAGGTTTCTTGCCAAGGCGAAGGAGAAGATCTGATTCTTGCATCACGTTCACTCCAGAGCAGTGAGTGGAGATAAGGTCTAGGTTCTGGAGGTGAAAACTGAGGTTGGGTAGAGATGATGGCCTAAAGCCATTGTGGGTGTGATATGCTCTGTGTAAGGCCAGCTGTCCGGGTGTTGGACTGGAATTCTGCCCTCAGGCTGTGTCAGACAGGGCTTTAGTGCACAGGCTAGACTGTATAATTGGGGTATGGTCGAGTGGCATGCAGGTTGTTACTCATTTGGCGTTTCTGGTTAGCCCTATAGGGCAACATTTTTCTTCTGGAGGGCAGGCAGAGTGCTGCATTATGTCTCCAGAATTGCCAAACTGGAGGGGTGTCGCCAGGATTGTGAGGAAGGAAGTCTGAAAACACAAGCTAGCACGAGTTTTGGGGCCAAGAGCATGGCAGGCCCACACTGCAGAGGCTGAATCGAGATCTCCTGCAGGTGAGGTCAGGGCGAGTATCAGATGTTGCCTCACGCTGGAGTTTGTGTCCATGACGGCCCCTTCCTGAAGCGGGTGAGGGCGACATGAGGCCAGGGAGGTTTCCCTACGCTGGGAGTTGTGAGCTGCTCCAAACTTCAAAGTTTCCTTCTTCAGGACAGTCGAGTACTATTGGATGGTTCCAGGATGCCCCATACAGAAAGACTCGAGAGCAGGGCCCTAAGCATGGATGCCGAGAAACGCCAACTCACCTTCCCATTGCCTGGTCGAGACAAGGCACGCTCAATCTGCGGGCTCTTGGGTGAGCTACCCAGAAGGCTGAGTTTAAATGGATTCTGCTGAGAATGAGTCATAATGTGGGTTGGTGGCCATGGAGACCTTGGAATGTGGCAGTAGCTAAGGGACTCTGCAGGATTCTCCAACCCAAAGGGCTTGACACAACTCCAACAAGGAAGCTTCCCATGTGGAGATGAGAGGCCTTCTGTTTGGTGCCTCAGGAAAGCCACGTATGCTGGTCTTCGAACCCAGGTTTCTGAGCAGTGATACCTGGACAACAAAGCAAGAGTTCATAATAGGGCCTAGGGGCCTGGCTGGGTCAATCTTCTATCTCTGCGGATATCTGTCTGTGTGTCTGCATGGAGGTAGTAGTTGCTCAGCTTGTGTCATAATGCCCCTATTTGTCCAGTGCGGCTTGCGGTAGTGGGATTTCCTTGGGGACCTTGAGGTTTCTCCTATTTTGTAGAGTTGTGGCCAATGGAATGGGCAGTTTCTTAGGAGAGAGCAGGCACAGTTCTGTGGTGTGGCTCCAGAGACCCCAGCCTGGAGGCTGTGTGGGCCATGGCTGTGCAGACAGACATCCAAAAACCCTAACTCAGCTCAGGTTTGGGGCCGAGGTTACAGCAGGCCTGATCTACAGTCCATGAGGGGAGCTCCTCTGGATATGAAAGAAGGGTGAGAGGGAGGCAGTCGCTCAGGCTTTTGTCTCTGGATGTTTTGTCCACAATGGCCGTTTAATGTAGGAGTTGCCTCATGGGTCGTAGAAGTCTCCCTCTCTGGTAGTTTGTCCAGCCCCCAAGAGTTTGGGGTCATTCTGTGGGAAGGGAAGTGTCCTGTTTTCTATTTCATGTGTCCCCCCAGTAGAGGGATTCTAGAGCATAGCAGTGGGTACTGTCAACTGGAATACACGCCCTCTGGTTAAGCCTGGGGGCCTATGGATATGACAAGCCCCATATGCAGGATCTTGGTCCAGCCACTGAGAGGCGTTACTTTAATACGGGACTCACGCTGCAGGTCACAATGCATGTCTGTGCCCTAGGCGGCCCTCAAGCACTGGCGTGGCCTTTCGGACAATGCAGGTTTCCCCACATTGAACGTTGGACAACATGCCAACCACAAGGTTTCTGGCCATGGGGAAGGAGGAATTCTAATTTCTGCATCACGTTCACCCCTGGGCAGTGATTGGAGATAAGGTCTAGGTTCTGAAGCCTGAAAACCGAGGTTGGGAAGAGATGACGACCTACAGCCATAGCGGGTCCTATGTGTCCAGGTTGGGGCCAGCTGTCTGGGTGTCGTTTGGGATGTCTTGTCTCAGGCTGTGCCAGACAGGGCATTAGTATACAGGGTGGGCTGTATAATTGCTTTACAATCGAGTGGCATGCATTAGAAAATCATTTGGGGTTTCTTATTAGCAGCATAGGGCAAAGTTTTTCTTCTGGAGGGCAGGCAGAGTGCTGCATTGTGGCTTCGGAATTCCCAAACTGGAGGGCTTGTGGGCCAGGAGAGTGAGGACGGAAGTCTGAGAACACAAGCTAGGCTTAGGTTTCGGGGCAAGGACATGGCAGGCACACTCTGCAGAGCTGAATTGAGATCTCATGCGTCTTAATTCAGGTCGAGGTTCAGACTTTGGCTCAGGTTTGAGTTTCTGTCCATGTTGGCCCTTTCAGGAAGGGGGGGCATTATGAGGCCATGGGGGTTTTCCCACTATTGGAGTTGTGAGATGCTCCAAACCGCAAGGATTCCTTCTGTGGGACAATTAAGATTTGTTGGATGTCTCCAGGACGTCTTATAAGGTATTTTTCCAGAACAGGGTTCGAAGTATGGATGCCTGGGCAGCCAGCCTCACATTCCAATTGTCTCCTAGCAACAAGAAACGTTTGATCTGCTGGCTTGGGGTAGCAACAGAGGGGGCTGAGTTGAAATGGACTTTCCTGAGGATGGTCTTAATGTTGGTTTGAGTCCATGGAGACCTTGGTATGGGGCAGTGGCACCAGGGCCCTGAAGGATTCTCCTAACCAGAGGTTATGACAAAGCTCCAATGAGCAAGTTTCCATGGAGAGACGAGATTTGTTCTTATTGGTGCCTCAGGAAACCACCATATGCTGGTATTGGAAACGAGGCCTCTGAGGAGAGATGCCTGGAAACCAAAGCAATGGATCTGTTTAGGGCCTAGGGGCCTGTCCAGTTCAATATTCTTCTCTGGGGACATCTGTTGTCTGAGTGGAGGTAGTTGCTCAGCTTGTTTGAGATCACCTCTGTTTGTCATGGGCGGCCTACACTATTGGGATGGCCTCGGTGACTTTGGAGGTTTTTCCTAATTTGTAAGGTTGTGGCCAATGGAATGGGAAGAATTCCCTTGAAAGGGAAGCACAGTCCTGAGGTGTGGCTCCAGGGACCCAAGTGTGGAGCGTGTGTGGTCCAGGGCTATTTGGACAAAAGTCTGAAAACACAAACTCCACTTAGGTTGTGGGATGTAGGTATGGCCGGCCCGATCTATAGACCGTGAGGAGACCTCTTCGGGATATGAACAAAGGGCGAATGTGATGTGCATGCTCATGCTTTTTTTTTTTTTTTTTTTCTGGAAATGTGTCACCGATTGCCATGGAATGTCGGGGTGTCCTCATGGGCCATCGATGAGACTCCCTTTCTGGGAATTTGACCCGATTCCAAGAGATTGGGGTCATTCTGTGGGAAGGGAGGAGGCCGTTCTGGTTTTTTGTTTTTTTTTTTTTTTTAACCTCAGGTGGACCACCAAAAGAGGGATTCCAGAGCAGAGTCGTGGGTGGGGGCAACTGGACAACCAGACCTCTGGTTAACATTGGGACCTAAGAACATGGCAAGCCCCATATGTGGGCTCTTGGTCCAGACACTGAGAGGCCTTCCTTGAGGATAGGTCTCACACTGAGTTTCACAATGTGTTTTTGTGCCCAAGGAGCCCCTCAAGTCAGGGCGTGGCCTAATGTACCATGCTGGTTTCTCCTACACTGAACGTTGCACAGTATGGGAACCACAAGTTTTCTGGCAATGGGGAAGATGGAGTTCTAATTTCTGCAACACTTTCACTCCTGGACTGTGATTGGATTTAAGGTCTAGGATCTGAAGCCTGAAAACTGAGGTCTGGAAGAGATGAAGCCCTAAGGCCATGGTGTGTCTGATGTGCTCAGTGTTCGGCCAGCTGTTGAGTGTGGGTTGGGAGGTGCAGGCTCAGGCTGTGGTAGACAGGGAATTAGTGCCCAGTAGACTGAATCATTGGGGTGCAGTCGAGTTTCGTGCAGGATGATACTCATTTGTGGTTACTGGGTAGCCCCAGAGGGCAACGTTTTTCTTCTGGAGGGAAGACACAGTGCCACATAGTGACTCCAAAATTCCCAGACTGGAAGGCTTGTGGGCCAGGAGTGTGAGGAAAAAATTCTGAGAACACAAGCCAGACTTAGATTTCAGGGTGAGGGGACGGCAGGCACCCTCTGCAGAGATGATTCGAGATCCCGTATACCTGAAGACAGAGCTAGGATCAGACGTTTTCTTAGGTCGGAGTTTCTGTCCATGACGGCCCATTCATGAAGGGGAGGGTGTCACGAGGACATGGAGGTTTTCCCACTATGGGAATTGTGAGATGCTCCAAACCACAATGATTCCTTCTGTGGGACAGTCGAGACATGTTGAATGGCTCCAGGACATCCCATAAGGAAGTTATCCAGAGCAGGGTTCTAAGGATGGATGCCTGGGCAGCCTGCCTCCCATTCCAGGTGTCTCATAGAGCCAAGGCAAGTTTGATCTGCTGGATCTAGGGGAGCAACCGAGGCGGGTGTTTTGAAATGGGTGAGTTGAGGATGGGTCATAATGTGCATTTGTGTGCATGTAGACCTAGGAATGGGGTGCTTGATCCGGGGCCTTGAGGGATGTTCATAACCGGAGGTTTTGATGGAGCTCTAAAGAGTATGTTTCCTATGTAGAGAAGAGAATTGTTTTGATGAGTGCCTAAGGATTCTCCCATATGCTGGTATTGGAAACCAGGCCTCTGAGGAGAGATGACTGGAATCAAAATCAATGGATCTGATTAGGGCCTCAGTGCCCGTCCAGTTCAATCTTATTCTATGGGGATATCTGTCTCTGGGTCTGAGTGGAGGTGGTTTCCTAACTTGTGAAAGATCATCCCTGTGTGTCCTGGGCAGCCAACACAATTCGGATGGCATGGGGGAGTTTGGAGGATTCTCCTAATCTATAGGGTTGTGGCCAATGGAAATGGCAGAATTCCCCTGGAGAGGGAAGCCAAAGTCCTGAGGTGTGGCTCCAGGGGCCCCAGCTTGGATGGTGTGTGGGCCATGCCTGTGGGGACAGAAGTCTGAAAACACAAACTCAGCTTAGGTTTGGGGATGTATGTATGAAGGCTCGATCTACAGACCGTGAGAATTTTCCGGGCTATGAACAAAGGGCGAGTATGTGGCGCTTCCTCAGGCTTTTGTCTCTGAATTTTGTGTCAACGGTGGCCATGGAATTTCGGGATGTCCTCAAGGTCCATGGACAATTCTTTCTCTGGTGATATGGCCTTATCCCAAGTGTTTGGGATCATTCTGTGGATTGGAAGAGTCCGTTCTGTGTATATATATATATATATATATATATATATATATATATATATATATATTTTTTTTTTTTTTTTTTTTTTTTTTACCTCAGGTGTCCCACCAAAGAGGGATTCTGAGTAGAGCCCTGAGTATGGGTGACTAGACATCTCGAACTCTTGTTGATATTGGGGGACTGGGGCTTGGCAAGCCCCATATGTGGGCTGTTGTTCCAGTCACTAAGAGGCTTTACATGAGGATAGGGCTCACGCTGAGGGTCTCAATGTGTGTTTGTGCAAATTGTGGCCCTCAGGGATAGGTGGGGCCTCATAGTCCATGCTGCTTTCTCCTACAATGAACATTGGACAACATGCCAACCACTAGGTTTCTTGCCAAGGCGAAGGAGAAGTTCTGATTCTTGCATCACGTTCACTCCTGAGCAGTGAGTGGAGATAAGGTTTAGGTTCTGAAGGTGAAAACTGAGGTTGGGTAGAGATGATGGACTAAAGCCATTGTGGGTGTGATATGCTCTGTGTACGGCAAGCTGTTTGGGTGTTGGACTGGAGGTCTGCCCTCAGGTTGTGTGAGACAGGGCTTTAGTGCCCAGGCTAGACTGTATAATTGGGGTATGGTCGAGTGGCATGCAGGTTGTTACTCATTTGGCGTTTCTGGTTAGCCCTATAGGGCAACATTTTTCTTCTGGAGGGCAGGCAGAGTGCTGCATTGTGTCTCCAGAATTGCCAAACTGGAGGGGTGTGGCCAGGATTGTGAGGAAGGAAGACTGAAAACACAAGCTAGCACGAGTTTTGGGACCAAGAGCATGGCAGGCCCACTCTGCAGAGGCTGAATCGAGATCTCCTGCAGGTGAGGTCAGGGCGATTATCAGATGTTGCCTCAAGCTGGAGTTTGTGTCCATGACGGCCCCTTCCTGAAGGGAGTGGGAGCAACATGAGGCCAGGGAGGTTTCCCTACGCTGGGAGTTGTGAGCTGCTCCAAACTTCAAAGTTTCCTTCTTCAGGACAGTCGAGTACTATTGGATGGTTCCAGGATGCCCCATACAGAAAGACTCGATAGCAGGGGCCTAAGCATGGATGCCGAGAAACGCCAACTCTCCTTCCCATTGCCTGGTCGAGACAAGGCACGCTCAATCTGCGGGCTCTTGGGTGAGCTACCCAGAAGGCTGAGTTTAAATGGACTCTGCTGAGGATGAGTCATAATGTGGGTTGGTGGCCATGGAGACCTTGGAATGTGGCAGTAGCTAAGGGACTCTGCAGGATTCTCCAACCGAAGGGGTTGACACAACTCCAACAAGGAAGCTTCCCATGTGGAGATGAGGGGTCTTCTGTCTGGTGCCTCAAGAAAGCCGCGTATGCTGGTCTTCGAACCCAGGCCTCTGAGGAGTGATACCTGGACACCAAATCAAGAGTTCATAATAGGGCCTAGGGGCCTGTCTGGTTCAATCTTCTGTCTCTGCGGATATCTGTCTGTGTTTCTGCATGGAGGTAGTAGTTGCTCAGCTTGTGTCATAATGCCCCTATTTGTCCAGTGCGCCTTGCGGTAGTGGGATGTCCTTGGGGACCTTGAGGTTTCTCCTATTTTGTAGAGTTGTGGCCAATGGAATGGGCAGTTTCTTAGGAGAGAGCAGGCACAGTTCAGTGGTGTGGCTCCAGAGACCCCAGCCTGGAGGCTGTGTGGGCCATGGCTGTGCAGACAGACATCCAAAAACCCTAACTCAGCTCAGGTTTGGGGCCGAGGTTACGGCAGGCCTGATCTACAGTCCATGAGGGGAGCTCCTCTAAATATGAAAGAAGGGTGAGAGGGAGGCAGTCGCTCAGGCTTTTGTCTCTGGATGTTTTGTCCACAATGGCCGTTTAATGTAGGAGTTGCCTCATGGGTCGTAGAAGTCTCCCTCTCTGGTAGTTTGTCCAGCCCCCAAGAGTTTGGGGTCATTCTGTGGGAAGGGAAGTGTCCTGTTTTCTGCTTCATGTGTCCCCACAGTAGAGGGATTCTAGAGCATAGCAGTGGGTACTGACAACTGGAATACTCGCCCTCTGGTTAAGCCTGGGGGACTATGGATATGACAAGCCCCATATGCAGGATCTTGGTCCAGCCACTGAGAGGCGCTACTTTAATACGGGACTCACGCTGCAGGTCACAATGCATGTCTGTGCCCTAGGCGGCCCTCAAGCCCTGGCGTGGCCTTTCGGACAATGCAGGTTTTCCCACATTGAATGTTGGACAACATGCCAACCACAAGGTTTCTGGCCATGGGGAAGGAGGAATTCTAATTTCTGCATCACGTTCACCCCTGGGCAGTGATTGGAGATAAGGTCTAGGTTCTGAAGCCTGAAAACCGAGGTTGGGAAGAGATGACGACCTACAGCCATAACGGGTCCTATGTGTCCAGGTTGGGGCCAGCTGTCTGGGTGTCGTTTGGGATGTCTTGTCTCAGGCTGTGCCAGACAGGGCATTAGTATACAGAGTTGGCTGTATAATTGCTTTACAATCGAGTGGCATGCATTAGAAAATCATTTGGGGTTTCTTATTAGCAGCATAGGACAAAGTTTTTCTTCTGGAAGGCAGGCAGAGTGCTGCATTGTGGCTTCGGAATTCCCAAACTGGAGGGCTTGTGGGCCAGGAGAGTGAGGACGGATGTCTGAGAACACAAGCTAGGCTTAGGTTTCGGGCAAGGACATGGCAGGCACACTCTGCAGAGCTGAATTGTGATCTCATGCCTCTGAAGTCAGGTCGAGGTTCAGACTTTGGCTCAGGTTTGAGTTTCTGTCCATGTTGGCCCCTTCAGGAAGGGGGGGCATTATGAGGCCATGGGGGTTTTCCCACTATTGGAGTTGTGAGATGCTCCAAACCACAAGGATTCCTTCTGTGGGACAATTAAGATTAGTTGGATGGCTCCAGGACGTCTTATAAGGTATTTTTCCAGAACAGGGTTCTAAGTATGGATGCCTGGGCAGCCAGCCTCACATTCCAATTGTCTCCTAGCAACAAGAAACGTTTGATCTGCTGGCTTGGGGTAGCAACAGAGGGGGCTGAGTTGATATGGACTTTCCTGAGGATGGTCTTAATGTTGGTTTGAGTCCATGGAGACCTTGGTATGGGGCAGTGGCACCAGGGCCCTGAAGGATTCTCCTAACCAGAGGTTATGACAAAGCTCCAATGAGCAAGTTTCCATGGGGAGACGAGATTTGTTCTTATTGGTGCCTCAGGAAACCACCATATGCTGGTATTGGAAACGAGGCCTCTGAGGAGAGATGCCTGGAAACCAAAGCAATGGATCTGATTAGGGCCTAGGGGCCTGTCTGGTTCAATATTCTTCTCTGGGGACATCTGTTGTCTGAGTGGAGGTAGTTGCTCAGCTGGTTTGAGATCACCCCTGTTTGTCCTGGGCAGCCTATACTACTGGGATGGCCTCGGTGACTTTGGAGGTTTTTCCTAATTTGCAAGGTTGTGGCCAATGGAATGGGAAGAATTCCCTTGAAAGGGAAGCACAGTCCTGAGGTGTGGCTCCAGGGACCCGAGTGTGGAGCGTGTGTGGTCCAGGGCTATTTGGACAAAAGTCTGAAAACACAAACTCCACTTAGGTTGTGGGATGTAGGTATGGCCGGCCCGATCTATAGACCGTGAGGAGAACTCTTCGGGATATGAACAAAGGGCGAATGTGAGGTGCTTGCTCATGCTTTTTTTTTTTTTTTTTCTGGAAATGTGTCACCGATTGCCATGGAATGTCAGGGTGTCCTCATGGGCCATCGATGAAGCTCCCTTTCTGGGGATTTGACCCGATTCCAAGAGATTGGGGTCATTCTGTGGGAAGGGAGGAGGCTGTTCTGGTTTTTTTTTTTAACCTCAGGTGGACCACCAAAAGAGGGATTCCAGAGCAGAGTCGTGGGTGGGGGCAACTGGACAACCAGACCTCTGGTTAACATTGGGACCTAAGAACATGGCAAGCCCCATATGTGGGCTCTTGGTCCAGACACTGAGAGGCCTTCCTTGAGGATAGGTCTCACACTGAGTTTCACAATGTGTTTTTGTGCCCAAGGAGCCCCTCAAGTCAGGGCGTGGCCTAATGTACCATGCTGGTTTCTCCTACACTGAACGTTGCACAGTATGGGAACCACAAGTTTTCTGGCAATGGGGAAGATGGAGTTCTAATTTCTGCAACACTTTCACTCCTGGACTGTGATTGGATTTAAGGTCTAGGTTCTGAAGCCTGAAAACTGAGGTTGGGAAGAGATGAAGCCCTAAGGCCATGGTGTGTCTGATGTGCTCAGTGTTCGGCCAGCTGTTGAGTGTGGGTTGGGAGGTGCAGGCTCAGGCTGTGGCAGACAGGGAATTAGTGCCCAGGCTAGACTTCATCATTGGGGTGCAGTCGAGTTTCGTGCAGGATGATACTCATTTGTGGTTACTGGGTAGCCCCAGAGGGCAACGTTTTTCTTCTGGAGGGAAGACACAGTGCCACATAGTGACTCCAAAATTCCCAAACTGGAAGGCTTGTGGGCCAGGAGTGTGAGGAAAAAATTCTGAGAACACAAGCCAGACTTAGATTTCGGGGTGAGGGGACGGCAGGCACCCTCTGCAGAGATGATTCGAGATCCCGTATACCTGAAGACAGAGCTAGGATCAGACGTTTTCTTAGGTCGGAATTTCTGTCCATGACGGCCCCTTAATGAAGGGGAGGGTGTCACGAGGACTTGGAGGTTTTCCCACTATGGGAATTGTGAGATGCTCCGAACCACAATGATTCCTTCTGTGGGACAGTCGAGACATGTTGAATGGCTCCAGGACATCCCATAAGGAAGTTATCCAGAGCAGGGTTCTAAGGATGGATGCCTGGGCAGCCTGCCTCCCATTCCTGGTGTCTCATAGAGCCAAGGCAAGTTTGATCTGCTGGATCTAGGGGAGCAACCGAGGCGGGTGTTTTGAAATGGGTGAGTTGAGGATGGGTCATAATGTGCATTTGTGTCCATGTAGACCTTGGAATGGGGTGCTTGATCCGGGGCCTTGAGGGATGTTCATAACCGGAGGTTTTGATGGAGCTCTAAAGAGTATATTTCCTATGTAGAGAAGAGAATTGTTTTGATGAGTGCCTAAGGAATCTCCCATATGCTGGTATTGGAAACCAGGCCTCTGAGGAGAGATGACTGGAATCAAAAGCAATGGATCTGATTAGGGCCTCAGTGCCCGTCCAGTTCAATCTTATTCTATGGGGATATCTGTCTCTGGGTCTGAGTGGAGGTGGTTTCCTAACTTGTGAAAGATCATCCCTGTGTGTCCTGGGCAGCCAACACAATTCGGATGGCCTGGGGGAGTTTGGAGGATTCTCCTAATCTATAGGGTTGTGGCCAATGGAAATGGCAGAATTCCCCTGGAGAGGGAAGCCAAAGTCCTGAGGTGTGGCTCCAGGGGCCCCAGCTTGGATGGTGTGTGGGCCATGCCTGTGGGGACAGAAGTCTGAAAACACAAACTCAGCTTAGGTTTGGGGATGTATGTATGAAGGCTCGATCTACAGACCGTGAGAATTTTCCGGGCTATGAACAAAGGGCGAGTATGTGGCGCTTCCTCAGGCTTTTGTCTCTGAATTTTGTGTCAACGGTGGCCATGGAATTTCGGGATGTCCTCAAGGGCCATGGACAATTCTTTCTCTGGTGATATGGCCTTATCCCAAGTGTTTGGGATCATTCTGTGGATTGGAAGAGTCCGTTCTGTATGTATATATATATATATATATATATATATATATATATATATATATTTTTTTTTTTTTTTTTTTTTTTTTTTTTACCTCAGGTGTCCCACCAAAGAGGGATTCTGAGTAGAGCCCTGAGTATGGGTGACTAGACATCTCGAACTCTTGTTGATATTGGGGGACTGGGGCTTGGCAAGCCCCATATGTGGGCTGTTGTTCCAGTCACTAAGAGGCTTTACATGAGGATAGGGCTCACGCTGAGGGTCTCAATGTGTGTTTGTGCAAATTGTGGCCCTCAGGGATAGGTGGGGCCTCATAGTCCATGCTGCTTTCTCCTACAATGAACATTGGACAACATGCCAACCACTAGGTTTCTTGCCAAGGCGAAGGAGAAGTTCTGATTCGTGCATCACGTTCACTCCTGAGCAGTGAGTGGAGATAAGGTTTAGGTTCTGAAGGTGAAAACTGAGGTTGGGTAGAGATGATGGACTAAAGCCATTGTGGGTGTGATATGCTCTGTGTACGGCAAGCTGTTTGGGTGTTGGACTGGAGGTCTGCCCTCAGGTTGTGTGAGACAGGGCTTTAGTGCCCAGGCTAGACTGTATAATTGGGGTATGGTCGAGTGGCATGCAGGTTGTTACTCATTTGGCGTTTCTGGTTAGCCCTATAGGGCAACATTTTTCTTCTGGAGGGCAGGCAGAGTGCTGCATTGTGTCTCCAGAATTGCCAAACTGGAGGGGTGTGGCCAGGATTGTGAGGAAGGAAAACTGAAAACACAAGCAAGCACGAGTTTTGGGGCCAAGAGCATGGCAGGCCCACTCTGCAGAGGCTGAATCGAGATCTCCTGCAGGTGAGGTCAGGGCGATTATCAGATGTTGCCTCAAGCTGGAGTTTGTGTCCATGACGGCCCCTTCCTGAAGGGAGTGGGAGCAACATGAGGCCAGGGAGGTTTCCCTACGCTGGGAGTTGTGAGCTGCTCCAAACTTCAAAGTTTCCTTCTTCAGGACAGTCGAGTACTATTGGATGGTTCCAGGATGCCCCATACAGAAAGACTCGATAGCAGGGGCCTAAGCATGGATGCCGAGAAACGCCAACTCTCCTTCCCATTGCCTGGTCGAGACAAGTCACGCTCAATCTGCGGGCTCTTGGGTGAGCTACCCAGAAGGCTGAGTTTAAATGGACTCTGCTGAAGATGAGTCATAATGTGGGTTGGTGGCCATGGAGACCTTGGAATGTGGCAGTAGCTAAGGGACTCTGCAGGATTCTCCAACCCGAAGGGCTTGACACAACTCCAACAAGGAAGCTTCCCATGTGGAGATGAGGGGTCTTCTGTCTGGTGCCTCAGGAAAGCCGCGTATGCTGGTCTTCGAACCCAGGCCTCTGAGGAGTGATACCTGGACACCAAAGCAAGAGTTCATAATAGGGCCTAGGGGCCTGTCTGTTTCAATCTTCTGTCTCTGCGGATATCTGTCTGTGTTTCTGCATGGAGGTAGTAGTTGCTCAGCTTGTGTCATAATGCCCCTATTTGTCCAGTGTGGCTTGCGGTAGTGGGATGTCCATGGGGACCTTGAGGTTTCTACTATTTTGTAGAATTGTGGCCAATGGAATGGGCAGTTTCTTAGGAGAGAGCAGGCACAGTACTGTGGTGTGGCTCCAGAGACCCCAGCCTGGAGGCTGTGTGGGCCATGGCTGTGCAGACAGACATCCAAAAACCCTAACTCAGCTCAGGTTTGGGGCCGAGGTTTCGGCAGGCCTGATCTACAGTCCATGAGGGGAGCTCCTCTGGATATGAAAGAAGGGTGAGAGGGAGGCAGTCGCTCAGGCTTTTGTCTCTGGATGTTTTGTACACAATGGCCGTTTAATGTAGGAGTTGCCTCATGGGTCGTAGAAGTCTCCCTCTCTGGTAGTTTGTCCAGCCCCCAAGAGTTTGGGGTCATTCTGTGGGAAGGGAAGTGTCCTGTTTTCTGCTTCATGTGTCCCCCCAGTAGAGGGATTCTAGAGCATAGCAGTGGGTACTGACAACTGGAATACTCGCCCTCTGGTTAAGCCTGGGGGCCTATGGATATGACAAGCCCCATATGCAGGATCTTGGTCCAGCCACTGAGAGGCGTTACTTTAATACGGGACTCACGCTGCAGGTCACAATGCATGTGTGTGCCCTAGGCGGCCCTCAAGCACTGGCGTGGCCTTTCGGACAATGCAGGTTTTCCCACATTGAACGTTGGACAACATGCCAACCACAAGGTTTCTGGCCATGGGGAAGGAGGAATTCTAATTTCTGCATCACGTTCACCCCTGGGCAGTGATTGGAGATAAGGTCTAGGTTCTGAAGCCTGAAAACCGAGGTTGGGAAGAGATGACGACCTACAGCCATAGCGGGTCCTATGTGTCCAGGTTGGGGCCAGCTGTCTGGGTGTCGTTTGGGATGTCTTGTCTCAGGCTGTGCCAGACAGGGCATTAGTATACAGGGTGGGCTGTATAATTGCTTTACAATCGAGTGGCATGCATTAGAAAATCATTTGGGGTTTCTTATTAGCAGCATAGGGCAAAGTTTTTCTTCTGGAGGGCAGGCAGAGTGCTGCATTGTGGCTTCGGAATTCCCAAACTGGAGGGCTTGTGGGCCAGGAGAGTGAGGACGGAAGTCTGAGAACACAAGCTAGGCTTAGGTTTCGGGGCAAGGACATGGCAGGCACACTCTGCAGAGCTGAATTGAGATCTCATGCGTCTGAAGTCAGGTCGAGGTTCAGACTTTGGCTCAGGTTTGAGTTTCTGTCCATGTTGGCCCTTTCAGGAAGGGGGGGCATTATGAGGCCATGGGGGTTTTCCCACTATTGGAGTTGTGAGATGCTCCAAACTGCAAGGATTCCTTCTGTGGGACAATTAAGATTAGTTGGATGGCTCCAGGACGTCTTATAAGGTATTTTTCCAGAACAGGGTTCTAAGTATGGATGCCTGGGCAGCCAGCCTCACATTCCAATTGTCTCCTAGCAACAAGAAACGTTTGATCTGCTGGCTTGGGGTAGCAACAGAGGGGGCTGAGTTGATATGGACTTTCCTGAGGATGGTCTTAATGTTGGTTTGAGTCCATGGAGACCTTGGTATGGGGCAGTGGCACCAGGGCCCTGAAGGATTCTCCTAACCAGAGGTTATGACAAAGCTCCAATGAGCAAGTTTCCATGGGGAGACGAGATTTGTTCTTATTGGTGCCTCAGGAAACCACCATATGCTGGTATTGGAAACGAGGCCTCTGAGGAGAGATGCCTGGAAACCAAAGCAATGGATCTGATTAGGGCCTAGGGGCCAGTCCGGTTCAATATTCTTCTCTGGGGACATCTGTTGTCTGAGTGGAGGTAGTTGCTCAGCTGGTTTGAGATCACCCCTGTTTGTCCTGGGCAGCCTACACTATTGGGATGGCCTCGGTGACTTTGGAGGTTTTTCCTAATTTGCAAGGTTGTGGCCAATGGAATGGGAAGAATTCCCTTGAAAGGGAAGCACAGTCCTGAGGTGTGGCTCCAGGGACCCAAGTGTGGAGCGTGTGTGGTCCAGGGCTATTTGGACAAAAGTCTGAAAACACAAACTCCACTTAGGTTGTGGGATGTAGGTATGGCCGGCCCGATCTATAGACCGTGAGGAGACCTCTTCGGGATATGAACAAAGGGCGAATGTGATGTGCATGCTCATGCTTTTTTTTTTTTTTTTTTTTCTGGAAATGTGTCACCGATTGCCATGGAATGTCATGGTGTCCTCATGGGCCATCGATGAGGCTCCCTTTCTGGGGATTTGACCCGATCCCAAGAGTTTGGGGTCATTCTGTGGGAAGGAAGGAGGCCTTTCTGTTTTTTTTTTTGTTTGTTTATTTTTTTTGTTTTTTGATTTTTGTTTTTTTTTTAACCTCCGGTGGACCACCAAAAGAGGGATTCCAGAGCAGAGTCGTGAGTGGGGGCAACAGGACCACCAGACCTCTGGTTAACATTGGGACCTAAGAACATGGCAAGCCCCTTATGTGGGCTCTTGGTCCAGACATTGAGAGGCCTTCCTTGAGGATAGGTCTCACACTGAGTTTCACAATGTGTTTTTGTGCCCAAGGAGCCCCTCAAGTCAGGGCGTGGCCTAATGTACCATGCTGGTTTCTCCTACACTGAACGTTGCACAGTATGGGAACCACAAGTTTTCTGGCAATGGGGAAGATGGAGTTCTAATTTCTGCAACACTTTCACTCCTGGACTGTGATTGGATTTAAGGTCTAGGTTCCGAAACCTGAAAACTGAGGTTGGGAAGAGATGAAGCCCTAAGGCCATGGTGTGTCTGATGTGCTCAGTGTTCGGCCAGCTGTTGAGTGTGGGTTGGGAGGTGCAGGCGCAGGCTGTGGCAGACAGGGAATTAGTGCCCAGGCTAGACTGTATCATTGGGGTGCAGTCGAGTTTTGTGCAGGATGGTACTCATTTGTGGTTACTGGGTAGCCCCAGAGGGCAACGTTTTTCTTCTGGAGGGAAGACACAGTGCCACATAGTGACTCCAAAATTCCCAAACTGGAAGGCTTGTGGGCCAGGAGTGTGAGGAAAAAATTCTGAGAACACAAGCCAGACTTAGATTTCGGGGTGAGGGGACGGCAGGCACCCTCTGCAGAGATGATTCGAGATCCCGTATACCTGAAGACAGAGCTAGGATCAGACGTTTTCTTAGGTCGGAGTTTCTGTCCATGACGGCCCATTCATGAAGGGGAGGGTGTCACGAGGACATGGAGGTGTTCCCACGATGGGAATTGTGAGATGCTCCGAACCACAATGATTCCTTCTGTGGGACAGTCGAGACATGTTGAATGGCTCCAGGACATCCCATAAGGAAGTTATCCAGAGCAGGGTTCTAAGGATGGATGCGTGGGCAGACTGCCTCCCATTCCAGGTGTCTCATAGAGCCAAGGCAAGTTCGATCTGCTGGATCTAGGGGAGCAACCGAGGCGGGTGTTTTGAAATGGGTGAGTTGAGGATGGGTCATAATGTGCATTTGTGTGCATGTAGACCTTGGAATGGGGTGCTTGATCCGGGGCCTTGAGGGATGTTCATAACCGGAGGTTTTGATGGAGCTCTAAAGAGTATATTTCCTATGTAGAGAAGAGAATTGTTTTGATGAGTGCCTAAGGAATCTCCCATATGCTGGTATTGGAAACCAGGCCTCTGAGGAGAGATGACTGGAATCAAAAGCAATGGATCTGATTAGGGCCTCAGTGCCCGTCCAGTTCAATCTTATTCTATGGGGATATCTGTCTCTGGGTCTGAGTGGAGGTGGTTTCCTAACTTGTGAAAGATCATCCCTGTGTGTCCTGGGCAGCCAACACAATTCGGATGGCCTGTGGGAGTTTGGAGGATTCTCCTAATCTATAGGGTTGTGGCCAATGGAAATGGCAGAATTCCCCTGGAGAGGGAAGCCACAGTCCTGAGGTGTGGCTCCAGGGGCCCCAGCTTAGATGGTGTGTGGGCCAGGACTGTGGAGACAGAAGTCTGAAAACACAAACTCAGCTTAGGTTTGGCGATGTATGTATGAAGGCTCGATCTACAGACCGTGAGAATTTTCCGGGCTATGAACAAAGGGCGAGTATGTGGCGCTTGCTCAGGGTTTTGTCTCTGGATTTTGTGTCAATGGTGGCCGTGGAATGTCGGGGTGTCCTCAAGGGCCATGGACAATTCTTTCTCTGGTCATTTGGCCTGATCCCAAGGGGTTGGGATCATTCTGTGGATGCGAAGAGTCCTTTCTGTATTTTTTTTTATTTTTTACCTCAGGTGTCCCATCAAAGAGGGATTCCAGAGTAGAGCCCTGAGTAGGGGTGACTAGACATCTCGAACTCTGGTTGAAATTGGGGGAATAGGGCCTTGGGAAGCCCCATATGTGGGCTGTTGTTCCAGTCACTAAGAGGCTTTACATGAGGATAGGGCTCACGCTGAGGGTCACAATGTGTGTTTGTGCAAATTGTGGCCCTCAGGGATAGGTGGGGCCTCATAGTCCATGCTGCTTTCTCCTACAATGAACATTGGACAACATGCCAACCACTAGGTTTCTTGCCAAGGCGAAGGAGAAGTTCTGATTCTTGCATCACGTTCACTCCTGAGCAGTGAGTGGAGATAAGTTCTAGGTTCTGAAGGTGAAAACTGAGGTTGGGTAGAGATGATGGCCTAAAGCAATTGTGGGTTTCCTTCTTCAGGACAGTCGAGTACTATTGGATGGTTTCAGGATGCCCCATACAGAAACACTCGAGAGCAGGGGCCTAAGCATGGATGCCGAGAAACGCCAACTCACCTTCCGATTGCCTGGTCGAGACAAGGCACGCTCAATCTGCGGGCTCTTGGGTGAGCTACCCAGAAGGCTGAGTTTAAATGGACTCTCCTGAGGATGAGTCATAATGTGGGTTGGTGGCCATGGAGACCTTGGAATGTGGCAGTAGCTAAGGGACTCTGCAGGATTCTCCAACCCGAAGGGCTTGACACAACTCCAACAAGGAAGCTTCCCATGTCGAGATGAGAGGTCTTCTGTCTGGTGCCTCAGGAAAGCCCCGTATGCTGGTCTTCGAACCCAGGCCTCTGAGGAGTGATACCTGGACACCAAAGCAAGAGTTCATAATAGGGCCTAGGGGCCTGTCTGGTTCAATCTTCTGTCTCTGCGGATATCTGTCTGTGTGTCTGCATGGAGGTAGTAGTTGCTCAGCTTGTGTCATAATGCCCCTATTTGTCCAGTTCGGCTTGCGGTAGAGGGATGTCCTTGGGGACCTTGAGGTTTCTACTATTTTGTAGAGTTGTGGCCAATGGAATGGGCAGTTTCTTAGGAGAGAGCAGGCACAGTTCTGTGGTGTGGCTCCAGAGACCCCAGCCTGGGGGCTGTGTGTGCCATGGCTGTGCAGACAGACATCCAAAAACCCTAACTCAGCTCAGGTTTGGGGCCGAGGTTATGGCAGGCCTGATCTACAGTCCATGAGGGGAGCTCCTCTGGATATGAAAGAAGGGTGAGAGGGAGGCAGTCGCTCAGGCTTTTGTCTCTGGATGTTTTGTACACAATGGCCGTTTAATGTAGGAGTTGCCTCATGGGTCGTAGAAGTCTCCCTCTCTGGTAGTTTGTCCAGGCCCCAAGAGTTTGGGGTCATTCTGTGGGAAGGGAAGTGTCCTGTTTTCTGCTTCATGTGTCCCCCCAGTAGAGGGATTCTAGAGCATAGCAGTGGGTACTGACAACTGGAATACTCGCCCTCTGGTTAAGCCTGGGGGCCTATGGATATGACAAGCCCCATATGCAGGATCTTGGTCCAGCCACTGAGAGGCGTTACTTTAATACGGGACTCACGCTGCAGGTCACAATGCATGTCTGTGCCCTAGGCGGCCCTCAAGCACTGGCGTGGCCTTTCGGACAATGCAGGTTTTCCCACATTGAACGTTGGACAACATGCCAACCACAAGGTTTCTGGCCATGGGGAAGGAGGAATTCTAATTTCTGCATCACGTTCACCCCTGGGCAGTGATTGGAGATAAGGTCTAGGTTCTGAAGCCTGAAAACCGAGGTTGGGAAGAGATGACGACCTACAGCCATAGCGGGTCCTATGTGTCCAGGTTGGGGCCAGCTGTCTGGGTGTCGTTTGGGATGTCTTGACTCAGGCTGTGCCAGACAGGGCATTAGTATACAGGGTGGGCTGTATAATTGCTTTACAATCGAGTGGCATGCATTAGAAAATCATTTGGGGTTTCTTATTAGCAGCAGAGGGCAAAGTTTTTCTTCTGGAGGGCAGGCAGAGTGCTGCATTGTGGCTTCGGAATTCCCAAACTGGAGGGCTTGTGGGCCAGGAGAGTGAGGACGGAAGTCTGAGAACACAAGCTAGGCTTAGGTTTCGGGGCAAGGACATGGCAGGCACACTCTGCAGAGCTGAATTGAGATCTCATGCGTCTGAAGTCAGGTCGAGGTTCAGACTTTGGCTCAGGTTTGAGTTTCTGTCCATGTGGGCCCCTTCAGGAAGGGGGGGCATTATGAGGCCATGGGGGTTTTCCCACTATTGGAGTTGTGAGATGCTCCAAACCGCAAGGATTCCTCCTGTGGGACAATTAAGATTTGTTGGATGGCTCCAGGACGTCTTATAAGGTATTTTTCCAGAACAGGGTTCTAAGTATGGATGCCTGGGCAGCCAGCCTCACATTCCAATTGTCTCCTAGCAACAAGAAACGTTTGATCTGCTGGCTTGGGGTAGCAACAGAGGGGGCTGAGTTGATATGGACTTTCCTGAGGATGGTCTTAATGTTGGTTTGAGTCCATGGAGACCTTGGTATGGGGCAGTGGCACCAGGGCCCTGAAGGATTCTCCTAACCAGAGGTTATGACAAAGCTCCAATGAGCAAGTTTCCATGGGGAGACGAGATTTGTTCTTATTGGTGCCTCAGGAAACCACCATATGCTGGTATTGGAAACGAGGCCTCTGAGGAGAGATGCCTGGAAACCAAAGCAATGGATCTGATTAGGGCCTAGGGGCCTGTCCGGTTCAATATTCTTCTCTGGGGACATCTGTTGTCTGAGTGGAGGTAGTTGCTCAGCTGGTTTGAGATCACCCCTGTTTGTCCTGGGCAGCCTACACTATTGGGATGGCCTCGGTGACTTTGGAGGTTTTTCCTAATTTGCAAGGTTGTGGCCAATGGAATGGGAAGAATTCCCTTGAAAGGGAAGCACAGTCCTGAGGTGTGGCTCCAGGGACCCAAGTGTGGAGCGTGTGTGGTCCAGGGCTATTTGGACAAAAGTCTGAAAACACAAACTCCTCTTAGGTTGGGGGATGTAGGTATGGCCGGCCCGATCTATAGACCGTGAGGAGACCTCTTCGGGATATGAACAAAGGGCGAATGTGATGTGCATGCTGAAGCTTTTTTTTTTTTTTTTCTGGAAATGTGTCACCGATTGCCATGGAATGTCGGGGTGTCCTCATGGGCCATCGATGAGGCTCCCTTTCTGGGGTTTTGACCCGATCCCAAGAGTATGGGGTCATTCTGTGGGAAGGGAAGAGGCCTTTTTTTTGTTTTTTATTTTTTTTTTGTTTTTTGTTTTTTGTTTTTTTACCTCAGGTGGACCACCAAAAGAGGGATTCCAGAGCAGAGTGGTGGGGGGCGCAACTGCACAACCAGAACTCTGGTTAACATTGGGACCTAAGAACATGGCAAGCCCTATATGTGGGCTCTTGGTCCAGACACTGAGAGGCCTTCCTTGAGGATAGGTCTCACACTGAGTTTTACAATGTGTTTTTGTGCCCAAGGAGCCCCTCAAGTCAGGGCGTGGCCTAATGTAACATGCTGGTTTCTCCTACACTGAACATTGCACAGTATGGGAACCACAAGTTTTCTGGCAATGGGGAAGATGGAGTTCTAATTTCTGCAACACTTTCACTCCTGGACTGTGATTGGATTTAAGGTCTAGGTTCTGAAACCTGAAAACTGAGGTTGGGAAGAGATGAAGCCCTAAGGCCATGGTGTGTCTGATGTGCTCAGTGTTCGGCCAGCTGTTGAGTGTGGTTTGGGAGGTGCAGGCTCAGGCTGTGGCAGACAGGGAATTAGTGCCCAGGCTAGACTGTATCATTGGGTGCAGTCGAGTTTCGTGCAGGATAGTACTCATTTGTGGTTACTGGGTAGCCCCTGAGGACAACGTTTTTCTTCTGGAGGGAAGACACAGTGCCACATAGTGGCTCCAGAATTCCCAAACTGGAAGGCTTGTGGGCCAGGAGTGTGAGGAAAAAATTCTGAGAACACAAGCCAGACATAGATTTCGGGGTGAGGGGACGGCAGGCATCCTCTGCAGAGATGATTCGAGATCCCGTATACCTGAAGACAGAGCTAGGATCAGACGTTTTCTTAGGTCGGAATTTCTGTCCATGACGGCCCCTTAATGAAGGGGAGGGTGTCACGAGGACATGGAGGTTTTCCCACGATGGGAATTGTGAGATGCTCCAAACCACAATGATTCCTTCTGTGGGACAGTCGAGACATGTTGGATGGCTCCAGGACATCTCATAAGGAAGTTATCCAGAGCAGGGTTCTAAGGATGGATGCGTGGGCAGCCTGCCTCCCATTCCAGGTGTCTCATAGAGCCAAGGCAAGTTCGATCTGCTGGATCTAGGGGAGCAACCGAGGCGGGTGTTTTGAAATGGGTGAGTTGAGGATGGGTCATAATGTGCATTTGTGTGCATGTAGACCTTGGAATGGGGTGCTTGATCCGGGGCCTTGAGGGATGTTCATAACCGGAGGTTTTGATGGAGCTCTAAAGAGTATGTTTCCTATGTAGAGAAGAGAATTGTTTTGATGAGTGCCTAAGTAATCTCCCATATGCTGGTATTGGAAACCAGGCCTCTGAGGAGCGATGACTGGAATCAAAAGCAATGGATCTGATTAGGGCCTAAGTGCCCGTCCAGTTCAATCTTATTCTATGGGGATATCTGTCTCTGGGTCTGAGTGGAGGTGGTTTCCTAACTTGTGAAAGATCATCCCTGTGTGTCCTGGGCAGCCAACACAATTCAGATGGCCTGGGGGAATTTGGAGGATTTTCCTAATCTATAGTGTTGTGGCCAATGGAAATGGCAGAATTCCCCTGGAGAGTGAAGCCACAGTCCTGTGGTGTGGCTCCAGGGGCCCAGCTTGGATGGTGTGTGGGCCAGGACTGTGGGGACAGAAGTCTGAAAACACAAACTCAGCTTAGGTTTGGCGATGTATGTATGAAGGCTCGATCTACAGACCGTGAGAATTTTCCGGGCTATGAAAAAGGGCGAGTATGTGGCGCTTGCTCAGGGTTTTGTCTCTGGATTTTGTGTCAATGGTGGCCGTGGAATGTCGGGGTGTCCTCAAGGGCCATGGACAATTCTTTCTCTGGTGATTTGGCCTGATCCCAAGGGGTTGGGATCATTCTTTGAATTGGAAGAGTCCTTTATGTATTTTTTTTTACCTCAAGTGTCCCACCAAAGAGGGATTCCAGAGTAGAGACCTGAGTAGGTGTGACTAGAAATCTCGAACTCTGGTTGAGATTGGGGGAATAGGGGCTTGGCAAGCCCCATATGTGGGCTGTTGTTCCAGTCACTAAGAGGCTTTACATGAGGATAGGGCTCACGCTGAGTGTCACAATGTGTGTTTGTGCAAATTGTGGCCCTCAGGGATAGGTGGGGCCTCATAGTCCATGCTGCTTTCTCCTACAATGAACATTGGACAACATGCCAACCACTAGGTTTCTTGCCAAGGCGAAGGAGAAGTTCTGATTCTTGCATCACGTTCACTCCTGAGCAGTGAGTGGAGATAAGTTCTAGGTTCTGAAGGTGAAAACTGAGGTTGGGTAGAGATGATGGCCTAAAGCCATTGTGGGTGTGATATGCTCTGTGTATGGCCAGCTGTCTGGGTGTTGGACTGGAGGTCTGCCCTCAGGCTGTGTCAGACAGGGCTTTAGTGCACAGGCTAGACTATAATTGGGGTATGGTCGAGTGGCATGCATGTTGTTACTCATTTGGCGTTTCTGGTTAGCCCTATAGGGCAACATTTTTCTTCTGGAGGGCAGGCAGAGTGCTGCATTGTGTCTCCAGAATTGCCAAACTGGAGGGGTGTGGCCAGGATTGTGAGGAAGGAAGTCTGAAAACACAAGCTAGCACGAGTTTTGGGGCCAAGAGCATGGCAGGCCCACTCTGCAGAGGCTGAATCGAGATCTCCTGCACGTGAGGTCAGGGCGATTATCAGATGTTGCCTCAAGCTGGAGTTTGTGTCCATGACGGCCCCTTCCTGAAGGGGGTGGGGGCGTCATTAGGCCAGGGAGGTTTCCCTAAGCTGGGAGTTGTGAGCTGCTCCAAACTTCAAAGTTTCCTTCTTCAGGACAGTCGAGTACTATTGGATGGTTCCAGGATGCCCCATACAGAAAGACTCGATAGCAGGGGCCTAAGCATGGATGCCGAGAAACGCCAACTCACCTTCCCATTGCCTGGTCGAGACAAGGCACGCTCAATCTGCGGGCTCTTGGGTGAGCTACCCAAAGACTGAGTTTAAATGGACTCTGCCGAGGATGAGTCATAATGTGGGTTGGTGGCCATGGAGACCTTGGAATGTGGCAGTAGTTAAGGGACTCTGCAGGATTCTCCAACCCGAAGGGCTTGACACAACTCCAACAAGGAAGCTTCCCATGTGGAGATGAGAGGTCTTCTGTCTGGTGCCTCAGGAAAGCCCCGTATGCTGGTCTTCGAACCCAGGCCTCTGAGGAGTGATACCTGGACACCAAAGCAAGAGTTCATAATAGGGCCTAGGGGCCTGGCTGGTTCAATCTTCTGTCTCTGCGGATATCTGTCTGTGTGTCTGCATGGAGGTAGTAGTTGCTCAGCTTGTGTCATAATGCCCCTATTTGTCCAGTGCGGCTTGCGGTAGTGGGATGTCCTTGGGGACCTTGAGGTTTCTACTATTTTGTAGAGTTGTGGCCAATGGAATGGGCAGTTTCTTAGGAGAGAGCAGGCACAGTTCTGTGGTGTGGCTCCAGAGACCCCAGCCTGGAGGCTGTGTGGGCCATGGCTGTGCAGACAGACATCCAAAAACCCTAACTCAGCTCAGGTTTGTGGCCGAGGTTACGGCAGGCCTGATCTACAGTCCATGAGGGGAGCTCCTCTGGATATGAAAGAAGGGTGAGAGGGAGGCAGTCGCTCAGGCTTTTGTCTCTGGATGTTTTGTCCACAATGGCCGTTTAATGTAGGAGTTGCCTCATGGGTCGTAGAAGTCTCCCTCTCTGGTAGTTTGTCCAGCCCCCAAGAGTTTGGGGTCATTCTGTGGGAAGGGAAGTGTCCTGTTTTCTGCTTCATGTGTCCCCCCAGTAGAGGGATTCTAGAGCATAGCAGTGGGTACTGACAACTGGAATACTCGCCCTCTGGTTAACCTGGGGGCCTATGGATATGACAAGCCCCATATGCAGGATCTCTGTCCAGCCACTGAGAGGCGTTACTTTAATACGGGAGTCACGCTGCAGGTTACAATGCATGTCTGTGCCCTAGGCGGCCCTCAAGCACTGGCGTGGCCTTTCGGACAATGCAGGTTTTCCCACATTGAACGTTGGACAACATGCCAACCACAAGGTTTCTGGCCATGGGGAAGGAGGAATTCTAATTTCTGCATCACGTTCACCCCTGGGCAGTGATTTGAGATAAGGTCTAGGTTCTGAAGCCTGAAAACCGAGGTTGGGAAGAGATGACGACCTACAGCCATAGCGGGTCCTATGTGTCCAGGTTGGGGCCAGCTGTCTGGGTGTCGTTTGGGATGTCTTGACTCAGGCTGTGCCAGACAGGGCATTAGTATACAGGGTGGGCTGTATAATTGCTTTACAATCGAGTGGCATGCATTAGAAAATCATTTGGGGTTTCTTATTAGCAGCATAGGGCAAAGTTTTTCTTCTGGAGGGCAGGCAGAGTGCTGCATTGTGGCTTCGGAATTCCCAAACTGGAGGGCTTGTGGGCCAGGAGAGTGAGGACGGAAGTCTGAGAACACAAGCTAGGCTTAGGTTTCGGGGCAAGGACATGGCAGGCACACTCTGCAGAGCTGAATTGAGATCTCATGCGTCTGAAGTCAGGTCGAGGTTCAGACTTTGGCTCAGGTTTGAGTTTCTGTCCATGTTGGGCTTTTCAGGAAGGGGGGGGCATTATGAGGCCATGGGGGTTTTCCCACTATTGGAGTTGTGAGATGCTCCAAACCGCAAGGATTCCTTCTGTGGGACAATTAAGATTTGTTGGATGGTTCCAGGACGTCTTATAAGGTATTTTTCCAGAACAGGGTTCGAAGTATGGATGCCTGGGCAGCCAGCCTCACATTCCAATTGTCTCCTAGCAACAAGAAACGTTTGATCTGCTGGCTTGGGGTAGCAACAGAGGGGGCTGAGTTGAAATGGACTTTCCTGAGGATGGTCTTAATGTTGGTTTGAGTCCATGGAGACCTTGGTATGGGGCAGTGGCACCAGGGCCCTGAAGGATTCTCCTAACCAGAGGTTATGACAAAGCTCCAATGAGCAAGTTTTCCATGGGGAGACGAGATTTGTTCTTATTGGTGCCTCAGGAAACCACCATAAGCTGGTATTGGAAACGAGGCCTCTGAGGACAGATGCCTGGAAACCATAGCAATGGATCTGAATAGGGCCTAGGGGCCTGTCCGGTTCAATATTCTTCTCTGGGGACATCTGTTGTCTGAGTGGAGGTAGTTGCTCAGCTGGTTTGAGATCACCCCTGTTTGTCCTGGGCGGCCTACACTATTGGGATGGCCTCGGTGACTTTGGAGGTTTTTCCTAATTTGCAAGGTTTGGCCAATGGAATGGGAAGAAGTCCCTTGAAAGGGAAGCACAGTCCTGAGGTGTGGCTCCAGGGACCCAAGTGTGGACCGTGTGTGGTCCAGGCCTGTGGGGACAGAAGTCTGAAAACACAAACTCAGCTTAGGTTTGGGGATGTATGTATGAAGGCTCGATCTACAGACCGTGAGAATTTTCCGGGCTATGAACAAAGGGCGAGTATGTGGCGCTTGCTCAGGGTTTTGTCTCTGGATTTTGTGTCAATGGTGGCCGTGGAATGTCGGGGTGTCCTCAAGGGCCATGGACAATTCTTTCTCTGGTGATTTGGCCTGATCCCAAGTGGTTGGGATCATTCTGTGGATGGGAAGAGTCCTTTCTGTAATTTTTGTTTTTTTTACCTCAAGTGTCTCACCAAAGAGGGATTCACGAGTAGAGCCCTGAGTAGGGGTGACTAGACATCTCGAACTCTGGTTGAGATTGGGGGACTAGGGGCTTGGCAAGCCCCATATGGGGGCTGTTGTTCCAGTCACTAAGAGGCTTTACATGAGGATAGGGCTCACGCTGAGGGTCACAATGTGTGTTTGTCCACATTGTGCCCCTCAGGGATAGGTGGGGCCTCATAGTCCATGCTGCTTTCTCCTACAATGAACATGGACAACATGCCAACCACTAGGTTTCTTGCCAAGGCGAAGGAGAAGTTCTGATTCTTGCATCACGTTCACTCCTGAGCAGTGAGTGGAGATAAGGTCTAGGTTCTGAGGGTGAAAACTGAGGTTGGGTAGAGATGATGGCCTAAAGCCATTGTGGGTGTGATATGCTCTGTGTATGGCCAGCTGTCTGGGTGTTGGACTGGAGGTCTGCCCTCAGGCTGTGTCAGACAGGGCTTTAGTGCACAGGCTAGACTGTATAATTGGGGTATGGTCGAGTGGCATGCAGGTTGTTACTCATTTGGCGTTTCTGGTTAGCCCTATAGGGCAACATTTTTCTTCTGGAGGGCAGGCAGAGTGCTGCATTGTGTCTCCAGAATTGCCTAACTGGAGGGGTGTGGCCAGGATTGTGAGGAAGGAAGTCTGAAAACACAAGCTAGCACGAGTTTTGGGGCCAAGAGCATGGCAGGCCCACTCTGCAGAGGCTGAATCGAGATCTCCTGCACGTGAGGTCCGGGCGATTATCAGATGTTGCCTCAAGCTGGAGTTTGTGTCCATGACGGCCCCATCCTGAAGGGGGTGGGGGCGTCATGAGGCCAGGGAGGTTTCCCTACGCTGGGAGTTGTGAGCTGCTCCATACTTCAAAGTTTCCTTCTTCAGGACAGTCGAGTACTATTGGATGGTTCCAGGATGCCCCATACAGAAAGACTCGAGAGCAGGGCCCTAAGCATGGATGCCGAGAAACGCCAACTCACCTTCCCATTGCCTGGTGGAGACAAGGCACGCTCAATCTGCGGGCTCTTGGGTGAGCTACCCAAAGACTGAGTTTAAATGGACTCTGCCGAGGATGAGTCATAATGTGGGTTGGTGGCCATGGAGACCTTGGAATGTGGCAGTAGTTAAGGGACTCTGCAGGATTCTCCAACCCGAAGGGCTTGACACAACTCCAACAAGGAAGCTTCCCATGTGGAGATGAGAGGTCTTCTGTCTGGTGCCTCAGGAAAGCCCCGTATGCTGGTCTTCGAACCCAGGCCTCTGAGGAGTGATACCTGGACACCAAAGCAAGAGTTCATAATAGGGCCTAGGGGCCTGGCTGGTTCAATCTTCTGTCTCTGCGGATATCTGTCTGTGTGTCTGCATGGAGGTAGTAGTTGCTCAGCTTGTGTCATAATGCCCCTATTTGTCCAGTGCGGCTTGCGGTAGTGGGATGTCCTTGGGGACCTTGAGGTTTCTACTATTTTGTAGAGTTGTGGCCAATGGAATGTGCAGTTTCTTAGGAGAGAGCAGGCACAGTTCTGTGGTGTGGCTCCAGAGACCCCAGCCTGGAGGCTGTGTGGGCCATGGCTGTGCAGACAGACATCCAAAAACCCTAACTCAGCTCAGGTTTGTGGCCGAGGTTACGGCAGGCCTGATCTACAGTCCATGAGGGGAGCTCCTCTGGATATGAAAGAAGGGTGAGAGGGAGGCAGTCGCTCAGGCTTTTGTCTCTGGATGTTTTGTCCACAATGGCCGTTTAATGTAGGAGTTGCCTCATGGGTCGTAGAAGTCTCCCTCTCTGGTAGTTTGTCCAGCCCCCAAGAGTTTGGGGTCATTCTGTGGGAAGGGAAGTGTCCTGTTTTCTGCTTCATGTGTCCCCCCAGTAGAGGGATTCTAGAGCATAGCAGTGGGTACTGACAACTGGAATACTCGCCCTCTGGTTAAGCCTGGGGGCCTATGGATATGACAAGCCCCATATGCAGGATCTCTGTCCAGCCACTGAGAGGCGTTACTTTAATACGGGACTCACGCTGCAGGTTACAATGCATGTCTGTGCCCTAGGCGGCCCTCAAGCACTGGCGTGGCCTTTCGGACAATGCAGGTTTTCCCACATTGAACGTTGGACAACATGCCAACCACAAGGTTTCTGGCCATGGGGAAGGAGGAATTCTAATTTCTGCATCACGTTCACCCCTGGGCAGTGATTGGAGATAAGGTCTAGGTTCTGAAGCCTGAAAACCGAGGTTGGGAAGAGATGACGACCTACAGCCATAGCGGGTCCTATGTGTCCAGGTTGGGGCCAGCTGTCTGGGTGTCGTTTGGGATGTCTTGTCTCAGGCTGTGCCAGACAGGGCATTAGTATACAGGGTGGGCTGTATAATTGCTTTACAATCGAGTGGCATGCATTAGAAAATCATTTGGGGTTTCTTATTAGCAGCATAGGGCAAAGTTTTTCTTCTGGAAGGCAGGCAGAGTGCTGCATTGTGGCTTCGGAATTCCCAAACTGGAGGGCTTGTGGGCCAGGAGAGTGAGGACGGAAGTCTGAGAACACAAGCTAGGCTTAGGTTTCGGGGCAAGGACATGGCAGGCACACTCTGCAGAGCTGAATTGAGATCTCATGCGTCTGAAGTCAGGTCGAGGTTCAGACTTTGGCTCAGGTTTGAGTTTCTGTCCATGTTGGGCTTTTCAGGAAGGGGGGGGCATTATGAGGCCATGGGGGTTTTCCCACTATTGGAGTTGTGAGAATCTCCAAACCGCAAGGATTCCTTCTGTGGGACAATTAAGATTTGTTGGATGGTTCCAGGACGTCTTATAAGGTATTTTTCCAGAACAGGGTTCTAAGTATGGATGCCTGGGCAGCCAGCCTCACATTCCAATTGTCTCCTAGCAACAAGAAACGTTTGATCTGCTGGCTTGGGGTAGCAACAGAGGGGGCTGAGTTGAAATGGACTTTCCTGAGGATGGTCTTAATGTTGGTTTGAGTCCATGGAGACCTTGGTATGGGGCAGTGGCACCAGGGCCCTGAAGGATTCTCCTAACCAGAGGTTATGACAAAGCTCCAATGAGCAAGTTTTCCATGGGGAGACGAGATTTGTTCTTATTGGTGCCTCAGGAAACCACCATATGCTGGTATTGGAAACGAGGCCTCTGAGGACAGATGCCTGGAAACCAAAGCAATGGATCTGATTAGGGCCTAGGGGCCTGTCCGGTTCAATATTCTTCTCTGGGGACATCTGTTGTCTGAGTGGAGGTAGTTGCTCAGCTGGTTTGAGATCACCCCTGTTTGTCCTGGGCGGCCTACACTATTGGGATGGCCTCGGTGACTTTGGAGGTTTTTCCGAATTTGCAAGGTTGTGGCCAATGGAATGGGAAGAAGTCCCTTGAAAGGGAAGCACAGTCCTGAGGTGTGGCTCCAGGGACCCAAGTGTGGACCGTGTGTGGTCCAGGCCTGTGGGGACAGAAGTCTGAAAACACAAACTCAGCTTAGGTTTGGGGATATATGTATGAAGGCTCAATCTACAGACCGTTAGAATTTTCCGGGCTATGAACAAAGGGCGAGTATGTGGCGCTTGCTCAGGGTTTTGTCTCTGGATTTTGTGTCAATGGTGGCCGTGGAATGTCGGGGTGTCCTCAAGGGCCATGGACAATTCTTTCTCTGGTGATTTGGCCTGATCCCAAGTGGTTGGGATCATTCTGTGGATGGGAAGAGTCCTTTCTGTATTTTTTGTTTTTTTTACCTCAAGTGTCTCACCAAAGAGGGATTCCCGAGTAGAGCCCTGAGTAGGGGTGACTAGACATCTCGAACTCTGGTTGAGATTGGGGGACTAGGGGCTTGGCAAGCCCCATATGGGTGCTGTTGTTCCAGTCACTAAGAGGCTTTACATGAGGATAGGGCTCACGCTGAGGGTCACAATGTGTGTTTGTGCACATTGTGCCCCTCAGGGATAGGTGGGGCCTCATAGTCCATGCTGCTTTCTCCTACAATGAACATTGGACAACATGCCAACCACTAGGTTTCTTGCCAAGGCGAAGGAGAAGTTCTGATTCTTGCATCACGTTCACTCCTGAGCAGTGAGTGGAGATAAGGTCTAGGTTCTGAGGGTGAAAACTGAGGTTGGGTAGAGATGATGGCCCAAAGCCATTGTGGGTGTGATATGCTCTGTGTATGGCCAGCTGTCTGGGTGTTGGACTGGAGGTCTGCCCTCAGGCTGTGTCAGACAGGGCTTTAGTGCACAGGCTAGACTGTATAATTGGGGTATGGTCGAGTGGCATGCAGGTTGTTACTCATTTGGCGTTTCTGGTTAGCCCTATAGGGCAACATTTTTCTTCTGGAGGGCAGGCAGAGTGCTGCATTGTGTCTCCAGAATTGCCTAACTGGAGGGGTGTGGCCAGGATTGTGAGGAAGGAAGTCTGAAAACAGAAGCTAGCACGAGTTTTGGGGCCAAGAGCATGGCAGGCCCACTCTGCAGAGGCTGAATCGAGATCTCCTGCACGTGAGGTCCGGGCGATTATCAGATGTTCCCTCAAGCTGGAGTTTGTGTCCATGACGGCCCCATCCTGAAGGGGGTGGGGGCGTCATGAGGCCAGGGAGGTTTCCCTACGCTGGGAGTTGTGAGCTGCTCCATACTTCAAAGTTTCCTTCTTCAGGACAGTCGAGTACTATTGGATGGTTCCAGGATGCCCCATACAGAAAGACTCGAGAGCAGGGCCCTAAGCATGGATGCCGAGAAACGCCAACTCACCTTCCCATTGCCTGGTGGAGACAAGGCACGCTCAATCTGCGGGCTCTTGGGTGAGCTACCCAGAAGCCTGAGTTTAAATGGACTCTGCCGAGGATGAGTCATAATGTGGGTTGGTGGCCATGGAGACCTTGGAATGTGGCAGTAGCTAAGGGACTCTGCAGGATTCTCCAACCCGAAGGGCTTGACACAACTCCAACAAGGAAGCTTCCCATGTGGAGATAAGAGGTCTTCTGTCTGGTGCCTCAGGAAAGCCCCGTATGCTGGTCTTCGAACCCAGGCCTCTGAGGAGTGATACCTGGACACCAAAGCAAGAGTTCATAATAGGGCCTAGGGGCCTGTCTGGTTCAATCTTCTGTCTCTGCGGATATCTGTCTGTGTGTCTGCATGGAGGTAGTAGTTGCTCAGCTTGTGTCATAATGCCCCTATTTGTCCAGTGCGGCTTGCGGTAGTGGGATGTCCTTGGGGACCTTGAGGTTTCTACTATTTTGTAGAGTTGTGGCCAATGGAATGGGCAGTTTCTTAGGAGAGAGCAGGCACAGTTCTGTGGTTTGGCTCCAGAGACCCCAGCCTGGAGGCTGTGTGGGCCATGGCTGTGCAGACAGACATCCAAAAACCCTAACTCAGCTCAGGTTTGGGGCCGAAGTTACGGCTGGCCTGATCTACAGTCCATGAGGGGAGCTCCTCTGGATATGAAAGAAGGGTGAGAGGGAGGCAGTCACTCAGGCTTTTGTCTCTGGATGTTTTGTCCACAATGGCCGTTTAATGTAGGAGTTGCCTCATGGGTCGTAGAAGTCTCCCTCTCTGGTAGTTTGTCCAGGCCCAAGAGTTTGGTGTCATTCTGTGGGAAGGGAAGTGTCCTGTTTTCTGTTTCATGTGTCCCCCCAGTAGAGGGATTCTAGAGCATAGCAGTGGGTACTGACAACTGGAATACTCGCCCTCTGGTTAAGCCTGGGGGCCTATGGATATGACAAGCCCCATATGCAGGATCTCTGTCCAGCCACTGAGAGGCGTTACTTTAATACGGGACTCACGCTGCAGGTCACAATGCATGTCTGTGCCCTAGGCGGCCCTCAAGCACTGGCGTGGCCTTTCGGACAATGCAGGTTTTCCCACATTGAACGTTGGACAACATGCCAACCACAAGGTTTCTGGCCATGGGGAAGGAGGAATTCTAATTTCTGCATCACGTTCACCCCTGGGCAGTGATTGGAGATAAGGTCTAGGTTCTGAAGCCTGAAAACCGAGGTTGGGAAGAGATGACGACCTACAGCCATAGCGGGTCCTATGTGTCCAGGTTGGGGCCAGCTGTCTGGGTGTCGTTTGGGATGTCTTGTCTCAGGCTGTGCCAGACAGGGCATTAGTATACAGGGTGGGCTGTATAATTGCTTTACAATCGAGTGGCATGCATTAGAAAATCATTTGGGGTTTCTTATTAGCAGCATAGGGCAAAGTTTTTCTTCTGGAGGGCAGGCAGAGTGCTGCATTGTGGCTTCGGAATTCCCAAACTGGAGGGCTTGTGGGCCAGGAGAGTGAGGACGGAAGTCTGAGAACACAAGCTAGGCTTAGGTTTCGGGGCAAGGACATGGCAGGCACACTCTGCAGAGCTGAATTGAGATCTCATGCGTCTGAAGTCAGGTCGAGGTTCAGACTTTGGCTCAGGTTTGAGTTTCTGTCCATGTGGGCCCCTTCAGGAAGGGGGGGCATTATGAGGCCATGGGGGTTTTCCCACTATTGGAGTTGTGAGATGCTCCAAACCGCAAGGATTCCTTCTGTGGGACAATTAAGATTTGTTGGATGGCTCCAGGACGTCTTATAAGGTATTTTTCCAGAACAGGGTTCTAAGTATGGATGCCTGGGCAGCCAGCCTCACATTCCAATTGTCTCCTAGCAACAAGAAACGTTTGATCTGCTGGCTTGGGGTAGCAACAGAGGGGGCTGAGTTGAAATGGACTTTCCTGAGGATGGTCTTAATGTTGGTTTGAGTCCATGGAGACCTTGGTATGGGGCAGTGGCACCAGGGCCCTGAAGGATTCTCCTAACCAGAGGTTATGACAAAGCTCCAATGAGCAAGTTTTCCATGGGGAGACGAGATTTGTTCTTATTGGTGCCTCAGGAAACCACCATATGCTGGTATTGAAAACGAGGCCTCTGAGGACAGATGCCTGTAAACCAAAGCAATGGATCTGATTAGGGCCTAGGGGCCTGTCCGATTCAATATTCTTCTCTGGGGACATCTGTTGTCTGAGTGGAGGTAGTTGCTCAGCTGGTTTGAGATCACCCCTGTTTGTCCTGGGCGGCCTACACTATTGGGATGGCCTCGGTGACTTTGGAGGTTTTTCCTAATTTACAAGGTTGTGGCCAATGGAATGGGAATAATTCCTTGGAAAGGGAAGCACAGTCCTGAGGTGTGGCTCCAGTGACCCAAGTGTGGAGCGTGTGTGGTCCAGGCCTGTGGGGACAGAAGTCTGAAAACACAAACTCAGCTTAGGTTTGGGGATATATGTATGAAGGCTCAATCTACAGACCGTGAGAATTTTCCGGGCTATGAACAAAGGGCGAGTATGTGGCGCTTGCTCAGGGTTTTGTCTCTGGATTTTGTGTCAATGGTGGCCGTGGAATGTCGGGGTGTCCTCAAGGGCCATGGACAATTCTTTCTCTGGTGATTTGGCCTGATCCCAAGTGGTTGGGATCATTCTGTGGATGGGAAGAGTCCTTTCTGTATTTTTTTTTTTTTTACCTCAAGTGTCCCACCAAAGAGGGATTCCCGAGTAGAGCCCTGAGTAGGGGTGACTAGACATCTCGAACTCTGGTTGAGATTGGGGGACTAGGGGCTTGGCAAGCCCCATATGGGGGCTGTTGTTCCAGTCACTAAGAGGCTTTACATGAGGATAGGGCTCACGCTGAGGGTCACAATGTGTGTTTGTGCACATTGTGGCCCTCAGGGATAGGTGGGGCCTCATAGTCCATGCTGCTTTCTCCTACAATGAACATTGGACAACATGCCAACCACTAGGATTCTTGCCAAGGCGAAGGAGAAGTTCTGATTCTTGCATCACGTTCACTCCTGAGCAGTGAGTGGAGATAAGGTCTAGGTTCTGAAGGTGAAAACTGAGGTTGGGTAGAGATGATGGCCTAAAGCCATTGTGGGTGTGATATGCTCTGTGTATGGCCTGCTGTCTGGGTGTTGGACTGGAGGTCTGCCCTCAGGCTGTGTCAGACAGGGCTTTAGTGCACAGGCTAGACTGTATAATTGGGGTATGGTCGAGTGGCATGCAGGTTGTTACTCATTTGGCGTTTCTGGTTAGCCCTATAGGGCAACATTTTTCTTCTGGAGGGCAGGCAGAGTGCTGCATTGTGTCTCCAGAATTGCCAAACTGGAGGGGTGTGGCCAGGATTGTGAGGAAGGAAGTCTGAAAACACAAGCTAGCACAAGTTTTGGGGCCAAGAGCATGGCAGGCCCACTCTGCAGAGGCTGAATCGAGATCTCCTGCACGTGAGGTCCAGGCGATTATCAGATGTTGCCTCAAGCTGGAGTTTGTGTCCATGACGGCCCCTTCCTGAAGGGGGTGGGGGCATCATGAGTCCAGGGAGGTTTCCCTACGCTGGGAGTTGTGAGCTGCTCCAAACTTCAAAGTTTCCTTCTTCAGGACAGTCGAGTACTATTGGATGGTTCCAGGATGCCCCATACAGAAAGACTCGAGAGCAGGGCCCTAAGCATGGATGCCGAGAAACGCCAACTCACCTTCCCATTGCCTGGTGGAGACAAGGCACGCTCAATCTGCGGGCTCTTGGGTGAGCTACCCAGAAGCCTGAGTTTAAATGGACTCTGCTGAGGATGAGTCATAATGTGGGTTGGTGGCCATGGAGACCTTGGAATGTGGCAGTAGTTAAGGGACTCTGCAGGATTCTCAAACCCGAAGGGCTTGACACAACTCCAACAAGGAAGCTTCCCATGTGGAGATGAGAGGTCTTCTGTCTGGTGCCTCAGGAAAGCCCCGTATGCTGGTCTTCGAACCCAGGCCTCTGAGGAGTGATACCTGGACACCAAAGCAAGAGTTCATAATAGGGCCTAGGGGCCTGTCTGGTTCAATCTTCTGTCTCTGCGGATATCTGTCTGTGTGTCTGCATGGAGGTAGTAGTTGCTCAGCTTGTGTCATAATGCCCCTATTTGTCCAGTGCGGCTTGCGGTAGTGGGATGTCCTTGGGGACCTTGAGGTTTCTACTATTTTGTAGAGTTGTGGCCAATGGAATGTGCAGTTTCTTAGGAGAGAGCAGGCACAGTTCTGTGGTGTGGCTCCAGAGCCCCAGCCTGGAGGCTGTGTGGGCCATGGCTGTGCAGACAGACATCCAAAAACCCTAACTCAGCTCAGGTTTGTGGCCGAGGTTACGGCAGGCCTGATCTACAGTCCATGAGGGGAGCTCCTCTGGATATGAAAGAAGGGTGAGAGGGAGGCAGTCGCTCAGGCTTTTGTCTCTGGATGTTTTGTCCACAATGGCCGTTTAATGTAGGAGTTGCCTCATGGGTCGTAGAAGTCTCCCTCTCTGGTAGTTTGTCCAGCCCCCAAGAGTTTGGGGTCATTCTGTGGGAAGGGAAGTGTCCTGTTTTCTGCTTCATGTGTCCCCCCAGTAGAGGGATTCTAGAGTATAGCAGTGGGTACTGACAACTGGAATACTCGCCCTCTGGTTAAGCCTGGGGGCCTATGGATATGACAAGCCCCATATGCAGGATCTTGGTCCAGCCACTGAGAGGCGTTACTTTAATACGGGACTCACGCTGCAGGTCACAATGCATGTGTGTGCCCTAGGCGGCCCTCAAGCACTGGCGTGGCCTTTCGGACAATGCAGGTTTTCCCACATTGAACGTTGGACAACATGCCAACCACAAGGTTTCTGGCCATGGGGAAGGAGGAATTCTAATTTCTGCATCACGTTCACCCCTGGGCAGTGATTGGAGATAAGGTCTAGGTTCTGAAGCCTGAAAACCGAGGTTGGGAAGAGATGACGACCTACAGCCATAGCGGGTCCTATGTGTCCAGGTTGGGGCCAGCTGTCTGGGTGTCGTTTGGGATGTCTTGTCTCAGGCTGTGCCAGACAGGGCATTAGTATACAGGGTGGGCTGTATAATTGCTTTACAATCGAGTGGCATGCATTAGAAAATCATTTGGGGTTTCTTATTAGCAGCATAGGGCAAAGTTTTTCTTCTGGAGGGCAGGCAGAGTGCTGCATTGTGGCTTCGGAATTCCCAAACTGGAGGGCTTGTGGGCCAGGAGAGTGAGGACGGAAGTCTGAGAACACAAGCTAGGCTTAGGTTTCGGGGCAAGGACATGGCAGGCACACTCTGCAGAGCTGAATTGAGATCTCATGCGTCTGAAGTCAGGTCGAGGTTCAGACTTTGGCTCAGGTTTGAGTTTCTGTCCATGTGGGCCCCTTCAGGAAGGGGGGGCATTATGAGGCCATGGGGGTTTTCCCACTATTGGAGTTGTGAGATGCTCCAAACCGCAAGGATTCCTTCTGTGGGACAATTAAGATTTGTTGGATGGCTCCAGGACGTCTTATAAGGTATTTTTCCAGAACAGGGTTCGAAGTATGGATGCCTGGGCAACCAGCCTCACATTCCAATTGTCTCCTAGCAACAAGAAACGTTTGATCTGCTGGCTTGGGGTAGCAACAGAGGGGGCTGAGTTGAAATGGACTTTCCTGAGGATGGTCTTAATGTTGGTTTGAGTCCATGGAGACCTTGGTATGGGGCAGTGGCACCAGGGCCCTGAAGGATTCTCCTAACCAGAGGTTATGACAAAGCTCCAATGAGCAAGTTTTCCATGGGGAGACGAGATTTGTTCTTATTGGTGCCTCAGGAAACCACCATATGCTGGTATTGGAAACGAGGCCTCTGAGGACAGATGCCTGGAAACCAAAGCAATGGATCTGAATAGGGCCTAGGGGCCTGTCCGGTTCAATATTCTTCTCTGGGGACATCTGTTGTCTGAGTGGAGGTAGTTGCTCAGCTGGTTTGAGATCACCCCTGTTTGTCCTGGGCGGCCTACACTATTGGGATGGCCTCGGTGACTTTGGAGGTTTTTCCTAATTTGCAAGGTTGTGGCCAATGGAATGGGAAGAATTCCCTTGAAAGGGAAGCACAGTCCTGAGGTGTGGCTCCAGGGACCCAAGTGTGGAGCGTGTGTGGTCCAGGCCTGTGGGGACAGAAGTCTGAAAACACAAACTCAGCTTAGGTTTGGGGATGTATGGATGAAGGCTCGATCTACAGACCGTGAGAATTTTCCAGGCTATGAACAAAGGGCGAGTATGTGGCGCTTGCTCAGGGTTTTGTCTCTGGATGTTGTGTCAATGGTGGCCGTGGAATGTCGGGGTGTCCTCAAGGGCCATGGACAATTCTTTCTCTGGTGATTTGGCCTGATCCCAAGTGGTTGGGATCATTCTGTGGATGGGAAGAGTCCTTTCTGTATTTTTTTTTTTTTTACCTCAAGTGTCCCACCAAAGAGGGATTCCCGAGTAGAGCCCTGAGTAGGGGTGACTAGACATCTCGAACTCTGGTTGAGATTGGGGGACTAGGGGCTTGGCAAGCCCCATATGGGGGCTGTTGTTCCAGTCACTAAGAGGCTTTACATGAGGATAGGGCTCACGCTGAGGGTCACAATGTGTGTTTGTGCACATTGTGGCCCTCAGGGATAGGTGGGGCCTCATAGTCCATGCTGCTTTCTCCTACAATGAACATTGGACAACATGCCAACCACTAGGTTTCTTGCCAAGGCGAAGGAGAAGTTCTGATTCTTGCATCACGTTCACTCCTGAGCAGTGAGTGGAGATAAGGTCTAGGTTCTGAAGGTGAAAACTGAGGTTGGGTAGAGATGATGGCCTAAAGCCATTGTGGGTGTGATATGCTCAGTGTATGGCCAGCTGTCTGGGTGTTGGACTGGAGGTCTGCCCTCAGGCTGTGTCAGACAGGGCTTTAGTGCACAGGCTAGACTGTATAATTGGGGTATGGTCGAGTGGCATGCAGGTTGTTACTCATTTGGCGTTTCTGGTTAGCCCTATAGGGCAACATTTTTCTTCTGGAGGGCAGGCAGAGTGCTGCATTGTGTCTCCAGAATTGCCAAACTGGAGGGGTGTGGCCAGGATTGTGAGGAAGGAAGTCTGAAAACACAAGCTAGCACAAGTTTTGGGGCCAAGAGCATGGCAGGCCCACTCTGCAGAGGCTGAATCGAGATCTCCTGCACGTGAGGTCCGGGCGATTATCAGATGTTGCCTCAAGCTGGAGTTTGTGTCCATGACGGCCCCTTCCTGAAGGGGGTGGGGGCGTCATGAGTCCAGGGAGGTTTCCCTACGCTGGGAGTTGTGAGCTGCTCCAAACTTCAAAGTTTCCTTCTTCAGGACAGTCGAGTACTATTGGATGGTTCCAGGATGCCCCATACAGAAAGACTCGAGAGCAGGGCCCTAAGCATGGATGCCGAGAAACGCCAACTCACCTTCCCATTGCCTGGTGGAGACAAGGCACGCTCAATCTGCGGGCTCTTGGGTGAGCTACCCAGAAGCCTGAGTTTAAATGGACTCTGCCGAGGATTTAGTCATAATGTGGGTTGGTGGCCATGGAGACCTTGGAATGTGGCAGTAGCTAAGGGACTCTGCAGGATTCTCCAACCCGAAGGGCTTGACACAACTCCAACAAGGAAGCTTCCCATGTGGAGATGAGAGGTCTTCTGTCTGGTGCCTCAGGAAAGCCCCGTATGCTGGTCTTCGAACCCAGGCCTCTGAGGAGTGATACCTGGACACCAAAGCAAGAGTTCATAATAGGGCCTAGGGGCCTGTCTGGTTCAATCTTCTGTCTCTGCGGATATCTGTCTGTGTGTCTGCATGGAGGTAGTAGTTGCTCAGCTTGTGTCATAAAGCCCCTATTTGTCCAGTGCGGCTTGCGGTAGTGGGATGTCCTTGGGGACCTTGAGGTTTCTACTATTTTGTAGAGTTGTGGCCAATGGAATGTGCAGTTTCTTAGGAGAGAGCAGGCACAGTTCTGTGGTGTGGCTCCAGAGACCCCAGCCTGGAGGCTGTGTGGGCCATGGCTGTGCAGACAGACATCCAAAAACCCTAACTCAGCTCAGGTTTGTGGCCGAGGTTACGGCAGGCCTGATCTACAGTCCATGAGGGGAGCTCCTCTGGATATGAAAGAAGGGTGAGAGGGAGGCAGTCGCTCAGGCTTTTGTCTCTGGATGTTTTGTCCACAATGGCCGTTTAATGTAGGAGTTGCCTCATGGGTCGTAGAAGTCTCCCTCTCTGGTAGTTTGTCCAGCCCCCAAGAGTTTGGGGTCATTCTGTGGGAAGGGAAGTGTCCTGTTTTCTGCTTCATGTGTCCCCCCAGTAGAGGGATTCTAGAGCATAGCAGTGGGTACTGACAACTGGAATACTCGCCCTCTGGTTAAGCCTGGGGGCCTATGGATATGACAAGCCCCATATGCAGGATCTTGGTCCAGCCACTGAGAGGCGTTACTTTAATACGGGACTCACGCTGCAGGTCACAATGCATGTGTGTGCCCTAGGCGGCCCTCAAGCACTGGCGTGGCCTTTCGGACAATGCAGGTTTTCCCACATTGAACGTTGGACAACATGCCAACCACAAGGTTTCTGGCCATGGGGAAGGAGGAATTCTAATTTCTGCATCACGTTCACCCCTGGGCAGTGATTGGAGATAAGGTCTAGGTTCTGAAGCCTGAAAACCGAGGTTGGGAAGAGATGACGACCTACAGCCATAGCGGGTCCTATGTGTCCAGGTTGGGGCCAGCTGTCTGGGTGTCGTTTGGGATGTCTTGTCTCAGGCTGTGCCAGACAGGGCATTAGTATACAGGGTGGGCCGTATAATTGCTTTACAATCGAGTGGCATGCATTAGAAAATCATTTGGGGTTTCTTATTAGCAGCATAGGGCAAAGTTTTTCTTCTGGAGGGCAGGCAGAGTGCTGCATTGTGGCTTCGGAATTCCCAAACTGGAGGGCTTGTGGGCCAGGAGAGTGAGGACGGAAGTCTGAGAACACAAGCTAGGCTTAGGTTTCGGGGCAAGGACATGGCAGGCACACTCTGCAGAGCTGAATTGAGATCTCATGCGTCTGAAGTCAGGTCGAGGTTCAGACTTTGGCTCAGGTTTGAGTTTCTGTACATGTGGGCCCCTTCAGGAAGGGGGGGCATTATGAGGCCATGGGGGTTTTCCCACTATTGGAGTTGTGAGATGCTCCAAACCGCAAGGATTCCTTCTGTGGGACAATTAAGATTAGTTGGATGGCTCCAGGACGTCTTATAAGGTATTTTTCCAGAACAGGGTTCTAAGTATGGATGCCTGGGCAGCCAGCCTCACATTCCAATTGTCTCCTAGCAACAAGAAACGTTTGATCTGCTGGCTTGGGGTAGCAACAGAGGGGGCTGAGTTGAAATGGACTTTCCTGAGGATGGTCTTAATGTTGGTTTGAGTCCATGGAGACCTTGGTATGGGGCAGTGGCACCAGGGCCCTGAAGGATTCTCCTAACCAGAGGTTATGACAAAGCTCCAATGAGCAAGTTTTCCATGGGGAGACGAGATTTGTTCTTATTGGTGCCTCAGGAAACCACCATATGCTGGTATTGGAAACGAGGCCTCTGAGGACAGATGCCTGGAAACCAAAGCAATGGATCTGAATAGGGCCTAGGGGCCTGTCCGGTTCAATATTCTTCTCTGGGGACATCTGTTGTCTGAGTGGAGGTAGTTGCTCAGCTGGTTTGAGATCACCCCTGTTTGTCCTGGGCGGCCTACACTATTGGGATGGCCTCGGTGACTTTGGAGGTTTTTCCTAATTTACAAGGTTGTGGCCAATGGAATGGGAAGAATTCCCTTGAAAGGGAAGCACAGTCCTGAGGTGTGGCTCCAGGGACCCAAGTGTGGAGCGTGTGTGGTCCAGGCCTGTGGGGACAGAAGTCTGAAAACACAAACTCAGCTTAGGTTTGGGGATGTATGGATGAAGGCTCGATCTACAGACCGTGAGAATTTTCCGGGCTATGAACAAAGGGCGAGTATGTGGCGCTTGCTCAGGGTTTTGTCTCTGGATTTTGTGTCAATGGTGGCCGTGGAATGTCGGGGTGTCCTCAAGGGCCATGGACAATTCTTTCTCTGGTGATTTGGCCTGATCCCAAGTGGTTGGTATCATTCTGTGGATGGGAAGAGTCCTTTCTGTATTTTTTTTTTTTTTTACCTCAAGTGTCCCACCAAAGAGGGATTCCCGAGTAGAGCCCTGAGTAGGGGTGACTAGACATCTCGAACTCTGGTTGAGATTGGGGGACTAGGGGCTTGGCAAGCCCCATATGGGGGCTGTTGTTCCAGTCACTAAGAGGCTTTACATGAGGATAGGGCTCACGCTGAGGGTCACAATGTGTGTTTGTGCACATTGTGGCCCTCAGGGATAGGTGGGGCCTCATAGTCCATGCTGCTTTCTCCTACAATGAACATTGGACAACATGCCAACCACTAGGTTTCTTGCCAAGGCGAAGGAGAAGTTCTGATTCTTGCATCACGTTCACTCCTGAGCAGTGAGTGGAGATAAGGTCTAGGTTCTGAAGGTGAAAACTGAGGTTGGGTAGAGATGATGGCCTAAAGCCATTGTGGGTGTGATATGCTCAGTGTATGGCCAGCTGTCTGGGTGTTGGACTGGAGGTCTGCCCTCAGGCTGTGTCAGACAGGGCTTTAGTGCACAGGCTAGACTGTATAATTGGGGTATGGTCGAGTGGCATGCAGGTTGTTACTCATTTGGCGTTTCTGGTTAGCCCTATAGGGCAACATTTTTCTTCTGGAGGGCAGGCAGAGTGCTGCATTGTGTCTCCGGAATTGCCAAACTGGAGGGGTGTGGCCAGGATTGTGAGGAAGGAAGTCTGAAAACACAAGCTAGCACAAGTTTTGGGGCCAAGAGCATGGCAGGCCCACTCTGCGGAGGCTGAATCGAGATCTCCTGCACGTGAGGTCCGGGCGATTATCAGATGTTGCCTCAAGCTGGAGTTTGTGTCCATGACGGCCCCTTCCTGAAGGGGGTGGGGGCGTCATGAGTCCAGGGAGGTTTCCCTACGCTGGGAGTTGTGAGCTGCTCCAAACTTCAAAGTTTCCTTCTTCAGGACAGTCGAGTACTATTGGATGGTTCCAGGATGCCCCATACAGAAAGACTCGAGAGCAGGGCCCTAAGCATGGATGCCGAGAAACGCCAACTCACCTTCCCATTGCCTGGTGGAGACAAGGCACGCTCAATCTGCGGGCTCTTGGGTGAGCTACCCAGAAGCCTGAGTTTAAATGGACTCTGCCGAGGATTTAGTCATAATGTGGGTTGGTGGCCATGGAGACCTTGGAATGTGGCAGTAGCTAAGGGACTCTGCAGGATTCTCCAACCCGAAGGGCTTGACACAACTCCAACAAGGAAGCTTCCCATGTGGAGATGAGAGGTCTTCTGTCTGGTGCCTCAGGAAAGCCCCGTATGCTGGTCTTCGAACCCAGGCCTCTGAGGAGTGATACCTGGACACCAAAGCAAGAGTTCATAATAGGGCCTAGGGGCCTGTCTGGTTCAATCTTCTGTCTCTGCGGATATCTGTCTGTGTGTCTGCATGGAGGTAGTAGTTGCTCAGCTTGTGTCATAAAGCCCCTATTTGTCCAGTGCGGCTTGCGGTAGTGGGATGTCCTTGGGGACCTTGAGGTTTCTACTATTTTGTAGAGTTGTGGCCAATGGAATGTGCAGTTTCTTAGGAGAGAGCAGGCACAGTTCTGTGGTGTGGCTCCAGAGACCCCAGCCTGGAGGCTGTGTGGGCCATGGCTGTGCAGACAGACATCCAAAAACCCTAACTCAGCTCAGGTTTGTGGCCGAGGTTACGGCAGGCCTGATCTACAGTCCATGAGGGGAGCTCCTCTGGATATGAAAGAAGGGTGAGAGGGAGGCAGTCGCTCAGGCTTTTGTCTCTGGATGTTTTGTCCACAATGGCCGTTTAATGTAGGAGTTGCCTCATGGGTCGTAGAAGTCTCCCTCTCTGGTAGTTTGTCCAGCCCCCAAGAGTTTGGGGTCATTCTGTGGGAAGGGAAGTGTCCTGTTTTCTGCTTCATGTGTCCCCCCAGTAGAGGGATTCTAGAGCATAGCAGTGGGTACTGACAACTGGAATACTCGCCCTCTGGTTAAGCCTGGGGGCCTATGGATATGACAAGCCCCATATGCAGGATCTTGGTCCAGCCACTGAGAGGCGTTACTTTAATACGGGACTCACGCTGCAGGTCACAATGCATGTGTGTGCCCTAGGCGGCCCTCAAGCACTGGCGTGGCCTTTCGGACAATGCAGGTTTTCCCACATTGAACGTTGGACAACATGCCAACCACAAGGTTTCTGGCCATGGGGAAGGAGGAATTCTAATTTCTGCATCACGTTCACCCCTGGGCAGTGATTGGAGATAAGGTCTAGGTTCTGAAGCCTGAAAACCGAGGTTGGGAAGAGATGACGACCTACAGCCATAGCGGGTCCTATGTGTCCAGGTTGGGGCCAGCTGTCTGGGTGTCGTTTGGGATGTCTTGTCTCAGGCTGTGCCAGACAGGGCATTAATATACAGGGTGGGCTGTATAATTGCTTTACAATCGAGTGGCATGCATTAGAAAATCATTTGGGGTTTCTTATTAGCAGCATAGGGCAAAGTTTTTCTTCTGGAGGGCAGGCAGAGTGCTGCATTGTGGCTTCGGAATTCCCAAACTGGAGGGCTTGTGGGCCAGGAGAGTGAGGACGGAAGTCTGAGAACACAAGCTAGGCTTAGGTTTCGGGGCAAGGACATGGCAGGCACACTCTGCAGAGCTGAATTGAGATCTCATGCGTCTGAAGTCAGGTCGAGGTTCAGACTTTGGCTCAGGTTTGAGTTTCTGTCCATGTGGGCCCCTTCAGGAAGGGGGGGCATTATGAGGCCATGGGGGTTTTCCCACTATTGGAGTTGTGAGATGCTCCAAACCGCAAGGATTCCTTCTGTGGGACAATTAAGATTAGTTGGATGGCTCCAGGACGTCTTATAAGGTATTTTTCCAGAACAGGGTTCTAAGTATGGATGCCTGGGCAGCCAGCCTCACATTCCAATTGTCTCCTAGCAACAAGAAACGTTTGATCTGCTGGCTTGGGGTAGCAACAGAGGGGGCTGAGTTGAAATGGACTTTCCTGAGGATGGTCTTAATGTTGGTTTGAGTCCATGGAGACCTTGGTATGGGGCAGTGGCACCAGGGCCCTGAAGGATTCTCCTAACCAGAGGTTATGACAAAGCTCCAATGAGCAAGTTTTCCATGGGGAGACGAGATTTGTTTTTATTGGTGCCTCAGGAAACCACCATATGCTGGTATTGGAAACGAGGCCTCTGAGGACAGATGCCTGGAAACCAAAGCAATGGATCTGATTAGGGCCTAGGGGCCTGTCCGGTTCAATATTCTTCTCTGGGGACATCTGTTGTCTGAGTGGAGGTAGTTGCTCAGCTGGTTTGAGATCACCCCTGTTTGTCCTGGGCGGCCTACACTATTGGGATGGCCTCGGTGACTTTGGAGGTTTTTCCTAATTTGCAAGGTTGTGGCCAATGGAATGGGAAGAATTCCCTTGAAAGGGAAGCACAGTCCTGAGGTGTGGCTCCAGGGACCCAAGTGTGGAGCGTGTGTGGTCCAGGCCTGTGGGGACAGAAGTCTGAAAACACAAACTCAGCTTAGGTTTGGGGATGTATGGATGAAGGCTCGATCTACAGACCGTGAGAATTTTCCGGGCTATGAACAAAGGGCGAGTATGTGGCGCTTGCTCAGGGTTTTGTCTCTGGATGTTGTGTCAATGGTGGCCGTGGAATGTCGGGGTGTCCTCAAGGGCCATGGACAATTCTTTCTCTGGTGATTTGGCCTGATCCCAAGTGGTTGGGATCATTCTGTGGATGGGAAGAGTCCTTTCTGTATTTTTTTTTTTTTTACCTCAAGTGTCCCACCAAAGAGGGATTCCCGAGTAGAGCCCTGAGTAGGGGTGACTAGACATCTTGAACTCTGGTTGAGATTGGGGGACTAGGGGCTTGGCAAGCCCCATATGGGGGCTGTTGTTCCAGTCACTAAGAGGCTTTACATGAGGATAGGGCTCACGCTGAGGGTCACAATGTGTGTTTGTGCACATTGTGGCCCTCAGGGTTAGGTGGGGCCTCATAGTCCATGCTGCTTTCTCCTACAATGAACATGGACAACATGCCAACCACTAGGTTTCTTGCCAAGGCGAAGGAGAAGTTCTGATTCTTGCATCACGTTCACTCCTGAGCAGTGAGTGGAGATAAGGTCTAGGTTCTGAAGGTGAAAACTGAGGTTGGGTAGAGATGATGGCCTAAAGCCATTGTGGGTGTGATATGCTCAGTGTATGGCCAGCTGTCTGGGTGTTGGACTGGAGGTCTGCCCTCAGGCTGTGTCAGACAGGGCTTTAGTGCACAGGCTAGACTGTATAATTGGGGTATGGTCGAGTGGCATGCAGGTTGTTACTCATTTGGCGTTTCTGGTTAGCCCTATAGGGCAACATTTTTCTTCTGGAGGGCAGGCAGAGTGCTGCATTGTGTCTCCAGAATTGCCAAACTGGAGGGGTGTGGCCAGGATTGTGAGGAAGGAAGTCTGAAAACACAAGCTAGCACAAGTTTTGGGGCCAAGAGCATGGCAGGCCCACTCTGCGGAGGCTGAATCGAGATCTCCTGCACGTGAGGTCCGGGCGATTATCAGATGTTGCCTCAAGCTGGAGTTTGTGTCCATGACGGCCCCTTCCTGAAGGGGGTGGGGGCGTCATGAGTCCAGGGAGGTTTCCCTACGCTGGGAGTTGTGAGCTGCTCCAAACTTCAAAGTTTCCTTCTTCAGGACAGTCGAGTACTATTGGATGGTTCCAGGATACCCCATACAGAAAGACTCGAGAGCAGGGCCCTAAGCATGGATGCCGAGAAACGCCAACTCACCTTCCCATTGCCTGGTGGAGACAAGGCACGCTCAATCTGCGGGCTCTTGGGTGAGCTACCCAGAAGCCTGAGTTTAAATGGACTCTGCCGAGGATGAGTCATAATGTGGGTTGGTGGCCATGGAGACCTTGGAATGTGGCAGTAGCTAAGGGACTCTGCAGGATTCTCCAACCCGAAGGGCTTGACACAACTCCAACAAGGAAGCTTCCCATGTGGAGATGAGAGGTCTTCTGTCTGGTGCCTCAGGAAAGCCCCGTATGCTGGTCTTCGAACCCAGGCCTCTGAGGAGTGATACCTGGACACCAAAGCAAGAGTTCATAATAGGGCCTAGGGGCCTGTCTGGTTCAATCTTCTGTCTCTGCGGATATCTGTCTGTGTGTCTGCATGGAGGCAGTAGTTGCTCAGCTTGTGTCATAATGCCCCTATTTGTCCAGTGCGGCTTGCGGTAGTGGGATGTCCTTGGGGACCTTGAGGTTTCTACTATTTTGTAGAGTTGTGGCCAATGGAATGGGCAGTTTCTTAGGAGAGAGCAGGCACAGTTCTGTGGTGTGGCTCCAGAGACCCCAGCCTGGAGGCTGTGTGGGCCATGGCTGTGCAGACAGACATCCAAAAACCCTAACTCAGCTCAGGTTTGGGGCCGAGGTTACGGCAGGCCTGATCTACAGTCCATGAGGGGAGCTCCTCTGGATATGAAAGAAGGGTGAGAGGGAGGCAGTCGCTCAGGCTTTTGTCTCTGGATGTTTTGTCCACAATGGCCGTTTAATGTAGGAGTTGCCTCATGGGTCGTAGAAGTCTCCCTCTCTGGTAGTTTGTCCAGCCCCCAAGAGTTTGGGGTCATTCTGTGGGAAGGGAAGTGTCCTGTTTTCTGCTTCATGTGTCCCCCCAGTAGAGGGATTCTAGAGCATAGCAGTGGGTACTGACAACTGGAATACTCGCCCTCTGGTTAAGCCTGGGGGCCTATGGATATGACAAGCCCCATATGCAGGATCTTGGTCCAGCCACTGAGAGGCGTTACTTTAATACGGGACTCACGCTGCAGGTCACAATGCATGTGTGTGCCCTAGGCGGCCCTCAAGCACTGGCGTGGCATTTCGGACAATGCAGGTTTTCCCACATTGAACGTTGGACAACATGCCAACCACAAGGTTTCTGGCCATGGGGAAGGAGGAATTCTAATTTCTGCATCACGTTCACCCCTGGGCAGTGATTGGAGATAAGGTCTAGGTTCTGAAGCCTGAAAACCGAGGTTGGGAAGAGATGACGACCTACAGCCATAGCTGTCTGGGTGTCGTTTGGGATGTCTTGTCTCAGGCTGTGCCAGACAGGGCATTTGTATACAGGGTGGGCTGTATAATTGCTTTACAATCGAGTGGCATGCATTAGAAAATCATTTGGGGTTTCTTATTAGCAGCATAGGGCAAAGTTTTTCTTCTGGAGGGCAGGCAGAGTGCTGCATTGTGGCTTCGGAATTCCCAAACTGGAGGGCTTGTGGGCCAGGAGAGTGAGGACGGAAGTCTGAGAACACAAGCTAGGCTTAGGTTTCGGGGCAAGGACATGGCAGGCACACTCTGCAGAGCTGAATTGAGATCTCATGCGTCTGAAGTCAGGTCGAGGTTCAGACTTTGGCTCAGGTTTGAGTTTCTGTCCATGTGGGCCCCTTCAGGAAGGGGGGGCATTATGAGGCCATGGGGGTTTTCCCACTATTGGAGTTGTGAGATGCTCCAAACCGCAAGGATTCCTTCTGTGGGACAATTAAGATTTGTTGGATGGCTCCAGGACGTCTTATAAGGTATTTTTCCAGAACAGGGTTCTAAGTATGGATGCCTGGGCAGCCAGCCTCACATTCCAATTGTCTCCTAGCAACAAGAAACGTTTGATCTGCTGGCTTGGGGTAGCAACAGAGGGGGCTGAGTTGAAATGGACTTTCCTGAGGATGGTCTTAATGTTGGTTTGAGTCCATGGAGACCTTGGTATGGGGCAGTGGCACCAGGGCCCTGAAGGATTCTCCTAACCAGAGGTTATGACAAAGCTCCAATGAGCAAGTTTTCCATGGGGAGACGAGATTTGTTCTTATTGGTGCCTCAGGAAACCACCATATGCTGGTATTGGAAACGAGGCCTCTGAGGACAGATGCCTGGAAACCAAAGCAATGGATCTGATTAGGGCCTAGGGGCCTGTCCGGTTCAATATTCTTCTCTGGGGACATCTGTTGTCTGAGTGGAGGTAGTTGCTCAGCTGGTTTGAGATCACCCCTGTTTGTCCTGGGCGGCCTACACTATTGGGATGGCCTCGGTGACTTTGGAGGTTTTTCCTAATTTGCAAGGTTGTGGCCAATGGAATGGGAAGAATTCCCTTGAAAGGGAAGCACAGTCCTGAGGTGTGGCTCCAGGGACCCAAGTGTGGAGCGTGTGTGGTCCAGGCCTGTGGGGACAGAAGTCTGAAAACACAAACTCAGCTTACGTTTGGGGATATATGTATGAAGGCTCAATCTACAGACCGTGAGAATTTTCCGGGCTATGAACAAAGGGCGAGTATGTGGCGCTTGCTCAGGGTTTTGTCTCTGGATGTTGTGTCAATGGTGGCCGTGGAATGTCGGGGTGTCCTCAAGGGCCATGGACAATTCTTTCTCTGGTGATTTGGCCTGATCCCAAGTGGTTGGGATCATTCTGTGGATGGGAAGAGTCCTTTTTGTATTTTTTTTTTTTTTTTACCTCAAGTGTCCCACCAAAGAGGGATTCCCGAGTAGAGCCCTGAGTAGGGGTGACTAGACATCTCGAACTCTGGTTGAGATTGGGGGACTAGGGGCTTGGCAAGCCCCATATGGGGCTGTTGTTCCAGTCACTAAGAGGCTTTACATGAGGATAGGGCTCACGCTGAGGGTCACAATGTGTGTTTGTGCACATTGTGGCCCTCAGGGATAGGTGGGGCCTCATAGTCCATGCTGCTTTCTCCTACAATGAACATTGGACAACATGCCAACCACTAGGTTTCTTGCCAAGGCGAAGGAGAAGTTCTGATTCTTGCATCACGTTCACTCCTGAGCAGTGAGTGGAGATAAGGTCTAGGTTCTGAAGGTGAAAACTGAGGTTGGGTAGAGATGATGGCCTAAAGCCATTGTGGGTGTGATATGCTCTGTGTATGGCCAGCTGTCTGGGTGTTGGACTGGAGGTCTGCCCTCAGGCTGTGTCAGACAGGGCTTTAGTGCACAGGCTAGACTGTATAATTGGGGTATGGTCGAGTGGCATGCAGGTTGTTACTCATTTGGCGTTTCTGGTTAGCCCTATAGGGCAACATTTTTCTTCTGGAGGGCAGGCAGAGTGCTGCATTGTGTCTCCAGAATTGCCAAACTGGAGGGGTGTGGCCAGGATTGTGAGGAAGGAAGTCTGAAAACACAAGCTAGCACAAGTTTTGGGGCCAAGAGCATGGCAGGCCCACTCTGCAGAGGCTGAATTGAGATCTCCTGCACGTGAGGTCCGGGCGATTATCAGATGTTGCCTCAAGCTGGAGTTTGTGTCCATGACGGCCCCTTCCTGAAGGGGGTGGGGGCGTCATGAGTCCAGGGAGGTTTCCCTACGCTGGGAGTTGTGAGCTGCTCCAAACTTCAAAGTTTCCTTCTTCAGGACAGTCGAGTACTATTGGATGGTTCCAGGATGCCCCATACAGAAAGACTCGAGAGCAGGGCCCTAAGCATGGATGCCGAGAAACGCCAACTCACCTTCCCATTGCCTGGTGGAGACAAGGCACGCTCAATCTGCGGGCTCTTGGGTGAGCTACCCAGAAGCCTGAGTTTAAATGGACTCTGCCGAGGATGAGTCATAATGTGGGTTGGTGGCCATGGAGACCTTGGAATGTGGCAGTAGCTAAGGGACTCTGCAGGATTCTCCAACCCGAAGGGCTTGACACAACTCCAACAAGGAAGCTTCCCATGTGGAGATGAGAGGTCTTCTGTCTGGTGCCTCAGGAAAGCCCCGTATGCTGGTCTTCGAACCCAGGCCTCTGAGGAGTGATACCTGGACACCAAAGCAAGAGTTCATAATAGGGCCTAGGGGCCTGTCTGGTTCAATCTTCTGTCTCTGCGGATATCTGTCTGTGTGTCTGCATGGAGGTAGTAGTTGCTCAGCTTGTGTCATAAAGCCCCTATTTGTCCAGTGCGGCTTGCGGTAGTGGGATGTCCTTGGGGACCTTGAGGTTTCTACTATTTTGTAGAGTTGTGGCCAATGGAATGTGCAGTTTCTTAGGAGAGAGCAGGCACAGTTCTGTGGTGTGGCTCCAGAGACCCCAGCCTGGAGGCTGTGTGGGCCATGGCTGTGCAGACAGACATCCAAAAACCCTAACTCAGCTCAGGTTTGTGGCCGAGGTTACGGCAGGCCTGATCTACAGTCCATGAGGGGAGCTCCTCTGGATATGAAAGAAGGGTGAGAGGGAGGCAGTCGCTCAGGCTTTTGTCTCTGGATGTTTTGTCCACAATGGCCGTTTAATGTAGGAGTTGCCTCATGGGTCGTAGAAGTCTCCCTCTCTGGTAGTTTGTCCAGCCCCCAAGAGTTTGGGGTCATTCTGTGGGAAGGGAAGTGTCCTGTTTTCTGCTTCATGTGTCCCCCCAGTAGAGGGATTCTAGAGCATAGCAGTGGGTACTGACAACTGGAATACTCGCCCTCTGGTTAAGCCTGGGGGCCTATGGATATGACAAGCCCCATATGCAGGATCTTGGTCCAGCCACTGAGAGGCGTTACTTTAATACGGGACTCACGCTGCAGGTCACAATGCATGTGTGTGCCCTAGGCGGCCCTCAAGCACTGGCGTGGCCTTTCGGACAATGCAGGTTTTCCCACATTGAACGTTGGACAACATGCCAACCACAAGGTTTCTGGCCATGGGGAAGGAGGAATTCTAATTTCTGCATCACGTTCACCCCTGGGCAGTGATTGGAGATAAGGTCTAGGTTCTGAAGCCTGAAAACCGAGGTTGGGAAGAGATGACGACCTACAGCCATAGCGGGTCCTATGTGTCCAGGTTGGGGCCAGCTGTCTGGGTGTCGTTTGGGATGTCTTGTCTCAGGCTGTGCCAGACAGGGCATTAATATACAGGGTGGGCTGTATAATTGCTTTACAATCGAGTGGCATGCATTAGAAAATCATTTGGGGTTTCTTATTAGCAGCATAGGGCAAAGTTTTTCTTCTGGAGGGCAGGCAGAGTGCTGCATTGTGGCTTCGGAATTCCCAAACTGGAGGGCTTGTGGGCCAGGAGAGTGAGGACGGAAGTCTGAGAACACAAGCTAGGCTTAGGTTTCGGGGCAAGGACATGGCAGGCACACTCTGCAGAGCTGAATTGAGATCTCATGCGTCTGAAGTCAGGTCGAGGTTCAGACTTTGGCTCAGGTTTGAGTTTCTGTCCATGTGGGCCCCTTCAGGAAGGGGGGGCATTATGAGGCCATGGGGGTTTTCCCACTATTGGAGTTGTGAGATGCTCCAAACCGCAAGGATTCCTTCTGTGGGACAATTAAGATTAGTTGGATGGCTCCAGGACGTCTTATAAGGTATTTTTCCAGAACAGGGTTCTAAGTATGGATGCCTGGGCAGCCAGCCTCACATTCCAATTGTCTCCTAGCAACAAGAAACGTTTGATCTGCTGGCTTGGGGTAGCAACAGAGGGGGCTGAGTTGAAATGGACTTTCCTGAGGATGGTCTTAATGTTGGTTTGAGTCCATGGAGACCTTGGTATGGGGCAGTGGCACCAGGGCCCTGAAGGATTCTCCTAACCAGAGGTTATGACAAAGCTCCAATGAGCAAGTTTTCCATGGGGAGACGAGATTTGTTTTTATTGGTGCCTCAGGAAACCACCATATGCTGGTATTGGAAACGAGGCCTCTGAGGACAGATGCCTGGAAACCAAAGCAATGGATCTGATTAGGGCCTAGGGGCCTGTCCGGTTCAATATTCTTCTCTGGGGACATCTGTTGTCTGAGTGGAGGTAGTTGCTCAGCTGGTTTGAGATCACCCCTGTTTGTCCTGGGCGGCCTACACTATTGGGATGGCCTCGGTGACTTTGGAGGTTTTTCCTAATTTGCAAGGTTGTGGCCAATGGAATGGGAAGAATTCCCTTGAAAGGGAAGCACAGTCCTGAGGTGTGGCTCCAGGGACCCAAGTGTGGAGCGTGTGTGGTCCAGGCCTGTGGGGACAGAAGTCTGAAAACACAAACTCAGCTTAGGTTTGGGGATGTATGGATGAAGGCTCGATCTACAGACCGTGAGAATTTTCCGGGCTATGAACAAAGGGCGAGTATGTGGCGCTTGCTCAGGGTTTTGTCTCTGGATGTTGTGTCAATGGTGGCCGTGGAATGTCGGGGTGTCCTCAAGGGCCATGGACAATTCTTTCTCTGGTGATTTGGCCTGATCCCAAGTGGTTGGGATCATTCTGTGGATGGGAAGAGTCCTTTCTGTATTTTTTTTTTTTTTACCTCAAGTGTCCCACCAAAGAGGGATTCCCGAGTAGAGCCCTGAGTAGGGGTGACTAGACATCTTGAACTCTGGTTGAGATTGGGGGACTAGGGGCTTGGCAAGCCCCATATGGGGGCTGTTGTTCCAGTCACTAAGAGGCTTTACATGAGGATAGGGCTCACGCTGAGGGTCACAATGTGTGTTTGTGCACATTGTGGCCCTCAGGGTTAGGTGGGGCCTCATAGTCCATGCTGCTTTCTCCTACAATGAACATGGACAACATGCCAACCACTAGGTTTCTTGCCAAGGCGAAGGAGAAGTTCTGATTCTTGCATCACGTTCACTCCTGAGCAGTGAGTGGAGATAAGGTCTAGGTTCTGAAGGTGAAAACTGAGGTTGGGTAGAGATGATGGCCTAAAGCCATTGTGGGTGTGATATGCTCAGTGTATGGCCAGCTGTCTGGGTGTTGGACTGGAGGTCTGCCCTCAGGCTGTGTCAGACAGGGCTTTAGTGCACAGGCTAGACTGTATAATTGGGGTATGGTCGAGTGGCATGCAGGTTGTTACTCATTTGGCGTTTCTGGTTAGCCCTATAGGGCAACATTTTTCTTCTGGAGGGCAGGCAGAGTGCTGCATTGTGTCTCCAGAATTGCCAAACTGGAGGGGTGTGGCCAGGATTGTGAGGAAGGAAGTCTGAAAACACAAGCTAGCACAAGTTTTGGGGCCAAGAGCATGGCAGGCCCACTCTGCGGAGGCTGAATCGAGATCTCCTGCACGTGAGGTCCGGGCGATTATCAGATGTTGCCTCAAGCTGGAGTTTGTGTCCATGACGGCCCCTTCCTGAAGGGGGTGGGGGCGTCATGAGTCCAGGGAGGTTTCCCTACGCTGGGAGTTGTGAGCTGCTCCAAACTTCAAAGTTTCCTTCTTCAGGACAGTCGAGTACTATTGGATGGTTCCAGGATACCCCATACAGAAAGACTCGAGAGCAGGGCCCTAAGCATGGATGCCGAGAAACGCCAACTCACCTTCCCATTGCCTGGTGGAGACAAGGCACGCTCAATCTGCGGGCTCTTGGGTGAGCTACCCAGAAGCCTGAGTTTAAATGGACTCTGCCGAGGATGAGTCATAATGTGGGTTGGTGGCCATGGAGACCTTGGAATGTGGCAGTAGCTAAGGGACTCTGCAGGATTCTCCAACCCGAAGGGCTTGACACAACTCCAACAAGGAAGCTTCCCATGTGGAGATGAGAGGTCTTCTGTCTGGTGCCTCAGGAAAGCCCCGTATGCTGGTCTTCGAACCCAGGCCTCTGAGGAGTGATACCTGGACACCAAAGCAAGAGTTCATAATAGGGCCTAGGGGCCTGTCTGGTTCAATCTTCTGTCTCTGCGGATATCTGTCTGTGTGTCTGCATGGAGGCAGTAGTTGCTCAGCTTGTGTCATAATGCCCCTATTTGTCCAGTGCGGCTTGCGGTAGTGGGATGTCCTTGGGGACCTTGAGGTTTCTACTATTTTGTAGAGTTGTGGCCAATGGAATGGGCAGTTTCTTAGGAGAGAGCAGGCACAGTTCTGTGGTGTGGCTCCAGAGACCCCAGCCTGGAGGCTGTGTGGGCCATGGCTGTGCAGACAGACATCCAAAAACCCTAACTCAGCTCAGGTTTGGGGCCGAGGTTACGGCAGGCCTGATCTACAGTCCATGAGGGGAGCTCCTCTGGATATGAAAGAAGGGTGAGAGGGAGGCAGTCGCTCAGGCTTTTGTCTCTGGATGTTTTGTCCACAATGGCCGTTTAATGTAGGAGTTGCCTCATGGGTCGTAGAAGTCTCCCTCTCTGGTAGTTTGTCCAGCCCCCAAGAGTTTGGGGTCATTCTGTGGGAAGGGAAGTGTCCTGTTTTCTGCTTCATGTGTCCCCCCAGTAGAGGGATTCTAGAGCATAGCAGTGGGTACTGACAACTGGAATACTCGCCCTCTGGTTAAGCCTGGGGGCCTATGGATATGACAAGCCCCATATGCAGGATCTTGGTCCAGCCACTGAGAGGCGTTACTTTAATACGGGACTCACGCTGCAGGTCACAATGCATGTGTGTGCCCTAGGCGGCCCTCAAGCACTGGCGTGGCCTTTCGGACAATGCAGGTTTTCCCACATTGAACGTTGGACAACATGCCAACCACAAGGTTTCTGGCCATGGGGAAGGAGGAATTCTAATTTCTGCATCACGTTCACCCCTGGGCAGTGATTGGAGATAAGGTCTAGGTTCTGAAGCCTGAAAACCGAGGTTGGGAAGAGATGACGACCTACAGCCATAGCTGTCTGGGTGTCGTTTGGGATGTCTTGTCTCAGGCTGTGCCAGACAGGGCATTTGTATACAGGGTGGGCTGTATAATTGCTTTACAATCGAGTGGCATGCATTAGAAAATCATTTGGGGTTTCTTATTAGCAGCATAGGGCAAAGTTTTTCTTCTGGAGGGCAGGCAGAGTGCTGCATTGTGGCTTCGGAATTCCCAAACTGGAGGGCTTGTGGGCCAGGAGAGTGAGGACGGAAGTCTGAGAACACAAGCTAGGCTTAGGTTTCGGGGCAAGGACATGGCAGGCACACTCTGCAGAGCTGAATTGAGATCTCATGCGTCTGAAGTCAGGTCGAGGTTCAGACTTTGGCTCAGGTTTGAGTTTCTGTCCATGTGGGCCCCTTCAGGAAGGGGGGGCATTATGAGGCCATGGGGGTTTTCCCACTATTGGAGTTGTGAGATGCTCCAAACCGCAAGGATTCCTTCTGTGGGACAATTAAGATTTGTTGGATGGCTCCAGGACGTCTTATAAGGTATTTTTCCAGAACAGGGTTCTAAGTATGGATGCCTGGGCAGCCAGCCTCACATTCCAATTGTCTCCTAGCAACAAGAAACGTTTGATCTGCTGGCTTGGGGTAGCAACAGAGGGGGCTGAGTTGAAATGGACTTTCCTGAGGATGGTCTTAATGTTGGTTTGAGTCCATGGAGACCTTGGTATGGGGCAGTGGCACCAGGGCCCTGAAGGATTCTCCTAACCAGAGGTTATGACAAAGCTCAATGAGCAAGTTTTCCATGGGGAGACGAGATTTGTTCTTATTGGTGCCTCAGGAAACCACCATATGCTGGTATTGGAAACGAGGCCTCTGAGGACAGATGCCTGGAAACCAAAGCAATGGATCTGATTAGGGCCTAGGGGCCTGTCCGGTTCAATATTCTTCTCTGGGGACATCTGTTGTCTGAGTGGAGGTAGTTGCTCAGCTGGTTTGAGATCACCCCTGTTTGTCCTGGGCGGCCTACACTATTGGGATGGCCTCGGTGACTTTGGAGGTTTTTCCTAATTTGCAAGGTTGTGGCCAATGGAATGGGAAGAATTCCCTTGAAAGGGAAGCACAGTCCTGAGGTGTGGCTCCAGGGACCCAAGTGTGGAGCGTGTGTGGTCCAGGCCTGTGGGGACAGAAGTCTGAAAACACAAACTCAGCTTACGTTTGGGGATATATGTATGAAGGCTCAATCTACAGACCGTGAGAATTTTCCGGGCTATGAACAAAGGGCGAGTATGTGGCGCTTGCTCAGGGTTTTGTCTCTGGATGTTGTGTCAATGGTGGCCGTGGAATGTCGGGGTGTCCTCAAGGGCCATGGACAATTCTTTCTCTGGTGATTTGGCCTGATCCCAAGTGGTTGGGATCATTCTGTGGATGGGAAGAGTCCTTTTTGTATTTTTTTTTTTTTTTTACCTCAAGTGTCCCACCAAAGAGGGATTCCCGAGTAGAGCCCTGAGTAGGGGTGACTAGACATCTCGAACTCTGGTTGAGATTGGGGGACTAGGGGCTTGGCAAGCCCCATATGGGGCTGTTGTTCCAGTCACTAAGAGGCTTTACATGAGGATAGGGCTCACGCTGAGGGTCACAATGTGTGTTTGTGCACATTGTGGCCCTCAGGGATAGGTGGGGCCTCATAGTCCATGCTGCTTTCTCCTACAATGAACATTGGACAACATGCCAACCACTAGGTTTCTTGCCAAGGCGAAGGAGAAGTTCTGATTCTTGCATCACGTTCACTCCTGAGCAGTGAGTGGAGATAAGGTCTAGGTTCTGAAGGTGAAAACTGAGGTTGGGTAGAGATGATGGCCTAAAGCCATTGTGGGTGTGATATGCTCTGTGTATGGCCAGCTGTCTGGGTGTTGGACTGGAGGTCTGCCCTCAGGCTGTGTCAGACAGGGCTTTAGTGCACAGGCTAGACTGTATAATTGGGGTATGGTCGAGTGGCATGCAGGTTGTTACTCATTTGGCGTTTCTGGTTAGCCCTATAGGGCAACATTTTTCTTCTGGAGGGCAGGCAGAGTGCTGCATTGTGTCTCCAGAATTGCCAAACTGGAGGGGTGTGGCCAGGATTGTGAGGAAGGAAGTCTGAAAACACAAGCTAGCACAAGTTTTGGGGCCAAGAGCATGGCAGGCCCACTCTGCAGAGGCTGAATTGAGATCTCCTGCACGTGAGGTCCGGGCGATTATCAGATGTTGCCTCAAGCTGGAGTTTGTGTCCATGACGGCCCCTTCCTGAAGGGGGTGGGGGCGTCATGAGTCCAGGGAGGTTTCCCTACGCTGGGAGTTGTGAGCTGCTCCAAACTTCAAAGTTTCCTTCTTCAGGACAGTCGAGTACTATTGGATGGTTCCAGGATGCCCCATACAGAAAGACTCGAGAGCAGGGCCCTAAGCATGGATGCCGAGAAACGCCAACTCACCTTCCCATTGCCTGGTGGAGACAAGGCACGCTCAATCTGCGGGCTCTTGGGTGAGCTACCCAGAAGCCTGAGTTTAAATGGACTCTGCCGAGGATGAGTCATAATGTGGGTTGGTGGCCATGGAGACCTTGGAATGTGGCAGTAGCTAAGGGACTCTGCAGGATTCTCCAACCCGAAGGGCTTGACACAACTCCAACAAGGAAGCTTCCCATGTGGAGATGAGAGGTCTTCTGTCTGGTGCCTCAGGAAAGCCCCGTATGCTGGTCTTCGAACCCAGGCCTCTGAGGAGTGATACCTGGACACCAAAGCAAGAGTTCATAATAGGGCCTAGGGGCCTGTCTGGTTCAATCTTCTGTCTCTGCGGATATCTGTCTGTGTGTCTGCATGGAGGCAGTAGTTGCTCAGCTTGTGTCATAATGCCCCTATTTGTCCAGTGCGGCTTGCGGTAGTGGGATGTCCTTGGGGACCTTGAGGTTTCTACTATTTTGTAGAGTTGTGGCCAATGGAATGTGCAGTTTCTTAGGAGAGAGCAGGCACAGTTCTGTGGTGTGGCTCCAGAGACCCCAGCCTGGAGGCTGTGTGGGCCATGGCTGTGCAGACAGACATCCAAAAACCCTAACTCAGCTCAGGTTTGTGGCCGAGGTTACGGCAGGCCTGATCTACAGTCCATGAGGGGAGCTCCTCTGGATATGAAAGAAGGGTGAGAGGGAGGCAGTCGCTCAGGCTTTTGTCTCTGGATGTTTTGTCCACAATGGCCGTTTAATGTAGGAGTTGCCTCATGGGTCGTAGAAGTCTCCCTCTCTGGTAGTTTGTCCAGCCCCCAAGAGTTTGGGGTCATTCTGTGGGAAGGGAAGTGTCCTGTTTTCTGCTTCATGTGTCCCCCCAGTAGAGGGATTCTAGAGCATAGCAGTGGGTACTGACAACTGGAATACTCGCCCTCTGGTTAAGCCTGGGGGCCTATGGATATGACAAGCCCCATATGCAGGATCTTGGTCCAGCCACTGAGAGGCGTTACTTTAATACGGGACTCACGCTGCAGGTCACAATGCATGTGTGTGCCCTAGGCGGCCCTCAAGCACTGGCGTGGCCTTTCGGACAATGCAGGTTTTCCCACATTGAACGTTGGACAACATGCCAACCACAAGGTTTCTGGCCATGGGGAAGGAGGAATTCTAATTTCTGCATCACGTTCACCCCTGGGCAGTGATTGGAGATAAGGTCTAGGTTCTGAAGCCTGAAAACCGAGGTTGGGAAGAGATGACGACCTACAGCCATAGCTGTCTGGGTGTCGTTTGGGATGTCTTGTCTCAGGCTGTGCCAGACAGGGCATTTGTATACAGGGTGGGCTGTATAATTGCTTTACAATCGAGTGGCATGCATTAGAAAATCATTTGGGGTTTCTTATTAGCAGCATAGGGCAAAGTTTTTCTTCTGGAGGGCAGGCAGAGTGCTGCATTGTGGCTTCGGAATTCCCAAACTGGAGGGCTTGTGGGCCAGGAGAGTGAGGACGGAAGTCTGAGAACACAAGCTAGGCTTAGGTTTCGGGGCAAGGACATGGCAGGCACACTCTGCAGAGCTGAATTGAGATCTCATGCGTCTGAAGTCAGGTCGAGGTTCAGACTTTGGCTCAGGTTTGAGTTTCTGTCCATGTGGGCCCCTTCAGGAAGGGGGGGCATTATGAGGCCATGGGGGTTTTCCCACTATTGGAGTTGTGAGATGCTCCAAACCGCAAGGATTCCTTCTGTGGGACAATTAAGATTTGTTGGATGGCTCCAGGACGTCTTATAAGGTATTTTTCCAGAACAGGGTTCTAAGTATGGATGCCTGGGCAGCCAGCCTCACATTCCAATTGTCTCCTAGCAACAAGAAACGTTTGATCTGCTGGCTTGGGGTAGCAACAGAGGGGGCTGAGTTGAAATGGACTTTCCTGAGGATGGTCTTAATGTTGGTTTGAGTCCATGGAGACCTTGGTATGGGGCAGTGGCACCAGGGCCCTGAAGGATTCTCCTAACCAGAGGTTATGACAAAGCTCCAATGAGCAAGTTTTCCATGGGGAGACGAGATTTGTTCTTATTGGTGCCTCAGGAAACCACCATATGCTGGTATTGGAAACGAGGCCTCTGAGGACAGATGCCTGGAAACCAAAGCAATGGATCTGATTAGGGCCTAGGGGCCTGTCCGGTTCAATATTCTTCTCTGGGGACATCTGTTGTCTGAGTGGAGGTAGTTGCTCAGCTGGTTTGAGATCACCCCTGTTTGTCCTGGGCGGCCTACACTATTGGGATGGCCTCGGTGACTTTGGAGGTTTTTCCTAATTTGCAAGGTTGTGGCCAATGGAATGGGAAGAATTCCCTTGAAAGGGAAGCACAGTCCTGAGGTGTGGCTCCAGGGACCCAAGTGTGGAGCGTGTGTGGTCCAGGCCTGTGGGGACAGAAGTCTGAAAACACAAACTCAGCTTAGGTTTGGGGATGTATGGATGAAGGCTCGATCTACAGACCGTGAGAATTTTCCGGGCTATGAACAAAGGGCGAGTATGTGGCGCTTGCTCAGGGTTTTGTCTCTGGATTTTGTGTCAATGGTGGCCGTGGAATGTCGGGGTGTCCTCAAGGGCCATGGACAATTCTTTCTCTGGTGATTTGGCCTGATCCCAAGTGGTTGGGATCATTCTGTGGATGGGAAGAGTCCTTTCTGTATTTTTTTTTTTTTTTACCTCAAGTGTCCCACCAAAGAGGGATTCCCGAGTAGAGCCCTGAGTAGGGGTGACTAGACATCTCGAACTCTGGTTGAGATTGGGGGACTAGGGGCTTGGCAAGCCCCATATGGGGGCTGTTGTTCCAGTCACTAAGAGGCTTTACATGAGGATAGGGCTCACGCTGAGGGTCACAATGTGTGTTTGTGCACATTGTGGTCCTCAGGGATAGGTGGGGCCTCATAGTCCATGCTGCTTTCTCCTACAATGAACATTGGACAACATGCCAACCACTAGGTTTCTTGCCAAGGCGAAGGAGAAGTTCTGATTCTTGCATCACGTTCACTCCTGAGCAGTGAGTGGAGATAAGGTCTAGGTTCTGAAGGTGAAAACTGAGGTTGGGTAGAGATGATGGCCTAAAGCCATTGTGGGTGTGATATGCTCAGTGTATGGCCAGCTATCTGGGTGTTGGACTGGAGGTCTGCCCTCAGGCTGTGTCAGACAGGGCTTTAGTGCACAGGCTAGACTGTATAATTGGGGTATGGTCGAGTGGCATGCAGGTTGTTACTCATTTGGCGTTTCTGGTTAGCCCTATAGGGCAACATTTTTCTTCTGGAGGGCAGGCAGAGTGCTGCATTGTGTCTCCGGAATTGCCAAACTGGAGGGGTGTGGCCAGGATTGTGAGGAAGGAAGTTTGAAAACACAATCTAGCACAAGTTTTGGGGCCAAGAGCATGGCAGGCCCACTCTGCGGAGGCTGAATCGAGATCTCCTGCACGTGAGGTCCGGGCGATTATCAGATGTTGCCTCAAGCTGGAGTTTGTGTCCATGACGGCCCCTTCCTGAAGGGGGTGGGGGCGTCATGAGTCCAGGGAGGTTTCCCTACGCTGGGAGTTGTGAGCTGCTCCAAACTTCAAAGTTTCCTTCTTCAGGACAGTCGAGTACTATTGGATGGTTCCAGGATGCCCCATACAGAAAGACTCGAGAGCAGGGCCCTAAGCATGGATGCCGAGAAACGCCAACTCACCTTCCCATTGCCTGGTGGAGACAAGGCACGCTCAATCTGCGGGCTCTTGGGTGAGCTACCCAGAAGCCTGAGTTTAAATGGACTCTGCCGAGGATGAGTCATAATGTGGGTTGGTGGCCATGGAGACCTTGGAATGTGGCAGTAGCTAAGGGACTCTGCAGGATTCTCCAACCCGAAGGGCTTGACACAACTCCAACAAGGAAGCTTCCCATGTGGAGATGAGAGGTCTTCTGTCTGGTGCCTCAGGAAAGCCCCGTATGCTGGTCTTCGAACCCAGGCCTCTGAGGAGTGATACCTGGACACCAAAGCAAGAGTTCATAATAGGGCCTAGGGGCCTGTCTGGTTCAATCTTCTGTCTCTGCGGATATCTGTCTGTGTGTCTACATGGAGGTAGTAGTTGCTCAGCTTGTGTCATAATGCCCCTATTTTCCATTGTGCTTGCGGTAGTGGGATGTCCTTGGGGACCTTGAGGTTTCTACTATTTTGTAGAGTTGTGGCCAATGGAATGGGCAGTTTCTTAGGAGAGAGCAGGCACAGTTCTGTGGTGTGGCTCAGGAGACCCCAGCCTGGAGGCTGTGTGGGCCATGGCTGTGCAGACAGACATCCAAAAACCCTAACTCAGCTCAGGTTTGGGGCCGAGGTTACGGCAGGCCTGATCTACAGTCCATGAGGGGAGCTCCTCTAGATATGAAAGAAGGGTGAGAGGGAGGCAGTCGCTCAGGCTTTTGTCTCTGGATGTTTTGTCCACAATGGCCGTTTAATGTAGGAGTTGCCTCATGGGTCGTAGAAGTCTCCCTCTCTGGTAGTTTGTCCAGCCCCCAAGAGTTTGGGGTCATTCTGTGGGAAGGGAAGTGTCCTGTTTTCTGCTTCATGTGTCCCCCCAGTAGAGGGATTCTAGAGCATAGCAGTGGGTACTGACAACTGGAATACTCGCCCTCTGGTTAAGCCTGGGGGCCTATGGATATGACAAGCCCCATATGCAGGATCTTGGTCCAGCCACTGAGAGGCGTTACTTTAATACGGGACTCACGCTGCAGGTCACAATGCATGTGTGTGCCCTAGGCGGCCCTCAAGCACTGGCGTGGCCTTTCGGACAATGCAGGTTTTCCCACATTGAACGTTGGACAACATGCCAACCACAAGGTTTCTGGCCATGGGGAAGGAGGAATTCTAATTTCTGCATCACGTTCACCCCTGGGCAGTTATTGGAGATAAGGTCTAGGTTCTGAAGCCTGAAAACCGAGGTTGGGAAGAGATGACGACCTACAGCCATAGCGGGTCCTATGTGTCCAGGTTGGGGCCAGCTGTCTGGGTGTCGTTTGGGATGTCTTGTCTCAGGCTGTGCCAGACAGGGCATTAGTATACAGGGTGGGCTGTATAATTGCTTTACAATCGAGTGGCATGCATTAGAAAATCATTTGGGGATTCTTATTAGCAGCATAGGGCAAAGTTTTTCTTCTGGAGGGCAGGCAGAGTGCTGCATTGTGGCTTCGGAATTCCCAAACTGGAGGGCTTGTGGGCCAGGAGAGTGAGGACGGAAGTCTGAGAACACAAGCTAGGCTTAGGTTTCGGGGCAAGGACATGGCAGGCACACTCTGCAGAGCTGAATTGAGATCTCATGCGTCTGAAGTCAGGTCGAGGTTCAGACTTTGGCTCAGGTTTGAGTTTCTGTCCATGTGGGCCCCTTCAGGAAGGGGGGGCATTATGAGGCCATGGGGGTTTTCCCACTATTGGAGTTGTGAGATGCTCCAAACCGCAAGGATTCCTTCTGTGGGACAATTAAGATTTGTTGGATGGCTCCAGGACGTCTTATAAGGTATTTTTCCAGAACAGGGTTCTAAGTATGGATGCCTGGGCAGCCAGCCTCACATTCCAATTGTCTCCTAGCAACAAGAAACGTTTGATCTGCTGGCTTGGGGTAGCAACAGAGGGGGCTGAGTTGAAATGGACTTTCCTGAGGATGGTCTTAATGTTGGTTTGAGTCCATGGAGACCTTGGTATGGGGCAGTGGCACCAGGGCCCTGAAGGATTCTCCTAACCAGAGGTTATGACAAAGCTCCAATGAGCAAGTTTTCCATGGGGAGACGAGATTTGTTCTTATTGGTGCCTCAGGAAACCACCATATGCTGGTATTGGAAACGAGGCCTCTGAGGACAGATGCCTGGAAACCAAAGCAATGGATCTGATTAGGGCCTAGGGGCCTGTCCGGTTCAATAATCTTCTCTGGGGACATCTGTTGTCTGAGTGGAGGTAGTTGCTCAGCTGGTTTGAGATCACCCCTGTTTGTCCTGGGCGGCCTACACTATTGGGATGGCCTCGGTGACTTTGGAGGTTTTTCCTAATTTGCAAGGTTGTGGCCAATGGAATGGGAAGAATTCCCTTGAAAGGGAAGCACAGTCCTGAGGTGTGGCTCCAGGGACCCAAGTGTGGAGCGTGTGTGGTCCAGGCCTGTGGGGACAGAAGTCTGAAAACACAAACTCAGCTTAGGTTTGGGGATGTATGTATGAAGGCTCGATCTACAGACCGTGAGAATTTTCCGGGCTATGAACAAAGGGCGAGTATGTGGCGCTTGCTCAGGGTTTTGTCTCTGGATGTTGTGTCAATGGTGGCCGTGGAATGTCGGGGTGTCCTCAAGGGCCATGGACAATTCTTTCTCTGGTGATTTGGCCTGATCCCAAGTGGTTGGGATCATTCTGTGGATGGGAAGAGTCCTTTCTGTATTTTTTTTTTTTTTACCTCAAGTGTCCCACCAAAGAGGGATTCCCGAGTAGAGCCCTGAGTAGGGGTGACTAGACATCTCGAACTCTGGTTGAGATTGGGGGACTAGGGGCTTGGCAAGCCCCATATGGGGGCTGTTGTTCCAGTCACTAAGAGGCTTTACATGAGGATAGGGCTCACGCTGAGGGTCACAATGTGTGTTTGTGCACATTGTGGCCCTCAGGGATAGGTGGGGCCTCATAGTCCATGCTGCTTTCTCCTACAATGAACATTGGACAACATGCCAACCACTAGGTTTCTTGCCAAGGCGAAGGAGAAGTTCTGATTCTTGCATCACGTTCACTCCTGAGCAGTGAGTGGAGATAAGGTCTAGGTTCTGAAGGTGAAAACTGAGGTTGGGTAGAGATGATGGCCTAAAGCCATTGTGGGTGTGATATGCTCTGTGTATGGCCAGCTGTCTGGGTGTTGGACTGGAGGTCTGCCCTCAGGCTGTGTCAGACAGGGCTTTAGTGCACAGGCTAGACTGTATATTTGGGGTATGGTCGAGTGGCATGCAGGTTGTTACTCATTTGGCGTTTCTGGTTAGCCCTATAGGGCAACATTTTTCTTCTGGAGGGCAGGCAGAGTGCTGCATTGTGTCTCCAGAATTGCCAAACTGGAGGGGTGTGGCCAGGATTGTGAGGAAGGAAGTCTGAAAACACAAGCTAGCACAAGTTTTGGGGCCAAGAGCATGGCAGGCCCACTCTGCGGAGGCTGAATCGAGATCTCCTGCACGTGAGGTCCGGGCGATTATCAGATGTTGCCTCAAGCTGGAGTTTGTGTCCATGACGGCCCCTTCCTGAAGGGGGTGGGGGCGTCATGAGTCCAGGGAGGTTTCCCTACGCTGGGAGTTGTGAGCTGCTCCAAACTTCAAAGTTTCCTTCTTCAGGACAGTCGAGTACTATTGGATGGTTCCAGGATGCCCCATACAGAAAGACTCGAGAGCAGGGCTCTAAGCATGGATGCCGAGAAACGCCAACTCACCTTCCCATTGCCTGGTGGAGACAAGGCACGCTCAATCTGCGGGCTCTTGGGTGAGCTACCCAGAAGCCTGAGTTTAAATGGACTCTGCCGAGGATGAGTCATAATGTGGGTTGGTGGCCATGGAGACCTTGGAATGTGGCAGTAGCTAAGGGACTCTGCAGGATTCTCCAACCCGAAGGGCTTGACACAACTCCAACAAGGAAGCTTCCCATGTGGAGATGAGAGGTCTTCTGTCTGGTGCCTCAGGAAAGCCCCGTATGCTGGTCTTCGAACCCAGGCCTCTGAGGAGTGATACCTGGACACCAAAGCAAGAGTTCATAATAGGGCCTAGGAGCCTGTCTGGTTCAATCTTCTGTCTCTGCGGATATCTGTCTGTGTGTCTGCATGGAGACAGTAGTTGCTCAGCTTGTGTCATAATGCCCCTATTTGTCCAGTGCGGCTTGCGGTAGTGGGATGTCCTTGGGGACCTTGAGGTTTCTACTATTTTGTAGAGTTGTGGCCAATGGAATGGGCAGTTTCTTAGGAGAGAGCAGGCACAGTTCTGTGGTGTGGCTCCAGAGACCCCAGCCTGGGGGCTGTGTGGGCCATGGCTGTGCAGACAGACATCCAAAAACCCTAACTCAGCTCAGGTTTGGGGCCGAGGTTACGGCAGGCCTGATCTACAGTCCATGAGGGGAGCTCCTCTGGATATGAAAGAAGGGTGAGAGGGAGGCAGTCGCTCAGGCTTTTTTCTCTGGATGTTTTGTCCACAATGGCCGTTTAATGTAGGAGTTGCCTCATGGGTCGTAGAAGTCTCCCTCTCTGGTAGTTTGTCCAGCCCCCAAGAGTTTGGGGTCATTCTGTGGGAAGGGAAGTGTCCTGTTTTCTGCTTCATGTGTCCCCCCAGTAGAGGGATTCTAGAGCATAGCAGTGGGTACTGACAACTGGAATACTCGCCCTCTGGTTAAGCCTGGGGGCCTATGGATATGACAAGCCCCATATGCAGGATCTTGGTCCAGCCACTGAGAGGCGTTACTTTAATACGGGACTCACGCTGCAGGTCACAATGCATGTGTGTGCCCTAGGCGGCCCTCAAGCACTGGCGTGGCCTTTCGGACAATGCAGGTTTTCCCACATTGAACGTTGGACAACATGCCAACCACAAGGTTTCTGGCCATGGGGAAGGAGGAATTCTAATTTCTGCATCACGTTCACCCCTGGGCAGTGATTGGAGATAAGGTCTAGGTTCTGAAGCCTGAAAACCGAGGTTGGGAAGAGATGACGACCTCTAGCCATAGCGGGTCCTATGTGTCCAGGTTGGGGCCAGCTGTCTGGGTGTCGTTTGGGATGTCTTGTCTCAGGCTGTGCCAGACAGGGCATTAGTATACAGGGTGGGCTGTATAATTGCTTTACAATCGAGTGGCATGCATTAGAAAATCATTTGGGGTTTCTTATTAGCAGCATAGGGCAAAGTTTTCCTTCTGGAGGGCAGGCAGAGTGCTGCCTTGTGGCTTCGGAATTCCCAAACTGGAGGGCTTGTGGGCCAGGAGAGTGAGGACGGAAGTCTGAGAACACAAGCTAGGCTTAGGTTTCGGGGCAAGGACATGGCAGGCACACTCTGCAGAGCTGAATTGAGATCTCATGCGTCTGAAGTCAGGTCGAGGTTCAGACTTTGGCTCAGGTTTGAGTTTCTGTCCATGTTGGCCCCTTCAGGAAGGGGGGGCATTATGAGGCCATGGGGGTTTTCCCACTATTGGAGTTGTGAGATGCTCCAAACCGCAAGGATTCCTTCTGTGGGACAATTAAGATTTGTTGGATGGCTCCAGGACGTCTTATAAGGTATTTTTCCAGAACAGGGTTCTAAGTATGGATGCCTGGGCAGCCAGCCTCACATTCCAATTGTCTCCTAGCAACAAGAAACGTTTGATCTGCTGGCTTGGGGTAGCAACAGAGGGGGCTGAGTTGAAATGGACTTTCCTGAGGATGGTCTTAATGCTGGTTTGAGTCCATGGAGACCTTGGTATGGGAAGTGGCACCAGGGCCCTGAAGGATTCTCCTAACCAGAGGTTATGACAAAGCTCCAATGAGCAAGTTTTCCATGGGGAGACGAGATTTGTTCTTATTGGTGCCTCAGGAAACCACCATATGCTGGTATTGGAAACGAGGCCTCTGAGGACAGATGCCTGGAAACCAAAGCAATGGATCTGATTAGGGCCTAGGGGCCTGTCCGGTTCAATATTCTACTCTGGGGACATCTGTTGTCTGAGTGGAGGTAGTTGCTCAGCTGGTTTGAGATCACCCCTGTTTGTCCTGGGCGGCCTACACTATTGGGATGGCCTCGGTGACTTTGGAGGTTTTTCCTAATTTGCAAGGTTGTGGCCAATGGAATGGGAAGAATTCCCTTGAAAGGGAAGCACAGTCCTGAGGTGTGGCTCCAGGGACCCAAGTGTGGACCGTGTGTGGTCCAGGCCTGTGGGGACAGAAGTCTGAAAACACAAACTCAGCTTAGGTTTGGGGATGTATGTATGAAGGCTCGATCTACAGACCGTGAGAATTTTCCAGGCTATGAACAAAGGGCGAGTATGTGGCGCTTGCTCAGGGTTTTGTCTCTGGATGTTGTGTCAATGGTGGCCGTGGAATGTCGGGGTGTCCTCAAGGGCCATGGACAATTCTTTCTCTGGTGATTTGGCCTGATCCCAAGTGGTTGGGATCATTCTGTGGATGGGAAGAGTCCTTTCTGTATTTTTTTTTTTTTTACCTCAAGTGTCCCACCAAAGAGGGATTCCCGAGTAGAGCCCTGAGTAGGGGTGACTAGACATCTCGAACTCTGGTTGAGATTGGGGGACTAGGGGCTTGGCAAGCCCCATATGGGGGCTGTTGTTCCAGTCACTAAGAGGCTTTACATGAGGATAGGGCTCACGCTGAGGGTCACAATGTGTGTTTGTGCACATTGTGGCCCTCAGGGATAGGTGGGGCCTCATAGTCCATGCTGCTTTCTCCTACAATGAACATTGGACAACATGCCAACCACTAGGTTTCTTGCCAAGGCGAAGGAGAAGTTCTGATTCTTGCATCACGTTCACTCCTGAGCAGTGAGTGGAGATAAGGTCTAGGTTCTGAAGGTGAAAACTGAGGTTGGGTAGAGATGATGGCCTAAAGCCATTGTGGGTGTGATATGCTCTGTGTATGGCCAGCTGTCTGGGTGTTGGACTGGAGGTCTGCCCTCAGGCTGTGTCAGACAGGGCTTTAGTGCACAGGCTAGACTGTATAATTGGGGTATGGTCGAGTGGCATGCAGGTTGTTACTCATTTGGCGTTTCTGGTTAGCCCTATAGGGCAACATTTTTCTTCTGGAGGGCAGGCAGAGTGCTGCATTGTGTCTCCAGAATTGCCAAACTGGAGGGGTGTGGCCAGGATTGTGAGGAAGGAAGTCTGAAAACACAAGCTAGCACAAGTTTTGGGGCCAAGAGCATGGCAGGCCCACTCTGCGGAGGCTGAATCGAGATCTCCTGCACGTGAGGTCCGGGCGATTATCAGATGTTGCCTCAAGCTGGAGTTTGTGTCCATGACGGCCCCTTCCTGAAGGGGGTGGGGGCGTCATGAGTCCAGGGAGGTTTCCCTACGCTGGGAGTTGTGAGCTGCTCCAAACTTCAAAGTTTCCTTCTTCAGGACAGTCGAGTACTATTGGATGGTTCCAGGATGCCCCATACAGAAAGACTCGAGAGCAGGGCCCTAAGCATGGATGCCGAGAAACGCCAACTCACCTTCCCATTGCCTGGTGGAGACAAGGCACGCTCAATCTGCGGGCTCTTGGGTGAGCTACCCAGAAGCCTGAGTTTAAATGGACTCTGCCGAGGATGAGTCATAATGTGGGTTGGTGGCCATGGAGACCTTGGAATGTGGCAGTAGCTAAGGGACTCTGCAGGATTCTCCAACCCGAAGGGCTTGACACAACTCCAACAAGGAAGCTTCCCATGTGGAGATGAGAGGTCTTCTGTCTGGTGCCTCAGGAAAGCCCCGTATGCTGGTCTTCGAACCCAGGCCTCTGAGGAGTGATACCTGGACACCAAAGCAAGAGTTCATAATAGGGCCTAGGGGCCTGTCTGGTTCAATCTTCTGTCTCTGCTGATATCTGTCTGTGTGTCTGCATGGAGGTAGTAGTTGCTCAGCTTGTGTCATAATGCCCCTATTTGTCCAGTGCGGCTTGCGGTAGTGGGATGTCCTTGGGGACCTTGAGGTTTCTACTATTTTGTAGAGTTGTGGCCAATGGAATGGGCAGTTTCGTAGGAGAGAGCAGGCACAATTCTGTGGTGTGGCTCCAGAGACCCCAGCCTGGAGGCTGTGTGGGCCATGGCTGTGCAGACAGACATCCAAAAACCCTAACTCAGCTCAGGTTTGGGGCCGAGGTTACGGCAGGCCTGATCTACAGTCCATGAGGGGAGCTCCTCTGGATATGAAAGAAGGGTGAGAGGGAGGCAGTCGCTCAGGCTTTTGTCTCTGGATGTTTTGTCCACAATGGCCGTTTAATGTAGGAGTTGCCTCATGGGTCGTAGAAGTCTCCCTCTCTGGTAGTTTGTCCAGCCCCCAAGAGTTTGGGGTCATTCTGTGGGAAGGGAAGTGTCCTGTTTTCTGCTTCATGTGTCCCCCCAGTAGAGGGATTCTAGAGCATAGCAGTGGGTACTGACAACTGGAATACTCGCCCTCTGGTTAAGCCTGGGGGCCTATGGATATGACAAGCCCCATATGCAGGATCTTGGTCCAGCCACTGAGAGGCGTTACTTTAATACGGGACTCACGCTGCAGGTCACAATGCATGTGTGTGCCCTAGGCGGCCCTCAAGCACTGGCGTGGCCTTTCGGACAATGCAGGTTTTCCCACATTGAACGTTGGACAACATGCCAACCACAAGGTTTCTGGCCATGGGGAAGGAGGAATTCTAATTTCTGCATCACGTTCACCCCTGGGCAGTGATTGGAGATAAGGTCTAGGTTCTGAAGCCTGAAAACCGAGGTTGGGAAGAGATGACGACCTACAGCCATAGCGGGTCCTATGTGTCCAGGTTGGGGCCAGCTGTCTGGGTGTCGTTTGGGATGTCTTGACCCAGGCTGTGCCAGACAGGGCCTTAGTATACAGGGTGGGCTGTATAATTGCTTTACAATCGAGTGGCATGCATTAGAAAATCATTTGGGGTTTCTTATTAGCAGCATAGGGCAAAGTTTTTCTTCTGGAGGGCAGGCAGAGTGCTGCCTTGTGGCTTCGGAATTCCCAAACTGGAGGGCTTGTGGGCCAGGAGAGTGAGGACGGAAGTCTGAGAACACAAGCTAGGCTTAGGTTTCGGGGCAAGGACATGGCAGGCACACTCTGCAGAGCTGAATTGAGATCTCATGCGTCTGAAGTCAGGTCGAGGTTCAGACTTTGGCTCAGGTTTGAGTTTCTGTCCATGTGGACCCCTTCAGGAAGAGGGGGCATTATGAGGCCATGGGGGTTTTCCCACTATTGGAGTTGTGAGATGCTCCAAACCGCAAGGATTCCTTCTGTGGGACAATTAAGATTTGTTGGATGGCTCCAGGACGTCTTATAAGGTATTTTTCCAGAACAGGGTTCTAAGTATGGATGCCTGGGCAGCCAGCCTCACATTCCAATTGTCTCCTAGCAACAAGAAACGTTTGATCTGCTGGCTTGGGGTAGCAACAGAGGGGGCTGAGTTGAAATGGACTTTCCTGAGGATGGTCTTAATGCTGGTTTGAGTCCATGGAGACCTTGGTATGGGGCAGTGGCACCAGGGCCCTGAAGGATTCTCCTAACCAGAGGTTATGACAAAGCTCCAATGAGCAAGTTTTCCATGGGGAGACGAGATTTGTTCTTATTGGTGCCTCATGAAACCACCATATGCTGGTATTGGAAACGAGGCCTCTGAGGACAGATGCCTGGAAACCAAAGCAATGGATCTGATTAGGGCCTAGGGGCCTGTCCGGTTCAATATTCTTCTCTGGGGACATCTGTTGTCTGAGTGGAGGTAGTTGCTCAGCTGGTTTGAGATCACCCCTGTTTGTCCTGGGCAGCCTACACTATTGGGATGGCCTCGGTGACTTTGGAGGTTTTTCCTAATTTGCAAGGTTGTGGCCAATGGAATGGGAAGAATTCCCTTGAAAGGGAAGCACAGTCCTGAGGTGTGGCTCCAGGGACCCAAGTGTGGAGCGTGTGTGGTCCAGGCCTGTGGGGACAGAAGTCTGAAAACACAAACTCAGCTTAGGTTTGGGGATGTATGTATGAAGGCTCGATCTACAGACCGTGAGAATTTTCCGGGCTATGAACAAAGGGCGAGTATGTGGCGCTTGCTCAGGGTTTTGTCTCTGGATGTTGTGTCAATGGTGGCCGTGGAATGTCGGGGTGTCCTCAAGGGCCATGGACAATTCTTTCTCTGGTGATTTGGCCTGATCCCAAGTGGTTGGGATCATTCTGTGGATGGGAAGAGTCCTTTCTGTATTTTTTTTTTTTACCTCAAGTGTCCCACCAAAGAGGGATTCCCGAGTAGAGCCCTGAGTAGGGGTGACTAGACATCTCGAACTCTGGTTGAGATTGGGGGACTAGGGGCTTGGCAAGCCCCATATGGGGGCTGTTGTTCCAGTCACTAAGAGGCTTTACATGAGGATAGGGCTCACGCTGAGGGTCACAATGTGTGTTTGTGCACATTGTGGCCCTCAGGGATAGGTGGGGCCTCATAGTCCATGCTGCTTTCTCCTACAATGAACATTGGACAACATGCCAACCACTAGGTTTCTTGCCAAGGCGAAGGAGAAGTTCTGATTCTTGCATCACGTTCACTCCTGAGCAGTGAGTGGAGATAAGGTCTAGGTTCTGAAGGTGAAAACTGAGGTTGGGTAGAGATGATGGCCTAAAGCCATTGTGGGTGTGATATGCTCTGTGTATGGCCAGCTGTCTGGGTGTTGGACTGGAGGTCTGCCCTCAGGCTGTGTCAGACAGGGCTTTAGTGCACAGGCTAGACTGTATAATTGGGGTATGGTCGAGTGGCTTGCAGGTTGTTACTCATTTGGCGTTTCTGGTTAGCCCTATAGGGCAACATTTTTCTTCTGGAGGGCAGGCAGAGTGCTGCATTGTGTCTCCAGAATTGCCAAACTGGAGGGGTGTGGCCAGGATTGTGAGGAAGGAAGTCTGAAAACACAAGCTAGCACAAGTTTTGGGGCCAAGAGCATGGCAGGCCCACTCTGCGGAGGCTGAATCGAGATCTCCTGCACGTGAGGTCCGGGCGATTATCAGATGTTGCCTCAAGCTGGAGTTTGTGTCCATGACGGCCCCTTCCTGAAGGGGGTGGGGGCGTCATGAGTCCAGGGAGGTTTCCCTACGCTGGGAGTTGTGAGCTGCTCCAAACTTCAAAGTTTCCTTCTTCAGGACAGTCGAGTACTATTGGATGGTTCCAGGATGCCCCATACAGAAAGACTCGAGAGCAGGGCCCTAAGCATGGATGCCGAGAAACGCCAACTCACCTTCCCATTGCCTGGTGGAGACAAGGCACGCTCAATCTGCTGGCTCTTGGGTGAGCTACCCAGAAGCCTGAGTTTAAATGGAATCTGCCGAGGATGAGTCATAATGTGGGTTGGTGGCCATGGAGACCTTGGAATGTGGCAGTAGCTAAGGGACTCTGCAGGATTCTCCAACCCGAAGGGCTTGACACAACTCCAACAAGGAAGCTTCCCATGTGGAGATGAGAGGTCTTCTGTCTGGTGCCTCAGGAAAGCCCCGTATGCTGGTCTTCGAACCCAGGCCTCTGAGGAGTGATACCTGGACACCAAAGCAAGAGTTCATAATAGGGCCTAGGGGCCTGTCTGGTTCAATCTTCTGTCTCTGCGGATATCTGTCTGTGTGACTGCATGGAGGTAGTAGTTGCTCAGCTTGTGTCATAATGCCCCTATTTGTCCCGTGCGGCTTGCGGTAGTGGGATGTCCTTGGGGACCTTGAGGTTTCTACTATTTTGTAGAGTTGTGGCCAATGGAATGTGCAGTTTCTTAGGAGAGAGCAGGCACAATTCTGTGGTGTGGCTCCAGAGACCCCAGCCTGGAGGCTGTGTGGGCCATGGCTGTGCAGACAGACATCCAAAAACCCTAACTCAGCTCAGGTTTGGGGCCGAGGTTACGGCAGGCCTGATCTACAGTCCATGAGGGGAGCTCCTCTGGATATGAAAGAAGGGTGAGAGGGAGGCAGTCGCTCAGGCTTTTGTCTCTGGATGTTTTGTCCACAATGGCCGTTTAATGTAGGAGTTGCCTCATGGGTCGTAGAAGTCTCCCTCTCTGGTAGTTTGTCCAGCCCCCAATAGTTTGGGGTCATTCTGTGGGAAGGGAAGTGTCCTGTTTTCTGCTTCATGTGTCCCCCCAGTAGAGGGATTCTAGAGCATAGCAGTGGGTACTGACAACTGGAATACTCGCCCTCTGGTTAAGCCTGGGGGCCTATGGATATGACAAGCCCCATATGCAGGATCTTGGTCCAGCCACTGAGAGGCGTTACTTTAATACGGGACTCACGCTGCAGGTCACAATGCATGTGTGTGCCCTAGGCGGCCCTCAAGCACTGGCGTGGCCTTTCGGACAATGCAGGTTTTCCCACATTGAACGTTGGACAACATGCCAACCACAAGGTTTCTGGCCATGGGGAAGGAGGAATTCTAATTTCTGCATCACGTTCACCCCTGGGCAGTGATTGGAGATAAGGTCTAGGTTCTGAAGCCTGAAAACCGAGGTTGGGAAGAGATGACGACCTCTAGCCATAGCGGGTCCTATGTGTCCAGGTTGGGGCCAGCTGTCTGGGTGTCGTTTGGGATGTCTTGTCTCAGGCTGTGCCAGACAGGGCATTAGTATACAGGGTGGGCTGTATAATTGCTTTACAATCGAGTGGCATGCATTAGAAAATCATTTGGGGTTTCTTATTAGCAGCATAGGGCAAAGTTTTTCTTCTGGAGGGCAGGCAGAGTGCTGCCTTGTGGCTTCGGAATTCCCAAACTGGAGGGCTTGTGGGCCAGGAGAGTGAGGACGGAAGTCTGAGAACACAAGCTAGGCTTAGTTTTCGGGGCAAGGACATGGCAGGCACACTCTGCAGAGCTGAATTGAGATCTCATGCGTCTGAAGTCAGGTCGAGGTTCAGACTTTGACTCAGGTTTGAGTTTCTGTCCATGTTGGGCCCTTCAGGAAGGGGGGGGCATTATGAGGCCATGGGGGTTTTCCCACTATTGGAGTTGTGAGATGCTCCAAACCGCAAGGATTCCTTCTGTGGGACAATTAAGATTTGTTGGATGGCTCCAGGACGTCTTATAAGGTATTTTTCCAGAACAGGGTTCTAAGTATGGATGCCTGGGCAGCCAGCCTCACATTCCAATTGTCTCCTAGCAACAAGAAACGTTTGATCTGCTGGCTTGGGGTAGCAACAGAGGGGGCTGAGTTGAAATGGACTTTCCTGAGGATGGTCTTAATGTTGGTTTGAGTCCATGGAGACCTTGGTATGGGGCAGTGGCACCAGGGCCCTGAAGGATTCTCCTAACCAGAGGTTATGACAAAGCTCCAATGAGCAAGTTTTCCATGGGGAGACGAGATTTGTTCTTATTGGTGCCTCAGGAAACCACCATATGCTGGTATTGGAAACGAGGCCTCTGAGGACAGATGCCTGGAAACCAAAGCATTGGATCTGATTAGGGCCTAGGGGCCTGTCCGGTTCAATATTCTTCTCTGGGGACATCTGTTGTCTGAGTGGAGGTAGTTGCTCAGCTGGTTTGAGATCACCCCTGTTTGTCCTGGGCGGCCTACACTATTGGGATGGCCTCGGTGACTTTGGAGTTTTTTCCTAATTTGCAAGGTTGTGGCCAATGGAATGGGAAGAATTCCCTTGAAAGGGAAGCACAGTCCTGAGGTGTGGCTCCAGGGACCCAAGTGTGGACCGTGTGTGGTCCAGGCCTGTGGGGACAGAAGTCTGAAAACACAAACTCATCTTAGGTTTGGGGATATATGTATGAAGGCTCGATCTACAGACCGTGAGAATTTTCCGGGCTATGAACAAAGGGCGAGTATGTGGCGCTTGCTCAGGGTTTTGTCTCTGGATGTTGTGTCAATGGTGGCCGTGGAATGTCGGGGTGTCCTCAAGGGCCATGGACAATTCTTTCTCTGGTGATTTGGCCTGATCCCAAGTGGTTGGGATCATTCTGTGGATGGGAAGAGTCCTTTCTGTATTTTTTTTTTTTACCTCAAGTGTCCCACCAAAGAGGGATTCCCGAGTAGAGCCCTGAGTAGGGGTGACTAGACATCTCGAACTCTGGTTGAGATTGGGGGACTAGGGGCTTGGCAAGCCCCATATGGGGGCTGTTGTTCCAGTCACTAAGAGGCTTTACATGAGGATAGGGCTCACGCTGAGGGTCACAATGTGTGTTTGTGCACATTGTGGCCCTCAGGGATAGGTGGGGCCTCATAGTCCATGCTGCTTTCTCCTACAATGAACATTGGACAACATGCCAACCACTAGGTTTCTTGCCAAGGCGGAGGAGAAGTTCTGATTCTTGCATCACGTTCACTCCTGAGCAGTGAGTGGAGATAAGGTCTAGGTTCTGAAGGTGAAAACTGAGGTTGGGTAGAGATGATGGCCTAAAGCCATTGTGGGTGTGATATGCTCTGTGTATGGCCAGCTGTCTGGGTGTTGGACTGGAGGTCTGCCCTCAGGCTGTGTCAGACAGGGCTTTAGTGCACAGGCTAGACTGTATAATTGGGGTATGGTCGAGTGGCATGCAGGTTGTTACTCATTTGGCGTTTCTGGTTAGCCCTATAGGGCAACATTTTTCTTCTGGAGGGCAGGCAGAGTGCTGCATTGTGTCTCCAGAATTGCCAAACTGGAGGGGTGTGGCCAGGATTGTGAGGAAGGAAGTCTGAAAACACAAGCTAGCACAAGTTTTGGGGCCAAGAGCATGGCAGGCCCACTCTGCAGAGGCTGAATCGAGATCTCCTGCACGTGAGGTCCGGGCGTTTATCAGATGTTGACTCAAGCTGGAGTTTGTGTCCATGACGGCCCCTTCCTGAAGGGGGTGGGGGCGTCATGAGTCCAGGGAGGTTTCCCTACGCTGGGAGTTGTGAGCTGCTCCAAACTTCAAAGTTTCCTTCTTCAGGACAGTCGAGTACTATTGGATGGTTCCAGGATGCCCCATACAGAAAGACTCGAGAGCAGGGCCCTAAGCATGGATGCCGAGAAACGCCAACTCACCTTCCCATTGCCTGGTGGAGACAAGGCACGCTCAATCTGCGGGCTCTTGGGTGAGCTACCCAGAAGCCTGAGTTTAAATGGACTCTGCCGAGGATGAGTCATAATGTGGGTTGGTGGCCATGGAGACCTTGGAATGTGGCAGTAGCTAAGGGACTCTGCAGGATTCTCCAACCCGAAGGGCTTGACACAACTCCAACAAGGAAGCTTCCCATGTGGAGATGAGAGGTCTTCTGTCTGGTGCCTCAGGAAAGCCCCGTATGCTGGTCTTCGAACCCAGGCCTCTGAGGAGTGATACCTGGACACCAAAGCAAGAGTTCATAATAGGGCCTAGGGGCCTGTCTGGTTCAATCTTCTGTCTCTGCGGATATCTGTCTGTGTGTCTGCATGGAGGTAGTAGTTGCTCAGCTTGTGTCATAATGCCCCTATTTGTCCAGTGCGGCTTGCGGTAGTGGGATGTCCTTGGGGACCTTGAGGTTTCTACTATTTTGTAGAGTTGTGGCCAATGGAATGTGCAGTTTCTTAGGAGAGAGCAGGCACAGTTCTGTGGTGTGGCTCCAGAGACCCCAGCCTGGAGGCTGTGTTGGCCATGGCTGTGCAGACAGACATCCAAAAACCCTAACTCAGCTCAGGTTTGGGGCCGAGGTTACGGCTGGCCTGATCTACAGTCCATGAGGGGAGCTCCTCTGGATATGAAAGAAGGGTGAGAGGGAGGCAGTCGCTCAGGCTTTTGTCTCTGGATGTTTTGTCCACAATGGCCGTTTAATGTAGGAGTTGCCTCATGGGTCGTAGAAGTCTCCCTCTCTGGTAGTTTGTCCAGCCCCCAAGAGTTTGGGGTCATTCTGTGGGAAGGGAAGTGTCCTGTTTTCTGCTTCATGTGTCCCCCCAGTAGAGGGATTCTAGAGCATAGCAGTGGGTACTGACAACTGGAATACTCGCCCTCTGGTTAAGCCTGGAGGCCTATGGATATGACAAGCCCCATATGCAGGATCTTGGTCCAGCCACTGAGAGGCGTTACTTTAATACGGGACTCACGCTGCAGGTCACAATGCATGTGTGTGCCCTAGGCGGCCCTCAAGCACTGGCGTGGCCTTTCGGACAATGCAGGTTTCCCCACATTGAACGTTGGACAACATGCCAACCACAAGGTTTCTGGCCATGGGGAAGGAGGAATTCTAATTTCTGCATCACGTTCACCCCTGGGCAGTGATTGGAGATAAGGTCTAGGTTCTGAAGCCTGAAAACCGAGGTTGGGAAGAGATGACGACCTCTAGCCATAGCGGGTCCTATGTGTCCAGGTTGTGGCCAGCTGTCTGGGTGTCGTTTGGCATGTCTTGACCCAGGCTGTGCCAGACAGGGCATTAGTATACAGGGTGGGCTGTATAATTGCTTTACAATCGAGTGGCATGCATTAGAAAATCATTTGGGGTTTCTTATTAGCAGCATAGGGCAAAGTTTTTCTTCTGGAGGGCAGGCAGAGTGCTGCATTGTGGCTTCGGAATTCCCAAACTGGAGGGCTTGTGGGCCAGGAGAGTGAGGACGGAAGTCTGAGAACACAAGCTAGGCTTAGGTTTCGGGGCAAGGACATGGCAGGCACACTCTGCAGAGCTGAATTGAGATCTCATGCGTCTGAAGTCAGGTCGAGGTTCAGACTTTGACTCAGGTTTGAGTTTCTGTCCATGTTGGCCCCTTCAGGAAGGGGGGGCATTATGAGGCCATGGGGGTTTTCCCACTATTGGAGTTGTGAGATGCTCCAAACCGCAAGGATTCCTTCTGTGGGACAATTAAGATTTGTTGGATGGCTCCAGGACGTCTTATAAGGTATTTTTCCAGAACAGGGTTCTAAGTATGGATGCCTGGGCAGCCAGCCTCACATTCCAATTGTCTCCTAGCAACAAGAAACGTTTGATCTGCTGGCTTGGGGTAGCAACAGAGGGGGCTGAGTTGAAATGGACTTTCCTGAGGATGGTCTTAATGCTGGTTTGAGTCCATGGAGACCTTGGTATGGGGCAGTGGCACCAGGGCCCTGAAGGATTCTCCTAACCAGAGGTTATGACAAAGCTCCAATGAGCAAGTTTTCCATGGGGAGACGAGATTTGTTCTTATTGGTGCCTCAGGAAACCACCATATGCTGGTATTGGAAACGAGGCCTCTGAGGACAGATGCCTGGAAACCAAAGCAATGGATCTGATTAGGGCCTAGGGGCCTGTCCGGTTCAATATTCTTCTCTGGGGACATCTGTTGTCTGAGTGGAGGTAGTTGCTCAGCTGGTTTGAGATCACCCCTGTTTGTCCTGGGCGGCCTACACTATTGGGATGGCCTCGGTGACTTTGGAGGTTTTTCCTAATTTGCAAGGTTGTGGCCAATGGAATGGGAAGAATTCCCTTGAAAGGGAAGCACAGTCCTGAGGTGTGGCTCCAAAGACCCAAGTGTGGAGCGTGTGTGGTCCAGGGCTATTTGGACAAAAGTCTGAAAACACAAACTCCACTTAGGTTGTGGGATGTAGGTATGGCCGGCCCTATCTATAGACCGTGAGGAGACCTCTTCGGGATATGAACAAAGGGCGAATGTGAGGTGCTTGTTCATGCTTTTTTTTTTTTTTCTGGAAATGTGTCACCGATTGCCATGGAATGTTGGGGTGTCCTCATGGGCCATCGATGAGGCTCCTTTTCTGGGGATTTGACCCGATCCTAAAAGTTTGGGGTCATTCTGTGGGAAGGGAGGAGGCCTTTCTGTTTTTTTTTGTTTACTTTTTTTTTGTTTTCTTTTTTGTTTTTTATTTACCTCAGGTGGACCACCAAAAGAGGGATTCCAGAGCAGAGTCGTGGGTGGGGGCAACTGGACAACCAGACCTCTGGTTAACATTGGGACCTAAGAACATGGCAAGCCCCATATGTGGGCTCTTGGTCCAGACACTGAGAGGCCTTCCTTGAGGATAGGTCTCACACTGAGTTTCACAATGTGGTTTTGTGCCCAAGGATCCTTTCAAGTCAGGGCGTGGCCTAAAGTACCATGCTGGTGCCTCCTACACTGAACGTTGCACAGTATGGGAACCACAAGCTTTCTGGCCATGGGGAAGATGGAGTTCTAATTTCTGCAACACTTTCACTCCTGGTCTGTGATTGGATTTAAGGTCTAGGTTCTGAAGCCTGAAAACTGAGCTTGGGAAGAGATGAAGCCCTAAGGCCATGGTGTGTCCGATGTGCTCAGTGTTCGGCCAGCTGTTGAGTGTGGGTTGGGAGGTGCAGGCTCAGGCTGTGGCAGACAGGGAATAAGTGCCCAGGCTAGACTGTATCATTGGGGTGCAGTCGAGTTTCGTGCAGGATGGTACTCATTTGTGGTTACTGGGTAGCCCCAGAGGGCAACGTTTTTCTTCTGGAGGGAAGACACAGTGCCACATAGTGGTTCCAGCATTCCCAAACTGGAAGGCTTGTGGGCCAGGAGTGTGAGGAAAAAATTCTGAGAACACAAGCCAGACTTAGATTTCAAGGTGAAGGGAAGGCAGGCACCCTCTGCAGAGATGATTCGAGATCCCGTATACCTGAAGACAGAGCTAGGATCAGACGTTGGCTTAGGTCGGAGTTTCTGTCCATGACGGCCCCTTCATGAAGGGGAGGGTGTCACGAGGACATGGAGGTTTTCCAACGTAGGGAATTGTGAGATGCTCCAAACCACAATGATTTCTTCTGTGGGACAGTCGAGACCTGTTGGATGGCTCCAGGACATCCCATAAGGAAGATATCCAGAGCAGGGTTCTAAGGATGGATGCCTGGGCAGCCTGCCTCCCATTCCAGGTGTCTCATAGAGCCAAGGCAAGTTCGATCTGCTGGATCTAGGGGAGCAACCGAGGCGGGTGTGTTGAAATGGGTGAGTTGAGGATTGGTCATAATGTGCATTTGTGTCCATGTAGACCTTGGAATGGGGTGCTTGATCCGGGGCCTTGAGGGATGTTCATAACCGGAGGTTTTGATGGAGCTCTAAAGAGTATGTTTCCTATGTAGAGAAGAGAATTGTTTTGATGAGTGCCTAAGGATTCTCCCATATGCTGGTATTGGAAACCAGGCCTCTGAGGAGAGATGACTGGAATCAAAAGCAATGGATCTGATTAGGGCCTAAGTGCCCTTCCAGTTCAATCTTATTCTATGGGGATATCTGTCTCTGGGTCTGAGTGGAGTTGGTTTCCTAACTTGTGAAAGATCATCCCTGTTTGTCCTGGGCAGCCAACACAATTCAGATGGCCTGTGGGAGTTTGGAGGATTCTCCTAATCTATAGGGTTGTGGCCAATGGAAATGGCAGAATTCCCCTGGAGAGGGAAGCCACAGTCCTGAGGTGTGGCTCCAGGGGCCCCAGATTGGATGTTGTGTGGGCCAGGACTGTGGGGACAGAAGTCTGAAAACACAAACTCAGCTTAGGTTTGGGGATGTATGTATGAAGGCTCGATCTACAGACCGTGAGAATTTTCCGGGCTATGAACAAAGGGCGAGTATGTGGCGCTTGCTCAGGGTTTTGTCTCTGGATTTTGTGTCAATGGTGGCCGTGGAATGTCGGGGTGTCCTCAAGGGCCATGGACAATTCTTTCTCTGGTGATTTGGCCTGATCCCAAGTGGTTGGGATCATTCTGTGAATGGGAATAGTCCTTTCTGTATTTTTTTTTTTACCTCAGGTGTCCCACCAAAGAGGGATTCCCGAGTAGAGCCCTGAGTAGGGGTGACTAGACATCTCGAACTCTGGTTGAGATTGGGGGACTAGTGGCTTTGCAAGCCCCATATGTAGGCTGTTGTTCCAGTCACTAAGAGGCTTTACATGAGGATAGGGCTCACGCTGAGTGTCACAATGTGTGTTTGTGCAAATTGTGGCCCTCAGGGATAGGTGGGGCCTCATAGTCCATGCTGCTTTCTCCTACAATGAACATGGGACAACATGCCAACAACTAGGTTTCTTGCCAAGGCGAAGGAGAAGTTCTGATTCTTGCATCACGTTCACTCCTGAGCAGTGAGTGGAGATAAGGTCTAGGTTCTGAAGGTGAAAATTGAGGTTGGGTAGAGATGATGGCCTAAAGCCATTGTGGGTTTGATATGCTCAGTGTACGGCCAACTGTCTGGGTGTTGGACTGGAGGTCTGCCCTCAGGCTGTGTCAGACAGGGCTTTAGTGCACAGGCTAGACTGTATAATTGGGGTATGGTCGAGTGGCATGCAGGTTGTTACTCATTTGGCGTTTCTGGTTAGCCCTATAGGGCAACATTTTTCTTCTGGAGGCCAGGCAGTGTGCTGCATTGTGTCTCCAGAATTTCCAAACTGGAGGGGTGTGGCCAGGATTCTGAGGACGGAAGTCTGGGAACACAAGTTAGGCTAGGTTTCAGGGTGAGGGCCCAGTAGGCACACTCTCAAGTGCTGAATCGAGATCTTATGCTACTGAATTCAGGGCGAGAATCAGACTTTGGCTTAGGATGGAGTTTCTGTCCGTGATGGCCCATTATGAAGGTGTGGGGCATCATGAGGAAATGGAGGTTTTCTCAGAGTGTTATTGTGTGATGCTTCAAACCACAAGGATTCATTCTGCGAGACAGTCAAGACAGGTTGGTTGGATTCAAGACGTCCCATAAAGAAGTTCTCCAGAGCAGGGTTCTAAGGATGGATGCGTGGGCAGCCCTCCTCCCATTCTAACTGTCTCCTAGTGACAAGGAAAGTTTGATCTGCTGGCTCTGGGTGAGCAGCCGAGGGGGCTGATTTGAAATGGACTCTCCTGAGAATGGATCATAATGTAAGTTTGTGTCCTTGGAGACCTTTGGATTGGGCCATGGTGCCAGCGCCCTGAAGGATCCTCCTAACCTGAGGTATTGACACAGCTCCAAAGAGCAAGTTTCCCATGTGGAGATGAGATCTGTTCTGATTGTTTCCTTAGGAAACCCCCATATTCTGATATTGGAAACCAGGCCTCTGAGGAGAGATACCTAGAAACCAAAGCAATGCATCAGAAGTTGGCTCAGGTTGGAGTTTCTGTCCATGATGGCCCCTTTATAAAGGGGAGCATCTCATGAGGCCATGTAGGTTTTCCCACGATAGGAGTTGTGAGATGCTCCAATCTGCAAGGATTCCTTCTGTGGGACAGTCAAGACCTGTTGGAAGGCTCCAGGACATCCCATATGGAACGGCGCCAGAGCAGGATTCCAAGGATGGATGCCTAGAGAGTCTGCTTTGCATTCCAGTTGTCTCCTAGCGACAAGGCAGGTTTGATATTCTGCCTCTGGGGGAGTAATCGACGGGGCTGAGTTGAAATGTACTCTCCTGCCGAATGGTCATAATGTGGGTATGTGTCCATGGAGACCTTGGAATAGGACGGTTCCTCCGGCTACCTGAAGGTTTCTCCTAACTGGAGGCTTTTACAGAGCTCCAAAGGATAAGTTTCCCATGTGAAGACAAGATTTGTTCTGATTGGTATCTCTGGAATCCCCCATATGCTGGTATTGGAAAACAGGCCTCTGAGGAGAGATGCTTAGAAAAAAAAGCAATGGAACCAATTACATTCTAGGGGCCAGTCCAGTTTAATCTTCTTCTCTTGGGTTATCTGTCTATGGGTGAGTTGACGTCGTTGCTCAGCTTGTGAGAGATCGCCCCTCTTTGCCCTGGGTGGCCTACACTATTGGAATGGCCTCTGGGACTTTGGAGGTTTCTCCTTATCTGTAGGGTTGTGGCCAATGGAATGGGAAGAATTTCCTTGGAGAGGGCAGGCACAGTCCTGAGGTGTGGCTCCAGGGGCCTCAGTCTGGAGGGTTTGTGGGACAGGGATGTCAGGATAGAAGTCTGAAAACAGAAACTCGGCTTAGGTTTGGGGACGTAGGTATGGCAGGCCCAATCTACAGACTATGAGGAGAATTTTTTGGGCTATGACCTAAGGGTGAGTGTGAACGCTTGCTGAAGCTTATGTCTCTGGATTTTGTGTCAATAGTGGCCGTGGAATGTCGGGCTGGCCTCATGGGCCATGGACGAGTCTTTCTCTCTGGACCCCAATCACTTGGGATGGCCCAATCCCAAGTGATTGGGGTCATTCTGTGAGTGGGAGGAGTCCTTTCTGTGTTTATTTACCTCAAATGTCCCACCAAAGAGGGATTCCAGAGCAGAGCCCTGAGTATGGGTGACTAGATGTCTCTACCTCTGGTTAAGATTGGGTGACTTGGGGCATGGCAGGCCCCATATGCGGGCTCATGGTCCAGCCACTGAGAGGCTTTACTTGAGGACAGGGCTCAAACTGAGGGTCCCAATGTGTGTTTGAGCCCACCGCAGCTCTTAAGCATAGGCAGGGCCTCAGGGACCCTACACTACCCTCAGGGGCCCTACTACTACCCCTGTAGGCCCTACAGGGGTCCTACACTGAACGTTGGACAAGATGCCAACCACAAGATTCTGGCGAGAGGGAAGGAGGAGTTCTGATTTCTGCATCACGTTCACCCATGGGAAGTGAGTAGAGATAAGGTCTAGGATTCTGTAGCCTGAAAACCGAAGTTGGAAAGAGATGGCGACCTAAGGCCATGGCGGTTCTGATGTTCTCAGTGTACTGCAAGCTGTCTGGGTGTCGGTTGGGAATTCAGGCCTCAGGTTCTGTCAGACAGGGCATTAGTGCACAGGCTAGACTATATAATTGGTGTACAGTTGAGTGACGTGCAGGTTTATCCTCATTTGAGGTTTCTGGGTAGACCCATAGGGCAATATTTTTCTTCTAGAGGGCAGGCAGAGTGCAGCACTGTGTCATCGGAAATCCCAAAATAGAGGGCGTGTGGTCCAGGAGAGTGAGGACGGAAGTCGGAGAACACTAGCTACGCTTAGGTTTTGGGGTGAGGGCACAGCAGGTACACTCTGAAGAGCTGAATCAAGATCTCGTGCATCTGAAGTCAAGGCGAAGATCAGCTGTTGGCTCAGGTTGGAGTTTCTTTCCATGATCTGCCTTCATGAAGATTGGGGGCATCATGTGACCTTGGAAGCTTTCCATGATATGAGTTGTTAGGTGGTCCATGCACAAGGACTCCTGTGGGACAGTCGAGACCTGTTGGGTGGCTCAAGGATGTCCCATAAGGAACGACGCAAGAGCAGGGTTCTAAGGATGGATACCTGAAGAGCCCAACTCGCATTTCAATTGTCTCCTAGCAACAAGGCAGGTACAATCTGCTGGCTCTGGAGTAGCAACCGAGGGGGTTTAGTTGAAATGGACTCTCCTGAGGATGGGTCATAATTTGGGATTGTGTCCATGGAGATATTCAAATGGGGCAGTGGCTCCAGTGACCTGAAGTTTTCTCCTAACTGGAGGTTATGACACAGCTCCATAGAGCAAGATTCCCATGTGGAGACGAGATTTTTTCTGATAGGTAGCTCTGGAAACCCCCTTATGCTGGTATTGGAATCCAGGCCTCTGAGGAGAGATGCCTGAAAACAAAAGCAATGGATCCAATTAGGGCCTAGGTGCCTGTCTTGTTCAATATTCTTTTCTATGGATATCTGTCTAAGGTTCTGATTGGAGGTAGTGGCTCAGCTTGTGCCAGAGGGTCCCTGTATGTCCAGGACATCCTACACTATTGGGATGGCCTCAGAGATTTTGGATGATTCTCCTAATCTGTCAGGTTGTGCCACATGAATGAGCAGAATTCCCTTGGAGAGGGCAGGCACAGTCCTGAGGTGTGGCTCCATGGGGCCCAGCCTTTAGAATGTGTGGGTGAGGACAATGGAGACAGAAGTCTGAAAACACAAACTCGGCTTAGGTTTGGGGACATAGGTATGGCAGGCCCGATCTACAGACCTTGAGAATTTTGGGGGCTCTGAACAAAGGGCAAGTGTGTGGCGCTTTTTCAGGTTTTTGTCTCCGGATTTTGTGTCAATGGTGGCCGTGGAATGTCAGGCTGGCCTCATCGACCATGGACGAGTATTTCTCTCTGTGGATTTGGCCAGATTCCAAGTGTTTGGGGTCATTCTTTGGATGGTAGGAGTCCTTACTTTTTTTTTTCTTTATCTTGTTTTTTTTTTTTTTTTTACCTTATGTGTCCCACCAAAGAGGGATTCCAGAAAAGAGCTCTGAATAAGGATGACTAGACTTCTCAAGCTCTGGCTAGGATTGGGGGAGTAGGGGCATGGCAAGTCCCATATGCAGGCTCTTGGTCCAGCCCCGGAGAGACTTTACTTGAGGCCAGGGTTCATGCTTAGGGTCCTAATGTGTGTTTGTGCCCATCGCAGCCCCCAAGCATGTCTGAGGCCTCATTGGCCATGCTGGGTTCTCATATACTGAACGTTGGACAACATGCCAACCACAAGGTTTCTGGTCATGGGGAAGGTGAAGTTCTGATTTCTGCATCACGTACATCACTTAGTTGTGAGTGGAGATAATGTCTAGGTTCTGAAGCCTGAAGACCATGGTTGGTAAGAGATGATGACCTAAGGCCATGGCATGTTCGATGTGTTCAGTGTGAGGCCAGGTGTCTGGGTGTCGGTCACGAGGTCTGGGGTCAGGCTGTGTCAGACAGGGCATTAGTGCCCAGGCTAGACTGTATAATTGGGGTACAGTCTAGAGAATTGCAGGTTGATCCTCATTTGATGTTTCTGGGTAGACCCCTAGGGCAAAGTCTCTCTTCTGGAGGGCAGGCAGAGTGCTGCATTTTGTCTCCAGAATTCCCAAAGTGGAAGGCTTGTGGGCCAGGAGTGTGAGCTGGCTTAGGTTTTGGGGCGAGGGCAAGGCAGGCACACTCTGCAGAGCTGAATTGAGATCTCATGCATCTGAGGTCAGGGCGAGGATCAGACGGGAGTTTCTGTCCATGATGTCCTCTACCTGAAGGTGGAGGCATCACGAGGCCATGGAGGTTTTCCCACGGTGCGAGTGTGTGATGCTGCAAACCACAAGGATTCCTTCTGCAGGACAGTTGAGACCTGTTGAATGGATCAAGGACACCCCATTAGGAATTTCTCCAGAGCAGAGTTCTAACATGGATACCTGGGCAACGAACTCGCATTCCAATTGTCTCCTAGTGACAAAGCAGGTTTGATCTGCTGGCACTGGGTGAGCAACCGCCAGGTTTGTGTTGAAATGGACTCTCCTGAGGATGGGTCATAATGTGGGATTGTGTCCATTGAGACATTGGAATGGGGCGGTGGCTCCAGTGACGTGAAATTTTCTCCTAACTGGAGGTTTTGACACAGTTCCATATAGCATGATTCCCATGTGGCATGCGATTTGTTCTGATTGGTAGCTCCAGAAACCCCCATGTGCTGGTATTGGAATCCAGGCCTCTGAGGAGAGATACATGAAAACAAAAGCATTGAATTCGTTTAGGGCCTAGGTGCCTGTCCTCTTCAATCTTCTTTTCTATGGATATCTATCTACAGGTCTGATTGGAGGTAGTGGCTCAGCTTGTGGCAGATGGTCCCTGTTTGTCCCAGACATCCTACAATATTGGGGTGGCCTCGGGGACTTCGGATGTTTCTCCTAATCTGTCAGGTTGTGCCAAAGGAATGAGTAGAATTCCCATGGAGAGGGCAGGCACAGTCCTGAGGTGTGGCTCCATGGGGCCAAGCCTTGAGAGTGTGTGGGCCAGGACAATGGAGACAGAAGTCTGAAAACACAAACTTGGCTTAGGTTTGGGGACATAGGTATGGCAGGCCCGATCTACAGACCGTGAGAATTTTTCAGGCTTTGAACAAAGGGCGAGTGTGTGGCGCTTTTTCAGGCTTTTGTCTCCGGATTTTGTGTCAATGGTGGCCGTGGAATGTCAGGATGGCCTCATCAGCCATGGACGAGTATTTCTCTCTGTGAATTTGGCCCAATTCCAAGTGTTTGCGGTCATTCTTTGGACGGTAGGAGTCCTTTCTCTATTTTTTTTTTAACCTCATGTGTCCCACCAAGGAGGGATTCTAGAGAAGAGATCTGAGTAGGGGTGACTAGACTTCTCAAGCACTGGTTAAGGTTTGGGGAGTAGGGGCATGGTAATCTCCATATGTGGACTCTTGGTCCAGCCCCGGAGAGGCTTTACTTAAGGCCAGGGTTCATGCTTAGGGTCCTAATGTGTGTTTGTGCCCATCGCAGCCCTCAAGCATGTCTGAGGCCTCATGGGCCATGCTGGTTTCTCCTACACTGCACGTTGGACAACATGCCAACCACAGGGTTTCTGGTCATGGGGAAGGAGGAGTTCTGATTTCTGCATCACGTACACGGCATGGCAGTGAGTAGAGGTAAGGTCTAGATTCTGAAGCCTGAAAACCGAGGTTGGTAAGAGATGACGACCTAAGGCCATGGTGGGTCCGATGCACTTAGTGTGTGGCCAGATGTCTGTGTCCATCATGAGGTCTGGGCTCAGGCTGTGTCAGGCAGGGCATTAGTCCCCAGGCTAGACTGTATAATTGGGGTACAGTCGAGTGATGTGAAGGTTGGTCCTCATTTGGGGTTTCTGGTTGGCCCCATAGGGCAAAGATTTTCTTCTGGAGGGCAGGCAGAGTGCTGCATTCTGGCTCCAGAATTGCCAACTTCAGGGCTTGTGGGCCAGGTGTTTTAGGACAGAAGTCTGAGAACACAAGTTCAGCTTAGAATTCGCAGCGGTGACATGGCAGGCACACTCTACAGACCTGAAATGAGATCGTGCATCTGAAGTCAGGGCGAGGATCAGATGTTGGCTTAGGTTGGAGTTTCTGTACATGATGTCCCCTTCATGAAGGTGGGGGGGCATCAGGAAACCATGGAAGATTTCCAACTTTGTGAGTGTGTGATGCTCCAAACCACAAGGATTCCGTCAGCGGGACAGTCACGACCTTTTGGATGGATCAAGGACGTCCCATAAGAAATGCTCCAAAGCACAGTTCTAATGATGGATGCCTGGGCAGTCCAACTTGCATTCCAGTTGTGTCCTAGTGAAAAGGAGGATTCGATCTGCTGTCACTGGGGGAACAACCGAGGGGGCTGAATTGAAATGGAATCTCATGAGGATCAGTCATGATGTGGATTTGTGTCCATGGATCCCTTGGAATGGGGCAGTGGCTCTGTTGCCCTGAAGAATTCTCCTAACCTGAGGTTTTGATGCAGCTCCAAAGAGCAAGTTTCCCATGTAGAGATGAGATTTGTTCTGAAACCCCCACAACCTGGTATTGGAAACCAAGCATCTGGGGAACAATGCCTGGAATCCAAAGCAATGGATCTGATTACGGTCTAGGGGCCTGTCCTTTTCAATATTCTCCTCTGAGTGTCTCTGTCTAAGATTCAGAATGGAGGTCACTGCTCAGCTTGTGTCAGATCACCCATGTTTGTTGGGGGAGGCCAACACTATTGGGCTGGTCTTGGGAATTGGAGGTTTCTCCTAATCTGTAAGGTTGTGGCAAATGAAACGGGCAGAGTTCCCTTGGAGAGCACTGGCACAGTCCTTAGGTGTGACACCACCTTTCTGGGTGTCATCCAGGAGGTCCAGGCTCAGGCTGTGTCAGACAGGGCATTAGTGCCAAGCTTAGACTGTATAATTGGAGTAAAGTTGAGTGGCATGCAGGTTGATCCTCATTTGGCGTTTCTGGGTAGCCCCAGGGGCAACGTTTTTCTTCTGGAGGGAAGGAAGAGTGCTGCATTGTGGCGACGGAATTCTCACACTGGAGGGCTTGTGGGCCAGAATTGTGAGGAAGGAAGTGAGAGAACACAAGCTAGGCTTAGGTTTTGGGTCAAGATCATGGCAGGCACACTCTGTAGAGCTAAATCTAAATCTCATGCATCTGAAGTCAGGGCGAGGATCAGACGTAGGCTCAGGTTGAAGTTTCTGTTCAGGATGGCCTCTTCATGATGGTGGGGGGCATGATGGGGCTATGGAGACTTTCCCACGATTGGCATTGTAAGTTGCTCCAATCGGCAAGGATTCCTTCTACGGGACAGTCGAGACCGGTCAGATTGCTCCAGGACGTCCCATGCGGAACCACGGCAGTGCTGGGTTCTAAGGATGGATTCCTGGAGTGCCCGCCTCACATTCCTATTGTCTCCTAATGACAAGGCAGGTTCGATCTGCTTCTTTTGGGGAGCAACCAAAGGGGATGTGTTGAAATGGACTCGCCTGCGGATGGGTCATAATGCGGGTTTGTGTTCATGGAGACCTTGGAATGGGGTGTTGGCTGCTGGGACCTGAAGGTTTCCCTTAACTGGAGGTTGTGACACAGCTCCAAAATGCATGTTTCCCATGTGGAAATGACATTTGTTCAGACTGGTACCTCTTGAAGAACACATATGCTGGTATTGGAAACCAGGCCTCTGAGGAGAGATGCCTGGAATCAAAAGCAATGGATCTGATTAGGGCCTAGGTGCCTGTCCGGTTCAATCTTCTTCTCTGGGGTTATCTGTTTATGGATCTGAGTTGAGGTAGTTGCTCATCTTGGGACAGATCACCCTGTTTGCCCTGAGTGGCCAACACTATTGGGATGGCCTCAGGGACGTTGGAGTGTTCTCTTAATCTTTAGGGTTGTGGCCAATGGAATGGGCAGAATTTGCTTGGAGAAGGCAGGCACAGTCCTGAGGCATGGCTCCAGGGGCCCCAACCTGGAGGGTGTGTGGGCCAGGACAGTGGGGACAGAAACCTGAAAACCCAAACTCAGCTTAGATTTGGGGACGTAGGTATGACATGCCTGATCTATAGACCGTGAGAAGAATTTATCAGGCTATGAACAAAGGGCAAGTGTGAGGCATATCTCCAGGCTTTTGTCTCTAGATTTTGTGTCAATGGTGGCCATGGAATGACGGGATGGCCTCTTTGGCCATGGATGATTCTTTCTCTTTTAAGATTTGGTCAGATCCCAAGTTTTGGGGCTCATTCAGGGGATGGAGGAGACCCTTCAATATTTTTTTTCCTCAGGGGTTCCAGAGCAGAGACCTGAATAGGGGTGATTAGAACTCTCAACCTCTCATTAATATTGGGGGACTAGGGATGGCAATGCGGGTTCTTGGTCCAGACCCTGAGAGGCTTTACTTGAGGACAGGGCTCACACTGAGGGTCCCAATGTGTTTGTGCCCATTGCGGTTCTCAAGCATGGGCGGGGACTCATGGGCTACACTGGATTCTCCTACACTGAACGTTGGAAAACATGCCAACCACAAGGTTTCTTGCCTTGAGGAAGAAGGAGTTTCATTTCTGCATCACGTTCACCCCTGGGTAGTGAGTATATATAAGGTCTAGGTTCTGAAGCCTGAAAACCAAGGTTGAAAAGAGATGATGACCTAAAGCCATGGCGGGTCTGATGTGCTCAGTGTACAGCCAGCTGTCTGGGTGTCGGTTGAAAATTCAGACCTCAGGCTGTGCAAGACAGGGCATTAACGCCGAAGCGAAACTGTATAATTGGGGTAGAGTCAAGTGGCATGCAGGTTGATCCTCATTTGGTGTTTCTGGTTAGCCCCATAGGACAACGTTTCTCTTCTGGAGGGCAGTCAGAGTGCTGCATTGTGTCTTTCCAGAATTCCCTAACTGGAGGGCTGGTGGGCTCGGAGTGTGAGGACAAAGTCTGAGAACAATAGCTGGGTTTTGCTTCGGGGCGGGGTTTCGGCAGGCACACTCTGCAGAGTTGAATCAAGATTTCGTGCATCTGAAGTCAGGGCGAGGATTAGACGTTGGCTCAGGTTGGAGTTTCTGTCCAAGATGGCTCTTTCATGAAGGGGACAGTGCAACACGAGGCCACAGAGCTTTTCCCATGATGGGAGTTGTGAGGTGCTCCAAAGCGCAAGGATTCCTTCTGCAGGACAGCTGTGACCTGTTGGATGGCTCCAGGACGTCCCATATGGAATTACTTCAGAGTAGTTTTCTACAGATGGATGCCTAGCCAGTCCGCCTCACATTCCAATTGTCTCCTAGTGACAAGATAGGTTCGATCTGCTGGCTCTAGGGGAGCACCCAAGGGCACTGAGTTGAAAAGGACTCTCCTGCAGATGGGTCCTAATGTGGGATTGTGTCCATAGAGACCTTGGAATGAGGTGGTGGCACCGGGGCCCTGAAGGATTTTCCAAGCCGGAGGTTTTGACACAGCTTGAAAGAGCACGTTTCCCATGTGGAGAAGACATTTGTTCTGACTGATGCCTCAGGAAACCCCCATATAGTGGTATTGAAAACCAGGCCTCTGAGGTTCTGACATAGTTCCTCGAGCAAGTTTCCAATGTGCAGACAAGACTTGCTCTGAAGGAGCCTATGGAAACCCCATAGGCTGGTATTGGAAACCAGGCCTCTGAGAAGAGATGCCTGGAAACCAAAGCAATGGATCTGATTAGGGCCTAGGGGCCTGTCCAGTTCAATGTTCTTCTCTGGGGACATCTGTCTCCGAGTCTATGTTGAGCTAGTTGCTCAGCTAGTGTCAGATCACCCCTGTTTGTTCCGAGCAGCCTACAATATTGGGATGGTCCCAGGGACATTGGAGATTTCTCCTGATTTATATGGTTGTGGCCAATGGAATATGAAGAATTCCCTTTGAGAGGGCAGGAACAATCCTGATGTGTGGTTCCAGGGGCCCTAGCATGGAGGGTGTGTGTTTTCACACAACTGTCCAAACAGCCCTGGCCTACACAACCTACAAGCTCAGGCCCCTGGAGCCAAACCTGAGGACTGTACTTGTCCTCTCAGAAGGAATTGTGTGTGCCCATTCCAAAGGCCACAACCCTTCTAATAGGATAAACCTCCAAAGTCCCTGATCCATCTCAATAGTGGTGGCTTCCCAGGAAAAACAGGGGCGATCTGAGCTCAACTGAGCACCTACCTGCACTCAGACCCATAGACAGATGTCCCCAGAGGTATGAAGAAAAGAACAGGCGCCTAGGCACTAATCAGATCCATTGCTTTGGTTTCCAGGCATCTCTCCTCAGAGGCCTGGATTTCAAAAGCAGCATATAGCTGTTTCTTGACTCACCCATCAGAAAACATCTCATCTACACATGGGAATCTTGCACGTAGGGGCTGTGTCAAAGCCTCTGTTTAGGAGAACCCTTTAGGGCCCCAGTGCCACCGCTTCATTCCAAGGTCTCCATAGACACAAAAGCACATTAGGACCCATCCCCAGGGGAGTCCATTTCAACTCAGCGTCCACGGTTGCTCCCCACAGATCCAGGAGATCTAACCTGTCTTGTTGCTAGGAAACAATTGAAATGCGAGGTGGGCTACCCATCCATCCATCCTTAGAACCCTGCTCAGAATCATTGGCCTGGAGCCAAACAACAGGTCTCAATTGTCCTGCAGAAGACTCTCTGCAGTTTGGAGCTTCTCACAACTCCCATCGTGGGAAAACACCCATGGCCCCGTGATGCCCCCCCCCATTCATGAAGGGGCCATCAGGGACAGAAACTCCAACCTGAGCGATCGTCTGATCCTCGCCCTGACTTCAGATGCACGAGATCTCGATTCAGGTCTGTAGATTGTGCCTGCCATGGCCTCACCCAGAAACCTAAGCCTAGCTTGTGTTCTCAGACTTTTGTCGTCAGACTACTGGCCCACAAGCCCTCCAGTTTGGCAATCCAGAACTACAATGCAGCACTCTGCCGGCCCTCCAGAAGAAAAACATTGTCCTCTGGGGCTACCCAGTAACCCCAAATGAGGATCAACCTGCACCGACATTGGCTGTACCCCAAATACATAGGCTGACCAGGGCACTAATGCCCTTTCTGACACAGCCTGAGCCTGGACTCCCTGGAACCTCCCAGACAGCTGGCCGCACACTGAGCACATCTAGCCGCCATGGCCTTAGGTCGTCATCTCTTCCCAACCTCGGTTTTCAGGTTTCAGAACCTAGACCTTATCTCCAAACACTGCCCAGGGTTGAAGGTGAAGCAGAAATCAGAACTCCTTCCCCATGGCAAGAAACCTTGTGGTTGGCATGTTGTCCAACGTTCAGTGTAGTTGAAACCAGTGTGGCCCATGAGGCCCCGCCCATGCTCGCGGGCCACATTGGTCACAAACACACATTGTGACGCTCAGGCTGAGCCCAGTCCTCAAGTAAGGCCACTCAGTGGCTGGATGAAGAGATAGCATATTGGACATGCCATGCCCCTAGGCCCCAAATTTAACCATAGTTCGGGTTGTCCCTTCAGTCTTCCCCACGGCTTGGCTTTGGAATTCCTCTTTTGGTGGGACACCTGAGGTAACAAAACTGAAATGAGTCCTCCCATCCCACAGATTGACGAAAAGCAATTGGGAATCGGGCCAAATCCTCAGAGAGGAAGATTCGTCCATGGCCCATGAGGCCTCCCAGACATTCCAAGGCAATCGCTGATACAAAATCCAGAGACAAAAGCCTGAGCAAGCACCTCAGACTCGCACTTTCTTCGTATCCAGAAGAGTTCTTCTCATGGTTTGTCGATCAGGCCTGCCATACCTACGTCCCCAAAACTAAGCTGAGTTTGTGTTTTCAGACTTCTGTCCTCAAAGTCTTGGGCACAACACCCTCCAGGCTGGGCCCCTGGAGCCACACATTAGGACTGTGCCTTCCAATCCATGGGAATTCTGCTCATTCCATGGTCCAGAATCGTACAAATTAGGAGAAACCTCCAAAATACCTGAGGCCATCCCCATAGTGTGGGTCGCCCGGAACAAACAAGGGCTGTCTGACACCAGCTGATAATCGACCTCCACTCATACCATAGATGGATGTCCCCAGAGAAGAAGATTGAACCAGACAGGAACCTAGGCCATAATAGGATCCATTGTTTGCGTTACAGGCATGTGTCTTCAAAATCCTGATTCCAATACGAGCATAGGGGTTTTCCTGAGGCACCCATCAGAACTCATCTCGTCTCCACAAGGAAACCTGTGCATGGGAGCCATGTCCAAAGCTTAGGAGAGTACTTCAGGGTCCCGGTGCCACCGCCCCATTCCAAGGCAGTCATGGACACAAAAACACATTAGGACCCATCCTCACGAAAGTCCATTTCAACTCAGCCACCCCGGTTGCTCCGGCAGAGCCATCAGATCTAAACAGTCTTGTTGGTAGGAGACAATTGGAATGCGAGGCAGGCTACCCAGGCATCCATCCGCGAACGGTGCTCTGGAGTCATTCCATATGGGATGTCCTGGAGCTGTCCAACAGGTATCAATTGTCCCTCAGAAGGAATCCTTGAAGGGTCATCCCACAACTCCCAACGTGGGAAAACCTCAATGGCCTCGAGATTCCGCTCCCTTCATGAAGCGGCCGTCATGCTCAGAAACTCCCACCTGAGCCAACGTCTGATCCTCGCCCTGACTTCAGATGGATGAGATATTGGTTCAGATCTGCAGGGGGTACCTGCCGTGCCCTCGCCCTGAAACCCAAGTCTAGCTTGTCTTCTCAGACTTCCGTCCTCACACTCCTGGTCCCGAAGCCCTCAAGTTTGGCAATTCCAGACCCACAATGCAGCACTCTGCCTGCCCTCTAGAAAAAAAATTATTGCCTCATGAGCTGCCCAGGCACCTTAAATGAGGGTAAACCTACACAGCACTCGACTTTACCCAAATTATATAGTCTAACCTGGGCACTAATGCACTGTCGAACACAACCTGAGCCCGGACCTCCTGACCAACACCCAGAAAGCTGACCGCACACTGAGCACATAAAACCCGCCATGGCCTTAAATCATCATCTCTTCCCTACCTCAGTTTTCAGGCTTCAGAACCGAGACATTATCTCCAATCACTGCCCAGGGGTGAGTGTGATGCAGAAATCAGGACTCCTCCTTACCCATGGCAGGAAACCTTGTGGTTGGCACGTTTTCCAACGTTCAGTGTAGGAGAAACCAGCATTCACCCTGAGTCCCTGCCCATTCTTGAGTGTTAGGAGCGCATACACACGCATTGTGACCCTCAGCATGAGTCCTGTCCTCTAGTAAGTCCTCTCAGTGGCTGGATCATTAGATGTCATAATGGGCTTGACATGTCCCTAGGCCCCAAATTTTAACCAGATTTCTGATTGTCCAGTCGCCCCTCCCCAGGGCTCTACTCTGGAATCCATCATTTGGTGGGACACCTGAGGTTAAAAAAGAAAACAACAACAACAACACCAAAAAAAAAAAAAAAAAAACAAACTTCTTCCAGCCCACAGAATGACCCCAAACTCTTTAGACGGGGCCAAACCTCCAGAGAGTAAGACTCGTCCATTTCCCATGAAGTCACCCAGAAATTCCACGACCATGAGTGACACGATATCCGGAGACAAAAACGTGAGCAGGAGCCTCACACTCGCCCTTCTTTCAAATCCTGAAGAGTTCTCCTCATGGTCTGTAGATCAGTCCTACCATACCTATGACCCGAAACATAAGTCGAGTTTGTGTTTTCAGACAACTGACCAAACAGCCCTGGCCTACACAACCTACAGGCTCAGGCCCCTGGAGCCAAACCTGAGGACTGTACTTGCCCTCTCCAAGGGAAATGTGTGTGCCCATTCCAATGGCCACAACCCTTCTAATAGGATAAACCTCCAAAGTCCCTGATCCATCTCAATAGTGGTGGCTTCCCAAAAAAGACAGGGGCAATCTGAGCCCAACTGAGCACCTACCTGCACTCAGACCCATAGACAGATGTCCCCAGAGGTAAAAAGGAAAGAACAGGCCCCTAGGCACTCATCAGATCCATTGCTTTGGTTTCCAGGCATCTCTCCTCAGAGGCCTGGATTTCAAAAGCAGCATCTAGCTGTTTCTTGACCCACCCATCAGGAAACATCTTATCTACACATGGGAAACTTGCACGTTGGAGCTGTTCAAAGCCTCTGTTTAGGAGAACCCTTTAGGGCCCCAGTGCCACCGCTTCATTCCAAGGTCTCCATAGACACAAAAGCACTTTAGGACTCTTCCCCAGGGGTGTCCATTTCAACTCAGCGTCCTCGGTTGCTCCCCACAGATCCAGGAGATCTAAACTGTCTTGTTGCTAGGAGACAATTGGAATGCGAGGTGGGCTACCCAGCCATCCATCCTTAGAACCCTGCTCAGAATCATTGGCCTGGAGCCAAACAACAGGTCTCAATTGTCCTGCAGAAGACTCTCTGCTGTTTGGAGCTTCTCACAACTCCCATCGTGGGATAACACCCATGGCCTCGTGATGCCCCCCCCCCATTGATGAAGGTGCCATCAGGGACAGAAACTCCAACCTGAGCGATCGTCTGATCCTCGTCCTGACTTCAGATGCACGAGATCTCGATTTACGTCTGTAGATTGTGCCTGCCATGGCCTCACCCAGAAACCTAAGCCTAGCTTGTGTTCTCAGACATTTGTCGTCAGACTACTGGCTCACATGCCCCCCAGTTTGGCAATCCAGAACTACAATGCAGCACTCTGCCGGCCCTCCAGAAGAAAAACATTGTCCTCTGGGGCTTCCCAGTAACCCCAAATGAGGATCAACCTACACCGACCTTGGCTGTACCCCAAATACATAGGCTGACCAGTGCACTAATGCCCTTTCTAACACAGCCTGAGCCTGGACCCCCTGGACCCTCCCAGACAGCTGGCCGCACACTGAGCACATCAAGCCGCCATGGCCTTAGGTCGTCATCTCTTCCCAACCTCGGTTTTCAGGTTTCAGAACATAGACCTTATCTCCAATCACTGTCCAGGGTTGAAGGTGATGCAGAAATCAGAACTCCTTCCCCATGGCAAGAAACCTTGTGGTTGGCATGTTGTCCAACGTTCAGTGTAGTTGAAACCAGTGTGGCCCATGAGGCCCCGCCCATGCTCGCGGGCCACATTGGTCACAAACACACATTGTGACGCTCAGGCTGAGCCCAGTCCTCAAGTAAGGCCACTCAGTGGCTGGATGAAGAGATAGCATATTGGACATGCCATGCCCCTAGGCCCCAAATTTAACCATAGTTCGGGTTGTCCCTTCAGTCTTCCCCACGGCTTGGCTTTGGAATTCCTCTTTTGGTGGGACACCTGAGGTAACAAAACTGAAATGAGTCCTCCCATCCCACAGATTGACGAAAAGCAATTGGGAATCGGGCCAAATCCTCAGAGAGGAAGATTCGTCCATGGCCCATGAGGCCTCCCAGACATTCCAAGGCAATCGCTGATACAAAATCCAGAGACAAAAGCCTGAGCAAGCACCTCAGACTCGCACTTTCTTCGTATCCAGAAGAGTTCTTCTCATGGTTTGTCGATCAGGCCTGCCATACCTACGTCCCCAAAACTAAGCTGAGTTTGTGTTTTCAGACTTCTGTCCTCAAAGTCTTGGGCACAACACCCTCCAGGCTGGGCCCCTGGAGCCACACATTAGGACTGTGCCTTCCAATCCATGGGAATTCTGCTCATTCCATGGTCCAGAATCGTACAAATTAGGAGAAACCTCCAAAATACCTGAGGCCATCCCCATAGTGTGGGTCGCCCGGATCAAACAAGGGCTGTCTGACACCAGCTGATAATCGACCTCCACTCATACCATAGATGGATGTCCCCAGAGAAGAAGATTGAACCAGACAGGAACCTAGGCCATAATAGGATCCATTGTTTGCGTTACAGGCATGTGTCTTCAAAATCCTGATTCCAATACGAGCATAGGGGTTTTCCTGAGGCACCCATCAGAACTCATCTCGTCTCCACAAGGAAACCTGTGCATGGGAGCCATGTCCAAAGCTTAGGAGAGTACTTCAGGGTCCCGGTGCCACCGCCCCATTCCAAGGCAGTCATGGACACAAAAACACATTAGGACCCATCCTCACGAAAGTCCATTTCAACTCAGCCACCCCGGTTGCTCCGGCAGAGCCATCAGATCTAAACAGTCTTGTTGGTAGGAGACAATTGGAATGCGAGGCAGGCTACCCAGGCATCCATCCGCGAACGGTGCTCTGGAGTCATTCCATATGGGATGTCCTGGAGCTGTCCAACAGGTATCAATTGTCCCTCAGAAGGAATCCTTGAAGGGTCATCCCACAACTCCCAACGTGGGAAAACCTCAATGGCCTCGAGATTCCGCTCCCTTCATGAAGCGGCCGTCATGCTCAGAAACTCCCACCTGAGCCAACGTCTGATCCTCGCCCTGACTTCAGATGGATGAGATATTGGTTCAGATCTGCAGGGGGTACCTGCCGTGCCCTCGCCCTGAAACCCAAGTCTAGCTTGTCTTCTCAGACTTCCGTCCTCACACTCCTGGTCCCGAAGCCCTCAAGTTTGGCAATTCCAGACCCACAATGCAGCACTCTGCCTGCCCTCTAGAAAAAAAATTATTGCCTCATGAGCTGCCCAGGCACCTTAAATGAGGGTAAACCTACACAGCACTCGACTTTACCCAAATTATATAGTCTAACCTGGGCACTAATGCACTGTCGAACACAACCTGAGCCCGGACCTCCTGACCAACACCCAGAAAGCTGACCGCACACTGAGCACATAAAACCCGCCATGGCCTTAAATCATCATCTCTTCCCTACCTCAGTTTTCAGGCTTCAGAACCGAGACATTATCTCCAATCACTGCCCAGGGGTGAGTGTGATGCAGAAATCAGGACTCCTCCTTACCCATGGCAGGAAACCTTGTGGTTGGCACGTTTTCCAACGTTCAGTGTAGGAGAAACCAGCATTCACCCTGAGTCCCTGCCCATTCTTGAGTGTTAGGAGCGCATACACACGCATTGTGACCCTCAGCATGAGTCCTGTCCTCTAGTAAGTCCTCTCAGTGGCTGGATCATTAGATGTCATAATGGGCTTGACATGTCCCTAGGCCCCAAATTTTAACCAGATTTCTGATTGTCCAGTCGCCCCTCCCCAGGGCTCTACTCTGGAATCCATCATTTGGTGGGACACCTGAGGTTAAAAAAGAAAACAACAACAACAACACCAAAAAAAAAAAAAAAAAAACAAACTTCTTCCAGCCCACAGAATGACCCCAAACTCTTTAGACGGGGCCAAACCTCCAGAGAGTAAGACTCGTCCATTTCCCATGAAGTCACCCAGAAATTCCACGACCATGAGTGACACGATATCCGGAGACAAAAACGTGAGCAGGAGCCTCACACTCGCCCTTCTTTCAAATCCTGAAGAGTTCTCCTCATGGTCTGTAGATCAGTCCTACCATACCTATGACCCGAAACATAAGTCGAGTTTGTGTTTTCAGACAACTGACCAAACAGCCCTGGCCTACACAACCTACAGGCTCAGGCCCCTGGAGCCAAACCTGAGGACTGTACTTGCCCTCTCCAAGGGAAATGTGTGTGCCCATTCCAATGGCCACAACCCTTCTAATAGGATAAACCTCCAAAGTCCCTGATCCATCTCAATAGTGGTGGCTTCCCAAAAAAGACAGGGGCAATCTGAGCCCAACTGAGCACCTACCTGCACTCAGACCCATAGACAGATGTCCCCAGAGGTAAAAAGGAAAGAACAGGCCCCTAGGCACTCATCAGATCCATTGCTTTGGTTTCCAGGCATCTCTCCTCAGAGGCCTGGATTTCAAAAGCAGCATCTAGCTGTTTCTTGACCCACCCATCAGGAAACATCTTATCTACACATGGGAAACTTGCACGTTGGAGCTGTTCAAAGCCTCTGTTTAGGAGAACCCTTTAGGGCCCCAGTGCCACCGCTTCATTCCAAGGTCTCCATAGACACAAAAGCACTTTAGGACTCTTCCCCAGGGGTGTCCATTTCAACTCAGCGTCCTCGGTTGCTCCCCACAGATCCAGGAGATCTAAACTGTCTTGTTGCTAGGAGACAATTGGAATGCGAGGTGGGCTACCCAGCCATCCATCCTTAGAACCCTGCTCAGAATCATTGGCCTGGAGCCAAACAACAGGTCTCAATTGTCCTGCAGAAGACTCTCTGCTGTTTGGAGCTTCTCACAACTCCCATCGTGGGATAACACCCATGGCCTCGTGATGCCCCCCCCCATTGATGAAGGTGCCATCAGGGACAGAAACTCCAACCTGAGCGATCGTCTGATCCTCGTCCTGACTTCAGATGCACGAGATCTCGATTTACGTCTGTAGATTGTGCCTGCCATGGCCTCACCCAGAAACCTAAGCCTAGCTTGTGTTCTCAGACATTTGTCGTCAGACTACTGGCTCACATGCCCCCCAGTTTGGCAATCCAGAACTACAATGCAGCACTCTGCCGGCCCTCCAGAAGAAAAACATTGTCCTCTGGGGCTTCCCAGTAACCCCAAATGAGGATCAACCTACACCGACCTTGGCTGTACCCCAAATACATAGGCTGACCAGTGCACTAATGCCCTTTCTAACACAGCCTGAGCCTGGACCCCCTGGACCCTCCCAGACAGCTGGCCGCACACTGAGCACATCAAGCCGCCATGGCCTTAGGTCGTCATCTCTTCCCAACCTCGGTTTTCAGGTTTCAGAACATAGACCTTATCTCCAATCACTGTCCAGGGTTGAAGGTGATGCAGAAATCAGAACTCCTTCCCCATGGCAAGAAACCTTGTGGTTGGCATGTTGTCCAACGTTCAGTGTAGTTGAAACCAGTGTGGCCCATGAGGCCCCGCCCATGCTCGCGGGCCACATTGGTCACAAACACACATTGTGACGCTCAGGCTGAGCCCAGTCCTCAAGTAAGGCCACTCAGTGGCTGGATGAAGAGATAGCATATTGGACATGCCATGCCCCTAGGCCCCAAATTTAACCATAGTTCGGGTTGTCCCTTCAGTCTTCCCCACGGCTTGGCTTTGGAATTCCTCTTTTGGTGGGACACCTGAGGTAACAAAACTGAAATGAGTCCTCCCATCCCACAGATTGACGAAAAGCAATTGGGAATCGGGCCAAATCCTCAGAGAGGAAGATTCGTCCATGGCCCATGAGGCCTCCCAGACATTCCAAGGCAATCGCTGATACAAAATCCAGAGACAAAAGCCTGAGCAAGCACCTCAGACTCGCACTTTCTTCGTATCCAGAAGAGTTCTTCTCATGGTTTGTCGATCAGGCCTGCCATACCTACGTCCCCAAAACTAAGCTGAGTTTGTGTTTTCAGACTTCTGTCCTCAAAGTCTTGGGCACAACACCCTCCAGGCTGGGCCCCTGGAGCCACACATTAGGACTGTGCCTTCCAATCCATGGGAATTCTGCTCATTCCATGGTCCAGAATCGTACAAATTAGGAGAAACCTCCAAAATACCTGAGGCCATCCCCATAGTGTGGGTCGCCCGGATCAAACAAGGGCTGTCTGACACCAGCTGATAATCGACCTCCACTCATACCATAGATGGATGTCCCCAGAGAAGAAGATTGAACCAGACAGGAACCTAGGCCGTAATAGGATCCATTGTTTGCGTTACAGGCATGTGTCTTCAAAATCCTGATTCCAATACGAGCATAGGGGTTTTCCTGAGGCACCCATCAGAACTCATCTCGTCTCCACAAGGAAACCTGTGCATGGGAGCCATGTCCAAAGCTTAGGAGAGTACTTCAGGGTCCCGGTGCCACCGCCCCATTCCAAGGCAGTCATGGACACAAAAACACATTAGGACCCATCCTCACGAAAGTCCATTTCAACTCAGCCACCCCGGTTGCTCCGGCAGAGCCATCAGATCTAAACAGTCTTGTTGGTAGGAGACAATTGGAATGCGAGGCAGGCTACCCAGGCATCCATCCGCGAACGGTGCTCTGGAGTCATTCCATATGGGATGTCCTGGAGCTGTCCAACAGGTATCAATTGTCCCTCAGAAGGAATCCTTGAAGGGGGCATCCCACAACTCCCAACGTGGGAAAACCTCAATGGCCTCGAGATTCCGCTCCCTTCATGAAGCGGCCGTCATGCTCAGAAACTCCCACCTGAGCCAACGTCTGATCCTCGCCCTGACTTCAGATGGATGAGATATTGTTTCAGATCTGCAGGGGGTACCTGCCGTGCCCTCGCCCTGAAACCCAAGTCTAGCTTGTCTTCTCAGACTTCCGTCCTCACACTCCTGGTCCCGAAGCCCTCAAGTTTGGCAATTCCAGACCCACAATGCAGCACTCTGCCTGCCCTCTAGAAAAAAAATTATTGCCTCATGAGCTGCCCAGGCACCTTAAATGAGGGTAAACCTACACAGCACTCGACTTTACCCAAATTATATAGTCTAACCTGGGCACTAATGCACTGTCGAACACAACCTGAGCCCGGACCTCCTGACCAACACCCAGAAAGCTGACCGCACACTGAGCACATAAAACCCGCCATGGCCTTAAATCATCATCTCTTCCCTACCTCAGTTTTCAGGCTTCAGAACCGAGACATTATCTCCAATCACTGCCCAGGGGTGAGTGTGATGCAGAAATCAGGACTCCTCCTTACCCATGGCAGGAAACCTTGTGGTTGGCACGTTTTCCAACGTTCAGTGTAGGAGAAACCAGCATTCACCCTGAGTCCCTGCCCATTCTTGAGTGTTAGGAGCGCATACACACGCATTGTGACCCTCAGCATGAGTCCTGTCCTCTAGTAAGTCCTCTCAGTGGCTGGATCATTAGATGTCATAATGGGCTTGACATGTCCCTAGGCCCCAAATTTTAACCAGATTTCTGATTGTCCAGTCGCCCCTCCCCAGGGCTCTACTCTGGAATCCATCATTTGGTGGGACACCTGAGGTTAAAAAAGAAAACAACAACAACAACACCAAAAAAAAAAAAAAACAAACTTCTTCCAGCCCACAGAATGACCCCAAACTCTTTAGACGGGGCCAAACCTCCAGAGAGTAAGACTCGTCCATTTCCCATGAAGTCACCCAGAAATTCCACGACCATGAGTGACACGATATCCGGAGACAAAAACGTGAGCAGGAGCCTCACACTCGCCCTTCTTTCAAATCCTGAAGAGTTCTCCTCATGGTCTGTAGATCAGTCCTACCATACCTATGACCCGAAACATAAGCCGAGTTTGTGTTTTCAGACAACTGACCAAACAGCCCTGGCCTACACAACCTACAGGCTCAGGCCCCTGGAGCCAAACCTGAGGACTGTACTTGCCCTCTCCAAGGGAAATGTGTGTGCCCATTCCAATGGCCACAACCCTTCTAATAGGATAAACCTCCAAAGTCCCTGATCCATCTCAATAGTGGTGGCTTCCCAAAAAAGACAGGGGCAATCTGAGCCCAACTGAGCACCTACCTGCACTCAGACCCATAGACAGATGTCCCCAGAGGTAAAAAGGAAAGAACAGGCCCCTAGGCACTCATCAGATCCATTGCTTTGGTTTCCAGGCATCTCTCCTCAGAGGCCTGGATTTCAAAAGCAGCATCTAGCTGTTTCTTGACTCACCCATCAGGAAACATCTTATCTACACATGGGAAACTTGCACGTTGGAGCTGTTCAAAGCCTCTGTTTAGGAGACCCTTTAGGGCCCCAGTGCCACCGCTTCATTCCAAGGTCTCCATAGACACAAAAGCACTTTAGGACTCTTCCCCAGGGGTGTCCATTTCAACTCAGCGTCCTCGGTTGCTCCCCACAGATCCAGGAGATCTAAACTGTCTTGTTGCTAGGAGACAATTGGAATGCGAGGTGGGCTACCCAGCCATCCATCCTTAGAACCCTGCTCAGAATCATTGGCCTGGAGCCAAACAACAGGTCTCAATTGTCCTGCAGAAGACTCTCTGCTGTTTGGAGCTTCTCACAACTCCCATCGTGGGATAACACCCATGGCCTCGTGATGCCCCCCCCCATTGATGAAGGTGCCATCAGGGACAGAAACTCCAACCTGAGCGATCGTCTGATCCTCGTCCTGACTTCAGATGCACGAGATCTCGATTTACGTCTGTAGATTGTGCCTGCCATGGCCTCACCCAGAAACCTAAGCCTAGCTTGTGTTCTCAGACATTTGTCGTCAGACTACTGGCTCACATGCCCCCCAGTTTGGCAATCCAGAACTACAATGCAGCACTCTGCCGGCCCTCCAGATAAAAAACATTGTCCTCTGGGGCTTCCCTGTAACCCCAAATGAGGATCAACCTACACCGACCTTGGCTGTACCCCAAATACATAGGCTGACCAGTGCACTAATGCCCTTTCTAACACAGCCTGAGCCTGGACCCCCTGGACCCTCCCAGACAGCTGGCCGCACACTGAGCACATCAAGCCGCCATGGCCTTAGGTCGTCATCTCTTCCCAACCTCGGTTTTCAGGTTTCAGAACATAGACCTTATCTCCAATCACTGTCCAGGGTTGAAGGTGATGCAGAAATCAGAACTCCTTCCCCATGGCAAGAAACCTTGTGGTTGGCATGTTGTCCAACTTTCAGTGTAGTTTAAACCAGTGTGGCCCATGAGGCCCCGCCCATGCTCGCGGGCCACATTGATCACAAACACACATTGTGACCCTCAGGCTGAGCCCAGTCCTCAAGTAAGGCCACTCAGATGCTGGATGAAGAGATAGCATATTGGGCTTGCCATGCCCCTAGGCCCCAATTTTTAACCATAGTTTGGGTTGTCTTTTCAGTTTTCCCCACGGCTTGGCTTTGGAATTCCTCTTTTGGTGGGACACCTGAGGTAACAAAACTGAAATGAGTCCTCCCATCCCACAGATTGAGGAAAAGCAATTGGGATTCGGGCCAAATCCTCAGAGAGGAATATTTGTCCATGGCCCATGAGGCCTCGCCGACATTCCACGGCCATCGCTGATACAAAATCCAGAGACAAAAGCCTGAGCAAGCGCCTCAGACTTGCACTTTCTTCATATCCTGAAGAGTTCTTCTCATGGTTTGTAGATCGGGCCTGCCATACCTACGTCCCCAAACCTAAGCTGAGTTTGTGTTTTCAGACTTCTGTCCTCAAAGTCCTGGGCCACACACCCTCCAGGCTGGGCCCCTGGAGCCACACATTAGGACTGTGCCTACCAATCCATGGGAATTCTGCCCATTCCATGGTCCAAAATCGTACAAATTAGGAGAAACCTCCAAAGTCCCTGAGGCCATCCCAATAGTGTAAGTCGCCCGGAACAAACAAGGGCTGTCTGACACCAGCTGATAATCGACCTCCACTCATACCATAGATGGATGTCCCCAGAGAAGAAGATTGAACCAGACAGGACCCTAGGCCATAATAGGATCCATTGCTTTGGGTTACAGGCATGTGTCCTCAAAAGCCTGATTCCAATACGAGCATAGGGATTTTCCTGAGGCACCCATCAGAACTCATCTCGTCTCCACAAAGAAACCTGTGCATGGGAGCCATGTCCAAAGCTTAGGAGAGTACTTCAGGGTTCCGGTGCCACCGCCCCATTCCAAGGCCCTCATGAACACAAAAACACATTAGGACCCATCCTCACGAAAGTCCATTTCAACTCAGCCACCCAGGTTGCTCTGGCAGAGACATCAGATCTAAACTGTCTTGTTGCTAGGAGACAATTGGAATGTGAGGCGGGCTTCCCAGGCATCCATCCGCGAACGGTGCTCTGCAGTCATTCCATATGGGATGTCCTGGAGCTGTCCAACAGGTCTCAATTGTCTCGCAGAAGGAATCCTTGAAGGGGGTATCCCACAACTCCAACGTGGGAAAACCTCAATGGCCTTGAGATTCCGCTCCCTTCATGAAGCGGCCGTCATGCTCCGAAACTCCAACCTGAGCCAACGTCTGATCCTCGCCCTGACTTCAGATGCATGAGATATTGGTTCAGATCTGCTGGGGGTTCCTGCCGTGACCTCGCCCTGAAACACAAGTCTAGCTTGTCTTCTCAGACTTCCATCCTCACACTCCTGCGCCCGAAGCCCTCAAGTTTGGCAATTCCGGAACCCACAATGCAGCACTCTGCCTGCCCTCTAGAAAAAAAATTATTGCCTCATGAGCTGCCCAGGCACCTTAAATGAGTGTAAACCTACACAGCACTCGACTTTTCCCAAATTATATAGTCTAACCTGGGCACTAATGCACTGTCGAACACAACCTGAGCTCGGACCTCCTGACCAACACCCAGAAAGCTGACAGCACACTGAGCACATAAAACCCGCCATGGCCTTAGGTCATAATCTCTTCCCTACCTCAGTTTTCAGGCTTCAGAACCGAGACCTTATCTCCAATCACTGCCCAGCGGTGAGTGTGATTCAGAAATCAGAACTCCTCCTTACCCATGGCAAGAACCCTTGTGGTTGGCACGTTTTCCAACGTTCAGTGTAGGAGAAACCAGCATTCACCCTGAGGCACCGCCCATTCTTGAGTGTTAGGAGGGCATACACACGCATTGTGACCCTCAGCATGAGTCCTGTCCTCTAGTAAGTCTTCTCAGTGACTGGACAATTAGATGTCATAATGGGCTTGACATGTCCCTAGGCCCCAATTTTTAACCAGATTTCTGATTGTCCAGTCGCCCCTCCCCAGGGCTCTACTCTGGAATCCATCATTTGGTGGGACACCTGAGGTTAAAAAAGAAAACAACAACAACAACAAAAAAAATCGGACTTCTTCCAGCCCACAGAATGACCCCAAACTCTTTGGACGGGGCCAAACCACTAGAGAGTAAGACTCATCCAATTCCCATGAAGTCACCCAGAAATTCCACGATCTTGAGTGACACGATATCCAGAGACAAAAACTTGAGCAGGAGCCTCACACACGCCCTTCTTTCAAATCCCGAAAAGTTCTCCTCATGGTCAGTAGATCAGTCCTGCCATACCTATGACCCGAAACATAAGCCGAGTTTGTGTTTTCAGACAACTGTCCAAACAGCCCTGGCCTACACAACCTACAGGCTCAGGCCCCTGGAGCCAAACCTGAGGACTGTACTTGCCATCTCCAAGGGAATTGTGTGTGCCCATTCCAATGGCCACAACCCTTCTCATAGGATAAACCTCCAAAGTCCCTGATCCATCTCAATAGTGGTGGCTTCCCAGGAAAAACTGGGGCAATCTGAGCCCAACTGAGCACGTACCTGCACTCAGACCCATAGACAGATGTCCCCAGAGGTAAAAAGGAAAGAACAGGCCCCTAGGCACTCATCACATCCATTTCTTTGGTTTCCAGGCATCTCTCCTCAAAGGCCTGGATTTCAAAAGCAGCATATAGCTGTTTCTTGACTCACCTATCAGAAAACATCTCATCTACACATGGGAAACTTGCACGTTGGAGCTGTGCCAAAGCCTCTGTTTAGGAGAACCCTTTATGGCCCCAGTGCTACCGCTTCATTCCAAGGGTCCATAGACACAAAAGCACGTTAGGACCCATCCCCAGGGGTGTCCATTTCAACTAAGCGTCCTCGGTTGCTCCCCAAGATCCAGGAGATCTAACCTGTCTGGATGCTAGGAGACAATTGGAATGCGAGGAGGGCTACCCAGCCATCCATCCTTAGAACCCTGCTCAGAATCATTGGCCTGGAGCCAAACAACAGGTCTCAATTGTCCTACAGAAGACTCTCTGCAGTTTGGAGCTTCTCACAACTTTCATCGTGGGAAAACACCCATGGCCTCGTGATGCCCCCCCCCATTCATGAAAAGGCCATCAGGGACAGAAACTCCAACCTGAGCGATCGTCTGATCCTCGCCCTGACTTCAGATGCACGAGATCTCGATTCATGTTTGTAGATTGTGCCTGCCATGGCCTCACCCAGAAACCTAAGCCTAGCTTGTTTTCTCAGACCTTTGTCGTCAGACTACTGGCCCAAAGCCCTCCAGTTTGGCAATCCAGAACTACAATGCAGCACTCTGCCGGCCCTCCAGAAGAAAAACATTGTCCTCTGGGGCTACCCTGTAACCCCCAATGAGGATCAACCTGCACCGAACTTGGCTGTACCCCAAAAACATAGGCTGAACAGGGCACTAATGCCCTTTCTGACACAGCCTGAGCCTGGACCCCCTAGCCCCTCCCATACAGCTGGCCGCACACTGAGCACATCGAGCCGCCATGGTCTAAGGTCGTCATCTCTTCCCTACCTCGGTTTTCAGGTTTCAGAACCTAGACTTTATCTCCAATCACTGCCCAGGGTTGAAGGTGATGCAGAAATCAGAACTCCTTCCCCATGGCAAGAAACCTTGTGGTTGGCATGTTGTCCAACGTTCAGTGTAGTTGAAACCAGTGTGGCCCATGAGGCCCCGCCCATGCTCGCGGGCCACATTGGTCACAAACACACATTGTGACCCTCAGGCTGAGCCGAGTCCTCAAGTAAGGCCACTCAGTGGCTGAATGAAGAGATAGCATATTGGGCTTGCCATGCCCCTAGGCCCCAAATTTTAACCATAGTTCGTGTTGTCCCTTGAGTCTTCTCCAGGGCTTGGGTTTGGAATTCCTCTTTTGGTGGGACCCCTGAGGTAACAAAACTGAAATGAGTCCTCCGATCCCACAGATTGACGAAAAGCAATTGGGAATCGGGCCAAATCCTCAGAGAGGAAGATACGTCCATGGCCCATGAGGCTTCCCCGACATTCCACGGCCATCGCTGATACAAATTCCAGAGACAAAAGCCTGAGCAAGCGCCTCAGACTCGCACTTTCTTCATATCCTGAAGAGTTCTTCTCATGGTTTGTAGATCGGGCCTGCCATACCTACGTCCCCAAACATAAGCTGAGTTTGTGTTTTCAGACTTCTGTCCTCAAAGTCTTGGGCCACACACCCTCCAGGCTGGGCCCCTGGAGCCACACATTAGGACTGTGCCTACAATCCATAGGAATTCTGCCCATTCCATGGTCAAAAATCGTACAAATTAGGAGAAACCTCAAAAGTCCCTGAGGCCATCCCAATAGTGTAGGTCGCCCGGAACAACAAGGGCTGTCTGAAAACAGTTGATAATTGACCTCCACTCATACCATAGATGGATGTCCCCAGAGAAGAAGATTGAAACAGACAAGACCCTCGGCCTTAATAGGATCCATTGCTTTAGGTTACAGGCATGTGTCCTCAAAAGCCTGATTCCAATACGAGCATAGGTGTTTTCCTGAGGCACCCATCAGAACTCATCTCGTCTCCACAAGGAAACCTGTGCATGGGAGCCATGTCCAAAGCTTAGGAGAGTACTTCAGGGTCCCGGTGCCACCGCCTGATTCCAAGGCCCTCATGGACACAATAACACAATAGGACCCATCGTCAGGTAAGTCCCTTTCAACTCAGCCACCCCGGTTGCTCCGGCAAAGCCATCAGATCTAAACTGTCTTGTTGCTAGGAGACAATTGGAATGCGAGGCGGGCTTCCCAGGCATCCATCCGCGAACGGTGCTCTGGAGTCATTCCATATGGGATGTCCTGGAGCTGTTCAACAGTTCTCAATTGTCCCGCAGAAGGAATCCTTGAAGGGGGCATCCCACAACTCCCAAAATGGGAAAACCTCAATGGCCTCGAGATTCCGCTTCCTTCATGAAGCGGCCGTCATGCTCAGAAACTCCAACCTGAGCCAACGTCTGATCCTCGCCCTGACTTCAGATGCATGAGATATTGGTTCAGATCTGCAGGGGGTACCTGCCGTGCCCTCGCCCTGAAACCCAAGTCCAGCTTGTCTTCTCAGACTTCCATCCTCACACTCCTGGCCCCGAAGCCCTCAAGTTTGGCAATTCCGGACCCACAATGCAGCACTCTGCCTGCTCTCTAGAAAAAAAATTATTGCCTCATGAGCTGCCCAGGCACTTTAATGAGCGTAAACTCACACAGCACTCGACTTTACCCAAATTATATAGTCTAACCTGGGCACTAATGCACTGTCGAACACAACCTGAGCCCGGACCTCCTGACCAACACCCAGAAAGCTGACAGCACACTGAGCACATAAAAGCCGCCATGGCCTTAGGTCATCATGTCTTCCCTACCTCAGTTTTCAGGCTACAGAACCGAGACCTTATCTCCAATCACTGCCCAGGGGGGAGTGTGATGCAGAAATCAGAACTCCTCCTTACCCATGGCAAGAACCCTTGTGGTTGCCATGTTGTCCAACGTTCAGTGTAGGAGAAACCAGCATTCACCCTGAGGCCCCGCCCATTCTTGAGTGCGACTAGGGCATACACAAGCATTGTGACCCTCAGCATGAGTCCTGTCCTCTTGTAAGTCCTCTCAGTGGCTGGACCATTAGATGTCATAAAGGGCTTGACATTTCCCTAGGCCCCAATTTTTAACCAGAATTCTGATTGTCCCGTCGCCCCTCCCCAGGACTCTACTCTGGAATCCATCATTTGGTGGGCCACCTGAGGTTAAAAAAGAAAACAACAGCAACAACAACAAAAAAAAAACGGTCTTCTTCCAGCCCACAGAATGACCCCAAACTCTTTGGACGGGGCCAAACCACCAGAGAGTAAGACTCATCCAATTCCCATGAAGTCACCCAGAAATTCCACGACCATGAGTGACACGATATCCCGAGACAAAAACTTGAGCAGGAGCCTCACACTCGCCCTTCTTTCAAATCCCGAAGAGTTCTCCTCATGGTCTGTAGATCATTCCTGCCATACCTATGACCCGAAACATAAGCCGAGTTTGTGTTTTCAGACAACTGTCCAAACAGCCCTGGCCTACACAACCTACAGACTCAGGCCCCTGGAGCCAAACCTGAGGACTGTACTTGCCCTCTCCAAGGGAATTGTGTGTGCCCATTCCAATGTCCTCAACACTTCTAATAGGATAAACCTCTAAAGTCACTGATCCATCCCAATAGTGGTGGCTTCCCAGGAAAAACAGGGGCATTCTGACCCAACTGAGCACCTACCTGCACTCAGACCGATAGACAGATGTCCCCAGAGGTAAAAAGGAAAGACCAGGCCCCTAGGCACTAATCAGATCCATTGCTTTGATTTCCAGGCATCTCTCCTCAGAGGCCTGGATTTCAAAAGCAGCATATAGCTGTTTCTTGTTTCACCCATCAGAAAACATCTCATCTACACATGGGAAACTTGCACGTTGGAGCTGTGTCAAAGCCTCTGTTTACGAGAACCCTTTAGGGCACCAGTGCCACCGCTTCATTCCAAGGTCTCCATAGACACAAAAGCACGTTAGGACCCATCCCCAGGGGTGTCCATTTCAACTCAGCGTCCTCGGTTGCTCCCCACAGATCCAGGAGATCTAACCTGTCTTGTTGCTAGGAGACAATTGGAATGCGAGGTGGAATACCCAACCATCCATCCTTAGAACCCTGCTCAGAATCATTGGCCTGGAGCCAAACAACAGGTCTCAATTGTCCTGCAGAAGACTCCCTGCAGTTTGGAGCTTCTCACACACAACTCCCATCGTGGGAAAACACCCATGACCTCGTGATGCCCCCCCATTCATGAAGGGGCCATCAGGGACAGAAACTCCAACCTGAGCGATCCTCTGATCCTCGCCCTGACTTCAGATGCACGAGATCTCGATTCAGGTCTGTAGATTGTGCCTGCCATGGCCTCACCCAGAAACCTAAGCCTAGCTTGTGTTCTCAGACTTTTGTCGTCAGACTACTGGCCCACAAGCCCTCCAGTTTGGCAATCCAGAACTACAATGCAGCACTCTGCCGGCCCTCCAGAAGAAAAACATTGTTCTCTGGGGCTACCCAGTAACCCCATATGAGGATCAACCTGCACCGACCTTGGCTGTACCCCAAATATATAGGCTGACCAGGGCACTAATGCCATTTCTGACACGGCCTGAGCCTGGACTCCCTGGCCCGTCCCAGACAGCTGGCTGCACATTGAGCACATCGAGCCTCCGTGGCCTTAGGTCGTCATTTCCTCCCAACCTCGGTTTCCAGGTTTCAGAACCTAGACCTTATCTCCAATCACTGCCCAAGGTTGAAGGTGATGCAGAAATCAGAACTCCTTCCCCATGGCAAGAAACCTTGTGTTTGGCATGTTGTCCAACGTTCAGTGTCGTTGAAACCAGTGTGGCCCATGAGGCCCCGCCCATGCTCACGGGCCACATTGGTCACAAACACACATTCTGACCCTCAGGCTGAGCCCAGTCCTCAAGTAAGGCCACTCAGTGGCTGGATGAAGAGATAGCATATTGGGCTTGTCATGCCCCTAGTCCCCAATTTTGAACCATAGTTCGGCTTGTCCCTTCAGTCTTCCCCACGGCTTTGCTTTGGAATTCCTCTTTTGGTGGGACACCTGAGGTAACAAACCTGAAATGAGTCCTCCAATCCCACAGATTGACGAAAAGCAATTGGGAATCGGGACAAATCTTCAGAGAGGAAGATTCGTTCATGGCCCATGAGGCCTCCCCGATATTCCACGGCCACCACTGATACAAAATCCAGAGACAAAAGCCTGAGAAATCGCCACAGACTCGCACTTTCTTCATATCCTGAAGAGTTCTTCTCATGGTTTGTAGATCTGGCCTGCCATACCTACTTCCCCAAACCTAAGCTGAGTTTGTTTTCAGACAACTGTCCAAACAGCCCTGGCCTACACAACCTACAGGCTCAGGCCCCTGGAGCCAAACCTGAGGACTGTACTTGCCCTCTCCAAGGGAATTGTTTGTGCCCATTCCAATGGCCACAACCCTTCTAATAGGATAAACCTCCAAAGTCCCTGATCCATCTCAATAGTGGTGGCTTCCCAGGAAAAACAGGAGCAATCTGAGCCCAAATGAGCACCTACCTGCACTCAGACCCCTAGACAGAGGTCCCCAGAGGTATAAAGGAAAGAAAAGGCCCCTAGGCACTAATCAGATCCATTGCTTTGGTTTCCAGGCATCTCTCCTCAGAGGCCTGGATTTCAAAAGCAGCATATAGCTGTTTCTTGATTCACCCATCAGAAAACATCTCATCTACACATGGGAAACTTGCACGTTGGAGCTGTGTCAAAGCCTCTGTTTAGGAGAACCCTTTAGGGCCCCAGTGCCACCGCTTCATTCCAAGATCTCCATAGACACAAAATCACGTTAGGACCCATCACCAGGGGTGTCCATTTCAACCCAGCATCCTCGTTAGCTCCCCACAGATCCAGGAGATCTAACCTGTCTTTTTGCTAGGAGACAATTGGAATGCGAGGTGGGCTACCCAGCCATCCATCCTTAGAATCCTGCTCAGAATCATTGGCCTGGAGCCAAACAAAGGTCTCAATTGTCCTGCAGAAGACTCTCTGCAGTTTGGAGCTTCTCACAACTCCCATAGTGGGAAAACCACCATGGCCTCGTGATGCCCCCCCATTCATGAAGGGGCCTTCAGGACAGAAACTCCAACCTGAGCGATCGTCTGATCCTCGCCCTGACTTCAGATGCACGAGATCTCGATTCAGGTCTGTAGATTATGCCTTCCATGGCCTCACCCAGAAACCTAAGCCTAGCATGTGTTCTCAGACTTTTGTCGTCAGACTACTGGCCTACAAGCCCTCCATTTGGCAATCCAGAACTACAATGCAGCACTTTGCCTGCCCTCCAGAGGAAAAACATTGTCCTCTGGGGCTACCCAGTAACCGCAAATGAGGATCAACCTGCACCGACCTTGGCTGTACCCCAAATACATAGGCTGACCAGGGCACTAATGCCCTTTCTGAAACAGCCTGAGCCTGGACCCCCTGGCCCCTCCCAGACAGCTGGCCGCACACTGAGCACATCGAGCCGCCATGGTCTTAGGTCGTCATCTCTTCCCAACCTCGGTTTTCAGGTTTCAGAACCTAGAACTTATCTGCAATCACTGCCCAGGTTGAAGGTGATGCAGAAATCAGAACTCCTTCCCCATGGCAAGAAACCTTGTAGTTGGCATGTTGTCCAACGTTCAGTGTCCTTGAAACCAGTGTGGCCCATGAGGCCCCGCCCATGCTCACGGGCCACATTGGTCACAAACACACATTGTGACCCTCAGGCTGAGCCCAGTCCTCAAGTAAGGCCACTCAGTGGCTGGATGAAGAGATAGCATATTGGGCTTGCCATGCCCCTAGGGCCCCACTTTTAACCATAGTTCGGGATGTCCCTTCAGTCTTCCCCACGGCTTGGATTAGGAATTCCTCTTTTGGTGGGATCCCTGAGGTAACAAACCTGAAAGGAGACTTCCCATCCCACAGAATGACGAAAAGCAATTGGGAATCGGGCCAAATCCTATGGAGTCATTCCATATGGGATGTCCTGGAGCTGTCCAACATGTCTCAATTGTCCCGCAGAAGGAATCCTTGAAGGGGGCATCCCACAACTCCCAACGTGGGAAAACCTCAATGGCCCCGAGATTCCGCTCCCTTCATAAAGCGGCCGTCATGCACAGGAACTCCAACCTGAGCCAACGTCTGATCCTCGCCTTGACTTCAGAAGCATGAGATATAGGTTCAGATCTGCAGGGGGTACCTGTCGTGCCCTCGCCCTGAAACCCAAGTCTAGCTTGTCTTCTCACACTTCCGTCCTCAAACTCCTGGCCCCGAAGTCCTAAAATTTGGCAATTCCGGACCCACAATGCAGCACTCTGCCGGCCCTCTAGAAAAAAAAAATGATTGCCTCATGAGGTGCCCAGGCACCTTAAATGAGGATAAACCTACACAGCACTCGACCTTACCCAAATTATATAGTCTAACTTGGGTACTAATGCACTGTCAAACACAACCTGAGCCCGGACCTCCTGACCAACACCCAGAAAGCTGACCGCACACTGAGCACATAAAACCCGCCATGGCCTTAGGTCATCATCTCTTCCCTACCTCAGTTTTCAGGCTTCAGAACCGAGACCTTATCTCCAATCACTGCCCAGGGGTGAGTCTGATGCAGAAATCAGAACTCTTCCTTACCCATGGCAAGAACCCTTGTGGTTGGCACGTTGTCCAACGTTCAGTGTAGGAGAAACCAGCATTCACCATGAGGCCCCGCCCATTCTTGAGTGGGACGAGGGCATACACACGCATTGTGACCCTCAGCTTGAGTCCTGTCCTCTAGTAATTCCTCTCAGAGGCTGGACCATTAGATGTCATAATGGGCTTGACATGTCCCTAGACCCCAATTTTTAACCAGATTTCTGACTGTCCAGTCGCCCCTCCCCAGGTCTCTACTCTGGAATCCCTCATTTGTTGGGACACCTGAGGTTAAAAAAGAAAACAACAACAACAACAACAAAAAAAAAAAACGGACTTCTTCCAGCCCACAAAATGACCCCAATCTCTTTGGACGGGGTCAAACCACCAGAGAGTAAGACTCGTCCATTTCCCATAAAGTCACCCAGAAATTCCACGACCATGAGTGACACGATATCCAGAGACAAAAACTTGAGCAGGAGCCTCACACTCGCCCTTCTTCCAAATCCCGTAGAGTTCTCCTCATGGTCTGTAGATCAGTCCTGCCATACCTATGACCCGAAACATAAGCCGAGTTTGTGTTTTCAGACAACTGTCCAAACAGCCCTGGCCTACACAACCTACAGGCTCAGGCCCCTGGAGCCAAACGTGAGGACTGTACTTGCCCTCTCCAAGGGAATTGTGTGTGCCCATTCCAATGGCCACAACCCTTCTAATAGGATAAACCTCCAAAGTCCCTGATCTATCTCAAAAGTGGTGACTTCCCAGGAAAAACAGGGGCAATCTGAGCCCAAATGAGCACCTACCTGCACTCAGACCCATAGACAGATGTCCCCAGAGGTAAAAAGGAAAGAACAGGACCCTAGGCACTAATCAGATCTATTGCTTTGGTTTCCAGGCATCTCTCCTCAGAGGCCTGGATTTCAAAAGCAGCATATAGCTGTTTCTTGATTCACCCATCAGAAAACATCTCATCTACACATGGGAAACTTGCACGTTGGAGCTGTGTCAAAGCCTCTGTTTACGAGAACCCTTTAGGGCACCAGTGCCACCTCTTCATTCCAAGGTCTCCATAGACACAAAAGCACATGAGGACCCATCCTTAGGGGTGTCCATTTCAACTCAGCATCCTCGGTTGCTCCCCACAGATCCAGGAGATCTAACCTGTCTTGTTGCTAGGAGACAATTGGAATGCGAGGTGGGCTACGCAGCCATCCATCCTTAGAACCCTGCTCAGAATCATTGGCCTGGAGCCAAGCAACGGTCTCAATTGACCTGCAGAAGACTCTCTGATGTTTGGAGCTTCTCATAACTCTCATCTTGGGAAAACACCCATGGTCTCGTATTGCCCCCCCCCATTCATGAAGGGGCCATCAGGGACAGAAACTCCAACCTGAGCGATGGTCTGATCCTCGTCCTGACTTCAGATGCACGAGATCTCGATTCACGTCTGTAGATTGTGCCTGCCATGGCCTCACCCAGAAACCTAAGCCTAGCTTGTGTTCTCAGACTTTTGTCGTCAGACTACTGGCTCACAAGCCCTCATGTTTGGCAATCCAGAACTACAATGCAGCACTCTGCCGGCCCTCCAGAAGAAAAACATTGTCCTCTGGGGCTACCCAGTAACACCAAATGAGGATCAACCTGCACCGACCTTGGCTGTACCCCAAATACATAGGCTGACCAGGGCACTAATGCCCTTTCTGACACAGCCTGAGCCTGGACTCCCTGGCCCGTCTCAGACAGTTGGCCGCACACTGAGCACATCGAGCCTCCGTGGCCTTAGATCGTCATCTCTTCCCAACCTCGGTTTCCAGGTTTCAGAACCTAGACCTTATCTCCAAGAACTGCCCAGGGTTGAAGGTGATGCAGAAATCAGAACTCCTTCCCCATGGCAAGAAACCTTGTGGTTGGCATGTTGTCCAACGTTCAGTGTGGTTGAAACCAGTGTGGCCCATGAGGCCCCGCCCATGCTCGCGGGCCACATTGGTCACAAACACACATTGTGACCCTCAGGCTGAGCCCAGTCCTCAAGTAAGGCCACTCAGTGGCTGGATGAAGAGATAGCATATTGGGCTTGCCATGCCCCTAGGCCCCCACTTTTAACCATAGTTCGGGATGTCCCTTCAGTCTTCCCCACGGCTTGGATTTGGAATTCCTCTTTTGGTGGGACACCTGAGGTAACAAACCTGAATGGAGACCATCCATCCCACAGAATGACGAAAAGCAATTGGGAATCGGCACAAATCCTCAGAGAGGAAGATTCGTGCATGGCCCATGAGGCCTCCCCGAAATTCCACGGCCATCGCTGATACAAAATCCAGAGACAAAAGCCTGAGCAAGCGCCTCAGACTCGCACTTTCTTCAAATCCTGAAGAGTTCTTCTCATGGTTTGTCGATCGGGCCTGCCTGCCATACCTACGTCCCCAAACCTAAGCTGAGTTTGTGTTTTCAGACTTCTGTCCTCAAAGTTTGGGCCACACAGCCTCCAGGCTGGGCGCCAGGAGCCACACATTAGGACTGTGCCTACCAATCCATGGGAATTCGGCCCATTCCATGATCCAAAATCGTACAAATTAGGAGAAACCTCCAAAGTCACTGAGGCCATCCCAATAGTGTAGGTCGCCTGGAACAAACAAGGGCTGTCTGACAGCAGCTGATAATCGACCTCCACTCATACCATAGATGGATGTCCCCAGAGAAGAAGATTGAACCAGACAGGACCCTAGGCCATAATAGGATCCATTGCTATGGGTTACAGGCATGTGTCCTCAAAAGCCTGATTCCAATACGAGCATAGGGGTTTTCCTGAGGCACCCATCAGAACTCAATTCGTCTCCACAAGGAAACATGTGCATGGGAGCCATGTCCATAGCTTAGGAGAGTACTTCAGGGTCCCGGTGCCACCGCCCCATTCCAAGGCCCTCATGGACACAAAAACACATTAGGACCCATCCTCAGGAAAGTCCATTTCAACTCAGCCACCACGGTGCTCCGGCAGAGCCATCAGATCTAAACTGTCTTGTTGCTAGGAGACAATTGGAATGCGAGTCGGGCTTCCGAGGCATCCATCCGCGAACGGTGCTCTGGAGTCATTCCATATGGGATGTCCTGGAGCTGTCCAACAGGTCTCAATTGTCCCGCAGAAGGAATCCTTGAAGGGGGCATCCCACAACTCCCAACGTGGGAAAACCTCCATGGCCCCGAGATACCGCTCCCTTCATAAAGCGGCCGTCATGCACAGGAACTCCAACCTGAGCCAACATCTGATCCTCGCCCTGACTTCAGAAGCATGAGATATTGGTTCAGATCTGCAGGGGGTACCTGTCGTGCCCTCGGCCTGAAACCCAAGTCTAGCTTGTCTTCTCACAATTCCGTCCTCAAACTCCTGGCCCCAAAGCCCTCAAGTTTGGCAATTCCGGACCCACAATGCAGCACTCTGCCTGCCCTCTAGAAAAAAAATTATTGCCTCATGAGGTGCCCAGGCACCTTAAATGAGGATAAACCTACACAGCACTCGACCTTACCCATATTATATAGTCTAACCTGGGCACTAATGCACTGTCGAACACAACCTGAGCCCGGACGTCCTGACCAACACCCAGAAAGCTGACCGCACACTGAGCACATAAAACCCGCCATGGCCTTAGGTCATCATCTCTTCCCTACCTCAGTTTTCAGGCTTCAGAACCGAGACCTTATCTCCAATCACTGCCCAGGGGTGAGTCTGATGCAGAAATCAGAACTCCTCCTTACCCATGGCAAGAACCCTTGTGGTTGGCACGTTGTCCAACATTCAGTGTAGGAGAAACCAGCATTCACACTGAGACCCCGCCCATTCTTGAGTGCGACGAGGGCATACACACGCATTGTGACCCTCAGCATGAGTCCTGTCCTCTAGTAAGTCCTCTCAGTGGCTGGACCTTTAGATGTCATAATGGGCTTGACATGTCACTAGGTCCCAATTTTTAACCAGATTTCTGACTGTCAAGTCGCCCCTCCCCAGGTCTCTACTCTGGAATCCCTCATTTAGTGGGACACCTGAGGTTAAAAAAGAAAACAACAACAACAACAACAACAACAAAAAAACGGACTTCTTCCAGCCCACAGAATGACCCCAAACTCTTTGGACGGGGCCAAACCACCAGAGAGTAAGACTCGTCCATTTCCCATGAAGTCACCCAGAAATTCCACGACCATGAGTGACACGATATCCAGAGACAAAAACTTGAGCAGGAGCCTCACACTCGCCCTTCTTTCAAATCCAGAAGAGTTCTCCTCATGGTCTGTAGATCAGTCCTGCCATACCTATGACCCAAAACATAAGCCGAGTTTGTGTTTTCAGACAACTGTCCAAACAGCCCTGGCCTACAAAACCTACAGGCTCAGGCCCCTGGAGCCAAACCTGAGGACTGTACTTGCCCTCTCCAAGGGAATTGTGTGTGCCCATTCCAATGGCCACAACCCTTCTGATAGGATAAACCTCCAAAGTCCCTGATCCATCTCAATAGTGGTGGCTTTCCAGGAAAAACAGTGGCAATCTGAGCCCAAATGAGCACCTACCTGCACTCAGACCCATAGACAGATGTCCCCAGAGTTAAAAAGGAAAGAACAGGCCCCTAGGCACTAATCAGATCCATTGCTTTGGTTTCCAGGCATCTCTCCTCAGAGGCCTGGATTTCAAAAGCAGCATATAGCTGTTTCTTGACTCACCCATCAGAAAACATCTCATCTACACATGGGAAACTTGCACGTTGGAGCTGTGTCAAAGCCTCTGTTTAGGAGAACCATTTAGGGCACCAGTGCCACCGCTTCATTCCAAGGTCTCCATAGACACAAAAGTACATTAGGACCCATCCATAGGGGTGTCCATTTAAACTCAGCGTCCTCGGTAGCTCCCCACAGATCCAGGAGATCTAAACTGTCTTGTTGGTAGGAGACAATTGGAATGCGAGGTGGGCTACGCAGCCATCCATCCTTAGAACCCTGCTCAGAATCATTGGCCTGGAGCCAAGAAACGGTCTCAATTGACCTGCAGAAGACTCTCTGCTGTTTGGAGCTTCTCATAACTCCCATCGTGGGAAAACACCCATGGCTTCGTGATGCCCCCACCCATTCATGAAGGGGCCATCAGGGACAGAAACTCCAACCTGAGCGATCGTCTGATCCTCGCCCTGACTTCAGATGCACGAGATCTCGATTCAGGTCTGTAGATTGTGCCTGCCATGGCCTCACCCAGAAACCTAAGCCTAGCTTGTGTTCTCAGACTTTTGTCGTCAGACTACTGGCCCACAAGCCCTCCAGTTTGGCAATCCAGTACTACAATGCAGCACTTGCCGGCCCTCCAAGAGAAAAACATTGTCCTCTGGGGCTACCCAGTAACCCCAAATGAGGATCAACCTGCACCGACCTTGGCTGTACCCCAAATACATAGGCTGACCAGGGCACTAATGCCCTTTCTGACACAGCCTGAGCCTGGACTCCCTGGTCCGTCCCAGACAGCTGGCCGCACACTGAGCACATCTAGACGCCATGGCCTTAGGTCGTCATCTCTTCCCAACCTCGGTTTCCAGGTTTCAGAACCTAGACCTAATCTCCAATCACTGCCCAAGGTTGAAGGTGATGCAGAAATCAGAACTCCTTCCCCATGGCAAGAAACCTTGTGGTTGGCATGTTTTCCAACGTTCAGTGTCGTTGAAACCAGTGTGGCCCATGAGGCCCCGCCCATGCTCGCGGGCCACATTGGTCACAAACACACATTGTGACCCTCAGGCTGAGCCCAGTCCTCAAATAAGGCCACTCAGTGGCTGGATGAAGAGATAGCATATTGGGCTTGCCATGCCCCTAGGCCCTAATTTTTAACCATATTTCGGGTTGTCCCTTCAGTCTTCCCCACGGCTTTGCTTTGGAATTCCTCTTTTGGTGGGACACCTGAGGTAACAAACCTGAAATGAGTCCTCCCATCCCACAGATTGACGAAAAGCAATTGGGAATCGGGCCAAATCCTCAGAGAGGAAGATTCGTCCATGGCCCATGAGGACTCCCCGACATTCCACGGCCATCACTGATACAAAATCCAGAGACAAAAGCCTGAGCAAGAGACTCAGACTCGCACTTTCTCCATATCCTGAAGAGTTCTTCTCATGGTTTGTAGATCGGGCCTGCCATACCTACGTCCCCAAACCTAAGCTGAGTTTGTTTTCAGACAACTGTCTAAACAGCCCTGGCCTACACAACCTACAGGCTCAGGCCCCTGGAGCCAAACCTGAGGAGTATACTTGCCTTCTCCAAGGGAATTGTTTGTGCCCATTCCAATGGCCACAATCCTCATAATAGGATAAACCTCCAAAGTCCCTGATCCATCTCAAAAGTGGTGTTTTCCCAGGAAAAACAGGGGCAATCTGAGCCCAAATGAGCACCTACCTGCACTCAGACCCATAGACTGATGTCCTCAGAGGTAAAAAGCAAAAAACAGGCCCCTAGGCACTGATCAGATCCATTGCTTTGATTTCCAGGCATCTCTCCTCAGAGGCTTGGATTTCAAAAGCAGCATATAGCTGTTTCTTGATTCACCCATCAGAAAACATCTTATCTACACATGGGAAACTTGCACGTTGGAGCTGTGTCAAAGCCTCTGTTTAGGAGAACCCTTTAGGGCCCCAGTGCCACCGCTTCATTCCAAGGTCTCCATAGACACAAAAGCACATTAGGACCCATCCCCAGGGGTGTCCATTTCAACTCAGCAGCCTCGGTAGCTGCCCACAGATCCAGGAGATCTAACCTGTCTTTTTGCTAGGAGACAATTGGAATGCGAGGTGGGCTACGCAGCCATCCATCCTTAGAACCCTGCTCAGAATCATTGGCCTGGAGCCAAGAAACGGTCTCAATTGACCTGCAGAAGACTCTCTGCAGTTTGGAGCTTCTCACAACTCCCATAGTGGGAAAAACCCCATGGCCTCGTGATGCCCCCCCATTCATGAAGGGGCCATCAGGGACAGAAACTCCAACCTGAGCGATCGTCTGATCCTCGCCCTGACTTCAGATGCACGAGATTTCAATTCAGGTCTGTAGATTGTGCCTGCCATGGCCTCACCCAGAAACCTAAGCCTAGCTTGTGTTCTTAGACTTTTGTCGTCAGACTACTGGCCCACAAGACCTCCATTTGGCAATCCAGAACTACAATGGAGCACTCTGCCTGCCCTCCAGAAGAAAAACATTGTTCTCTGGGGCTACCCAGTAACCCCAAATGAGGATCAACCTGCACCGACCTTGGCTGTACCCCAAATACATAGGCTGACCAGGGCACTAATGCCCTTTCTAACACAGCCTGAGCCTGGACCCCCTAACCCCTCCCAGACAGCTGGCCGCACACTGAGCACATCGAGCCGCCATGGCCTGAGGTCGTCATCTCTTCCCAACATCGGTTTTCAAGTTTCAGATCCTAGACCTTATCTCCAATCACTGTCCATGATGAAGGTGATGCAGAAATCAGAACTCCTTCCCCATGGCAAGAAACCTTGTGGTTGGCATGTTGTCCAACGTTCAGTGTCGTTGAAACCAGTGTGGCCCATGAGGCCCCGCCTATGCTCGCGGGCCACATTGGTTACAAACACACATTGTGACCCTCAGGCTGAGCCCAGTCCTCAAGTAAGGCCACTCAGTGGCTGGATGAAGAGATAGCATATTGGGCTTGCCATGCCCCTAGGCCCCAATTTTTAACCATAGTTCGGGTTGTCCCTTCAGTCTTCCCCACGGCTTTGCTTTGGAATTGCTCTTTTGGTGGGACACCTGAGGTAACAAACCTGAAATGAGTCCTCCCATCCCACAGATTGACGAAAAGCAATTGGGAATTGGGCCAAATCCTCAGAGAGGAAGATTCGTCCATGGCCCATAAGGCCTCCCCGACATTCCACGGCCATCGCTGATACAAAATCCAGAGACAAAAGCCTGAGCAAGAGCCTCAGACTCGCACTTTCTTCATATCCTGAAGAGTTCTCATGGTTTGTCGATCGGGCCTGCCATAACTACGTCCCCAAACCTAAGCTGAGTTTGTGTTTTCAGACATCTGTCCTCAAAGTCCTGGGCCACACACCCTCCAGGCTGGGCGCCTGGAGCCAAACATTAGGACTGTGCCTACCAATCCATGGGAATTCTGCCCATTCCATGGTCCAAAATCGTACAAATTAGGAGAAACCTCCAAATACCCTGAGGCCATCCCAATTGTGTAGGATGCCCGGAACAAACAAGGGCTGTCTGACACCAGCTGATAATCGACCTCCACTCATACCATAGATGGATGTCCCCAGAGAAGAAGATTGAACCAGACAGGACCCTAGGCCATAATAGGATCCATTGCTTTGGGTTACAGGCATGTGTCCTCAAAAGCCTGATTCCAATACGAGCATAGGGGTTTTCCTGAGGCACCCATTAGAACTCATCTCGTCTCCACAAGGAAACCTGTGCATGGGAGCCATGTCCAAAGCTTAGGAGAGTACTTCAGGGTGCTGGTGCCACCGCCCCATTCCAAGGCCCTCATGGACACAAAAACACATTAGGACCCATCCTCAGAAAGTCCATTTCAACTCAGCCACCCGGGTTGCTCCGGCAGAGCCATCAGATCAAAACTGTCTTGTTGCTAGGAGACAATTGGAATGCGAGTCGGGCTTTCCAGGCATCCATCCGCGAATGGTGCTCTAGAGTATTTCCATATGGGATGTCCTGGAGCTGTCCAACAGGTCTCAATTGTCCCGCAGAAGGAATCCTTGAAGGGGCATCCCACAACTCCCAACGTGGGAAAACCTCAATGGCCTCGAGATTCCGCTCCCTTCATGAAGCGGCCGTCATGAACAGGAACTCCAACCTGAGCCAACGTCTGATCCTCGCCCTGACTTCAGAAGCATGAGATATTGGTTCAGATCTGCAGGGGGTAGCTGTCGTGCCCTCGCCCTGAAACTCAAGTCTAGCTTGTCTTCTCACACTTCCGTCCTCAAACTCCTGGCCCCGAAGTCCTAAAATTTGCCAATTCCGGACCCACAATGCAGCACTCTGCCGGCCCTCTAGAAAAAAAAAAATTATTGCCTCATGAGCTGCCCAGGCACCTTAAATGAGGATAAACCTACACAGCACTCGACCTTACCCATATTATATAGTCTAACCTGGGCACTAATGCACTGTCGAACACAACCTGAGCCCGGACGTCCTGACCAACACCCAGAAAGCTGACTGCACACTGAGCACATAAAACCCGCCATGGCCTTAGGTCATCATCTCTTCCCTACCTCAGTTTTCAGGCTTCAGAACCGAGACCTTATCTCCAATCACTGCCCAGGGGTGAGTCTGATGCAGAAATCAGAACTCCTCCTTACCCATGGCAAGAACCCTTGTGGTTGGCACGTTGTCCAACGTTCAGTGTAGGAGAAACCAGCATTCACACTGAGGCCCCGCCCATTCTTGAGTGCGACGAGGGCATACACACGCATTGTGACCCTCAGCATGAGTCCTGTCCTCTAGTAAGTCCTCTCAGTGGCTGGACCTTTAGATGTCATAATGGGCTTGACATGTCACTAGGTCCCAATTTTTAACCAGATTTCTGACTGTCAAGTCGCCCCTCCCCAGGTCTCTACTCTGGAATCCCTCATTTAGTGGGACACCTGAGGTTAAAAAAGAAAACAACAACAACAACAACAACAAAAAAAAAAACGTACTTCTTCCAGCCCATAGAATGACCCCAAACTCTTTGGACGGGGACAAACCACCAGAGAGTAAGACTCGTCCATTTCCCATGAAGTCACCCAGAAATTCCACGACCATGAGTGACACGATATCCCGAGACAAAAACTTGAGCAGGAGCCTCACACTCGCCCTTCTTTCAAATCCAGAAGAGTTCTCCTCATGGTCTGTAGATCAGTCCTGCCATACCTATGACCTGAAACATAAGCCGAGTTTGTGATTTCAGACAACTGTCCAAAAAGGGCTGGACTACACAACCTACAGGCTCAGGCCCCTGGAGCCAAACCTGAGGACTGTACTTGCCCTCTCCAAGGGAATTGTGTGTGCCCATTCCAATGGCCACAATCCTTCTAATAGGATAAACCTCCAAAGTCCCTGATATATCTCAATAGTGGTAGCTTCCCAAGAAAAACAGGGGCAATCTGAGACCAAATGAGCCCCTACCTGCACTCAGACCCATAGACAGATGTCCTCAGAGGTAAAAATGAAAGAACAGGCCCCTAGGCACTAATCAGATCCATTGCTTTGGTTTCCAGGCATCTCTCCTCAGAGGCCTGGATTTCAAAAGCAGCATATAGCTGTTTCTTGATTCACCCATCAGAAAACATGTCATCTACACATGGGAAACTTGCACGTTGGAGCTGTGTCAAAGCCTCTGTTTAGGAGAACCCTTTAGGGCCCCAGTGCCACCGCTTCATTCCAAGGTCTCCATAGACACAAAAGCACATTCGGACCCATCCCCAGGGGTGTGCATTTCAAGTCAGCATCCTCGGTAGCTCCCCACAGATCCAGGAGATCTAAACTGTCTTGTTGCTAGGAGACAATTGGAATGCGAGGTGGGCTACCCAGCCATCCATCCTTAGAACCCTGCTCAGAATCATTGGCCTGGAGCCAAACAACAGGTCTCAATTGTCCTGCCGAAGACTCTCTGCAGTTTGGAGCTTCTCACAACTCCCATCATGGGAAAACCCCCATGGCCTCGTGATGCCCTCCCATTCATGAAGGGGCCATCAGGGACAGAAACTCCAACCTGAGCGATCGTCTGATCCTCGCCCTGACTTCAGATGCACGAGATCTCGATTCAGGTCTGTAGATTGTGCCTGCCATGGCCTCACCCAGAAACCTAAGCCTAGCTTGTGTTCTCAGAATTTTGTCGTCAGACTACTGGCCCACAAGGCCTCCAGTTTGGCAATCCAGAACTACAATGCAGCACTCTGCCTGCCCTCCAGATAAAAAGCATTGTCCTCTGGGGCTACCCAGTAACCCCAAATGAGAATCAACCTGAACCGACCTTGGCTGTACCCCAAATACATAGGCTGACCAGGGCACTAATGCCCTTTCTGACACAGCCTGAGCCTGGACCCCCTGGCCCCTCCCAGACAGCTGGCCGCACACTGAGCACATCGAGCCGCCATGGCCTGAGGTCGTCATCTCTTCCCAACCTCGGTTTTCAGGATTCAGATCCTAGACCTTATCTCCAATCACTGTCCATGATGAAGGTGATGCAGAAATCAGAACTCCTTCCCCATGGCAAGAAACCTTGTGGTTGGCATGTTGTCCAACGTTCAGTGTCGTTGAAACCAGTGTGGCCCATGAGGCCCCGCCCATGCTCGCGGGCCACATTGGTTACAAACACACATTGTGACCCTCAGGCTGAGCCCAGTCCTCAAGTAAGGCCACTCAGTGGCTGGATGAAGAGATAGCATATTGGGCTTGCCATGCCCCTAGGCCCCAATTTTTAACCATAGTTCGGGTTGTCCCTTCAGTCTTCCCCACGGCTTTGCTTTGGAATTGCTCTTTTGGTGGGACACCTGAGGTAACAAACCTGAAATGAGTCCTCCCATCCCACAGATTGACGAAAAGCAATTGGGAATCGGGCCAAATCCTCAGAGAGGAAGATTCGTCCATGGCCCATAAGGCCTCCCCGACATTCCACGGCCATCGCTGATACAAAATCCAGAGACAAAAGCCTGAGCAAGAGCCTCAGACTCGCACTTTCTTCATATCCTGAAGAGTTCTCATGGTTTGTCGATCGGGCCTGCCATACCTACGTCCCCAAACCTAAGCTGAGTTTGTGTTTTCAGACTTCTGTCCTCAAAGTCCTGGGCCACACACCCTCCAGGCTGGGCGCCTGGAGCCAAACATTAGGACTGTGCCTACCAATCCATGGGAATTCTGCCCATTCCATGGTCCAAAATCGTACAAATTAGGAGAAACCTCCAAATACCCTGAGGCCATCCCAATTGTGTAGGATGCCCGGAACAAACAAGGGCTGTCTGACACCAGCTGATAATCGACCTCCACTCATACCATAGATGTATGTCCCCAGAGAAGAAGATTGAACCAGACAGGACCCTAGGCCATAATAGGATCCATTGCTTTGGGTTACAGGCATGTGTCCTCAAAAGCCTGATTCCAATACGAGCATAGGGGTTTTCCTGAGTCACCCATCAGAACTCATCTCGTCTCCACAAGGAAACCTGTGCATGGGAGCCATGTCCAAAGCTTAGGAGAGTACTTCAGGGTGCTGGTGCCACCGCCCCATTCCAAGGCCCTCATGGACACAAAAACACATTAGGTCCCATCCTCAGAAAGTCCATTTCAACTCAGCCACCCGGGTTGCTCTGGCAGAGCCATCAGATCAAAACTGTCTTGTTGCTAGGAGACAATTGGAATGCGAGTCGGGCTTTCCAGGCATCCATCCACGAATGGTGCTCTAGAGTATTTCCATATGGGATGTCCTGGAGCTGTCCAACAGGTCTCAATTGTCCCGCAGAAGGAATCCTTGAAGGGGCATCCCACAACTCCCAACGTGGGAAAACCTCAATGGCCTCGAGATTCCGCTCCCTTCATGAAGCGGCCGTCATGAACAGGAACTCCAACCTGAGCCAACGTCTGATCCTCGCCCTGACTTCAGAAGCATGAGATATTGGTTCAGATCTGCAGGGGGTACCTGTCGTGCCCTCGCCCTGAAACCCAAGTCTAGCTTGTCTTCTCACACTTCCGACCTCAAACTCCTGGCCCCGAAGTCCTAAAATTTGGCTATTCCGACCCACAATGCAGCACTCTGCCGGCCCTCTAGAAAAAAAAAATTATTGCCTCATGAGCTGCCCAGGCACCTTAAATGAGGATAAACCTACACAGCACTCGACCTTACCCATATTATATAGTCTAACCTGGGCACTAATGCACTGTCGAACACAACCTGAGCCCGGACCTCCTGACCAACACCCAGAAAGCTGACCGCACACTGAGCACATAAAACCCGCCATGGCCTTAGGTCATCATCTCTTCCCTACCTCAGTTTTCAGGCTTCAGAACCGAGACCTTATCTCCAATCACTGCCCAGGGGTGAATGTTATGCAGAAATCAGAACTCCTCCTTACCCATGGCAAGAACCCTTGTGGTTGGCACGTTGTCCAAAGTTCAGTGTAGGAGAAACCAGCATTCACCCTGAGGCCCCGCCCATTCTTGAGTGCGACGAGGGCATACACACGCATTGTGACCCTCAGCATGAGTCCTGTCCTCTAGTAAGTCCTCTCAGTTCCTGGACCTTTAGATGTCATAATGGGCTTGACATGTCACTAGGTCCCAATTTTTAACCAGATTTCTGACTGTCAAGTCGCCCCTCCCCAGGTCTCTACTCTGGAATCCCTCATTTAGTGGGACACCTGAGGTTAAAAAAGAAAACAACAACAACAACAACAACAAAAAAAAAAACGTACTTCTTCCAGCCCACAGAATGACCCCAAACTCTTTGGACGGGGCCAAACCACCAGAGAGTAAGACTCGTCCATTTCCCATGAAGTCACCCAGAAATTCCACGACCATGAGTGAAACGATATCCAGAGACAAAAACTTGAGCAGGAGCCTCACACTCGCCCTTCTTTCAAATCCAGAAGAGTTCTCCTCATGGTCTGTAGATCAGTCCTGCCTTACCTATGACCCGAAACATAAGCCGAGTTTGTATTTCAGACAACTGTCCAAAAAGTGCTGGACTACACAACCTACAGGCTCAGGCCCCTGGAGCCAAACCTGAGGACTGTACTTGCCCTCTCCAAGGGAATTGTGTGTGCCCATTCCAATGGCCACAATCCTTCTAATAGGATAAACCTCCAAAGTCCCTGATATATCTCAGTAGTGGTAGCTTCCCAAGAAAAACAGGGGCAATCTGAGCCCAAATGAGCCCCTACCTGCACTCAGACCCATAGACAGATGTCCTCAGAGGTAAAAATGAAAGAACAGGCCCCTAGGCACTAATCAGATCCATTGCTTTGGTTTCCAGGCATCTCTCCTCAGAGGCCTGGATTTCAAAAGCAGCATATAGCTGTTTCTTGATTCACCCATCAGAAAACATGTCATCTACACATGGGAAACTTGCACGTTGGAGCTGTGTCTAAGCCTCTGTTTAGGAGAACCCTTTAGGGCCCCAGTGCCACCGCTTCATTCCAAGGTCTCCATAGACACAAAAGCACATTCGGACCCATCCCCAGGGGTGTGCATTTCAACTCAGCATCCTCGGTAGCTCCCCACAGATCCAGGAGATCTAAACTGTCTTGTTGCTAGGAGACAATTGGAATGCGAGGTGGGCTACCCAGCCATCCATCCTTAGAACCCTGCTCAGAATCATTGGCCTGGTGCCAAACAACAGGTCTCAATTGTCATGCCGAAGACTCTCTGCAGTTTGGAGCTTCTCACAACTCCCATCATGGGAAAACCCCCATGGTCTCGTGATGCCCTCCCATTCATGAAGGGGCCATCAGGGACAGAAACTCCAACCTGAGCGATCATCTGATGCTCGCCCTGACTTCAGATGCACGAGATCTCGATTCAGGTCTGTAGATTGTGCCTGCCATGGCCTCACCCAGAAACCTAAGCCTAGCTTGTGTTCTCAGAATTTTGTCGTCAGACTACTGGCCCACAAGGCCTCCAGTTTGGCAATCCAGAACTACAATGCAGCACTCTGCCTGCCCTCCAGATAAAAAGCATTGTCCTCTGGGGCTACCCATTAACCCCAAATGAGAATCAACCTGAACCGACCTTGGCTGTACCCCAAATACATAGGCTGACCAGGGCACTAATGCCCTTTCTGACACAGCCTGAGCCTGGACCCCCTGGCCCCTCCCAGACAGCTGGCCGCACACTGAGCACATCGAGCCGCCATGGCCTGAGGTCGTCATCTCTTCCCAACCTCGGTTTTCAGGATTCAGAACCTAGACCTTATCTCCAATCACTGTCCATGATGAAGGTGATGCAGAAATCAGAACTCCTTCCCCATGGCAAGAAACCTTATGGTTGGCATGTTTTACAACGTTCAGTGTCGTTGAAACCAGTGTGGCCCATGATGCCCCGCCCATGCTCGCGGGCCACATTGGTCACAAACACACATTGTGACCCTCAGGCTGAGCCCAGTCCTCAAGTAAGGCCACTCAGTGGCTGGATGAAGAGATAGCATATTGGGCTTGCCATGCCCCTAGGCCCCAAATTTTAACCATAGTTCGGGTTGTCCCTTCAGTCTTCCCCACGACTTGGTTTTGGAATTCCTCTTTTGGTGGGACACCTGAGGTAACAAAACTGAAATGAGTCCTCCCATCCCACAGATTGACGAAAAGCAATTGGGAATCGGGCCAAATCCTCAGAGAGGAAGATTCGTCCATGGCCCATGAGGCCTCCCCGACATTCCACGGCCATCACTGATACAAAATCCAGAGACAAAAGCCTGAGCAATCGCCACAGACTCGCACTTTCTTTATATCCTGTAGAGTTCTTCTCATGGTTTGTAGATCGGGCCTGCCATACCTACGTCCCCAAACCTAAGCTGAGTTTGTGTTTTCAGACTTCTGTCCTCAAAGTCTTGGGCCACACATCCTTTAGGCTGGGCCCCTGGAGCCACACATTAGGACTGTGCCTACCAATCCATGGGAATTCTGCCCATTCCATGGTCCAAAATCGTACAAATTAGGAGAAACCTCCAAATACCCTGAGGCCATCCCAATTGTGTAGGATGCCCGGAACAAACAAGGGCTGTCTGACACCAGCTGATAATCGACCTCCACTCATACCATAGATGTATGTCCCCAGAGAAGAAGATTGAACCAGACAGGACCCTAGGCCATAATAGGATCCATTGCTTTGGGTTACAGGCATGTGTCCTCAAAAGCCTGATTCCAATACGAGCATTGGGGTTTCCTGAGGCACCCATCAGAACTCATCTCGTCTCCACAAGGAAACCTGTGCATGGGAGCCATGTCCAAAGCTTAGGAGAGTACTTCAGGGTGCTGGTGCCACCGCCCCATTCCAAGGCCCTCATGGACACAAAAACACATTAGGACCCATCCTCAGAAAGTCCATTTCAACTCAGCCACCCGGGTTGCTCCGGCAGAGCCATCAGATCAAAACTGTCTTGTTGCTAGGAGACAATTGGAATGCGAGTCGGTCTTTCCAGGCATCCATCCGCGAATGGTGCTCTAGAGTATTTCCATATGGGATGTCCTGGAGCTGTCCAACAGGTCTCAATTGTCCCGCAGAAGGAATCCTTGAAGGGGCATCCCACAACTCCCAACGTGGGAAAACCTCAATGGCCTCGAGATTCCGCTCCCTTCATGAAGCGGCCGTCATGAACAGGAACTCCAACCTGAGCCAACGTCTGATCCTCGCCCTGACTTCAGAAGCATGAGATATTGGTTCAGATCTGCAGGGGGTACCTGTCGTGCCCTCGCCCTGAAACCCAAGTCTAGCTTGTCTTCTCACACTTCCGTCCTCAAACTCCTGGCCTCGAAGTCCTAAAATTTGGCAATTCCGGACCCACAATGCAGCACTCTGCCGGCCCTCTAGAAAAAAAAAAATTATTGCCTCAGGAGCTGCCCAGGCACCTTAAATGAGGATAAACCTACACAGCACTCGACCTTACCCATATTATATAGTCTAACCTGGGCACTAATGCACTGTCGAACACAACCTGAGCCTGGACCTCCTGACCAACACCCAGAAAGCTGACCGCACACTGAGCACATAAAACCCGCCATGGCCTTAGGTCACGATCTCTTCCCTACCTCAGTTTTCAGGCTTCAGAACCGAGACCTTATCTCCAATCACTGCCCAGGGGTGAGTGTGATGCAGAAATCAGAACTCCTCCTTACCCATGGCAAGAACCCTTGTGGTTGGCACGTTGTCCAACGTTCAGTGTAGGAGAAACCAGCATTCACCCTGAGGCCCCGCCCATTCTTGAGTGCGGCGAGGGCATACAGACGCATTGTGACCCTCAGCATGAGTCCTGTCCTCTAGTAAGTCCTCTCAGTGGCTGGACCATTAGATGTCATAATGGGCTTGACATGTCCCTAGGCCCCAATTTTTAACCAGATTTCTGATTGTCCAGTCGCCCCTCCCCAGGGCTCTACTCTGGAATCCATCATTTGGTGGGACACCTGAGGTTAAAAAAGAAAACAACAACAACAACACCAAAAAAAAAAAAAAAACAAACTTTTTCCAGCCCACAGAATGACCCCAAACTCTTTAGACGGGGCCAAACCTCCAGAGAGTAGGACTCGTCCATTTCCCATGAAGTCACCCAGAAATTCCACGACCATGAGTGACACGATATCCGGAGACAAAAACGTGAGCAGGAGCCTCACACTCGCCCTTCTTTCAAATCCTGAAGAGTTCTCCTCATGGTCTGTAGATCAGTCCTACCATACCTATGACCCGAAACATAAGCCGAGTTTGTGTTTTCAGACAACTGACCAAACATTCCTGGCCTACACAACCTACAGGCTCAGGCCCCTGGAGCCAAACCTGAGTACTGTACTTGCCCTCTCCAAGGGAAATGTGTGTGCCCATTCCAATGGCCACAACCCTTCTAATAGGATAAACCTCCAAAGTCCCTGATCCATCTCAATAGTGGTGGCTTCCCAAAAAAGACAGGGGCAATCTGAGCCCAACTGAGCACCTACCTGCACTCAGACCCATAGACAGATGTCCGCAGAGGTAAAAAGGAAAGAACAGGCCCCTAGGCACTCATCAGATCCATTGCTTTGGTTTCCAGGCATCTCTCCTCAGAGGCCTGGATTTCAAAAGCAGCATATAGCTGTTTCTTGACTCACCCATCAGGAAACATCTTATCTACACATGGGAAACTTGCACGTTGGAGCTGTTCAAAGCCTCTGTTTAGGAGAACCCTTTAGGGCCCCAGTGCCACCGCTTCATTCCAAGGTCTCCATAGACACAAAAGCACTTTAGGACTCTTCCCCAGGGGTGTCCATTTCAACTCAGCGTCCTCGGTTGCTCCCCACAGATCCAGGAGATCTAAACTGTCTTGTTGCTAGGAGACAATTGGAATGCGAGGTGGGCTACCCAGCCATCCATCCTTAGAACCCTGCTCAGAATCATTGGCCTGGAGCCAAACAACAGGTCTCAATTGTCCTGCAGAAGACTCTCTGCTGTTTGGAGCTTCTCACAACTCCCATCGTGGGATAACACCCATGGCCTCGTGATGCCCCCCACCCATTGATGAAGGTGCCATCAGGGACAGAAACTCCAACCTGAGCGATCGTCTGATCCTCGTCCTGACTTCAGATGCACGAGATCTCGATTTACGTCTGTAGATTGTGCCTGCCATGGCCTCACCCAGAAACCTAAGCCTAGCTTGTGTTCTCAGACATTTGTCGTCAGACTACTGGCTCACATGCCCCCAGTTTGGCAATCCAGAACTACAATGCAGCACTCTGCCGGCCCTCCAGAAGAAAAACATTGTCCTCTGGGGCTTCCCAGTAACCCCAAATGAGGATCAACCTACACCGACCTTGGCTGTACCCCAAATACATAGGCTGACCAGTGCACTAATGCCCTTTCTAACACAGCCTGAGCCTGGACCCCCTGGACCCTCCCAGACAGCTGGCCGCACACTGAGCACATCAAGCCGCCATGGCCTTAGGTCGTCATCTCTTCCCAACCTCGGTTTTCAGGTTTCAGAACCTAGACCTTATCTCCAATCACTGTCCAGGGTTGAAGGTGATGCAGAAATCAGAACTCCTTCCCCATGGCAAGAAACCTTGTGGTTGGCATGTTGTCCAACGTTCAGTGTAGTTGAAACCAATGTGGCCCATGAGGCCCCGCCTATGCTCGCGGGCCACATTGGTCACAAACACACATTGTGACCCTCAGGCTGAGCCCAGTCCTCAAGTAAGGCCACTCAGTGGCTGGATGAAGAGATAGCATATTGGGCTTGCCATGCCCCTAGGCCCCAATTTTTAACCATAGTTTGGGTTGTCTTTTCAGTTTTCCCCACGGCTTGGCTTTGGAATTCCTCTTTTGTTGGGACACCTGAGGTAACAAACCTGAAATGAGTCCTCCCATCCCACAGATTGACGAAAAGCAATTGGGATTCGGGCCAAATCCTCAGAGAGGAAGATTCGTCCATGGCCCATGAGGCCTCGCCGACATTCCACGGCCATCGCTGATACAAAATCCAGAGACAAAAGCCTGAGCAAGCGCCTCAGACTTGCACTTTCTTCATATCCTGACGAGTTCTTCTCATGGTTTGTAGATCGGGCCTGCCATACCTACGTCCCCAAACCTAAGCTGAGTTTGTGTTTTCAGACTTCTGTCCTCAAAGTCCTGGGCCACACACCCTCCAGGCTGGGCCCCTGGAGCCACACATTAGGACTGTGCCTACCAATCCATGGGAATTCTGCCCATTCCATGGTCCAAAATCGTACAAATTAGGAGAAACCTCCAAAGTCCCTGAGGCCTTCCCAATAGTGTAAGTCGCCCGGAACAAACAAGGGCTGTCTGACACCAGCTGATAATCGACCTCCAATCATACCATAGATGGATGTCCCCAGAGAAGAAGATTGAACCGGACAGGACCCTAGGCCATAATAGGATCCATTGCTTTGGGTTACAGGCATGTGTCCTCAAAAGCCTGATTCCAATACGAGCATCGGGATTTTCCTGAGGCACCCATCAGAACTCATCTCGTCTCCACAAAGAAACCTGTGCATGGGAGCCATGTCCAAAGCTTAGGAGAGTACTTCAGGGTTCCGGTGCCACCGCCCCATTCCAAGGCCCTCATCGACACAAAAACACATTAGGACCCATCCTCACGAAAGTCCATTTCAACTCAGCCACCCAGGTTGCTCCGGCAGAGACATCAGATCTAAACTGTCTTGTTGCTAGGAGACAATTGGAATGTGAGGCGGGCTTCCCAGGCATCCATCCGCGAAGGGTGCTCTGCAGTCATTCCATATGGGATGTCCTGGAGCTGTCCAACAGGTCTCAATTGTCCCGCAGAAGGAATCCTTGAAGGGGGTATCCCACAACTCCCAACGTGGGAAATCCTCAATGGCCTTGAGATTCCGCTCCCTTCATGAAGCGGCCGTCATGCTCAGAAACTCCAACCTGAGCCAACGTCTGATCCTCGCCCTGACTTCAGATGCATGAGATATTGGTTCAGATCTGCTGGGGGTTCCTGCCGTGACCTCGCCCTGAAACCCAAGTCTAGCTTGTCTTCTCAGACTTCCATCCTCACACTCCTGGCCCCGAAGCCCTCAAGTTTGGCAATTCCGGAACCCACAATGCAGCACTCTGCCTGCCCTCTATAAAAAAAATTATTGCCTCATGAGCTGCCCAGGCACCTTAAATGAGTGTAAACCTACACAGCACTCGACTTTTCCCAAATTATACAGTCTAACCTGGGCACTAATGCACTTTCGAACACAACCTGAGCCCGGACCTCCTGACCAACACCCAGAAAGCTGACAGCACACTGAGCACATAAAACCCGCCATGGCCTTAGGTCATCATCTCTTCCCTACCTCAGTTTTCAGGCTTCAGAACCGAGACCTTATCTCCAATCACTGCCCAGCGGTGAGTGTGATTCAGAAATCAGAACTCCTCCTTACCCATGGCAAGAACCCTTGTGGTTGGCACGTTTTCCAACGTTCAGTGTAGGAGAAACCAGCATTCACCCTGAGGCCCCGCCCATTCTTGAGTGTTACGAGGGCATACACACGCATTGTGACCCTCAGTATGAGTCATGTCCTCTAGTAAGTCTTCTCAGTGACTGGACAATTAGATGTCATAATGGGCTTGACATGTCCCTAGGCCCCAATTTTTAACCAGATTTCTGATTGTCCAGTCGCCCCTCCCCAGGGCTCTACTCTGGAATCCATCATTTGGTGGGACACCTGAGGTTAAAAAAGAAAACAACAACAACAACAAAAAAAATCGGACTTCTTCCAGCCCACAGAATGACCCCAAACTCTTTGGACGGGGCCAAACCACCAGAGAGTAAGACTCATCCAATTCCCATGAAGTCACCCAGAAATTCCACGATCTTGAGTGACACGATATCCAGAGACAAAAACTTGAGCAGGAGCCTCACACACGCCCTTCTTTCAAATCCCGAAAAGTTCTCCTCATGGTCAGTAGATCAGTCCTGCCATACCTATGACCCGGAACATAAGCCGAGTTTGTGTTTTCAGACAACTGTCCAAACAGCCCTGGCCTACACAACCTACAGGCTCAGGCCCCTGGAGCCAAACCTGAGGACTGTACTTGCCATCTCCAAGGGAATGTGTGTGCCCATTCCAATGGCCACAACCCTTCTCATAGGATAAACCTCCAAAGTCCCTGATCCATCTCAATAGTGGTGGCTTCCCAGGAAAAACAGGGGCAATCTGAGCCCAACTGAGCACCTACCTGCACTCAGAACCATAGACAGATGTCCCCAGAGGTAAAAAGGAAAGAACAGGCCCCTAGGCACTCATCACATCCATTTCTTTGTTTTCCAGGCATCTCTCCTCAGAGGCCTGGATTTCAAAAGCAGCATATAGCTGTTTCTTGACTCACCCATCAGAAAACATCTCATCTACACATGGGAAACTTGCACGTTGGAGCTGTGCCAAAGCCTCTGTTTAGGAGAACCCTTTAGGGCCCCAGTGCCACCGCTTCATTCCAAGGGTCCATAGACACAAAAGCACGTTAGGACCCATCCCCAGGGGTGTCCATTTCAACTAAGCGTCCTCGGTTGCTTCCCAAGATCCAGGAGATCTAACCTGTCTGGATGCTAGGAGACAATTGGAATGCGAGGAGGGCTACCCAGCCATCCATCCTTAGAACCCTGCTCAGAATCATTGGCCTGGAGCCAAACAACAGGTCTCAATTGTCCTGCAGAAGACTCTCTGCAGTTTGGAGCTTCTCACAACTTTCATCGTGGGAAAACACCCATGGCCTCGTGATGCCACCCCCCAAATTCATGAAGGGGCCATCAGGGACAGAAACTCCAACCTGAGCGATCGTCTGATCCTTGCCCTGACTTCAGATGCACGAGATCTCGATTCATGTTTGTAGATTGTGCCTACCATGGCCTCACCCAGAAACCTAAGCCTAGCTTGTTTTCTCAGACCTTTGTCGTCAGACTACTGGCCCAAAGCCCTCCAGTTTGGCAATCCAGAACTACAATGCAGCACTCTGCCGGCCCTCCAGAAGAAAAACATTGTCCTCTGGGTCTACCCTGTAACCCCAAATGAGGATCAACCAGCACCGAACTTGGCTGTACCCCAAAAACATAGGCAGAACAGGGCACTAATACCCTTTCTGACACAGCCTGAGCCTGGACCCCCTAGCCCCTCCCATACAGCTGGCCGCACACTGAGCACATCGAGCCGCCATGGTCTAAGGTCGTCATCTCTTCCCAACCTCGGTTTTCAGGTTTCAGAACCTAGACCTTATCTCCAATCACTGCCCAGGGTTGAAGGTGATGCAGAAATCAGAACTCCTTCCCCATGGCAAGAAACCTTGTGGTTGGCATGTTGTCCAACGTTCAGTGTAGTTGAAACCAGTGTGGCCCATGAGGCCCCGCCCATGCTCGCGGGCCACATTGGTCACAAACACACATTGTGACCCTCAGGCTGAGCCGAGTCCTCAAGTAAGGCCACTCAGTGGCTGGATGAAGAGATAGCATATTGGGCTTGCCATGCCCCTAGGCCCCAAATTTTAACCATAGTTCGTGTTGTCCCTTGAGTCTTCTCCAGGGCTTGGGTTTGGAATTCCTCTTTTGGTGGGACCCCTGAGGTAACAAAACTGAAATGAGTCCTCCGATCCCACAGATTGACGAAAAGCAATTGGGAATCGGGCCAAATCCTCAGAGAGGAAGATACGTCCATGGCCCATGAGGCTTCCCCGACATTCCACGGCCATCGCTGATACAAATTCCAGAGACAAAGCCTGAGCAAGCGCCTCAGACTCGCACTTTCTTCATATCCTGAAGAGTTCTTCTCATGGTTTGTAGATCGGGCCTGCCATACCTACGTCCCCAAACATAAGCTGAGTTTGTGTTTTCAGACTTCTGTCCTCAAAGTCTTGGGCCACACACCCTCCAGGCTGGGCCCCTGGAGACACACATTAGGACTGTGCCTACCAATCCATAGGAATTCTGCCCATTCCATGGTCAAAAATCGTACAAATTAGGAGAAACCTCAAAAGTCCCTGAGGCCATCCCAATAGTGTAGGTCGCCCGGAACAACAAGGGCTGTCTGACACCAGTTGATAATTGACCTCCACTCATACCATAGATGGATGTCCCCAGAGAAGAAGATTGAAACAGACAAGACCCTCGGCCTTAATAGGATCCATTGCTTTGGGTTACAGGCATGTGTCCTCAAAAGCCTGATTCCAATACGAGCATAGGGGTTTTCCTGAGGCACCCATCAGAACTCATCTCGTTCCACAAGGAAACCTGTGCATGGGAGCCATGTCCAAAGCTTAGGAGAGTACTTCAGGGTCCCGGTGCCACCGCCTGATTCCAAGGCCCTCATGGACACAAAAACACATTAGGACCCATCCTCAGGTATGTCCCTTTCAACTCAGCCACCCCGGTTGCTCCGGCAAAGCCATCAGATCTAAACTGTCTTGTTGCTAGGAGACAATTGGAATGTGAGGCGGGCTTCCCAGGCATCCATCCGCGAACGGTGCTCTGGAGTCATTCCATATGGGATGTCCTAGAGCTGTCCAACAGGTCTCAATTGTCCCGCAGAAGGAATCCTTGAAGGGGGCATCCCACAACTCCCAAAATGGGAATACCTCAATGGCCTCGAGATTCCGCTTCCTTCATGAAGCGGCCGTCATGCTCAGAAACTCCAACCTGAGCCAACGTCTGATCCTCGCCCTGACTTCAGATGCATGAGATATTGGTTCAGATCTGCAGGGGGTACCTGCCGTGCCCTCGCCCTGAAACCCAAGTCCAGATTGTCTTCTCAAACTTCCGTCCTCACACTCCTGGCCCCGAAGCCCTCAAGTTTGGCAATTCCGGACCCACAATGCAGCACTCTGCCTGCTCTCTAGAAAAAAAATTATTGCCTCATGAGCTGCCCAGGCACTTTAATGAGGGTAAACTTACACAGCACTCGACTTTACCCAAATTATATAGTCTAACCTGGGCACTAATGCACTGTCGAACACAACCTGAGCCCGGACCTCCTGACCAACACCCAGAAAGCTGACAGCACACTGAGCACATAAAAGCCGCCATGGCCTTAGGTCATCATGTCTTCCCTACCTCAGTTTTCAGGCTACAGAACCGAGACCTTATCTCCAATCACTGCCCAGGGGGGAGTGTGATGCAGAAATCAGAAATCCTCCTTACCCATGGCAAGAACCCTTGTGGTTGCCATGTTGTCCAACGTTCAGTGTAGGAGAAACCAGCATTCACCCTGAGGCCCCGCCCATTCTTGAGTGCGACTAGGGCATACACAAGCATTGTGACCCTCAGCATGAGTCCTGTCCTCTTGTAAGTCCTCTCAGTGGCTGGACCATTAGATGTCATAAAGGGCTTGACATTTCCCTAGGCCCCAATTTTTAACCAGAATTCTGATTGTCCCGTCGCCCCTCCCCAGGGCTCTACTCTGGAATCCATCATTTGGTGGGACACCTGAGGTTAAAAAAGAAAACAACAGCAACAACAACAAAAAAAAACGGTCTTCTTCCAGCCCACAGAATGACCCCAAACTCTTTGGACGGGGCCAAACCACCAGAGAGTAAGACTCATCCAATTCCCATGAAGTCACCCAGAAATTCCACGACCATGAGTGACACGATATCCCGAGACAAAAACTTGAGCAGGAGCCTCACTCTCGCCCTTCTTTCAAATCCCGAAGAGTTCTCCTCATGGTCTGTAGATCATTCCTGCCATACCTATGACCCGAAACATAAGCCGAGTTTGTGTTTTCAGACAACTGTCCAAACAGCCCTGGCCTACACAACCTACAGGCTCAGGCCCCTGGAGCCAAACCTGAGGACTGTACTTGCCCTCTCCAAGGGAATTGTGTGTGCCCATTCCAATGTCCTCAACACTTCTAATAGGATAAACCTCTAAAGTCACTGATCCATCCCAATAGTGGTGGCTTCCCAGGAAAAACAGGGGCAATCTGACCCAACTGAGCACCTACCTGCACTCAGACCCATAGACAGATGTCCCCAGAGGTAAAAAGGAAAGACCAGGCCCCTAGGCACTAATCAGATCCATTGCTTTGGTTTCCAGGCATCTCTCCTCTGAGGCCTGGATTTCAAAAGCAGCATATAGCTGTTTCTTGACTCACCCATCAGAAAACATCTCATCTACACATGGGAAACTTGCACGTTGGAGCTGTGTCAAAGCCTCTGTTTACGAGAACCCTTTAGGGCACCAGTGCCACCGCTTCATTCCAAGGTTTCCATAGACACAAAGCACGTTAGGACCCATACCCAGGGGTGTCCATTTCAACTCAGCGTCCTCGGTTGCTCCCCACAGATCCAGAGATCTAACCTGTCTTGTTGCTAGGAGACAATTGGAATGCGAGGTGGAATACCCAGCCATCCATCCTTAGAACCCTGCTCAGAATCATTGGCCTGGAGCCAAACAACAGGTCTTAATTGTCCTGCAGAAGACTCCCTGCAGTTTGGAGCTTCTCACACACAACTCCCATCGTGGGAAAACACCCATGACCTCGTGATGCCCCCCCATTCATGAAGGGGCCATCACGGACAGAAACTCCAACCTCAGCGAACCTCTGATCCTCGCCCTGACTTCAGATGCACGAGATCTCGATTCAGGTCTGTAGATTTTGCCTGCCATGGCCTCACCCAGAAACCTAAGCCTAGCTTGTGTTCTCAGACTTTTGTCGTCAGACTACTGGCCCACAAGCCCTCCAGTTTGGCAATCCAGAACTACAATGCAGCACTCTGCCGGCCCTCCAGAAGAAAAACATTGTTCTCTGGGGCTACCCAGTAACCCCAAATGAGGATCAACCTGCACCGACCTTGGCTGTACCCCAAATATATAGGCTGACCAGGGCACTAATGCCATTTCTGACACGGCCTGAGCCTGGACTCCCTGGCCCGTCCCAGACAGCTGGCCGCACATTGAGCACATCGAGCCTCCGTGGCCTTAGGTCGTCATTTCTTCCCAACCTCGGTTTCCAGGTTTCAGAACCTAGACCTTATCTCCAATCACTGCCCAAGGTTGAAGGTGATGCAGAAATCAGAACTCCTTCCCCATGGCAAGAAACCTTGTGTTTGGCATGTTGTCCAACGTTCAGTGTCGTTGAAACCAGTGTGGCCCATGAGGCACCGCCCATGCTCACAGGCCACATTGGTCACAAACACACAATGTGACCCTCAGGCTGAGCCCAGTCCTCAAGTAAGGCCACTCAGTGGCTGGATGAAGAGATAGCATATTGGGCTTGTCATGCCCCTAGGCCCCAATTTTGAACCATAGTTCGGCTTGTCCCTTCAGTCTTCCCCACGGCTTTGCTTTGGAATTCCTCTTTTGGTGGGACACCTGAGGTAACAAACCTGAAATGAGTCCTCCAATCCCACAGATTGACGAAAAGCAATTGGGAATCGGGACAAATCTTCAGAGAGGAAGATTCGTTCATGGCCCATGAGGCCTCCCCGACATTCCACGGCCACCACTGATACAAAATCCAGAGTCAAAAGCCTGAGAAATCGCCACAGACTCGCACTTTCTTCATATCCTGAAGAGTTCTTCTCATGGTTTGTAGATCTGGCCTGCCATACCTACTTCCCCAAACCTAAGCTGAGTTTGTTTTCAGACAACTGTCCAAACAGCCCTGGCCTACACAACCTACAGGCTCAGGCCCCTGGAGCCAAACCTGAGGACTGTACTTGCCCTCTCCAAGGGAATTGTTTGTGCCCATTCCAATGGCCACAACACTTCTAATAGGATAAACCTCCAAAGTCCCTGATCCATCTCAATAGTGCTGGCTTCCCAGGAAAAACAGGAGCAATGTGAGCCCAAATGAGCACCTACCTGCACTCAGACACCTAGACAGAGGTCCCCAGAGGTAAAAAGGAAAGAAAAGGCCCCTAGGCACTAATCAGATCCATTGCTTTGGTTTCCAGGCATCTCTCCTCAGAGGCCTGGATTTCAAAAGCAGCATATAGCTGTTTCTTGATTCACCCATCAGAAAACATCTCATCTACACATGGGAAACTTGCACGTTGGAGCTGTGTCAAAGCCTCTGTTTAGGAGAACACTTTAGGGCCCCAGTGCCACCGCTTCATTCCAAGGTCTCCATAGACACAAAATCACGTTAGGACCCATCCCCAGGGGTGTCCATTTCAACCCAGGATCCTCGTTAGCTCCCCACAGATCCAGGAGATCTAACCTGTCTTGTTGCTAGGAGACAATTGGAATGCGAGGTGGGCTACCCAGCCATCCATCCTTAGAATCCTGCTCAGAATCATTGGCCTGGAGCCAAACAACAGGTCTCAATTGTCCTGCAGAAGACTCTCTGCAGTTTGGAGCTTCTCACAACTCCCATAGTGGGAAAACCCCCATGGCCTCGTGATGCCCCCCCATTCATGAAGGGGCCATCAGGACAGAAACTCCAACCTGAGCGATCGTCTGATCCTCGCCCTGACTTCAGATGCACGAGATCTCGATTCAGGTCTGTAGATTATGCCTTCCATGGCCTCACCCAGAAACCTAAGCCTAGCTTGTGTTCTCAGACTTTTGTCGTCAGACTACTGGCCTACAAGCCCTCCATTTGGCAATCCAGAACTACATGCAGCACTTTGCCTGCCCTCCAGAGGAAAAACATTGTCCTCTGGGGCTACCCAGTAACCCCAAATGAGGATCAACCTGCACCGACCTTGGCTGTACCCCAAATACATAGGCTGACCAGGGCACTAATGCCCTTTCTGAAACAGCCTGAGCCTGGACCCCCTGGCCCCTCCCAGACAGCTGGCCGCACACTGAGCACATCGAGCCGCCATGGTCTTAGGTCGTCATCTCTTCCCAACCTCGGTTTTCAGGTTTCAGAACCTAGACCTTATCTCCAATCACTGCCCAGGTTGAAGGTGATGCAGAAATCAGAACTCCTTCCCCATGGCAAGAAACCTTGTAGTTGGCATGTTGTCCAACGTTCAGTGTCGTTGAAACCAGTGTGGCCCATGAGGCCCCGCCCATGCTCGCGGGCCACATTGGTCACAAACACACATTGTGACCCTCAGGCTGAGCCCATTCCTCAAGTAAGGCCACTCAGTGGCTGGATGAAGAGATAGCATATTGGGCTTGCCATGACCCTAGGCCCCACTTTTAACCATAGTTCGGGATGTCCCTTCAGTCTTCCCCACGGCTTGGCTTTGGAATTCCTCTTTTGGTGGGATCCCTGAGGTAACAAACCTGAAAGGAGACCTCCCATCCCACAGAATGACGAAAAGCAATTGGGAATCGGGCCAAATCCTCAGAGAGGAAGATTCGTCCATGACCCATGAGGCCTCCCCGACATTCCACGGCCATCGCTGATACAAAATCCAGAGACAATAGCCTGAGCAAACGCCTCACACTCGCACTTTCTTCATATCCTGAAGAGTTCTTCTCATGGTTTGTCGATCGGGCCTGCCATACCTACGTCCCCAAACCTAAGCTGAGTTTGTGTTTTCAGACTTCTGTCTTCAAAGACTTGGGCCACACACCCTCCAGGCTGGGCGCCTGGAGCCACACATTAGGACTGTGCCTACCAATCCATGGGAATTCTGCCCATTCCATGGTCCAAAATCTTACAAATTAGGAGAAACCTCCAAAGTCCCTAAGGCCATCCCAATAGTGTAGGTCGCCCGGAACAAACAAGGGCTGTCTGACACCAGCTGATAATCGACCTTCACTCATACCATAGATGGATGGCCCCCGAGAAGAAGATTGAACCAGACAACACCCTAGGCCATAATAGGATCCATTGCTTTGTGTTACAGGCATGTGTCCTCAAATGCCTGATTCCAATACGAGCATAGGGGTTTTCCTGAGGCACCTATCAGAACTCATCTCGTCTCCACAAGGAAACCTGTGCATGGGATCCAGGTCCAAAGCTTAGGAGAGTACATCAGGTTCCCGTTGCCACCGCCCCATTCCAAGGCCCTCATGCCACCCCGGTTGCTCCGGCAGAGCCATAAGATCAAAACTGTATTGTTGCTAGGAGAAAATTGGAATGCGAGGCGGGCTTCCCAGGCATCCATCCGTGAACGGTGCTATGGAGTCATTCCATATGGGATGTCCTGGAGCTGTCCAACATGTCTCAATTGTCCCGCAGAAGGAATCCTTGAAGGGGGCATCCCACAACTCCCAACGTGGGAAAACCTCAATGGCCCCGAGATTCCGCTCCCTTCATAAAGCGGCCGTCATGCACAGGAACTCCAACCTGAGCCAACGTCTGATCCTCGCCTTGACTTCAGAAGCATGAGATATAGGTTCAGATCTGCAGGGGGTACCTGTCGTGCCCTCGCCCTGAAACCCAAGTCTAGCTTGTCTTCTCACACTTTCGTCCTCAAACTCCTGGCCCCGAAGTCCTAAAATTTGGCAATTCCGGACCCACAATGCAGCACTCTGCCGGCCCTCTAGAAAAAAAAAATTATTGCCTCATGAGGTGCCCAGGCACCTTAAATGAGGATAAACCTACACAGCACTCGACCTTACCCAAATTATATAGTCTAACTTGGGCACTAATGCACTGTCGAACACAACCTGAGCCCGGACCTCCTGACCAACACCCAGAAAGCTGACCGCACACTGAGCACATAAAACCCGCCATGGCCTTAGGTCATCATCTCTTCCCTACCTCAGTTATCAGGCTTCAGAACCGAGACCTTATCTCCAATCACTGCCCAGGGGTGAGTCTGATGCAGAAATCAGAACTCTTCCTTACCCATGGCAAGAACCCTTGTGGTTGGCACGTTGTCCAACGTTCAGTGTAGGAGAAACCAGCATTCACCATGAGGCCCCGCCCATTCTTGAGTGGGACGAGGGCATACACACGCATTGTGACCCTCAGCATGAGTCCTGTCCTCTAGTAATTCCTCTCAGAGGCTGGACCATTAGATGTCATAATGGGCTTGACATTTCCCTAGGCCCCAATTTTTAACCAGAATTCTGATTGTCCCGTCGCCCCTCCCCAGGGCTCTACTCTGGAATCCATCATTTGGTGGGACACCTGAGGTTAAAAAAGAAAACAACAACAACAACAACAACAACAAAAACGGACTTCTTCCAGCCCACAGAATGACCCCAATCTCTTTGGACGGGGCCAAACCACCAGAGAGTAAGACTCGTCCATTTCCCATAAAGTCACCCAGAAATTCCACGACCATGAGTGACACGATATACAGAGACAAAAACTTGAGCAGGAGCCTCACACTCGCCCTTCTTCCAAATCCCGTAGAGTTCTCCTCATGGTCTGTAGATCAGTCCTGCCATACCTATGACTCGAAACATAAGCCGAGTTTGTGTTTTCAGACAACTGTCCAAACAGCCCTGGCCTACACAACCTACAGGCTCAGGCCGCTGGAGCCAAACCTGAGGACTGTACTTGCCCTCTCCACGGGAATTGTGTGTGCCCATTCCAATGGCCACAACCCTTCTCATAGGATAAACCTCCAAAGTCCCTGATCCATCTCAAAAGTGGTGACTTCCCAGGAAAAACAGGGGCAATCTGAGCCCAAATGAGCACCTACCTGCACTCAGACCCATAGACAGATGTCCCCAGAGGTAAAAAGGAAAGAACAGGACCCTAGGCACTAATCAGATCTATTGCTTTGGTTTCCAGGCATCTCTCCTCAGAGGCCTGGATTTCAAAAGCAGCATATAGCTGTTTCTTGATTCACCCATCAGAAAACATCTCATCTACACATGGGAAACTTGCACGTTGGAGCTGTGTCAAAGCCTCTGTTTAGGAGAACCCTTTAGGGCACCAGTGCCACCTCTTCATTCCAAGGTCTCCATAGACACAAAAGCACATGAGGATTCATCCTTAGGGGTGTCCATTTCAACTCAGCATCCTCGGTTGCTCCCCACAGATCCAGGAGATCTAACATGTCTTGTTGCTAGGAGACAATTGGAATGCGAGGTGGGCTACGCAGCCATCCATCCTTAGAACCCTGCTCAGAATCATTGGCCTGGAGCCAAGAAACGGTCTCAATTGACCTGCAGAAGACTCTCTGCTGTTTGGAGCTTCTCATAACTCTCATCTTGGGAAAACCCCCATAGCCTCGTATTGCCCCCCCCCATTCATGAAGGGGCCATCAGGGACAGAAAATCCAACCTGAGCGATCGTCTGATCCTCGTCCTGACTTCAGATGCACGAGATCTCGATTCACGTCTGTAGATTGTGCCTGCCATGGCCTCACCCAGAAACCTAAGCCTAGCTTGTGTTCTCAGACTTTTGTCGTCAGACTACTGGCCCACAAGCCCTCCAGTTTGGCAATCCAGAACTACAATGCAGCACTCTGCCGGCCCTCCAGAAGAAAAACATTGTCCTCTGGGGCTACCCAGTAACACCAAATGAGAATCAACCTGCACCGACCTTGGCTGTACCCCAAATACATAGGCTGACCAGGGCACTAATACCCTTTCTGACACAGCCTGAGCCTGGACTCCCTGGCCCGTCTCAGACAGTTGGCCGCACACTGAGCACATCGAGCCTCCATGGCCTTAGATCGTCATCTCTTCCCAACCTCGGTTTCCAGGTTTCAGAGCCTAGACCTTATCTCCAAGAACTGCCCAGGGTTGAAGGTGATGCAGAAATCAGAACTCCTTCCCCATGGCAAGAAACCTTGTGGTTGGCATGTTGTCCAACGTTCAGTGTGGTTGAAACCAGTGTGGCCCATAAGGCCCCGCCCATGCTCGCGGGCCACATTGGTCACAAACACACATTGTGACCCTCAGGCTGAGCCCAGTCCTCAAGTAAGGCCACTCAGTGGCTGGATGAAGAGATAGCATATTGGGCTTGCCATGCCCCTAGGCCCCCACTTTTAACCATAGTTCGGGATGTCCCTTCAGTCTTCCCCATGGCTTGGATTTGGAATTCCTCTTTTGGTGGGTCACCTGAGGTAACAAACCTGAATGGAGACCATCCATCCCACAGAATGACGAAAAGCAATTGGGAATCGGGCCAAATCCTCAGAGAGGAAGATTCGTGCATGGCCCATGAGGCCTCCCCGAAAATCCACGGCCATCGCTGATAGAAAATCCAGAGACAAAAGCCTGAGCAAGCGCCTCAGACTCGCACTTTCTTCATATCCTGAAGAGTTCTTCTCATGGTTTGTCGATCGGGCCTGCCTGCCATACCTACGTCCCCAAACCTAAGCTGAGTTTGTGTTTTCAGACTTCTGTCCTCAAAGTCTTGGGCCACACAGCCTCCAGGTTGGGCGCCTGGAGCCACACATTAGGACTGTGCCTACCAATCCATGGGAATTCTGCCCATTCCATGATCCAAAATCGTACAAATTAGGAGAAACCTCCAAAGTCCCTGAGGCCATCCCAATAGTGTAGGTCGCCTGGAACAAACAAGGGCTGTCTGACACCAGCTGATAATCGACATCCACTCATACCACAGATGGATGTCCCCAGAGAAGAAGATTGAAACAGACAGGACGCTAGGCCATAATAGGATCCATTGCTATGGGTTACAGGCATGTGTCCTCAAAAGCCTGATTCCAATACGAGCATAGGGGTTTTCCTGAGGCACCCATCAGAACTCAATTCGTCTCCACAAGGAAACCTGTGCATGGGAGCCATGTCCATAGCTTAGGAGAGTACTTCAAAGTCCCGGTGCCACCGCCCCATTCCAAGGCCCTCATGGACACAAAAACACATTAGGACCCATCCTCAGGAAAGTCCATTTCAACTCAGCCACCCCGGTGCTCCGGCAGAGCCATCAGATCTAAACTGTCTTGTTGCTAGGAGACAATTGGAATGCGAGGCGGGCTTCCGAGGCATCCATCCGCGAACGGTGCTCTGGAGTCATTCCATATAGGATGTCCTGGAGCTGTCCAACAGGTCTCAATTGTCCCGCAGAAGGAATCCTTGAAGGGGGCATCCCACAACTCCCAACGTGGGAAAACCTCAATGGCCCCGAGATACCGCTCCCTTCATAAAGCGGCCGTCATGCACAGGAACTCCAACCTGAGCCAACATCTGATCCTCGCCCTGACTTCAGAAACATGAGATATTGGTTCAGATCTGCAGGGGGTACCTGTCGTGCCCTCGCCCTGAAACCCAAGTCTAGCTTGTCTTCTCACAATTACGTCCTCAAACTCCTGGCCCCGAAGTCCTAAAATTTGGCAATTCCGGACCCACAATGCAGCACTCTGCCGGCCCTCTAGAAAAAAAAAAATTATTGCCTCATGAGCTGCCCAGGCACCTTAAATGAGGATAAACCTACACAGCACTCGACCTTACCCATATTATATAGTCTAACCTGGGCACTAATGCACTGTCGAACACAACCTGAGCCCGGACCTCCTGACCAACACCCAGAAAGCTGACCGCACACTGAGCACATAAAACCCGCCATGGCCTTAGGTCATCATCTCTTCCCTACCTCAGTTTTCAGGCTTCAGAACCGAGACCTTATCTCCAATCACTGCCCAGGGGTGTATCTGATGCAGAAATCAGAACTCCTCCTTACCCATGGCAAGAACCCTTGTGGTTGGCACGTTGTCCAACATTCAGTGTAGGAGAAACCAGCATTCACACTGAGGCCCCGCCCATTCTTGAGTGCGACGAGGGCATACACACGCATTGTGACCCTCAGCATGAGTCCTGTCCTCTAGTAAGTCCTCTCAGTGGCTGGACCTTTAGATGTCATAATGGGCTTGACATGTCACTAGGTCCCAATTTTTAACCAGATTTCTGACTGTCAAGTCGCCCCTCCCCAGGTCTCTACTCTGGAATCCCTCATTTAGTGGGACACCTGAGGTTAAAAAAGAAAACAACAAAAAAAAAACAAAAAAAAAACGGACTTCTTCCAGCCCACCGAATGACCCCAAACTCTTTGGACGGGGCCAAACCACCAGAGAGTAAGACTCGTCCATTTCCCATGAAGTCACCCAAAAATTCCACGACCATGAGTGACACTATATCCAGAGACAAAAACTTGAGCACGAGCCTCACACTCGCCCTTCTTTCAAATCCCGAAGAGTTCTCCTCATGGTCTGTAGATCAGTCCTGCCATACCTATGACCCGAAACATAAGCCGAGTTTGTGTTTTCAGACAACTGTCCAAACCGCCCTGGCCTACACAACCTACAGGCTCAGGCCCCTGGAGCCAAACCTGAGGACTGTACTTGCCCTCTCCAAGGGAATTGTGTGTGCCCATTTCAATGGCCACAACCCTTCTAATAGGATAAACCTCCAAAGTCCCTGATCCATCTCAATAGTGGTGGCTTCCCAGGAAAAACAGGGGCAATCTGAGACCAAATGAGCACCTACCTGCACTCAGACACCTAGACAGATGTCCCCAGAGTTAAAAGGAAAGAACAGGCCCCTAGGCACTAATCAGATCCATTGCTTTGGTTTCCAGGCATCTCTCCTCAGAGGCCTGGATTTCAAAAGCAGCATATAGCTGTTTCTTGACTCACCCATCAGAAAACATCTCATCTACACATGGGAAACTTGCACGTTGGAGCTGTGTCAAAGCCTCTGTTTAGGAGAACCATTTAGGGCACCAGTGCCACTGCTTCATTCCAAGGTCTCCATAGACACAAAAGTACATTAGGACCCATCCATAGGGGTGTCCATTTAAACTCAGCGTCCTCGGTAGCTCCCCACAGATCCAGGAGATCTAAACTGTCTTGTTGGTAGGAGACAATTGGAATGCGAGGTGGGCTATGCAGCCATCCATCCTTAGAACCCTGCTCAGAATCATTGGCCTGGAGCCCAGAAACGGTCTCAATTGACCTGCAGAAGACTCTCTGCTGTTTGGAGCTTCTCATAACTCCCATCGTGGGAAAACACCCATGGCTTCGTGATGCCCCCACCCATTCATGAAGGGGTCATCAAGGACAGAAACTTCAACCTGAGCGATCGTCTGATCCTCGTCCTGACTTCAGATGCACGAGATCTCGATTCAGGTCTGTAGATTGTGCCTGCCATGGCCTCACCCAGAAACCTAAGCCTAGCTTGTGTTCTCAGACTTTTGTCGTCAGACTACTGGCCCACAAGCCCTCCAGTTTGGCAATCCAGTACTACAATGCAGCACTTGCCGGCCCTCCAAGAGAAAAACATTGTCCTCTGGGGCTACCCAGTAACCCCAAATGAGGATCAACCTGCACCGACCTTGGCTGTACCCCAAATACATATGCTGACCAGGGCACTAATGCCCTTTCTGACACAGCCTGAGCCTGGACTCCCTGGTCCGTCCCAGACAGCTTGACGCACACTGAGCACATCGAGCCTCCGTGGCCTTAGGTCGTCATCTCTTCCCAACCTCGGTTTCCAGGTTTCAGAACCTAGACCTAATCTCCAATCACTGCCCAAGGTTGAAGGTGATGCAGAAATCAGAACTCCTTCCCCATGGCAAGAAACCTTGTAGTTGGCATGTTTTCCAACGTTCAGTGTCGTTGAAACCAGTGTGGCCCATGAGGCCCCGCCCATGCTCGCGGGCCACATTGGTCACAAACACACATTGTGACCCTCAGGCTGAGCCCAGTCCTCAAATAAAGCCACTCAGTGGCTGGATGAAGAGATAGCATATTGGGCTTGCCATGCCCCTAGGCCCTAATTTTTAACCATATTTCGGGTTGTCCCTTCAGTCTTCCCCACGGCTTTGCTTTGGAATTCCTCTTTTGGTGGGACACCTGAGGTAACAAACCTGAAATGAGTCCTCCCATTCCACAGATTGACGAAAAGCAATTGGGAATCGGGCCAAATCCTCAGAGAGGAAGATTCGACCATGGCCCATGAGGCTTCCCCGACATTCCACGGCCATCACTGATACAAAATCCAGAGACAAAAGCCTGAGCAAGAGACTCAGACTCGCACTTTCTCCATATCCTGAAGAGTTCTTCTCATGGTTTGTAGATCGGGCCTGCCATACCTACGTCCCCAAACCTAAGCTGAGTTTGTTTTCAGACAACTGTCTAAACAGCCCTGGCCTACACAACCTACAGGCTCAGGCCCCTGGAGCCAAACCTGAGGACTATACTTGCCTTCTCCAAGGGAATTGTTTGTGCCCATTCCAATGGCCACAATCCTTCTAATAGGATAAACCTCCAAAGTCCCTGATCCATCTCAAAAGTGGTGGTTTCCCAGGAAAAACAGGGGCAATCTGAGCCCAAATGAGCACCTACCTGCACTCAGACCTATAGACTGATGTCCTCAGAGGTAAAAAGGAAAAAACAGGCCCCTAGGCACTGAGCAGGTCCATTGCTTTGATTTCCAGGCATCTCTCCTCAGAGGCCTGGATTTCAAAAGCAGCATATAGCTGTTTCTTGATTCACCCATCATCAAACATCTCATCTACACATGGGAAACTTGCACGTTGGAGCTGTGTCAAAGCCTCTGTTTAGGAGAACCCTTTAGGGCCCCAGTGCCACCGCTTCATTCCAAGGTCTCCATAGACACAAAAGCACATTAGGACCGATCCCCAGGGGTGTCCATTTCAACTCAGCATCCTCGGTAGCTGCCCACAGATCCAGGAGATCTAACCTGTCTTTTTGCTAGGAGACAATTGGAATGCGAGGTGGGCTACCCAGCCATCCATCCTTAGAACCCTGCTCAGAATCATTGGCCTGGAGCCAAGAAACGGTCTCAATTGACCTGCAGAAGACTCTCTGCAGTTTGGAGCTTCTCACAACTCCCATAGTGGGAAAACCCCCATGGCCTTGTGATGCCCTCCCATTCATGAAGGGGCCATCAGGGACAGAAACTCCAACCTGAGCGATCGTCTGATCCTCGCCCTGACTTCAGATGCACGAGATCTCGATTCAGGTCTGTAGATTGTGCCTGCCATGGCCTCACCCAGAAACCTAAGCCTAGCTTGTGTTCTTAGACTTTTGTCATCAGACTACTGGCCCACAAGACCTCCATTTGGCAATCCAGAACTACAATATAGCACTCTGCCTGCCCTCCAGAAGGAAAACATTGTTCTCTGGGGCTACCCAGTAACCCCAAATGAGGATCAACCTGCACCGACCTTGGCTGTACCCCAAATACATAGGCTGACCAGGGCACTAATGCCCTTTCTGACACAGCCTGAGCCTGGACCCCCTAACCCCTCCCAGACAGCTGGCCGCACACTGAGCACATCGAGCCGCCATGGCCTGAGGTCGTCATCTCTTCCCAACCTCGGTTTTCAAGTTTCAGAACCTAGACCTTATCTCCAATCACTGCCCAAGGTTGAAGGTGATGCAGAAATCAGAACTCCTTCCCCATGGCAAGAAACCTGTGGTTGGCATGTTGTCCAACGTTCAGTGTCGTTGAAACCAGTGTGGCCCATGAGGCCCCGCCCATGCTCGCGGGCCACATTGGTCACAAACACACATTGTGACCCTCAGGCTGAGCCCAGTCCTCAAGTAAGGCCACGCAGTGGCTGGATGAAGAGATAGCATATTGGGCTTGCCATGCCCCTAGGCCCCAATTTTTAACCATAGTTCGGGTTGTCCCTTCAGTCTTCCCCACGGCTTTGCTTTGGAATTGCTCTTTTGGTGGGACACCTGAGGTAACAAACCTGAAATGAGTCCTCCCATTCCACATATTGACGAAAAGCAATTGGGAATCGGGCCAAATCCTCAGAGAGGAAGATTCGTCCATGGCCCATAAGGCCTCCCCGACATTCCACGGCCATCGCTGATACAAAATCCAGAGACAAAAGCCTGAGCAAGAGCCTCAGACTCGCACTTTATTCATATCCTGAAGAGTTCTCATGGTTTGTCGATCGGGCCTGCCATACCTACGTCCCCAAACCTAAGCTGAGTTTGTGTTTTCAGACTTCTGTCCTCAAAGTCCTGGGCCACACACCCTCCAGGCTGGGCGCCTGGAGCCAAACATTAGGACTGTGCCTACCAATCCATGGGAATTCTGCCCATTCCATGGCCCAAAATCGTACAAATTAGGAGAAACCTCCAAATACCCTGAGGCCATCCCAATTGTGTAGGATGCCCGGAACAAACAAGGGCTGTCTGACAACAGCTGATAATCGACCTCCACTCATACCATAGATGGATGTCCCCAGAGAAGAAGATTGAACCAGACAGGACCCTAGGCCATAATAGGATCCATTGCTTTGGGTTACAGGCATGTGTCCTCAAAAGCCTGATTCCAATACGAGCATAGGGGTTTTCCTGAGGCACCCATCAGAACTCATCTCGTCTCCACAAGGAAACCTGTGCATGGGAGCCATGTCCAAAGCTTAGGAGAGTACTTCAGGGTGCTGGTGCCACAGCCCCATTCCAAGGCCCTCATGGACACAAAAACACATTAGGACCCATCCTCAGAAAGTCCATTTCAACTCAGCCACCCCGGTTGCTCCGGCAGAGCCATCAGATCAAAACTGTCTTGTTGCTAGGAGACAATTGGAATGCGAGTCGGGCTTTCCAGGCATCCATCCGCGAATGGTGCTCTAGAGTATTTCCATATGGGATGTCCTGGAGCTGTCCAACAGGTCTCAATTGTCCCGCAGAAGGAATCCTTGAAGGGTCATCCCACAACTAACAACGTGGGAAAACCTCAATGGCCTCGAGATTCCGCTCCCTTCATGAAGCGGCCGTCATGACCAGGAACTCCAACCTGAGCCAACGTCTGATCCTCGCCCTGACTTCAGAAGCATGAGATATTGGTTCAGATCTGCAGGGGGTACCTGTCGTGCCCTCGCCCTGAAACGCAAGTCTAGCTTGTCTTCTCACACTTCCGTCCTCAAACTCCTGGCCCCGAAGTCCTAAAATTTAGCAATTCCGGACCCACAATGCAGCACTCTGCCGGCCCTCTAGAAAAAAAAAAAATTATTGCCTCATGAGCTGCCCAGGCACCTTAAATGAGGATAAACCTACACAGCACTCGACCTTACCCATATTATATAGTCTAACCTGGGCACTAATGCACTGTCGAGCACAACCTGAGCCCGGACCTCCTGACCAACACCCAGAAAGCTGACCGCACACTGAGCACATAAAACCTGCCAAGGCCTTAGGTCATCATCTCTTCCCTACCTCAGTTTTCAGGCTTCAGAACCGAGACCTTATCTCCAATCACTGCCCAGGGGTGAATGTTATGCAGAAATCAGAACTCCTCCTTACCCATGGCAAGAACCCTTGTGGTTGGCACGTTGTCCAACGTTCAGTGTAGGAGAAACCAGCATTCACCCTGAGGCCCCGCCCATTCTTGAGTGTGACGAGGGCATACACGCGCATTGTGACCCTCAGCATCAGTCCTGTCCTCTAGTAAGTCCTCTCAGTGGCTGGACCTTTAGATGTCATAATGGGCTTGACATGTCACTAGGTCCCAATTTTTAACCAGATTTCTGACTGTCAAGTCGCCCCTCCCCAGGTCTCTACTCTGGAATCCCTCATTTAGTGGGACACCTGAGGTTAAAAAAGAAAACAACAACAACAACAAAAAAAAAAACGGACTTCTTCCAGCCCACAGAATGACCCCAAACTCTTTGGACGGGGCCAAACCACCAGAGAGTAAGACTCGTCCATTTCCCATGAAGTCACCCAGAAATTCCACGACCACGAGTGACACGATATCCAGAGACAAAAACTTGAACAGGAGCCTCACACTCGCCCTTCTTTCAAATCCCGAAGAGTTCTCCTCATGGTCTGTAGATCAGTCCTGCCATACCTATGACCTGAAACATAAGCCGAGTTTGTGATTTCAGACAACTGTCCAAAAAGGGCTGGACTACACAACCTACAGGCTCAGGCCCCTGGAGCCAAACCTGAGGACTGTACTTGCCCTCTCCAAGGGAATTGTGTGTGCCCATTCCAATGGCCACAATCCTTCTAATAGGATAAACCTCCAAAGTCCCTGATATATCTCAATAGTGGTAGCTTCCCAAGAAAAACAGGGGCAATCTGAGCCCAAATGAGCCCCTACCTGCACTCAGACCCATAGACAGATGTCCTCAGAGGTAAAAAGGAAAGAACAGGCCCCTAGGCACTAATCAGATCCATTGCTTTGGTTTCCAGGCATCTCTCCTCAGAGGCCTGGATTTCAAAAGCAGCATATAGCTGTTTCTTGATTCACCCATCAGAAAACATGGCATCTACACATGGGAAACTTGCACGTTGGAGCTGTGTCTAAGCCTCTGTTTAGGAGAACCCTTTAGGGCCCCAGTGCCACCGCTTCATTCCAAGGTCTCCATAGACACAAAAGCACATTCGGACCCATCCCCAGGGGTGTGCATTTCAAGTCAGCATCCTCGGTAGCTCCCCACAGATCCAGGAGATCTAAACTGTCTTGTTGCTAGGAGACAATTGGAATGCGAGGTGGGCTACCCAGCCATCCATCCTTAGAACCCTGCTCAGAATCATTGGCCTGGAGCCAAACAACAGGTCTCAATTGTCATGCCGAAGACTCTCTGCAGTTTGGAGCTTCTCACAACTCCCATCATGGGAAAACCCCCATGGCCTCGTGATGCCCTCCCATTCATGAAGGGGCCATCAGGGACAGAAACTCCAACCTGAGCGATCGTCTGATTCTCGCCCTGACTTCAGATGCACGAGATCTAGATTCAGGTCTGTAGATTGTGCCTGCCATGGCCTCACCCAGAAACCTAAGCCTAGCTTGTGTTCTCAGAATTTTGTCGTCAGACTACTGGCCCACAAGGCCTCCAGTTTGGCAATCCAGAACTACAATGCAGCACTCTGCCTGCCCTCCAGATAAAAAGCATTGTCCTCTGGGGCTACCCAGTAACCCCAAATGAGAATCAACCTGAACCGACCTTGGCTGTACCCCAAATACATAGGCTGACCAGGGCACTAATGCCCTTTCTGACACAGCCTGAGCATGGACCCCCTGGCCCCTCCCAGACAGCTGGCCGCACACGAGGCACATCGAGCCGCCATGGCCTGAGGTCGTCATCTCTTCCCAACCTCGGTTTTCAGGATTCAGAACCTAGACCTTATCTCCAATCACTGTCCATGATGAAGGTGATGCAGAAATCAGAACTCCTTCCCCATGGCAAGAAACCTTATGGTTGGCATGTTGTCCAACGTTCAGTGTCGTTGAAACCAGTATGGCCCATGAGGCTCCGCCCATGCTCGCGGGCCACATTGGTTACAAACACACATTGTGACCCTCAGGCTGAGCCCAGTCCTCAAGTAAGGCCACTCAGTGGCTGGATGAAGAGATAGCATATTGGGCTTGCCATGCCCCTAGGCCCCAAATTTTAACCATAGTTCGGGTTGTCCCTTCAGTCTTCCCCACGACTTGGCTTTGGAATTCCTCTTTTGGTGGGACACCTGAGGTAACAAACCTGAAATGAGTCCTCCCATCCCACAGATTGACGAAAAGCAATTGGGAATCAGGCCAAATCCTCAGAGAGGAAGATTCGTCCATGGCCCATGAGGCCTCCCCGACATTCCACGGCCATCACTGATACAAAATCCAGAGACAAAAGCCTGAGCAGTCGCCAGACTCGCACTTTCTTCATATCCTGTAGAGTTCTTCTCATGGTTTGTCGATCGGGCCTGCCATACCTACGTCCCCAAACCTAAGCTGAGTTTGTGTTTTCAGACTTCTGTCCTCAATGTCTTGGGCCACACATCCTCCAGGCTGGGCCCCTGGAGCCACACATTAGGACTGTGCCTACCAATCCATGGGAATTCTGCCCATTCCATGGTCCAAAATCGTACAAATTAGGAGAAACCTCCAACGACCCTTAGGCCATCCCAATAGTGTGGGTCACCCGGAACAAACAAGGGGTGTCTGACACCAGCTGATAATCGACCTCCACTCATACCATAGATGGATGTCCCCAGAGAAGAAGATTGAACCAGACAGGACCCTAGGCCATAATAGGATCCATTGCTATGGGTTACAGGCATGTGTCCTCAAAAGCCTGATTCCAATACGAGCATAGGGGTTTTCCTGAGGCACCCATCAGAACTCATCTCGTCTCCACAAGGAAACCTGTGCATGGGAGCCATGTCCAAAGCTTAGAAAAGTACTTCAGGTTGCCGGTGCCACCGCCCCATTCCAACCCTCATGGACACAAAAACACATTAGGACACATCCTGAGGAAAGTCCATTTCAACTCAGCCACCGAGGTTGCTCCCGCAGAGCCATCAGATCTAAACTGTCTTGTTGCTAGGAGACAATTGGAATGCGAGGCGGGCTTCCCAGGCATCCATCCGCGAACGGTGCTCTGGAGTCATTCCATATGGGATGTCCTGGAGCTGTCCAACAGGTCTCAATTGTCCGGAAGAAGGAATCCTGGAAGGGGGCATCCCACAACTCCCAACGTGGGAAAACCTCAATGGTCTCGAGATTCCGCTCCCTTCATGAAGCGGCCGTCATGCTCAGAAACTCCCACCTGAGCCAACGTCTGATCCTCGCCCTGACTTCAGATGCATGAGATATTGGTTCAGATCTGCAGGGGGTACCTGCCGTGCCCTCGCCCTGAAACCCAAGTCTAGCTTGTCTTCTCAGACTTCCGTCCTCACACTCCTGGCCCCGAAGCCCTAAAGTTTCGCAATTCCGGACCCACAATGCAGCACTCTGCCTGCCCTCTAGAAAAAAAATTATTGCCTCATGAGCTGCCCAGGCACCTTAAATGAGGGTAAACCTACACAGCACTCGACTTTACCCAAATTATATAGTCTAACCTGGGCACTAATGCACTGTCGAACACAACCTGAGCCCGGAACTCCTGACCAACACCCAGAAAGCTGACCGCACACTGAGCACATAAAACCCGCCATGGCCTTAGGTCATCATCTCTTCCCTACCTCAGTTTCCAGGCTTCAGAACCGAGACCTTATCTCCAATCACTTCCCAGGGGTGAGTCTGATGCAGAAATCAGTACTCCTCCTTACCCATGGCAAGAACCCTTGTGGTTGGCACGTTGTCCAACGATCAGTGTAGGAGAAACCCTGAGGCCCCGCCCATTCTTGAGTGCGACGAGGGCATACACACGCATTGTGACCCTCAGCATGAGTCCTGTCCTCTAGTAAGTCCTCTCAGTGGCTGGATCATTAGATGTCATAATGGGTTTGATATGTCCCTAGGCCCCAATTTTTAACCAGATTTCTGATTGTCCAGTCGCCCCTCCTAGGGCTCTACTCTGAAATCCCTCATTTGGTGGGAAGACTGAGGTTAAAAAAGAAAACAACAACAACAACAACAACAAAATAAAACGGACTTCTTCCAGCCCACAGAATGAACCCAAACTCTTTGGACGGGGCCAAACCACCAGAGAGTAAGACTCGTCCATTTCCCATGAAGTCACCCAGAAATTCCACGACCATGAGTGACACGATATCCCCAGACATAAACTTGAGCAGGAGCCTCACACTCGCCCTTCTTTCAAATCCCGAAAAGTTCTCCTCATGGTCTGTAGATCAGTCCTGCCATACCTATGACCTGAAACATAAGCCGAGTTTGTGTTTTCAGACAACTGTCCAAAAAGGGCTGGACTACACAACCTACAGGCTCAGGCCCCTGGAGCCAAACCTGAGGACTGTACTTGCCCTCTCCAAGGGAATTGTGTGTGCCCATTCCAATGGCCACAACCCTTCTAATAGGATAAACCTCCAAAGTCCCTGATATATCTCAATAGTGGTAGCTTCCCAGGAAAAACAGGGGCAATCGGAGCCCAAATGAGCCCCTACCTGCACTCAGACCCATAGACAGATGTCCTCAGAGGTAAAAAGGAAAGAACAGGCCCCTAGGCACTAATCACATCCATTGCTTTGGTTTCCAGGCATCTCTCCTCAGAGGCCTGGATTACAAAAGCAGCATATAGCTGTTTCTTGACTCACCCATCAGAAAACATCTCATCTACACATGGGAAACTTGCACGTTGGAGCTGTGTCAAAGCCTCTGTTTAGGAGAACCCTTTAGGGCCCCAGTGCCACCGCTTCATTCCAAGGTCTCCATAGACACAAAAGCACATTCGGACCCATCCCCAGGGGTGTGCATTTCAACTCAGCATCCTCGGTAGCTCCCCACAGATCCAGGAGATCTAATCTGTCTTGTTGCTAGGAGACAATTGGAATGCGAGGTGGGCTACCCAGCCATCCATTCTTAGAACCTTGCTCAGAATCATTGGCCTGGAGCCAAACAACAGGTCTCAATTGTCCTGCCGAAGACTCTCTGCAGTTTGGAGCTTCTCACAACTCCCATCATGGGAAAACCCCCATGGCCTCGTGATGCCCCCCCATTCATGAAGGGGCCATCAGGGACAGAAACTCCAACCTGAGCGATCGTCTGATCCTCGCCCTGACTTCAGATGCACGAGATCTCGATTCAGGTCTGTAGATTGTGCCTGCCATGGCCTCACCCAGAAACCTAAGCCTAGCTTGTGTTCTCAGACTTTTGTCGTCAGACTACTGGCCCACAAGGCCTCCAGTTTGGCAATCCAGAACTACAATGCAGCACTCTGCCTGCCCTCCAGATAAAAAACATTGTCCTCTGGGGCTACCCAGTAACCCCAAATGAGGATCAACCTGCACCGACCTTGGCTGTACCCCAAATATATAGGCTGACCAGGGCATTAATGCCCTTTCTGACACAGCCTGAGCATGGACCCCCTGGCCCCTCTCAGACAGCTGGCCGCACACTGAGCACATCTAGCCGCCATGGCCTTAGGTCGTCATCTCTTCCCAACCTCGGTTTTCAGGTTTCAGAACCTAGACCTTATCTCCAATCACTGTCCATGTTGAAGGTGATGCAGAAATCAGAACTCCTTCCCCATGGCAAGAAACCTTGTGGTTGGCATGTTGTCCAACGTTCAGTGTCGTTGAAACCAGTGTGGCCCATGAGGCCTCCCCCATGCTCGAGGGCCACATTGGTCACAAACACACATTGTGACCCTCAGGCTGAGCCCAGTCCTCAAGTAAGGCCACTCAGTGGCTGGATGAAGAGATAGCATATTGGGCTTGCCATGCCCCTAGGCCCCAATTTTTAACCATAGTTCGGATTGTCCCTTCAGTCTTCCCCACGGCTTTGCTTTGGAATTCCTCTTTTGGTGGGACACCAGAGGTAACAAAACTGAAATGAGTCCTCCCATCCCACAGATTGACGAAAAGCAATTGGGAATCGGGCCAAATCCTCAGAGAGGAAGATTCGTCCATGGCCCATGAGGCCTCCCCGACATTCCACGGCCATCACTGATACAAAATCCAGAGACAAAAGCTTGAGCAATCGCCACAGACTCGCACTTTCTTCATATCCTGTAGAGTTCTTCTCATGGTTTGTAGATCGGGCCTGCCATACCTACGTCCCCAAACCTAAGCTGAGTTTGTGTTTTAAGACTTCTGTCCTCAAAGTTTGGGCCACACACCCTCCAGGCTGGGCCCCTGGAGCCACACATTAGGACTGTGCCTACCAATCTATGGGAATTCTGCCCATTCCATGGTCCAAAATTGTACAAATTAGGAGAAACCTCCAACGACCCTTAGGCCATCCCAATAGTGTGGGTCACCCGGAACAAACAAGGGGTGTCTGACACCAGCTGATAATCGACCTCCACTCATACCATAGATGGATGTCCCCAGAGAAGAAGATTGAACCAGACAGGACCCTAGGCCATAATAGGATCCATTGCTATGGGATACAGGCATGTGTCCTCAAAAGCCTGATTCCAATACGAGCATAGGGGTTTTCCTGAGGCACCCATCAGAACTCATCTCGTCTCCACAAGTAAACCTGTGCATGGGAGCCATGTCCAAAGCTTAGGAAAGTACTTCAGGTTGCCGGTGCCACCGCCCCATTCCAAGGCCCTCATGGACACAAAAACACATTAGGACACATCCTGAGGAAAGTCCATTTCAACTCAGCCACCGAGGTTGCTCCCGCAGAGCCATCAGATCTAAACTGTCTTGTTGCTAGGAGACAATTGGAATGCGAGGCGGGCTTCCCAGGCATCCATCCGCGAACGGTGCTCTGGAGTCATTCCATATGGGATGTCCTGGAGCTGTCCAACAGGTCTCAATTGTCCGGAAGAAGGAATCCTGGAAGGGGGCATCCCACAACTCCCAACGTGGGAAAACCTCAATGGTCTCGAGATTCCGCTCCCTTCATGAAGCGGCCGTCATGCTCAGAAACTCCCACCTGAGCCAACGTCTGATCCTCGCCCTGACTTCAGATGCATGAGATATTGGTTCAGATCTGCAGGGGGTACCTGCCGTGCCCTCGCCCTGAAACCCAAGTCTAGCTTGTCTTCTCAGACTTCCATCCTCACACTCCTGGCCCCAAAGCCCTCAAGTTTGGCAATTCCGGACCCACAATGCAGCACTCTGCCTGCCCTCTAGAAAAAAAATGATTGCCTCATGAGCTTCCCAGGCACCTTAAATGAGGGTAAACCTACACAGCACTCGACTTTACCCAAATTATATAGTCTAACCTGGGCACTAATGCACTGTCGAACACATCCTGAGCCCGGACCTCCTGACCAACACCCAGAAAGCTGACCGCACACTGAGCACATAAAACCCGCCATGGCCTTAGGTCATCATCTCTTCCCTACCTCAGTTTTCAGGCTTCAGAACCGAGACCTTATCTCCAATCACTGCCCAGGGGTGAGTCTGATGCAGAAATCAGAACTCCTCCTTACCCATGGCAAGAACCCTTGTGGTTGGCACGTTGTCCAACGATCAGTGTAGGAGAAACCCTGAGGCTCCGCCCATTCTTGAGTGCGACGAGGGCATACACACGCATTGTGACCCTCAGCATGAGTCCTGTCCTCTAGTAAGTCCTCTCAGTGGCTGGACCATTAGTTGTCATAATGGGCTTGACATGTCCCTAGGCCCCAATTTTTAACCAGATTTCTGATTGTCCAGTCGCCCCTCCTAGGGCTCTACTCTGAAATCCCTCATTTGGTGGGACACCTGAGGTTAAAAAAGAAAACAACAACAACAACAACAACAACAACAACAACAACAACAAAATAAAACGGACTTCTTCCAGCCCACAGAATGAACCCAAACTCTTTGGACGGGGCCAAACCACCAGAGAGTAAGACTCGTCCATTTCCCATGAAGTCACCCAGAAATTCCACGACCATGAGTGACACGATATCCCGAGACAAAAACTTGAGCAGGAGCCTCACACTCGCCCTTCTTTCAAATCCCGAAAAGTTCTCCTCATGGTCTGTAGATCAGTCCTGCCATACCTATGACCTGAAACATAAGCCGAGTTTGTGTTTTCAGACAACTGTCCAAAAGGGGCTGGACGACACAACCTACAGGCTCAGGCCGCTGGAGCCAAACCTGAGGACTGTACTTGCCCTCTCCAAGGGAATTGTGTGTGCCCATTCCAATGGCCACAATCCTTCTAATAGGATAAACCTCCAAAGCCCCTGATATATCTCAATAGTGGTAGCTTCCCAGGAAAAACAGGGGCAATCTGAGCCCAAATGAGCCCCTACCTGCACTCAGACCCATAGACAGATGTCCTCAGAGGTAAAAAGGAAAGAACAGGCCCCTAGGCACTAATCAGATCCATTGCTTTGGTTTCCAGGCATCTCTCCTCAGAGGCCTGGATTTCAAAAGCAGCATATAGCAGTTTCTTGTTTCACCCATCAGAAAACATCTCATCTACACATGGGAAACTTGCACGTTGGAGCTGTGTCAAAGCCTCTGTTTAGGAGAACCCTTTAGGGCCCCAGTGCCACCGCTTCATTCCAAGGTCTCCATAGACACAAAAGCACATTCGGACCCATCCCCAGGGGTGTGCATTTCAACTCAGCATCCTCGGTAGCTCCCCACAGATCCAGGAGATCTAAACTGTCTTGTTGCTAGGAGACAATTGGAATGCGAGGTGGGCTACCCAGCCATCCATCCATAGAACCCTTCTCAGAATCATTGGCCTGGAGCCAAACAACAGGTCTCAATTGTCCTGCTGAAGACTCTCTGCAGTTTGGAGCTTCTCACAACTCCCATCATGGGAAAAACCCCATGGCCTCGTGATGCCCCCCCATTCATGAAGGGGCCATCAGGGACAGAAACTCCAACCTGAGCGATCGTCTGATCCTCGCCCTGACTTCAGATGCACGAGATCTCGATTCAGGTCTGTAGATTGTGCCTGCCATGGCCTCACCCAGAAACCTAAGCCTAGCTTGTGTTCTCAGACTTTTGTCGTCAGACGACTGGCCCACAAGGCCTCCAGTTTGGCAATCCAGAACTACAATGCAGCACTCTGCCTGCCCTCCAGATAAGAAACATTGTCTTCTGGGGCTACCCAGTAACCCCAAATGAGGATCAACCTGCACCGACCTTGGCTGTACCCCAAATACATAGGCTGACCAGGGCACTAATGCCCTTTCTGACACAGCCTGAGCCTGGACCCCCTGGCCCCTCCCAGACAGCTGGCCGCACACTGAGCACATCGAGCCGCCATGGCCTTAGGTCGTCATCTCTTCCCAACCTCGGTTTTCAGGTTTCAGAACCTAGACCTTATCTCCAATCACTGTCCATGTTGAAGGTGATGAGGAAATCAGAACTCCTTCCCCATGGCAAGAAACCTTGTGGTTGGCATGTTGTCCAACGTTCAGTGTCGTTGATACCAGTGTGGCCCATGAGGCCCCGCCCATGCTCACGGGCCACATTGGTCACAAACACACATTGTGACCCTCAGGCTGAGCCCAGTCCTCAAGTAAGGCCACGCAGTGGCTGGATGAAGAGATAGCATATTGGGCTTGCCATGCCCCTAGGCCCCAATTTTTAACCATAGTTCGGATTGTCCCTTCAGTCTTCCCCACGGCTTTGCTTTGGAATTCCTCTTTTGGTGGGACACCTGAGGTAACAAAACTGAAATGAGTCCTCCCATTCCACAGATTGACGAAAAGCAATTGGGAATCGGGCCAAATCCTCAGAGAGGAAGATTCGTCCATGGCCCATGAGGCCTCCCCGACATTCCACGGCCATCACTGATACAAAATCCAGAGACAAAAGCTTGAGCAATCGCCACAGACTCGCACTTTCTTCATATCCTGTAGAGTTCTTCTCATGGTTTGTAGATCGGGCCTGCCATACCTACGTCCCCAAACCTAAGCTGAGTTTGTGTTTTAAGACTTCTGTCCTCAAAGTTTGGGCCACACACCCTCCAGGCTGGGCCCCTGGAGCCACACATTAGGACTGTGCCTACCAATCTATGGGAATTCTGCCCATTCCATGGTCCAAAATTGTACAAATTAGGAGAAACCTCCAACGACCCTTAGGCCATCCCAATAGTGTGGGTCACCCGGAACAAACAAGGGGTGTCTGACACCAGCTGATAATCGACCTCCACTCATACCATAGATGGATGTCCCCAGAGAAGAAGATTGAACCAGACAGGACCCTAGGCCATAATAGGATCCATTGCTATGGGTTACAGGCATGTGTCCTCAAAAGCCTGATTCCAATACGAGCATAGGGGTTTTCCTGAGGCACCCATCAGAACTCATCTCGTCTCCACAAGTAAACCTGTGCATGGGAGCCATGTCCAAAGCTTAGGAAAGTACTTCAGGTTGCCGGTGCCACCGCCCCATTCCAAGGCCCTCATGGACACAAAAACACATTAGGACACATCCTCAGGAAAGTCCATTTCAACTCAGCCACCGAGGTTGCTCCCGCAGAGCCATCAGATCTAAACTGTCTTGTTGCTAGGAGACAATTGGAATGCGAGGCGGGCTTCCCAGGCATCCATCCGCGAACGGTGCTCTGGAGTCATTCCATATGGGATGTCCTGGAGCTGTCCAACAGGTCTCAATTGTCCGGAAGAAGGAATCCTGGAAGGGGGCATCCCACAACTCCCAACGTGGGAAAACCTCAATGGTCTCGAGATTCCGCTCCCTTCATGAAGCGGCCGTCATGCTCAGAAACTCCCACCTGAGCCAACGTCTGATCCTCGCCCTGACTTCAGATGCATGAGATATTGGTTCAGATCTGCAGGGGGTACCAGCCGTGCCCTCGCCCTGAAACCCAAGTCTAGCTTGTCTTCTCAGACTTCCATCCTCACACTCCTGGCCCCAAAGCCCTCAAGTTTGGCAATTCCGGACCCACAATGCAGCACTCTGCCTGCCCTCTAGAAAAAAAATGATTGCCTCATGAGCTGCCCAGGCACCTTAAATGAGGGTAAACCTACACAGCACTCGACTTTACCCAAATTATATAGTCTAACCTGGGCACTAATGCACTGTCGAACACATCCTGAGCCCGGACCTCCTGACCAACACCCAGAAAGCTGACCGAACACTGAGCACATAAAACCCGCCATGGCCTTAGGTCATCATCTCTTCCCTACCTCAGTTTTCAGGCTTCAGAACCGAGACCTTATCTCCAATCACTGCCCAGGGGTGAGTCTGATGCAGAAATCAGAACTCCTCCTTACCCATGGCAAGAACCCTTGTGGTTGGCACGTTGTCCAACGATCAGTGTAGGAGAAACCCTGAGGCCCCGCCCATTCTTGAGTGCGACGAGGGCATACACACGCATTGTGACCCTCAGCATGAGTCCTGTCCTCTAGTAAGTCCTCTCAGTGGCTGGACCATTAGATGTCATAATGGGCTTGACATGTCCCTAGGCCCCAATTTTTAACCAGATTTCTGATTGTCCAGTCGCCCCTCCTAGGGCTCTACTCTGAAATCCCTCATTTGGTGGGACACCTGAGGTTAAAAAAGAAAACAACAACAACAACAACAACAACAACAACAAAATAAAACGGACTTCTTCCAGCCCACAGAATGAACCCAAACTCTTTGGACGGGGCCAAACCACCAGAGAGTAAGACTCGTCCATTTCCCATGAAGTCACCCAGAAATTCCACGACCATGAGTGACACGATATCCCGAGACAAAAACTTGAGCAGGAGCCTCACACTCGCCCTTCTTTCAAATCCCGAAAAGTTCTCCTCATGGTCTGTAGATCAGTCCTGCCATACCTATGACCTGAAACATAAGCCGAGTTTGTGTTTTCAGACAACTGTCCAAAAGGGGCTGGACGACACAACCTACAGGCTCAGGCCGCTGGAGCCAAACCTGAGGACTGTACTTGCCCTCTCCAAGGGAATTGTGTGTGCCCATTCCAATGGCCACAATCCTTCTAATAGGATAAACCTCCAAAGCCCCTGATATATCTCAATAGTGGTAGCTTCCCAGGAAAAACAGGGGCAATCGGAGCCCAAATGAGCCCCTACCTGCACTCAGACCCATAGACAGATGTCCTCAGAGGTAAAAAGGAAAGAACAGGCCCCTAGGCACTAATCACATCCATTGCTTTGGTTTCCAGGCATCTCTCCTCAGAGGCCTGGATTTCAAAAGCAGCATATAGCAGTTTCTTGTTTCACCCATCAGAAAACATCTCATCTACACATGGGAAACTTGCACGTTGGAGCTGTGTCAAAGCCTCTGTTTAGGAGAACCCTTTAGGGCCCCAGTGCCACCGCTTCATTCCAAGGTCTCCATAGACACAAAAGCACATTCGGACCCATCCCCAGGGGTGTGCATTTCAACTCAGCATCCTCGGTAGCTCCCCACAGATCCAGGAGATCTAAACTGTCTTGTTGCTAGGAGACAATTGGAATGCGAGGTGGGCTACCCAGCCATCCATCCTTAGAACCCTTCTCAGAATCATTGGCCTGGAGCCAAACAACAGGTCTCAATTGTCCTGCTGAAGACTCTCTGCAGTTTGGAGCTTCTCACAACTCCCATCATGGGAAAACCCCCATGGCCTCGTGATGCCCCCCCATTCATGAAGGGGCCATCAGGGACAGAAACTCCAACCTGAGCGATCGTCTGATCCTCGCCCTGACTTCAGATGCACGAGATCTCGATTCAGGTCTGTAGATTGTGCCTGCCATGGCCTCACCCAGAAACCTAAGCCTAGCTTGTGTTCTCAGACTTTTGTCGTCAGACGACTGGCCCACAAGGCCTCCAGTTTGGCAATCCAGAACTACAATGCAGCACTCTGCCTGCCCTCCAGATAAAAAACATTGTCTTCTGCGGCTACCCAGTAACCCCAAATGAGGATCAACCTGCACCGACCTTGGCTGTACCCCAAATACATAGGCTGACCAGGGCACTAATGCCCTTTCTGACACAGCCTGAGCCTGGACCCCCTGGCCCCTCCCAGACAGCTGGCCGCACACTGAGCACATCGAGCCGCCATGGCCTTAGGTCGTCATCTCTTCCCAACCTCGGTTTTCAGGTTTCAGAACCTAGACCTTATCTCCAATCACTGTCCATGTTGAAGGTGATGAGGAAATCAGAACTCCTTCCCCATGGCAAGAAACCTTGTGGTTGGCATGTTGTCCAACGTTCAGTGTCGTTGATACCAGTGTGGCCCATGAGGCCCCGCCCATGCTCACGGGCCACATTGGTCACAAACACACATTGTGACCCTCAGGCTGAGCCCAGTCCTCAAGTAAGGCCACGCAGTGGCTGGATGAAGAGATAGCATATTGGGCTTGCCATGCCCCTAGGCCCCAATTTTTAACCATAGTTCGGATTGTCCCTTCAGTCTTCCCCACGGCTTTGCTTTGGAATTCCTCTTTTGGTGGGACACCTGAGGTAACAAAACTGAAATGAGTCCTCCCATTCCACAGATTGACGAAAAGCAATTGGGAATCGGGCCAAATCCTCAGAGAGGAAGATTCGTCCATGGCCCATGAGGCCTTCTCGACATTCCACGGCCATCACTGATACAAAATCCAGAGACAAAAGCCTGAGCAATCGCCACAGACTCGCACTTTCTTCATATCCTGTAGAGTTCTTCTCATGGTTTGTAGATCGGGCCTGCCATACCTACGTCCCCAAACCTAAGCTGAGTTTGTGTTTTCAGACTTCTGTCCTCAAAGTCTTGGGCCACACATCCTCCAGGCTGGGCCCCTGGAGCCACACATTAGGACTGTGCCTACCAATCTATGGGAATTCTGCCCATTCCATGGTCCAAAATCGTACAAATTAGGAGAAACCTCCAACGACCCTTAGGCCATCCCAATAGTGTGGGTCACCCGGAACAAACAAGGGGTGTCTGACACCAGCTGATAATCGACCTCCACTCATACCATAGATGGATGTCCCCAGAGAAGAAGATTGAACCAGACAGGACCCTAGGCCATAATAGGATCCATTGCTATGGGTTACAGGCATGTGTCCTCAAAAGCCTGATTCCAATACGAGCATAGGGGTTTTCCTGAGGCACCCATCAGAACTCATCTCGTCTCCACAAGTAAACCTGTGCATGGGAGCCATGTCCAAAGCTTAGGAAAGTACTTCAGGTTGCCGGTGCCACCGCCCCATTCCAAGGCCCTCATGGACACAAAAACACATTAGGACACATCCTCAGGAAAGTCCATTTCAACTCAGCCACCGAGGTTGCTCCCGCAGAGCCATCAGATCTAAACTGTCTTGTTGCTAGGAGACAATTGGAATGCGAGGCGGGCTTCCCAGGCATCCATCCGCGAACGGTGCTCTGGAGTCATTCCATATGGGATGTCCTGGAGCTGTCCAACAGGTCTCAATTGTCCGGAAGAAGGAATCCTGGAAGGGGGCATCCCACAACTCCCAACGTGGGAAAACCTCAATGGTCTCGAGATCCGCTCTCTTCATGAAGCGGCCGTCATGCTCAGAAACTCCCACCTGAGCCAACGTCTGATCCTCGCCCTGACTTCAGATGCATGAGATATTGGTTCAGATCTGCAGGGGGTACCTGCCATGCCCTCGCCCTGAAACCCAAGTCTAGCTTGTCTTCTCAGACTTCCATCCTCACACTCCTGGCCCCAAAGCCCTCAAGTTTGGCAATTCCGGACCCACAATGCAGCACTCTGCCTGCCCTCTAGAAAAAAAATGATTGCCTCATGAGCTGCCCAGGCACCTTAAATGAGGGTAAACCTACACAGCACTCGACTTTACCCAAATTATATAGTCTAACCTGGGCACTAATGCACTGTCGAACACATCCTGAGCCCGGACCTCCTGACCAACACCCAGAAAGCTGACCGCACACTGAGCACATAAAACCCGCCATGGCCTTAGGTCATCATCTCTTCCCTACCTCAGTTTTCAGGCTTCAGAACCGAGACCTTATCTCCAATCACTGCCCAGGGGTGAGTCTGATGCAGAAATCAGAACTCCTCCTTACCCATGGCAAGAACCCTTGTGGTTGGCACGTTGTCCAACGATCAGTGTAGGAGAAACCCTGAGGCCCCGCCCATTCTTGAGTGCGACGAGGGCATACACACGCATTGTGACCCTCAGCATGAGTCCTGTCCTCTAGTAAGTCCTCTCAGTGGCTGGACCATTAGATGTCATAATGGGCTTGACATGTCCCTAGGCCCCAATTTTTAACCAGATTTCTGATTGTCCAGTCGCCCCTCCTAGGGCTCTACTCTGAAATCCCTCATTTGGTGGGACACCTGAGGTTAAAAAAGAAAACAACAACAACAACAACAACAACAACAACAACAACAACAAAATAAAACGGACTTCTTCCAGCCCACAGAATGAACCCAAACTCTTTGGACGGGGCCAAACCACCAGAGAGTAAGACTCGTCCATTTCCCATGAAGTCACCCAGAAATTCCACGACCATGAGTGACACGATATCCCCAGACAAAAACTTGAGCAGGAGCCTCACACTCGCCCTTCTTTCAAATCCCGAAAAGTTCTCCTCATGGTCTGTAGATCAGTCCTGCCATACCTATGACCTGAAACATAAGCCGAGTTTGTGTTTTCAGACAACTGTCCAAAAGGGGCTGGACGACACAACCTACAGGCTCAGGCCGCTGGAGCCAAACCTGAGTACTGTACTTGCCCGCTCCAAGGGAATTGTGTGTGCCCATTCCAATGGCCACAACCCTTCTAATAGGATAAACCTCCAAAGTCCCTGATATATCTCAATAGTGGTAGCTTCCCAGGAAAAACAGGGGCAATCTGAGCCCAAATGAGCCCCTACCTGCACTCAGACCCATAGACAGATGTCCACAGAGGTAAAAAGGAAAGAACAGGCCCCTAGGCACTAATCACATCCATTGCTTTGGTTTCCAGGCATCTCTCCTCAGAGGCCTGGATTTCAAAAGCAGCATATAGCAGTTTCTTGTTTCACCCATCAGAAAACATCTCATCTACACATGGGAAACTTGCACGTTGGAGCTGTGTCAAAGCCTCTGTTTAGGAGAACCCTTTAGGGCCCCAGTGCCACCGCTTCATTCCAAGGTCTCCATAGACACAAAAGCACATTCGGACCCATCCCCAGGGGTGTGCATTTCAACTCAGCATCCTCGGTAGCTCCCCACAGATCCAGGAGATCTAAACTGTCTTGTTGCTAGGAGACAATTGGAATGCGAGGTGGGCTACCCAGCCATCCATCCTTAGAACCCTTCTCAGAATCATTGGCCTGGAGCCAAACAACAGGTCTCAATTGTCCTGCTGAAGACTCTCTGCAGTTTGGAGCTTCTCACAACTCCCATCATGGGAAAAACCCCATGGCCTCGTGATGCCCCCCCATTCATGAAGGGGCCATCAGGGACAGAAACTCCAACCTGAGCGATCGTCTGATCCTGGCCCTGACTTCAGATGCATGAGGTCTCGATTCAGGTCTGTAGATTTTTCCTGCCATGGCCTCACCCAGAAACCTAAGCCTAGCTTGTGTTCTCAGACTTTTGTCGTCAGACGACTGGCCCACAAGGCCTCCAGTTTGGCAATCCAGAACTACAATGCAGCACTCTGCCTGCCCTCCAGATAAAAAACATTGTCTTCTGCGGCTACCCAGTAACCCCAAATGAGGATCAACCTGCACCGACCTTGGCTGTACCCCAAATACATAGGCTGACCAGGGCACTAATGCCCTTTCTGACACAGCCTGAGACTGGACCCCCTGGCCCCTCCCAGACAGCTGGCCGCACACTGAGCACATCGAGCCGCCATGGCCTTAGGTCGTCATCTCTTCCCAACCTCGATTTTCAGGTTTCAGAACCTAGACCTTATCTCCAATCACTGTCCATGTTGAAGGTGATGAGGAAATCAGAACTCCTTCCCCATGGCAAGAAACCTTGTGGTTGGCATGTTGTCCAACGTTCAGTGTCGTTGATACCAGTGTGGCCCATGAGGCCCCGCCCATGCTCACGGGCCACATTGGTCACAAACACACATTGTGACCCTCAGGCTGAGCCCAGTCCTCAAGTAAGGCCACGCAGTGGCTGGATGAAGAGATAGCATATTGGGCTTGCCATGCCCCTAGGCCCCAATTTTTAACCATAGTTCGGATTGTCCCTTCAGTCTTCCCCACGGCTTTGCTTTGGAATTCCTCTTTTGGTGGGACACCTGAGGTAACAAAACTGAAATGAGTCCTCCCATTCCACAGATTGACGAAAAGCAATTGGGAATCGGGCCAAATCCTCAGAGAGGAAGATTCGTCCATGGCCCATGAGGCCTTCTCGACATTCCACGGCCATCACTGATACAAAATCCAGAGACAAAAGCCTGAGCAATCGTCACAGACTCGCACTTTCTTCATATCCTGTAGAGTTCTTCTCATGGTTTGTAGATCGGGCCTGCCATACCTACGTCCCCAAACCTAAGCTGAGTTTGTGTTTTCAGACTTCTGTCCTCAAAGTCTTGGGCCACACATCCTCCAGGCTGGGCCCCTGGAGCCACACATTAGGACTGTGCCTACCAATCTATGGGAATTCTGCCCATTCCATGGTCCAAAATCGTACAAATTAGGAGAAACTTCCAACGACCCTTAGGCCATCCCAATAGTGTGGGTCACCCGGAACAAACAAGGGGTGTCTGACACCAGCTGATAATCGACCTCCACTCATACCATAGATGGATGTCCCCAGAGAAGAAGATTGAACCAGACAGGACCCTAGGCCATAATAGGATCCATTGCTATGGGTTACAGGCATGTGTCCTCAAAAGCCTGATTCCAATACGAGCATAGGGGTTTTCCTGAGGCACCCATCAGAACTCATCTCGTCTCCACAAGTAAACCTGTGCATGGGAGCCATGTCCAAAGCTTAGGAAAGTACTTCAGGTTGCCGGTGCCACCGCCCCATTCCAAGGCCCTCATGGACACAAAAACACATTAGGACACATCCTGAGGAAAGTCCATTTCAACTCAGCCACCGAGGTTGCTCCCGCAGAGCCATCAGATCTAAACTGTCTTGTTGCTAGGAGACAATTGGAATGCGAGGCGGGCTTCCCAGGCATCCATCCGCGAACGGTGCTCTGGAGTCATTCCATATGGGATGTCCTGGAGCTGTCCAACAGGTCTCAATTGTCCGGAAGAAGGAATCCTGGAAGGGGGCATCCCACAACTCCCAACGTGGGAAAACCTCAATGGTCTCGAGATTCCGCTCCCTTCATGAAGCGGCCGTCATGCTCAGAAACTCCCACCTGAGCCAACGTCTGATCCTCGCCCTGACTTCAGATGCATGAGATATTGGTTCAGATCTGCAGGGGGTACCTGCCGTGCCCTCGCCCTGAAACCCAAGTCTAGCTTGTCTTCTCAGACTTCCATCCTCACACTCCTGGCCCCAAAGCCCTCAAGTTTGGCAATTCCGGACCCACAATGCAGCACTCTGCCTGCCCTCTAGAAAAAAAATTATTGCCTCATGAGCTGCCCAGGCACCTTAAATGAGGGTAAACCTACACAGAACTCGACTTTACCCAAATTATATAGTCTAACCTGGGCACTAATGCACTGTCGAACACATCCTGAGCCCGGACCTCCTGACCAACACCCAGAAAGCTGACCGCACACTGAGCACATAAAACCCGCCATGGCCTTAGGTCATCATCTCTTCCCTACCTCAGTTTTCAGGCTTCAGAACCGAGACCTTATCTCCAATCACTGCCCAGGGGTGAGTCTGATGCAGAAATCAGAACTCCTCCTTACCCATGGCAAGAACCCTTGTGGTTGGCACGTTGTCCAACGATCAGTGTAGGAGAAACCCTGAGGCCCCGCCCATTCTTGAGTGCGACGAGGGCATACACACGCATTGTGACCCTCAGCATGAGTCCTGTCCTCTAGTAAGTCCTCTCAGTGGCTGGACCATTAGATGTCATAATGGGCTTGACATGTCCCTAGGCCCCAATTTTTAACCAGATTTCTGATTGTCCAGTCGCCCCTCCTAGGGCTCTACTCTGAAATCCCTCATTTGGTGGGACACCTGAGGTTAAAAAAGAAAACAACAACAACAACAACAACAACAAAATAAAACGGACTTCTTCCAGCCCACAGAATGAACCCAAACTCTTTGGACGGGGCCAAACCACCAGAGAGTAAGACTCGTCCATTTCCCATGAAGTCACCCAGAAATTCCACGACCATGAGTGACACGATATCCCGAGACAAAAACTTGAGCAGGAGCCTCACACTCGCCCTTCTTTCAAATCCCGAAAAGTTCTCCTCATGGTCTGTAGATCAGTCCTGCCATACCTATGACCTGAAACATAAGCCGAGTTTGTGTTTTCAGACAACTGTCCAAAAGGGGCTGGACGACACAACCTACAGGCTCAGGCCGCTGGAGCCAAACCTGAGGACTGTACTTGCCCTCTCCAAGGGAATTGTGTGTGCCCATTCCAATGGCCACAACCCTTCTAATAGGATAAACCTCCAAAGTCCCTGATATATCTCAATAGTGGTAGCTTCCCAGGAAAAACAGGGGCAATCTGAGCCCAAATGAGCCCCTACCTGCACTCAGACCCATAGACAGATGTCTACAGAGGTAAAAAGGAAAGAACAGGCCCCTAGGCACTAATCAATCCATTGCTTTGGTTTCCAGGCATCTCTCCTCAGAGGCCTGGATTTCAAAAGCAGCATATAGCAGTTTCTTGTTTCACCCATCAGAAAACATCTCATCTACACATGGGAAACTTGCACGTTGGAGCTGTGTCAAAGCCTCTGTTTAGGAGAACCCTTTAGGGCCCCAGTGCCACCGCTTCATTCCAAGGTCTCCATAGACACAAAAGCACATTCGGACCCATCCCCAGGGGTGTGCATTTCAACTCAGCATCCTCGGTAGCTCCCCACAGATCCAGGAGATCTAAACTGTCTTGTTGCTAGGAGACAATTGGAATGCGAGGTGGGCTACCCAGCCATCCATCCTTAGAACCCTTCTCAGAATCATTGGCCTGGAGCCAAACAACAGGTCTCAATTGTCCTGCCGAAGACTCTCTGCAGTTTGGAGCTTCTCACAACTCCCATCATGGGAAAAACCCCATGGCCTCGTGATGCCCCCCCATTCATGAAGGGGCCATCAGGGACAGAAACTCCAACCTGAGCGATCGTCTGATCCTCGCCCTGACTTCAGATGCACGAGATCTCGATTCAGGTCTGTAGATTGTGCCTGCCATGGCCTCACCCAGAAACCTAAGCCTAGCTTGTGTTCTCAGACTTTTGTTGTCAGACTACTGGCCCACAAGGCCTCCAGTTTGGCAATCCAGAACTACAATGCAGCACTCTGCCTGCCCTCCAGATAAAAAACATTGTCTTCTGGGGCTACCCAGTAACCCCAAATGAGGATCAACCTGCACCGACCTTGGCTGTACCCCAAATACATAGGCTGACCAGGGCACTAATGCCCTTTCTGACACAGCCTGAGCCTGGACCCCCTGGCCCCTCCCAGACAGCTGGCCGCACACTGAGCACATCGAGCCGCCATGGCCTTAGGTCGTCATCTCTTCCCAACCTCGGTTTTCAGGTTTCAGAACCTAGACCTTATCTCCAATCACTGTCCATGTTGAAGGTGATGAGGAAATCAGAACTCCTTCCCCATGGCAAGAAACCTTGTGGTTGGCATGTTGTCCAACGTTCAGTGTCGTTGATACCAGTGTGGCCCATGAGGCCCCGCCCATGCTCACGGGCCACATTGGTCACAAACACACATTGTGACCCTCAGGCTGAGCCCAGTCCTCAAGTAAGGCCACGCAGTGGCTGGACGAAGAGATAGCATATTGGGCTTGCCATGCCCCTAGGCCCCAATTTTTAACCATAGTTCGGATTGTCCCTTCAGTCTTCCCCACGGCTTTGCTTTGGAATTCCTCTTTTGGTGGGACACCTGAGGTAACAAAACTGAAATGAGTCCTCCCATTCCACAGATTGACGAAAAGCAATTGGGAATCGGGCCAAATCCTCAGAGAGGAAGATTCGTCCATGGCCCATGAGGCCTTCTCGACATTCCATGGCCATCACTGATACAAAATCCAGAGACAAAAGCCTGAGCAATCGCCACAGACTCGCACTTTCTTCATATCCTGTAGAGTTCTTCTCATGGTTTGTAGATCGGGCCTGCCATACCTACGTCCCCAAACCTAAGCTGAGTTTGTGTTTTCAGACTTCTGTCCTCAAAGTCTTGGGCCACACATCCTCCAGGCTGGGCCCCTGGAGCCACACATTAGGACTGTGCCTACCAATCTATGGGAATTCTGCCCATTCCATGGTCCAAAATCGTACAAATTAGGAGAAACCTCCAACGACCCTTAGGCCATCCCAATAGTGTGGGTCACCCGGAACAAACAAGGGGTGTCTGACACCAGCTGATAATCGACCTCCACTCATACCATAGATGGATGTCCCCAGAGAAGAAGATTGAACCAGACAGGACCCTAGGCCATAATAGGATCCATTGCTATGGGTTACAGGCATGTGTCCTCAAAAGCCTGATTCCAATACGAGCATAGGGGTTTTCCTGAGGCACCCATCAGAACTCATCTCGTCTCCACAAGTAAACCTGTGCATGGGAGCCATGTCCAAAGCTTAGGAAAGTACTTCAGGTTGCCGGTGCCACCGCCCCATTCCAAGGCCCTCATGGACACAAAAACACATTAGGACACATCCTGAGGAAAGTCCATTTCAACTCAGCCACCGAGGTTGCTCCCGCAGAGCCATCAGATCTAAACTGTCTTGTTGCTAGGAGACAATTGGAATGCGAGGCGGGCTTCCCAGGCATCCATCCGCGAACGGTGCTCTGGAGTCATTCCATATGGGATGTCCTGGAGCTGTCCAACAGGTCTCAATTGTCCGGAAGAAGGAATCCTGGAAGGGGGCATCCCACAACTCCCAACGTGGGAAAACCTCAATGGTCTCGAGATTCCGCTCCCTTCATGAAGCGGCCGTCATGCTCAGAAACTCCCACCTGAGCCAACGTCTGATCCTCGCCCTGACTTCAGATGCATGAGATATTGGTTCAGATCTGCAGGGGGTACCTGCCGTGCCCTCGCCCTGAAACCCAAGTCTAGCTTGTCTTCTCAGACTTCCATCCTCACACTCCTGGCCCCAAAGCCCTCAAGTTTGGCAATTCCGGACCCACAATGCAGCACTCTGCCTGCCCTCTAGAAAAAAAATGATTGCCTCATGAGCTGCCCAGGCACCTTAAATGAGGGTAAACCTACACAGCACTCGACTTTACCCAAATTATATAGTCTAACCTGGGCACTAATGCACTGTCGAACACATCCTGAGCCCGGACCTCCTGACCAACACCCAGAAAGCTGACCGCACACTGAGCACATAAAACCCGCCATGGCCTTAGGTCATCATCTCTTCCCTACCTCAGTTTTCAGGCTTCAGAACCGAGACCTTATCTCCAATCACTGCCCAGGGGTGAGTCTGATGCAGAAATAAGAACTCCTCCTTACCCATGGCAAGAACCCTTGTGGTTGGCACGTTGTCCAACGATCAGTGTAGGAGAAACCCTGAGGCCCCGCCCATTCTTGAGTGCGACGAGGGCATACACACGCATTGTGACCCTCAGCATGAGTCCTGTCCTCTAGTAAGTCCTCTCAGTGGCTGGACCATTAGATGTCATAATGGGCTTGACATGTCCCTAGGCCCCAATTTTTAACCAGATTTCTGATTGTCCAGTCGCCCCTCCTAGGGCTCTACTCTGAAATCCCTCATTTGGTGGGACACCTGAGGTTAAAAAAGAAAACAACAACAACAACAACAACAACAACAACAACAAAATAAAACGGACTTCTTCCAGCCCACAGAATGAACCCAAACTCTTTGGACGGGGCCAAACCACCAGAGAGTAAGACTCGTCCATTTCCCATGAAGTCACCCAGAAATTCCACGACCATGAGTGACACGATATCCAGAGACAAAAACTTGAGCAGGAGCCTCACACTCGCCCTTCTTTCAAATCCCGAAAAGTTCTCCTCATGGTCTGTAGATCAGTCCTGCCATACCTATGACCTGAAACATAAGCCGAGTTTGTGTTTTCAGACAACTGTCCAAAAGGGGCTGGACGACACAACCTACAGGCTCAGGCCCCTGGAGCCAAACCTGAGGACTGTACTTGCCCGCTCCAAGGGAATTGTGTGTGCCCATTCCAATGGCCACAACCCTTCTAATAGGATAAACCTCCAAAGTCCCTGATATATCTCAATAGTGGTAGCTTCCCAGGAAAAACAGGGGCAATCTGAGCCCAAATGAGCCCCTACCTGCACTCAGACCCATAGACAGATGTCCCCAGAGGTAAAAAGGAAAGAACAGGCCCCTAGGCACTAATCAGATCCATTGCTTTGGTTTCCAGGCATCTCTCCTCAGAGGCCTGGATTTCAAAAGCAGCATATAGCAGTTTCTTGTTTCACCCATCAGAAAACATCTCATCTACACATGGGAAACTTGCACGTTGGAGCTGTGTCAAAGCCTCTGTTTAGGAGAACCCTTTAGGGCCCCAGTGCCACCGCTTCATTCCAAGGTCTCCATAGACACAAAAGCACATTCGGACCCATCCCCAGGGGTGTGCATTTCAACTCAGCATCCTCGGTAGCTCCCCACAGATCCAGGAGATCTAAACTGTCTTGTTGCTAGGAGACAATTGGAATGCGAGGTGGGCTACCCAGCCATCCATCCTTAGAACCCTTCTCAGAATCATTGGCCTGGAGCCAAACAACAGGTCTCAATTGTCCTGCCGAAGACTCTCTGCAGTTTGGAGCTTCTCACAACTCCCATCATGGGAAAACCCCCATGGCCTCGTGATGCCCCCCCATTCATGAAGGGGCCATCAGGGACAGAAACTCCAACCTGAGCGATCGTCTGATCCTCGCCCTGACTTCAGATGCACGAGATCTCGATTCAGGTCTGTAGATTGTGCCTGCCATGGCCTCACCCAGAAACCTAAGCCTAGCTTGTGTTCTCAGACTTTTGTCGTCAGACTACTGGCCCACAAGGCCTCCAGTTTGGCAATCCAGAACTACAATGCAGCACTCTGCCTGCCCTCCAGATAAAAAACATTGTCCTCTGGGGCTACCCAGTAACCCCAAATGAGGATCAACCTGCACCGACCTTGGCTGTACCCCAAATACATAGGCTGACCAGGGCACTAATGCCCTTTCTGACACAGCCTGAGCCTGGACCCCCTGGCCCCTCCCAGACAGCTGGCCGCACACTGAGCACATCGAGCCGCCATGGCCTTAGGTCGTCATCTCTTCCCAACCTCGGTTTTCAGGTTTCAGAACCTAGACCTTATCTCCAATCACTGTCCATGTTGAAGGTGATGAGGAAATCAGAACTCCTTCCCCATGGCAAGAAACCTTGTGGTTGGCATGTTGTCCAACGTTCAGTGTCGTTGATACCAGTGTGGCCCATGAGGCCCCGCCCATGCTCACGGGCCACATTGGTCACAAACACACATTGTGACCCTCAGGCTGAGCCCAGTCCTCAAGTAAGGCCACGCAGTGGCTGGATGAAGAGATAGCATATTGGGCTTGCCATGCCCCTAGGCCCCAATTTTTAACCATAGTTCGGATTGTCCCTTCAGTCTTCCCCACGGCTTTGCTTTGGAATTCCTCTTTTGGTGGGACACCTGAGGTAACAAAACTGAAATGAGTCCTCCCATTCCACAGATTGACGAAAAGCAATTGGGAATCGGGCCAAATCCTCAGAGAGGAAGATTCGTCCATGGCCCATGAGGCCTTCTCGACATTCCACGGCCATCACTGATACAAAATCCAGAGACAAAAGCCTGAGCAATCGCCACAGACTCGCACTTTCTTCATATCCTGTAGAGTTCTTCTCATGGTTTGTAGATCGGGCCTGCCATACCTACGTCCCCAAACCTAAGCTGAGTTTGTGTTTTCAGACTTCTGTCCTCAAAGTCTTGGGCCACACATCCTCCAGGCTGGGCCCCTGGAGCCACACATTAGGACTGTGCCTACCAATCTATGGGAATTCTGCCCATTCCATGGTCCAAAATCGTACAAATTAGGAGAAACCTCCAACGACCCTTAGGCCATCCCAATAGTGTGGGTCACCCGGAACAAACAAGGGGTGTCTGACAGCAGCTGATAATCGACCTCCACTCATACCATAGATGGATGTCCCCAGAGAAGAAGATTGAACCAGACAGGACCCTAGGCCATAATAGGATCCATTGCTATGGGTTACAGGCATGTGTCCTCAAAAGCCTGATTCCAATACGAGCATAGGGGTTTTCCTGAGGCACCCATCAGAACTCATCTCGTCTCCACAAGTAAACCTGTGCATGGGAGCCATGTCCAAAGCTTAGGAAAGTACTTCAGGTTGCCTGTGCCACCGCCCCATTCCAAGGCCCTCATGGACACAAAAACACATTAGGACACATCCTCAGGAGAGTCCATTTCAACTCAGCCACCGAGGTTGCTCCCGCAGAGCCATCAGATCTAAACTGTTTTGTTGCTAGGAGACAATTGGAATGCGAGGCGGGCTTCCCAGGCATCCATCCGCGAACGGTGCTCTGGAGTCATTCCATATGGGATGTCCTGGAGCTGTCCAACAGGTCTCAATTGTCCGGAAGAAGGAATCCTGGAAGGGGGCATCCCACAACTCCCAACGTGGGAAAACCTCAATGGTCTCGAGATTCCGCTCCCTTCATGAAGCGGCCGTCATGCTCAGAAACTCCCACCTGAGCCAACGTCTGATCCTCGCCCTGACTTCAGATGCATGAGATATGGGTTCAGATCTGCAGGGGGTACCTGCCGTGCCCTCGCCCTGAAACCCAAGTCTAGCTTGTCTTCTCAGACTTCCGTCCTCACACTCCTGGCCCCAAAGCCCTCAAGTTTGGCAATTCCGGACCCACAATGCAGCACTCTGCCTGCCCTCTAGAAAAAAAATGATTGCCTCATGAGCTGCCCAGGCACCTTAAATGAGGGTAAACCTACACAGCACTCGACTTTACCCAAATTATATAGTCTAACCTGGGCACTAATGCACTGTCGAACACATCCTGAGCCCGGACCTCCTGACCAACACCCAGAAAGCTGACCGCACACTGAGCACATAAAACCCGCCATGGCCTTAGGTCATCATCTCTTCCCTACCTCAGTTTTCAGGCTTCAGAACCGAGACCTTATCTCCAATCACTGCCCAGGGGTGAGTCTGATGCAGAAATCAGAACTCCTCCTTACCCATGGCAAGAACCCTTGTGGTTGGCACGTTGTCCAACGATCAGTGTAGGAGAAACCCTGAGGCCCCGCCCATTCTTGAGTGCGACGAGGGCATACACACGCATTGTGACCCTCAGCATGAGTCCTGTCCTCTAGTAAGTCCTCTCAGTGGCTGGACCATTAGATGTCATAATGGGCTTGACATGTCCCTAGGCCCCAATTTTTAACCAGATTTCTGATTGTCCAGTCGCCCCTCCTAGGGCTCTACTCTGAAATCCCTCATTTGGTGGGACACCTGAGGTTAAAAAAGAAAACAACAACAACAACAACAACAACAACAACAACAAAATAAAACGGACTTCTTCCAGCCCACAGAATGAACCCAAACTCTTTGGACGGGGCCAAACCACCAGAGAGTAAGACTCGTCCATTTCCCATGAAGTCACCCAGAAATTCCACGACCATGAGTGACACGATATCCCGAGACAAAAACTTGAGCAGGAGCCTCACACTCGCCCTTCTTTCAAATCCCGAAAAGTTCTCCTCATGGTCTGTAGATCAGTCCTGCCATACCTATGACCTGAAACATAAGCCGAGTTTGTGTTTTCAGACAACTGTCCAAAAGGGGCTGGACGACACAACCTACAGGCTCAGGCCGCTGGAGCCAAACCTGAGGACTGTACTTGCCCTCTCCAAGGGAATTGTGTGTGCCCATTCCAATGGCCACAACCCTTCTAATAGGATAAACCTCCAAAGTCCCTGATATATCTCAATAGTGGTAGCTTCCCAGGAAAAACAGGGGCAATCTGAGCCCAAATGAGCCCCTACCTGCACTCAGACCCATAGACAGATGTCCTCAGAGGTAAAAAGGAAAGAACAGGCCCCTAGGCACTAATCAGATCCATTGCTTTGGTTTCCAGGCATCTCTCCTCAGAGGCCTGGATTTCAAAAGCAGCATATAGCTGTTTCTTGTTTCACCCATCAGAAAACATCTCATCTACACATGGGAAACTTGCACGTTGGAGCTGTGTCAAAGCCTCTGTTTAGGAGAACCCTTTAGGGCCCCAGTGCCACCGCTTCATTCCAAGGTCTCCATAGACACAAAAGCACATTCGGACCCATCCCCAGGGGTGTGCATTTCAACTCAGCATCCTCGGTAGCTCCCCACAGATCCAGGAGATCTAAACTGTCTTGTTGCTAGGAGACAATTGGAATGCGAGGTGGGCTACCCAGCCATCCATCCTTAGAACCCTTCTCAGAATCATTGGCCTGGAGCCAAACAACAGGTCTCAATTGTCCTGCCGAAGACTCTCTGCAGTTTGGAGCTTCTCACAACTCCCATCATGGGAAAACACCCATGGCCTCGTGATGCCCCCCCATTCATGAAGGGGCCATCAGGGACAGAAACTCCAACCTGAGCGATCGTCTGATCCTCGCCCTGACTTCAGATGCACGAGATCTCGATTCAGGTCTGTAGATTGTGCCTGCCATGGCCTCACCCAGAAACCTAAGCCTAGCTTGTGTTCTCAGACTTTTGTCGTCAGACTACTGGCCCACAAGGCCTCCAGTTTGGCAATCCAGAACTACAATTCAGCACTCTGCCTGCCCTCCAGATAAAAAACATTGTCCTCTGGGGCTACCCAGTAACCCCAAATGAGGATCAACCTGCACCGACCTTGGCTGTACCCCAAATACATAGGCTGACCAGGGCACTAATGCCCTTTCTGACACAGCCTGAGCCTGGACCCCCTGGCCCCTCCCAGACAGCTGGCCGCACACTGAGCACATCGAGCCGCCATGGCCTTAGGTCGTCATCTCTTCCCAACCTCGGTTTTCAGGTTTCAGAACCTAGACCTTATCTCCAATCACTGTCCATGTTGAAGGTGATGAGGAAATCAGAACTCCTTCCCCATGGCAAGAAACCTTGTGGTTGGCATGTTGTCCAACGTTCAGTGTCGTTGATACCAGTGTGGCCCATGAGGCCCCGCCCATGCTCACGGGCCACATTGGTCACAAACACACATTCTGACCCTCAGGCTGAGCCCAGTCCTCAAGTAAGGCCACGCAGTGGCTGGATGAAGAGATAGCATATTGGGCTTGCCATGCCCCTAGGCCCCAATTTTTAACCATAGTTCGGATTGTCCCTTCAGTCTTCCCCACGGCTTTGCTTTGGAATTCCTTTTTTGGTGGGACACCTGAGGTAACAAAACTGAAATGAGTCCTCCCATCCCACAGATTGACGAAAAGCAATTGGGAATCGGGCCAAATCCTCAGAGAGGAAGATTCGTCCATGGCCCATGAGGCCTTCTCGACATTCCACGGCCATCACTGATACAAAATCCAGAGACAAAAGCCTGAGCAATCGCCACAGACTCGCACTTTCTTCATATCCTGTAGAGTTCTTCTCATGGTTTGTAGATCGGGCCTGCCATACCTACGTCCCCAAACCTAAGCTGAGTTTGTGTTTTCAGACTTCTGTCCTCAAAGTCTTGGGCCACACATCCTCCAGGCTGGGCCCCTGGAGCCACACATTAGGACTGTGCCTACCAATCTATGGGAATTCTGCCCATTCCATGGTCCAAAATCGTACAAATTAGGAGAAACCTCCAACGACCCTTAGGCCATCCCAATAGTGTGGGTCACCCGGAACAAACAAGGGGTGTCTGAGAGCAGCTGATAATCGACCTCCACTCATACCATAGATGGATGTCCCCAGAGAAGAAGATTGAACCAGACAGGACCCTAGGCCATAATAGGATCCATTGCTATGGGTTACAGGCATGTGTCCTCAAAAGCCTGATTCCAATACGAGCATAGGGGTTTTCCTGAGGCACCCATCAGAACTCATCTCGTCTCCACAAGTAAACCTGTGCATGGGAGCCATGTCCAAAGCTTAGGAAAGTACTTCAGGTTGCCTGTGCCACCGCCCCATTCCAAGGCCCTCATGGACACAAAAACACATTAGGACACATCCTCAGGAGAGTCCATTTCAACTCAGCCACCGAGGTTGCTCCCGCAGAGCCATCAGATCTAAACTGTCTTGTTGCTAGGAGACAATTGGAATGCGAGGCGGGCTTCCCAGGCATCCATCCGCGAACGGTGCTCTGGAGTCATTCCATATGGGATGTCCTGGAGCTGTCCAACAGGTCTCAATTGTCCGGAAGAAGGAATCCTGGAAGGGGGCATCCCACAACTCCCAACGTGGGAAAACCTCAATGGTCTCGAGATTCCGCTCCCTTCATGAAGCGGCCGTCATGCTCAGAAACTCCCACCTGAGCCAACGTCTGATCCTCGCCCTGACTTCAGATGCATGAGATATGGGTTCAGATCTGCAGGGGGTACCTGCCGTGCCCTCGCCCTGAAACCCAAGTCTAGCTTGTCTTCTCAGACTTCCGTCCTCACACTCCTGGCCCCAAAGCCCTCAAGTTTGGCAATTCCGGACCCACAATGCAGCACTCTGCCTGCCCTCTAGAAAAAAAATGATTGCCTCATGAGCTGCCCAGGCACCTTAAATGAGGGTAAACCTACACAGCACTCGACTTTACCCAAATTATATAGTCTAACCTGGGCACTAATGCACTGTCGAACACATCCTGAGCCCGGACCTCCTGACCAACACCCAGAAAGCTGACCGCACACTGAGCACATAAAACCCGCCATGGCCTTAGGTCATCATCTCTTCCCTACCTCAGTTTTCAGGCTTCAGAACCGAGACCTTATCTCCAATCACTGCCCAGGGGTGAGTCTGATGCAGAAATCAGAACTCCTCCTTACCCATGGCAAGAACCCTTGTGGTTGGCACGTTGTCCAACGATCAGTGTAGGAGAAACCCTGAGGCCCCGCCCATTCTTGAGTGCGACGAGGGCATACACACGCATTGTGACCCTCAGCATGAGTCCTGTCCTCTAGTAAGTCCTCTCAGTGGCTGGACCATTAGATGTCATAATGGGCTTGACATGTCCCTAGGCCCCAATTTTTAACCAGATTTCTGATTGTCCAGTCGCCCCTCCTAGGGCTCTACTCTGAAATCCCTCATTTGGTGGGACACCTGAGGTTAAAAAAGAAAACAACAACAACAACAACAACAACAACAACAACAACAAAATAAAACGGACTTCTTCCAGCCCACAGAATGAACCCAAACTCTTTGGACGGGGCCAAACCACCAGAGAGTAAGACTCGTCCATTTCCCATGAAGTCACCCAGAAATTCCACGACCATGAGTGACACGATATCCCGAGACAAAAACTTGAGCAGGAGCCTCACACTCGCCCTTCTTTCAAATCCCGAAAAGTTCTCCTCATGGTCTGTAGATCAGTCCTGCCATACCTATGACCTGAAACATAAGCCGAGTTTGTGTTTTCAGACAACTGTCCAAAAGGGGCTCGACGACACAACCTACAGGCTCAGGCCGCTGGAGCCAAACCTGAGGACTGTACTTGCCCTCTCCAAGGGAATTGTGTGTGCCCATTCCAATGGCCACAACCCTTCTAATAGGATAAACCTCCAAAGTCCCTGATATATCTCAATAGTGGTAGCTTCCCAGGAAAAACAGGGGCAATCTGAGCCCAAATGAGCCCCTACCTGCACTCAGACCCATAGACAGATGTCCTCAGAGGTAAAAAGGAAAGAACAGGCCCCTAGGCACTCATCAGATCCATTGCTTTGGTTTCCAGGCATCTCTCCTCAGAGGCCTGGATTTCAAAAGCAGCATATAGCTGTTTCTTGTTTCACCCATCAGAAAACATCTCATCTACACATGGGAAACTTGCACGTTGGAGCTGTGTCAAAGCCTCTGTTTAGGAGAACCCTTTAGGGCCCCAGTGCCACCGCTTCATTCCAAGGTCTCCATAGACACAAAAGCACATTCGGACCCATCCCCAGGGGTGTGCATTTCAACTCAGCATCCTCGGTAGCTCCCCACAGATCCAGGAGATCTAAACTGTCTTGTTGCTAGGAGACAATTGGAATGCGAGGTGGGCTACCCAGCCATCCATCCTTAGAACCCTTCTCAGAATCATTGGCCTGGAGCCAAACAACAGGTCTCAATTGTCCTGCCGAAGACTCTCTGCAGTTTGGAGCTTCTCACAACTCCCATCATGGGAAAACCCCCATGGCCTCGTGATGCCCCCCCATTCATGAAGGGGCCATCAGGGACAGAAACTCCAACCTGAGCGATCGTCTGATCCTCGCCCTGACTTCAGATGCACGAGATCTCGATTCAGGTCTGTAGATTGTGCCTGCCATGGCCTCACCCAGAAACCTAAGCCTAGCTTGTGTTCTCAGACTTTTGTCGTCAGACTACTGGCCCACAAGGCCTCCAGTTTGGCAATCCAGAACTACAATGCAGCACTCTGCCTGCCCTCCAGATAAAAAACATTGTCCTCTGGGGCTACCCAGTAACCCCAAATGAGGATCAACCTGCACCGACCTTGGCTGTACCCCAAATACATAGGCTGACCAGGGCACTAATGCCCTTTCTGACACAGCCTGAGCCTGGACCCCCTGGCCCCTCCCAGACAGCTGGCCGCACACTGAGCACATCGAGCCGCCATGGCCTTAGGTCGTCATCTCTTCCCAACCTCGGTTTTCAGGTTTCAGAACCTAGACCTTATCTCCAATCACTGTCCATGTTGAAGGTGATGAGGAAATCAGAACTCCTTCCCCATGGCAAGAAACCTTGTGGTTGGCATGTTGTCCAACGTTCAGTGTCGTTGATACCAGTGTGGCCCATGAGGCCCCGCCCATGCTCACGGGCCACATTGGTCACAAACACACATTCTGACCCTCAGGCTGAGCCCAGTCCTCAAGTAAGGCCACGCAGTGGCTGGATGAAGAGATAGCATATTGGGCTTGCCATGCCCCTAGGCCCCAATTTTTAACCATAGTTCGGATTGTCCCTTCAGTCTTCCCCACGGCTTGGCTTTGGAATTCCTCTTTTGGTGGGACACCTGAGGTAACAAAACTGAAATGAGTCCTCCCATTCCACAGATTGACGAAAAGCAATTGGGAATCGGGCCAAATCCTCAGAGAGGAAGATTCGTCCATGGCCCATGAGGCCTTCTCGACATTCCACGGCCATCACTGATACAAAATCCAGAGACAAAAGCCTGAGCAATTGCCACAGACTCGCACTTTCTTCATATCCTGTAGAGTTCTTCTCATGGTTTGTAGATCGGGCCTGCCATACCTACGTCCCCAAACCTAAGCTGAGTTTGTGTTTTCAGACTTCTGTCCTCAAAGTCTTGGGCCACACATCCTCCAGGCTGGGCCCCTGGAGCCACACATTAGGACTGTGCCTACCAATCTATGGGAATTCTGCCCATTCCATGGTCCAAAATCGTACAAATTAGGAGAAACCTCCAACGACCCTTAGGCCATCCCAATAGTGTGGGTCACCCGGAACAAACAAGGGGTGTCTGACCCCAGCTGATAATCGACCTCCACTCATACCATAGATGGATGTCCCCAGAGAAGAAGATTGAACCAGACAGGACCCTAGGCCATAATAGGATCCATTGCTATGGGTTACAGGCATGTGTCCTCAAAAGCCTGATTCCAATACGAGCATAGGGGTTTTCCTGAGGCACCCATCAGAACTCATCTCGTCTCCACAAGTAAACCTGTGCATGGGAGCCATGTCCAAAGCTTAGGAAAGTACTTCAGGTTGCCGGTGCCACCGCCCCATTCCAAGGCCCTCATGGACACAAAAACACATTAGGACACATCCTCAGGAAAGTCCATTTCAACTCAGCCACCGAGGTTGCTCCCGCAGAGCCATCAGATCTAAACTGTCTTGTTGCTAGGAGACAATTGGAATGCGAGGCGGGCTTCCCAGGCATCCATCCGCGAACGGTGCTCTGGAGTCATTCCATATGGGATGTCCTGGAGCTGTCCAACAGGTCTCAATTGTCCGGAAGAAGGAATCCTGGAAGGGGGCATCCCACAACTCCCAACGTGGGAAAACCTCAATGGTCTCGAGATTCCGCTCCCTTCATGAAGCGGCCGTCATGCTCAGAAACTCCCACCTGAGCCAAAGTCTGATCCTCGCCCTGACTTCAGATGCATGAGATATGGGTTCTGATCTGCAGGAGGTACCTGCCGTGCCCTCGCCCTGAAACCCAAGTCTAGCTTGTCTTCTCAGACTTCCGTCCTCACACTCCTGGCCCCAAAGCCCTCAAGTTTGGCAATTCCGGACCCACAATGCAGCACTCTGCCTGCCCTCTAGAAAAAAAATGATTGCCTCATGAGCTGCCCAGGCACCTTAAATGAGGGTAAACCTACACAGCACTCGACTTTACCCAAATTATATAGTCTAACCTGGGCACTAATGCACTGTCGAACACATCCTGAGCCCGGACCTCCTGACCAACACCCAGAAAGCTGACCGCACACTGAGCACATAAAACCCGCCATGGCCTTAGGTCATCATCTCTTCCCTACCTCAGTTTTCAGGCTTCAGAACCGAGACCTTATCTCCAATCACTGCCCAGGGGTGAGTCTGATGCAGAAATCAGAACTCCTCCTTACCCATGGCAAGAACCCTTGTGGTTGGCACGTTGTCCAACAATCAGTGTAGGAGAAACCCCGAGGCCCCGCCCATTCTTGAGTGCGACGAGGGCATACACACGCATTGTGACCCTCAGCATGAGTCCTGTCCTCTAGTAAGTCCTCTCAGTGGCTGGACCATTAGATGTCATAATGGGCTTGACATGTCCCTAGGCCCCAATTTTTAACCAGATTTCTGATTGTCCAGTCGCCCCTCCTAGGGCTCTACTCTGAAATCCCTCATTTGGTGGGACACCTGAGGTTAAAAAAGAAAACAACAACAACAACAACAACAACAACAACAACAACAAAATAAAACGGACTTCTTCCAGCCCACAGAATGAACCCAAACTCTTTGGACGGGGCCAAACCACCAGAGAGTAAGACTCGTCCATTTCCCATGAAGTCACCCAGAAATTCCACGACCATGAGTGACACGATATCCCGAGACAAAAACTTGAGCAGGAGCCTCACACTCGCCCTTCTTTCAAATCCCGAAAAGTTCTCCTCATGGTCTGTAGATCAGTCCTGCCATACCTATGACCTGAAACATAAGCCGAGTTTGTGTTTTCAGACAACTGTCCAAAAGGGGCTGGACGACACAACCTACAGGCTCAGGCCGCTGGAGCCAAACCTGAGGACTGTACTTGCCATCTCCAAGGGAATTGTGTGTGCCCATTCCAATGGCCACAACCCTTCTAATAGGATAAACCTCCAAAGTCCCTTATATATCTCAATAGTGGTAGCTTCCCAGGAAAAACAGGGGCAATCTGAGCCCAAATGAGCCCCTACCTGCACTCAGACCCATAGACAGATGTCCTCAGAGGTAAAAAGGAAAGAACAGGCCCCTAGGCACTAATCAGATCCATTGCTTTGGTTTCCAGGCATCTCTCCTCAGAGGCCTGGATTTCAAAAGCAGCATATAGCTGTTTCTTGTTTCACCCATCAGAAAACATCTCATCTACACATGGAAACTTGCACGTTGGAGCTGTGTCAAAGCCTCTGTTTAGGAGAACCCTTTAGGGCCCCAGTGCCACCGCTTCATTCCAAGGTCTCCATAGACACAAAAGCACATTCGGACCCATCCCCAGGGGTGTGCATTTCAACTCAGCATCCTCGGTAGCTCCCCACAGATCCAGGAGATCTAAACTGTCTTGTTGCTAGGAGACAATTGGAATGCGAGGTGGGCTACCCAGCCATCCATCCTTAGAACCCTTCTCAGAATCATTGGCCTGGAGCCAAACAACAGGTCTCAATTGTCCTGCCGAAGACTCTCTGCAGTTTGGAGCTTCTCACAACTCCCATCATGGGAAAACACCCATGGCCTCGTGATGCCCCCCAATTCATGAAGGGGCCATCAGGGACAGAAACTCCAACCTGAGCGATCGTCTGATCCTCGCCCTGACTTCAGATGCACGAGATCTCGATTCAGGTCTGTAGATTGTGCCTGCCATGGCCTCACCCAGAAACCTAAGCCTAGCTTGTGTTCTCAGACTTTTGTCGTCAGACTACTCGCCCACAAGGCCTCCAGTTTGGCAATCCAGAACTACAATTCAGCACTCTGCCTGCCCTCCAGATAAAAAACATTGTCCTCTGGGGCTACCCAGTAACCCCAAATGAGGATCAACCTGCACCGACCTTGGCTGTACCCCAAATACATAGGCTGACCAGGGCACTAATGCCCTTTCTGACACAGCCTGAGCCTGGACCCCCTGGCCCCTCCCAGACAGCTGGCCGCACACTGAGCACATCGAGCCGCCATGGCCTTAGGTCGTCATCTCTTCCCAACCTCGGTTTTCAGGTTTCAGAACCTAGACCTTATCTCCAATCACTGTCCATGTTGAAGGTGATGAGGAAATCAGAACTCCTTCCCCATGGCAAGAAACCTTGTGGTTGGCATGTTGTCCAACGTTCAGTGTCGTTGATACCAGTGTGGCCCATGAGGCCCCGCCCATGCTCACGGGCCACATTGGTCACAAACACACATTGTGACCCTCAGGCTGAGCCCAGTCCTCAAGTAAGGCCACGCAGTGGCTGGATGAAGAGATAGCATATTGGGCTTGCCATGCCCCTAGGCCCCAATTTTTAACCATAGTTCGGATTGTTCCTTCAGTCTTCCCCACGGCTTTGCTTTGGAATTCCTCTTTTGGTGGGACACCTGAGGTAACAAAACTGAAATGAGTCCTCCCATCCCACAGATTGACGAAAAGCAATTGGGAATCGGGCCAAATCCTCAGAGAGGAAGATTCGTCCATGGCCCATGAGGCCTTCTCGACATTCCACGGCCATCACTGATACAAAATCCAGAGACAAAAGCCTGAGCAATCGCCACAGACTCGCACTTTCTTCATATCCTGTAGAGTTCTTCTCATGGTTTGTAGATCGGGCCTGCCATACCTACGTCCCCAAACCTAAGCTGAGTTTGTGTTTTCAGACTTCTGTCCTCAAAGTCTTGGGCCACACATCCTCCAGGCTGGGCCCCTGGAGCCACACATTAGGACTGTGCCTACCAATCCATGGGAATTCTGCCCATTCCATGGTCCAAAATCGTACAAATTAGGAGAAACCTCCAACGACCCTTAGGCCATCCCAATAGTGTGGGTCACCCGGAACAAACAAGGGGTGTCTGACACCAGCTGATAATCGACCTCCACTCATACCATAGATGGATGTCCCCAGAGAAGAAGATTGAACCAGACAGGACCCTAGGCCATAATAGGATCCATTGCTATGGGTTACAGGCATGTGTCCTCAAAAGCCTGATTCCAATACGAGCATAGGGGTTTTCCTGAGGCACCCATCAGAACTCATCTCGTCTCCACAAGTAAACCTGTGCATGGGAGCCATGTCCAAAGCTTAGGAAAGTACTTCAGGTTGCCGGTGCCACCGCCCCATTCCAAGGCCCTCATGGACACAAAAACACATTAAGACACATCCTCAGGAAAGTCCATTTCAACTCAGCCACCGAGGTTGCTCCCGCAGAGCCATCAGATCTAAACTGTCTTGTTGCTAGGAGACAATTGGAATGCGAGGCGGGCTTCCCAGGCATCCATCCGCGAACGGTGCTCTGGAGTCATTCCATATGGGATGTCCTGGAGCTGTCCAACAGGTCTCAATTGTCCGGAAGAAGGAATCCTGGAAGGGGGCATCCCACAACTCCCAACGTGGGAAAACCTCAATGGTCTCGAGATTCCGCTCCCTTCATGAAGCGGCCGTCATGCTCAGAAACTCCCACCTGAGCCAACGTCTGATCCTCGCCCTGACTTCAGATGCATGAGATATTGGTTCAGATCTGCAGGGGGTACCTGCCGTGCCCTCGCCCTGAAACCCAAGTCTAGCTTGTCTTCTCAGACTTCCATCCTCACACTCCTGGCCCCAAAGCCCTCAAGTTTGGCAATTCCGGACCCACAATGCAGCACTCTGCCTGCCCTCTAGAAAAAAAATGATTGCCTCATGAGCTGCCCAGGCACCTTAAATGAGGGTAAACCTACACAGCACTCGACTTTACCCAAATTATATAGTCTAACCTGGGCACTAATGCACTGTCGAACACATCCTGAGCCCGGACCTCCTGACCAACACCCAGAAAGCTGACCGCACACTGAGCACATAAAACCCGCCATGGCCTTAGGTCATCATCTCTTCCCTACCTCAGTTTTCAGGCTTCAGAACCGAGACCTTATCTCCAATCACTGCCCAGGGGTGAGTCTGATGCAGAAATCAGAACTCCTCCTTACCCATGGCAAGAACCCTTGTGGTTGGCACGTTGTCCAACGATCAGTGTAGGAGAAACCCTGAGGCCCCGCCCATTCTTGAGTGCGACGAGGGCATACACACGCATTGTGACCCTCAGCATGAGTCCTGTCCTCTAGTAAGTCCTCTCAGTGGCTGGACCATTAGATGTCATAATGGGCTTGACATGTCCCTAGGCCCCAATTTTTAACCAGATTTCTGATTGTCCAGTCGCCCCTCCTAGGGCTCTACTCTGAAATCCCTCATTTGGTGGGACACCTGAGGTTAAAAAAGAAAACAACAACAACAACAACAACAACAACAACAACAAAATAAAACGGACTTCTTCCAGCCCACAGAATGAACCCAAACTCTTTGGACGGGGCCAAACCACCAGAGAGTAAGACTCGTCCATTTCCCATGAAGTCACCCAGAAATTCCACGACCATGAGTGACACGATATCCCGAGACAAAAACTTGAGCAGGAGCCTCAAACTCGCCCTTCTTTCAAATCCCGAAAAGTTCTCCTCATGGTCTGTAGATCAGTCCTGCCATACCTATGACCTGAAACATAAGCCGAGTTTGTGTTTTCAGACAACTGTCCAAAAGGGGCTGGACGACACAACCTACAGGCTCAGGCCCCTGGAGCCAAACCTGAGGACTGTACTTGCCCTCTCCAAGGGAATTGTGTGTGCCCATTCCAATGGCCACAACCCTTCTAATAGGATAAACCTCCAAAGTCCCTGATATATCTCAATAGTGGTAGCTTCCCAGGAAAAACAGGGGCAATCTGAGCCCAAATGAGCCCCTACCTGCACTCAGACCCATAGACAGATGTCCTCAGAGGTAAAAAGGAAAGATCAGGCCCCTAGGCACTCATCAGATCCATTGCTTTGGTTTCCAGGCATCTCTCCTCAGAGGCCTGGATTTCAAAAGCAGCATATAGCTGTTTCTTGTTTCACCCATCAGAAAACATCTCATCTACACATGGGAAACTTGCACGTTGGAGCTGTGTCAAAGCCTCTGTTTAGGAGAACCCTTTAGGGCCCCAGTGCCACCGCTTCATTCCAAGGTCTCCATAGACACAAAAGCACATTCGGACCCATCCCCAGGGGTGTGCATTTCAACTCAGCATCCTCGGTAGCTCCCCACAGATCCAGGAGATCTAAACTGTCTTGTTGCTAGGAGACAATTGGAATGCGAGGTGGGCTACCCAGCCATCCATCCTTAGAACCCTTCTCAGAATCATTGGCCTGGAGCCAAACAACAGGTCTCAATTGTCCTGCCGAAGACTCTCTGCAGTTTGGAGCTTCTCACAACTCCCATCATGGGAAAACCCCCATGGCATCGTGATGCCCCCCAATTCATGAAGGGGCCATCAGGGACAGAAACTCCAACCTGAGCGATCGTCTGATCCTCGCCCTGACTTCAGATGCACGAGATCTCGATTCAGGTCTGTAGATTGTGCCTGCCATGGCCTCACCCAGAAACCTAAGCCTAGCTTGTGTTCTCAGACTTTTGTCGTCAGACTACTGGCCCACAAGGCCTCCAGTTTGGCAATCCAGAACTACAATGCAGCACTCTGCCTGCCCTCCAGATAAAAAACATTGTCCTCTGGGGCTACCCAGTAACCCCAAATGAGGATCAACCTGCACCGACCTTGGCTGTACCCCAAATACATAGGCTGACCAGGGCACTAATGCCCTTTCTGACACAGCCTGAGCCTGGAACCCCTGGCCCCTCCCAGACAGCTGGCCGCACACTGAGCACATCGAGCCGCCATGGCCTTAGGTCGTCATCTTTTCCCAACCTCGGTTTTCAGGTTTCAGAACCTAGACCTTATCTCCAATCACTGTCCATGTTGAAGGTGATGAGGAAATCAGAACTCCTTCCCCATGGCAAGAAACCTTGTGGTTGGCATGTTGTCCAACGTTCAGTGTCGTTGATACCAGTGTGGCCCATGAGGCCCCGCCCATGCTCACGGGCCACATTGGTCACAAACACACATTGTGACCCTCAGGCTGAGCCCAGTCCTCAAGTAAGGCCACGCAGTGGCTGGATGAAGAGATAGCATATTGGGCTTGCCATGCCCCTAGGCCCCAATTTTTAACCATAGTTCGGATTGTCCCTTCAGTCTTCCCCACGGCTTTGCTTTGGAATTCCTTTTTTGGTGGGACACCTGAGGTAACAAAACTGAAATGAGTCCTCCCATCCCACAGATTGACGAAAAGCAATTGGGAATCGGGCCAAATCCTCAGAGAGGAAGATTCGTCCATGGCCCATGAGGCCTTCTCGACATTCCACGGCCATCACTGATACAAAATCCAGAGACAAAAGCCTGAGCAATCGCCACAGACTCGCACTTTCTCATATCCTGTAGAGTTCTTCTCATGGTTTGTAGATCGGGCCTGCCATACCTACGTCCCCAAACCTAAGCTGAGTTTCTGTTTTCAGAATTCTGTCCTCAAAGTCTTGGGCCACACATCCTCCAGGCTGGGCCCCTGGAGCCACACATTAGGACTGTGCCTACCAATCTATGGGAATTCTGCCCATTCCATGGTCCAAAATCGTACAAATTAGGAGAAACCTCCAACGACCCTTAGGCCATCCCAATAGTGTGGGTCACCCGGAACAAACAAGGGGTGTCTGACACCAGCTGATAATCGACCTCCACTCATACCATAGATGGATGTCCCCAGAGAAGAAGATTGAACCAGACAGGACCCTAGGCCATAATAGGATCCATTGCTATGGGTTACAGGCATGTGTCCTCAAAAGCCTGATTCCAATACGAGCATAGGGGTTTTCCTGAGGCACCCATCAGAACTCATCTCGTCTCCACAAGTAAACCTGTGCATGGGAGCCATGTCCAAAGCTTAGGAAAGTACTTCAGGTTGCCGGTGCCACCGCCCCATTCCAAGGCCCTCATGGACACAAAAACACATTAGGACACATCCTCAGGAAAGTCCATTTCAACTCAGCCATCAAGGTTGCTCCCGCAGAGCCATCAGATCTAAACTGTCTTGTTGCTAGGAGACAATTGGAATGCGAGGCGGGCTTCCCAGGCATCCATCCGCGAACGGTGCTCTGGAGTCATTCCATATGGGATGTCCTGGAGCTGTCCAACAGGTCTCAATTGTCCGGAAGAAGGAATCCTGGAAGGGGGCATCCCACAACTCCCAACATGGGAAAACCTCAATGGTCTCGAGATTCCGCTCCCTTCATGAAGCGGCCGTCATGCTCAGAAACTCCCACCTGAGCCAACGTCTGATCCTCGCCCTGACTTCAGATGCATGAGATATTGGTTCAGATCTGCAGGGGGTACCTGCCGTGCCCTCGCCCTGAAACCCAAGTCTAGCTTGTCTTCTCAGACTTCCATCCTCACACTCCTGGCCCCAAAGCCCTCAAGTTTGGCAATTCCGGACCCACAATGCAGCACTCTGCCTGCCCTCTAGAAAAAAAATGATTGCCTCATGAGCTGCCCAGGCACCTTAAATGAGGGTAAACCTACACAGCACTCGACTTTACCCAAATTATATAGTCTAACCTGGGCACTAATGCACTGTCGAACACAACCTGAGCCCGGACCTCCTGACCAACACCCAGAAAGCTGACCGCACACTGAGCACATAAAACCCGCCATGGCCTTAGGTCATCATCTCTTCCCTACCTCAGTTTTCAGGCTTCAGAACCGAGACCTTATCTCCAATCACTGCCCAGGGGTGAGTCTGATGCAGAAATCAGAACTCCTCCTTACCCATGGCAAGAACCCTTGTGGTTGGCACGTTGTCCAAGGATCAGTGTAGGAGAAACCCTGAGGCCCCGCCCATTCTTGAGTGCGACGAGGGCATACACACGCATTGTGACCCTCAGCATGAGTCCTGTCCTCTAGTAAGTCCTCTCAGTGGCTGGACCATTAGATGTCATAATGGGCTTGACATGTCCCTAGGCCCCAATTTTTAACCAGATTTCTGATTGTCCAGTCGCCCCTCCTAGGGCTCTACTCTGAAATCCCTCATTTGGTGGGACACCTGAGGTTAAAAAAGAAAACAACAACAACAACAACAACAACAACAACAACAACAACAAAATAAAACGGACTTCTTCCAGCCCACAGAATGAACTCAAACTCTTTGGACGGGGCCAAACCACCAGAGAGTAAGACTCGTCCATTTCCCATGAAGTCACCCAGAAATTCCACGACCATGAGTGACACGATATCCCGAGACAAAAACTTGAGCAGGAGCCTCACACTCGCCCTTTTTTCAAATCCTGAAAAGTTCTCCCCATGGTCTGTAGATCAGTCCTGCCATACCTATGACCTGAAACATAAGCCGAGTATGTGTTTTCAGACAACTGTCCAAAAGGGGCTGGACGACACAACCTACAGGCTCAGGCCCCTGGAGCCAAACCTGAGGACTGTACTTGCCCTCTCCAAGGGAATTGTGTGTGCCCATTCCAATGGCCACAACCCTTCTAATAGGATAAACCTCCAAAGTCCCTGATATATCTCAATAGTGGTAGCTTCCCAGGAAAAACAGGGGCAATCTGAGCCCAAATGAGCCCCTACCTGCACTCAGACCCATAGACAGATGTCCTCAGAGGTAAAAAGGAAAGAACAGGCCCCTAGGCACTAATCAGATCCATTGCTTTGGTTTCCAGGCATCTCTCCTCAGAGGCCTGGATTTCAAAAGCAGCATATAGCTGTTTCTTGTTTCACCCATCAGAAAACATCTCATCTAGACATGGGAAACTTGCACGTTGGAGCTGTGTCAAAGCCTCTGTTTAGGAGAACCCTTTAGGGCCCCAGTGCCACCGCTTCATTCCAAGGTCTCCATAGACACAAAAGCACATTCGGACCCATCCCCAGGGGTGTGCCTTTCAACTCAGCATCCTCGGTAGCTCCCCACAGATCCAGGAGATCTAAACTGTCTTGTTGCTAGGAGACAATTGGAATGCGAGGTGGGCTACCCAGCCATCCATCCTTAGAACCCTGCTCAGAATCATTGGCCTGGAGCCAAACAACAGGTCTCAATTGTCCTGCCGAAGACTCTCTGCAGTTTGGAGCTTCTCACAACTCCCATCATGGGAAAACACCCATGGCCTCGTGATGCCCCCCCATTCATGAAGGGGCCATCAGGGACAGAAACTCCAACCTGAGCGATCGTCTGATCCTCGCCCTGACTTCAGATGCACGAGATCTCGATTCAGGTCTGTAGATTGTGCCTGCCATGGCCTCACCCAGAAACCTAAGCCTAGCTTGTGTTCTCAGACTTTTGTCGTCAGACTACTGGCCCACAAGGCCTCCAGTTTGGCAATCCAGAACTACAATGCAGCACTCTGCCTGCCCTCCAGATAAAAAACATTGTCCTCTGGGGCTACCCAGTAACCCCAAATGAGGATCAACCTGCACCGACCTTGGCTGTACCCCAAATACATAGGCTGACCAGGGCACTAATGCCCTTTCTGACACAGCCTGAGCCTGGACACCCTGGCCCCTCCCAGACAGCTGGCCGCACACTGAGCACATCGAGCCGCCATGGCCTTAGGTCGTCATCTTTTCCCAACCTCGGTTTTCAGGTTTCAGAACCTAGACCTTATCTCCAATCACTGTCCATGTTGAAGGTGATGCAGAAATCAGAACTCCTTCCCCATGGCAAGAAACCTTGTGGTTGGCATGTTGTCCAACGTTCAGTGTCCTTGAAACCAGTGTGGCCCATGAGGCCCCGCCCATGCTCACGGGCCACATTGGTCACAAACACACATTGTGACCCTCAGGCTGAGCCCAGTCCTCAAGTAAGGCCACTCAGTGGCTGGATGAAGAGATAGCATATTGGGCTTGCCATGCCCCTAGGCCCCAATTTTTAACCATAGTTCGGATTGTCCCTTCAGTCTTCCCCACGGCTTTGCTTTGGAATTCCTCTTTTGGTGGGACACCTGAGGTAACAAAACTGAAATGAGTCCTCCCATCCCATAGATTGACGAAAAGCAATTGGGAATCGGGCCAAATCCTCAGAGAGGAAGATTCGTCCATGGCCCATGAGGCCTCCCCGACATTCCACGGCCATCACTGATACAAAATCCAGAGACAAAAGCCTGAGCAATCGCCACAGACTCGCACTTTCTTCATATCCTGTAGAGTTCTTCTCATGGTTTGTAGATCGGGCCTGCCATACCTACGTCCCCAAACCTAAGCTGAGTTTGTGTTTTCAGACTTCTGTCCTCAAAGTCTTGGGCCACACATCCTCCAGGCTGGGCCCCTGGAGCCACACATTAGGACTGTGCCTACCAATCTATGGGAATTCTGCCCATTCCATGGTCCTAAATCGTACAAATTAGGAGAAACCTCCAACGACCCTTAGGCCATCCCTATAGTGTGGGTCACCCGGAAAAAACAAGGGGTGTCTGACACCAGCTGATAATCGACCTCCACTCATACCATAGATGGATGTCCCCAGAGAAGAAGATTGAACCAGACAGGACCCTAGGCCATAATAGGATCCATTGCTATGGGTTACAGGCATGTGTCCTCAAAAGCCTGATTCCAATACGAGCATAGGGGTTTTCCTGAGGCACCCATCAGAACTCATCTCGTCTCCACAAGTAAACCTGTGCATGGGAGCCATGTCCAAAGCTTAGGAAAGTACTTCAGGTTGCCGGTGCCACCGCCCCATTCCAAGGCCCTCATGGACACAAAAACACATTAGGACACATCCTCAGGAAAGTCCATTTCAACTCAGCCACCGAGGTTGCTCCTGCAGCGCCATCAGATCTAAACTGTCTTGTTGCTAGGAGACAATTGGAATGCGAGGCGGGCTTCCCAGGCATCCATCCGCGAACGGTGCTCTGGAGTCATTCCATATGGGATGTCCTGGAGCTGTCCAACAGGTCTCAATTGTCCGGAAGAAGGAATCCTAAAGGGGGCATGCCACAACTCCCAACGTGGGAAAACCTCAATGGTCTCGAGATTCCGCTCCCTTCATGAAGCGGCCGTCATGCTCAGAAACTCCCACCTGAGCCAACGTCTGATCCTCGCCCTGACTTCAGATGCATGAGATATTGGTTCAGATCTGCAGGGGGTACCTGCCATGCCCTCGCCCTGAAACCCAAGTCTAGCTTGTCTTCTCAGACTTCCATCCTCACACTCCTGGCCCCAAAGCCCTCAAGTTTGGCAATTCCGGACCCACAATGCAGCACTCTGCCTGCCCTCTAGAAAAAAAATGATTGCCTCATGAGCTGCCCAGGCACCTTAAATGAGGGTAAACCTACACAGCACTCGACTTTACCCAAATTATATAGTCTAACCTGGGCACTAATGCACTGTCGAACACATCCTGAGCCCGGACCTCCTGACCAACACCCAGAAAGCTGACCGCACACTGAGCACATAAAACCCGCCATGGCCTTAGGTCATCATCTCTTCCCTACCTCAGTTTTCAGGCTTCAGAACCGAGACCTTATCTCCAATCACTGCCCAGGGGTGAGTCTGATGCAGAAATCAGAACTCCTCCTTACCCATGGCAAGAACCCTTGTGGTTGGCACGTTGTCCAACGATCAGTGTAGGAGAAACCCTGAGGCCCCGCCCATTCTTGAGTGCGACGAGGGCATACACACGCATTGTGACCCTCAGCATGAGTCCTGTCCTCTAGTAAGTCCTCTCAGTGGCTGGACCTTTAGATGTCATAATGGGCTTGACATGTCCCTAGGCCCCAATTTTTAACCAGATTTCTGATTGTCCAGTCGCCCCTCCTAGGGCTCTACTCTGAAATCCCTCATTTGGTGGGACACCTGAGGTTAAAAAAGAAAACAACAACAACAACAACAACAACAACAAAATAAAACGGACTTCTTCCAGCCCACAGAATGAACCCAAACTCTTTGGACGGGGCCAAACCACCAGAGAGTAAGACTCGTCCATTTCCCATGAAGTCACCCAGAAATTCCACGACCATGAGTGACAAGATATCCCGAGACAAAAACTTGAGCAGGAGCCTCACACTCGCCCTTCTTTCAAATCCCGAAAAGTTCTCCCCATGGTCTGTAGATCAGTCCTGCCATACCTATGACCTGAAACATAAGCCGAGTTTGTGTTTTCAGACAACTGTCCAAAAGGGGCTGGACGACACAACCTACAGGCTCAGGCCGCTGGAGCCAAACCTGAGGACTGTACTTGCCCTCTCCAAGGGAATTGTGTGTGCCCATTCCAATGGCCACAACCCTTCTAATAGGATAAACCTCCAAAGTCCCTGATATATCTCAATAGTGGTAGCTTCCCAGGAAAAACAGGGGCAATCTGAGCCCAAATGAGCCCCTACCTGCACTCAGACCCATAGACAGATGTCCTCAGAGGTAAAAAGGAAAGAACAGGCCCCTAGGCACTCATCAGATCCATTGCTTTGGTTTCCAGGCATCTCTCCTCAGAGGCCTGGATTTCAAAAGCAGCATATAGCTGTTTCTTGTTTCACCCATCAGAAAACATCTCATCTACACATGGGAAACTTGCACGTTGGAGCTGTGTCAAAGCCTCTGTTTAGGAGAACCCTTTAGGGCCCCAGTGCCACCGCTTCATTCCAAGGTCTCCATAGACACAAAAGCACATTCGGACCCATCCCCAGGGGTGTGCATTTCAACTCAGCATCCTCGGTAGCTCCCCACAGATCCAGGAGATCTAAACTGTCTTGTTGCTAGGAGACAATTGGAATGCGAGGTGGGCTACCCAGCCATCCATCCTTAGAACCCTGCTCAGAATCATTGGCCTGGAGCCAAACAACAGGTCTCAATTGTCCTGCCGAAGACTCTCTGCAGTTTGGAGCTTCTCACAACTCCCATCATGGGAAAACACCCATGGCCTCGTGATGCCCCCCCCATTCATGTAGGGGCCATCAGGGACAGAAACTCCAACCTGAGCGATCGTCTGATCCTCGCCCTGACTTCAGATGCACGAGATCTCGATTCAGGTCTGTAGATTGTGCCTGCCATGGCCTCACCCAGAAACCTAAGCCTAGCTTGTGTTCTCACTTTTGTCGTCAGACTACTGGCCCACAAGGCCTCCAGTTTGGCAATCCAGAACTACAATGCAGCACTCTGCCAGCCCTCCAGATAAAAAACATTGTCCTCTGGGGCTACCCAGTAACCCCAAATGAGGATCAACCTGCACCGACCTTGGCTGTACCCCAAATACATAGGCTGACCAGGGCACTAATGCCCTTTCTGACACAGCCTGAGCCTGGACCCCCTGGCCCCTCCCAGACAGCTGGCCGCACACTGAGCACATCGAGCCGCCATGGCCTTAAGTCGTCATCTCTTCCCAACCTCGGTTTTCAGGTTTCAGAACCTAGACCTTATCTCCAATCACTGTCCATGTTGAAGGTGATGCAGAAATCAGAACTCCTTCCCCATGGCAAGAAACCTTGTGGTTGGCATGTTGTCCAACGTTCAGTGTCGTTGAAACCAGTGTGGCCCATGAGGCCCCGCCCATGCTCACGGGCCACATTGGTCACAAACACACATTGTGACCCTCAGGCTGAGCCCAGTCCTCAAGTAAGGCCACTCAGTGGCTGGATGAAGAGATAGCATATTGGGCTTGCCATGTCCCTAGGCCCCAATTTTTAACCATAGTTCGGATTGTCCCTTCAGTCTTCCCCACGGCTTTGCTTTGGAATTCCTCTTTTGGTGGGACACCTGAGGTAACAAAACTGAAATGAGTCCTCCCATCCCACAGATTGACGAAAAGCAATTGGGAATCGGGCCAAATCCTCAGAGAGGAAGATTCGTCCATGGCCCATGAGGCCTCCCCGACATTCCACGGACATCACTGATTCAAAATCCAGAGACAAAAGCCTGAGCAATCGCCACAGACTCGCACTTTCTTCATATCCTGTAGAGTTCTTCTCATGGTTTGTAGATCGGGCCTGCCATACCTACGTCCCCAAACCTAAGCTGAGTTTGTGTTTTCAGACTTCTGTCCTCAAAGTCTTGGGCCACACATCCTCCAGGCTGGGCCCCTGGAGCCACACATTAGGACTGTGCCTACCAATCCATGGGAATTCTGCCCATTCCATGGTCCAAAATCGTACAAATTAGGAGAAACCTCCAACGACCCTTAGGCCATCCCAATAGTGTGGGTCACCCGGAACAAACAAGGGGTGTCTGACACCAGCTGATAATCGACCTCCACTCATACCATAGATGGATGTCCCCAGAGAAGAAGATTGAACCAGACAGGACCCTAGGCCATAATAGGATCCATTGCTATGGGTTACAGGCATGTGTCCTCAAAAGCCTGATTCCAATACGAGCATAGGGGTTTTCCTGAGGCACCCATCAGAACTCATCTCGTCTCCACAAGTAAACCTGTGCATGGGAGCCATGTCCAAAGCTTAGGAAAGTACTTCAGGTTGCTGGTGCCACCGCCCCATTCCAAGGCCCTCATGGACACAAAAACACATTAGGACACATCCTCAGGAAAGTCCATTTCAACTAAGCCACCGAGGTTGCTCCCGCAGAGCCATCAGATCTAAACTGTCTTGTTGCTAGGAGACAATTGGAATGCGAGGCGGACTTCCCAGGCATCCATCCGCGAACGGTGCTCTGGAGTCATTCCATATGGGATGTCCTGGAGCTGACCAACAGGTATCAATTGTCCGGAAGAAGGAATCCTAAAGGGGGCATCCCACAAGTCCCAACGTGGGAAAACCTCAATGGTCTCGAGATTCCGCTCCCTTCATGAAGCGGCCGTCATGCTCAGAAACTCCCACCTGAGCCAACGTCTGATCCTCGCCCTGACTTCAGATGCATGAGATATTGGTTCAGATCTGCAGGGGGTACCTGCCATGCCCTCGCCCTGAAACCCAAGTCTAGCTTGTCTTCTCAGACTTCCATCCTCACACTCCTGGCCCCAAAGCCCTCAAGTTTGGCAATTCCGGACCCACAATGCAGCACTCTGCCTGCCCTCTAGAAAAAAAATGATTGCCTCATGAGCTGCCCAGGCACCTTAAATGAGGGTAAACCTACACAGCACTCGACTTTACCCAAATTATATAGTCTAACCTGGGCACTAATGCACTGTCGAACACATCCTGAGCCCGGACCTCCTGACCAACACCCAGAAAGCTGACCGCACACTGAGCACATAAAACCCGCCATGGCCTTAGGTCATCATCTCTTCCCTACCTCAGTTTTCAGGCTTCAGAACCGAGACCTTATCTCCAATCACTGCCCAGGGGTGAGTCTGATGCAGAAATCAGAACTCCTCCTTACCCATGGCAAGAACCCTTGTGGTTGGCACGTTGTCCAACGATCAGTGTAGGAGAAACCCTGAGGCCCCGCCCATTCTTGAGTGCGACGAGGGCATACACACGCATTGTGACCCTCAGCATGAGTCCTGTCCTCTAGTAAGTCCTCTCAGTGGCTGGACCATTAGATGTCATAATGGGCTTGACATGTCCCTAGGCCCCAATTTTTAACCAGATTTCTGATTGTCCAGTCGCCCCTCCTAGGGCTCTACTCTGAAATCCCTCATTTGGTGGGACACCTGAGGTTAAAAAAGAAAACAACAACAACAACAACAACAACAACAAAATAAAACGGACTTCTTCCAGACCACAGAATGAACCCAAACTCTTTGGACGGGGCCAAACCACCAGAGAGTAAGACTCGTCCATTTCCCATGAAGTCACCCAGAAATTCCACGACCATGAGTGACAAGATATCCCGAGACAAAAACTTGAGCAGGAGCCTCACACTTGCCCTTCTTTCAAATCCCGAAAAGTTCTCCCCATGGTCTGTAGATCAGTCCTGTTATACCTATGACGTGAAACATAAGCCGAGTTTGTGTTTTCAGACAACTGTCCAAAAGGGGCTGGACGACACAACCTACAGGCTCAGGCCCCTGGAGCCAAACCTGAGGACTGTACTTGCCCTCTCCAAGGGAATTGTGTGTGCCCATTCCAATGGCCACAACCCTTCTAATAGGATAAACCTCCAAAGTCCCTGATATATCTCAATAGTGGTAGCTTCCCAGGAAAAACAGGGTCAATCTGAGCCCAAATGAGCCCCTACCTGCACTCAGACCCATAGACAGATGTCCTCAGAGGTAAAAAGGAAAGAACAGGCCCCTAGGCACTAATCAGATCCATTGCTTTGCTTTCCAGGCATCTCTCCTCAGAGGCCTGGATTTCAAAAGCAGCATATAGCTGTTTCTTGTTTCACCCATCAGAAAACATCTCATCTACACATGGGAAACTTGCACGTTGGAGCTGTGTCAAAGCCTCTGTTTAGGAGAACCCTTTAGGGCCCCAGTGCCACCGCTTCATTCCAAGGTCTCCATAGACACAAAAGCACATTCGGACCCATCCCCAGGGGTGTGCATTTCAACTCAGCATCCTCGGTAGCTCCCCACAGATCCAGGAGATCTAAACTGTCTTGTTGCTAGGAGACAATTGGAATGGGAGGTGGGCTACCCAGCCATCCATCCTTAGAACCCTGCTCAGAATCATTGGCCTGGAGCCAAACAACAGGTCTCAATTGTCCTGCCGAAGACTCTCTGCAGTTTGGAGCTTCTCACAACTCCCATCATGGGAAAACACCCATGGCCTCGTGATGCCCCCCCCATTCATGTAGGGGCCATCAGGGACAGAAACTCCAACCTGAGCGATCGTCTGATCCTCGCCCTGACTTCAGATGCACGAGATCTCGATTCAGGTCTGTAGATTGTGCCTGCCATGGCCTCACCCAGAAACCTAAGCCTAGCTTGTGTTCTCACTTTTGTCGTCAGACTACTGGCCCACAAGGCCTCCAGTTTGGCAATCCAGAACTACAATGCAGCACTCTGCCAGCCCTCCAGATAAAAAACATTGTCCTCTGGGGCTACCCAGTAACCCCAAATGAGGATAAACCTGCACCGACCTTGGCTGTACCCCAAATACATAGGCTGACCAGGGCACTAATGCCCTTTCTGACACAGCCTGAGCCTGGACCCCCTGGCCCCTCCCAGACAGCTGGCCGCACACTGAGCACATCGAGCCGCCATGGCCTTAAGTCGTCATCTCTTCCCAACCTCGGTTTTCAGGTTTCAGAACCTAGACCTCATCTCCAATCACTGTCCATGTTGAAGGTGATGCAGAAATCAGAACTCCTTCCCCATGGCAAGAAACCTTGTGGTTGGCATGTTGTCCAACGTTCAGTGTCGTTGAAACCAGTGTGGCCCATGAGGCCCCGCCCATGCTCACGGGCCACATTGGTCACAAACACACATTGTGACCCTCAGGCTGAGCCCAGTCCTCAAGTAAGGCCACTCAGTGGCTGGATGAAGAGATAGCATATTGGGCTTGCCATGTCCCTAGGCCCCAATTTTTAACCATAGTTCGGATTGTCCCTTCAGTCTTCCCCACGGCTTTGCTTTGGAATTCCTCTTTTGGTGGGACACCTGAGGTAACAAAACTGAAATGAGTCCTCCCATCCCACAGATTGACGAAAAGCAATTGGGAATCGGGCCAAATCCTCAGAGAGGAAGATTCGTCCATGGCCCATGAGGCCTCCCCGACATTCCACGGACATCACTGATTCAAAATCCAGAGACAAAAGCCTGAGCAATCGCCACAGACACGCACTTTCTTCATATCCTGTAGAGTTCTTCTCATGGTTTGTAGATCGGGCCTGCCATACCTACGTCCCCAAACCTAAGCTGAGTTTGTGTTTTCAGACTTCTGTCCTCAAAGTCTTGGGCCACACATCCTCCAGGCTGGGCCCCTGGAGCCACACATTAGGACTGTGCCTACCAATCCATGGGAATTCTGCCCATTCCATGGTCCAAAATCGTACAAATTAGGAGAAACCTCCAACGACCCTTAGGCCATCCCAATAGTGTGGGTCACCCGGAACAAACAAGGGGTGTCTGACACCAGCTGATAATCGACCTCCACTCATACCATAGATGGATGTCCCCAGAGAAGAAGATTGAACCAGACAGGACCCTAGGCCATAATAGGATCCATTGCTATGGGTTACAGGCATGTGTCCTCAAAAGCCTGATTCCAATACGAGCATAGGGGTTTTCCTGAGGCACCCATCAGAACTCATCTCGTCTCCACAAGTAAACCTGTGCATGGGAGCCATGTCCAAAGCTTAGGAAAGTACTTCAGGTTGCCGGTGCCACCGCCCCATTCCAAGGCCCTCATGGACACAAAAACACATTAGGACACATCCTCAGGAAAGTCCATTTCAACTCAGCCACCGAGGTTGCTCCCGCAGAGCCATCAGATCTAAACTGTCTTGTTGCTAGGAGACAATTGGAATGCGAGGCGGACTTCCCAGGCATCCATCCGCGAACGGTGCTCTGGAGTCATTCATATGGGATGTCCTGGAGCTGTCCAACAGGTCTCAATTGTCCGGAAGAAGGAATCCTAAAGGGGGCATCCCACAACTCCCAACGTGGGAAAACCTCAATGGTCTCGAGATTCCGCTCCCTTCATGAAGCGGCCGTCATGCTCAGAAACTCCCACCTGAGCCAACGTCTGATCCTCGCCCTGACTTCAGATGCATGAGATATTGGTTCAGATCTGCAGGGGGTACCTGCCATGCCCTCGCCCTGAAACCCAAGTCTAGCTTGTCTTCTCAGACTTCCATCCTCACACTCCTGGCCCCAAAGCCCTCAAGTTTGGCAATTCCGGACCCACAATGCAGCACTCTGCCTGCCCTCTAGAAAAAAAATGATTGCCTCATGAGCTGCCCAGGCACCTTAAATGAGGGTAAACCTACACAGCACTCGACTTTACCCAAATTATATAGTCTAACCTGGGCACTAATGCACTGTCGAACACATCCTGAGCCCGGACCTCCTGACCAACACCCAGAAAGCTGACCGCACACTGAGCACATAAAACCCGCCATGGCCTTAGGTCATCATCTCTTCCCTACCTCAGTTTTCAGGCTTCAGAACCGAGACCTTATCTCCAATCACTGCCCAGGGGTGAGTCTGATGCAGAAATCAGAACTCCTCCTTACCCATGGCAAGAACCCTTGTGGTTGGCACGTTGTCCAACGATCAGTGTAGGAGAAACCCTGAGGCCCCGCCCATTCTTGAGTGCGACGAGGGCATACACACGCATTGTGACCCTCAGCATGAGTCCTGTCCTCTAGTAAGTCCTCTCAGTGGCTGGACCATTAGATGTCATAATGGGCTTGACATGTCCCTAGGCCCCAATTTTTAACCAGATTTCTGATTGTCCAGTCGCCCCTCCTAGGGCTCTACTCTGAAATCCCTCATTTGGTGGGACACCTGAGGTTAAAAAAGAAAACAACAACAACAACAACAACAAAATAAAACGGACTTCTTCCAGCCCACAGAATGAACCCAAACTCTTTGGACGGGGCCAAACCACCAGAGAGTAAGACTCGTCCATTTCCCATGAAGTCACCCAGAAATCCACGACCATGAGTGACACGATATCCCGAGACAAAAACTTGAGCAGGAGCCTCACACTCGCCCTTCTTTCAAATCCCGAAAAGTTCTCCTCATGGTCTGTAGATCAGTCCTGCCATACCTATGACGTGAAACATAAGCCGAGTTTGTGTTTTCAGACAACTGTCCAAAAGGGGCTGGACGACACAACCTACAGGCTCAGGCCCCTGGAGCCAAACCTGAGGACTGTACTTGCCCTCTCCAAGGGAATTGTGTGTGCCCATTCCAATGGCCACAACCCTTCTAATAGGATAAACCTCCAAAGTCCCTGATATATCTCAATAGTGGTAGCTTCCCAGGAAAAACAGGGGCAATCTGAGCCCAAATGAGCCCCTACCTGCACTCAGACCCATAGACAGATGTCCTCAGAGGTAAAAAGGAAAGAACAGGCCCCTAGGCACTAATCAGATCCATTGCTTTGGTTTCCAGGCATCTCTCCTCAGAGGCCTGGATTTCAAAAGCAGCATATAGCTGTTTCTTGTTTCACCCATCAGAAAACATCTCATCTACACATGGGAAACTTGCACGTTGGAGCTGTGTCAAAGCCTCTGTTTAGGAGAACCCTTTAGGGCCCCAGTGCCACCGCTTCATTCCAAGGTCTCCATAGACACAAAAGCACATTCGGACCCATCCCCAGGGGTGTGCATTTCAACTCAGCATCCTCGGTAGCTCCCCACAGATCCAGGAGATCTAAACTGTCTTGTTGCTAGGAGACAATTGGAATGCGAGGTGGGCTACCCAGCCATCCATCCTTAGAACCCTGCTCAGAATCATTGGCCTGGAGCCAAACAACAGGTCTCAATTGTCCTGCCGAAGACTCTCTGCAGTTTGGAGCTTCTCACAACTCCCATCATGGGAAAACCCCCATGGCCTCGTGATGCCCCCCCATTCATGAAGGGGCCATCAGGGACAGAAACTCCAACCTGAGCGATCGTCTGATCCTCGCCCTGACTTCAGATGCACGAGATCTCGATTCAGGTCTGTAGATTGTGCCTGCCATGGCCTCACCCAGAAACCTAAGCCTAGCTTGTGTTCTCAGACTTTTGTCGTCAGACTACTGGCCCACAAGGCCTCCAGTTTGGCAATCCAGAACTACAATGCAGCACTCTGCCTGCCCTCCAGATAAAAAACATTGTCCTCTGGGGCTACCCAGTAACCCCAAATGAGGATCAACCTGCACCGACCTTGGCTGTACCCCAAATACATAGGCTGACCAGGGCACTAATGCCCTTTCTGACACAGCCTGAGCCTGGACCCCCTGGCCCCTCCCAGACAGCTGGCCGCACACTGAGCACATCGAGCCGCCATGGCCTTAGGTCGTCATCTCTTCCCAACCTCGGTTTTCAGGTTTCAGAACCTAGACCTTATCTCCAATCACTGTCCATGTTGAAGGTGATGCAGAAATCAGAACTCCTTCCCAATGGCAAGAAACCTTTTGGTTGGCATGTTGTCCAACGTTCAGTGTCGTTGAAACCAGTGTGGCCCATGAGGCCCCGCCCATGCTCACTGGCCACATTGGTCACAAACACACATTGTGACCCTCAGGCTGAGCCCAGTCCTCAAGTAAGGCCACTCAGTGGCTGAATGAAGAGATAGCATATTGGGCTTGCCATGCCCCTAGGCCCCAATTTTTAACCATAGTTCGGATTGTCCCTTCAGTCTTCCCCACGGCTTGGCTTTGGAATTCCTCTTTTGGTGGGACACCTGAGGTAACAAAACTGAAATGAGTCCTCCCATCCCACAGATTGACGAAAAGCAATTGGGAATCGGGCCAAATCCTCAGAGAGGAAGATTCGTCCATGGCCCATGAGGCCTCCCCGACATTCCACGGCCATCACTGATACAAAATCCAGAGACAAAAGCCTGAGCAATCGCCACAGACTCGCACTTTCTTCATATCCTGTAGAGTTCTTCTCATGGTTTGTAGATCGGGCCTGCCATACCTACGTCCCCAAACCTAAGCTGAGTTTGTGTTTTCAGACTTCTGTCCTCAAAGTCTTGGGCCACACACCCTCCAGGCTGGGCCCCTGGAGCCACACATTAGGACTGTGCCTACCAATCCATGGGAATTCTGCCCATTCCATGGTCCAAAATCGTACAAATTAGGAGAAACCTCCAACGACCCTTAGGCCATCCCAATAGTGTGGGTCACCCGGAACAAACAAGGGGTGTCTGACACCAGCTGATAATCGACCTCCACTCATACCATAGATGGATGTCCCCAGAGAAGAAGATTGAACCAGACAGGACCCTAGGCCATAATAGGATCCATTGCTATGGGTTACAGGCATGTGTCCTCAAAAGCCTGATTCCAATACGAGCATAGGGGTTTTCCTGAGGCACCCATCAGAACTCATCTCGTCTCCACAAGTAAACCTGTGCATGGGAGCCATGTCCAAAGCTTAGGAAAGTACTTCAGGTTGCCGGTGCCACCGCCCCATTCCAAGGCCCTCATGGACACAAAAATACATTAGGACACATCCTCAGGAAAGTCCATTTCAACTCAGCCACCGAGGTTGCTCCCGCAGAGCCATCAGATCTAAACTGTCTTGTTGCTAGGAGACAATTGGAATGCGAGTCGGGCTTCCCAGGCATCCATCCGCGAACGGTGCTCTGGAGTCATTCCATATGGGATGTCCTGGAGCTGTCCAACAGGTCTCAATTGTCCGGAAGAAGTAATCCTAAAGGGGGCATCCCACAACTCCCAACGTGGCAAAACCTCAATGGTCTCGAGATTCCGCTCCCTTCATGAAGCGGCCGTCATGCTCAGAAACTCCCACCTGAGCCAACGTCTGATCCTCGCCCTGACTTCAGATGCATGAGATATTGGTTCAGATCTGCAGGGGGTACCTGCCGTGCCCTCGCCCTGAAACCCAAGTCTAGCTTGTCTTCTCAGACTTCCATCCTCACACTCCTGGCCCCAAAGCCCTCAAGTTTGGCAATTCCGGACCCACAATGCAGCACTCTGCCTGCCCTCTAGAAAAAAAATGATTGCCTCATGAGCTGCCCAGGCACCTTAAATGAGGGTAAACCTACACAGCACTCGACTTTACCCAAATTATATAGTCTAACCTGGGCACTAATGCACTGTCGAACACATCCTGAGCCCGGACCTCCTGACCAACACCCAGAAAGCTGACCGCACACTGAGCACATAAAACCCGCCATGGCCTTAGGTCATCATCTCTTCCCTACCTCAGTTTTCAGGCTTCAGAACCGAGACCTTATCTCCAATCACTGCCCAGGGGTGAGTCTGATGCAGAAATCAGAACTCCTCCTTACCCATGGCAAGAACCCTTGTGGTTGGCATGTTGTCCAACGATCAGTGTAGGAGAAACCCTGAGGCCCCGCCCATTCTTGAGTGCGACGAGGGCATACACACGCATTGTGACCCTCAGCATGAGTCCTGTCCTCTAGTAAGTCCTCTCAGTGGCTGGACCATTAGATGTCATAATGGGCTTGACATGTCCCTAGGCCCCAATTTTTAACCAGATTTCTGATTGTCCAGTCGCCCCTCCTAGGGCTCTACTCTGAAATCCCTCATTTGGTGGGACACCTGAGGTTAAAAAAGAAAGCAACAACAACAACAACAACAAAATAAAACGGACTTCTTCCAGCCCACAGAATGAACCCAAACTCTTTGGACGGGGCCAAACCACCAGAGAGTAAGACTCGTCCATTTCCCATGAAGTCACCCAGAAATTCCACGACCATGAGTGACACGATGTCCCGAGACAAAAACTTGAGCAGGAGCCTCACACTCGCCCTTCTTTCAAATCCCGAAAAGTTCTCCTCATGGTCTGTAGATCAGTCCTGCCATACCTATGACCTGAAACATAAGCCGATTTTGTGTTTTCAGACAACTGTCCAAAAAGGGCTGGACGACACAACCTACAGGCTCAGGCCCCTGGAGCCAAACCTGAGGACTTGCCCTCTCCAAGGGAATTGTGTGTGCCCATTCCAATGGCCACAACCCTTCTAATAGGATAAACCTCCAAAGTCCCTGATATATCTCAATAGTGGTAGCTTCCCAGGAAAAACAGGGGCAATCTGAGCCCAAATGAGCCCCTACCTGCACTCAGACCCATAGACAGATGTCCTCAGAGGTAAAAAGGAAAGAACAGGCCCCTAGGCACTAATCAGATCCATTGCTTTGGTTTCCAGGCATCTCTCCTCAGAGGCCTGGATTTCAAAAGCAGCATATAGCTGTTTCTTGTTTCACCCATCAGAAAACATCTCATCTACACATGGGAAACTTGCACGTTGGAGCTGTGTCAAAGCCTCTGTTTAGGAGAACCCTTTAGGGCCCCAGTGCCACCGCTTCATTCCAAGGTCTCCATAGACACAAAAGCACATTCGGACCCATCCCCAGGGGTGTGCATTTCAACTCAGCATCCTCGGTAGCTCCCCACAGATCCAGGAGATCTAAACTGTCTTGTTGCTAGGAGACAATTGGAATGCGAGGTGGGCTACCCAGCCATCCATCCTTAGAACCCTGCTCAGAATCATTGGCCTGGAGCCAAACAACAGGTCTCAATTGTCCTGCCGAAGACTCTCTGCAGTTTGGAGCTTCTCACAACTCCCATCATGGGAAAACACCCATGGCCTCGTGATGCCCCCCCATTCATGTAGGGGCCATCAAGGACAGAAACTCCAACCTGAGCGATCGTCTGATCCTCGCCCTGACTTCAGATGCACGAGATCTCGATTCAGGTCTGTAGATTGTGCCTGCCATGGCCTCACCCAGAAACCTAAGCCTAGCTTGTGTTCTCAGACTTTTGTCGTCAGACTACTGGCCCACAAGGCCTCCAGTTTGGCAATCCAGAAATACAATGCAGCACTCTGCCTGCCCTCCAGATAAAAAACATTGTCCTCTGGGGCTACCCAGTAACCCCAAATGAGGATCAACCTGCACCGACCTTGGCTGTACCCCAAATACATAGGCTGACCAGGGCACTAATGCCCTTTCTGACACAGCCTGAGCCTGGACCCCCTGGCCCCTCCCAGACAGCTGGCCGCACACTGAGCACATCGAGCCGCCATGGCCTTAGGTCGTCATCTCTTCCCAACCTCGGTTTTCAGGTTTCAGAACCTAGACCTTATCTCCAATCACTGTCCATGTTGAAGGTGATGCAGAAATCAGAACTCCTTCCCAATGGCAAGAAACCTTGTGGTTGGCATGTTGTCCAACGTTCAGTGTCGTTGAAACCAGTGTGGCCCATGAGGCCCCGCCCATGCTCACTGGCCACATTGGTCACAAACACACATTGTGACCCTCAGGCTGAGCCCAGTCCTCAAGTAAGGCCACTCAGTGGCTGAATGAAGAGATAGCATATTGGGCTTGCCATGCCCCTAGGCCCCAATTTTTAACCATAGTTCGGATTGTCCCTTCAGTCTTCCCCACGGCTTGGCTTTGGAATTCCTCTTTTGGTGGGACACCTGAGGTAACAAAACTGAAATAAGTCCTCCCATCCCACAGATTGACGAAAAGCAATTGGGAATCGGGCCAAATCCTCAGAGAGGAAGATTCGTCCATGGCCCATGAGGCCTTCTCGACATTCCACGGCCATCACTGATACAAAATCCAGAGACAAAAGCCTGAGCAATCGCCACAGACTCGCACTTTCTTCATATCCTGTAGAGTTCTTCTCATGGTTTGTAGATCGGGCCTGCCATACCTACGTCCCCAAACCTAAGCTGAGTTTGTGTTTTCAGACTTCTGTCCTCAAAGTCTTGGGCCACACACCCTCCAGGCTGGGCCCCTGGAGCCACACATTAGGACTGTGCCTACCAATCCATGGGAATTCTGCCCATTCCATGGTCCAAAATCGTACAAATTAGGAGAAACCTCCAACGACCCTTAGGCCATCCCAATAGTGTGGGTCACCCGGAACAAACAAGGGGTGTCTGACCCCAGCTGATAATCGACCTCCACTCATACCATAGATGGATGTCCCCAGAGAAGAAGATTGAACCAGACAGGACCCTAGGCCATAATAGGATCCATTGCTATGGGTTACAGGCATGTGTCCTCAAAAGCCTGATTCCAATACGAGCATAGGGGTTTTCCTGAGGCACCCATCAGAACTCATCTCGTCTCCACAAGTAAACCTGTGCATGGGAGCCATGTCCAAAGCTTAGGAAAGTACTTCAGGTTGCCGGTGCCACCGCCCCATTCCAAGGCCCTCATGGACACAAAAACACATTAGGACACATCCTCAGGAAAGTCCATTTCAACTCAGCCACCGAGGTTGCTCCCGCAGAGCCATCAGATCTAAACTGTCTTGTTGCTAGGAGACAATTGGAATGCGAGGCGGGCTTCCCAGGCATCCATCCGCGAACGGTGCTCTGGAGTCATTCCATATGGGATGTCCTGGAGCTGTCCAACAGGTCTCAATTGTCCGGAAGAAGGAATCCTGGAAGGGGGCATCCCACAACTCCCAACGTGGGAAAACCTCAATGGTCTCGAGATTCCGCTCCCTTCATGAAGCGGCCGTCATGCTCAGAAACTCCCACCTGAGCCAACGTCTGATCCTCGCCCTGACTTCAGATGCATGAGATATTGGTTCAGATCTGCAGGGGGTACCTGCCGTGCCCTCGCCCTGAAACCCAAGTCTAGCTTGTCTTCTCAGACTTCCATCCTCACACTCCTGGCCCCAAAGCCCTCAAGTTTGGCAATTCCGGACCCACAATGCAGCACTCTGCCTGCCCTCTAGAAAAAAAATGATTGCCTCATGAGCTGCCCAGGCACCTTAAATGAGGGTAAACCTACACAGCACTCGACTTTACCCAAATTATATAGTCTAACCTGGGCACTAATGCACTGTCGAACACATCCTGAGCCCGGACCTCCTGACCAACACCCAGAAAGCTGACCGCACACTGAGCACATAAAACCCGCCATGGCCTTAGGTCATCATCTCTTCCCTACCTCAGTTTTCAGGCTTCAGAACCGAGACCTTATCTCCAATCACTGCCCAGGGGTGAGTCTGATGCAGAAATCAGAACTCCTCCTTACCCATGGCAAGAACCCTTGTGGTTGGCATGTTGTCCAACGATCAGTGTAGGAGAAACCCTGAGGCCCCGCCCATTCTTGAGTGCGACGAGGGCATACACACGCATTGTGACCCTCAGCATGAGTCCTGTCCTCTAGTAAGTCCTCTCAGTGGCTGGACCATTAGATGTCATAATGGGCTTGACATGTCCCTAGGCCCCAATTTTTAACCAGATTTCTGATTGTCCAGTCGCCCCTCCTAGGGCTCTACTCTGAAATCCCTCATTTGGTGGGACACCTGAGGTTAAAAAAGAAAGCAACAACAACAACAACAACAAAATAAAACGGACTTCTTCCAGCCCACAGAATGAACCCAAACTCTTTGGACGGGGCCAAACCACCAGAGAGTAAGACTCGTCCATTTCCCATGAAGTCACCCAGAAATTCCACGACCATGAGTGACACGATGTCCCGAGACAAAAACTTGAGCAGGAGCCTCACACTCGCCCTTCTTTCAAATCCCGAAAAGTTCTCCTCATGGTCTGTAGATCAGTCCTGCCATACCTATGACCTGAAACATAAGCCGATTTTGTGTTTTCAGACAACTGTCCAAAAAGGGCTGGACGACACAACCTACAGGCTCAGGCCCCTGGAGCCAAACCTGAGGACTTGCCCTCTCCAAGGGAATTGTGTGTGCCCATTCCAATGGCCACAACCCTTCTAATAGGATAAACCTCCAAAGTCCCTGATATATCTCAATAGTGGTAGCTTCCCAGGAAAAACAGGGGCAATCTGAGCCCAAATGAGCCCCTACCTGCACTCAGACCCATAGACAGATGTCCTCAGAGGTAAAAAGGAAAGAACAGGCCCCTAGGCACTAATCAGATCCATTGCTTTGGTTTCCAGGCATCTCTCCTCAGAGGCCTGGATTTCAAAAGCAGCATATAGCTGTTTCTTGTTTCACCCATCAGAAAACATCTCATCTACACATGGGAAACTTGCACGTTGGAGCTGTGTCAAAGCCTCTGTTTAGGAGAACCCTTTAGGGCCCCAGTGCCACCGCTTCATTCCAAGGTCTCCATAGACACAAAAGCACATTCGGACCCATCCCCAGGGGTGTGCATTTCAACTCAGCATCCTCGGTAGCTCCCCACAGATCCAGGAGATCTAAACTGTCTTGTTGCTAGGAGACAATTGGAATGCGAGGTGGGCTACCCAGCCATCCATCCTTAGAACCCTGCTCAGAATCATTGGCCTGGAGCCAAACAACAGGTCTCAATTGTCCTGCCGAAGACTCTCTGCAGTTTGGAGCTTCTCACAACTCCCATCATGGGAAAACACCCATGGCCTCGTGATGCCCCCCCATTCATGTAGGGGCCATCAAGGACAGAAACTCCAACCTGAGCGATCGTCTGATCCTCGCCCTGACTTCAGATGCACGAGATCTCGATTCAGGTCTGTAGATTGTGCCTGCCATGGCCTCACCCAGAAACCTAAGCCTAGCTTGTGTTCTCAGACTTTTGTCGTCAGACTACTGGCCCACAAGGCCTCCAGTTTGGCAATCCAGAAATACAATGCAGCACTCTGCCTGCCCTCCAGATAAAAAACATTGTCCTCTGGGGCTACCCAGTAACCCCAAATGAGGATCAACCTGCACCGACCTTGGCTGTACCCCAAATACATAGGCTGACCAGGGCACTAATGCCCTTTCTGACACAGCCTGAGCCTGGACCCCCTGGCCCCTCCCAGACAGCTGGCCGCACACTGAGCACATCGAGCCGCCATGGCCTTAGGTCGTCATCTCTTCCCAACCTCGGTTTTCAGGTTTCAGAACCTAGACCTTATCTCCAATCACTGTCCATGTTGAAGGTGATGCAGAAATCAGAACTCCTTCCCAATGGCAAGAAACCTTGTGGTTGGCATGTTGTCCAACGTTCAGTGTCGTTGAAACCAGTGTGGCCCATGAGGCCCCGCCCATGCTCACTGGCCACATTGGTCACAAACACACATTGTGACCCTCAGGCTGAGCCCAGTCCTCAAGTAAGGCCACTCAGTGGCTGAATGAAGAGATAGCATATTGGGCTTGCCATGCCCCTAGGCCCCAATTTTTAACCATAGTTCGGATTGTCCCTTCAGTCTTCCCCACGGCTTGGCTTTGGAATTCCTCTTTTGGTGGGACACCTGAGGTAACAAAACTGAAATAAGTCCTCCCATCCCACAGATTGACGAAAAGCAATTGGGAATCGGGCCAAATCCTCAGAGAGGAAGATTCGTCCATGGCCCATGAGGCCTTCTCGACATTCCACGGCCATCACTGATACAAAATCCAGAGACAAAAGCCTGAGCAATCGCCACAGACTCGCACTTTCTTCATATCCTGTAGAGTTCTTCTCATGGTTTGTAGATCGGGCCTGCCATACCTACGTCCCCAAACCTAAGCTGAGTTTGTGTTTTCAGACTTCTGTCCTCAAAGTCTTGGGCCACACACCCTCCAGGCTGGGCCCCTGGAGCCACACATTAGGACTGTGCCTACCAATCCATGGGAATTCTGCCCATTCCATGGTCCAAAATCGTACAAATTAGGAGAAACCTCCAACGACCCTTAGGCCATCCCAATAGTGTGGGTCACCCGGAACAAACAAGGGGTGTCTGACCCCAGCTGATAATCGACCTCCACTCATACCATAGATGGATGTCCCCAGAGAAGAAGATTGAACCAGACAGGACCCTAGGCCATAATAGGATCCATTGCTATGGGTTACAGGCATGTGTCCTCAAAAGCCTGATTCCAATACGAGCATAGGGGTTTTCCTGAGGCACCCATCAGAACTCATCTCGTCTCCACAAGTAAACCTGTGCATGTGAGCCATGTCCAAAGCTTAGGAAAGTACTTCAGGTTGCCGGTGCCACCGCCCCATTCCAAGGCCCTCATGGACACAAAAACACATTAGGACACATCCTCAGGAAAGTCCATTTCAACTCAGCCACCGAGGTTGCTCCCGCAGAGCCATCAGATCTAAACTGTCTTGTTGCTAGGAGACAATTGGAATGCGAGGCGGGCTTCCCAGGCATCCATCCGCGAACGGTGCTCTGGAGTCATTCCATATGGGATGTCCTGGAGCTGTCCAACAGGTCTCAATTGTCCGGAAGAAGGAATCCTGGAAGGGGGCATCCCACAACTCCCAACGTGGGAAAACCTCAATGGTCTCGAGATTCCGCTCCCTTCATGAAGCGGCCGTCATGCTCAGAAACTCCCACCTGAGCCAACGTCTGATCCTCGCCCTGACTTCAGATGCATGAGATATTGGTTCAGATCTGCAGGGGGTACCTGCCGTGCCCTCGCCCTGAAACCCAAGTCTAGCTTGTCTTCTCAGACTTCCATCCTCACACTCCTGGCCCCAAAGCCCTCAAGTTTGGCAATTCCGGACCCACAATGCAGCACTCTGCCTGCCCTCTAGAAAAAAAATGATTGCCTCATGAGCTGCCCAGGCACCTTAAATGAGGGTAAACCTACACAGCACTCGACTTTACCCAAATTATATAGTCTAACCTGGGCACTAATGCACTGTCGAACACATCCTGAGCCCGGACCTCCTGACCAACACCCAGAAAGCTGACCGCACACTGAGCACATAAAACCCGCCATGGCCTTAGGTCATCATCTCTTCCCTACCTCAGTTTTCAGGCTTCAGAACCGAGACCTTATCTCCAATCACTGCCCAGGGGTGAGTCTGATGCAGAAATCAGAACTCCTCCTTACCCATGGCAAGAACCCTTGTGGTTGGCACGTTGTCCAACGATCAGTGTAGGAGAAACCCTGAGGCCCCGCCCATTCTTGAGTGCGACGAGGGCATACACACGCATTGTGACCCTCAGCATGAGTCCTGTCCTCTAGTAAGTCCTCTCAGTGGCTGGACCATAAGATGTCATAATGGGCTTGACATGTCCCTAGTCCCCAATTTTTAACCAGATTTCTGATTGTCCAGTCGCCCCTCCTAGGGCTCTACTCTGAAATCCCTCATTTGGTGGGACACCTGAGGTTAAAAAAGAAAACAACAACAACAACAACAACAACAACAAAATAAAACGGACTTCTTCCAGCCCACAGAATGAACCCAAACTCTTTGGACGGGGCCAAACCACCAGAGAGTAAGACTCGTCCATTTCCCATGAAGTCACCCAGGAATTCCACGACCATGAGTGACACGATATCCCAAGACAAAAACTTGAGCAGGAGCCTCACACTCGCCTTTCTTTCAAATCCCGAAAAGTTCTCCTCATGGTCTGTAGATCAGTCCTGCCATACCTATGACCTGAAACATAAGCCGAGTTTGTGTTTTCAGACAACTGTCCAAAAGGGGCTGGACGACACAACCTACAGGCTCAGGCCCCTGGAGCCAAACCTGAGGACTGTACTTGCCCTCTCCAAGGGAATTGTGTGTGCCCATTCCAATGGCCACAACCCTTCTAATAGGATAAACCTCCAAAGTCCCTGATATATCTCAATAGTGGTAGCTTCCCAGGAAAAACAGGGGCAATCTGAGCCCAAATGAGCCCCTACCTGCACTCAGACCCATAGACAGATGTCCTCAGAGGTAAAAAGGAAAGAACAGGCCCCTAGGCACTAATCAGATCCATTGCTTTGGTTTCCAGGCATCTCTCCTCAGAGGCCTGGATTTCAAAAGCAGCATATAGCTGTTTCTTGTTTCACCCATCAGAAAACATCTCATCTAGACATGGGAAACTTGCACGTTGGAGCTGTGTCAAAGCCTCTGTTTAGGAGAACCCTTTAGGGCCCCAGTGCCACCGCTTCATTCCAAGGTCTCCATAGACACAAAAGCACATTCGGACCCATCCCCAGGGGTGTGCATTTCAACTCAGCATCCTCGGTAGCTCCCCACAGATCCAGGAGATCTAAACTGTCTTGTTGCTAGGAGACAATTGGAATGCGAGGTGGGCTACCCAGCCATCCATCCTTAGAATCCTGCTCAGAATCATTGGCCTGGAGCCAAACAACAGGTCTCAATTGTCCTGCCGAAGACTCTCTGCAGTTTGGAGCTTCTCACAACTCCCATCATGGGAAAACCCCCATGGCCTCGTGATGCCCCCCCATTCATGTAGGGGCCATCAGGGACAGAAACTCCAACCTGAGCGATCGTCTGATCCTCGCCCTGACTTCAGATGCACGAGATCTCGATGCAGGTCTGTAGATTGTGCCTGCCATGGCCTCACCCAGAAACCTAAGCCTAGCTTGTGTTCTCAGACTTTTGTCGTCAGACTACTGGCCCACAAGGCCTCCAGTTTGGCAATCCAGAACTACAATGCAGCACTCTGCCTGCTCTCCAGATAAAAAACATTGTCCTCTGGGGCTACCCAGTAACCCCAAATGAGGATCAACCTGCACCGACCTTGGCTGTACCCCAAATACATAGGCTGACCAGGGCACTAATGCCCTTTCTGACACAGCCTGAGCCTGGACCCCCTGGCCCCTCCCAGACAGCTGGCCGCACACTGAGCACATCTAGCTTCCATGGCCTTAGGTCGTCATCTCTTCCCAACCTCGGTTTTCAGGTTTCAGAACCTAGACCTTTTCTGCAATCACTGTCCATGTTGAAGGTGATGCAGAAATCAGAACTCCTTCCCCATGGCAAGAAACCTTGTGGTTGGCATGTTGTCCAACGTTCAGTGTCGTTGAAACCAGTGTGTCCCATGAGGCCCCGCCCATGCTCGCGGGCCACATTGGTCACAAACACACATTGTGACCCTCAGGCTGAGCCCAGTCCTCAAGTAAGGCCACTCAGTGGCTGGATGAAGAGATAGCATATTGGGCTTGCCATGCCCCTAGGCCCCAATTTTTAACCATAGTTCGGATTGTCCCTTCAGTCTTCCCCACGGCTTGGCTTTGGAATTCCTCTTTTGGTGGGACACCTGAGTTAACAAAACTGAAATGAGTCCTCCCATCCCACAGATTGATGAAAAGCAATTGGGAATCGGGCCAAATCCTCAGAGAGGAAGATTCGTCCATGGCCCATGAGGCCTCCCCGACATTCCACGGCCATCACTGATACAAAATCCAGAGACAAAAGCCTGAGCAATCGCCACAGACTCGCACTTTCTTCATATCCTGTAGAGTTCTTCTCATGGTTTGTAGATCGGGCCTGCCATACCTACGTCCCCAAACCTAAGCTGAGTTTGTGTTTTCAGACTTCTGTCCTCAAAGTCTTGGGCCACACACCCTCCAGGCTGGGCCCCTGGAGCCACACATTAGGACTGTGCCTACCAATCCATGGGAATTCTGCCCATTCCATGGTCCAAAATCGTACAAATTAGGAGAAACCTCCAACGACCATTAGGCCATCCCAATAGTGTGGGTCACCCGGAACAAACAAGGGGTGTCTGACACCAGCTGATAATCGACCTCCACTCATACCATAGATGGATGTCCCCAGAGAAGAAGATTGAACCAGACAGGACCCTAGGCCATAATAGGATCCATTGCTATGGGTTACAGGCATGTGTCCTCAAAAGCCTGATTCCAATACGAGCATAGTGGTTTTCCTGAGGCACCCATCAGAACTCATCTCGTCTCCACAATAAACCTGTGCATGGGAGCCATGTCCAAAGCTTAGGAAAGTACTTCAGGTTGCCGGTGCCACCGCCCCATTCCAAGGCCCTCATGGACACAAAAACACATTAGGACACATCCTCAGGAAAGTCCATTTCAACTCAGCCACCGAGGTTGCTCCCGCAGAGCCATCAGATCTAAACTGTCTTGTTGCTAGGAGACAATTGGAATGCGAGGCGGGCTTCCCAGGCATCCATCCACGAACGGTGCTCTGGAGTCATTCCATATGGGATGTCCTGGAGCTGTCCAACAGGTCTCAATTGTCCGGAAGAAGGAATCCTGGAAGGGGGCATCCCACAACTCCCAACGTGGGAAAACCTCAATGGTCTCGAGATTCTGCTCCCTTCATGAAGCGGCCGTCATGCTCAGAAACTCCCACCTGAGCCAACGTCTGATCCTCGCCCTGACTTCAGATGCATGAGATATTGGTTCAGATCTGCAGGGGGTACCTGCCATGCCCTCGCCCTGAAACCCAAGTCTAGCTTGTCTTCTCAGACTTCCATCCTCACACTCCTGGCCCCAAAGCCCTCAAGTTTGGCAATTCCGGACCCACAATGCAGCACTCTGCCTGCCATCTAGAAAAAAAACATTATTGCCTCATGAGCTGCCCAGGCACCATAAATGAGAGTAAACCTACACAGCACTCGACTTTACCCAAATTATATAGTCTAACCTGGGCACTAATGCACTGTCGAACACATCCTGAGCCCGGACCTCCTGACCAACACCCAGAAAGCTGACCGCACACTGAGCACATAAAACCCGCCATGGCCTTAGGTCATCATCTCTTCCCTACCTCAGTTTTCAGGCTTCAGAACCGAGACCTTATCTCCAATCACTGCCCAGGGGTGAGTCTGATGCAGAAATCAGAACTCCTACTTACCCATGGCAAGAACCCTTGTGGTTGGCACGTTGTCCAACGATCAGTGTAGGAGAAACCCTGAGGCCCCGCCCATTCTTGAGTGCGACGAGGGCATACACACGCATTGTGACCCTCAGCATGAGTCCTGTCCTCTAGTAAGTCCTCTCAGTGGCTGGACCATTAGATATCATAATGGGCTTGACATGTCCCTAGGCCCCAAATTTAACCAGATTTCTGATTGTCCAGTCGACCCTCCTAGGGCTCTACTCTGAAATCCCTCATTTGGTGGGACACCTGAGGTTAAAAAAGAAAACAACAACAACAACAACAACAACAACAAAATAAAACGGACTTAGCCCACAGAATGAACCCAAACTCTTTGGACGGGGCCAAACCACCAGAGAGTAAGACTCGTCCATTTCCCATGAAGTCACCCAGAAATTCCACGACCATGAGTGACACGATATCCCGAGACAAAAACTTGAGCAGGAGCCTCACAACCGCCCTTCTTTCAAATCCCGAAAAATTCTCCTCATGGTCTGTAGATCAGTCCTGCCATACCTATGACCTGAAACATAAGCCGAGTTTGTGTTTTCAGACAACTGTCCAAAAAGGGCTGGACGACACAACCTACAGGCTCAGGCCCCTGGAGCCAAACCTGAGGACTGTACTTGCCCTCTCCAAGGGAATTGTGTGTGCCCATTCCAATGGCCACAACCCTTCTAATAGGATAAACCTCCAAAGTCCCTGATATATCTCAATAGTGGTAGCTTCCCAGGAAAAACAGGGGCAATCTGAGCCCAACTGAGCCCCTACCTGCACTCAGACCCATAGACAGATGTCCCCAGAGGTAAAAAGGAAAGAACAGGCCCCTAGGCACTAATCAGATCCATTGCTTTGGTTTCCAGGCATCTCTCCTCAGAGGCCTGGATTTCAAAAGCAGCATATAGCTGTTTCTTGTTTCACCCATCAGAAAACATCTCATCTACACATGGGAAACTTGCACGTTGGAGCTGTGTCAAAGCCTCTGTTTAGGAGAACCCTTTAGGGCCCCAGTGCCACCGCTTCATTCCAAGGTCTCCATAGACACAAAAGCACATTCGGACCCATCCCCAGGGGTGTGCATTTCAACTCAGCATCCTCGGTAGCTCCCCACAGATCCAGGAGATCTAAACTGTCTTGTTGCTAGGAGACAATTGGAATGCGAGGTGGGCTACCCAGCCATCCATCCTTAGAACCCTGCTCAGAATCATTGGCCTGGAGCCAAACAACAGGTCTCAATTGTCCTGCCGAAGACTCTCTGCAGTTTGGAGCTTCTCACAACTCCCATCATGGGAAAACCCCCATGGCCTCGTGATGCCCCCCCATTCATGAAGGGGCCATCAGGGACAGAAACTCCAACCTGAGCGATCGTCTGATCCTCGCCCTGACTTCAGATGCACGAGATCTCGATTCAGGTCTGTAGATTGTGCCTGCCATGGCCTCACCCAGAAAACTAAGCCTAGCTTGTGTTCTCAGACTTTTGTCGTCAGACTACTGGCCCACAAGGCCTCCAGTTTGGCAATCCAGAACTACAATGCAGCACTCTGCCTGCCCTCCAGATAAAAAACATTGTCCTCTGGGGCTACCCAGTAACCCCAAATGAGGATCAACCTGCACCGACCTTGGCTGTACCCCAAATACATAGGCTGACCAGGGCACTAATGCCCTTTCTGACACAGCCTGAGCCTGGACCCCCTGGCCCCTCCCAGACAGCTGGCCGCACACTGAGCACATCGAGCCGCCATGGCCTTAGGTCGTCATCTCTTCCCAACCTCGGTTTTCAGGTTTCAGAACCTAGACCTTATCTCCAATCACTGCCCAGGGTTGAAGGTGATGCAGAAATCAGAACTCCTTCCCCATGGAAAGAAACCTTGTGGTTGGCATGTTGTCCAACGTTCAGTGTCGTTGAAACCAGTGTGTCCCATGAGGCCCCGCCCATTGCTCGCGGGCCACATTGGTCACAAACACACATTGTGACCCTCAGGCTGAGCCCAGTCCTCAAGTAAGGCCACTCAGTGGCTGGATGAAGAGATAGCATATTGGGCTTGCCATGCCCCTAGGCCCCAATTTGTAACCATAGTTCGGATTGTCCCTTCAGTCTTCCCCACGGCTTGGCTTTGGAATTCCTCTTTTGGTGGGACACCTGAGTTAACAAAACTAAAATGAGTCCTCCCATCCCACAGATTGATGAAAAGCAATTGGGAATCGGGCCAAATCCTCAGAGAGGAAGATTCGTCCATGGCCCATGAGGCCTCCCCGACATTCCACGGCCATCACTGATACAAAATCCAGAGACAAAAGCCTGAGCAATCGCCACAGACTCGCACTTTCTTCATATCCTGTAGAGTTCTTCTCATGATTTGTAGATCGGGCCTGCCATACCTACGTCCCCAAACCTAAGCTGAGTTTGTGTTTTCAGACTTCTGTCCTCAAAGTCTTGGGCCACACACCCTCCAGGCTGGGCCCCTGGAGCCACACATTAGGACTGTGCCTACCAATCCATGGGAATTCTGCCCATTCCATGGTCCAAAATCGTACAAATTAGGAGAAACCTCCAACGACCATTAGGCCATCCCAATAGTGTGGGTCACCCGGAACAAACAAGGGGTGTCTGACACCAGCTGATAATCGACCTCCACTCATACCATAGATGGATGTCCCCAGAGAAGAAGATTGAACCAGACAGGACCCTAGGCCATAATAGGATCCATTGCTATGGGTTACAGGCATGTGTCCTCAAAAGCCTGATTCCAATACGAGCATAGGGGTTTTCCTGAGGCACCCATCAGAACTCATCTCGTCTCCACAAGTAAACCTGTGCATGGGAGCCATGTCCAAAGCTTAGGAAAGTACTTCAGGTTGCCGGTGCCACCGCCCCATTCCAAGGCCCTCATGGACACAAAAACACATTAGGACACATCCTCAGGAAAGTCCATTTCAACTCAGCCACCGAGGTTGCTCCCGCAGAGCCATCAGATCTAAACTGTTTTGTTGCTAGGAGACAATTGGAATGCGAGGCGGACTTCCCAGGCATCCATCCGCGAACGGTGCTCTGGAGTCATTCCATATGGGATGTCCTGGAGCTGTCCAACAGGTCTCAATTGTCCGGAAGAAGGAATCCTGGAAGGGGGCATCCCACAACTCCCAACGTGGGAAAACCTCAATGGTCTCGAGATTCCGCTCCCTTCATGAAGCGGCCGTCATGCTCAGAAACTCCCACCTGAGCCAACGTCTGATCCTCGCCCTGACTTCAGATGCATGAGATATTGGTTCAGATCTGCAGGGGGTACCTGCCGTGCCCTCGCCCTGAAACCCAAGTCTAGCTTGTCTTCTCAGACTTCCATCCTCACACTCCTGGCCCCAAAGCCCTCAAGTTTGGCAATTCCGGACCCACAATGCAGCACTCTTCCTGCCCTCTAGAAAAAAAAAATTATTGCCTCATGAGCTGCCCAGGCACCTTAAATGAGGGTAAACCTACACAGCACTCGACTTTACCCAAATTATATAGTCTAACCTGGGCACTAATGCACTGTCGAACACATCCTTAGCCCGGACCTCCTGACCAACACCCAGAAAGCTGACCGCACACTGAGCACATAAAACCCGCCATGGCCTTAGGTCATCATCTCTTCCCTACCTCAGTTTTCAGGCTTCAGAACCGAGACCTTATCTCCAATCACTGCCCAGGGGTGAGTCTGATGCAGAAATCAGAACTCCTCCTTACCCATGGCAAGAACCCTTGTGGTTGGCATGTTGTCCAACATTCAGTGTAGGAGAAACCCTGAGGCCCCGCCCATTCTTGAGTGCGACGAGGGCATACACACGCATTGTGACCCTCAGCATGAGTCCTGTCCTCTAGTAAGTCCTCTCAGTGGCTGGACCGTTAGATGTCATAATGGGCTTGACATGTCCCTAGGCCCCAAATTTAACCAGATTTCTGATTGTCCAGTCGCCCCTCCTAAAGCTCTACTCTGAAATCCCTCATTTGGTGGGACACCTAAGGTTAAAAAAGAAAACAACAACAACAACAACAACAACAACAACAAAATAAAACGGACTTCTTCCAGCCCACAGAATGAACCCAAACTCTTTGGACGGGGCCAAACCACCAGAGAGTAAGACTCGTCCATTTCCCATGAAGTCACCCAGAAATTCCACGACCATGAGTGACACGATATCCCGAGACAAAAACTTGAGCAGGAGCCTCACACTCGCCCTTCTTTCAAATCCCGAAAAGTTCTCCTCATGGTCTGTAGATCAGTCCTGCCATACCTATGACCTGAAACATAAGCCGAGTTTGTGTTTTCAGACAACTGTCCAAAAAGGGCTGGACGACACAACCTACAGGCTCAGGCCCCTGGAGCCAAACCTGAGGACTGTACTTGCCCTCTCCAAGGGAATTGTGTGTGCCCATTCCAATGGCCACAACCCTTCTAATAGGATAAACCTCCAAAGTCCCTGATATATCTCAATAGTGGTAGCTTCCCAGGATAAAAAGGGGCAATCTGAGCCCAAATGAGCCCCTACCTGCACTCAGACCCATAGACAGATGTCCTCAGAGGTAAAAAGGAAAGAACAGGCCCCTAGGCACTCATCAGATCCATTGCTTTGGTTTCCAGGCATCTCTCCTCAGAGGCCTGGATTTCAAAAGCAGCATATAGCTGTTTTTTGTTTCACCCATCAGAAATCATCTCATCTACACATGGGAAACTTGCACGTTGGAGCTGTGTCAAAGCCTCTGTTTAGGAGAACCCTTTAGGGCCCCAGGGCCACCGCTTCATTCCAAGGTCTCCATAGACACAAAAGCACATTCGGACCCATCCCCAGGGATGTGCATTTCAACTCAGCATCCTCGGTAGCTCCCCACAGATCCAGGAGATCTAAACTGTCTTGTTGCTAGGAGACAATTGGAATGGGAGGTGGGCTACCCAGCCATCCATCCTTAGAACCCTGCTCAGAATCATTGGCCTGGAGCCAAACAACAGGTCTCAATTGTCCTGCCGAAGACTCTCTGCAGTTTGGAGCTTCTCACAACTCCCATCATGGGAAAACCCCCATGGCCTCGTGATGCCCCCCCATTCATGTAGGGGCCATCAGGGACAGAAACTCCAACCTGAGCGATCGTCTGATCCTCGCCCTGACTTCAGATGCACGAGATCTCGATTCAGGTCTGTAGATTGTGCCTGCCATGGCCTCACCCAGAAACCTAAGCCTAGCTTGTGTTCTCAGACTTTTGTCGTCAGACTACTGGCCCACAAGGCCTCCAGTTTGGCAATCCAGAACTACAATGCAGCACTCTGCCTGCCCTCCAGATAAAAAACATTGTCCTCTGGGGCTACCCAGTACCCCCTAATGAGGATCAACCTGCACCGACCTTGGCTGTACCCCAAATACATAGGCTGACCAGGGCACTAATGCCCTTTCTGACACAGCCTGAGCCTGGACCCCCTGGCCCCTCCCAGACAGCTGGCCGCACACTGAGCACATCGAGCCGCCATGGCCTTAGGTCGTCATCTCTTCCCAACCTCGGTTTTCAGGTTTCAGAACCTAGACCTTATCTCCAATCACTGTCCATGTTGAAGGTGATGCAGAAATCAGAACTCCTTCCCCATGGCAAGAAACCTTGTAGTTGGCATGTTGTCCAACGTTCAGTGTCGTTGAAACCAGTGTGTCCCATGAGGCCCCGCCCATGCTCGCGGGCCACATTGGTCACAAACACACATTGTGACCCTCAGGCTGAGCCCAGTCCTCAAGTAAGGCCACTCAGTGGCTGGATGAAGAGATAGCATATTGGGCTTGCCATGCCCCTAGGCCCCAATTTTTAACCATAGTTCGGATTGTCCCTTCAGTCTTCCCCACGGCTTGGCTTTGGAATTCCTCTTTTGGTGGGACACCTGAGGTAACAAAACTGAAATGAGTCCTCCCATCCCACAGATTGATGAAAAGCAATTGGGAATCGGGCCAAATCCTCAGAGAGGAAGATTCGTCCATGGCCCATGAGGCATCCCCGACATTCCACGGCCATCACTGATACAAAATCCAGAGACAAAAGCCTGAGCAATCGCCACAGACTCGCACTTTCTTCATATCCTGTAGAGTTCTTCTCATGGTTTGTAGATCGGGCCTGCCATACCTACGTCCCCAAACCTAAGCTGAGTTTGTGTTTTCAGACTTCTGTCCTCAAAGTCTTGGGCCACACACCCTCCATGCTGGGCACCTGGAGCCACACATTAGGACTGTGCCTACCAATCCATGGGAATTCTGCCCATTCCATGGTCCAAAATCGTACAAATTAGGAGAAACCTCCAACGACCCTTAGGCCATCCCAATAGTGTGGGTCACCCGGAACAAACAAGGGGTGTCTGACACCAGCTGATAATCGACCTCCACTCATACCATAGATGGATGTCCCCAGAGAAGAAGATTGAACCAGACAGGACCCTAGGCCATAATAGGATCCATTGCTATGGGTTACAGGCATGTGTCCTCAAAAGCCTGATTCCAATACGAGCATAGGGGTTTTCCTGAGGCACCCATCAGAACTCATCTCGTCTCCACAAGTAAACCTGTGCATGGGAGCCATGTCCAAAGCTTAGGAAAGTACTTCAGGTTGCCGGTGCCACCGCCCCATTCCAAGGCCCTCATGGACACAAAAACACATTAGGACACATCCTCAGGAAAGTCCATTTCAACTCAGCCACCGAGGTTGCTCCCGCAGAGCCATCAGATCTAAACTGTTTTGTTGCTAGGAGACAATTGGAATGCGAGGCGGGCTTCCCAGGCATCCATCCACGAACGGTGCTCTGGAGTCATTCCATATGGGATGTCCTGGAGCTGTCCAAAAGGTCTCAATTGTCCGGAAGAAGGAATCCTGGAAGGGGGCATCCCACAACTCCCAACGTGGGAAAACCTCAATGGTCTCGAGATTCCGCTCCCTTCATGAAGCGGCCGTCATGCTCAGAAACTCCCACCTGAGCCAACGTCTGATCCTCACCCTGACTTCAGATGCATGAGATATTGGTTCAGATCTGCAGGGGGTACCTGCCGTGCCCTCGCCCTGAAACCCAAGTCTAGCTTGTCTTCTCAGACGTCCATCCTCACACTCCTGGCCCCAAAGCCCTCAAGTTTGGCAATTCCGGACCCACAATGCAGCACTCTGCCTGCCCTCTAGAAAAAAAAATTATTGCCTCATAAGCTGCCCAGGAAACTTAAATGAGGGTAAACCTACACAGCACTCGACTTTACCCAAATTATATAGTCTAACCTGGGCACTAATGCACTGTCGAACACATCCTGAGCCCGGACCTCCTGACCAACACCCAGAAAGCTGACCGCACACTGAGCACATAAAACCCGCCATGGCCTTAGGTCATCATCTCTTCCCTACCTCAGTTTTCAGGCTTCAGAACCGAGACCTTATCTCCAATCACTGCCCAGGGGTGAGTCTGATGCAGAAATCAGAACTCCTCCTTACCCATGGCAAGAACCCTTGTGGTTGGCACGTTGTCCAACGATCAGTGTAGGAGAAACCCTGAGGCCCCGCCCATTCTTGAGTGCGACGAGGGCATACACACGCATTGTGACCCTCAGCATGAGTCCTGTCCTCTAGTAATTCCTCTCAGTGGCTGGACCGTTAGATGTCATAATGGGCTTGACATGTCCCTAGGCCCCAAATATAACCAGATTTCTGATTGTCCAGTCGCCCCTCCTAAAGCTCTACTCTGAAATCCCTCATTTGGTGGGACACCTGAGGTTAAAAAAGAAAACAACAACAACAACAACAACAACAACAACAACAACAAAATAAAACGGACTTCTTCCAGCCCACAGAATGAACCCAAACTCTTTGGACGGGGCCAAACCACCAGAGAGTAAGACTCGTCCATTTCCCATGAAGTCACCCAGAAATTCCACGACCATGAGTGACACGATATCCCGAGACAAAAACTTGAGCAGGAGCCTCACACTCGCCCTTCTTTCAAATCCCGAAAAGTTCTCCTCATGGTCTGTAGATCAGTCCTGCCATACCTATGACCTGAAACATAAGCCGAGTTTGTGTTTTCAGACAACTGTCCAAAAAGGGCTGGACGACACAACCTACAGGCTCAGGCCCCTGGAGCCAAACCTGAGGACTGTACTTGCCCTCTCCAAGGGAATTGTGTGTGCCCATTCCAATGGCCACAACCCTTCTAATAGGATAAACCTCCAAAGTCCCTGATATATCTCAATAGTGGTAACTTCCCAGGAAAAACAGGGGCAATCTGAGCCCAAATGAGCCCCTACCTGCACTCAGACCCATAGACAGATGTCCTCAGAGGTAAAAAGGAAAGAACAGGCCCCTAGGCACTCATCAGATCCATTGCTTTGGTTTCCAGGCATCTCTCCTCAGAGGCCTGGATTTCAAAAGCAGCATATAGCTGTTTCTTGTTTCACCCATCAGAAAACATCTCATCTACACATGGGAAACTTGCACGTTGGAGCTGTGTCAAAGCCTCTGTTTAGGAGAACCCTTTAGGGCCCCAGGGCCACCGCTTCATTCCAAGGTCTCCATAGACACAAAAGCACATTCGGACCCATCCCCAGGGGTGTGCATTTCAACTCAGCATCCTCGGTAGCTCCCCACAGATCCAGGAGATCTAAACTGTCTTGTTGCTAGGAGACAATTGGAATGGGAGGTGGGCTACCCAGCCATCCATCCTTAGAACCCTGCTCAGAATCATTGGCCTGGAGCCAAACAACAGGTCTCAATTGTCCTGCCGAAGACTCTCTGCAGTTTGGAGCTTCTCACAACTCCCATCATGGGAAAACCCCCATGGCCTCGTGATGCCCCCCCATTCATGTAGGGGCCATCAGGGACAGAAACTCCAACCTGAGCGATCGTCTGATCCTCGCCCTGACTTCAGATGCACGAGATCTCGATTCAGGTCTGTAGATTGTGCCTGCCATGGCCTCACCCAGAAACCTAAGCCTAGCTTGTGTTCTCAGACATTTGTCGTCAGACTACTGGCCCACAAGGCCTCCAGTTTGGCAATCCAGAACTACAATGCAGCACTCTGCCTGCCCTCCAGATAAAAAACATTGTCCTCCTGGGCTACCCAGTAACCCCAAATGAGGATCAACCTGCACCGACCTTGGCTGTACCCCAAATACATAGGCTGACCAGGGCACTAATGCCCTTTCTGACACAGCCTGAGCCTGGACCCCCTGGCCCCTCCCAGACAGCTGGCCGCACACTGAGCACATCGAGCCGCCATGGCCTTAGGTCGTCATCTCTTCCCAACCTCGGTTTTCAGGTTTCAGAACCTAGACCTTATCTCCAATCACTGTCCATGTTGAAGGTGATGCAGAAATCAGAACTCCTTCCCCATTGCAAGAAACCTTGTGGTTGGCATGTTGTCCAACGTTCAGTGTCGTTGAAACCAGTGTGTCCCATGAGGCCCCGCCCATGCTCGCGGGCCACATTGGTCACAAACACACATTGTGACCCTCAGGCTGAGCCCAGTCCTCAAGTAAGTCCACTCAGTGGCTGGATGAAGAGATAGCATATTGGGCTTGCCATGCCCCTAGGCCCCAATTTTTAACCATAGTTCGGCTTGTCCCTTCAGTCTTCCCCACGGCTTGGCTTTGGAATTCCCCTGTTGGTGGGACACCTGAGTTAACAAAACTGAAATGAGTCCTCCCATCCCACAGATTGATGAAAAGCAATTGGGAATCGGGCCAAATCCTCAGAGAGGAGGATTCGTCCATGGCCCATGAGGCCTCCCCGACATTCCACCGCCATCACTGATACAAAATCCAGAGACGAAAGCCTGAGCAATTGCCACAGACTCGCACTTTCTTCATATCCTGTAGAGTTCTTCTCATGGTTTGTAGATAGGGCCTGCCATACCTACGTCCCCAAACCTAAGCTGAGTTTGTGTTTTCAGACTTCTGTCCTCAAAGTCTTGGGCCACACACCCTCCAGGCTGGGCCCCTGGAGCCACACATTAGGACTGTGCCTACCAATCCATGGGAATTCTGCCCATTCCATGGTCCAAAATCGTACAAATTAGGAGAAACCTCCAACGACCCTTAGGCCATCCCAATAGTGTGGGTCACCCGGAACAAACAAGGGGTGTCTGACACCAGCTGATAATCGACCTCCACTCATACCATAGATGGATGTCCCCAGAGAAGAAGATTGAACCAGACAGGACCCTAGGCCATAATAGGATCCATTGCTATGGGTTACAGGCATGTGTCCTCAAAAGCCTGATTCCAATACGAGCATAGGGGTTTTCCTGAGGCACCCATCAGAACTCATCTCGTCTCCACAAGTAAACCTGTGCATGGGAGCCATGTCCAAAGCTTAGGAAAGTACTTCAGGTTGCCGGTGCCACCGCCCCATTCCAAGGCCCTCATGGACACAAAAACACATTAGGACACATCCTCAGGAAAGTCCATTTCAACTCAGCCACCGAGGTTGCTCCCGCAGAGCCATCAGATCTAAACTGTCTTGTTGCTAGGAGACAATTGGAATGCGAGGCGGGCTTCCCAGGAATCCATCCGCGAACGGTGCTCTGGAGTCATTCCATATGGGATGTCCTGGAGCTGTCCAACAGGTCTCAATTGTCCGGAAGAAGGAATCCTGGAAGGGGGCATCCCACAACTCCCAACGTGGGAAAACCTCAATGGTCTCGAGATTCCGCTCCCTTCATGAAGCGGCCGTCATGCTCAGAAACTCCCACCTGAGCCAACGTCTGATCCTCGCCCTGACTTCAGATGCATGAGATATTGGTTCAGATCTGCAGGGGGTACCTGCCGTGCCCTCGCCCTGAAACCCAAGTCTAGCTTGTCTTCTCAGACTTCCATCCTCACACTCCTGGCCCCAAAGCCCTCAAGTTTGGCAATTCCGGACCCACAATGCAGCACTCTGCCTGCCCTCTAGAAAAAAAATGATTGCCTCATGAGCTGCCCAGGCACCTTAAATGAGGGTAAACCTACACAGCACTCGACTTTACCCAAATTATATAGTCTAACCTGGGCACTAATGCACTGTCGAACACATCCTGAGCCCGGACCTCCTGACCAACACCCAGAAAGCTGACCGCACACTGAGCACATAAAACCCGCCATGGCCTTAGGTCATCATCTCTTCCCTACCTCAGTTTTCAGGCTTCAGAACCGAGACCTTATCTCCAATCACTGCCCAGGGGTGAGTCTGATGCAGAAATCAGAACTCCTCCTTACCCATGGCAAGAACCCTTGTGGTTGGCACGTTGTCCAACGATCAGTGTAGGAGAAACCCTGAGGCCCCGCCCATTCTTGAGTGCGACGAGGGCATACACACGCATTGTGACCCTCAGCCTGAGTCCTGTCCTCTAGTAATTCCTCTCAGTGGCTGGACCGTTAGATGTCATAATGGGCTTGACATGTCCCTAGGCCCCAAATTTAACCAGATTTCTGATTGTCCAGTCGCCCCTCCTAAAGCTCTACTCTGAAATCCCTCATTTGGTGGGACACCTGAGGTTAAAAAAGAAAACAACAACAACAACAACAACAACAACAACAACAACAAAATAAAACGGACTTCTTCCAGCCCACAGAATGAACCCAAACTCTTTGGACGGGGCCAAACCACCAGAGAGTAAGACTCGTCCATTTCCCATGAAGTCACCCAGAAATTCCACGACCATGAGTGACACGATATCCCGAGACAAAAACTTGAGCAGGAGCCTCACACTCGCCCTTCTTTCAAATCCCGAAAAGTTCTCCTCATGGTCTGTAGATCAGTCCTGCCATACCTATGACCTGAAACATAAGCCGAGTTTGTGTTTTCAGACAACTGTCCAAAAAGGGCTGGACGACACAACCTACAGGCTCAGGCCCCTGGAGCCAAACCTGAGGACTGTACTTGCCCTCTCCAAGGGAATTGTGTGTGCCCATTCCAATGGCCACAACCCTTCTAATAGGATAAACCTCCAAAGTCCCTGATATATCTCAATAGTGGTAGCTTCCCAGGAAAAACAGGGGCAATCTGAGCCCAAATGAGCCCCTACCTGCACTCAGACCCATAGACAGATGTCCTCAGAGGTAAAAAGGAAAGAACAGGCCCCTAGGCACTCATCAGATCCATTGCTTTGGTTTCCAGGCATCTCTCCTCAGAGGCCTGGATTTCAAAAGCAGCATATAGCTGTTTCTTGTTTCACCCATCAGAAAACATCTCATCTACACATGGGAAACTTGCACGTTGGAGCTGTGTCAAAGCCTCTGTTTAGGAGAACCCTTTAGGGCCCCAGGGCCACCGCTTCATTCCAAGGTCTCCATAGACACAAAAGCACATTCGGACCCATCCCCAGGGGTGTGCATTTCAACTCAGCATCCTCGGTAGCTCCCCACAGATCCAGGAGATCTAAACTGTCTTGTTGCTAGGAGACAATTGGAATGGGAGGTGGGCTACCCAGCCATCCATCCTTAGAACCCTGCTCAGAATCATTGGCCTGGAGCCAAACAACAGGTCTCAATTGTCCTGCCGAAGACTCTCTGCAGTTTGGAGCTTCTCACAACTCCCATCATGGGAAAACCCCCATGGCCTCGTGATGCCCCCCCATTCATGTAGGGGCCATCAGGGACAGAAACTCCAACCTGAGCGATCGTCTGATCCTCGCCCTGACTTCAGATGCACGAGATCTCGATTCAGGTCTGTAGATTGTGCCTGCCATGGCCTCACCCAGAAACCTAAGCCTAGCTTGTGTTCTCAGACATTTGTCGTCAGACTACTGGCCCACAAGGCCTCCAGTTTGGCAATCCAGAACTACAATGCAGCACTCTGCCTGCCCTCCAGATAAAAAACATTGTCCTCCTGGGCTACCCAGTAACCCCAAATGAGGATCAACCTGCACCGACCTTGGCTGTACCCCAAATACATAGGCTGACCAGGGCACTAATGCCCTTTCTGACACAGCCTGAGCCTGGACCCCCTGGCCCCTCCCAGACAGCTGGCCGCACACTGAGCACATCGAGCCGCCATGGCCTTAGGTCGTCATCTCTTCCCAACCTCGGTTTTCAGGTTTCAGAACCTAGACCTTATCTCCAATCACTGTCCATGTTGAAGGTGATGCAGAAATCAGAACTCCTTCCCCATTGCAAGAAACCTTGTGGTTGGCATGTTGTCCAACGTTCAGTGTCGTTGAAACCAGTGTGTCCCATGAGGCCCCGCCCATGCTCGCGGGCCACATTGGTCACAAACACACATTGTGACCCTCAGGCTGAGCCCAGTCCTCAAGTAAGTCCACTCAGTGGCTGGATGAAGAGATAGCATATTGGGCTTGCCATGCCCCTAGGCCCCAATTTTTAACCATAGTTCGGCTTGTCCCTTCAGTCTTCCCCACGGCTTGGCTTTGGAATTCCCCTGTTGGTGGGACACCTGAGTTAACAAAACTGAAATGAGTCCTCCCATCCCACAGATTGATGAAAAGCAATTGGGAATCGGGCCAAATCCTCAGAGAGGAGGATTCGTCCATGGCCCATGAGGCCTCCCCGACATTCCACCGCCATCACTGATACAAAATCCAGAGACGAAAGCCTGAGCAATTGCCACAGACTCGCACTTTCTTCATATCCTGTAGAGTTCTTCTCATGGTTTGTAGATAGGGCCTGCCATACCTACGTCCCCAAACCTAAGCTGAGTTTGTGTTTTCAGACTTCTGTCCTCAAAGTCTTGGGCCACACACCCTCCAGGCTGGGCCCCTGGAGCCACACATTACGACTGTGCCTACCAATCCATGGGAATTCTGCCCATTCCATGGTCCAAAATCGTACAAATTAGGAGAAACCTCCAACGACCCTTAGGCCATCCCAATAGTGTGGGTCACCCGGAACAAACAAGGGGTGTCTGACACCAGCTGATAATCGACCTCCACTCATACCATAGATGGATGTCCCCAGAGAAGAAGATTGAACCAGACAGGACCCTAGGCCATAATAGGATCCATTGCTATGGGTTACAGGCATGTGTCCTCAAAAGCCTGATTCCAATACGAGCATAGGGGTTTTCCTGAGGCACCCATCAGAACTCATCTCGTCTCCACAAGTAAACCTGTGCATGGGAGCCATGTCCAAAGCTTAGGAAAGTACTTCAGGTTGCCGGTGCCACCGCCCCATTCCAAGGCCCTCATGGACACAAAAACACATTAGGACACATCCTCAGGAAAGTCCATTTCAACTCAGCCACCGAGGTTGCTCCCGCAGAGCCATCAGATCTAAACTGTCTTGTTGCTAGGAGACAATTGGAATGCGAGGCGGGCTTCCCAGGCATCCATCCGCGAACGGTGCTCTGGAGTCATTCCATATGGGATGTCCTGGAGCTGTCCAACAGGTCTCAATTGTCCGGAAGAAGGAATCCTGGAAGGGGGCATCCCACAACTCCCAACGTGGGAAAACCTCAATGGTCTCGAGATTCCGCTCCCTTCATGAAGCGGCCGTCATGCTCAGAAACTCCCACCTGAGCCAACGTCTGATCCTCGCCCTGACTTCAGATGCATGAGATATTGGTTCAGATCTGCAGGGGGTACCTGCCGTGCCCTCGCCCTGAAACCCAAGTCTAGCTTGTCTTCTCAGACTTCCATCCTCACACTCCTGGCCCCAAAGCCCTCAAGTTTGGCAATTCCGGACCCACAATGCAGCACTCTGCCTGCCCTCTAGAAAAAAAATGATTGCCTCATGAGCTGCCCAGGCACCTTAAATGAGGGTAAACCTACACAGCACTCGACTTTACCCAAATTATATAGTCTAACCTGGGCACTAATGCACTGTCGAACACATCCTGAGCCCGGACCTCCTGACCAACACCCAGAAAGCTGACCGCACACTGAGCACATAAAACCCGCCATGGCCTTAGGTCATCATCTCTTCCCTACCTCAGTTTTCAGGCTTCAGAACCGAGACCTTATCTCCAATCACTGCCCAGGGGTGAGTCTGATGCAGAAATCAGAACTCCTCCTTACCCATGGCAAGAACCCTTGTGGTTGGCACGTTGTCCAACGATCAGTGTAGGAGAAACCCTGAGGCCCCGCCCATTCTTGAGTGCGACGAGGGCATACACACGCATTGTGACCCTCAGCCTGAGTCCTGTCCTCTAGTAATTCCTCTCAGTGGCTGGACCGTTAGATGTCATAATGGGCTTGACATGTCCCTAGGCCCCAAATTTAACCAGATTTCTGATTGTCCAGTCGCCCCTCCTAAAGCTCTACTCTGAAATCCCTCATTTGGTGGGACACCTGAGGTTAAAAAAGAAAACAACAACAACAACAACAACAACAACAACAACAACAACAAAATAAAACGGACTTCTTCCAGCCCACAGAATGAACCCAAACTCTTTGGACGGGGCCAAACCACCAGAGAGTAAGACTCGTCCATTTCCCATGAAGTCACCCAGAAATTCCACGACCATGAGTGACACGATATCCCGAGACAAAAACTTGAGCAGGAGCCTCACACTCGCCCTTCTTTCAAATCCCGAAAAGTTCTCCTCATGGTCTGTAGATCAGTCCTGCCATACCTATGACCTGAAACATAAGCCGAGTTTGTGTTTTCAGACAACTGTCCAAAAAGGGCTGGACTACACAACCTACAGGCTCAGGCCCCTGGAGCCAAACCTGAGGACTGTACTTGCCCTCTCCAAGGGAATTGTGTGTGCCCATTCCAATGGCCACAACCCTTCTAATAGGATAAACCTCCAAAGTCCCTGATATATCTCAATAGTGGTAGCTTCCCAGGAAAAACAGGGGCAATCTGAGCCCAAATGAGCCCCTACCTGCACTCAGACCCATAGACAGATGTCCTCAGAGGTAAAAAGGAAATAACAGGCCCCTAGGCACTCATCAGATCCATTGCTTTGGTTTCCAGGCATCTCTCCTCAGAGGCCTGGATTTCAAAAGCAGCATATAGCTGTTTCTTGTTTCACCCATCAGAAAACATCTCATCTACACATGGGAAACTTGCACGTTGGAGCTGTGTCAAAGCCTCTGTTTAGGAGAACCCTTTAGGGCCCCAGTGCCACCGCTTCATTCCAAGGTCTCCATAGACACAAAAGCACATTCGGACCCATCCCCAGGGGTGTGCATTTCAACTCAGCATCCTCGGTAGCTCCCCACAGATCCAGGAGATCTAAACCGTCTTGTTGCTAGGAGACAATTGGAATGCGAGGTGGGCTACCCAGCAATCCATCCTTAGAACCCTGCTCAGAATCATTGGCCTGGAGCCAAACAACAGGTCTCAATTGTCCTGCCGAAGACTCTCTGCAGTTTGGAGCTTCTCACAACTCCCATCATGGGAAAACCCCCATGGCCTCGTGATGCCCCCCCATTCATGAAGGGGCCATCAGGGACAGAAACTCCAACCTGAGCGATCGTCTGATCCTCGCCCTGACTTCAGATGCACGAGATCTCGATTCAGGTCTGTAGATTGTGCCTGCCATGGCCTCACCCAGAAACCTAAGCCTAGCTTGTGTTCTCAGACTTTTGTCGTCAGACTACTGGCCCACAAGGCCTCCAGTTTGGCAATCCAGAACTACAATGCAGCACTCTGCCTGCCCTCCAGATAAAAAACGTTGTCCTCTGGGGCTACCCAGTAACCCCAAATGAGGATCAACCTGCACCGACCTTGGCTGTACCCCAAATACATAGGCTGACCAGGGCACTAATGCCCTTACTGACACAGCCTGAGCCTGGACCCCCTGGCCCCTCCCAGACAGCTGGCCGCACACTGAGCACATCGAGCCGCCATGGCCTTAGGTCGTCATCTCTTCCCAACCTCGGTTTTCAGGTTTCAGAACCTAGACCTTATCTCCAATCACTGTCCATGTTGAAGGTGATGCAGAAATCAGAACTCCTTCCCCATGGCAAGAAACCTTGTGGTTGGCATGTTGTCCAACATTCAGTGTCGTTGAAACCAGTGTGGCCCATGAGGCCCCACCCATGCTCGCGGGCCACATTGGTCACAAACACACATTGTGACCCTCAGGCTGAGCCCAGTCCTCAAGTAAGGCCACTCAGTGGCTGGATGAAGAGATAGCATATTGGGCTTGCCATGCCCCTAGGCCCCAATTTTTAACCATAGTTCGGCTTGTCCCTTCAGTCTTCCCCACGGCTTGGCTTTAGAATTCCTCTTTTGGTGGGACACCTGAGGTAACAAAACTGAAATGAGTCCTCCCATCCCACAGATTGACGAAAAGCAATTGGGAATCGGGCCAAATCCTCAGAGAGGAAGATTCGTCCATGGCCCATGAGGCCTCCCCGACATTCCACGGCCATCACTGATACAAAATCCAGAGACAAAAGCCTGAGCAATCGCCACAGACTCGCACTTTCTTCATATCCTGTAGAGTTCTTCTCATGGTTTGTAGATCGGGCCTGCCATACCTACGTCCCCAAACCTAAGCTGAGTTTGTGTTTTCAGACTTCTGTCCTCAAAGTCTTGGGCCACACACCCTCCAGGCTGGGCCCCTGGAGCAACACATTACGACTGTGCCTACCAATCCATGGGAATTCTGCCCATTCCATGGTCCAAAATCGTACAAATTAGGAGAAACCTCCAACGACCCTTAGGCCATCCCAATAGTGTGGGTCACCCGGAACAAACAAGGGGTGTCTGACACCAGCTGATAATCGACCTCCACTCATACCATAGATGGATGTCCCCAGAGAAGAAGATTGAACCAGACAGGACCCTAGGCCATAATAGGATCCATTGCTATGGGTTACAGGCATGTGTCCTCAAAAGCCTGATTCCAATACGAGCATAGGGGTTTTCCTGAGGCACCCATCAGAACTCATCTCGTCTCCACAAGTAAACCTGTGCATGGGAGCCATGTCCAAAGCTTAGGAAAGTACTTCAGGTTGCCGGTGCCACCGCCCCATTCCAAGGCCCTCATGGACACAAAAACACATTAGGACACATCCTCAGGAAAGTCCATTTCAACTCAGCCACCGAGGTTGCTCCCGCAGAGCCATCAGATCTAAACTGTCTTGTTGCTAGGAGACAATTGGAATGCGAGGCGGGCTTCCCAGGAATCCATCCGCGAACGGTGCTCTGGAGTCATTCCATATGGGATGTCCTGGAGCTGTCCAACAGGTCTCAATTGTCCGGAAGAAGGAATCCTGGAAGGGGGCATCCCACAACTCCCAACGTGGGAAAACCTCAATGGTCTCGAGATTCCGCTCCCTTCATGAAGCGGCCGTCATGCTCAGAAACTCCCACCTGAGCCAACGTCTGATCCTCGCCCTGACTTCAGATGCATGAGATATTGGTTCAGATCTGCAGGGGGTACCTGCCGTGCCCTCGCCCTGAAACCCAAGTCTAGCTTGTCTTCTCAGACTTCCATCCTCACACTCCTGGCCCCAAAGCCCTCAAGTTTGGCAATTCCGGACCCACAATGCAGCACTCTGCCTGCCCTCTAGAAAAAAAATGATTGCCTCATGAGCTGCCCAGGCACCTTAAATGAGGGTAAACCTACACAGCACTCGACTTTACCCAAATTATATAGTCTAACCTGGGCACTAATGCACTGTCGAACACATCCTGAGCCCGGACCTCCTGACCAACACCCAGAAAGCTGACCGCACACTGAGCACATAAAACCCGCCATGGCCTTAGGTCATCATCTCTTCCCTACCTCAGTTTTCAGGCTTCAGAACCGAGACCTTATCTCCAATCACTGCCCAGGGGTGAGTCTGATGCAGAAATCAGAACTCCTCCTTACCCATGGCAAGAACCCTTGTGGTTGGCACGTTGTCCAACGATCAGTGTAGGAGAAACCCTGAGGCCCCGCCCATTCTTGAGTGCGACGAGGGCATACACACGCATTGTGACCCTCAGCCTGAGTCCTGTCCTCTAGTAATTCCTCTCAGTGGCTGGACCGTTAGATGTCATAATGGGCTTGACATGTCCCTAGGCCCCAAATTTAACCAGATTTCTGATTGTCCAGTCGCCCCTCCTAAAGCTCTACTCTGAAATCCCTCATTTGGTGGGACACCTGAGGTTAAAAAAGAAAACAACAACAACAACAACAACAACAACAACAACAACAAAATAAAACGGACTTCTTCCAGCCCACAGAATGAACCCAAACTCTTTGGACGGGGCCAAACCACCAGAGAGTAAGACTCGTCCATTTCCCATGAAGTCACCCAGAAATTCCACGACCATGAGTGACAAGATATCCCGAGACAAAAACTTGAGCAGGAGCCTCACACTCGCCCTTCTTTCAAATCCCGAAAAGTTCTCCTCATGGTCTGTAGATCAGTCCTGCCATACCTATGACCTGAAACATAAGCCGAGTTTGTGTTTTCAGACAACTGTCCAAAAAGGGCTGGACGACACAACCTACAGGCTCAGGCCCCTGGAGCCAAACCTGAGGACTGTACTTGCCCTCTCCAAGGGAATTGTGTGTGCCCATTCCAATGGCCACAACCCTTCTAATAGGATAAACCTCCAAAGTCCCTGATATATCTCAATAGTGGTAGCTTCCAGGAAAAACAGGGGCAATCTGAGCCCAAATGAGCCCCTACCTGCACTCAGACCCATAGACAGATGTCCTCAGAGGTAAAAAGGAAATAACAGGCCCCTAGGAACTCATCAGATCCATTGCTTTGGTTTCCAGGCATCTCTCCTCAGAGGCCTGGATTTCAAAAGCAGCATATAGCTGTTTCTTGTTTCACCCATCAGAAAACATCTCATCTACACATGGGAAACTTGCACGTTGGAGCTGTGTCAAAGCCTCTGTTTAGGAGAACCCTTTAGGGCCCCAGTGCCACCGCTTCATTCCAAGGTCTCCATAGACACAAAAGCACATTCGGACCCATCCCCAGGGGTGTGCATTTCAACTCAGCATCCTCGGTAGCTCCCCACAGATCCAGGAGATCTAAACCGTCTTGTTGCTAGGAGACAATTGGAATGCGAGGTGGGCTACCCAGCCATCCATCCTTAGAACCCTGCTCAGAATCATTGGCCTGGAGCCAAACAACAGATCTCAATTGTCCTGCCGAAGACTCTCTGCAGTTTGGAGCTTCTCACAACTCCCATCATGGGAAAACCCCCATGGCCTCGTGATGCCCCCCCATTCATGAAGGGGCCATCAGGGACAGAAACTCCAACCTGAGCGATCGTCTGATCCTCGCCCTGACTTCAGATGCACGAGATCTCGATTCAGGTCTGTAGATTGTGCCTGCCATGGCCTCACCCAGAAACCTAAGCCTAGCTTGTGTTCTCAGACTTTTGTCGTCAGACTACTGGCCCACAAGGCCTCCAGTTTGGCAATCCAGAACTACAATGCAGCACTCTGCCTGCCCTCCAGATAAAAAACGTTGTCCTCTGGGGCTACCCAGTAACCCCAAATGAGGATCAACCTGCACCGACCTTGGCTGTACCCCAAATACATAGGCTGACCAGGGCACTAATGCCCTTACTGACACAGCCTGAGCCTGGACCCCCTGGCCCCTCCCAGACAGCTGGCCGCACACTGAGCACATCGAGCCGCCATGGCCTTAGGTCGTCATCTCTTCCCAACCTCGGTTTTCAGGTTTCAGAACCTAGACCTTATCTCCAATCACTGTCCATGTTGAAGGTGATGCAGAAATCAGAACTCCTTCCCCATGGCAAGAAACCTTGTGGTTGGCATGTTGTCCAACATTCAGTGTCCTTGAAACCAGTGTGGCCCATGAGGCCCCGCCCATGCTCGCGGGCCACATTGGTCACAAACACACATTGTGACCCTCAGGCTGAGCCCAGTCCTCAAGTAAGGCCACTCAGTGGCTGGATGAAGAGATAGCATATTGGGCTTGCCATGCCCCTAGGCCCCAATTTTTAACCATAGTTCGGATTGTCCCTTCAGTCTTCCCCACGGCTTGGCTTTAGAATTCCTCTTTTGGTGGGACACCTGAGGTAACAAAACTGAAATGAGTCCTCCCATCCCACAGATTGACGAAAAGCAATTGGGAATCGGGCCAAATCCTCAGAGAGGAAGATTCGTCCATGGCCCATGAGGCCTCCCCGACATTCCACGGCCATCACTGATACAAAATCCAGAGACAAAAGCCTGAGCAATCGCCACAGACTCGCACTTTCTTCATATCCTGTAGAGTTCTTCTCATGGTTTGTAGATCGGGCCTGCCATACCTACGTCCCCAAACCTAAGCTGAGTTTGTGTTTTCAGACTTCTGTCCTCAAAGTCTTGGGCCACACACCCTCCAGGCTGGGCCCCTGGAGCAACACATTACGACTGTGCCTACCAATCCATGGGAATTCTGCCCATTCCATGGTCCAAAATCGTACAAATTAGGAGAAACCTCCAACGACCCTTAGGCCATCCCAATAGTGTGGGTCACCCGGAACAAACAAGGGGTGTCTGACACCAGCTGATAATCGACCTCCACTCATACCATAGATGGATGTCCCCAGAGAAGAAGATTGAACCAGACAGGACCCTAGGCCATAATAGGATCCATTGCTATGGGTTACAGGCATGTGTCCTCAAAAGCCTGATTCCAATACGAGCATAGGGGTTTTCCTGAGGCACCCATCAGAACTCATCTCGTCTCCACAAGTAAACCTGTGCATGGGAGCCATGTCCAAAGCTTAGGAAAGTACTTCAGGTTGCCGGTGCCACCGCCCCATTCCAAGGCCCTCATGGACACAAAAACACATTAGGACACATCCTCAGGAAAGTCCATTTCAACTCAGCCACCAAGGTTGCTCCCGCAGAGCCATCAGATCTAAACTGTCTTGTTGCTAGGAGACAATTGGAATGCGAGGCTGGCTTCCCAGGCATCCATCCGCGAACGGTGCTCTGGAGTCATTCCATATGGGATGTCCTGGAGCTGTCCAACAGGTATCAATTGTCCGGAAGAAGGAATCCTGGAAGGGGGCATCCCACAACTCCCAACGTGGGAAAACCTCAATGGTCTCGAGATTCCGCTCCCTTCATGAAGCGGCCGTCATGCTCAGAAACTCCCACCTGAGCCAACGTCTGATCCTCGCCCTGACTTCAGATGCATGAGATATTGGTTCAGATCTGCAGGGGGTACCTGCCGTGCCCTCGCCCTGAAACCCAAGTCTAGCTTGTCTTCTCAGACTTCCATCCTCACACTCCTGGCCCCAAAGCCCTCAAGTTTGGCAATTCCGGACCCACAATGCAGCACTCTGCCTGCCCTCTAGAGAAAAAAATTATTGCCTCATGAGCTGCCCAGGCACCTTAAATGAGGGTAAACCTACACAGCACTCGACTTTACCCAAATTATATAGTCTAACCTGGGCACTAATGCACTGTCGAACACATCCTGAGCCCGGACCTCCTGACCAACACCCAGAAAGCTGACCGAACACTGAGCACATAAAACCCGCCATGGCCTTAGGTCATCATCTCTTCCCTACCTCAGTTTTCAGACTTAAGAACCGAGACCTTATCTCCAATCACTGCCCAGGGGTGAGTCTGATGCAGAAATCAGAACTCCTCCTTACCCATGGCAAGAACCCTTGTGGTTGGCACGTTGTCCAACGATCAGTGTAGGAGAAACCCTGAGGCCCCGCCCATTCTTGAGTGCGACGAGGGCATACACACGCATTGTGACCCTCAGCATGAGTCCTGTCCTCTAGTAAGTCCTCTCAGTGGCTGGACCATTAGATGTCATAATGGGCTTGACATGTCCCTAGGCCCCAATTTTTAACCAGATTTCTGATTGTCCAGTCGCCCCTCCTAGGGCTCTACTCTGAAATCCCTCATTTGGTGGGACACCTGAGGTTAAAAAAGAAAACAACAACAACAACAACAACAAAATAAAACGGACTTCTTCGAGCCCACAGAATGAACCCAAACTCTTTGGACGGGGCCAAACCACCAGAGAGTAAGACTCGTCCATTTCCCATGAAGTCACCCAGAATATCCACGACCATGAGTGACACGATATCCCGAGACAAAAACTTGAGCAGGAGCCTCACACTCGCCCTTCTTTCAAATCCCGAAAAGTTCTCCTCATGGTCTGTAGATCAGTCCTGCCATACCTATGACCTGAAACATAAGCCGAGTTTGTGTTTTCAGACAACTGTCCAAAAAGGGCTGGACGACACAACCTACAGGCTCAGGCCCCTGGAGCCAAACCTGAGGACTGTACTTGCCCTCTCCAAGGGAATTGTGTGTGCCCATTCCAATGGCCACAACCCTTCTAATAGGATAAACCTCCAAAGTCCCTGATATATCTCAATAGTGGTAGCTTCCCAGGAAAAACAGGGGCAATCTGAGCCCAAATGAGCCCCTACCTGCACTCAGACCCATAGACAGATGTCCCCAGAGGTAAAAAGGAAAGAAAAGGCCTCTAGGCACTAATCAGATCCATTGCTTTGGTTTCCAGGCATCTCTCCTCAGAGGCCTGGATTTCAAAAGCAGCATATAGCTGTTTCTTGTTTCACCCATCAGAAAACATCTCATCTACACATGGGAAACTTGCACGTTGGAGCTGTGTCAAAGCCTCTGTTTAGGAGAACCCTTTAGGGCCCCAGGGCCACCGCTTCATTCCAAGGTCTCCATAGACACAAAAGCACATTCGGACCATCCCCAGGGGTGTGAATTTCAACTCAGCATCCTCGGTAGCTCCCCACAGATCCAGGAGATCTAAACTGTCTTGTTGCTAGGAGACAATTGGAACGCGAGGTGGGCTATCCAGCCATCCATCCTTAGAACCCTGCTCAGAATCATTGGCCTGGAGCCAAACAACAGGTCTCAATTGTCCTGCCGAAGACTCTCTGCAGTTTGGAGCTTCTCACAACTCCCATCATGGGAAAACCCCCATGGCCTCGTGATGCCTCCCCATTCATGAAGGGGCCATCAGGGACAGAAACTCCAACCTGAGCGATCGTCTGATCCTCGCCCTGACTTCAGATGCACGAGATCTCGATTCAGGTCTGTAGATTGTGCATGCCATGGCCTCACCCAGAAACCTAAGCCTAGCTTGTGTTCTCAGACTTTTGTCGTCAGACTACTGGCCCACAAGGCCTCCAGTTTGGCAATCCAGGACTACAATGCAGCACTCTGCCTGCCCTCCTGATAAAAAACATTGTCCTCTGGGGCTACCCAGTACCCCCAAATGAGGATCAAACTGCACCGACCTTGGCTGTACCCCAAATACATAGGCTGACCAGGGCACTAATGCCCTTTCTGACACAGCCTGAGCCTGGACCCCCTGGCCCCTCCCAGACAGCTGGCCGCACACTGAGCACATCGAGCCGCCATGGCCTTAGGTCGTCATCTCTTCCCAACCTCGGTTTTCAGGTTTCAGAACCTAGACCTTATCTCCAATCACTGTCCATGATGAAGGTGATGCAGAAATCAGAACTCCTTCCCCATGGCAAGAAACCTTGTGGTTGGCATGTTGTCCAACGTTCAGTGTCGTTGAAACCAGTGTGGCCCATGAGGCCCCGCCAATGCTCGCGGGCCACATTGGTCACAAACACACATTGTGACCCTCAGGCTGAGCCCAGTCCTCAAGTAAGTCCACTCAGTGGCTGGATGAAGAGATAGCATATTGGGCTTGCCATGCCCCTAGGCCCCAATTTTTAACCATAGTTCGGATTGTCCCTTCAGTCTTCCCCACGGCTTTGCTTTGGAATTCCTCTTTTGGTGGGACACCTGAGGTAACAAAACTGAAATGAGTCCTCCCATCCCACAGATTGACGAAAAGCAATTGGGAATCGGGCCAAATCCTCAGAGAGGAAGATTCGTCCATGGCCCATGAGGCCTCCCCGACATTCCACGGCCATCACTGATACAAAATCCAGAGACAAAAGCCTGAGCAATCGCCACAGACTCGCACTTTCTTCATATCCTGTAGAGTTCTTCTCATGGTTTGTAGATCGGGCCTGCCATACCTACGTCCCCAAACCTAAGCTGAGTTTGTGTTTCAGACTTCTGTCCTCAAAGCCTTGGGCCACACATCCTCCAGGCTGGGCCCCTGGAGCCACACATTAGGACTGTGCCTACCAATCCATGGGAATTCTGCCCATTCCATGGTCCAAAATCGTACAAATTAGGAGAAACCTCCAACGACCCTTAGGCCATCCCAATAGTGTGGGTCTCCCGGAACAAACAAGGGGTTTCTGACACCAGCTGATAATCGACCTCCACTCCTACCATAGATGGATGTCCCCAGAGAAGAAGATTGAACCAGACAGGACCCTAGGCCATAATAGGATCCATTGCTATGGGTTACAGGCATGTGTCCTCAAAAGCCTGATTCCAATACGAGCATAGGGGTTTTCCTGAGGCACCCATAAGAACTCTTCTCGTCTCCACAATTAAAGCTGTGCATGGGAGCCATGTCCAAAGCTTAGGAAAGTACTTCAGGTTGCCGGTGCCACCGCCCCATTCCAAGGCCCTCATGGACACAAAAACACATTAGGACACATCCTCAGGAAAGTCCATTTCAACTCAGCCACCGAGGTTGCTCCCGCAGAGCCATCAGATCTAAACTGTCTTGTTGCTAGGAGACAATTGGAATGCGAGGCGGGCTTCCCAGGCATCCATCCGCGAACGGTGCTCTGGAGTCATTCCATATGGGATGTCCTGGAGCTGTCCAACAGGTCTCAATTGTCCAGAAGAAGGAATCCTGGAAGGGGGCATCCCACAACTCCCAACGTGGGAAAACCTCAATGGTCTCGAGATTCCGCTCCCTTCATGAAGCGGCCGTCATGCTCAGAAACTCCCACCTGAGCCAACGTCTGATCCTCGCCCTGACTTCAGATGCATGAGATATTGGTTCAGATCTGCAGGGGGTACCTGCCGTGCCCTCGCCCTGAAACCCAAGTCTAGCTTGTCTTCTCAGACTTCCATCCTCACACTCCTGGCCCCAAAGCCCTCAAGTTTGGCAATTCCGGACCCACAATGCAGCACTCTGCCTGCCCTCTAGAAAAAAAATGATTGCCTCATGAGCTTCCCAGGCACCTTAAATGAGGGTAAACCTACACAGCACTCGACTTTACCCAAATTATATAGTCTAACCTGGGCACTAATGCACTGTCGAACACATCCTGAGCCCGGACCTACTGACCAACACCCAGAAAGCTGACCGCACACTGAGCACATAAAACCCGCCATGGCCTTAGGTCATCATCTCTTCCCTACCTCAGTTTTCAGGCTTCAGAACCGAGACCTTATCTCCAATCACTGCCCAGGGGTGAGTCTGATGCAGAAATCAGAACTCCTCCTTACCCATGGCAAGAACCCTTGTGGTTGGCATGTTGTCCAACGATCAGTGTAGGAGAAACCCTGAGGCCCCGCCCATTCTTGAGTGCGACGAGGGCATACACACGCATTGTGACCCTCAGCATGAGTCCTGTCCTCTAGTAATTCCCCTCAGTGGCTGGACCATTAGATGTCATAATGGGCTTGACATGTCCCTAGGCCCCAATTTTTAACCAGATTTCTGATTGTCCAGTCGCCCCTCCTAGGGCTCTACTCTGAAATCCCTCATTTGGTGGGACACCTGAGGTTAAAAAAGAAAACAACAACAACAACAACAACAAAATAAAACGGACTTCTTCCAGCCCACAGAATGAACCCAAACTCTTTGGACGGGGCCAAACCACCAGAGAGTAAGACTCGTCCATTTCCCATGAAGTCACCCAGAATATCCACGACCATGAGTGACACGATATCCCGAGACAAAAACTTGAGCAGGAGCCTCACACTCGCCCTTCTTTCAAATCCCGAAAAGTTCTCCTCATGGTCTGTAGATCAGTCCTGCCATACCTATGACCTGAAACATAAGCCGAGTTTGTGTTTTCAGACAACTGTCCAAAAAGGGCTGGACGACACAACCTACAGGCTCAGGCCCCTGGAGCCAAACCTGAGGACTGTACTTACCCTCTCCAAGGGAATTGTGTGTGCCCATTCCAATGGCCACAACCCTTCTAATAGGATAAGCCTCCAAAGTCCCTGATATATCTCAATAGTGGTAGCTTCCCAGGAAAAACAGGGGCAATCTGAGCCCAAATGAGCCCCTACCTGCACTCAGACCCATAGACAGATGTCCTCAGAGGTAAAAAGGAAAGAACAGGCCCCTAGGCACTAATCAGATCCATTGCTTTGGTTTCCAGGCATCTCTCCTCAGAGGCCTGGATTTCAAAAGCTGCATATAGCTGTTTCTTGTATCACCCATCAGAAAACATCTCATCTACACATGGGAAACTTGCACGTTGGAGCTGTGTCAAAGCCTCTGTTTAGGAGAACCCTTTAGGGCCCCAGGGCCACCGCTTCATTCCAAGGTCTCCATAGACACAAAAGCACATTCGGACCCATCCCCAGGGGTGTGCATTTCAACTCAGCATCCTCGGTAGCTCCCCACAGATCCAGGAGATCTAAACTGTCTTGTTGCTAGGAGACAATTGGAATGGGAGGTGGGCTACCCAGCCATCCATCCTTAGAACCCTGCTCAGAATCATTGGCCTGGAGCCAAACAACAGGTCTCAATTGTCCTGCCGAAGACTCTCTGCAGTTTGGAGCTTCTCACAACTCCCATCATGGGAAAACACCCATGGCCTCGTGATGCCCCCCCATTCATGTAGGGGCCATCAGGGACAGAAACTCCAACCTGAGCGATCGTCTGATCCTCGCCCTGACTTCAGATGCACGAGATCTCGATTCAGGTCTGTAGATTGTGCCTGCCATGGCCTCACCCAGAAACCTAAGCCTAGCTTGTGTTCTCAGACTTTTGTCGTCAGACTACTGGCCCACAAGGCCTCCAGTTTGGCAATCCAGAACTACAATGCAGCACTCTGCCTGCCCTCCAGATAAAAAACATTGTCCTCTGGGGCTACCCAGTAACCCCAAATGAGGATCAACCTGCACCGACCTTGGCTGTACCCCAAATACATAGGCTGACCAGGGCACTAATGCCCTTTCTGACACAGCCTGAGCCTGGACCCCCTGGCCCCTCCCAGACAGCTGGCCGCACACTGAGCACATCGAGCCGCCATGGCCTTAGGTCGTCATCTCTTCCCAACCTCGGTTTTCAGGTTTCAGAACCTAGACCTTATCTCCAATCACTGTCCATGTTGAAGGTGATGCAGAAATCAGAACTCCTTCCCCATGGCAAGAAACCTTGTAGTTGGCATGTTGTCCAACGTTCAGTGTCGTTGAAACCAGTGTGGCCCATGAGGCCTCGCCCATGCTCGCGGGCCACATTGGTCACAAACACACATTGTGACCCTCAGGCTGAGCCCAGTCCTCAAGTAAGGCCACTCAGTGGCTGGATGAAGAGATAGCATATTGGGCTTGCCATGCCCCTAGGCCCCAATTTTTAACCATAGTTCGGATTGTCCCTTCAGTCTTCCCCACGGCTTGGCTTTGGAATTCCTCTTTTGGTGGGACACCTGAGGTAACAAAACTGAAATGAGTCCTCCCATCCCACAGATTGACGAAAAGCAATTGGGAATCGGGCCAAATCCTCAGAGAGGAAGATTCGTCCATGGCCCATGAGGCCTCCCCGACATTCCACGGCCATCACTGATACAAAATCCAGAGACAAAAGCCTGAGCAATCGCCACAGACTCGCACTTTCGTCATATCCTGTAGAGTTCTTCTCATGGTTTGTAGATCGGGCCTGCCATACCTACGTCCCCAAACCTAAGCTGAGTTTGTGTTTTCAGACTTCTGTCCTCAAAGTCTTGGGCCACACACCCTCCAGGCTGGGCTCCTGGAGCCACACATTAGGACTGTGCCTACCAATCCATGGGAATTCTGCCCATTCCATGGTCCAAAATCGTACAAATTAGGAGAAACCTCCAACGACCCTTAGGCCATCCCAAATGTGTGGGTCACCCGGAACAAACAAGGGGTGTCTGACACCATCTGATAATCGACCTCCACTGATACCACAGATGGATGTCCCCAGAGAAGATAATTGAACCAGACAGGACCCTAGGCCATAATAGGATCCATTGCTATGGGTTACAGGCATGTGTCCTCAAAAGCCTGATTCCAATACGAGCATAGGGGTTTTCCTGAGGCACCCATCAGAACTCATCTCGTCTCCACAAGTAAACCTGTGCATGGGAGCCATGTCCAAAGCTTAGGAAAGTACTTCAGGTTGCCGGTGCCACCGCCCCATTCCAAGGCCCTCATGGACACAAAAACACATTAGGACACATCCTCAGGAAAGTCCATTTCAACTCAGCCACCGAGGTTGCTCCCGCAGAGCCATCAGATCTAAACTGTCTTGTTGCTAGGAGACAATTGGAATGCGAGGCGGGCTTCCCAGGCATCCATCCACGAACGGTGCTCTGGAGTCATTCCATATGGGATGTCCTGGATCTGTCCAAAGGTCTCAATTGTCCGGAAGAAGGAATCCTGGAAGGGGGCATCCCACAACTCCCAACGTGGGAAAACCTCAATGGTCTCGAGATTCCGCTCCCTTCATGTAGCGGCCGTCATGCTCAGAAACTCCCACCTGAGCCAACGTTTGATCCTCGCCCTGACTTCAGATGCATGAGATATTGGTTCAGATCTGCAGGGGGTACCTGCCGTGCCCTCGCCCTGAAACCCAAGTCTAGCTTGTCTTCTCAGACTTCCATCCTCACACTCCTGGCCCCAAAGCCCTCAAGTTTGGCAATTCCGGACCCACAATGCAGCACTCTGCCTGCCCTCTAGAAAAAAAATGATTGCCTCATGAGCTGCCCAGGCACCTTAAATGAGGGTAAACCTACACAGCACTCGACTTTACCCAAATTATATAGTTTAACCTGGGCACTAATGCACTGTCGAACACATCCTGAGCCCGGACCTCCTGACCAACACCCTGAAAGCTGACCGCACACTGAGCACATAAAACCCGCCATGGCCTTAGGTCATCATCTCTTCCCTACCTCAGTTTTCAGGCTTCAGAACCGAGACCTTATCTCCAATCACTGCCCAGGGGTGAGTCTGATGCAGAAATCAGAACTCCTCCTTACCCATGGCAAGAACCCTTGTGGTTGGCACATTGTCCAACGATCAGTGTAGGAGAAACCCTGAGGCCCCGCCCATTCTTGAGTGCGACGAGGGCATACACACGCATTGTGACCCTCAGCATGAGTCCTGTCCTCTAGTAAGTCCTCTCAGTGGCTGGACCATTAGATGTCATAATGGGCTTGACATGTCCCTAGGCCCCAATTTTTAACCAGATTTCTGATTGTCCAGTCGCCCCTCCTAGGGCTCTACTCTGAAAACCCTCATTTGGTGGGACACCTGAGTTTAAAAAAGAAAACAACAACAACAACAACAACAAAATAAAACGGACTTCTTCCAGCCCACAGAATGAACCCAAACTCTTTGGACGGGGCCAAACCACCAGAGAGTAAGACTCGTCCATTTCCCATGAAGTCACCCAGAAATTCCACGACCATGAGTGACACGATATCCCGAGACAAAAACTTGAGCAGGAGCCTCACACTCGCCCTTCTTTCAAATCCCGAAAAGTTCTCCTCATGGTCTGTAGATCAGTCCTGCCATACCTATGACCTGAAACATAAGCCGAGTTTGTGTTTTCAGACAACTGTCCAAAAAGGGCTGGACGACACAACCTACAGGCTCAGGCCCATGGAGCCAAACCTGAGGACTGTACTTGCCCTCTCCAAGGGAATTGTGTGTGCCCATTCCATTGGCCACAACCCTTCTAATAGGATAAACCTCCAAAGTCCCTGATATATCTCAATAGTGGTAGCTTCCCAGGAAAAACAGGGGCAATCTGAGCCCAAATGAGCCCCTACCTGCACTCAGACCCATAGACAGATGTCCCCAGAGGTAAAAAGGAAAGAACAGGACCCTAGGCACTAATCAGATCCATTGCTTTGGTTTCCAGGCATCTCACCTCAGAGGCCTGGATTTCAAAAGCTGCATATAGCTGTTTCTTGTTTCACCCATCAGAAAACATCTCATCTACACATGGGAAACTTGCACGTTGGAGCTGTGTCAAAGCCTCTGTTTAGGAGAACCCTTTAGGGCCCCAGTGCCACCGCTTCATTCCAAGGTCTCCATAGACACAAAAGCACATTCGGACCCATCCCCAGGGGTGTGCATTTCAACTCAGCATCCTCGGTAGCTCCCCACAGATCCAGGAGATCTAAACTGTCTTGTTGCTAGGAGACAATTGGAATGTGAGGTGGGCTACCCAGCCATCCATCCTTAGAACCCTGCTCAGAATCATTGGCCTGGAGCCAAACAACAGGTCTCAATTGTCCTGCCGAAGACTCTCTGCAGTTTGGAGCTTCTCACAACTCCCATCATGGGAAAACCCCCATGGCCTCGTGATGCCCCCCCATTCATGAAGGGGCCATCAGGGACAGAAACTCCAACCTGAGCGATCGTCTGATCCTCGCCCTGACTTCAGATGCACGAGATCTCGATTCAGGTCAGTAGATGGTGCCTGCAATGGCCTCACCCAGAAACCTAAGCCTAGCTTGTGTTCTCAGACTTTTGTCGTCAGACTACTGGCCCTCAAGGCCTTTAGTTTGGCAATCCAGAACTACAATGCAGCACTCTGCCTGCCCTCCAGATAAAAAACATTGTCCTCTGGGGCTACCCAGTAACCCCAAATGAGGATCAACCTGCACCGACCTTGGCTGTACCCCAAATACATAGGCTGACCAGGGCACTAATGCCCTTTCTGACACAGCCTGAGACTCGACCCCCTAGCCCCTCCCAGACAGTTGGCCGCACACTGAGCACATCGAGCCGCCAAGGCCTTAGGTCGTCATCTCTTCCCAACCTCGTTTTTCAGGTTTCAGAACCTAGACCTTATCTCCAATCACTGTCCATGTTGAAGGTAATGCAGAAATCAGAACTCCTTCCCCATGGCAAGAAACCTTGTGGTTGGCATGTTGTCCAACGTTCAGTGTCGTTGAAACCAGTGTGTCCCATGAGGACCCGCCCATGCACGCGGGCCACATTGGTCACAAACACACATTGTGACCCTCAGGCTGAGCCCAGTCCTCAAGTAAGGCCACTCAGTGGCTGGATGAAGAGATAGCATATTGGGCTTGCCATGCCCCTAGGCCCCAATTTTTAACCATAGTTCGGATTGTCCCTTCAGTCTTCCCCACGGCTTTGCTTTGGAATTCCTCTTTTGGTGGGACACCTGAGGTAACAAAACTGAAATGAGTCCTCCCATCCCACAGATTGACGAAAAGCAATTGGGAATCGGGCCAAATCCTCAGAGAGGGAGATTCGTCCATGGCCCATGAGGCCTCCCCGACATTCCACGGCCATCACTGATAAAAAATCCAGAGACAAAAGCCTGAGCAATCGCCACAGACTCGCACTTTCTTCATATCCTGTAGAGTTCTTCTCATGGTTTGTAGATCGGGCCTGCCATACCTACGTCCCCAAACCTAAGCTGAGTTTGTGTTTTCAGACTTCTGTCCTCAAAGTCTTGGGCCACACACCCTCCAGGCTGGGCCCCTGGAGCCACACATTAGGACTGTGCCTACCAATCCATGGGAATTCTGCCCATTCCATGGTCCAAAATCGTACAAATTAGGAGAAACCTCCAATGACCCTTAGGCCATCCCAATAGTGTGGGTCACCCGGAACAAACAAGGGGTGTCTGACACCAGCTGATAATCGACCTCCACTCATACCATAGATGGATGTCCCCAGAGAAGAAGATTGAACCAGACAGGACCCTAGGCCATAATAGGATCCATTGCTATGGGTTACAGGCATGTGTCTTCAAAAGCCTGATTCCAATACGAGCATAGGGGTTTTCCTGAGGCACCCATCAGAACTCATCTCGTCTCCACAAGTAAACCTGTGCATGGGAGCCATGTCCAAAGCTTAGGAAAGTACTTCAGGTTGCCGGTGCCACCGCCCCATTCCAAGGCCCTCATGGACACAAAAACACATTAGGACACATCCTCAGGAAAGTCCATTTCAACTCAGCCACCGAGGTTGCTCCCGCAGAGCCATCAGATCTAAACTGTCTTGTTGCTAGGAGACAATTGGAATGCGATGCGGGCTTCCCAGGCATCCATCCGCGAACGGTGCTCTGGAGTCATTCCATATGGGATGTCCTGGAGCTGTCCAACAGGTCTCAATTGTCCGGAAGAAGGAATCCTGGAAGGGGGCATCCCACAACTCCCAACGTGGGAAAACCTCAATGGTCTCGAGATTCCGCTCCCTTCATGAAGCGGCCGTCATGCTCAGAAACTCCCACCTGAGCCAACGTCTGATCCTCGCCCTGACTTCAGATGCATGAGATATTGGTTCAGATCTGCAGGGGGTACCTGCCGTGCCCTCGCCCTGAAACCCAAGTCTAGCTTGTCTTCTCAGACTTCCATCCTCACACTCCTGGCCCCAAAGCCCTCAAGTTTGGCAATTCCGGACCCACAATGCAGCACTCTACCTGCCCTCTAGAGAAAAAAATGATTGCCTCATGAGCTGCCCAGGCACCTTAAATGAGGGTAAACCTACACAGCACTCGACTTTACCCAAATTATATAGTCTAACCTGGGCACTAATGCACTGTCGAACACATCCTGAGCCCGGACCTCCTGACCAACACCCAGAAAGCTGACCGCACACTGAGCACATAAAACCCGCCATGGCCTTAGGTCATCATCTCTTCCCTACCTCAGTTTTCAGGCTTCAGAACCGAGACCTTATCTCCAATCACTGCCCAGGGGTGAGTCTGATGCAGAAATCAGAACTCCTCCTTACCCATGGCAAGAACCCTTGTGGTTGGCACGTTGTCCAACGATCAGTGTAGGAGAAACCCTGAGGCCCCGCCCATTCTTGAGTGCAACGAGGGCATACACACGCATTGTGACCCTCAGCATGAGTCCTGTCCTCTAGTAAGTCCTCTCAGTGGCTGGACCATTAGATGTCATAATGGGCTTGACATGTCCCTAGGCCCCAATTTTTAACCAGATTTCTGATTGTCCAGTCGCCCCTCCTAGGGCTCTACTCTGAAATCCCTCATGTGGTGGGACACCTGAGGTTAAAAAAGAAAACAACAACAACAACAAAATAAAACGGACTTCTTCCAGCCCACAGAATGAACCCAAACTCTTTGGACGGGGCCAAACCACCAGAGTAAGACTCGTCCATTTCCCATGAAGTCACCCAGAAATTCCACGACCATGAGTGACACGATATCCCGAGACAAAAACTTGAGCAGGAGCCTCACACTCGCCCTTCTTTCAAATCCCGAAAAGTTCTCCTCATGGTCTGTAGATCAGTCCTGCCATACCTATGACCTGAAACATAAGCCGAGTTTGTGTTTTCAGACAACTGTCCAAAAAGGGCTGGACGACACAACCTACAGGCTCAGGCCCCTGGAGCCAAACCTGAGGACTGTACTTGCCCTCTCCAAGGGAATTGTGTGTGCCCATTCCAATGGCCACAACCCTTCTAATAGGATAAACCTCCAAAGTCCCTGATATATCTCAATAGTGGTAGCTTCCCAGGAAAAACAGGGGCAATCTGAGCCCAAATGAGCCCCTACCTGCACTCAGACCCATAGACAGATGTCCCCAGAGGTAAAAAGGAAAGAACAGGCCCCTAGGCACTAATCAGATCCATTGCTTTGGTTTCCAGGCATCTCTCCTCAGAGGCCTGGATTTCAAAAGCAGCATATAGCTGTTTCTTGTTTCACCCATCAGAAAACATCTCATCTACACATGGGAAACTTGCACGTTGGAGCTGTGTCAAAGCCTCTGTTTAGGAGAACCCTTTAGGGCCCCAGTGCCACCGCTTCATTCCAAGGTCTCCATAGACACAAAAGCACATTCGGACCCATCCCCAGGGGTGTGCATTTCAACTCAGCATCCTCGGTAGCTCCCCACAGATCCAGGAGATCTAAACTGTCTTGTTGCTAGGAGACAATTGGAATGCGAGGTGGGCTACCCAGCCATCCATCCTTAGAACCCTGCTCAGAATCATTGGCCTGGAGCCAAACAACAGGTCTCAATTGTCCTGCCGAAGACTCTCTGCAGTTTGGAGCTTCTCACAACTCCCATCATGGGAAAACCCCCATGGCCTCGTGATGCCCCCCCATTCATGAAGGGGCCATCAGGGACAGAAACTCCAACCTGAGCGATCGTCTGATCCTCGCCCTGACTTCAGATGCACGAGATCTCGATTCAGGTCTTTAGATTGTGCCTGCCATGGCCTCACCCAGAAACCTAAGCCTAGCTTGTGTTCTCAGATTTTTGTCGTCAGACTACTGGCCCACAAGGCCTCCAGTTTGGCAATCCAGGACTACAATGCAGCACTCTGCCTGCCCTCCAGATAAAAAACATTGTCCTCTGGGGCTACCCAGTAACCCCAAATGAGGATCAACCTGCACCGACCTTGGCTGTACCCCAAATTCTTAGGCTGACCAGGGCACTAATGCCCTTTCTGACACAGCCTGAGCCTGGACCCCCTGGCCCCTCCCAGACAGCTGGCCGCACACTGAGCACATCCAGCCGCCATGGCCTTAGGTCGTCATCTCTTCCCAACCTCGGTTTTCAGGTTTCAGAACCTAGACCTTATCTCCAATCACTGCCCAGGGTTGAAGGTGATGCAGAAATCAGAACTCCTTCCCCATGGCAAGAAACCTTGTGGTTGGCATGTTGTCCAACGTTCAGTGTCGTTGAAACCAGTGTGGCCCATGAGGCCCAGCCCATGCTCGCGGGCCACATTGGTCACAAACACACATTGTGACCCTCAGGCTGAGCCCAGTCCTCAAGTAAGGCCACTCAGTGGCTGGATGAAGAGATAGCATATTGGGCTTGCCATGCCCCTAGGCCCCAATTTTTCACCATAGTTCGGGTTGTCCCTTCAGTCTTCCCCACGGCTTTGCTTTGGAATTCCTCTTTTGGTGGGACACCTGAGGTAACAAAACTGAAATGAGTCCTCCCATCCCACAGATTGACGAAAAGCAATTGGGAATCGGGCCAAATCCTCAGAGAGGGAGATTCGTCCATGGACCATGAGGCCTCCCCGACATTCCACGGCCATCACTGATAAAAAATCCAGAGACAAAAGCCTGAGCAATCGCCACAGACTCGCACTTTCTTCATATCCTGTAGAGTTCTTCTCATGGTTTGTAGATCGGGCCTGCCATACCTACGTCCCCAAACCTAAGCTGAGTTTGTGTTTTCAGACTTCTGTCCTCAAAGTCTTGGGCCACACACCCTCCAGGCTGGGCCCCTGGAGCCACACATTAGGACTGTGCCTACCAATCCATGGGAATTCTGCCCATTCCATGGTCCTAAATCGTACAAATTAGGAGAAACCTCCAACGACCCTTAGGCCATCCCAATAGTGTGGGTCACCCGGAACAAACAAGGGGTGTCTGACACCAGCTGATAATCGACCTCCACTCATACCATAGATGGATGTCCCCAGAGAAGAAGATTGAACCAGACAGGACCCTAGGCCATAATAGGATCCATTGCTTTGGGTTACAGGCATGTGTCCTCAAAAGCCTGATTCCAATACGAGCATAGGGGTTTTCCTGAGGCACCCATCAGAACTCATCTCGTCTCCACAAGTAAACCTGTGCATGGGAGCCATGTCCAAAGCTTTGGAAAGTACTTCAGGTTGCCGGTGCCACCGCCCCATTCCAAGGCCCTCATGGACACAAAAACACATTAGGACACATCCTCAGGAAAGTCCATTTCAACTCAGCCACCGAGGTTGCTCCCGCAGAGCCATCAGATCTAAACTGTCTTGTTGCTAGGAGACAATTGGAATGCGAGGCGGGCTTCCCAGGCATCCATCCGCGAACGGTGCTCTGGAGTCATTCCATATGGGATGTCCTGGAGCTGTCCAACAGGTCTCAATTGTCCGGAAGAAGGAATCCTGGAAGGGGGCATCCCACAACTCCCAACGTGGGAAAACCTCAATGGTCTCGAGATTCCGCTCCCTTCATGAAGCGGCCGTCATGCTCAGAAACTCCCACCTGAGCCAACGTCTGATCCTCGCCCTGACTTCAGATGCATGAGATATTGGTTCAGATCTGCAGGGGGTACCTGCCGTGCCCTCGCCCTGAAACCCAAGTCTAGCTTGTCTTCTCAGACTTCCATCCTCACACTCCTGGCCCCAAAGCCCTCAAGTTTGGCAATTCCGGACCCACAATGCAGCACTCTGCCTGCCCTCTAGAGAAAAAAATGATTGCCTCATGAGCTGCCCAGGCACCTTAAATGAGGGTAAACCTACACAGCACTCGACTTTACCCAAATTATATAGTCTAACCTGGGCACTAATGCACTGTCGAACACATCCTGAGCCCGGACCTCCTGACCAACACCCAGAAAGCTGACCGCACACTGAGCACATAAAACCCGCCATGGCCTTAGGTCATCATCTCTTCCCTACCTCAGTTTTCAGGCTTCAGAACCGAGACCTTATCTCCAATCACTGCCCAGGGGTGAGTCTGATGCAGAAATCAGAACTCCTCCTTACCCATGGCAAGAACCCTTGTGGTTGGCACGTTGTCCAACGATCAGTGTAGGAGAAACCCTGAGGCCCCGCCCATTCTTGAGTGCGACGAGGGCATACACACGCATTGTGACCCTCAGCATGAGTCCTGTCCTCTAGTAAGTCCTCTCAGTGGCTGGACCATTAGATGTCATAATGGGCTTGACATGTCCCTAGGCCCCAATTTTTAACCAGATTTCTGATTGTCCAGTCGCCCCTCCTAGGGCTCTACTCTGAAATCCCTCATTTGGTGGGACACCTGAGGTTAAAAAAGAAAACAACAACAACAACAAAATAAAACGGACTTCTTCCAGCCCACAGAATGAACCCAAACTCTTTGGACGGGGCCAAACCACCAGAGAGTAAGACTCGTCCATTTCCCATGAAGTCACCCAGAAATTCCACGACCATGAGTGACACGATATCCCGAGACAAAAACTTGAGCAGGAGCCTCACACTCGCCCTTCTTTCAAATCCCGAAAAGTTCTCCTCATGGTCTGTAGATCAGTCCTGCCATACCTATGACCTGAAACATAAGCCGAGTTTGTGTTTTCAGACAACTGTCCAAAAAGGGCTGGACGACACAACCTACAGGCTCAGGCCCCTGGAGCCAAACCTGAGGACTGTACTTGCCCTCTCCAAGGGAATTGTGTGTGCCCATTCCAATGGCCACAACCCTTCTAATAGGATAAACCTCCAAAGTCCCTGATATATCTCAATAGTGGTAGCTTCCCAGGAAAAACAGGGGCAATCTGAGCCCAAATGAGCCCCTACCTGCACTCAGACCCATAGACAGATGTCCCCAGAGGTAAAAAGGAAAGAACAGGCCCCTAGGCACTAATCAGATCCATTGCTTTGGTTTCCAGGCATCTCTCCTCAGAGGCCTGGATTTCAAAAGCAGCATATAGCTGTTTCTTGTTTCACCCATCAGAAAAATATCTCATCTACACATGGGAAACTTGCACGTTGGAGCTGTGTCAAAGCCTCTGTTTAGGAGAACCCTTTAGGGCCCCAGTGCCACCGCTTCATTCCAAGGTCTCCATAGACACAAAAGCACATTCGGACCCATCCCCAGGGGTGTGCATTTCAACTCAGCATCCTCGGTAGCTCCCCACAGATCCAGGAGATCTAAACTGTCTTGTTGCTAGGAGACAATTGGAATGCTAGGTGGGCGACCCAGCCATCCATCCTTAGAACCCTGCTCAGAATCATTGGCCTGGAGCCAAACAACAGGTCTCAATTGTCCTGCCGAAGACTCTCTGCAGTTTGGAGCTTCTCACAACTCCCATCATGGGAAAACCCCCATGGCCTCGTGATGCCCCCCCATTCATGAAGGGGCCATCAGGGACAGAAACTCCAACCTGAGCGATCGTCTGATCCTCGCCCTGACTTCAGATGCACGAGATCTCGATTCAGGTCTGTAGATGGTGCCTGCCATGGCCTCACCCAGAAACCTAAGCCTAGCTTGTGTTCTCAGACTTTTGTCGTCAGACTACTGGCCCGCAAGGCCTCCAGTTTGGCAATCCAGGACTACAATGCAGCACTCTGCCTGCCCTCCAGATAAAAAACATTGTCCTCTGGCGCTACCCAGTAACCCCAAATGAGGATCAACCTGCACCGACCTTGGCTGTACCCCAAATTCTTAGGCTGACCAGGGCACTAATGCCCTTTCTGACACAGCCTGAGCCTGGACCCCCTGGCCCCTCCCAGACAGCTGGCCGCACACTGAGCACATCGAGCCGCCATGGCCTTAGGTCGTCATCTCTTCCCAACCTCGGTTTTCAGGTTTCAGAACCTAGACCTTATCTCCAATCACTGCCCATGGTTGAAGGTGATGCAGAAATCAGAACTCCTTCCCCATGGCAAGAAACCTTGTGGTTGGCATGTTGTCCAACGTTCAGTGTCGTTGAAACCAGTGTGGCCCATGACGCCCCACCCATGCTCGCGGGCCACATTGGTCACAAACACACATTGTGACCCTCAGGCTGAGCCCAGTCCTCAAGTAAGGCCACTCAGTGGCTGGATGAAGAGATAGCATATTGGGCTTGCCATGCCCCTAGGCCCCAATTTTTCACCATAGTTCGGATTGTCCCTTCAGTCTTCCCCACGGCTTTGCTTTGGAATTCCTCTTTTGGTGGGACACCTGAGGTAACAAAACTGAAATGAGTCCTCCCATCCCACAGATTGACGAAAAGCAATTGGGAATCGGGCCAAATCCTCAGAGAGGAAGATTCGTCCATGGCCCATGAGGCCTCCCCGTCATTCCACGGCCATCACTGATACAAAATCCAGAGACAAAAGCCTGAGCAATCGCCACAGACTCGCACTTTCTTCATATCCTGTAGAGTTCTTCTCATGGTTTGTAGATCGGGCCTGCCATACCTACGTCCCCAAACCTAAGCTGAGTTTGTGTTTTCAGACTTCTGTCCTCAAAGTCTTGGGCCACACGCCCTCCAGGCTGGGCCCCTGAAGCCACACATTAGGACTGTGCCTACCAATCCATGGGAATTCTGCCCATTCCATGGTCCAAAATCGTACAAATTAGGAGAAACCTCCAACGACCCTTAGGCCATCCCAATAGTGTGGGTCACCCGGAACAAACAAGGGGTGTCTGACACCAGCTGATAATCGACCTCCACTCATACCATAGATGGATGTCCCCAGAGAAGAAGATTGAACCGGACAGGACCCTAGGCCATAATAGGATCCATTGCTATGGGTTACAGGCATGTGTCCTCAAAAGCCTGATTCCAATACGAGCATAGGGGTTTTCCTGAGGCACCCATCAGAACTCATCTCGTCTCCACAAGTAAACCTGTGCATGGGAGCCATGTCCAAAGCTTAGGAAAGTACTTCAGGTTGCCGGTGCCACCGCCCCATTCCAAGGCCCTCATGGACACAAAAACACATTAGGACACATCCTCAGGAAAGTCCATTTCAACTCAGCCACCGAGGTTGCTCCCGCAGAGCCATCAGATCTAAACTGTCTTGTTGCTAGGAGACAATTGGAATGCGAGGCGGGCTTCCCAGGCATCCATCCGCGAACGGTGCTCTGGAGTCATTCCATATGGGATGTCCTGGAGCTGTCCAACAGGTCTCAATTGTCCGGAAGAAGGAATCCTGGAAGGGGGCATCCCACAACTCCCAACGTGGGAAAACCTCAATGGTCTCGAGATTCCGCTCCCTTCATGAAGCGGCCGTCATGCTCAGAAACTCCCACCTGAGCCAACGTCTGATCCTCGCCCTGACTCCAGATGCATGAGATATTGGTTCAGATCTGCAGGGGGTACCTGCCGTGCCCTCGCCCTGAAACCCAAGTCTAGCTTGTCTTCTCAGACTTCCATCCTCACACTCCTGGCCCCAAAGCCCTCAAGTTTGGCAATTCCGGACCCACAATGCAGCACTCTGCCTGCCCTCTAGAGAAATTAATGATTGCCTCATGAGCTGCCCAGGCACCTTAAATGAGGGTAAACCTACACAGCACTCGACTTTACCCAAATTATATAGTCTAACCTGGGCACTAATGCACTGTCGAACACATCCTGAGCCCGGACCTCCTGACCAACACCCAGAAAGCTGACCGCACACTGAGCACATAAAACCCGCCATGGCCTTAGGTCATCATCTCTTCCCTACCTCAGTTTTCAGGCTTCAGAACCGAGACCTTATCTCCAATCACTGCCCAGGGGTGAGTCTGATGCAGAAATCAGAACTCCTACTTACCCATGGCAAGAACCCTTGTGGTTGGCACGTTGTCCAACGATCAGTGTAGGAGAAACCCTGAGGCCCCGCCCATTCTTGAGTGCGACGAGGGCATACACACGCATTGTGACCCTCAGCATGAGTCCTGTCCTCTAGTAAGTCCTCTCAGTGGCTGGACCATTAGATGTCATAATGGGCTTGACATGTCCCTAGGCCCCAATTTTTAACCAGATTTCTGATTGTCCAGTCGACCCTCCTAGGGCTCTACTCTGAAATCCCTCATTTGGTGGGACACCTGAGGTTAAAAAAGAAAACAACAACAAAAACAACAACAACAAAATAAAACGGACTTCTTCCAGCCCACAGAATGAACCCAAACTCTTTGGACGGGGCCAAACCACCAGAGAGTAAGACTCGTCCATTTCCCATGAAGTCACCCAGAAATTCCACGACCATGAGTGACACGATATCGCGAGACAAAAACATGAGCAGGAGCCTCACACTCGCCCTTCTTTCAAATCCCGAAGAGTTCTCCTCATGGTCTGTAGATCAGTCCTGCCATACCTATGACCTGAAACATAAGCCGAGTTTGTGTTTTCAGACAACTGTCCAAAAAGGGCTGGACGACACAACCTACAGGCTCAGGCCCCTGGAGCCAAACCTGAGGACTGTACTTGCCCTCTCCAAGGGAATTGTGTGTGCCCATTCCAATGGCCACAACCCTTCTAATAGGATAAACCTCCAAAGTCCCTGATATATCTCAATAGTGGTAGCTTCCCAGGAAAAACAGGGGCAATCTGAGCCCAAATGAGCCCCTACCTGCACTCAGACCCATAGACAGATGTCCCCAGAGGTAAAAAGGAAAGAACAGGCCCCTAGGCACTAATCAGATCCATTGCTTTGGTTTCCAGGCATCTCTCCTCAGAGGCCTGGATTTCAAAAGCAGCATATAGCTGTTTCTTGTTTCACCCATCAGAAAACATCTCATCTACACATGGGAAACTTGCACGTTGGAGCTGTGTCAAAGCCTCTGTTTAGGAGAACCCTTTAGGGCCCCAGTGCCACCGCTTCATTCCAAGGTCTCCATAGACACAAAAGCACATTCGGACCCATCCCCAGGGGTGTGCATTTCAACTCAGCATCCTCGGTAGCTCCCCACAGATCCAGGTGATCTAAACTGTCTTGTTGCTAGTAGACAATTGGAATGCGAGGTGGGCTACCCAGCCATCCATCCTTAGAACCCTGCTCAGAATCATTGGCCTGGAACCAAACAACAGGTCTCAATTGTCCTGCCGAAGACTCTCTGCAGTTTGGAGCTTCTCACAACTCCCATCATGGGAAAACCCCCATGGCCTCGTGATGCCCCCCCATTCATGAAGGGACCATCAGGGACAGAAACTCCAACCTGAGCGATCGTCTGATCCTCGCCCTGACTTCAGATGCACGAGATCTCGATTCAGGTCTGTAGATTGTGCCTGCCATGGCCTCACTCAGAAACCTAAGCCTAGCTTGTGTTCTCAGACTTTTGTAGTCAGACTACTGGCCCACAAGGCCTCCAGTTTGGCAATCCAGAACTACAATGCAGCACTCTGCCGGCCCTCCAGATAAAAAACATTGTCCTCTGGGGCTACCCAGTAACCCCAAATGAGGATCAACCTGCACCGACCTTGGCTGTACCCCAAATTAATAGGCTGATCAGGGCACTAATGCCCTTTCTGAAACAGCCTGAGCCTGGACCCCCTGGCCCCTCCAAGACAGCTGGCCGCACACTGAGCACATCGAGCCGCCATGGCCTTAGGTCGTCATCTCTTCCCAACCTCGGTTTTCAGGATTCAGAACCTAGACCTTATCTCCAATCACTGCCCAGGGTTGAAGGTGATGCAGAAATCAGAACTCCTTCCCCATGGCAAGAAACCTTGTGGTTGGCATGTTGTCCAACGTTCAGTGTCATTGAAACCAGTGTGTCCCATGAGGCCCCGCCCATGCTCGCGGGCCACATTGGTCACAAACACACATTGTGACCCTCAGGCTGAGCCCAGTCCTCAAGTAAGGCCACTCAGTGGCTGGATGAAGAGATAGCATATTGGGCTTGCCATGCCCCTAGGCCCCAATTTTTAACCATAGTTTGGATTGTCCCTTCAGTCTTCCCCACGGCTTTGCTTTGGAATTCCTCTTTTGGTGGGACACCTGAGGTAACAAAACTGAAATGAGTCCTCCCATCCCACAGATTGACGAAAAGCAATTGGGAATCGGGCCAAATCCTCAGAGAGGAAGATTCGTCCATGGCCCATGAGGCCTCCCCGACATTCCACCGCCATCACTGATACAAAATCCAGAGACAAAAGCCTGAGCAATCGCCACAGACTCGCACTTTCTTCATATCCTGTAGAGTTCTTCTCATGGTTTGTAGATCGGGCCTGCCATACCTACGTCCCCAAACCTAAGCTGAGTTTGTGTTTTCAGACTTCTGTCCTCAAAGTCTTGGGCCACACGCCCTCCAGGCTGGGCCCCTGGAGCCACACATTAGGACTGTGCCTACCAATCCATGGGAATTCTGCCCATTCCATGGTCCAAAATCGTACAAATTAGGAGAAACCTCCAACGACCCTTAGGCCATCCCAATAGTGTGGGTCACCCGGAACAAACAAGGGGTGTCTGACACCAGCTGATAATCGACCTCCACTCATACCATAGATGGATGTCCCCAGAGAAGAAGATTGAACCGGACAGGACCCTAGGCCATAATAGGATCCATTGCTATGGGTTACAGGCATGTGTCCTCAAAAGCCTGATTCCAATACGAGCATAGGGGTTTTCCTGAGGCACCCATCAGAACTCATCTCGTCTCCACAAGTAAACCTGTGCATGGGAGCCATGTCCAAAGCTTAGGAAAGTACTTCAGGTTGCCGGTGCCACCGCCCCATTCCAAGGCCCTCATGGACACAAAAACACATTAGGACACATCCTCAGGAGAGTCCATTTCAACTCAGCCACCGAGGTTGCTCCCGCAGAGCCATCAGATCTAAACTGTCTTGTTGTTAGGAGACAATTGGAATGCGATGCGGGCTTCCCAGGCATCCATCCGCGAACGGTGCTCTGGAGTCATTCCATATGGGATGTCCTGGAGCTGTCCAACAGGTCTCAATTGTCCGGAAGAAGGAATCCTGGAAGGGGGCATCCCACAACTCCCAACGTGGGAAAACCTCAATGGTCTCGAGATTCCGCTCCCTTCATGAAGCGGCCGTCATGCTCAGAAACTCCCACCTGAGCCAACGTCTAATCCTCGCCCTGACTTCAGATGCATGAGATATTGGTTCAGATCTGCAGGGGGTACCTGCCGTGCCCTCGCCCTGATACCCAAGTCTAGCTTGTCTTCTCAGACTTCCATCCTCACACTCCTGGCCCCAAAGCCCTCAAGTTTGGCAATTCCGGACCCACAATGCAGCACTCTGCCTGCCCTCTAGAGAAAAAAATGATTGCCTCATGAGCTGCCCAGGCACCTTAAATGAGGCTAAACCTACACAGCACTCGACTTTACCCAAATTATATAGTCTAACCTGGGCACTAATGCACTGTCGAACACATCCTGAGCCCGGACCTCCTGACCAACACCCAGAAAGCTGACCGCACACTGAGCACATAAAACCCGCCATGGCCTTAGGTCATCATCTCTTCCCTACCTCAGTTTTCAGGCTTCAGAACCGAGACCTTATCTCCAATCACTGCCCAGGGGTGAGTCTGATGCAGAAATCAGAACTCCTACTTACCCATGGCAAGAACCCTTGTGGTTGGCACGTTGTCCAACGATCAGTGTAGGAGAAACCCTGAGGCCCCGCCCATTCTTGAGTGCGACGAGGGCATACACACGCATTGTGACCCTCAGCATGAGTCCTGTCCTCTAGTAAGTCCTCTCAGTGGCTGGACCATTAGATGTCATAATGGGCTTGACATGTCCCTAGGCCCCAATTTTTAACCAGATTTCTGATTGTCCAGTCGACCCTCCTAGGGCTCTACTCTGAAATCCCTCATTTGGTGGGACACCTGAGGTTAAAAAAGAAAACAACAACAAAAACAACAACAACAAAATAAAACGGACTTCTTCCAGCCCACAGAATGAACCCAAACTCTTTGGACGGGGCCAAACCACCAGAGAGTAAGACTCGTCCATTTCCCATGAAGTCACCCAGAAATTCCACGACCATGAGTGACACGATATCGCGAGACAAAAACATGAGCAGGAGCCTCACACTCGCCCTTCTTTCAAATCCCGAAGAGTTCTCCTCATGGTCTGTAGATCAGTCCTGCCATACCTATGACCTGAAACATAAGCCGAGTTTGTGTTTTCAGACAACTGTCCAAAAAGGGCTGGACGACACAACCTACAGGCTCAGGCCCCTGGAGCCAAACCTGAGGACTGTACTTGCCCTCTCCAAGGGAATTGTGTGTGCCCATTCCAATGGCCACAACCCTTCTAATAGGATAAACCTCCAAAGTCCCTGATATATCTCAATAGTGGTAGCTTCCCAGGAAAAACAGGGGCAATCTGAGCCCAAATGAGCCCCTACCTGCACTCAGACCCATAGACAGATGTCCCCAGAGGTAAAAAGGAAAGAACAGGCCCCTAGGCACTAATCAGATCCATTGCTTTGGTTTCCAGGCATCTCTCCTCAGAGGCCTGGATTTCAAAAGCAGCATATAGCTGTTTCTTGTTTCACCCATCAGAAAACATCTCATCTACACATGGGAAACTTGCACGTTGGAGCTGTGTCAAAGCCTCTGTTTAGGAGAACCCTTTAGGGCCCCAGTGCCACCGCTTCATTCCAAGGTCTCCATAGACACAAAAGCATATTCGGACCCATCCCCAGGGGTGTGCATTTCAACTCAGCATCCTCGGTAGCTCCCCACAGATCCAGGTGATCTAAACTGTCTTGTTGCTAGTAGACAATTGGAATGCGAGGTGGGCTACCCAGCCATCCATCCTTAGAACCCTGCTCAGAATCATTGGCCTGGAACCAAACAACAGGTCTCAATTGTCCTGCCGAAGACTCTCTGCAGTTTGGAGCTTCTCACAACTCCCATCATGGGAAAACCCCCATGGCCTCGTGATGCCCCCCCATTCATGAAGGGACCATCAGGGACAGAAACTCCAACCTGAGCGATCGTCTGATCCTCGCCCTGACTTCAGATGCACGAGATCTCGATTCAGGTCTGTAGATTGTGCCTGCCATGGCCTCACTCAGAAACCTAAGCCTAGCTTGTGTTCTCAGACTTTTGTAGTCAGACTACTGGCCCACAAGGCCTCCAGTTTGGCAATCCAGAACTACAATGCAGCACTCTGCCGGCCCTCCAGATAAAAAACATTGTCCTCTGGGGCTACCCAGTAACCCCAAATGAGGATCAACCTGCACCGACCTTGGCTGTACCCCAAATTAATAGGCTGATCAGGGCACTAATGCCCTTTCTGAAACAGCCTGAGCCTGGACCCCCTGGCCCCTCCAAGACAGCTGGCCGCACACTGAGCACATCGAGCCGCCATGGCCTTAGGTCGTCATCTCTTCCCAACCTCGGTTTTCAGGATTCAGAACCTAGACCTTATCTCCAATCACTGCCCAGGGTTGAAGGTGATGCAGAAATCAGAACTCCTTCCCCATGGCAAGAAACCTTGTGGTTGGCATGTTGTCCAACGTTCAGTGTCATTGAAACCAGTGTGTCCCATGAGGCCCCGCCCATGCTCGCGGGCCACATTGGTCACAAACACACATTGTGACCCTCAGGCTGAGCCCAGTCCTCAAGTAAGGCCACTCAGTGGCTGGATGAAGAGATAGCATATTGGGCTTGCCATGCCCCTAGGCCCCAATTTTTAACCATAGTTTGGATTGTCCCTTCAGTCTTCCCCACGGCTTTGCTTTGGAATTCCTCTTTTGGTGGGACACCTGAGGTAACAAAACTGAAATGAGTCCTCCCATCCCACAGATTGACGAAAAGCAATTGGGAATCGGGCCAAATCCTCAGAGAGGAAGATTCGTCCATGGCCCATGAGGCCTCCCCGACATTCCACGGCCATCACTGATACAAAATCCAGAGACAAAAGCCTGAGCAATCGCCACAGACTCGCACTTTCTTCATATCCTGTAGAGTTCTTCTCATGGTTTGTAGATCGGGCCTGCCATACCTACGTCCCCAAACCTAAGCTGAGTTTGTGTTTTCAGACTTCTGTCCTCAAAGTCTTGGGCCACACGCCCTCCAGGCTGGGCCCCTGGAGCCACACATTAGGACTGTGCCTACCAATCCATGGGAATTCTGCCCATTCCATGGTCCAAAATCGTACAAATTAGGAGAAACCTCCAACGACCCTTAGGCCATCCCAATAGTGTGGGTCACCCGGAACAAACAAGGGGTGTCTGACACCAGCTGATAATCGACCTCCACTCATACCATAGATGGATGTCCCCAGAGAAGAAGATTGAACCGGACAGGACCCTAGGCCATAATAGGATCCATTGCTATGGGTTACAGGCATGTGTCCTCAAAAGCCTGATTCCAATACGAGCATAGGGGTTTTCCTGAGGCACCCATCAGAACTCATCTCGTCTCCACAAGTAAACCTGTGCATGGGAGCCATGTCCAAAGCTTAGGAAAGTACTTCAGGTTGCCGGTGCCACCGCCCCATTCCAAGGCCCTCATGGACACAAAAACACATTAGGACACATCCTCAGGAGAGTCCATTTCAACTCAGCCACCGAGGTTGCTCCCGCAGAGCCATCAGATCTAAACTGTCTTGTTGTTAGGAGACAATTGGAATGCGATGCGGGCTTCCCAGGCATCCATCCGCGAACGGTGCTCTGGAGTCATTCCATATGGGATGTCCTGGAGCTGTCCAACAGGTCTCAATTGTCCGGAAGAAGGAATCCTGGAAGGGGGCATCCCACAACTCCCAACGTGGGAAAACCTCAATGGTCTCGAGATTCCGCTCCCTTCATGAAGCGGCCGTCATGCTCAGAAACTCCCACCTGAGCCAACGTCTAATCCTCGCCCTGACTTCAGATGCATGAGATATTGGTTCAGATCTGCAGGGGGTACCTGCCGTGCCCTCGCCCTGATACCCAAGTCTAGCTTGTCTTCTCAGACTTCCATCCTCACACTCCTGGCCCCAAAGCCCGCAAGTTTGGCAATTCCGGACCCACAATGCAGCACTCTGCCTGCCCTCTAGAGAAAAAAATGATTGCCTCATGAGCTGCCCAGGCACCTTAAATGAGGCTAAACCTACACAGCACTCGACTTTACCCAAATTATATAGTCTAACCTGGGCACTAATGCACTGTCGAACACATCCTGAGCCCGGACCTCCTGACCAACACCCAGAAAGCTGACCGCACATTGAGCACATAAAACCCGCCATGGCCTTAGGTCATCATCTCTTCCCTACCTCAGTTTTCAGGCTTCAGAACCGAGACCTTATCTCCAATCACTGCCCAGGGGTGAGTCTGATGCAGAAATCAGAACTCCTCCTTACCCATGGCAAGAAACCTTGTGGTTGGCACGTTGTCCAAGGATCAGTGTAGGAGAAACCCTGAGGCCCCGCCCATTCTTGAATGCGACGAGGGCTTACACACGCATTGTGACCCTCAGCATGAGTCCTGTCCTCTAGTAAGTCCTCTCAGTGGCTGGACCATTAGATGTCATAATGGGCTTGACATGTCCCTAGGCCCCAATTTTTAACCAGATTTCTGATTGTCCAGTCGCCCCTCCTAGGGCTCTACTCTGAAATCCCTCATTTGGTGGGACACCTGAGGTTAAAAAAGAAAACAACAACAACAACAAAATAAAACGGACTTCTTCCAGCCCACAGAATTAACCCAAACTCTTTGGACGGGGCCAAACCACCAGAGAGTAAGACTCGTCCATTTCCCATGAAGTCACGCAGAAATTCCACGACCATGAGTGACACGATATCCAGAGACAAAAACTTGAGCAGGAGCCTCACACTCGCCCTTCTTTCAAATCCCGAAAAGTTCTCCCCATGGTCTGTAGATCAGTCCTGCCATACCTATGACCTGAAACATAAGCCGAGTTTGTGTTTTCAGACAACTGTCCAAAAAGGGCTGGACGACACAACCTACAGGCTCAGGCCCCTGGAGCCAAACCTGAGGACTGTACTTGCCCTCTCCAAGGGAATTGTGTGTGCCCATTCCAATGGCCACAACCCTTCTAATAGGATAAACCTCCAAAGTCCCTGTTATATCTCAATAGTGGTAGCTTCCCAGGAAAAACAGGGGCAATCTGAGCCCAAATGAGCCCCTACCTGCACTCAGACCCATAGACAGATGTCCCCAGAGGTAAAAAGGAAAGATCAGGCCCCTAGGCACTAATCAGATCCATTGCTTTTGTTTCCAGGCATCTCTCCTCAGAAGCCTGGATTTCAAAAGCAGCATATAGCTGTTTCTTGTTTCACCCATCAGAAAACATCTCATCTACACATGGGAAACTTGCACGTTGGAGCTGTGTCAAAGCCTCTGTTTAGGAGAACCCTTTAGGGCCCCAGTGCCACCGCTTCATTCCAAGGTCTCCATAGACACAAAAGCACATTCGGACCCATCCCCAGGGGTGTGCATTTCAACTCAGCATCCTCGGTAGCTCCCCACAGATCCAGGAGATCTAAACTGTCTTGTTGCTAGGAGACAATTGGAATGCGAGGTGGGCTACCCAGCCATCCATCCTTAGAACCCTGCTCAGAATCATTGGCCTGGAGCCAAACAACAGGTCTCAATTGTCCTGCCAAAGACTCTCTGCAGTTTGGAGCTTCTCACAACTCCCATCATGGGAAAACCCCCATGGCCTCGTGATGCCCCCCCATTCATGAAGGGGCCATCAGGGACAGAAACTCCAACCTGAGCGATCGTCTGATCCTCGCCCTGACTTCAGATGCACGAGATCTCGATGCAGGTCTGTAGATTGTGCCTGCCATGGCCTCACCCAGAAACCTAAGCCTAGCTTGTGTTCTCAGACTTTTGTCGTCAGACTACTGGCCCACAAGGCCTCCAGTTTGGCAATCCAGAACTACAATGCAGCACTCTGCCTGCCCTCCTGATAAAAAACATTGTCCTCTGGGGCTACCCAGTAACCCCAAATGAGGATCAACCTGCACCGACCTTGGCTGTACCCCAAATACATAGGCTGACCAGGGCACTAATGCCCTTTCTGACACAGCCTGAGCCTGGACCCCCTGGCCTTTCCCAGACAGCTGGCCGCACACTGAGCACATCGAGCCGCCATGGCCTTAGGTCGTCATCTCTTCCCAACCTCGGTTTTCAGGTTTCAGAACCTAGACCTTATCTCCAATCACTGCCCAGGGTTGAAGGTGATGCAGAAATCAGAACTCCTTCCCCATGGCAAGAAACCTTGTGGTTGGCATGTTGTCCAACGTTCAGTGTCGTTGAAACCAGTGTGGCCCATGAGGCCCCGCCCATGCTCGCGGGCCACATTGGTCACAAACACACATTGTGACCCTCAGGCTGAGCCCAGTCCTCAAGTAAGGCCACTCAGTGGCTGGATGAAGAGATAGCATATTGGGCTTGCCATGCCCCTAGGCCCCAATTTTTCACCATAGTTCGGATTGTCCCTTCAGTCTTCCCCACGGCTTTGCTTTGGAATTCCTCTTTTGGTGGGACACCTGAGGTAACAAAACTGAAATGAGTCCTCCCATCCCACAGATTGACGAAAAGCAATTGGGAATCGGGCCAAATCCTCAGAGAGGAAGATTCGTCCATGGCCCATGAGGCCTCCCCGACATTCCACGGCCATCACTGATACAAAATCCAGAGACAAAAGCCTCAGCAATCGCCACAGACTCGCACTTTCTTCATATCCTGTAGAGTTCTTCTCATGGTTTGTAGATCGGGCCTGCCATACCTACGTCCCCAAACCTTAGCTGAGTTTGTGTTTTCAGACTTCTGTCCTCAAAGTCTTGGGCCACACGCCCTCCAGGCTGGGCCCCTGGAGCCACACATTAGGACTGTGCCTACCAATCCATGGGAATTCTGCCCATTCCATGGTCCAAAATCGTACAAATTAGGAGAAACCTCCAACGACCCTTAGGCCATCCCAATAGTGTGGGTCACCCGGAACAAACAAGTGGTGTCTGACACCAGCTGATAATCGACCTCCACTCATACCATAGATGGATGTCCCCAGAGAAGAAGATTGAACCAGACAGGACCCTAGGCCATAATAGGATCCATTGCTATGGGTTACAGGCATGTGTCCTCAAAAGCCTGATTCCAATACGAGCATAGGGGTTTTCCTGAGGCACCCATCAGAACTCATCTCGTCTCCACAAGTAAACCTGTGCATGGGAGCCATGTCCAAAGCTTAGGAAAGTACTTCAGGTTGCCGGTGCCACCGCCCCATTCCAAGGCCCTCATGGACACAAAAACACATTAGGACACATCCTCAGGAGAGTCCATTTCAACTCAGCCACCGAGGTTGCTCCCGCAGAGCCATCAGATCTAAACTGTCTTGTTGCTAGGAGACAATTGGAATGCGAGGCGGGCTTCCCAGGCATCCATCCGCGAACGGTGCTCTGGAGTCATTCCATATGGGATGTCCTGGAGCTGTCCAAGAGGTCTCAATTGTCCGGAAGAAGGAATCCTGGAAGGGGGCATCCCACAACTCCCAACGTGGGAAAACCTCAATGGTCTCGAGATTCCGCTCCCTTCATGAAGCGGCCGTCATGCTCAGAAACTCCCACCTGAGCCAACGTCTAATCCTCGCCCTGACTTCAGATGCATGAGATATTGGTTCAGATCTGCAGGGGGTACCTGCCGTGCCCTCGCCCTGAAACCCAAGTCTAGCTTGTCTTCTCAGACTTCCATCCTCACACTCCTGGCCCCAAAGCCCTCAAGTTTGGCAATTCCGGACCCACAATGCAGCACTCTGCCTGCCCTCTAGAGAAAAAAATGATTGCCTCATGAGCTGCCCAGGCACCTTAAATGAGGGTAAACCTACACAGCACTCAACTTTACCCAAATTATATAGTCTAACCTGGGCACTAATGCACTGTCGAACACATCCTGAGCCCAGACCTCCTGACCAACACCCAGAAAGCTGACCGCACATTGAGCACATAAAACCCGCCATGGCCTTAGGTCATCATCTCTTCCCTACCTCAGTTTTCAGGCTTCAGAACCGAGACCTTATCTCCAATCACTGCCCAGGGGTGAGTCTGATGCAGAAATCAGAACTCCTCCTTACCCATGGCAAGAACCCTTGTGGTTGGCACGTTGTCCAAGGATCAGTGTAGGAGAAACCCTGAGGCCCCACCCATTCTTGAATGCGTGGAGGGCTTACACACGCATTGTGACCCTCAGAATGAGTCCTGTCCTCTAGTGAGTCCTCTCAGTGGCTGGACCATTAGATGTCATAATGGGCTTGACATGTCCCTAGGCCCCAATTTTTAACCAGATTTCTGATTGTCCAGTCGCCCCTCCTAGGGCTCTACTCTGAAATCCCTCATTTGGTGGGACACCTGAGGTTAAAAAAGAAAACAACAACAACAACAAAATAAAACGGACTTCTTCCAGCCCACAGAATGAACCCAAACTCTTTGGATGGGGCCAAACCACCAGAGAGTAAGACTCGTCCATTTCCCATGAAGTCACCCAGAAATTCCACGACCATGAGTGACACGATATCCCGAGACAAAAACTTGAGCAGGAGCCTTACACTCGCCCTTCTTTCAAATCCCGAAAAGTTCTCCTCATGGTCTGTAGATCAGTCCTGCCATACCTATGACCTGAAACATAAGCCGAGTTTGTGTTTTCAGACAACTGTCCAAAAAGGGCTGGACGACACAACCTACAGGCTCAGGCCCCTGGAGCCAAACCTGAGGACTGTACTTGCCCTCTCCAAGGGAATTGTGTGTGCCCATTCCAATGGCCACAACCCTTCTAATAGGATAAACCTCCAAAGTCCCTGTTATATCTCAATAGTGGTAGCTTCCCAGGAAAAACAGGGGCAATCTGAGCCCAAATGAGCCCCTACCTGCACTCAGACCCATAGACAGATGTCCCCAGAGGTAAAAAGGAAAGAACAGGCCCCTAGGCACTAATCAGATCCATTGCTTTGGTTTCCAGGCATCTCTCCTCAGAGGCCTGGATTTCAAAAGCAGCATATAGCTGTTTCTTGTTTCACCCATCAGAAAACATCTCATCTACACATGGGAAACTTGCACGTTGGAGCTGTGTCAAAGCCTCTGTTTAGGAGAACCCTTTAGGGCCCCAGTGCCACCGCTTCATTCCAAGGTCTCCATAGACACAAAAGCACATTCGGACCCATCCCCAGGGGTGTGCATTTCAACTCAGCATCCTCGGTAGCTCCCCACAGATCCAGGAGATCTAAACTGTCTTGTTGCTAGGAGACAATTGGAATGCGAGGTGGGCTACCCAGCCATCAATCCTTAGAACCCTGCTCAGAATCATTGGCCTGGAGCCAAACAACAGGTCTCTATTGTCCTGCCGAAGACTCTCTGCAGTTTGGAGCTTCTCACAACTCCCATCATGGGAAAACCCCCATGGCCTCGTGATGCCCCCCCCATTCATGAAGGGGCCATCAGGGACAGAAACTCCAACCTGAGCGATCGTCTGATCCTCGCCCTGACTTCAGATGCACGAGATCTCGATTCAGGTCTGTAGATTGTGCCTGCCATGGCCTCACCCAGAAACCTAAGCCTAGCTTGTGTTCTCAGACTTTTGTCGTCAACTACTGGCCCACAAGGCCTCCAGTTTGGCAATCCAGAAGTACAATGCAGCACTCTGCCTGCCCTCCTGATAAAAAACATTGTCCTCTGGGGCTACCCAGTAACCCCAAATGAGGATCAACCTGCACCGACCTTGGCTGTACCCCAAATACATAGGCTGACCAGGGCACTAATGCCCTTTCTGACACAGCCTGAGCCTGGACCCCCTGGCCCCTCCCAGACAGCTGGCCGCACACTGAGCACATCCAGCCGCCATGGCCTTAGGTCGTCATCTCTTCCCAACCTCGGTTTTCAGGTTTCAGAACCTAGACCTTATCTCCAATCACTGCCCAGGGTTGAAGGTGATGCAGAAATCAGAACTCCTTCCCCATGGCAAGAAACCTTGTGGTTGGCATGTTGTCCAACGTTCAGTGTCGTTGAAACCAGTGTGGCCCATGAGGCCACGCCCATGCTCGCGGGCCACATTGGTCACAAACACACATTGTGACCCTCAGGCTGAGCCCAGTCCTCAAGTAAGGCCACTCAGTGGCTGGATGAAGAGATAGCATATTGGGCTTGCCATGCCCCTAGGCCCCAATTTTTCACCATAGTTCAGATTGTCCCTTCAGTCTTCCCCACGGCTTTGCTTTGGAATTCCTCTTTTGGTGGGACACCTGAGGTAACAAAACTGAAATGAGTCCTCCCATCCCACAGATTGACGAAAAGCAATTGGGAATCGGGCCAAATCCTCAGAGAGGAAGATTCGTCCATGGCCCATGAGGCCTCCCCGACATTCCACGGCCATCACTGATACAAAATCCAGAGACAAAAGCCTGAGCAATCGCCACAGACTCGCACTTTCTTCATATCCTGTAGAGTTCTTCTCATGGTTTGTAGATCGGGCCTGCCATACCTACGTCCCCAAACCTTAGCTGAGTTTGTGTTTTCAGACTTCTGTCCTCAAAGTCTTGGGCCACACGCCCTCCAGGCTGGGCCCCTGGAGCCACACATTAGGACTGTGCCTACCAATCCATGGGAATTCTGCCCATTCCATGGTCCAAAATCGTACAAATTAGGAGAAACCTCCAACGACCCTTAGGCCATCCCAATAGTGTGGGTCACCCGGAACAAACAAGTGGTGTCTGACACCAGCTGATAATCGACCTCCACTCATACCATAGATGGATGTCCCCAGAGAAGAAGATTGAACCAGACAGGACCCTAGGCCATAATAGGATCCATTGCTATGGGTTACAGGCATGTGTCCTCAAAAGCCTGATTCCAATACGAGCATAGGGGTTTTCCTGAGGCACCCATCAGAACTCATCTCGTCTCCACAAGTAAACCTGTGCATGGGAGCCATGTCCAAAGCTTAGGAAAGTACTTCAGGTTGCCGGTGCCACCGCCCCATTCCAAGGCCCTCATGGACACAAAAACACATTAGGACACATCCTCAGGAGAGTCCATTTCAACTCAGCCACCGAGGTTGCTCCCGCAGAGCCATCAGATCTAAACTGTCTTGTTGCTAGGAGACAATTGGAATGCGAGGCGGGCTTCCCAGGCATCCATCCGCGAACGGTGCTCTGGAGTCATTCCATATGGGATGTCCTGGAGCTGTCCAAGAGGTCTCAATTGTCCGGAAGAAGGAATCCTGGAAGGGGGCATCCCACAACTCCCAACGTGGGAAAACCTCAATGGTCTCGAGATTCCGCTCCCTTCATGAAGCGGCCGTCATGCTCAGAAACTCCCACCTGAGCCAACGTCTAATCCTCGCCCTGACTTCAGATGCATGAGATATTGGTTCAGATCTGCAGGGGGTACCTGCCGTGCCCTCGCCCTGAAACCCAAGTCTAGCTTGTCTTCTCAGACTTCCATCCTCACACTCCTGGCCCCAAAGCCCTCAAGTTTGGCAATTCCGGACCCACAATGCAGCACTCTGCCTGCCCTCTAGAGAAAAAAATGATTGCCTCATGAGCTGCCCAGGCACCTTAAATGAGGGTAAACCTACACAGCACTCAACTTTACCCAAATTATATAGTCTAACCTGGGCACTAATGCACTGTCGAACACATCCTGAGCCCAGACCTCCTGACCAACACCCAGAAAGCTGACCGCACATTGAGCACATAAAACCCGCCATGGCCTTAGGTCATCATCTCTTCCCTACCTCAGTTTTCAGGCTTCAGAACCGAGACCTTATCTCCAATCACTGCCCAGGGGTGAGTCTGATGCAGAAATCAGAACTCCTCCTTACCCATGGCAAGAACCCTTGTGGTTGGCACGTTGTCCAAGGATCAGTGTAGGAGAAACCCTGAGGCCCCACCCATTCTTGAATGCGTGGAGGGCTTACACACGCATTGTGACCCTCAGAATGAGTCCTGTCCTCTAGTGAGTCCTCTCAGTGGCTGGACCATTAGATGTCATAATGGGCTTGACATGTCCCTAGGCCCCAATTTTTAACCAGATTTCTGATTGTCCAGTCGCCCCTCCTAGGGCTCTACTCTGAAATCCCTCATTTGGTGGGACACCTGAGGTTAAAAAAGAAAACAACAACAACAACAAAATAAAACGGACTTCTTCCAGCCCACAGAATGAACCCAAACTCTTTGGATGGGGCCAAACCACCAGAGAGTAAGACTCGTCCATTTCCCATGAAGTCACCCAGAAATTCCACGACCATGAGTGACACGATATCCCGAGACAAAAACTTGAGCAGGAGCCTTACACTCGCCCTTCTTTCAAATCCCGAAAAGTTCTCCTCATGGTCTGTAGATCAGTCCTGCCATACCTATGACCTGAAACATAAGCCGAGTTTGTGTTTTCAGACAACTGTCCAAAAAGGGCTGGACGACACAACCTACAGGCTCAGGCCCCTGGAGCCAAACCTGAGGACTGTACTTGCCCTCTCCAAGGGAATTGTGTGTGCCCATTCCAATGGCCACAACCCTTCTAATAGGATAAACCTCCAAAGTCCCTGTTATATCTCAATAGTGGTAGCTTCCCAGGAAAAACAGGGGCAATCTGAGCCCAAATGAGCCCCTACCTGCACTCAGACCCATAGACAGATGTCCCCAGAGGTAAAAAGGAAAGAACAGGCCCCTAGGCACTAATCAGATCCATTGCTTTGGTTTCCAGGCATCTCTCCTCAGAGGCCTGGATTTCAAAAGCAGCATATAGCTGTTTCTTGTTTCACCCATCAGAAAACATCTCATCTACACATGGGAAACTTGCACGTTGGAGCTGTGTCAAAGCCTCTGTTTAGGAGAACCCTTTAGGGCCCCAGTGCCACCGCTTCATTCCAAGGTCTCCATAGACACAAAAGCACATTCGGACCCATCCCCAGGGGTGTGCATTTCAACTCAGCATCCTCGGTAGCTCCCCACAGATCCAGGAGATCTAAACTGTCTTGTTGCTAGGAGACAATTGGAATGCGAGGTGGGCTACCCAGCCATCAATCCTTAGAACCCTGCTCAGAATCATTGGCCTGGAGCCAAACAACAGGTCTCTATTGTCCTGCCGAAGACTCTCTGCAGTTTGGAGCTTCTCACAACTCCCATCATGGGAAAACCCCCATGGCCTCGTGATGCCCCCCCCATTCATGAAGGGGCCATCAGGGACAGAAACTCCAACCTGAGCGATCGTCTGATCCTCGCCCTGACTTCAGATGCACGAGATCTCGATTCAGGTCTGTAGATTGTGCCTGCCATGGCCTCACCCAGAAACCTAAGCCTAGCTTGTGTTCTCAGACTTTTGTCGTCAACTACTGGCCCACAAGGCCTCCAGTTTGGCAATCCAGAAGTACAATGCAGCACTCTGCCTGCCCTCCTGATAAAAAACATTGTCCTCTGGGGCTACCCAGTAACCCCAAATGAGGATCAACCTGCACCGACCTTGGCTGTACCCCAAATACATAGGCTGACCAGGGCACTAATGCCCTTTCTGACACAGCCTGAGCCTGGACCCCCTGGCCCCTCCCAGACAGCTGGCCGCACACTGAGCACATCCAGCCGCCATGGCCTTAGGTCGTCATCTCTTCCCAACCTCGGTTTTCAGGTTTCAGAACCTAGACCTTATCTCCAATCACTGCCCAGGGTTGAAGGTGATGCAGAAATCAGAACTCCTTCCCCATGGCAAGAAACCTTGTGGTTGGCATGTTGTCCAACGTTCAGTGTCGTTGAAACCAGTGTGGCCCATGAGGCCACGCCCATGCTCGCGGGCCACATTGGTCACAAACACACATTGTGACCCTCAGGCTGAGCCCAGTCCTCAAGTAAGGCCACTCAGTGGCTGGATGAAGAGATAGCATATTGGGCTTGCCATGCCCCTAGGCCCCAATTTTTCACCATAGTTCAGATTGTCCCTTCAGTCTTCCCCACGGCTTTGCTTTGGAATTCCTCTTTTGGTGGGACACCTGAGGTAACAAAACTGAAATGAGTCCTCCCATCCCACAGATTGACGAAAAGCAATTGGGAATCGGGCCAAATCCTCAGAGAGGAAGATTCGTCCATGGCCCATGAGGCCTCCCCGACATTCCACGGCCATCACTGATACAAAATCCAGAGACAAAAGCCTGAGCAATCGCCACAGACTCGCACTTTCTTCATATCCTGTAGAGTTCTTCTCATGGTTTGTAGATCGGGCCTGCCATACCTACGTCCCCAAACCTAAGCTGAGTTTGTGTTTTCAGACTTCTGTCCTCAAAGTCTTGGGCCACACACCCTCCAGGCTGGGCCCCTGGAGCCACACATTAGGACTGTGCCTACCAATCCATGGGAATTCTGCCCATTCCATGGTCCAAAATCGTACAAATTAGGAGAAACCTCCAACGACCCTTAGGCCATCCCAATAGTGTGGGTCACCCGGAACAAACAAGGGGTGTCTGACACCAGCTGATAATCGACCTCCACTCATACCATAGATGGATGTCCCCAGAGAAGAAGATTGAACCAGACAGGACCCTAGGCCATAATAGGATCCATTGCTATGGGTTACAGGCATGTGTCCTCAAAAGCCTGATTCCAATACGAGCATAGGGGTTTTCCTGAGGCACCCATCAGAACTCATCTCGTCTCCACAAGTAAACCTGTGCATGGGAGCCATGTCCAAAGCTTAGGAAAGTACTTCAGGTTGCCGGTGCCACCGCCCCATTCCAAGGCCCTCATGGACACAAAAACACATTAGGACACATCCTCAGGAGAGTCCATTTCAACTCAGCCACCGAGGTTGCTCCAGCAGAGCCATCAGATCTAAACTGTCTTGTTGCTAGGAGACAATTGGAATGCGAGGCGGGCTTCCCAGGCATCCATCCGCGAACGGTGCTCTGGAGTCATTCCATATGGGATGTCCTGGAGCTGTCCAACAGGTCTCAATTGTCCGGAAGAAGGAATCCTGGAAGGGGGCATCCCACAACTCCCAACGTGGGAAAACCTCAATGGTCTCGAGATTCCGCTCCCTTCATGAAGCGGCCGTCATGCTCAGAAACTCCCACCTGAGCCAACGTCTGATCCTCGCCCTGACTTCAGATGCATGAGATATTGGTTCAGATCTTCAGGGGGTACCTGCCGTGCCCTCGCCCTGAAACCCAAGTCTAGCTTGTCTTCTCAGACTTCCATCCTCACACTCCTGGCCCCAAAGCCCTCAAGTTTGGCAATTCCGGACCCACAATGCAGCACTCTGCCTGCCCTCTAGAGAAATTAATGATTGCCTCATGAGCTGCCCAGGCACCTTAAATGAGGGTAAACCTACACAGCACTCGACTTTACCCAAATTATATAGTCTAACCTGGGCACTAATGCACTGTCGAACACATCCTGAGCCCGGACCTCCTGACCAACACCCAGAAAGCTGACCGCACACTGAGCACATAAAACCCGCCATGGCCTTAGGTCATCATCTCTTCCCTACCTCAGTTTTCAGGCTTCAGAACCGAGACCTTATCTCCAATCACTGCCCAGGGGTGAGTCTGATGCAGAAATCAGAACTCCTACTTACCCATGGCAAGAACCCTTGTGGTTGGCACGTTGTCCAACGATCAGTGTAGGAGAAACCCTGAGGCCCCGCCCATTCTTGAGTGCGACGAGGGCATACACACGCATTGTGACCCTCAGCATGAGTCCTGTCCTCTAGTAAGTCCTCTCAGTGGCTGGAAAATTAGATGTCATAATGGGCTTGACATGTCCCTAGGCCCCAATTTTTAACCAGATTTCTGATTGTCCAGTCGCCCCTCCTAGGGCTCTACTCTGAAATCCCTCATTTGGTGGGACACCTGAGGTTAAAAAAGAAAACAACAACAACAACAACAACAACAAAATAAAACGGACTTCTTCCAGCCCACAGAATGAACCCAAACTCTTTGGACGGGGCCAAACCACCAGAGAGTAAGACTCGTCCATTTCCCATGAAGTCACCCAGAAATTCCACGACCATGAGTGACACGATATCCAGAGACAAAAACTTGAGCAGGAGCCTCACACTCGCCCTTCTTTCAAATCCCGAAAAGTTCTCCTCATGGTCTGTAGATCAGTCCTGCCATACCTATGACCTGAAACATAAGCCGAGTTTGTGTTTTCAGACAACTGTCCAAAAAGGGCTGGACGACACAACCTACAGGCTCAGGCCCCTGGAGCCAAACCTGAGGACTGTACTTGCCCTCTCCAAGGGAATTGTGTGTGCCCATTCCAATGGCCACAACCCTTCTAATAGGATAAACCTCCAAAGTCCCTGATATATCTCAATAGTGGTAGCTTCCCAGGAAAAACAGGGGCAATCTGAGCCCAAATGAGCCCCTACCTGCACTCAGACCCATAGACAGATGTCCCCAGAGGTAAAAAGGAAAGAACAGGCCCCTAGGCACTAATCAGATCCATTGCTTTGGTTTCCAGGCATCTCTCCTCAGAGGCCTGGATTTCAAAAGCAGCATATAGCTGTTTCTTGTTTCACCCATCAGAAAAATATCTCATCTACACATGGGAAACTTGCACGTTGGAGCTGTGTCAAAGCCTCTGTTTAGGAGAACCCTTTAGGGCCCCAGTGCCACCGCTTCATTCCAAGGTCTCCATAGACACAAAAGCACATTCGGACCCATCCCCAGGGGTGTGCATTTCAACTCAGCATCCTCGGTAGCTCCCCACAGATCCAGGAGATCTAAACTGTCTTGTTGCTAGGAGACAATTGGAATGCTAGGTGGGCGACCCAGCCATCCATCCTTAGAACCCTGCTCAGAATCATTGGCCTGGAGCCAAACAACAGGTCTCAATTGTCCTGCCGAAGACTCTCTGCAGTTTGGAGCTTCTCACAACTCCCATCATGGGAAAACCCCCATGGCCTCGTGATGCCCCCCCATTCATGAAGGGGCCATCAGGGACAGAAACTCCAACCTGAGCGATCGTCTGATCCTCGCCCTGACTTCAGATGCACGAGATCTCGATTCAGGTCTGTAGATTGTGCCTGCCATGGCCTCACCCAGAAACCTAAGCCTAGCTTGTGTTCTCAGACTTTTGTCGTCAGACTACTGGCCCACAAGGCCTCCAGTTTGGCAATCCAGAACTACAATGCAGCACTCTGCCTGCCCTCCTGATAAAAAACATTGTCCTCTGGGGCTACCCAGTAACCCCAAATGAGGATCAACCTGCACCGACCTTGGCTGTACCCCAAAAACATAGGCTGACCAGGGCACTAATGCCCTTTCTGACACAGCCTGAGCCTGGACCCCCTGGCCCCTCCCAGACAGCTGGCCGCACACTGAGCACATCCAGCCGCCATGGCCTTAGGTCGTCATCTCTTCCCAACCTCGGTTTTCAGGTTTCAGAACCTAGACCTTATCTCCAATCACTGCCCAGGGTTGAAGGTGATGCAGAAATCAGAACTCTTTCCCCATGGCAAGAAACCTTGTGGTTGGCATGTTGTCCAACGTTCAGTGTCGTTGAAACCAGTGTGGCCCATGAGGCCCCGCCCATGCTCGCGGGCCACATTGGTCACAAACACACATTGTGACCCTCAGGCTGAGCCCAGTACTCAAGTAAGGCCACTCAGTGGCTGGATGAAGAGATAGCATATTGGGCTTGCCATGCCCCTAGGCCCCAATTTTTCACCATAGTTCGGATTGTCCCTTCATTCTTCCCCACCGCTTTGCTTTGGAATTCCTCTTTTGGTGGGACACCTGAGGTAACAAAACTGAAATGAGTCCTCCCATCCCACAGATTGACGAAAAGCAATTGGGAATCGGGCCAAATCCTCAGAGAGGAAGATTCGTCCATGGCCCATGAGGCCTCCCCGACATTCCACGGCCATCACTGATACAAAATCCAGAGACAAAAGCCTGAGCAATCGCCACAGACTCGCACTTTCTTCATATCCTGTAGAGTTCTTCTCATGGTTTGTAGATCGGGCCTGCCATACCTACGTCCCCAAACCTAAGCTGAGTTTGTGTTTTCAGACTTCTGTCCTCAAAGTCTTGGGCCACACACCCTCCAGGCTGGGCCCCTGGAGCCACACATTAGGACTGTGCCTACCAATCCATGGGAATTCTGCCCATTCCATGGTCCAAAATCGTACAAATTAGGAGAAACCTCCAACGACCCTTAGGCCATCCCAATAGTGTGGGTCACCCGGAACAAACAAGGGGTGTCTGACACCAGCTGATAATCGACCTCCACTCATACCATAGATGGATGTCCCCAGAGAAGAAGATTGAACCAGACAGGACCCTAGGCCATAATAGGATCCATTGCTATGGGTTACAGGCATGTGTCCTCAAAAGCCTGATTCCAATACGAGCATAGGGGTTTTCCTGAGGCACCCATCAGAACTCATCTCGTCTCCACAAGTAAACCTGTGCATGGGAGCCATGTCCAAAGCTTAGGAAAGTACTTCAGGTTGCCGGTGCCACCGCCCCATTCCAAGGCCCTCATGGACACAAAAACACATTAGGACACATCCTCAGGAGAGTCCATTTCAACTCAGCCACCGAGGTTGCTCCAGCAGAGCCATCAGATCTAAACTGTCTTGTTGCTAGGAGACAATTGGAATGCGAGGCGGGCTTCCCAGGCATCCATCCGCGAACGGTGCTCTGGAGTCATTCCATATGGGATGTCCTGGAGCTGTCCAACAGGTCTCAATTGTCCGGAAGAAGGAATCCTGGAAGGGGGCATCCCACAACTCCCAACGTGGGAAAACCTCAATGGTCTCGAGATTCCGCTCCCTTCATGAAGCGGCCGTCATGCTCAGAAACTCCCACCTGAGCCAACGTCTGATCCTCGCCCTGACTTCAGATGCATGAGATATTGGTTCAGATCTTCAGGGGGTACCTGCCGTGCCCTCGCCCTGAAACCCAAGTCTAGCTTGTCTTCTCAGACTTCCATCCTCACACTCCTGGCCCCAAAGCCCTCAAGTTTGGCAATTCCGGACCCACAATGCAGCACTCTGCCTGCCCTCTAGAGAAATTAATGATTGCCTCATGAGCTGCCCAGGCACCTTAAATGAGGGTAAACCTACACAGCACTCGACTTTACCCAAATTATATAGTCTAACCTGGGCACTAATGCACTGTCGAACACATCCTGAGCCCGGACCTCCTGACCAACACCCAGAAAGCTGACCGCACACTGAGCACATAAAACCCGCCATGGCCTTAGGTCATCATCTCTTCCCTACCTCAGTTTTCAGGCTTCAGAACCGAGACCTTATCTCCAATCACTGCCCAGGGGTGAGTCTGATGCAGAAATCAGAACTCCTACTTACCCATGGCAAGAACCCTTGTGGTTGGCACGTTGTCCAACGATCAGTGTAGGAGAAACCCTGAGGCCCCGCCCATTCTTGAGTGCGACGAGGGCATACACACGCATTGTGACCCTCAGCATGAGTCCTGTCCTCTAGTAAGTCCTCTCAGTGGCTGGAAAATTAGATGTCATAATGGGCTTGACATGTCCCTAGGCCCCAATTTTTAACCAGATTTCTGATTGTCCAGTCGCCCCTCCTAGGGCTCTACTCTGAAATCCCTCATTTGGTGGGACACCTGAGGTTAAAAAAGAAAACAACAACAACAACAACAACAACAAAATAAAACGGACTTCTTCCAGCCCACAGAATGAACCCAAACTCTTTGGACGGGGCCAAACCACCAGAGAGTAAGACTCGTCCATTTCCCATGAAGTCACCCAGAAATTCCACGACCATGAGTGACACGATATCCAGAGACAAAAACTTGAGCAGGAGCCTCACACTCGCCCTTCTTTCAAATCCCGAAAAGTTCTCCTCATGGTCTGTAGATCAGTCCTGCCATACCTATGACCTGAAACATAAGCCGAGTTTGTGTTTTCAGACAACTGTCCAAAAAGGGCTGGACGACACAACCTACAGGCTCAGGCCCCTGGAGCCAAACCTGAGGACTGTACGTGCCCTCTCCAAGGGAATTGTGTGTGCCCATTCCAATGGCCACAACCCTTCTAATAGGATAAACCTCCAAAGTCCCTGATATATCTCAATAGTGGTAGCTTCCCAGGAAAAACAGGGGCAATCTGAGCCCAAATGAGCCCCTACCTGCACTCAGACCCATAGACAGATGTCCCCAGAGGTAAAAAGGAAAGAACAGGCCCCTAGGCACTAATCAGATCCATTGCTTTGGTTTCCAGGCATCTCTCCTCAGAGGCCTGGATTTCAAAAGCAGCATATAGCTGTTTCTTGTTTCACCCATCAGAAAAATATCTCATCTACACATGGGAAACTTGCACGTTGGAGCTGTGTCAAAGCCTCTGTTTAGGAGAACCCTTTAGGGCCCCAGTGCCACCGCTTCATTCCAAGGTCTCCATAGACACAAAAGCACATTCGGACCCATCCCCAGGGGTGTGCATTTCAACTCAGCATCCTCGGTAGCTCCCCACAGATCCAGGAGATCTAAACTGTCTTGTTGCTAGGAGACAATTGGAATGCTAGGTGGGCGACCCAGCCATCCATCCTTAGAACCCTGCTCAGAATCATTGGCCTGGAGCCAAACAACAGGTCTCAATTGTCCTGCCGAAGACTCTCTGCAGTTTGGAGCTTCTCACAACTCCCATCATGGGAAAACCCCCATGGCCTCGTGATGCCCCCCCATTCATGAAGGGGCCATCAGGGACAGAAACTCCAACCTGAGCGATCGTCTGATCCTCGCCCTGACTTCAGATGCACGAGATCTCGATTCAGGTCTGTAGATTGTGCCTGCCATGGCCTCACCCAGAAACCTAAGCCTAGCTTGTGTTCTCAGACTTTTGTCGTCAGACTACTGGCCCACAAGGCCTCCAGTTTGGCAATCCAGAACTACAATGCAGCACTCTGCCTGCCCTCCTGATAAAAAACATTGTCCTCTGGGGCTACCCAGTAACCCCAAATGAGGATCAACCTGCACCGACCTTGGCTGTACCCCAAAAACATAGGCTGACCAGGGCACTAATGCCCTTTCTGACACAGCCTGAGCCTGGACCCCCTGGCCCCTCCCAGACAGCTGGCCGCACACTGAGCACATCCAGCCGCCATGGCCTTAGGTCGTCATCTCTTCCCAACCTCGGTTTTCAGGTTTCAGAACCTAGACCTTATCTCCAATCACTGCCCAGGGTTGAAGGTGATGCAGAAATCAGAACTCTTTCCCCATGGCAAGAAACCTTGTGGTTGGCATGTTGTCCAACGTTCAGTGTCGTTGAAACCAGTGTGGCCCATGAGGCCCCGCCCATGCTCGCGGGCCACATTGGTCACAAACACACATTGTGACCCTCAGGCTGAGCCCAGTCCTCAAGTAAGGCCACTCAGTGGCTGGATGAAGAGATAGCATATTGGGCTTGCCATGCCCCTAGGCCCCAATTTTTCACCATAGTTCGGATTGTCCCTTCAGTCTTCCCCACGGCTTTGCTTTGGAATTCCTCTTTTGGTGGGACACCTGAGGTAACAAAACTGAAATGAGTCCTCCCATCCCACAGATTGACGAAAAGCAATTGGGAATCGGGCCAAATCCTCAGAGAGGAAGATTTGTCCATGGACCATGAGGCCTCACCGACATTCCACGGCCATCACTGATACAAAATCCAGAGACAAAAGCCTGAGCAATCGCCACAGCCTCGCACTCTTCATATCCTGTAGAGTTCTTCTCATGGTTTGTAGATCGGGCCTGCCATACCTACGTCCCCAAACCTAAGCTGAGTTTGTGTTTTCAGACTTCTGTCCTCAAAGTCTTGGGCCACACGCCCTCCAGGCTGGGCCCCTGGAGCCACACATTAGGACTGTGCCTACCAATCCATGGGAATTCTGCCCATTCCATGGTCCAAAATCGTACAAATTAGGAGAAACCTCCAACGACCCTTAGGCCATCCCAATAGTGTGCGTCACCCGGAACAAACAAGGGGTGTCTGACACCAGCTGATAATCGACCTCCACTCATACCATAGATGGATGTCCCCAGAGAAGAAGATTGAACCAGACAGGACCCTAGGCCATAATAGGATCCATTGCTATGGGTTACAGGCATGTGTCCTCAAAAGCCTGATTCCAATACGAGCATAGGGGTTTTCCTGAGGCACCCATCAGAACTCATCTCGTCTCCACAAGTAAACCTGTGCATGGGAGCCATGTCCAAAGCTTAGGAAAGTACTTCAGGTTGCCGGTGCCACCGCCCCATTCCAAGGCCCTCATGGACACAAAAACACATTAGGACACATCCTCAGGAGAGTCCATTTCAACTCAGCCACCGAGGTTGCTCCGGCAGAGCCATCAGATCTAAACTGTCTTGTTGCTAGGAGACAATTGGAATGCGAGGCGGGCTTCCCAGGCATCCATCCGCGAACGGTGCTCTGGAGTCATTCCATATGGGATGTCCTGGAGCTGTCCAACAGGTCTCAATTGTCCGGAAGAAGGAATCCTGGAAGGGGGCATCCCACAACTCCCAACGTGGGAAAACCTCAATGGTCTCGAGATTCCGCTCCCTTCATGAAGCGGCCGTCATGCTCAGAAACTCCCACCTGAGCCAACGTCTGATCCTCGCCCTGACTTCAGATGCATGAGATATTGGTTCAGATCTGCAGGGGGTACCCGCCGTGCCCTCGCCCTGAAACCCAAGTCTAGCTTGTCTTCTCAGACTTCCATCCTCACACTCCTGGCCCCAAAGCCCTCAAGTTTGGCAATTCCGGACCCACAATGCAGCACTCTGCCTGCCCTCTAGAAAAAAAATGATTGCCTCATGAGCTGCCCAGGCACCTTAAATGAGGGTAAACCTACACAGCACTCGACTTTACCCAAATTATATAGTCTAACCTGGGCACTAATGCACTGTCGAACACATCCTGAGCCCGGACCTCCTGACCAACACCCAGAAAGCTGACCGCACACTGAGCACATAAAACCCGCCATGGCCTTAGGTCATCATCTCTTCCCTACCTCAGTTTTCAGGCTTCAGAACCGAGACCTTATCTCCAATCACTGCCCAGGGGTGAGTCTGATGCAGAAATCAGAACTCCTCCTTACCCATGGCAAGAACCCTTGTGGTTGGCACGTTTTCCAACGATCAGTTTAGGAGAAACCCTGAGGCCCCGCCCATTCTTGAGTGCGACGAGGGCATACACACGCATTGTGACCCTCAGCATGAGTCCTGTCCTCTAGTAAGTCCTCTCAGTGGCTGGACCATTAGATGTCATAATGGGCTTGACATGTCCCTAGGCCCCAATTTTTAACCAGATTTCTGATTGTCCAGTCGCCCCTCCTAGGGCTCTACTCTGAAATCCCTCATTTGGTGGGACACCTGAGGTTAAAAAAGAAAACAACAACAACAACAAAATAAAACGGACTTCTTCCAGCCCGCAGAATGAACCCAAACTCTTTGGACGGGGCCAAACCACCAGAGAGTAAGACTCGTCCATTTCCCATGAAGTCACCCAGAAATTCCACGACCATGAGTGACACGATATCCCGAGACAAAAACTTGAGCAGGAGCCTCACACTCGCCCTTCTTTCAAATCCCGAAAAGTTCTCCTCATGGTCTGTAGATCAGTCCTGCCATACCTATGACCTGAAACATAAGCCGAGTTTGTGTTTTCAGACAACTGTCCAAAAAGGGCTGGACGACACAACCTACAGGCTCAGGCCCCTGGAGCCAAACCTGAGGACTGTACTTGCCCTCTCCAAGGGAATTGTGTGTGCCCATTCCAATGGCCACAACCCTTCTAATAGGATAAACCTCCAAAGTCCCTGATATATCTCAATAGTGGTAGCTTCCCAGGAAAAACAGGGGCAATCTGAGCCCAAATGAGCCCCTACCTGCACTCAGACCCATAGACAGATGTCCCCAGAGGTAAAAAGGAAAGAACAGGCCCCTAGGCACTAATCAGATCCATTGCTTTGGTTTCCAGGCATCTCTCCTCAGAGGCCTGGATTTCAAAAGCAGCATATAGCTGTTTCTTGTTTCACCCATCAGAAAACATCTCATCTACACATGGGAAACTTGCACGTTGGAGCTGTGTCAAAGCCTCTGTTTAGGAGAACCCTTTAGGGCCCCAGTGCCACCGCTTCATTCCAAGGTCTCCATAGACACAAAAGCACATTCGGACCCATCCCCAGGGGTGTGCATTTCAACTCAGCATCCTCGGTAGCTCCCCACAGATCCAGGAGATCTAAACTGTCTTGTTGCTAGGAGACAATTGGAATGCGAGGTGGGCTACCCAGCCATCCATCCTTAGAACCCTGCTCAGAATCATTGGCCTGGAGCCAAACAACAGGTCTCAATTGTCCTGCCGAAGACTCTCTGCAGTTTGGAGCTTCTCACAACTCCCATCATGGGAAAACCCCCATGGCCTCGTGATGCCCCCCCATTCATGAAGGGGCCATCAGGGACAGAAACTCCAACCTGAGCGATCGTCTGATCCTCGCCCTGACTTCAGATGCACGAGATCTCGATTCAGGTCTGTAGATGGTGCCTGCCATGGCCTCACCCAGAAACCTAAGCCTAGCTTGTGTTCTCAGACTTTTGTCGTCAGACTACTGGCCCACAAGGCCTCCAGTTTGGCAATCCAGAACTACAATGCAGCACTCTGCCTGCCCTCCTGATAAAAAACATTGTCCTCTGGGGCTACCCAGTAACCCCAAATGAGGATCAACCTGCACCGACCTTGGCTGTACCCCAAATACATAGGCTGACCAGGGCACTAATGCCCTTTCTGACACAGCCTGAGCCTGGACCCCTGGCCCCTCCCAGACAGCTGGCCGCACACTGAGCACATCCAGCCGCCATGGCCTTAGGTCGTCATCTCTTCCCAACCTCGGTTTTCAGGTTTCAGAACCTAGACCTTATCTCCAATCACTGCCCAGGGTTGAAGGTGATGCAGAAATCAGAACTCCTTCCCCATGGCAAGAAACCTTGTGGTTGGCATGTTGTCCAACGTTCAGTGTCGTTGAAACCAGTGTGGCCCATGAGGCCCTGCCCATGCTCGCGGGCCACATTGGTCACAAACACACATTGTGACCCTCAGGCTGAGCCCAGTCCTCAAGTAAGGCCACTCAGTGGCTGGATGAAGAGATAGCATATTGGGCTTGCCATGCCCCTAGGCCCCAATTTTTCACCATAGTTCGGATTGTCCCTTCAGTCTTCCCCACGGCTTTGCTTTGGAATTCCTCTTTTGGTGGGACACCTGAGGTAACAAAACTGAAATGAGTCCTCCCATCCCACAGATTGACGAAAAGCAATTGGGAATCGGGCCAAATCCTCAGAGAGGAAGATTCGTCCATGGCCCATGAGGCCTCCCCGACATTCCCCGGCCATCACTGATACAAAATCCAGAGACAAAATCCTGAGCAATCGCCACAGACTCGCACTTTCTTCATATCCTGTAGAGTTCTTCTCATGGTTTGTAGATCGGGCCTGCCATACCTACGTCCCCAAACCTAAGCTGAGTTTGTGTTTTCAGACTTCTGTCCTCAAAGTCTTGGGCCACACGCCCTCCAGGCTGGGCCCCTGGAGTCACACATTAGGACTGTGCCTACCAATCCATGGGAATTCTGCCCATTCCATGGTCCAAAATCGTACAAATTAGGAGAAACCTCCAACGACCCTTAGGCCATCCCAATAGTGTGGGTCACCCGGAACAAACAAGGGGTGTCTGACACCAGCTGATAATCGACCTCCACTCATACCATAGATGGATGTCCCCAGAGAAGAAGATTGAACCAGACAGGACCCTAGGCCATAATAGGATCCATTGCTTTGGGTTACAGGCATGTGTCCTCAAAAGCCTGATTCCAATACGAGCATAGGGTTTTTCCTGAGGCACCCATCAGAACTCATCTCGTCTCCACAAGTAAACCTGTGCATGGGAGCCATGTCCAAAGCTTAGGAAAGTACTTCAGGTTGCCGGTGCCACCGCCCCATTCCAAGGCCCTCATGGACACAAAAACACATTAGGACACATCCTCAGGAAAGTCCATTTCAACTCAGCCACCGAGGTTGCTCCCGCAGAGCCATCAGATCTAAACTGTCTTGTTGCTAGGAGACAATTGGAATGCGAGGCGGGCTTCCCAGGCATCCATCCGCGAACGGTGCTCTGGAGTCATTCCATATGGGATGTCCTGGAGCTGTCCAACAGGTCTCAATTGTCCGGAAGAAGGAATCCTGGAAGGGGGCATCCCACAACTCCCAACGTGGGAAAACCTCAATGGTCTCGAGATTCCGCTCCCTTCATGAAGCGGCCGTCATGCTCAGAAACTCCCACCTGAGCCAACGTCTGATCCTCGCCCTGACTTCAGATGCATGAGATATTGGTTCAGATCTGCAGGGGGTACCTGCCGTGCCCTCGCCCTGAAACCCAAGTCTAGCTTGTCTTCTCAGACTTCCATCCTCACACTCCTGGCCCCAAAGCCCTCAAGTTTGGCAATTCCGGACCCACAATGCAGCACTCTGCCTGCCCTCTAGAAAAAAAATGATTGCCTCATGAGCTGCCCAGGCACCTTAAATGAGGGTAAACCTACACAGCACTCGACTTTACCCAAATTATATAGTCTAACCTGGGCACTAATGCACTGTCGAACACATCCTGAGCCCGGACCTCCTGACCAACACCCAGAAAGCTGACCGCACACTGAGCACATAAAACCCGCCATGGCCTTAGGTCATCATCTCTTCCCTACCTCAGTTTTCAGGCTTCAGAACCGAGACCTTATCTCCAATCACTGCCCAGGGGTGAGTCTGATGCAGAAATCAGAACTCCTCCTTACCCATGGCAAGAACCCTTGTGGTTGGCACGTTTTCCAACGATCAGTTTAGGAGAAACCCTGAGGCCCCGCCCATTCTTGAGTGCGACGAGGGCATACACACGCATTGTGACCCTCAGCATGAGTCCTGTCCTCTAGTAAGTCCTCTCAGTGGCTGGACCATTAGATGTCATAATGGGCTTGACATGTCCCTAGGCCCCAATTTTTAACCAGATTTCTGATTGTCCAGTCGCCCCTCCTAGGGCTCTACTCTGAAATCCCTCATTTGGTGGGACACCTGAGGTTAAAAAAGAAAACAACAACAACAACAAAATAAAACGGACTTCTTCCAGCCCGCAGAATGAACCCAAACTCTTTGGACGGGGCCAAACCACCAGAGAGTAAGACTCGTCCATTTCCCATGAAGTCACCCAGAAATTCCACGACCATGAGTGACACGATATCCCGAGACAAAAACTTGAGCAGGAGCCTCACACTCGCCCTTCTTTCAAATCCCGAAAAGTTCTCCTCATGGTCTGTAGATCAGTCCTGCCATACCTATGACCTGAAACATAAGCCGAGTTTGTGTTTTCAGACAACTGTCCAAAAAGGGCTGGACGACACAACCTACAGGCTCAGGCCCCTGGAGCCAAACCTGAGGACTGTACTTGCCCTCTCCAAGGGAATTGTGTGTGCCCATTCCAATGGCCACAACCCTTCTAATAGGATAAACCTCCAAAGTCCCTGATATATCTCAATAGTGGTAGCTTCCCAGGAAAAACAGGGGCAATCTGAGCCCAAATGAGCCCCTACCTGCACTCAGACCCATAGACAGATGTCCCCAGAGGTAAAAAGGAAAGAACAGGCCCCTAGGCACTAATCAGATCCATTGCTTTGGTTTCCAGGCATCTCTCCTCAGAGGCCTGGATTTCAAAAGCAGCATATAGCTGTTTCTTGTTTCACCCATCAGAAAACATCTCATCTACACATGGGAAACTTGCACGTTGGAGCTGTGTCAAAGCCTCTGTTTAGGAGAACCCTTTAGGGCCCCAGTGCCACCGCTTCATTCCAAGGTCTCCATAGACACAAAAGCACATTCGGACCCATCCCCAGGGGTGTGCATTTCAACTCAGCATCCTCGGTAGCTCCCCACAGATCCAGGAGATCTAAACTGTCTTGTTGCTAGGAGACAATTGGAATGCGAGGTGGGCTACCCAGCCATCCATCCTTAGAACCCTGCTCAGAATCATTGGCCTGGAGCCAAACAACAGGTCTCAATTGTCCTGCCGAAGACTCTCTGCAGTTTGGAGCTTCTCACAACTCCCATCATGGGAAAACCCCCATGGCCTCGTGATGCCCCCCCATTCATGAAGGGGCCATCAGGGACAGAAACTCCAACCTGAGCGATCGTCTGATCCTCGCCCTGACTTCAGATGCACGAGATCTCGATTCAGGTCTGTAGATGGTGCCTGCCATGGCCTCACCCAGAAACCTAAGCCTAGCTTGTGTTCTCAGACTTTTGTCGTCAGACTACTGGCCCACAAGGCCTCCAGTTTGGCAATCCAGAACTACAATGCAGCACTCTGCCTGCCCTCCTGATAAAAAACATTGTCCTCTGGGGCTACCCAGTAACCCCAAATGAGGATCAACCTGCACCGACCTTGGCTGTACCCCAAATACATAGGCTGACCAGGGCACTAATGCCCTTTCTGACACAGCCTGAGCCTGGACCCCTGGCCCCTCCCAGACAGCTGGCCGCACACTGAGCACATCCAGCCGCCATGGCCTTAGGTCGTCATCTCTTCCCAACCTCGGTTTTCAGGTTTCAGAACCTAGACCTTATCTCCAATCACTGCCCAGGGTTGAAGGTGATGCAGAAATCAGAACTCCTTCCCCATGGCAAGAAACCTTGTGGTTGGCATGTTGTCCAACGTTCAGTGTCGTTGAAACCAGTGTGGCCCATGAGGCCCCGCCCATGCTCGCGGGCCACATTGGTCACAAACACACATTGTGACCCTCAGGCTGAGCCCAGTCCTCAAGTAAGGCCACTCAGTGGCTGGATGAAGAGATAGCATATTGGGCTTGCCATGCCCCTAGGCCCCAATTTTTCACCATAGTTCGGATTGTCCCTTCAGTCTTCCCCACGGCTTTGCTTTGGAATTCCTCTTTTGGTGGGACACCTGAGGTAACAAAACTGAAATGAGTCCTCCCATCCCACAGATTGACGAAAAGCAATTGGGAATCGGGCCAAATCCTCAGAGAGGAAGATTCGTCCATGGCCCATGAGGCCTCCCCGACATTCCCCGGCCATCACTGATACAAAATCCAGAGACAAAAGCCTGAGCAATCGCCACAGACTCGCACTTTCTTCATATCCTGTAGAGTTCTTCTCATGGTTTGTAGATCGGGCCTGCCATACCTACGTCCCCAAACCTAAGCTGAGTTTGTGTTTTCAGACTTCTGTCCTCAAAGTCTTGGGCCACACGCCCTCCAGGCTGGGCCCCTGGAGTCACACATTAGGACTGTGCCTACCAATCCATGGAAATTCTGCCCATTCCATGGTCCAAAATCGTACAAATTAGGAGAAACCTCCAACGACCCTTAGGCCATCCCAATAGTGTGGGTCACCCGGAACAAACAAGGGGTGTCTGACACCAGCTGATAATCGACCTCCACTCATACCATAGATGGATGTCCCCAGAGAAGAAGATTGAACCAGACAGGACCCTAGGCCATAATAGGATCCATTGCTTTGGGTTACAGGCATGTGTCCTCAAAAGCCTGATTCCAATACGAGCATAGGGGTTTTCCTGAGGCACCCATCAGAACTCATCTCGTCTCCACAAGTAAACCTGTGCATGGGAGCCATGTCCAAAGCTTAGGAAAGTACTTCAGGTTGCCGGTGCCACCGCCCCATTCCAAGGCCCTCATGGACACAAAAACACATTAGGACACATCCTCAGGAAAGTCCATTTCAACTCAGCCACCGAGGTTGCTCCCGCAGAGCCATCAGATCTAAACTGTCTTGTTGCTAGGAGACAATTGGAATGCGAGGCGGGCTTCCCAGGCATCCATCCGCGAACGGTGCTCTGGAGTCATTCCATATGGGATGTCCTGGAGCTGTCCAACAGGTCTCAATTGTCCGGAAGAAGGAATCCTGGAAGGGGGCATCCCACAACTCCCAACGTGGGAAAACCTCAATGGTCTCGAGATTCCGCTCCCTTCATGAAGCGGCCGTCATGCTCAGAAACTCCCACCTGAGCCAACGTCTGATCCTCGCCCTGACTTCAGATGCATGAGATATTGGTTCAGATCTGCAGGGGGTACCTGCCGTGCCCTCGCCCTGAAACCCAAGTCTAGCTTGTCTTCTCAGACTTCCATCCTCACACTCCTGGCCCCAAAGCCCTCAAGTTTGGCAATTCCGGACCCACAATGCAGCACTCTGCCTGCCCTCTAGAAAAAAAATGATTGCCTCATGAGCTGCCCAGGCACCTTAAATGAGGGTAAACCTACACAGCACTCGACTTTACCCAAATTATATAGTCTAACCTGGGCACTAATGCACTGTCGAACACATCCTGAGCCCGGACCTCCTGACCAACACCCAGAAAGCTGACCGCACACTGAGCACATAAAACCCGCCATGGCCTTAGGTCATCATCTCTTCCCTACCTCAGTTTTCAGGCTTCAGAACCGAGACCTTATCTCCAATCACTGCCCAGGGGTGAGTCTGATGCAGAAATCAGAACTCCTCCTTACCCATGGCAAGAACCCTTGTGGTTGGCACGTTTTCCAACGATCAGTTTAGGAGAAACCCTGAGGCCCCGCCCATTCTTGAGTGCGACGAGGGCATACACACGCATTGTGACCCTCAGCATGAGTCCTGTCCTCTAGTAAGTCCTCTCAGTGGCTGGACCATTAGATGTCATAATGGGCTTGACATGTCCCTAGGCCCCAATTTTTAACCAGATTTCTGATTGTCCAGTCGCCCCTCCTAGGGCTCTACTCTGAAATCCCTCATTTGGTGGGACACCTGAGGTTAAAAAAGAAAACAACAACAACAACAAAATAAAACGGACTTCTTCCAGCCCACAGAATGAACCCAAACTCTTTGGACGGGGCCAAACCACCAGAGAGTAAGACTCGTCCATTTCCCATGAAGTCACCCAGAAATTCCACGACCATGAGTGACACGATATCCCGAGACAAAAACTTGAGCAGGAGCCTCACACTCGCCCTTCTTTCAAATCCCGAAAAGTTCTCCTCATGGTCTGTAGATCAGTCCTGCCATACCTATGACCTGAAACATAAGCCGAGTTTGTGTTTTCAGACAACTGTCCAAAAAGGGCTGGACGACACAACCTACAGGCTCAGGCCCCTGGAGCCAAACCTGAGGACTGTACTTGCCCTCTCCAAGGGAATTGTGTGTGCCCATTCCAATGGCCACAACCCTTCTAATAGGATAAACCTCCAAAGTCCCTGATATATCTCAATAGTGGTAGCTTCCCAGGAAAAACAGGGGCAATCTGAGCCCAAATGAGCCCCTACCTGCACTCAGACCCATAGACAGATGTCCCCAGAGGTAAAAAGGAAAGAACAGGCCCCTAGGCACTAATCAGATCCATTGCTTTGGTTTCCAGGCATCTCTCCTCAGAGGCCTGGATTTCAAAAGCAGCATATAGCTGTTTCTTGTTTCACCCATCAGAAAACATCTCATCTACACATGGGAAACTTGCACGTTGGAGCTGTGTCAAAGCCTCTGTTTAGGAGAACCCTTTAGGGCCCCAGTGCCACCGCTTCATTCCAAGGTCTCCATAGACACAAAAGCACATTCGGACCCATCCCCAGGGGTGTGCATTTCAACTCAGCATCCTCGGTAGCTCCCCACAGATCCAGGAGATCTAAACTGTCTTGTTGCTAGGAGACAATTGGAATGCGAGGTGGGCTACCCAGCCATCCATCCTTAGAACCCTGCTCAGAATCATTGGCCTGGAGCCAAACAACAGGTCTCAATTGTCCTGCCGAAGACTCTCTGCAGTTTGGAGCTTCTCACAACTCCCATCATGGGAAAACCCCCATGGCCTCGTGATGCCCCCCCATTCATGAAGGGGCCATCAGGGACAGAAACTCCAACCTGAGCGATCGTCTGATCCTCGCCCTGACTTCAGATGCACGAGATCTCGATGCAGGTCTGTAGATTGTGCCTGCCATGGCCTCACCCAGAAACCTAAGCCTAGCTTGTGTTCTCAGACTTTTGTCGTCAGACTACTGGCCCACAAGGCCTCCAGTTTGGCAATCCAGAACTACAATGCAGCACTCTGCCTGCCCTCCTGATAAAAAACATTGTCCTCTGGGGCTACCCAGTAACCCCAAATGAGGATCAACCTGCACCGACCTTGGCTGTACCCCAAATACATAGGCTGACCAGGGCACTAATGCCCTTTCTGACACAGCCTGAGCCTGGACCCCTGGCCCCTCCCAGACAGCTGGCCGCACACTGAGCACATCCAGCCGCCATGGCCTTAGGTCGTCATCTCTTCCCAACCTCGGTTTTCAGGTTTCAGAACCTAGACCTTATCTCCAATCACTGCCCAGGGTTGAAGGTGATGCAGAAATCAGAACTCCTTCCCCATGGCAAGAAACCTTGTGGTTGGCATGTTGTCCAACGTTCAGTGTCGTTGAAACCAGTGTGGCCCATGAGGCCCCGCCCATGCTCGCGGGCCACATTGGTCACAAACACACATTGTGACCCTCAGGCTGAGCCCAGTCCTCAAGTAAGGCCACTCAGTGGCTGGATGAAGAGATAGCATATTGGGCTTGCCATGCCCCTTGGCCCCAATTTTTAACCATAGTTCGGATTGTCCCTTCAGTCTTCCCCACGGCTTTGCTTTGGAATTCCTCTTTTGGTGGGACACCTGAGGTAACAAAACTGAAATGAGTCCTCCCATCCCACAGATTGACGAAAAGCAATTGGGAATCGGGCCAAATCCTCAGAGAGGAAGATTCGTCCATGGCCCATGAGGCCTCCCCGACATTCCGCGGCCATCACTGATACAAAATCCAGAGACAAAAGCCTGAGCAATAGCCACAGACTCGCACTTTCTTCATATCCTGTAGAGTTCTTCTCATGGTTTGTAGATCGGGCCTGCCATACCTACGTCCCCAAACCTAAGCTGAGTTTGTGTTTTCAGACTTCTGTCCTCAAAGTCTTGGGCCACACGCCCTCCAGGCTGGGCCCCTGGAGTCACACATTAGGACTGTGCCTACCAATCCATGGGAATTCTGCCCATTCCATGGTCCAAAATCGTACAAATTAGGAGAAACCTCCAACGACCCTTAGGCCATCCCAATAGTGTGGGTCACCCGGAACAAACAAGGGGTGTCTGACACCAGCTGATAATCGACCTCCACTCATACCATAGATGGATGTCCCCAGAGAAGAAGATTGAACCAGACAGGACCCTAGGCCATAATAGGATCCATTGCTATGGGTTACAGGCATGTGTCCTCAAAAGCCTGATTCCAATACGAGCATAGGGTTTTTCCTGAGGCACCCATCAGAACTCATCTCGTCTCCACAAGTAAACCTGTGCATGGGAGCCATGTCCAAAGCTTAGGAAAGTACTTCAGGTTGCCGGTGCCACCGCCCCATTCCAAGGCCCTCATGGACACAAAAACACATTAGGACACATCCTCAGGAAAGTCCATTTCAACTCAGCCACCGAGGTTGCTCCCGCAGAGCCATCAGATCTAAACTGTCTTGTTGCTAGGAGACAATTGGAATGCGAGGCGGGCTTCCCAGGCATCCATCCGCGAACGGTGCTCTGGAGTCATTCCATATGGGATGTCCTGGAGCTGTCCAACAGGTCTCAATTGTCCGGAAGAAGGAATCCTGGAAGGGGGCATCCCACAACTCCCAACGTGGGAAAACCTCAATGGTCTCGAGATTCCGCTCCCTTCATGAAGCGGCCGTCATGCTCAGAAACTCCCACCTGAGCCAACGTCTGATCCTCGCCCTGACTTCAGATGCATGAGATATTGGTTCAGATCTGCAGGGGGTACCTGCCGTGCCCTCGCCCTGAAACCCAAGTCTAGCTTGTCTTCTCAGACTTCCATCCTCACACTCCTGGCCCCAAAGCCCTCAAGTTTGGCAATTCCGGACCCACAATGCAGCACTCTGCCTGCCCTCTAGAAAAAAAATGATTGCCTCATGAGCTGCCCAGGCACCTTAAATGAGGGTAAACCTACACAGCACTCGACTTTACCCAAATTATATAGTCTAACCTGGGCACTAATGCACTGTCGAACACATCCTGAGCCCGGACCTCCTGACCAACACCCAGAAAGCTGACCGCACACTGAGCACATAAAACCCGCCATGGCCTTAGGTCATCATCTCTTCCCTACCTCAGTTTTCAGGCTTCAGAACCGAGACCTTATCTCCAATCACTGCCCAGGGGTGAGTCTGATGCAGAAATCAGAACTCCTCCTTACCCATGGCAAGAACCCTTGTGGTTGGCACGTTTTCCAACGATCAGTTTAGGAGAAACCCTGAGGCCCCGCCCATTCTTGAGTGCGACGAGGGCATACACACGCATTGTGACCCTCAGCATGAGTCCTGTCCTCTAGTAAGTCCTCTCAGTGGCTGGACCATTAGATGTCATAATGGGCTTGACATGTCCCTAGGCCCCAATTTTTAACCAGATTTCTGATTGTCCAGTCGCCCCTCCTAGGGCTCTACTCTGAAATCCCTCATTTGGTGGGACACCTGAGGTTAAAAAAGAAAACAACAACAACAACAAAATAAAACGGACTTCTTCCAGCCCACAGAATGAACCCAAACTCTTTGGACGGGGCCAAACCACCAGAGAGTAAGACTCGTCCATTTCCCATGAAGTCACCCAGAAATTCCACGACCATGAGTGACACGATATCCCGAGACAAAAACTTGAGCAGGAGCCTCACACTCGCCCTTCTTTCAAATCCCGAAAAGTTCTCCTCATGGTCTGTAGATCAGTCCTGCCATACCTATGACCTGAAACATAAGCCGAGTTTGTGTTTTCAGACAACTGTCCAAAAAGGGCTGGACGACACAACCTACAGGCTCAGGCCCCTGGAGCCAAACCTGAGGACTGTACTTGCCCTCTCCAAGGGAATTGTGTGTGCCCATTCCAATGGCCACAACCCTTCTAATAGGATAAACCTCCAAAGTCCCTGATATATCTCAATAGTGGTAGCTTCCCAGGAAAAACAGGGGCAATCTGAGCCCAAATGAGCCCCTACCTGCACTCAGACCCATAGACAGATGTCCCCAGAGGTAAAAAGGAAAGAACAGGCCCCTAGGCACTAATCAGATCCATTGCTTTGGTTTCCAGGCATCTCTCCTCAGAGGCCTGGATTTCAAAAGCAGCATATAGCTGTTTCTTGTTTCACCCATCAGAAAACATCTCATCTACACATGGGAAACTTGCACGTTGGAGCTGTGTCAAAGCCTCTGTTTAGGAGAACCCTTTAGGGCCCCAGTGCCACCGCTTCATTCCAAGGTCTCCATAGACACAAAAGCACATTCGGACCCATCCCCAGGGGTGTGCATTTCAACTCAGCATCCTCGGTAGCTCCCCACAGATCCAGGAGATCTAAACTGTCTTGTTGCTAGGAGACAATTGGAATGCGAGGTGGGCTACCCAGCCATCCATCCTTAGAACCCTGCTCAGAATCATTGGCCTGGAGCCAAACAACAGGTCTCAATTGTCCTGCCGAAGACTCTCTGCAGTTTGGAGCTTCTCACAACTCCCATCATGGGAAAACCCCCATGGCCTCGTGATGCCCCCCCATTCATGAAGGGGCCATCAGGGACAGAAACTCCAACCTGAGCGATCGTCTGATCCTCGCCCTGACTTCAGATGCACGAGATCTCGATGCAGGTCTGTAGATTGTGCCTGCCATGGCCTCACCCAGAAACCTAAGCCTAGCTTGTGTTCTCAGACTTTTGTCGTCAGACTACTGGCCCACAAGGCCTCCAGTTTGGCAATCCAGAACTACAATGCAGCACTCTGCCTGCCCTCCTGATAAAAAACATTGTCCTCTGGGGCTACCCAGTAACCCCAAATGAGGATCAACCTGCACCGACCTTGGCTGTACCCCAAATACATAGGCTGACCAGGGCACTAATGCCCTTTCTGACACAGCCTGAGCCTGGACCCCTGGCCCCTCCCAGACAGCTGGCCGCACACTGAGCACATCCAGCCGCCATGGCCTTAGGTCGTCATCTCTTCCCAACCTCGGTTTTCAGGTTTCAGAACCTAGACCTTATCTCCAATCACTGCCCAGGGTTGAAGGTGATGCAGAAATCAGAACTCCTTCCCCATGGCAAGAAACCTTGTGGTTGGCATGTTGTCCAACGTTCAGTGTCGTTGAAACCAGTGTGGCCCATGAGGCCCCGCCCATGCTCGCGGGCCACATTGGTCACAAACACACATTGTGACCCTCAGGCTGAGCCCAGTCCTCAAGTAAGGCCACTCAGTGGCTGGATGAAGAGATAGCATATTGGGCTTGCCATGCCCCTTGGCCCCAATTTTTAACCATAGTTCGGATTGTCCCTTCAGTCTTCCCCACGGCTTTGCTTTGGAATTCCTCTTTTGGTGGGACACCTGAGGTAACAAAACTGAAATGAGTCCTCCCATCCCACAGATTGACGAAAAGCAATTGGGAATCGGGCCAAATTCTCAGAGAGGAAGATTCGTCCATGGCCCATGAGGCCTCCCCGACATTCCCCGGCCATCACTGATACAAAATCCAGAGACAAAAGCCTGAGCAATCGCCACAGACTCGCACTTTCTTCATATCCTGTAGAGTTCTTCTCATGGTTTGTAGATCGGGCCTGCCATACCTACGTCCCCAAACCTAAGCTGAGTTTGTGTTTTCAGACTTCTGTCCTCAAAGTCTTGGGCCACACGCCCTCCAGGCTGGGCCCCTGGAGTCACACATTAGGACTGTGCCTACCAATCCATGGGAATTCTGCCCATTCCATGGTCCAAAATCGTACAAATTAGGAGAAACCTCCAACGACCCTTAGGCCATCCCAATAGTGTGGGTCACCCGGAACAAACAAGGGGTGTCTGACACCAGCTGATAATCGACTTCCACTCATACCATAGATGGATGTCCCCAGAGAAGAAGATTGAACCAGACAGGACCCTAGGCCATAATAGGATCCATTGCTATGGGTTACAGGCATGTGTCCTCAAAAGCCTGATTCCAATACGAGCATAGGGTTTTTCCTGAGGCACCCATCAGAACTCATCTCGTCTCCACAAGTAAACCTGTGCATGGGAGCCATGTCCAAAGCTTAGGAAAGTACTTCAGGTTGCCGGTGCCACCGCCCCATTCCAAGGCCCTCATGGACACAAAAACACATTAGGACACATCCTCAGGAAAGTCCATTTCAACTCAGCCACCGAGGTTGCTCCCGCAGAGCCATCAGATCTAAACTGTCTTGTTGCTAGGAGACAATTGGAATGCGAGGCAGGCTTCCCAGGCATCCATCCGCGAACGGTGCTCTGGAGTCATTCCATATGGGATGTCCTGGAGCTGTCCAACAGGTCTCAATTGTCCGGAAGAAGGAATCCTGGAAGGGGGCATCCCACAACTCCCAACGTGGGAAAACCTCAATGGTCTCGAGATTCCGCTCCCTTCATGAAGCGGCCGTCATGCTCAGAAACTCCCACCTGAGCCAACGTCTGATCCTCGCCCTGACTTCAGATGCATGAGATATTGGTTCAGATCTGCAGGGGGTACCTGCCGTGCCCTCGCCCTGAAACCCAAGTCTAGCTTGTCTTCTCAGACTTCCATCCTCACACTCCTGGCCCCAAAGCCCTCAAGTTTGGCAATTCCGGACCCACAATGCAGCACTCTGCCTGCCCTCTAGAAAAAAAATGATTGCCTCATGAGCTGCCCAGGCACCTTAAATGAGGGTAAACCTACACAGCACTCGACTTTACCCAAATTATATAGTCTAACCTGGGCACTAATGCACTGTCGAACACATCCTGAGCCCGGACCTCCTGACCAACACCCAGAAAGCTGACCGCACACTGAGCACATAAAACCCGCCATGGCCTTAGGTCATCATCTCTTCCCTACCTCAGTTTTCAGGCTTCAGAACCGAGACCTTATCTCCAATCACTGCCCAGGGGTGAGTCTGATGCAGAAATCAGAACTCCTCCTTACCCATGGCAAGAACCCTTGTGGTTGGCACGTTTTCCAACGATCAGTTTAGGAGAAACCCTGAGGCCCCGCCCATTCTTGAGTGCGACGAGGGCATACACACGCATTGTGACCCTCAGCATGAGTCCTGTCCTCTAGTAAGTCCTCTCAGTGGCTGGACCATTAGATGTCATAATGGGCTTGACATGTCCCTAGGCCCCAATTTTTAACCAGATTTCTGATTGTCCAGTCGCCCCTCCTAGGGCTCTACTCTGAAATCCCTCATTTGGTGGGACACCTGAGGTTAAAAAAGAAAACAACAACAACAACAAAATAAAACGGACTTCTTCCAGCCCACAGAATGAACCCAAACTCTTTGGACGGGGCCAAACCACCAGAGAGTAAGACTCGTCCATTTCCCATGAAGTCACCCAGAAATTCCACGACCATGAGTGACACGATATCCCGAGACAAAAACTTGAGCAGGAGCCTCACACTCGCCCTTCTTTCAAATCCCGAAAAGTTCTCCTCATGGTCTGTAGATCAGTCCTGCCATACCTATGACCTGAAACATAAGCCGAGTTTGTGTTTTCAGACAACTGTCCAAAAAGGGCTGGACGACACAACCTACAGGCTCAGGCCCCTGGAGCCAAACCTGAGGACTGTACTTGCCCTCTCCAAGGGAATTGTGTGTGCCCATTCCAATGGCCACAACCCTTCTAATAGGATAAACCTCCAAAGTCCCTGATATATCTCAATAGTGGTAGCTTCCCAGGAAAAACAGGGGCAATCTGAGCCCAAATGAGCCCCTACCTGCACTCAGACCCATAGACAGATGTCCCCAGAGGTAAAAAGGAAAGAACAGGCCCCTAGGCACTAATCAGATCCATTGCTTTGGTTTCCAGGCATCTCTCCTCAGAGGCCTGGATTTCAAAAGCAGCATATAGCTGTTTCTTGTTTCACCCATCAGAAAACATCTCATCTACACATGGGAAACTTGCACGTTGGAGCTGTGTCAAAGCCTCTGTTTAGGAGAACCCTTTAGGGCCCCAGTGCCACCGCTTCATTCCAAGGTCTCCATAGACACAAAAGCACATTCGGACCCATCCCCAGGGGTGTGCATTTCAACTCAGCATCCTCGGTAGCTCCCCACAGATCCAGGAGATCTAAACTGTCTTGTTGCTAGGAGACAATTGGAATGCGAGGTGGGCTACCCAGCCATCCATCCTTAGAACCCTGCTCAGAATCATTGGCCTGGAGCCAAACAACAGGTCTCAATTGTCCTGCCGAAGACTCTCTGCAGTTTGGAGCTTCTCACAACTCCCATCATGGGAAAACCCCCATGGCCTCGTGATGCCCCCCCATTCATGAAGGGGCCATCAGGGACAGAAACTCCAACCTGAGCGATCGTCTGATCCTCGCCCTGACTTCAGATGCACGAGATCTCGATTCAGGTCTGTAGATTGTGCCTGCCATGGCCTCACCCAGAAACCTAAGCCTAGCTTGTGTTCTCAGACTTTTGTCGTCAGACTACTGGCCCACAAGGCCTCCAGTTTGGCAATCCAGAACTACAATGCAGCACTCTGCCTGCCCTCCTGATAAAAAACATTGTCCTCTGGGGCTACCCAGTAACCCCAAATGAGGATCAACCTGCACCGACCTTGGCTGTACCCCAAATACATAGGCTGACCAGGGCACTAATGCCCTTTCTGACACAGCCTGAGCCTGGACCCCTGGCCCCTCCCAGACAGCTGGCCGCACACTGAGCACATCCAGCCGCCATGGCCTTAGGTCGTCATCTCTTCCCAACCTCGGTTTTCAGGTTTCAGAACCTAGACCTTATCTCCAATCACTGCCCAGGGTTGAAGGTGATGCAGAAATCAGAACTCCTTCCCCATGGCAAGAAACCTTGTGGTTGGCATGTTGTCCAACGTTCAGTGTCCTTGAAACCAGTGTGGCCCATGAGGCCCCGCCCATGCTCGCGGGCCACATTGGTCACAAACACACATTGTGACCCTCAGGCTGAGCCCAGTCCTCAAGTAAGGCCACTCAGTGGCTGGATGAAGAGATAGCATATTGGGCTTGCCATGCCCCTTGGCCCCAATTTTTAACCATAGTTCGGATTGTCCCTTCAGTCTTCCCCACGGCTTTGCTTTGGAATTCCTCTTTTGGTGGGACACCTGAGGTAACAAAACTGAAATGAGTCCTCCCATCCCACAGATTGACGAAAAGCAATTGGGAATCGGGCCAAATCCTCAGAGAGGAAGATTCGTCCATGGCCCATGAGGCCTCCCCGACATTCCGGGGCCATCACTGATACAAAATCCAGAGACAAAAGCCTGAGCAATCGCCACAGACTCGCACTTTCTTCATATCCTGTAGAGTTCTTCTCATGGTTTGTAGATCGGGCCTGCCATACCTACGTCCCCAAACCTAAGCTGAGTTTGTGTTTTCAGACTTCTGTCCTCAAAGTCTTGGGCCACACGCCCTCCAGGCTGGGCCCCTGGAGTCACACATTAGGACTGTGCCTACCAATCCATGGGAATTCTGCCCATTCCATGGTCCAAAATCGTACAAATTAGGAGAAACCTCCAACGACCCTTAGGCCATCCCAATAGTGTGGGTCACCCGGAACAAACAAGGGGTGTCTGACACCAGCTGATAATCGACCTCCACTCATACCATAGATGGATGTCCCCAGAGAAGAAGATTGAACCAGACAGGACCCTAGGCCATAATAGGATCCATTGCTTTGGGTTACAGGCATGTGTCCTCAAAAGCCTGATTCCAATACGAGCATAGGGTTTTTCCTGAGGCACCCATCAGAACTCATCTCGTCTCCACAAGTAAACCTGTGCATGGGAGCCATGTCCAAAGCTTAGGAAAGTACTTCAGGTTGCCGGTGCCACCGCCCCATTCCAAGGCCCTCATGGACACAAAAACACATTAGGACACATCCTCAGGAAAGTCCATTTCAACTCAGCCACCGAGGTTGCTCCCGCAGAGCCATCAGATCTAAACTGTCTTGTTGCTAGGAGACAATTGGAATGCGAGGCGGGCTTCCCAGGCATCCATCCGCGAACGGTGCTCTGGAGTCATTCCATATGGGATGTCCTGGAGCTGTCCAACAGGTCTCAATTGTCCGGAAGAAGGAATCCTGGAAGGGGGCATCCCACAACTCCCAACGTGGGAAAACCTCAATGGTCTCGAGATTCCGCTCCCTTCATGAAGCGGCCGTCATGCTCAGAAACTCCCACCTGAGCCAACGTCTGATCCTCGCCCTGACTTCAGATGCATGAGATATTGGTTCAGATCTGCAGGGGGTACCTGCCGTGCCCTCGCCCTGAAACCCAAGTCTAGCTTGTCTTCTCAGACTTCCATCCTCACACTCCTGGCCCCAAAGCCCTCAAGTTTGGCAATTCCGGACCCACAATGCAGCACTCTGCCTGCCCTCTAGAAAAAAAATGATTGCCTCATGAGCTGCCCAGGCACCTTAAATGAGGGTAAACCTACACAGCACTCGACTTTACCCAAATTATATAGTCTAACCTGGGCACTAATGCACTGTCGAACACATCCTGAGCCCGGACCTCCTGACCAACACCCAGAAAGCTGACCGCACACTGAGCACATAAAACCCGCCATGGCCTTAGGTCATCATCTCTTCCCTACCTCAGTTTTCAGGCTTCAGAACCGAGACCTTATCTCCAATCACTGCCCAGGGGTGAGTCTGATGCAGAAATCAGAACTCCTCCTTACCCATGGCAAGAACCCTTGTGGTTGGCACGTTTTCCAACGATCAGTTTAGGAGAAACCCTGAGGCCCCGCCCATTCTTGAGTGCGACGAGGGCATACACACGCATTGTGACCCTCAGCATGAGTCCTGTCCTCTAGTAAGTCCTCTCAGTGGCTGGACCATTAGATGTCATAATGGGCTTGACATGTCCCTAGGCCCCAATTTTTAACCAGATTTCTGATTGTCCAGTCGCCCCTCCTAGGGCTCTACTCTGAAATCCCTCATTTGGTGGGACACCTGAGGTTAAAAAAGAAAACAACAACAACAACAAAATAAAACGGACTTCTTCCAGCCCACAGAATGAACCCAAACTCTTTGGACGGGGCCAAACCACCAGAGAGTAAGACTCGTCCATTTCCCATGAAGTCACCCAGAAATTCCACGACCATGAGTGACACGATATCCCGAGACAAAAACTTGAGCAGGAGCCTCACACTCGCCCTTCTTTCAAATCCCGAAAAGTTCTCCTCATGGTCTGTAGATCAGTCCTGCCATACCTATGACCTGAAACATAAGCCGAGTTTGTGTTTTCAGACAACTGTCCAAAAAGGGCTGGACGACACAACCTACAGGCTCAGGCCCCTGGAGCCAAACCTGAGGACTGTACTTGCCCTCTCCAAGGGAATTGTGTGTGCCCATTCCAATGGCCACAACCCTTCTAATAGGATAAACCTCCAAAGTCCCTGATATATCTCAATAGTGGTAGCTTCCCAGGAAAAACAGGGGCAATCTGAGCCCAAATGAGCCCCTACCTGCACTCAGACCCATAGACAGATGTCCCCAGAGGTAAAAAGGAAAGAACAGGCCCCTAGGCACTAATCAGATCCATTGCTTTGGTTTCCAGGCATCTCTCCTCAGAGGCCTGGATTTCAAAAGCAGCATATAGCTGTTTCTTGTTTCACCCATCAGAAAACATCTCATCTACACATGGGAAACTTGCACGTTGGAGCTGTGTCAAAGCCTCTGTTTAGGAGAACCCTTTAGGGCCCCAGTGCCACCGCTTCATTCCAAGGTCTCCATAGACACAAAAGCACATTCGGACCCATCCCCAGGGGTGTGCATTTCAACTCAGCATCCTCGGTAGCTCCCCACAGATCCAGGAGATCTAAACTGTCTTGTTGCTAGGAGACAATTGGAATGCGAGGTGGGCTACCCAGCCATCCATCCTTAGAACCCTGCTCAGAATCATTGGCCTGGAGCCAAACAACAGGTCTCAATTGTCCTGCCGAAGACTCTCTGCAGTTTGGAGCTTCTCACAACTCCCATCATGGGAAAACCCCCATGGCCTCGTGATGCCCCCCCATTCATGAAGGGGCCATCAGGGACAGAAACTCCAACCTGAGCGATCGTCTGATCCTCGCCCTGACTTCAGATGCACGAGATCTCGATTCAGGTCTGTAGATTGTGCCTGCCATGGCCTCACCCAGAAACCTAAGCCTAGCTTGTGTTCTCAGACTTTTGTCGTCAGACTACTGGCCCACAAGGCCTCCAGTTTGGCAATCCAGAACTACAATGCAGCACTCTGCCTGCCCTCCTGATAAAAAACATTGTCCTCTGGGGCTACCCAGTAACCCCAAATGAGGATCAACCTGCACCGACCTTGGCTGTACCCCAAATACATAGGCTGACCAGGGCACTAATGCCCTTTCTGACACAGCCTGAGCCTGGACCCCTGGCCCCTCCCAGACAGCTGGCCGCACACTGAGCACATCCAGCCGCCATGGCCTTAGGTCGTCATCTCTTCCCAACCTCGGTTTTCAGGTTTCAGAACCTAGACCTTATCTCCAATCACTGCCCAGGGTTGAAGGTGATGCAGAAATCAGATCTCCTTCCCCATGGCAAGAAACCTTGTGGTTGGCATGTTGTCCAACGTTCAGTGTCGTTGAAACCAGTGTGGCCCATGAGGCCCCGCCCATGCTCGTGGGCCACATTGGTCACAAACACACATTGTGACCCTCAGGCTGAGCCCAGTCCTCAAGTAAGGCCACTCAGTGGCTGGATGAAGAGATAGCATATTGGGCTTGCCATGCCCCTTGGCCCCAATTTTTAACCATAGTTCGGATTGTCCCTTCAGTCTTCCCCACGGCTTTGCTTTGGAATTCCTCTTTTGGTGGGACACCTGAGGTAACAAAACTGAAATGAGTCCTCCCATCCCACAGATTGACGAAAAGCAATTGGGAATCGGGCCAAATCCTCAGAGAGGAAGATTCGTCCATGGCCCATGAGGCCTCCCCGACATTCCGCGGCCATCACTGATACAAAATCCAGAGACAAAAGCCTGAGCAATCGCCACAGACTCGCACTTTCTTCATATCCTGTAGAGTTCTTCTCATGGTTTGTAGATCGGGCCTGCCATACCTACGTCCCCAAACCTAAGCTGAGTTTGTGTTTTCAGACTTCTGTCCTCAAAGTCTTGGGCCACACGCCCTCCAGGCTGGGCCCCTGGAGTCACACATTAGGACTGTGCCTACCAATCCATGGGAATTCTGCCCATTCCATGGTCCAAAATCGTACAAATTAGGAGAAACCTCCAACGACCCTTAGGCCATCCCAATAGTGTGGGTCACCCGGAACAAACAAGGGGTGTCTGACACCAGCTGATAATCGACCTCCACTCATACCATAGATGGATGTCCCCAGAGAAGAAGATTGAACCAGACAGGACCCTAGGCCATAATAGGATCCATTGCTTTGGGTTACAGGCATGTGTCCTCAAAAGCCTGATTCCAATACGAGCATAGGGTTTTTCCTGAGGCACCCATCAGAACTCATCTCGTCTCCACAAGTAAACCTGTGCATGGGAGCCATGTCCAAAGCTTAGGAAAGTACTTCAGGTTGCCGGTGCCACCGCCCCATTCCAAGGCCCTCATGGACACAAAAACACATTAGGACACATCCTCAGGAAAGTCCATTTCAACTCAGCCACCGAGGTTGCTCCCGCAGAGCCATCAGATCTAAACTGTCTTGTTGCTAGGAGACAATTGGAATGCGAGGCGGGCTTCCCAGGCATCCATCCGCGAACGGTGCTCTGGAGTCATTCCATATGGGATGTCCTGGAGCTGTCCAACAGGTCTCAATTGTCCGGAAGAAGGAATCCTGGAAGGGGGCATCCCACAACTCCCAACGTGGGAAAACCTCAATGGTCTCGAGATTCCGCTCCCTTCATGAAGCGGCCGTCATGCTCAGAAACTCCCACCTGAGCCAACGTCTGATCCTCGCCCTGACTTCAGATGCATGAGATATTGGTTCAGATCTGCAGGGGGTACCTGCCGTGCCCTCGCCCTGAAACCCAAGTCTAGCTTGTCTTCTCAGACTTCCATCCTCACACTCCTGGCCCCAAAGCCCTCAAGTTTGGCAATTCCGGACCCACAATGCAGCACTCTGCCTGCCCTCTAGAAAAAAAATGATTGCCTCATGAGCTGCCCAGGCACCTTAAATGAGGGTAAACATACACAGCACTCGACTTTACCCAAATTATATAGTCTAACCTGGGCACTAATGCACTGTCGAACACATCCTGAGCCCGGACCTCCTGACCAACACCCAGAAAGCTGACCGCACACTGAGCACATAAAACCCGCCATGGCCTTAGGTCATCATCTCTTCCCTACCTCAGTTTTCAGGCTTCAGAACCGAGACCTTATCTCCAATCACTGCCCAGGGGTGAGTCTGATGCAGAAATCAGAACTCCTCCTTACCCATGGCAAGAACCCTTGTGGTTGGCACGTTTTCCAACGATCAGTTTAGGAGAAACCCTGAGGCCCCGCCCATTCTTGAGTGCGACGAGGGCATACACACGCATTGTGACCCTCAGCATGAGTCCTGTCCTCTAGTAAGTCCTCTCAGTGGCTGGACCATTAGATGTCATAATGGGCTTGACATGTCCCTAGGCCCCAATTTTTAACCAGATTTCTGATTGTCCAGTCGCCCCTCCTAGGGCTCTACTCTGAAATCCCTCATTTGGTGGGACACCTGAGGTTAAAAAAGAAAACAACAACAACAACAAAATAAAACGGACTTCTTCCAGCCCACAGAATGAACCCAAACTCTTTGGACGGGGCCAAACCACCAGAGAGTAAGACTCGTCCATTTCCCATGAAGTCACCCAGAAATTCCACGACCATGAGTGACACGATATCCCGAGACAAAAACTTGAGCAGGAGCCTCACACTCGCCCTTCTTTCAAATCCCGAAAAGTTCTCCTCATGGTCTGTAGATCAGTCCTGCCATACCTATGACCTGAAACATAAGCCGAGTTTGTGTTTTCAGACAACTGTCCAAAAAGGGCTGGACGACACAACCTACAGGCTCAGGCCCCTGGAGCCAAACCTGAGGACTGTACTTGCCCTCTCCAAGGGAATTGTGTGTGCCCATTCCAATGGCCACAACCCTTCTAATAGGATAAACCTCCAAAGTCCCTGATATATCTCAATAGTGGTAGCTTCCCAGGAAAAACAGGGGCAATCTGAGCCCAAATGAGCCCCTACCTGCACTCAGACCCATAGACAGATGTCCCCAGAGGTAAAAAGGAAAGAACAGGCCCCTAGGCACTAATCAGATCCATTGCTTTGGTTTCCAGGCATCTCTCCTCAGAGGCCTGGATTTCAAAAGCAGCATATAGCTGTTTCTTGTTTCACCCATCAGAAAACATCTCATCTACACATGGGAAACTTGCACGTTGGAGCTGTGTCAAAGCCTCTGTTTAGGAGAACCCTTTAGGGCCCCAGTGCCACCGCTTCATTCCAAGGTCTCCATAGACACAAAAGCACATTCGGACCCATCCCCAGGGGTGTGCATTTCAACTCAGCATCCTCGGTAGCTCCCCACAGATCCAGGAGATCTAAACTGTCTTGTTGCTAGGAGACAATTGGAATGCGAGGTGGGCTACCCAGCCATCCATCCTTAGAACCCTGCTCAGAATCATTGGCCTGGAGCCAAACAACAGGTCTCAATTGTCCTGCCGAAGACTCTCTGCAGTTTGGAGCTTCTCACAACTCCCATCATGGGAAAACCCCCATGGCCTCGTGATGCCCCCCCATTCATGAAGGGGCCATCAGGGACAGAAACTCCAACCTGAGCGATCGTCTGATCCTCGCCCTGACTTCAGATGCACGAGATCTCGATGCAGGTCTGTAGATTGTGCCTGCCATGGCCTCACCCAGAAACCTAAGCCTAGCTTGTGTTCTCAGACTTTTGTCGTCAGACTACTGGCCCACAAGGCCTCCAGTTTGGCAATCCAGAACTACAATGCAGCACTCTGCCTGCCCTCCTGATAAAAAACATTGTCCTCTGGGGCTACCCAGTAACCCCAAATGAGGATCAACCTGCACCGACCTTGGCTGTACCCCAAATACATAGGCTGACCAGGGCACTAATGCCCTTTCTGACACAGCCTGAGCCTGGACCCCCTGGCCCCTCCCAGACAGCTGGCCGCACACTGAGCACATCCAGCCGCCATGGCCTTAGGTCGTCATCTCTTCCCAACCTCGGTTTTCAGGTTTCAGAACCTAGACCTTATCTCCAATCACTGCCCAGGGTTGAAGGTGATGCAGAAATCAGAACTCCTTCCCCATGGCAAGAAACCTTGTGGTTGGCATGTTGTCCAACGTTCAGTGTCGTTGAAACCAGTGTGGCCCATGAGGCCCCGCCCATGCTCGCGGGCCACATTGGTCACAAACACACATTGTGACCCTCAGGCTGAGCCCAGTCCTCAAGTAAGGCCACTCAGTGGCTGGATGAAGAGATAGCATATTGGGCTTGCCATGCCCCTTGGCCCCAATTTTTAACCATAGTTCGGATTGTCCCTTCAGTCTTCCCCACGGCTTTGCTTTGGAATTCCTCTTTTGGTGGGACACCTGAGGTAACAAAACTGAAATGAGTCCTCCCATCCCACAGATTGACGAAAAGCAATTGGGAATCGGGCCAAATTCTCAGAGAGGAAGATTCGTCCATGGCCCATGAGGCCTCCCCGACATTCCCCGGCCATCACTGATACAAAATCCAGAGACAAAAGCCTGAGCAATCGCCACAGACTCGCACTTTCTTCATATCCTGTAGAGTTCTTCTCATGGTTTGTAGATCGGGCCTGCCATACCTACGTCCCCAAACCTAAGCTGAGTTTGTGTTTTCAGACTTCTGTCCTCAAAGTCTTGGGCCACACGCCCTCCAGGCTGGGCCCCTGGAGTCACACATTAGGACTGTGCCTACCAATCCATGGGAATTCTGCCCATTCCATGGTCCAAAATCGTACAAATTAGGAGAAACCTCCAACGACCCTTAGGCCATCCCAATAGTGTGGGTCACCCGGAACAAACAAGGGGTGTCTGACACCAGCTGATAATCGACCTCCACTCATACCATAGATGGATGTCCCCAGAGAAGAAGATTGAACCAGACAGGACCCTAGGCCATAATAGGATCCATTGCTATGGGTTACAGGCATGTGTCCTCAAAAGCCTGATTCCAATACGAGCATAGGGTTTTTCCTGAGGCACCCATCAGAACTCATCTCGTCTCCACAAGTAAACCTGTGCATGGGAGCCATGTCCAAAGCTTAGGAAAGTACTTCAGGTTGCCGGTGCCACCGCCCCATTCCAAGGCCCTCATGGACACAAAAACACATTAGGACACATCCTCAGGAAAGTCCATTTCAACTCAGCCACCGAGGTTGCTCCCGCAGAGCCATCAGATCTAAACTGTCTTGTTGCTAGGAGACAATTGGAATGCGAGGCGGGCTTCCCAGGCATCCATCCGCGAACGGTGCTCTGGAGTCATTCCATATGGGATGTCCTGGAGCTGTCCAACAGGTCTCAATTGTCCGGAAGAAGGAATCCTGGAAGGGGGCATCCCACAACTCCCAACGTGGGAAAACCTCAATGGTCTCGAGATTCCGCTCCCTTCATGAAGCGGCCGTCATGCTCAGAAACTCCCACCTGAGCCAACGTCTGATCCTCGCCCTGACTTCAGATGCATGAGATATTGGTTCAGATCTGCAGGGGGTACCTGCCGTGCCCTCGCCCTGAAACCCAAGTCTAGCTTGTCTTCTCAGACTTCCATCCTCACACTCCTGGCCCCAAAGCCCTCAAGTTTGGCAATTCCGGACCCACAATGCAGCACTCTGCCTGCCCTCTAGAAAAAAAATGATTGCCTCATGAGCTGCCCAGGCACCTTAAATGAGGGTAAACCTACACAGCACTCGACTTTACCCAAATTATATAGTCTAACCTGGGCACTAATGCACTGTCGAACACATCCTGAGCCCGGACCTCCTGACCAACACCCAGAAAGCTGACCGCACACTGAGCACATAAAACCCGCCATGGCCTTAGGTCATCATCTCTTCCCTACCTCAGTTTTCAGGCTTCAGAACCGAGACCTTATCTCCAATCACTGCCCAGGGGTGAGTCTGATGCAGAAATCAGAACTCCTCCTTACCCATGGCAAGAACCCTTGTGGTTGGCACGTTTTCCAACGATCAGTTTAGGAGAAACCCTGAGGCCCCGCCCATTCTTGAGTGCGACGAGGGCATACACACGCATTGTGACCCTCAGCATGAGTCCTGTCCTCTAGTAAGTCCTCTCAGTGGCTGGACCATTAGATGTCATAATGGGCTTGACATGTCCCTAGGCCCCAATTTTTAACCAGATTTCTGATTGTCCAGTCGCCCCTCCTAGGGCTCTACTCTGAAATCCCTCATTTGGTGGGACACCTGAGGTTAAAAAAGAAAACAACAACAACAACAAAATAAAACGGACTTCTTCCAGCCCACAGAATGAACCCAAACTCTTTGGACGGGGCCAAACCACCAGAGAGTAAGACTCGTCCATTTCCCATGAAGTCACCCAGAAATTCCACGACCATGAGTGACACGATATCCCGAGACAAAAACTTGAGCAGGAGCCTCACACTCGCCCTTCTTTCAAATCCCGAAAAGTTCTCCTCATGGTCTGTAGATCAGTCCTGCCATACCTATGACCTGAAACATAAGCCGAGTTTGTGTTTTCAGACAACTGTCCAAAAAGGGCTGGACGACACAACCTACAGGCTCAGGCCCCTGGAGCCAAACCTGAGGACTGTACTTGCCCTCTCCAAGGGAATTGTGTGTGCCCATTCCAATGGCCACAACCCTTCTAATAGGATAAACCTCCAAAGTCCCTGATATATCTCAATAGTGGTAGCTTCCCAGGAAAAACAGGGGCAATCTGAGCCCAAATGAGCCCCTACCTGCACTCAGACCCATAGACAGATGTCCCCAGAGGTAAAAAGGAAAGAACAGGCCCCTAGGCACTAATCAGATCCATTGCTTTGGTTTCCAGGCATCTCTCCTCAGAGGCCTGGATTTCAAAAGCAGCATATAGCTGTTTCTTGTTTCACCCATCAGAAAACATCTCATCTACACATGGGAAACTTGCACGTTGGAGCTGTGTCAAAGCCTCTGTTTAGGAGAACCCTTTAGGGCCCCAGTGCCACCGCTTCATTCCAAGGTCTCCATAGACACAAAAGCACATTCGGACCCATCCCCAGGGGTGTGCATTTCAACTCAGCATCCTCGGTAGCTCCCCACAGATCCAGGAGATCTAAACTGTCTTGTTGCTAGGAGACAATTGGAATGCGAGGTGGGCTACCCAGCCATCCATCCTTAGAACCCTGCTCAGAATCATTGGCCTGGAGCCAAACAACAGGTCTCAATTGTCCTGCCGAAGACTCTCTGCAGTTTGGAGCTTCTCACAACTCCCATCATGGGAAAACCCCCATGGCCTCGTGATGCCCCCCCATTCATGAAGGGGCCATCAGGGACAGAAACTCCAACCTGAGCGATCGTCTGATCCTCGCCCTGACTTCAGATGCACGAGATCTCGATTCAGGTCTGTAGATTGTGCCTGCCATGGCCTCACCCAGAAACCTAAGCCTAGCTTGTGTTCTCAGACTTTTGTCGTCAGACTACTGGCCCACAAGGCCTCCAGTTTGGCAATCCAGAACTACAATGCAGCACTCTGCCTGCCCTCCTGATAAAAAACATTGTCCTCTGGGGCTACCCAGTAACCCCAAATGAGGATCAACCTGCACCGACCTTGGCTGTACCCCAAATACATAGGCTGACCAGGGCACTAATGCCCTTTCTGACACAGCCTGAGCCTGGGCCCCTGGCCCCTCCCAGACAGCTGGCCGCACACTGAGCACATCCAGCCGCCATGGCCTTAGGTCGTCATCTCTTCCCAACCTCGGTTTTCAGGTTTCAGAACCTAGACCTTATCTCCAATCACTGCCCAGGGTTGAAGGTGATGCAGAAATCAGAACTCCTTCCCCATGGCAAGAAACCTTGTGGTTGGCATGTTGTCCAACGTTCAGTGTCCTTGAAACCAGTGTGGCCCATGAGGCCCCGCCCATGCTCGCGGGCCACATTGGTCACAAACACACATTGTGACCCTCAGGCTGAGCCCAGTCCTCAAGTAAGGCCACTCAGTGGCTGGATGAAGAGATAGCATATTGGGCTTGCCATGCCCCTTGGCCCCAATTTTTAACCATAGTTCGGATTGTCCCTTCAGTCTTCCCCACGGCTTTGCTTTGGAATTCCTCTTTTGGTGGGACACCTGAGGTAACAAAACTGAAATGAGTCCTCCCATCCCACAGATTGACGAAAAGCAATTGGGAATCGGGCCAAATCCTCAGAGAGGAAGATTCGTCCATGGCCCATGAGGCCTCCCCGACATTCCGCGGCCATCACTGATACAAAATCCAGAGACAAAAGCCTGAGCAATCGCCACAGACTCGCACTTTCTTCATATCCTGTAGAGTTCTTCTCATGGTTTGTAGATCGGGCCTGCCATACCTACGTCCCCAAACCTAAGCTGAGTTTGTGTTTTCAGACTTCTGTCCTCAAAGTCTTGGGCCACACGCCCTCCAGGCTGGGCCCCTGGAGTCACACATTAGGACTGTGCCTACCAATCCATGGGAATTCTGCCCATTCCATGGTCCAAAATCGTACAAATTAGGAGAAACCTCCAACGACCCTTAGGCCATCCCAATAGTGTGGGTCACCCGGAACAAACAAGGGGTGTCTGACACCAGCTGATAATCGACCTCCACTCATACCATAGATGGATGTCCCCAGAGAAGAAGATTGAACCAGACAGGACCCTAGGCCATAATAGGATCCATTGCTTTGGGTTACAGGCATGTGTCCTCAAAAGCCTGATTCCAATACGAGCATAGGGTTTTTCCTGAGGCACCCATCAGAACTCATCTCGTCTCCACAAGTAAACCTGTGCATGGGAGCCATGTCCAAAGCTTAGGAAAGTACTTCAGGTTGCCGGTGCCACCGCCCCATTCCAAGGCCCTCATGGACACAAAAACACATTAGGACACATCCTCAGGAAAGTCCATTTCAACTCAGCCACCGAGGTTGCTCCCGCAGAGCCATCAGATCTAAACTGTCTTGTTGCTAGGAGACAATTGGAATGCGAGGCGGGCTTCCCAGGCATCCATCCGCGAACGGTGCTCTGGAGTCATTCCATATGGGATGTCCTGGAGCTGTCCAACAGGTCTCAATTGTCCGGAAGAAGGAATCCTGGAAGGGGGCATCCCACAACTCCCAACGTGGGAAAACCTCAATGGTCTCGAGATTCCGCTCCCTTCATGAAGCGGCCGTCATGCTCAGAAACTCCCACCTGAGCCAACGTCTGATCCTCGCCCTGACTTCAGATGCATGAGATATTGGTTCAGATCTGCAGGGGGTACCTGCCGTGCCCTCGCCCTGAAACCCAAGTCTAGCTTGTCTTCTCAGACTTCCATCCTCACACTCCTGGCCCCAAAGCCCTCAAGTTTGGCAATTCCGGACCCACAATGCAGCACTCTGCCTGCCCTCTAGAAAAAAAATGATTGCCTCATGAGCTGCCCAGGCACCTTAAATGAGGGTAAACCTACACAGCACTCGACTTTACCCAAATTATATAGTCTAACCTGGGCACTAATGCACTGTCGAACACATCCTGAGCCCGGACCTCCTGACCAACACCCAGAAAGCTGACCGCACACTGAGCACATAAAACCCGCCATGGCCTTAGGTCATCATCTCTTCCCTACCTCAGTTTTCAGGCTTCAGAACCGAGACCTTATCTCCAATCACTGCCCAGGGGTGAGTCTGATGCAGAAATCAGAACTCCTCCTTACCCATGGCAAGAACCCTTGTGGTTGGCACGTTTTCCAACGATCAGTTTAGGAGAAACCCTGAGGCCCCGCCCATTCTTGAGTGCGACGAGGGCATACACACGCATTGTGACCCTCAGCATGAGTCCTGTCCTCTAGTAAGTCCTCTCAGTGGCTGGACCATTAGATGTCATAATGGGCTTGACATGTCCCTAGGCCCCAATTTTTAACCAGATTTCTGATTGTCCAGTCGCCCCTCCTAGGGCTCTACTCTGAAATCCCTCATTTGGTGGGACACCTGAGGTTAAAAAAGAAAACAACAACAACAACAAAATAAAACGGACTTCTTCCAGCCCACAGAATGAACCCAAACTCTTTGGACGGGGCCAAACCACCAGAGAGTAAGACTCGTCCATTTCCCATGAAGTCACCCAGAAATTCCACGACCATGAGTGACACGATATCCCGAGACAAAAACTTGAGCAGGAGCCTCACACTCGCCCTTCTTTCAAATCCCGAAAAGTTCTCCTCATGGTCTGTAGATCAGTCCTGCCATACCTATGACCTGAAACATAAGCCGAGTTTGTGTTTTTAGACAACTGTCCAAAAAGGGCTGGACGACACAACCTACAGGCTCAGGCCCCTGGAGCCAAACTGAGGACTGTACTTGCCCTCTCCAAGGGAATTGTGTGTGCCCATTCCAATGGCCACAACCCTTCTAATAGGATAAACCTCCAAAGTCCCTGATATATCTCAATAGTGGTAGCTTCCCAGGAAAAACAGGGGCAATCTGAGCCCAAATGAGCCCCTACCTGCACTCAGACCCATAGACAGATGTCCCCAGAGGTAAAAAGGAAAGAACAGGCCCCTAGGCACTAATCAGATCCATTGCTTTGGTTTCCAGGCATCTCTCCTCAGAAGCCTGGATTTCAAAAGCAGCATATAGCTGTTTCTTGTTTCACCCATCAGAAAACATCTCATCTACACATGGGAAACTTGCACGTTGGAGCTGTGTCAAAGCCTCTGTTTAGGAGAACCCTTTAGGGCCCCAGTGCCACCGCTTCATTCCAAGGTCTCCATAGACACAAAAGCACATTCGGACCCATCCCCAGGGGTGTGCATTTCAACTCAGCATCCTCGGTAGCTCCCCACAGATCCAGGAGATCTAAACTGTCTTGTTGCTAGGAGACAATTGGAATGCGAGGTGGGCTACCCAGCCATCCATCCTTAGAACCCTGCTCAGAATCATTGGCCTGGAGCCAAACAACAGGTCTCAATTGTCCTGCCGAAGACTCTCTGCAGTTTGGAGCTTCTCACAACTCCCATCATGGGAAAACCCCCATGGCCTCGTGATGCCCCCCCATTCATGAAGGGGCCATCAGGGACAGAAACTCCAACCTGAGCGATCGTCTGATCCTCGCCCTGACTTCAGATGCACGAGATCTCGATGCAGGTCTGTAGATTGTGCCTGCCATGGCCTCACCCAGAAACCTAAGCCTAGCTTGTGTTCTCAGACTTTTGTCGTCAGACTACTGGCCCACAAGGCCTCCAGTTTGGCAATCCAGAACTACAATGCAGCACTCTGCCTGCCCTCCTGATAAAAAACATTGTCCTCTGGGGCTACCCAGTAACCCCAAATGAGGATCAACCTGCACCGAACTTGGCTGTACCCCAAATACATAGGCTGACCAGGGCACTAATGCCCTTTCTGACACAGCCTGAGCCTGGACCCCTGGCCCCTCCCAGACAGCTGGACGCACACTGAGCACATCCAGCCGCCATGGCCTTAGGTCGTCATCTCTTCCCAACCTCGGTTTTCAGGTTTCAGAACCTAGACCTTATCTCCAATCACTGCCCAGGGTTGAAGGTGATGCAGAAATCAGAACTCCTTCCCCATGGCAAGAAACCTTGTGGTTGGCATGTTGTCCAACGTTCAGTGTCGTTGAAACCAGTGTGGCCCATGAGGCCCCGCCCATGCTCGCGGGCCACATTGGTCACAAATACACATTGTGACCCTCAGGCTGAGCCCAGTCCTCAAGTAAGGCCACTCAGTGGCTGGATGAAGAGATAGCATATTGGGCTTGCCATGCCCCTTGGCCCCAATTTTTAACCATAGTTCGGATTGTCCCTTCAGTCTTCCCCACGGCTTTGCTTTGGAATTCCTCTTTTGGTGGGACACCTGAGGTAACAAAACTGAAATGAGTCCTCCCATCCCACAGATTGACGAAAAGCAATTGGGAATCGGGCCAAATCCTCAGAGAGGAAGATTCGTCCATGGCCCATGAGGCCTCCCCGACATTCCACGGCCATCACTGATACAAAATCCAGAGACAAAAGCCTGAGCAATCGCCACAGACTCGCACTTTCTTCATATCCTGTAGAGTTCTTCTCATGGTTTGTAGATCGGGCCTGCCATACCTACGTCCCCAAACCTAAGCTGAGTTTGTGTTTTCAGACTTCTGTCCTCAAAGTCTTGGGCCACACGCCCTCCAGGCTGGGCCCCTGGAGTCACACATTAGGACTGTGCCTACCAATCCATGGGAATTCTGCCCATTCCATGGTCCAAAATCGTACAAATTAGGAGAAACCTCCAACGACCCTTAGGCCATCCCAATAGTGTGGGTCACCCGGAACAAACAAGGGGTGTCTGACACCAGCTGATAATCGACCTCCACTCATACCATAGATGGATGTCCCCAGAGAAGAAGATTGAACCAGACAGGACCCTAGGCCATAATAGGATCCATTGCTATGGGTTACAGGCATGTGTCCTCAAAAGCCTGATTCCAATACGAGCATAGGGGTTTTCCTGAGGCACCCATCAAAACTCATCTCGTCTCCACAAGTAAACCTGTGCATGGGAGCCATGTCCAAAGCTTAGGAAAGTACTTCAGGTTGCCGGTGCCACCGCCCCATTCCAAGGCCCTCATGGACACAAAAACACATTAGGACACATCCTCAGGAAAGTCCATTTCAACTCAGCCACCGAGGTTGCTCCCGCAGAGCCATCAGATCTAAACTGTCTTGTTGCTAGGAGACAATTGGAATGCGAGGCGGGCTTCCCAGGCATCCATCCGCGAACGGTGCTCTGGAGTCATTCCATATGGGATGTCCTGGAGCTGTCCAACAGGTCTCAATTGTCCGGAAGAAGGAATCCTGGAAGGGGGCATCCCACAACTCCCAACGTGGGAAAACCTCAATGGTCTCGAGATTCCGCTCCCTTCATGAAGCGGCCGTCATGCTCAGAAACTCCCACCTGAGCCAACGTCTGATCCTCGCCCTGACTTCAGATGCATGAGATATTGGTTCAGATCTGCAGGGGGTACCTGCCGTGCCCTCGCCCTGAAACCCAAGTCTAGCTTGTCTTCTCAGACTTCCATCCTCACACTCCTGGCCCCAAAGCCCTCAAGTTTGGCAATTCCGGACCCACAATGCAGCACTCTGCCTGCCCTCTAGAAAAAAAATGATTGCCTCATGAGCTGCCCAGGCACCTTAAATGAGGGTAAACCTACACAGCACTCGACTTTACCCAATTATATAGTCTAACCTGGGCACTAATGCACTGTCGAACACATCCTGAGCCCGGACCTCCTGACCAACACCCAGAAAGCTGACCGCACACTGAGCACATAAAACCCGCCATGGCCTTAGGTCATCATCTCTTCCCTACCTCAGTTTTCAGGCTTCAGAACCGAGACCTTATCTCCAATCACTGCCCAGGGGTGAGTCTGATGCAGAAATCAGAACTCCTCCTTACCCATGGCAAGAACCCTTGTGGTTGGCACGTTTTCCAACGATCAGTTTAGGAGAAACCCTGAGGCCCCGCCCATTCTTGAGTGCGACGAGGGCATACACACGCATTGTGACCCTCAGCATGAGTCCTGTCCTCTAGTAAGTCCTCTCAGTGGCTGGACCATTAGATGTCATAATGGGCTTGACATGTCCCTAGGCCCCAATTTTTAACCAGATTTCTGATTGTCCAGTCGCCCCTCCTAGGGCTCTACTCTGAAATCCCTCATTTGGTGGGACACCTGAGGTTAAAAAAGAAAACAACAACAACAACAAAATAAAACGGACTTCTTCCAGCCCACAGAATGAACCCAAACTCTTTGGACGGGGCCAAACCACCAGAGAGTAAGACTCGTCCATTTCCCATGAAGTCACCCAGAAATTCCACGACCATGAGTGACACGATATCCCGAGACAAAAACTTGAGCAGGAGCCTCACACTCGCCCTTCTTTCAAATCCCGAAAAGTTCTCCTCATGGTCTGTAGACCAGTCCTGCCATACCTATGACCTGAAACATAAGCCGAGTTTGTGTTTTCAGACAACTGTCCAAAAAGGGCTGGACGACACAACCTACAGGCTCAGGCCCCTGGAGCCAAACCTGAGGACTGTACTTGCCCTCTCCAAGGGAATTGTGTGTGCCCATTCCAATGGCCACAACCCTTCTAATAGGATAAACCTCCAAAGTCCCTGATATATCTCAATAGTGGTAGCTTCCCAGGAAAAACAGGGGCAATCTGAGCCCAAATGAGCCCCTACCTGCACTCAGACCCATAGACAGATGTCCCCAGAGGTAAAAAGGAAAGAACAGGCCCCTAGGCACTAATCAGATCCATTGCTTTGGTTTCCAGGCATCTCTCCTCAGAGGCCTGGATTTCAAAAGCAGCATATAGCTGTTTCTTGTTTCACCCATCAGAAAACATCTCATCTACACATGGGAAACTTGCACGTTGGAGCTGTGTCAAAGCCTCTGTTTAGGAGAACCCTTTAGGGCCCCAGTGCCACCGCTTCATTCCAAGGTCTCCATAGACACAAAAGCACATTCGGACCCATCCCCAGGGGTGTGCATTTCAACTCAGCATCCTCGGTAGCTCCCCACAGATCCAGGAGATCTAAACTGTCTTGTTGCTAGGAGACAATTGGAATGCGAGGTGGGCTACCCAGCCATCCATCCTTAGAACCCTGCTCAGAATCATTGGCCTGGAGCCAAACAACAGGTCTCAATTGTCCTGCCGAAGACTCTCTGCAGTTTGGAGCTTCTCACAACTCCCATCATGGGAAAACCCCCATGGCCTCGTGATGCCCCCCCATTCATGAAGGGGCCATCAGGGACAGAAACTCCAACCTGAGCGATCGTCTGATCCTCGCCCTGAATTCAGATGCACGAGATCTCGATGCAGGTCTGTAGATTGTGCCTGCCATGGCCTCACCCAGAAACCTAAGCCTAGCTTGTGTTCTCAGACTTTTGTCGTCAGACTACTGGCCCACAAGGCCTCCAGTTTGGCAATCCAGAACTACAATGCAGCACTCTGCCTGCCCTCCTGATAAAAAACATTGTCCTCTGGGGCTACCCAGTAACCCCAAATGAGGATCAACCTGCACCGACCTTGGCTGTACCCCAAATACATAGGCTGACCAGGGCACTAATGCCCTTTCTGACACAGCCTGAGCCTGGACCCCTGGCCCCTCCCAGACAGCTGGCCGCACACTGAGCACATCCAGCCGCCATGGCCTTAGGTCGTCATCTCTTCCCAACCTCGGTTTTCAGGTTTCAGAACCTAGACCTTATCTCCAATCACTGCCCAGGGTTGAAGGTGATGCAGAAATCAGAACTCCTTCCCCATGGCAAGAAACCTTGTGGTTGGCATGTTGTCCAACGTTCAGTGTCGTTGAAACCAGTGTGGCCCATGAGGCCCCGCCCATGCTCGCGGGCCACATTGGTCACAAACACACATTGTGACCCTCAGGCTGAGCCCAGTCCTCAAGTAAGGCCACTCAGTGGCTGGATGAAGAGATAGCATATTGGGCTTGCCATGCCCCTAGGCCCCAATTTTTCACCATATTTCGGATTGTCCCTTCAGTCTTCCCCACGGCTTTGCTTTGGAATTCCTCTTTTGGTGGGACACCTGAGGTAACAAAACTGAAATGAGTCCTCCCATCCCACAGATTGACGAAAAGCAATTGGGAATCGGGCCAAATCCTCAGAGAGGAAGATTCGTCCATGGCCCATGAGGCCTCCCCGACATTCCACGGCCATCACTGATACAAAATCCAGAGACAAAAGCCTGAGCAATCGCCACAGACTCGCACTTTCTTCATATCCTGTAGAGTTCTTCTCATGGTTTGTAGATCGGGCCTGCCATACCTACGTCCCCAAACCTAAGCTGAGTTTGTGTTTTCAGACTTCTGTCCTCAAAGTCTTGGGCCACACGCCCTCCAGGCTGGGCCCCTGGAGTCACACATTAGGACTGTGCCTACCAATCCATGGGAATTCTGCCCATTCCATGGTCCAAAATCGTACAAATTAGGAGAAACCTCCAACGACCCTTAGGCCATCCCAATAGTGTGGGTCACCCGGAACAAACAAGGGGTGTCTGACACCAGCTGATAATCGACCTCCACTCATACCATAGATGGATGTCCCCAGAGAAGAAGATTGAACCAGACAGGACCCTAGGCCATAATAGGATCCATTGCTATGGGTTACAGGCATGTGTCCTCAAAAGCCTGATTCCAATACGAGCATAGGGTTTTTCCTGAGGCACCCATCAGAACTCATCTCGTCTCCACAAGTAAACCTGTGCATGGGAGCCATGTCCAAAGCTTAGGAAAGTACTTCAGGTTGCCGGTGCCACCGCCCCATTCCAAGGCCCTCATGGACACAAAAACACATTAGGACACATCCTCAGGAAAGTCCATTTCAACTCAGCCACCGAGGTTGCTCCCGCAGAGCCATCAGATCTAAACTGTCTTGTTGCTAGGAGACAATTGGAATGCGAGGCGGGCTTCCCAGGCATCCATCCGCGAACGGTGCTCTGGAGTCATTCCATATGGGATGTCCTGGAGCTGTCCAACAGGTCTCAATTGTCCGGAAGAAGGAATCCTGGAAGGGGGCATCCCACAACTCCCAACGTGGGAAAACCTCAATGGTCTCGAGATTCCGCTCCCTTCATGAAGCGGCCGTCATGCTCAGAAACTCCCACCTGAGCCAACGTCTGATCCTCGCCCTGACTTCAGATGCATGAGATATTGGTTCAGATCTGCAGGGGGTACCTGCCGTGCCCTCGCCCTGAAACCCAAGTCTAGCTTGTCTTCTCAGACTTCCATCCTCACACTCCTGGCCCCAAAGCCCTCAAGTTTGGCAATTCCGGACCCACAATGCAGCACTCTGCCTGCCCTCTAGAAAAAAAATGATTGCCTCATGAGCTGCCCAGGCACCTTAAATGAGGGTAAACCTACACAGCACTCGACTTTACCCAAATTATATAGTCTAACCTGGGCACTAATGCACTGTCGAACACATCCTGAGCCCGGACCTCCTGACCAACACCCAGAAAGCTGACCGCACACTGAGCACATAAAACCCGCCATGGCCTTAGGTCATCATCTCTTCCCTACCTCAGTTTTCAGGCTTCAGAACCGAGACCTTATCTCCAATCACTGCCCAGGGGTGAGTCTGATGCAGAAATCAGAACTCCTCCTTACCCATGGCAAGAACCCTTGTGGTTGGCACGTTTTCCAACGATCAGTTTAGGAGAAACCCTGAGGCCCCGCCCATTCTTGAGTGCGACGAGGGCATACACACGCATTGTGACCCTCAGCATGAGTCCTGTCCTCTAGTAAGTCCTCTCAGTGGCTGGACCATTAGATGTCATAATGGGCTTGACATGTCCCTAGGCCCCAATTTTTAACCAGATTTCTGATTGTCCAGTCGCCCCTCCTAGGGCTCTACTCTGAAATCCCTCATTTGGTGGGACACCTGAGGTTAAAAAAGAAAACAACAACAACAACAAAATAAAACGGACTTCTTCCAGCCCACAGAATGAACCCAAACTCTTTGGACGGGGCCAAACCACCAGAGAGTAAGACTCGTCCATTTCCCATGAAGTCACCCAGAAATTCCACGACCATGAGTGACACGATATCCCGAGACAAAAACTTGAGCAGGAGCCTCACACTCGCCCTTCTTTCAAATCCCGAAAAGTTCTCCTCATGGTCTGTAGATCAGTCCTGCCATACCTATGACCTGAAACATAAGCCGAGTTTGTGTTTTCAGACAACTGTCCAAAAAGGGCTGGACGACACAACCTACAGGCTCAGGCCCCTGGAGCCAAACCTGAGGACTGTACTTGCCCTCTCCAAGGGAATTGTGTGTGCCCATTCCAATGGCCACAACCCTTCTAATAGGATAAACCTCCAAAGTCCCTGATATATCTCAATAGTGGTAGCTTCCCAGGAAAAACAGGGGCAATCTGAGCCCAAATGAGCCCCTACCTGCACTCAGACCCATAGACAGATGTCCCCAGAGGTAAAAAGGAAAGAACAGGCCCCTAGGCACTAATCAGATCCATTGCTTTGGTTTCCAGGCATCTCTCCTCAGAGGCCTGGATTTCAAAAGCAGCATATAGCTGTTTCTTGTTTCACCCATCAGAAAACATCTCATCTACACATGGGAAACTTGCACGTTGGAGCTGTGCCAAGCCTCTGTTTAGGAGAACCCTTTAGGGCCCCAGTGCCACCGCTTCATTCCAAGGTCTCCATAGACACAAAAGCACATTCGGACCCATCCCCAGGGGTGTGCATTTCAACTCAGCATCCTCGGTAGCTCCCCACAGATCCAGGAGATCTAAACTGTCTTGTTGCTAGGAGACAATTGGAATGCGAGGTGGGCTACCCAGCCATCCATCCTTAGAACCCTGCTCAGAATCATTGGCCTGGAGCCAAACAACAGGTCTCAATTGTCCTGCCGAAGACTCTCTGCAGTTTGGAGCTTCTCACAACTCCCATCATGGGAAAACCCCCATGGCCTCGTGATGCCCCCCCATTCATGAAGGGGCCATCAGGGACAGAAACTCCAACCTGAGCGATCGTCTGATCCTCGCCCTGAATTCAGATGCACGAGATCTCGATGCAGGTCTGTAGATTGTGCCTGCCATGGCCTCACCCAGAAACCTAAGCCTAGCTTGTGTTCTCAGACTTTTGTCGTCAGACTACTGGCCCACAAGGCCTCCAGTTTGGCAATCCAGAACTACAATGCAGCACTCTGCCTGCCCTCCTGATAAAAAACATTGTCCTCTGGGGCTACCCAGTAACCCCAAATGAGGATCAACCTGCACCGACCTTGGCTGTACCCCAAATACATAGGCTGACCAGGGCACTAATGCCCTTTCTGACACAGCCTGAGCCTGGACCCCTGGCCCCTCCCAGACAGCTGGCCGCACACTGAGCACATCCAGCCGCCATGGCCTTAGGTCGTCATCTCTTCCCAACCTCGGTTTTCAGGTTTCAGAACCTAGACCTTATCTCCAATCACTGCCCAGGGTTGAAGGTGATGCAGAAATCAGAACTCCTTCCCCATGGCAAGAAACCTTGTGGTTGGCATGTTGTCCAACGTTCAGTGTCGTTGAAACCAGTGTGGCCCATGAGGCCCCGCCCATGCTCGCGGGCCACATTGGTCACAAACACACATTGTGACCCTCAGGCTGAGCCCAGTCCTCAAGTAAGGCCACTCAGTGGCTTGATGAAGAGATAGCATATTGGGCTTGCCATGCCCCTTGGCCCCAATTTTTAACCATAGTTCGGATTGTCCCTTCAGTCTTCCCCACGGCTTTGCTTTGGAATTCCTCTTTTGGTGGGACACCTGAGGTAACAAAACTGAAATGAGTCCTCCCATCCCACAGATTGACGAAAAGCAATTGGGAATCGGGCCAAATCCTCAGAGAGGAAGATTCGTCCATGGCCCATGAGGCCTCCCCGACATTCCGCGGCCATCACTGATACAAAATCCAGAGACAAAAGCCTGAGCAATCGCCACAGACTCGCACTTTCTTCATATCCTGTAGAGTTCTTCTCATGGTTTGTAGATCGGGCCTGCCATACCTACGTCCCCAAACCTAAGCTGAGTTTGTGTTTTCAGACTTCTGTCCTCAAAGTCTTGGGCCACACACCCTCCAGGCTGGGCCCCTGGAGTCACACATTAGGACTGTGCCTACCAATCCATGGGAATTCTGCCCATTCCATGGTCCAAAATCGTACAAATTAGGAGAAACCTCCAACGACCCTTAGGCCATCCCAATAGTGTGGGTCACCCGGAACAAACAAGGGGTGTCTGACACCAGCTGATAATCGACCTCCACTCATACCATAGATGGATGTCCCCAGAGAAGAAGATTGAACCAGACAGGACCCTAGGCCATAATAGGATCCATTGCTATGGGTTACAGGCATGTGTCCTCAAAAGCCTGATTCCAATACGAGCATAGGGTTTTTCCTGAGGCAACCATCAGAACTCATCTCGTCTCCACAAGTAAACCTGTGCATGGGAGCCATGTCCAAAGCTTAGGAAAGTACTTCAGGTTGCCGGTGCCACCGCCCCATTCCAAGGCCCTCATGGACACAAAAACACATTAGGACACATCCTCAGGAAAGTCCATTTCAACTCAGCCACCGAGGTTGCTCCCGCAGAGCCATCAGATCTAAACTGTCTTGTTGCTAGGAGACAATTGGAATGCGAGGCGGGCTTCCCAGGCATCCATCCGCGAACGGTGCTCTGGAGTCATTCCATATGGGATGTCCTGGAGCTGTCCAACAGGTCTCAATTGTCCGGAAGAAGGAATCCTGGAAGGGGGCATCCCACAACTCCCAACGTGGGAAAACCTCAATGGTCTCAAGATTCCGCTCCCTTCATGAAGCGGCCGTCATGCTCAGAAACTCCCACCTGAGCCAACGTCTGATCCTCGCCCTGACTTCAGATGCATGAGATATTGGTTCAGATCTGCAGGGGGTACCTGCCGTGCCCTCGCCCTGAAACCCAAGTCTAGCTTGTCTTCTCAGACTTCCATCCTCACACTCCTGGCCCCAAAGCCCTCAAGTTTGGCAATTCCGGACCCACAATGCAGCACTCTGCCTGCCCTCTAGAAAAAAAATGATTGCCTCATGAGCTGCCCAGGCACCTTAAATGAGGGTAAACCTACACAGCACTCGACTTTACCCAAATTATATAGTCTAACCTGGGCACTAATGCACTGTCGAACACATCCTGAGCCCGGACCTCCTGACCAACACCCAGAAAGCTGACCGCACACTGAGCACATAAAACCCGCCATGGCCTTAGGTCATCATCTCTTCCCTACCTCAGTTTTCAGGCTTCAGAACCGAGACCTTATCTCCAATCACTGCCCAGGGGTGAGTCTGATGCAGAAATCAGAACTCCTCCTTACCCATGGCAAGAACCCTTGTGGTTGGCACGTTTTCCAACGATCAGTTTAGGAGAAACCCTGAGGCCCCGCCCATTCTTGAGTGCGACGAGGGCATACACACGCATTGTGACCCTCAGCATGAGTCCTGTCCTCTAGTAAGTCCTCTCAGTGGCTGGACCATTAGATGTCATAATGGGCTTGACATGTCCCTAGGCCCCAATTTTTAACCAGATTTCTGATTGTCCAGTCGCCCCTCCTAGGGCTCTACTCTGAAATCCCTCATTTGGTGGGACACCTGAGGTTAAAAAAGAAAACAACAACAACAACAAAATAAAACGGACTTCTTCCAGCCCACAGAATGAACCCAAACTCTTTGGACGGGGCCAAACCACCAGAGAGTAAGACTCGTCCATTTCCCATGAAGTCACCCAGAAATTCCACGACCATGAGTGACACGATATCCCGAGACAAAAACTTGAGCAGGAGCCTCACACTCGCCCTTCTTTCAAATCCCGAAAAGTTCTCCTCATGGTCTGTAGATCAGTCCTGCCATACCTATGACCTGAAACATAAGCCGAGTTTGTGTTTTCAGACAACTGTCCAAAAAGGGCTGGACGACACAACCTACAGGCTCAGGCCCCTGGAGCCAAACCTGAGGACTGTACTTGCCCTCTCCAAGGGAATTGTGTGTGCCCATTCCAATGGCCACAACCCTTCTAATAGGATAAACCTCCAAAGTCCCTGATATATCTCAATAGTGGTAGCTTCCCAGGAAAAACAGGGGCAATCTGAGCCCAAATGAGCCCCTACCTGCACTCAGACCCATAGACAGATGTCCCCAGAGGTAAAAAGGAAAGAACAGGCCCCTAGGCACTAATCAGATCCATTGCTTTGGTTTCCAGGCATCTCTCCTCAGAGGCCTGGATTTCAAAAGCAGCATATAGCTGTTTCTTGTTTCACCCATCAGAAAACATCTCATCTACACATGGGAAACTTGCACGTTGGAGCTGTGTCAAAGCCTCTGTTTAGGAGAACCCTTTAGGGCCCCAGTGCCACCGCTTCATTCCAAGGTCTCCATAGACACAAAAGCACATTCGGACCCATCCCCAGGGGTGTGCATTTCAACTCAGCATCCTCGGTAGCTCCCCACAGATCCAGGAGATCTAAACTGTCTTGTTGCTAGGAGACAATTGGAATGCGAGGTGGGCTACCCAGCCATCCATCCTTAGAACCCTGCTCAGAATCATTGGCCTGGAGCCAAACAACAGGTCTCAATTGTCCAGCCGAAGACTCTCTGCAGTTTGGAGCTTCTCACAACTCCCATCATGGGAAAACCCCCATGGCCTCGTGATGCCCCCCCATTCATGAAGGGGCCATCAGGGACAGAAACTCCAACCTGAGCGATCGTCTGATCCTCGCCCTGACTTCAGATGCACGAGATCTCGATTCAGGTCTGTAGATTGTGCCTGCCAGGGCCTCACCCAGAAACCTAAGCCTAGCTTGTGTTCTCAGACTTTTGTCATCAGACTACTGGCCCACAAGGCCTCCAGTTTGGCAATCCAGAACTACAATGCAGCACTCTGCCTGCCCTCCTGATAAAAAACATTGTACTCTGGGGCTACCCAGTAACCCCAAATGAGGATCAACCTGCACCGACCTTGGCTGTACCCCAAATACATCGGCTGACCAGGGCACTAATGCCCTTTCTGACACAGCCTGAGCCTGGACCCCTGGCCCCTCCCAGACAGCTGGACGCACACTGAGCACATCCAGCCGCCATGGCCTTAGGTCGTCATCTCTTCCCAACCTCGGTTTTCAGGTTTCAGAACCTAGACCTTATCTCCAATCACTGCCCAGGGTTGAAGGTGATGCAGAAATCAGAACTCCTTCCCCATGGCAAGAAACCTTGTGGTTGGCATGTTGTCCAACGTTCAGTGTCGTTGAAACCAGTGTGGCCCATGAGGCCCCGCCCATGCTCGCGGGCCACATTGGTCACAAACACACATTGTGACCCTCAGGCTGAGCCCAGTCCTCAAGTAAGGCCACTCAGTGGCTGGATGAAGAGATAGCATATTGGGCTTGCCATGCCCCTTGGCCCCAATTTTTAACCATAGTTCGGATTGTCCCTTCAGTCTTCCCCACGGCTTTGCTTTGGAATTCCTCTTTTGGTGGGACACCTGAGGTAACAGAACTGAAATGAGTCCTCCCATCCCACAGATTGACGAAAAGCAATTGGGAATCAAGCCAAATCCTCAGAGAGGAAGATTCGTCCATGGCCCATGAGGCCTCCCCGACATTCCCCGGCCATCACCGATACAAAATCCAGAGACAAAAGCCTGAGCAATCGCCACAGACTCGCACTTTCTTCATATCCTATAGAGTTCTTCTCATGGTTTGTAGATCGGGCCTGCCATACCTACGTCCCCAAACCTAAGCTGAGTTTGTGTTTTCAGACTTCTGTCCTCAAAGTCTTGGGCCACACGCCCTCCAGGCTGGGCCCCTGGAGTCACACATTAGGACTGTGCCTACCAATCCATGGGAATTCTGCCCATTCCATGGTCCAAAATCGTACAAATTAGGAGAAACCTCCAACGACCCTTAGGCCATCCCAATAGTGTGGGTCACCCGGAACAAACAAGGGGTGTCTGACACCAGCTGATAATCGACCTCCACTCATACCATAGATGGATGTCCCCAGAGAAGAAGTTTGAACCGGACAGGACCCTAGGCCATAATAGGATCCATTGCTATGGGTTACAGGCATGTGTCCTCAAAAGCCTGATTCCAATACGAGCATAGGGGTTTTCCTGAGGCACCCATCAGAACTCATCTCGTCTCCACAAGTAAACCTGTGCATGGGAGCCATGTCCAAAGCTTAGGAAAGTACTTCAGGTTGCCGGTGCCACCGCCCCATTCCAAGGCCCTCATGGACACAAAAACACATTAGGACACATCCTCAGGAAAGTCCATTTCAACTCAGCCACCGAGGTTGCTCCCGCAGAGCCATCAGATCTAAACTGTCTTGTTGCTAGGAGACAATTGGAATGCGAGGCGGGCTTCCCAGGCATCCATCCGCGAACGGTGCTCTGGAGTCATTCCATATGGGATGTCCTGGAGCTGTCCAACAGGTCTCAATTGTCCGGAAGAAGGAATCCTGGAAGGGGGCATCCCACAACTCCCAACGTGGGAAAACCTCAATGGTCTCGAGATTCCGCTCCCTTCATGAAGCGGCCGTCATGCTCAGAAACTCCCACCTGAGCCAACGTCTGATCCTCGCCCTGACTTCAGATGCATGAGATATTGGTTCAGATCTGCAGGGGGTACCTGCCGTGCCCTCGCCCTGAAACCCAAGTCTAGCTTGTCTTCTCAGACTTCCATCCTCACACTCCTGGCCCCAAAGCCCTCAAGTTTGGCAATTCCGGACCCACAATGCAGCACTCTGCCTGCCCTCTAGAAAAAAAATGATTGCCTCATGAGCTGCCCAGGCACCTTAAATGAGGGTAAACCTACACAGCACTCGACTTTACCCAAATTATATAGTCTAACCTGGGCACTAATGCACTGTCGAACACATCCTGAGCCCGGACCTCCTGACCAACACCCAGAAAGCTGACCGCACACTGAGCACATAAAACCCGCCATGGCCTTAGGTCATCATCTCTTCCCTATCTCAGTTTTCAGGCTTCAGAATCGAGACCTTATCTCCAATCACTGCCCAGGGGTGAGTCTGATGCAGAAATCAGAACTCATCCTTACCCATGGCAAGAACCCTTGTGGTTGGCACGTTGTCCAACGATCAGTGTAGGAGAAACCCTGAGGCCCCGCCCATTCTTGAGTGCGACGAGGGCATACACACGCATTGTGACCCTCAGCATGAGTCCTGTCCTCTAGTAAGTCCTCTCAGTGGCTGGACCATTAGATGTCATAATGGGCTTGACATGTCCCTAGGCCCCAATTTTTAACCAGATTTCTGATTGTCCAGTCGCCCCTCCTAGGGCTCTACTCTGAAATCCCTCATTTGGTGGGACACCTGAGGTTAAAAAAGAAAACAACAACAACAACAAAATAAAACGGACTTCTTCCAGCCCACAGAATGAACCCAAACTCTTTGGACGGGGCCAAACCACCAGAGAGTAAGACTCGTCCATTTCCCATGAAGTCACCCAGAAATTCCACGACCATGAGTGACACGGTATCCAGAGACAAAAACTTGAGCAGGAGCCTCACACTCGCCCTTCTTTCAAATCCCGAAAAGTTCTCCTCATGGTCTGTAGATCAGTCCTGCCATACCTATGACCTGAAACATAAGCCGAGTTTGTGTTTTCAGACAACTGTCCAAAAAGGGCTGGACGACACAACCTACAGGCTCAGGCCCCTGGAGCCAAACCTGAGGACTGTACTTGCCCTCTCCAAGGGAATTGTGTGTGCCCATTCCAATGGCCACAACCCTTCTAATAGGATAAACCTCCAAAGTCCCTGATATATCTCAATAGTGGTAGCTTCCCAGGAAAAACAGGGGCAATCTGAGCCCAAATGAGACCCTACCTGCACTCAGACCCATAGACAGATGTCCCCAGAGGTAAAAAGGAAAGAACAGGCCCCTAGGCACTAATCAGATCCATTGCTTGGTTTCCAGGCATCTCTCTTCAGAGGCCTGGATTTCAAAAGCAGCATATAGCTGTTTCTTGTTTCACCCATCAGAAAACATCTCATCTACACATGGGAAACTTGCACGTTGGAGCTGTGTCAAAGCCTCTGTTTAGGAGAACCCTTTAGGGCCCCAGAGCCACCGCTTCATTCCAAGGTCTCCATAGACACAAAAGCACATTCGGACCCATCCCCAGGGGTGTGCATTTCAACTCAGCATCCTCGGTAGCTCCCCACAGATCCAGGAGATCTAAACTGTCTTGTTGCTAGGAGACAATTGGAATGCGAGGTGGGCTACCCAGCCATCCATCCTTAGAACCCTGCTCAGAATCATTGGCCTGGAGCCAAACAACAGGTCTCAATTGTCCTGCCGAAGACTCTCTGCAGTTTGGAGCTTCTCACAACTCCCATCATGGGAAAACCCCCATGGCCTCGTGATGCCCCCCCATTCATGAAGGGGCCATCAGGGACAGAAACTCCAACCTGAGCGATCGTCTGATCCTCGCCCTGACTTCAGATGCACGAGATCTCGATGCAGGTCTGTAGATTGTGCCTGCCATGGCCTCACCCAGAAACCTAAGCCTAGCTTGTGTTCTCAGACTTTTGTCGTCAGACTACTGGCCCACAAGGCCTCCAGTTTGGCAATCCAGAACTACAATGCAGCACTCTGCCTGCCCTCCAGATAAAAAACATTGTCCTCTGGGGCTACCCAGTAACCCCAAATGAAGATCAACCTGCACCGACCTTGGCTGTACCCCAAATACATAGGCTGACCAGGGCACTAATGCCCTTTCTGACACAGCCTGAGCCTGGACCCCCGGCCCCTCCCAGACAGCTGGCCGCACACTGAGCACATCGAGCCGCCATGGCCTTAGGTCGTCATCTCTTCCCAACCTCGGTTTTCAGGTTTCAGAACCTAGACCTTATCTCCAATCACTGTCCATGTTGAAGGTGATGCAGAAATCAGAACTCATTCCCAATGGCAAGAAACCTTGTGGTTGGCATGTTGTCCAACGTTCAGTGTCGTTGAAACCAGTGTGGCCCATGAGGCCCCGCCCATGCTCGCGGGCCACATTGGTCACAAACACACATTGTGACCCTCAGGCTGAGCCCAGTCCTCAAGTAAGGCCACTCAGTGGCTGGATGAAGAGATAGCATATTGGGCTTGCCATGCCCCTAGGCCCCAATTTTTAACCATAGTTCGGGTTGTCCCTTCAGTCTTCCCCACGGCTTTGCTTTGGAATTCCTCTTTTGGTGGGACACCTGAGGTAACAAAACTGAAATGAGTCCTCCCTTCCCACAGAGTGACGAAAAGCAATTGGGAATCGGGCCAAATCCTCAGAGAGGAAGATTCGTCCATGGCCCATGAGGCCTCCCCGTCATTCCACGGCCATCACTGATACAAAATCCAGAGACAAAAGCCTGAGCAATCGCCACAGACTCGCACTTTCTTCATATCCTGTAGAGTTCTTCTCATGGTTTGTAGATCGGGCCTGCCATACCTACGTCCCCAAACCTAAGCTGAGTTTGTGTTTTCAGACTTCTGTCCTCAAAGTCTTGGGCCACACACCCTCCAGGCTGGGCCCCTGGAGTCACACATTAGGACCGTGCCTACCAATCCATGGGAATTCTTCCCATTCCTTGGTCCAAAATCGTACAAATTAGGAGAAACCTCCAACGACCCTTAGGCCATCCCAATAGTGTGGGTCACCCGGAACAAACAAGGGGTGTCTGACACCAGCTGATAATCGACCTCCACTCATACCATAGATGGATGTCCCCAGAGAAGAAGATTGAACCAGACAGGACCCTAGGCCATAATAGGATCCATTGCTATGGGTTACAGGCATGTGTCCTCAAAAGCCTGATTCCAATACGAGCATAGGGGTTTTCCTGAGGCACCCATCAGAACTCATCTCGTCTCCACAAGTAAACCTGTGCATGGGAGCCATGTCCAAAGCTTAGGAAAGTACTTCAGGTTGCCGGTGCCACCGCCCCATTCCAAGGCCCTAATGGACACAAAAACACATTAGGACACATCCTCAGGAAAGTCCATTTCAACTCAGCCACCTAGGTTGCTCCCGCAGAGCCATCAGATCTAAACTGTCTTGTTGCTAGGAGACAATTGGAATGCGAGGCGGGCTTCCCAGGCATCCATCCGCGAACGGTGCTCTGGAGTCATTCCATATGGGATGTCCTGGAGCTGTCCAACAGGTCTCAATTGTCCGGAAGAAGGAATCCTGGAAGGGGGCATCCCACAACTCCCAACGTGGGAAAACCTCAATGGTCTCGAGATTCCGCTCCCTTCATGAAGCGGCCGTCATGCTCAGAAACTCCCACCTGAGCCAACGTCTGATCCTCGCCCTGACTTCAGATGCATGAGATATTGGTTCAGATCTGCAGGGGGTACCTGCCGTGCCCTCGCCCTGAAACCCAAGTCTAGCTTGTCTTCTCAGACTTCCATCCTCACACTCCTGGCCCCAAAGCCCTCAAGTTTGGCAATTCCGGACCCACAATGCAGCACTCTGCCTGCCCTCTAGAGAAAAAAATTATTGCCTCATGAGCTGCCCAGGCACCTTTAATGAGGGTAAACCTACACAGCACTCGACTTTACCCAAATTATATAGTCTAACCTGGGCACTAATGCACTGTCGAACACATCCTGAGCCCGGACCTCCTGACCAACACCCAGAAAGCTGACCGCACACTGAGCACATAAAACCCGCCATGGCCTTAGGTCATCATCTCTTCCCTACCTCAGTTTTCAGGCTTCAGAACCGAGACCTTATCTCCAATCACTGCCCAGGGGTGAGTCTGATGCAGAAATCAGAACTCCTCCTTACCCATGGCAAGAACCCTTGTGGTTGGCACGTTGTCCAACGATCAGTGTAGGAGAAACCCTGAGGCCCCGCCCATTCTTGAGTGCGACGAGGGCATACACACGCATTGTGACCCTCAGCATGAGTCCTGTCCTCTAGTAAGTCCTCTCAGTGGCTGGACCATTAGATGTCATAATGGGCTTGACATGTCCCTAGGCCCCAATTTTTAACCAGATTTCTGATTGTCCAGTCGCCCCTCCTAGGGCTCTACTCTGAAATCCCTCATTTGGTGGGACACCTGAGGTTAAAAAAGAAAACAACAACAACAACAAAATAAAACGGACTTCTTCCAGCCCACAGAATGAACCCAAACTCTTTGGACGGGGCCAAACCACCAGAGAGTAAGACTCGTCCATTTCCCATGAAGTCACCCAGAAATTCCACGACCATGAGTGACACGATATCCCGAGACAAAAACTTGAGCAGGAGCCTCACACTCGCCCTTCTTTCAAATCCCGAAAGGTTCTCCTCATGGTCTGTAGATCAGTCCTGCCATACCTATGACCTGAAACATAAGCCGAGTTTGTGTTTTCAGACAACTGTCCAAAAAGGGCTGGACGACACAACCTACAGGCTCAGGCCCCTGGAGCCAAACCTGAGGACTGTACTTGCCCTCTCTAAGGGAATTGTGTGTGCCCATTCCAATGGCCACAACCCTTCTAATAGGATAAACCTCCAAAGTCCCTGATATATCTCAATAGTGGTAGCTTCCCAGGAAAAACAGGGGCAATCTGAGCCCAAATGAGCCCCTACCTGCACTCAGACCCATAGACAGATGTCCTCAGAGGTAAAAAGGAAAGAACAGGCCCCTAGGCACTAATCAGATCCATTGCTTTGGTTTCCAGGCATCTCTCCTCAGAGGCCTGGATTTCAAAAGCAGCATATAGCTGTTTCTTGTTTCACCCATCAGAAAACATCTCATCTACACATGGGAAATTGCACGTTGGAGCTGTGTCAAAGCCTCTGTTTAGGAGAACCCTTTAGGGCCCCAGAGCCACCGCTTCATTCCAAGGTCTCCATAGACACAAAAGCACATTCGGACCCATCCCCAGGGGTGTGCATTTCAACTCAGCATCCTCGGTAGCTCCCCACAGATCCAGGAGATCTAAACTGTCTTGTTGCTAGGAGACAATTGGAATGCGAGGTGGGATACCCAGCCATCCATCCTTAGAACCCTGCTCAGAATCATTGGCCTGGCGCCAAACAACAGGTCTCAATTGTCCTGCCGAAGACTCTCTGCAGTTTGGAGCTTCTCACAACTCCCATCGTGGGAAAACCCCCATGGCCTCGTGATGCCCCCCCATTCATGAAGGGGCCATCAGGGACAGAAACTCCAACCTGAGCGATCGTCTGATCCTCGTCCTGACTTCAGATGCATGAGATCTCGATTCAGGACTGTAGATTGTGCCTGCCATGGCCTCACCCAGAAACCTAAGCCTAGCTTGTGTTCTCAAACTTTTGTCGTCAGACTACTGGCCCAGAAGCCCTCCAGTTTGGCAATCCAGAACTACAATGCAGCACTCTGCCTGCCCTCCAGATAAAAAACATTGTCCTCTGGGGCTACCCAGTAACCCCAAATGAGGATCAACCTGCACCGACCTTGGCTGTACCCCAAATACATAGGCTGACCAGGGCACTAATGCCCTTTCTGACACAGCCTGAGCCTGGACTCCCTGGCCCGTCCCAGACAGCTGGCCGCACACTGAGCACATCGAGCCGCCATGGCCTTATGTCATCATCTCTTCCCAACCTCGGATTTCAGGCTTTAGATTCTAGACCTTACCTCCAATCACTGCCCAGGGTTGAACGGGATGCAGAAATCAGAACTCCTTCCCCATGGCAAGATACCTTGTGGTTGGCATGTTGTCCAACTTTCAGTGTTGTTGAATCCAGTGTTGCCCATGAGGCCCCGCCATGCTCGCAGGCTACATTGGTCACAAACACACATTGTGACCCTCAGCCTGACCAAAGTCCTCAAGTAAGGCCTCTCAGTGGCTGGATGAAGAGATAGCATATTGGGCTTGCCATGCCCCTAGTCCCCAATTTTGAACCATAGTTCTCGTGGTCCCTTCAGTCTTCCCCACGGCTTTGCTTTGGAATTCCTCTTTTCGTGGGACACCTGAGGTAACAAAACTGAAAGGAGTCCTCCCATCCCACAGTTTGACGAAAATAAATTGGGAATCGGGCGAAATCCTCATAGAGGTAGATTCGTCCATGGCCCATGAAGCATCCCCGACATTCTACGGCCATTGCTGATACAAATTCCAGAGACAAAAGCCTGAGCAAGCGCCTCAGACTCGCTCTATATTCAAATCTTCATGAGTTCTTCTCATTGTTTGTATATTGGGCCTGCCATACAGACGTCCCCCAAAAAAACTGAGTTTGTGTATCGGAATCACAATCAGAACTCTGCCTTCCACATGGCTGTAATGCTTGTTCTTCACATGGAGTCACACCTTCACGTTGGGAACCCTTCATGGCCCCTGATGCCACGCTAAAACATGAGTGCTGCTTGGGCACAAATTCACACTGTTACCCTAGCATGAGCCCCATGTCAAAGAAAGGCCTGTCAGGTTCGGGACGAAGATTCTGCATATAGTCCCTGCCATGCCCATAGGCACCCAGGACTAACTAGATGGTGTGTATTCCAGTTGAAGGAACCCACTGCTGTGCTCTAGAGTCCCTCTCCTGGGGGGTCCTTTCTGGCAGAAAACAGTACTCTTCACTTCCCACAGAATGAACCCAAACACTTGGAGCTTGGACAATCCCCCGAGAGGAAGGCTCTTCCTCGGCCCCTGAGGCAACCCCTACCCTGACCGGACACTGTGAACGCAACAACCAGAGACAAAAGCCTGAGCAATTGCCTCCCATTTGCCCTCCTTTGATATCCAGAGAATCTCCCCTCACGGACTGGAGATCAGGCCTGCCATTACCTTGGCCCCATCCTGAGCCAAGTTTGCTTTTTCAGACATCCGTCCCCACAGCCCTGGCAAACACAGCCTCTAGGCTGGGTCCTCTGGAGCCATACAACAGGACCGTGCCTGCTCTCTCCTGGGAAACTGTGTCCATTCCTTTGGACACACACCTCCAGAATATGAGAAACCTCAAGGCCCCCGAGGACATCCCACTACTGGGAGCCTCCCTGGACACACAGGGGCATTCCGACACAAGTTGAGCAGCTACCTCCACGAAGGCATGCACACAGATGTCAACAGAGATAGAAGGTTGAGCCGGAGAGGCCCTTAGGCTTGCTTTGGGTTCCAGGTGTTACTCCTCAGAGGCTTTGGTTCGAAGAACAGGATATGGGGCTTTCCTGAGGCACTGAACAGAACTCCTCTCGTCTCCACATGGGGAGCTTTCTTACTGGGGATGTATCAAACCCTTCAGGTAGTGCCCAAGCAGCACTTGAGTGCTGATTGGGAACAAATTCACACTGTGACCCTAGCATGAGCCCCATGTCAAAGAAAGGCCTGTCAGGGCCTGGACAAAGAGCCCGCATATGGGGCTTGCCAAGCCCCTATGCACCCAATCCTCACCAGGGTTTGAGATTTCCAGTCGCCCCGCCCGTACCTGGGGCTCTGATCTGGAATCCCTTTCTTGGAGAGACACATGAGCCAGACAACACGACTCCACCCTTCCCACAAAATGACCCCAATCTTGGAAGATGGGACAAATCTTCAGAGAGGGATACTCGTCCACAGTCCCTGAGGCCACCCCTCAAATCCACGGCTATCCCGGACACAGCATCCAGAGACAAAAGCCTGAAGGAACGCCTCCCACTCGCCCTTGTTTCAGAGGCCCAGGAGTTCCCTCTCGGGCTGTACCTCCGGCCTGCCATACCCTATGCACCACTCATAAGCTGACTTTGTGTTTTCAGACTTCTGTGCCCACAGCCTGGACCCACACACCTCCAGGCTAGGGCCGATGGAGCCACAGCGAAAGTTTGTGCCTGCCCTCTCCAAGGAAAGTGTGCCCAATCCATTGACCACAACCCTACAGGTTAGGGAAAAGCTCCAAGGCCCCTGAGGACATCAATAGTGTAGGCCACCCTGGACTAAGAGGGGCTCTCTGACACCAGCGGAGAAACTATCTTCACTTAGACTCTCAGAAAGTGTCCCCAGAGACAGAAGGTTGAAATGGACAGGCCCGCAGAACCTAATATGAACCTTAGCTTTGTTCCATGTGTCCGTTCTCAGAGGACTGTTTTCGTAGACCAGCACATGGGGCTTTTCTGAGGCACCAAACCAAGGATCTCTCGTCTCCACATGGGCAGCTTTCTTACTGGGGATGTATCAAACCCTTCAGGTAAAAGAGTTCCGCAGGGCCACTGAACAACCAGCACATTCCAAGGTCTCCATGGACCCAAACACACATTATGACGCATCCTCAGGAGAGGCCATTTCAACTCAGCCCCCTGGGTCGCGTGTTCCAGAGGCCCCAGATCAAACATATCTTATCGCTAATGGCCAATTGGAATGCGAGGCATGCTGTACGGGGATCCATCCTTCGAACCCTGCTCTCCAGTCCTTCCATATGGTATGTCCTGGAGCCATGCAACAGGACTCGAATGTCCCGAAGAAGGAAACCTTGTGGTTTGGGGCAACTTCCAAACTCAGCTTGGGAAAAATTCCTTGGCCTCATGAGGCCCCCGCTTCATGAAGGTGCCAACATGGACACATACTCCAGCCTCAGCCAACGTCTGATCCTCAGCCTGACTTCAGATGCAGGAGATTTTGATTCAGCCTCTGCAGAATGGGCCTGCTCTGCCCTTGGCTCCAATCCTCACCCTAGCTTGTGTTTTCAGACTTCCGTCCTCTCACTCCAGGCCCACAAGCCCTCCCTACTGGGAATTCTGGGGCCCCAATGAAGCACTCTGCCTGCCTCCCAGGAGAAAATCATTGTCTATGGTGCTGCCCAGAAACCCCAAATGAGGATCAAACTGCTTGGCCCTCGGCAACACCCCAATTGCATAGGCTACCTTAAACACTGATGCTCTGAGGCAAATAGCCTGAGCCCAGACCTTCCAACAGACACCGATACAGCTGGCTGCACACCCAGCACATTGGACCCGCCAATGCCTTAGGCCACCATCTATTCCCAACCTGGGTTTTCATTCATCGGAACCTAGACCTTATATCCAATCCCTGCACAGGGGGGACCCCCTCTGATGCACACAAGTCAGAACCCCTCCTACCCCATGGCAAGAAACCTTGCTGCTGGCAGTGAGTCAAACCTTCAGTGTTGGAGAAAACGGCATGACCCATGAAGCCACGCACATGCGTGAGGGCCGCCTTGGGCACAAACACACATTGTGACCCTCAGCGTGAGTACCTTATTCAAGTAACGCCTCTCAGTGACTGGACCAAGAGCCCGCATATGTGGTTTGCCATGCCCATAGGAACCCAGGACTAAATAAATGGTGTGTATTCCAGTTGAGGGAACCCACTGCTGTGCTCTAGAGTCCCTCCCTGGGGGGTCCCCTGTGGCAGAAAACAGTACTCTTCATTCCCACAGAATGAACACAAACACTTGGGAGCTTGGACAATCCCCCGAGAGGAAGGCTCTTCCTCGGCCTCTGAGACAACCCCTACCCTGACCGGACACTGTAAATCCTGAGTGACTGCCTCCCACTTGCCCTACTTTGATTTCCAGAGGATCTCCCCTCACGGACTGGAGATCAGGCCTGCCATAACATTGGCCATTAGCTGAGCCAAGTTTGCTTTTTCAGACATCTGTCCCCACAGCCCTGGGAAACACAGCCTCTAGGCTGGGTCCTCTGGAGCCATACCACAGGACCGTGCCTGCTCTCTCCTGGGAAACTGTGTCCATTCCTTTGGACACACACCTCCAGAATATGAGAAACCTCAAGGCCCCCGAGGACATCCCACTACTGGGAGCCTCCCTGGACACACAGGGGCATTCCGACACAAGCTGAGCAGCTACCTCCACGATGGCATGCAAACAGATGTCAACAGAGATAGAAGGTTGAGCCGGACAGGCCCTTAGGCCATAATCTCAACTCTTGCTTTGGGTTCCAGGTGTTACTCCTCAGAGGCTTTGGTTCGAAGAACAGGATATGGGGCTTTCCTGAGGCACTGAACAGAACTCCTCTCATCTCCACATGGGAAGCTTCCTTGTTGGAGCTGTGTCAAAAACCTCAGTTTGGAAAACCCTGCAGAGTTCCTGAGCCACCTCCACATTCCAAGGTCTCTCAGGCCACCAAGCCTCAGTAGGACTCATCTTCAGGAGAGTCCATTTCAACTCTCCCCTCTGGGTAGCTCACCCAGGAGCCTGAAGATTGAGCCTGCCTTGTCCTGACTAAAGAGTGGGAATATGAGGTGGCGTTCCCAGGCATCCATGCTTAGACATCTGCTCTCGAGTCTTTCCGTATGGGGCCTCCTGGAACCATCCAATAGGACTCGACTGTCGTGCAGAAGGAAACCTTGAGGTTTGGAGTAGTTCACAAATCCAATCGTAGGCAAACCTCCCTGGCTTCATGAAGCCCCCACACCCTTCAGGAAGAGGCCATGCTGGACAAAAACTCTAGCCTGAGGCACGTCTCATAGTTGACATGACCTCAGTGCAGGAGATCTCTATTCAGCCTCTGCAGACTGGCCCTGCCTTGCCCTCGGTCCCAAACCTCATGCTAGCTTGTGTTTTCAGACTTCCTTCCTCACACTCCTGGCAAACAAGCCCTCCAGATTAGGAACTCCAGAACCACAACCCAGCCCAGTGTCTGCCCAAAGGAAGAAAAACGTTTCCCTGTGGGGCTCTCCAGAAAACCCAGATGAGGATCAACCTGCTCGGGCCTCGACGGTACCCGAACTGGATAGGATGCTCTGGGCACTCATGCTCTGTCTGACACAGCCTGAAGCCAGACGTCCAGACAGACAAGGAGACAGATGGCCGCACACCCAGCACTTCGGACACGCCATGGTCTTATGCCGTCACCTCTTCCTAACCTTGGTTTTGAGATATATGAACCTAGACATTATATCAATTCTCCACACAGCTGGGTATAGCAAGCACAAAACAGAACTCCTCCTTCCCCATGGCTGTCAAGCTTGCTCTTGGCATGGAGTCACACCTTCAGGGTGGGAGAAACCTTCATGGCCCCTGATGCCACGCCCAAACTTGAGTGCTGCTTGGGCACAAATTCACACTGTGACCCTCAGCATGAGCCCCATGTCAAAGAAAGGCCTGTCAGGGCCTAGACCAAGTGCCCGCATATGGGGCTTGCCAAGCCCTTATGCACCCAATCCTCACCAGTGTTTGAGTTTTCCAGTCGCCCCGCCCGTACCTGGGGCTCTGTTCTGGAATCCCTTTCTTGGAGAGACCCATGAGCCAGACAACACGACTCCACCCTTCCCACAAAATGACCCCAAACTCTTGGGAGCTGGGACAAATCCCCAGAGAGGGATACTCGTCCACAGTCCCTGAGGCCACCCCTCCAATCCACGGCTATCCCGGACACAACATCCGGAGACAAAAGCCTGAAGGATCGCCTCCCACTCGCCCTTCTTTCAGAGGCCCAGGAGCTCCCTCTCGGGCTGTCCATCCGGCCTGCCATACCCTAGGCGCCACTCATAAGCTGAGTTTGTGTTTTCAGACTTCTGTGCCCACAGCCTGGACCCACACAACCTCCAGGCTAGGGCCTCTGGAGCCACAGCGAAAGATTGTGCCTGCCCTCTCCAAGGAAAGTGTGCCCAATCCATTGACCACAACCCAACAGGTTAAGGAAAAGCTCCAAGGCCCTGAGGCCATCAATAGTGTAAGCCACCCTGGACTAAGAGGGGCTCTCTGACACCAGCGGAGCAACTATCTCAACTTAGACTCTCAGACAGTGTCCCCAGAGACAGAAGGTTGAAATGGACAGGCCCCCAGGCCCTAATCTGAACCTTAGCTTTGGTTTCCATGTGTCCATCCTCAGAGGACTGTTTTCATAGACCAGCACACGGGGCTTTTCTGAGGCTACAAACCAAACCTCTCTCTCCACATGGGCAGCTTTCTTACTGGGGATGTATCAAACCATTCAGGTAGGAGAGTTCCACAGGGCCACTGAACAACCAGCACATTCCAAGGTCTCCATGGACCCAAACGCACATTATGACGCATCCTCAGGAGAGGCCATTTCAACTCAGCCCCCTGGGTAGCGTGCCCCAGAGGCAGCAGGTCAAACATATCTTTTCGCTAATGGCCAATGGGAATGCGAGGCATGCTGTACAGGGATCCATCCTTCGAACCCTGCTCTCCAGTCCTTCCGTATGGTATGTCCTGGAGCCATGCAACAGGACTCGAATGTCCCACAGAAGGAAACCTTGTGGTTTGCGGCAACTTCCAAACTCAGCGTGGGAAAACTTCCTTGGCCTCATGAGGCCCCCGCTTCATGAAGGTGCCATCATGGACACATACTCCAGCCTCAGCCAAAGTCTGATCCTCATCCTGGCTTCAGATGCAGGAGATTTTGATTCAGCCTCTGCAGAGTGGGTCTGCTCTGCCCTTGGCTCCAATCCTCACCCTAGCTTGTTATTTCAGACTTCTGTCCTCTCACTCCTGACCCACAAGCCCTCCCTACTGGGAATTCTGGGGCAACAAAGAAGCACTCTGCCTGCCTCCCAGGAGAAAAACATTGTCTATGGTGCTGCCCAGAAACCCCAAATGAGGATCAAACTGCTTGGCCCTCGGCAACACCCCAATTGCATAGGCTACCTTAAACACTGATGCTCTGTCGCAAATAGCCTGAGCCCAGACCTTCCAACAGACACCGACACAGCTGGCTGCACACCCAGCATATTGGACCCGCCACTGCCTTAGGCCACCATCCATTCCCAGCCTGGGTTTTCAGTCATCGGAACCTAGACCTTATCTCCAATCCCTGCACAGGGGGGAACTTGATGCACAAGTCAGAACCCCTCCTTCCCCATGGCAAGAAAACTTGCTGCTGGCAGTGAGTCAAACCTTCAGTGTAGGAGAAAACGGCATGGCCCATGAGGCAACGCCCAAGCGTTAGGGCCGCCTTGGGCACAAACACACATTGTGACCCTCAGTGTGAGTACCTTATTCAAGTAACGCCTCTCAGTGACTGGACCAAGAGCCCGCATATGTGGCTTGCCATGCCCATAGGCACCCAGGATTAACTAGATGGTGTGTATTCCAGTTGAGGGAACCCACTGCTGTGCTCTAGAGTCCCTCTCCTGGGGGGTCCCCTGTGGCAGAAAACAGTACTCTTCCCTTCCCACAGAATGAATCCAAACACTTGGGAGCTTGCACAATCCCCCGAGAGGAAGGCTCTTCCTCGGCCTCTGAGACAACCCCTACCCTGACCGGACACTGTGAACGCAACACCCAGAGACAAAATCCTGAGTGACTGCCTCCCACTTGCCCACCTTTGATATCCAGAGGATCTCCCCTCACAGACTGGAGATCAGTCCTGCCATTACCTTGGCCACTAGCTGAGCCAAGTTTGCTTTTTCAGACATCTGTCCCCACAGCCCTGGCAAACACAGCCTCTAGGCTGGGTCCTCTGGAGCAATACCACAGGACCGTGCCTGTTCTCTCCTTGGAAACTGTGTCCATTCCTATGGACACACACCTCCAGAATATGAGAAACCTCAAAGCCCCCGAGGACATCCCACTACTGGGAGCCTCCCTGGACACACAGGGGCATTCCGACACAAGCTGAGCAGCTACCTCCACGAAGGCATGCACACAGATGTCAACAGAGATAGAAGGTTGAGCCGGACAGGCCCTTAGGCCGTAATCTCAACTCTTGCTTTGGGTTCCAGGTGTTACTCCTCAGAGGCTTTGGTTCGAAGAACAGGATATGGGCCTTTCCTGAGGCACTGAACAGAACTCCTCTCGTCTTCACATGGGAAGCTTCCTTGTTGATGCTGTGTCAAACACCTCAGTTTGGAAAACCCTGCAGAGTCCCTGAGCCACCTCCACATTCCAAGTTCTCCCAGGCCACCAAGCCACAGTAGGACTCATCTTCAGGAGAGTCCATTTCAACTCTCCCCTCTGGGTAGCTCACCCAGGAGCCTGCAGATTGAGCCTGCCTTGTCCTGACTAAAGAGTGGGAATATGAGGTGGCGTTCCCAGGCATCCATGCTTAGACACCTGCTCTCGAGTCTTTCCGTATGGGGCCTCCTGGAACCATCCAATAGGACTCATTTGTCGTGCAGAAAGAAACCTTGAGGTTTGGAGTAATTCACAAATCCCATCGTAGGCAAACCTCCTTGGCCTAAAGAAGCCCTCACCCTTCAGGAAGAGGCCATGCTGGACAAAAACTCTAGCCTGAGGCACGTCTCATAGTTGACATGACCTCAGTGCAGGAGATCTCGATTCAGCCTCTGCAGAGTGGGCCTGCCGTGCCCTCGGTCCCAAACCTCATGCTACCTTGTGTTTTCAGACTTCCTTCCTCACACTCCTGGCTAACAAGCCCTCCGGACCAGAAAGTCCAGAACCAAAACCCAGCCCAGTGTCTGCCCAACGGAAGAAAAACGTTTCCCTGTGGGGCTCTCCAGAAAACCCAGATGAGGATCAACCTGCTCGGGCCTCGACGGTACCCGAACTGGATAGGATGCTCTGGGCACTCATGCTCTGTCTGACACAGCCTGAAGCCAGACGTCCAGACAGACAAGGAGACAGATGGCCGCACACCCAGCACTTCGGACACGCCATGGTCTTATGCCGTCACCTCTTCCTAACCTTTGTTTTCAGATATCTGAACCTAGACATTATATCAATTCTCCACACAGCTGGGTATCGCAAGCACAAAACAGAACTCCTCCTTCCCCATGGCTGTCAAGCTTGCTCTTGGCATGGAGTCACACCTTCAGCGTGGGAGAAACCTTCATGGCCCCTGATGCCACGCCCAAACTTGAGTGCTGCTTGGGCACAAATTCACACTGTGACCCTCAGCATGAGCCCCATGTCAAAGAAAGGCCTGTCAGGACCTGGACCAAGAGCCCGCATATGGGGCTTGCCAAGCCCCTATGCACCAAATCCTCACCAGTGTTTGAGTTTTCCAGTCGCCCCACCTGTACCTGGGCTCTGCTCTGGAATCCCTTTCTTGGAGAGACCCATGAGCCAGACAACACGACTCCACCCTTCCCTCAAAATGACCCCAAACTCTTGGGAGCTGGGACAAATCCCCAGAGAGGGATACTCGTCCACAGTCCCTGAGGCCACCGCTCCAATCCACGGCTATCCCGGACACAACATCCAGAGACAAAAGCCTGAAGGAACGCCTTCCACTCGCCCTTGTTTCAGAGGCCCAGGAGTTCCCTCTCGGGCTGTACATCCGGCCTGTCATACCCTAGGCGCCACTCATAAGCTGACTTTGTGTTTTAAGACTTCTGCCCACAGCATGGACCCACACAACCTCCAGGCTAGGGCCTCTGAAGCCACAGCGAAAGATTGTGCCGGCCCTCTCTAAGGAAAGTGTGTCCAATCCATTGACCACAACCCTACAGGTTAGGGAAAAGCTCCAAGGCCCCTGAGGCCATCAATAGGTAGGCCACCCTGGACTAAGAGGGGCTCTCTGACACCAGCAGAGCAACTATCTCCACTTAGATTCTCAGACAGTGTCCCCAGAGACAGAAGGTTGAAATGGACAGGCCCCCAGGCCCTAATATGAACCTTAGCTTTGTTTCCATGTGTCCGTTCTCAGAGGACTGTTTTCGTAGACCAGCACATGGGGCTTTTCTGAGGCACCAAACCAAGCATCTCTCGTCTCCACATGGGCAGCTTTCTTACTGGGGATGTATCAAACCCTTCAGGTAGGAGAGTTCCGCAAGGACACCGAACAACCAGCACATTCCAAGGTCTCCATGGACCCAAACGCACATTATGACGCATCCTCAGGAGAGGCCATTTCAACTCAGCCCCCTGGGTAGCGTGACCCAGAGGCAGCAGATCAAACATATCTTGTCGCTAATGGCCAATTGGAATGCGAGGAATGCTGTACAGGGATCCATCCTTCGAACCCTGCTCTCCAGTCCTTCCATATGGTATGTCCTGGAGCCATGCAACAGGACTCAAATGTCCCACAGAAGGAAACCTGGTGGTTTGGGGCAACCTCCAAACTCAGCGTGGGAAAACTTCCTTGGCCTCATGAGGCCCCCGCTTCATGAAGGTGCCATCATGGACACATACTCCAGCCTCAGCCAACGTCTGATCCTCAGCCTGACTTCAGATGCAGGAGATTTTGATTCAGCCTCTGCAGAGTGGGCCTGCTCTGCCCTTGGCTCCAATCCTCACCCTAGCTTGTGTTTTCAGACTTCCGTCCTCACACTCCTTGCCCACAAACCCTCCCTACTGGGAATTCTGGGGCCACAATGAAGCACTCTGCCTGCCTCCCAGGAGAAAAACATTGTCTATGGTGCTGCCCAGAAACCCCAAATGAGGATCAAACTGCTTGGCCCTCGGCAACACCCCAATTGCATAGGCTACCATAAACACTGATGCTCTGTCGCAAATAGCCTGAGCCCAGACCTTCCAACAGACACCGACACAGCTGGCTGCACACCCAGCATATTGGACCCGCCACTGCCTTAGGCCACCATCCATTCCCAGCCTGGGTTTTCAGTCATCGGAACCTAGACCTTATCTCCAATCCCTGCACAGGGGGGAACTTGATGCACAAGTCAGAACCCCTCCTTCCCCATGGCAAGAAAACTTGCTGCTGGCAGTGAGTCAAACCTTCAGTGTAGGAGAAAACGGCATGGCCCATGAGGCAACGCCCAAGCGTTAGGGCCGCCTTGGGCACAAACACACATTGTGACCCTCAGTGTGAGTACCTTATTCAAGTAACGCCTCTCAGTGACTGGACCAAGAGCCCGCATATGTGGCTTGCCATGCCCATAGGCACCCAGGATTAACTAGATGGTGTGTATTCCAGTTGAGGGAACCCACTGCTGTGCTCTAGAGTCCCTCTCCTGGGGGGTCCCCTGTGGCAGAAAACAGTACTCTTCCCTTCCCACAGAATGAATCCAAACACTTGGGAGCTTGCACAATCCCCCGAGAGGAAGGCTCTTCCTCGGCCTCTGAGACAACCCCTACCCTGACCGGACACTGTGAACGCAACACCCAGAGACAAAATCCTGAGTGACTGCCTCCCACTTGCCCACCTTTGATATCCAGAGGATCTCCCCTCACAGACTGGAGATCAGTCCTGCCATTACCATGGCCACTAGCTGAGCCAAGTTTGCTTTTTCAGACATCTGTCCCCACAGCCCTGGCAAACACAGCCTCTAGGCTGGGTCCTCTGGAGCAATACCACAGGACCGTGCCTGTTCTCTCCTGGGAAACTGTGTCCATTCCTTTGGACACACACCTCCAGAATATGAGAAACCTCAAGGCCCCCGAGGACACCCCACTAATGGGAGGCTACCTGGACACACAGGGGCATTCGGACACAAGCTGAGCAGCTACCTCCACGAAGGCATGCAAACAGATGTCAACAGAGATAGAAGGTTGAGCCGGACAGGCCCTTAGGCCGTAATCTCAACTCTTGCTTTGGGTTCCAGGTGTCACTCCTCAGAGGCTTTGGTTCGAAGAACAGGATATGGGGCTTTCCTGAGGCACTGAACAGAACTCCTCTCGTCTCCACATGGGAAGCTTCCCTGTTGGAGCTGTGTCAAACACCTCAGTTTGGAGAACCCTGCAGAGTCCCTGAGCCACCTCCACATTCCAAGTTCTCCCAGGCCACCAAGCCACAGTAGGACTCATCTTCAGGAGAGTCCATTTCAACTCTCCCCACTGGGTAGCTCACCCAGGAGCCTGCAGATTGAGCCTGCCTTGTCCTGACTAAAGAGTGGGAATATGAGGTGGCGTTCCCAGGCATCCATGCTTAGACACCTGCTCTCGAGTCTTTCCGTATGGGGCCTCCTGGAACCATCCAATAGGACTCGACTGTCGTGCAGAAGGAAAGCTTTAGGTTTGGAGTAGTTCACAAATCCCATCGTAGGCAAACCTCCCTGGCTTCATGAAGCCCCACACCCTTCAGGAAGAGGCCATGCTGGACAAAAACTCTAGCCTGAGGCACGTCTCATAGTTGACATGACCTCAGTGCAGGAGATCTCAATTCAGCCTCTGCAGAGTGGCCCTGCCATGCCCTCAGTCCCAAACCTCACGCTAGCTTTTGTTTTCAGACTTCCTTCCTCACACTCCTGGCTAACAAGCCCTACGGACTAGGAACTCCAGAACCACAACCCAGCCCAGTGTCTGCCCAACGGAAGAAAAACGCTTCCCTGTGGGGCTCTCCAGAAAACCCAGATGAGGATCAACCTGCTCGGGCCTCGACGGTCCCCGAAGTGGATATGCTGCTCTGGGCACTCATGCTCTGTCTGACACAGCCTGAAGCCAGACGTCCAGACAGACAAGGAGACAGCTGGCCGCACACCCAGCACTTCGGACACACCATGGTCTTATGCCGTCACCTCTTCCTAACCTTTGTTTTCAGATATCTGAACCTAGACATTATATCAATTCTCCACACAGCTGGGTATCGCAAGAACAAAACAGAACGCCTCCTTCCCCATGGCTGTCAAGCTTGCTCTTGGCATGGAGTCACACCTTCAGGGTGGGAGAAACCTTCATGGCTCCCGATGCCACGCCCAAACTTGAGTGCTGCTTGGGCACAAATTCACACTGTGACCCTCAGCATGAGCCCCATGTCAAAGAAAGGCCTGTCAGGACCTGGACCAAGAGCCCGCATATGGGGCTTGCCAAGCCCCTATGCACCCAATCCTCACCAGTGTTTGAGTTTTCCAGTCGCCCCACCTGTACCTGGGCTCTGTTCTGGAATCCCTTTCTTGGAGAGACTCATGCGCCAGACAACACGACTCCACCCTTCCCACAAAATGACCCCAAACTCATGAGGCCCCCGCTTCATGAAGGTGCCATCATGGACACATACTCCAGCCTCAGCCAACTTTTGATCCTCAGCCTGACTTCAGATGCAGGAGATTTTGATTCAGCCTCTGCCGATTGGGCCTGCTCTGCCCTTGGCTCCAATCCTCACCCTAGCTTGTGTTTTCAGACTTCCGTCCTCACACTCCTGGCCCACAAACCCTCCCTACTGGGAATTCTGGGGCCACACTGAAGCACTCTGCCTGCCTCCCAGGAGAAAAACATTTTCTATGGCGCTGCCCAGAAACCCCAAATGAGGATCAAACTGCTTGGCCCTCGGCAACACCCCAATTGCATAGGCTACCTTAAACACTGATGCTCTGTCGCAAATAGCCTGAGCCCAGACCTTCCAACAGACACCGACACAGCTGGCTGCACACCCAGCACATTGGACCCGCCACTGCCTTAGGCCACCATCCATTCCCAACCTGGGTTTTCAGTCATCGGAACCTAGACCTTATCTCCAATCCCTGCACAGGGGGAACCTGATGCACAAGTCAGAACCCCTCCTTCCCCATGGCAAGAAACCTTGCTCCTGGCCGTGAGTCAAACCTTCAGTGTAGGAGAAAACGGCAAACCTGCCGGGCCTCATGAAGCCCCCCATATCCTTCAGGGAGAGGCCATCATGGACAAAAACTCTAGCTTGAAGCACGTCTCATAGTAGATATGACCGCAATGCAGGAGATCTTGATTCAGTCTCTGCAGAGTGGCCTGCCGTGCCCTCGGTCCCAAACCTCACGCTAGCTTGTGTTTTCAGACTTCCTTCCTCACACTCCTGGCAAACAATCCCTCCAGAGTAGGATTTGCAGAACCACAAGCCAGCCCAGTGACTGCCCACCAGTAGAAAACGTTTCCTTGTGGGGCTCTCCATAAAACCCAGATGAGGATCAACCTGCTCTTGCCTCGATGGCACTCAGATTTGATAGGCTGCTCTAGGCACTAATGCTCTGCCTTTCACAGCCTGATGCCAGACGTCCAGACAGGCAAGGAGACAGCTGGCCACACACCTAGCACTTCTGACACGCCATGGTCTTATGCCGTTATCTCTTCCTAACCTTGGTTTTCAGATATCTAAACCCAGATATTATATCAATTCCCCACACAGTTGGGCATCTGAATCACAAATCAGAACTCCTTCTTCCCCATGGCTGTAAGGCTTGCTCTTGGCATGGAGTCACACCTTCAGGGTGGGAGAAACCTTTATTTAACCTGAAACCACGCCCAAACTTGAGTGCTGCCTTGGGCACAAATTCACTCTGTGACCCTCAGCATGAGCCCAATATCAAAGAAAGGCCTGTCAGGGCCTTGACCAAGAGCCCGCGTATGGGGCGTGCCAAGCCCCTATACACCCAATCCTCACCAGTGTTTGAGTTTTCCAGTCTCCCCCTTGTTCCTGGGGCTCTGCTCTGGAATCACTTTCTTGGAGAGACACATGAGCCAGACAACAGGACTTCACCCTTCCCACAAAATGACCCCAAACTCCTGTTAGCTGGGACAAATCCCCAGAGAGGGATACTTGTCCACAGTCACTGAGGCCACCCCCTACAATCTACGGCTATCCTGGACGCATCCAGAGACAAAAGCCTGAAGGAATCTCGCCCTTGATTCACAAGCCAAGGAGCTCACTCTCTATCTGTACATCCGGCCTGCCATACCCTCGGCGCCACTCATAAGCTGAGTTTGTGTTTTCAGAATTCTGTGCCCACAGCCTGGCCCCACACACCCTCCAGGCTAGGGCATCTGGAGCCACAGCGAAAGATTGTGCCTGCCCTCTCCAAGGAAAGTGTGCCCAATCCATTGACCACAACCCTACAGGTTAGGGAAAAGCTCCAAGGCCCCTGAGGCCATCCTGATAGTGTAGGCTGCCCTGGACTAAAAGGGGCACTCTGACACCAGCTGAGCCATTATCACCACTTAGACTCTCAGACAGTGTCCCCAGAGACAGAAGATTGAAATGGACAGGCCCTTAGGCCCTAATATGAACCTTAGCTTTAGTTTTCATGTGTCTGTCCTCAGAGGACTGGTTTCGTATACCAGCATATTAGGTTTTTCTGAGGCTCCAAACCAAACCTCTCTCGTCTCCACATGGAGTGCTTTCTTACTGGATCTGTATCAAACCCTTCTGGTCGGAGAATTCGGCAGGGCCACAGTACAACCATCACATTCCAAGGTCTCCATGGACAGAAACACACATTATGACGCATCCTCAGGAGAGGCCATTTCAACTCAGCCCGCTGGTTAGCTTGCCCCAGAGCCAGCAGATCAAACATATCTTGTCGTTAATGGCCAAAGGGAATGCGAGGCATGCTGTTCAGGGATCCATCTTTTGAACCCTCCTCTTCAGTCCTTCCGTATGGTATGTACTGGAGCCACTCAACACGACTCGACTGTCTTGCAGAAGGAAACCTTGTGGTTTGTGGCAACCTCCAAACTCAGCGTGGGAAAATTTCGTTGGCCTCATGAGGCACCTGCTTCATGAAGGTGCTATCAAGGGCACAATCCAACCTCAGCCAACGTCTGATCCTCAGCCTGACTTCAGATGCATGAGATATCCTTTCAGCCTTTGCAGAGTGTGCCTGCTCCCTACCTCACCCTATCTTTTGTTTTCAGACTCTACCCTAGCACTCCTGGCCAAAAAGCCCTCATGATTGGGAATTCTGGTTCCAGAACGAAGCACTCTGCCTGGTCCAAAGAAAAACATTGTCTATGGCATTGCTCAGAAACCCCAAATGAAAATCAACCTGCTCAGCCCTCGGCAACACCCCAATTGCATAGGCTACCCTAAACACTATGCTCTGTCTTACATAGCCTGAGCCCAGACCTTGTGAGAGACATTGAGACAGTTGGCTTCACACCCAGCACATCGAACCTGCCATGGGTTAGGCCATTTCATCCCTTCCCATTGACCTGGGTGTCTTCCTGGAGGTATATTCTGAGGCTGTGTCAGACTATGCATTTTTTCTGGAGCTTCCTATGGAATTGGGGTGGTATTAGGGGCCTTGCAATTTTCTCTTAATCTGGTGGGTTGGGAAACTGAGACAGGCTGACATTCCTTGGGAGAGCTGGCCCAGTGCTGTTGTGTGTTCCTGGAGGCCCCATCCTGGAGGGCATATGGGTCAGGACTCTGGGTCCAAAGTCTTCAGACACAAACTCGGGTAAGAGTTAAGCTCGAGGTGATGGCAGACCCAATCTGCAGACCCTGAGCGAAGCATCTCCAGATATGAAATTCGGACGGCTGTGAGGCAGGAGCACAGTCTTTTCTGTCTGACTTGTTTGTCTATGATGGCCACGAAATGAAGGGGTGGCCTCATGGGTCCATGTGAGATTCTACCTCTCTGGGAATTCTGCTCGGCACCCAAGAGTTTCTGTATTTCCGAGGGATGGGAGGAGCGCAGTTTTATGAGTCAGGGATCCCGTCCAAACAGCCATTCCAGAGATGGGTCCTGGGTTCTGGAGCCTGGATCACCGCAACAAGGCTTAGGATTTGGGCCTAGGGTCCTGCTCTATGTTTTCCTGGTACAGCTCCCGAGTGTTCTTGTTGGAAATGGGTCTCATTCTGAGGGTCACAATGCCTGTTTTTGCCCAGATGCCCATGCTGAGTGGGTGTGACCTCATGGGCTATGCACTTGGCTCCCACTCTGAGGGTTGGACTGCCATCTCAACATTCAGTTTTCCTGCCATGGGGAAGGAGGGTACTTTTTTATGCTTCAGGTTCCCCCATGGGCAGGAATTTGAGCTAAGTTTTGGGACCGGTGCCTGAATACCCAGTTCACTTTGAGATGAGGTCCCCGGGCCAAGGCAGGACCCACCTGCAGAAAATGAGGCCTGCTTTCTGGGTGGCTGTCAGGAGCTCGGGCTCGAGCTGTGTCAGACAGAACATTCGTGGAGAGTTCGGCCTATGATATTGGGGTGCTTTTGAGAGCTGTGCAACTGGATCCTCATGGGGGATTTTTGCACAGACCCTTTCTTCACTTCTTCTATCTGGTGAGCAGGCAGATGGCTGCATTACGGCTCCAGAATATCCAAGTTGGAGGGTTTGCAGGCGAGGAGTGTGAGGACAGAAGTATGAAAACATAAGCTACGGTTACGCTCAGTGCCGAGCACATCTCTATTCCAATGTACAGCAGTTGTTTCGAGATCTCCAGCACCTGGGCGAGGGGAAGATGTCTGCTCACGCTGGAGTTTGTATCCATGATGGCCAACAAATGGTGGGGAGGCCTCAAGAATTCTTGGAGGTTTTTCCAAGCTGGAGCTTGTGAGCTGCTCCAAACATCAAGGTGTCCTACTAAGGGACAGCAGAAGTCTTCTTACAGGGCTCCAGGGTCCCCCATATGGAAGATTCGATAGCAATGCTCTCTGAATGGAGGCCTGGGAAGCCAATCTCGTGTTACCATTGCAGCTGAGGAACAGGGTAAGCTTGAACCAATGACACTGATTCCAAGTTCCAAGTGATTTGTGTTGATGGAAGTTCTCAGTCTAACAGGTCCCAATGCTGCTTGGTGTCCAGGGAGACCTTAGAATGTGGTGGCGGCTCTCTGACCATTGAGGATTCTCTATCCTTAGGATTAGACCCAGTACCCAGGAGCCAGGTTTCCTTCTTGGGACAGGAGGTGTGCTCTTGTATGGCTCACGGACCACAGGTTGGACCATATGCTTGAATTTCCAGAACAGACCTCTAGGAAGAGAGACCTCAAAACATAAGCTAGGGTTCTGATGAGGTTTTAGGGCCATGGAAGTTTCAATCTTCGGACTAAGTGCCATTGGCCTGCATGTCATCCTGGAGGTAGGTGCTGAGGCTGTGTCAGGCTGTGCACTTTTTCAGAGTGGCCTATGATATTGGGGTGCAGTCAGGGGCCTTGGAGTTTTCTCCTAATCTGGACATTTTGGGAAACTGAGATGGGCAGGGTTTCCTCAGGAGAGCAGGGCCAGTGATGTCATGTGTTTCTCGAGGCCCCATCCTGGAGGTCATGTGTGTCAGGACTTTGGGACCAAAGACTTTAGACACAACCTCGGATAAGAGATAGGAGTGAGGTGATGGCAGTCCGAATCTGAAGACCCTGAGGGAAGCTCCTCGGGATTTGAAATTCAGGTGGCTGGGAGGGAGGAGCACAGGCTTTTCTGTCTGGATTTTGTGTCTAGGATGGCCACTAAATGGAGGGGTGACCTCATGTGTCCGTGGGATATTCTTCCACTCTGGTGATTCTGCTTGGCACCCAAGAGTTTGAATTCTTTCTGGGGAAGAGGAAAAGACTGTATTCCATCTCTGGGATCCTGTCCAAACAGGGATTCCAGAGATGGGTTCTGGGTCCAGACACTGGGAAAACTTAACCAAAGCTTCGATTTGGGATCCTGGTCCAGATCCCAAGGGGGATCTTTGGAAAGGGGTCTCATTCTGAGGGTCACAATGCCTATTTGTGCCCAGCTGCCCATCCTGTGTAGGCATGGTCTCATGGACCATGCACCTGGTTCCCACTCAGGGTTGTACAGCCATCTCAACATTCAGTTTTCTGGCCATGGGGAAGGAGGAGCACTCTTTTGTGCTTCCGAGTCCCCTATGGGCAGGAATTTGAGCTAAGTCTGGGACAGGTACCTGAATATCCAGGTTGCTTCAAGATGATGGCATCGGGCCAAGGTTGGACCCACCTGGAGGATATGGGGCCCACTATCTGGGTGGCTGACAGGAGGTCGGGGATCAGGCGGTGTCAGATAGACAATGTATGCAGAGGTTGGTCTATTATATTGGGGTGCCATTGAGGGCCGTGCAGGAGGATCCTCATGTGGGTTTCTACGAAGACCCATAGGGCACTTCTTTCTGGTGGGCAGGCAGAAAGCTGCACTGTGGCTTCAGAATTCCCAATATGAAGGGCTTGTAGGCGAGGAATGTGAAGACAGAAGTCTGAAAACACAAGCCACGGATAAGCTCAGTGCCGACCACAGGACCATTCCATTGTGCAGTGGTTGTTTCGAGATTTCCAGCACCTGAGTATGGGCGAGGGTCAGATGTCTGCTCACGCTGGGTTTGCATCCATGATGGTCAACGAATTGTGGGGTGGCCTCAAGAATTCTTGGAGATTTTCCCAAGCAGGACCTTGTGAGCTGCTCCAAACAGCAAGGTGTCCTACTGTGGGACAGGGGAAGTCCGCTTACAAGGCTCCAGGGTCCCCCATATAGAAAGATTCGACAGCAGAGGTCTCTGAATGGGGGCCTGGGAAGTCTTCCTTGCATGACCATTGCAGCTGAGGAACATTGCAGGCTTGATCTGCTGGTTTTTGTTCAAATTTCCAAGTGATCTAAGTTGACGGATGTTCTCAGTCTAATGAGTCACAATGCTGCTTGGTGTCCAGGGAGACCTTAGAATGTGGTGGTGAGGGTGCCTGGGTGGCTCAATGGGCTAAGCCGCTGCCTTCGGCTCAGGTCATGATCTCAGGGTCCTGGGATTGAGTCCCGCATCGGGCTCTCTGCTCAGCAGGGAGCCTGCTTCTTCCTCTCTCTCTCTCTGCCTTCCTCTATGCCTACTTGTGATCTCTGTCTGTCAAATAAATAAATAAAATCTATATAACAAAAAACAATGCGGTTGTGGGTCTGTGGCCATGCAGGATTTTCCTAACTGAGGGTTAGACCCAGTTCCCAGGAGCCAGGTTCCCTTCTCGGGACAGGAGGGGTTCTCTTGTATGGCTCAGGGACCACATGTCGGATCATATGTTGGATTTCAAGACCAGGCCTCTTGGCACAGAGGCCTGAATATCTAGGCTAGGGTTCTTATGAGGTTGTAGGGGCATGTCATCCTCAACCTTCGGACTTAGGGACTTTGACCTGTGAGTCTTCCTGGAGGTAGATGCTCAGGCTGTGTCAGACTGTGCATTTTTTCCAGAGTGGCCTATGAAATTGGGGTGGGCTCAGGGGCCTTGCAGGCTTTTCCTAATCTGGAGGGTTTGTGCAACTGAGACGGCAGAATTTCATCCAGAGATCAGGCCCAGTGATGTAGTGTGGTTCTGTCAGCCCCATCCTGCAGGGAATGTGGTTAAGGGCTCTGGGACCAAAGTCTTCAGACACAAAATTGTGTATCAATTAGGAGGGAGGTGATGGCAGCCCCGATCTGCAGACGCTGAGGGCAGCTCCTCAGGATTTGAAATTCGTGTGGCTGGGAGGCAGGAGCAAAGGCTTTTCTGTCTGGATTGTGTCTAGGATGGCCTTGGAATGGTGGGGTGTCCTCATGTGTCCATGGAATATTCTACCTCTCTGGGGATTCTGCCCAGCACCCAAGAGTTTGGTGTCTCACTGAGAAGGAGAGAGCGTGGTTTACTGTTTCAGGGTTTCCGTCAACACAGGGATTCCAGAGATGGGTTATAGGTCCCTGTGCCTGGATAACCCTACAAAGGCTTAGTATTTGGGCCTAGAGGCTTGACTGCCTGGCTCTGTGGGGCTTTGGTTCAGCTCCCATGGAGACTTGTTGGAAATGGGTCTCAGGGTAAGGGTCACAATGCCTGTTTTTGCCCAGATGCCCATCCTGAGTAAGCATTGGCTCTTGTTCCATGCAACTGGATCCCAATATGAGGGTTGGACCACCATATCAACATTTAATTTTCCTTCTATGAGGAAGGAGGAGTACTCTTTTGTGCTTCAGATTCCCCCATGCACAGTAATTTGAGCTATGTTCTGGGACTGGTACGTGAATAACCAGGTTGGTTTGAGATGAAGGACTCAGGTCAAGGCAGGTCACACCTGCCAGATATGGGTCCCGCTATCTAGGTGGCTACCAGGAGGTCGGGGCTCAAGCTGTGTCAGACAAAGCATTAGTTCACAAGGTGGCCTATGATATTGTGGTGCTATAGAGGGCTGTGCTGGTGGAACCTTATATGGAGTTTCCCGCAGACCCATAGGGCACCTCTTTTTTCTGGTGGGCAGGCAGAAGGCATTGTGGCTCCCAAATTCCCAATATGGGGGACTTGAAGGCGAGGAGTGTGAGAACAGAAGGCAGAAAACACAATCTATGCTTAATCTCAGTGCCGAGAACATGGCCATTCCAATGTGCAGTGGTTTTTTCGAGATCTCCAGCATCTGAGTACAGGCGAGGGTCAGATGTCTGCTCATGATAGAGTTTGTATCTATCGTGGCCAACAAATGAAATATCCAGCACCTGAGTAAAGGTGGATTTCAGATGTTTACGCACACTGGAGTTTGTGTCTCTGATGACCGAATGGAGGAGTGGCATCAAGAGGCTGATGCATGTGAGATGCTCCAAACAGCAAGGTTGTTTTTTCTACTGGACAGTTAGAGTCTGGTATGTTTTCTGCAGGGCCCCCCATGTGAAAAGTATGGGTAGCAGAGCCCTTCCACATGGATGCCTGGAAAGCACACCTCCATTGACCAATGCAGCTGAGGAACATGCAGGTTCTTTACGGTGCTTCTGGGGCGAAGCACCAAGGTCTTGAGTTGACATGGAATCTCTTGAAGATGGGTTACAATGCTGGTTTTTTTTACCAGGTAGATCTTAGAATGTGTTGGTGGCTAAGATGCCTGCAAGATTCTCCTACCCTGAGGGTTTAACACAGGTCGAAGAGCACGGTTACCTTCTGGGGACAGGAGATGTAGTGTTTTGTGGCTCAGGGACCACATGCCGTATCATAAGTTCCTATTCAAGAACAGGCCTCTGAAGACAGATGCCCGAAAACCTAATCTAGGGTTCCAATGAGTCCCAGGGGCATGAGAGGTTCAATCTTCAGACTTAGGAAAGTTGACTTGGGTGTCTGCCAGGATGTAGGTGATCAGGGAGTTTCAGACTGCGCACTTATGTCCAGAGTAACCTCCAATATTGGGGTGGCCACAGGGGCCTTGAATGTTTCAACCAACTCTGGAGGGTTTGGTTAACTGACATGCACAATTTCCATGGGGATGGCAAGCACAGTCCTGTGGTGTGGCTCCAGAGACTCCACCCTGGAGGGCATGTGAGCCATGGTTCTGGGAGGGAAGTCTGCAAACACAAACTCGGGTTAGGTTTAGTGGCTAGGTTATCGCAGGGCAATGTGTAGACCTGGAAGGCTACTCGTCAGGAACAGTAACTGGAATGACCCGAAGGCGGAAGCACAGGCTTTTATATCTGGATTGTGTGTCTAGGGTGACCTCAGAATGTAGCTGTGGCCTCATGGGTCTATGGGAGATTTTTCCTCTAAGGATACTGGCAGCTCCCAATGTTTTGATGACTTTTTGAGATGGGAAGACTGCTATTTTCGATCTTAGGTGTGCCCCAAAACAGGTATTCCAGAGATGGGCTCTGGGTCTAGGCGACTGGAAAATCCCACCAAGGGTTGGGATTTGGGCTTATGGGCAGACCAGGCATGCAATGCAGGATCTTGGTGGTGCAACTGAGAGGGCTTGTTTGGAAGCATGCTCAGGCTGAGCATTACAATGCCTGTTTGTGCCCAGGGTGGCCCTCAGGAGTGGGCGTGGTCCCATTGTCCATTTTCTGGCTCCCACACTGAGGGATGGACACACATTCCAATGGCCAGGTTTCCAGCCATGGGGAAGGAGGAAATATCTATTGTGCTTCATGTTCCCCCATAGGCAGGGATTACAGCAAAGGTCTGGGGACAGATGCCTGAATACCAAGGATGCATAGAGATGACAGATTTGGGCCATGGCCGTTCTCACATGCTGGATATAGGCCCCGCTCTCTGGGTGGCTGACACGAGGTCTGGGCTCAGGCTGTGTCAGACACAGCACTAGTGGCCAGAGAAGTCTATATATTGGGGTTCTCTCCAGGGCCGAGTAAATTGATCCTCATGTAGGGTTTCTGGCCAGACTCACGAAGCACTTCTTTCTGTGGGGCAGGCAGAATGCTGCCTTATGGATCCAGAATTCCCTATCAAGAGGGTTTGGGGACAAATAGGGTGAGAATGCAATTGTAAACACCAGCTATGCTTAAATTGAGTGCCAAGCGGAAGTCAGTTTCAATGTGCAGCAGCTTATACGAGATATCCAGCACCTGAGTAAGGGCAGATGTCAGATATTTGCTCACACTTGAGTTTGTGTCTAGGATGATGACTAATGGAGGGGTGGCTTCAGGAGGCAATGGAGGATTACCCACGCTTAAGATTGTGAGATGCTCCAAACAACAAGGTTTCCTTCTAATGGACAGGAGGAGTCTGTTTTTTTTTCCTCCAGGGTCCCTCAAGTGGAAGTTTGCATAGCAGAGCCCTCCCGCATGGATGACTGGAAAGCACACGTCCAATGACCATTGCAGCTGAGGAACATGACAGGTTCGTTTTGGTGGTTCTGGTGCCAAGTACCAAGGCCTTGAGTTGACTTGGAATCTCTTACAGATGTGTCCCAAAACTGGTTTGTTACAAGGGAGTTCTTAGAATGTATTGGTGGCTATGGGCCACGCTGAGGGTTTGGCACAGGTCGATGTGCACAGTTTCCATCTTGGGAGAGGAGATGTTCTGTTTTGTGGCTCAGGGTACATATGTTGTATCCTGACTTGGTATTCAAGAACAGGCCTCTGAGGATTGATGCTTGCAAACTAATCTAGAGATCCAATGATGTCCTTGGTGCCCATCAGGTTCAATTTTCTTACTAAGGACCATTGATATGGTTGTCTGACTGGATGTAGGTGATCAGGGTGTTTCAGACTGTGCATTTGCATCCAGAGCCACTTCCAATATTGGGGTGGGCTCAGGGGCCTTGCAGGTTTCTCCTAACTTGGAGGCTTTGGGGAACTGTGATGGGCACAGTTTCCTTGGGGATGGCAGGCCCAGTCCTGTGGTAAGGCTTCAGAGACCACCTCCTTGAGGATATGAGAGCCATGGTTTTGGGAGGGAAGTCTGCAAACACAAATTTGGGTCAGGGATAGTGGCAAGGTGATCGCAGTTCCAATGCATAGACCTAGAAGGCATCACGTCAGGAACTGTAATTAGGGTGACTGAAAGCTTGTAGCACAGGCTTTTCTATCTGGATTGTGTGTCCAGGATGGGCTCTGAATGTAGACGTGGTCTCATGGTTCAATGGGAGACTTTTCCTCTCTAAGGATCCTGGTGGATCTCCATAGATTGGTGGTTTTTCAGAGAAGAAAAGAGTGCTCTTTTCCATCTTAGGGGTGCTCCAAAACAGGGAAGAATGCTGTTTTCCAACTTAGGCTTATGCCAAAACAGGGATTCCAGAGACGGGCTCTGGGTCTGGGTGCCCGGATATCCCACCAAGTGTTAGGATTTGGGCCTAGGGGCATCCCAGGCCTACAATGCAGGATCCTAATGGTGTAACAGAGAGGGCTTGTTTGAAAGCATGCTCAGGCTGAGGGTCATCATGCCTCTTTGTGCCCAGGGGGGCCCTCAGGAGAGGGCGTAGTCTCATTGGCCATATAGCTGGATCCCACTTTGAGGGTTGGACACCCATTGCAACAGCCAGGCTTCTTGCAATGGAAAGAGGAGTTCTCTATTGTGCTTCAGGTTCCCCCATTGGCAGGGTTACAGGAAAGGTCTGTGGAAAGTTGCCTTAATACCAAGGATGTGTACAGATGACAGGCTAAGAATTCCCAGGTAACAAAACAGCATTGTTACCCATGTTCATGACATTCCATGTAAAAATAAGCCCTTAGTACTTCGCCCCAGAGCCACCAGAATGAACTTGCCAAGTTCCTAAGCTGCAATGGTCAGTGGAGGTGTGGTTTCCAGGCAACCATACGGGGGTGCTCTGCTACACAAACTTTGCAATTGGCTGGGACCCTTGAGACAAAAAAACAGAATGCCCCTGTCCGGTAGAAGGAAACCTTCTGTTTGGAGCATCTCACAAGCCCCAGCGTGGGAAATCCTCCATTTCCTCTTGAAGCCACCACTCCATTTGTCAGTCATCATAGACACAAACTCCAGCATGAGCAAACATCTGACATCCGCCCTTACTCAGGTGATGGATTTCAATTCGATCGCTGCACACTGGAACTGCCTTTAGTTTGACTGAATTAAGCCATAGCTTGGGTTTACAATTCCATCCTCAGCCTACTGGTCCACAAGCCCTATTGTGAGGGAATTCTGGAGCTACAACACAATATTCTGCCTTCCCCATAGAAAGAAAAAGGGCCTGGAGTGTCTGCCCAGAAACTCCATATGATGGTCAATCTTCTCGGTGCTAGACGGAACCCTGATTCATAGGCTGCCCTGGGCACTAGTGCTGTGTCTGACATAGCCGGAGCCAGGACCTAGTGTCAGCCACGGAGAGATCAGGGCCCATATCCAGCATGTGAGACCAGCTATGGCCCAAGTCTGTCTTCTCTTCTATTCTTGGTATTCAGGCATCTCTATCCACACCTTTGCGAAATCCTTGCCATTGGGGGAACCTGAAGCACAATAGAGAACTCCTCCTTCCCCACGGAAGGTATTCTGACAGTTGGGATAGTTTCTCAACCCTCAAAGTGGAAGGCAGCTCCATGGCCAAGGAGACCATGTGCACTCATGATGGCTTCCCCGGGCACAAGCAGGCATTGTGACCTCAGCCTGAGCATGCTTTCAACCAAACGCTCTCAATTGCATCTCTGGGACCCCGAATTGCAGGCCTAGTACACACCTAGGCCCAAATCCTAACCCTAGTGGGATTTTACAGGGGCCCAGACACAGAGCCCATCTCTGGAATCCCTATTTTGGGGGACCCTTAAGATGGAAAACAGCACTCTTCCCTTCCCCGAGATAGTCACCAAGCTCTTGGTAGCCACCAGGATCCTTGAGTGGAAAAATCTGCCATAGACCCATGAGAACACACCTGCATTCCGAGGCCATCCTGGACATACAATCCAGATACATATCATGTGCTATCACCTTTGAGTCATCGGATTTACAGTTCCTGACGAGCTGCCTTCCAGGTCTATGCATTGGGCCTGCAATCACCTTGTCATTAACCTAAACTGAGTTTGTGTTTGCAGACTTCCTTCCTAAAACCATGGCTCACATGACCTCCAGGTTCTGGCATCTGAAGCCACACCACAAGACTGTGCATGAGATCCTCAAGGAAACTGTGCCCATCACTTTTGCCCGATACCTTTAGATTAGGAGAAACCTGCAAGGCCCCTGAGCGCAGCCAAATAATGGAGGCCACTCTGGGCACAAATGCACAGTCTGAGACACCCTGATCACCTCCATACAGGCAGACACCCAAGTCAATGCTCCTGAGTCAGAAGATTGAACCTGACATGCCCCGAGGACTTCATTGGCACACTAGATTAGGTTTACAGGTATCTGTCGTCAGAGGCCTGCTCTGGAATATCAACTTATGATAAAATATATAGTCCCTGAGCCACAGAACAGAATATGTCCTCCCCAAAAAGGAAGCCATGCTCCTGGAATTGTGTCATACCCTAAGGGTATTTGGATCCTGAATGGCCCCTTAGCAACCAGCACATTCTATGATATTCCTGGTAACAAACCATCATTGTGCCCCATCTTCATGAGACTCCATGTCAACTCAAGGTCTCGATATATTGCCCCAGAGCCACCAGAATGCATCTGCCATGTTCCTCAGCTGCAATGGTCAATGGAGGGGTGATTTCCAGGCATCCCTGTGGGGTTCTCTGCTACAAAACTTTCCACATGGAGAAACCAGAGAAAACAAACCAGACTTCTCCTGTCCGGTAGAAAGAAACTTTGCTATTTGGAGCATCTCACAAGCCCCAGCATGGGAAATCCTCCATGGCCTCTTGACGCCACCCTTCCATTTGTGGGTAATCACAGACACAAACTCCAGTGTGAGCAAACATCTGACATCCACCCTTACTCAGGTGCTGGATATTCGAAACGGCAGCTGCACACTGGAACTGCCTTTTGCTTTTCACTGAACTTAACCATAGCTTTGTATTACTATTCTATCCTCACCACACTGCTCCACAATATCTCTTGATAGGGAATTCTGGAGCCACAACGCAGTATTCTGCCTTCCACATAGAAAGAAGAAGGACCTGTTGAGTCTGCCCAGAAACTGCACATGAGGATCAATCTACTCAGACCACGAGGCAACCCTGATTAATAGATTTCCCTGACCACTAGTGCTGTGTCTGACAGAGTCTAAGCCCCGACCTCGTGTCAGCCACCCAGAGGTGAGGGCCCATATTTAGCATGAGAAATCGGCCATGGCCCTGGGCCATCATCTGTACCCATCCTTGGTATCCAGTCATCTGTCCCCCAAACTTTGCTGGAATTCCTGCCAATGGCGAACCTGAAACACAATAGAGAACACCTCCTTCCCCATGGCAGGAATATTGGCTGTTGGGATGGTTGTCCAACCCTCAGCGTGGGAGCCAGCTGCATGGCCAAGGAGACCATGCCCACTCCTGAGGGCCGACATGGGCACAGGCAGGCATGGTGATCCTCAGCCTGAGCATGTTTTCAAACAAACACTCTCAGTTGCTCCTCCAGTACCAGCATTGCAGGCCTGGTATGCCCCTAGGCCCAAATCCTAACCCTTGGTGGGATTTTCCAGGTGCCCAGACCCAGAGTCCGTCTCAGAATCCCTGTTTGGGGCACCCTTAAGATGGAAAACAGCACTCTTCCCTTCCCTGAGAAAGGCACCAAACTATTGGGAGCCGCCAGGATCCTTAGAGAGAAAAAATCTCCCATGGACCCATGAAAACAAACCTGCATTCCGAGGCCATCCTGTCCACACAATCCAGAGAGAAAAGTCTTTGCTACCGACTTTGAGTCATCCTATTTACATTTCCTGACGAGCTGACCTCCATGTCTATGCATTGGGCCTATGATCATCTCGACACTAACCCTAACCCCAGTTTGTGTTTGCCGACTTCTCTCCCAAAACCATGGCTTACATGCCCACCAAGATGTGGTCCCTCAAGCCACATCACAGGAAAGTTCCTGCCATCCCCAAGAAAACTGTGCCCATCAGGTTGTCCAAACCCTCCAGATTAGGAGAAACCTGCCAGGCCCCTGAACCCACCCCAATATTGGCGGTTGCTCTGGATGCAAACGTGCATTCTGAAACACCCTGAGCACCTCCATCGAGGCAGAAAGCCAAGTCAATGGTTCTGAGTCAGATGATTGAACCTGACATGCCCCTAGGACTTCACTGGAACCCTAGATTGGGTCTTCAGACATCTGTTCTCAGAGTCCTGTTCTGGAATACCAAGTTATGATACAACATGTGGTCCCTGATTCCCACAACAGAACATCTCCTGTCTCCAGAAGGAAAATGTGCTCTTGGATCTATGTCCAACTTTCAGGGTAGATGGATCCTGCATGACCCATTAGCCCCAGCACCTTCTATGATCTCCCTGGTAACAAACCAGCATTGTGACCCAACTTCCTGAGACTTGATGCCAACTCAAGGTGTTGGTACTTTGCCCAAGAGCCATGAAACGAATCTGCCATGTTCCTCAGGTACAAAGGTCAATGGACGTGTGCTTTCTAGGCATCCAAGAGGTAGTTCTCTGCTACACAAAAATTCCACATAGGGAACCCTAGAGCAAACAAATAAGACTGCTCCTGTCAGGTTGAAGGAAACCTTGGTTGTTTGGAGCATCTCACAAGCCCCAGCCTGGGAAGTCCTCCACATTCTCTTGATGCCAACCCTCCATTTGTTAGTCATCATAGACACAAATTCCAGCATGAGCAAACATCTGACATCTGCTCTTACTCAGGTGCTGGATATTCGAATCAGTCACGCACACTGGAAATACCTTTCACTTAACACTGTATTCTTGCATAGTTTGGGTTTACAATTCCATCCTCACCCTACTGGACTGCAAGTCCTCTTGAGAGGGAATTAGGGAGACAAAACGCAACATTCTGCCTTCCCCATAGGAAGAAGGGCCTGGTGAGTCTGCCCAGAAACTCCCCATGAAGATCAATCTACTTGGCCCTCGAGGGAACCCCGATTTATACTTTGCGCTGGCCACTAGCGCTGTGTCTGAGAGAGCCTGAGCCCCAACCTCGTGTCAGCCACCCAGAGTGTGGGGCCCTTATCCAGCATGTGGGACTGGCCATGGCCCAGTCATCTCTACCCATCCTTGGTATTCCGGCAACTATCCCAGACCTTTGCTGGATTCCCTACCAGTGGGGGAAACTGAAGCACAATTGAGAACTCCTCCTTCCCCATGGCAGGAAGCCTGGCTGTTGCTATGGGTGCCCAACCCTCAGAATTAGAACCAGGTGCATGGCCAATGAGACAACGCTCAATCATAAGGGCCGCCTGGGCCAAAGCAGGCATTGTGTCCCTCAACCTTAGCATGCATTCAAACAAATGCTCTCAGTTGTTTCTGCAGGGTCCCGCATCGCAGGACTGGTATGCCCTTAGGACCATATCCTAACACTTCGTGGGATTTTCCATGCCAACATAACCAGAGCCCGTCTCTGGAATCTCTGTTTTGAAGCACCCCTATGATGGAAAACAGCACTCTTCCCTCCCCTGAGAAAACTATTAGGAGCTGCCAGGATGTGTAGAGAGGAAAAATCTCCCAGGGCTCCATAAGACCACACCTTCATTCCGAGGCCATCCAGGACACACAATCCAGATACAAGAGACTGTGCTACCACCTTCGAATCACCTGGTTTACAGTTCCAGACGAGCTGCCCTACAGATCTACGCATTGGGCCTGTGATCACCTCGCCATTAACCCTACCCCAAGTTTGTGTTTGCAGACTTCTTTCCCAAAACCATGGCTCACATGCCCTCTATGATGGGTCTCTGTAGCCACACCACAGGAAAGATCCTGCTATCCCCAATGAAACTGTGTCCATCACAGTTGCCCAAACCCTCCAGATTAGGAGAGACCTGCAAGTCCCCTGAGCCCAGTCCAATATTGGAGGCCACTCTGGACACAAATGCACAGTGTGCAACACCCTGATCACCTCCATCCAGGAAGACACCCAAGTCAATGGTCCTGAGTCAGAAGATTGGTCCCTGAACCCCACAATAGAATATCTCCTGTCCCCAGATGGAATTCGTGCTCTTCAACTTGTGTCAAGGGTCGGGGTATATGAATTATGCACAGCCCCTTAGCCCCCAGCACATTCTAAGATCTCTCTGGTAACAAACAAACAGCATTGTGATCCATCTTCATGAGATTCCATGTCACTTCAAGTCCTTGGTAATTCGCCCCAGAGCCACCAGAATGAACCTGCCATGTTCCTCACCTGATATGGTCAGTGATATGCTTTCCAGGCATCCATGTGGGAGTGCTCTTCTACTTATTCTTTCCACATGTGGGACCCTGGAGCAAACAAACCAGACTGCCACTGACCAGTAGAAGGGAACCCTCTGTTTGGAGCATCTCAGAAGCACCAGCAGGAGAAATCCTCCATGGCCCTTGACACAACCCCTCCATTTGTCAGTCATCATAGACAAAAACTCCAGCATGAGAAAACATCTGAAATCTGCCGTTATTTAGATTCTGCACTTTCTCTTCCACCACTGCACACTAGAACTGCGTTTCACTTGACACTGAATTTATCCATAGCTTGGGTTTAGAATTCCATCCTCAGCCTCCTGGTATGCAAGCCCTCTAGAGAGGGAATTTGGAGCCACAAGGCAACATTCTCCATTCCCACTAGAAAGAAATAGGGCCTGGTGAATCTTCCCAGAAACTCCACATGAGGTTCAATCTACTTGGCACTCGATGGAACCTTGATTTATAGGCTGTCCTGGGCACTAGTACTAGTACTAGTACTAGTACTGTGTCTGACAGAGCCTGAGCCAAGACCTAGTTTCAGGCACCCAGAGATATGAGCCCATATCCAGCATGTGAGATTGGCCAGGGCCCAAGTCCATCATCTCTACCCATCCTTGGTATTCAGGCACCTGTCCCCAGACCTTTTATGTAATCCCTACCAATGGGGTAACCTAAAGCACAATAGAGAACTCCTCCTTCCCCATGGTAGGAATCCTGGCTGTTGATATGGGTGTCCAAACCTCAAAGTGGGAGCCAGCTGCATGGCCAAGGAGACAATGCCCACTCATGAGGGCTGCCCTCGGCACAAGTAGCCATTGTAACCCTCAGCTTGATCAAGCCTTCAAAAAAATGCTCTTAGTTGCACCTCCAGGATCCTGCATTGCAGGCCTGATATGCCCTTAAGCCCAAATCCTAACACATCGTGGGATGTTCCATGTGCACATACCCAGAGCCCGTCACTGGAATCCCTGTTTTGAGGCACCCCTAAGATGGAAAACAGCACTCTTCACTTCCCTGAGAAAGCCACCAAACTAATGGGATCCCCCAGGATCCTTGAGAAGAAGAATCTCCCATGGTCCCATGAGTCCACACCTGTATTCCGAGGCCAGCGTGGATATGCTATCCAGATACAAGAGACTGTGCTACTGGCTTCGAGTCACCTGATTTACAGTTCCTGACGTGCTGCCCTCCAGATCTTTGGATTGGGACTGTGAACACCTCTCCATTAACCTTATCCCGAATTTGTGTTTGCAGATCTCTCTCTAAAAACCATAGCTCACATGTCCTCCAGGATGGGGCCCCTAGAGTCACACCACAAGACTGTGCTTGCCATCCCCAAGGAAACTGGGCCCATCACAGTTGCCCAAACCCTCCTGATTAGGAGAAACCCGGAAGGCTCCTGAGCACATCCCAATATTGGAGGCTGCTCTGGATGCAAATGCACAGTCTGAAACACCCTGATCACCTCCATCCAGGCAGACACCCAAATCAATGGTCCTGAGTCAGATAATTGAACCTGACATGGCCCTAGGACCTCATTGGAAGAGGGATTAACTTTTCAGGCACCTGTCCTCAGAGGCCTCTTCTGGAATACCAACTTATGATACAAATTATGGCCCCTGAGCCCCAGGGTGGGAAATCCTCCATGGCCTCTTGACGCCACCTCTCCATTTGTTGGTCATCATAGACACAAACTCCAGCATGAGCAAACATCTGACATCCGCCCATATTCAGGCGCTGATATTGGAATCAGCTGCTGCACACTGGAACTGCCTTTCGCTTTGCAATGAATTTAAGCCTAGCTTCAGACTACAATTTCATCCTCACCCTACTGGTCTGCCATATCTCTTGATAGGGAATTCTGGAGCCACAACGCAACATTCTGCCTTCTTCATAGATAGAAGGACCTGGTGAGTCTGCCCATAAACTACACATGAAGATCAATATACTCAGCCCAGGAGGGAACCCCTATTTATAGTTTGCCCTAGCCACTAGTGCTGTGTCTGACAGAGCCTGAGCCCCTACCTCGTGTCAGCAACCCAGAGGGTGGGGCCCACATTAACCATGCGAGACCGGCCATGGCCCAGGGCTGTCATTACTACCCATCCTTGGTATTCAGGCATCTGTCCCCTAGATCTTAGCTGGAATCCCTACCAATGGGGGGACCTGAAGCACAATAGAGAATTCATCCTTCGCCATGGCAGGAATCCTGGCTTTTGGATGGGTGTCCAACCCTAGGAATGGGAACTGGCTGCATGGCTGAGTAGACATCGCCCAATCCTGATGGCCTCCGGGGCACAAGCAGGCATTGGGACCCTCAGCTTGACCATACTTTCAAACAAACGCTCTCAGTTGCACCTCCAGGATCCCGCATTGCAGGCCTGGTATGGCCCTAGGCCTAAATATTAACCCTTGGTGGGATTTTCCAAGCACTTAGACCCAGAGCTCATCTCTGGAATGCCTGTTTTGGGGCACGCTTAAGCTGGAAAACAGTACTCATCCCTTCCCGGAGAAATCCAACAAACTATTGAGAACCGCCAGGATCCTTGAGAGGAGAAATCTCCCATGGACCCTTGAGACAACACCTGCAATAAAGGCCGTTCTGGAAATTAAATCCAGATACAATTACCTGTGCTACCACCTTTGAGTTACGTGATTTACAGTTCCAGACTTGCTGCCCTCCTGGTCTATGGATTGGGACTATGATCACCTTGCCACTAACCCTAACGTAAGTTTGTGTTTGCAGACTTCTCTCTCAAAATCATGGCGCACATGTCCTCCAGGATGGGGTCTCTGGAGTCACACCACAGGACAGTTCCTGCAATCCCCATGGAAACTGCCCATCACAGTTGTCCAAAAACCCCATATAAGGAGAAACCTGCAAGGAACCTGAGCCAACCCTAGTATTGGATGCCACTCTGGACACAAATGCACAGTCTGAAACACCCTCATCACCTGCATCCAGTCAGACACCAGAGTCAATGATCCTGAGTCAGAAGATTGAATGACATTCCCCTAGGGCCTCATTCAAACCCTTTATTAGGTTTTCAGGCTTCTGTCCTCAGAGACCTGTTCTGGATTACCAATTTATGATACAACTATGGCCGCTGAGCCCCACAACAGAATATCTCCTGCCCCCAGAAGCAATCCGGGCTCTTGGGCCTGTGTCAAATCCTCAGGCTAGATGAATCCTGCATGGCCCATTAACCACCAGCACATTCTAAGATCTCCCTGGTAACAAACCAACATTTTGACGTATCTTCATGAGGTTCCATGTCCAATCCAGTCTTTATTTCTTCGCCTCAAAGCCACCAGATGCCATGTTCCTTCGCTGTCATGGTCAATGAAGGTGTGCTTTCCAGTCACCCATGTGGGAGATCTATGTTATCCGATCTTTCGACATGGGGAACCATGGAGGAAACAAATCAGACTGCCCCTGTCTGGTAGAAGGAAACCTTGCTGTTTGGAGCATCAAAAAAACACCAGATTGGGAAATCCTCCATAACCTCTTGACGCCACCCCTCCATTTTTGTGTCATCATAGACACAAACTCCAGCATGAGCAAATATCTGACATCCACCCTCACTCAAGTGCTGAATATTGGATTCAAACATTGCACACTGGAAATTTCTTTCGCTTGATACAGAATGTAACCATAGCTTAGGTTTACAATTCCATCCTCAGCCTCCTGGTCCACAAGCCCTCTTGATAGTGAATTCTAGAGCCAGAAAACAGCATTCTGCCTTCCCATTACAAACAAGAAGGGCCTGGTGAGTCTGCCCAGAAACCATACATGAGGATCAATCTGCTCGGCACTCGAGGGAACCCCAATTTATAGGCTGCCCTGGGCACTAGTGCTGTGTCTGACAGAGCCTGAGCCAAGACCTAGTGTCAGCCACCCAGTGATCGGGGCCCATATCCACGATTTGATACTGGCCATGACCCATGTCCATCATCTTTACCCATCCTTGGTATTCAGGCCTCTGTCCCCAGACCTTTGCTGGAATCCCAGCTAATGGGGGAACCTGACGCACTATAGAGAACTCCTCTTTCCCCATGGCAGGATTCTGGCTGTTGGGATGGTTGTCCAACCCTCAAAGTGGGAGCCAGCTGCATGGCCAATGTGACCACGCCCACTCATGAGGGCCACCTGGGCATAAGCAAGTATTGTGACCCTCAGCCTGAGAATGATTTCAAACAAGACCTCTCAGTTGCACCTCCAGGATCCTGCATGCAGGCCTGGTAAGCCACTAGGCCCAAATCCTAACACTTGGTGGGATTTTCCAGGGGACCAAACCCAGAGTCCGTCTCTGGAATCCATATTTTGGGTCACCCCTAACATGAAAAACAGCACTCTTCCCTTCCCCGAAAAAGCCACCAACTATTGGGAGCCACCAGGATCCTTAGAGAGGAAAAATCTCCCATGGACCCATGAGGCCACAACTGCATTCTGAAGCCATCCTGCACACAATACAGAGAAAAAAGCCTGTGATTCTGCCTTTGAGTCACCCGATTAACAGTTCCTGAAGAGCTGCCATCCATGTCTATGCATTGGGCCTGTGATAACCTTGCCACTAACCCTAACCCAAGTTTGTGTTTTCAGACTTCCCTCCCAAAACCATGGCTCACATGCCCTCCAGTTTGTGATAACTGGAGCCACACCACGGGATTGTACCTGTCTTCCCAAAGGAAACTGTGATTGTCACTATTAAACAAACCCTCTAGATTAGGAGAAACCTGCAAGGCCCCTAAGCCCAGCCCAATATTGGAGGCCACTCTGGACGCAAATGCACAGTCTGACACACCATATCACCTACATCCAGGCTGATATCCAAGTCAATGGTCCTCAGACAGAAGATTGAACCTGACATGCTCCTAGGATTCACTGGAACACTAGAATAGGTTTTCAGGTATCTGTACTCAGAAGGCTGTTCTGAATATCAATGTATGATACAATATGGTCACTGAGCCACACAAAAGAACATCTCCTGTCCTTAGAAGAAAGCTGTGCTCTGGACCTGTGTCAAACACTCTGGGTATATGAATCCTTCAAGGCCCCCTGGCAACCAGCACATTCTATGATCTCCCTGACAACATACCAGCATTGTGACCCATCTTCATGAGACTCCATGACAACTCCAGCCCTTGGTACTTCGGCCCAGAGCCACCAGAATGAAACTGCCATGTTCCTCTGCTGCCATGGTCAATGTAGGTGTACTTTCCAGGCATCCAGCGGGAGTGCTCTGATACCAGCTTTCCACATGGGGAACCCTGGAGGAAACAAACCAGACTCCACTGTACGGTAAAAAGGAATCTTTTCTGTATGGAGTATCTCAAGCCTGAGGGTGGGTAATCCTCCATGGCCTCTTGAGGCCACCCATCCATTTGTTGGTCATCATAGACACTAACTCAGCGTGAGCAATCAACTGACATCTGCACTTACTCAAGTGCTGGATATTTGAATCAGCTGCTACACACTGGAATTGCCTTATGCTTGGCACTGAATTTAAAAGTAGCTTGGCTGGACGCCTGGGTGGCTCAGTTGGTTAAACAGCTGCCTTCGGCTCAGGTCATGATCCCAGCGTCCTGGGATCGAGTCACACATCAGGCTCCTTGCTCCGCAGGGAGCCTGCTTCTCCGTCTGACTCTGCCTTCCACTCTGTCTGCCTGTGCTTGCTCTCGCTCGCTCTCTGACAAATAAATAAAATCTTGAAAAAAAAAAAGTAGCTTGGGTTTGCAATTCCATCCTCACCCTGGTGTTCAGTAAGCTCTCTTGATAGGGAATTCTGAAGCCACAACACAGCATTCTGCCTTCCCCATAGCAAGAAAAAACAGCCTGGAGAGACTGCCCAGAAACCCTACATGAGGATAAATCTACTCGACCCTCGAGTGAACCCCATTTATAGGTTTACCTGGCCACTAGCGCTGAGTCTGACAGAACCTCGTCTCTGACGTCGTGTCAGGACCCAGAGACTGGGCTCCAACTCCAGAATGTGAGAGCAGCCATGTCCCAGGGCTGTCATCTCTACCCATTCTTGATTCAGGCATCTGTCCCCAGACAATTGCTGAAATCCCTGCCAATGGGGGAACCAGAAGCACAATAGGGAAATCCTCCTTCCCCATGGCAGGAATGATGGCTCTTGGGATGGGTTTCCAGACCTCAGAGTGGTAGCCAGCTGAATGGCCAATGATAACCCGCCCACTCATGAGGGCCGCCCTGGACACAAGCAGGCATTGTGACCCCCAACATGAGCATGCTTTCAAACAAACACTCTCAGTTGCATTCCAGAATCCAAATTTGCAGGCCTGATATTCCCCTAAGCACAAATCCTAACACCTGGTGAGATTTTTCAGGGGACCAGAAACACAGCCTGTCTCTGGAATCCCTGTTTTGGGACACCCCTAAGATGTAAAATAGCACTCTCCCCTTCGCCAAGAAAGCCACCATAGTATAGGGAGCCGCTAGGATCCTTCAGAGGAAAAATCTCCCATGGATCCATGAGACCACACCTGCATTCCGAGGCCATCCTGGACACAAAAGCCAGATACACAAGCCTGTGCTACCACCTTCAAGGCAACTAATTTATAGTTCCAGACGAGCTGCCCTCCAGGTCTATGCATTGGGCCTGCGATCACCTCACCGCTAACCTTAACCCGAGTTTGTGCTTACAGACTTCTATCCCGAAACCATGGCTCATATTTCCTCCAGGATGGGGTCTCTGGAGCCACACCAAAGGACTGTGCCTGCCATCCCCAAGGAAAATGTGTCCATCACATTTGCCTAAAACTTCGAGATAAGGAGAAACCTGCAAGGCCCCTGAGCCCACCCCAATACTGGAGGCCCCTCTGGACACAAATGTGCATTCTGAAATACGCTGATCACCTGAATCCAGGCAGATACCCAAGTCAGTGTTTCTCAGTCAGAAGATTGAACCTGACATGCTCCTATGACCTCATTGTAACCCCTGATTAGGTTTTCAGGCATCTGTAATCAGAGACCTGTTCTGGAGTACCAACTTAAGATACAACATATGGTCCCTGATCCCCACAACAGAACATCTCCTTTCTCTAGATGGAAGCCGTGCTCTTGGAACTGTGTCAAACCCTCAGGGTAAATGAATCCTACTTGGCCCGTAGCCACCAGCAGATTCTAAGATCTCACTGGTAACAAGCCAGCATTGTGAGCCATCTTCATGAGATTCCATGTCAACTACAGGCCTTGGTACTTCACCCCAGAGCCTTCAGAAAGAACCTGTCATGTTCCTCAGCTGCAATGTTCAGTGGAAGTGTGCTTTCCAGGCATCCATGTGGGAGTGCTCTGCTACCCAAACTTTCCACATGGGGGACTCTCGAGCAAACAAATCTGACTGCCCTGTCCTGTAGAAGGAAACCTGGCTGTTTGGAGCATCTCACAAGCTCAAGTGTGGGAAATCCTCTATGACCTCTTTTCAACTCCTCTCCATTTGTCGGTCATTATAGACACAAACTCCAGCTTGAGCAAACATCTGACGTCTGCGCTTACTCAGGTGCTGTATATTCGAATCAGCCGCTGCACACTGGAAATGCCTTTCGCTTGTCACTGAATTTATTCATAGCTTGGGTTTACAATTCCATCCTCACCTTACTGGTCCACAAGCCCTCATGATAAGGAATTCTGCAGCCACAACACAGCATTCTGCCTTCCCAATAGAAAGAAGAAGGGCCTGGTGAGTCTGCCCAGAAACTCCACATTATGATCAATCTACTTGTCCCTTGAGGGAACCCTGAATTATAGACAGCCCTGGCCCCTAGTGTTGTGTCTGACAGAGCCTAAGCCCCGACCTCGTGTCAGCCACCTAGAAGGCGGGGCCCATATCCCGCATGTTAGACTGGCCATGGAACAGAGCCGTCATCTTTACCCATCCTTGGTATTCAGGCATGTGTCCCCAGACCTTTCCTGGAATCCCTACCAATGAGGGAACCTGAATCACAATAGAGAAATCCTCATTCCCCATGGCAGGATTCCTGTAAGTTCGGAAGGGTGTCCAACACTCAGAGTGTTAGCCTACTGAATGGCCATTGAGACCACCCCCATTCCTGAGGGCCACCCTATGCAAAAGCTTGCATAGTGACCCTCAGCCTGAGCATGCTTTCAAACAAACGCTCTCAGTTGTATCTCCAGGACTTGCATTGGAGGCCTGGTAAGTCCCTATGCCCAAATCATAACCCTTGGTGGGTATTTCCAGGTGCCCAGAGCCAGAGCACTTCTCTGCAATCCCTGTTATGGGACACCCTTAATATGGAAAACAGAACTCTTTCCTCTCTGAGAAAGCCACCACATTATAAGGAGCCGCCAGGATACTTGAGAGGAAATATCACCCATGGACACCTGAGACCACACCTGCATTCTTAGTCCATCGTGGATACACAATCCAGATAAAAAAGCCTGTGCTACCTCCTTTGAGGCATGCGATTTACATTTCACACGGAGCTTCCCTCCAGGAGTATGCATTGGGCCTACAATCACTTCGCCACTAAACCTAACCCGCATTTGTGTTTGCAGACTTCCCTCCCAAAACCATGGCTCTCATGCCCTCCAGCATGGGGTCTCTGGAGCCACATCACAGGACTGTGCCCACCATTGCGAAGGAAACTGTGCCCATCAAATTGCCCTATCTTTCCAGATTAGGAGAAACCTGCAAGGCCCCTGAGCCCACCCCAATACTGGTTGCCACTCTGTACACAAATGCACAGTCTGGAACACCCTGATAACCTACATCTAGGCAGACATTGAAGTCAATGATACTGAGTCAGAGGATTGAACCTGACATTCCGTTAGGATTTTATTGGAACCCTAGATTAAATTTTCAGGCATCTATCCTCAGAGGCCTGTTCTGCAATACCAAATTATGATACATTTGGTCCGTTAGCCCCACAACAGAACATCTCTGGTCCGAGAAGGAAACCGTGCCCTTTGACCAGTGTCAAACCCTCAGGGTAGATGAATCCTACATGGTCCCTTAGCCACCAGCACACTGTAAGGTCTCCATGGTAACAAACCTGCATTATGACCCATCTTCATGAGACTTCATGTCAACTCCAGGCCTTGGTAATTCGCCCAAGAGCCACCAGAACGAATTGGCCATGTTTCTCAGCTGCAATTTTAATGGAGGTGTGCTTTTCAGGCATCCACGTGGGAGTGCTCTGCTACCCAAACTTTCCACATGGGGGACCCTGGAGCAAATAAACCAGACTCCCCCTGTGTGGTAGAAGGAAACTTTGCTGTTTGAAGCATCTCACAAGCCCCAGCATGTGAAATCCTCCATGGCCTCTTGACGCCACCCCTCCATTCATCGGTCATCATAGACATAAACTCCAGCATGAGGAAATGTCTGACTTTCACCTTTACTCAGGTGCTGGATATCTGGAATCAGACACTGCACAATGGAACTGCCTTTTGCTTGGCACTGAATTGAACCTTAGCTTGAGTTTACAATTCCATCCTCACCCTACTGGTCCCCAAGCCCGCTTGATAGGGAATTCTGGGGCCACAACGCAGCTTTTTGCCTTCCCCTTAGAAAGAAGAAGGGCATGGTGATTCTGCCCAGAAACTCTGCATGAGGATCCATCTGCTCAGCCCTTGAGGGATCCCTGATTCATACTCAGCCCTGACCACTAGTTCTGTTTCTGACAGAGCCTGAGTGCTCAATTCATGTCAGCTACTCAGAGAGTCAGGCATGTGAGACTGGCCATGTCTCAGGTCCCTCATCTCTACCCATCCTTGGTATTCAGGCATCTGTCCCCAGACATTTGCTAGAATACCTGCTAATGGGGGAACCTGAGGCACAATAGAGAATTCTTCCTTTTCCATGGCAGGAATCCTGGTAGTTGGGATGGGTGTCCTACATTAAAGTGGTAGCCAGCTGCATGGCCAAGGAGACAACTCCCACTCATAAGGGCTGCCCTAATCACATCAGGCATTGTGACACTCAGACTAGCATGCTTTCAAACAAACGCTCTCAGTTGTACCTCCAAGTCACACATTGTAGGCCTGGTACTCCCCTAGGCCCAAATCCTAATCCTGGTGGGATTTTCCAAGCACCCAAACTCACAGCCCTTCTCTGGAATCCCTTTTTGGGGAACATCTAAGATTGAAAACAGCACTCTTCCATTCAAACGAGAAAGCCACCATACTATTGGGAGCTTCCAGGATCCGTAGAGAGGAAAATACTCTCATGGAAACATTAGAACACACCTGCATTCCAAGGCTATCATGGACACACAATCCAGATACAAAAGCCAGTGCTAGTGCCTTCGAGGTACGTGATTTACAGTTCCTGACGATCTGCCCTCCAGGTCTATGCATTGGACCTACGATCACCTCGCAACTCAACCTAATCCGAGTTTGTGATTGCAGACTTCTCTCCCAAAACCATGGCTTACATGCCCTCCACGATGGAGTCTCTGGAGCCACACCACAGGACTGTGCCTGCCACCCCCAAAGAAACCGTGCCCACAAATTTTCGTAAACCTTCAAGATTAGGAGAAACCTGCAAGGCCCCAGAGCCCACCCCAATATTGGAGGCCACTCTGTACACAAAGTCACAGTCAGAAACACCCTGATTGCCTACATATAGGCAGACACCGAAGTCAATGGTCCTGAGTCTGATGATTGAACCTGAAATTCCCCTTGGACTTCATTGGAACCCTAGATGAAGTTTTTAGGCATCTGTCCTCAGAGGCCTGTTCTGGAATTCCAACTTATGATACAACATTTGGTCCGTGAGCCCCACAACAGAACATCTCCGATACCCAGAAAAAAACCGTGTTCTTCGACTGGTGTCAAACCATCAGGATAGACTAATCATACATGGCCCCTTAGCCACCAGCACATAGTAAGATTTCCGTGGTAACAAAACTGCATTGTGACCCAACTTCATTAGAAACCAGGCCTTGGTACTTTGCCCTAGAGCAACCAGAAAGAACCTGCCATGTTCCTTAGGTGCAATGGTCAATGTAGGTGTGTGTTCCAGTATCCACGTGCGAGTACTATGCTACCCAAACTTTGCACATGTGGGAACCTGGTGTAAACAAACCAGACCTCCCCTGTCCAGTAGAAGGAAACCTTATGTTTGGATCAACTCACAGGCCTCAGCGTGCAAACTGCTCCATGGCCTCTTGATGCCACCACTCCATTGGTCGGTCATCAAGACACAAACTCCAGTCTAAGCAAACATATGACATGCACCCTTATCCCGGTGCTGGATGTCTTGAATAAACCACTGCACATTGGAACTGCCTTCCACTTGGCACTGAATTGAACCATAGCTTGTGTTTACAATTCCATCCTCACCTGACTGGTCCCTAAGCCCTCTTGATAGGGAAATCTGGGGCCACAACGCAGCATTCTGCCTTCCCCATCGAATGAAGAAATGCCTGGTGAGTCTGCCCTGAAAACCCACATGAGGATCAATCAGGTCGGCCCTCGAGTCAACACTGATTTATAGGCTGCCATGGCCACTAGTGCCGTGTCTGACAGAGCCTGAGCTCGACTGAGTTTCAGCCACTAGAGAGCAGGCCCCATATCTAGCATTTGGGATTGCCATGGCCCAAGTATGTCATCTCTACCCATCCTTGATATTCAGGCACCTGTCCCCAGACCTTGGCAGGGATCCCTGCCAATTAGGGAACTTGAAGCACAATAGAGAACTCTTCTTTCCCCATGGCAATAAACCTGGCTTTTGGTATGGGTGTTCTACCCTCAAAGGGGGAGCCAGTTACAACATCAATGACATCACACACACTCCTGAGGACTACCCTTGGCACAAACAGGCATTGTGACCCTCACCCTGAGCATGCTTTCAAAAAATCCCTCTCAGATTCACCACAATGATCCCTCATTTCAGGCCTGGTATGCCTGTAGGTTCAAATCATAAAACTTGGTGGGATTTTCGAGGTACCCAGACCCAGAGACCATCTCTGGAATTTTTGTTTTGGTGCACCCTTCAGATGGAAAACAGCACTCATCCCTTCCCCAAAAATGTCACCAAATTATGAGGAGCCACCAGGATCCATAGAGAAGCAATGTCTCCCATGGACCCATGAGAACACACCTGCATTCCGAGGCCATCCTGGACACACAATCCGGAGAGAAAAGCCTGTGCTACTGCCTTCCATTCACCCTAATTACAGTTCCAGATGAGCTGCTCTCAAGGTATATGCATTGGGCCTGTGATCACCTCGCCACTCACCCTAATTCGAATTTGTGTTTGCAGACTTATCTACCAAAACCATGGCACACATGCCCTCCAGGATGGGGTCTCTGGATCCACACTGCAGGACTGTCCCTGCCATCCACAAGGAAACTGTTTCCATCACAGTTGCCCAAACTGTCTAGATTAGGAGAAACCTACAAGGCCTCTGGGCCTACCCCAATTTCGGTGGCCGCTCTGAACACAAATGCACATTCTGAAATACCCTGATCCCCTACATCCAGGAACACAGCCAAGTCAATGGTCCTGAGTCAGAATAATGAACCTAACATGCCCCTAGGACGTCATTGGAACCATTGATTCGGTTTTCAGACATGTGTCCTCAGAGGCCTGTTCTAGAATGCGAACTTATGATACAACATGTGGTGCCTGGGCCACACAACAGAACATCTCCTGTCCCCAGAAGGAAACCGTGCCCTACAATCTGTGCAAAATCCCAGAGTAGTAGATTCCTGCATAACTACTAAGCCACCAGCACATTCTAAGATCTACCTGGTAACAAACCAGCTGTGTGGCCCATCTGCAAGAGATTCCATGTCAAATCAAGGACTTGGTACTTTGCTACAGAGACACCAGAATAAAGCTGCCATGTTCTTCAGTTGCAATGGTCAATGAAGTTGAACATTCCAGGCATCCATGCGGTAGAGCTCTGCTACCCAAACTTTCCACATGGGGGACCCTGGAGCAAATAAACCACACTCCACCTGTCCAGTAGAACAAAACCTTGCTATTTGGAGCAGCTCATGAGTCTCAACGTGAAAATCCCTCCATGGCTTCTTGACGCCACCCCTCCATTTGTCAGTCATCATAGACACAAACTCCAGTGTGAGCAAATATCCGACGTCCTCCCTTACTAAGGTGCTGGATATCTCGAAAAAGCTGCTGGACACAGGAACTGCCTTCCGCTTGGCAGTGAATTGAACTGTAGCTTGTGTTTACAATTCCTTCCTCACCCGACTGGTCCCCAAGCCTTCTTGATAGCGAATTATGGAGACACAACACAGCATTCTGCCTTCCCGATAGAAACAAGTGCCTGGTGAGTCTGGCCAGAAACCCCACATGAGGATCAATCTGCTCGGCCCTATATCGGAGGGACCCTTATTTATAGGTTGCCCTGGCCACTAGTGCTGTGTCTGACAGAGCCTGAGCCCAGACCTAGTGTCAGTCACCAGAGTTGAGCCCCACATCTAGCATTTGGGATTGCCATGGCTCAAGTATTTCATCTCTACCCATCCTTGGTATTCAGGCACCTGTCCCCAGAACTTTGCTGGAATCCCTGACAATGGGGCATCCTGAAGCACAATAGAGAACTCCCCCTTCTTCATATCAGGAAACTTGGCTGTTAGGATGGGTGTTCAACCCTGAAAGGGGGAGTCATTTACAAGTCCAGTGAGACCACACAAACTCCTCAGGGATGCCCTGGAGGCAACAGGCCTTGTGACCCTCAGCCTGAGCATGCTTTCAAACAATCCTTCTCTGTTGCACCACCATGAACCCGCATTGCAGGCCTAATATGCCCCTAAGCCCAAATCATAGCACATGTTGTGATGTCCCAGATGCCATGAACCAGAGCCCGTCTCTGGAATCCCTGTTTTGTGGCACCCATAAGGTGGAAAACATCACTCTCCCCTTCCCCGAAAAAGCCACCAAACTATGGAGAGCCACCAGGATCCATAGAGAGGAAAAGACTCCCATGGACCCATGAGACCACACCTGCATTCCAAGGCCATACTGGACACACAATCCAAAGAGAAAAGCCTGTGCTACTGCCTTCCAGTCTCCCTAATTATAGTTCATGAGGAGCTTCCCTCCAGGTCTACGCATTGGGCCTGTGATCACCTCGCCACTCACCCTAATTTGTATTTGTGTTTGCAGACTTCTCTCCCAAAACCATGGCTCACATGCCCACCAGAATGTTATCTCTGGAGCCACACCACAGAACTCTGGCTGCCAACCCCAAGGACACTGTGCATATCAGATTTGCCCAAACCTTCCAGATTAGGAGAAACCTGTGTGGCCCCTGAGCCCACACCAATATTGCCGGCCACTCGGGATGGAAATGCGCAGTCTGAAACACCCTTATCACCTACATCCAGGGAAATAGCCAAGTCAATGATCGTGAGATAGACGATTGAACCTAAAATGCCCCTAGGCTCTCAATGGAACCCCATTAGGTTTTTAGGCATCTGTCCTCAGGGGCCTGTTCTGAAATACCAATCTATGACACATCATGTGGTCTCTGAGCCACACGACAGAACATCCCCTGTCCCCAGAAGAATACCATGCTCTTCGACCTGTGCCAAACCCTCAGGGTAGGAGAATCCTGCATGGCACCTTAGCAACCAGCACATTCTAAGTTCTCCCTGGTAACAAACAAGCATTGTGACCCATCTGCAAGAGATCCCATGTCAACTCAAGGCCTTGGCACTTTGTCCCAGAGCCACCAGAACGAATCTGCCATGTTCCTCAGCTGCAATTGTCAATGGAGGTGTGCTTTCCTGGCATCCATGCTGGAGAGCTCTTCTTCACAAACTTTCCACATGGGGAAACCTAGAGTAAACAAACCAGACTTCACCTACACTGTACAAAGAAATGTTACTTTTTGCAGCAGTTCACAGGCCTCAGCATGTGAACTCCTCCATGGCCTCTTTATACCACCCCTCCACTTGTCGGTCATCATAGACAAAAACTCTAGTGTGAGCAAGCATCTGACATCCACCCTTATTCCAGTGCTGGATGTCTCGAGTAAACTGCTACAAATTGGAACTGCCTTCTGCTTGGCACTGAATTGAACCATAGCTTTTGTTTACAATTCCACCCAAAACTGACTGGTTCCCAAGCTCTCGTGATTGGGAAACCTGGAGCCACAACACAGCATTCTGCCTTCCCTATTGAATGAACAAATGCCTGGGAATCTTCCCAAGAAACTCCACATGAGGATCAATCTGCTCCGCCCTCGAATCTACTCTGATATAAAGGCTGCCATGGCCACTAGCGCTGTGTCTGACAGAGCCTGAGCCCCGACCGAGTTTTAGGCCTCATATCTAGCATTTGGTATTGCTATGGCCCAAGTACGTCATCTCCACCCATCCTTGGTATTCAGACACCTATCTCGAGACCTTGCTGGAAACCCTGCCAATGGGGCAACCTGAAGCACAGAGGAACCTGACAGAAGAGAACTCATCCTTCCTCATGGCAGGACATTTGGCTGTTGGGTTGGGTGTCCAACTCTCTAAGAGGGAGCCAGATATATGACCAATGAGACCACTCCCACTCCTGAGGGCCGCCATGGGAGCAAACAGGCATTGTGAGACTCAGCCTGAGCAAGCTTTCAAACAATCCCTCTCAGTTGCACCATCATGATCCCGCATTGCAGGCCTCATACACCCCTAGGTGCAAATCCTAACCCTTGGTGGGAAGTCCCAGATGCCCAGAAAAAGAGCCTGTATCTGGAATCCCTGTTTTGGGGCACCCATTAGATGGAAAACAACACTCTTCCCTTCCCCAAAAAAGCCACCAAACTATGAGCTGCACAGATCCATAGAGAGAAAAAGTTTCCCATGGGCCCATGAGACTATACCTGCATTCCAAGGCCATCCTGGACACACAATATAGAGAGAAAAGCCTGTGCTACTGCCTTCCAGTCACCCTAATTACTCCTGACAAGCTGCACTCCAGGTCTACTCATTGGGCCTGTGATCACCTTTCCACTAACCATAACCCACATTTGTGTTTGCAGACTTCTCTCCCAAAACCATGGCTCATATGCCCTCCAGGACAGGTTCTCTGGATCCACAACACATGACTGGGCCTGCCATCCCCAAGGAAACTGTGACCGTCAAACCTGCCCAAACCTTCCAGTTTAGGAGAAACACGCAAGAGCCCTGAACCCGACCCAATATTGTCGGCAGCATTGGACACAAATGCCAGTCTGAAACGCCCTGATCACCTACATCCAAGCAGACAGCCATTTCAATGTTCCTGGGTCAGAAGATTGTACCTGACATGCTCCTAGGACGTCATTGGAACACTAGATTAGGTTTTCAGGCATCTGTCCTCAGGGTCCTGTTCTGAAATACCACAACATGTGGTCCCTGAGCCACACAATAGAATATCTCTTGTCCCCAGTAGGAAACCATGCCCTTCGACCTGTGCCAAACCCTCAAGATTGGAGAATCCTGCACAGCACCTTAGACACCAGCACAAACTCTAGTTTGTGCGTTGACCCATACCACAAGCTTTCCATCTGCTGGACAGTCGAGTCCTGTTGAATGGCTCCAGGATGTCCCATACGGAAAGACTGGAGAGCAGGATTCGAAGGATGGATGCCTGTACAGCATACCTCACATTCCCATTGGCTCTTTGTGACAAGACATGTTTGAACTACTGGCTCTGGGGCGAGCTAACTAGGGGGCTGAATTGAAATGGACTCTCCTGCGGATGGGTCATAATGTGGGTTTGTGTGCATGGAGACCTTGGAATATGTTGGCAGCTCAGGGGCCATGAAGTATTCGCCTAACCGAAGGGTGTAATATTGCTCCAATTAAAAAGAGATCCCTATGTGGAGATGAGACAGGTTCTCTTTGGTGCCTCAGAAAAGCCCCAGATACTGGTCTTCAAACCAGTTCTCTGAGTAGAGACACCTGGAAACCAAAGCTAGGGTTCAGATTAGAGCCTAGATGCCTGTCCGTTTCAATCTTCTGTCTCTGGGGACACTTTCTGAGTATCTAAGTGGAGATAGTTGCTCAGCTGGTGTCAAAGTGCCCCTCTTAGTCCATGGCCAAGGCATGGCCTTGGAGACCTTATTGGATTTTCCTAATCTCTAGGGTTGTGGCCAATGGATTGGGTACAGTTTTCTTGGAGAGGACTGGCACAGTCCTTCAGTGTGTCTCCATAGGCCCTAGCCTGGAGGGTGTGTGGGTCCGGGCTGTGGGCACAGAAGTCTGAAAACACAAACTCGGCTTGGGTGTGGAGCCGAGAGCATTGCAGGATGGACCCACAGACCGTGAGAGGAGATCCTCAGCTTATGAAAGAAGGGCAAATGGGAGGCAGTCACGCAAGCTTTTGTCTTTGGATGTTTTGTCTCCCATAGCCGTGGAATGTAGGGGTCACCTCAGGGGCTATGGAAGAGTCTCCCTCTCTGAGGAGTTGGTCCAGCTCTTAAGATTTTGGGGACATTTTGTGGGAAGGGTCGAGTCCTGCTGTCTGGCTCAGGTGTTCTTCCAGGAGAGGGATTCCAGATCACAGTCCTGGGTTCGAGCAAATGGAATACTCGAGCTCTTGTGAAGATTGGGATCATAGGGGCTTGGCAAGCCCCATATGCGGGCTCTTAGTCCAGGCCCTGAGAGACCTTACTTCGACATGGGGCCCATGCTGATGGTCCCAATGCGAGTTTGTACCCAAGGAGGCACTCAAGTTTAGGCTTGGCCTCAGGGGCCATGAAGGTTTCTCCTACACTGAAGGTATGACTCCATGACAACAGCAAGCTTTCCAGCCATGGGGAAGGAGAAGATCTGATTTGTGCTTCAGTTACCCACGTTTGCCAGGATTTCATATAATATCTAGGGTCAGATGTCTGAAAACCCAGGTTGGGAAGAGATGACAGCATAAGGCCATGGCCTGTCTGATGTGCTTAGTGTGCAGCCAGCTGTTTCCTTGTCTGCCGGGACGTCAGGCTGTGTCAGACAGAGCAATACTGACCAGGGTAGCTTTTCCAGTTAGGGTGCGGTCGAGGCCAGAGCAGGTTGGTTCTCATTTGTGGTTTCTGGAGAGCCCCATAGGGCAACGTTTTTCTTCTGGTGGGCAGGCAGAAAACTGTGTTGTGGTTCTGGAATTCCCAGTCTGGAGGGCTTGTTTGCCAGGAGTGTGAAGAGGGAAGTCTGAAAACACAAGCTAGCGTTATTTTTGGGGCCGAGGGCATGGCAGGCCCACTCTGCAGAGACTGAATCAAGATCTCCTGCATCTGAGGTCAGGGCGAGTATCAGACGTTGCCTCAGGTTGGAGTTTGTGTCTATTATGGCCCCTTCCTGAAGGGGGTGGGGGCGGTCATGAGGCCAGGGAGGTTTCCCAACGCTGGGAGTTATGAGCTGCCCCAAACATCAAGGTTTCCTCTGTAGGACAGTCGAGTACTATGAGATGGTTCTAGGATGACCCCTACAGAAAGACTCGAGAGAAGGGGTCTAAGCATGAATGTCTGCAAATGCCACCTCACATTCCCACTGGCTGCTTGGGGCAAGGCAGGCTCAATCTGCAGGCTCTTGGGCGGGTTTCTCAGAGGGCTGAGTTGAAATGGACTCTCCTGAGGATGAGTCTTACTGTGGGTTGGTGGCCATGGAGACCTTGGAATGTGGCGTTGGCTCAGGGACTCTGCAGGTTTCTCCAAACCGAAGGGTTTGACACAGCTCCAACAATGAAGCTTCCCATGTGGAGACGATAGTTGTTCTGTTTGGTGTCTCAGGAAAGCCCCAGATGCTGGTCTTCAAACCCAGGCCTCTGAGGAGTGACACCTGGAAACCAAAGCAAGAGTTCAGATTAGGGCCCAGGGGCCTGTCTGGTTCAATCTACTGTCTCTGCCGACATCTGTCTGTGTTTCTGCATGGAGGTAGTTGCTCAGCTTGTGTCAGGATGCCTTTGTCCAGAGAGGCTTATAGTAGTGGGATGTCCTCGGGGGCCTTGAGGTTTCTCCTATTCTGTGGGGTTATGGGCAATGGAATGGGCATAGTCTCCTTGGAGAGAGCAGGACAGTCCTGTGGTGTGGCTCCAGAGGCCCCAGCCTGGCGGCTGTGTGGGCCAGGGCTGTGGGGACAGACATCCAAAAACACAAACTCGGCTGAGGTTTGGGGCTGAGGTTATGGCAGGAGTGATCTACAGTCCGTGAGGGGAGCTCATTGTGATTAGAAAGTAAGGCGAGTGAGAGGCGGTCGTTCAGGCTTATGTCTCTGGATGTTGTATTCATGATGGTCATTTAATGTAAGCATGGTCTCATGGGCCATGGAAGTCTCCCTCTCTGGTGATTTGTCCGGCTCCCAAGAGATTGGGGTCATTTTGTGGGAAGGGAGGAGTCCTGTTTTCTGCCTCATGTGTCCCCACAATAGAGGGATTCTAGAGCAGAGCACTGGGTACATAAAACTGGAATACCCACCCTCTGGTTAGGCCTGGGGTCCTATGGGCATGGCAAGCCCATATGCAGATTCTTGGTCCAGCCACTGAGAGACGTTACTTGAATAGTGGACTCATGCTGAGGGTCACAATGTGTGTTTGTGCCCAAGGTGGTCCTCAATGTTGGGCGGGACCTCATTGAGCTTGCAGGTTTCTCCTACAGTGAACCTTGGACATGCCAACCTCAGGGTTTCTTGCCATGGGGAAGGAGGAGTTTTGATTTCTGCATCACGTTCACCTCTGGGCACTAATTGGAGATAAGGTCTAGGTTCTGAAGCCTGAAAACCGAGGTTTGGAAGAGATGACGACCTAAGGCCATGGCGGGTCCGATGTGTTCAGTTTGGGGCCAGCTTTCTAGGTGTCGTTCAGGAGGTCTGCACTCAGGCTGTGCCAGACAGGGCATTCGTGCCCAGATACGCTGTATAATTGGGGTACAGTTGAGTGGCATGCAGAAGATAATTATTTGGGGTTTCTCAGTAGCCCCATAGGGCAAAGTCTTTCTTCTGGAGGGCAGGCAGAGTGCTGCATTCTGGCTCCGGAACTGCCAAACTGGAGGCCTTGCGGCCAGGAATGCAAGGATGTAAGTCTGAGAACTGAAGCTTTGCTTTGGTTTCAGGGCGAGGAAATGGCAGGCACACTCTGCAGAGCTGAATTTAGATTTCATGCATCTGAGGTCAGGGCGAGGTTCATATATTGGCTCAGGTTGGAGTTTCTGTCCATGATGGCCCCTTCATGAAGGGGGGTCATCACACCGCCATTGGTGTTTTCCCATGATGGCAGTAGTGAGATGCTCCAAACCACAAGGATTTTCTGCGGGTCAGTTGAAACCTATTGGATGGCTCCAGGACATCCCATATGGAACAATTGCAGAGCAGGGTTCTAAGGATGGATGCCTGGGCATCCGGCCTTGCATTCCAATTGTCTCCTAGTGAAACGGCACGTTTGATTGCTGCCTATGATGTAGCAGCCGAGGGGGCTGAGTTGAAATGCATTCTCCTGAGGATCGGTCATAATGTGGGATTGTGTCCATGGAGACCTTGGAATGGGGCAGTGGCACCAGGGCTCTGAAGGATGCTCCTAACCAGAGGTTTTGACACAGCTCCAAGAAGCATTTTTCCCATGGGGAAACAAGATTTGTTCTCATTGGTGCTTCAGTAACCCCCAATATGCTGGTATTGGAAACCAGAACTCTGAGGAGAGATGCCTGGAAACCAAGGCAATGGATCTGATTAGGGCCTGGGGCCTGTCTGGTTTAATCTTCTTCTCTCGGTTCATCTGTCTATGGGATTGAGTGGAGGTAGTTCCTCAGCTGGTATCAGATTGCCCCTATTTGTCCTGGGCAGTCTACACTATTGGGATGGCCACTTTGACTTTGGAGGTTTCTCCTAATTTGCAAGTTTGTGGCCAATGAAATGGGCAGAATTCCTTTGGGGAGGGAAGGCACAATCCTGAGGTGTGGCTCTAGGGGCTCAAGCATGGAGGGTGTGTGGGTCAGAGCTGTGGGGACAGAAGTCTGAAAACTGAAACTCGTCCTAGGTTTGGGGACATAGGTATGGGAGGCCCGATCTACAGACCTTGAGCAGAACTCTTCAAAATATGAACAAAGAGTGAGTGTGAGGCACTTGCTCAGGCTTTTGACTCTGGATTTTGTGTCACTGATGGCCGTGGAATGTAGGGGCGTCCTCATGGACCATGGGTGAGACTTCCTCTATGGGGATTTGGATGATCCCAATATTTTGCGGTCATTCCGTGGGATGGGAGGAGTCCATTCTGTTTTTTTTTTTTTTTTTTTACCTCAGGTGTGCCACTAAATAGGGATTCCAGAGCAGAACCCTGGGAAGGGGCGACTGGACAACCCGAACTCTGTATAAGATTGGGGGCCTAAGGGCATGGCAATCCCCATATGGGGTACCTTGGTTCAGCCACTGAGAGGTCTTACTTGAGTACAGTGCTCACACTGAGGGTCACAATGCATGTTTGTGCCCAATGTAGGCATCAAGCATGGGCGGGGACTCATGGGCCATGCTTGATTCTCCTACACTGAACTTTGGACAACATACAAACCACAAGGTTTCTTTCCATGGGGAAGGAGGAATTCTGATTTCTGCATCATGTTCACCCCTGGGCAGTGACTGGAGATAAGATCTAAGTTCTGAATCCAGAAAATCGAGGTTGGGATGAGATGATAACCTAAGGTCATGGAGGGTCCGATGTGCTCAGTGTGCGGTCAGCTTTCTGGGTGTTGTTCAGGAGGTATGGATTCAGGCTGTGTCAGACAGTGCATTAGTGCCCAGGTTAGAATGTATAATTTGGGTACAGTTGAGTTCCATGTAGGTTCATCCTCATTTATTGTGTCAGGGAAGCTCACTGGGGCAACATTTTTCTTCTGGTGGGCAGGCAGAGTGCAGCATTGTGGGTCCAGAATTGCCAAACTTGAGGGCGTCGGGACCAGGAGTGTGAGGACGTAAGTCTGAGATCATAAGCTAAACTTAAGTTTCAGGGCGAGGGCACGGCAGGCACCCTCTGCAGATCCGAATCAAAATCTCATTCATCTGAAGTCAGGACGAGGATCAGACTTAGGCGCAGGTTGGAGTTTCTGTCCATGATGGCCCCTTCATCAAAGGGGTGGAATCTCGAGGCCATGGAGGTTTTCCCACGTTGGGAGTTGTGGGATGCTCCAAACTGCAAGGATTCCTTCTGCGGGAAAATTGAGAACTGTTGGATGGCTCCAGGACATCCCATATGGAATGACTCCAGAGCCGGGTTCTAAGGATGGATGCCTGAGCAGACTGCCTCTTACACCAATTGTCTCCCTGCCACAAGACAGGTACGATCTGATGGCTATGCAGGAGCAATCGTGGGAGCTGAGTTGAAATGGACTCTCCTGAAGATGGGTCTTAATGTGTGTTTGTGTCCATGAGGACGTTGGAATGGGGTGGTGGCCCCAGGGCTCTAAAGGATTCTAACCGGAGATTTTGAAACAACTCGAAAGAGCAAGTTTTCCATGTGGAGACAAGATTTGTTCTAATTGGTGCCTCAGGAAACCCACATATGCTGGTATTAGAACCAGGCCTCTGAGGAGAGATACATAGAAACCACAGCAATGCATCCAATTAGGTCCTAGGAGCCTCTCTGGTTCAATCTTCTTCTCTGTCGACATCTGTCTATTTTATGAAATGGAGGTAGTTGCTCAGCTGGTGTCAGACCGCTCCTGTTTGTCCGGGTGGCCTACACTATAGGGATGGCCTCGGGGACTTTGGAGGTTTCTCCTAAATTGTATGATTATGGACAATGGCATGGGCAGAATTCCTGTGGAGTGGGCAGGCACAGACCTGATGTGTGGCTCCAAGGGCCCAGCCTTGAGGGTGTGTGGGCAAGGACTGTGGGGACAGATGTCTGAAAACACAAACTCAGCTTAGCTTTGGGGACGTAGGTATGGCAGGTCCGATTTACAGACTATGAGGAGAACTTTTTGGGATATGAATAAAGGGTGAAAGTGTGACACTTGTCAGGCTTTTGCCCCTGGATTTTGTGTCAATGATGGCTGTGGAATGTCAAGGAGTCCTCATGGGCCATGGAAGAGTCTTTCTCTCTGTGGATTTGGCCAGATCCCAATTGTTTTGGGTTAATCTGTGGGATTCAGTTTTGTTAACTAAGGTGTCCCACCAAAAGAGGGATTCCAGAGCAGAGCCCTGGACAACAAGAAATCTAACTAAAAATACGGGCCTAGGGGCATGGCAAGCCCAATATGCCTTCTAATGGTCCAGCCACTGAGAGGCCTTCATTGAGGACAGAACTCATGCTGAGGGTCACAATGCGTGTTTATGCCCTTGTGGTACTCAAGCATGGGTGGGGACTCATGGTGCATGCTTGTTTCTCCTACACTGAATGATAGTCAACATGTCAACCACATGAGTTCTTGCCATGGGGAAGTATTAATTCTGATTTCTGCATGTCATTCACCCCTGGGCAGTGATTGGAGATAAGGTCTAGGTTGTGAAGTCTGAAAACCGAGGTTGGGAAGAGAAGACGACCTAAGACCATGTTGGGTCCGATATGCTCAGCGTGGAGCCAGCTGTCTGGGTGTTGGTCGGGAGGTCCAAGCTTGGGCTGTGTCAGACAGGGCCTTCGTGCCCAGGGTAGATTGTATAATTGGGGTACAACTGAGTGCCGTGCAGGTTGATCTTTATTTGGCATTTCTGGGTAGCCCCAAGGGCAATGTTTTTCTTCTGGAGAACAGGCAGAGTGCTGCATTGTGGCTCCGGAATTTCCAAAGTGGATGCCTTGTGGACGGGGAGTGTGAGGACGGAAGTCTGAGAACACATGTTAGGCGTAGGTTCTGGGCGAGGGCACGGCAGGCACCCTCTGCAGATCTGAATCGGGATATCATGAATCTGAAGTCAGGGCGAGGTTCAAACCTAGGCTTAGGTTTGAATTTCTGTCCATTCTGGCCACTTTATGAAGGGGACAGCTTCTCCAGTCCATGGAGGTTTACCCACGATGGGAGTTGTGAGATGCTCCAAACAACAAGGATTCCTTCTGATCAACAATTGAGACATTTTGTATCACTCCAGTACATACCATACAGAATGACACCAGAGCAGGGATCTTAGGATGGATGCATGGGAAGCCCACCTCACATTGCAGTTGTCTCCTAGCAAATAGACAGGTTTGATATGCTGGCTCTGTCAGAGCAACCAAGGGGGCTGAGTTGAAATGGACTCTCCTGAGGATGGATGCTAATGTGGGTTTGTGTCCATGGAGACCTTGGAATGGGGCGTTGGTGCATGGGCCCTGAAGGATTCTCCTAACCGGAGGTTTTGAGACATCTCCAAAGGACAAGTTTCCCATGTGGAGACGAGATTTGTTCTGATTGGTGCCTCAGGAAACCCCCATATACTGTTATTGGAATATAGGCCTCTGAAGAGAGATAACTGGAAACCAAAGCAATGGCTCCGTTTAGAGCCTAGGGGCCTGTCCGGTTGAATCTTCTTCTCTGTGTACATCCATCTAAGGTATTAGTGGAGTTAGATGCTCAGCTGGTGTCAGATGGCCCTTGTTTGTCCCAGGCGGCCTACACTATTGTGAAGGCCTTGGGGACTTTGGAGGTTTCTCCTAATTTTATGATTATGGACAATGGAATGGGCAGAATTCCCCTGGAGAGGGAAGGCACAGTTTTGATGTGGCTCCAGGGGCCCCAGCTTGCAGGGTGTGTGCACCAGGACTGTGGAGACAGAAGTCTAAAACACAAACTCAGTTTAGGTTTAGGGACGTAGGTATGGCAGGCCCGATCTACAGACCGTGAGGAGAATTCTTCCGGATATGAAGAAAGAGAGATTGTGAGGCACTTGTTCAGGCTTTTGTTTCTGGATTTTGTGTCAACGATGGGCGTGGAATGTCGGGGAGGCCTCATGGGCCATGGACGAGTCTTCCGCTCTGTGGATTTGGCCCGATTCCAATTGTTTTGGGTCAAACTGTGGGATGGGAGGAGTCCTTTCAGTTTTGTTACCTCAGGTGTCCCACCAAAAGAGGGATTCCAAAGCCGAGCCCTGGGGAGGGGAGAATGGACAACCAGAAATCTGGTTAAAAATTGGGGCCTAGGGGCATTGCAAGCCCAATATGCTGTCTTTTGGTCCAGCCGCTGAGAGGCCTTACTTGAGAACTGGGCTCACGTTGAGGGTCACAATGCATGTTCGTGACCGACTTGGTCCTCAAGCATCTGCAGGGCCTCATGGGCCACACTGGTTTCAACTACACTTTACGTTGGACAACATGCCAACCACAAGGTTTCTTGCCATGGGGAAGGAGTTCTGATTCCTGCATCATGTTCAACCCTGGGTGGTGACTGGAGATAAGGTTTAGGTTCTGAAGCCTGAAAACCGAGGTTGGAAAGAGATGATGACCTAAGGCCATGGCGGGTCCGATGTGCTCAGTGTGTGGCTAGCTGGGTGGATGCGAGCCAGGAGGTTCAGTCTCAGGCTGTGCCAGAAAGGGCAGTAGTGCCCAGGGCAGCCTGTATAATTGGGGTCCAGTCAAGTGGCATGCAGGTTGATCCTCATTTGGGGAATCTGGGTAGCCCCAGAGGGCAAAGTTTTTCTTCCGGAAAGCAGGCAGAGTGCTGCCTTGTAGTTCTGGAATTGCCAAACTGGAGGGCTTGTGGGCCAGGAATGTGAGGATGGAAGTTGAGAACACAAACTAGACTTACGTTTCTGGGCAAGGGCACGGCAGGCACACTCTGCAGAGCTGAATCAAGATGTCCTGCATCTGAAGTCAGGGCGAGGATCAGACGATCGATCAGGTTGGAGCTTCTGTCCCTGATGGCCCCTTCATGAAGCGCAGGGGGCGGGATCACGAGGCCATGGAGGTTTTCCCACGATGGGAGTTGTGAGATGCTCCAAACAGTAAAGATTCTTCTGCGGGACTATTGAGACCTGTTGGTTGGCTCCAGGACTTCCCATACAGCATCATTCTGAGAATGGTTCTAAGTATGGATGGCTGGGAAGCCTGCCTCTCATTCCAATCATCTCCTAGCGACAAGATGGGTTAGATCTGCTGGATCAGGGGGAGCAACTGAGGGGGCTGAGTTGAAATGGACTCTCCTGTGGATGGGTCCTAATGTGGGTGTGTCTCCATGGAGACCTTGGAATGAGGCGCTGGCACCGGGAACCTGAAATGTCCTTCTAAACAGAGGCTTTGAGAGAGCTCCAACATGCAAGTTTCCCATGTGTAAACGAGATTTGTTCTGATGGGTGCCTCAGGAAAAGCCCTCAGCTGGTATTGGAAACCAGGCTTTTGAGGAGACATGCCTGTAAACCAAAGCTATGGATCCCATTATGGCCTGGGGTCCTGTCTGGTCAATCTTCTTCTCTGGGGACATCCATCTATGGTATGAGTGGAGGTAGATGCTCAGCTGGTGTTAGACGGCCCTTTTTTGTCCCGGACAACCTACACCATTGGTATGGCCTCAGGGAATTTGGAGGTTTCTCCTAATTTGTATGGTTTTGGATAATGGAATGGGCAGAATTCCCATGGATTGGTAAGGCATAGTCCTAATGTGTGGTTCCAGGGGCCCAGCCTGGAGGGTGTGTGGCCCAGGACTTTGAGGACAGAACTCAAAAAACACAAACTCAGCTTAGGTTTGGGGACGTAGGTATGGCATGGCCGAACTACAAATCATGAGAAGAACTCTTCAGGATATGAAGAAAGAGCGAGTCTGAGGCGCTTGCTTAGGCTTTTGTCTCTGGATTTTGTATCCGCGATGGCCGTGGAATGTCGGGGAGGCCTCATGAGCCATGGACGAATCTTCCTCTCTGTGGATTTGGCCCTATCCCAATTCTTTTTCGTGAATCTGTGGAATGGGAGGACTCCTTTAAGGTTTGTTACCTGAGGTGTCCCACCAAAAGAGGAATTCCAAAGCAGAGCCCTGGGCAAGAGTGAAGGGACAACTCGAACTTGGTTAAAAATTGGGGTCTAGGGGCATGGCAAGCCCAATATGCTCTTTCTTCATGCAGCCACTGAGAGGCCTTGCCTGAGGACCGGGCTCAGGCTGAGGGTCACAATGTGTGTTTGAGACCAATGTGGCCCTCAAGCGTGGGCTGGGTCTCATGTGCCACACTGGTTTCAACTACACTGAAAGTTGGACAACATGCCAACCACGAGGTTTCTTGCCAAGGGAACGAGTTCGGATTTCTGCAACATTTTCAAACCTGGGCAGTGATTGGAGATAAGGTCAAGGTTCTGAAGCGTGAAAACCGAGGTTGGGTAGAGATGACGACCTATGGCCATGGCGGGTCCGATGTGCTCAGTGTGTGGCCAGCTGTCTGGGTGAGGCCAGGAGTTCCAGGCTCAGGCTGTGTCAGAATGGGCAATTGTGCCCACCTCAGCCTATATATTTGGTGTACAGCCAAATGGCGTGCAGGTTGATCCTCATTTGGGGTTTCTGCGTAGCCCCAGAGGGCAATGTTCTTCTTCCAGGGAGCAGGCAGAGTGCCACATTGTACTTCTGGATTGCCAAACTGGAGGGCTTATGGGCCGGTAGTCTGAGGACGGAACTCCGAAAACACAAGCTAGGCTTAGGTTTTATGTGTGAGGACATGGCAGGCACAATCTACAGACCTGAATCGAGATCTCTTGCACCTGAAGTCAGGTTGAGCATCAGACGATGCCTCAGGTTTGACTTTCTGTCCCTGATGGCCCCTTCATAAAGGGGGGGAATCACGAGGCCGTGGGGGTTTTCCCACCATGGGAGTTGTGAGAAGCTCCAAACTGCAAAGATTCTACTGTGGGAAAATTGAGACCAGTTGGTTGGCTCCAGGCCAACGATTCTGAGCAGGGTTCTAAGGATGGATGGCTGGGTAGCCCACCTCGCATTCCAATATTCTCCTAGCTACAAGACAGGCTAGATCTGTTGGATCTCGGGGAGCAACCGAGGAGGCTGAGTTTAAATGGACTCTCCTGTGGATGGGTCCTAATATGTTTTTGTGTCTATGGAGACTGTGGCATTAAGCGGTGGCACTAGGGCCCTGAAGACTTCTCCTAAACAGAGGTTTGACACAGGTCCACCATGCAAGTTTCCCATGTGTAGAGGAGATTTGTTCTGATGGGTGAGTCAAGAAACAGCCATATTCTGGTATTGAAATCCAGGCCTCTGAGGAGAGATGCCTGGAAACCAAAGCAATGGATCCGATTAGTGCCTAGGGGCCTGTTGGTTTCTTTTTACCTCGGGCGACATCTATCTATGGGTCAGAGTGCAGGTAGGTGCTCAGATGAACTCAGATTGCCCGTGTTTGTCCTTGGAAGCCAACACTATGGGATGGCCTCAGGGAATTTAAAGGTTTATACTTTTAGTTGCGTTGTCGCCATTGGAATGGGCTCACACAATTCCCTTGCGAGGGCAAGAACAGTCCTCAGGTTTGGCTTCAGGGGCCTGAGCCTATAGGGTGTGTAGGCCAGGGCTGTTTGGACAGTTGTCTGAAAACACAAACTCGAATTCTGTTTCGGGTCATAGGTAGGGCAGGACTGATCTACAGACCATGAGGAGAACATTTCGGTATATGAAAAAAGGGCGAGTGTGAGGCTATTGCTCATGTTTTTGTCTCTGCATATCATGTCACTCATGGTCGTGAAATTTCCGGGTGACTTCATGGGAAATGGACGAGTCTTACTCTCTGGCGATTTGGCCCCTTCCAAAGAGGTTGGGGTCATTCTTGGGATGGAAGAAGTCGTTTTTTTTGTTGTTGTTGTTGCTTTGTTTTGTTTCATTTTTTAACCTCCGTTGTCCCACCACATGAGGAATTCCAGAGTAGAGCTCTGGGGAGGGGTGACTGAACAACCAGAAATCTGGTTAAAAATTAGGGCGTAGGGCTATGTCAAGCCCATTATGACATCTAGTGATCCAGGCTCTGAGAGGACTTACTAGAGGACAGGACTCACACTGAGGGTCACAATGCATATTTATGCCCTTGTCGCACTCAAGAATAGGCGGGCCTCAGGGTGAATGCTAGTTTCTCCTACAATGAACGTTGGACAACATGCCAACCACAAGGTTTCTTGCCATGTGTAAGGAGAAGTTCTGATTTCTGCATCACACTCATCCCCAGGCAGAGATAAAGTCTAGTTTCTGAGGCCTGAAAACTGAGGTAGGGAAGAGATGAGGACCTAAGGCCATGGCGGGTCTGATGTGCTCAGTGTGCGGTCAGCTGTCTGGGTGTTGGTCAGGAAGTCCGGGCTCAGGTTGTGTCAGACAGTGCATTAGTGCCCAGGTTAGACTATATAATTCGGGCAAAGCCGAGTACCGTGTAGGTTTATCTTCATATAAGTTGCCTTGGCAGCTCTTTAGGCAATATTTTTTTTCCAGAAAGCAGGCCATGTGCTTAATTGTGGGACCGGATTTACCAATCATGAGGGCTTTGAGGCCAGGAGAGTGAGGTCGGAATTCTGAGAACAAAAGTTATACTTGGGCTAAGGGCAAGGGCACGGCAGGTACCCCCTGCAGATCTGAACCAATATCTCATCCATTTCAAGTCAGGGAGAGAATTAGACTTTGGCTTAGGTTGGAGTTTCTGTGCCTGACGGCTCCTTCATGAAGGGAGCGGAATCTCGTGTCCATGGAGTTTTTCCCACGTGGGAGTTGTGGGTTGCCCCCTTCAAGAATTCCTTCTGCAGGACAATTGAGGCCTTTGGGCAGCTCCAGGACATCCCATATGGAATGACTCTATAGCACTGTTCGAGGGAGGATGCCTGGGAAGCCAGCCTCGCATTCCAATTGTCTCCTAGCAACAAGCCAGTTTAGATCTGATGGCTCTGCGGGAGCAACCGGGGTGGCTGACTTGAAATGGACTTTCCTCACGATGGGTCCTAATGTGTGTTTGTGTCCATGGGGCCTTGGAATGGGGCCGTGGCACCGGGACCCTGAAGTATTCTCCTAAGCTTTTGACAGAGCTCGATGCACATGTTTCCTTGTGGAGACGAGATTTGTTCTGATTGCTACCTCAGGAAAACCCCTATGCTGGTATTGGAATCCAGGCTTTTGAGGAGACATGCCTCTCACCAAAGCAATGGATCCAATTGGCCAGGGTCCTGTCTGGTTCAATCTTCTTCTCTGGGGACATCCATCTATGGTATGAGTGGAGGTTGATGCTCAGCTGCTATCAGACCGCGCTTGTATGTCACGGGCGACATGCCCTATTGGGATGGCCTCAGGGATTTGGAGGGTTCTCCTAATTTTACGGTTTTGGACAATGGAATGGGCAGAGTTCCCATGGATTGGGTAGGCACAGTCCTTATGTGTGGCTCCAGGGACCGAAGCCTGGAGGGTGTGTGGTCCAGGACTTTGAGGACAGAAGTCTGAAAACATAAACTCAGCTTAGGTTTGGAGACGTAGGTATGGCAGGCCCGATCTATAAACCATGAGAAGAACTCTTCAGGATATGAAGAAAGAGCGAGTCTGAGGTGCTTGTTCAGTCTTTTGTCTCTAGATTCGGTATCAGCGATGGCCGTGGATTGTCTGGGAAAACTCATGGGCCATGGACGAATCTTCCTCTCTGTGGAATTGGCCCGATCCCAATTCTTTTTCGTCAATCTGTGGAATGGGAGGTCTCCTTTCAGGTTGGTTACCTTAGGTGTCCCGCCAAAAGAGGAATTCCAAAGAAGAGCCCTGGGGAAAAGCGAAGGGACAACCCGAATTATGGGTAAAATTTGGGGCCTAGGGGCATGGCTAGCCCAATATGCTGTCTCTTCATCCAGCCACTGAGAGGCCTTACCTGAGGACTGGGATCAGGCTGAGGGTCACAATGTGTGTTTGTGACCAATGTGGCCCATAAACATGGGTGGGGCCTCATGGGCCACACTGGTTTCAACTACACTGAACATTGGAAAACATGCCAACCACATGGTTTCTAGCCACGGGGAAGGAGTTGTGATTTCTGCATCACTTACAAGCCTGGGCAGTGATTGGAGATAAGGTCTAGGTTCTGAAACTTGACAACCGAGGTTGGGAAGAGATGACGACCTAAGGACATGGCTCATCCGGCATGCTCAGTGTTCGACCAGCTTTCTGGGTGGGGCCAGGAAGTCCAGGCTCAGGCTGTGTCAGAAAGGGCAATAGTGCCTAGGTCAGCCTATATATTTGGGGTACAGTCGAATGGCATGCAGGTTGATCCTCATTTGGAGTTTCTGGGTAGCCCCACAGGGCGATGTTTTTCTTCCTGAAGGCTGGCAGAGTGCTGCATTATAGTTCTGGTTTGCAAACTGGAGGGCTTGTGGGCCAGTAGTCTGAAGACGGAAATCTGATAACACAAGCTAGGCTTAGGTTTCTGGGTGAGGACAAGGCAGGAACAATCTACAGACCTGAATCGAGATCTCGTGCTTCTGAAGTCAGGGTGAGGATTAGAAGATCGCTCAGGTTGGTGTTTCTGTCCCTGATGGCCCCTTCATGAAGGGGCGGGGTCTAGAGTTCGTGGGGGTTTTCCCACGATGTTAGTTGTGAGAAGGTCCAAACTGCAAAGATTCTTGTGCAGGACAATTGAGACATGTTGGTTGGCTCCAGGCCAACGATTCCGAGCAGGGTTCTAAGGATGGATGCCTGGGTAGCCCACCTTGCATTCCAATTGTGTCCTAGCAACAAGACAGGTTATATCTGCTGGATCTGGGCGAGCAATCTGGATCTGGGTTGAAATGGACTCTCCTGTGGATGGATCCTAATATGTTTTTGTGTCTATGGAGACCTTGGAATGAAGGGGTGGCACTGGGGTCCTGAAGGGTTTTTTCAAACAGAGGATTTGACACAGCTCCAACCTGCAAGTTTCCCATATGTAGATGAGATTTGTTCTGACGGATGAGTCAGGAAACAGCCATATGCTGGTATTGAAATCCAGGCCTATGAGGAGAGATGACTGGATACCACAGCAATGGATCCGAATAGTGCCTAGGGGCCTGTTCGTACATTTTTACCTCTGGGGACATCAGTCTATGCGTCTGAGAGCATGTAGGTGCTCAGATGGGCTCAGATTGCCCCTGTTTGTCCTGGGAAGCCACCACTATTGGGATGGCCTCAGGGAGTTTGCAGGTTTATCCTATTAGTAGGTTGTGGCCATTGGAATGGGCACATACAATTCCCTTGTAGAGGGCAAGTACAATCCTCAGGTTTGGCTCCAGGGGCCGGAGCCTGTAGGGTGTGTAGGCAGAGCTGTTTGGACAGTCGTCTGAACACACAAACGCGGCTTATGTTTCAGGTCATAGGTATGGCAGGATTGATCTACAGACCATGAGGAGAACACTTCGGGATATGAATAAGGGGCGAGTGTGAGGCTCGTGCTCAAGTTTTTGTCTCTGGATATCGTGTCACTCATGGTCGTGAAATTTCCTGATGACTTCATGGGAAATGGACGAGTATTACACTCTGGGGGCTTGGCCCCGTCCAAGGAGTTTTGGGTCATTCTGGGGATGGAAGAAGTCCGTTTTTTTGTTGTTGTTGATTTGCCTTGTTTTGTTTTTTAACCTCAGGTGTCCCACCAAATGGGGGATTCCAGAGTAGAGCCCTGGGGAGGGCCGACCGGACAACCAGAAATGTGGATAAAAATTGTGGCCTAGGGACATGTCAAGCCCATTATGACATCTAATGGTCGAGCCACTGAGAGGACTTACTAGAGCATAGGACTCACGCTGAGGGTCACAATGCGTGTTTATGCCCACTTCGCAAACAAGAATGGGCAGGGTCTCATGGTGAATCCTGGTTTCTCGTACACTGAACGTTGCACAACATGCCAACCACAAGGTTTCTTGCCATGGGTAAGGAAGAGTTCTGATTTCTGCATCACAGGAACCCCTGGGCAGTGATTGGAGATAAGGTCTAGGTTCTGAAGCCTAAAAACTGAGGTAGGGAAGAGATGATGACCTAAGGCCATGGCGGGTCTGATGTGCTCAGTGTGCGGTCAGCTGTCTGGGTGTTGGTCATGAGATCCGGGCTCAGGTTGTGTCAGAGAGTGCATTAGTGCCCAGTTTAGACTATATACTTTGGGTACAGTCGAGTGCCATGTAGATTTATCCTCATATAAGTTGTCTGGGCAGCTCATTAGGCAAAATTTGTTTTCTAGAGGGCAGGCAGAGTGCTTCATTGTCGGTCCTGAATTTTAAACTTGAGGGATTCATGTCCAGGAGTGTGAGGACGGAAGTCTGAGAACACAAGCTAGACTTGGGTTTCAGGGCGAGGACACGGCAGGTACCACTGTAGATCTGAACCTATATCTCATGCATCTGAAGTCAGGGCGAGGATCAGACGTTGGCTCACGTTGGAGTTTCTGTGCATGACGGAGCCTTCATGAAGGGAGCGGAATCTCAAGGCCATGGAGTTTTTCCCACGTTGGGAGTTGTGGGATGCCCCCTTCAAGGATTCCTTCTGCGGGAAAATTGAGACCTGTTGGGCAGCTTCAGGACATCCCATATGGAATGACTCCAGGTCACTGTTCGAGGTTGGATGCCTGGGAAGCCGGCCTCGCATTCCAATTGTCTCCCAGCAACAAGACAGTTTAGATCTGATGGCTTAGCGGGAGAAACCGGGGTGGCTGACTTGAAATGGACTTTCCTGAGGATGGGTCCTAATGTGTGTTTGTGTCCATGAGGGCCTTAAAATGAGGCGGTGGCACCGAGACCCTGAAGTATTCTCCTAAGCTTTTGACATAGCTCGATGCACAAGGTTCCTTGTGGAGACGAGATTTGTTTTGATGGGTGCCTCAGGAAAACCTCTATGCTGGTATTGGAATCCAGGCTTTTGAGGAGACATGCCTGTAATCCAAAGCAATGTATCCGATTATGGCCTAGGGTCCTGTCTGGTTCAATCTTCTTCTCAGGGGACATCCATCTATGGTATGAGTGGAGGTAGATGCTCAGCTGGTATCAGACCGCCCTTGTTTGTCCCGGGCGACCTACACTACGGGATGGCCTCAGCGATTTGTAGGATTCTCCAAATTTTACTGTTTTGGACAATGGCATCGGCAGAATTCCCATGTATTGGGTAGGCACAGTCCTACTGTGTGACTCCAGGGGCCCCAGCCTGGAGGGTGTGTGTCCCAGGACTTTGAGGACAGAATTCTGAAAACACAAACTCAGTTTAGGTTTGGGGACGTAGGTATGGCAGGCCCGATCTATAAACCATGAGAAGAACTCTTGCGGATATGAAGAAAGAGCGAGTCTGAGGGGCTTGCTCAGGCTTTTGTCTCTGGATTTTGTATCAGAGATGGCCGTGGAATGTCGGGGAGGCCTCATGGGCCATGGACGAATCTTCCTCTCTGTGGATTTGGCCCGATCCCAATTGTTTTTCGTCAATCTGTGGAATGGGAGGACTCCTTTCAGGTTTGTTACCTCAGGTGTCCCGCCAAAAGAGGAATTCCAAAGAAGAGCTCTTGGGAAAAGTGAAGGGAGAACCCTAACTATGGGTAAAATTTGGGGCCTACGGGCATGGCATGCCCAATATGCTATCTCTTCATCCAGCCACTGAGAGGCCTTATTGAGGACTGGGATCAGGGTGAGGGTCACAATGTGTGGTTTTGACCAATGTGGCCCGCAAACATGAGCGGGGCCTCATGGGCCACACTGGTTTCAACTACACTGAACGTTGGACAACATGCCAACCACATGGTTTCTTGCCACGGGGAAGGAGTTGTGTTTTCTGCATCACTTTCAAGCCTGGGCAGTGATTGGAGATAAGGTCTAGGTTCTGAAACTTGACAACCGAGGTTGGGAAGAGATGACGACCTAAGACCATGGTGGGTCCGATGTGCTCAGTGAGCGGCCAGCTTTCTGTGTGGGGCCAGGTAATCCAGGCTCAGGCTGTGTCATAAAGGGCAATAGTGCCCAGGTCAGCCTATATATTTGGGGTACAGTCGTATGGCGTGCAGGTTGATCCTCTTTTGGAGTTTCTGGGTAGCCCCAGAGGGCAATGTTTTTCTTCCTGAGGGCAGGAAGAGTGCTGCATTATAGTTCTGGTTTTCAAACTGGAGGCTTGTGGGCCAGTAGTCTGAGGAAGGAAATCTGAGAACAAGCTAGGCTTAGGTTTCTGGGTGAGGACAAGGCAGGAACAATCTACAGACCTGAATCGAGATCTCGTGCTTATGATGTCAGGGCGAGGATCAGAAGATCGCTCAGGCTGGAGTTTCTGTCCCTGATGGCCCTTCATGAAGGGGCGGGGGGGTCACGAGGCCGTGGGGGTTTTCCCACGATGTTAGTTCTGAGAAGCTCCAAACTGCAAAGATTCTTCTGCAGGACAATTGAGACCTGTTGGTTGGCTCCAGGGCAACGATTCCGAGCAGGGTTCTAAGGATGGATGGCTGGGTAGCCCACCTCGCATTCCAATTGTGTCCTAGCAACAAGACAGGTTAGATCTGCTGGATCTGGGGGAGCAACCCAGGAGGCTGAGTTGAAATAAACTCTCCTGTGGATGGGTCCTAATGTCTTTTTGTGTCTATGGAGACCTTGGAATGTAGCGGTGGCACTGGGGTCCTGAAGGGTTTTTCCAAACAGAGGCTTTCACACAGCTCCAACGTGCAAGTTTCCCATATGTAGATGAGATGTTTTCTGATGGGTGAGTCAAGAAACAGCCATATGCTGGTATTGAAATCCAGGCCTCTGAGGAGAGATGACTGGATAACACAGCAATGGATCCGTTTAGTGCCTAGGGGCCTGTTCGTTCCTTTTTACCTCTGGGGACATCAGTCTATGCGTCTGAGTGCAGGTAGGTGCTCAGATGAGCTCAGATTGCCCCTGTTTGTCCTGGGAAGCCACCACTATTGGGATGGCCTCAGGCAGTTTGGAGGTTTATCCTATTAGTAGGGTTGTGGCCATTGGAATGGGCACATACAATTCCCTTGGAGAGGGCAAGTACAGTCCTCAGGTTTGGCTCCAGGTGCCTGAGCCTGTAGGGTGTGTAGGCCAGAGCTGTTTGGACAGTTGTCTGAAAACACAAACGCGGCTTATGTTTCGGGTCATAGGTATGGCAGGACTGATCTACAGACCATGAGGAGAACTCTTCGGGATTTGAAAGAAGGGCGAGTGTGAGGCTCCTGCTCAAGTTTTTGTCTCTGGATATCGTGTCACTCATGGTCGTGAAATTTCCGGGTGACTTCATGGGAAATGGACGAGTCTTACTATCTGGGGTTTTGCCCATTCCCAGAGTTTTGGGTCATTCTGGGGATGGAAGGAGTCCGTTTTGTTGTTGTTGTTGTTGATTTGCTTTGTTTTGTTTTTTAACCTCAGGTGTCTCACCAAATGAGGTATTCCAGAGTAGAGCCCTGGGGAGGGCCGACCGGACAACCAGAAATCTGGTTAAAAATTGTGGCCTAGGGACATGTCAAGCCCATTATGACATCTAATGGTCGAGCCACTGAGAGGACTTACTAGAGCACAGGACTCACGCTGAGGGTCACAATGCATGTTTATGCCCTCTTCGCACTCAAGAATTGGCGGGGCCTTCGGGTGAATGCTGGTTTCTCCTACACTGAACGTTGGACAACATGCCAACCACAAGGTTTCTTGCCATGGGTAAGGAAGAGTTCTGATTTCTGCATCACAGGCACCCCTGGGCAGTGGTTGGAGATAAGGTCTAGGTTCTGAAGCCTGAAAAACCGCAGTTGGGAAGAGATGATGACCTAAGGCCATGGCGGTTCTGATGTGCTCAGTGTGCGGTCAGCTGTCTGGGTGTTGGTCAGGAGGTCCGAGCTCAGGTTGTGTCAGACAGTGCATTAGTGCCCAGGTTAGACTATATACTTTGGGTACAGTCGAATGCCATGTAGATTTATCCTCATATAAGGTGCCTGGGCAGCTCATTAGGCCAAATTTTTTTTCTAGAGGGCAGGCTGAGTGCTGCATTGTGGGTCTGGAATTGCGAAACTTCCGGGCTTCGGGGCCTGGAGTGTGAGGACGGAAGTCTGAGAACACAGCTAGACTTGGGTTTCAGGGCCAGGGCACGGCAGGTACCCCTGTAGATCTGAACCTATATCTCATGCATCTGAAGTCAGGGCGAGGATCAGACATTGGCTCAGGTTGGAGTTTCTGTGCATGACGGCCCCTTCATGAAGGGAGCGGAATCTCGAGGCCATGGAGGTTTTCCCACGTTGGGAGTTGTGGGATGCCCCCTTCAAGGATTCCTTCTGCGGGACAATTGAGACTTGTTGGGCAGCTCCAGGACATCCCATATGGAATGACTCCAGGGCACCGTTCGAGGATGGATGCCTGGGAAGCCCGCCTCGCATTCCAATTGTCTCCTAACAACAAGACAGTTTAGATCTGATGGCTCTGCGGGAGAAACCGGGGTGGCTGACTTGAAATTGACTTTCCTGAGGATGGGTCCTAATGTGTGTTTGTGTCCATGAGGGCCTTAAAATGGGGCGGTGGCACCGGGACCCTGAAGTATTCTCCTAAGCTTTTGACATAGCTCGATGCACATGGTTCCTTGTGGAGACGAGATTTGTTTTGATGGGTGCCTCAGGAAAACCTCTATGCTGGTATTGGAATCCAGGCTTTTGAGGAGACATGCCTGTAAACCAAAGCAATGTATCCGATTATGGCCTAGGGTCCTGTCTGGTTCAATCTTCTTCTCAGGGGACATCCATCTATGGTATGAGTGGAGGTAGATGCTCAGCTGGTATCAGACCGCCCTTGTTTGTCCCGGGCGACCTGCACTATTGGGATGGGCTCAGGGATTTGTAGGGTTCTCCAAATTTTACTGTTTTGGACAATTGCATCGGCAGAATTCCCATGGATTGGGTAGGCACAGTCCTAATGTGTGACTCCAGGGGCCCAAGCCTGGAGGGTGTGTGGCCCAGGACTTTGAGGACAGAAGTCTGAAAACACAAACTCAGCTCAGGTTTGGGGACGTAGGTATGGCAGGCCCGATCTATAAACCATGAGAAGAACTCTTCCCGATATGAAGAAAGAGCGAGTCTGAGGCGCTTGCTCAGGCTTTTGTCTCTGGATTTTGTATCAGAGATGGCCGTGGAATGTCGGGGAGGCCTCATGGGCCATGGACGAATCTTCCTCTCTGTGGATTTGGCCCGATCCCAATTGTTTTTCGTCAATCTGTGGAATGGGAGGACTCCTTTCAGGTTTGTTACCTCAGGTGTCCCGCCAAAAGAGGAATTCCAAAGAAGAGCTCTTGGGAAAAGTGAAGGGAGAACCCTAACTATGGGTAAAATTTGGGGCCTACGGGCATGGCATGCCCAATATGCTATCTCTTCATCCAGCCACTGAGAGGCCTTATTGAGGACTGGGATCAGGGTGAGGGTCACAATGTGTGGTTTTGACCAATGTGGCCCGCAAACATGAGCGGGGCCTCATGGGCCACACTGGTTTCAACTACACTGAACGTTGGACAACATGCCAACCACATGGTTTCTTGCCACGGGGAAGGAGTTGTGTTTTCTGCATCACTTTCAAGCCTGGGCAGTGATTGGAGATAAGGTCTAGGTTCTGAAACTTGACAACCGAGGTTGGGAAGAGATGACGACCTAAGACCATGGTGGGTCCGATGTGCTCAGTGAGCGGCCAGCTTTCTGTGTGGGGCCAGGTAATCCAGGCTCAGGCTGTGTCATAAAGGGCAATAGTGCCCAGGTCAGCCTATATATTTGGGGTACAGTCGTATGGCGTGCAGGTTGATCCTCTTTTGGAGTTTCTGGGTAGCCCCAGAGGGCAATGTTTTTCTTCCTGAGGGCAGGAAGAGTGCTGCATTATAGTTCTGGTTTTCAAACTGGAGGCTTGTAGGCCAGTAGTCTGAGGAAGGAAATCTGAGAACAAGCTAGGCTTAGGTTTCTGGGTGAGGACAAGGCAGGAACAATCTACAGACCTGAATCGAGATCTCGTGCTTATGATGTCAGGGCGAGGATCAGAAGATCGCTCAGGCTGGAGTTTCTGTCCCTGATGGCCCTTCATGAAGGGGCGGGGGGGTCACGAGGCCGTGGGGGTTTTCCCACGATGTTAGTTCTGAGAAGCTCCAAACTGCAAAGATTCTTCTGCAGGACAATTGAGACCTGTTGGTTGGCTCCAGGGCAACGATTCCGAGCAGGGTTCTAAGGATGGATGGCTGGGTAGCCCACCTCGCATTCCAATTGTGTCCTAGCAACAAGACAGGTTAGATCTGCTGGATCTGGGGGAGCAACCCAGGAGGCTGAGTTGAAATAAACTCTCCTGTGGATGGGTCCTAATGTCTTTTTGTGTCTATGGAGACCTTGGAATGTAGTGGTGGCACTGGGGTCCTGAAGGGTTTTTCCAAACAGAGGCTTTCACACAGCTCCAACGTGCAAGTTTCCCATATGTAGATGAGATGTTTTCTGATGGGTGAGTCAAGAAACAGCCATATGCTGGTATTGAAATCCAGGCCTCTGAGGAGAGATGACTGGATAACACAGCAATGGATCCGTTTAGTGCCTAGGGGCCTGTTCGTTCCTTTTTACCTCTGGGGACATCAGTCTATGCGTCTGAGTGCAGGTAGGTGCTCAGATGAGCTCAGATTGCCCCTGTTTGTCCTGGGAAGCCACCACTATTGGGATGGCCTCAGGCAGTTTGGAGGTTTATCCTATTAGTAGGGTTGTGGCCATTGGAATGGGCACATACAATTCCCTTGGAGAGGGCAAGTACAGTCCTCAGGTTTGGCTCCAGGTGCCTGAGCCTGTAGGGTGTGTAGGCCAGAGCTGTTTGGACAGTTGTCTGAAAACACAAACGCGGCTTATGTTTCGGGTCATAGGTATGGCAGGACTGATCTACAGACCATGAGGAGAACTCTTCGGGATTTGAAAGAAGGGCGAGTGTGAGGCTCCTGCTCAAGTTTTTGTCTCTGGATATCGTGTCACTCATGGTCGTGAAATTTCCGGGTGACTTCATGGGAAATGGACGAGTCTTACTATCTGGGGTTTTGCCCATTCCCAGAGTTTTGGGTCATTCTGGGGATGGAAGGAGTCCGTTTTGTTGTTGTTGTTGTTGATTTGCTTTGTTTTGTTTTTTAACCTCAGGTGTCTCACCAAATGAGGTATTCCAGAGTAGAGCCCTGGGGAGGGCCGACCGGACAACCAGAAATCTGGTTAAAAATTGTGGCCTAGGGACATGTCAAGCCCATTATGACATCTAATGGTCGAGCCACTGAGAGGACTTACTAGAGCACAGGACTCACGCTGAGGGTCACAATGCATGTTTATGCCCTCTTCGCACTCAAGAATTGGCGGGGCCTTCGGGTGAATGCTGGTTTCTCCTACACTGAACGTTGGACAACATGCCAACCACAAGGTTTCTTGCCATGGGTAAGGAAGAGTTCTGATTTCTGCATCACAGGCACCCCTGGGCAGTGGTTGGAGATAAGGTCTAGGTTCTGAAGCCTGAAAAACCGCAGTTGGGAAGAGATGATGACCTAAGGCCATGGCGGTTCTGATGTGCTCAGTGTGCGGTCAGCTGTCTGGGTGTTGGTCAGGAGGTCCGAGCTCAGGTTGTGTCAGACAGTGCATTAGTGCCCAGGTTAGACTATATACTTTGGGTACAGTCGAATGCCATGTAGATTTATCCTCATATAAGGTGCCTGGGCAGCTCATTAGGCCAAATTTTTTTTCTAGAGGGCAGGCTGAGTGCTGCATTGTGGGTCTGGAATTGCGAAACTTCCGGGCTTCGGGGCCTGGAGTGTGAGGACGGAAGTCTGAGAACACAGCTAGACTTGGGTTTCAGGGCCAGGGCACGGCAGGTACCCCTGTAGATCTGAACCTATATCTCATGCATCTGAAGTCAGGGCGAGGATCAGACGTTGGCTCAGGTTGGAGTTTCTGTGCATGACGGCCCCTTCATGAAGGGAGCGGAATCTCGAGGCCATGGAGGTTTTCCCACGTTGGGAGTTGTGGGATGCCCCCTTCAAGGATTCCTTCTGCGGGACAATTGAGACTTGTTGGGCAGCTCCAGGACATCCCATATGGAATGACTCCAGGGCACCGTTCGAGGATGGATGCCTGGGAAGCCCGCCTCGCATTCCAATTGTCTCCTAACAACAAGACAGTTTAGATCTGATGGCTCTGCGGGAGAAACCGGGGTGGCTGACTTGAAATTGACTTTCCTGAGGATGGGTCCTAATGTGTGTTTGTGTCCATGAGGGCCTTAAAATGGGGCGGTGGCACCGGGACCCTGAAGTATTCTCCTAAGCTTTTGACATAGCTCGATGCACATGGTTCCTTGTGGAGACGAGATTTGTTTTGATGGGTGCCTCAGGAAAACCTCTATGCTGGTATTGGAATCCAGGCTTTTGAGGAGACATGCCTGTAAACCAAAGCAATGTATCCGATTATGGCCTAGGGTCCTGTCTGGTTCAATCTTCTTCTCAGGGGACATCCATCTATGGTATGAGTGGAGGTAGATGCTCAGCTGGTATCAGACCGCCCTTGTTTGTCCCGGGCGACCTGCACTATTGGGATGGGCTCAGGGATTTGTAGGGTTCTCCAAATTTTACTGTTTTGGACAATTGCATCGGCAGAATTCCCATGGATTGGGTAGGCACAGTCCTAATGTGTGACTCCAGGGGCCCAAGCCTGGAGGGTGTGTGGCCCAGGACTTTGAGGACAGAAGTCTGAAAACACAAACTCAGCTCAGGTTTGGGGACGTAGGTATGGCAGGCCCGATCTATAAACCATGAGAAGAACTCTTCCCGATATGAAGAAAGAGCGAGTCTGAGGCGCTTGCTCAGGCTTTTGTCTCTGGATTTTGTATCAGAGATGGCCGTGGAATGTCGGGGAGGCCTCATGGGCCATGGACGAATCTTCCTCTCTGTGGATTTGGCCCGATCCCAATTGTTTTTCGTCAATCTGTGGAATGGGAGGACTCCTTTCAGGTTTGTTACCTCAGGTGTCCCGCCAAAAGAGGAATTCCAAAGAAGAGCCCTGGGGAAAAGTGAAGGGAGAACCCTAACTATGGGTAAAATTTGGGGCCTAGGGGCATGGCAAGCCCAATATGCTATCTCTTCATCCAGCCACTGAGAGGCCTTATTGAGGACTGGGATCAGGGTGAGGGTCACAATGTGTGGTTTTGACCAATTTGGCCCGCAAACATGAGCGGGGCCTCATGGGCCACCCTGGTTTCAACTACACTGAACGTTGGACAACATGCCAACCACATGGTTTCTTGCCACGGGGAAGGAGTTGTGTTTTCTGCATCACTTTCAAGCCTGGGCAGTGATTGGAGATAAGGTCTAGGTTCTGAAACTTGACAACCGAGGTTGGGAAGAGATGACGACCTAAGACCATGGCGGGTCCGATGTGCTCAGTGAGCGGCCAGCTTTCTGTGTGGGGCCAGGTAATCCAGGCTCAGGCTGTGTCAAAAAGGGCAATAGTGCCCAGGTCAGCCTATATATTTGGGGTACAGTCGTATGGCGTGCAGGTTGATCCTCTTTTGGAGTTTCTGGGTAGCCCCAGAGGGCAATGTTTTTCTTCCTGAGGGCAGGTAGAGTGCTGCATTATAGTTCTGGTTTTCAAACTGGAGGCTTGTGGGCCAGTAGTCTGAGGAAGGAAATCTGAGAACAAGCTAGGCTTAGGTTTCTGGGTGAGGACAAGGCAGGAACAATCTACAGACCTGAATCGAGATCTCGTGCTTATGATGTCAGGGCGAGGATCAGAAGATCGCTCAGGCTGGAGTTTCTGTCCCTGATGGCCCTTCATGAAGGGGCGGGGGGGTCATGAGGCCGTGGGGGTTTTCCCACGATGTTAGTTGTGAGAAGCTCCAAACTGCAAAGATTGTTCAGCAGGACAATTGAGAACTGTTGGTTGGCTCCAGGACAACGATTCCAAGCAGGGTTCTAAGGATGGATGGCTGGGTAGCCCACCTCGCATTCCAATTGTGTCCTAGCAACAAGACAGGTTAGATCTGCTGGATCTGGGGGAGCAACCCAGGAGGCTGAGTTGAAATGGACTCTCCTGTGGATGGATCCTAATATGTTTTTGTGTCTATGGAGATCTTGGAATGAAGCGGTGGCACTGGGGCCCTGAAGGGTTTTTTCAAACAGAGGCTTTGACACAGCTCCAACGTGCAAGTTTCCCATATGTAAATGAGATTTGTTCTGAGGGATGAGTCAGGAGACAGCAATATGCTGGTATTGAAATCCAGGCCTCTGAGGAGAGTTGACTGGATAGCACAACAATGAATCCAAATAGTGCCTAGGGGCCTGTTCGTACCTTTTTACCTCTGGGGACATCAGTCTATGCGTCTGAGTGCATGTAGGTGTCAGATGGGCTCAGATTGCTCCTGTTTGTCCTGGAGAGCCACCACTATTGGGTTGGCCTCAGGGAGTTTGGAGGTTTATCCTATTAGTAGGTTGTGGCCATTGGAATGGGCACATACAATTCCCTTGGAGAGGGCAAGTACAGTCCTCAGGTTTGGCTCCAGGGGCCTGAGCCTGTAGGGTGTGTAGGCAGAGCTGTTTGGACAGTTGTCTGAAAACACAAACGCGGCTTATGTTTCGGGTAATAGGTATGGCAGTATTGATCTACAGACCATGAGGAGAACTCTTCGGGATATGAAAAAAGGGCGAGTGTCAGGCTCTTGCTCAAGTTTTTGTCTCTGGATATCGTGTCACTCATGGTCCTGAAATTTCCGGTTGACTTCATGGGAAATGGACGAGTCTTACTCTCTGGTGGTTTCTCCCCATCGCAAGATTTTGGGGTCATTTTGTGGGATGGAAGAAGTCCGTTTTGTTGTTGTTGTGATTTGCCTTGTTTTGTTTTTTAACCTCAGGTGTCTCACCAAATGAGGTATTCCAGAGTAGAGCCCTGGGGAGGGCCGACTGGACAACCAGAAATCTGGTTACAAATTTGGGCCTAGGGACATGTCAAGCCCATTATGTCATCTAATGGTCGAGCGACTGAGAGGACTTACTAGAGGACAGGACTCACACTGAGGGTCACAATGCGTGTTTATGCCCACTTCGCAAACAAGAATGGGCGGGGCCTCATGGTGAATCCTGGTTTCTCCTACACTGAACGTTGGACAACCTGCCAACGACAAGATTTCTTGCCATGGGTAAGGAAGTGTTCTGATTTCTGCATCACAGTCACCCTTGGGCAGTTATTGGAGATAAGGTCTAGATTCTGAAGCCTGAAAACGGAGGTAGGGAAGAGATGATGACCTAAGGCCATGGCGGGTCTGATGTGCTCAGTGTGCGGTCAGCTGTCTGGGTGTTGGTCAGGAGGTCCGGGCTCAGGTTGTGTCAGACAGTGCATTAGTGCCCCCGTAGACTATATAATTTGGGTAAAGTTGAGTGCCATGTAGATTTATCCTCATATAAGTTGTCTGGGCAGCTCATTAGGCAAAATTTGTTTTCTAGAGGGCAGGCAGAGTGCTTCATTGTCGGTCCGGAATTGCCAAACTTGAGGGCTTCGTGTCCAGGAGTGTGAGGACGGAAGTCTGAGAACACAAGCTAGACTTGTGTATCAGGGCGAGGACACGGCAGGGACCACTGTAGATCTGAACCAATATCTCATGCATCTGAAGTCAGGGCGAGGATCAGACGTTGGCTCACGTTGGAGTTTATGTGCATGACGACCCCTTCATGAAGGGAGCGAAATCTCGAGGTCATGTAGGTTTTCCCACGTTGGGTGTTGTGGGATGCCCCCTTCAAGGATACCTTCTGCGGGACAATTGAGACCTGTTGGGCAGCTTCAGGACATCCCATATGGAATGACTCCAGGGCACCATTCGAGAATGGATGACTGGGAAGCAGGCCTCGCATTCCAATTTTCTCCTAGCAACAAGAGAGTTTAGATCTGATGGCTCTGCGTGAGCAACAGGAGTGACTGACTTGAAATGGACTTTCCTGAGGATGGGTCCTAATGTGTGTTTGTGTCCATGAGGGCCTTAAAATGGGGCGGTGGTACCGGGACCCTGAAGTATTCTCCTAAGCTATTGACATAGCTCGATGCACAAGGTTCCTTGTGGAGACGAGATTTGTTCTAATGGGTGCCTCAGAAAACCCCTATGCTGGTATTGGAATCCAGGCTTTTGAGGAGACATGCCTGTAAACCAAAGCAATGTATCCGATTATGGCCTAGGGTCCTTTCTGGTTCAATCTGCTTCTCAGGGGACATCCATCTATGGTATGAGTGGAGGTAGATGCTCAGCTGGTATCAGACCGCCCTTGTTTGTCCCGGGCGACCTGCACAATTGGGATGGCCTCAGGGATTTGGAGGGTTCTCCTAATTTTACGGTTTTGGACCATGGAATGGGCAGAATTCCCATGGATTGGGTAGACACAGTCCTAATGTGTGACACCTGGGGCCCCAGCCTGGAAGGTGTGTGGCCCAGGACTTTGGGGACAGAAGTCTGAAAACACAACTCAGCTTAGCTTTGGGGAGGTAGGTATGGCAGGCCCGATCTATAAACCATGAGAAGAACTCTTCTGGATATAAAGAAAGAGCGAGTCTGAGGCACTTGCTAAGGCTTTTGTCTCTGGATTTTGTATCCGAGATGGCCGTGGAATGTCGGGGAAGCCTCATGGGCCATGGACGAATCTTTCTCTCTGGGGATTTGGTCCGACCCAATTGTTTTTCATCAATCTGTGGAATGGGAGGACTCCTTTCAGGTTTGTTACCTCAGGTATCCCGCCAAAAGAGGAATTCCAAAGATGAGCCCTGGGGAAAAGTGAAGGGAGAACCCGAACTATGGGTAAAATTTGGGGCCTAGGGGCATGGCAAGCCGAATATGCTAACTCTTCATCCAGCCACTGAGAGGCCTTACCTGAGGCCTGGGATCAGGCTGAGGGACACAATGTGTGTTTGTGACCAATGTGGCCCATAAACATGAGCGGGGCATCATGGGCCACACTGGTTTCAACTACACTGAACGTTGCAAAAACATGCCAACCACTAGGTTTCTTGCCAAGGCGAAGGAGAAGTTCTGATTCTTGTATCACGTTCACTCCTGAGCAGTGAGTGGAGATAAGGTCTAGGTTCTGAAGGTGAAAACTGAAGTTGTGTAGAGTTGATGGCCTAAAGCCATTGTAGTTGTGATATGCTCTGTTATGGCCAGCTGTCTGGGTGTTGGACTGGAGGTCTGCCCTCAGGCTGTGTCAGACAGGGCTTTAGTGCACAGGCTAGACTGTATAATTGGGGTATGGTCGAGTGGCATGCAGGTTGTTACTCATTTAGCGTTTCCGGTTAGCCCTATAGGGACTCTCCTGAAGATGAGTCATAATGTGGGTTGGTGGCCATGGAGACCTTGGAATGTGGCAGTAGCTAAGGGACTCGGCAGGATTCTCCAACCCGAAGGGCTTGACACAACTCCAACAAGGAAGCTTCCCATGTGGAGATGAGAGGTCTTCTGTCTGGTGCCTCAGGAAAGCCCCGTATGCTGGTCTTCGAACCCAGGCCTCTGAGGAGTGATACCTGGACACCAAAACAAGAGTTCATAATAGGGCCTAGGGGCCTGTCTGGTTCAATCTTCTGTCTCTTCGGATATCTGTCTGTGTGTCTGCATGGAGGTAGTAGTTGCTCAGCTTGTGTCATAATGCCCCTATTTGTCCAGTGAGGCTTGCGGTAGTGGGATGTCCTTGGGGACCTTGAGGTTTCTACTATTTTGTAGAGTTGTGGCCAATGGAATGGGCAGTTTCTTAGGAGAGAGCAGGCACAGTTCTGTGGTGTGGCTCCAGAGACCCCAGCCTGGAGGCTGTGTGGGCCATGGCTGTGCAGACAGACATCCAAAAACCCTAACTCAGCTCAGGTTTGGGGCCGATGTTACGGCAGGCCTGATCTACAGTCCATGAGGGGAGCTCCTCTGGATATGAAAGAAGGGTGAGAGGGAGGCAGTCGCTCAGGCTTTTGTCTCTGGATGTTTTGTCCACAATGGCCGTTTAATGTAGGAGTTGCCTCATGGGTCGTAGAAGTCTCCCTCTCTGGTAGTTTGTCCAGCCCCCAAGAGTTTGGGGTCATTCTGTGGGAAGGGAAGTGTCCTGTTTTCTGCTTCATGTGTCCCCCCAGTAGAGGGATTCTAGAGCATAGCAGTGGGTACTGACAACTGGAATACTCGCCCTCTGGTTAAGCCTGGGGGCCTATGGATATGACAAGCCCCATATGCAGGATCTTGGTCCAGCCACTGAGAGGCGTTACTTTAATACGGGACTCACGCTGCAGGTCACAATGCATGTGTGTGCCCTAGGCGGCCCTCAAGCACTGGCGTGGCCTTTCGGACAATGCAGGTTTTCCCACAGTGAACGTTGGACAACATGCCAACCACAAGTTTTCTGGCCATGGGGAAGGAGGAATTCTAATTTCTGCATCACGTTCACCCCTGGGCAGTGATTGGAGATAAGGTCTAGGTTCTGAAGCCTGAAAACCGAGGTTGGGAAGAGATGACGACCTACAGCAATAGCGGGTCCTATGTGTCCAGGTTGGGGCCAGCTGTCTGGGTGTCGTTTGGGTTGTCGTGTCTCAGGCTGTGCCAGACAGGGCATTAGAATACAGGGTGGGCTGTATAATTGCTTTACAATCGAGTGGCATGCATTTGAAAATCATTTGGGGTTTCTTATTAGCAGCATAGGGCAAAGTTTTTCTTCTGAGGGCAGGCAGAGTGCTGCATTGTGGCTTCGGAATTCCCAAACTGGAGGGCTTGTGGGCCAGGAGAGTGAGGACGGAAGTCTGAGAACACAAGCTAGGCTTAGGTTTCGGGGCAAGGACATGGCAGGAACACTCTGCAGAGCTGAATTGATATCTCATGCGTCTGAAGTCAGGTCGAGGTTCAGACTTTGGCTCAGGTTTGAGTTTCTGTCCATTTTGGTCCCTTCAGGAAGGGGGGGCATTAGGATGCCATGGGGGTTTTCCCACTATTGGAGTTGTGAGATGCTCCAAACCGCAAGGATTCCTTCTGTGGGACAATTAAGATTTGTTGGATGGCTCCAGGACGTCTTATAAGGTATTTTTCCAGAACAGCGTTCTAAGTATGGATGTCTGGGCAGCCAGCCTCACATTCCAATTGTCTCCTAGCAACAAGAAACGTTTGATCGGCTGTCTTGGGGTAGCAACAGAGGGGGCTGAGTTGAAATGGACTTTCCTGAGGATGGTCTTAATGTTGGTTTGAGTCCATGGAGACCTTGGTATGGGGCAGTGGCACCAGGGCCCTGAAGGATTCTCCTAACCAGAGGTTATGACAAAGCTCCAATGAGCAAGTTTTCCATGGGGAGACGAGATTTGTTCTTAATGGTGCCTCAGGAAACCACCATATGCTGGTATTGGAAACGAGGCCTCTGAGGAGAGATGCCTGGAAACCAAAGCAATGGATCTGATTAGGGCCTAGGGGCCTGTCCGGTTCAATATTCTTTTCTGGGGACATCTATTGTCTGAGTGGAGGTAGTTGCTCAGCTGGTTTGAGATCACCCCTGTTTGTCCTGGGCGGCCTACACTATTGGGATGGCCTCGGTGACTTTGGAGGTTTTTCCTAATTTGCAAGGTTGTGGCCAATGGAATGGGAAGAATTCCCTTGAAAGGGAAGCACAGTCCTGAGGTGTGGCTCCAGGGACCCAAGTGTGGAGCGTGTGTGGTCCAGGGCTATTTGGACAAAAGTCTGAAAACACAAACTCCACTTAGGTTGGGGGATGTAGGTATGGCCGGCCCGATCTATAGACCGTGATGAGAACACTTCGGGATATGAACAAAGGGCGAATGTGAGGTGCTTGCTCATGCTTTTTTTTTTTTTTTTTTTCTGGAAATGTGTCACCGATAGCCATGGAATGTCGTGGTGTCCTCATGGGCCATCGATGAGGCTCCCATTCTGGGGATTTGACCTGATCCCAAGAGTTTGGGGTCATTCTGTCGGAAGGGAGGAGGCCTTTCTGTTTTTTTTGTTTATTTTTTATTTATTTATTTATTTATTTATTTTTTTTACCTCATGTGGACCACCAAAAGAGGGATTCCAGAGCAGAGTCGTGGGTTGGGGCAACTGGACTCCAGACCTCTGGTTAACATTGGGACCTAAGAACATGGCAATCCCCATATGTGGGCTCTTGGTCCAGACACTGAGAGGCCTTCCTTTAGGATAGGTCTCACACTGAGTTTCACAATGTGTTTTTGTGCCCAAGGAGTCCCTCAAGTCAGGGCGTGGCCTAATGTACCATGCTGGTTTCTCCTACACTGAACGTTGCACAATATGGCAACCACAAGTTTTCTGGCAATGGGGAAGATGGAGTTCTAATTTCTGCAACACTTTCACTCCTGGACTGTGATTGGATTTAAGGTCTAGGTTCTGAAGCCTGAAAACTGAGGTTGGGAAGAGATGAAGACCTAAGGCCATGGTGTGTCTGATGTGCTCAGTGTTCGGCCAGCTGTTGAGTGTGGGTTGGGAGGTGCAGGCTCAGGCTGTGGCAGACAGGGAATTAGTGCCCAGGCTAGACTGTATCATTGGGGTGCAGTCGAGTTTCATGCAGGATGGTACTCATTTGTGGTTACTGGGTAGCCCCAGAGGGCAACGTTTTTCTTCTGGAGGGAAGACACAGTGCCACATAGTGGCTCCAGAATTCCCAAACTGGAAGGCTTGTGGGCCAGGAGCGTGAGGAAAAAATTCTGAGAACACAAGCCAGACTTAGATTTCGGGGTGAGGGGACGGCAGGCACCCTCTGCAGAGATGATTCGAGATCCCGTATACCTGAAGACAGAGCTAGGATCAGACGTTGGCTTAGGTCGAAGTTTCTGTCCATGACGGCCCCTTCATGAAGGGGAGGGTGTCACGAGGACATGGAGGTTTTCCCATGATGGGAATTGTGAGATGCTCCAAACCGCAATGATTCCTTCTGTGGGACAGTCGAGACCTGTTGGATGGCTCCAGGACATCCCATAAGGAAGTTATCCAGAGCAGGGTTCTAAGGATGGATGCCTGGGCAGCCTGCCTCCCATTCCAGGTGTCTCATAGCGCCAAGGCAAGTTCGATCTGCTGGATCTAGGGGAGCAACCTAGGCGTGTGTGTTGAAATGGGTGAGTTGAGGATGGGTCATAATGTGCATTTGTGTCCATGTAGACCTTGGAATGGGGTGCTTGATCCGGGGCCTTGAGGGATGTTCATAACCGGAGTTTTTGATGGAGCTCTAAAGAGTATGTTTCCTATGTAGAGAAGAGAATTGTTTTGATGAGTGCCTAAGGAATCTCCCATATGCTGGTATTGGAAACCAGGCCTCTGAGGAGAGATGACTGGAAACAAAAGCAATCGAGATGATTAGGGCCTAGGTGCCTGTCCGGTTCAATCTCTTTTTTGAGGATACGTGTCTAAGGATCTGAGGGGATGTAGTTGCTCAGCTTGTGTCAGATCGCCCCTGTTTGTCCTGGGCAGCCTATAATATTGGGATGGCCTCAGGACTTTGGAGTTTCTCCTAATCTATAGGGTTGTGGCCAATGGAATGGGCAGAAATCCCCTAGAGAGGGCAAGCACAGTTCTGAGTTTGGCTCTAAGGGCCCAGCCTTGAGGCTGTGTGGGCCAGGCCTGTGGGGACAAAAGTCTGAAAACACAAACTCCGCTTAGGATTGGGGACATAGGTATGGCACGCCCAATCTACAGACCGTGATAACACTTAGGGATATGAAAAAGGGTGAGTTTGAGGTGCTTGCTCAGGTTTTGTCTCTGGATTTGTGTCAACAATGTGGGTGGAATGCTGGCGTGGCCTCATGGGTTGTAGATGGCTTTCCTTCTCTGAGCATTTGACCCAATTCCAAGAGTTTGGGTACATTCTGTGGGATGGGGGGAGTCTTTTCTGTTTTTTATTTTATTTTATTTTATATTTTATTTTATGTACCTCAAGTGTCCCAATAAAAGAGGGATTCCAGAGCAGAGTCCTTGGGAGGGACAACTGGATATCCCCACCTCTGTTTAAGTTTGGGGCCTACGGGCATGGCAAGTCCAATAGGCGGGCTCTTGATTCAGACACTGAGAGGCCTTCCTTGAGGACAGGGCTCATGCTGAGGGTCACAATGCCTATTTGTGCCCAACAAGGCCCTCAAGCATGGGAAGTGCCTCATGGGCCACGCTGGATTCTCCTACACTGAACGTTGGAGAATATGCCAACCACAAGGTTTCCAGCCATGGCGAAGGAAGAGTTGTGATTTCTGCATCACGTTCACCCCTGGACAGTGATTGGAGTTTAGGTCTAGGTTCTGAAACCCAAAAACTGAGGTTGAGAAGAGATGAAGACCTAAGGACCTGATGGGTCCAATGAGCTCAGTGTGCGGCCAGCTGTTGAGCGTAGGTCTGGAGGTGTGGGCTCATGCTGTGTCAGACAAGGCATTAGACAGGGTAGACTGCATAATTGGGGTGCAGTCGAGTGGTGTTCAGTTGATCCTTATTCGGGTTTCTAGGTAGCTCCATAAGGCAACGTTTTTCTTCTGGAGGGCAGGCAGTGTGCTGCATTATGGCCCCAGTATTGCCAATCTGTAGGGCTTTTGGGGCAGCGGTGTGAGGACGGTAGTCTGAGAACACAAGCTAGGATTAGTTTTGGGGGTGAGTGCACAGAAGGCACACTCTGCAGAGCTGAATCAAGATCTCATGCACCTGAAGTCAGGGCGAATATCAGACGTTTGCTCAGGTTGGAGTTTCTGTCCATGATGGCCACTTTATAAAGTGGAGCGTCTCAAGAGGCCATGTAGATTTTCCCACAATGGGAGTTGTGAGATGCTCCAGACTGCAAAGATTCCTTCTGTGGGACACTTGAGACCTGTTGGATGGCTCTAGGATGTCCCATGTGGAACGACTCCAGAGTAGGGTTCTAAGGATGGATGCCTGGGCAGCCCGCCTCCCATTCTAGTTGTCTCCAAAACAAGGCAGGTTTGATCTGCAGGCCCTGGGGGAGAAACCAAAGGGGTTGAGTTGACATGGACTCTCCCGACAATAGATCATAATGTGGGTTTAAAGTCCATGGAGACCTTGGAATGGGGCGCTTGATCCGGGGCCCTGAAAGATTCTCCTAAACAGAGGTTTTTATAGAGCTCCAAAGAGTACATTTCCTATGTGGAGATGAGATTTTTCTGATGAGTCCCTCAGTAATCCCCCGTATTCTGGTATTGGAAACCAGGCCTCTGAGGAGAGATGCCTGGAAACAAAAGCAATGGATCTGATTAGGGCCTAAGTGCCTGTCCAGTTCAATCTTATTCTATGGGGATATCTGTCTCTGGGTCTGAGTGGAGTTAGTTTCCTAACTTGTGAAAGATCATCCCTGTGTGTCCTGAGCAGCCAACATTATTCGGATGGCCTGGGGGAGTTTGGCGGATTCTCCTAATCTATTGGGTTGTGGCCAATGGAAATGCAGAATTCCCCTGGAGAGGGAAGCCACAGTCCTGAGGTGTGTCTCCAGGGGCCCCAGCTTGGATGGTGTGTGAGCCAGGCCTGTGGGGACAGAAGTCTGAAAACACAAACTCAGCTTAGGTTTGGGGATGTATGTATGAAGGCTCGATCTACAGACCGTGAGAATTTTCCGGGCTATGAACAAAGGGCGAGTATGTGGCGCTTGCTCAGGCTTTTGTCTCTGGATTTTCTGTCAACGGTGGCCGTGGAATGTCGGGGTGTCCTCAAGGGCCATGGACAATTCTTTCTCTGGTGATTTGGCCTGATCGCACGGGGTTGGGATCATTCTGTGGATTGGAAGAAACCTTTCTGTGTATATATATATATATGTTTGTTTTTTTTTTTTTTTACCTCAGGTGTCCCACCAAAGAGGGATTCCAGAGTAGAGCCCTGAGTAGGGGTGACTAGTCATCTCGAACTCTGGTTGAGATTGGGGGACTAGGGGCTTGGCAAGCCCCATATGTGGGCTGTTGTTCCAGTCACTAAGACGCTTTACATGAGGATAGGGCTCACGCTGAGGGTCACAATGTGTGTTTGTGCACATTGTGGCCCTCAGGGATAGGTGGGACCTCATAGTCCATGCTGCTTTCTCCTACAATGAACAATGGACAACATGCCAACCACTTGGTTACTTGCCAAGGCGAAGGAGAAGTTCTAATTCTTGCATCACGTTCACTCCTGAGCAGTGAGAAGAGATAAGGCCTAGGTTCTGAAGGTGAAAACTGAGGTTGGGTAGAGATGATGGCCTAAAGCCATTGTGGGTGTGATATGCTCTGTGTACGGCCAGCTTTCTGGATGTTGGACTGGAGGTCTGCCCTCAGGCTGTATCAGACAGGGCTTTAGTGCACAGGCTAGACTGTATAATTGGGGTATGGACGAGTGGCATGCAGGTTGTTATTCATTTGGCGTTTCCGGTTAGCCCTATAGGGCAACATTTTTCTTCTGGAGGGCAGGCAGAGTGCTGCATTGTGTCTCCAGAATTGCCAAACTGGAGGGGTGTGGCCAGGATTGTGAGGAAGGAAGTCTGAAAACACAAGCTAGCACGAGTTTTGGGGCCAAGAGCATGGCAGGCCCTCTCTGCAGAGGCTGAATCGAGATCTCCTGCAGGTGAGGTCAGGGCGAGTATCAGATGTTGCCTCAAGCTGGAGTTTGTGTCCATGACGGCCCCTTCCTGAAGGGGGTGGGGGCGTCATGAGGCCAGGGAGGTTTCCCTACGCTGGGAGTTGTGAGCTGCTCCAAACTTCAAAGTTTCCTTCTTCAGGAGAGTCGAGTACTATTGGATGGTTCCAGGATGCCCCATACAGAAAGACTCGAGAGCAGGGGCCTAAGCATGGATGCCGAGACACGCCAACTCACCTTCCCATTGCCTGGTGGAGACAAGGCACGCTCAATCTGCGGGCTCTTGGGTGAGCTACCCAGAAGGCTGAGTTTAAATGGACTCTCCTGAGGATGAGTCATAATGTGGGTTGGTGGCCATGGAGACCTTGGAATGTGGCAGTAGCTAAAAGACTCTGCAGGATTCTCCAACCCGAAGGGCTTGACACAACTCCAACAAGGAAGCTTCCCATGTGGAGATGAGAGGTCTTCTGTCTGGTGCCTCAGGAAAGCCCCGTATGCTGGTCTTCGAACCCAGGCCTCTGAGGAGTGATACGTGGACACCAAAGCAAGAGTTCATAATAGGGCCTAGGGGCCTGTCTGGTTCAATCTTCTGTCTCTGCGGATATCTGTCTGTGTGTCTGCATGGAGGTAGTAGTTGCTCAGCTTGTGTCATAATGCCCCTATTTGTCCAGTGCGGCTTGCGGTAGTGGGATGTCCTTGGGGACCTTGAGGTTTCTACTATTTTGTAGAGTTGTAGCCAATGGAATGGGCAGTTTCTTAGGAGAGAGCAGGCACAGTTCTGTGGTGTGGTTCCAGAGACCCCAGCCTGGAGGCTGTGTGGGCCATGGCTGTGCAGACAGACATCCAAAAACCCTAACTCAGCTCAGGTTTGGGGCCGAGGTTACGGCAGGCCTGATCTACAGTCCATGAGGGGAGCTCCTCTGGATATGAAAGAAGGGTGAGAGGGAGGCAGTCGCTCAGGCTTTTGTCTCTGGATGTTTTGTCCACAATGGCCGTTTAATGTAGGAGTTGCCTCATGGGTCGTAGAAGTCTCCCTCTCTGGTAGTTTGTCCAGCCCCCAAGAGTTTGGGGTCATTCTGTGGGAAGGGAAGTGTCCTGTTTTCTGCTTCATGTGTCCCCCCAGTAGAGGGATTCTAGAGCATAGCAGTGGGTACTGACAACTGGAATACTCGCCCTCTGGTTAAGCCTGGGGGCCTATGGATATGACAAGCCCCATATGCAGGATCTTGGTCCAGCCACTGAGAGGCGTTACTTTAATACGGGACTCACGCTGCAGGTCACAATGCATGTCCGTGCCCTAGGCGGCCCTCAAGCACTGGCGTGGCCTTTCGGAAAATGTAGGTTTTCCCACAGTGAACGTTGGACAACATGCCAACCACAAGGTTTCTGGCCATGGGGAAGGAGGAATTCTAATTTCTGCATCACGTTCACCCCTGGGCAGTGATTGGAGATAAGGTCTAGGTTCTGAAGCCTGAAAACCGAGGTTGGGAAGAGATGACGACCTACAGCCATAGCGGGTCCTATGTGTCCAGGTTGGGGCCAGCTGTCTGGGTGTCTTTTGGGATGTTTTGTCTCAGGCTGTGCCAGACAGGGCATTAGAATACAGGGTGGGCTGTATAATTGCTTTACAATCGAGTGGCATGCATTAGAAAATCATTTGGGGTTTCTTATTAGCAGCATAGGGCAAAGTTTTTCTTCTGGAGGGCAGGCAGAGTGCTGCATTGTGGCTTCGGAATTCCCAAACTGGAGGGCTTGTGGGCCAGGAGAGTGAGGACGGAAGCTGAGAACACAAGCTAGGCTTAGGTTTCGGGGCAAGGACATGGCAGGCACACTCTGCAGAGCTGAATTGAGATCTCATGCGTCTGAAGTCAGTCGAGGTTCAGACTTGGCTCAGGTTTGAGTTTCTGTCCATGTTGGCCCCTTCAAGAAGAGGGGGCATTATGAGGCCATGGGGGTTTTGCAACTATTGGAGTTGTGAGATGCTCCAAACCGCAAGGATTCCTTCTTTGGGACAATTAAGATTTGTTGGATGGCTCCAGGACGTCTTATAAGGTATTTTTCCAGAACAGGGTTCTACGTATGGATGCCTGGGCAGCAGCCTCACATTCCAATTGTCTCCTAGCAATGAGAAACGTTTGATCTGTTGTCCTGGGGTAGCAAAAGAGGGGTCTGAGTTAAAATGGACTTTCCTGAGGATGGTCTTAATTTTGGTTTGAGTCCATGGAGACCTTGGTATGGGGCAGTGGCACCAGGGCCCTGAAGGATTCTCCTAACCAGAGGTTATGACAAAGCTCCAATGAGCAAGTTTTCCATGGGGAGACGAGATTTGTTCTTATTGGTGCCTCAGGAAACCACCATATGCTGGTATTGGAAACGAGGCCTCTGAGGACAGATGCCTGGAAACCAAAGCAATGGATCTTATTAGGGCCTAGGGGCCTGTCCGGTTCAATATTCTTCTCTGGGGACATCTGTTGTCTGAGTGGAGGTAGTTGCTCAGCTGGTTTGAGATCACCCCTGTTTGTCCTGGGCGGCCTACACTATTGGGATGGCCTCGGTGACTTTGGAGGTTTTTCCTAATTTGCAAGGTTGTGGCAAATGGAATGGGAAGAATTCCCTTGAAAGGGAAGCACAGTCCTGAGGTGTGGCTCCAGGGACCCAAGTGTGGAGCGTGTGTGGTCCAGGGCTATTTGGACAAAAGTCTGAAAACACAAACTCCACTTAGGTTGGGGGATGTAGGTATGGCCGGGCCGTATTAGACCGTGAGGAGAACTCCAAGGGATATGAAAAAAGGGCGAATGTGAGGTGCTCTCATGCTTTTTTTTTTTTTTTTTCTGGAAATGTGTCACCGAATGCCATGGAATGTCGTGGTGTCCTCATGGGCCATCGATGAGGCTCACTTTCTGGGGATTTAACCCGATCCCAAGAGTTTGGGTTCATTCTGTCGGAAGGGAGGAGGCCTTTCTGTTTTTTTTTGTTTATTTTTTATTTATTTATTTATTTATTTATTTATTTTTTACCTCAGGTGGACCACCAAAAGAGGGATTCCAGAGCAGAGTCGTGGGTTGGGGCAACTGGACAACCAGACCTCTGGTTAACATTGGGACCTAAGAACATGGCAAGCCCCATATGTGGGCTCTTGGTCCAGACACTGAGAGGCCTTCCCTGAGGATAGGTCTCACACTGAGTTTCACAATGTGTTTTTGTGCCCAAGGAGCCCCTCAAGGCAGGGCGTGGCCTAATGTACCATGCTGGTTTCTCCTACACTGAACGTTGCACTATGGTAACCACAAGTTTTCTGGCCATGGGGAAGATGGAGTTCTAATTTCTGCAACACTTTCACTCCTGGACTGTGATTGGATTTAAGGTGTAGGTTCTGAAGCCTGAAAACTGAGGTTGGGAAGAGATGAAGACATAAGGCCATGGTGTGTCTGATGTGCTCAGTGTTCGGCCAGCTGTTGAGTGTGGGTTAGGAGGTGCAGGCTCAGGCTGTGGCAGACAGGGAATTAATGCCCAGGCTAGACTGTATCATTGGGGTGCAGTCGAGTTTCGTGCAGGATGGTACTCATTTGTGGTTACTGCGTAGCCCCAAAGGGAAACGTTTTTCTTCTGGAGGGAAGACACAGTGCCACATAGTTGCTCCAGAATTCCCAAACTGGAAGGCTTGTGGGCCAGGAGTGTGAGGAAAAAATTCTGAGAACACAAGCCAGACTTAGATTTCGGGGTGAGGGGACGGCAGGCACCCTCTGCAGAGATGATTCGAGATCCTGTATACCTGAAGACAGAGCTAGGATCAGACGTTGGCTTAGGTCGGAGTTTCTGTCCATGACGGCCCCTTCATGAAGGGGAGGGTGTCACGAGGACATGGAGGTTTTCCCACGATGGGAATTGTGATATGGTCCAAACCGCAATGATTCCTTCTGTGGGACAGGTGAGACCTGTTGGATGGCTCCCGGACATCCCATAAGGAAGTTATCCAGAGCAGGGTTCTAAGGATGGATGCCTGGGCAGCCTGCCTCCCATTCCAGGTGTCTCATAGAGCCAAGGCAAGTTCTATCTGCTGAATCCAGGGGAGCAACCGAGGCGGGTGTGTTGAAATGGGTGAGTTGAGGATAGGTCATAATGTGCATTTGTGTCCATGTAGACATTGGAATGGGGTGCTTGATCCGGGGCATGAGGGATGTTCATAACGGAGGTTTTGATGGAGCTCTAAAGATTATGTTTCCTATGTAGAGAAGAGAATTGTTTTAATGAGTGCCTAAGGAATCTCCCATATGTTGGTATTGGAAACCAGGCCTCTGAGGAGAGATGCCTGGCATCAAAAGCAATGGATCTGATTAGGGCCTAAGTGCCTGTCCAGTTCAATCTTATTCTATGGGGATATCTGTCTCTGGGTCTGAGTGGAGGTAGTTTCCTAACATGTGAAAGATCATCCCTGTGTGTCCTGGGCAGCCAACACTATTCGGATGGCCTCGTGGAGATTGGAGGATACTCCTAATCTATAGGGTTGTGGCCAATGGAAATGCAGAATTCCCCTGGAGAGGTAAGCCACAGTCCTGAGGTGTGGCTCCAGGGGCTCCAACTTGGATGGTGTGTGGGCCATGCCTGTGGGGACAGAAGTCTGAAAACACAAACTCAGCTTAGGTTTGGGGATGTATGTATGAAGGCTCGATCTACAGACCGTGAGAATTTTCCGGGCTATGAACAAAGGGCGAGTATGTGGCGCTTGCTCAGGCTTTTGTCTCTGGATTTTGTGTCAACGGTGGCCGTGGAATGTCGCGGTGTCCTCAAGGGCCATGGACAATTCTTTCTCTGGTGATTTGGCCTGATCCCAAGTGGTTGGGATCATTCTGTGGATGGGAAGAGTCCTTTATGTATTTTTTTTTACCTCAGTTGTCCCACCAAAGAGGGATTCCAGAGTAAAGCCCTGAGTAGGGGTGACTAGACATTTCGAACTCTGGTTGAGATTGGGGGACTAGGGGACTGGCAAGCCCCATATGTGGGCTGTTGTTCCAGTCACTAATAGGCTTTACATGAGGATAGGGCTCACGCTGAATGTCACAATGTGTGTTTGTGCACATTGTGGCCCTCAGGGATAGGTGGGGCCTCTTAGTCCATGGTGTTTCTCCTACAATGAACATTGGAAAACATGCCAACCACTAGGTTTCTTGCCAAGGCGAAGGAGAAGTTCTGATTCTTGCATCACGTTCACTCCTGAGCAGTGAGAGGAGATAAGGTCTAGGTTCTGAAGGTGAAAACTGAGGTTGGGTAGAGATGATGGCCTAAAGCCATTGTGGGTGTGATATGCTCTGTGTACGGCCAGCTGTCTGGGTGTTGGACTGGAGGTCTGCCCTCAGGCTGTGTCAGACAGGGCTTTAGTGCACAGGCTAGACTGTATAATTGGGGTATGGTCGAGTGGCATGCAGGTTGTTACTCATTTGGCGTTTCCGGTTAGCCCTATAGGGCAACATTTTTCTTCTGGAGGGCAGGCAGAGTGCTGCATTGTGTCTCCAGAATTGCCAAACTGGAGGGGTGTGGCCAGGATTGTGAGGAAGGAAGTCTGAAAACACAAGCTAGCACGAGTTCTGGGGCCAAGAGCATGGCAGGCCCACTCTGCAGAGGCTGAATCGAGATCTCCTGCAGGTGAGGTCAGGGCGAGTATCAGATGTTGCCTCAAGCTGGAGTTTGTGTCCATGACGGCCCCTTCCTGAAGGGGGTGGGGGCGTCATGAGGCCAGGGAGGTTTCCCTACGCTGGGAGTTGTGAGCTGCTCAAAACTTCAAAGTTTCCTTCTTCAGGACAGTCGAGTACTATTGGATGGTTCCAGGATGCCCCATACAAAAAGACTCGAGAGCAGGGGCCTAAGCATGGATGCCGAGAAACGCCAACTCACCTTCCCATTGCCTGGTCGAGACAAGGCACGCTCAATCTGCGGGCTCTTGGGTGAGCTACCCAGAAGGCTGAGTTTAAATGGACTCTCCTGAGGATGAGTCATAATGTGGGTTGGTGGCCATGGAGACCTTGGAATGTGGCAGTATCTAAGGGACTCGGCAGGATTCTCCAACCCGAAGGGCTTGACACAACTCCAACAAGGAAGCTTCCCATGTGGAGATGAGAGGTCTTCTGTCTGATGCCTCAGGAAAGCCCCGTATGCTGGTCTTCGAACCCAGGCCTCTGAGGAGTGATACGTGGACACCAAAGCAAGAGTTCATAATAGGGCCTAGGGGCCTGTCTGGTTCAATCTTCTGTCTCTGCGGATATCTGTCTGTGTGTCTGCATGGAGGTAGTAGTTGCTCAGCTTGTGTCATAATGCCCCTATTTGTCCAGTGCGGCTTGCGGTAGTGGGATGTCCTTGGGGACCTTGAGGTTTCTACTATTTTGTAGAGTTGTGGCCAATGGAATGGGCAGTTTCTTAGGAGAGAGCAGGCACAGTTCTGTGGTGTGGCTCCAGAGACCCCAGCCTGGAGGCTGTGTGGGCCATGGCTGTGCAGACAGACATCCAAAAACCCTAACTCAGCTCAGGTTTGGGGCCGAGGTTACGGCAGGCCTGATCTACAGTCCATGAGGGGAGCTCCTCTGGATATGAAAGAAGGGTGAGAGGGAGGCAGTCGCTCAGGCTTTTGTCTCTGGATGTTTTGTCCACAATGGCCGTTTAATGTAGGAGTTGCCTCATGGGTCGTAGAAGTCTCCCTCTCTGGTAGTTTGTCCAGCCCCCAAGAGTTTGGGGTCATTCTGTGGGAAGGGAAGTGTCCTGTTTTCTGCTTCATGTGTCCCCCCAGTAGAGGGATTCTAGAGCATAGCAGTGGGTACTGACAACTGGAATACTCGCCCTCTGGTTAAGCCTGGGGGCTTATGGATATGACAAGCCACATATGCAGGATCTTGGTCCAGCCACTGAGAGGCGTTACTTTAATACGGGACTCACGCTGCAGGTCACAATGCATGTCTGTGCCCTAGGCGGCCCTCAAGCACTGGCGTGGCCTTTCGGACAATGCAGGTTTTCCCAATTGAACGTTGGACAACATGCCAACCGCAAGGTTTCTGGCCATGGGGAAGGAGGAATTCTAATTTCTGCATCACGTTCACCCCTGGGCAGTGATTGGAGATAAGGTCTAGGTTCTGAAGCCTGAAAACCGAGGTTGGGAAGAGATGACGACCTACAGCCATAGCGGGTCCTATGTGTCCAGGTTGGGGCCAGCTGTCTGGGTGTCGTTTGGGATGTCTTGTCTCAGGCTGTGCCAGACAGGGCATTAGTATACAGGGTGGGCTGTATAATTGCTTTAAAATCGAGTGGCATGCATTAGAAAATCATTTGGGGTTTCTTATTAGCAGCATAGGGCAAAGTTTTTCTTCTGGAGGGCAGGCAGAGTGCTGCATTGTGGCTTCGGAATTCCCAAACTGGAGGGCTTGTGGGCCAGGAGATTGAGGAGGGAAGTTGAGAACACAAGCTAGGCTTAGGTTTCGGGGCAAGGACATGGCAGGCACACTCTGCAGAGCTGAATTGAGATCTCATGCGTCTGAAGTCAGTCGAGGTTCAGACTTACCTCAGGGTTGAGTTTCTGTCCATGTTGCCCCTTCAAGAAGAGGGGGGATTATGAGGCCATGGGGGTTTTTCCACTATTGGAGTTGTGAGATGCTCCAAACCGCAAGGATTCCTTCTGTGGGAAAATTAAGATTTGTTGGATGGCTCCAGGACGTCTTATAAGGTATTTTTCCAGAACAGCGTTCTAAATATTGATGCCTGGGCAGCCAGCCTCACATTCCAATTGTCTCCTAGCAACAAGAAACGTTTGATCTGCTGGCTTGGGGTAGCAACAGAGGGGTCTGAGTTGAAATGGACTTTCCTGAGGATGGTCTTAATGTTGGTTTGAGTCCATGGAGACCTTGGTATGGGACAGTGGCACCAGGGCCCTGAAGGATTCTCCTAACCAGAGGTTATGACAAAGCTCCAATGAGCAAGTTTTCCATGGGGAGACGAGATTTGTTCTTATTGGTGCCTCAGGAAACCACCATATGCTGGTATTGGAAACGAGGCCTCTGAGGAGAGATGCCTGGAAACCAAAGCAATGGATCTGATTAGGGCCTAGGGGCCTGTCCGGTTTAATATTTTTCTCTGGGTACATCTCTTCTCTGAGTGCAGGTAGTTGCTCAGCTGGTTTGAGATCACCCCTGTTTGTCCTGGGCGTCCTACACTATTGGGATGGCCTCGGTGACTTTGGAGGTTTTTCCTAATTTGCAAGGTTGTGGCCAATGGAATGGGAAGAATTCCCTTGAAAGGGAAGCACAGTCCTGAGGTGTGGCTCCAGGGACCCAAGTGTGGAGCGTGTGTGGTCCAGGGCTATTTGGACAAAGTCTGAAAACACAAACTCCACTTAGGTTAGACGATGTATGTATGGCCGGCCCGATCTATAGACCGTGAGGAGAACTCTTCGGGATATGAACAAAGGGCGAATGTGAGGTGCTTGCTCATGCTTTTTTTTTTTTTTTTTTTTTTCTGGAAATGTGTCACCGATTGCCATGAAATGTCGTGGTGTCCTCATGGGCCATCGATGAGGCTCACTTTCTGGGGATTTAACCCGATCCCAAGGGTTTGGGGTCATTCTGTCTGAAGGGAGGAGGCCTTTCTGTTTTTTTTGTTTATTTTTTTTTTGTTTTTTTGTTTTTTTTTTTACCTCAGGTGGACCACCAAAAGAGGGATTCCAGAGCAGAGTCGTGGGTGGGGTCAACTGGACAACCAGACCTCTGGTTAACATTGGGACCTAAGAACATGGCAAGCCCCATATGTGGGCTCTTGGTCCAGACACTAAGAGGCCTTCCTTGAGGATAGGTCTCACACTGAGTTTCCCAATGTGTTTTTGAGCCCAAGGAGCCCCTCAAGTCAGGGCGTGGCCTAATGTACCATGCTGGTTTCTCCTACACTGAACATTGCACAATATGGCAACCACAAGTTTTCTGGCCATGGGGAAGAAGGAGTTCTAATTTCTGCAACATTTTCACTCCTGGACTATGATTGGATTTAAGGTCTAGGTTCTGAAGCCTGAAACCGAGGTTGGGAAGAGATGACGACATACAGCAATAGCGGGTCCTATGTGTCCAGGTTGGGGCCAGCTGTCTGGGTGTCGTTTGGGATGTCTTGTCTCAGGCTGTGCCAGACAGGGCATTAGTATACAGGGTAATCTGTATAATTGCTTTAACATCGAGTGACATGCATTAGAAAATCATTTGGGGTTTCTTATTAGCAGCATAGGGCAAAGTTTTTCTTCTGGAGGGCAGGCAGAGTGCTGCATTGTGGCTTCGGAATTCCCAAACTGGAGGGCTTGTGGGCCAGGAGAGTGAGGACGGAAGCTGAGAACACAAGCTAGGCTTAGGTTTCGGGGCAAGGGCATGGCAGGCACACTCTGCAGAGCTGAATTGAGATCTCATGCGTCTGAAGTTAGGTCGAGGATCAGAATTTGGCTCAGGTTTGAGTTTCTTTCCTTTTTGGCCCCTTCAAGAAGAGGGGGGATTATGAGACCATGGGGGTTTTGCCACTCTTGGAGTTGTGAGATGCTCCAAACCGCAAGGATTCCTTCTGTGGGACAATTAAGATTTGTGGATGGCTCCAGGACATCTTATAATGTATTTTTCCAGAACAGGGTTCTACGTATGGATGCCTGGGCAGCAGCCTCACATTCCAATTGTCTCCTAGCAACAAGAAACGTTTGTTCTGCTGGCTTGGGGTAGCAACAGAGGGGGCTGAGTTGAAATGGACTTTCCTGAGGATGGTCTTAATGTTGGTTTGAGTCCATGGAGACCTTGGTATGGGGCAGTGGCACCAGGGCCCTGAAGGATTCTCCTAACCAGAGGTTATGACAAAGCTTCAATGAGCAAGTTTTCCATGGGGAGACGAGATTTGTTCTTATTGGTGCCTCAGGAAACCACCATATGCTGGTATTGGAAACGAGGCCTCTGAGGAGAGATGCCTGGAAACCAAAGCAATGGATCTGATTAGGGCCTAGGGGCCTGTCCGGTTCAATATTCTTCTCTGGGGACATCTGTTGTCTGAGTGGAGGTAGTTGCTCAGGTGGTTTGAGATCACACCTATTAGTCCTGGTCGGCCTAAACTATTGGGATGGCCTCGGTGACTTTGGAGGTTTTTCCTCATTTGCAAGGTTGTGGCCAATGGAATGGGAAGAATTCCCTTGAAAGGGAAGCAGAGTCCTGAGGTGTGGCTCCAGGGACCCAAGTGTGGAGCGTGTGTGGTCCAAGGTTATTTGGAATAAAAGTCTGAAAACACAAACTCCACTTAGGTTGGAGGATGTAGGTATGGCCGGCCCGATCTATAGACCGTGAGGAGAACTCTTCGGGATATGAACAAAGGGCGAATGTGAGGTGCTTGCTCATGCTTTTTTTTTTTTCTGGAAATGTGTCACTGATTGCCGTGGAATGTCGGGGGGTCCTCATGGGCCATCGATGAGGCTCTCTTTCTTGGGATTTGACCCGATCCCAAGAGTTTGGGGTCATTCTGTCGGAAGGGAGGAGGTCTTTCTGTTTTTTTTACCTCAGGTGGACCACCAAAAGAGGCATTCCAGAGCAGAGTCCTGGGGAGGGGCGACTGGACAACCAGACCTCTGGTTAACATTGGGACCTAAGAACATGGCAAGCCCCATATTTGGGCTCTTGGTCCAGACATTGAGAGGCCTTCCTTGAGGATAGGTCTCACACTGAGTTTCACAATGTGTTTTTGAGCCCAAGGAGCCCCTCAAGTCAGGGCGTGGCCTAATGTACCATGCTGGTTTCTCCTACACTGAACATTGCACAATATGGCAACCACAAGTTTTCTGGCCATGGGGAAGAACGAGTTCTAATTTCTGCAACACTTTCACTCCTGGACTGTGATTGGATTTAACGTCTAGGTTCTGAAGCCTGAAAACTGAGGTTGGGAAGAGATGAAGCCCTAAGGCCATGGTGTGTCTGATGTGCTCAGTGTTCGGCCAGCTGTTGAGTGTGGGTTGGGAGGTGCAGGCTCAGGCTGTGGCAGACAGCGAATTAGTGTCCAGGCTAGACTGTATCATTGGGGTGCAGTCGAGTTTCGTGCAGGATGGTACTCATTTGTGGTTACTGGGTAGCCCCAGAGGGCAACGTTTTTCTTCTGGAGGGAAGACACAGTGTCACATACTGGCTCCAGAATTCCCAAACTGGAAGGCTTGTGGGCCAGGAGTGTGAGGAAAAAATTCTGAAACACAAGCAAGACTTAGATTTCGGGGTGAAGGGACGGCAGGCACCCTCTGCAGAGATGATTCGAGATCCCGTATACCTGAAGACAGAGCTAGGATCAGACGTTGGCTTAGGTCGGAGTTTCTGTCCATGACGGCCCCTTCATGAAGGGGAGGGTGTCACAAGGACATGGAGTTTTTCCCACGATTTGAATTGTGAGATGCTCCAAACCGCAATGATTCCTTCTGTGGGACAGGTGAGACCGGTGGATGGCTCCAGGACATCCCATAAGGAAGTTATCCAGAGCAGGGTTCTAAGGATGGATGCCTGGGCAGCCTGCCTCCCATTCCAGGTGTCTCATAGAGCCAAGGCAAGTTCGATTTGCCTGATCTAGTGGAGCAACCGAATCTAGTGTGTTGAAATGGGTGAGTTGAGAATGGGTCATAATGTGCATTTGTGTCCATGGAGACCTTGGAATGGGGTCTTGATCCGGGTCCTTGAGGGATGTTCATAACCGGAGGTTTTGATGGAGCTCTAAAGAGTATGTTTCCTATGTAGAGAAGAGAATTGTTTTGATGAGTGCCTAAGGTATCTCCCATATGCTGGTATTGGAAAACAGGCCTCTGAGGAGAGATGACTGAAAACAAAAGTAATGGATATGATTAGAGCCTAGGTGCCTGTCCGGTTCAATCTCTTTGCTGGGGATATGTGTCTAAGTATCTGAGGTGAGGTAGTTGCTCAGATTGTGTCAGATCTCCCCTGTTTGTCCTGGGCGACCTATAATATTGGAATGGCCTCGGGACTCTGGAGTTTCTCCTAATCTATAGGGTTGTGGTCAATGGAATGGGCAGAAATCCCCTGGAGAGGGCAGGCAAAGTTCTGAGTTTGGCTCTAGGGGCCCAACCTTGAGGGTGTGTGGGCCAGGCCTGTGGAGCAAAAATCTGAAAACACAAACTCCGCTTAGGATTGGGGACATAGTTATGGCACGCCCAATCTACAAACCGTGATAACACTTCAGGATATGAAAAAGTGTGAGTTTGAGGTGCTTGCTCAGATTTTGTCTCTGGATTTGTGTCAACAATGTGGGTGGAATGCTGGCGTGGCCTCATGGGTTGTGGACGGCTTTCCTTCTCTGAGGATTTGACCCAATCCCTAGAGTTTGTGTATGTTCTGTGGGATGGGAGGAGTCCTTTCTGTTTTTTATTTTATTTTATATTATTTTTTGTACCTCATGTGTCCCAATAAAGGAGGGATTCCAGAGCAGAGTCCTCGGGAGGGACAACTGGAAAACCCCACCTCTGTTTTAGTTTGGGGGCCTAAGGGCATGGCAAGTCCAATATGTGGGCTCTTGATTCAGACACTGAGAGGCCTTCCTTGAGGACAGGGCTCATGCTGAGGTTCACAATGCCTATTTGTGCCAACAAGGCCCTCAAGCATGGGAAGGGCCTCATGGGCCACGCTGGATTCTCCGACACTGAACGTTGGAGAATATGCCAACCACAAGGTTTCTGGCCATGGCGAAGGAAGAGTTGTGACTTCTGCATCACGTTCACTGCTGGACAGTGATTGGAGTTTAGGTCTAGGTTCTGAAACCCGAAAACCGAGGTTGGGAAGAGATGAAGACCTAAGGACCTGTTGGGTCCAATGAGCTCAGTGTGCGGCCAGCTGTTGAGCGTAGGTCTGGAGGTGTGGGCTCATGCTGTGTCAGACAAGGCATTAGACAGGGTAGACTGAATATTTGGGGTGCAGTCGAGTGGCGTTCAATTGATCCTCATTCGGGTCTCTAGGTAGTTCCATAAGGCAACGTTTTTTCTCTGGGAGGGCAGGCAGAGTGCTGCATTGTGGCCCCAGTATTGCCAAACTGTAGGGCTTTTGGGCCAGGGGTGTGAGGACTGTAGTCTGAGACCACAAGCTAGGCTTAGTTTTTGGGGTGAGGGCACAGAAGGCACACTCTGCAGAGCTGAATCAAGATCTCATGCACCTGAAGTCAGGGCGAATATCAGACGTTTGCTCAGGTTGGAGTTTCTGTCCATGATGGCCACTTTATAAAGTGGAGCGTCTCAAGAGGCCATGTAGATTTTCCCACAATGGGAGTTCTGAGATGCTCCAGACTGCAAAGATTCCTTCTGTGGGACACTTGAGACCTGTTGGATGGCTCTAGGATGTCCCATATGGAATGACTCCAGAGTAGGGTTCTAAGGATTGATGCCTAGGCAGCCCACCTCCCATTCTAGTTGTCTCCTAGCGACAAGGCAGGTTTGATCTGCAGGCCCTGGGGGAGAAACCAAGGGGGTTGAGTTGACATGGACGCTCCCGAGGATAGATCATAATGTGGGTTTAAGTCCATGGAGACCTTGGAATGGGGCGCTTGATCCGGGGCCCTGAAAGATTCTCCTAAACAGAGGTTTTTATAGAGCTCCAAAGAGTACATTTCCTATGTGGAGACGAGATTTTTCTGATGAGTGCCTCAGTAATCCCCCTATGCTGGTATTGGAAACCAGGCCTCTGAGGAGAGATGACTGGCATCAAAAGCAATGGATCTGATTAGGGCCTAAGTGCCTGTCCAGTTCAATCTTATTCTATGGGGATATCTGTCTCTGGGTCTGAGTGGAGGTAGTTTCCTAACATGTGAAAGATCATCCCTGTTTGTCCTGGGCAGCCAACACTATTCGGATGGCCTCGGGGAGTTTGGAGGTTTCTCCTAATCTATAAGGTTGTGGCCAATGGAAATGGCAGAATTCCCCTGGAGAGGGAAGCCACAGTCCTGAGGTGTGGCTCCAGGGGCCCCAGCTTGGATGGTGTGTGGGCCAGGACTGTGGGGACAGAAGTCTGAAAACACAAACTCAGCTTAGGTTTGGGGATGTATGTATGAAGGCTGGATCTACAGACCGTGAGAATTTTCCGGGCTATGAACAAAGGGCGAGTATGTGGCGCTTGCTCAGGCTTTTGTCTCTGGATTTTGTGTCAACGGTGGCCGTGGAATGTCGGGGTGTTCTCAAGGGCCATGGACAATTCTTTCTCTGGTGATTTGGCCTGATCCCAAGGGGTTGGGATCATTCTGTGGATGGGAAAAGTCCTTTCTGTATTTTTTTTTTTTTTACCTCAGGTGTCCCAACAAAGAGGGATTCCAGAGCAGAGCCCTGAGTCGGGTGACTAGACATCTCGAACTCTGGTTGAGATTGGGTGACTAGGGGCTTGGCAAGCCCCATATGTGGGCTGTTGTTCCAGTCACTAAGAGGCTTCACATGAGGATAGGGCTCACGCTGAGGGTCACAATATGTGTTTGTGCAAATTGTGGCCCTCAGGGATAGGTGGGACCTCATAGTCCATGCTGCTTTCTCCTACAATGAACGTTGGACAACATGCCAACCACAAGGTTTCTTGCCATAGCGAAGGAGAAGTTCTGATTCTTGCATCACGTTTACTCCTGAGCAGTGAGTGGAGATAAGGTCTAGGTTCTGAAGGTGAAAATTGAGGTTGGGTAGAGATGATGGCCTAAAGCCATTGTGGGTATGATATGCTCAGTGTACGGCCACCTGTCCTGGTGTTGGACTGGAGGTCTGCCCTCAGGCTGTGTCAGACAGGGCTTTAGTGCACAGGCTAGACTGTATAATTGGGGTATGGTCGAGTGGCATGCAGGTTGTTACTCATTTGGCGTTTCTGGTTAGCCCTATAGGGCCAGGCAGAGTGCTGCATTGGAGGCCAGGCAGAGTGCTGCATTGTGTCTCCAGAGTTTCTGTCCATGATGGCCCATTTATGAAGGTGTGGGGCATCATGAGGAAATGGAGGTTTTCTCACAGTGTTATTGTGTGATGCTTCAAACCACAAGGATTCATTCTGCGAGACAGTCAAGACAGGTTGGTTGGATTCAAGACGTCCCATAAAGAAGTTCTCCAGAGCAGGGTTCTAAGGATGGATGCCTGGGCAGCCCTCCTCCCATTCTAACTGTCTCCTAGTAACAAGGAAGGTTTGATCTGCTGGCTCTGGGTGAGCAGCCGAGTGGGCTGATTTGAAATGGACTCTCCTGAGAATGGTTCATAATGTAAGTTTGTGTCCTTGGAGACCTTGGGATTGGGCCATGGTGCCAGCGCCCTGAAGGATCCTCCTAACCTGAGGTATTGACACAGCTCCAAAGAGCAAGTTTCCCATGTGGAGATGAGATCTGTTCTGATTGTTTCCTTAGGAAACCCCCATATTCTGATATTGGAAACCAGGCCTCTGAGGAGAGATACCTAGAAACCAAAGCAATGCATCAGAAGTTGGCTCAGGTTGGAGTTTCTGTCCATGATGGCCCCTTTATAAAGGGGAGCATCTCATGAGGCCATGTAGGTTTTCCCACGATAGGAGTTGTGAGATGCTCCAATCTGCAAGGATTCCTTCTGTGGGACAGTCAAGACCTTTTGGAAGGCTCCAGGACATCCCATATGGAACGGCGCCAGAGCAGGATTCCATGGATGGATGCCTAGAGAGTCTGCTTTGCATTCCAGTTGTCTCCTAACGACAAGGCAGGTTTGATATTCTGCCTCTGGGGGAGTAATCGACGGGGCTGAGTTGAAATGTACTCTCCTGCCGAATGGTCATAATGCGGGTATGTGTCCATGGAGACCTTGGAATAGGGCGGTTGCTCCGGCTACCTGAAGGTTTCTCCTAACTGGAGGCTTTTACAGAGCTCCAAAGGATAAGTTTCCCATGTGAAGACAAGATTTGTTCTGATTGGTATCTCTGGAATCCCCCATATGCTGGTATTGGAAAACAGGCCTCTGAGGAGAGATGCTTAGAAAAAAAAGCAATGGAACCAATTACATTCTAGGGGCCAGTCCAGTTTAATCTTCTCCTCTTGGGTTATCTGTCTACGGGTGAGTTGACGTCGTTGCTCAGCTTGTGAGAGATCGCCCCTCTTTGTCCTGGGTGGCCTACACTATTGGAATGGCCTCTGGGACTTTGGAGGTTTCTCCTTATCTGTAGGGTTGTGGCCAATGGAATGGGAAGAATTTCCTTGGAGAGGGCAGGCACAGTCCTGAGGTGTGGCTCCAGGGTCCTCAGTCTGGAGGGTGTGTGGGACAGGGATGTCAGGATAGAAGTCTGAAAACACAAACTCGGCTTAGGTTTGGGGACGTAGGTATGGCAGGCCCAATCTACAGACTATGAGGAGAATTTTTTGGGCTATGACCTAAGGGTGAGTGTGAACACTTGCTGAAGCTTATGTCTCTGGATTTTGTGTCAATAGTGGCCGTGGAATGTCGGGCTGGCCTCATGGGCCATGGACGAGTCTTTCTCTCTGGACCCCAATCACTTGGGATGGCCCAATCCCAAGTGATTGGGGTCATTCTGTGAGTGGGAGGAGTCCTTTCTGTGTTTATTTACCTCAAATGTCCCACCAAAGAGGGATTCCAGAGCAGAGCCCTGAGTAGGGGTGACTAGATGTCTCTACCTCTGGTTAAGATTGGGTGACTTGGAGCATGGCAGGCCCCATATGCGGGCTCATGGTCCAGCCACTGAGAGGCTTTACTTGAGGACAGGGCTCAAACTGAGGGTCCCAATGTGTGTTTGAGCCCACCGCAGCTCTTAAGCATAGGCAGGGCCTCAGGGACCCTACACTATCCTCAGGGGCCCTACTACTACCCCTGTAGGCCCTACAGGGGTCCTACACTGAACGTTGGACAAGATGCCAACCACAAGATTCTGGCGAGAGGGAAGGAGGAGTTCTGATTTCTGCATCACGTTCACCCATGGGAAGTGAGTAGAGATAAGGTCTAGGATTCTGTAGCCTGAAAACCGAAGTTGGAAAGAGATGGCGACCTAAGGCCATGGCGGTTCAGATGTTATCAGTGTACTGCAAGCTGTCTGGGTGTCGGTTGGGAATTCAGGCCTCAGGTTCTGTCAGACAGGGCATTAGTGCACAGGCTAGACTATATAATTGGTGTACAGTTGAGTGACGTGCAGGTTTATCCTCATTTGAGGTTTCTGGGTAGACCCATAGGGCAAAATTTTTCTTCTAGAGGGCAGGCAGAGTGCAGCACTGTGTCATCGGAAATCCCAAAATAGAGGGCGTGTGGTCCAGGAGAGTGAGGACGGAAGTCGGAGAACACTAGCTACGCTTAGGTTTTGGGGTGAGGGCACAGCAGGTACACTCTGAAGAGCTGAATCAAGATCTCGTGCATCTGAAGTCAAGGCGAAGATCAGCTGTTGGCTCAGGTTGGAGTTTCTTTCCATGATCTGCCTTCATGAAGATTGGGGGCATCATGTGACCTTGGAAGCTTTCCATGATATGAGTTGTTAGGTGGTCCATGCACAAGGACTCCTGTGGGACAGTCGAGACCTGTTGGATGGCTCAAGGATGTCCCATAAGGAACGACGCAAGAGCAGGGTTCTAAGGATGGATGCCTGAAGAGCCCAACTCGCATTTCAATTGTCTCCTAGCGACAAGGCAGGTTCAATCTGCTGGCTCTGGAGTAGCAACCGAGGGGGTTTAGATGAAATGGACTCTCCTGAGGATGGGTCATAATTTGGGATTGTGTCCATGGAGATATTCAAATGGGGCAGTGGCTCCAGTGACCTGAAGTTTTCTCCTAACTGGAGGTTATGACACAGCTCCATAGAGCAAGATTCCCATGTGGAGACGAGATTTTTTCTGATAGGTAGCTCTGGAAACCCCCTTATGCTGGTATTGGAATCCAGGCCTCTGAGGAGAGATGCCTGAAAACAAAAGAAATGGATCCAATTAGGGCCTAGGTGCCTGTCTTGTTCAATATTCTTTTCTATGGATATCTGTCTAAGGTTCTGATTGGAGGTAGTGGCTCAGCTTGTGCCAGAGGGTCCCTGTATGTCCAGGACATCCTACACTATTGGGATGGCCTCAGAGATTTTGGATGATTCTCCTAATCTGTCAGGTTGTTCCAAATAAATGAGCAGAATTCCCTTGGAGAGGGCAGGCACAGTCCTGAGGTGTGGCTCCATGGGGCCCAGCCTTTAGAATGTGTGGGTGAGGACAATGGAGACAGAAGTCTGAAAACACAAACTCGGCTTAGGTTTGGGGACATAGGTATGGCAGGCCCGATCTACAGACCTTGAGAATTTTGGGGGCTCTGAACAAAGGGCAAGTGTGTGGCGCTTTTTCAGGTTTTTGTGTCCGGATTTTGTGTCAATGGTGGCCGTGGAATGTCAGGCTGGCCTCATCGACCATGGACGAGTATTTCTCTCTGTGGATTTGGCCAGATTCCAAGTGTTTGGGGTCATTCTTTGGATGGTAGGAGTCCTTACTTTTTTTTTTTTTATCTTGGTTTTTTTTTTTTTTTACCTTATGTGTCCCACCAAAGAGGGATTCCAGAAAAGAGCTCTGAATAAGGTTGACTAGACTTCTCAAGCTCTGGCTAGGATTGGGGGAGTAGGGGCATGGCAAGTCCCATATGCAGGCTCTTGGTCCAGCCCCGGAGAGGCTTTACTTGAGGCCAGGGTTCATGCTTAGGGTCCTAATGTGTGTTTGTGCCCATCGCAGCCCTCAAGCATGTCTGAGGCCTCATGGGCCATGCTGGGTTCTCATATACTGAACGTTGGACAACATGCCAACCACAAGGTTTCTGGTCATGGGGAAGGTGAAGTTCTGATTTCTGCATCACGTACATCACTTAGTTGTGAGTGGAGATAATGTCGAGGTTCTGAAGCCTGAAGACCAAGGTTGGGAAGAGATGATGACCTAAGGCCATGGCATGTTCGATGTGTTCAGTGTGAGGCCAGGTGTCTGGGTGTCGGTCCCGAGGTCTGGGGTCAGGCTGTGTCAGACAGGGCATTAGTGCCCAGGCTAGACTGTATAATTGGGGTACAGTCTAGAGAATTGCAGGTTGATCCTCATTTGATGTTTCTGGGTAGACCCCTAGGGCAAAGTCTCTCTTCTGGAGGGCAGGCAGAGTGCTGCATTTTGTCTCCAGAATTCCCAAAGTGGAAGGCTTGTGGGCCAGGAGTGTGAGGACGGAAGTCTGAGAACGTGAGCTGGCTTAGGTTTTGGGGCGAGGGCAAGGCCGGCACACTCTGCAGAGCTGAATTGAGATCTCATGCATCTGAAGTCAGGGCGAGGATCAGACGGGAGTTTCTGTCCATGATGTCCTCTACCTGAAGGTGGAGGCATCACGAGGCCATGGAGGTTTTCCCACGGTGCGAGTGTGTGATGCTGCAAACCACAAGAATTCCTTCTGCAGGACAGTTGAGACCTGTTGAATGGATCAAGGACACCCCATTAGGAATTTCTCCAGTGCAGAGTTCTAACAACGGATACCTGGGCAACGAACTCGCATTCCAATTGTCTCCTAGTGACAAAGCAGGTTTGATCTGCTGGCACTGGGTGAGCAACCGCCAGGTTTGAGTTGAAATGGACTCTCCTGAGGATGGGTCATAATGTGGGATTGTGTCCATTGAGACATTGGAATGGGGCGGTGGCTCCACTGACGTGAAATTTTCTCCTAACTGGAGGTTTTGACACAGTTCCATATAGCATGATTCCCATGTGGCATGCGATTTGTTCTGATTGGTAGCTCCAGAAACCCCCATGTGCTGGTATTGGAATCCAGGCCTCTGAGGAGAGATACGTGAAAACAAAAGCAATGGATCCGTTTAGGGCCTAGGTGCCTGTCCTGTTCAATCTTCTTTTCTATGGATATCTATCTACAGGTCTGATTGGAGGTAGTGGCTCAGCTTGTGGCAGATGGTCCCTGTTTGTCCCGGACATCCTACAATATTGGGGTGGCCTCGGGGACTTCGGATGTTTCTCCTAATCTGTCAGGTTGTGCCAAAGGAATGAGCAGAATTCCCATGGAGAGGGCAGGCACAGTCCTGAGGTGTGGCTCCATGGGGCCAAGCCTTGAGGGTGTGTGGGCCAGGACAATGGAGACAGAAGTCTGAAAACACAAACGTGGCTTAGGTTTGGGGACATAGGTATGGCAGGCCCGATCTACAGACCGTGAGAATTTTTCAGGCTTTGAACAAAGGGCCAGTGTGTGGCGCTTTTTCAGGCTTTTGTCTCCGGATTTTGTGTCAATGGTGGCCGTGGAATGTCAGGATGGCCTCATCAGCCATGGACGAGTATTTCTCTCTGTGAATTTGGCCCAATTCCAAGTGTTTGCGGTCATTCTTTGGACGGTAGGAGTCCTTTCTCTATTTTTTTTTTAACCTCATGTGTCCCACCAAGGAGGGATTCTAGAGAAGAGATCTGAGTAGGGGTGACTAGACTTCTCAAGCACTGGTTAAGGCTTGGGGAGTAGGGGCATGGTAATCTCCATATGTGGGCTCTTGGTCCATCCCCGGAGAGGCTTTACTTGAGGCCAGGGATCATGCTTAGGATCCTAATGTGTGTTTGTGCCCATCGCAGCCTTCAAGCATGTCTGAGGCCTCATGGGCCATGCTGGTTTCTCCTACACTGCACGTTGGACAACATGCCAACCACAGGGTTTCTGGTCATGGGGAAGGAGGAGTTCTGATTTCTGCATCACGTACATGGCATGGCAGTGAGTAGAGATAAGGTCTAGATTCTGAAGCCTGAAAACCGAGGTTGGTAAGAGATGACGACCTAAGGCCATGGTGGGTCCGATGCACTTAGTGTGCAGCCAGATGTCTGTGTCCATCATGAGGTCTGGGCTCAGGCTGTGTCAGGCAGGGCATTAGTCCCCAGGCTAGACTGTATAATTGGGGTACAGTCGAGTGATGTGAAGGTTGGTCCTCATTTGGGGTTTCTGGTTGGCCCCATAGTGCAAAGATTTTCTTCTGGAGGGCAGGCAGAGTGCTGCATTCTGGCTCCAGAATTGCCAACTTCAGGGCTTGTGGGCCAGGTGTTTTAGGACAGAAGTCTGAGAACACAAGTTCAGCTTTGAATTCGCAGCGGTGACATGGCAGGCACACTCTACAGACCTGAAATGAGATCTCGTGCATCTGAATTCAGGGCGAGGATCAGATGTTGGCTTAGGTTGGAGTTTCTGTACATGATGTCCCCTTCATTAAGGTGGGGGGGGCATCAGGAAACCATGGAAGATTTCCAACTTTGTGAGTGTGTGATGCTCCAAACCACAAGGATTCCGTCAGCGGGACAGTCACGACTTTTTGGATGGATCAAGGACGTCCCATAAGAAATGCTCCAAAGCACAGTTCTAATGATGGATGCCTGGGCAGTCCAACTTGCATTCCAGTTGTGTCCTAGTGAAAAGGAGGATTTGATCTGCTGTCACTGGGGGAACAACCGAGGGGGCTGAATTGAAATGGAATCTTATGAGGATCAGTCGATGTGGATTTGTGTCCATGGATCCCTTGGAATGGGGCAGTGGCTCTGTTGCCCTGAAGAATTCTCCTAACCTGAGGTTTTGATGCAGCTCCAAAGAGCAAGTTTCCCATGTAGAGACGAGATTTGTTCTGAAACCCCCACAACCTGGTATTGGAAACCAAGCATCTGGGGAACAATGCCTGGAATCCAAAGCAATGGATCTGATTACGGTTTAGGGGCCTGTCCTTTTCAATATTCTCCTCTGAGTGTCTCTGTCTAAGATTCAGAATGGAGGTCACTGCTCAGCTTGTGTCAGATCACCCATGTTTGTTGGGGGAGGCCAACACTATTGGACTGGTCTTGGGAATTGGAGGTTTCTCCTAATCTGTAAGGGTGTGGCAAATGAAACGGGCAGAGTTCCCTTGGAGAGCACTGGCACAGTCCTTAGGTGTGACACCACCTTTCTGGGTGTCATCCAGGAGGTCCAGGCTCAGGCTGTGTCAGACAGGGCATTAGTGCCAAGCTTAGACTGTATAATTGGAGTAAAGTTGAGTGGCATGCAGGTTGATCCTCATTTGGCGTTTCTGGGTAGCCCCAGGGGCAACGTTTTTCTTCTGGAGGGAAGGAAGAGTGCTGCATTGTGGCGACGGAATTCTCACACTGGAGGGCTTGTGGGCCAGAATTGTGAGGAAGGAAGTGTGAGAACACAAGCTAGGCTTAGGTTTTGGGTCAAGATCATGGCAGGCACACTCTGTAGAGCTAAATCTAAATCTCATGCATCTGAAGTCAGGGCGAGGATCAGACGTAGGCTCAGGTTGAAGTTTCTGTTCAGGATGGCCCCTTCATGATGGTGGGGGGCATCATGGGGCTATGGAGACTTTCCCACGATTGGCATTGTATGTTGCTCCAATCGGCAAGGATTCCTTCTACGGGACAGTCGAGACCGGTCAGATTGCTCCAGGACGTCCCATGCGGAACCACGGCAGTGCAGGGTTCTAAGGATGGATTCCTGGAGTGCCCGCCTCACATTCCTATTGTCTCCTAGTGACAAGGCAGGTTCGATCTGCTTCTTTTGGGGAGCAACCAAAGGGGATGTGTTGAAATGGACTCGCCTGCGGATGGGTCATAATGTGGGTTTGTGTCCATGGAGACCTTGGAATGGGGTGTTGGCTGCTGGGACCTGAAGGTTTCCCTTAACTGGAGGTTGTGACACAGCTCCAAAATGCATGTTTCCCATGTGGAAATGAGATTTGTTCAGACTGGTACCTCCAGAAGAACACATATGCTGGTATTGGAAACCAGGCCTCTGAGGAGAGATGCCAGGAATCAAAAGCAATGGATCTGCATAGGTCCTAGGTGCCTGTCCGGTTCAATCGTCTTCTCTGGGGTTATCTGTCTATGGGTCTGAGTTGAGGTAGTTGCTCATCTTGGGACAGATCACCCTGTTTGCCCTGAGTGGCCAACACTATTGGGTTGGCCTCAGGGACGTTGGAGTGTTCTCCTAATCTTTAGGGTTGTGGCCAATGGAATGGGCAGAATTTGCTTGGAGAAGGCAGGCACAGTCCTGAGGCATGGCTCCAGGGGCCCCAGCCTGGAGGGTGTGTGGGCCAGGACAGTGGGGACAGAAATCTGAAAACCCAAACTCAGCTTAGGTTTGGGGACGTAGGTATGACAGGCCTGATCTATAGTCCGTGAGAATTTTTCAGGCTATGAACAAAGGGCAAGTGTGAGGCATATCTCCAGGCTTTTGTCTCTAGATTTTGTGTCAATGGTGGCCATGGAATGACGGGATGGCCTCTTTGGCCATGGATGATTCTTTCTCTTTTAAGATTTGGTCAGATCCCAAGTTTTGGGGCTCATTCAGGGGATGGAGGAGACCCTTCGATATTTTTTTCCTCAGGGGTTCCAGAGCAGAGAACTGAATAGGGGTGACTAGACCTCTCAACCTCTCATTAATATTGGGGGACTAGGGATGGCAATGCGGGTTCTTGGTCCAGCCCCTGAGAGGCTTTACTTGAGGACAGGGCTCACACTGAGGGTCCCAATGTGTTTGTGCCCATTGCGGTTCTCAAGCATGGGCGGGGACTCATGGGCTACACTGGATTCTCCTACACTGAACGTTGGAAAACATGCCAACCACAAGGTTTCTTGCCTTGAGGAAGAAGGAGTTTCATTTCTGCATCACGTTCACCCCTGGGTAGTGAGTATATATAAGGTCTAGGTTCTGAAGCCTGAAAACCAAGGTTGGGAAGAGATGATGACCTAAAGCCATGGCGGGTCTGATGTGCTCAGTGTACAGCCAGCTGTCTGCGTGTCGGTTGGGAATTCAGACCTCAGGCTGTGCAAGACAGGGCATTAACGCCGAAGTGAAACTGTATAATTGGGGTAGAGTCAAGTGGCATGCAGGTTGATCCTCATTTGGTGTTTCTGGTTAGCCCCATAGGACAACGTTTCTCTTCTGGAGGGCAGTCAGAGTGCTGCATTGTGTCTCTCCAGAATTCCCTAACTGGAGGGCTGGTGGGCTCGGAGTGTGAGGACGAAGTCTGAGAACAATAGCTAGGTTTTGCTTCGGGGCAGGGTTTCGGCAGGCACACTCTGCAGAGTTGAATCAAGATTTCGTGCATCTGAAGTCAGGGCGAGGATTAGACGTTGGCTCAGGTTGGAGTTTCTGTCCAAGATGGCTCTTTCATGAAGTGGACGGTGCACCACGAGGCCACAGATCTTTTCCCATGATGGGAGTTGTGAGGTGCTCCAAAGCGCAAGGATTCCTTCTGCAGGACAGCTGTGACCTCTTGGATGGCTCCAGGATGTCCCATATGAAATTACTTCAGAGTAGTTTTCTACAGATGGATGCCTAGCCAGCCCGCCTCACATTCCAATTGTCTCCTAGTGACAAGATAGGTTCGATCTGCTGGCTCTAGGGGAGCACCCAAGGGCACTGAGTTGAAATAGACTCTCCTGCAGATGGGTCCTAATGTGGGATTGTGTCCATGGAGACCTTGGAATGAGGTGGTGGCACCGGGGCCCTGAAGGATTTTCCTAGCCGGAGGTTTTGACACAGCTTGAAAGAGCACGTTTCCCATGTGGAGAAGACATTTGTTCTGACTGATGACTCAGGAAACCCCCATATGGTGGTATTGAAAACCAGGCCTCTGAGGTTCTGACATAGCTCCACGAGCAAGTTTCCAATGTGCAGACAAGACTTGCTCTGAAGGGGCCTCTGGAAACCCCATAGGCTGGTATTGGAAACCAGGCCTCTGAGAAGAGATGCCTGGAAACCAAAGCAATGGATCTGATTAGGGCCTAGGGGCCTGTCCAGTTCAATGTTCTTCTCTGGGGACATCTGTCTCCGAGTTGGTGTGGAGCTAGTTGCTCAGCTAGTGTCAGATCACCCCTGTTTGTTCCAAGCGGCCTACAAAATTGGTATGGTCCCAGGGACATTGGAGATTTCTCATGATTTATATGGTTGTGGCAAATGGAATATGAAGAATTCCCTTTGAGAGGGCAGGAACAATCCTGAGGTGTGGTTCCAGAAGCCCTAGCCTGGAGGGTGTGTGTTTTCAGACAACTGTCCAAACAGCCCAGGCCTACACAACCTACAGGCTCAGGCCCCTGGAGCCAAACCTGAGGACTGTACTTGCCCTCTCCAAGGGAATTGTGTGTGCCCATTCCAATGGCCACAACCCTTCTAATAGGATAAAACTCCAAAGTCCCTGATCCATTTCAATAGTGGTGACTTCCCAGGAACAACAGGGGCAATCTGAGCCCAACTGAGCACCTACCTGCACTCAGACCCATAGACAGATGTCCCCAGAGGTAAAAAGGAAAGAACAGGCCCCTAGGCACTAATCAGATCCATTGCTTTGGTTTCTAAGCATCTCTCCTCAGAGGCCTGGATTTCAAAAGCAGCATATAGCTGTTTCTTGACCCACACATCAGAAAGCATCTCATCTACACATGGGAAACTTGCACGTTGGGGCTGTGTCAAAGCCTCTGTTTAGGAGAACCCTTTAGGGCCCAGTGCCTCCGCTTCATTCCAAGGTCTCCATAGACACAAAAGCACATTAGGACCCATCCCCAGGGGTGTCCATTTCAACTCAGCGTCCTCGGTTGCTCCTCACAGATCCAGGAGATCTAACCTGTCTTGTTGCTAGGAGACAATTGGAATGCGAGGTGGGCTACCCAGCCATCCATCCTTAGAACCCTGCTCAGAATCATTGGCCTGGAGCCAAACGACAGGTCTCAATTGTCCTGCAGAAGACTCTTTGCAGTTTGGAGCTTCTCACAATCCCATCGTGGGAAAACCCCCATGGCCTCGTGATGCCCCCCCATTCATGAAGGGGCCATCAGGGACAGAAACTCCAACCTGAGCGATCGTCTGATCCTCGCCCTGACTTCAGATGCACGAGATCTCAATTCAGATCTGTATATTGTGCCTGCCATGGCCTCACCCAGAAACCTAAGCCTAGCTTGTGTTCTCAGACTTTTGTCGTCAGACTACTGGCCCACAAGCCCTCCAGTTTGGCAATCCAGAACTACAATGCAGCACTCTGCCGGCCCTCCAGAAGAAAAACATTGTCCTCTGGGGCTACCCAGTAACCCCAAATGAGGATCAAACTGCACCGACCTTGGCTGTACCCCAAATACATAGGCTGACCAGGGCACTAATGCCCTTTCTGACACAGCCTGAGCCTGGACCCCCTGGCCCCTTTCAGACAGCTGGCCGCACACTGAGCACATCGAGCCGCCATGGCCTTAGGTCGTCATCTCTTCCCAACCTCGGTTTTCAGGTTTCAGAACCTAGACCTTATCTCCAATCACTGCCCAGGGTTGAAGGTGATGCAGAAATCAGAACTCCTTCCCCATGGCAAGAAACCTTGTGGTTGGAATGGTGTCCACGCTCAGTGTAGTTGAAACCAGTGTGGCCCATGAGGCCCCGCCCATGCTCGCGGGCCACATTGGTCACAAACACACATTGTGACCCTCAGGCCGAGCCCAATCCTCAAGTAAGGCCACTCAGTGTTTGGATGAAGAGATATCATATTGGGCTTGCCATGCCCCTAGGCCCCAATTTTTAACCATATTTAGGGTTGTCCCTTCAGTCTTCCCCACGGCTTTGCTTTGGAATTCCTCTTTTGGTGGGACACCTGAGGTAATAAAACTGAAATGAGTCCTCCCATCCCACAGATTGACGAAAAGCAATTGGGAATCGGGCCAACCTCAGAGAGGAAGATTCGTCCATGGCCATGAGGCGTCCCCGACATTCCACGGCCATCGCTGAAACAAAATCCAGAGAAAAAAGCCTGAGCAATCGCCTCAGACTAGCACTTTCTTCATATCCTGAAGAGTTCTTCTCATGGTTTGTAGATCGGGCCTGCCATACCTACATCCCCAATCCTAAGTTGAGTTTCTGTTTTCAGACTTCTGTCCTCAAAGTCTTGGGCCACACCCCCTCCAGCCTGGGCCCCTGGAGCCACACATTAGGACTGTGCCTAACAATCCATGGGAATTCTGCCCATTCCATGGTCCAAAATCGTACAAATTAGGAGAAACCTCCAAAGTCCCTGTGGCCATCCCAATAGTGTAGGTCGCCCGGAACAAACAAGGGCTGTCTGACACCAGCTGATAATCGACCTCCACTCTTACCATAGATGGATGTCCCCAGAGAAGAAGATTGAACCAGACAGGACCCTAGGCCATAATAGGATCCATTGCTTTGTGTTACAGGCATGTGTCCTCAAAAGCCTGATTCCAATACGAGCATAGGGGTTTTCCTGAGGCACCCATTAGAACTCATCTCGTCTCCACAAGGAAACCTGTGCATGGGAGCCATGTCCAAAGCTTAGGAGAGTACTTCAGGGTCCCGGTGCAACCGCCCCATTCCAAGGCCCTCATGGACACAAAAACACATTAGGACCCATCCTCAGGAAAGTCCATTTCAACTCAGCCACCGCGGTTGCTCCCGCAGAGCCATCAGATCTAAACTGTCTTGTTGCTAGGAGACAATTGGAATGCGAGGCGGGATTCCCATGCATCCATCCACGAACGATGCTCTGGAGTCATTACATATGGGATGTCCTGGAGCTGTCCAACAGGTCTCAATTGTCCCGCAGAAGGAATCCTTGAAGGGGGCATCCCACAACTCCCAACGTGGGAAAACCTCAATGGCCTCGAAATTCCGCTCCCTTCATGAAGCGGCCATCATGCTCAGAAACTCCAACCTGAGCCAACGTCTGATCCTCGCCCTGACTTCAGATGCATGAGATATTGGTTCAGATCTGCAGGGGGTACCTGCCGTGCCCTCGCCCTGAAACCCAAGTCTAGCTTGTCTTCTCAGACTTCCGTCCTCACACTCCTGGCCCCGAAGCTCTCAAGTTTGGCAATTCCGGACCCACAATGCAGCACTCTGCCTGCCCTCTAGAAAAAAAATTATTGCCTCATGAGCTGCCCAGGCACCTTAAATGAGGGTAAACCTACACAGCACTCGACTTTACCCAAATTATATAGTCTAACCTGGGCACTCATGCACTGTCGAACACAACCTGAGCCCGGACTTCCTGACCAACACCCAGAAAGCTGACCGCACACTGAGCACATAAAACCCGCCATGGCCTTAGTTCATCATCTCTTCCCTACCTCAGTTTTCAGGCTTCAGAACCGAGACCTTATCTCCAATCACTGCCCAGGGGTGAGTGTGATGCAGAAATCAGAACTCCTCCTTACCCATGGCAAGAACCCTGTGGTTGGCACGTTGTCCAACGTTTAGTGTAGGAGAAACCAGCATTCACCCTGAGGCCCCGCCCATTCTTGAGTGCGAGGAGGGCATACACACGCATTGTGACCCTCAGCATGAGTCCTGTCCTCTAGTAAGTCCTCTCAGTTGCAGGACCATTAGATGTCATAATGGGCTTGAAATGTCTCTAGGCCCCAATTTTTAACCAAATTTCTGATGGTCCAGTCGCCCCTCCCCAGGGCTCTACTCTGGAATCCCTCATTTGGTGGGACACCTGAGGATAAAAAAGAAAAAAAACAACAATAAAAAAATAAACAGACTTCTTCCAGCCCACAGAATGACCCCAAACTCTTTGGACGGGGCCAAACCTCCAGAGAGTAAGACTCGTCCATTTCCCATGAAGTCACCCAGAAATTCCACGACCATGAGTGACACGATATCCAGAGACAAAAACTTGAGCAGAGCCTCAAACTCGCCCTTCTTTCAAATCCCGAAGAGTTCTCCTCATGGTCTGTAGATCAGTCCTGCCATACCTATGACCCGAAACATAAGCCGAGTTTGTGTTTTCAGACAACTGTCCAAACAGCCCTGGCCCTCACAACCTACAGGCTCAGGCCCCTGGAGCCAAACCTGAGGACTGTACTTGCCCTCTCCAAGGGAATTGTGTGTGCCCATTCCAATGGCCACAACCCTTCTAATAGGATAAACCTCCAAAGTCCCTGATCCATCTCAATAGTGGTGGCTTCCCAGGAAAAACAGGGGCAATCTGAGCCCAACTGAGCACCTACCTGCACTCAGACCCATAGACAGATGTCCCCAGAGGTAAAAAGGAAAGAACAGGCCCCTAGGCACTAATCAGATCCATTGCTTTGGTTTCCAGGCATCTCTCCTCAGAGGCCTGGATTTCAAAAGCAGCAAATGGCTGTTTCTTGACTCACCCATCAGAAAACATCTCATCTACACATGGGAAACTTGCACGTTGGAGCTGTGTCAAAGCCTTAGTTTAGGAGAACCCTTTTGGGCCCCAGTGCCACCGCTTCATTCGAAGGTCTCCATAGACACAAAAGCACGTTAGGACCCATCCCCAGGGGTGTCCATTTCAACTCAGCGTCCTCGGTTGCTCCCACAGATCCAGGAGATCTAACCTGTCTTGTTGCTAGGAGACAATTGGAATGCGAGGTGGGCTACCCAGCCATCCATCCTTAGAACCCTGCTCAGAAACATTGGCCTGGAGCCAAACAACAGGTCTCAATTGGCCTGCAGAAGACTCTCTGCAGTTTGGAGCTTCTCACAACTCTCATCGTGGGAAAATCCCCATTGCCTCGTGATGCCCCCCCCCCCATTCATGAAGGGGCCATCAGGGACAGAAACTCCAACCTGAGCGATCGTCTGATCCTCGCCCTGACTTCAGATGCACGAGATCTCGATTCAGGTCTGTATATTGTGCCTGCCATGGCCTCACCCAGAAACCTAAGCCTAGCTTGTGTTCTCAGACTTTTGTCGTCAGACTACTGGCCCACAAGCCCTCCAGTTTGGCAATCCAGAACTACAATGCAGCACTCTGCCGGCCCTCCAGAAGAAAAACATTGTCCTCTGGGGCTACCCAGTAACCCCAAATGAGGATAAACCTGCACCGACCATGGCTGTACCCCAAATACATAGGCTGACCAGAGCACTAATGCCCTTTCTGACACAGCCTGAGCCTGGACCCCCTGGACCCTCCCAGAAAGCTGGCCGCACACTGAGCACATCGAGCCGCCATGGCCTTAGGTCGTCATCTCTTCCCAACCTCGGTTTTCAGGTTTCAGAACCTAGACCTTATCTCCAATCACTGCCCAGGGTTGAAGGTGATGCAGAAATCAGAACTCCTTCCCCATGGCAAGAAACCTTGTGGTTGGCATGTTGTCCAACGTTCAGTGTAGTTGAAACCAGTGTGGCCCATGAGGCCCCGCCCATGCTCGCGGGACACATTGGTCACAAACACACATTGTGACGCTCAGGCTGAGCCCAGTCCTCAAGTAAGGCCGCTCAGTGGCTGGATGAAGAGATAGCATATTGCGCTTGCCATGCCCCTAGGCCCCAATTTTTAACCATAGTTCGGGTTGACCCTTCAGTCTTCCCCACGGCTTGGCTTTGGAATTCATCTTTTGCTGGGACACCTGAGGTAACAAAACTGAAATGAGTCCTCCCATCCCACAGATTGACGAAAAGCAATTGGGAATCGGGCCAAATCCTCAGAGAGGAAGATTCGTCCATGGCCCATGAGGCCTCCCCGACATTCCACGGCCATCGCTGATACAAAATCCAGAGACAAAAGCCTGAGCAAGCGCCTCAGACTAGCACTTTCTTCATATCCTGAAGAGTTCTTCTCATGGTTTGTAGATCGGGCCTGCCATACCTACGTCCCCAAATCTAAGCTGAGTTTGTGTTTTCAGACTTCTGTCTCAAAGTCTTGGGCCAACCACCCTGCAGGCTGGGCCCCTGGAGCCACACATTAGGACTGTGCCTACCAATCCATGGGAATTCTGCCCATTCCATGGTCCAAAATAGTACAAATTAGGAGAAACCTCCAAAGTCCCTGAGGCCATCCCAATAGTGTAGGTCGCCCGGAACAAACAAGGGCTGTCTGACACCAGCTGATAATCGACCTCCACTCATACCATAGATGGATGTCCCCAGAGAAGAAGATTGAACCAGACAGGACCCTAGGCGATAATAGGATCCATTGCTTTGGGTTACAGGCATGTGTCCTCAAAAGCCTGATTCCAATACGAGCATAGGGGTTTTCCTGAGGCACCCATCAGAACTCATCTCGTCTCCACAAGGAAACCTGTGCATGGGAGCCATGTCCAAAGCTTAGGAGAGTACTTCAGGGTCCCGGTGCCACCGCCCCATTCCAAGGCCCTCATGGACACAAAAACACATTAGGACCCATCCTCAGGAAAGTCCATTTCAACTCAGCCACCGCGGTTGCTCCGGCAGAGCCATCAGATCTAAACTGTCTTGTTGCTAGGAGACAATTGGAATGCGAGGCGGGCTTCCCAGGCATCCATCCGCGAACGGTGCTCTGGAGTCATTCCATATGGGATGTCCTGGAGCTGTCCAACAGGTCTCAATTGTCCCGCAGAAGGAATCCATGAAGGGGGCATCCCACAACTCCCAACGTGGGAAAACCTCAATGGCCTCGAGATTCCGCTCCCTTCATGAAGCGGCCGTCATGCTCAGAAACTCCAACCTGAGCCAACGTCTGATCCTCGCCCTGACTTCAGATACATGAGATATTGGTTCAGATCTGCAGGGGGTACCTGCCGTGCCCTCGCCCTGAAACCCAAGTCTAGCTTGTCTTCTCAGACTTCCGTCCTCACACTCCTGGCCCCGAAGCCCTCAAGTTTGGCAATTCCGGACCCACAATGCAGCACTCTGCCTGCCCTCTAGAAAAAAAATTATTGCCTCAGGAGCTGCCCAGGCACCTTAAATGAGGGTAAACCTACACAGCACTCGACTTTACCCAAATTATATAGTCTAACCTGGGCACTAATGCACTGTCGAACACAACCTGAGCCCGGACGTCCTGACCAACACCCAGAAAGCTGACCGCACACTGAACACATAAAACCCGCCATGGCCTTAGGTCATCATCTCTTCCCTACCTCAGTTTTCAGGCTTCAGAACCGAGACCTTATCTCCAATCACTGCCCAGGGGTGAGTGTGATGCAGAAATCAGAATTCCTCCTTACCCATGGCAAGAATCCTTGTGGTTGGCACGTTCAGTGTAGGAGAAACCAGCATTCACCCTGAGGCCCCGCCCATTCTTGAGTGCGATGAGGGCATACACACGCATTGTGACCCTCAGCATGAGTCCTGTCCTCTAGTAAGTCCTCTCAGTGGCTGGACCATTAGATGTCATAATGGGCTTGACATGTCCCTAGGCCCAATTTTTAACCAAATTTCTGATGGTCCAGTCGCCCCTCCCCAGGGCTCTACTCTGGAATCCATCATTTGGTGGGACACCTGAGGTTAAAAAAGAAAAAAACAACAAAACAACAACAACAAAAAAAAAACGGACTTCTTCCAGCCCACAGAATGAACGCAAACTCTTTGGACGTTGCCAAACCACCAGAGAATAAGACTCGTCCATTTCCCATGAAGTCACCCAGAAATTCCACGACCATGAGTGACACGATATCCAGGACAAAAACTTGAGCAGAGCCTCACACTCGCCCTTCTTTCAAATCCCGAAGAGTTTTCCTCATGGTCTGTAGATCAGTCCTGCCATACCTATGACCCGAAACATAAGCCGAGTTTGTGTTTTCAGACAACTGTCCAAACAGCCCTGGCCCTCACAACCTACAGGCTCAGGCCCCTGGAGCCAAACCTGAGGACTGTACTTGCCCTCTCCAAGGGAATTGTGTGTGCCCATTCCATAGGCCACTACCCTTCTCATAGGATAAACCTCCAAAGTCCCTGATCCATCTCAATAGTGGTGGCTTCCCAGGAAAAACAGGGGCAATCTGAGCCCAACTGAGCACCTACCTGCACTCAGACCCATAGACAGATGTCCCCAGAGGTAAAAAGGAAAGAACAGGCCCCTAGGCACTAATCAGATCCATTGCTTTGGTTTCCAGGCATCTCTCCTCAGAGGCCTGGATTTCAAAAGCAGCATATAGCTGTTTCTTGACTCACCCATCAGAAAACATCTCATCTACACATGGGAAACTTGTACGTTGGAGCTGTGTCAAAGCCTTTGTTTAGGAGAACCCTTTTGGGCCCCAGTGCCACCGCTTCATTCCAAGGTCTCCATAGACACAAAAGCACGTTAGGACCCATCCCCATTTCAACTCAGCGTCCTCGGTTGCTCCCCACAGATCCAGGAGATCTAACCTGTCTTGTTGCTAGGAGACAATTGGAATGCGAGGTGGGCTACCCAGCCATCCATCCTTAGAACCCTGCTCAGAATCATTGGCCTGGAGCCAAACAACAGGTCTCAATTGTCCTGCAGAAGACTCTCTGCAGTTTGGAGCTTCTCACAACTCCCATCGTGGGAAAACACCCATGGCCTGGTGATGCCCCCCCCATTCATGAAGGGGCCATAAGGGACAGAAACTCCAACCTGAGCGATCGTCTGATCCTCGCCCTGACTTCAGATGCACGAGATCTCGATTCAGTTCTGTAGATTGTGCCTGCCATGGCCTCACCCAGAAACCTAAGCCTAGCTTGTGTTCTCAGACTTTTGTCGTCAGACTACTGGCCCACAAGGCCTCCAGTTTGGCAATCCAGAACTACAATGCAGCACTCTGCCGGCCCTCCAGAAGAAAAATATTGTCCTCTGGGGCTACCCAGTAACCCCAAATGAGGATCAACCTGCACCGACCATGGCTGTACCCCAAATACATAGTATGACCAGGGCACTAATGCCCTTTCTGACACAGCCTGAGCCTGGACCCCCTGGACCCTCCCAGAAAGCTGGCCGCACACTGAGCACATCGAGCCGCCATGGCCTTAGGTCGTCATCTCTTCCCAACCTCGGTTTTCAGGTTTCAGAACCTAGACCTTATCTCCAATCACTGCCCAGGGTTGAAGGTGATGCAGAAATCAGAACTCCTTCCCCATGGCAAGAAACCTTGTGGTTGGCATGTTGTCCAACGTTCAGTGTAGTTGAAACCAGTGTGGCCCATGAGGCCCCGCCCATGCTCGCGGGACACATTGGTCACAAACACACATTGTGACGCTCAGGCTGAGCCCAGTCCTCAAGTAAGGCCGCTCAGTGGCTGGATGAAGAGATAGCATATTGGGCTTGCCATGCCCCTAGGCCCCAATTTTTAACCATAGTTCGGGTTGACCCTTCAGTCTTCCCCACGGCTTGGCTTTGGAATTCCTCTTTTGCTGGGACACCTGAGGTAACAAAACTGAAATGAGTCCTCCCATCCCACAGATTGACGAAAAGCAATTGGGAATCGGGCCAAATCCTCAGAGAGGAAGATTCGTCCATGGCCCATGAGGCCTCCCCGACATTCCACGGCCATCGCTGATACAAAATCCAGAGACAAAAGCCTGAGCAAGCGCCTCAGACTAGCACTTTCTTCATATCCTGAAGAGTTCTTCTCATGGTTTGTAGATCGGGCCTGCCATACCTACGTCCCCAAATCTAAGCTGAGTTTGTGTTTTCAGACTTCTGTCTCAAAGTCTTGGGCCAACCACCCTGCAGGCTGGGCCCCTGGAGCCACACATTAGGACTGTGCCTACCAATCCATGGGAATTCTGCCCATTCCATGGTCCAAAATAGTACAAATTAGGAGAAACCTCCAAAGTCCCTGAGGCCATCCCAATAGTGTAGGTCGCCCGGAACAAACAAGGGCTGTCTGACACCAGCTGATAATCGACCTCCACTCATACCATAGATGGATGTCCCCAGAGAAGAAGATTGAACCAGACAGGACCCTAGGCCATAATAGGATCCATTGCTTTGGGTTACAGGCATGTGTCCTCAAAAGCCTGATTCCAATACGAGCATAGGGGTTTTCCTGAGGCACCCATCAGAACTCATCTCGTCTCCACAAGGAAACCTGTGCATGGGAGCCATGTCCAAAGCTTAGGAGAGTACTTCAGGGTCCCGGTGCCACCGCCCCATTCCAAGGCCCTCATGGACACAAAAACACATTAGGACCCATCCTCAGGAAAGTCCATTTCAACTCAGCCACCGCGGTTGCTCCGGCAGAGCCATCAGATCTAAACTGTCTTGTTTCTAGGAGACAATTGGAATGCGAGGCGGGCTTCCCAGGCATCCATCCGCGAACGGTGCTCTGGAGTCATTCCATATGGGATGTCCTGGAGCTGTCCAACAGGTCTCAATTGTCCCGCAGAAGGAATCCTTGAAGGGGGCATCCCACAACTCCCAACGTGGGAAAACCTCAATGACCTCGAGATTCCGCTCCCTTCATGAAGCGGCCGTCATGCTCAGAAACTCCAACCTGAGCCAACGTCTGATCCTCGCCCTGACTTCAGATGCATGAGATATTGGTTCAGATCTGCAGGGGGTACCTGCCGTGCCCTCGCCCTGAAACCCAAGTCTAGCTTGTCTTCTCAGACTTCCGTCCTCACACTCCTGGCCCCGAAGCCCTCGAGTTTGGCAATTCCGGACCCACAATGCAGCACTCTGCCTGCCCTCTAGAAAAAAAATTATTGCCTCATGAGCTGCCCAGGCACCTTAAATGAGGGTAAACCTACACAGCACTCGACTTTACCCAAATTATATAGTCTAACCTGGGCACTAATGCACTGTCGAACAAACCTGAGCCCGGACCTCCTGACCAACACCCAGAAAGCTGACCGCACACTGAACACATAAAACCCGCCATGGCCTTAGGTCATCATCTCTTCCCTACCTCAGTTTTCAGGCTTCAGAACCGAGACCTTATCTCCAATCACTGCCCATGGTTGAGTGTGATGCAGAAATCAGAACTCCTCCTTACCCATGGCAAGAACCCTTGTGGTGGGCACATTGTCCAACGTTCAGTGTAGGAGAAACCAGCATTCACCCTGAGGCCCCGCCCATTCTTGAGTGCGACGAGGGCATACACACGCATTGTGACCTTCAGCATGAGTCCTGTCCTCTAGTAAGTCCTCTCAGTGGCTGGACCATTAGAGGTCATAATGGGCTTGATATGTCCCTAGGCCCCAATTTTTAACCAGGTTTCTGATTGTCCAGTCGCCCCTCCCCAGGGCTCTACTCTGGAATCCATCATTTGGTGGGACACCTGAGGTTAAAAAAGAAAACAACAACAACAACAACAACAACAACAACAAAAGGACTTCTTCCAGCCCACAGAATGAACGCAAACTCTTTGGACGAGGCCAAACCACCAGAGTGTAAGACTCGTCCATTTCCCATGAAGTACCCAGAAATTCAACGACCATGAGTGACACGATACCCAGGACAAAAACTTGAGCAGAGCCTCACACTCGCCCTTCTTTCAAATCCCGAAGAGTTCTCCTCATGGTCTGTAGATCAGTCCTGCCATACCTATGACCCGAAACATAAGCCGAGTTTGTGTTTTCAGACAAATGTCCAAACAGCCCTGGCCTACACAACCTACAGGCTCAGGCCCCTGGAGCCAAACCTGAGGACTGTACTTGCCCTCTCCAAGGGAATTGTGTGTGCCCATTCCATAGGCCACAACCCTTCTCATAGGATAAACCTCCAAAGTCCCTGATCCATCTCAATAGTGGTGGCTTCCCAGGAAAAACAGGGGCAATCTGAGCCCAACTGAGCACCTACCTGCACTCAGACCCATAGACAGATGTCCCCAGAGGTAAAAAGGAAAGAACAGGCCCCTAGGCACTAATCAGATCCATTGCTTTGGTTTCCAGGCATCTCTCCTCAGAGGCCTGGATTTCAAAAGCAGCATATAGCTGTTTCTTGACTCACCCATCAGAAAACATCTCATCTACACTTGGGAAACTTGCACGTTGGAGCTGTGTCAAAGCCTTTGTTTAGGAGAACCCTTAGGGCCCCAGTGCCACAGCTTCATTCCAAGGTCTCCATAGACACAAAAGCACGTTAGGACCCATCCCCAGGGGTGTCCATTTCAACTCAGCGTCCTCGGTTGCTCCCCACATCCAGGAGATCTAACCTGTCTTGTTGCTAGGAGACAATTGGAATGCGAGGTGGGCTACCCAGCCATCCATCCTTAGAACCCTGCTCAGAATCATTGGCCTGGAGCCAAACAACAGGTCTCAATTGTCCTGCAGAAGACTCTCTGCAGTTTGGAGCTTCTCACAACTCCCATCGTGGGAAAACACCCATGGCCTCGTGAAGCCCCCCCCCATTCATGAAGAGGCCATCAGGGACAGAATCTCCAACCTGAGCGATCGTCTGATCCTCGCCCTGACTTCAGATGCACGAGATCTCGATTCAGGTCTGTAGATTGTGCCTGCCATGGCCTCACCAGAAACCTAAGCCTAGCTTGTGTTCTCAGACTTTTGTCGTCAGACTACTGGCCCAGAAGCCCTCCAGTTTGGCAATCCAGAACTACAATGCAGCACTCTGCCGGCCCTCCAGAAGAAAAACATTGTCCTCTGGGGCTACCCAGTAACCCCAAATGAGGATAACCTGCACCGACCATGGCTGTACCCCAAATACATAGGCTGACCAGGTCACTAATGCCCTTTCTGACACAGCCTGAGCCTGGACCCCCTGGACCCTCCCAGACAGCTGACCGCACACTGAGCACATCGAACCGCCATGGCCTTAGGTCGTCAACTCTTCCCAACCTCGGTTTTCAGGTTTCAGAACCTAGACCTTATCTCCAATCACTGCCCAGGGTTGATGGTGATGCAGAAATCAGAACTCCTTCCCCATGGCAAGAAACCTTGTGGTTGGCATGTTGTCCAACGTTCAGTGTAGTTAAAACCAGTGTGGCCCATGAGGCCCCGCCCATGCTCGCGGGACACATTGGTCACAAACACACATTGTGACGCTCAGGCTGAGCCCAGTCCTCAAGTAAGGCCGCTCAGTGGCTGGATGAAGAGATAGCATATTGGGCTTGCCATGCCCCTAGGCCCCAATTTTTAACCATAGTTCGGGTTGACCCTTCAGTCTTCCCCACGGCTTGGCTTTGGAATTCCTCTTTTGGTGGGACACCTGAGGTAACAAAACTGAAATGAGTCCTCCCATCCCACAGATTGACGAAAAGCAATTGGGAATCGGGCCAAATCCTCAGAGAGGAAGATTCGTCCATGGCCCATGAGGCCTCCCCGACATTCCACGGCCATCGCTGATACAAAATCCAGAGACAAAAGCCTGAGCAAGCGCCTCAGACTAGCACTTTCTTCATATCCTGAAGAGTTCTTCTCATGGTTTGTAGATCGGGCCTGCCATACCTACGTCCCCAAATCTAAGCTGAGTTTGTGTTTTCAGACTTCTGTCCTCAAAGTCTTGGGCCAACCACCCTACAGGCTGGGCCCCTGGAGCCACACATTAGGACTGTGCCTACCAATCCATGGGAATTCTTCCCATTCCATGGTCCAAAATAGTACAAATTAGGAGAAACCTCCAAAGTCCCTGAGGCCATCCCAATAGTGTAGGTCGCCCGGAACAAACAAGGGCTGTCTGACACCAGCTGATAATCGACCTCCACTCATACCATAGATGGATGTCCCCAGAGAAGAAGATTGAACCAGACAGGACCCTAGGCCATAATAGGATCCATTGCTTTGGGTTACAGGCATGTGTCCTCAAAAGCCTGATTCCAATACGAGCATAGGAGTTTTCCTGAGGCACCCATCAGAACTCATCTCGTCTCCATAAGGAAACCTGTGCATGGGAGCCATGTCCAAAGCTTAGGAGAGTACTTCAGGGTCCCGGTGCCACCGCCCCATTCCAAGGCCCTCATGGACACAAAAACACATTAGGACCCATCCTCAGGAAAGTCCATTTCAACTCAGCCACCCCGGTTGCTCCGGCAGAGCCATCAGATCTAAACTGTCTTGTTGCTAGGAGACAATTGGAATGCGAGGCGGGTTTCCCAGGCATCCATCCGCGAACGGTGCTCTGGAGTCATTCCATATGGGATGTCCTGGAGCTGTCCAACAGGTCTCAATTGTCCCGCAGGAGGAATCCTTGAAGGGGGCATCCCACAACTCCCAACGTGGGAAAACCTCAATGGCCTCGAGATTCCGCTCCCTTCATGAAGCGGCCGTCATGCTCAGAAACTCCAACCTGAGCCAACGTCTGATCCTCGCCCTGACTTCAGATGCATGAGATATTGGTTCAGATCTGCAGGGGGTACCTGCCGTACCCTCGCCCTGAACTCCAAGTCTAGCTTGTCTTCTCAGACTTCCGTCCTCACACTCCTGGCCCCGAAGCCCTCAAGTTTGGCAATTCCGGACCCACAATGCAGCACTCTGCCTGCCCTCTAGAAAAAAAATTATTGCCTCATGAGCTGCCCAGGCACCTTAAATGAGGGTAAACCTACACAGCACTCGACTTTACCCAAATTATATAGTGTAACCTGGGCACTAATGCACTGTCGAACAAACCTGAGCCCGGAGCTCCTAACCAACACCCAGAAAGCTGACCGCACACTGAGCACATAAAACCCGCCATGGCCTTAGGTCATCATCTCTTCCCTACCTCAGTTTTCAGGCTTCAGAACCGAGACCTTATCTCCAATCACTGCCCAGGCGTGAGTGTGATGCAGAAATCAGAATTCCTCCTTACCCATGGCAAGAATCCTTGTGGTTGGCACGTTCAGTGTAGGAGAAACCAGCATTCACCCTGAGGCCCCGCCCATTCTTGAGTGCGATGAGGGCATACACACGCATTGTGACCCTCAGCATGAGTCCTGTCCTCTAGTAAGTCCTCTCAGTGGCTGGACCATTAGATGTCATAATGGGCTTGACATGTCCCTAGGCCCCAATTTTTAACCAGATTTCTGATTGTCCAGTCGCCCCTCCCCAGGGCTCTACTCTGGAATCCATCATTTGGTGGGACACCTGAGGTTAAAAAAGAAAAAAACAACAACAACAACAACAAAAAAAAAAACCGGACTTCTTCCAGCCCACTGAATGACCGCAAACTCTTTGGACGTGGCCAAACCACCAGAGAGTAAGACTCGTCCATTTCCCATGAAGTCACCCAGAAATTCAACGACCATGAGTGACACGATATCCAGGATAAAAACTTGAGCAGAGCCTCACACTCGCCCTTCTTTCAAATCCCGAAGAGTTCTCCTCATGGTCTGTAGATCAGTTCTGCCATACCTATGACCCGAAACATAAGCCGAGTTTGTGTTTTCAGACAACTGTCCAAACAGCCCTGGCCTACACAACCTACAGGCTCAGGCCCCTGGAGCCAAACCTGAGGACTGTACTTGCCCTCTCCAAGGGAATTGTGTGTGCCCATTCCAATGGCCACAACCCTTCTCGTAGGATAAACCTCCAAAGTCCCTGATCCATCTCAATATTGGTGGCTTCCCAGGAAAAACAGGGGCAATCTGAGCCCAACTGAGCACCTACCTGCACTCAGACCCATAGAAAGATGTCCTCAGAGGTAAAAAGGAAAGAACAGGCCCCTAGGCACTAATCAGATCCATTGCTTTGGTTTCCAGGCATCTCTCCTCAGAGGCCTGGATTTCAAAAGCAGCATATAGCTATTTCTTGACTCACCCATCAGAAAACATCTCATCTACACATGGGACACTTGCACGGTGGAGCTGTGTCAAAGCCTTTGTTTAGGAGAACCCTTTAGGGCCCCAGTGCCACCGCTTCATTCCAAGGTCTCCATAGACACAAAAGCACATTCGGACCCATCCCCAGGGGTGTGCATTTCAACTCAGCATCCTCGGTAGCTCCCCACAGATCCAGGAGATCTAACCTGTCTTGTTGCTAGGAGACAATTGGAATGCAAGGTGGGCTACCCAGCCATCCATCCTTAGAACCCTGCTCAGAATCATTGGCCTGGAGCCAAACAACAGGTCTCAATAGTCCTGCAGAAGACTCTCTGCAGTTTGGAGCTTCTCACAACTCCCATCGTGGGAAAACACCCATGGCCTCGTGATGCCCCCCCCCATTCATGAAGGGGCCATCAGGGACAGAAACTCCAACCTGAGCGATCGTCTGATCCTGCCCTGACTTCAGATGCACGAGATCTCGATTCAGGTCTGTAGATTGTGCCTGCCATGGCCTCACCCAGAAACCTAAGCCTAGCTTGTGTTCTCAGACTTTTGTCGTCAAACTACTGGCACACAAGCCCTCCAGTTTGGCAATCCAGAACTACAATGCAGCACTCTGCCAGCCCTCCAGAAGAAAAACATTGTCCTCTGGGGCTACCCAGTAACCCCAAATGAGGATCAAATTGCACCGACCATGGCTGTACCCCAAATACATAGGCTGACCAGGTCACTAATGCCCTTTCTGACACAGCCTGAGCCTGGACCCCCTGGACCCTCCCAGACAGCTGGCCGCACACTGAGCACATTGAGCCGCCATGGCCTTAGGTCGTCATCTCTTCCCAACCTCGGTTTTCAGGTTTCAGAACCTAGACCTTATCTCCAATCACTGCCCAGGGTTGAAGGTGATGCAGAATTCAGAACTCCTTCCCCATGGCAAGAAACCTTGTGGTTGGCATGTTGTCCAATGTTCAGTGTCGTTGAAACCAGTGTGGCCCATGAGGCCCCGCCCATGCTCGCGGGCCACATTGGTCACAAACACACATTGTGACGCTCAGGCTGAGCCTAGTCCTCAAGTAAGGCCGCTATGTGGCTGGATGAAGAGATAGCATATTGGGCTTGCCATGCCCCTAGGCCCCAATTTTTAACCATAGTTCGGGTTGACCCTTCAGTCTTCCCCACGGCTTGGCTTTGGAATTCCTCTTTTGGTGGGACACCTGAGGTAACAAAACTGAAATGAGTCCTCCCATCCCACAGATTGACGAAAAGCAATTGGGAATCGGGCCAAATCCTCAGAGAGGAAGATTCGTCCATGGCCCATGAGGCCTCCCCGACATTCCACGGCCATCGCTGATACAAAATCCAGAGACAAAAGCCTGAGCAAGCGCCTCAGACTAGCAATTTCTTCATATCCTGAAGAGTTCTTCTCATGGTTTGTAGATCGGGCCTGCCATACCTACGTCCCCAAATCTGAGCTGAGTTTGTGTTTTCAGACTTCTGTCCTCAATGTCTTGGGCCAACCACCCTGCAGGCTGGGCCCCTGGAGCCACACATTAGGACTGTGCCTACCATTCCATGGGAATTCTTCCCATTCCATGGTCCAAAATAGTACAAATTAGGAGAAACCTCCAAAGTCCCTGAGGCCATCCCAATAGTGTAGGTCGCCCGGAACAAACAAGGGCTGTCTGACACCAGCTGATAATCACCCTCCACTCATACCATAGATGGATGTCCCCAGAGAAGAAGATTGAACCAGACAGGACCCTAGGCCATATTAGGATCCATTGCTTTGGGTTACAGGCATGTGTCCTCAAAAGCCTGATTCCAATACGAGCATAGGGGTTTTCCTGAGGCACCCAACAGAACTCATCTCGTCTCCACAAGGAAACCTGTGCATGGGAGCCATGTCCAAAGCTTAGGAGAGTACTTCAGGGTCCCGGTGCCACCGCCCCATTCCAAGGCCCTCATGGACACAAAAACACATTAGGACCCATCCTCAGGAAAGTCCATTTCAACTCAGCCACCGCGGTTGCTCCGGCAGAGCCATCAGATCTAAACTGTCTTGTTGCTAGGAGACAATTGGAATGCGAGTCGGGATTCCCAGGCATCCATCCGCGAACGATGCTCTGGAGTCATTCCATATGGGATGTCCTGGAGCTGTCCAACAGGTCTCAATTTTCCCGCAGAAGGAATCCTTGAAGGGGGCATCCCACAACTCCCAACGTGGGAAAACCTCAATGACCTCGAGATTCCGCTCCCTTCATGAAGCGGCCGTCATGCTCAGAAACTCCAACCTGAGCCAACGTCTGATCCTCGCCCTGACTTCAGATGCATGAGATATTGGTTCAGACCTGCAGGGGGTACCTGCCATGCCCTCGCCCTGAAACCCAAGTCTAGCTTGTCTTCTCAGACTTCCGTCCTCACACTCCTGGCCCCGAATCCCTCAAGTTTGGCAATTCCAGACCCACAATGCAGCACTCTGCCTGCCCTCTAGAAAAAAAAATATTGCCTCATGAGCTGCCCAGGCACCTTAAATGAGGGTAAACCTACACAGCACTCGACTTTACCCAAATTATATAGTGTAACCTGGGCACTAATGCACTGTCGAACAAACCTGAGCCCGGAGCTCCTAACCAACACCCAGAAAGCTGACCGCACACTGAGCACATAAAACCCGCCATGGCCTTAGGTCATCATCTCTTCCCTACCTCAGTTTTCAGGCTTCAGAACCGAGACCTTATCTCCAATCACTGCCCAGGGGTGAGTGTGATGCAGAAATCAGAATTCCTCCTTACCCATGGCAAGAACCCTTGTGGTGGGCACATTGTCCAACGTTCAGTGTAGGAGAAACCAGCATTCACCCTGAGGCCCCGCCCATTCTTGAGTGCGACGAGGGCATACACACGCATTGTGACCCTCAGCATGAGTCCTGTCCTCTAGTAAGTCCTCTCAGTGGCTGGATCATTAGATGTCATAATGGGCTTGACATGTCCCTAGGCCCCAATTTTTAACCAGATTTCTGATTGTCCAAACGCCCCTCCTTAGGCTCTACTCTGGAATCCATCATTTGGTGGGACACCTGAGGTTAAAAAAGAAAAAAACAAAACAAAAAAAAAAAACTGACTTCTTCCAGCCCACAGAATGAACCCAAACTCCTTGGACAAGGCCAAACCACCAGAGAGTAAGACTCGTCCATTTCCCATGAAGTCACCCAGAAATTCAACGACCATGAGTGACACGATATCCAGGATAAAAACTTGAGCAGAGCCTCACACTCGCCCTTCCTTCAAATCCCGAAGAGTTCTCCTCATGGTCTGTAGATCAGTCCTGCCATACCTATGACCCGAAACATAAGCCGAGTTTGTGTTTTCAGACAACTGTCCAAACAGCCCTGGCCTACACAACCTAAAGGCTCAGGCCCCTGGAGCCAATCCTGAGGACTGTACTTGCCCTCTCCAAGGGAATTGTGTGTGCCCATTCCAATGGCCACAACCCTTCTCATAGGATAAACCTCCAAAGTCCCTGATCCATCTCAATAGTGGTGGCTTCCCTGGAAAAACAGGGGCAATCTGAGCCCAACTGAGCACCTACCTGCACTCAGACCCATAGACAGATGTCTCCAGAGGTAAAAAGGAAAGAACAGGCCCCTAGGCACTAATCAGATCCAATGCTTTGGTTTCCAGGCATCTCTCCTCAGAGGCCTGGATTTCAAAAGCAGCATATAGCTGTTTCTTGACTCACCCATCAGAAAACATCTCATCTACACATGGGAAACTTGCACGTTGGACTGTGTCAAAGCCTTTGTTTAGAACCCTTTAGGGCCCCAGGGCCACCGCTTCATTCCAAGGTCTCCATAGACACAAAAGCACGTTAGGACCCATCCTCAGGGGTGTCCATTTCAACTCAGTGTCCTCGGTTTCTCCCCACAGATCCAGGAGATCTAACCTGTCTTGTTGCTAAGAGACAATTGGAATGCAAGGTTGGCTACCCAGCCATCCATCCTTAGAAGCCTGCTCAGAAACATTGGCCTGGAGCCAAACAACAGGTCTCAATTTCATGCAGAAGACTCTCTGCATTTTGGAGCTTCTCACAACTCCCATCGTGGGAAAACACCCATGGCCTCGTGATGCCCCCGCCCATTCATGTAGGGGCCATCAGGGACAGAAACTCCAAACTGAGCGATCGTCTGATCCTCGCCCTGACTTCAGATGCACGAGATCTCGATTCAGGTCTGTAGATTGTGCCTGCCATGGCCTCACCCAGAAACCTAAGCCTAGCTTGTGTTCTCAGACTTTTGTCGTCAGACTACTGGCCCACAAGCCCTCCAGTTTGGCAATCCAGAACTACAATGCAGCACTCTGCCAGCCCTCCAGAAGAAAAACATTGTCCTCTGGGGCTACCCAGTATCCCCAAATGAGGATCAAACTGCACCGACCATGGCTGTACCCCAAATACATAGGCTGACCAGGTCACTAATGCCCTTTCTGACACAGCCTGAGCCTGGACACCCTGGACCTTCCCAGACAGCTGGCCGCACACTGAGCACATTGACCCGCCATGGCCTTAGGTCGTCATCTCTTCCCAACCTCGGTTTTCAGGTTTCAGAACCTAGACCTTATCTCCAATCACTGCCCAGGGTTGAAGGTGATGCAAAAATCAGAACTCCTTCCCCATGGCAGGAAACCTTGTGGTTGGCATGTTGTCCAACGTTCAGTGTCGTTGAAACCAGTGTGGCCCATGAGGCCCCGCACATGCTCGCGGGCCACATTGGTCACAAACACACATTGTGACGCTCAGGCTGAGCCTAGTCCTCAAGTAAGGCCGCTCAGTGGCTGGATGAAGAGATAGCATATTGTGCTTGCCATGCCCCTAGGCCCCAATTTTTAACCATAGTTCGGGTTGACCCTTCAGTCTTCCCCACGGCTTGGCTTTGGAATTCCTCTTTTGGTGGGACACCTGAGGTAACAAAACTGAAATGAGTCCTCCCATCCCACAGATTGACGAAAAGCAATTGGGAATCGGGCCAAATCCTCAGAGAGGAAGATTCGTCCATGGCTCATGAGGCCTCCCCGACATTCCACGGCCATCGCTGATACAAAATCCAGAGACAAAAGCCTGAGCAAGCGCCTCAGACTAGCACTTTCTTCATATCCTGAAGAGTTCTTCTCATGGTTTGTAGATCGGGCCTGCCATACCTACGTCCCCAAATCTAAGCTGAGTTTGTGTTTTCAGACTTCTGTCCTCAAAGTCTTGGGCCAACCACCCTGCAGGCTGGGCCCCTGGAGCCACACATTAGGACTGTGCCTACCAGTCCATGGGAATTCTTCCCATTCCATGGTCCAAAATAGTACAAATTAGGAGAAACCTCCAAAGTCCCTGAGGCCATCCCAATAGTGTAGGTCGCCCGGAACAAACAAGGGCTGTCTGACACCAGCTGATAATCACCCTCCACTCATACCATAGATGGATGTCCCCAGAGAAGAAGATTGAACCAGACAGGACCCTAGGCCATAATAGGATCCATTGCTTTGGGTTACAGGCATGTGTCCTCAAAAGCCTGATTCCAATACGAGCATAGGGGTTTTCCTGAGGCACCCATCAGAACTCATCTCGTCTCCACAAGGAAACCTGTGCATGGGAGCCATGTCCAAAGCTTAGGAGAGTACTTCAGGGTCCCGGTGCCACCGCCCCATTCCAAGGCCCTCATGGACACAAAAACACATTAGGACCCATCCTCAGGAAAGTCCATTTCAACTCAGCCACCCCGGTTGCTCCAGCAGAGCCATCAGATCTAAACTGTCTTATTGCTAGGAGACAATTGGAATGCGAGGCGGGCTTCCCAGGCATCCATCCGCGAACGATGCTCTGGAGTCATTCCATATGGGATGTCCTGGAGCTGTCCAACAGGTCTCAATTGTCCCGCAGAAGGAATCCTTGAAGGGGGCATCCCACAACTCCCAACGTGGGAAAACCTCAATGGCCTCGAGATTCCGCTCCCTTCATGAAGCGGCCGTCATGCTCAGAAACTCCAACCTGAGCCAACGTCTGATCCTCGCCCTGACTTCAGATGCATGAGATATTGGTTCAGACCTGCAGGGGGTACCTGCCATGCCCTCGCCCTGAAACCCAAGTCTAGCTTGTCTTCTCAGACTTCCGTCCTCACACTCCTGGCCCCGAAGCCCTCAAGTTTGGCAATTCCGGACCCACAATGCAGCACTCTGCCTGCCCTCTAGAAAAAAAATTATTGCCTCATGAGCTGCCCAGGCACCTTAAATGAGGGTAAACCTACACAGCACTCGACGTTACCCAAATTATATAGTGTAACCTGGGCACTAATGCACTGTCGAACAAACCTGAGCCCGGACCTCCTGACCAACACCCAGAAAGCTGACCGCACACTGAGCACATAAAACCCGCCATGGCCTTAGGTCATCATCTCTTCCCTACCTCAGTTTTCAGGCTTCAGAACCGAGACCTTATCTCCAATCACTGCCCAGGGGTGAGTGTGATGCAGAAATCAGAATTCCTCCTTACCCATGGCAAGAATCCTTGTGGTTGGCACGTTCAGTGTAGGAGAAACCAGCATTCACCCTGAGGCCCCGCCCATTCTTGAGTGCGATGAGGGCATACACACGCATTGTGACCCTCAGCATGAGTCCTGTCCTCTAGTAAGTCCTCTCAGTGGCTGGACCATTAGATGTCATAATGGGCTTGACATGTCCCTAGGCCCCAATTTTTAACCAGATTTCTGATTGTCCAGTCGCCCCTCCCCAGGGCTCTACTCTGGAATCCATCATTTGGTGGGACACCTGAGGTTAAAAAAGAAAAAAACAACAACAACAACAACAAAAAAAAAAAAAAAAGGACTTCTTCCAGCCCACAGAATGACCGCAAACTCTTTGGACGTGGCCAAACCACCAGAGAGTAAGACTCGTCCATTTCCCATGAAGTCACCCAGAAATTCAACGACCATGAGTGACACGATATCCAGGACAAAAACTTGAGCAGAGCCTCACACTCGCCCTTCTTTCAAATCCCGAAGAGTTCTCCTCATGGTCTGTAGATCAGTTCTGCCATACCTATGACCCGAAACATAAGCCGAGTTTGTGTTTTCAGACAACTGTCCAAACAGCCCTGGCCTACACAACCTACAGGCTCAGGCCCCTGGAGCCAAACCTGAGGACTGTACTTGCCCTCTCCCAGGGAATTGTGTGTGCCCATTCCAATGGCCACAACCCTTCTCATAGGATAAACCTCCAAAGTCCCTGATCCATCTCAATAGTGGTGGCTTCCCAGGAAAAACAGGGGCAATCTGAGCCCAACTGAGCACCTACCTGCACTCAGACCCATAGACAGATGTCCCCAGAGGTAAAAAGGAAAGAACAGGCCCCTAGGCACTAATCAGATCCATTGCTTTGGTTTCCAGGCATCTCTCCTCAGAGGCCTGGATTTCAAAAGCAGCATATAGCTGTTTCTTGACTCACCCATCAGAAAACATCTCATCTACACATGGGAAACTTGCACGTTGGAGCTGTGTCAAAGCCTTTGTTTAGGAGAACCCTTTTGGGCCCCAGTGCCACCGCTTCATTCCAAGGTCTCCATAGACACAAAAGCACGTTAGGACCCATCCCCAGGGGTGTCCATTTCAACTCAGCGTCCTCGGTTGCTCCCCACAGATCCAGGAGATCTAACCTGTCTTGTTGCTAGGAGACAATTGGAATGCGAGGTGGGCTACCCAGCCATCCTTCCTTAGAACCCTGCTCAGAATCATTGGCCTGGAGCCAAACAACAGGTCTCAATTGTCCAGCATAAGACTCTCTGCAGTTTGGAGCTTCTCACAACTCCCATGGTGGGAAAACACCCATGGCCTCGAGAAGGCCCCCCCCATTCATGAAGGGGCCATCAGGGACAGAAACTCCAACCTGAGCGATCGTCTGATCCTCGCCCTGACTTCAGATGCACGAGATCTCGATTCAGGTCTGTAGATTGTGCGTGCCATTGCCTCACTCAGAAACCTAAGCCTAGCTTGTGTTCTCAGACTTTTGTCGTCAGACTACTGGCCCAGAAGCCCTCCAGTTTGGCAATCCAGAACTACAATGCAGCACTCTACCGGCCCTCCAGAAGAAAAACATTGTCCTCTGGGGCTACCCAGTAACCCCAAATGAGGATCAACCTGCACCGACCATGGCTGTACCCCAAATACATAGGCTGATAGGGCACTAATGCCCTTTCTGACACAGCCTGAGCCTGGACCCCCTGGACCCTCCCAGACAGCTGGCCGCACACTGAGCACATCGAGCCGCCATGGCCTCAGGTCGTCATCTCTTCCCAACCTCGGTTTTCAGGTTTCAGAACCTAGACCTTATCTCCAATCACTGCCCAGGGTTGAAGGTGATGCAGAAATCAGAACTCCTTCCCCATGGCAAGAAACCTTGTGGTTGGCATGTTGTCCAACGTTCAGTGTAGTTGAAACCAGTGTGGCCCATGAGGCCCCGCCCATGACGCAGGACACATTGGTCACAAACACACATTGTGACGCTCAGGCTGAGCCCAGTCCTCAAGTAAGGCCTCTCAGTGGCTGGATGAAGTGATACCATATTGGGCTTGCCATGCCCCTAGGCCCCAATTTTTAACCATAGTTCAAGTTGACCCTTCAGTCTTCCCCACGGCTTGGCTTTGGAATTCCTCTTTTGGTGGGACACCTGAGGTAACAAAACTGAAATGAGTCCTCCCATCCCACAGATTGACGAAAAGCAATTGGGAATCGGGCCAAATCCTCAGAGAGGAAGATTCGTCCATGGCCCATGAGGCCTCCCCGACATTCCACGGCCATCGCTGATACAAATTCCAGAGACAAAAGCCTGAGCAAGCGCCTCAGACTCGCACTTTCTTCATATCCTGAAGAGTTCTTCTCATGGTTTGTAGATCGGGCCTGCCATACCTACGTCCCCAAATCTAAGCTGAGTTTGTGTTTTCAGACTTCTGTCCTCAAAGTCTTGGGCCAACCACCCTGCAGGCTGGGCCCCTGGAGCCACACATTAGGACTGTGCCTACCAATCCATGGGAATTCTGCCCATTCCATGGTCCAAAATAGTACAAATTAGGAGAAACCTCCAAAGTCCCTGAGGCCATGCCAATAGTGTAGGTCGCCCGGAACAAACAAGGGCTGTCTGACACCAGCTGATAATCGACCTCCACTCATACCATAGATGGATGTCCCCAGAGAAGAAGATTGAACCAGACAGGACCCTAGGCCATAATCGGATCCATTGCTTTGGGTTACAGGCATGTGTCCTCAAAAGCCTGATTCCAATACGAGCATAGGAGTTTTCCTGAGGCACCAATCAAACTCATCTCGTCTCCACAAGGAAACCTGTGCATGGGAGCCATGTCCAAAGCTTAGGAGAGTACTTCAGGGTCCCGGTGCAACCGCCCCATTCCAAGGCCCTCATGGACACAAAAACACATTAGGACCCATCCTCAGGAAAGTCCATTTCAACTCAGCCACCGCGGTTGCTCCGGCAGAGCCATCAGATCTAAACTGTCTTGTTGCTAGGAGACAATTGGAATGCGAGGCGGGATTCCCAGGCATCCATCCGCGAACGATGCTCTGGAGTCATTCCATATGGGATGTCCTGGAGCTGTCCAACAGTTCTCAATTGTCCCGCAGGAGGAATCCTTGAAGGGGGCATCCCACAACTCCCAACGTGGGAAAACCTCAATGGCCTCGAGATTCCGCTCCCTTCATGAAGCGGCCGTCATGCTCAGAAACTCCAACCTGAGCCAACGTCTGATCCTCGCCCTGACTTCAGATGCATGAGATATTGGTTCAGATCTGCAGGGGGTACCTGCCATGCCCTCGCCCTGAAACCCAAGTCTAGCTTGTCTTCTCAGACTTCCGTCCTCACACTCCTGGCCCCGAATCCCTCAAGTTTGGCAATTCCGGACCCACAATGCAGCACTCTGCCTGCCCTCTAGAAAAAAAATTATTGCCTCATGAGCTGCCCAGGCACCTTAAATGAGGGTAAACCTACACAGCACTCGACGTTACCCAAATTATATAGTGTAACCTGGGCACTAATGCACTGTCGAACAAACCTGAGCCCGGACCTCCTGACCAACACCCAGAAAGCTGACCGCACACTGAGCACATAAAACCCGCCATGGCCTTAGGTCATCATCTCTTCCCTACCTCAGTTTTCAGGCTTCAGAACCGAGACCTTATCTCCAATCACTGCCCAGGGGTGAGTGTGATGCAGAAATCAGAATTCCTCCTTACCCATGGCAAGAATCCTTGTGGTTGGCACGTTCAGTGTAGGAGAAACCAGCATTCACCCTGAGGCCCCGCCCATTCTTGAGTGCGATGAGGGCATACACACGCATTGTGACCCTCAGCATGAGTCCTGTCCTCTAGTAAGTCCTCTCAGTGGCTGGACCATTAGATGTCATAATGGGCTTGACATGTCCCTAGGCCCCAATTTTTAACCAGATTTCTGATTGTCCAGTCGCCCCTCCCCAGGGCTCTACTCTGGAATCCATCATTTGGTGGGACACCTGAGGTTAAAAAAGAAAAAAACAACAATAACAACAACAACAACAAAAAAAAAAGGACTTCTTCCAGCCCACAGAATGACCGCAAACTCTTTGGACGTGGCCAAACCACCAGAGAGTAAGACTCGTCCATTTCCCATGAAGTCACCCAGAAATTCAACGACCATGAGTGACACGATATCCAGGACAAAATCTTGAGCAGAGCCTCACACTCGCCCTTCTTTCAAATCCCGAAGAGTTCTCCTCATGGTCTGTAGATCAGTTCTGCCATACCTATGACCCGAAACATAAGCCGAGTTTGTGTTTTCAGACAACTGTCCAAACAGCCCTGGCCTACACAACCTACAGGCTCAGGCCCCTGGAGCCAAACCTGAGGACTGTACTTGCCCTCTCCAAGGGAATTGTGTGTGCCCATTCCAATGGCCACAACCCTTCTCATAGGATAAACCTCCAAAGTCCCTGATCCATCTCAATAGTGGTGGCTTCCCAGGAAAAACAGGGGCAATCTGAGCCCAACTGAGCACCTACCTGCACTCAGACCCATAGACAGATGTCCCCAGAGGTAAAAAGGAAAGAACAGGCCCCTAGGCACTAATCAGATCCATTGCTTTGGTTTCCAGGCATCTCTCCTCAGAGGCCTGGATTTCAAAAGCAGCATATAGCTGTTTCTTGACTCACCCATCAGAAAACATCTCATCTACACATGGGAAACTTGCACGTTGGAGCTGTGTCAAAGCCTTTGTTTAGGAGAACCCTTTTGGGCCCCAGTGCCACCGCTTCATTCCAAGGTCTCCATAGACACAAAAGCACGTTAGGACCCATCCCCAGGGGTGTCCATTTCAACTCAGCGTCCTCGGTTGCTCCCCACAGATCCAGGAGATCTAACCTGTCTTGTTGCTAGGAGACAGTTGGAATGCGAGGTGGGCTACCCAGCCATCCTTCCTTAGAACCCTGCTCAGAATCATTGGCCTGGAGCCAAACAACAGGTCTCAATTGTCCAGCATAAGACTCTCTGCAGTTTGGAGCTTCTCACAACTCCCATCGTGGGAAAACACCCATGGCCTCGAGAAGGCCCCCCCCATTCATGAAGGGGCCATCAGGGACAGAAACTCCAACCTGAGCGATCGTCTGATCCTCGCCCTGACTTCAGATGCACGAGATCTCGATTCAGGTCTGTAGATTGTGCGTGCCATTGCCTCACTCAGAAACCTAAGCCTAGCTTGTGTTCTCAGACTTTTGTCGTCAGACTACTGGCCCAGAAGCCCTCCAGTTTGGCAATCCAGAACTACAATGCAGCACTCTACCGGCCCTCCAGAAGAAAAACATTGTCCTCTGGGGCTACCCAGTAACCCCAAATGAGGATCAACCTGCACCGACCATGGCTGTACCCCAAATACATAGGCTGATAGGGCACTAATGCCCTTTCTGACACAGCCTGAGCCTGGACCCCCTGGACCCTCCCAGACAGCTGGCCGCACACTGAGCACATCGAGCCGCCATGGCCTCAGGTCGTCATCTCTTCCCAACCTCGGTTTTCAGGTTTCAGAACCTAGACCTTATCTCCAATCACTGCCCAAGGTTGAAGGTGATGCAGAAATCAGAACTCCTTCCCCATGGCAAGAAACCTTGTGGTTGGCATGTTGTCCAACGTTCAGTGTAGTTGAAACCAGTGTGGCCCATGAGGCCCCGCCCATGACGCAGGACACATTGGTCACAAACACACATTGTGACGCTCAGGCTGAGCCCAGTCCTCAAGTAAGGCCTCTCAGTGGCTGGATGAAGTGATACCATATTGGGCTTGCCATGCCCCTAGGCCCCAATTTTTAACCATAGTTCAAGTTGACCCTTCAGTCTTCCCCACGGCTTGGCTTTGGAATTCCTCTTTTGGTGGGACACCTGAGGTAACAAAACTGAAATGAGTCCTCCCATCCCACAGATTGACGAAAAGCAATTGGGAATCGGGCCAAATCCTCAGAGAGGAAGATTCGTCCATGGCCCATGAGGCCTCCCCGACATTCCACGGCCATCGCTGATACAAATTCCAGAGACAAAAGCCTGAGCAAGCGCCTCAGACTCGCACTTTCTTCATATCCTGAAGAGTTCTTCTCATGGTTTGTAGATCGGGCCTGCCATACCTACGTCCCCAAATCTAAGCTGAGTTTGTGTTTTCAGACTTCTGTCCTCAAAGTCTTGGGCCAACCACCCTGCAGGCTGGGCCCCTGGAGCCACACATTAGGACTGTGCCTACCAATCCATGGGAATTCTTCCCATTCCATGGTCCAAAATAGTACAAATTAGGAGAAACCTCCAAAGTCCCTGAGGCCATGCCAATAGTGTAGGTCGCCCGGAACAAACAAGGGCTGTCTGACACCAGCTGATAATCGACCTCCACTCATACCATAGATGGATGTCCCCAGAGAAGAAGATTGAACCAGACAGGACCCTAGGCCATAATCGGATCCATTGCTTTGGGTTACAGGCATGTGTCCTCAAAAGCCTGATTCCAATACGAGCATAGGAGTTTTCCTGAGGCACCCATCAAACTCATCTCGTCTCCACAAGGAAACCTGTGCATGGGAGCCATGTCCAAAGCTTAGGAGAGTACTTCAGGGTCCCGGTGCAACCGCCCCATTCCAAGGCCCTCATGGACACAAAAACACATTAGGACCCATCCTCAGGAAAGTCCATTTCAACTCAGCCACCGCGGTTGCTCCGGCAGAGCCATCAGATCTAAACTGTCTTGTTGCTAGGAGACAATTGGAATGCGAGGCGGGATTCCCAGGCATCCATCCGCGAACGATGCTCTGGAGTCATTCCATATGGGATGTCCTGGAGCTGTCCAACAGTTCTCAATTGTCCCGCAGGAGGAATCCTTGAAGGGGGCATCCCACAACTCCCAACGTGGGAAAACCTCAATGGCCTCGAGATTCCGCTCCCTTCATGAAGCGGCCGTCATGCTCAGAAACTCCAACCTGAGCCAACGTCTGATCCTCGCCCTGACTTCAGATGCATGAGATATTGGTTCAGATCTGCAGGGGGTACCTGCCATGCCCTCGCCCTGAAACCCAAGTCTAGCTTGTCTTCTCAGACTTCCGTCCTCACACTCCTGGCCCCGAATCCCTCAAGTTTGGCAATTCCGGACCCACAATGCAGCACTCTGCCTGCCCTCTAGAAAAAAAATTATTGCCTCATGAGCTGCCCAGGCACCTTAAATGAGGGTAAACCTACACAGCACTCGACGTTACCCAAATTATATAGTGTAACCTGGGCACTAATGCACTGTCGAACAAACCTGAGCCCGGACCTCCTGACCAACACCCAGAAAGCTGACCGCACACTGAGCACATAAAACCCGCCATGGCCTTAGGTCATCATCTCTTCCCTACCTCAGTTTTCAGGCTTCAGAACCGAGACCTTATCTCCAATCACTGCCCAGGGGTGAGTGTGATGCAGAAATCAGAATTCCTCCTTACCCATGGCAAGAATCCTTGTGGTTGGCACGTTCAGTGTAGGAGAAACCAGCATTCACCCTGAGGCCCCGCCCATTCTTGAGTGCGATGAGGGCATACACACGCATTGTGACCCTCAGCATGAGTCCTGTCCTCTAGTAAGTCCTCTCAGTGGCTGGACCATTAGATGTCATAATGGGCTTGACATGTCCCTAGGCCCCAATTTTTAACCAGATTTCTGATTGTCCAGTCGCCCCTCCCCAGGGCTCTACTCTGGAATCCATCATTTGGTGGGACACCTGAGGTTAAAAAAGAAAAAAACAACAACAACAACAACAAAAAAAAAAAAAAAAGGACTTCTTCCAGCCCACAGAATGACCGCAAACTCTTTGGACGTGGCCAAACCACCAGAGAGTAAGACTCGTCCATTTCCCATGAAGTCACCCAGAAATTCAACGACCATGAGTGACACGATATCCAGGACAAAAACTTGAGCAGAGCCTCACACTCGCCCTTCTTTCAAATCCCGAAGAGTTCTCCTCATGGTCTGTAGATCAGTTCTGCCATACCTATGACCCGAAACATAAGCCGAGTTTGTGTTTTCAGACAACTGTCCAAACAGCCCTGGCCTACACAACCTACAGGCTCAGGCCCCTGGAGCCAAACCTGAGGACTGTACTTGCCCTCTCCCAGGGAATTGTGTGTGCCCATTCCAATGGCCACAACCCTTCTCATAGGATAAACCTCCAAAGTCCCTGATCCATCTCAATAGTGGTGGCTTCCCAGGAAAAACAGGGGCAATCTGAGCCCAACTGAGCACCTACCTGCACTCAGACCCATAGACAGATGTCCCCAGAGGTAAAAAGGAAAGAACAGGCCCCTAGGCACTAATCAGATCCATTGCTTTGGTTTCCAGGCATCTCTCCTCAGAGGCCTGGATTTCAAAAGCAGCATATAGCTGTTTCTTGACTCACCCATCAGAAAACATCTCATCTACACATGGGAAACTTGCACGTTGGAGCTGTGTCAAAGCCTTTGTTTAGGAGAACCCTTTTGGGCCCCAGTGCCACCGCTTCATTCCAAGGTCTCCATAGACACAAAAGCACGTTAGGACCCATCCCCAGGGGTGTCCATTTCAACTCAGCGTCCTCGGTTGCTCCCCACAGATCCAGGAGATCTAACCTGTCTTGTTGCTAGGAGACAATTGGAATGCGAGGTGGGCTACCCAGCCATCCTTCCTTAGAACCCTGCTCAGAATCATTGGCCTGGAGCCAAACAACAGGTCTCAATTGTCCAGCATAAGACTCTCTGCAGTTTGGAGCTTCTCACAACTCCCATCGTGGGAAAACACCCATGGCCTCGAGAAGGCCCCCCCCATTCATGAAGGGGCCATCAGGGACAGAAACTCCAACCTGAGCGATCGTCTGATCCTCGCCCTGACTTCAGATGCACGAGATCTCGATTCAGGTCTGTAGATTGTGCGTGCCATTGCCTCACTCAGAAACCTAAGCCTAGCTTGTGTTCTCAGACTTTTGTCGTCAGACTACTGGCCCAGAAGCCCTCCAGTTTGGCAATCCAGAATTACAATGCAGCACTCTACCGGCCCTCCAGAAGAAAAACATTGTCCTCTGGGGCTACCCAGTAACCCCAAATGAGGATCAACCTGCACCGACCATGGCTGTACCCCAAATACATAGGCTGATAGGGCACTAATGCCCTTTCTGACACAGCCTGAGCCTGGACCCCCTGGACCCTCCCAGACAGCTGGCCGCACACTGAGCACATCGAGCCGCCATGGCCTCAGGTCGTCATCTCTTCCCAACCTCGGTTTTCAGGTTTCAGAACCTAGACCTTATCTCCAATCACTGCCCAGGGTTGAAGGTGATGCAGAAATCAGAACTCCTTCCCCATGGCAAGAAACCTTGTGGTTGGCATGTTGTCCAACGTTCAGTGTAGTTGAAACCAGTGTGGCCCATGAGGCCCCGCCCATGACGCAGGACACATTGGTCACAAACACACATTGTGACGCTCAGGCTGAGCCCAGTCCTCAAGTAAGGCCTCTCAGTGGCTGGATGAAGTGATACCATATTGGGCTTGCCATGCCCCTAGGCCCCAATTTTTAACCATAGTTCAAGTTGACCCTTCAGTCTTCCCCACGGCTTGGCTTTGGAATTCCTCTTTTGGTGGGACACCTGAGGTAACAAAACTGAAATGAGTCCTCCCATCCCACAGATTGACGAAAAGCAATTGGGAATCGGGCCAAATCCTCAGAGAGGAAGATTCGTCCATGGCCCATGAGGCCTCCCCGACATTCCACGGCCATCGCTGATACAAATTCCAGAGACAAAAGCCTGAGCAAGCGCCTCAGACTCGCACTTTCTTCATATCCTGAAGAGTTCTTCTCATGGTTTGTAGATCGGGCCTGCCATACCTACGTCCCCAAATCTAAGCTGAGTTTGTGTTTTCAGACTTCTGTCCTCAAAGTCTTGGGCCAACCACCCTGCAGGCTGGGCCCCTGGAGCCACACATTAGGACTGTGCCTACCAATCCATGGGAATTCTGCCCATTCCATGGTCCAAAATAGTACAAATTAGGAGAAACCTCCAAAGTCCCTGAGGCCATCCCAATAGTGTAGGTCGCCCGGAACAAACAAGGGCTGTCTGACACCAGCTGATAATCGACCTCCACTCATACCATAGATGGATGTCCCCAGAGAAGAAGATTGAACCAGACAGGACCCTAGGCCATAATCGGATCCATTGCTTTGGGTTACAGGCATGTGTCCTCAAAAGCCTGATTCCAATACGAGCATAGGAGTTTTCCTGAGGCACCCATCAAACTCATCTCGTCTCCACAAGGAAACCTGTGCATGGGAGCCATGTCCAAAGCTTAGGAGAGTACTTCAGGGTCCCGGTGCAACCGCCCCATTCCAAGGCCCTCATGGACACAAAAACACATTAGGACCCATCCTCAGGAAAGTCCATTTCAACTCAGCCACCGCGGTTGCTCCGGCAGAGCCATCAGATCTAAACTGTCTTGTTGCTAGGAGACAATTGGAATGCGAGGCGGGATTCCCAGGCATCCATCCGCGAACGATGCTCTGGAGTCATTCCATATGGGATGTCCTGGAGCTGTCCAACAGTTCTCAATTGTCCCGCAGGAGGAATCCTTGAAGGGGGCATCCCACAACTCCCAACGTGGGAAAACCTCAATGGCCTCGAGATTCCGCTCCCTTCATGAAGCGGCCGTCATGCTCAGAAACTCCAACCTGAGCCAACGTCTGATCCTCGCCCTGACTTCAGATGCATGAGATATTGGTTCAGATCTGCAGGGGGTACCTGCCATGCCCTCGCCCTGAAACCCAAGTCTAGCTTGTCTTCTCAGACTTCCGTCCTCACACTCCTGGCCCCGAATCCCTCAAGTTTGGCAATTCCGGACCCACAATGCAGCACTCTGCCTGCCCTCTAGAAAAAAAATTATTGCCTCATGAGCTGCCCAGGCACCTTAAATGAGGGTAAACCTACACAGCACTCGACGTTACCCAAATTATATAGTGTAACCTGGGCACTAATGCACTGTCGAACAAACCTGAGCCCGGACCTCCTGACCAACACCCAGAAAGCTGACCGCACACTGAGCACATAAAACCCGCCATGGCCTTAGGTCATCATCTCTTCCCTACCTCAGTTTTCAGGCTTCAGAACCGAGACCTTATCTCCAATCACTGCCCAGGGGTGAGTGTGATGCAGAAATCAGAATTCCTCCTTACCCATGGCAAGAATCCTTGTGGTTGGCACGTTCAGTGTAGGAGAAACCAGCATTCACCCTGAGGCCCCGCCCATTCTTGAGTGCGATGAGGGCATACACACGCATTGTGACCCTCAGCATGAGTCCTGTCCTCTAGTAAGTCCTCTCAGTGGCTGGACCATTAGATGTCATAATGGGCTTGACATGTCCCTAGGCCCCAATTTTTAACCAGATTTCTGATTGTCCAGTCGCCCCTCCCCAGGGCTCTACTCTGGAATCCATCATTTGGTGGGACACCTGAGGTTAAAAAAGAAAAAAACAACAACAACAACAACAACAAAAAAAAAAAAGGACTTCTTCCAGCCCACAGAATGACCGCAAACTCTTTGGACGTGGCCAAACCACCAGAGAGTAAGACTCGTCCATTTCCCATGAAGTCACCCAGAAATTCAACGACCATGAGTGACACGATATCCAGGACAAAAACTTGAGCAGAGCCTCACACTCGCCCTTCTTTCAAATCCCGAAGAGTTCTCCTCATGGTCTGTAGATCAGTTCTGCCATACCTATGACCCGAAACATAAGCCGAGTTTGTGTTTTCAGACAACTGTCCAAACAGCCCTGGCCTACACAACCTACAGGCTCAGGCCCCTGGAGCCAAACCTGAGGACTGTACTTGCCCTCTCCCAGGGAATTGTGTGTGCCCATTCCAATGGCCACAACCCTTCTCATAGGATAAACCTCCAAAGTCCCTGATCCATCTCAATAGTGGTGGCTTCCCAGGAAAAACAGGGGCAATCTGAGCCCAACTGAGCACCTACCTGCACTCAGACCCATAGACAGATGTCCCCAGAGGTAAAAAGGAAAGAACAGGCCCCTAGGCACTAATCAGATCCATTGCTTTGGTTTCCAGGCATCTCTCCTCAGAGGCCTGGATTTCAAAAGCAGCATATAGCTGTTTCTTGACTCACCCATCAGAAAACATCTCATCTACACATGGGAAACTTGCACGTTGGAGCTGTGTCAAAGCCTTTGTTTAGGAGAACCCTTTTGGGCCCCAGTGCCACCGCTTCATTCCAAGGTCTCCATAGACACAAAAGCACGTTAGGACCCATCCCCAGGGGTGTCCATTTCAACTCAGCGTCCTCGGTTGCTCCCCACAGATCCAGGAGATCTAACCTGTCTTGTTGCTAGGAGACAATTGGAATGCGAGGTGGGCTACCCAGCCATCCATCCTTAGAACCCTGCTCAGAATCATTGGCCTGGAGCCAAACAACAGGTCTCAATTGTCCAGCATAAGACTCTCTGCAGTTTGGAGCTTCTCACAACTCCCATCGTGGGAAAACACCCATGGCCTCGAGAAGGCCCCCCCCATTCATGAAGGGGCCATCAGGGACAGAAACTCCAACCTGAGCGATCGTCTGATCCTCGCCCTGACTTCAGATGCACGAGATCTCGATTCAGGTCTGTAGATTGTGCGTGCCATTGCCTCACTCAGAAACCTAAGCCTAGCTTGTGTTCTCAGACTTTTGTCGTCAGACTACTGGCCCAGAAGCCCTCCAGTTTGGCAATCCAGAATTACAATGCAGCACTCTACCGGCCCTCCAGAAGAAAAACATTGTCCTCTGGGGCTACCCAGTAACCCCAAATGAGGATCAACCTGCACCGACCATGGCTGTACCCCAAATACATAGGCTGATAGGGCACTAATGCCCTTTCTGACACAGCCTGAGCCTGGACCCCCTGGACCCTCCCAGACAGCTGGCCGCACACTGAGCACATCGAGCCGCCATGGCCTCAGGTCGTCATCTCTTCCCAACCTCGGTTTTCAGGTTTCAGAACCTAGACCTTATCTCCAATCACTGCCCAGGGTTGAAGGTGATGCAGAAATCAGAACTCCTTCCCCATGGCAAGAAACCTTGTGGTTGGCATGTTGTCCAACGTTCAGTGTAGTTGAAACCAGTGTGGCCCATGAGGCCCCGCCCATGACGCAGGACACATTGGTCACAAACACACATTGTGACGCTCAGGCTGAGCCCAGTCCTCAAGTAAGGCCTCTCAGTGGCTGGATGAAGTGATACCATATTGGGCTTGCCATGCCCCTAGGCCCCAATTTTTAACCATAGTTCAAGTTGACCCTTCAGTCTTCCCCACGGCTTGGCTTTGGAATTCCTCTTTTGGTGGGACACCTGAGGTAACAAAACTGAAATGAGTCCTCCCATCCCACAGATTGACGAAAAGCAATTGGGAATCGGGCCAAATCCTCAGAGAGGAAGATTCGTCCATGGCCCATGAGGCCTCCCCGACATTCCACGGCCATCGCTGATACAAATTCCAGAGACAAAAGCCTGAGCAAGCGCCTCAGACTCGCACTTTCTTCATATCCTGAAGAGTTCTTCTCATGGTTTGTAGATCGGGCCTGCCATACCTACGTCCCCAAATCTAAGCTGAGTTTGTGTTTTCAGACTTCTGTCCTCAAAGTCTTGGGCCAACCACCCTGCAGGCTGGGCCCCTGGAGCCACACATTAGGACTGTGCCTACCAATCCATGGGAATTCTGCCCATTCCATGGTCCAAAATAGTACAAATTAGGAGAAACCTCCAAAGTCCCTGAGGCCATCCCAATAGTGTAGGTCGCCCGGAACAAACAAGGGCTGTCTGACACCAGCTGATAATCGACCTCCACTCATACCATAGATGGATGTCCCCAGAGAAGAAGATTGAACCAGACAGGACCCTAGGCCATAATCGGATCCATTGCTTTGGGTTACAGGCATGTGTCCTCAAAAGCCTGATTCCAATACGAGCATAGGAGTTTTCCTGAGGCACCCATCAAACTCATCTCGTCTCCACAAGGAAACCTGTGCATGGGAGCCATGTCCAAAGCTTAGGAGAGTACTTCAGGGTCCCGGTGCAACCGCCCCATTCCAAGGCCCTCATGGACACAAAAACACATTAGGACCCATCCTCAGGAAAGTCCATTTCAACTCAGCCACCGCGGTTGCTCCGGCAGAGCCATCAGATCTAAACTGTCTTGTTGCTAGGAGACAATTGGAATGCGAGGCGGGATTCCCAGGCATCCATCCGCAAACGATGCTCTGGAGTCATTCCATATGGGATGTCCTGGAGCTGTCCAACAGTTCTCAATTGTCCCGCAGGAGGAATCCTTGAAGGGGGCATCCCACAACTCCCAACGTGGGAAAACCTCAATGGCCTCGAGATTCCGCTCCCTTCATGAAGCGGCCGTCATGCTCAGAAACTCCAACCTGAGCCAACGTCTGATCCTCGCCCTGACTTCAGATGCATGAGATATTGGTTCAGATCTGCAGGGGGTACCTGCCATGCCCTCGCCCTGAAACCCAAGTCTAGCTTGTCTTCTCAGACTTCCGTCCTCACACTCCTGGCCCCGAATCCCTCAAGTTTGGCAATTCCGGACCCACAATGCAGCACTCTGCCTGCCCTCTAGAAAAAAAATTATTGCCTCATGAGCTGCCCAGGCACCTTAAATGAGGGTAAACCTACACAGCACTCGACGTTACCCAAATTATATAGTGTAACCTGGGCACTAATGCACTGTCGAACAAACCTGAGCCCGGACCTCCTGACCAACACCCAGAAAGCTGACCGCACACTGAGCACATAAAACCCGCCATGGCCTTAGGTCATCATCTCTTCCCTACCTCAGTTTTCAGGCTTCAGAACCGAGACCTTATCTCCAATCACTGCCCAGGGGTGAGTGTGATGCAGAAATCAGAATTCCTCCTTACCCATGGCAAGAATCCTTGTGGTTGGCACGTTCAGTGTAGGAGAAACCAGCATTCACCCTGAGGCCCCGCCCATTCTTGAGTGCGATGAGGGCATACACACGCATTGTGACCCTCAGCATGAGTCCTGTCCTCTAGTAAGTCCTCTCAGTGGCTGGACCATTAGATGTCATAATGGGCTTGACATGTCCCTAGGCCCCAATTTTTAACCAGATTTCTGATTGTCCAGTCGCCCCTCCCCAGGGCTCTACTCTGGAATCCATCATTTGGTGGGACACCTGAGGTTAAAAAAGAAAACAACAACAACAACAACAACAACAAAAAAAAAAAAAGGACTTCTTCCAGCCCACAGAATGACCGCAAACTCTTTGGACGTGGCCAAACCACCAGAGAGTAAGACTCGTCCATTTCCCATGAAGTCACCCAGAAATTCAACGACCATGAGTGACACGATATCCAGGACAAAAACTTGAGCAGAGCCTCACACTCGCCCTTCTTTCAAATCCCGAAGAGTTCTCCTCATGGTCTGTAGATCAGTTCTGCCATACCTATGACCCGAAACATAAGCCGAGTTTGTGTTTTCAGACAACTGTCCAAACAGCCCTGGCCTACACAACCTACAGGCTCAGGCCCCTGGAGCCAAACCTGAGGACTGTACTTGCCCTCTCCCAGGGAATTGTGTGTGCCCATTCCAATGGCCACAACCCTTCTCATAGGATAAACCTCCAAAGTCCCTGATCCATCTCAATAGTGGTGGCTTCCCAGGAAAAACGGGCAATCTGAGCCCAACTGAGCACCTACCTGCACTCAGACCCATAGACAGATGTCCCCAGAGGTAAAAAGGAAAGAACAGGCCCCTAGGCACTAATCAGATCCATTGCTTTGGTTTCCAGGCATCTCTCCTCAGAGGCCTGGATTTCAAAAGCAGCATATAGCTGTTTCTTGACTCACCCATCAGAAAACATCTCATCTACACATGGGAAACTTGCACGTTGGAGCTGTGTCAAAGCCTTTGTTTAGGAGAACCCTTTTGGGCCCCAGTGCCACCGCTTCATTCCAAGGTCTCCATAGACACAAAAGCACGTTAGGACCCATCCCCAGGGGTGTCCATTTCAACTCAGCGTCCTCGGTTGCTCCCCACAGATCCAGGAGATCTAACCTGTCTTGTTGCTAGGAGACAATTGGAATGCGAGGTGGGCTACCCAGCCATCCTTCCTTAGAACCCTGCTCAGAATCATTGGCCTGGAGCCAAACAACAGGTCTCAATTGTCCAGCATAAGACTCTCTGCAGTTTGGAGCTTCTCACAACTCCCATCGTGGGAAAACACCCATGGCCTCGAGAAGGCCCCCCCCATTCATGAAGGGGCCATCAGGGACAGAAACTCCAACCTGAGCGATCGTCTGATCCTCGCCCTGACTTCAGATGCACGAGATCTCGATTCAGGTCTGTAGATTGTGCGTGCCATTGCCTCACTCAGAAACCTAAGCCTAGCTTGTGTTCTCAGACTTTTGTCGTCAGACTACTGGCCCAGAAGCCCTCCAGTTTGGCAATCCAGAACTACAATGCAGCACTCTACCGGCCCTCCAGAAGAAAAACATTGTCCTCTGGGGCTACCCAGTAACCCCAAATGAGGATCAACCTGCACCGACCATGGCTGTACCCCAAATACATAGGCTGATAGGGCACTAATGCCCTTTCTGACACAGCCTGAGCCTGGACCCCCTGGACCCTCCCAGACAGCTGGCCGCACACTGAGCACATCGAGCCGCCATGGCCTCAGGTCGTCATCTCTTCCCAACCTCGGTTTTCAGGTTTCAGAACCTAGACCTTATCTCCAATCACTGCCCAGGGTTGAAGGTGATGCAGAAATCAGAACTCCTTCCCCATGGCAAGAAACCTTGTGGTTGGCATGTTGTCCAACGTTCAGTGTAGTTGAAACCAGTGTGGCCCATGAGGCCCCGCCCATGACGCAGGACACATTGGTCACAAACACACATTGTGACGCTCAGGCTGAGCCCAGTCCTCAAGTAAGGCCTCTCAGTGGCTGGATGAAGTGATACCATATTGGGCTTGCCATGCCCCTAGGCCCCAATTTTTAACCATAGTTCAAGTTGACCCTTCAGTCTTCCCCACGGCTTGGCTTTGGAATTCCTCTTTTGGTGGGACACCTGAGGTAACAAAACTGAAATGAGTCCTCCCATCCCACAGATTGACGAAAAGCAATTGGGAATCGGGCCAAATCCTCAGAGAGGAAGATTCGTCCATGGCCCATGAGGCCTCCCCGACATTCCACGGCCATCGCTGATACAAATTCCAGAGACAAAAGCCTGAGCAAGCGCCTCAGACTCGCACTTTCTTCATATCCTGAAGAGTTCTTCTCATGGTTTGTAGATCGGGCCTGCCATACCTACGTCCCCAAATCTAAGCTGAGTTTGTGTTTTCAGACTTCTGTCCTCAAAGTCTTGGGCCAACCACCCTGCAGGCTGGGCCCCTGGAGCCACACATTAGGACTGTGCCTACCAATCCATGGGAATTCTGCCCATTCCATGGTCCAAAATAGTACAAATTAGGAGAAACCTCCAAAGTCCCTGAGGCCATCCCAATAGTGTAGGTCGCCCGGAACAAACAAGGGCTGTCTGACACCAGCTGATAATCGACCTCCACTCATACCATAGATGGATGTCCCCAGAGAAGAAGATTGAACCAGACAGGACCCTAGGCCATAATCGGATCCATTGCTTTGGGTTACAGGCATGTGTCCTCAAAAGCCTGATTCCAATACGAGCATAGGAGTTTTCCTGAGGCACCCATCAAACTCATCTCGTCTCCACAAGGAAACCTGTGCATGGGAGCCATGTCCAAAGCTTAGGAGAGTACTTCAGGGTCCCGGTGCAACCGCCCCATTCCAAGGCCCTCATGGACACAAAAACACATTAGGACCCATCCTCAGGAAAGTCCATTTCAACTCAGCCACCGCGGTTGCTCCGGCAGAGCCATCAGATCTAAACTGTCTTGTTGCTAGGAGACAATTGGAATGCGAGGCGGGATTCCCAGGCATCCATCCGCGAACGGTGCTCTGGAGTCATTCCATATGGGATGTCCTGGAGCTGTCCAACAGTTCTCAATTGTCCCGCAGGAGGAATCCTTGAAGGGGGCATCCCACAACTCCCAACGTGGGAAAACCTCAATGGCCTCGAGATTCCGCTCCCTTCATGAAGCGGCCGTCATGCTCAGAAACTCCAACCTGAGCCAACGTCTGATCCTCGCCCTGACTTCAGATGCATGAGATATTGGTTCAGATCTGCAGGGGGTACCTGCCATGCCCTCGCCCTGAAACCCAAGTCTAGCTTGTCTTCTCAGACTTCCGTCCTCACACTCCTGGCCCCGAATCCCTCAAGTTTGGCAATTCCGGACCCACAATGCAGCACTCTGCCTGCCCTCTAGAAAAAAAATTATTGCCTCATGAGCTGCCCAGGCACCTTAAATGAGGGTAAACCTACACAGCACTCGACGTTACCCAAATTATATAGTGTAACCTGGGCACTAATGCACTGTCGAACAAACCTGAGCCCGGACCTCCTGACCAACACCCAGAAAGCTGACCGCACACTGAGCACATAAAACCCGCCATGGCCTTAGGTCATCATCTCTTCCCTACCTCAGTTTTCAGGCTTCAGAACCGAGACCTTATCTCCAATCACTGCCCAGGGGTGAGTGTGATGCAGAAATCAGAATTCCTCCTTACCCATGGCAAGAATCCTTGTGGTTGGCACGTTCAGTGTAGGAGAAACCAGCATTCACCCTGAGGCCCCGCCCATTCTTGAGTGCGATGAGGGCATACACATGCATTGTGACCCTCAGCATGGGTCCTGTCCTCTAGTAAGTCCTCTCAGTGGCTGGACCATTAGATGTCATAATGGGCTTGACATGTCCCTAGGCCCCAATTTTTAACCAGATTTCTGATTGTCCAGTCGCACCTCCCCAGGGCTCTACTCTGGAATCCATCATTTGGTGGGACACCTGAGGTTAAAAAAGAAAAAAACAACAACAACAACAACAACAAAAAAAAAAAAGGACTTCTTCCAGCCCACAGAATGACCGCAAACTCTTTGGACGTGGCCAAACCACCAGAGAGTAAGACTCGTCCATTTCCCATGAAGTCACCCAGAAATTCAACGACCATGAGTGACACGATATCCAGGACAAAAACTTGAGCAGAGCCTCACACTCGCCCTTCTTTCAAATCCCGAAGAGTTCTCCTCATGGTCTGTAGATCAGTTCTGCCATACCTATGACCCGAAACATAAGCCGAGTTTGTGTTTTCAGACAACTGTCCAAACAGCCCTGGCCTACACAACCTACAGGCTCAGGCCCCTGGAGCCAAACCTGAGGACTGTACTTGCCCTCTCCCAGGGAATTGTGTGTGCCCATTCCAATGGCCACAACCCTTCTCATAGGATAAACCTCCAACGTCCCTGATCCATCTCAATAGTGGTGGCTTCCCAGGAAAAACAGGGGCAATCTGAGCCCAACTGAGCACCTACCTGCACTCAGACCCATAGACAGATGTCCCCAGAGGTAAAAAGGAAAGAACAGGCCCCTAGGCACTAATCAGATCCATTGCTTTGGTTTCCAGGCATCTCTCCTCAGAGGCCTGGATTTCAAAAGCAGCATATAGCTGTTTCTTGACTCACCCATCAGAAAACATCTCATCTACACATGGGAAACTTGCACGTTGGAGCTGTGTCAAAGCCTTTGTTTAGGAGAACCCTTTTGGGCCCCAGTGCCACCGCTTCATTCCAAGGTCTCCATAGACACAAAAGCACGTTAGGACCCATCCCCAGGGGTGTCCATTTCAACTCAGCGTCCTCGGTTGCTCCCCACAGATCCAGGAGATCTAACCTGTCTTGTTGCTAGGAGACAATTGGAATGCGAGGTGGGCTACCCAGCCATCCATCCTTAGAACCCTGCTCAGAATCATTGGCCTGGAGCCAAACAACAGGTCTCAATTGTCCTGCAGAAGACTCTCTGCAGTTTGGAGCTTCTCACAACTCCCATCGTGGGAAAACACCCATGGCCTCGAGAAGCCCCCCCCCATTCATGAAGGGGCCATCAGGGACAGAAACTCCAACCTGAGCGATCGTCTGATCCTCGCCCTGACTTCAAATGCACGAGATCTCGATTCAGGTCTGTAGATTGTGCCTGCCATGGCCTCACCCAGAAACCTATGCCTAGCTTGTGTTCTCAGACTTTTGTCGTCAGACTACTGGCCCACAAGCCCTCCAGTTTGGCAATCCAGAACTACAATGCAGCACTCTGCCGGCCCTCCAGAAGAAAAACATTTTCCTCTGGGGCTACCCAGTAACCCCAAATGAGGATAACCTGCACCGACCATGGCTGTACCCCAAATACATAGGCTGACCAGGGCACTAATGCCCTTTCTGACACAGCCTGAGCCTGGACCCCCTGGACCCTCCCAGACAGCGGCCGCACACTGAGCACATCGAGCCGCCATGGCCTTTGGTCGTCATCTCTTCCCAACCTCGGTTTTCAGGTTTCAGAACCTAGACCTTATCTCCAATCACTGCCCAGGGTTGAAGGTGATGCAGAAATCAGAACTCCTTCCCCATGGCAAGAAACCTTGTGGTTGGCATGTTGTCCAACGTTCAGTGTAGTTGAAACCAGTGTGGCCCATGAGGCCCTGCCCATGCTCGCAGGACACATTGTTCACAAACACACATTGTGACGCTCAGGCTGAGCCCAGTCCTCAAGTAAGGCCGCTCAGTGGCTGGATGAAGAGATAGCATATTGGGCTTGCCATGCCCCTAGGCCCCAATTTTTAACCATAGTTCGGGTTGACCCTTCAGTCTTCCCCACGGCTTGGCTTTGGAATTCCTCTTTTGGTGGGACACCTGAAGTAACAAAACTGAAATGAGTCCTCCCATCCCACAGATTGACGAAAAGCAATTGGGAATCGGGCCAAATCCTCAGAGAGGAAGATTCGTCCATGGCCCATGAGGCCTCCCCGACATTCCACGGCCATCGCTGATACAAAATCCAGAGACAAAAGCCTGAGCAAGCGCCTCAGATTAGCACTTTCTTCATATCCTGAAGAGTTCTTCTCATGGTTTGTAGATCGGGCCTGCCATACCTACGTCCCCAAATCTAAGCTGAGTTTGTGTTTTCAGACTTCTGTCCTCAAAGTCTTGGGCCAACCACCCTGCAGGCTGGGCCCCTGGAGCCACACATTAGGACTGTGCCTACCAATCCATGGGAATTCTGCCCATTCCATGGTCCAAAATAGTACAAATTAGGAGAAACCTCCAAAGTCCCTGAGGCCATCCCAATAGTGTAGGTCGCCCGGAACAAACAAGGGCTGTCTGACACCAGCTGATAATCGACCTCCACTCATACTATAGATGGATGTCCCCAGAGAAGAAGATTGAACCAGACAGGACCCTAGGCCATAATAGGATCCATTGCTTTGGGTTACAGGCATGTGTCCTCAAATGCCTGATTCCAATACGAGCATAGGGGTTTTCCTGAGGCACCCATCAGAACTCATCTCGTCTCCACAAGGAAACCTGTGCATGGGAGCCATGTCCAAAGCTTAGGAGAGTACTTCAGGGTCCCGGTGCAACCGCCCCATTCCAAGGCCCTCATGGACACAAAAACACATTAGGACCCATCCTCAGGAAAGTCCATTTCAACTCAGCCACCGCGGTTGCTCCGGCAGAGCCATCAGATCTAAACTGTCTTGTTGCTAGGAGACAATTGGAATGCGAGGAGGGCTTCCCAGGCATCCATCCGCGAACTGTGCTCTGGAGTCATTCCATATGGGATGTCCTGGAGCTGTCCAACAGGTCTCAATTGTCCCGCAGAAGGAATCCTTGAAGGGGGCATCCCACAACTCCCAACGTGGGAAAACCTCAATGGCCTCGAGATTCCGCTCCCTTCATGAAGCGGCCGTCATGCTCAGAAACTCCAACCTGAGCCAACGTCTGATCCTCGCCCTGACTTCAGATGCATGAGATATTGGTTCAGATCTGCAGGGGGTACCTGCCATGCCCTCGCCCTGAAACCCAAGTCTAGCTTGTCTTCTCAGACTTCCGTCCTCACACTCCTGGCCCGGAATCCCTCAAGTTTGGCAATTCCGGACCCACAATGCAGCACTCTGCCTGCCCTCTAGAAAAAATATTATTGCCTCATGAGCTGCCCAGGCACCTTAAATGAGGGTAAACCTACACAGCACTCGACTTTACCCAAATTATATAGTGTAACCTGGGCACTAATGCACTGTCGAACAAACCTGAGCCCGGACCTCCTAACCAACACCCAGAAAGCTGACCGCACACTGAGCACATAAAACCCGCCATGGCCTTAGGTCATCATGTCTTCCCTACCTCAGTTTTCAGGCTTCAGAACCGAGACCTTATCTCCAATAACTGCCCAGGGGTGAGTGTGATGCAGAAATCAGAATTCCTCCTTACCCATGGCAAGAATCCTTGTGGTTGGCACGTTCAGTGTAGGAGAAACCAGCATTCACCCTGAGGCCCCGCCCATTCTTGAGTGCGATGAGGGCATACACACGCATTGTGACCCTCAGCATGAGTCCTGTCCTCTAGTAAGTCCTCTCAGTGGCTGGACCATTAGATGTCATAATGGGCTTGGCACGTCCCTAGGCCCCAATTTTTAACCAGATTTCTGATTGTCCAGTCGCCCCTCCCCAGGGCTCTACTCTGGAATCCATCATTTGGTGGGACACCTGAGGTTAAAAAAGAAAACAACAACAACAACAACAAAAAAAAAAAAAAAAACAGACTTCTTCCAGCCCACAGAATGACCGCAAACTCTTTGGACGTGGCCAAACCACCAGAGAGTAAGACTCGTCCATTTCCCATGAAGTCACCCAGAAATTCAACGACCATGAGTGACACGATATCCAGGACAAAAACTTGAGCAGAGCCTCACACTCGCCCTTCTTTCAAATCCCGAAGAGTTCTCCTCATGGTCTGTAGATCAGTTCTGCCATACCTATGACCCGAAACATAAGCCAAGTTTGTGTTTTCAGACAACTGTCCAAACAGCCCTGGCCTACACAACCTACAGGCTCAGGCCCCTGGAGCCAAACCTGAGGACTGTACTTGCCCTCTCCAAGGGAATTGTGTGTGCCCATTCCAATGGCCACAACCCTTCTCATAGGATAAACCTCCAACGTCCCTGATCCATCTCAATAGTGGTGGCTTCCCAGGAAAAACAGGGGCAATCTGAGCCCAACTGAGCACCTACCTGCACTCAGACCCATAGACAGATGTCCCCAGAGGTAAAAAGGAAAGAACAGGCCCTAGGCACTAATCAGATCCATTGCTTTGGTTTCCAGGCATCTCTCCTCAGAGGCCTGGATTTCAAAAGCAGCATATAGCTGTTTCTTGACTCACCCATCAGAAAACATCTCATCTACACATGGAAAACTTGCACGTTGGAGCTGTGTCAAAGCCTTTGTTTAGGAGAACCCTTTTGGGCCCCAGTGCCACCGCTTCATTCCAAGGTCTCCATAGACACAAAAGCACGTTAGGACCCATCCCCAGGGGTGTCCATTTCAACTCAGCGTCCTCGGTTGCTCCCCACAGATCCAGGAGATCTAACCTGTCTTGTTGCTAGGAGACAATTGGAATGCGAGGTGGGCTACCCAGCCATCCATCCTTAGAACCCTGGTCAGAATCATTGGCCTGGAGCCAAACAACAGGTCTCAATTGTCCTTCAGAAGACTCTCTGCAGTTTGGAGCTTCTCACAACTCCCATCGTGGGAAAACCCCCATGGCCTCGAGAAGCCCCCCCCCCATTCATGAAGGGGCCATCAGGGACAGAAACTCCAACCTGAGAGATCATCTGATCCTCGCCCTGACTTCAGATGCACGAGATCTCGATTCAGGTCTGTAGATTGTGCCTGCCATGGCCTCACCCAGAAACCTAAGCCTAGCTTGTGTTCTCAGACTTTTGTCGTCAGACTACTGGCCCACAAGCCCTCCAGTTTGGCAATCCAGAACTACAATGCAGCACTCTGCCGGCCCTCCAGAAGAAAAACATTGTCCTCTGGGGCTACCCAGTAACCCCAAATGAGGATCAACCTGCACCGACCTTGGCTGTACCCCAAATACATAGGCTGACCAGGACACTAATGCCCTTTCTGACACAGCCTGAGCCTGGACCCCCTGGACCCTCCCAGACAGCTGGCCGCACACTGAGCACATTGAGCCGCCATGGCCTTAGGTCGTCATCTCTTCCCAACCTCGGTTTTCAGGTTTCAGAACCTAGACCTTATCTCCAATCACTGCCCAGGGTTGAAGGTGATGCAGAAATCAGAACTCCTTCCCCATGGCAAGAAACCTTGTGGTTGGCATGTTGTCCAACGTTCAGTGTAGTTGAAACCAGTGTGGCCCATGAGGCCCTGCCCATGCTCACAGGACACATTGTTCACAAACACACATTGTGACGCTCAGGCTGAGCCCAGTCCTCAAGTAAGGCCTCTCAGTGGCTGGATGAAGAGATAGCATATTGGGCTTGCCATGCCCCTAGGCCCCAATTTTTAACCATAGTTCGGGTTGACCCTTCAGTCTTCCCCACGGCTTGGCTTTGGAATTCCTCTTTTGGTGGGACACCTGAGGTAACAAAACTGAAATGAGTCCTCCCATCCCACAGATTGACGAAAAGCAATTGGGAATCGGGCCAAATCCTCAGAGAGGAAGATTCGTCCATGGCCCATGAGGCCTCCCCGACATTCCACGGCCATCGCTGATACAAAATCCAGAGACAAAAGCCTGAGCAAGCACCTCAGACTCGCACTTTCTTCATATCCTGAAGAGTTCTTCTCATGGTTTGTAGATCGGGCCTGCCATACCTACGTCCCCAAATCTAAGCTGAGTTTGTGTTTTCAGACTTCTGTCCTCAAAGTCTTGGGCCAACCACCCTGCAGGCTGGGCCCCTGGAGCCACACATTAGGACTGTGCCTACCAATCCATGGGAATTCTGCCCATTCCATGGTCCAAAATTTTACAAATTAGGAGAAACCTCCAAAGTCCCTGAGGCCATCCCAATAGTGTAGGTCGCGCGGAACAAACAAGGGCTGTGTGACACCAGCTGATAATCGACCTCCACTCATACTATAGATGGATGTCCCCAGAGAAGAAGATTGAACCAGACAGGACCCTAGGCCATAATAGGATCCATTGCTTTGGGTTACAGGCATGTGTCCTCAAAAGCCTGATTCCAATACGAGCATAGGGGTTTTCCTGAGGCACCCATCAGAACTCATCTCGTCTCCACAAGGAAACCTGTGCATGGGAGCCATGTCCAAAGCTTAGGAGAGTACTTCAGGGTCCCGGTGCCACCGCCCCCTTCCAAGGCCCTCTTGGACACAAAAACACATTAGGACCCATCCTCAGGAAAGTCCATTTCAACTCAGCCACCGCGGTTGCTCCGGCAGAGCCATCAGATCTAAACTGTCTTGTTGCTAGGAGACAATTGGAATGCGAGGCGGGCTTCCCAGGCATCCATCCGCGAACGATGCTCTGGAGTCATTCCATATGGGATGTCCTGGAGCTGTCCAACAGGTCTCAATTGTCCCGCAGAAGGAATACTTGAAGGGGGCATCCCACAACTCCCAACGTGGGAAAACCTCAATGGCCTCGAGATTCCGCTCCCTTCATGAAGCGGCCGTCATGCTCAGAAACTCCAACCTGAGCCAACGTCTGATCCTCTCCCTGACTTCAGATGCATGAGATATTGGTTCAGATCTGCAGGGGGTACCTGCCATGCCCTCGCCCTGAAACCCAAGTCTAGCTTGTCTTCTCAGACTTCCGTCCTCACACTCCTGGCCCCGAATCCCTCAAGTTTGGCAATTCCGGACCCACAATGCAGCACTCTGCCTGCCCTCTAGAAAAAAAATTATTGCCTCATGAGCTGCCCAGGCACCTTAAATGAGGGTAAACCTACACAGCACTCGACTTTACCCAAATTATATAGTGTAACCTGGGCACTAATGCACTGTCGAACAAACCTGAGCCCGGACCTCCTAACCAACACCCAGAAAGCTGACCGCACACTGAGCACATAAAACCCGCCATGGCCTTAGGTCATCATCTCTTCCCTACCTCAGTTTTCAGGCTTCAGAACCGAGACCTTATCTCCAATCACTGCCCAGGGGTGAGTGTGATGCAGAAATCAGAATTCCTCCTTACCCATGGCAAGAATCCTTGTGGTTGGCACGTTCAGTGTAGGAGAAACCAGCATTCACCCTGAGGCCCCGCCCATTCTTGAGTGCGATGAGGGCATACACACGCATTGTGACCCTCAGCATGAGTCCTGTCCTCTAGTAAGTCCTCTCAGTGGCTGGACCATTAGATGTCATAATGGGCTTGACATGTCCCTAGGCCCCAATTTTTAACCAGATTTCTGATTGTCCAGTCGCCCCTCCCCAGGGCTCTACTCTGGAATCCATCATTTGGTGGGACACCTGAGGTTAAAAAAGAAAACAACAACAACAACAACAACAAAAAAAAAAAAAACGGACTTCTTCCAGCCCACAGAATGACCGCAAACTCTTTGGACGTGGCCAAACCACCAGAGAGTAAGACTCGTCCATTTCCCATGAAGTCACCCAGAAATTCAACGACCATGAGTGACACGATATCCAGGACAAAAACTTGAGCAGAGCCTCACACTCGCCCTTCTTTCAAATCCCGAACAGTTCTCCTCATGGTCTGTAGATCAGTTCTGCCATACCTATGACCCAAAACATAAGCCGAGTTTGTGTTTTCAGACAACTGTCCAAACAGCCCTGGCCTACACAACCTACAGGCTCAGGCCCCTGGAGCCAAACCTGAGGACTGTACTTGCCCTCTCCAAGGGAATTGTGTGTGCCCATTCCAATGGCCACAACCCTTCTCATAGGATAAACCTCCAAAGTCCCTGATCCATCTCAATAGTGGTGGCTTCCCAGGAAAAACAGGGGCAATCTGAGCCCAACTGAGCACCTACCTGCACTCAGACCCATAGACAGATGTCCCCAGAGGTAAAAAGGAAAGAACAGGCCCCTAGGCACTAATCAGATCCATTGCTTTGGTTTCCAGGCATCTCTCCTCAGAGGCCTGGATTTCAAAAGCAGCATATAGCTGTTTCTTGACTCACCCATCAGAAAACATCTCATCTACACATGGGAAACTTGCACTTTGGAGCTGTGTCAAAGCCTTTGTTTAGGAGAACCCTTTTGGGCCCCAGTGCCACCGCTTCATTCCAAGGTCTCCATAGACACAAAATCACGTTAGGACCCATCCCCAGGGGTGTCCATTTCAACTCAGCGTCCTCGGTTGCTCCCCACAGATCCAGGAGATCTAACCTGTCTTGTTGCTAGGAGACAATTGGAATGCGAGGCGGGATTCCCAGGCATCCATCCGCGAACGATGCTCTGGAGTCATTCCATATGGGATGTCCTGGAGCTGTCCAACAGGTCTCAATTGTCCGGCAGAAGGAATCCTTGAAGGGGGCATCCCACAACTCCCAACGTGGGAAAACCTCAATGGCCTCGAGATTCCGCTCCCTTCATGAAGCGGCCGTCATGCTCAGAAACTCCAACCTGAGCCAACGTCTGGTCCTCGCCCTGACTTCAGATGCATGAGATATTGGTTCAGATCTGCAGGGGGTACCTGCCATGCCCTCGCCCTTAAACCCAAGTCTAGCTTGTCTTCTCAGACTTCCATCCGCACACTCCTGGCCCCGAATCCCTCAAGTTTGGCAATTCCGGACCCACAATGCAGCACTCTGCCTGCCCTCTAGAAAAAAAAAATATTGCCTCATGAGCTGCCCAGGCACCTTAAATGAGGGTAAACCTACACAGCACTCGACTTTACCCAAATTACATAGTGTAACCTGGGCACTAATGCACTGTCGAACAAACCTGAGCCCGGAGCTCCTAACCAACACCCAGAAAGCTGACCGCACACTGAGCACATAAAACCCGCCATGGCCTTAGGTCATCATCTCTTCCCTACCTCAGTTTTCAGGCTTCAGAACCGAGACCTTATCTCCAATCACTGCCCAGGGGTGAGTGTGATGCAGAAATCAGAATTCCTCCTTACCCATGGCAAGAATCCTTGTGGTTGGCACGTTCAGTGTAGGAGAAACCAGCATTCACCCTGAGGCCCCGCCCATTCTTGAGTGCGATGAGGGCATACACACGCATTGTGACCCTCAGCATGAGTCCTGTCCTCTAGTAAGTCCTCTCAGTGGCTGGACCATTAGATGTCATAATGGGCTTGACATGTCCCTAGGCCCCAATTTTTAACCAGATTTCTGATTGTCCAGTCGCCCCTCCCCAGGGCTCTACTCTGGAATCCATCATTTGGTGGGACACCTGAGGTTAAAAAAGAAAACAACAACAACAACAACAACAAAAAAAAAAACGGAATTCTTCCAGCCCACAGAATGACCGCAAACTCTTTGGACGTGGCCAAACCACCAGAGAGTAAGACTCGTCCATTTCCCGTGAAGTCACCCAGAAATTCAACGACCATGAGTGACACGATATCCAGGACAAAAACTTGAGCAGAGCCTCACACTCGCCCTTTTTCAAATCCCGAACAGTTCTCCTCATGGTCTGTAGATCAGTTCTGCCATACCTATGACCCAAAACATAAGCCGAGTTTGTGTTTTCAGACAACTGTCCAAACAGCCCTGGCCTACACAACCTACAGGCTCAGGCCCCTGGAGCCAAACCTGAGGACTGTACTTGCCCTCTCCAAGGGAATTGTGTGTGCCCATTCCAATGGCCACAACCCTTCTCATAGGATAAACCTCCAACGTCCCTGATCCATCTCAATAGTGGTGGCTTCCCAGGAAAAACAGGGGCAATCTGAGCCCAACTGAGCACCTACCTGCACTCAGACCCATAGACAGATGTCCCCAGAGGTAAAAAGGAAAGAACAGGCCCCTAGGCACTAATCAGATCCATTGCTTTGGTTTCCAGGCATCTCTCCTCAGAGGCCTGGATTTCAAAAGCAGCATATAGCTGTTTCTTGACTCACCCATCAGAAAACATCTCATCTACACATGGGAAACTTGCACGTTGGAGCTGTGTCAAAGCCTTTGTTTAGGAGAACCCTTTTGGGCCCCAGTGCCACCGCTTCATTCCAAGGTCTCCATAGACACAAAATGACGTTAGGACCCATCCCCAGGGGTGTCCATTTCAACTCAGCGTCCTCGGTTGCTCCCCACAGATCCAGGAGATCTAACCTGTCTTGTTGCTAGGAGACAATTGGAATGCGAGGTGGGCTACCCAGCCATCCATCCTTAGAACCCTGCTCAGAATCATTGGCCTGGAGCCAAACAACAGGTCTCAATTGTCCTGCAGAAGACTCTCTGCAGTTTGGAGCTTCTCACAACTCCCATCGTGGGAAAACACCCATGGCCTCGTGATGCCCCCCCATTCATGAAGGGGCCATCAGGGACAGAAACTCCAACCTGAGCGATCGTCTGATCCTCGCCCTGACTTCAGATGCACGAGATCTCGATTCAGGTCTGTAGATTGTGCCTGCCATGGCGTCACCCAGAAACCTAAGCCTAGCTTGTGTTCTCAGACTTTTGTCGTCAGACTACTTGCCCACAATCCCTCCAGTTTGGCAATCCAGAACTACAATGCAGCACTCTGCCGGCCCTCCAGAAGAAAAACATTGTCCTCTGGGGCTACCCAGTAACCCCAAATGAGGATCAACCTGCACCGACCTTGGCTGTACCCCAAATACATAGGCTGACCAGGGCACCAATGCCCTTTCTGACACAGCCTGAGCCTGGAGCCCCTGGCCCCTCCCAGACCGCTGGCCGCACACTGAGCACATCCAGCCGCCATGGCCTTAGGTCCTCATCTCTTCCCAACCTCGGTTTTCAGGTTTCAGAACCTAGACCTTATCGCCAATCAGTGCCCAAGGTTGAAGGTGATGCAGAAATCAGAACTCCTTCCCCATGGCAAGAAACCTTGTGGTTGGCATGTTGTCCAACGTTCAGTGTCGTTGAAACCAGTGTGGCCCATGAGGCCCCACCCATGCTCGCGGGCCACATTGGTCACAAACACACATTGTGACCCTCAGGCTGAGCCCAGTCCTCAAGTAAGGCCACTCAGTGGCTGGATGAAGAGATAGCATATTGGGCTTGCCATGCCCCTAGGCCCCAATTTTTAACCATAGTTCGGGTTGTCCCTTCCGTCTTCCCCACGGCTTGGCTTTGGAATTCCTCTTTTGGTGGGACACCTGAGGTTTCAAACCTGAAATGAGTCCTCCCATCCCACAGTTTGACGAAAAGCAATTGGGAATCGGGCCAAATCCTCAGAGAGGAAGATTTGTCCGTGGCCCATGAGGCCTCCCCGACATTCCCCGGCCATCGCTGATACAAAATCCAGAGACAAAAGCCTGAGCAAGCGCCTCAGACTCGCACTTTCTTCATATCCTGAAGATTTCTTCTCATGGTTTGTCGATCGGGCCTGCCATACATACGTCCCCAAACCTAAGCTGGGTTTGTGTTTTCAGACTTCTGTCCTCAAAATTTTGGGCCACACACGCACCAGGCCGGGCGACTGGAGCCACACATTAGGACTCTGCCTACCAATCCATGGGAATTCTGCCCATTCCATGGTCCAAAATAGTACAAATTAGGAGAAACCTCCAAAGTCCCTGAGGCCATCCCAATAGTGTAGGTCGCCCGGAACAAACAAGGACTGTCTGACACCAGCTGATAATCGACATCCACTCATACCATAGATGGATGTCCCCAGAGACGAAGATTGAACCAGACAGGATCCTAGGCCATAATAGGATCCATTGCTTTGGGTTCCAGGCATGTGTCCTCAAAAGCCTGATTCCAATACGAGCATAGGGGTTTTCCTGAGGCACCCATCAGAACTCATCTCGTCTCCACAAGGAAACCTGTGCATGGGAGCCATGTCCAAAGCTTAGGAGAGTACTTCAGGGTCCCGGTGCCACCGCCCCATTCCAAGGCCCTCATGGACACAAAAACACATTAGGACCCATCCTCAGAAAAGTCCATTTCAACTCTGCCACCCCGGTTGCTCCGGCAGAGCCATCAGATCTAAACTGTCTTGTTGCTAGGAGACAATTGGAATGCGAGGCGGGCTTCCCAGGCATCCATTCGCGAACGGTGCTCTGGAGTCATTCCATATGGGATGTCCTGGAGCTGTCCAACAGGTCTCAATTGTCCCGCAGAAGGAATCCTTGAAGGGGGCATCCCACAACTCACAACGTGGGAAAACCTCAATGGCCCCGAAATTCCGCTACTTCATAAAGCGGCCGTCATGCACAGGAACTCCAACCTGAGCCAACATCTGATCCTCGCCCTGACTTCAGAAGCATGAGATAGTGTTTCAGATCTGCAGGGGGTACTTGCCGTGCCCTCGCCCTGAAACCCAAGTCTAGCTAGTCTTCTCAGACTTCCGTCCTCACACTCCTGGCCCCAAAGCCCTTAAGTTTGGCAATTCCGGACCCACAATGCAGCACTCTGCCTGCCCTCCAGAAAAAAAATAATTGCCTCATGAGCTGCCCAGGCACCTTAAATGAGGGTAAACCTACACAGAACTCGACTTTAACCAAATTATATAGTCTAACCTGGGCGCTAATGCACTGTCGAACACAACCTGAGCCCGGACCTCCTGACCAACACCCAGAAAGCTGACCGCACACAGAACACAAAAAACCCGCCATGGCCTTAGGTCATCATCTCTTCCCTACCTCAGTTTTCAGGCTTCAGAACCGAGACCTTATCTCCAATCACTGCCCAGGGTTGAGTGTGATGCAGAAATCAGAACTCCTCCTTACCCATGGCAAGAATCCTTGTGGTTGGCACGTTCAGTGTAGGAGAAACCAGCATTCACCCTGAGGCCCCGCCCATTCTTGAGTGCGACGAGGGCATACACACACATTGTGACCCTCAGCATGAGTCCTGTCCTCTAGTAAGTCCTCTCAGTGGCTGGACCATTAGATGTCATAATGGGCTTGACATGTCCCTAGGCCCCAATTTTTAACCAGTTTTCTGATTGTCCCGGTGCCCCTCCCCAGGACTCTACTCTGGAATCCATCATTTGGTGGGACACCTGAGGTTAAAAAAGAAAACAACAACAACAACAACAATTAAAAAAAACGGACTTCTTCCAGCCCACAGAATGAACGCAAACTCTTTGGAATGGGCCAAACCACCAGAGAGTAAGACTCGTCCATTTCCCATGAAGTCACCCAGAAATTCCACGACCATGAGTGACACGATATCAAGAGACAAAAACTTTAGCAGGAGCCTCACTCGCCCTTCTTTCAAATCCCGAAGAGTTCTCCTCATGGTCTGTAGATCAGTCCTGCCATACCTATGACCCGAAACATAAGCCGAGTTTGTGTTTTCAGACAACTGTCCAAACAGCCCTGGCCTACACAACCTACAGGCTCGGGCCCCTGGAGCCAAACCTGAGGACTGTACTTGCCCTCTCCAAGGGAATTGTGTGTGCCCATTCCAATGGCCACAACCCTTCTAGTAGGATAAACCTACAAAGTCCCTGCTCCATCTCAATAGTGGTGGCTTCCTAGGAAAAACAGGGGCAATCTGAGCCCAAGTGAGCACCTACCTGCACTCAGACCCATAGACAGATGTCCCCAGAGGTAAAAAGGAAAGAACAGGCCCCTAGGCACTAATCAGATCCATTGGTTTGGTTTCCAGGCATCTCTCCTAAGAGGCCTGGATTTCAAAAGCAGCATATAGCTGTTTCTTGACTCACCCATCAGAAAACATCTCATCTACACATGGGAAATTTGCACGTTGGAGCTGTGTCAAAGCCTCTGTTTACGAGAACCCTTTAGGGCCCCAGTGCCACCGCTTCATTCCAAGGTCTCCATAGATACAAAAGCACGTTAGGACCCATCCCCAGGGGTGCCCATTTCAACTCAGCGTTTTCGGTAGCTCCCCACAGATCCAGGAGATCTAACCTGTCTTGTTGCTAGGAGACAGTTGGAATGCGAGGTGGGCTACCCAGCCATCCATCCTTAGAACCCTGCTCAGAATCATTGGCCTGGAGCCAAACAACAGGTCTCAATTGTCCTGCAGAAGACTCTCTGCAGTTTGCAGCTTCTCACAACTCCCATCGTGGGAAAACACCCATGGCCTCATGATGCCCCCCCCCATTCATGAAGGGGCCATCAGGGACAGAAACTCCAACCTGAGCGATCGTCTGATCCTCGCCCTGACTTCAGATGCACGAGATCTCGATTCAGGTCTGTAGATTGTGCCTGGCATGGCCTCACCCAGAAACCTATGCCTAGCTTGTGTTCTCAGACTTTTGTCGTCAGACTACTGGCCCACAAGCCCTCCAGTTTGGCAATCCAGAACTACAATGCAGCACTCTGCCGGCCCTCCAGAAGAAAAACATTTTCCTCTGGGGCTACCCAGTAACCCCAAATGAGGATCAACCTGCACCGACCTTGGCTGTACCCCAAATACATAGGCTGACCAGGGCACTAATGCCCTTTCTGACACAGCCTGAGCCTGGAGCCCCTGGCCCCTCCCAGACAGCTGGCCGCACACTGAGCACATCCAGCTGCCATGGCCTTAGGTCGTCATCTCTTCCCAACCTCGGTTTTCAGGTTTCAGAACCTAGACCTTATCTCCAATCAGTGCCCAAGGTTGAAGGTGATGCAGAAATCAGAACTCCTTCCCCATGGCAAGAAACCTTGTGGTTGGCATGTTGTCCAACGTTCAGTGTCGTTGAAACCAGTATGGCCCATGAGGCCCCGCCAATGCTCGCGGACCACATTGGTCACAAACACACATTGTGACCCTCAGGCTGAGCCCAGTCCTCAAGTAAGGCCAATCAGTGGCTGGCTGAAGAGATAGCATATTGGGCTTGCCATGCCCCTAGGCCCCATTTTTTAACCATAGTTCGTGTTGACCCTTCAGTCTTCCCCACGGCTTGGTTTTGGAATTCCTCTTTTGGTGGGACACCTGAGGTAACAAAACTGAAATGAGTCCTCCCATCCCACAGATTGACGAAAAGCAATTGGGAATCGGGCCAAATCCTCAGAGAGGAAGATTCGTCCATGGCCCATGAGGCCTGGCCGACATTCCACGGCCATCGCTGATAAAAATCCAGAGACAAAAGCCTGAGCAAGCGACTCAGACTCGCACTTTCTTCATATCCTGAAGAGTTCTTCTCATGGTTTGTAGATCGGGCCTGCCATACCTACGTCCCCAAACCTAAGCTGAGTTTGTTTTCAGACAACTGTCTAAACAGCACTGGCCTACACAACCTACAGGCTCAGGCCCCTGGAGCCAAACCTGAGGAATGTACTTGCCTTCTCCAAGGGAATTGTTTGTGCCCATTCCAATGGCCACAACCCTTCTAATAGGATAAACCTCCAAATTCCCTGATCCATCTGAAAAGTGGTGGCTTCCCAGGAAAAACAGGGGCAATCTGAGCCCAAATGAGCACCTACCTGCACTCAGACCCATAGACAGATGTCCCCAGAGGTAAAAAGGAAAGAACAGGCCCTTAGGCACTAATCAGATCCATTGCTTTGATTTCCAGGCATCTCTCCTCAGAGCCTGGATTTCAAAAGCAGCATATAGCTATTTCTTAATTCACCCATCAGAAAACATCTCATCTACACATGGGAAACTTCCACGTTGGAGCTGTGTCAAAGCCTCTGTTTAGGAGAACCCTTTAGGGCCCCAGTGCCACCGCTTCATTCCAAGGTCTCCATAGACACAAAATCACATTAGGACCCATCACCAGGGGTGTGCATTTCAACTCAGCATCCTCGGTAGCTGCCCACAGATCCAGGAGATCTAACCTGTCTTGTTGCTAGGAGACAATTGGTATGCGAGGTGGGCTACCCAGCCATCCATCCTTAGAACCCTGCTCAGAATCATTGGCCTGGAGCCAAACAACAGGTCTCAATTGTCCTGCAGAAGACTCTCTGCAGTTTGGAGCTTCTCACAACTCCCATAGTGGGAAAACACCCATGGCCTCGTGATGCCCCCCCATTCATGAAGGGGACATCAGGGACAGAAACTCCAACCTGAGCGATCGTCTGATCCTCGCCCTGACTTCAGATGCACGAGATCTCGATTCAGGTCTGTAGATTGTGCCTGCCATAGCCTCACCAAGAACCCTAAGCCTAGCTTGTGTTCTTAGACTTTTGTCGTCAGACTACTGGCCCACAAGCCGTCCATTTGGAAATCCAGAACTACAATGGAGCACTCTGCCTGCCCTCCAGAAGAAAAACATTGTCCTCTGGGGCTACCCAGTAACCCCAAATGAGGATCAACCTGCACCGACCTTGGCATTACCCCAAATACATAGGCTGACCAGGTCACTAATGCCCTTTCTGACACAGCCTGAGCCTGGACCCCCTGGCCCCTCCCAGACAGCTGGCCGCACACTGAGCACATCCAGCCGCCATGGCCTTAGGTCGTCATCTCTTCCCAACCTCGGTTTTCAGGTTTCAGAACCTAGACCTTATCTCCAATCACTGCCCAAGGTTGAAGGTGATGCAGAAATCAGAACTCCTTCCCCATGGCAAGAAACCTTGTGGTTGGCATGTTGTCCAACGTTCAGTGTCGTTGAAACCAGTGTGGCCCATGAGGCCCCGCCCATGCTCGCGGGCCACATTGGTCACAAACACACATTGTGACCCTCAGGCTGAGCCCAGTCCTCAAGTAAGGCCACTCAGTGGCCTTTCTTCTCATGGTTTGTCGATCGGGCCTGCCATACCTACGTCCCCAAACCTAAGCTGAGTTTGTGTTTTCAGACTTCTGTCCTCAAAGTCTTGGGCCACACACGCTCCAGGCTGGGCGCCAGGAGCCACACATTAGGACTCTGCCTACCAATCCATGGGAATTCTGCCCATTCCATGGTCCAAAATAGTACAAATTAGGAGAAACCTCCAAAGTCCCTGAGGCCATCCCAATAGTGTAGGTCGCCCGGAACAAACAAGGACTGTCTGACACCAGCTGATAATCGACATCCACTCATACCATAGATGGATGTCCCCAGAGAAGAAGATTGAACCAGACAGGACCCTAGGCCATAATAGGATCCATTGCTTTGGGTTACAAGCATGTGTCCTAAAAAGCCTGATTCCAATACGAGCATAGGGGTTTTCCTGAGGCACCCATCAGAACTCATCTCGTTTCCGCAAGGAAACCTGTGCATGGGAGCCATGTACAAAGCTTAGGAGAGTACTTCAGGGTCCCGGTGCCACCGCCCCATTCCAAGGCCCTCATGGACACAAAAACACATTAGGACCCATCCTCAGGAAAGTCCATTTCAACTCAGCCACCCCGGTTGCTCCGGCAGAGCCATCAGATCAAAACTGTCTTGTTAGGAGACAATTGGAATGCGAGGCGGGCTTCCCAGGCATCCATCCGCGAACGGTGCTCTGGAGTCATTCCATATGGGATGTCCTGGAGCTGTCCAACAGGTCTCAATTGTCCCGCAGAAGGAATCCTTGAAGGGGGCATCCCACAACTCCCAACGTGGGAAAACCTCAATGGCCTCGAGATTCCGCTCCCTTCATAAAGCGGCCGTCATGCACAGGAACTCCAACCTGAGCCAACGTCTAATCCTCTCTCTGACTTCAGAAGCATGAGATATTGGTTCAGATCTGCAGGGGGTACCTGTCGTGCCCTCGCCCTGAAACCCATGTCTAGCTTGTCTTCTCACACTTCTGTCCTCAAACTCCTGGCCCCGAAGTCCTAAAATTTGGCAATTCCGGACCCACAATGCAGCACTCTCCCGGCCCTCTAGAAAAAAAAAAAATATTGCCTCATGAGCTGCCCAGGCACCTTAAATGAGGATAAACCTACACAGCACTCGACCTTACCCAAATTATATAGTCTAACCTGGGCACTAATGCACTGTCGAACACAACCTGAGCCCGGACCTCCTGACCAACACCCAGAAAGCTGACCGCACACTGAGCACATAAAACCCGCCATGGCCTTAGGTCATCATCTCTTCCCTACTTCAGTTTTCAGGCTTCAGAAACGAGACCTTATCTCCAATCACTGCCCAGGGGTGAGTGTGATGCTAAAATCAGAACTCCTCCTTACCCATGGCAAGAACCCTTGTGGTTGGCACGTTGTCCAACATTCAGTGTAGGAGAAACCAGCATTCACCCTGAGGCCCTGCCCATTCTTGAGTGCGACGAGGGCATACACACGCATTGTGACCCTTAGCATGAGTCCTCTCCTCTAGTAAGTCCTCTCCTTGGCTGGACCATTAGATGTCATAATGGGCTTGACATGTTCCTAGGCCCCAATTTTTAACCAGATTTCTGATTGTCCAGTGGCCCCTCCCCAGGGCTCTACTCTGGAATCCCTCATTTGGTGGGACACCTGAGGTTAAAAAAGAAAACAACAACAAAAGAAAAAAAACAAAAACAAAAAACGGACTTCTTCCAGCCCACAGAATGACCCCAAACTCTTTGGACGGGGCCAAACCACCAGAGAGTAAGAATCGTCCATTTACCATGAAGTCACGCAGAAATTCCACGACCATAGTTCTGGTGGTCCCTTCAGTCTTCCCCACGGCTTTGCTTTGGAATTCCTCTTTTCGTGGGACACCTGAGGTAACAAAACTGAAAGGAGTTCTCCCATCCCACATTTTGACGAAAAAAAATTGGGAATCGGGCGAAATCCTCATAGAGGTAGATTCGTCCATGGCCCATGAAGCATCCCCGACATTCTACGGCCATTGCTGATACAAATTCCAGAGACTAATGCCTGAGCAAGCGCCTCAGACTCGCTCTATATTCAAATCTTCATGAGTTCTTCTCATGGTTTGTATATTGGGCCTGCCATACCGACGTCCCCAAAAAAAGCTGAGTTTGTGTATCGGAATCACAATCAGAAATCTGCATTCCACATGGCTGTAATGCTTGTTCTTCACATGGAGTCACACCTTCACGTGGGGAACCCTTCATGGCCCCTGATGCCACGCCAAAACATGAGTGCTGCTTGGGCACAAATTCACACTATGACCCTAGCATGAGCCCCATGTCAAAGAAAGGCCTGTCAGGTTCGGGACGAAGATCCTGCATATAGTACCTGCCATGCCCATAGGCACACAGGACTAACTAGATGGTGTGTATTCCAGTTGAAGGAACCCACTGCTGTGCTCTAGAGTCCCTCTCCTGGGGGGTTCTTTCTGGCAGAAAACAGTACTCTTCACTTCCCACAGAATGAACCCAAACACTTGGGAGCTTGGACAATCCCCCGAGAGGAAGGCTCTTCCTCGGCCCCTGAGGCAACCCCTACCCTGACCGGACACTGTGAACGCAACACCCAGAGACAAAAGCCTGAGCAACTGCCTCCCACTTGCCCTCCTTTGATATTCAGAGAATCTCCCCTCACGGACTGGAGATCAGGCCTGCCATTACCTTGGCCCCTTCCTGAGCCAAGTTTGCTTTTTCAGACATCAGTCCCCACAGTCCTGGCAAACAAAGCCTCTAGGCTGGGTCCTCTGGAGCCATACAACAGGACCGTGCCTGCTCTCTCCTGGGAAACTGTGTCCATTCCTTTGGACACACACTTCCAGAATATGAGAAACCTCAAGGCCCCCGAGGACATCCCACTACTGGGAGCCTCCCTGGACACACAGGGGCATTCGGACACAAGCTGAGCAGCTACCTCCATGAAGGCATGCACACAGATGTCAACAGAGATAGAAGGTTGAGCCGGACAGGCCCTTAGGCCATAATCTCAACTCTTGCTTTGGGTTCCAGGTGTTACTCCTCAGAGGCTTTGGTTCGAAGAACAGGATATGGGGCTTTCCTGAGGCACTGAACAGAACTCCTCTCGTCTCCAAATGGGGAGCTTTCTTACTGGGGATGTATCAAAACCTTCAGGTAGTGCCCAAGCAGCACTTGAGTGCTGATTGGGAACAAATTCACACTGTGACCCTAGCATGAGCCACATGTCAAAGAAAGGCCTGTCAGGGCCTGGACAAAGAGCCCGCATATGGGGCTTGCCAAGCCCCTATGCACCCAATCCTCACCAGGGTTTGAGATTTCCAGTCGCCCCGCCCGTACCTGGGGCTCTGATCTGGAATCCCTTTCTTGGAGAGACTCATGAGCCAGACAACACGACTCCACCCTTCCCACAAAATAACCCCAAACTCTTGGGAGCTGGGACAAATCCCCAGAGAGGGATACTCGTCCACAGTCCCTGAGGCCACCGCTCCAATCCACGGCTATCCCGGACACAACATCCAGAGACAAAAGCCTGAAGGAACGACTCCCACTCGCCCTTGTTTCAGAGGCACAGGAGTTCCCTCTCGGGCTGTACCTCCGGCCTGCCATACCCTAGGCGCCACTCATAAGCTGACTTTGTGTTTTAAGACTTCTGTGCCCACAGCCTGGACCCACACACCTCCAGGCTAGGGCCTCTGGAGCCACAGCGAAAGTTTGTGCCTGCCCTCTCCAAGGAAAGTGTGCCCAATCCATTGACCACAACCCTACAGGTTAGGGAAAAGCTCCAAGGCCCCTGAGGACATCAATAGTGTAGGCCACCCTGGACTAAGGGGGGCTCTCTGACACCAGCGGAGCAACTATATCCACTTAGACTCTCAGAAAGTGTCCCCAGAGACAGAAGGTTGAAATGGACAGGCCCCCAGGCCCTAATATGAACCTCAGCTTTGTTCCATGTGTCCGTTCTCAGAGGACTGTTTTCGTAGACCAGCACATGGGGCTTTTCTGATGCACCAAACAGCGGATCTCTCGTCTCCACATGGGCAGCTTTCTTACTGGGGATGTATCAAACCCTTCAGGTAGGAGAGTCTCGCATGGCCACTGAACAACCAGCACATTCCAAGGTCTCCATGGACCCAAACGAACATTATGACGCATCCTCAGGAGAGGCCATTTCAACTCAGCCCCCTGGGTCGCGTGTTCCAGAGGCCCCAGATCAAACATATCTTATCGCTAATGGCCAATTGGAATGCGAGGCATGCTGTACAGGGATCCATCCTTCGAACCCTGCTCTCCAGTCCTTCCGTATGGTATGTCCTGGAGCCATGCAACAGGACTCGAATGTCCCGCAGAAGGAAACCTTGTGGTTTGGGGCAACCTCCAAACTCAGCGTGGGAAAACTTCCTTGGCCTCATGAGGCCCCCGCTTCATGAAGGTGCCATCATGGACACATACTCCAGCCTCAGCCAACGTCTGATCCTCAGCCTGACTTCAGATGCAGGAGATTTTGATTCAGCCTCTGCAGAATGGGCCTGCTCTGCCCTTGGCTCCAATCCTCACCCTAGCTTGTGTTTTCAGACTTCCGTCCTCTCACTCCAGGCCCACAAGCCCTCCCTACTGGGAATTCTGGGGCCACAATGAAGCACTCTGCCTGCCTCCCAGGAGAAAAACATTGTCTATGGTGCTGCCCAGAAACCCCAAATGAGGATCAAACTGCTTGGCCCTCGGCAACACCCCAATTGCATAGGCTACCATAAACACTGATGCTCTGAGGCAAATAGCCTGAGCCCAGACCTTCCAACAGACACCTACACAGCTGGCTGCACACCCAGCACATTGGACCCGCCACTGCCTTAGGCCACCATCCATTCCCAACCTGGGTTTTCAGTCATCGGAACCTAGACCTTATCTCCAATCCCTGCACAGGGGGGAACCTGATACACAAGTCAGAACCCCTCCTTCCCCATGGCAAGAAAACTTGCTACTGGCAGTGAGTCAAACCTTCAGTGTAGGAGAAAACGGCATGGCCCATGAGGCAACGCCCAAGCGTTAGGGCCGCCTTGGGCACAAACACACATTGTGACCCTCAGCGTGAGTACCTTATTCAAGTAACGCCTCTCAGTGACTGGACCAAGAGCCTGCATATGTGGCTTGCCATGCACATAGGCACCCAGGATTTACTAGATGGTGTGTATTTCAGTTCAGGGAACCCACTGCTGTGCTCTAGAGTCCCTCTCCTGGGGGGTCCCCTGTGGCAGAAAACAGTACTCTTCCCTTCCTACAGAATGAATCCAAACACTTGGGAGCTTGCACAATCCCCCGAGAGGAAGGCTCTTCCTCGGCCTCTGAGACAACCCCTACCCTGACCGGACACTGTGAACGCAACACCCAGAGACAAAATCCTGAGTGACTGCCTCCCACTTGCCCTCCTTTGATATCCAGAGGATCTCCCCTCACGTACTGGAGATCAGTCCTGCCATTACCTTGGCCACTAGCTGAGCCAAGTTTGCTTTTTCAGACATCTGTCCCGACAGCCCTGGCAAACACAGACTCTAGGCTGAATCCACTGGAGCCATACCACAGGACCGTGCCTGCTCTCTCCTGGGAAACTGTGTCCATTCCTTTGGACACACACCTCCAGAATATGAGAAACCTCAAGGCCCCCGAGGAAATCCCACTACTGGGAGCCTCCCTGGACACACAGGGGCATTCAGACACAAGCTGAGCAGCTACCTCCACGAAGGCATGCCCACAGATGTCAACAGAGATAAAAGGTTGAGTTGGACAGGCCCTTAGGCCGTAATCTCAACTCTTGCTTTGGGTTCCAGGTGTTACTCCTCAGAGGCTTTGGTTCGAAGAACAGGATATGGGGCTTTCCTGAGGCACTGAACAGAACTCCTCTCGTCTCCACATGGGAAGCTTCCCTGTTGGAGCTGTGTCAAACACCTCAGTTTGGAGAACCCTGCAGAGTCCCTGAGCCACCTCCACATTCCAAGTTCTCCCAGGCCACCAAGCCACAGTAGGACTCATCTTCAGGAGAGTCCATTTCAACTCTCCCCTCTGGGTAGCTCACCCAGGAGCCTGCAGATTGAGCCTGCCTTGTCCTGACGAAAGAGTGGGAATATGAGGTGGCGTTCCCAGGCATCCATGCTTAGACACCTGCTCTCCAGTCTTTCCATATGGGGCCTCTTGGAACCATCCAATAGGACTCGACTGTCGTGCAGAAGGAAACCTTGAGGTTTGGAGCAGTTCACAAATCCCATCGTAGGCAAACATCCCTGGCCTAATGAAGCCCTCACCCTTCAGGAAGAGGCCATGCTGGACAAAAACTCTAGCCTGAGGCACGTCTCATTGTTGACATGACCTCAGTGCAGGAGATCTCGATTCAGCCTCTGCAGAGTGGGCCTGCCGTGCCCTCGGTCCCAAACCTCACGCTAGCTTGTGTTTTCAGACTTCCTTCCTCACACTCCTGGCAAACAAGCCCTCCGGACAAGAAACTCCAGAACCAAAACCCAGCCCAGTGTCTGCCCAACGGAAGAAAAACATTTCCCTGTGGGGCTCTCCAGAAAACCCAGATGAGGATCAACCTGCTCGGGCCTCGACGGACCTTGAACTGGATATGCTGCTCTGGGAACTCATGCTCTGTCTGACACAGCCTGAAACCAGACGTCCAGAGAGACAAGGAGACAGCTGGCCGCACACCCAGCACTTCGGACACGCCATGGTCTTATGCCGTCACCTCTTCCTAACCTTGGTTTTCAGATATCTGAACCTAGATATTATAACAATTCTCCACACAGCTGGGTATCGCAAGCACAAAACAGAACTCCTCCTTCCCCATGGCTGTCAAGCTTGCTCTTGGCATGGAGTCACACCTTCAGGGTGGGAGAAACCTTCATGGCCCCTGATGCCACGCCCAAACTTGAGTGCTGCTTGGGCACAAATTCACACTGTGACCCTCAGCATGAGCCCCATGTCAAAGAAAGGCCTGTTAGGACCTGGACCTAGAGCCCGCATATGGGGCTTGCCAAGCCCCTATGCACCCAATCCTCACCAGTGTTTGAGTTTTCCAGTCGCCCCACCTGTACCTGGGCGCTGCTCTGGAATCCCTTTCTTGGAGAGACACATGAGCCAGACAACACGACTCCACCCTTCCCTCAAAATGACCCCAAACTCTTGGGAGCTGGGACAAATCCCCAGAGAGGGATACTCGTCCACAGTCCCTGAGGCCACCGCTCCAATCCACGGCTATCCCGGACACAACATCCAGAGACAAAAGCCTGAAGGAACGCCTTCCACTCGCCCTTGTGTCAGAGGCCCAGGAGTTCCCTCTCGAGCTGTACATCCGGCCTGTCATACCCTAGGCGCCACTCATAAGCTGACTTTGTGTTTTGTGACTTCTGTGCCCACAGCATGGAGCCACACAACCTCCAGGCTAGGGCCTTTGAAGCCACAGCGAAAGATTGTGCCGGCCCTCTCTAAGGAAAGTGTGTCCAATCCATTGACCACAACCCTACAGTTTAGGGAAAAGCTCCAAGGCCCCTGAGGCCATCAATAGATAGGCCACCCTGGACTAAGAGGGGCTCTCTGACACCAGCAGAGCAACTATCTCCACTTAGATTCTCAGACAATGTCCCCAGAGACAGAAGGTTGAAATGGACATGCCCCCAGGCCTTAATATGAACCTTAGCTTTGTTTCCATGTGTCCATTCTCAGAGGACTGTTTTCGTAGACCAGCACATGGAGCTTTTCTGAGGCACCAAACCAAGCATCTCTCGTCTCCACATGGGCAGCTTTCTTACTGGTGATGTATCAAACCCTTCAGGTAGGAGAGTTCTGCAAGGCCACCGAACAACCAGCACATTCCAAGGTCTCCATGGACCCAAACGCACATTATGACACATCCTCAGGAGAGGCCATTTCAACTCAGCCCCCTGGGTAGCGTGACCCAGAGGCAGCAGATCAAACATATCTTGTCGCTTATGGCCAATTGGAATGCGAGGAATGCTGTACAGGGATCCATCCTTCGAACCCTGCTCTCCAGTCCTTCCATATGGTATGTCCTGGAGCCATGCAACAGGACTCGAATGTCCCGCAGAAGGAAACCTTGTGGTTTGGGGCAACCTCCAAACTCAGCGTGGGAAAACTTCCTTGGCCTCATGAGGCCCCCGCTTCATGAAGGTGCCATCATGGACACATACTCCAGCCTCAGCCAACGTCTGATCCTCAGCCTGACTTCAGATGCAGGAGATTTTGATTCAGCCTCTGCCGATTGGGCCTGCTCTGCCCTTGGCTCCAATCCTCACCCTAGCTTGTGTTTTCAGACTTCCGTCCTCACACTCCTGGCCCACAAACCCTCCCTACTGGGAATTCTGGGGCCACACTGAAGCACTCTGCCTGCCTCCCAGGAGAAAAACATTGTCTATGGTGCTGCCCAGAAACCCCAAATGAGGATCAAACTGCTTGGCCCTCGGCAACACCCCAATTGCATAGGCTACCTTAAACATTGATGCTCTGAGGCAAATAGCCTGAGCCCAGACCTTCCAACAGACACCGACACAGCTGGCTGCACTCCTAGGACATTGGACCCGCCACTGCCTTAGGCCACCATCCATTCCCAACCTGGGTTTTCAGTCATCGGATCCTAGACCTTATCTCCAATCCCTGCACAGGGGGGAACCTGATGCACAAATCAGAACGTCTCCTTCCCCATGGCAAGAAAACTTGCTGCTGGCAGTGAGTCAAACCTTCAGTGTAGGAAAAACGACATGGCCCATGAGGCAACGCCCAAGCTTTAGGGCCGCCTTGGGCACAAACACACATTGTGACCCTCAGCGTGAGTACCTTATTCAAGTAACGCCTCTCAGTGACTGGACCAAGAGCCCGCATATGTGGCTTGCCATGCCCATAGGCACCCAGGACTAACTAGATGGTGTGTATTCCAGTTCAGGGAACCCACTGCTGTGCTCTAGAGTCCATCTCCTGGGGGGTTCCCTGTGGCAGAAAACAGTACTCTTCCCTTCCCACAGAATGAACCCAAACACTTGGGAGCTTGGACAATCCCCCGAGAGGAAGGCTCTTCCTCGGCCTCTGAGACAACCCCTACCCTGACCGGACACTGTGAACGCAACACCCAGAGACAAAATCCTGAGTGACTGCCTCCCACTTGCCCTCCTTTGATATCCAGAGGATCTCCCCTCACGGACTGGAGATCAGTCCTGCCATTACCTTGGCCACTAGCTGAGCCAAGTTTGCTTTTTCAGACATCTGTCCCCACAGCCCTGGCAAACACAGCCTCTAGGCTGGGTCCTCTGGAGCCATACCACAGGACCGTGCCTGATCTCTCCTGGGAAACTGTGTCCATTCCTTTGGACACACACCTCCAGAATATGAGAAACCTCAAGGCCTCCGAGGACATCCCACTATTGGGAGGCTCCTTGGACACACAGGGGCATTCGGACACAAGCTGAGCAGCTACCTCCACGAAGCCATGCCCACAGATGTCAACAGAGATAGAAGGTTGAGCCGGACAGGCTTTTAGGCCGTAATCTCAACTCTTGCTTTGGGTTCCAGGTGTTACTCCTCAGAGGCTTTGGTTCAAAAACAGGATATGGGGCTTTCCTGAGGCACTGAACAGAACTCCTCTCGTCTCCATATGGGAAGCTTCCCTGTTGGAGCTGTGTCAAACACCTCAGTTTGGAGAACCCTGCAGAGTCCCTGAGCCACCTCCACTTTCCAAGGTCTCCCAGGCCACCAAGCCACAGTAGGACTCATCTTCAGGAGAGTCCATTTCAACTCTCCCCTCTGGGTAGCTCACCCAGGAGCCTGCAGATTGAGCCTGCCTTGTCCTGCTTAAAGAGTGGGAATATGAGGTGGCGTTCCCAGGCATCCATGCTTAGACACCTGCTCTCGAGTCTTTCCGTATGGGGCCTCCTGGAACCATCCAATAGGACTCGACTGTCGTGCAGAAGGAAAGCTTGAGGTTTGGAGTAGTTCACAAATCCCATCGTAGGCAAACCTCCCTGGCTTCATGAAGCCCCCACACCCTTCAGGAAGAGGCCATGCTGGACAAAAACTCTAGCCTGAGGCACGTCTCATAGTTGACATGACCTCAGTGCAGGAGATCTCGATTCAGCCTCTGCAGAGTGGGCCTGCCGTGCCCTCGGTCCCAAACCTCACGCTAGCTTTTGTTTTCAGACTTCCTTCCTCACACTCCTGGCAACAAGCCCTACGGACTAGGAACTCCAGAACCACAACCCAGCCCAGTGTCTGCCCAACGGAAGAACGTTTCCCTGTGGGGCTCTCCAGAAAACCCAGATGAGGATCAACCTGCTCGGGCCTCGACGGTCCCCGAACTGGATATGCTGCTCTGGGCACTCATGCTCTGTCTGACACAGCCTGAAGCCAGACGTCCAAACAGACAAAGAGACAGCTGGCCACACACCCAGCACTTCGGACACGCCATGGTTTTATGCCGTTACCTCTTCCAAACCTTGGTTTTCAGATATCTGAACCTAGACATTATATCAATTCTCCACACAGCTGGGTATCACAAGCACAAAACAGAACTCCTCCTTCCCCATGGCTGTCAAGCTTGCTCTTGGCATGGAGTCACACCTTCAGGGTGGGAGAAACCTTCATGGCCCCTGATGCCACGCCCAAACTTGAGTGCTGCTTGGGCACAAATTCACACTGTGACCCTCAGCATGAGCCCCATGTCAAAGAAAGGCCTGTCAGGACCTGGACCAAGAGCCCGCATATGGGGCTTGCCAAGCCCCTGTGCACCCAATCCTCACCAGTGTTTGAGTTTTCCAGTCGCCCCACCTGTACCTGGGCTCTGCTCTGGAATCCCTTTCTTGGAGAGACACATGAGCCAGACAACACGACTCCACCCTTCCCACAAAATGACCCCAAACTCATGAGGCCCCCGCTTCATGAAGGTGCCATCATGGACACATACTCCAGCCTCAGCCAACTTCTGATCCTCAGCCTGACTTCAGATGCAGGAGATTTTGATTCAGCCTCTGCCGATTGGGCCTGCTCTGCCCTTAGCTCCAATCCTCACCCTAGCTTGTGTTTTCAGACTTCCGTCCTCACACTCCTGGCCCACAAACCCTCCCTACTGGGAATTCTGGGGCCACACTGAAGCACTCTGCCTGCCTCCCAGGAGAAAAACATTGTCTATGGTGCTGCCCAGAAACCCCAAATGAGGATCAAACTGCTTGGCCCTCGGCAACACCCCAATTGCATAGGCTACCTTAAACACTGATGCTCTGTCGCAAATAGCCTGAGCCCAGACCTTCCAACAGACACCGACACAGCTGGCTGCACACCCAGCACATTGGACCCGCCACTGCCTTAGGCCACCATCCATTCACAACCTGGGTTTTCAGTCATCGGAACCTAGACCTTATCTCCAATCCCTGCACAGGGGGAACCTGATGCACAAGTCAGAACCCCTCCTTCCCCATGGCAAGAAACCTTGCTCCTGGCCGTGAGTCAAACCTTCAGTGTAGGAGAAAACGGCAAACCTGCCGGGCCTCATGAAGCCCCCCATATCCTTCAGGGAGAGGCCATCATGGACAAAAACTCTAGCTTGAAGCACGTCTCATAGTAGATATGACCGCAATGCAGGAGATCTTGATTAAGCCTCTGCAGAGTGGCCTGCCGTGCCCTCGGTCCCAAACCTCATGCTAGCTTGGGTTTTCAGACTTCCTTCCTCACACTCCTGGCAAACAATCCCTCCAGAGCAGGATTTGCAGAACCACGAGCCAGCCCAGTGACTGCCCACTGGTAGAAAACGTCTCCTTGTGGGGCTCTCCATAAAACCCAGATGAGGATCAACCTGCTCTTGCCTCGATGGCACTCAGATTTGATAGGCTGCTCTGGGCACTAATGCTCTGCCTTTCACAGCCTGATGCCAGACGTCCAGACAGGCAAGGAGACAGCTGGCCACACACCTAGCACTTCTGACACGCCATGGTCTTATGCCGTTATCTCTTCCTAACCTTGGTTTTCAGATATCTAAACCCAGATATTATATCAATTCCCCACACGGTTGGGCATCTGAATCACAAATCAGAACTCCTTCTTCCCCATGGCTGTAAGGCTTGCTCTTGGCATGGAGTCACACCTTCAGGGTGGGAGAAACCTTCATTTCCCCTGAAACCACGCCCAAACTTGAGTGCTGCCTTGGGCACAAATTCACTCTGTGACCCTCAGCATGAGCCCAATATCAAAGAAAGGCCTGTCAGGGCCTTGACCAAGAGCCCTCATATGGGGCGTGCCAAGCCCCTATACACCCAATCCTCACCAGTGTTTGAGTTTTCCAGTCTCCCCACCCGTTCCTGGGGCTCTGCTCTGGAATCACTTTCTTGGAGAGACACATGAGCCAGACAACAGGACTCCACCCTTCCCCCAAAATGACCCCAAACTCCTGTTAGCTGGGACAAATCCCCAGAGAGGGATACTTGTCCACAGTCACTGAGGCCACCCCCAACAATCTACGGCTATCCTGGACGCATCCAGAGACAAAAGCCTGAAGGAATCTCGCCCTTGATTCACAAGCCAAGGAGCTCACTCTCTATCTGTACATCCGGCCTGCCATACCCTCGGCGCCACTCATAAGCTGAGTTTGTGTTTTCAGACTTCTGTGCCCACAGCCTGGACCCACACACCCTCTAGGCTAGGGCATCTGGAGCCACAGCGAAAGTTTGTGCCTGCCCTCTCCAAGGAAAGTGTGCCCAATCCATTGACCACAACCCTACAGGTCAGGGAAAAACTCCAAGGCCCCTGAGGCCATCCTGATAGTGTAGGCTGCCCTGGACTAAAAGGGGCACTCTGACACCAGCTGAGCCATTATCACCACTTAGACTCTCAGACAGTGTCCCCAGAGACAGAAGATTGAAATGGACAGGCCCTTAGGCCCTAATATGAACCTTAGCTTTAGTTTTCATGTGTCTGTCCTCAGAGGACTGGTTTCGTATACCAGCATATTAGGTTTTTCTGAGGCTCCAAACCAAACCTCTCTCGTCTCCACATGGAGTGCTTTCTTACTGGATCTGTATCAAACCCTTCTGGTCGGAGAATTCTGCAGGGCCACAGTACAACCATCACATTCCAAGGTCTCCATGGACAGAAACCCACATTATGACGCATCCTCAGGAGAGGCCATTTCAACTCAGCCCGCTGGTTAGCTTGCCCCAGAGCCAGCAGATCAAACATATCTTGTCGTTAATGGCCAAAGGGAATGCGAGGCATGCTGTTCAGGGATCCATCCTTTGAACCCTCCTCTTCAGTCCTTCCGTATGGTATGTACTGGAGCCACTCAACAGGACTCGACTGTCTCGCAGAAGGAATCCTTGTGGTTTGTGGCAACCTCCAAACTCAGCGTGGGAAAATTTCGTTGGCCTCATGAGGCACCTGCTTCATGAAGGTGCTATCAAGGGCACAATCCAACCTCAGCCAACGTCTGATCCTCAGCCTGACTTCAGATGCATGAGATATCCTTTCAGCCTTTGCAGAGTGTGCCTGCTCCCAACCTCACCCTATCTTTTGTTTTCAGACTCTACCCTAGCACTCCTGGCCCAAAAGCCCTCATGATTGGGAATTCTGGTTCCAGAACGAAGCACTCTGCCTGCCCCCCAAAGAAAAACATTGTCTATGGCATTGCTCAGAAACCCCAAATGAAAATCAACCTGCTCAGCCCTCGGCAACACCCCAATTGCATAGGCTACCCTAAACACTATGCTCTGTCTTACATAGCCTGAGCCCAGACCTTGTGAGAGACATTGAGACAGTTGGCTTCACACCCAGCACATCGAACCTGCCATGGGTTAGGCCATTTCATCCCTTCCCATTGACCTGGGTGTCTTCCTGGAGGTATATTCTGAGGCTGTGTCAGACTATGCATTTTTTCTGGAGCTTCCTATGGAATTGGGGTGGTATTAGGGGCCTTGCAATTTTCTCTTAATCTGGTGGGTTGGGAAACTGAGACAGGCTGACATTCCTTGGGAGAGCTGGCCCAGTGCTGTTGTGTGTTCCTGGAGGCCCCATCCTGGAGGGCATATGGGTCAGGACTCTGGGTCCAAAGTCTTCAGACACAAACTCGGGTAAGAGTTAAGCTCGAGGTGATGGCAGACCCAATCTGCAGACCCTGAGCGAAGCATCTCCAGATATGAAATTCGGACGGCTGTGAGGCAGGAGCACAGTCTTTTCTGTCTGACTTGTTTGTCTATGATGGCCACGAAATGAAGGGGTGGCCTCATGGGTCCATGTGAGATTCTACCTCTCTGGGAATTCTGCTCGGCACCCAAGAGTTTGGTGTATTTCCGGGGGATGGGAGGAGCGCAGTTTTATGAGTCAGGGATCCCGTCCAAACAGCCATTCCAGAGATGGGTCCTGGGTTCTGGAGCCTGGATCACCGCAACAAGGCTTAGGATTTGGGCCTAGGGTCCTGCTCTATGTTTTCCTGGTACAGCTCCCGAGTGTTCTTGTTGGAAATGGGTCTCATTCTGAGGGTCACAATGCCTGTTTTTGCCCAGATGCCCATGCTGAGTGGGTGTGACCTCATGGGCTATGCACTTGGCTCCCACTCTGAGGGTTGGACTGCCATCTCAACATTCAGTTTTCCTGCCATGGGGAAGGAGGTGTACTTTTTTATGCTTCAGGTTCCCCCATGGGCAGGAACTTGAGCTAAGTTCTGGGACAGGTGCCTGAATACCCAGTTCACTTTGAGATGAGGTCCTCGGGCCAAGGCAGGCCCCACCTGCAGAAAATGAGGCCTGCTTTCTGGGTGGCTGTCAGGAGCTCGGGCTCGAGCTGTGTCAGACAGAACATTTGTGGAGAGTTCCGCCTATGATATTGGGGTGCTTTTGAGAGCTGTGCAACTGGATCCTCATGGGGGATTTTTGCACAGACCCTTTTTTCACTTCTTCTATCTGGTGAGCAGGCAGATGGCTGCATTACGGCTCCAGAATATCCAAGTTGGAGGGTTTGCAGGCGAGGAGTGTGAGGACAGAAGTATGAAAACATAAGCTACGGTTACGCTCAGTGCCGAGCACATGTCTATTCCAATGTACAGCAGTTGTTTCGAGATCTTCAGCACCTGGGCGAGGGGAAGATGTCTGCTCACGCTGGAGTTTGTATCCATGATGGCCAACAAATGGTGGGGAGGCCTCAAGAATTCTTGGAGGTTTTTCCAAGCTGGAGCTTGTGAGCTGCTCCAAACATCAAGGTGTCCTACTAAGGGACAGCAGAAGTCTTCTTACAGGGCTCCAGGGTCCCCCATATGGAAGATTCGATAGCAATGCTCTCTGAATGGAGGCCTGGGAAGCCAATCTCTTGTTACCATTGCAGCTGAGGAACAGGGTAAGCTTGAACCAATGACACTGATTCCAAGTTCCAAGTGATTTGCTTTGATGGAAGTTCTCAGTCTAACAGGTTCCAATGCTGCTTGGTGTCCAGGGAGACCTTAGAATGTGGTGGCGGCTCTCTGACCATTGAGGATTCTCTATCCTTAGGATTAGACCCAGTACCCAGGAGCCAGGTTTCCTTCTTGGGACAGGAGGTGTGCTCTTGTATGGCTCACGGACCACAGGTTGGACCATATGCTTGAATTTCCAGAACAGCCCTCTAGGGAGAGAGACCTCAAAACATAAGCTAGGGTTCTGATGAGGTTTTAGGGCCATGGAAGTTTCAATCTTCGGACTAAGTGCCATTGGCCTGCATGTCATCCTGGAGGTAGGTGCTGAGGCTGTGTCAGGCTGTGCACTTTTTCCAGAGTGGCCTATGATATTGGGGTGCAGTCAGGGGCCTTGCAGTTTTCTCCTAATCTGGACATTTTGGGAAACTGAGATGGGCAGGGTTTCCTCAGGAGAGCAGGGCCAGTGATGTCATGTGTTTCTCGAGGCCCCATCCTGGAGGTCATGTGTGTCAGGACTTTGGGACCAAAGACTTTAGACACAACCTCGGATAAGAGATAGGAGTGAGGTGTTGGCAGTCCGAATCTGAAGACCCTGAGGGAAGCTCCTCGGGATTTGAAATTCAGGTGGCTGGGAGGGAGGAGCACAGGCTTTTCTGTCTGGATTTTGTGTCTAGGATGGCCACTAAATGGAGGGGTGACCTCATGTGTCCATGGGATATTCTTCCACTCTGGTGATTCTGCTTGGCACCCAAGAGTTTGATTTCTTTCTGGGGAAGAGGAAAAGACTGTATTCCATCTCTGGGATCCTGTCCAAACAGGGATTCCAGAGATGGTTTCTGTGTCCAGACACTGGGAAAACTTAACCAAAGCTTCGATTTGGGTTCCTGGTCCAGATCCCAAGGGGGATCTTTGGAAAGGGGTCTCACTCTGAGGGTCACAATGCCTGTTTGTGCCCAGCTGCCCATCCTGTGTAGGCGTGGTCTCATGGACCATGCACCTGGTTCCCACTCAGCGTTGTACAGCCATCTCAACATTCAGTTTTCTGGCCATGGGGAAGGAGGAGCACTCTTTTGTGCTTCCGAGTCCCCTATGGGCAGGAATTTGAGCTAAGTCTGGGACAGGTACCTGAATATCCAGGTTGCTTCAAGATGATGGCCTCGGGCCAAGGTTGGACCCACCTGGAGGATATGGGGCCCACTATCTGGGTGGCTGACAGGAGGTCGGGGATCAGGCGGTGTCAGACAGACAATTTATGCAGAGGTCGGTCTATTATATTGGGGTGACATTGAGGGCCGTGCAGGAGGATCCTCATGTGGGTTTCTGCGAAGAACCATAGGGCACTTCTTCTTTCTGGTGGGAAGGCAGAAAGCTGCACTGTGGCTTCAGAATTCCCAATATTGAGGGCTTGTAGGCGAGGAGTGTGAAGACAGAAGTCTGAAAACACAAGCCAGGGATAAGCTCAGTGCCGACCACAGGACCATTCCATTGTGCAGTGGTTGTTTCGAGATTTCCAGCACCTGAGTATGGGCGAGGGTCAGATGTCTGCTCACGCTGGGTTTGCATCCATGATGGTCAACGAATTGTGGGGTGGCCTCAAGAATTCTTGGAGATTTTCCCAAGCAGGACCTTGTGAGCTGCTCCAAACAGCAAGGTGTCCTACTGTGGGACAGGGGAAGTCCGCTTACAAGGCTCCAGGGTCCCCCATATAGAAAGATTCGACAGCAGAGGTCTCTGAATGGGGGCCTGGGAAGTCTTCCTTGCATGACCATTGCAGCTGAGGAACATTGCAGGCTTGATCTGCTGGTTTTTGTTCAAATTTCCAAGTGATCTAAGTTGACGGATGTTCTCAGTCTAATGAGTCACAATGCTGCTTGGTGTCCAGGGAGACCTTAGAATGTGGTGGTGAGGGTGCCTGGGTGGCTCACTGGGCTAAGCCGCTGCCTTCGGCTCAGGTCATGATCTCAGGGTCCTGGGATTGAGTCCCGCATCGGGCTCTCTGCTCAGCAGGGAGCCTGCTTCTTCCTCTCTCTCTCTCTGCCTTCCTCTATGCCTACTTGTGATCTCTCTCTGTCAAATAAATAAATAAAATCTATATAAAAAAAAGAATGTGGTTGTGGGTCTGTGGCCATGCAGGATTCTCCTACCTGAGGGTTAGACCCAGTTCCCAGGAGCCAGGTTCCCTTCTCGGGACAGGAGGGGTTCTCTTGTATGGCTCAGGGACCACATGTCGGATCATATGTTGGATTTCAAGACCAGGCCTCTGGGCACAGAGGCCTGAATATCTAGGCTAGGGTTCTTATGAGGTTGTAGGGGCATGTCATCCTCAACCTTCGGACTTAGGGACTTTGACCTGTGAGTCTTCCTGGAGGTAGATGCTCAGGCTGTGTCAGACTGTGCATTTTTTCCAGAGTGGCCTATGAAATTGGGGTGGGCTCAGGGGCCTTGCAGGCTTTTCCTAATCTGGAGGGTTTGTGCAACTGAGATGGCAGAATTTCATCCAGAGATCAGGCCCAGTGATGTAGTGTGGTTCTGTCAGCCCCATCCTGCAGGGAATGTGGTTAAGGGCTCTGGGACCAAAGTCTTCAGACACAAAATTGTGTATCAATTAGGAGGGAGGTGATGGCAGCCCCGATCTGCAGACGCTGAGGGCAGCTCCTCAGGATTTGAAATTCGTGTGGCTGGGAGGCAGGAGCAAAGGCTTTTCTGTCTGGATTGTGTCTAGGATGGCCTTGGAATGGTGGTGTGTCCTCATGTGTCCATGGAATATTCTACCTCTCTGGGGATTCTGCCCAGCACCCAAGAGTTTGGTGTCTCACTGGGAAGGAGAGAGCGTGGTTTACTGTTTCACGGTTCCCGTCAACACAGGGATTCCAGAGATGGGTTATAGGTCCCTGTGCCTGGATAACCCTACAAAGGCTTAGTATTTGGGCCTAGAGGCTTGACTGCCTGGCTCTGTGGGGCTTTGGTTCAGCTCCCATGGAGACTTGTAGGAAATGGGTCTCAGGGTAAGGGTCACAATGCCTGTTTTTGCCCAGATGCCCATCCTGAGTGGGCATTGGCTCTTGTTCCATGCACCTGGATCCCAATATGAGGGTTGGACCACCATATCAACATTTAATTTTCCTTCTATGAGGAAGGAGGAGTACTCTTTTGTGCTTCAGATTCCCCCATGCACAGTAATTTGAGCTATGTTCTGGGACTGGTACGTGAATAACCAGGTTGGTTTGAGATGAAGGACTCAGGTCAAGGCAGGTCACACCTGCCAGATATGGGTCCCGCTATCTAGGTGGCTACCAGGAGGTCGGGGCTCGAGCTGTGTCAGACAAAGCATTAGTTCACAAGGTGGCCTATGATATTGTGGTGCTATAGAGGGCTGTGCTGGTGGAACCTTATATGGAGTTTCACGCAGACCCATAGGGCACCTCTTTTTTCTGGTGGGCAGGCAGAAGGCTGCATTGTGGCTCCCAAATTCCCAATATGGGGGACTTGAAGGCGAGGAGTGTGAGAACAGAAGGCAGAAAACACAATCTATGCTTAATCTCAGTGCCGAGAACATGGCCGTTCCAATGTGCAGTGGTTTTTTTCGAGATCTCCAGCATCTGAGTACAGGCGAGGGTCAGATGTCTGCTCATGATAGAGTTTGTATCTATCGTGGCCAACAAATGAAATATCCAGCACCTGAGTAAAGGTGGATTTCAGACGTTTACGCACACTGGAGTTTGTGTCTCTGATGACCGAATGGAGGAGTGGCATCAAGAGGCTGATGCATGTGAGATGCTCCAAACAGCAAGGTTGTTTTTTCTACTGGACAGTTAGAGTCTGGTATGTTTTCTGCAGGGCCCCCCATGTGAAAAGTATGGGTAGCAGAGCCCTTCCACATGGATGCCTGGAAAGCACACCTCCATTGACCAATGCAGCTGAGGAACATGCAGGTTCTTTACGGTGCTTCTGGGGCGAAGCACCAAGGTCTTGAGTTGACATGGAATCTCTTGAAGATGGGTTACAATGCTGGTTTTTTTTTTACCAGGTAGATCTTAGAATGTGTTGGTGGCTAAGGTGCCTGCAGGATTCTCCTACCCTGAGGGTTTAACACAGGTCGAAGAGCACGGTTACCTTCTGGGGACAGGAGATGTAGTGTTTTGTGGCTCAGGGACCACATGCCGTATCATAAGTTCCTATTCAAGAACAGGCCTCTGAAGACAGATGCCCGACAACCTAATCTAGGGTTCCAATGAGTCCCAGGGGCATGAGAGGTTCAATCTTCAGACTTAGGACAGTTGACTTGGGTGTCTGCCAGGATGTAGGTGATCAGGGAGTTTCAGACTGTGCACTTATGTCCAGAGTAACCTCCAATATTGGGGTGGCCACAGGGGCCTTGAATGTTTCAACCAACTCTGGAGGGTTTGGTTAACTGACATGCACAATTTCCATGGGGATGGCAAGCACAGTCCTGTGGTGTGGCTCCAGAGACTCCACCCTGGAGGGCATGTGAGCCATGGTTCTGGGAGGGAAGTCTGCAAACACAAACTTGGGTTAGGTTTAGTGGCTAGGTTATCGCAGGGCAATGTGTAGACCTGGAAGGCTACTCGTCAGGAACAGTAACTGGAATGACCCGAAGGCGGAAGCACAGGCTTTTATATCTGGATTGTGTGTCTAGGGTGACGTCAGAATGTAGCTGTGGACTCATGGGTCCATGGGAGATTTTTCCTCTAAGGATACAGGCGGCTCCCAATATTTTGATGACTTTTTGGTATGGGAAGACTGCTATTTTCGATCTTAGGTGTGCCCCAAAACAGGGATTCCAGGGGTGGGCTCTGGGTCTAGGCGCCTGGAAAATCCCACCAAGGGTTGGGATTTGGGCTTATGGGCAGACCAGGCCTGCAATGCAGGATCTTGGTGGTGCAACTGAGAGGGCTTGTTTGGAAACATGCTCAGGCTGAGCATTACAATTCCTGTTTGTGCCCAGGGTGGCCCTCAGGAGTGGGCGTGGTCCCATTGTCCATTTTCTGGCTCCCACACTGAGGGATGGACACACATTCCAATGGCCAGGTTTCCAGCCATGGGGAAGGAGGAAATATCTATTGTGCTTCATGTTCCCCCATAGGCAGGGATTACAGCAAAGGTCTGGGGACAGATGCCTGAATACCAAGGATGCATAGAGATGACAGATTTGGGCCATGGCCGTTCTCACATGCTGGATATGGGCCCCGCTCTCTGGGTGGCTGACACGAGGTCTGGGCTCAGGCTGTGTCAGACACAGCACAAGTGGCCAGAGAAGTCTATATATTGGGGTTCTCTCCAGGGCCGAGTAAATTGATCCTCATGTAGGGTTTCTGGCGAGACTCACGAAGCACTTCCTTCTGTGGGTCAGGCAGAATGCTGCCTTATGGATCCAGAATTCCCTATCAAGAGGGTTTGGGGACAAATAGGGTGAGAATGCAATTGTAAACACCAGCTATGCTTAAATTGATTGCCAAGCGGAAGTCAGTTTCAATGTGCAGCAGCTTATACGAGATATCCAGCACCTGAGTAAGGGCAGATGTCAGATATTTGCTCACACTGGAGTTTCTGTCTAGGATGACGACTAATGGAGGGGTGGCTTCAGGAGGCAATGGAGGATTACCCACGCTTAAGATTGTGAGATGCTCCAAACAACAAGGTTTCCTTCTAATGGACAGGAGGAGTCTGTTTTTTTTTCCTCCAGGGTCCCTCAAGTGGAAGTTTGCGTAGCAGAACCCTCCCGCATGGATGACTGGAAAGCACACGTCCAATGACCATTGCAGCTGAGGAACATGACAGGTTCGTTTTGGTGGTTCTGGTGCCAAGTACCAAGGCCTTGAGTTGACTTGGAATCTCTTACAGATGTGTCCCAAAACTGGTTTGTTACAAGGGAGGTCTTAGAATGTTTTGGTGCTATGGGCCACGCTGAGGGTTTGGCACAGGTCGATGTGCACAGTTTCCATCTTGGGAGAGGAGATGTTCTGTTTTGTGGCTCAGGGTACATATGTTGTATCCTGACTTGGTATTCAAGAACAGGCCTCTGAGGATTGATGCTGGCAACCTAATCTAGAGATCCAATGATGTCCTTGGTGCCCATCAGGTTCAATTTTCTTACTAAGGACCATTGATATGGTTGTCTGACTGGATGTAGGTGATCAGGGTGTTTCAGACTGTGCATTTGCATCCAGAGCCACTTCCACTATTGGGGTGGGCTCAGGGGCCTTGCAGGTTTCTCCTAACTTGGAGGCTTTGGGGAACTGTGATGGGCACAGTTTCCTTGGGGATGGCAGGCCCAGTCCTGTGGTAAGGCTTCAGAGACCACCTCCTTGAGGATATGAGAGCCATGGTTTTGGGAGGGAAGTCTGCAAACACAAATTTGGGTCAGGGATAGTGGCAAGGTGATCGCAGGTCCAATGCATAGACCTAGAAGGCATCACGTCAGGAACTGTAATTAGGGTGACTGAAAGCTGGTAGCACAGGCTTTTCTATCTGGATTGTGTGTCCAGGATGGGCTCTGAATGTAGACGTGGTCTCATGGTTCAATGGGAGACTTTTCCTCTCTAAGGATCCTGGTGGATCTCCATAGATTGGTGGTTTTTCAGAGAAGAAAAGAGTGCTCTTTTCCATCTTAGGGGTGCTCCAAAACAGGGAAGAATGCTGTTTTCCAACTTAGGCTTATGCCAAAACAGGGATTCCAGAGACGGGCTCTGGGTCTGGGTGCCCGGATATCCCACCAAGTGTTAGGATTTGGGCCTAGGGGCATTTTAGGCCTGCAATGCAGGATCCTAATGGTGTAACAGAGAGGGCTTGTTTGAAAGCATGCTCAGGCTGAGGGTCATCATGCCTCTTTGTGCCCAGGGGGGCCCTCAGGAGAGGGCGTAGTCTCATTGGCCATATAGCTGGATCCCACTTTGAGGTTTGGACACCCATTGCAACAGCCAGGCTTCCTGCAATGGAAAGAGGAGTTCTCTATTGTGCTTCAGGTTCCCCCATTGACAGGGTTACAGGAAAGGTCTGTGGAAAGTTGCCTTAATACCAAGGATGTGTACAGATGACAGGCTAAGAATTCCCAGGTAACAAAACAGCATTGTTACCCATATTCATGACATTCCATGTAGAAATAAGACCTTAGAACTTCGCCCCAGAGCCACCAGAATGAACTTGCCATGTTCCTAAGCTGCAATGGTCAGTGGAGGTGTGGTTTCCAGGCAACCATATGGGGGTGCTCTGCTACACAAACTTTGCAATTGGCGGGGACCCTTGAGACAAAAAAACAGAATGCCCCTGTCCGGTAGAAGGAAACCTTCTGTTTGGAGCATCTCACAAGCCCCAGCTTGGGAAATCCTCCATTTCCTCTTGAAGCCACCACTCCATTTGTCAGTCATCATAGACACAAACTCCAGCATGAGCAAACATCTGACATCCGCCCTTACTCAGGTGCTGGATTTCAATTCGATCGCTGCACACTGGAACTGCCTTTAGTTTGACTGAATTAAGCCATAGCTTGGGTTTACAATTCCATCCTCAGCCTACTGGTCCACAAGCCCTATTGTGAGGGAATTCTGGAGCTACAACACAATATTCTGCCTTCCCCATAGAAAGAAAAAGGGCCTGGAGAGTCTGCCCAGAAACTCCATATCATGGTCAATCTTCTCGGTGCTAGACGGAACCCTGATTCATAGGCTGCCCTGGGCACTAGTGCTGTGTCTGACATAGCCGGAGCCAGGACCTAGTGTCAGCCACTGAGAGATCAGGGCCCATATACAGCATGTGAGACCAGCTATGGCCCAAGTCTGTCTTCTCTTCTATTCTTGGTATTCAGGCATCTGTACCCACACCTTTGCTGAAATCCTTGCCATTGGGGGAACCTGTAGCACAATAGAGAACTCCTCCTTCCCCATGGAAGGTATTCTGACAGTTGGGATAGTTGCTCAACCCTCAAAGTGGAAGGCAGCTCCATGGCCAAGGAGACCATGTGCACTCATGATGGCTTCCCCGGGCACAAGCAGGCATTGTGACCTCAGCCTGAGCATGCTTTCAACCAAACGCTCTCAATTGCATCTCTGGGACCCCGAATTGCAGGCCTAGTACACACCTAGGCCCAAATCCTAACCCTGGTGGGATTTTACAGGGGCCCAGACACAGAGCCCATCTCTGGAATCCCTATTTTGGGGGACCCTTAAGATGGAAAACAGCACTCTTCCCTTCCCCGAGATAGTCACCAAACTCTTGGTAGCCACCAGGATCCTTGAGTGGAAAAATCTGCCATAGACCCATGAGAACACACCTGCATTCCGAGGCCATCCTGGACATACAATCCAGATACATATCATGTGCTATCACCTTTGAGTCATCGGATTTACAGTTCCTGACGAGCTGCCTTCCAGGTCTATGCATTGGGCCTGCAATCACCTTGCCATTAGCCTAAACTGAGTTTGTGTTTGCAGACTTCCTTCCTAAAACCATGGCTCACTTGACCTCCAGGTTCTGGCATCTGAAGCCACACCACAAGACTGTGCATGAGATCCTCAAGGAAACTGTGCCCATCACTTTTGCCCGATACCTTTAGATTAGGAGAAACCTGCAAGGCCCCTGAGCGCAGCCAAATAATGGAGGCCGCTCTGGGCACAAATGCACAGTCTGAGACACCCTGATCCCCTCCATACAGGCAGACACCCAAGTCAATGCTCCTGAGTCAGAAGATTGAACCTGACATGCCCCGAGGACTTCATTGGCACACTAGATTAGGTTTACAGGTATCTGTCGTCAGAGGCCTGCTCTGGAATATCAACTTATGATAAAATATATAGTCCCTGAGCCACAGAACAGAATATGTCCTCCCCAAAAAGGAAGCCATGCTCCTGGAATTGTGTCATACCCTAAGGGTATTTGGATCCTGAATGGCCCCTTAGCAACCAGCACATTCTATGATATTCCTGGTAACAAACCATCATTGTGCCCCATCTTCATGAGACTCCATGTCAACTCAAGGTCTCGATATATTGCCCCAGAGCCACCAGAATGCACCTGCCATGTTCCTCAGCTGCAATGGTCAATGGAGGGGTGATTTCCAGGCATCCCTGTGGGGTTCTCTGCTACAAAACTTTCCACATGGAGAAACCAGAGAAAACAAACCAGACTTCTCCTGTCCGGTAGAAAGAAACTTTGCTATTTGGAGCATCTCACAAGCCCCAGCATGGGAAATCCTCCATGGTCTCTTGACGCCACCCTTCCATTTGTGGGTAATCACAGACACAAATTCCAGTGTGAGCAAACATCTGACATCCACCCTTACTCAGGTGCTGGATATTCGAAACGGCAGCTGCACACTGGAACTGCCTTTTGCTTTTCACTGAACTTAACCATAGCTTTGTATTACTGTTCTATCCTCACCACACTGCTCCACAATATCTCTTGATAGGGAATTCTGGAGCCACAACGCAGTATTCTGCCTTCCACATAGAAAGAAGAAGGACCTGTTGAGTCTGCCCAGAAACTGCACATGAGGATCAATCTACTCAGACCACGAGGCAACCCTGATTAATAGATTTCCCTGACCACTAGTGCTGTGTCTGACAGAGTCTAAGCCCCGACCTCGTTTCAGCCACCCAGAGGTGAGGACCCATATTTAGCATGAGAGATAGGCAATGGCCCTGGGCCATCATCTGAACCCATCCTTGGTATCCAGTCATCTGTCCCCCAAACTTTGCTGGAATTCCTGCCAATGGCGAACCTGAAACACAATAGAGAACACCTCCTTCCCCATGGCAGGAATATTGGCTGTTGGGATGGTTGTCCAACCCTCAGCGTGGGAGCCAGCTGCATGGCCAAGGAGACCATGCCCAATCCTGAGGGCCGACATGGGCACAGGCAGGCATGGTGATCCTCAGCCTGAGCATGTTTTCAAACAAACACTCTCAGTTGCTCCTCCAGTACCAGCATTGCAGGCCTGGTATGCCCCTAGGCCCAAATCCTAACCCTTGGTGGGATTTTCCAGGTGCCCAGACCCAGAGTCCGTCTCAGAATCCCTGTTTGGGGCACCCTTAAGATGGAAAACAGCACTCTTCCCTTCCCTGAGAAAGGCACCAAACTGTTGGGAGCCGCCAGGATCCTTAGAGAGAAAAAATCTCCCATGGACCCATGAAAACAAACCTGCATTCCGAGGACATCCTGTCCACACAATCCAGAGAGAAAAGTCTTTGCTACCGCCTTCGAGTCATCCTATTTACATTTCCTGACGAGCTGCCCTCCATGTCTATGCATTGGGCCTGTGATCATCTCGACACTAACCCTAACCCCAGTTTGTGTTTGCCGACTTCTCTCCCAAAACCATGGCTTACATGCCCACCAAGATGTGGTCCCTCAAGCCACATCACAGGAAAGTTCCTGCCATCCCCAAGAAAACAGTGCCCATCAGGTTGTCCAAACCCTCCAGATTAGGAGAAACCTGCCAGGCCCCTGAACCCACCCCAATATTGGCGGTTGCTCTGGATGCAAACGTGCAGTCTGAAACACCCTGAGCACCTCCATCGAGGCAGAAAGCCAAGTCAATGGTTCTGAGTCAGATGATTGAACCTGACATGCCCCTAGGACTTCACTGGAACCCTAGATTGGGTCTTCAGACATCTGTTCTCAGAGTCCTGTTCTGGAATACCAAGTTATGATACAACATGTGGTCCCTGATTCCCACAACAGAACATCTCCTGTCTCCAGAAGGAAAATGTGCTCTTGGATCTATGTCCAACTTTCAGGGTAGATGGATCCTGCATGACCCATTAGCCCCAGCACCTTCTATGATCTCCCTGGTAACAAACCAGCATTGTGACCCAACTTCCTGAGACTTGATGCCAACTCAAGGTGTTGGTACTTTGCCCAAGAGCCATGAAATGAATCTGCCATGTTCCTCAGGTACAAAGGTCAATGGACGTGTGCTTTCTAGGCATCCAAGAGGTAGTTCTCTGCTACACAAAAATTCCACATAGGGAACCCTAGAGCAAACAAATAAGACTGCTCCTGTCAGGTTGAAGGAAACCTTGGTTGTTTGGAGCATCTCACAAGCCCCAGCCTGGGAAGTCCTCCACATTCCCTTGATGCCAACCCTCCATTTGTTAGTCATCATAGACACAAATTCCAGCATGAGCAAACATCTGACATCTGCTCTTACTCAGGTGCTGGATATTCGAATCAGTCACGCACACTGGAAATACCTTTCACTTGACACTGTATTCTTGCATAGTTTGGGTTTACAATTCCATCCTCACCCTACTGGACTGCAAGTCCTCTTGAGAGGGAATTAGGGAGACAAAACGCAACATTCTGCCTTCCCCATAGAAAGAAGAAGGGCCTGGTGAGTCTGCCCAGAAACTCCCCATGAAGATCAATCTACTTGGCCCTCGAGGGAACCCCGATTTATATTTTGCGCTGGCCACTAGCGCTGTGTCTGAGAGAGCCTGAGCCCCAACCTCGTGTCAGCCACCCAGAGTGTGGGGCCCTTATCCAGCATGTGGGACTGGCCATGGCCCAGTCATCTCTACCCATCCTTGGTATTCCGGCAACTATCCCAGACCTTTGCTGGAATCCCTACCAGTGGGGGAACCTGAAGCACAATTGAGAACTCCTCCTTCCCCATGGCAGGAAGCCTGGCTGTTGCTATGGGTGCCCAACCCTCAGAATTAGAACCAGGTGCATGGCCAATGAGACAACGCCCAATCATAAGGGCCGCCTGGGCCAAAGCAGGCATTGTGTCCCTCAACCTTAGCATGTATTCAAACAAATGCTCTCAGTTGTTTCTGCAGTGTCCCGCATCGCAGGCCTGGTATGCCCTTAGGACCAAATCCTAACACTTCGTGGGATTTTCCATGCCAACATAACCAGAGCCCGTCTCTGGAATCTCTGTTTTGAAGCACCCCTATGATGGAAAACAGCAATCTTCCCTCCCCTGAGAAAACTATTAGGAGCTGCCAGGATGCGTAGAGAAGAAAAATCTCCCAGGGCTCCATAAGACCACACCTTCATTCCGAGGCCATCCTGGACACACAATCCAGATACAAGAGACTGTGCTACCACCTTCGAATCACCTGGTTTACAGTTCCAGACGAGCTGCCCTACAGACCTACGCATTGGGCCTGTGATCACCTCGCCATTAACCCTACCCCAAGTTTGTGTTTGCAGACTTCTTTCCCAAAACCATGGCTCACATGCCCTCTATGATGGGTCTCTGTAGCCACACCACAGGAAAGATCCTGCTATCCCCAATGAAACTGTGTCCATCACAGTTGCCCAAACCCTCCAGATTAGGAGAGACCTGCAAGTCCCCTGAGCCCAGTCCAATATTGGAGGCCACTCTGGACACAAATGCACAGTGTGCAACACCCTGATCACCTCCATCCAGGAAGACACCCAAGTCAATGGTCCTGAGTCAGAAGATTGGTCCCTGAACCCCACAATAGAATATCTCCTGTCCCCAGATGGAATTCGTGCTCTTCAACTTGTGTCAAGGGTCGGGGTATATGAATTATGCACAGCCCCTTAGCCCCCAGCACATTCTAAGATCTCTCTGGTAACAAACAAACAGCATTGTGATCCATCTTCATGAGATTCCATGTCACTTCAAGTCCTTGGTAATTCGCCCCAGAGCCACCAGAATGAACCTGCCATGTTCCTCACCTGATATGGTCAGTGGAGGTGTGCTTTCCAGGCATCCATGTGGGAGTGCTCTTCTACTTATTCTTTCCACATGTGGGACCCTGGAGTAAACAAACCAGACTGCCACTGACCAGTAGAAGGGAACCCTCTGTTTGGAGCATCTCAGAAGCACCAGCAGGAGAAATCCTCCATGGCCCTTGACACAACCCCTCCATTTGTCAGTCATCATAGACAAAAACTCCAGCATGAGAAAACATCTGAAATCTGCCATTATTTAGATTCTGCACTTTCTCTTCCACCACTGCACACTAGAACTGCGTTTCACTTGACACTGAATTTATCCATATCTTGGGTTTAGAATTCCATCCTCAGCCTCCTGGTCTGCAAGCCCTCTAGAGAGGGAATTTGGAGCCACAAGGCAACATTCTCCATTCCCACTAGAAAGAAATAGGGCCTGGTGAATCTTCCCAGAAACTCCACATGAGGTTCAATCTACTTGGCACTCGATGGAACCTTGATTTATAGGCTGTCCTGGGCACTAGTACTAGTACTAGTACTAGTACTAGTACTGTGTCTGACAGAGCCTGAGCCAAGACCTAGTTTCAGGCACCCAGAGATATGAGCCCATATCCAGCATGTGAGATTGGCCAGGGCCCAAGTCCATCATCTCTACCCATCCTTGGTATTCAGGCACCTGTCCCCAGACCTTTTATGTAATCCCTACCAATGGGGTAACCTAAAGCACAATAGAGAACTCCTCCTTCCCCATGGTAGGAATCCTGGCTGTTGATATGAGTGTCCAAACCTCAAAGTGGGAGCCAGCTGCATGGCCAAGGAGACAATGCCCACTCATGAGGGCTGCCCTGGGCACAAGTAGCCATTGTAACCCTCAGCTTGATGAAGCCTTCAAAAAAATGCTCTTAGTTGCACCTCCAGGATCCTGCATTGCAGGCCTGATATGCCCTTAAGCCCAAATCCTAACACATCGTGGGATGTTCCATGTGCACATACCCAGAGCCCGTCACTGGAATCCCTGTTTTGAGGCACCCCTAAGATGGAAAACAGCACTCTTCACTTCCCTGAGAAAGCCACCAAACTAATGGGATCCCCCAGGATCCTTGAGAAGAAGAATCTCCCATGGTCCCATGAGTCCACACTTGTATTCCGAGGCCAGCGTGGATATGCTATCCAGATACAAGAGACTGTGCTACTGGCTTCGAGTCACCTGATTTACAGTTCCTGACGTGCTGCCCTCCAGATCTTTGGATTGGGACTGTGAACACCTCTCCATTAACCTTATCCCGAGTTTGTGTTTGCAGATCTCTCTCTAAAAACAATAGCTCACATGTCCTCCAGGATGGGGCCCCTAGAGTCACACCACAAGACTGTGCTTGCCATCCCCAAGGAAACTGGGCCCATCACAGTTGCCCAAACCCTCCTGATTAGGAGAAACCCGGAAGGCTCCTGAGCACATCCCAATATTGGAGGCTGCTCTGGATGCAAATGCACAGTCTGAAACACCCTGATCACCTCCATCCAGGCAGACACCCAAATCAATGGTCCTGAGTCAGATAATTGAACCTGACATGGCCCTAGGACCTCATTGGAAGAGGGATTAACTTTTCAGGCACCTGTCCTCAGAGGCCTCTTCTGGAATACCAACTTATGATACAAATTATGGCCCCTGAGCCCCAGGGTGGGAAATCCTCCATGGCCTCTTGACGCCACCTATCCATTTGTTGGTCATCGTAGACACAAACTCCAGCCTGAGCAAACATCTGACATCCGCCCATATTCAGGCGCTGATATTGGAATCAGCTGCTGCACACTGGAACTGCCTTTCGCTTTGCAATGAATTTAAGCCTAGCTTCAGACTACAATTTCATCCTCACCCTACTGGTCTGCCATATCTCTTGATAGGGAATTCTGGAGCCACAATGCAACATTCTGCCTTCTTCATAGATAGAAGGACCTGGTGAGTCTGCCCATAAACTGCACATGAAGATCAATATACTCAGCCCAGGAGGGAACCCCTATTTATAGTTTGCCCTAGCCACTAGTGCTGTGTCTGACAGAGCCTGAGCCCCTATCTCGTGTCAGCAACCCAGAGGGTGGGGCCCACATTAACCATGTGAGACCGGCCATGGCCCAGGGCTGTCATTACTACCCATCCTTGGTATTCAGGCATCTGTCCCCTAGATCTTAGCTGGAATCCCTACCAATGGGGGGACCTGAAGCACAATAGAGAATTCATCCTTCGCCATGGCAGGAATCCTGGCTTTTGGATGGGTGTCCAACCCTAGGAATGGGAACTGGCTGCATGGCTGAGTAGACATCGCCCAATCCTGATGGCCTCCGGGGCACAAGCAGGCATTGGGACCCTCAGCTTGACCATACTTTCAAACAAACGCTCTCAGTTGCACCTCCAGGATCCCGCATTGCAGGCCTGGTATGGCCCTAGGCCTAAATATTAACCCTTGGTGGGATTTTCCAAGCACTTAGACCCAGAGCTCATCTCTGGAATGCCTGTTTTGGGGCACGCTTAAGCTGGAAAACAGTACTCATCCCTTCCCGGAGAAATCCAACAAACTATTGAGAACCGCCAGGATCCTTGAGAGGAGAAATCTCCCATGGACCCTTGAGACAACACCTGCAATAAAGGCCATTCTGGAAATTAAATCCAGATACAATTACCTGTGCTACCACCTTTGAGTTACGTGATTTACAGTTCCAGACTTGCTGCCCTCCTGGTCTATGGATTGGGACTATGATCACCTTGCCACTAACCCTAACCTAAGTTTATGTTTGCAGACTTCTCTCTCAAAATCATGGCGCACATGTCCTCCAGGATGGGGTCTCTGGAGTCACACCACAGGACAGTTCCTGCAATCCCCAAGGAAACTACCCATCACAGTTGTCCAAAAACCCCATATAAGGAGAAACCTGCAAGGAACCTGAGCCAACCCTAGTATTGGATGCCACTCTGGACACAAATGCACAGTCTGAAACACCCTCATCACCTGCATCCAGTCAGACACCAGAGTCAATGATCCTGAGTCAGAAGATTGAATGACATTCCCCTAGGGCCTCATTCAAACCCTTTATTAGGTTTTCAGGCTTCTGTCCTCAGAGACCTGTTCTGGATTACCAATTTATGATACAACATATGGCCGCTGAGCCCCACAACAGAATATCTCCTGCCCCCAGAAGCAATCCAGGCTCTTGGGCCTGTGTCAAATCCTCAGGCTAGATGAATCCTGCATGGCCCATTAACCACCAGCACATTCTAAGATCTCCCTGGTAACAAACCAACATTTTGACCCATCTTCATGAGGTTCCATGTCCAATCCAGTCTTTATTTCTTCGCCTCAAAGCCACCAGATGCCATGTTCCTTCGCTGTCATGGTCAATGAAGGTGTGCTTTCCAGTCACCCATGTGGGAGATCTATGTTATCCGAACTTTCGACATGGGGAACCATGGAGGAAACAAATCAGACTGCCCCTGTCTGGTAGAAGGAAACCTTGCTGTTTGGAGCATCTCAAAAACACCAGATTGGGAAATCCTCCATAACCTCTAGACGCCACCCCTCCATTTTTGTGTCATCATAGACACAAACCCCAGCATGAGCAAATATCTGACATCCACCCTCACTCAAGTGCTGAATATTGGATTCAAACATTGCACACTGGAAACTTCTTTCGCTTGATACAGAATGTAACCATAGCTTAGGTTTACAATTCCATCCTCAGCCTCCTGGTCCACAAGCCCTCTTGATAGTGAATTCTAGAGCCACAAAACAGCATTCTGCCTTCCCCTTACAAACAAGAAGGGCCTGGTGAGTCTGCCCAGACCATACATGAGGATCAATCTGCTCGGCACTCGAGGGAACCCCAATTTATAGGCTGCCCTGGGCACTAGTGCTGTGTCTGACAGAGCCTGAGCCAAGACCTAGTGTCAGCCACCCAGTGATCGGGGCCCATATCCACGATTTGATACTGGCCATGGCCCATGTCCATCATCTTTACCCATCCTTGGTATTCAGGCCTCTGTCCCCAGACCTTTGCTGGAATCCCAGCTAATGGGGGAACCTGAAGCAATATAGAGAACTCCTCTTTCCCCATGGCAGGATTCTGGCTGTTGGGATGGTTGTCCAACCCTCAAAGTGGGAGCCCGCTGCATGGCCAATGTGACCACGCCCATTCATGAGGGCCACCTGGGCATAAGCAAGTATTGTGACCCTCAGCCTGAGAATGATTTCAAACAAGACCTCTCAGTTGCACCTCCAGGATCCTGCATGCAGGCCTGGTAAGCCACTAGGCCCAAATCTTAACACTTGGTGGGATTTTCCAGGGGACCAAACCCAGAGTCCGTCTCTGGAATCCATATTTTGGGGCACCCCTAACATGAAAAACAGCACTCTTCCCTTCCCCGAAAAAGCCACCAACTATTGGGAGCCACCAGGATCCTTAGAGAGGAAAAATCTCCCATGGACCCATGAGGCCACAACTGCATTCTGAGGCCATCCTGCACACAATACAGAGAAAAAAGCCTGTGATTCTGCCTTTGAGTCACCCGATTAACAGTTCCTGAAGAGCTGCCATCCATGTCTATGCATTGGGCCTGTGATAACCTTGCCACTAACCCTAACCCAAGTTTGTGTTTTCAGACTTCCCTCCCAAAACCATGGCTCACATGCCCTCCAGTTTGTGATAACTGGAGCCACACCACGGGATTGTACCTGTCTTCCCAAAGGAAACTGTGATTGTCACTATTAAACAAACACTCTAGATTAGGAGAAACCTGCAAGTCCCCTAAGCCCAGCCCAATATTGGAGGCCACTCTGGACGCAAATGCACAGTCTGACACACCATATCATCTACATCCAGGCTGATATCCAAGTCAATGGTCCTCAGACAGAAGATTGAACCTGACATGCTCCTAGGATTCACTGGAACACTAGAATAGGTTTTCAGGTATCTGTACTCAGAAGGCTGTTCTGCATATCAATGTATGATACAATATGGTCACTGATCCACACAAAAGAACATCTGTCCTTAGAAGAAAGCTGTGCTCTGGACCTGTGTCAAACACTCTGGGTAGATGAATCCTTCAAGGCCCCCTGGCAACCAGCACATTCTATGTTCTCCCTGACAAAATACCAGCATTGTGACCCATCTTCATGAGACTCCATGACAACTCCAGCCCTTGGTACTTCGGCCCAGAGCCACCAGAATGAAACTGCCATGTTCCTCTGCTGCCATGGTCAATGTAGGTGTACTTTCCAGGCACCAGCGGGAGTGCTCTGATACCAACTTTCCACATGGGGAACCCTGGAGGAAACAAACCAGACTCCCCTGTACGGTAAAAGGAATCTTTTCTGTATGGAGTATCTCAAGCCTGAGGGTGGGTAATCCTCCATGGCCTCTTGAGGCCACCCATCCATTTGTTGGTCATCATAGACACTAACTCCAGCGTGAGCAATCAACTGACATCTGCACTTACTCAAGTGCTGGATATTTGAATCATCTGCTACACACTGGAATTGCCTTATGCTTGGCACTGAATTTAAAAGTAGCTTGGCGGGACGCCTGGGTGGCTCAGTTGGTTAAACAGCTGCCTTCGGCTCAGGTCATGATCCCAGCGTCCTGGGATCGAGTCCCACATCAGGCTCCTTGCTCCGCAGGGAGCCTGCTTCTCCGTCTGACTCTGCCTTCCACTCTGTCTGCCTGTGCTTGCTCTCGCTCGCTCTCTGACAAATAAATAAAATCTTGAAAAAAAAAAAGTAGCTTGGGTTTGCAATTCCATCCTCACCCTGGTGTTCAGTAGGCTCTCTTGATAGGGAATTCTGAAGCCACAACACAGCATTCTGCCTTCCCCATAGCAAGAAAAAACAGCCTGGAGAGACTGCCCAGAAACCCTACATGAGGATAAATCTACTCGACCCTCGAGTGAACCCCATTTATAGGTTTACCTGGCCACTAGCGCTGAGTCTGACAGAACCTCGTCTCTGACCTCGTGTCAGGACCCAGAGACTGGGCTCCAACTCCAGAATGTGAGACCAGCCATGTCCCAGGGCTGTCATCTCTACCCATTTTGATTCAGGCATCTGTCCCCAGACATTTGCTGAAATCCCTGCCAATGGGGGAACCAGAAGCACAATAGGGAAATCCTCCTTCCCCATGGCAGGAATGATGGCTCTTGGGATGGGTTTCCAGACCTCAGAGTGGTAGCCAGCTGAATGGCCAATGATAACCCGCCCACTCATGAGGGCCGCCCTGGACACAAGCAGGCATTGTGACCCCCAACATGAGCATGCTTTCAAACAAACACTCTCAGTTGCATTCCAGAATCCAAATTTGCAGGCCTGATATTCCCCTAAGCACAAATCCTAACACCTGGTGGGATTTTTCAGGGGACCAGAAACACAGCCTGTCTCTGGAATCCCTGTTTTGGGACAACCCTAAGATGTAAAATAGCACTCTCCCCTTCGCCAAGAAAGCCACCATAGTATAGGGAGCCGCTAGGATCCTTCAGAGGAAAAATCTCCCATGGATCCATGAGACCACACCTGCATTCCGAGGCCATCCTGGACACAAAAGCCAGATACACAAGCCTGTGCTACCACCTTCAAGGCAACTAATTTATAGTTCCAGACGAGCTGCCCTCCAGGTCTATGCATTGGGCCTGCGATCACCTCACCGCTAACCTTAACCCGAGTTTGTGCTTACAGACTTCTATCCCGAAACCATGGCTCATATTTCCTCCAGGATGGGGTCTCTGGAGCCACACCAAAGGACTGTGCCTGCCATCCCCAAGGAAAATGTGTCCGTCACATTTGCCTAAAACTTCGAGATAAGGAGAAACCTGCAAGGCCCCTGAGCCCACCCCAATACTGGAGGCCCCTCTGGACACAAATGTGCATTCTGAAATACGCTGATCACCTGAATCCAGGCAGATACCCAAGTCAGTGTTTCTCAGTCAGAAGATTGAACCTGACATGCTCCTATGACCTCATTGTAACCCCTGATTAGGTTTTCAGGCATCTGTAATCAGAGACCTGTTCTGGAGTACCAACTTAAGATACAACATATGGTCCCTGATCCCCACAACAGAACATCTCCTTTCTCTAGATGGAAGCCGTGCTCTTGGAACTGTGTCAAACCCTCAGGGTAGATGAATCCTACTTGGCCCGTAGCCACCAGCAGAATCTAAGATCTCACTGGTAACAAGCCAGCATTGTGAGCGATCTTCATGAGATTCCATGTCAACTACAGGCCTTGGTACTTCACCCCAGAGCCTTCAGAAAGAACCTGCCATGTTCCTCAGCTGCAATGTTCAGTGGAAGTGTGCTTTCCAGGCATCCATGTGGGAGTGCTCTGCTACCCAAACTTTCCAAATGGGGGACTCTCGAGCAAACAAATCTGACTGCCCTGTCCTGTAGAAGGAAACCTGGCTGTTTGGAGCATCTCACAAGCTCAAGTGTGGGAAATCCTCTATGACCTCTTTTCAACTCCTCTCCATTTGTCGGTCATTATAGACACAAACTCCAGCTTGAGCAAACATCTGACGTCTGCGCTTACTCAGGTGCTGGATATTCGAATCAGCCGCTGCACACTGGAAATGCCATTCGCTTGTCACTGAATTTATTCATAGCTTGGGTTTACAATTCCATCCTCACCCTACTGTTCCATAAGCCCTCATGATAGGGAATTCTGCAGCCACAACACAGCATTCTGCCTTCCCAATAGAAAGAAGAAGGGCCTGGTGAGTCTGCCCAGAAACTCCACATTATGATCAATCTACTTGTCCCTTGAGGGAACCCTGAATTATAGACAGCCCTGGCCCCTAGTGTTGTGTCTGACAGAGCCTAAGCCCCGACCTCGTGTCAGCCACCTAGAAGGCGGGGCCCATATCCCGCATGTTAGACTGGCCACGGAACAGAGCCGTCATCTTTACCCATCCTTGGTATTCAGGCATGTGTCCCCAGACCTTTCCTGGAATCCCTACCAATGAGGGAACCTGAATCACAATAGAGAAATCCTCATTCCCCATGGCAGGATTCCTGTAAGTTCGGAAGGGTGTCCAACACTCAGAGTGTTAGCCTACTGAATGGCCATTGAGACCACCCCCATTCCTGAGGGCCACCCTATGCAAAAGCTTGCATAGTGACCCTCAGCCTGAGCATGCTTTCAAACAAACGCTCTCAGTTGTATCTCCAGGACTTGCATTGGAGGCCTGGTAAGCCCCTATGCCCAAATCATAACCCTTGGTGGGTATTTCCAGGTGCCCAGAGCCAGAGCACTTCTCTGCAATCCCTGTTATGGGACACCCTTAATATGGAAAACAGAACTCTTTCCTCTCTGAGAAAGCCACCACATTATAAGGAGCTGCCAGGATACTTGAGAGGAAATATCACCCATGGACACCTGAGACCACACCTGCATTCTTAGTCCATCGTGGATACACAATCCAGATAAAAAAGCCTGTGCTACCTCCTTTGAGGCATGCGATTTACATTTCACACGGAGCTTCCCTCCAGGAGTATGCATTGGGCCTACAATCACTTCGCCACTAAACCTAACCCGCATTTGTGTTTGCAGACTTCCCTCCCAAAACCATGGCTCTCATGCCCTCCAGCATGGGGTCTCTGGAGCCACACCACAGGACTGTGCCCACCATTGCCAAGGAAACTGTGCCCATCAAATTGCCCTATCTTTCCAGATTAGGAGAAACCTGCAAGGCCCCTGAGCCCACCCCAATACTGGTTGCCACTCTGTACACAAATGCACAGTCTGGAACACCCTGATAACCTACATCTAGGCAGACATTGAAGTCAATGATACTGAGTCAGAGGATTGAACCTGACATTCCGTTAGGATTTTATTGGAACCCTAGATTAAATTTTCAGGCATCTATCCTCAGAGGCCTGTTCTGCAATACCAAATTATGATACATTTGGTCCGTTAGCCCCACATCAGAACATCTCTGGTCCGAGAAGGAAACCGTGCCCTTTGACCAGTGTCAAACCCTCAGGGTAGATGAATCCTACATGGTCCCTTAGCCACCAGCACACTGTAAGGTCTCCATGGTAACAAACCTGCATTATGACCCATCTTCATGAGACTTCATGTCAACTCCAGGCCTTGGTAATTCGCCCAAGAGCCACCAGAACGAATTGGCCATGTTTCTCAGCTGCAATTTTAATGGAGGTGTGCTTTTCAGGCATCCACGTGGGAGTGCTCTGCTACCCAAACTTTCCACATGGGGGACCCTGGAGCAAATAAACCAGACTCCCCCTGTGTGGTAGAAGGAAACTTTGCTGTTTGAAGCATCTCACAAGCCCCAGCATGTGAAATCCTCCATGGCCTCTTGACGCCACCCCTCCATTCATCGGTCATCATAGACATAAACTCCAGCATGAGGAAATGTCTGACTTTCACCTTTACTCAGGTGCTGGATATCTGGAATCAGACACTGCACAATGGAACTGCCTTTTGCTTGGCACTGAATTGAACCTTAGCTTGAGTTTACAATTCCATCCTCACCCTACTGGTCCCCAAGCCCGCTTGATAGGGAATTCTGGGGCCAAAACGCAGCTTTTTGCCTTCCCCTTAGAAAGAAGAAGGGCATGGTGATTCTGCCCAGAAACTCTGCATGAGGATCAATCTGCTCAGCCCTTGAGGGATCCCTGATTCATACTCAGCCCTGACCACTAGTTCTGTTTCTGACAGAGCCTGAGTGCTCAATTCATGTCAGCTACTCAGAGAGTCAGGCATGTGAGACTGGCCATGTCTCAGGTCCCTCATCTCTACCCATCCTTGGTATTCAGGCATCTGTCCCCAGACATTTGCTAGAATACCTGCTAATGGGGGAACCTGAGGCACAATAGAGAATTCTTCCTTTTCCATGGCAGGAATCCTGGTAGTTGGGATGGGTGTCCTACATTAAAGTGGTAGCCAGCTGCATGGCCAAGGAGACAACTCCCACTCATAAGGGCTGCCCTAATCACATCAGGCATTGTGACACTCAGACTAGCATGCTTTCAAACAAACGCTCTCAGTTGTACCTCCAAGTCACACATTGTAGGCCTGGTACTCCCCTAGGCCCAAATCCTAATCCTGGTGGGATTTTCCAAGCACCCATACTCACAGCCCTTCTCTGGAATCCCTTTTTAGGGAACATCTAAGATTGAAAACAGCACTCTTCCATTCAAACGAGAAAGCCACCATACTATTGGGAGCTTCCAGGATCTGTAGAGAGGAAAATACTCTCATGGAAACATTAGAACACACCTGCATTCCAAGGCTATCATGGACACACAATCCAGATACAAAAGCCAGTGCTAGTGCCTTCGAGGTACGTGATTTACAGTTCCTGACGATCTGCCCTCCAGGTCTATGCATTGGGCCTACGATCACCTCGCAACTCAACCTAATCCGAGTTTGTGATTGCAGACTTCTCTCCCAAAACCATGGCTTACATGCCCTCCACGATGGAGTCTCTGGAGCCACACCACAGGACTGTGCCTGCCACCCCCAAAGAAACCGTGCCCACAAATTTTCGTAAACCTTCAAGATTAGGAGAAACCTGCAAGGCCCCAGAGCCCACCCCAATATTGGAGGCCACTCTGTACACAAAGGCACAGTCAGAAACACCCTGATTGCCTACATATAGGCAGACACCGAAGTCAATGGTCCTGAGTCTGATGATTGAACCTGAAATTTCCGTTGGACTTCATTGGAACCCTAGATGAAGTTTTTAGGCATCTGTCCTCAGAGGCCTGTTCTGGAATTCCAACTTATGATACAACATTTGGTCCGTGAGCCCCACAACAGAACATCTCCGATACCCAGAAAGAAACCGTGTTCTTCGACCGGTGTCAAACCATCAGGATAGACTAATCATACATGGCCCCTTAGCCACCAGCACATAGTAAGATTTCCGTGGTAACAAAACTGCATTGTGACCCAACTTCATTAGAAACCAGGCCTTGGTACTTTGCCCTAGAGCAACCAGAAAGAACCTGCCATGTTCCTTAGGTGCAATGGTCAATGTAGGTGTGCTTTCCAGTATCCACGTGCGAGTACTATGCTACCCAAACTTTGCACATGTGGGAACCTGGTGTAAACAAACCAGACCTCCCCTGTCCAGTAGAAGGAAACCTTATGTTTGGATCAACTCACAGGCCTCAGCGTGTAAACTGCTCCATGGCCTCTTGATGCCACCACTCCATTGGTCAGTCATCATAGACACAAACTCCAGTCTAAGCAAACATCTGACATGCACCCTTATCCCGGTGCTGGATGTCTTGAATAAACCACTGCACATTGGATCTGCCTTCCACTTGGCACTGAATTGAACCATAGCTTGTGTTTACAATTCCATCCTCACCTGACTGGTCCCTAAGCCCTCTTGATAGGGAAATCTGGGGCCACAACGCAGCATTCTGCCTTCCCCATCGAATGAAGAAATGCCTGGTGAGTCTGCCCTGAAAACCCACATGAGGATCAATCAGGTCGGCCCTCGAGTCAACACCGATTTATAGGCTGCCATGGCCACTAGTGCCGTGTCTGACAGAGCCTGAGCTCGACTGAGTTTCAGCCACTAGAGAGCAGGCCCCATATCTAGCATTTGGGATTGCCATGGCCCAAGTATGTCATCTCTACCCATCCTTGATATTCAGGCACCTGTCCCCAGACCTTGGCAGGGATCCCTGCCAATTAGGGAACTTGAAGCACAATAGAGAACTCTTCTTTCCCCATGGCAATAAACCTGGCTTTTGGGATGGGTGTTCTACCCTCAAAGGGGGAGCCAGTTACAACATCAATGACACCACACACACTCCTGAGGACTACCCTTGGCACAAACAGGCATTGTGACCCTCACCCTGAGCATGCTTTCAAAAAATCCCTCTCAGATTCACCACAATGATCCCTCATTTCAGGCCTGGTATGCCTGTAGGTTCAAAACATAAAACTTGGTGGGATTTTCGAGGTGCCCAGACCCAGAGACCATCTCTGGAATTTTTGTTTTGGTGCACCCTTCAGATGGAAAACAGCACTCATCCCTTCCCCAAAAATGTCACCAAATTATGAGGAGCCACCAGGATCCATAGAGAGGCAATGTCTCCCATGGACCCATGAGAACACACCTGCATTCCGAGGCCATCCTGGACACACAATCCGGAGAGAAAAGCCTGTGCTACTGCCTTCTATTCACCCTAATTACAGTTCCAGATGAGCTGCTCTCAAGGTATATGCATTGGGCCTGTGATCACCTCGCCACTCACCCTAATTCAAATTTGTGTTTGCAGACTTATCTACAAAAACCATGGCACACATGCCCTCCAGGATGGGGTCTCTGGATCCACACTGCAGGACTGTCCCTGCCATCCACAAGGAAACTGTTTCCATCACAGTTACCCAAACTGTCTAGATTAGGAGAAACCTACAAGGCCTCTGGGCCTACCCCAATTTCGGCGGCCGCTCTGAACACAAATGCACAGTCTGAAATACCCTGATCCCCTACATCCAGGAACACAGCCAAGTCAATGGTCCTGAGTCAGAATAATGAACCTAACATGCCCCTAGGACGTCATTGGAACCATTGATTCGGTTTTCAGACATGTGTCCTCAGAGGCCTGTTCTAGAATGCGAACTTATGATACACATGTGGTGCCTGGGCCACACAACAGAACATCTCCTGTCCCCAGAAGGAAAGCGTGCCCTACAATCTGTGCAAAATCCCAGAGTAGTAGATTCCTGCACAACTACTAAGCCACCAGCACATTCTAAGATCTACCTGGTAACAAACCAGCTGTGTGGCCCATCTGCAAGAGATTCCATGTCAAATCAAGGACTTGGTACTTTGCTACAGAGACACCAGAATAAAGCTGCCATGTTCTTCAGTTGCAATGGTCAATGAAGTTGAACATTCCAGGCATCCATGCGGTAGAGCTCTGCTACCCAAACTTTCCACATGGGGGACCCTGGAGCAAATAAACCACACTCCACCTGTCCAGTAGAACGAAACCTTGCTATTTGGAGCAGCTCATGAGTCTCAACGTGAAAATCCCTCCATGGCTTCTTGACGCCACCCCTCCATTTGTCAGACATCATAGACACAAATTCCAGTGTGAGCAAATATCCGACGTCCTCCCTTACTAAGGTGCTGGATATCTCGAAAAAGCTGCTGGACACAGGAACTGCCTTCCGCTTGGCAGTGAATTGAACTGTAGCTTGTGTTTACAATTCCTTCCTCACCCGACTGGTCCCCAAGCCTTCTTGATAGCGAATTATGGAGACACAACACAGCATTCTGCCTTCCCGATAGAAACAAGTGCCTGGTGAGTCTGGCCAGAAACCCCACATGAAGATCAATCTGCTCGTCCCTATATCGGAGGGACCCTGATTTATAGGTTGCCCTGGCCACTAGTGCTGTGTCTGACAGAGCCTGAGCCCAGACCTAGTGTCAGTCACCAGAGTTTGAGCCCCACATCTAGCATTTGGGATTGCCATGGCTCAAGTATTTCATCTCTACCCATCCTTGGTATTCAGGCACCTGTCCCCAGACCTTTGCTGGAATCCCTGACAATGGGGCATCCTGAAGCACAATAGAGAACTCCTCCTTCTTCATATCAGGAAACTTGGCTGTTAGGATGGGTGTTCAACCCTGAAAGGGGGAGTCATTTACAATTCCAGTGAGACCACACAAACTCCTCAGGGATGCCCTGGAGGCAAACAGGCCTTGTGACCCTCAGCCTGAGCATGCTTTCAAACAATCCTTCTCTGTTGCACCACCATGAACCCGCATTGCAGGCCTAATATGCCCCTAAGCCCAAATCCTAGCACATGTTGTGATGTCCCAGATGCCATGAACCAGAGCCCGTCTCTGGAATCCCTGTTTTGGGGCACCCATAAGGTGGAAAACATCACTCTCCCCTTCCCCGAAAAAGCCACCAAACTATGGAGAGCCACCAGGATCCATAGAGAGGAAAAGACTCCCATGGACCCATGAGACCACACCTGCATTCCAAGGCCATGCTGGACACACAATCCAAAGAGAAAAGCCTGTGCTACTGCCTTCCAGTCTCCCTAATTATAGTTCATGAAGAGCTTCCCTCCAGGTCTACGCATTGGGCCTGTGATCACCTCGCCACTCACCCTAAATTGTATTTGTGTTTGCAGACTTCTCTCCCAAAACCATGGCTCACATGCCCACCAGAATGTTATCTCTGAAGCCACAACACAGAACTCTGGCTGCCAACCCCAAGGACACTGTGCATATCAGATTTGCCCAAACCTTCCAGATTAGGAGAAACCTGTGTGGCCCCTGAGCCCACACCAATATTGCCGGCCACTTGGGATGGAAATGCGCAGTCTGAAACACCCTTATCACCTACATCCAGGGAAATAGCCAAGTCAATGATCGTGAGATAGACGATTGAACCTAAAATGCCCCTAGGCTCTCAATGGAACCCCATTAGGTTTTTAGGCATCTGTCCTCAGGGGCCTGTTCTGAAATACCAATCTATGACACATCATGTGGTCTCTGAGCCACATGACAGAACATCCCCTGTCCCCAAAAGAATACCATGCTCTTCGACCTGTGCCAAACCCTCAGGGTAGGAGAATCCTGCATGGCACCTTAGCAACCAGCACATTCTAAGTTCTCCCTGGTAACAAACAAGCATTGTGACCCATCTGCAAGAGATCCCATGTCAACTCAAGGCCTTGGCACTTTGTCCCAGAGCCACCAGAACGAATCTGCCATGTTCCTCAGCTGCAATTGTCAATGGAGGTGTGCTTTCCTGGCATCCATGCCGGAGAGCTCTTCTTCACAAACTTTCCACATGGGGAAACCTAGAGTAAACAAACCAGACTTCACCTACACTGTACAAAGAAATGTTACTTTTTGCAGCAGTTCACAGGCCTCAGCATGTGAACTCCTCCATGGCCTCTTTATACCACCCCTCCACTTGTCGGTCATCATAGACAAAAACTCTAGTGTGAGCAAGCATCTGACATCCACCCTTATTCCAGTGCTGGATGTCTCGAGTAAACTGCTACAAATTGGAACTGCCTTCTGCTTGGCACTGAATTGAACCATAGCTTTTGTTTACAATTCCACCCAAAACTGACTGGTTCCCAAGCTCTCGTGATTGGGAAACCTGGAGCCACAACACAGCATTCTGCCTTCCCTATTGAATGAACAAATGCCTGGGAATCTTCCCAAGAAACTCCACATGAGGATCAATCTGCTCCGCCCTCGAATCTACTCTGATATAAAGGCTGCCATGGCCACTAGCGCTGTGTCTGACAGAGCCTGAGCCCCGACCGAGTTTTAGGCCTCATATCTAGCATTTGGGATTGCTATGGCCCAAGTACGTCATCTCCACCCATCCTTGGTATTCAGGCACCTATCTCGAGACCTTGCTGGAAACCCTGCCAATGGGGCAACCTGAAGCACAGAGGAACCTGACAGAAGAGAACTCATCCTTCCTCATGGCAGGACATTTGGCTGTTGGGTTGGGTGTCCAACTCTCTAAGAGGGAACCAGATATATGACCAATGAGACCACTCCCACTCCTGAGGGCCGGCATGGGAGCAAACAGGCATTGTGAGACTCAGCCTGAGAAAGCTTTCAAACAATCCCTCTCAGTTGCACCATCATGATCCTGCATTGCAGGCCTCATACACCCCTAGGTGCAAATCCTAACCCTTGGTGGGAAGTCCCAGATGCCCAGAAAAAGAGCCTGTATCTGGAATCCCTGTTTGGGGGCACCCATAAGATGAAAAACAACACTCTTCCCTTCCCCAAAAAAGCCACCAAACTATGAGCTGCACAGATCCATAGAGAGGAAAAGTTTCCCATGGACCCATGAGACTATACCTGCATTCCAAGGCCATCCTGGACACACAATATAGAGAGAAACGCCTGTGCTACTGCCTTCCAGTCACCCTAATTACTCCTGACAAGCTGCACTCCAGGTCTACTCATTGGGCCTGTGATCACCTTTCCACTAACAATAACCCACATTTGTGTTTGCAGACTTCTCTCCCAAAACCATGGCTCATATGCCCTCCAGGACAGGGTCTCTGGATCCACAACACATGACTGGGCCTGCCATCCCCAAGGAAACTGTGCCCGTCAAACCTGCCCAAACCTTCCAGTTTAGGAGAAACACGCAAGAGCCCTGAGCCCGACCCAATATTGTCGGCAGCACTGGACACAAATGCCAGTCTGAAACGCCCTGATCACCTACATCCAAGCAGACAGCCATTTCAATGTTCCTGGGTCAGAAGATTGTACCTGACATGCTCCTAGGACGTCATTGGAACACTAGATTAGGTTTTCAGGCATCTGTCCTCAGGGTCCTGTTCTGAAATACCAACTTAGGATACAACATGTGGTCCCTGAGCCACACAATAAAATATCTCCTGTCCCCAGTAGGAAACCATGCCCTTCGACCTGTGCCAAACCCTCAAGATTGGAGAATCCTGCACAGCACCTTAGACACCAGCACAAACTCTAGTTTGTGCGTTGACCCATACCACAAGCTTTCCATCTGATGGACAGTCGAGTCCTGTTGAATGGCTCCAGGATGTCCCATACGGAAAGACTGGAGAGCAGGATTCGAAGGATGGATGCCTGTACAGCATACCTCACATTCCCATTGGCTCTTTGTGACAAGACATGTTTGAACTACTGGCTCTGGGGCGAGCTAACTAGGGGGCTGAATTGAAATGGACTCTCCTGCGGATGGGTCATAATGTGGGTTTGTGTGCATGGAGACCTTGGAATATGTTGGCAGCTCAGGGGCCATGAAGTATTCGCCTAACCGAAGGGTGTAATATTGCTCCAATTAAAAAGAGATCCCTATGTGGAGATGAGACAGGTTCTCTTTGGTGCCTCAGAAAAGCCCCAGATACTGGTCTTCAAACCAGTTCTCTGAGTAGAGACACCTGGAAACCAAAGCTAGGGTTCAGATTAGAGCCTAGATGCCTGTCCGTTTCAATCTTCTGTCTCTGGGGACACTGTCTGAGTATCTAAGTGAAGATAGTTGCTCAGCTGGTGTCAGAGTGCCCCTCTTAGTCCATGGCCGAGGCATGGCCTTGGAGACCTTATTGGATTTTCCTAATCTCTAGGGTTGTGGCCAATGGATTGGGTACAGTTTTCTTGGAGAGGACTGGCACAGTCCTTCAGTGTGTCTCCATAGGCCCTAGCCTGGAGGGTGTGTGGGTCCGGGCTGTAGGTACAGAAGTCTGAAAACACAAACTCGGCTTGGGTGTGGAGCCGAGAGCATGGCAGGATGGACCCACAGACCGTGAGAGGAGATCCTCAGCTTATGAAAAAAGGGCAAATGGGAGGCAGTCACGCAAGCTTTTGTCTTTGGATGTTTTGTCTCCCATAGCCGTGGAATGTAGGGGTGACCTCAGGGGCTATGGAAGAGTCTCCCTCTCTGAGGAGTTGGTCCAGCTCTTAAGATTTTGGGGACATTTTGTGGGAAGGGTGGAGTCCTGCTGTCTGGCTCAGGTGTTCTTCCAGGAGAGGGACTCCAGATCACAGTCCTGGGTTCGAGCAAATGGAATACTCGAGCTCTTGTGAAGATTGGGATCATAGGGGCTTGGCAAGCCCCATTTGCGGGCTCTTGGTCGAGGCCCTGAGAGACCTTACTTCGACATGGGGCCCATGCTGATGGTCCCAATGCGAGTTTGTACCCAAGGAGGCACTCAAGTTTAGGCTTGGCCTCAGGGGCCATGAAGGTTTCTCCTACACTGAAGGTATGACTCCATGCCAACAGCAAGCTTTCCAGCCATGGGGAAGGAGAAGATCTGATTTGTGCTTCAGTTACCCACGTTTGCCAGGATTTCATATAATATCTAGGGTCAGATGTCTGAAAACCCAGGTTGGGAAGAGATGACGGCATAAGGCCATGGCCTGTCTGATGTGCTTAGTGTGCAGCCAGCTGTTTCTTTGTCTGTCGGGACGTCAGGCTGTGTCAGACAGAGCATTACTGACCAGGGTAGCCTTTCCAGTTAGGGTGCGGTCGAGGCCAGAGCAGGTTGGTTCTCATTTGTGGTTTCTGGAGAGCCCCATAGGGCAACGTTTTTCTTCTGGTGGGCAGGCAGAAAACTGTGTTGTGGTTCTGGAATTCCCAGTCTGGAGGGCTTGTTTGCCAGGAGTGTGAAGAGGGAAGTCTGAAAACACAAGCTAGCGTTAGGTTTGGGGCCGAGGGCATGGCAGGCCCACTCTGCAGAGACTGAATCGAGATCTCCTGCATCTGAGGTCAGGGCGAGTATCAGACGTTGCCTCAGGTTGGAGTTTGTGTCCATTATGGCCCCTTCCTGAAGGGGGTGGGGGCGTCATGAGGCCAGGGAGGTTTCCCAACGCTGGGAGTTATGAGCTGCCCCAAACATCAAGGTTTCCTCTGTAGGACAGTCGAGTACTATGAGATGGTTCTAGGATGACCCCTACAGAAAGACTCGAGAGAAGGGGTCTAAGCATGAATGTCTGCAAATGCCACCTCACATTCCCACTGGCTGCTTGGGGCAAGGCAGGCTCAATCTGCAGGCTCTTGGGCGGGTTTCTCAGAGGGCTGAGTAGAAATGGACTCTCCTGAGGATGAGTCATACTGTGGGTTGGTGGCCATGGAGACCTTGGGATGTGGCGGGGGCTCAGGGACTCTGCAGGTTTCTCCAAACCGAAGGGTTTGACACAGCTCCAACAATGAAGCTTCCCATGTGGAGACGATCGTTGTTCTGTTTGGTGTCTCAGGAAAGCCCCAGATGCTGGTCTTCAAACCCAGGCCTCTGAGGAGTGACACCTGGAAACCAAAGCAAGAGTTCAGATTAGGGCCCAGGGGCCTGTCTGGTTCAATCTACTGTCTCTGCCAACATCTGTCTGTGTTTCTGCATGGAGGTAGTTGCTCAGCTTGTGTCAGGATGCCTTTGTCCATAGAGGCTTATAGTAGTGGGATGTCCTCGGGGGCCTTGATGTTTCTCCTATTCTGTGGGGTTATGGGCAATGGAATGGGCATAGTCTCCTTGGAGAGAGCAGGACAGTCCTGTGGTGTGGCTCCAGAGGCCCCAGCCTGGCGGCTGTGTGGGCCAGGGCTGTGGGGACAGACATCCAAAAACACAAACTCGGCTGAGGTTTGGGGCTGAGGTTATGGCAGGAGTGATCTACAGTCCGTGAGGGGAGCTCATTGTGATTAGAAAGTAAGGCGAGTGAGAGGCGGTCGTTCAGGCTTATGTCTCTGGATGTTGTATTCATGATGGTCATTTAATGTAAGCATGGTCTCATGGGCCATGGAAGTCTCCCTCTCTGGTGATTTGTCCGGCTCCCAAGAGATTGGGGTCATTTTGTGGGAAGGGAGGAGTCCTGTTTTCTGCCTCATGTGTCCCCACAATAGAGGGATTCTAGAGCAGAGCACTGGGTACATACAACTGGAATACCCACCCTCTGGTTAGGCCTGGGGTCCTATGGGCATGGCAAGCCCATATGCAGATTCTTGGTCCAGCCACTGAGAGACGTTACTTGAATAGTGGACTCATGCTGAGGGTCACAATGTGTGTTTGTGCCCAAGGTGGTCCTCAATGTTGGGCGGGACCTCATTGAGCTTGCAGGTTTCTCCTACAGTGAACCTTGGACATGCCAACCTCAGGGTTTCTTGCCATGGGGAAGGAGGAGTTTTGATTTCTGCATCACGTTCACCTCTGGGCACTAATTGGAGATAAGGTCTAGGTTCTGAAGCCTGAAAACCGAGGTTTGGAAGAGATGACGACCTAAGGCCATGGCGGGTCCGATGTGTTCAGTTTGGGGCCAGCTTTCTAGGTGTCGTTCAGGAGGTCTGCACTCAGGCTGTGCCAGACAGGGCATTCGTGCCCAGATACGCTGTATAATTGGGGTACAGTTGAGTGGCATGCAGAAGATAATTATTTGGGGTTTCTCCGTAGCCCCATAGGGCAAAGTCTTTCTTCTGGAGGGCAGGCAGAGTGCTGCATTCTGGCTCCGGAACTGCCAAACTGGAGGCCTTGCGGCCAGGAATGCAAGGATGTAAGTCTGAGAACTGAAGCTTTGCTTTGGTTTCAGGGCGAGGAAATGGCAGGCACACTCTGCAGAGCTGAATTTAGATTTCATGCATCTGAGGTCAGGGCGAGGTTCATATATTGGCTCAGGTTGGAGTTTCTGTCCATGATGGCCCCTTCATGAAGGGGGGTCATCACACCGCCATTGGTGTTTTCCCATGATGGCAGTAGTGAGATGCTCCAAACCACAAGGATTTTCTGCGGGTCAGTTGAAACCTGTTGGATGGCTCCAGGACATCCCATATGGAACAATTGCAGAGCAGGGTTCTAAGGATGGATGCCTGGGCATCCGGCCTTGCATTCCAATTGTCTCCTAGCGAAACGGCACGTTTGATTGCTGCCTATGATGTAGCAGCCGAGGGGGCTGAGTTGAAATGCATTCTCCTGAGGATCGGTCATAATGTGGGATTGTGTCCATGGAGACCTTGGAATGGGGCAGTGGCACCAGGGCTCTGAGGGATGCTCCTAACCAGAGGTTTTGACACAGCTCCAAGAAGCATTTTTCCCATGGGGAAACAAGATTTGTTCTCATTGGTGCTTCAGTAACCCCCAATATGCTGGTATTGGAAACCAGAACTCTGAGGAGAGATGCCTGGAAACCAAGGCAATGGATCTGATTAGGGCCTGGGGCCTGTCTGGTTTAATCTTCTTCTCTCGGTTCATCTGTCTATGGGATTGAGTGGAGGTAGTTCCTCAGCTGGTGTCAGATTGCCCCTATTTGTCCTGGGCAGTCTACACTATTGGGATGGCCACTTTGACTTTGGAGGTTTCTCCTAATTTGCAAGTTTGTGGCCAATGAAATGGGCAGAATTCCTTTGGGGAGGGAAGGCACAATCCTGAGGTGTGGCTCTAGGGGCTCAAGCATGGAGGGTGTGTGGGTCAGAGCTGTGGGGACCGAAGTCTGAAAACAGAAACTCGTCTTAGGTTTGGGGACATAGGTATGGGAGGCCCGATCTACAGACCTTGAGCAGAACTCTTCAGGATATGAACAAAAAGTGAGTGTGAGGCACTTGCTCAGGCTTTTGACTCTGGATTTTGTGTCACTGATGGCCGTGGAATGTAGGGGCGTCCTCATGGACCATGGGTGAGACTTCCTCTATGGGGATTTGGATGATCCCAATATTTTGGGGTCATTCCGTGGGACGGGAGGAGTCCATTCTGTGTTTGTTTTTTTTTTTTTTTTTTTTTTTTTTTTTTTTTTTTTTTTTTTTTTTACCTCAGGTGTGCCACTAAAGAGGGATTCCAGAGCAGAACCCTGGGAAGGGGCGACTGGACAACCCGAACTCTGTATAAGATTGGGGGCCTAAGGGCATGGCAATCCCCATATGGGGTACCTTGGTCCAGCCACTGAGAGGTCTTACTTGAGTACAGTGCTCACACTGAGGGTCACAATGCATGTTTGTGCCCAATGTAGGCATCAAGCATGGGCGGGGACTCATGGGCCATGCTTGATTCTTCTACACTGAACTTTGGACAACATACGAACCACAAGGTTTCTTTCCATGGGGAAGGAGGAATTCTGATTTCTGCATCATGTTCACCCCTGGGCAGTGACTGGAGATAAGATCTAAGTTCTGAATCCAGAAAATCGAGGTTGGGATGAGATGATAACCTAAGGTCATGGAGGGTCCGATGTGCTCAGTGTGCGGTCAGCTTTCTGGGTGTTGTTCAGGAGGTATGGATTCAGGCTGTGTCAGACAGTGCATTAGTGCCCTGGTTAGAATGTATAATTTGGGTACAGTTGAGTTCCATGTAGGTTCATCCTCATTTATTGTGTCAGGGAAGCTCACTGGGGCAACATTTTTCTTCTGGTGGGCAGGCAGAGTGCAGCATTGTGGGTCCAGAATTGCCAAACTTGAGGGCGTCGGGACCAGGAGTGTGAGGACGTAAGTCTGAGATCATAAGCTAGACTTAAGTTTTAGGGCGAGGGCACGGCAGGCACCCTCTGCAGATCCGAATCAAAATCTCATTCATCTGAAGTCAGGACGAGGATCAGACTTAGGCGCAGGTTGGAGTTTCTGTCCATGATGGCCCCTTCATCAAAGGGGTGGAATCTCGAGGCCATGGAGGTTTTCCCACGTTGGGAGTTGTGGGATGCTCCAAACTGCAAGGATTCCTTCTGCGGGAAAATTGAGAACTGTTGGATGGCTCCAGGACATCCCATATGGAATGACTCCAGAGCCGGGTTCTAAGGATGGATGCCTGAGCAGACTGCCTCTTACACCAATTGTCTCCCTGCCACAAGACAGGTACGATCTGATGGCTATGCAGGAGCAATCGTGGGAGCTGAGTTGAAATGGACTCTCCTGAAGATGGGTCTTAATGTGTGTTTGTGTCCATGAGGACGTTGGAATGGGGTGGTGGCCCCAGGGCTCTAAAGGATTCTAACCGGAGATTTTGAAACAACTCGAAAGAGCAAGTTTTCCATGTGGAGACAAGATTTGTTCTAATTGGTGCCTCAGGAAACCCACATATGCTGGTATTAGAACCAGGCCTCTGAGGAGAGATACATAGAAACCACAGCAATGCATCCAATTAGGTCCTAGGAGCCTCTCTGGTTCAATCTTCTTCTCTGTCGACATCTGTCTATTTTATGAAATGGAGGTAGTTGCTCAGCTGGTGTCAGACCGCTCCTGTTTGTCCGGGTGGCCTACACTATAGGGATGGCCTCGGGGACTTTGGAGGTTTCTCCTAAATTGTATGATTATGGACAATGGCATGGGCAGAATTCCTGTGGAGTGGGCAGGCACAGACCTGATGTGTGGCTCCAAGGGCCCAGCCTTGAGGGTGTGTGGGCAAGGACTGTGGGGACAGATGTCTGAAAACACAAACTCAGCTTAGCTTTGGGGATGTAGGTATGGCAGGTCCGATTTACAGACTATGAGGAGAACTTTTTGGGATATGAATAAAGGGTGAAAGTGTGACACTTGTCAGGCTTTTGCCCCTGGATTTTGTGTCAATGATGGCTGTGGAATGTCGAGGAGTCCTCATGGGCCATGGAAGAGTCTTTCTCTCTGTGGATTTGGCCAGATCCCATTTGTTTTGGGTTAATCTGTGGGATTTAGTTTTGTTAACTAAGGTGTCCCACCAAAAGAGGGATCCCCGAGCAGAACCCTGGACAACAAGAAATCTAACTAAAAATACGGGCCTAGGGGCATGGCAAGCCCAATATGCCTTCTAATGGTCCAGCCACTGAGAGGCCTTCATTGAGGACAGAACTCATGCTGAGGGTCACAATGCGTGTTTATGCCCTCGTGGTACTCAAGCATGGGTGGGGACTCATGGTGCATGCTTGTTTCTCCTACACTGAATGATAGTCAACATGTCAACCACATGAGTTCTTGCCATGGGGAAGTATTAATTCTGATTTCTGCATGTCATTCACCCCTGGGCAGTGATTGGAGATAAGGTTTAGGTTGTGAAGTCTGAAAACCGAGGTTGGGAAGAGATGACGACCTAAGACCATGTTGGGTCCGATATGCTCAGCGTGGAGCCAGCTGTCTGGGTGTTGGTCGGGAGGTCCAAGCTTGGGCTGTGTCAGACAGGGCCTTCGTGCCCAGGGTAGATTGTATAATTGGGGTACAACTGAGTGCCGTGCAGGTTGATCTTTATTTGGTATTTCTGGTTAGCCCCAAGGGCAATGTTTTTCTTCTGGAGAACAGGCAGAGTGCTGCATTGTGGCTCCGGAATTTCCAAAGTGGATGCCTTGTGGACGGGGAGTGTGAGGACGGAAGTCTGAGAACACATGTTAGGCGTAGGTTCTGGGCGAGGGCACGGCAGGCACCCTCTGCAGATCTGAATCGGGATATCATGAATCTGAAGTCAGGGCGAGGTTCAAACCTAGGCTTAGGTTTGAATTTCTGTCCATTCTGGCCACTTTATGAAGGGGACAGCATCTCCAGTCCATGGAGGTTTACCCACAATGGAAGTTGTGAGATGCTCCAAACAACAAAGATTCCTTCTGATCAACAATTGAGACCTTTTGTATCACTCCAGTACATACCATACAGAATGACACCAGAGCAGGGATCTTAGGATGGATACATGGGAAGCCCGCCTCACATTGCAGTTGTCTCCTAGCAAATAGACAGGTTTGATATGCTGGCTCTGTCAGAGCAACCAAGGGGGCTGAGTTGAAATGGACTCTCCTGAGGATGGATGCTAATGTGGGTTTGTGTCCATGGAGACCTTGGAATGGGGCGTTGGTGCATGGGCCCTGAAGGATTCTCCTAACCGGAGGTTTTGAGACATCTCCAAAGGACAAGTTTCCCATGTGGAGACGAGATTTGTTCTAATTCGTGCCTCAGGAAACCCCCATATACTGTTATTGGAATATAGGCCTCTGAAGAGAGATAACTGGAAACCAAAGCAATGGCTCCGTTTAGAGCCTAGGGGCCTGTCCGGTTGAATCTTCTTCTCTGTGTACATCCATCTAAGGTATTAGTGGAGTTAGATGCTCAGCTGGTGTCAGATGGCCCTTTTTTGTCCCAGGCGGCCTACACTATTGTGAAGGCCTTGGGGACTTTGGAGGTTTCTCCTAATTTTATGATTATGGACAATGGAATGGGCAGAATTCCCGTGGAGAGGGAAGGCACAGTTTTGATGTGGCTCCAGGGGCCCCAGCCTGCAGGGTGTGTGCCTCAGGACTGTGGAGACAGTAGTCTAAAACACAAACTCAGTTTAGGTTTAGGGACGTAGGTATGGCAGGCCCGATCTACAGACCGTGAGGAGAATTCTTCCAGATATGAAGAAAGAGAGATTGTGAGGCACTTGTTCAGGCTTTTGTTTCTGGATTTTGTGTCAACGATGCGCGTGGAATGTCCGGGAGGCCTCATGGGCCATGGACGAGTCTTCCGCTCTGTGGATTTGGCCCGATTCCAATTGTTTTGGGTCAAACTGTGGGATGGGAGGAGTCCTTTCAGTTTTGTTACCTCAGGTGTCCCACCAAAAGAGGGATTCCAAAGCCGAGCCCTGGGGAGGGGAGACTGGACAACCAGAAATCTGGTTAAAAATTGGGGCCTAGGGGCATGACAAGCCCAATATGCTGTCTTTTGGTCCAGCCACTGAGAGGCCTTACTTGAGAACTGGGCTCACGTTGAGGGTCAGAATGCATGTTTGTGAACGACTTGGTCCTCAAGCATCTGCAGGGCCTCATGGGCCACACTGGTTTCAACTACATTTTACGTTGGACAACATGCCAACCACAAGGTTTCTTGCCATGGGGAAGGAGTTCTGATTCCTGCATCATGTTCAACCCTGGGTGGTGACTGGAGATAAGGTTTAGGTTCTGAAGCCTGAAAACCGAGGTTGGAAAGAGATGATGACCTAAGGCCATGGCGGGTCTGATGTGCTCAGTGTGTGGCTAGCTGGGTGGGTGCGAGCCAGGAGGTTCAGTCTCAGGCTGTGCCAGAAAGGGCAGTAGTGCCCAGGGCAGCCTTTATAATTGGGGTCCAGTCAAGTGGCATGCAGATTGATCCTCATTTGGGGAATCTGGGTAGCCCCAGAGGGCAATGATTTTCTTCCAGAAAGCAGGCAGAGTGCTGCCTTGTAGTTCTGGAATTGCCAAACTGGAGGGCTTGTGGGCCAGGAATGTGAGGATGGAAGTTGAGAACACAAACTAGACTTACGTTTCTGGGCAAGGGCACGGCAGGCACACTCTGCAGAGCTGAATCAAGATGTCCTGCATCTGAAGTCAGGGCGAGGATCAGACGATCGATCAGGTTGGAGCTTCTGTCCCTGATGGCCCCTTCATGAAGCACAGGGGGCGGGATCACGAGGCCATGGAGGTTTGCCCACGATGGGAGTTGTGAGATGCTCCAAACAGTAAAGATTCTTCTGCGGGACTATTGAGACCTGTTGGTTGGCTCCAGGACTTCCCATACAGCATAATTCTGAGAATGGTTCTAAGTATGGATGTCTGGGAAGCCTGCCTCTCATTCCAATCATCTCCTAGCGACAAGACGGGTTAGATCTGCTGGATCAGGGGGAGCAACTGAGGGGGCTGAGTTGAAATGGACTCTCCTGTGGATGGGTCCTAATGTGGGTGTGTCTCCATGGAGACCTTGGAATGAGGCGCTGGCACCGGGAACCTGAAATGTCCTTCTAACCAGAGGCTTTGAGAGAGCTCCAACATGTAAGTTTCCCATGTGTAGACGAGATTTGTTCTGATGGGTGCCTCAGGAGAAGCCCTCAGCTGGTATTGGAAACCAGGCTTTTGAGGAGACATGCCTGTAAACCAAAGCTATGGATCCCATTATGGCCTGGGGTCCTGTCTGGTCAATCTTCTTCTCTGGGGACATCCATCTATGGTATGAGTGGAGGTAGATGCTCAGCTGGTGTCAGACGGCCCTTTTTTGTCCCGCACAACCTACACCATTGGTATGGCCTCAGGGAATTTGGAGGTTTCTCCTAATTTGTACGGTTTTGGATAATGGAATGGGCAGAATTCCCATGGATTGGTTAGGCACAGTCCTAATGTGTGGTTCCAGGGGCCCAGCCTGGAGGGTGTGTGGCCCAGGACTTTGAGGACAGAACTCAAAAAACACAAACTCAGCTTAGGTTTGGGAACGTAGGTATGGCACGGCCGAACTACAAATCATGAGAAGAACTCTTCAGGATATGAAGAAAGAGCGAGTCTGAGGCGCTTAGTTAGGCTTTTGTCTCTGGATTTTGTATCAGCGATGGCCGTGGAATGTCGGGGAGGCCTCATGGGCCATGGACGAATCTTCCTCTCTGTGGATTTGGCCCTATCCCAATTCTTTTTCGTGAATCTGTGGGATGGGAGGACTCCTTTAGGGTTTGTTACCTGAGGTGTCCCACCAAAAGAGGAATTCCAAAGCAGAGCCCTGCGCAAGAGTGAAGGGACAACCCGAAATATGGTTAAAAATTAGGGTCTAGGGGCATGGCAAGCCCAATATGCTGTTTCTTCATGCAGCCACTGAGAGGCCTTGCCTGAGGACCGGGCTCAGGCTGAGGGTCACAATGTGTGTTTGAGACCAATGTGGCCCTCAAGCATGGGCTGGGTCTCATGTGCCACACTGGTTTCAACTACACTGAAAGTTGGACAACATGCCAACCACGAGGTTTCATGCCAAGGAAACGAGTTCGGATTTCTGCAACATTTTCAAACCTGGGCAGTGATTGGAGATAAGGTCAAGGTTCTGAAGCCTGAAAACCGAGGTTGGGTAGAGATGACGACCTAAGGCCACGGCGGGTCCGATGTGCTCAGTGTGCGGCCAGCTGTCTGGGTGGGGCCAGGAGTTCCAGGCTCAGGCTGTGTCAGAATGGGCAATTGTGCCCACTTCAGCCTATATATTTGGTGTACAGCCAAATGGCGTGCAGGTTGATCCTCATTTGGGGTTTCTGGGTAGCCCCAGAGGGCAATGTTCTTCTTCCAGGGAGCAGGCAGAGTGCCGCATTGTACTTCTGGATTGCCAAACTGGAGGGCTTGTGGGCCAGTAGTCTGAGGACTGAAGTCTGAGAACACAAGCTAGGCTTAGTTTTTATGGGTGAGGACATGGCAGGCACAATCTACAGACCTGAATCGAGATCTCGTGCATCTGAAGTCAGGGTGAGGATCAGACGATCTTCAGGTTGGACTTTCTGTCCCTGATGGCCCCTTCATGAAGGGGGGGAATCACGAGGCCATGGGGGGTTTCGCACGATGGGAGTTGTGAGAAGCTCCAAACTACAAAGATTCTTCTCCAGGACAATTGAGACCTGTTAGTTGGCGCCAGGCCAAGGATTCCAAGCATGGTTCTGAGGATGGATGGCTAGGTACCACACCTGGCATTCCAATTTTCTCCTAGCTACAAGAAAGGTTAGATCTGCTGGATCTGGGGGAGCAACTGAGGAGGCTGAGTTGAAATTGACTCTCCTGTGGATGTGTCCTAATATGTTTTTGTGTCTATGGAGACCTTGGAATGAAGCGGTGGCACTGGGTCCCTGATGGGTTCTTCTAAACAGAGACTTTGACACAGCTCCACCGTGCAAGTTTCCCATATGTAGATGAGGTTTGTTCTGATGGGTGAGTCAAGAAACAGCCATATGCTGGTATTGAAATCCAGGCCTCTGAGGAGACATGCCTGGAAACCATAGCAATAGATCCGATTAGTGCCTAGTGGTCTGCTCATTCCTTTTTTCCTCTGGGGACATCAGTCTATGGGTCTGAGTGCAGGAAGGTGCTCTGATGTGCTCAGATTGTTCCTGTTTGTCCTGGGAAGCCACCACTATTGGGATGGCCTCAGGAACTTTGGAGGTTTATCCTATTAGTAGGATTGTGGCCATTGGAATGGGTACACACAATTCCTTTGGAGAGGGCAAGTACAGTCCTCAGGTTTGGCTCCAAGGGCCTAAGCCTTTGGGGTGTGTAGGCCAGGGCTGTTTGGACAGTTGTCTGAAAACACAAACGCGGCTTATGTTTCGGGTCATAGGTATGGCAGGACTGATCTACAGACCATGAGGAGAACTCTTCAGGATATGAAAAAAGGGCGAGCGTGAGGCTCGTGCTCAAGTTTTTGTCTCTGGATATCGTGTCACTCATGGTCGTGAAATTTCCGGGTGCCTTCATGGGAAATGGACGAGTCTTACTCTCTGGGGTTTTGCCCCATCCCAAGATTTTTGGGTCATTCTGGGGATGGAAGAAGTCCGTTTTGTTGTTGTTGATTTGCTTTGTTTTGTTTTTTAACCTCAGGTGTCTCACCAAATGAGGTATTCCAGAGTAGAGCCCTGGGGAGGGCCGACCGGACAACCAGAAATCTGGTTTAAAATTGGGGCCTAGGGATATGTCAAGCCCATTATGACATCTAATGGTCGAGCCACTGAGAGGACTTACTAGAGCACAGGACTCACGCTGAGGGTCACAATGCGTGTTTATGCCCTCTTCGCACTCAAGAATTGGCGGGGCCTCCGGGTGAATGCTGGTTTCTCCTACACTGAACGTTGGACAACATGCCAACCACAAGGTTTCTTGCCATGGGTAAGGACGAGTTCTGATTTCTACATCACAAGCACCCCTGGGCAGTGGTTGGAGATAAGGTCTAGGTTCTGAAGCCTGAAAAACCGCAGTTGGGAAGAGATAATGACCTAAGGCCATGGCGGTTCTGATGTGCTCAGTGTGCGGTCAGCTGTCTCGGTGTTGGTCAGGAGGTCCGAGCTCAGGTTGTGTCAGACAGTGCATTAGGGCCCAGGTTAGACTATATACTTTGGGTAGAGTCGAATGCCATATAGATTTATCCTCATATAAGGTGCCTGGGCAGCTCATTAGGCCAAATTTTCTTTCTAGAGGGCAGGCAGAGTGCTGCATTGTGGGTCTGGAATTGCGAAACTTCTGGGCTTCGGGGCCTGGAGTGTGAGGAGGGAAGTCTGAGAACACAAGCTAGACTTGGGTTTCAGGCCAGGGCACGGCAGGTACCCCTGTAGATCTGAACCTATATCTCATGCATCTGAAGTCAGGGCGAGGATCAGACGTTGGCTCAGGTTGGAGTTTCTGTGCATGACGGACCCTTCATGAAGGGAGCGGAATCTCAAGGCCATGGAGTTTTTCCCACGTTGGGAGTTGTGGGATGCCCCCTTCAAGGATTACTTCTACGGGACAATTGAGTCCTGTTGTGCAGCTTCAGGACATCCCATATGGAATGACTCCAGAACACTGTTCGAGGTTGGATGCATGGGAAGCCGGCCTCGCATTCCAATTGTCTCCCAGCAACAAGACCGTTTAGATCTGATGGCTCTGCGAGAGAAACCGGGGTGGCTGAGTTGAAATGGACTTTCCTGAGGATGGGTCCTAATGTGTGTTTGTGTCCATGAGGGCCTTAAAATGGGGCGGTGGCACCGAGACCCTGAAGTATTCTCCTAAGCTTTTGACATAGCTCGATGCACAACGTTCCTTGTGGATACGAGATTTGTTTTGATGGGTGCCTCAGGAAAACCTCTATGCTGGTATTGGAATCCAGGCTTTTGAGGAGACATGCCTGTAATCCAAAGCAATGTATCCGATTATGGCCTAGGGTCCTGTCTGGTTCAATCTTCTTCTCAGGGGACATCCATCTATGGTATGAGTGGAGGTAGATGCTCAGCTGGTATCAGACCGCCCTTGTTTGTCCGGGGCGACCTGCACTATTGGGATGGCCTCAGGGATTTGTAGGATTCTCCAAATTTTACTGTTTTGGACAATGGCATCGGCAGAATTCCCATGGATTGGGTAGGCACAGTCCTAATGTGTGATTCCAGGGGCCCGAGCCTGGAGGGTGTGTGGCCCAGGACTTTGAGGACAGAAGTCTGAAAACACAAAATCAGCTTAGGTTTGGGGACGTAGGTATGGCAGGCCCGATCTATAAACCATGAGAAGTACTCTTCCGGATATGAAGAAAGAGCTAGTCTGAGGCGCTTGCTCAGGCTTTTGTCTCTGGATTTTGTATCAGAGATGGCCGTGGAATGTCGGGGAGGCCTCATGGGCCATGGACGAATCTTCCTCTCTGTGGATTTGGCCCGATCCCAATTGTTTTTCGTCAATCTGTGGAATGGGAGGACTCCTTTCAGGTTTGTTACCTCAGGTGTCCCGCCAAAAGAGGAATTCCAAAGAAGAGCCCTGGGGAAAAGTGAAGGAGAACCCGAACTATGGGTAAAAATTGGGGCCTAGAGGCATGGCAAACCCAATATGCTATCTCTTCATCCAGCCACTGAGAGGCCTTATTGAGGACTGGGATCAGGGTGAGGGTCACAATGTGTGGTTTTGACCAATGTGGCCGCAAACATGAGCGGGGCCTCATGAGCCACATTGGTTTCAACTACACTGAACGTTGGACAACATGCCAACCACATGGTTTCTTGCCACGGGAAAGGAGTTGTGATTTCTGCATCACGTTCAAGCCTGGGCAGTGATTGGAGATAAGGTCTAGGTTCTGAAACTTGACAACCGAGGTTGGGAAGAGATGACGACCTAAGACCATGGCGGGTCCGATGTGTTCAGTGAGCGGCCAGCTTTCTGTGTGGGGCCAGGTAATCCAGGCTCAGGCTGTGTCAAAAAGGGCAATAGGGCCCAGGTCAGCCTATATATTTGGGGTACAGTAGAATGGCGTGCAGGTTGATCCTCATTTGGAGTTTCTGGGTAGCCCCAGAGAGCAATGTTTTTCTTCCTGAGGGCAGGAAGAGTGCTGCATTATAGTTCTGGTTTTCAAACTGGAGGCTTGTGGGCCGGTAGTCTGAGGAAGGAAATCTGAGAACAAGCTAGGCTTAGGTTTCTGGGTGAGGACAAGGCAGGAACAATCTACAGACCTGAATCGAGATCTCGTGCTTATGATGTCAGGGCGAGGATCAGAAGATCGCTCAGTTTGGTGTTTCTGTCCCTGATGGCCCTTCATGAAGGGGCGGGGTGGTCACGAGGCCGTGGGGGTTTTCCCACGATGTTAGTTCTGAGAAGCTCCAAACTGCAAAGATTCTTCTGCAGGACAATTGAGACCTGTTTGTTGGCTCCAGGGCAACGATTCCGAGCAGGGTTCTAAGGATGGATGGCTGGGTAGCCCACCTCGCATTCCAATTGTGTCCTAGCAACAAGACAGGTTAGATCTGCTGGATCTGGGGGAACAACCCAGGAGGCTGAGTTGAAATGGACTCTCCTGTGGATGGGTCCTAATGTCTGTTTGTGTCTATGGAGACCTTGGAATGTAGCCGTGGCACTGGGGTCCTGAAGGGTTTTTCCAAACAGAGGCTTTGACACAGCTCCAACGTGCAAGTTTCCCATATGTAGATGAGATGTTTTCTGATGGGTGAGTCAAGAAACAGCCATACGCTTGTATTGGAATCCAGGCCTCTGAGGAGAGATGACTGGATACCACAGCAATGGATCCGTTTAGTGCCTAGGGGCCTGTTCGTTCCTTTTTACCTCTGGGGACATCAGTCTATGCGTCTGAGTGCAGGTAGGTGCTCAGATGAGCTCAGATTGCCCCTGTTTGTCCTGGGAAGCCACCACTGTTGGGATGGCCTCCGGCAGTTTGGAGGTTTATCCTATTAGTAGGGTTGTGGCCATTGGAATGGGCACTTACAATTCCCTTGGAGAGGGCAAGTACAGTCCTCAGGTTTGGCTCCAGGGGCCTGAGCCTGTAGGGTGTGTAGGCCAGAGCTGTTTGGACAGTTGTCTGAAAGCACAAACGCGGCTTATGTTTCGGGTCATAGGTATGGCAGGACTGATCTACAGACCATGAGGAGAACTCTTCAGGATATGATAAAAGGGCGAGTGTGAGGCTCGTGCTCAAGTTTTGTCTCTGGATATCGTGTCACTCATGGTCGTGAAATTTCCGGGTGACTTCATGGGAAATGGACGAGTCTTACTCTCTGGGGTTTTGCCCCATCCCAAGATTTTTGGGTCATTCTGGGAATGGAAGAAGTCCGTTTTGTTGTTGTTGTTGATTTGCTTTGTTTTGTTTTTTAACCTCAGGTGTCTCACCAAATGAGGTATTCCAGAGTAGAGCCCTGGGGAGGGCCGACCGGACAACCAGAAATCTGGTTAAAAATTGTGGCCTAGGGACATGTCAAGCCCATTATGACATCTAATGGTCGAGCCACTGAGAGGACTTACTAGAGCACAGGACTCACGCTGAGGGTCACAATGCATGTTTATGCCCTCTTCGCACTCAAGAATTGGCGGGGCCTCCGGGTGAATGCTGGTTTCTCCTACACTGAACGTTGGACAACATGCCAACCACAAGGTTTCTTGCCATGGGTAAGGACGAGTTCTGATTTCTGCATCACAGGCACCCCTGGGCAGTGGTTGGAGATAAGGTCTAGGTTCTGAAGCCTGAAAAACCGCAGTTGGGAATAGATGATGACCTAAGGCCTTGGCGGTTCTGATGGGCTCAGTGTGCGGTCAGCTGTCTCGGTGTTGGTCAGGAGGTCCGAGCTCAGGTTGTGTCAGACAGTGCATTAGTGCCCAGGTTAGACTATATACTTTGGGTACAGTCGAATGCCATGTAGATTTATCCTCATATAAGGTGCCAGGGCAGCTCATTAGGCCAAATTTTTTATCTAGAGGGCAGGCAGAGTGCTGCATTGTGGGTCTGGAATTGCGAAACTTCTGGGCTTCGGGGCCTGGAGTGTGAGGAGGGAAGTCTGAGAACACAAGCTAGACTTGGGTTTCAGGGCCAGGGCACGGCAGGTACACCTGTAGATCTGAACCTATATCTCATGCATCTGAAGTCAGGGCGAGGATCAGACGTTGGCTCAGGTTGGAGTTTCTGTGCATGACGGCCCCTTCATGAAGGGAGCGGAATCTCGAGGCCATGGAGGTTTTCCCACGTTGGGAGTTGTGGGATGCCCCCTTCAAGGATTCCTTCTGCGGGACAATTGAGACTTGTTGGGCAGCTCCAGGACATCCCATATGGAATGACTCCAGGGCACTGTTCGAGGATGGATGCCTGGGAAGCCCGCCTCGCATTCCAATTTTCTCCTAGCAACAAGACAGTTTAGATCTGATGGCTCTGCGGGAGAAACCGGGGTGGCTGACTTGAAATGGACTTTCCTGAGGATGGGTCCTAATGTGTGTTTGTGTCCATGAGGGCCTTAAATTGGGGCGGTGGCACCGGGACCCTGAAGTATTCTCCTAAGCTTTTGACATAGCTCGATGCACAAGGTTCCTTGTGGAGACGAGATTTGTTTTGATGGGTGCCTCAGGAAAACCTCTATGCTGGTATTGGAATCCAGGCTTTTGAGGAGACAAGCCTGTAATCCAAAGCAATGTATCCGATTATGGCCTAGGGTCCTGTCTGGTTCAATCTTCTTCTCAGGGGACATCCATCTATGGTATGAGTGGAGGTAGATGCTCAGCTGGTATCAGACCGCCCTTGTTTGTCCCAGACGACCTGCACTATTGGGATGGCCTCAGGGATTTGTAGGGTTCTCCAAATTTTACTGTTTTGGACAATGGCATCGGCAGAATTCCCATGAATTGGGTAGGCACAGTCCTAATGTGTGACTCCAGGGGCCCCAGCCTGGAGGGTGTGTGGCCCAGGACTTTGAGGACAGAAGTCTGAAAACACAAACTCAGCTTAGGTTTGGGGACGTAAGTATGGCAGGCCCGATCTATAAACCATGAGAAGAACTCTTCCGGATATGAAGAAAGAGCGAGTCTGAGGCGGTTGCTCAGGCTTTTGTCTCTGGATTTTGTATCAGAGATGGCCGTGGAATGTCGGGGAGGCCTCATGGGCCATGGACGAATCTTCCTCTCTGTGGATTTGGCCCGATCCAAATTGTTTTTCGTCAATCTGTGGAAAGGGAGGACTCCTTTCAGGTTTGTTACCTCAGGTGTCCCGCCAAAAGAGGAATTCCAAAGAAGAGCCCTAAGGAAAAGTGAAGGGAGAACCCGAACTATGGGTAAAATTTGGGGCCTAGGGGCATGGCAAGCCCAATATGCTATCTCTTCATCCAGCATCTGAGAGGCCTTATTGAGGACTGGGATCAGGGTGAGGGTCACAATGTGTGGTTCTGACCAATATGGCCCGCAAACATGAGCGGGGCCTCATGGGCCACACTGGTTTCAACTACACTGAACTTTGGACAACATGCCAACCACATGGTTTCTTGCCACGGGGAAGGAGTTGTGTTTTCTGCATCACTTTCAAGCCTGGGAAGTGATTGGAGATAAGGTCTAGGTTCTGAAACTTGACAACCGAGGTTGGGAAGAGATGACGACCTAAGACCATGGCGGGTCCGATGTGCTCAGTGAGCGGCCAGCTTTCTGTGTGGGGCCAGGTAATCCAGGCTCAGGCTGTGTCAAAAAGGGCAATAGTGCCCAGGTCAGCCTATATATTTGGGGTACAGTAGAATGGCGTGCAGGTTGATCCTCTTTTGGAGTTTCTGGGTATCCCCAGAGGGCAATGTTTTTCTTCCTGAGGGCAGGAAGAGTGCTCCATTATAGTTCTGGTTTTCAAACTGGAGGCTTGTGGGCCAGTAGTCTGAGGAAGGAAATCTGAGAACAAGCTAGGCTTAGGATTCTGGGTGAGGACAAGGCAGGAACAATCTACAGACCTGAATCGAGATCTCGTGCTTATGATGTCAGGGCGAGGATCAGAAGATCGCTCAGGTTGGTGTTTCTGTCCCTGATGGCCCTTCATGAAGGGGCAGGGGGGCCACGAGGCCGTGGGGGTTTTCCCACGATGTTAGTTGTGAGAAGCTCCAAACTGCAAAGATTCTTCTGCAGGACAATTGAGACCTGTTTGTTGGCTCCAGGGCAACGATTCCGAGCAGGGTTCTAAGGATGGATGGCTGGGTAGCCCACCTCGCATTCCAATTGTGTCCTAGCAACAAGACAGGTTAGATCTGCTGGATCTGGGGGAGCAACCCAGGAGGCTGAGTTGAAATGGACTCTCCTGTGGATGGGTCCTAATGTCTTTTTGTGTCTATGGAGACCTTGGAATGTAGCGGTGGCACTGGTGTCCTGAAGGGTTTTTCCAAACAGAGGCTTTGACACAGCTCCAACGTGCAAGTTTCCCATATGTAGATGAGATGTTTTCTGATGGGTGAGTCAAGAAACAGCCATACGCTTGTATTGAAATCCAGGCCTCTGAGGAGAGATGACTGGATACCACAGCAATGGATCCGTTTAGTGCCTAGGGGCCTGTTCGTTCCTTTTTACCTCTGGGGACATCAGTCTATGCGTCTGAGTGCAGGTAGGTGCTCAGATGAGCTCAGATTGCCTCTGTTTGTCCTGGGAAGCCACCACTATTGGGATGGCCTCCGGCAGTTTGGAGGTTTATCCTATTAGTAGGGTTGTGGCCATTGGAATGGGCACTTACAATTCCCTTGGAGAGGGCAAGTACAGTCCTCAGGTTTGGCTCCAGGGGCCTGAGCCTGTAGGGTGTGTAGGCCAGAGCTGTTTGGACAGTTGTCTGAAAACACAAACGCGGCTTATGTTTCGGGTCATAGGTATGGCAGGACTGATCTACAGACCATGAGGAGAACTCTTCAGGATATGATAAAAGGGCGAGTGTGAGGCTCGTGCTCAAGTTTTTGTCTCTGGATATCGTGTCACTCATGGTCGTGAAATTTCCGGGTGACTTCATGGGAAATGGACGAGTCTTACTCTCTGGGGTTTTGCCCCATCCCAAGATTTTTGGGTCATTCTGGGAATGGAAGAAGTCCGTTTTGTTGTTGTTGTTGATTTGCTTTGTTTTGTTTTTTAACCTCAGGTGTCTCACCAAATGAGGTATTCCAGAGTAGAGCCCTGGGGAGGGCCGACCGGACAACCAGAAATCTGGTTAAAAATTGTGGGCTAGGGACATGTCAAGCCCATTATGACATCTAATGGTCGAGCCACTGAGAGGACTTACTAGAGCACAGGACTCACGCTGAGGGTCACAATGCGTGTTTATGCCCTCTTCGCACTCATGAATTGGCGGGGCCTCCGGGTGAATGCTGGTTTCTCCTACACTGAACGTTGGACAACATGCCAACCACAAGGTTTCTTGCCATGGGTAAGGACGAGTTCTGATTTCTGCATCACAGGCACCCCTGGGCAGTGGTTGGAGATAAGGTCTAGATTCTGAAGCCTGAAAAACCGCAGTTGGGAAGAGATGATGACCTACTGCCATGGCGGTTCTGATGTGCTCAGTGTGCGGTCAGCTGTCTGGGTGTTGGTCAGGAGGTCCGAGCTCAGGTTGTGTCAGACAGTGCATTAGTGCCCAGGTTAGACTATATACTTTGGGTACAGTCGAATGCCATGTAGATTTATCCTCATATAAGGTGCCTGGGCAGCTCATTAGGCCAAATTTTTTTTCTAGAGGGCAGGCAGAGTGCTGCATTGTGGGTCTGGAATTGCAAAACTTCCGGGCTTCGGGGCCTGGAGTGTGAGGACGGAAGTCTGAGAACACAAGCTAGACTTGGGTTTCAGGGCCAGGGCACGGCAGGTATCCCTGTAGATCTGAACCTATATCTCATGCATCTGAAGTCAGGGCGAGGATCAGACATTGGCTCAGGTGGGAGTTTCTGTGCATGACGGCCCCTTCATGAAGGGAGCGGAATCTCGAGGCCATGGAGGTTTTCCCACGTTGGAGTTGTGGGATGCCCCCTTCAAGGATTCCTTCTGCGGGACAATTGAGACTTGTTGGGCAGCTCCAGGACATCCCATATGGAATGACTCCAGGGCACCGTTCGAGGATGGATGCCTGGGAAGCCCGCCTCGCATTCCAATTTTCTCCTAGCAACAAGACAGTTTAGATCTGATGGCTCTGCGGGAGAAACCGGGGTGGCTGACTTGAAATGGACTTTCCTGAGGATGGGTCCTAATGTGTGTTTGTGTCCATGAGGGCCTTAAAATGGGGCGGTGGCACCGGGACCATGAAGTATTCTCCTAAGCTTTTGACATAGCTCGATGCACAACGTTCCTTGTGGAGACGAGATTTGTTTTGATGGGTGCCACAGGAAAACCTCTATGCTGGTATTGGAATCCAGGCTTTTGAGGAGACATGTCTGTAATCCAAAGCAATGTATCCGATTATGGCCTAGGGTCCTGTCTGGTTCAATCTTCTTCTCAGGGGACATCCATCTATGGTATGAGTGGAGGTAGATGCTCAGCTGGTATCAGACCGCCCTTGTTTGTCCCGGGCGACCTGCACTATTGGGATGGCCTCAGGGATTTGTAGGATTCTCCAAATTTTACTGTTTTGGACAATGGCATCGGCAGAATTCCCATGGATTGGGTAGGCACAGTCCTAATGTGTGATTCCAGGGGCCCGAGCCTGGAGGGTGTGTGGCCCAGGACTTTGAGGACAGAAGTCTGAAAACACAAACTCAGCTTAGGTTTGGGGACGTAGGTATGGCAGGCCTGATCTATAAACCATGAGAAGAACTCTTCCGGATATGAAGAAAGAGCGAGTCTGAGGCGCTTGCTCAGGCTTTTGTCTCTGGATTTTGTATCAGAGATGGCCGTGGAATGTCGGGGAGGCCTCATGGGCCATGGACGAATCTTCCTCTCTGTGGATTTGGCCCGATCCCAATTGTTTTTTGTAAATCTGTGGAATGGGAGGACTCCTTTCAGGTTTGTTACCTCAGGTGTCCCGCCAAAAGAGGAATTCCAAAGAAGAGCCCTGGGGAAAAGTGAAGGGAGAACCCGAACTATGGGTAAAATTTGGGGCCTAGGGGCATGGCAAGCCCAATATGCTATCTCTTCATCCAGCCACTGAGGCCTTATTGAGGACTGGGATCAGGGTGAGGGTCACAATGTGTGGTTTTGACCAATGTGGCCCGCAAACATGAGCGGGGCCTCATGAGCCACACTGGTTTCAACTACACTGAACGTTGGACAACATGCCAACCACATGGTTTCTTGCCACGGGGAAGGAGTTGTTTTTTCTGCATCACTTTCAAGCCTGGGCAGTGATTGGAGATAAGGTCTAGGTTCTGAAACTTGACAACCGAGGTTGGGAAGAGATGACGACCTAAGACCATGGCGGGTCCGATGTGCTCAGTGAGCGGCCAGCTTTCTGTGTGGGGCCAGGTAATCCAGGCTCAGGCTGTGTCAAAAAGGGCAATAGTGCCCAGGTCAGCCTATATATTTGGGGTACAGTAGAATGGCGTGCAGGTTGATCCTCTTTTGGAGTTTCTGGGTAGCCCCAGAGGGCAATGTTTTTCTTCCTGAGGGCAGGAAGAGTGCTGCATTATAGTTCTGGTTTTCAAACTGGAGGCTTGTGGGCCAGTAGTCTGAGGAAGGAAATCTGAGAACAAGCTAGGCTTAGGATTCTGGGTGAGGACAAGGCAGGAACAATCTACAGACCTGAATTGAGATCTCGTGCTTATGATGTCAGGGCGAGGATCAGAAGATCGTTCAGGTTGGTGTTTCTGTCCCTGATGGCCCTTCATGAAGAGGCGGGGGGGTCATGAGGCCGTGGGGGTTTTCCCACGATGTTAGTTGTGAGAAGCTCCAAACTGCAAAGATTCTTCTGCAGGACAATTGAGACCTGTTTGTTGGCTCCAGGGCAACGATTCTGAGCAGGGTTCTAAGGATGGATGGCTGGGTAGCCCACCTCGCATTCCAATTGTGTCCTAGCAACAAGACAGATTAGATCTGCTGGATCTGGGGGAGCAACCCAGGAGGCTGAGTTGAAATGGATTCTCCTGTGGATGGATCCTAATATGTTTTTGTGTCTATGGAGATCTTGGAATGAAGCAGTGACACTGGGGCCCTGAAGGGTTTTTTCAAACAGAGGCTTTGACACAGCTCCAACGTGCAAGTTTCCCATATGTAGATGAGATTTGTTCTGAGGATGAGTCAGGAAACAGCCATATGCTGGTATTGAAATCCAGGCCTCTGAGGAGAGATGACTGGATAGCACAACAATGAATCCAATAGTGCCTAGGGGCCTGTTCGTACCTTTTTACCTCTGGGGACATCAGTCTATGCATCTGAGTGCATGTTGGTGTCAGATGGGCTCAGATTGTTCCTGTTTCTCCTGGAGAGTCACCACTATTGGGATGGCCTCAGGGAGTTTGGAGGTTTATCTTATTAGTAGGTTGTGGCCATTGGAATGGGCACATACAATTCCCTTGGAGAGGGCAAGTACAGTCCTCAGGTTTGGCTCCAGGGGCCTGAGCCTGTAGGGTGTGTAGGCCAGAGCTGTTTGGACAGTTGTCTGAAAACACAAACGCGGCTTATGTTTCGGGTAATAGGTATGGCAGGATTGATCTACAGACCATGAGGAGAACTCTTCGGGATATGAAAAAAGGGCGAGTGTCAGGCTCTTGCTCAAGTTTTTGTCTCTGGATATCGTGTCACTCATGGTCATGAAATTTCCGGTTGACTTAATGGGAAATGGACGAGTCTTACTCTCTGGGGGTTTGTCCCCATCGCAAGATTTTGGGGTCATTCTGTGGGATGGAAGAAGTCCGTTTTGTTGTTGTTGTGATTTTCCTTGTTTTGTTTTTTAACCTCAGGTGTCCCACCAAATGAGGGATTCCAGAGTAGAGCCCTGGGGGGGGCCGACTGTACAACCAGAAATCTGGTTACAAATTTGGGCCTAGGGACATGTAAAGCCCATTATGACATCTAATGGTCGAGTGACTGAGAGGACTTACTAGAGGACAGGACTCACACTGAGGGTCACAATGCGAGTTTATGCCCACTTCGCAAACAAGAATGGGCGGGGCCTCATGGTGAATCCTGGTTTCTCCTACACTGAACGTTGGACAACCTGCCAACGACAAGATTTCTTGCCATGGGTAAGGAAGAGTTCTGATTTCTGCATCACAGTCACCCTTGGGCAGTGATTGGAGATAAGGTCTAGATTCTGAAGCCTGAAAACGGAGGTAGGGAAGAGATGATAACCTAAGGCCATGGCGGGTCTGATGTGCTCAGTGTGCGGTCAACTGTCTGGGTGTTGGTCAGGAGGTCCGGGCTCAGGTTGTGTCAGACAGTGCATTAGTGCCCCCGTAGACTATATAATTTGGGTAAAGTCGAGTGCCATGTAGATTTATCCTCATATAAGGTGCCTGGGCAGCTCATTAGGCCAAATTTTTTTTCTAGAGGGCAGGCAGAGTGCTTCATTGTCGGTCCGGAATTGCCAAACTTGAGGGCTTCGTGTCCAGTAGTGTGAGGACGGAAGTCTGAGAACACAAGCTAGACTTGTGTATCAGGGCGAGGACACGGCAGGGACCACTGTAGATCTGAACCAATATCTCATGCATCTGAAGTCAGGGCGAGGATCAGACGTTGGCTCACATTGGAGTTTATGTGCATGACGGCCCCTTCATGAAGGGAGCGGAATCTCGAGGCCATGGAGGTTTTCCCACGTTGGGTGTTGTGGGATGCCCCCTTCAAGGATACCTTCTGCGGGACATTTGAGACCTGTTGGGCAGCTTCAGGACATCCCATATGGAATGACTCCAGGGCACCATTCGAGGATGGATGACTGGGAAGCAGGCCTCGCATTCCAATTTTCTCCTAGCAACAAGAGTGTTTATATCTGATGACTCTGCGTGAGCAACAGGAGTGACTGACTTGAAATGGACTTTCCTGAGGATGCGTCCTAATGTGTGTTTGTGTCCATGAGGGCCTTAAAATGGGGCGGTGGCACCGGGACCCTGAAGTATTCTCCTAAGCTTTTGACATAGCTCGATGCAAAAGTCTCCATGTGGAGACGAGATTTGTTCTGATGGGTGCCTCAGAAAAACACCTATGCTGGTATTGGAATCCAGGCTTTTGAGGAGACATGCCTGTAAACCAAAGCAATGTATCCGATTATGGCCTAGGGTCCTGTCTGGTTCAATCTGCTTCTCAGGGGACATCCATCTATGGTATGAGTGGAGGTAGATGCTCAGCTGGTATCAGACCGCCCTTGTTTGTCCCGGGCGACCTGCACTATTGGGATGGCCTCAGGGATTTGGAGGGTTCTCCTAATTTTACGGTTTTGGACAATGGAATGGGCAGAATTCCCATGGATTGGGTAGACACAGTCCTAATGTGTGACACCTGGGGCCCCAGCCTGGAAGGTGTGTGGCTCAGGACTTTGGGGACAGAAGTTTCAAAACACAAACTCAGCTTAGCTTTGGGGAGGTAGGTATAGCAGGCCCGATCTATAAACCATGAGAAGAACTCTTCCGGATATAAAGAAAGAGCGAGTCTCAGGCACTTGCTCAGGCTTTTGTCTCTGGATTTTGTATCAGAGATGGCCATGGAATGTCGGGGAGGCCTCATGGGCCATGGACGAATCTTTCTCTCTGTGGATTTGGCCCGATCCCAATTGTTTTTCGTCAATCTGTGGAATGGGAGGACTCCTTTCAGGTTTGTTACCTCAGGTGTCCCGCCAAAGAGGAATTCCAAAGATGAGCCCTGGGGAAAAGTGAAGGGAGAACCCGAACTATGGGGAAAATTTGGGGCCTAGGGGCATGGCAAGCCGAATATGCTGACTCTTCATCCAGCCACTGAGAGGCATTACCTGAGGCCTGGGATCAGGCTGAGGGACACAATGTGTGTTTGTGACCAATGTGGCCCATAAACATGGGCGGGGCCTCATGGGCCACACTGGTTTCAACTACACTGAACTTTGGAAAAACATGCCAACCACTAGGTTTCTTGCCAAGGCGAAGGAGAAGTTCTGATTCTTGTATCACGTTCACTCCTGAGCAGTGAGTGGAGATAAGGTCTAGGTTCTGCAGGTGAAAACTGAGGTTGTGTAGAGTTGATGGCCTAAATCCATTGTGGGTGTGATATGCTCTGTTTATGGCCAGCTGTCTGGGTGTTGGACTGGAGGTCTCCCCTCAGGCTGTTTCAGACAGGGCTTTAGTGCACAGGCTAGACAGTATAATTGGGGTATGGTCGAGTGGCATGCAGGTTGTTACTCATTTGGCGTTTCTGGTTAGGCCTATAGGGCAACATTTTTCTTCTGGAGGGCAGGCAGAGTGCTGCATTGTGTCTCCAGAATTGCCAAACTGGAGGGGTGTGGCCAGGATTGTGAGGAAGGAAGTCTGAAAACACGAGTTTTGGGACCAAGAGCATGGCAGGTCCACTCTGCAGAGGCTGAATCGAGATCTCCTGCAGGTGAGGTCAGGGCGATTATCAGATGTTGCCTCAAGCTGGAGTTTGTGTCCACGACGGCCCTTACATGAAGGGGGTGGGGGCGTCATGAGGCCAGGGAGGTTTCCCTACGCTGGGAGTTGTGAGCTGCTCCTAACTTCAAAGTTTCCTTCTTCAGGACAGTCGAGTACTATTGGATGGTCCCTTGATGCCCCATACAGAAAGACTCGAGAGCAGGGGCCTAAGCATGGATGCCGAGAAACGCCAACTCACCTTCCCATTGCCTGGTGGAGACAAGGCACGCTCAATCTGCTGGCTCTTGGGTGAGCTACCCAGAAGGCTGAGTTTAAATGGACTCTCCTGAGGATGAGTCATAATGTGGGTTGGTGGCCATGGAGACCTTGGAATGTGGCAGTAGCTAAGGGACTCGGCAGGATTCTCCAACCCGAAGGGCTTGACACAACTCCATCAAGGAAGCTTCCCATGTGGAGATGAGAGGTCTTCTGTCTGGTGCCTCAGGAAAGCCCCGTATGCTGGTCTTCGAACCCAGGCCTCTGAGGAGTGATACCTGGACACCAAAGCAAGAGTTCATAATAGGGCCTAGGGGCCTGTCTGGTTCAATCTTCTGTCTCTGCGGATATCTGTCTGTGTGTCTGCATGAAGGTAGTAGTTGCTCATCTTGTGTCATAATGCCTGTATTTGTCCAGTGCGGCTTGTGGTAGTGGGATGTCCTTGGGGACCTTGAGGTTTCTACTATTTTGTAGAGTTGTGGCCAATGGAATGGGCAGTTTCTTAGTAGAGAGCAGGCACAGTTCTGTGGTGTGGCTCCAGAGACCCCAGCCTGGAGTCTGTGTGGGCCATGGCTGTGCAGACAGACATCCAATAACCCTAACTCAGCTCAGGTTTGGGGCCGAGGTTACGGCAGGCCTGATCTACAGTCCATGAGGGGAGCTCCTCTGGATATGAAAGAAGGGTGAGAGGGAGGCAGTCGCTCAGGCTTTTGTCTCTGGATGTTTTGTCCACAGTGGCCGTTTAATGTAGGAGTTGCCTCATGGGTCGTAGAAGTCTCCCTCTCTGGTAGTTTGTCCAGCCCCCAAGAGTTTGAGGTCATTCTGTGGGAAGGGAAGTGTCCTGTTTTCTGCTTCATGTGTCCCCCCAGTAGAGGGATTCTAGAGCATAGCAGTGGGTACTGACAACTGGAATACTCGCCCTCTGGTTAAGCCTGGGGGCCTATGGATATGACAAGCCCCATATGCAGGATCTTGGTCCAGCCACTGAGAGGCGTTACGTTAATACGGGACTCACGCTGCAGGTCACAATGTATGTCTGTGCCCTAGGCGGCCCTCAAGCACTGGCATGGCCTTTCGGACAATGCAGGTTTTCCCACATTGCTGAAGCCTGAAAACCGAGGTTGGGAAGAGATGACGACCTACAGCCATAGCGGGTCCTATGTGTCCAGGTTGGGGCCAGCTGTCTGGGTGTCGTTTGGGATGTCTTGTCTCAGGATGTGCCAGACAGGGCATTAGTATACAGGGTAGGCTGTATAATTGCTTTACAATCGAGTGGCATGCATTAGAAAATCATTTGGGGTTTCTTATTAGCAGCATAGGGCAAAGTTTTTCTTCTGGAGGGCAGGCAGAGTGCTGCATTGTGGCATCGGAATTCCCAAACTGGAGGGCTTGTGGGCCAGGAGAGTGAGGACGGAAGTCTGAGAACACAAGCTAGGCTTAGGTTTCGGGGCAAGGACATGGCAGGCACACTCTGCAGAGCTGAATTGATATCTCATGCGTCTGAAGTCAGGTCGAGGATCAGACTTTGGCTCAGGTTTGAGTTTCTGTCCATGTTGGTCTCTTCATGAAGGGGGGATATTATGAGCCCATGGGGGTTTTCCCACTATTGGAGTAGTGAGATGCTCCAAACCACAAGGATTCCTTCTGTGGGACAATTAAGATTTGTTGGATGGCTCCAGGACGTCTTATAAGGTATTTTTCCAGAACAGGGTTCTAAGTATGGATGCCTGGGCAGCCAGCCTCACATTCCAATTGTCTCCTAGCAACAAGAATCGTTTGATCTGCTGGCTTGGGGTAGCAACAGAGGGGGCTGAGTTGAAATGGACTTTCCTGAGGATGGTCTTAATGTTGGTTTGAGTCCATGGAGACCTTGGTATGGGGCAGTGGCACCAGGGCCCTGAAGGATTCTCCTAACCAGAGGTTATGACAAAGCTCCAATTAGCAAGTTTTCCATGGGGAGACGAGATTTGTTCTTATTGGTGCCTCAGGAAACCACCATATGCTGGTATTGGAAACGAGGCCTCTGAGGAGAGATGCCTGGAAACCAAAGCAATGGATCTGATTAGGGCCTAGGGGCCTGTCCGGTTCAATATTCTTCTCTGGGGCATCTGTTGTCTGAGTGGAGGTAGTTGCTCAGCTGGTTTGAGATCACCCCTGTTTGTCCTGGGCGGCCTACACTATTGGGATGGCCTCGGTGACTTTGGAGGTTTTTCCTCATTTGCAAGGTTGTGGCCAATGGAATGGGAAGAATTCCCTTGAAAGGGAAGCACAGTCCTGAGGTGTGGCTCCAGGGACCCAAGTGTGGAGCGTGTGTGGTCCAGGGCTATTTGGACAAAAGTCTGAAAACACAAACTCCACTTAGGTTGTGGGATGAAGGTATGGCCGGCCCGATCTATAGACCGTGAGGAGAACTCTTCGGGATATGAACAAAGGGCGAATGTGAGGTGCTGGCTCATGCTTTTTTTTTTTTTTTTTTTTTTTTTTTCTGGAATTGTGTCACCGATTGCCATGGAATGTCGGGGTGTCCTCATGGGCCATTGATGAGGCTCCCTTTCTGGGGATTTGACCCGATCCCAAGAGTTTGGGGTCATTCTGTGGGAAGGGAGGAAGCCTTTCTTGTTTTTTTGTTTATTTTTTTATTATTATTATTTTTTTTACCTAAGGTGGACCACCAAAAGAGGGATTCAAGAGCAGAGTCCTGGCGAGGGGCGACTGGACAACCAGACCTATGGTTAACATTGGGACCTAAGAACATGGCAAGCCCCATATGTGGGCTCTTGGTCCAGACACTGAGAGGCCTTCCTTGAGGATAGGTCTCACACTGAGTTTCACAATGTGTTTTTGTGCCCAAGGAGCCCCTCATTCAGGGCGTGGCCTAATGTACCATGCTGGTTTCTCCTACACTGAACGTTGCACAATATGGCAACCACAAGTTTTCTGGCCATGGGGAAGAAGGAGTTCTAATTTCTGCCACACTTTCACTCCTGGACTGTGATTGGATTTAAGGTCTAGGTTCTGAAGCCTGAAAACTGAGGTTGGGAAGAGATGAAGAACTAAGGCCATGGTGTGTCTGATGTGCTCAGTGTTCGGCCAGCTGTTGAGTGTGGGTTGGGAGGTGCAGGCTCAGGCTGTGGCAGACAGGGAATTAGTGCCCAGGCTAGACTGTATCATTGGGATGCAGTCGAGTTTCGTGCAGGATGGTACTCATTTGTGGTTACTGGGTAGCCCCAGAGGGCAACGTTTTTCTTCTGGAGGGAAGACACAGTGCCACGTAGTGGCTCCAGAATTCCCAAACTGGAAGGCTTGAGGGCCAGGAGTGTGAGGAAAAAATTCTGAGAACAAGAGCCAGACTTAGATTTCGGGGTGAGGGGACGGCAGGCACCCTCTGCAGAGATGATTCGAGATCCCGTATGCCTGAAGACAGAGCTAGGATCAGACGTTGGCTTACGTCGGAGTTTCTGTCCATGACGGCCCCTTCATGAAGGGGACGGTGTCACGAGGACATGGAGGTTTTCCCACGATGGGAATTGTGAGATGCTCCAAACCACAATGATTCCTTCTGTGGGACAGTCGAGACCTGTTGGATGGCTCCAGGACATCCCATAAGGAAGTTATTCAGAGCAGGGTTCTAAGGATGGATGCCTGGGCAGCCTGCCTCCCATTCCAGGTGTCTCATAGCGCCAAGGCAAGTTCGATCTGCTGGATCTAGGGGAGCAACCGAGGCGGGTGTTTTGAAATGGGTGAGTTGAGGATGGGTCATAATGTGCATTTGTGTCCATGTAGACCTTGGAATGGGGTGCTTGATCCGGGGCCTTGAGGGATGTTCATAACCGGAGGTTTTGATGGGTTCTAAAGAGTACGTTTCCTATGTATAGAAGAGAATTGTTTTGATGAGTGCCTAAGGAATCTCCCATATGCTGGTATTGGAAACCAGGACTCTGAGGAGAGATGACTGGAAACAAAAGCAATCGAGATGATTAGGGCATAGGTGCCTGTCCGGTTCAATCTCTTTCCTGAGGATACGTGTCTAAGGATCTGAGGGGATGTAGTTGCTCAGCTTGTGTCAGATCGCCCCTGTTTGTCCTGGGCAGCCTATAATATTGGGATGGCTTCGGGACTTTGGAGTTTCTCCTAATCTATAGGGTTGTGGCCAATGGAATGGGCAGAAATCCCCTGGAGAGGGCAGGCACAGTTCTGAGTTTGGCTCTAGGGGCCCAGCCTTGAGGCTGTGTGGGCCAGGCCTGTGGGGACAAAAGTCTGAAAACACAAACTCTGCTTAGGATTGGGGACATAGGTATGGCACGCCCAATCTACAGACCGTGATAACACTTAGGGATATGAAAAAGGGTGAGTTTGAGGTGCTTGCTCAGGTTTTGTCTCTGGATTTGTGTCAACAATGTGGGTGGAATGCTGGCGTGGCCTCATGGGTTGTGGATGGCTTTCCTTCTCTGAGGATTTGACCCGATCCCAAGAGTTTGGGTACATTCTGTGGGATGGGGGGAGTCTTTTCTGTTTTTTATTTTATTTTATTTTATATTTTATTTTATGGACCTCAAGTGTCCCAATAAAAGAGGGATTCCAGAGCAGAGTCCTTGGGAGGGACAACTGGATATCCCCACCTCTGTTTAAGTTTGGGGGCCTAGGGGCATGGCAAGTCCAATAGGCGGGCTCTTGATTCAGACACTGAGAGGCCTTCCTTGAGGACAGGGCTCATGCTGAGGTTCACAATGCCTATTTGTGCCCAACAAGGCCCTCAAGCAGGGGAAGTGCCTCATGGGCCACGCTAGATTCTTCCACACTGAACGTTGGAGAATATGCCAACCACAAGGTTTCCAGCCATGGCGAAGGAAGAGTTGTGGTTTCTGCATCACGTTCACCCCTGGACAGTGTTTGGAGTTTAGGTCTAGGTTCTGAAACCCGAAAACTGAGGTTGGAAGAGATGAAGACCTAAGGACCTGATGGGTCCAATGTGCTCAGTGTGCGGCCAGCTGTAGAGCGTAGGTCTGGAGGTGTGGGCTCATGCTGTGTCAGACAAGGCATTAGACAGGGTAGACTGCATATTTGGGGTGCAGTCGAGTGGCGTTCAGTTGATCCTTATTCGGGTTTCTAGGTAGCTCCATAAGGCAACGTTTTTCTTCTGGAGGGCAGGCAGTGTGCTGCATTATGGCCCCAGTATTGCCAATCTGTAGGGCTTTTGGGGCAGGGGTGTGAGGACGGTAGTCTGAGAACACAAGCTAGGCTTAGTTTTGGGGGTGAGTGCACAGAAGGCACACTCTGCAGAGCTGAATCAAGATCTCATGCACCTGAAGTCAGGGCGAATATCAGACGTTTGCTCAGGTTGGAGTTTCTGTCCATGATGGCCCCTTTATAAAGTGGAGCGTCTCAAGAGGCCATGTAGATTTTCCCACAATGGGAGTTGTGAGATGCTCCAGACTGCAAAGATTCCTTCTGTGGGACACTTGAGACCTGTTGGATGGCACTAGGATGTCCCATGTGGAACGACTCCAGAGTAGGGTTCTAAGGATGGATGCCTGGGCAGCCCGCCTCCCATTCTAGTTGTCTCCTAGCAACAAGGCAGGTTTGATCTGCAGGCCCTGGGGGAGAAACCAAGGGGGTTGAGTTGACATGGACTCTCCCGACAATAGATCATAATGTGGGTTTAAGTCCATGGAGACCTTGGAATGGGGCGCTTGATCCGGGGCCCTGAAAGATTCTCCTAAACAGAGGTTTTTATAGAGCTCCAAAGAGTACATTTCCTATGTGGAGATGAGATTTTTCTGATGAGTGCCTCAGTAATCCCCCGTATTCTGGTATTGGAAACCAGGCCTCTGAGGAGAGATGCCTGGAAACAAAAGCAATGGATCTGATTAGAGCCTAAGTGCCTGTCCAGTTCAATCTTATTCTATGGGGATATCTGTCTCTGGGTCTGAGTGGAGGTACTTTCCTAACTTGTGAAAGATCATCCCTGTTTGTCCTGGGCAGCCAACACTATTGGGATGGCCTCGGGGAGTTTGGAGGATTCTCCTAATCTATAGGGTTGTGGCCAATGGAAATGGCAGAATTCCCCTGGAGAGGGAAGCCACAGTCCTGAGGTGTGTCTCCAGGGGCCCCAGCTTGGACGGTGTGTGGGCCAGGACTGTGGGGACAGAAGTCTGAAAACACAAACTCAGCTTAGGTTTGGGGATGTATGTATGAAGGCTCGATCTACAGACAGTAAGAATTTTCCGTGCTATGAACAAAGGGCGAGTATGTGGCGCTTGCTCAAGCTTTTGTCTCTGGATTTTGTGTCAACGGTGGCCGTGGAATGTCGGGGTGTCCTCAAGGGCCATGGACAATTCTTTCTCTGGTGATTTGGCCTGATCACAAGGGGTTGGGATCATTCTGTGGATGGGAAGAGTCCTTTCTGTATTTTTTTTTTTTTACCTCAGGTGTTCCACCAAATAGGGATTCCAGAGTAGAGCCCTGAGTAGGGGTGACTAGACATCTCGAACTCTGGTTGAGATTGGGGGACTAGGGGCTTGGCAAGCCCCATATGTGGGCTGTTGTTCCAGTCACTAAGAGGCTTTACATGAGGATAGGGCTCACGCTGAGGGTCACAATGTGTGTTTGTGCAAATTGTGGCCCTCAGGGATATGTGGGGCCTCATAGTCCATGCTGCTTTCTCCTACTATGAACAATGGACAACATGCCAACCACTAGGTTACTTGCCAAGGCGAAGGAGAAGTTCTGATTCTTGCATCACGTTCACTCCTTAGCAGTGAGTGGAGATAAGGCCTAGGTTCTGAAGGTGAAAACTGAGGTTGGGTAGAGATGATGGCCTAAAGCCATTGTGGGTGTGATATGCTCTGTGTACGGCCAGCTTTCTGGGTGTTGGACTGGAGGTCTGCCCTCAGGCTGTGTCAGACAGGGCTTTAGTACACAGGCTAGACTGTATAATTGGGGTATGGTCGCGTGGCATGCAGGTTGTTACTCATTTGGCGTTTCCGGTTAGCCCTATAGGGCAACATTTTTCTTCTGGAGGGCAGGCAGAGTGCTGCATTGTGTCTCCAGAATTGCCAAACTGGAGGGGTGTGGCCAGGATTGTGAGGAAGGAAGTCTGAAAACACAAGCTAGCACGAGTTTTGGGGCCAAGAGCATGGCAGGCCCACTCTGCAGAGGCTGAATCGAGATCTCCTGCAGGTGAGGTCAGGGCGAGTATCAGATGTTGCCTCAAGCTGGAGTTTGTGTCCATGACGGCCCCTTCCTGAAGGGGGTGGGGGCGTCATGAGGCCAGGGAGGTTTCCCTACGCTGGGAGTTGTGAGCTGCTCCAAACTTCAAAGTTTCCTTCTTCAGGACAGTCGAGTACTATTGGATGGTCCCTTGATGCCCCATACAAAAAGACTCGAGAGCAGGGGCCTAAGCATGGATGCCGAGACACGCCAACTCACCTTCCCATTGCCTGGTCGAGACAAGGCACGCTCAATCTGCGGGCTCTTGGGTGAGCTACCCAGAAGGCTGAGTTTAAATGGACTCTCCTGAGGATGAGTCATAATGTGGGTTGGTGGCCATGGAGACCTTGGAATGTGGCAGTAGCTAAGGGACTCGGCAGGATTCTCCAACCCGAAGGGCTTGACACAACTCCAACAAGGAAGCTTCCCATGTGGAGAGGAGAGGTCTTCTGTCTGGTGCCTCAGGAAAGCCCCGTATGCTGGTCTTCGAACCCAGGCCTCTGAGGAGTGATACCTGGACACCAAAGCAAGAGTTCATAATAGGGCCTAGGGGCCTGTCTGGTTCAATCTTCTGTCTCTGCGGATATCTGTCTATGTGTCTGCATGGAGGTAGTAGTTGCTCAGCTTGTGTCATAATGCCCCTATTTGTCCAGTGCGGCTTGCGGTAGTGGGATGTCCTTGGGGACCTTGAGGTTTCTACTATTTTGTAGAGTTGTGGCCAATGGAATGGGCAGTTTCTTAGGAGAGAGCAGGCACAGTTCTGTGGTGTGGCTCCAGAGACCCCAGCCTGGAGTCTGTGTGGGCCATGGCTGTGCAGACAGACATCCAAAAACCCTAACTCAGCTCAGGTTTGGGGCCGAGGTTACGGCAGGCCTGATCTACAGTCCATGAGGGGAGCTCCTCTGGATATGAAAGAAGGGTGAGAGGGAGGCAGTCGCTCAGGCTTTTGTCTCTGGATGTTTTGTCCACAATGGCCGTTTAATGTAGGAGTTGCCTCATGGGTCGTAGAAGTCTCCCTCTCTGGTAGTTTGTCCAGCCCCCAAGAGTTTGAGGTCATTCTGTGGGAAGGGAAGTGTCCTGTTTTCTGCTTCAGGTGTCCCACCAGTAGAGGGATTCTAGAGCATAGCAGTGGGTATTGACAACTGGAATACTCGCCCTCGGGTTAAGGCTGGGGGCCTATGGATATGACAAGCCCCATATGCAGGATCTTGGTCCAGCCACTGAGAGGCGTTACTTTAATACGGGACTCACGCTGCAGGTCACAATGTATGTCTGTGCCCTAGGCGGCCCTCAAGCACTGGCATGGCCTTTCAGACAAGGCAGGTTTTCCCACATTGCTGAAGCCTGAAAACCGAGGTTGGGAAGAGATGACGACCTACAGCCATAGCGGGTCCTATGTGTCCAGGTTGGGGCCAGCTGTCTGGGTGTCGTTTGGGATGTCTTGTCTCAGGCTGTGCCAGACAGGGCATTAGTATACAGGGTAGGCTATATAATTGCTTTACAATCGAGTGGCATGCATTAGAAAATCATTTGGGGTTTCTTATTAGCAGCATAGGGCAAAGTTTTTCTTCTGGAGGGCAGGCAGAGTGCTGCATTGTGGCATCGGAATTCCCAAACTGGAGGGCTTGTGGGCCAGGAGAGTGAGGACGGAAGTCTGAGAACACAAGCTAGGCTTAGGTTTCGGGGCAAGGACATGGCAGGCACACTCTGCAGAGCTGAATTGACATCTCATGCGTCTGAAGTCAGGTCGAGGATCAGACTTTGGCTCAGGTTTGAGTTTCTGTCCATGTTGGTCTCTTCATGAAGGGGGGATATTATGAGCCCATGGGGGTTTTCCCACTATTGGAGTAGTGAGATGCTCCAAACCACAAGGATTCCTTCTGTGGGACAATTAAGATTTGTTGGATGGCTCCAGGACGTCTTATAAGGTATTTTTCCAGAACAGGGTTCTAAGTATGGATGCCTGGGCAGCCAGCCTCACATTCCAATTGTCTCCTAGCAACAAGCAACGTTTGATCTGCTGTCTTGGGGTAGCAACAGAGGGGGCTGAGTTGAAATGGACTTTCCTGAGAATGGTCTTAACGTTGGTTTGAGTCCATGGAGACCTTGGTATGGGGCAGTGGCACCAGGGCCCTGAAGGATTCTCCTAACCAGAGGTTATGACAAAGCTCCAATGAGCAAGTTTTCCATGGGGAGACGAGATTTGTTCTTATTGGTGCCTCAGGAAACCACCATATGCTGGTATTGGAAACGAGGCCTCTGAGGAGAGATGCCTGGAAACCAAAGCAATGGATCTGATTAGGGCCTAGGGGCCTGTCCGGTTCAATATTCTTCTCTGGGGCATCTGTTGTCTGAGTGGAGGTAGTTGCTCAGCTGGTTTGAGATCACCCCTGTTTGTCCTGGGCGGCCTACACTATTGGGATGGCCTCGGTGACTTTGGAGGTTTTTCCTCATTTGCAAGGTTGTGGCCAATGGAATGGGAAGAATTCCCTTGAAAGGGAAGCACAGTCCTGAGGTGTGGCTCCAGGGACCCAAGTGTGGAGCGTGTGTGGTCCAGGGCTATTTGGACAAAAGTCTGAAAACACAAACTCCACTTAGGTTGTGGGATGAAGGTATGGCCGGCCCGATCTATAGACCGTGAGGAGAACTCTTCGGGATATGAACAAAGGGCGAATGTGAGGTGCTGGCTCATGCTTTTTTTTTTTTTTTTTTTTTTCTGGAATTGTGTCACCGATTGCCATGGAATGTCGGGGTGTCCTCATGGGCCATTGATGAGGCTCCCTTTCTGGGGATTTGACCCGATCCCAAGAGTTTGGGGTCATTCTGTGGGAAGGGAGGAGGCCTTTCTTGTTTTTTTGTTTATTTTTTTATTATTATTATTTTTTTTACCTAAGGTGGACCACCAAAAGAGGGATTCAAGAGCAGAGTCCTGGCGAGGGGCGACTGGACAACCAGACCTCTGGTTAACATTGGGACCTAAGAACATGGCAAGCCCCATATGTGGGCTCTTGGTCCAGACACTGAGAGGCCTTCCTTGAGGATAGGTCTCACACTGAGTTTCACAATGTGTTTTTGTGCCCAAGGAGCCCCTCATTCAGGGCGTGGCCTAATGTACCATGCTGGTTTCTCCTACACTGAACGTTGCACAATATGGCAACCACAAGTTTTCTGGCCATGGGGAAGAAGGAGTTCTAATTTCTGCCACACTTTCACTCCTGGACTGTGATTGGATTTAAGGTCTAGGTTCTGAAGCCTGAAAACTGAGGTTGGGAAGAGATGAAGAACTAAGGCCATGGTGTGTCTGATGTGCTCAGTGTTCGGCCAGCTGTTGAGTGTGGGTTGGGAGGTGCAGGCTCAGGCTGTGGCAGACAGGGAATTAGTGCCCAGGCTAGACTGTATCATTGGGATGCAGTCGAGTTTCGTGCAGGATGGTACTCATTTGTGGTTACTGGGTAGCCCCAGAGGGCAACGTTTTTCTTCTGGAGGGAAGACACAGTGCCACGTAGTGGCTCCAGAATTCCCAAACTGGAAGGCTTGAGGGCCAGGAGTGTGAGGAAAAAATTCTGAGAACAAGAGCCAGACTTAGATTTCGGGGTGAGGGGACGGCAGGCACCCTCTGCAGAGATGATTCGAGATCCCGTATGCCTGAAGACAGAGCTAGGATCAGACGTTGGCTTACGTCGGAGTTTCTGTCCATGACGGCCCCTTCATGAAGGGGACGGTGTCACGAGGACATGGAGGTTTTCCCACGATGGGAATTGTGAGATGCTCCAAACCACAATGATTCCTTCTGTGGGACAGTCGAGACCTGTTGGATGGCTCCAGGACATCCCATAAGGAAGTTATTCAGAGCAGGGTTCTAAGGATGGATGCCTGGGCAGCCTGCCTCCCATTCCAGGTGTCTCATAGCGCCAAGGCAAGTTCGATCTGCTGGATCTAGGGGAGCAACCGAGGCGGGTGTTTTGAAATGGGTGAGTTGAGGATGGGTCATAATGTGCATTTGTGTCCATGTAGACCTTGGAATGGGGTGCTTGATCCGGGGCCTTGAGGGATGTTCATAACCGGAGGTTTTGATGGGTTCTAAAGAGTACGTTTCCTATGTATAGAAGAGAATTGTTTTGATGAGTGCCTAAGGAATCTCCCATATGCTGGTATTGGAAACCAGGACTCTGAGGAGAGATGACTGGAAACAAAAGCAATCGAGATGATTAGGGCATAGGTGCCTGTCCGGTTCAATCTCTTTCCTGAGGATACGTGTCTAAGGATCTGAGGGGATGTAGTTGCTCAGCTTGTGTCAGATCGCCCCTGTTTGTCCTGGGCAGCCTATAATATTGGGATGGCTTCGGGACTTTGGAGTTTCTCCTAATCTATAGGGTTGTGGCCAATGGAATGGGCAGAAATCCCCTGGAGAGGGCAGGCACAGTTCTGAGTTTGGCTCTAGGGGCCCAGCCTTGAGGCTGTGTGGGCCAGGCCTGTGGGGACAAAAGTCTGAAAACACAAACTCTGCTTAGGATTGGGGACATAGGTATGGCACGCCCAATCTACAGACCGTGATAACACTTAGGGATATGAAAAAGGGTGAGTTTGAGGTGCTTGCTCAGGTTTTGTCTCTGGATTTGTGTCAACAATGTGGGTGGAATGCTGGCGTGGCCTCATGGGTTGTGGATGGCTTTCCTTCTCTGAGGATTTGACCCGATCCCAAGAGTTTGGGTACATTCTGTGGGATGGGGGGAGTCTTTTCTGTTTTTTATTTTATTTTATTTTATATTTTATTTTATGGACCTCAAGTGTCCCAATAAAAGAGGGATTCCAGAGCAGAGTCCTTGGGAGGGACAACTGGATATCCCCACCTCTGTTTAAGTTTGGGGGCCTAGGGGCATGGCAAGTCCAATAGGCGGGCTCTTGATTCAGACACTGAGAGGCCTTCCTTGAGGACAGGGCTCATGCTGAGGTTCACAATGCCTATTTGTGCCCAACAAGGCCCTCAAGCAGGGGAAGTGCCTCATGGGCCACGCTAGATTCTTCCACACTGAACGTTGGAGAATATGCCAACCACAAGGTTTCCAGCCATGGCGAAGGAAGAGTTGTGGTTTCTGCATCACGTTCACCCCTGGACAGTGTTTGGAGTTTAGGTCTAGGTTCTGAAACCCGAAAACTGAGGTTGGAAGAGATGAAGACCTAAGGACCTGATGGGTCCAATGTGCTCAGTGTGCGGCCAGCTGTAGAGCGTAGGTCTGGAGGTGTGGGCTCATGCTGTGTCAGACAAGGCATTAGACAGGGTAGACTGCATATTTGGGGTGCAGTCGAGTGGCGTTCAGTTGATCCTTATTCGGGTTTCTAGGTAGCTCCATAAGGCAACGTTTTTCTTCTGGAGGGCAGGCAGTGTGCTGCATTATGGCCCCAGTATTGCCAATCTGTAGGGCTTTTGGGGCAGGGGTGTGAGGACGGTAGTCTGAGAACACAAGCTAGGCTTAGTTTTGGGGGTGAGTGCACAGAAGGCACACTCTGCAGAGCTGAATCAAGATCTCATGCACCTGAAGTCAGGGCGAATATCAGACGTTTGCTCAGGTTGGAGTTTCTGTCCATGATGGCCCCTTTATAAAGTGGAGCGTCTCAAGAGGCCATGTAGATTTTCCCACAATGGGAGTTGTGAGATGCTCCAGACTGCAAAGATTCCTTCTGTGGGACACTTGAGACCTGTTGGATGGCACTAGGATGTCCCATGTGGAACGACTCCAGAGTAGGGTTCTAAGGATGGATGCCTGGGCAGCCCGCCTCCCATTCTAGTTGTCTCCTAGCAACAAGGCAGGTTTGATCTGCAGGCCCTGGGGGAGAAACCAAGGGGGTTGAGTTGACATGGACTCTCCCGACAATAGATCATAACGTGGGTTTAAGTCCATGGAGACCTTGGAATGGGGCGCTTGATCCGGGGCCCTGAAAGATTCTCCTAAACAGAGGTTTTTATAGAGCTCCAAAGAGTACATTTCCTATGTGGAGATGAGATTTTTCTGATGAGTGCCTCAGTAATCCCCCGTATTCTGGTATTGGAAACCAGGCCTCTGAGGAGAGATGCCTGGAAACAAAAGCAATGGATCTGATTAGAGCCTAAGTGCCTGTCCAGTTCAATCTTATTCTATGGGGATATCTGTCTCTGGGTCTGAGTGGAGGTAGTTTCCTAACTTGTGAAAGATCATCCCTGTTTGTCCTGGGCAGCCAACACTATTGGGATGGCCTCGGGGAGTTTGGAGGATTCTCCTAATCTATAGGGTTGTGGCCAATGGAAATGGCAGAATTCCCCTGGAGAGGGAAGCCACAGTCCTGAGGTGTGTCTCCAGGGGCCCCAGCTTGGACGGTGTGTGGGCCAGGACTGTGGGGACAGAAGTCTGAAAACACAAACTCAGCTTAGGTTTGGGGATGTATGTATGAAGGCTCGATCTACAGACAGTAAGAATTTTCCGTGCTATGAACAAAGGGCGAGTATGTGGCGCTTGCTCAAGCTTTTGTCTCTGGATTTTGTGTCAACGGTGGCCGTGGAATGTCGGGGTGTCCTCAAGGGCCATGGACAATTCTTTCTCTGGTGATTTGGCCTGATCCCAAGGGGTTGGGATCATTCTGTGGATGGGAAGAGTCCTTTCTGTATTTTTTTTTTTTTTACCTCAGGTGTTCCACCAAATAGGGATTCCAGAGTAGAGCCCTGAGTAGGGGTGACTAGACATCTCGAACTCTGGTTGAGATTGGGGGACTAGGGGCTTGGCAAGCCCCATATGTGGGCTGTTGTTCCAGTCACTAAGAGGCTTTACATGAGGATAGGGCTCACGCTGAGGGTCACAATGTGTGTTTGTGCAAATTGTGGCCCTCAGGGATAGGTGGGGCCTCATAGTCCATGCTGCTTTCTCCTACTATGAACAATGGACAACATGCCAACCACTAGGTTACTTGCCAAGGCGAAGGAGAAGTTCTGATTCTTGCATCACGTTCACTCCTTAGCAGTGAGTGGAGATAAGGCCTAGGTTCTGCAGGTGAAAACTGAGGTTGGGTAGAGATGATGGCCTAAAGCCATTGTGGGTGTGATATGCTCTGTGTACGGCCAGCTTTCTGGGTGTTGGACTGGAGGTCTGCCCTCAGGCTGTGTCAGACAGGGCTTTAGTACACAGGCTAGACTGTATAATTGGGGTATGGTCGCGTGGCATGCAGGTTGTTACTCATTTGGCGTTTCCGGTTAGCCCTATAGGGCAACATTTTTCTTCTGGAGGGCAGGCAGAGTGCTGCATTGTGTCTCCAGAATTGCCAAACTGGAGGGGTGTGGCCAGGATTGTGAGGAAGGAAGTCTGAAAACACAAGCTAGCACGAGTTTTGGGGCCAAGAGCATGGCAGGCCCACTCTGCAGAGGCTGAATCGAGATCTCCTGCAGGTGAGGTCAGGGCGAGTATCAGATGTTGCCTCAAGCTGGAGTTTGTGTCCATGACGGCCCCTTCCTGACGGGGGTGGGGGCGTCATGAGGCCAGGGAGGTTTCCCTACGCTGGGAGTTGTGAGCTGCTCCGAACTTCAAAGTTTCCTTCTTCAGGACAGTCGAGTACTATTGGATGGTCCCTTGATGCCCCATACAAAAAGACTCGAGAGCAGGGGCCTAAGCATGGATGCCGAGACACGCCAACTCACCTTCCCATTGCCTGGTCGAGACAAGGCACGCTCAATCTGCGGGCTCTTGGGTGAGCTACCCAGAAGGCTGAGTTTAAATGGACTCTCCTGAGGATGAGTCATAATGTGGGTTGGTGGCCATGGAGACCTTGGAATGTGGCAGTAGCTAAGGGACTCGGCAGGATTCTCCAACCCGAAGGGCTTGACACAACTCCAACAAGGAAGCTTCCCATGTGGAGAGGAGAGGTCTTCTGTCTGGTGCCTCAGGAAAGCCCCGTATGCTGGTCTTCGAACCCAGGCCTCTGAGGAGTGATACCTGGACACCAAAGCAAGAGTTCATAATAGGGCCTAGGGGCCTGTCTGGTTCAATCTTCTGTCTCTGCGGATATCTGTCTATGTGTCTGCATGGAGGTAGTAGTTGCTCAGCTTGTGTCATAATGCCCCTATTTGTCCAGTGCGGCTTGCGGTAGTGGGATGTCCTTGGGGACCTTGAGGTTTCTACTATTTTGTAGAGTTGTGGCCAATGGAATGGGCAGTTTCTTAGGAGAGAGCAGGCACAGTTCTGTGGTGTGGCTCCAGAGACCCCAGCCTGGAGTCTGTGTGGGCCATGGCTGTGCAGACAGACATCCAAAAACCCTAACTCAGCTCAGGTTTGGGGCCGAGGTTACGGCAGGCCTGATCTACAGTCCATGAGGGGAGCTCCTCTGGATATGAAAGAAGGGTGAGAGGGAGGCAGTCGCTCAGGCTTTTGTCTCTGGATGTTTTGTCCACAATGGCCGTTTAATGTAGGAGTTGCCTCATGGGTCGTAGAAGTCTCCCTCTCTGGTAGTTTGTCCAGCCCCCAAGAGTTTGAGGTCATTCTGTGGGAAGGGAAGTGTCCTGTTTTCTGCTTCATGTGTCCCACCAGTAGAGGGATTCTAGAGCATAGCAGTGGGTACTGACAACTGGAATACTCGCCCTCGGGTTAAGCCTGGGGGCCTATGGATATGACAAGCCCCATATGCAGGATCTTGGTCCAGCCACTGAGAGGCGTTACTTTAATACGGGACTCACGCTGCAGGTCACAATGTATGTCTGTGCCCTAGGCGGCCCTCAAGCACTGGCATGGCCTTTCAGACAATGCAGGTTTTCCCACATTGCTGAAGCCTGAAAACCGAGGTTGGGAAGAGATGACGACCTACAGCCATAGCGGGTCCTATGTGTCCAGGTTGGGGCCAGCTGTCTGGGTGTCGTTTGGGATGTCTTGTCTCAGGCTGTGCCAGACAGGGAATTAGTATACAGGGTAGGCTGTATAATTGCTTTACAATCGAGTGGCATGCATTAGAAAATCATTTGGGGTTTCTTATTAGCAGCATAGGGCAAAGTTTTTCTTCTGGAGGGCAGGCAGAGTGCTGCATTGTGGCATCGGAATTCCCAAACTGGAGGGCTTGTGGGCCAGGAGAGTGAGGACGGAAGTCTGAGAACACAAGCTAGGCTTAGGTTTCGGGGCAAGGACATGGCAGGCACACTCTGCAGAGCTGAATTGACATCTCATGCGTCTGAAGTCAGGTCGAGGATCAGACTTTGGCTCAGGTTTGAGTTTCTGTCCATGTTGGTCTCTTCATGAAGGGGGTATATTATGAGCCCATGGGGGTTTTCCCACTATTGGAGTAGTGAGATGCTCCAAACCACAAGGATTCCTTCTGTGGGACAATTAAGATTTGTTGGATGGCTCCAGGACGTCTTATAAGGTATTTTTCCAGAACAGGGTTCTAAGTATGGATGCCTGGGCAGCCAGCCTCACATTCCAATTGTCTCCTAGCAACAAGCAACGTTTGATCTGCTGTCTTGGGGTAGCAACAGAGGGGGCTGAGTTGAAATGGACTTTCCTGAGAATGGTCTTAACGTTGGTTTGAGTCCATTGAGACCTTGGTATGGGGCAGTGGCACCAGGGCCCTGAAGGATTCTCCTAACCAGAGGTTATGACAAAGCTCCAATGAGCAAGTTTTCCATGGGGAGACGAGATTTGTTCTTATTGGTGCCTCAGGAAACCACCATATGCTGGTATTGGAAACGAGGCCTCTGAGGAGAGATGCCTGGAAACCAAAGCAATGGATCTGATTAGGGCCTAGGGGCCTGTCCGGTTCAATATTCTTCTCTGGGGCATCTGTTGTCTGAGTGGAGGTAGTTGCTCAGCTGGTTTGAGATCACCCCTGTTTGTCCTGGGCGGCCTACACTATTGGGATGGCCTCGGTGACTTTGGAGGTTTTTCCTCATTTGCAAGGTTGTGGCCAATGGAATGGGAAGAATTCCCTTGAAAGGGAAGCACAGTCCTGAGGTGTGGCTCCAGGGACCCAAGTGTGGAGCGTGTGTGGTCCAGGGCTATTTGGACAAAAGTCTGAAAACACAAACTCCACTTAGGTTGTGGGATGAAGGTATGGCCGGCCCGATCTATAGACCGTGAGGAGAACTCTTCGGGATATGAACAAAGGGCGAATGTGAGGTGCTGGCTCATGCTTTTTTTTTTTTTTTTTTTTTTTCTGGAATTGTGTCACCGATTGCCATGGAATGTCGGGGTGTCCTCATGGGCCATTGATGAGGCTCCCTTTCTGGGGATTTGACCCGATCCCAAGAGTTTGGGTACATTCTGTGGGATGGGGGGAGTCTTTTCTGTTTTTTATTTTATTTTATTTTATATTTTATTTTATGGACCTCAAGTGTCCCAATAAAAGAGGGATTCCAGAGCAGAGTCCTTGGGAGGGACAACTGGATATCCCCACCTCTGTTTAAGTTTGGGGGCCTAGGGGCATGGCAAGTCCAATAGGCGGGCTCTTGATTCAGACACTGAGAGGCCTTCCTTGAGGACAGGGCTCATGCTGAGGTTCACAATGCCTATTTGTGCCCAACAAGGCCCTCAAGCAGGGGAAGTGCCTCATGGGCCACGCTAGATTCTTCCACACTGAACGTTGGAGAATATGCCAACCACAAGGTTTCCAGCCATGGCGAAGGAAGAGTTGTGGTTTCTGCATCACGTTCACCCCTGGACAGTGTTTGGAGTTTAGGTCTAGGTTCTGAAACCCGAAAAATGAGGTTGGGAAGGGATGAAGACCTAAGGACCTGATGGGTCCAATGAGCTCAGTGTGCGGCCAGCTGTTGAGCGTAGGTCTGGAGGTGTGGGCTCATGCTGTGTCAGACAAGGCATTAGACAGGGTAGACTGCATATTTGGGGTGCAGTCGAGTGGCGTTCAGTTGATCCTTATTCGGGTTTCTAGGTAGCTCCATAAGGCAACGTTTTTCTTCTGGAGGGCAGGCAGTGTGCTGCATTATGGCCCCAGTATTGCCAATCTGTAGGGCTTTTGGGGCAGGGGTGTGAGGACGGTAGTCTGAGAACACAAGCTAGGCTTAGTTTTGGGGGTGAGTGCACAGAAGGCACACTCTGCAGAGCTGAATCAAGATCTCATGCACCTGAAGTCAGGGCGTATATCAGACGTTTGCTCAGGTTGGAGATTCTCTCCATGATGGCCCCTTTATAAAGTGGAGCGTCTCAAGAGGCCATGTAGATTTTCCCACAATGGGAGTTGTGAGATGCTCCAGACTGCAAAGATTCCTTCTGTGGGACACTTGAGACCTGTTGGATGGCACTAGGATGTCCCATGTGGAACGACTCCAGAGTAGGGTTCTAAGGATGGATGCCTGGGCAGCCCGCCTCCCATTCTAATTGTCTCCTAGCAACAAGGCAGGTTTGATCTGCAGGCCCTGGGGGAGAAACCAAGGGGGTTGAGTTGACATGGACTCTTCCGACAATAGATCATAACGTGGGTTTAAGTCCATGGAGACCTTGGAATGGGGCGCTTGATCCGGGGCCCTGAAAGATTCTCCTAAACAGAGGTTTTTATAGAGCTCCAAAGAGTACATTTCCTATGTGGAGATGAGATTTTTCTGATGAGTGCCTCAGTAATCCCCCGTATTCTGGTATTGGAAACCAGGCCTCTGAGGAGAGATGCCTGGAAACAAAAGCAATGGATCTGATTAGAGCCTAAGTGCCTGTCCAGTTCAATCTTATTCTATGGGGATATCTGTCTCTGGGTCTGAGTGGAGGTAGTTTCCTAACTTGTGAAAGATCATCCCTGTTTGTCCTGGGCAGCCAACACTATTGGGATGGCCTCGGGGAGTTTGGAGGATTCTCCTAATCTATAGGGTTGTGGCCAATGGAAATGGCAGAATTCCCCTGGAGAGGGAAGCCACAGTCCTGAGGTGTGTCTCCAGGGGCCCCAGCTTGGACGGTGTGTGGGCCAGGACTGTGGGGACAGAAGTCTGAAAACACAAACTCAGCTTAGGTTTGGGGATGTATGTATGAAGGCTCGATCTACAGACAGTAAAAATTTTCCGTGCTATGAACAAAGGGCGAGTATGTGGCGCTTGCTCAAGCTTTTGTCTCTGGATTTTGTGTCAACGGTGGCCGTGGAATGTCGGGGTGTCCTCAAGGGCCATGGACAATTCTTTCTCTGGTGATTTGGCCTGATCCCAAGGGGTTGGGATCATTCTGTGGATGGGAAGAGTCCTTTCTGTATTTTTTTTTTTTTACCTCAGGTGTTCCACCAAATAGGGATTCCAGAGTAGAGCCCTGAGTAGGGGTGACTAGACATCTCGAACTCTGGTTGAGATTGGGGGACTAGGGGCTTGTCAAGCCCCATATGTGGGCTGTTGTTCCAGTCACTAAGAGGCTTTACATGAGGATAGGGCTCACGCTGAGGGTCACAATGTGTGTTTGTGCAAATTGTGGCCCTCAGAGATAGGTGGGGCCTCATAGTCCATGCTGCTTTCTCCTACAATGAACAATGGACAACATGCCAACCACTAGGTTACTTGCCAAGGCGAAGGAGAAGTTCTGATTCTTGCATCACGTTCACTCCTTAGCAGTGAGTGGAGATAAGGCCTAGGTTCTGCAGGTGAAAACTGAGGTTGGGTAGAGATGATGGCCTAAAGCCATTGTGGGTGTGATATGCTCTGTGTACGGCCAGCTTTCTGGGTGTTGGACTGGAGGTCTGCCCTCAGGCTGTGTCAGACAGGGCTTTAGTGCACAGGCTAGACTGTATAATTGGGGTATGGTCGCGTGGCATGCAGGTTGTTACTCATTTGGCGTTTCCGGTTAGCCCTATAGGGCAACATTTTTCTTCTGGAGGGCAGGCAGAGTGCTGCATTGTGTCTCCAGAATTGCCAAACTGGAGGGGTGTGGCCAGGATTGTGAGGAAGGAAGTCTGAAAACACAAGCTAGCACGAGTTTTGGGGCCAAGAGCATGGCAGGCCCACTCTGCAGAGGCTGAATCGAGATCTCCTGCAGGTGAGGTCAGGGCGAGTATCAGATGTTGCCTCAAGCTGGAGTTTGTGTCCATGACAGCCCCTTCCTGAAGGGGGTGGGGGCGTCATGAGGCCAGGGAGGTTTCCCTACGCTGGGAGTTGTGAGCTGCTCCGAACTTCAAAGTTTCCTTCTTCAGGACAGTCGAGTACTATTGGATGGTCCCTTGATGCCCCATACAGAAAGACTCGAGAGCAGGGGCCTAAGCATGGATGCCGAGACACGCCAACTCACCTTCCCATTGCCTGGTCGAGACAAGGCACGCTCAATCTGCGGGCTCTTGGGTGAGCTACCCAGAAGGCTGAGTTTAAATGGACTCTCCTGAGGATGAGTCATAATGTGGGTTGGTGGCCATGGAGACCTTGGAATGTGGCAGTAGCTAAGGGACTCGGCAAGATTCTCCAACCCGAAGGGTTTGACACAACTCCAACAAGGAAGCTTCCCATGTGGAGATGAGAGGTCTTCTGTCTGGTGCCTCAGGAAAGCCCCGTATGCTGGTCTTCGAACCCAGGCCTCTGAGGAGTGATACCTGGACACCAAAGCAAGAGTTCATAATAGGGCCTAGGGGCCTGTCTGGTTCAATCTTCTGTCTCTGCGGATATCTGTCTGTGTGTCTGCATGGAGGTAGTAGTTGCTCAGCTTGTGTCATAATGCCCCTATTTGTCCAGTGCGGCTTGCGGTAGTGGGATGTCCTTGGGGACCTTGAGGTTTCTACTATTTTGTAGAGTTGTGGCCAATGGAATGGGCAGTTTCTTAGGAGAGAGCAGGCACAGTTCTGTGGTGTGGCTCCAGAGACCCCAGCCTGGAGGCTGTGTGGGCCATGGCTGTGCAGACAGACATCCAAAAACCCTAACTCAGCTCAGGTTTGGGGCCGAGGTTACGGCAGGCCTGATCTACAGCCCATGAGGGGAGCTCCTCTGGATATGAAAGAAGGGTGAGAGGGAGGTAGTCGCTCAGGCTTTGGTCTCTGGATGTTTTGTCCACAGTGGCCGTTTAATGTAGGAGTTGCCTCATGGGTCGTAGAAGTCTCCCTCTGTGGTAGTTTGTCCAGCCCCCAAGAGTTTGGGGTCATTCTGTGGGAAGGGAAGTGTCCTGTTTTCTGCTTCATGTGTCCCCCAGTAGAGGGATTCTAGAGCATAGCAGTGGGTACTGACAACTGGAATACTCGCCCTCTGGTTAAGCCTGGGGGCCTATGGATATGACAAGCCCCATATGCAGGATCTTGGTCCAGCCACTGAGAGGCGTCACTTTAATACGGGACTCACGCTGCAGGTCACAATGCATGTCTGTGCCCTAGGCGGCCCTCAAGCACTGGCGTGGCCTTTCGGACAATGTAGGTTTTCCCACATAGAACGTTGGACAACGTGCCAACCACAAGGTTTCTGGCCATGGGGAAGGAGAAATTCTAATTTCTGCATCACGTTCACCCCTGGGCTGTGATTGGAGATAAGGTCTAGGTTCTGAAGCCTGAAAACCGAGGTTGGGAAGAGATGACGACCTACAGCCATAGCGGGTCCTATGTGTCCAGGTTGGGGCCTGCTGTCTGGGTGTCGTTTGGGAAGTCTTGTCTCAGGCTGTGCCAGACAGGGCATTAGAATACAGGGTGGGCTGTATAATTGCTTTAAAATCGAGTGGCATGCATTAGAAAATCATTTGGGGTTTCTTATTACCATCATAGGGCAAAGTTTTTCTTCTGGAGGGCAGGAAGAGTGCTGCATTGTGGCTTCGGAATTCCCAAACTGGAGGGCTTGTGGGCCAGGAGAGTGAGGACGGAAGTCTGAGAACACAAGCTAGGCTTAGGTTTCGGGGCAAGGACATGGCAGGCACACTCTGCAGAGCTGAATTGAGATCTCATGCGTCTGAAGTCAGGTCGAGGTTCAGACTTTGGCTCAGGTTTGAGTTTCTGTCCATGTTGGCCCCTTCAGTAAGGGGGGGCATTATGAAGCCATGGGGGTTTTCCCACTATTGGAGTTGTGAGATGCTCCACACCACAAGGATTCCTTCTGTGGGACAATTAAGATTTGTTGGATGGCTCCAGGACGTCTTATAAGGTATTTTTCCAGAACAGGGTTCTAAGTATGGATGCCTGGGCAGCCAGCCTCACATTCCAATTGTCTCCTAGCAACAAGCAACGTTTGATCTGCTGTCTTGGGGTAGCAACAGAGGGGGCTGAGTTGAAATGGACTTTCCTGAGAATGGTCTTAACGTTGGTTTGAGTCCATGGAGACCTTGGTATGGGGCAGTGGCACCAGGGCCCTGAAGGATTCTCCTAACCAGAGGTTATGACAAAGCTCCAATGAGCAAGTTTTCCATGGGGAGACGAGATTTGTTTTTAATGGTGCCTCAGGAAACCACCATATGCTGGTATTGGAAACGAGGCCTCTGAGGAGAGATGCCTGGAAACCAAAGCAATGGATCTGATTAGGGCCTAGGGGCCTGTCCGGTTCAATATTCTTCTCTGGATACATCTGTTGTCTGAGTGGAGGTAGTTGCTCAGCTGGTTTGAGATCACCCCTGTTTGTCCTGGGCGGCCTACACTATTGGGATGGCCTCGGTGACTTTGGAGGTTTTTCCTCATTTGCAAGGTTGTGGCCAATGGAATGGGAAGAATTCCCTTGAAAGGGAAGCACAGTCCTGAGGTGTGGCTCCAAGGACCCAAGTGTGGAGCGTGTGTGGTCCAGGGCTATTTGGACAAAAGTCTGAAAACACAAACTCCACTTAGGTTGGGGGATGTAGGTATGGCCGGCCCGATCTATAGACCGTGAGGAGAACTCTTCGGGATATGAACAAAGGGCGATGTGAGATGCTTGCTCATGCTTTTTTTTTTTTTTTTTCTGGAAATGTGTCACCGATTGCCATGGAATGTCGGGGTGTCCTCATGGGCCATCGATGAGGCTCCCTTTCTGGGGATTTGACCTGATCCCAAGAGTTTGAGGTCATTCTGTGGGAAGGGAGGAGGCCTTTCTGTTTTTTTGTTTATTTTTTTTGTTTTTCTTTTTGTTTTTGTTTTTTTACCTCAGGTGGACCACCAAAAGAGGGATTCCAGAGCAGAGTCGTGGGTTGGGGCAACTGGACAACCAGACCTCTGGTTAACATTGGGACCTAAGAACATGGCAAGCCCCATATGTGGGCTCTTGGTCCAGACACTGAGAGGCTTTCCTTGAGGATAGGTCTCACACTGAGTTTCACAATGTGTTTTTGTGCCCAAGGAGCCCCTCAAGTCAGGGCGTGGCCTAATGTACCATGCTGGTTTCTCCTACACTGAACGTTGCACAATATGGCAACCACAAGTTTTCTGGCCATGGGGAAGAAGGAGTTCTAATTTCTGCCACACTTTCACTCCTGGACTGTGATTGGATTTAAGGTCTAGGTTCTGAAGCCTGAAAACTGAGGTTGGGAAGAGATGAAGACCTAAGGCCATGGTGTGTCTGATGTGCTCAGTGTTCGGCCAGCTGTTGAGTGTGGGTTGGGAGGTGCAGGCTCAGGCTGTGGCTGACAGGGAATTAGTGCCCAGGCTAGACTGTATCATTGGGGTGCAGTCGAGTTTCGTGCAGGATGGTACTCATTTGTGGTTACTGGGTAGCCCCAGAGGGCAACGTTTTTCTTCTGGAGGGAAGACACAGTGCCACATAGTGGCTCCAGAATTCCCAAACTGGAAGGCTTGTGGGCCAGGAGTGTGAGGAAAAAATTCTGAGAACACAAGCCAGACTTAGATTTCGGGGTGAGGGGACGGCAGGCACCCTCTGCAGAGATGATTTGATATCCTGTATACCTGAAGACAGAGCTAGGATCAGACGTTGGCTTAGGTCGAAGTTTCTGTCCATGACGGCCCCTTCATGAAGGGGACGGTGTCACGAGGACATGGAGGTTTTCCCACGATGGGAATTGTGAGATGCTCCAAACCGCAATGATTCCTTCTGTGGGACAGTCGAGACCTGTTGGATGGCTCCAGGACATCCCATAAGGAAGTTATCCAGAGCAGGGTTCTAAGGATGGATGCCTGGGCAGCCTGCCTCCCATTCCGGGTGTCTCATAGAGCCAAGGCAAGTTCAATCTGCTGGATCTACGGGAGCATCAGAGGCGGGTGTGTTGAAATGGGTGAGTTGAGGATGGGTCATAATGTGCATTTGTGTCCATGTAGACCTTGGAATGGGGTGCTTGAACCGGGGCCTTGAGGGATGTTCATAACAGGAGGTTTTGATGGAGTTCTAAAGAGTATGTTTCCTATGTAGAGAGGAGAATTGTTTTGATGAGTGCCTAAGGAATCTCCCATATGCTGGTATTGGAAACCAGGCCTCTGAGGAGAGATGACTGGAATCAAAATCAATGGATCTGATTAGGGCCTAAGTGCCTGTCCAGTTCAATCTTATTCTATGGGGATATCTGTCTCTGGGTCTGAGTGGAGGTAGTTTCCTAAGTTGTGAAAGATCATCCCAGTGTGTCCTGGGCAGCCAACACTATTCGGATGGCCTCGGGGAGTTCGGAGGATTCTCCTAATCTATTGGGTTGTGGACAATGGAAATGGCAGAATTCCCCTGGAGAGGGAAGCCACAGTCCTGAGGTGTGGCTCCAGGGGCCCCAGCTTGGATGGTGTGTGGGCCAGGACTGTGGGGACAGAAGTCTGAAAACACAAACTCAGCTTAGGTTTGGGGATGTATGTATGAAGGCTCGATCTACAGAACGTGAGAATTTTCCGGGCTATGAACAAAGGGCGAGTATGTGGCGATTGCTCAGGCTTTTGTCTCTGGATTTTGTGTCAACGGTGGCCGTGGAATGTCGGGATGTCCTCAAGGGCCATGGACAATTCTTTCTCTGGTGATATGGCCTGATCCCAAGGGGTTGGGATCATTCTGTGGATGGGAAGAGTCCTTTCTGTATTTTTTTTTTTTTACCTCAGGTGTCCCACCAAAATGGGATTCCAGAGTAGAGCCCTGAGTAGGGGTGACTAGTCATCTCGAACTCTGGTTGAGATTGGGGGACTAGAGGCTTGGCAAGCCCCATATGTGGGCTGTTGTTCCAGTCACTAAGAGGCTTTACATGAGGATAGAGCTCACGCTGAGGGTCACAATGTGTGTTTGTGCATATTGTGGCCCTCAGGGTTAGGTGGGGCCTCATAGTCCATGCTGCTTTCTCCTACAATAAACATTGGACAACATGCCAACCACTAGGTTACTTGCCAAGGCGAAGGAGAAGTTCTGATTCTTGCATCACATTCATTCCAGAGCAGTGAGTGGAGATAAGGTCTAGGTTCTGAAGGTGAAAACTGAGGTTGGGTAGAGATGATGGCCTAAAGCCATTGCGGGTGTGATATGCTCTGTGTACGGCCAGCTTTCTGGGTGTTGGACTGGAGGTCTGCCCTCAGGCTGTGTCAGACAGGGCTTTAGTGCACAGGCTAGACTGTATAATTGGGGTATGGTCGAGTGGCATGCAGGTTGTTACTCATTTGGCGTTTCCGGTTAGCCCTATAGGGCAACATTTTTCTTCTGGAGGGCAGGCAGAGTGCTGCATTGCGTCTCCGGAATTGCCAAACTGGAGGGGTGTGGCCAGGATTGTGAGGAAGGAAGTCTGAAAACACAAGCTAGCACGAGTTTTGGGGCCAAGAGCATGGCAGGCCCACTCTGCAGAGGCTGAATCGAGATCTCCTGCAGGTGAGGTCAGGGCGAGTATCAGATGTTGCCTCAAGCTGGAGTTTGTGTCCATGACGGCCCCTTCCTGAAGGGGGTGGGGATGTCATGAGGCCAGGGATGTTTCCCTACGCTGGGAGTTGTGAGCTGCTCCAAACTTCAAAGTTTCCTTCTTCAGGACAGTCTAGTACTATTGGATGGTTCCAGGATGCCCCATACAGAAAGACTCGAGAGCAGGGGCCTAAGCATGGATGCCGAGAAACGCCAACTCACCTTCCCATTGCCTGGTCGAGAGAAGGCACGCTCAATCTGTGGGCTCTTGGGTGAGCTACCCAGAAGGCTGAGTTTAAATGGACTCTCCTGAGGATGAGTCATAATGTGGGTTGGTGGCCATGGAGACCTTGGAATGTGGCAGTAGCTAAGGGACTCTGCAGGATTCTCCAACCCGAAGGGCTTGTCACAACTCCAACAAGGAAGCTTCTCATGTGGAGATGAGAGGTCTTCTGTCTGGTGCCTCAGGAAAGCCCCGTATGCTGGTCTTCGAACCCAGGCCTCTGAGGAGTGATACCTGGACACCAAAGCAAGAGTTCATAATAGGGCCTAGGGGCCTGTCTGGTTCAATCTTCTGTCTCTGCGGATATCTGTCTGTGTGTCTGCATGGAGGTAGTAGTTGCTCAGCTTGTGTCATAATGCCCCTATTTGTCCAGTGCGGCTTGCGGTAGTGGGATGTCCTTGGGGACCTTGAGGTTTCTACTATTTTGTAGAGTTGTGGCCAATGGAATGGGCAGTTTCTTAAGAGAGAGCAGGCACAGTTCTGTGGTGTGGCTCCAGAGACCCCAGCCTGGAGGCTGTGTGGGCCATGGCTGTGCAGACAGACATCCAAAAACCCTAACTCAGCTCAGGTTTGGGGCCGAGGTTACGGCAGGCCTGATCTACAGCCCATGAGGGGAGCTCCTCTGGATATGAAAGAAGGGTGAGAGGGAGGCAGTCGCTCAGGCTTTTGTCTCTGGATGTTTTGTCCACAATGTCCGTTTAATGTAGGAGTTGCCTCATGGGTCGTAGAAGTCTCCCTCTCTGGTAGTTTGTCCAGCCGCCAAGTGTTTGGGGTCATTCTGTGGGAAGGGAAGTGTCCGGTTTTCTGCCTCATGTGTCCCCTCAGTAGAGGGATTCTAGAGCATAGCAGTGGGTACTGACAACTGGAATACTCGCCCTCTGGTTAAGGCTGGGGGCCTATGGATATGACAAGCCCCATATGCAGGATCTTGGTCCAGCCACTGAGAGGCGTTACTTTAATACGGGACTCACGCTGCAGGTCACAATGCATGTCTGTGCCCTAGGCGGCCCTCAAGCACTGGCGTGGCCTTTCGGACAATGTAGGTTTTCCCACATAGAACGTTGGACAACATGTCAACCACAAGGTTTCTGGCCATGGGGAAGGAAGAATTCTAATTTCTGCATCACGTTCACCCCTGGGCAGTGATTGGAGATAAGGTCTAGGTTCTGAAACCTGAAAACCGAGGTTGGGAAGAGATGACGACCTACAGCCATAGCGGGTCCTATGTGTCCAGGTTGGGGCCAGCTGTCTGGGTGTCGTTTGGGATGTTTTGTCTCAGGCTGTGCCAGACAGGGCATTAGAATACAGGGTGGGCTGTATAATTGCTTTACAATCGAGTGGCATGCATTAGAAAATCATTTGGGGTTTCTTATTAGCAGCATAGGGCAAAGTTTTTCTTCTGGAGGGCAGGCAGAGTGCTGCATTGTGGCTTCGGAATTCCCAAACTGGAGGGCTTGTGGGCCAGGAGAGTGAGGACGGAAGTCTGAGAACACAAGCTAGGCTTAGGTTTCGGGGCAAGGACATGGCAGGCAAACTCTGCAGAGCTGAATTGAGATTTCATGCGTCTGAAGTCAGGTCCAGCTTCAGACTTTGGCTCAGGTTTGAGTTTCTGTCCATGTGGGCCCCTTCAGGAAGGGGGGGCATTATGAGGCCATGGGGGTTTTCCCACTATTGGAGTTGTGAGATGCTCCACACCACAAGGATTCCTTCTGTGGGACAATTAAGATTTGTTGGATGGCTCCAGGACGTCTTATAAGGTATTTTTCCAGAACAGGGTTCTAAGTATGGATGCCAGGGTAGCCAGCCTCACATTCCAATTGTCTCCTAGCAACAAGCAAGGTTTGATCTGCTGTCTTGGGGTAGTAACAGAGGGGGCTGAGTTGAAATGGACTTTCCTGAGAATGGTCTTAACGTTGGTTTGAGTCCATGGAGATCTTGGTATGGGGCAGTGGCACCAGGGCCCTGAAGGATTCTCCTAACCAGAGGTTATGACAAAGCTCCAATGAGCAAGTTTTCCATGGGGAGACGAGATTTGTTTTTAATGGTGCCTCAGGAAACCACCATATGCTGGTATTGGAAACGAGGCCTCTGAGGAGAGATGCCTGGAAACCAAAGCAATGGATCTGATTAGGGCCTAGGGGCCTGTCCGGTTCAATATTCTTCTCTGGGGACATCTGTTGTCTGAGTGGAGGTAGTTGCTCAGCTGGTTTGAGATCACCCCTGTTTGTCCTGGGCGGCCTACACTATTGGGATGGCCTCGGTGACTTTGGAGGTTTTTCCTCATTTGCAAGGTTGTGGCCAATGGAATGGGAAGAATTCCCTTGAAAGGGAAGCACAGTCCTGAGGTGTGGCTCCAAGGACCCAAGTGTGGAGCGTGTGTGGTCCAGGGCTATTTGGACAAAAGTCTGAAAACACAAACTCCACTTAGGTTGGGGGATGTAGGTATGGCCGGCCCGATCTATAGACCGTGAGGAGAACTCTTCGGGATATGAACAAAGGGCGATGTGAGATGCTTGCTCATGCTTTTTTTTTTTTTTTTTTTCTGGAAATGTGTCACCGATTGCCATGGAATGTCAGGGTGTCCTCATGGGCCATCGATGAGGCTCCCTTTCTGGGATTTGACCTGATCCCAAGAGTTTGAGGTCATTCTGTGGGAAGGGAGGAGGCCTTTCTGTTTTTTTGTTTATTTTTTTTGTTTTTGTTTTTGTTTTTTTTTTTTTTTACCTCAGGTGGACCACCAAAAGAGGGATTCCAGAGCAGAGTCGTGGGTTGGGGCAACTGGACAACCAGACCTCTGGTTAACATTGGGACCTAAGAACATGGCAAGCCCCATATGTGGGCTCTTGGTCCAGACACTGAGAGGCTTTCCTTGAGGATAGGTCTCACACTGAGTTTCACAATGTGTTTTTGTGCCCAAGGAGCCCCTCATTCAGGGCGTGGCCTAATGTACCATGCTGGTTTCTCCTACACTGAACGTTGCACAATATGGCAACCACAAGTTTTCTGGCCATGGGGAAGAAGGAGTTCTAATTTCTGCCACACTTTCACTCCTGGACTGTGATTGGATTTAAGGTCTAGGTTCTGAAGCCTGAAAACTGAGGTTGGGAAGAGATGAAGACCTAAGGCCATGGTGTGTCTGATGTGCTCAGTGTTCGGCCAGCTGTTGAATGTGGGTTGGGAGGTGCAGGCTCAGGCTGTGGCAGACAGGGAATTAGTGCCCAGGCTAGACTGTATCATTGGGGTGCAGTCGAGTTTCGTGCAGGATGGTACTCATTTGTGGTTACTGGGTAGCCCCAGAGGGCAACGTTTTTCTTCTGGAGGGAAGACACAGTGCCACATAGTGGCTCCAGAATTCCCAAACTGGAAGGCTTGTGGGCCAGGAGTGTGAGGAAAAAATTCTGAGAACACAAGCCAGACTTAGATTTCGGGGTGAGGGGATGGCAGGCACCCTCTGCAGAGATGATTTGATATCCTGTATACCTGAAGACAGAGCTAGGATCAGACGTTGGCTTAGGTCGAAGTTTCTGTCCATGACGGCCCCTTCATGAAGGGGACGGTGTCACGAGGACATGGAGGTTTTCCCACGATGGGAATTGTGAGATGCTCCAAACCGCAATGATTCCTTCTGTGGGACAGTCGAGACCTGTTGGATGGCTCCAGGACATCCCATAAGGAAGTTATCCAGAGCAGGGTTCTAAGGATGGATGCCTGGGCAGCCTGCCTCCCATTCCGGGTGTCTCATAGAGCCAAGGCAAGTTCGATCTGCTGGATCTACGGGAGCATCCGAGGCGGGTGTGTTGAAATGGGTGAGTTGAGGATGGGTCATAATGTGCATTTGTGTCCATGTAGACCTTGGAATGGGGTGCTTGAACCGGGGCCTTGAGGGATGTTCATAACAGGAGGTTTTGATGGAGTTCTAAAGAGTATGTTTCCTATGTAGAGAGAATTGTTTTGATGAGTGCCTAAGGAATCTCCCATATGCTGGTATTGGAAACCAGGCCTCTGAGGAGAGATGACTGGAATCAAAAGCAATGGATCTGATTAGGGCCTAAGTGCCTGTCCAGTTCAATCTTATTCTATGGGGATATCTGTCTCTGGGTCTGAGTGGAGGTAGTTTCCTAAGTTGTGAAAGATCATCCCAGTGTGTCCTGGGCAGCCAACACTATTCGGATGGCCTCGGGGAGTTCGGAGGATTCTCCTAATCTATTGGGTTGTGGACAATGGAAATGGCAGAATTCCCCTGGAGAGGGAAGCCACAGTCCTGAGGTGTGGCTCCAGGGGCCCCAGCTTGGATGGTGTGTGGGCCAGGCCTGTGGGGACAGAAGTCTGAAAACACAAACTCAGCTTAGGTTTGGGGATGTATGTATGAAGGCTCGATCTACAGAACGTGAGAATTTTCCGGGCTATGAACAAAGGGCGAGTATGTGGCGATTGCTCAGGCTTTTGTCTCTGGATTTTGTGTCAACGGTGGCCGTGGAATGTCGGGATGTCCTCAAGGGCCATGGACAATTCTTTCTCTGGTGATATGGCCTGATCCCAAGGGGTTGGGATCATTCTGTGGATGAGAAGAGTCCTTTCTGTATTTTTTTTTTTTACCTCAGTTGTCCCACCAAAATGGGATTCCAGAGTAGAGCCCTGAGTAGGGGTGACTAGTCATCTCGAACTCTGGTTGAGATTGGGGGACTAGAGGCTTGGCAAGCCCCATATGTGGGCTGTTGTTCCAGTCACTAAGAGGCTTTACATGAGGATAGGGCTCACGCTGAGGGTCACAATGTGTGTTTGTGCATATTGTGGCCCTCAGGGTTAGGTGGGGCCTCATAGTCCATGCTGCTTTCTCCTACAATAAACATTGGACAACATGCCAACCACTAGGTTACTTGCCAAGGCGAAGGAGAAGTTCTGATTCTTGCATCACATTCATTCCAGAGCAGTGAGTGGAGATAAGGTCTAGGTTCTGAAGGTGAAAACTGAGGTTGGGTAGAGATGATGGCCTAAAGCCATTGCGGGTGTGATATGCTCTGTGTACGGCCAGCTTTCTGGGTGTTGGACTGGAGGTCTGCCCTCAGGCTGTGTCAGACAGGGCTTTAGTGCACAGGCTAGACTGTATAATTGGGGTATGGTCGAGTGGCATGCAGGTTGTTACTCTTTTGGCGTTTCCGGTTAGCCCTATAGGGCAACATTTTTCTTCTGGAGGGCAGGCAGAGTGCTGCATTGCGTCTCCGGAATTGCCAAACTGGAGGGGTGTGGCCAGGATTGTGAGGAAGGAAGTCTGAAAACACAAGCTAGCACGAGTTTTGGGGCCAAGAGCATGGCAGGCCCACTCTGCAGAGGCTGAATCGAGATCTCCTGCAGGTGAGGTCAGGGCGAGTATCAGATGTTGCCTCAAGCTGGAGTTTGTGTCCATTACGGCCCCTTCCTGAAGGGGATGTTTCCCTACGCTGGGAGTTGTGAGCTGCTCCAAACTTCAAAGTTTCCTTCTTCAGGACAGTCGAGTACTATTGGATGGTTCCAGGATGCCCCATACAGAAAGACTCGAGAGCAGGGGCCTAAGCATGGATGCCGAGAAACGCCAACTCACCTTCCCATTGCCTGGTCGAGAGAAGGCACGCTCAATCTGTGGGCTCTTGGGTGAGCTACCCAGAAGGCTGAGTTTAAATGGACTCTCCTGAGGATGAGTCATAATGTGGGTTGGTGGCCATGGAGACCTTGGAATGTGGCAGTAGCTAAGGGACTCTGCAGGATTCTCCAACCCGAAGGGCTTGACACAACTCCAACAAGGAAGCTTCCCATGTGGAGATGAGAGGTCTTCTGTCTGGTGCCTCAGGAAAGCCCCGTATGCTGGTCTTCGAACCCAGGCCTCTGAGGAGTGATACCTTGACACCAAAACAAGAGTTCATAATAGGGCCTAGGGGCTTGTCTGGTTCAATCTTCTGTCTCTGCGGATATCTGTCTGTGTGTCTGCATGGAGGTAGTAGTTGCTCAGCTTGTGTCATAATGCCCCTATTTGTCCAGTGCGGCTTGCGGTAGTGGGATGTCCTTGGGGACCTTGAGGTTTCTACTATTTTGTAGAGTTGTGGCCAATGGAATGGGCAGTTTCTTAGGAGAGAGCAGGCACAGTTCTGTGGTGTGGCTCCAGAGACCCCAGCCTGGAGTCTGTGTGGGCCATGGCTGTGCAGACAGACATCCAAAAACCCTAACTCAGCTCAGGTTTGGGGCCGAGGTTACGGCAGGCCTGATCTACAGCCCATGAGGGGAGCTCCTCTGGATATGAAAGAAGGGTGAGAGGGAGGCAGTCGCTCAGGCTTTTGTCTCTGGATGTTTTGTCCACAATGTCCGTTTAATGTAGGAGTTGCCTCATGGGTCGTAGAAGTCTCCCTCTCTGGTAGTTTGTCCAGCCGCCAAGTGTTTGGGGTCATTCTGTGGGAAGGGAAGTGTCCGGTTTTCTGCCTCATGTGTCCCCTCAGTAGAGGGATTCTAGAGCATAGCAGTGGGTACTGACAACTGGAATACTCGCCCTCTGGTTAAGGCTGGGGGCCTATGGATATGACAAGCCCCATATGCAGGATCTTGGTCCAGCCACTGAGAGGCGTTACTTTAATACGGGACTCACGCTGCAGGTCACAATGCATGTCTGTGCCCTAGGCGGCCCTCAAGCACTGGCGTGGCCTTTCGGACAATGTAGGTTTTCCCACATAGAACGTTGGACAACATGGCAACCACAAGGTTTCTGGCCATGGGGAAGGAGGAATTCTAATTTCTGCATCACGTTCACCCCTGGGCAGTGATTGGAGATAAGGTCTAGGTTCTGAAACCTGAAAACCGAGGTTGGGAAGAGATGACGACCTACAGCCATAGCGGGTCCTATGTGTCCAGGTTGGGGCCAGCTGTCTGGGTGTCGTTTGGGATGTCTTGTCTCAGGCTGTGCCAGACAGGGCATTAGAATACAGGGTGGGCTGTATAATTGCTTTACAATCGAGTGGCATGCATTAGAAAATCATTTGGGGTTTCTTATTAGCAGCATAGGGCAAAGTTTTTCTTCTGGAGGGCAGGCAGAGTGCTGCATTGTGGCTTCGGAATTCCCAAACTGGAGGGCTTGTGGGCCAGGAGAGTGAGGACGGAAGTCTGAGAACACAAGCTAGGCTTAGGTTTCGGGGCAAGGACATGGCAGGCACACTCTGCAGAGCTGAATTGAGATTTCATGCGTCTGAAGTCAGGTCCAGCTTCAGACTTTGGCTCAGGTTTGAGTTTCTGTCCATGTGGGCCCCTTCAGGAAGGGGGGGCATTATGAGGCCATGGGGGTTTTCCCACTATTGGAGTTGTGAGATGCTCCAAACCACAAGGATTCCTTCTGTGGGACAATTAAGATTTGTTGGATGGCTCCAGGACGTCTTATAAGGTATTTTTCCAGAACAGGGTTCGAAGTATGGATGCCAGGGTAGCCAGCCTCACATTCCAATTGTCTCCTAGCAACAAGCAAGGTTTGATCTGCTGTCTTGGGGTAGTAACAGAGGGGGCTGAGTTGAAATGGACTTTCCTGAGAATGGTCTTAACGTTGGTTTGAGTCCATGGAGACCTTGGTATGGGGCAGTGGCACCAGGGCCCTGAAGGATTCTCCTAACCAGAGGTTATGACAAAGCTCCAATGAGCAAGTTTTCCATGGGGAGACGAGATTTGTTTTTAATGGTGCCTCAGGAAACCACCATATGCTGGTATTGGAAACGAGGCCTCTGAGGAGAGATGCCTGGAAATCAAAGCAATGGATCTGATTAGGGCCTAGGGGCCTGTCCGGTTCAATATTCTTCTCTGGGGACATCTGTTGTCTGAGTGGAGGTAGTTGCTCAGCTGGTTTGAGATCACCCCTGTTTGTCCTGGGCGGCCTACACTAATGGGATGGCCTCGGTGACTTTGGAGGTTTTTCCTCATTTGCAAGGTTGTGGCCAATGGAATGGGAAGAATTCCCTTGAAAGGGAAGCACAGTCCTGAGGTGTGGCTCCAAGGACCCAAGTGTGGAGCGTGTGTGGTCCAGGGCTATTTGGACAAAAGTCTGAAAACACAAACTCCACTTAGGTTGGGGGATGTAGGTATGGCCGGCCTGATCTATAGACCGTGAGGAGAACTCTTCGGGATATGAACAAAGGGCGATGTGAGATGCTTGCTCATGCTTTTTTTTTTTTTTTCTGGAAATGTGTCACCGATTGCCATGGAATGTCGGGGTGTCCTCATGGGCCATCGATGAGGCTCCCTTTCTGGGGATTTGACCTGATCCCAAGAGTTTGAGGTCATTCTGTGGGAAGGGAGGAGGCCGTTCTGTTTTTTTGTTTATTTTTTTTGTTTTTGTTTTTTTTTTTTTTTTTTTTACCTCAGGTGGACCACCAAAAGAGGGATTCCAGAGCAGAGTCGTGGGTTGGGGCAACTGGACAACCAGACCTCTGGTTAACATTGGGACCTAAGAACATGGCAAGCCCCATATGTGGGCTCTTGGTCCAGACACTGAGAGGCTTTCCTTGAGCATAGGTCTCACACTGAGTTTCACAATGTGTTTTTGTGCCCAAGGAGCCCCTCAAGTCAGGGCGTGGCCTAATGTACCATGCTGGTTTCTCCTACACTGAACGTTGCACAATATGGCAACCACAAGTTTTCTGGCCATGGGGAAGAAGGAGTTCTAATTTCTGCCACACTTTCACTCCTGGACTGTGATTGGATTTAAGGTCTAGGTTCTGAAGCCTGAAAACTGAGGTTGGGAAGAGATGAAGACCTAAGGCCATGGTGTGTCTGATGTGCTCAGTGTTCGGCCAGCTGTTGAGTGTGGGTTGGGAGGTGCAGGCTCAGGCTGTGGCAGACAGGGAATTAGTGCCCAGGCTAGACTGTATCATTGGGGTGCAGTCGAGTTTCGTGCAGGATGGTACTCATTTGTGGTTACTGGGTAGCCCCAGAGGGCAACGTTTTTCTTCTGGAGGGAAGACACAGTGCCACATAGTGGCTCCAGAATTCCCAAACTGGAAGGCTTGTGGGCCAGGAGTGTGAGGAAAAAATTCTGAGAACACAAGCCAGACTTAGATTTCGGGGTGAGGGGACGGCAGGCACCCTCTGCTGAGATGATTTGATATCCTGTACACCTGAAGACAGAGCTAGGATCAGACGTTGGCTTAGGTCGAAGTTTCTGTCCATGACGGCCCCTTCATGAAGGGGACGGTGTCACGAGGACATGGAGGTTTTCCCACGATGGGAATTGTGAGATGCTCCAAACCGCAATGATTCCTTCTGTGGGACAGTCGAGACCTGTTGGATGGCTCCAGGACATCCCATAAGGAAGTTATCCAGAGCAGGGTTCTAAGGATGGATGCCTGGGCAGCCTGCCTCCCATTCCGGGTGTCTCATAGAGCCAAGGCAAGTTCGATCTGCTGGATCTACGGGAGCATCCGAGGCGGGTGTGTTGAAATGGGTGAGTTGAGGATGGGTCATAATGTGCATTTGTGTCCATGTAGACCTTGGAATGGGGTGCTTGAACCGGAGCCTTGAGGGATGTTCATAACAGGAGGTTTTGATGGAGCTCTAAAGAGTATGTTTCCTATGTAGAGAGGAGAATTGTTTTGATGAGTGCCTAAGGAATCTCCCATATGCTGGTATTGGAAACCAGGCCTCTGAGGAGAGATGACTGGAATCAAAAGCAATGGATCTGATTAGGGCCTAAGTGCCTCTCCAGTTCAATATTATTCTATGGGGATATCTGTCTCTGGGTCTGAGTGGAGGTAGTTTCCTAAGTTGTGAAAGATCATCCCAGTGTGTCCTGGGAAGCAAACACTATTCGGATGGCCTCGGGGAGTTTGGAGGATTCTCCTAATCTATAGGGTTGTGGACAATGGAAATGGCAGAATTCCCCTGGAGAGGGAAGCCACAGTCCTGAGGTGTGTCTCCAGGGGCCCCAGCTTGGATGGTGTGTGGGCCAGGCCTGTGGGGACAGAAGTCTGAAAACACAAACTCAGCTTAGGTTTGGGGATGTATGTATGAAGGCTCGATCTACAGAACGTGAGAATTTTCCAGGCTATGAACAATGGGCGAGTATGTGGCGATTGCTCAGGCTTTTGTCTCTGGATTTTGTGTCAACGGTGGCCGTGGAATGTCGGGATGTCCTCAAGGGCCATGGACAATTCTTTCTCTGGTGATATGGCCTGATCCCAAGTGGTTGGGATCATTCTGTGGATTGGAAGAGTCCTTTCTGTGTATATATATATATATATACATATATATATGTATATATATATATATATATGTTTTTTTTTTTTTTTTTTTTTTTTTTTTTTTTTTTTTTTACCTCAGGTGTCCCACCAAAATGGGATTCCAGAGTAGAGCCCTGAGTATGGGTGACTACTCATCTCGAACTCTGGTTGAGATTGGGGGACTAGGGGTTTGGCAAGCCCCATATGTGGGCTGTTTTTCCAGTCACTAAGAGGCTTTACATGAGGATAGGGCTCACGCTGAGGGTCACAATGTGTGTTTGTGCAAATTGTGGCCCTCAGGGATAGGTGGTGCCTCATAGTCCATGCTGCTTTCTCCTACAATGAACATTAGACAACATGCCAACCACTAGGTTACTTGCCAAGCCGAAGGAGAAGTTCTGATTCTTGCATCACATTCATTCCTGAGCAGTGAGTGGAGATAAGGTCTAGGTTCTGAAGGAGAAAACTGAGGTTGGTTAGAGATGATGGCCTGAAGCCATTGTGGGTGTGATATGCTCTGTGTACGGCCAGCTTTCTGGGTGTTGGATGGAGGTCTGCCCTCAGGCTGTGTCAGACAGGGCTTTAGTGCACAGGCTAGACTGTATAATTGGGGTATGGTCGAGTGGCATGCAGGTTGTTACTCATTTGGCGTTTCCGGTTAGCTCTATAGGGCAACATTTTTCTTCTGGAGGGCAGGCAGAGTGCTGCATTGTGTCTCCAGAATTGGCAAACTGGAGGGGTGTGGCTAGGTTTGTGAGGAAGGAAGTCTGAAAACACAAGCTAGCATAAGTTTTGGGGCCAAGAGCATGGCAGGCCCACTCTGCAGAGGCTGAATCGAGATCTCCTGCAGGTGAGGTCAGGGCGAGTATCAGATGTTGCCTCAAGCTGGAGTTTGTGTCCATGACGGCCCCTTCCTGAAGGGGGTGGGGGCGTCATGAGGCCAGGGAAGTTTCCCTACGCTGGGAGTTGTGAGCTGCTCCAAACTTCAAAGTTTCCTTCTTCAGGACAGTCGAGTACTATTGGATGGTTCCAGGATGCCCCATACAGAAAGACTCGAGAGCAGGGGCCTAAGCATGGATGCCGAGACACGCCAACTCACCTTCCCATTGCCCGGTCGAGACAAGGCATGCTTAATCTGCGGGCTCTTGGGTGAGCTACCCAGATGGCTGAGTTTAAATGGACTCTCCTGAGGATTAGTCATAATGTGGGTTGGTGGCCATGGAGACCTTGGAATGTGGCAGTACCTAAGGGACTCTGCAGGATTCTCCAACCCGAAGGGCTTGACACATCTCCAACAAGGAAGCTTCCCATGTGGAGATGAGAAGTCTTCTGTCTAGTGCCTCAGGAAAGCCCGTATGCTGGTGTTCGAACCCAGGCCTCTGAGGAGTGATACCTGGACACCAAAGCAAGAGTTCATAATAGGGCCTAGGGGCCTGTCTGGTTCAATCTTCTGTCTCTGCGGATATCTGTCAGTGTGTCTGCATGGAGATAGTAGTTGCTCAGCTTGTGTCATAATGCCCCTATTTGTCCAGTGCGGCTTGCGGTAGTGGGATGTCCTTGGGGACCTTGAGGTTTCTACTATTTTGTAGAGTTGTGGCCAATGGAATGGGCAGTTTCTTAGGAGAGAGCAGGCACAGTTCTGTGGTGTGGCTCTAGAGACCCCATCCTGGAGGCCGTGTGGGCCATGGCTGTGCAGACAGACATCCAAAAACCCTAACTCAGCTCAGGTTTGGGGCTGAGGTTACGGCAGGCCTGATCTACAGTCCATGAGGGGAGCTCCTCGGGATATGAAAGAAGGGTGAGAGGGAGGCAGTCGCTCAGGCTTTTGTCTCTGGATGTTTTGTCCACAATGGCCGTTTAATGTAGGAGTTGCCTCATGGGTCGTAGAAGTCTCCCTCTCGGGTAGTTTGTCCAGCCCCCAAGAGTTTGGGGTCATTCTGTGGGAAGGGAAGTGTCCTGTTTTCTGCTTCATGTGTTCCCCCAGTAGAGGGATTCTAGAGCATAGCAGTGGGTACTGACAACTGGAATACTCGCCCTCTGGTTAAGTTTGGGGGCCTATGGATATGACAAGCCCCATATGCAGGATCTTGGTCCAGCCACTGAGAGGCGTTACTTTAATACGGGACTCACGCTGCAGGTCAAAATGCATGTCTGTGCCCTAGGCGGCCCTCAAGCACTGGCGTGTCCTTTCGGACAATGCAGGGTTTCCCACATTGAACGTTGGACAACATGGCAACCACAAGGTTTCCGGCCATGGGGAAGGAGGACTTCTAATTTCTGCATCACGTTCACCCTTGGGCAGTGATTGGAGATAAGGTCTAGGTTCTGAAACCTGAAAACCGAGGTTGGGAAGAGATGACGACCTACAGCCATAGCGGGTCCTATGTGTCCAGGTTGGGGCCAGCTGTCTGGGTGTCGTTTGGGATGTCTTGTCTCAGGCTGTGCCAGACAGGGCATTAGTATACAGGGTGGGCTGTATAATTGCTTTAAAATAGAGTGGCATGCATTAGAAAATCATTTGGTGTTTCTTATTAGCAGCATAGGGCAAAGTATTTCTTCTGGAGGGCAGGCAGAGTGCTGCATTGTGGCTTCGGAATTCCCAAACTGGAGGGATTGTGGGCCAGGAGAGTGAGGACAGAAGTCTGAGAACACAAGCTAGGCTTAGGTTTCAGGGCAAGGACATGGCAGGCACACTCTGCAGAGCGGAATTGAGATCTCATGCGTCTGAAGTCAGGTCGAGGTTCAGACTTTGGCTCAGGTTTGAGTTTCTGCCCATGTGGGCCCCTTCAGGAAGGGGGGGCATTATGATGCCATGGTGGTTTTCCCACTATTGGAGTTGTGAGATGCTCCAAACCGCAAGGATTCCTTCTGTGGGACAATTAAGATTTGTTGGATGGCTCCAGGACGTCTTATAAGGTATTTTTCCAGAAAAGCGTTCTAAGTATGGATGCCTGGGCAGCCAGCCTCACATTCCAATTGTCTCCTAGCAACAATAAACGTTTGATCTGCTGTCTTGGGGTAGCAACTGAGGGGGCTGAGTTTAAATGGACCTTCCTGAGGATGGTCTTAATGTTGGTTTGAGTCCATGGAGACCTTGGTATGGGGCAGTGGCACCAGGGCCCTGAAGGATTCTCCTAACCAGAGGTTATGACAAAGCTCCAATGAGCAAGTTTTCCATGGGGAGACGAGATTTGTTTTTAATGGTGCCTCAGGAAACCACCATATGCTGGTATTGGAAACGAGGCCTCTGAGGAGAGATGCCTGGAAACCAAAGCAATGGATCTGATTAGGGCCTAGGGGCCTGACCGGTTCAATATTCTTCTCTGGGGACATCTGTTGTCTGAGTGGAGGTAGTTGCTCAGCTGGTTTGAGATCACCCCTGTTTGTCCTGGGCGGCCTACACTAATGGGATGGCCTCGGTGACTTTGGAGGTTTTTTCTCATTTGCAAGGTTGTGGCCAATGGAATGGGAAGAATTCCCTTGAAAGGGAAGCACAGTCCTGAGGTGTGGCTCCAGGGACCCAAGTGTGGAGCGTGTGTGGTCCAGGGCTATTTGGACAAAAGTCTGAAAACACAAACTCCACTTAGGTTGGGGGATGTAGGTATGGCCGGCCCGATCTATAGACCGTGAGGAGAACTCTTCGGGATATGAACAAAGGGCGATGTGAGATGCTTGCTCATGCTTTTTTTTTTTTTTTTTTTTTTCTGGAAATGTGTCACCGATTGCCATGGAATGTCGGGGTGTCCTCATGGGCCATCGATGAGGCTCCCTTTCTGGGGATTTGACCTGATCCCAAGAGTTTGGGTTCATTCTGTGGGAAGGGAGGAGGCCTTTCTGGGTTTTTTGTTTATTTATTTATTTATTTTTATTTTTTTTTTTTTACCTCAGGTGGATCACCAAAAGAGGGATTCCAGAGCAGAGTCGTGGGTTGGGGCAACTGGACAACCAGACCTCTAGTTAACATTGGGACCTAAGAACATGGCAAGCCCCATATGTGGGCTCTTGGTCCAGACACTGAGAGGCCTTCCTTGAGGATAGGTCTCACACTGAGTTTCACAATGTGTTTTTGTGCCCAAGGATCCCCTCAAGTCAGGGGGTGGCCTAATGTACCATGCTGGTTTCTCCTACACTGAACGTTGCACAATATGGCAACCACAAGTTTTCTGGCCATGGGGAAGAAGGAGTTCTAATTTCTGCCACACTTTCACTCCTGGACTATGATTGGATTTAAGGTCTAGGTTCTGAAGCCTGAAAACTGAGGTTGGGAAGAGATGAAGCCCTAAGGCCATGGTGTGTCTGATGTGCTCAGTGTTCGGCCTGCTGTTGAGTGTGGGTTGGGAGGTGCAGGCTCAGGCTGTGGCAGACAGGGAATTAGTGCCCAGGCTAGACTGTATCATTGGGGTGCAGGCGAGTTTCGTGCAGGATGGTACTCATTTGTGGTTACTGGGTAGCCCCAGAGGGCAACGTTTTTCTTCTGGAGGGAAGACACAGTGTCACATACTGGCTCCAGAATTCCCAAACTGGAAGGCTTGTGGGCCAGGGGTGTGAGGAAAAAATTCTGAGAACACAAGCCAGACTTAGATTTTGGGGTGAAGGGACGGCAGGCACCCTCTGCAGAGATGATTCGAGATCCCGTATACCTGAAGACAGAGCTAGGATCAGAAGTTGGCTTAGGTCGGAGTTTCTGTCCATGATGGCCCCTTCATGAATGGGAGGGTGTCACGAGGACATGGAGTTTTTCCCACGATTTGAATTGTGAGATGCTCCAAACCGCAATGATTCCTTCTGTGGGACAGGTGAGACCCGTGGATGGCTCCAGGACATCCCATAAGGAAGTTATCCAGAGCAGGGTTCTAAGGATGGATGCCTGGGCAGCCTGCCTCCCATTCCAGGTGTCTCATAGAGCCAAGGCAAGTTCGATCTGCCTGATCTAGTGGAGCAACCGAATCGGGTGTGTTGAAATGGGTGAGTTGAGGATGGGTCATAATGTGCATTTGTGTCCATGGAGACCTTGGAATGGGGTCTTGATCTGGGTCCTTGAGGGATGTTCATAACCGGAGGTTTTGATGGAGCTCTAAAGAGTATGTTTCCTATGTAGAGAAGAGAATTGTGAATTGATGAGTGCCTAAGGAATCTCCCATATGCTGGTATTGGAAACCAGGCCTCTGAGGAGAGATGACTGGAAACAAAAGCTATGGATATGATTAGAGCCTAGGTGCCTGTCCGGTTCAATCTCTTTGCTGGGGATACGTGTCTAAGTATCTGAGGTGAGGTAGTTGCTCAGATTGTGTCAGATCGCCCCTGTTTTCCTGGGTGACCTATAATATTGGAATGGCCTCGGGACTTTGGAGTTTCTCCTAATCTATAGGGTTGTGGTCAATGGAATGGGCAGAAATCCCCTGGAGAGGGCAGGCAAAGTTCTGAGTTTGGCTCTAGGGGCCCAACTTTGAGGGTGTGTGGGCCAGGCCTGTGGAGCAAAAATCTGAAAACACAAACTCCGCTTAGGATTGCGGACATAGTTATGGCACTCCCAATCTACAGACCGTGATAACACTTCAGGATATGAAAAAGTGTGAGTTTGAGGTGATTGCTCAGATTTTGTCTCTGGATTTGTGTCAACAATGTGGGTGGAATGCTGGCGTTGCCTCATGGGTTGTGGACGGCTTTCCTTCTCTGAGGATTCGACCCAATCCCAAGAGTTTGTGTATGTTCTGTGGGATGGGAGGAGTCCTTTCTGTTTTTTATTTTATTTTATTTTATTTTTTGTACCTCATGTGTCCCAATAAAGGAGGGATTCAAGAGCAGAGTCCTCGGGAGGGACAACTGGGCAACCCCACCCATGTTTTAGTTTGGGGGCCTAGGGGCATGGCATGTCCAATATGTGGGCTCTTGATTCAGACACTGAGAGGCCTTCCTTGAGGACAGGGCTCATGCTGAGGGTCACAATGCCTATTTGTGCCAACAAGGCCCTCAAGCATGGGAAGGGCCTCATGGGCCACGCTGGATTCTCCGACACTGAACGTTGGAGAATATGCCAACCACAAGGTTTCTGGCCATGGCGAAGGAAGAGTTGTGACTTCTGCATCACGTTAACCCCTGGACAGTGATTGGAGTTTAGGTCTAGGTTCTGAAACCTGAAAACCGAGGTTGGGAAGAGATGAAGACCTAAGGACCGGTTGGGTCCAATGAGCTCAGTGTGCGGCCAGCTGTTGAGCGTAGGTCTGGAGGTGTGGGCTCATGCTGTGTCAGACAAGGCATTAGACAGGGTAGACTGAATATTTGGGGTGCAGTCGAGTGGCGTTCAATTGATCCTCATACGGGTCTCTAGGTAGTTCCATAAGGCAACGTTTTTTCCCTGGGAGGGCAGGCAGAGTGCTGCATTGTGGCCCCAGTATTGCCAAACTGTAGGGATTTTGGGCCAGGGGTGTGAGGACTGTAGTCTGAGAACACAAGCTAGGCTTAGTTTTGGGAGTGAGGGCACAGAAGGCACACTCTGCAGAGCTGAATCATGATCTCATGCACCTGAAGTCAGGGCGAATATCAGACGTTTGCTCAGGTTGGAGTTTCTGTCCATGATGGCCACTTTATAAAGTGGAGCGTCTCAAGAGGCCATGTAGATTTTCCCACAATGGGAGTTCTGAGATGCTCCAGACTGCAAAGATTCCTTCTGTGGGACACTTGAGACCTGTTGGATGGATCTAGGATGTCCCATATGGAATGACTCCAGAGTAGGGTTCTAAGGATTGATGCCTAGGCAGCCCACCTCCCATTCTAGTTGTCTCCTAGCGACAAAGCAGGTTTGATCTGCGGGCCCTGGGGAGGAAACCAAGGGGGTTGAGTTGACATGGACGCTTCCGAGGATAGATCATAATGTGGTTTTAAGTCCATGGAGACCCTGGAATGGGGCGCTTGATCCGGGGCCCTGAAAGATTCTCCTAAACAGAGGTTTTTATAGAGCTCCAAAGAGTACATTTCCTATGTGGAGACGAGATTTTTCTGATGAGTGCCTCAGTAATCCCCCTATGCTGGTATTGGAAACCAGGCCTCTGAGGAGAGATGCCTGGAAACAAAAGCAATGGATCTGATTAGGGCCTAAGTGCCTGTCCAGTTCAATATTATTCTATGGGGATATCTGTCTCTGGGTCTGAGTGGAGGTAGTTTCCTAACTTGTGAAAGATCATCCCTGTTTGTCCTGGGCAGCCAACACTATTCGGATGGCCTCGGGGAGTTTGGAGGTTTCTCCTAATCTATAAGGTTGTGGCCAATGGAAATGGCAGAATTCCCCTGGAGAGGGAAGCCACAGTCCTGAGGGGTGGCTCCAGGGGCCCCAGCTTGGATGGTGTGTGGGCCAGGCCTGTGGGGACAGAAGTCTGAAAATACAAACTCAGCTTAGGTTTGGGGATGTATGTATGAAGGCTCGATCTACAGAACGTGAGAATTTTCCGGGCTATGAACAAAGGGCGACTATGTGGCGCTTGCTCAGGCTTTTGTCTCTGGATTTTGTGTCAACGGTGGCCGTGGAATGTCGGGGTGTCCTCAAGGGCCATGGACAATTCTTTCTCTGGTGATTTGGCCTGATCCCAAGGGGTTGGGATCATTCTGTGGATGGGAAAAGTCCTTTCTGTATTTTTTTTTTTTTTACCTCAGGTGTCCCACCAAAGAGGGATTCCAGAGCAGAGCCCTGAGTCGGGTGACTAGACATCTCGAACTCTGGTTGAGATTGGGTGACTAGGGGCTTGGCAAGCCCCATATGTGGGCTGTTGTTCCAGTCACTAAGAGGCTTCACATGAGGATAGGGCTCACGCTGAGGGTCACAATATGTGTTTATGCAAATTGTGGCCCTCAGGGATAGGTGGGACCTCATAGTCCATGCTGCTTTCTCCTACAATGAACGTTGGACAACATGCCAACCACAAGGTTTCTTGCCATGGCGAAGGAGAAGTTCTGATTCTTGCATCACGTTCACTCCTGAGCAGTGAGTGTAGATAAGGTCTAGGTTCTGAAGGTGAAAATTGAGGTTGGGTAGAGATGATGGCCTAAAGCCATTGTGGGTATGATATGCTCAGTGTACGGCCAGCTGTCCTGGTGTTGGACTGGAGGTCTGCCCTCAGGCTGTGTCAGACAGGGCTTTAGTGCACAGGCTAGACTGTATAATTGGGGTATGGTCGAGTGGCATGCAGGTTGTTACTCATTTGGCGTTTCTGGTTAGCCCTATAGGGCAACATTTTTCTTCTGGAGACCAGGCAGAGTGCTGCATTGTGTCTCCAGAATTTCCAAACTGGAGGGGTGTGGCCAGGATTCTGAGGACGGAAGTCTGAGAACACAAGATAGGCTTAGGTTTCAAGGCGAGGGCCCAGCAGGCACACTCTCAAGTGCTGAATAGAGATCTCATGCTTCTGAATTCAGGGCGAGGATCAGACTTTGGCTTAGGATGGAGGCTCTGTCCATGATGGCCCATTTATGAAGGTGTGGGGCATCATGAGGATATGGAGGTTTTCTCACAGTGTTATTGTGTGATGCTTCAAACCACAAGGATTCATTCTGCGAGACAGTCAAGACAGGTTGGTTGGATTCAAGACATCCCATAAAGAAGTTCTCCAGAGCAGGGTTCTAAGGATGGATGCCTGGGCAGCCCGCCTCCCATTCTAACTGTCTCCTAGTGACAAGGAAGGTTTGATCTGCTGGCTCTGGGTGAGCAGCAGAGTGGGCTGATTTGAAATGGACTCTCCTGAGAATGGTTCATAATGTAAGTTTGTGTCCTTGGAGACCTTGGGATTGGGCCATGGTGCCAGCGCCCTGAAGGATCCTCCTAACCTGAGGTATTGACACAGCTCCAAAGAGCAAGTTTCCCATGTGGAGATGAGATCTGTTCTGATTGTTTCCTTAGGAAGCCCCCATATTCTGATATTGGAAACCAGGCCTCTGAGGAGAGATACCTAGAAACCAAAGCAATGCATCAGAAGTTGGCTCAGGTTGGAGTTTCTGTCCATGATGGCCCCTTTATAAAGGGGAGCCTCTCATGAGGCCATGTAGGTTTTCCCACGATAGGAGTTGTGAGATGCTCCAATCTGCAAGGATTCCTTCTGTGGGACAGTCAAGACCTGTTGGAAGGCTCCAGGACATCCCATATGGAACGGCGCCAGAGCAGGATTCCATGGATGGATGCCTAGAGAGTCTGCTTTGCATTCCAGTTGTCTCCTAGCGACAAGGCAGGTTTGATATTCTGCCTCTGGGGGAGTAATCGACGGGGCTGAGTTGAAATGTACTCTCCTGCCGAATGGTCATAATGCGGGTATGTGTCCATGGAGACCTTGGAATAGGGCGGTTGCTCCGGCTACCTGAAGGTTTCTCCTAACTGGAGGCTTTTACAGTGCTCCAAAGGATAAGTTTCCCATGTGAAGACAAGATTTGTTCTGATTGGTATCTCTGGAATCCCCCATATGCTGGTATTGTAAAACAGGCCTCTGAGGAGAGATGCTTAGAAAAAAAAAGCAATGGAACAAATTACATTCTAGGGGCCAGTCCAGTTTAATCTTCTTCTCTTGGGTTATCTGTCTACGGTTGAGTTGACGTCGTTGCTCAGTTTGTGAGAGATCGCCCCTCTTTGTCCTGGGTGGCCTACACTATTGGAATGGCCTCTGGGACTTTGGAGGTTTCTCCTTATCTGTAGGGTTGTGGCTAATGGAATTGGAAGAATTTCCTTGGAGAGGGCAGGCACAGTCCTGAGGTGTGGCTCCAGGGGCCTCAGTCTGGAGGGTGTGTGGGACAGGGATGTCAGGATAGAAGTCTGAAAATACAAACTCGGCTTAGGTTTGGGGACGTAGGTATGGCAGGCCCAATCTACAGACTATGAGGAGAATTTTTTGGGCTATGACCTAAGGGTGAGTGTGAACGCTTGCTGAAGCTTATGTCTCTGGATTTTGTGTCAATAGTGGCCATGGAATGTCGGGCTGGCCTCATGGGCCATGGATGAGTCTTTCTCTCTGGACCCCAATCACTTGGGATGGCCCAATCCCAAGTGATTGGGGTCATTCTGTGAGTGGGAGGAGTCCTTACTGTGTTTATTTACCTCAAATGTCCCACCAAAGAGGGTTTCCAGAGCAGAGCCCTGAGTAGGGGTGACTAGATGTCTCTACCTCTGGTTAAGATTGGGTGACTTGGGGCATGGCAGGCCCCATATGCGGGCTCATGGTCCAGCCACTGAGAGGCTTTACTTGAGGACAGGGCTCAAACTGAGGGTCCCAATGTGTGTTTGAGCCCACCGCAGCTCTTAAGCATAGGCAGGGCCTCAGGGACCCTACACTACCCTCAGGGGCCCTACTACTACCCCTGTAGGCCCTACAGGGGTCCTCCACTGAACGTTGGACAAGATGCCAACCACAAGATTCTGGCGAGAGGGAAGGAGGTGTTCTGATTTCTGCATCACGTTCACCCATGGGAAGTGAGTAGAGATAAGGTCTAGGATTCTGTAGCCTGAAAACTGAAGTTGGAAAGAGATGGCGACCTAAGGCCATGGCGGTTCAGATGTTCTCAGTGTACTGCAAGCTGTCTGGGTGTCGGTTGGGAATTCAGGCCTCAGGTTCTGTCGGACAGGGCATTAGTGCACAGGCTAGACTATATAATTGGTGTACAGTTGAGTGACGTGCAGGTTTATCCTCATTTGAGGTTTCTGGGTAGACCCATAGGGCAATATTTTTTTTCTAGAGGGCAGGCAGAGTGCAGCACTGTGTCATCGGAAATCCCAAAATAGAGGGCGTGTGGTCCAGGAGAGTGAGGACGGAAGTCGGAGAACACTAGCTACGCTTAGGTTTTGGGGTGAGGGCACAGCAGGTACACTCTGAAGAGCTGAATCAAGATCTCGTGCATCTGAAGTCAAGGCGAAGATCAGCTGTTGGCTCAGGTTGGAGTTTCTTTCCATGATCTGCCTTCATGAAGATTGGGGGCATCATGTGACCTTGGAAGCTTTCCATGATATGAGTTGTTAGGTGGTCCATGCACAAGGACTCCTGTGGGACAGTCGAGACCTGTTGGATGGCTCAAGGATGTCCCATAAGGAACGACGCAAGAGCAGGGTTCTAAGGATGGATGCCTGAAGAGCCCAACTCGCATTTCAATTGTCTCCTAGCGACAAGGCAGGTTCAATCTGCTGGCTCTGGAGTAGCAACCGAGGGGGTTTAGTTGAAATGGACTCTCCTGAGGATGGGTCATAATTTGGGATTGTGTCCATGGAGATATTCAAATGGGGCAGTGGCTCCAGTGACCTGAAGTTTTCTCCTAACTGGAGGTTATGACACAGCTCCATAGAGCAAGATTCCCATGTGGAGACGAGATTTTTTCTGATAGGTAGCTCTGGAAACCCCCTTATGCTGGTATTGGAATCCAGGCCTCTGAGGAGAGATGCCTGAAAACAAAAGCAATGGATCCAATTAGGGCCTAGGTGCCTGTCTTGTTCAATATTCTTTTCTATGGATATCTGTCTAAGGTTCTGATTGGAGGTAGTGGCTCAGCTTGTGCCAGAGGGTCCCTGTATGTCCAGGACATCCTACACTATTGGGATGGCCTCAGAGATTTTGGATGATTCTCCTAATCTGTCAGGTTGTGCCAAATGAATGAGCAGAATTCCCTTGGAGAGGGCAGGCACAGTCCTGAGGTGTGGCTCCATGGGGCCCAGCCTTTAGAATGTGTGGGTGAGGACAATGGAGACAGAAGTCTGAAAACACAAACTCGGCTTAGGTTTGGGGACATAGGTATGGCAGGCCCGATCTACAGACCTTGAGAATTTGGGGGGCTCTGAACAAAGGGCAAGTGTGTGGCGCTTTTTCAGGTTTTTGTCTCCGGATTTTGTGTCAATGGTGGCCATGGAATGTAGGCTGGCCTCATCGACCATGGACGAGTATTTCTCTCTGTGGATTTGGCCAGATTCCAAGTGTTTGGGGTCATTCTTTGGATGGTAGGAGTCCTTACTTTTTTTTTTTCTTTATCTTGGGTTTTTTTTTTTTTTTTTTTTTTTTTTACCTTATGTGTCACACCAAAGAGGGATTCCAGGAAAGAGCTCTGAATAAGGTTGACTAGACTTCTCAAGCTCTGGCTAGGATTGGGGGAGTAGGGGCATGGCAAGTCCCATATGCAGGCTCTTGGTCCAGCCCCGGAGAGGCTTTACTTGAGGCCAGGGTTCATGCTTAGGGTCCTAATGTGTGTTTGTGCCCATCGCAGCCCTCAAGCATGTCTGAGGCCTCATGGGCCATGCTGGGTTCTCATATACTGAACGTTGGACAACATGCCAACCACAAGGTTTCTGGTCATGGGGAAGGTGAAGTTCTGATTTCTGCATCACGTACATCACTTAGTTGTGAGTGGAGATAATGTCTAGGTTCTGAAGCCTGAAGAACAAGGTTGGGAAGAGATGATGACCTAAGGCCATGGCATGTTCGTTGTGTTCAGTGTGAGGCCAGGTGTCTGGGTGTCGGTCACGAGGTCTGGGGTCAGGCTGTGTCAGACAGGGCATTAGTGCCCAGGCTAGACTGTATAATTGGGGTACAGTCTAGAGAATTGCAGGTTGATCCTCATTTGATGTTTCTGGGTAGACCCCTAGGGCAAAGTCTCTCTTCTGGAGGGCAGGCAGAGTGCTGCATTTTGTCTCCAGAATTCCCAAAGTGGAAGGCTTGTGGGCCAGGAGTGTGAGGACGGAAGTCTGAGAACGTGAGCTGGCTTAGGTTTTGGGCGAGGGCAAGGCAGGCACACTCTGCAGAGCTGAATTGAGATCTCATGCATCTGAAGTCAGGGCGAGGATCAGACGGGAGTTTCTGTCCATGATGTCCTCTACCTGAAGGTGGAGGCATCACGAGGCCATGGAGGTTTTCCCACGGTGCGAGTGTGTGATGCTGCAAACCACAAGGATTCCTTCTGCAGGACAGTTGAGACCTGTTGAATGGATCAAGGACACCCCATTAGGAATTTCTCCAGAGCAGAGTTCTAACAACGGATACCTGGGCAACGAACTCGCATTCCAATTGTCTCCTAGTGACAAAGCAGGTTTGATCTGCTGGCACTGGGTGAGCAACCGCCAGGTTTGAGTTGAAATGGACTCTCCTGAGGATGGGTCATAATGTGGGATTGTGTCCATTGAGACATTGGAATGGGGCGGTGGCTCCACTGACGTGAAATTTTCTCCTAACTGGAGGTTTTGACACAGTTCCATATAGCATGATTCCCATGTGGCATGCGATTTGTTCTGATTGGTAGCTCCAGAAACCCCCATGTGCTGGTATTGGAATCCAGGCCTCTGAGGAGAGATACGTGAAAACAAAAGCAATGGATCCGTTTAGGGCCTAGGTGCCTGTCCTGTTCAATCTTCTTTTCTATGGATATCTATCTACAGGTCTGATTGGAGGTAGTGGCTCAGCTTGTGGCAGATGGTCCCTGTTTGTCCCGGACATCCTACAATATTGGGGTGGCCTCGGGGACTTCGGATGTAGCTCCTAATCTGTCAGGTTGTGCCAAAGGAATGAGCAGAATTCCCATGGAGAGGGCAGGCACAGTCCTGAGGTGTGGCTCCATGGGGCCAAGCCTTGAGGGTGTGTGGGCCAGGACAATGGAGACAGAATTCTGAAAACACAAACTTGGCTTAGGTTTGGGGACATAGGTATGGCAGGCCCGATCTACAGACCGTGAGAATTTTTCAGGCTTTGAACAAAGGGCGCTTTGTTCAGGCTTTTGTCTCCGGATTTTGTGTCAATGGTGGCCGTGGAATGTCAGGATGCCCTCATCAGCCATGGACGAGTATTTCTCTCTGTGAATTTGGCCCAATTCCAAGTGTTTGCGGTCATTCTTTGGACGGTAGGAGTCCTTTCTCTATTTTTTTTTTTAACCTCATGTGTCCCACCAAGGAGGGATTCTAGAGAAGAGATCTGAGTAGGGGTGACTAGACTTCTCAAGCACTGGTTAAGGCCTGGGGAGTAGGGGCATGGTAATCTCCATATGTGGGCTCTTGGTCCATCCCCGGAGAGGCTTTACTTGAGGCCAGGGATCATGCTTAGGATCCTAATGTGTGTTTGTGCCCATCACAGCCCTCAAGCATGTCTGGGGCCTCATGGGCCATGCTGGTTTCTCCTACACTGCACGTTGGACAACATGCCAACCACAGGGTTTCTGGTCACGGGGAAGGAGGAGTTCTGATTTCTGCATCACGTACACGGCATGGCAGTGAGTAGAGATAAGGTCTAGATTCTGAAGCCTGAAAACCGAGGTTGGTAAGAGATGACAACCTAAGGCCATGGTGGGTCCAATGCACTTAGTGTTCGGCCAGATGTCTGTGTCCATCATTAGGTCTGGGCTCAGGCTGTGTCAGGCAGGGCATTAGTCCCCAGGCTAGACTGTATAATTGGGGTACAGTCGAGTGATGTGAAGGTTGGTCCTCATTTGGGGTTTCTGGTTGGCCCCATAGGGCAAAGATTTTCTTCTGCAGGGCAGGCAGAGTGCTGCATTCTGGCTCCAGAATTGCCAACTTCAGGGCTTGTGGGCCAGGTGTTTTAGGACAGAAGTCTGAGAACACAAGTTCAGCTTTGAATTCGCAGTGGTGACATGGCAGGCACACTCTACAGACCTGAAATGAGATCTCGTGCATCTGAAGTCAGGGCGAGGATCAGATGTTGGCTTAGGTTGGAGTTTCTGTACATGATGTCCCCTTCATGAAGGTGGGGGGGGCATCAGGAAACCATGGAAGATTTCCAACTTTGTGAGTGTGTGATGCTCCATACCACAAGGATTCCGTCAGCGGGACAGTCACGACTTTTTGGATGGATCAAGGACGTCCCATAAGAAATGCTCCAAAGCACAGTTCTAATGATGGATGCCTGGGCAGTCCAACTTGCATTCCAGTTGTGTCCTAGTGAAAAGGAGGATTTGATCTGCTGTCACTGGGGGAACAACCGAGGGGGCTGAATTGAAATGGAATCTTATGAGGATCAGTCGATGTGGATTTGTGTCCATGGATCCCTTGGAATGGGGCAGTGGCTCTGTTGCCCTGAAGAATTCTCCTAACCTGAGGTTTTGATGCAGCTCCAAAGAGCAAGTTTCCCATGTAGAGACGAGATTTGTTCTGAAACCCCCACAACCTGGTATTGGAAACCAAGCATCTGGGGAACAATGCCTGGAATCCAAAGCAATGGATCTGATTACGGTCTAGGGGCCTGTCCTTTTCAATATTCTCCTCTGAGTGTCTCTGTCTAAGATTCAGAATGGAGGTCACTGCTCAGCTTGTGTCAGATCACCCATGTTTGTTGGGGGAGGCCAACACTATTGGACTGGTCTTGGGAATTGGAGGTTTCTCCTAATCTGTAAGGTTGTGGCAAATGAAACGGGCAGAGTTCCCTTGGAGAGCACTGGCACAGTCCTTAGGTGTGACACCACCTTTCTGGGTGTCATCCAGGAGGTCCAGGCTCAGGCTGTGTCAGACAGGGCATTAGTGCCAAGCTTAGACTGTATAATTGGAGTAAAGTTGAGTGGCATGCAGGTTGATCCTCATTTGGCGTTTCTGGGTAGCCCCAGGGGCAACGTTTTTCTTCTGGAGGGAAGGAAGAGTGCTGCATTGTGGCGACGGAATTCTCACACTGGAGGGCTTGTGGGCCAGAATTGTGAGGAAGGAAGTGTGAGAACACAAGCTAGGCTTAGGTTTTGGGTCAAGATCATGGCAGGCACACTCTGTAGAGCTAAATCTAAATCTCATGCATCTGAAGTCAGGGCGAGGATCAGACGTAGGCTCAGGTTGAAGTTTCTGTTCAGGATGGCCCCTTCATGATGGTGGGGGGCATCATGGGGCTATGGAGACTTTCCCACGATTGGCATTGTATGTTGCTCCAATCGGCAAGGATTCCTTCTACGGGACAGTCGAGACCGGTCAGATTGCTCCAGGACGTCCCATGCGGAACCACGGCAGTGCAGGGTTCTAAGGATGGATTCCTGGAGTGCCCGCCTCACATTACTATTGTCTCCTAGTGACAAGGCAGGTTCGATCTGCTTCTTTTGGGGAGCAACCAAAGGGGATGTGTTGAAATGGACTCGCCTGCTGATGGGTCATAATGTGGGTTTGTGTCCATGGAGACCTTGGAATGGGGTGTTGGCTGCTGGGACCTGAAGGTTTCCCTTAACTGGAGGTTGTGACACAGCTCCAAAATGCATGTTTCCCATGTGGAAATGAGATTTGTTCAGACTGGTACCTCCAGAAAAACACATATGCTGGTATTGGAAAACAGGCCTCTGAGGAGAGATGCCAGGAATCAAAAGCAATGGATCTGCATAGGTCCTAGGTGCCTGTCCGGTTCAATCTTCTTCTCTGGGGTTATCTGTCTATGGGTCTGAGTTGAGGTAGTTGCTCATCTTGGGACAGATCACCCTGTTTGCCCTGAGTGGCCAACACTATTGGGATGGCCTCAGGGACGTTGGAGTGTTCTCCTAATCTTTAGGGTTGTGGCCAATGGAATGGGCAGAATTTGCTTGGAGAAGGCAGGCACAGTCCTGAGGCATGGCTCCAGGGGCCCCAGCCTGGAGGGTGTGTGGGCCAGGACAGTGGGTACAGAAATCTGAAAACCCAAATTCAGCTTAGGTTTGGGGACGTAGGTATGACAGGCCTGATCTATAGTCCGTGAGGAGAATTTTTCAGGCTATGAACAAAGGGCAAGTGTGAGGCATATCTCCAGGCTTTTGTCTCTAGATTTTGTGTCAATGGTGGCCATGGAATGACGGGATGGCCTCTTTGGCCATGGATGATTCTTTCTCTTTTAAGATTTGGTCAGATCCCAAGTTTTGGGGCTCATTCAGGGGATGGAGGAGACCCTTCGATATTTTTTTCCTCAGGGGTTCCAGTGCAGAGACCTGAATAGGGGTGACTAGACCTCTCAACCTCTCATTAATATTGGGGGACTAGGGATGGCAATGCGGGTTCTTGGTCCAGCCCCTGAGAGGCTTTACTTGAGGACAGGGCTCACACTGAGGGTCCCAATGTGTTTGTGCCCATTGCGGTTCTCAAGCATGGGCGGGGACTCATGGGCTACACTGGATTCTCCTACACTGAACGTTGGAAAACATGCCAACCACAAGGTTTCTTGCCTTGAGGAAGAAGGAGTTTCATTTCTGCATCACGTTCACCCCTGGGTAGTGAGTATATATAAGGTCTAGGTTCTGAAGCCTGAAAACCAAGGTTGGGAAGAGATGATGACCTAAAGGCATGGCGGGTCTGATGTGCTCAGTGTACAGCCAGCTGTCTGGGTGTCGGTTGGGAATTCAGACCTCAGGCTGTGCAAGACAGGGCATTAACGCCGAAGCGAAACTGTATAATTGGGGTAGAGTCAAGTGGCATGCAGGTTGATCCTCATTTGGTGTTTCTGGTTAGCCCCATAGGACAACGTTTCTCTTCTGGAGGGCAGTCAGAGTGCTGCATTGTGTCTCTCCAGAATTCCCTAACTGGAGGGCTGGTGGGCTCGGAGTGTGAGGACGAAGTCTGAGAACAATAGCTAGGTTTTGCTTCGGGGCGGGGTTTCGGCAGGCACACTCTGCAGAGTTGAATCAAGATTTCGTGCATCTGAAGTCAGGGCGAGGATTAGACGTTGTCTCAGGTTGGAGTTTCTGTCCAAGATGGCTCTTTCATGAAGGGGACAGTGCACCACGAGGCCACAGAGCTTTTCCCATAATGGGAGTTGTGAGGTGCTCCAAAGCGCAAGGATTCCTTCTGCAGGACAGCTGTGACCTGTTGGATGGCTCCAGGACGTCCCATATGGAATTACTTCAGAGTAGTTTTCTACAGATGGATGCCTAGCCAGCCCGCCTCACATTCCAATTGTCTCCTAGTGACAAGATAGGTTCGATCTGCTGGCTCTAGGGGAGCACCCAAGGGCACTGAGTTGAAATAGACTCTCCTGCAGATGGGTCCTAATGTGGGATTGTGTCCATGGAGACCTTAGAATGAGGTGGTGGCACCGGGGCCCTGAAGGATTTTCCTAGCCGGAGGTTTTGACACAGCTTGAAAGAGCACGTTTCCCATGTGGAGAAGACATTTGTTCTGACTGATGAGTCAGGAAACCCCCATATGGTGGTATTGAAAACCAGGCCTCTGAGGTTCTGACATAGCTCCACGAGCAAGTTTCCAATGTGCAGACAATACTTGCTCTGAAGGGGCCACTGGAAACCCCATAGGCTGGTATTGGAAACCAGGCCTCTGAGAAGAGATGCCTGGAAACCAAAACAATGGATCTGATTAGGGCCTAAGGCCTGTCCTGTTCAATGTTCTTCTCTGGGGACATCTGTCTCCGAGTTGGTGTGGAGCTAGTTGCTCAGCTAGTGTCAGATCACCCCTGTTTGTTCCAAGCGGCCTACAAAATTGGTATGGTCCCAGGGACATTGGAGATTTCTCCTGATTTATATGGTTGTGGCCAATGGAATATGAAGAATTCCCTTTGAGAGGGAAGGAACAATCCTGAAGTGTGGTTCCAGGGGGACTAGCCTGGAGGGTGTGTGTTTTCAGACAACTGTCCAAACAGCCCAGGCCTACACAACCCACAGGCTCAGGACCCTGGAGCCAAACCTGAGGACTGTACTTGCCCTCTCCAAGGGAATTGTGTGTGCCCATTCCAATGGCCACAACCCTTCTAATAGGATAAACCTCCAAAGTCCCTGCTCCATCTCAATAGTGGTGGCTTCCCAGGAAAAACAGGGGCAATCTGAGCCCAACTGAGCACCTACCTGCACTCAGACCCATAGACAGATGTCCCCAGAGGTAAAAAGTAAAGAACAGGCCCCTAGGCACTAATCAGATCCATTGCTTTAGTTTCAAGGCATCTCTCCTCAGAGGCATGGATTTCAAAATCAGCATATAGCTGTTTCTTGACTCACCCATCAGAAAACATCTCATCTACACATGGGAAACTTGCACGTTGGAGCTGTGTCAAAGCCTCTATTTAGGAGAACCCTCTGAGGCCCCAGTGCCACCGCTTCATACCAAGGTCTCCATAGACACAAAGCACATTAGGACCCATCCCCAGGGGTGTCCATTTAAATTCAGCGTCCTCGGTTGCTCCCCACAGATCCAGGAGATCTGTTGCGAGGAGACAATTGGAATGCGAGGTGGGCTACCCATCCATCCATCCTTAGAACCCTGCTCAGAATCATTGGCCTGGAGCCAAACAACTGGTCTCAATTGTTCTGCGGAAGACTCTCTGCAGTTTGGAGCTTCTCACAACTCCCATCGTGGGAAAACACCCATGGCCTCGTGATGCCCCCCCCATTCATGAAGGGGCCATCAGGGTCAGAAACTCCAACCTGAGCGATCATCTGATCCTCGCCCTGACTTCAGATGCACGAGATCTCGATTCAGGTCTGTAGATTGTGCCTACCATGGCCTCACCCAGAAACCTAAGCCTAGCTTGTGTTCTCAGACTTTTGTCGTCAGACTACTGGCCCACAAGCCCTCCAGTTTGGCAATCCAGAACTACAATGCAGCACTCTGCCGGCCCTCCAGAAGAAAAATATTGTCCTTTGGGGATACCCAGTAACCCCAAATGAGGATCAACCTGCACCGACCTTGGCTGTACCCCAAATACATAGGCTGACCAGGGCACTAATGCCCTTTCTGACACAGCCTGAGCCTGGACCCCCTGGACCCTCCCAGACAGCTGGCCGCACACTGAGCACATCGAGCCGCCATGGCCTTAGGTCGTCATCTCTTCCCAACCTCAGTTTACAGGTTTCAGAACCTAGACCTTATCTCCAATCACTGCCCAGGGTTGAAGGTGATGCAGAAATCAGAACTCCTTCCCCATGGCAAGAAACCTTGTGGTTGGCATGTTGTCCAACGTTCAGTGTAGTTGAAACCAGTGTGGCCCATGAGGCCCTGCCCATGCTCACGGGCCACATTGGTCACAAACACACATTGTGACGCTCAGGCTGAGCCCAGTCCTCAAGTAAGGCCACTAAATGGCTGGATGAAGAGATAGCATATTGGGCTTGCCATGCCCCTAGGCCCCAATTTTTAACCATAGTTCGGGGTGTCCCTTCCATCTTCCCCACGGCATGGCTTTGGAATTCCTCTTTTGGTGGGACACCTGAGGTAACAAAACTGAAATGAGTCCTCCCATCCCACAGATTGACGAAAAGCAATTGCGAATCGGGCCAAATCCTCAGAGAGGAAGATTCGTCCATGGCCCATGAGGCCTCCCCGACATTCCACGGCCATCGCTGATACAAAATCCAGAGACAAAAGCCTGAGCAAGCGCCTCATACTCGCACTTTCTTCATATCCTGAAGAGTTCTTCTCATGGTTTGTCGATCGGGCCTGCCATACCTACGTCCCCAAAACTAAGCTGAGTTTGTGTTTTCAGAATTCTGTCCTCAAAGTCTTGGGCCACACCCCCTCCACCCGGGGCCCCTGGAGCCACACATTCGGACTGTGCCTACCAATCCATGGGAATTCTGCCCATTCCATGGTCCAAAATCGTACTAATTAGGAGAAACCTCCAAAATCCCTGAGGCCAACCCAATAGTGTAGGTCGCCCAGAAAAAACAAGGGCTGTCTGACACCAGCTGATAATCGACCTCCACTCATACCATAGATGGATGTCCCCAGAGAAGAAGATTGAACCAGACAGGACCCTAGGCCATAATAGGATCCATTGCTTTGGGTTACAGGCATGTGTCCTCAAAAGCCTGATTCCAATACGAGCATATGTGTTTTCCTGAGGCACCCATCAGTACTCATCTCATCTCCACAAGGAAACCTGTGCATGGGAGCCATGTCCAAAGCTTAGGAGAGTACTTCATGATCCCGGTGCCACCGCCCCATTCCAAGGCCCTCATGGACACAAAAACACATTAGGAACCATCCTCACGAAAGTCCATTTCAACTCAGACAACCCGGCACTCCGGCAGAGCCATCAGATCTAAACTGTCTTGTTGCTAGGAGACAATTGGAATGCGAGGCGGGCTTCCCAGGCATCGATCCGCGAACGGTGCTCTGGAGTCATTCCATATGGGATGTCCTGGAGCTGTCCAACAGGTCTCAATTGTCCCGCAGAAGGAATCCTTTTAGGGGGCATCCCACAACTCCCAACGTGGGAAAACCTCAATGGCCTCGAGATTCCGCTCCCTTCATGAAGCGGCCGTCATACACAGAAACTCCAACCAGAGCCAACGTCTGATCCTCGCCCTACTTCAGATGCATGAGATATTGGTTCAGATCTGCAGGGGGTACCTGCCGTGCCCTCGCCCTGTAACACAAGTCTAGCTTGTCTTCTCAGACTTCCGTCCTCACACTCCTGGCCCCGAAGCCCTCAAGTTTGGCAATTCCGGACTCACAATGCAGCACTCTGCCTGCCCTCTAGAAAAAAAATTATTGCCTCATGAGCTGCCCAGGCACCTTAAATGAGGGTAAACCTACACAGCACTCGACTTTACCCAAATTATATAGTCTAACCTGGGCACTAATGCACTGTCGAACACAACCTGAGCCCGGACCTCCTGACCAACACCCAGAAAGCTGACCGCACACTGAGCACATAAAACCCGCCATGGCCTTAGGTCATCATCTCTTCCCTACCTCAGTTTTCAGGCTTCAGAACCGAGACCTTATCTCCAGTCACTGCCCAGGTGTGAGTGTGATGCAGAAATCAGAAATCCTCCTTACCCATGGCAGGAACCCTTGTGGTTGGCACGTTGTCCAACATTCAGTGTAGGAGAAACCAGCATTCACTCTGAGGCCCCGCCCATTCTTGAGTGCGATGAGGGCATACATACTCTGGAATCCCTCATTTGGTGGGAAACCTGAAGTTAAAAAAGAAAACAACAACAACAACAACAAAAAAAAAGGACTTCTTCCAGCCCACAGAATGACACCAAACTCTTTGGACGGGGCCAAAACACCTGAGAGTAAGACTCGTCCATTTCCCATGAAGTCACCCAAAATTCCACGACCATGAGTGACACGATATCCAGAGACAAAAACTTGAACAGGAGCCTCACACTCGCCCTTCTTTCAAATCCCGAAGAGTTCTCCTCATCTTCTGTAGATCAGTCCTGCCATACCTATGACCTGAAACATAAGCCGAGTTTGTGTTTTCAGACAACTGTCCAAACAGCCCTGGCCTACACAACCTACAGGCTCAGGCCCCTGGAGCCAAACCTGAGGACATTACTGGCCCTCTCCAAGGGAATTGTGTGTGCCCATTCCAATGGCCACAACCCTTCTAATAGAATAAACCTCCAAAGTCCCTGATCCATCTCAATAATGGTGGCTTCCCGGGAAAAACATGGGCAATCTGAGCCCAACTGAGCACATACCTCCACTCAGACCCATAGCAGATGTCCCCATAGGTAAAAAGGAAAGAACAGGCCCCTAGGCACTAATCAGATCCATTGCTTTGGTTTCCAGGCATCTCTCCTCAGAGGCCTGGATTTCCCAAAGCAGAATCTAGCTGTTTCTTGACTCACCCATCAGAAAACATCTCATCTACACATGGGAAACTTGCACGTTGGAGCTGTGTCAAAGCCTCTATTTAGGAGAACCCTTCAGGGCCCCAAGGCCACCGCTTAATTCCAAGGTCTCCATAGACACAAAAGCACGTTAGGACCCATCCCCAGGGGTGTCCATTTCAACTCAGCGTCCTCGGTTGCTCCCCACAGATCCAGGAGATCTAACCTGTCTTGTTGCTAGGAGACAATTGGAATGCGAGGAGGGCTACCCAGCCATCCATCCTTAGAACCCTGCTCAGAATCATTGGCCTGGAGCCAAACAACAGGTCTCAATTGTCCTGCAGAAGACTCTCTTCAGTTTGGAGCTTCTCACAACTCCCATCGTGGGAAAACCCCCGTGGCCTCGTGATGCCCCCCCCCCATTGATGAAGGGCCCAATAGGGACAGAATCTCCAACCTGAGCGATCGTCTGATCCTCGCCCTGACTTCGGATGCACGAGATCTCGATTCAGGTCTGTAGATTGTGCCTGCCATGGCCTGACCCAGAAACCTAAACCTTGCTTGTGTTCTCAGACTTTTGTCGTCAGACTACTGGCCCACAAGCTTTCCAGTTTGGCAATCCAGAACAACAATGCAGCACTCTGTCGGCCCTCCAGAAAAAAACATTGTCCTCTGGGGCTACCCAGTAACCCCAAATGAGGATCAACCTGCACCGACCTTGGCTGTACCCCCAATACATAGGCTGACCAGGGCACTAATGCCCTTTTTGACACAGCCTGAGCCTGGACCCCCTGGCCCCTCCCAGACAGCTGCCCGCACACTGAGCACATCGAGCCGCCATGGCCTTAGTTCGTCATCTCTTCCCAACCTCAGTTTACAGGTTTCAGAACCTAGACCTTATCGCCAATCACTGCCCAGGGTTGAAGGTGATGCAGAAATAAGAACAACTTCCCCATGGCAAGAAACCTTATGGTTGGCATGTTGTCCAACGTTCAGTGTAGTTGAAACCAGTGTGGACCATGAAGCCCCGCCCATGCTCGCGGGCCACATTGGTCACAAACACACATTGTGACCATCAGGCTGAGCCCAGTCCTCAAGTAAGGCCACTCAGTGGCTGGATGAAGAGATAGCATATTGGGCTTGCCATGCCCATAGGCCCCAATTTTTAACCATAGTTCAGGTTGTCCCTACAGTCTTCCCCACGGCTTTGCTTTGGAATTCTTCTTTTGGTAGGACACCTGAGGTAACAAAACTGAAATGAGTCCTTCCATCCCACAGATTGACGAAAAGCAATTGGGAATCAGGCCAAATCCTCAGGGGGAAGATTCGTCCATGGCCCATGAGGCCTCCCCGAAATTCCATGGCCATCGCTGATACAAAATCCAGAGACAAAAGTCTGAGTAAGCGCCTCAGACTAGCACTTTCTTCATATCCTGAAGAGTTCTTCTCATGGTTTGTAGATCGGGCCTGCCATACCTACGTCCCAAAAACTAAGCTGAGTTTGTGTTTTCAGACTTGTTTCCTCAAAGTCTTGGGCCACACAACCTCCAGGCTGGGCCCCTGGAGCCACACATTAGGACTGTGCCTACCAATCCATGGGAATTCTGCCTATTCCATGGTCCAAAATCGTACAAATTAGGAGAAACCTCCAAAGTCCCTGAGGCCATACCAATAGTGTAGGTCGCCCAGAACAAACAAGGGCTGTCTGACACCAGCTGATAATCGACCTCCACTCATACCATAGATGGATGTCTCCAGAGAAGTAGATTGAACCAGACAGGACCCTAGGCCATAATAGGATCCATTGCTTTGGGTTACAGGCATGTGTCCTCAAAAGCCTGATTCCAATACGAGCATAGGCGTTTTCCTGAGGCACCCATCAGAACTCATTCGTCTCCACAAGGAAACCTGTGCATGGGAGCCATGTCCAAAGCTTAGGAGAGTACTTCAGGGTCCCGGTGCCACCGCCCCATTCCAAGGCCCTCATGGACACAAAAACACATTAGGACCCATCCTCAGGAAAGTCCATTTCAACTCAGCCACCCCGGTTGCTCCGGCAGAGCCATCAGATCTAAACTGTCTTGTTGCTAGGAGACAATTGGAATGCGAGGCGGGCTTCCCAGGCATCGATCCGCGAACGGTGCTCTGGAGTCATTCCATATGGGATGTCCTGGAGCTGTCCAAGAGGTCTTAATTGTCCTGCAGTAGGAATCCTTGAAGGGAGCATCCCACAACTCCCAACGTGGGAAAACCTCAATGAAATCGAGATTCCGCTCCCTTCAAGAAGCGGCCGTCATGCTCAGAATCTCCAACCTGAGCCAAAGTCTGATCCTTGCCCTGACTTCAGATGCATGAGATATTTTTCAGATCTGCAGGGGGTACATGCCGTGCCCTCGCCCTGAAACCCAAGTCTAGCTTGTCTTCTCAGACTTCCGTCCTCACACTCCTGGTTCCGAAGCCCTCAAGTTTGGCAATTCCGGACCCAAAATGCAGCACTCTGCCTGCCCTCTAGAAAAAAAAATTATTGCGTCATGAGCTGCCCAGGCACCTTAAATGAGGGTAAACCTACACAGCACTCAACTTTACCCTAATTATAGTCTAACCTGGGCACTAATGCACTGTCAAACACAACCTGAGCCCGGACCTCCTGACCAACACCCAGAAAGCTGACCGCACACTGAGCACATAAAACCCGCCATGGCCTTAGGTCATCATCTCTTCCCTACCTCAGTTTTCAGGCTTCAGAACCGAGACCTTATCTCCAATCACAGCCCAGGGGTGAGTGTGATGTAGAAATCAGAACTCCTCTTTACCCATGGCAAGAACCCTTGTGGTTGGCACATTGTCCAACTTTCAGTGTAGGAGAAACCAGCATTCACCCTGAGGCCCCGCCCATTCTTGAGTGCGACGAGGGCATACACAAACATTGTGACTTTCAGCATGAGTCCTGTCCTCTAGTAAGTCCTCTCAGTGGCTGGACCATTAGATGTCATAATGGGCTTGACATGTCCCAAGTCCCAATGTTTAACCAGATTTTTGATTGTCCAGTCGCCCCTCCCCAGGGCTCTACTCTGGAATCCCTCATTTGGTGTGACACCTGAGGTTAAAAAAGAAAAAAAACAACAACAAAAAAAAAAAAACGGACTTCTTCCAGCCCAAAAATGACCCCAAACTCTTTGACGGGGCCAAACAACCAGAAAGTAAGACTCGTCCATTTCCCATGAAGTCACACAGAAATTCCACGACCATGAGTGACACGATATCCAGAGACAAACACTTGAGCAGGAGCCTCACACTCGCCCTTCTTTCAAATCCCGAAGAGTTGTCCTCATGGTCTGTAGATCAGTCCTGCCATACCTATGACCTGAAACATAAGCCGAGTTTGCGTTTTCAGAGAACTGACCAAACAGCCCTGTCCTACACAACCTACTGGCTCAGGCCCCTGGAGCCTAACCTGAGGACTGTACTTGCCCTCTCCAAGGGAATTGTGTGTGCCCATTCCAATGGCAACAAACCTTCTAATAGGATAAACCTCCAAAGTCCCTGATCCATCTCAATAGTGGTGGCGTCCCAGGAAACAGGGGCAATCTGAGCCCAACTGAGCACCTACCTGCACTCAGACCCATAGACAGATGTCCCCAGAGGTAAAAAGAAAAGAACAGGCCCCTAGGCACTAATCAGATCCATTGCTTTGGTTTCCAGGCATCTCTCCTCAGAGGCCTGGATTTCAAAAGCAGCATATAGCTGTTTCGTGACTCACCCATCAGAAAACATCTCATCTACACATGGGAAACTTGCACGTTGGAGCTGTGTCAAAGCCTCTGTTTAGGAGAAACCTTTAGGGCCCCAGTGCCACCGCTTCATTCCAAGGTCTCCATAGACACAAAAGCACGTTAGGACCCATCCCTGGGGTGTCCATTTCAACTCAGCATCCTCGGTTGCTCCCCACAGATCCAGGAGATCTAACCTGTCTTGTTGCTAGGAGACAATTGGAATGCGAGGTGGGCTACCCAGCCATCCCTCCTTAGAACCCTGCTCAGAATCATTGGCTTGGAGCCAAACAACAGGTCTCAATTGTCCTGCAGAAGACTCTCTGCAGTTTGGAGCTTCTCACAACTCCCATCGTTGGAAAGCCCCCATGGCCTCGTGATGACCCCCCATTCATGAAGAGGCCATCAGCTACAGAAACTCCAACCTGAGCGATCATCTGATCCTCGCCCTGACTTCAGATGCACGAGATCTCGATTCAGGTCTGTAGATTGTGCCTTCCATGGCCTCACCCAGAAACCTAAGCCTAGCTTGTGTTCTCAGACTTTTGTCGTCAGACTACTGGCCCACAAGCCCTACAGTTTGGCAATCCAGAACTACAATGCAGCACTCTGCCGGCCCTCCAGAAGAAAAACATTGTCCTCTGGGGCTACCCAGTCATCCCAAATGAGGATCAACCTGCACCGACCTTGGCTGTACCCCAAATACATAGGCTGACCAGGGCATTAATGCCCTTTCTGACACAGCCTGATCCTGGAACCCCTGGCCCCTCCCAGACAGCTGTCCCCACACTGAGCACATCGAGCCGCCATGGCCTTAGGTCGTCATCTCTTCCCAACCTCAGTTTTCAGGATTCAGAACCTAGACCTTATCTCCAATCACTGCCCAGGGTTGAAGGTGATGCAGAAATCAGAACTCCTTCCCCATGGCAAGAAACCTTGTGGTTGGCTAGTTGTCCAACGTTTAGTGTAGTTGAAACCAGTGTGGCCCATGAGGCCCCGCCCATGCTCGCAGGCCACATTGTTCACAAACACACATTGTGACGCTCAGGCTGAGCCCAGTCCTCAAGTAAGGCCACTCAGTGGCTGGATGAAGAGATAGCATATTGGGCTTGCCATGCCCGTAGGCCCCAATTTTTAACCAGAGTTCGGGTTGTCCCTTCAGTCTTCCCCACGGCTTTGCTTTGGTATTCCTCTTTTGGTGGTACACCTGAGGTAACAAACCTGAAAGGAGACCTCCCATACCACAGATTGACGAAAAGCAATTGGGAATCGGTCCAAATCCTCAGAGAGGAAGATTCGTCCATGGACCATGAGGCCTCCCCGACATTCCACGGTCATCGCTGATACAAAATCCAGAGACAAAAGCCTGAGCAAACGCCTCAGACTCGCACTTTCTTCATATCCTGAAGAGTTCTTCTCATGGTTTGTAGATAGGGCCTGCCATACCTACGTCCCCAAACCTAAGGTGAGTTTGTGTTTTCAGACTTCTGTCCTCAAAGTCTTGGGTCACACACCCTCCAGGCTGGGCGCCTGGAGCCACACATTAGGACTGTGCCTACCAATCCATGGGAATTCTGCCCATTCCATGGTCCAAAATCGTACAAATTAGGAGAAACCTCCAAAGTCCCTGAGGCCATCCCAATAGTGTAGGTCGCCCGGAAGAAACAAGGGCTGTCTGACACCAGCTGAATCGACCTCCACTCATACCATAGATGGATGTTCCCAGAGAAGAAGATTGAACCAGACAGGACCCTAGGCCATAATAGGATCCATTGCTTTGGTTTACAGACATGTCTCCTCAAAAGCCTGATTCCAATTCGAGCATAGGGGTTTTCCTGAGGCACCCATCAGAACTCATCTCGTCTCCACAAGGAAACCTGTGCATGGGAGCTATGTCAAAAGCTTAGGAGAGTACTTCATGGTCCCGGTGCCGTCGCCCCATTCCAAGGCCCTCATGGACATAAAAACCAATTAGGACCGATCCTCAGGAAAGTCCATTTCAACTCAGCCACCCCAGTTGCTCCCGCAGAGCCATCAGATCTAAACTGTCTTGTTGCTAGGAGACAATTGGAATGCGAGGCGGGCTTCCCAGGCATCCATCCTCGAAGGGTGCTCTGGAGTCATTCCATATGGGATGTCCTGGAGCTGTCCAACAGGTCTCAATTGTCCCGCAGAAGGAATCCTTGAAGGGGGCATCCCACAACTCCCAACGTGGGAAAACCTCAATGGCCTCGAGATTCCGCTCCCTTCATGAAGCGGCTTCATGCTCAGAAACTCCAACCTGAGCCAACGTCTGATCCTCGCCCTGACTTCAGATGCATGAGATATTGGTTCAGATCTGCAGGGGGTACCTGCCGTGCCCTCGCCCTGAAACCAAGTCTAGCTTGTCTTCTCAGACTTCCGTCCTCACACCCCTGGCCCCGAAGCCCTCAAGTTTGGCAATTCTGGACCCACAGTGCAGCACTCTGCCTGCCCTGTAGAAAAAAATTATTGCTTCATGAGCTGCCCAGGCACCTTAAATGAGAATAAACCTACACAGCACTCGACTTTACCCAAATTATATAGTCTAACGTGGGCACTAAACCATTGTCGGACACAACCTGAGCCCGGACCTCAGACCAACCCCCAGAAAGCTGACAGCACACTGAGCACATAAGACCCGCCATGGCCTTAGGTCTTCATCTCTTCCCTACTTCAGTTTTCAGGCTTCAGAACCGAGACCTTATGGCCTATCACTGCCCAGGTTTGAGTGTGATGCAGAAATCAGAACTCCGCCTTACCCATGGCAAGAAACCTTGTGGTTGGCACATTGTCCAATGGTCAGAGTAAAAGAAACCAGCATTCACTCTGAGGCCCCGCCCATTCTTGAGTGCGACGGGGTCATAAACACGCATTGTGACCCTCAGCATGAGTCTTCTCCTCTAGTAAGTCCTCTCAGTGGCTGGACTATTAGATGTCATTTTGGGCTTGACATGTCCCTAGGCCCTAATTTTTAACCAGATTTCTGATTGTCCAGTTGCCCCTCCCCAGGGCTCTACTCTGGAATCCCTCATTTGTTGGGACACCTGAGGTTAAAAAAGAAAACAACAACAACAACAAAACGGACGTTTTCCATCCCACAGAATGACCCCAAACTCTTTGGACGGGGCCAAACCACCAGAGAGTAAGACTCATCCATTTCCCATGAAGTCACCCAGAAATTTCACCACCGTGAGTGACACGATATCCAGAGACAAAAACTTGAGCAAGAGCCTCACACTTGCTCTTTTTCAAATCCCGATGAGTTCTCCTCATGGTCTGTAGATCAGTCCTGCCATAACTATGACCGGAAACATAAGCCGAGGTTGTGTTTTCAGACAACTGTCCAAACAGCCCTGGCCTACACAACCTACAGGATCAGGCCCCTGGAGCCAAGCCTGAGGACTGTATTTGCCCTCTGTAAGGGAAATGTGTTTGCCATTTCCAATGGCCACAACCCTTCTAATAGAATAAACACCCAATACCTGATCCATCTTACTAGGGCTGGCTTCCCAGGAAAAACAGGGGCAATCTGAGCCCATCTGTGCACCTACCTGCACTCAACCCATAGACAGATGTCCCCAGAGGTAAAAAGGAAAGAACAGACCCCTAGGCACTAATCAGATCCATTGCTTTGGTTTCCAGGCATCTCTCCTCAGAGGCCTGGATTTCAAAAGCAGCATATAGCTGTTTCTTGACTCACCCATCAGAAAACATCTCATCTACACATGGGAAACTAGCACGTTGGAGCTCTGTCAAAGCCTCTGTTTTGGAGAACCCGTCAGGGCCCCAGTGCCACCGCTTCATTCCAAGGTCTCGATACACACCAAAGCACGCTAGGACCCAACCCCAGGAGAGTCCATTTCAACTCAGCCTCCTCCGTTGCTCCCCCAGATCCAGAGGATCTAACCTGTCTTGTTGCTAGGAGACAATTGGAATGAGAGGTGGGCTACCCAGCCATCCATCCTTAGAACCCTGCTCAGAATCATTGCCTGGAGCCAATCAACAGGTCTCAATTATCCTGTAGAAGACACTTTGCAGTTTGGAGCTTCTCACAAATCCCATCGTGGGACAACCCCCATGGCCTTGTGATGCTCCCCCTTCATGAAGGGGCCATAAGGGACAGAAACTCCAACCTGAGCGATCGTCTGATCCTCGCCCTGACTTCAGATGCACGAGATCTCGATTCCGGTCTGTAGATTCTGCGTGCCATGTCCTCAACCAGAAACCTAAGCCGAGCTTGTGTTCTCAGACTTCTGTCCTCAGACTACTGGCCCACAAGCCCTCCAGTTTGGCAATCCAGAACTACAATGCAGCACTCTGCCTGCCCTCTAGAAGAAAAACATTGTCCTCTGGGGCTACCCAGTAACCCCAAGTGAGGATCAACCTGCACCTACCTTGGCTGTACCCCGAACATATAGGCTGACCACGGCACTAATGCCCTTTCTGACACAGCCTGAGCCTGGACTTCCTGGCCCCAACCAGACAGCTTGCTGCACACTGAGCACATCGAGCCGCCATGGCCTTAGGTTGTCATCTCTTCCCAACCTCGGTTTTCAGGCTTTAGATTCTAGACCTTATCTCCAATCACTGCCCAGGGTTGATCCTGATGCAGAAATCAGAACTCCTTCCCCATGGCAAGAAACCTTGTGGTTGGCATGTTGTCCAACATTCAGTGTAGTTGAATCCAGTGTTGCCCATGAGGCCCCTCCATGCTCGCAGGCTACATTGCTCTCAAACACACATTGTGACCCTCAGCCTGACCAAAGTCCTCAAGTAAGGCCTCTCAGTGGCTGGATGAAGAGATAGCATATTGGGCTTGCCATGCCCCTAGGACCCAATTTTTAACCATAGTTCAGGTGGTCCCTTCAGTCTTCCCCACGGCTTTGCTTTGGAATCCCTCTTTTCGTGGGACACCTGAGGTAACAAAACTGAAAGGACGCTTCCCATCCCACAGATTGACGAAAAATAATTGGGAATCCGGCGAAATCATCATAGAGGTAGATTCGTCCATGGCCCATGAGGCATCCCCGACATTCCACGGAGATCGCTGATACAAATTGCAGAGAAAAATGCCTGAGCAAGCGCCTCAGACTCACTCTATATTCAAATCTTCATGAGTTCTTCTCATGGTTTGTAGATTGGGCCTGCCATACCGATGTCCCCAAAGCTGAGTTTGAGTATCGGAATCACAATCAGAACTCTGCCTTCCACATGGCTGTAATGCTTGTTCTTCGCATGGAGTCACACCTTCACGTGGGGAACCCTTCATGACCCCTGATGCCACGCCCAAACATGAGTGCTGCTTGGGCACAAATGCACACTGTGACCCTAGCATGAGCCCCATGACAAAGAAAGGCATGTCAGGTTCGGGACGAAGATCCTGCATATAGTCCTTGCCATGCCCATAGTCACCCAGGACTAACTAGATGGTGTGTATTCCAGTTGAGGGAACCCACTGCTGTGCTCTAGAGTCCCTCTCCTGGGAGGTCCTTTGTGGCAGAAAACAGTACTCTTCACTTCCCACAGAATGAACCCAAACACTTGGGAGCTTGGACAATCCCCCGAGAGGAAGGCCCTTCCTCGGACCCTGAGGCAACCCCTACCCTGACCGGACACTGTGAACACAACACCCAGAGACAAAAGCCTGAGCGACTGCCTCCCACTTGCCCTCCTTTGATATCCAGAGGATGTCCCCTCACGGACTGGAGATCAGGCCTGCCATTACCTTGGCCCCTACCTGAGCCAAGTTTGCTCTTTCAGACATCAGTCCCCACAGCCCTGGCAAACAGAGCCTCTAGGCTGGGTCCTCTGGAGCCATACCACAGGACCGTGCCTGCTCTCTCCTGGGAAACTGTTTCCATTCCTTTGCCACACACCTCCAGAATATGAGAAAACTCAAGGCCCCCGAGGACATCCCACTACTGGGAGCCTCCCTGGACACACAGGGGCATTCGGACACAAGCTGAGCAGCTACCTCCACGAAGGCATGCACACAGATGTCAACAGAGATAGAAGGTTGAGCCGGACAGGCCCTTAGGCCCTAATCTCAACCCTTGCTTTGGTTCCAGGTGTTACTCCTCAGAGGCTTTGTTTCGAAGAACAGGATATGGGGCTTTCCTGAGGCACTGAACAGAACTCCTCTCGTTTCCACATGGGAAGATTCCTTGTTGGAGCTGTGTCAAACACCTCAGTTTGGAAAACCCTGCAGAGTCCCTGAGCCACCTCCACATTCCAAGGTCTCCCAGGCCACAATGCCACAGTAGAACTCATCTTCAGGAGAGTCCATTTCAACTCTCCCCTCTAGGTAGCTCACCCAGGAGCCTGCAGATTGAGCCTGCCTTGTCCTGACTAGAGTGGGAATATGAGGTGGCGTTCCCAGGCATCCATGCTTAGACACCTGCCCTCGAGTCTTTCCGTATGGGGCCTTTTGGAACCATCCAATAGGACTCGACTGTCGTGAAGAAGGAAATCTTGAGGTTTGGAGTAGTTCACAAATCCCATGGTAGGCAAACCTCCCTGGCTTCATGAAGCTCCCACAACCTTCAGGAAGAGGCCATGCTGGACAAAAACTCTAGCCTGAGGCACGTCTCATAGTTGACATGACCTCAGTTCAGGAGATCTCGATTCAGCCTCTGCAGAGTGGGCCTGCCATGCCCTCTGTCCCAAACCTCACGCTAGCTTGTGTTTTCAGACTTCCTTCCTCACACTCCTGGCAAACAAGCCCTCTGGACTAGGAACTCCAGAACCAAAACCCAGCCCAGTGTCTGCCCAACGGAAGAAAAACGTTTCCCTGTGGGGCTCTCCAGAAAACCCAGATGAGGATCAACCTGCTCGGGCCTCGACGGTACCCGAACTGGATAGGCTGCTCTGGGCACTCATGCTCTGTCTGACACAGCCTGAAGCCAGACGTCCAGACAGACAAGGAGACAGCTGGCCGCACACCCAGCACTTCGGACACGCCATGGTCTTATGCCGTCACCTCTTCCTAACCTTGGTTTTCAGATATCTTAACCTAGACATCATATCAATTCTCCACACAGCTGGGTATCGCAAGCACAAAACAGAAGTCCTGCTTCCCCATGGCTGTCAAGCTTGCTCTTGGCATGGAGTCACACCTTCAGGGTGGGAGAAACCTTCATGGCCCCTGATGCCACGCCCAAACGTGAGTGCTGATTGGGAACAAATTCACACTGTGACCCTCAGCATGAGCCCCATGTCAAAGAAAGGCCTGTCAGGGCCTGGACCAAGAGCCCACATATGGGGCTTGCCAAGCCCCTATGAACCCAATCCTCACCACGGTTTGAATTTTCCAGTCGCCCCGCCCGTACCTGGAGCTCTGCTCTGGAATCCCTTTCTTGGAGAGACCCATGAGCCAGACAACACGACTCCACCCTTCCCACAAAATGACCCCAAACTCTTGGGAGCTGGGACAAATCCCCAGAGAGGGATACTCGTCCACAGTACCTGAGGCCACCGCTCCAATCCACGGCTATCCCGGACACAACATCCAGAGACAAAAGCCTGAAGGAACGCCTCCCACTCGCCCTTGTTTCAGAGGCCCAGGAGCTCCCTCTCGGGCTGTACATCCGGCCTGCCATACCCTAGGCGCCACTCATAAGCTGAGTTTGTGTATTCAGACTTCTGTGCCCACAGCCTGGACCCACACACCTCCAGGCTAGGGCCTCTAGGGCCACAGCGAAAGATTGTGCCTGCCCTCTCCAAGGAAAGTGTGCCCAATCCATTGGCCACAACACTACAGGTTAGGGAAAAGCTCCAAGGCCCCTGAGGCCATCAATAGTGTAGGCCCCCCTGGACTAAGAGGGGCTCTCTGACACCAGCGGAGCAACTATCTCCACTTAGACTCTCAGACAGTGTCCCCAGAGACAGAAGGTTGAAATGGACAGGCCCCCAGGCCCTAATATGAACCTTAGCTTTGGTTTCCATGTTTCCGTTCTCAGAGGACTGTTTTCGTAGACCAGCACATGGGGCTTTTCTGAGGCACCAAACCAAACCTCTCTCATCTCCACATGGGCAGCTTTCTTACTGGGATGTATCAAACACTTCAGGTAGGAGAGTTCCGCAGGGCCACTGAACAACCAGCACATTCCAAGGTCTCCATGGACCCAAACGCACATTATGACGCATCCTCAGGAGAGGCCATTTCAACTCAGCCCCCTGGGTCGCGTGTTCCAGAGGCAGCAGTTCAAACATATCTTGTCGCTAATAGCCAATGGGAATGCGAGGCATGCTGTACAGGGATCCATCCTTCGAACCCTGCTCTCCAGTCCTTCCATATGGTATGTCCTGGAGCCATGCAACAGGACTAGAATGTCCCGCAGAAGGAAACCTTGTGGTTTGGGGCAACCTCCAAACTCAGCGTGGGAAAACTTCCTTGGCCTCATGAGGCCCCCACTTCATGAAGGTGCCATCATGGACACATACTCCAGCCTCAGCCAACGTCTGATCCTCAGCCTGACTTCAGATGCAGGAGATTTTGATTCAGCCTCTGCAGAGTGGGCCTGCTCTGCCCTTGGCTCCAATCCTCACACTAGCTTGTGTTTTCAGACTTCCGTCCTCACACTCCTGGCCCACAAACCCTCCCTACTGGGAATTCTGGGGCCACAATGAAGCACTGTGCCTGCCTCCCAAGAGAAAAACATTGTCTATGACGCTGCCCAGAAACCCCAAATGAGGATCAAACTGCTTGGCCCTCGGCAACACCCCAATTGCATAGGCTACCTTAAACAGTGATGCTCTGTCGCGAATAGCCTGAGCCCAGACCTTCCAACAGACACCGACACAGCTGGCTGCACACCCAGCACATTGGACCTGCCACTGCCTTAGGCCACCATCCATTCCCAACCTGGGTTTTCAGTCATCGGAACCTAGACCTTATCTCCAATCCCTGCACAGGGGGGAACCTGATGCACAAGTCAGAACCCCTCCTTCCCCCTGGCAAGAAACCTTGCTGCTGGCAGTGAGTCAAACCTTCAGCGTAGGAGAAAACGGCATGGCCCATGAGGCCACGCCCAAGCGTGAGGGCCGCCTTGGGCACAAACACACATTGTGACCCTCAGCGTGAGTACCTTATTCAAGTAACGCCTCTCAGTGACTGGACCAAGAGCCCGCATATGTGGCTTGCCATGCCCATAGGCACCCAGGACTAACTAGATGGTGTGTATTCCAGTTGAGGGAACCCACTGCTGTGCTCTAGAGTCCCTCTCCTGGGGGGTCCCCTGTGGCAGAAAACAGTACTCTTCATTCCCACAGAATGAACACAAACACTTGGGAGCTTGGACAATCCCCTGAGAGGAAGGCTCTTCCTCGGCCTCTGAGACAACCCCTACCCTGACCGGACACTGTCAACGCAACACCCAGAGACAAAATCCTGATGACTGCCTCCCACTTGCCCTACTTTGATTTCCAGAGGATCTCCCCTCACGGACTAGAGATCAGGCCTGCCATTACATTGGCCCCTAGCTGAGCCAAGTTTGCTTTTTCAGACATCTGTCCCCACAGCACTGGCAAACAGAGCCTCTAGGTTGGGTCCTCTGGAGCCATACCACAGGACCGTGCCTGCTCTCTCCTGGGAAACTGTGTCCATTCCTTTGGCCACACACCTCCAGAATATGAGAAACCTCAAGGCCTCCGAGGACATCCCACTACTGGGAGCCTCACTGGACTCACAGGGGCATTCGGACACAAGCTGAGCAGCTACATCCATGAATGCATGCACACAGATGACAACAGAGATAGAAGGTTGAGCCGGACAGGCCTTTAGGCCGTAGTCTCAACTCTTACTTTGGTTTCCAGGTGTCACTCCTCAGAGGCTTTGGTTCGAAGAACAGGGTATGGGGCTTTCCTGAGGCACGGAACAGAACTCCTCTCGTCTCCACATGGGAAGTTTCCTTGTTGGAGCCGTGTCAAACACCTCATGTTGGAGAATCCTGCAGAGTCCCTGAGCCACCTCCACATTCCAAGGTCTCCCAGGCGACCAAGCCACAGTAGGACTCATCTACAGTAGAGTCCATTTCAACTCTCCCCTCTGGGTAGCTCACCCAGGAGCCCGCAGATTGAGCCTGCCTTGTCCTGACTAAAGAGTGGGAATATGAGGTGGCGTTCCCAGGCATCCATGCTTAGACACCTGCTCTCGAGTCTTTCCATATGGGGCCTCTTGGAACCATCCAATAGGACTCGACTGTCGTGCAGAAGGTAACCTTCAGTTTTGGAGCAGTTCACAAATCCCATCGTAGGCAAAACTTTCTGGCCTCATGAAGCCCCCACACCCTTCAGGAAGAGGCCATGCTGGACAAGAACTCTAGCCTGTGGCACGTCTCATAGTTGACATGACCTCAGTGCAGGAGATCCCGATTCAGCCTCTGCAGAGTGGGCATGCCGTGACCTCGGTCCCAAACCTCACGCTAGCTTGTGTTTTCAGACTTCCTTCCTCACACTCCTGGCTAACAAGCCCTCCGGACTAGGAACTCCGGAACCAAAACCCAGCCCAGTGTCTGCCCAACGGAAGAAAAACGTTTCCCTGTGGGGCTCTCCAGAAAACCCAGATGAGGATCAACCTGCTCGGGCCTCGATGGTACCCGAACTGGATAGGCTGCTCTGGGCACTCATGCTCTGCCTGACACAGCCTGAAGCCAGACGTCCAGACAGACAAGGAGACAGCTGGCCGCACACCCAGCACTTCGGACACGCCATGGTCTTATGCCGTCACCTCATCCTAACCTTGGTTTTCACATATCTGAACCTAGACATTATATCAATTCTCCACACAGCTGGGTATAGCAAGCACAAAACAGAACTCCTCCTTCCCCATGGCTGTCAAGCTTGCTCTTGGCATGGAGTCACACCTTCAGGGTGGGAGAAACCTTCATGGCCCCTGATGCCACGCCCAAACTTGAGTGCTGCTTGGGCACAAATTCACACTGTGATCCTCAGCATGAGCCCCATGTCAAAGAAAGGCCTGTCAGGGCCTGGACCAAGAGCCCACATATGGGGCTTGCCAAGCCCCTATGCACCCAATCCTCACCACGGTTTGAATTTTCCAGTCGCCCCGCCCGTACCTGGAGCTCTGCTCTGGAATCCCTTTCTTGGAGAGACCCATGAGCCAGACAACACGACTCCACCCTTCCCACAAAATGACCCCAAACTCTTGGGAGCTGGGACAAATCCCCAGAGAGGGATACTCGTCCACAGTACCTGAGGCCACCGCTCCAATCCACGGCTATCCCGGACACAACATCCAGAGACAAAAGCCTGAAGGAACGCCTCCCACTCGCCCTTGTTTCAGAGGCCCAGGAGCTCCCTCTCGGGCTGTACATCCGGCCGGCCATACCCTAGGCGCCACTCATAAGCTGAGTTTGTGTATTCAGACTTCTGTGCCCACAGCCTGGACCCACACACCTCCAGGCTAGGGCCTCTAGGGCCACAGCGAAAGATTGTGCCTGCCCTCTCCAAGGAAAGTGTGCCCAATCCATTGACCACCACACTACAGGTTAGGGAAAAGCTCCAAGGCCCCTGAGGCCATCAATAGTGTAGGCCCCCCTGGACTAAGAGGGGCTCTCTGACACCAGCGGAGCAACTATCTCCACTTAGACTCTCAGACAGTGTCCCCAGAGACAGAAGGTTGAAATGGACAGGCCCCCAGGCCCTAATCTGAACCTTAGCTTTGGTTTCCATGTTTCCGTTCTCAGAGGACTGTTTTCGTAGACCAGCACATGGGGCTTTTCTGAGGCACCAAACCAAACCTCTCTCATCTCCACATGGGCAGCTTTCTTACTGGGATGTATCAAACACTTCAGGTAGGAGAGTTCCGCAGGGCCACTGAACAACCAGCACATTCCAAGGTCTCCATGGACCCAAACGCACATTATGATGCATCCTCAGGAGAGGCCATTTCAACTCAGCCCCCTGGGTCGCGTGTTCCAGAGGCAGCAGATCAAACATATCTTGTCGCTAGTACCCAATGGGAATGCGAGGCATGCTGTACAGGGATCCATCCTTCGAACCCTGCTCTCCAGTCCTTCCATATGGTATGTCCTGGAGCCATGCAACAGGACTCGAATGTCCCGCAGAAGGAAACCTTGTGGTTTGGGGCAACCTCCAAACTCAGCGTGGGAAAACTTCCTTGGCCTCATGAGGCCCCCACTTCATGAAGGTGCCATCATGGACACATACTCCAGCCTCAGCCAACGTCTGATCCTCAGCCTGACTTCAGATGCAGGAGATTTTGATTCAGCCTCTGCAGAGTGGGCCTGCTCTGCCCTTGGTTCCAATCCTCACACTAGCTTGTGTTTTCAGACTTCCGTCCTCACACTCCTGGCCCACAAACCCTCCCTACTGGGAATTCTGGGGCCACAATGAAGCACTGTGCCTGCCTCCCAAGAGAAAAACATTGTCTATGCCGCTGCCCAGAAACCCCAAATGAGGATCAAACTGCTTGGCCCTCGGCAACACCCCAATTGCATAGGCTACCTTAAACAGTGATGCTCTGTCGCAAATAGCCTGAGCCCAGACCTTCCAACAGACACCGACACAGCTGGCTGCACACCCAGCACATTGGACCCGCCACTGCCTTAGGCCACCATCCATTCCCAACCTGGGTTTTCAGTCATCGGAACCTAGACCTTATCTCCAATCCCTGCACAGGGGGGAACCTGATGCACAAGTCAGAACCCCTCCTTCCCCCTGGCAAGAAACCTTGCTGCTGGCAGTGAGTCAAACCTTCAGTGTAGGAGAAAACGGCATGGCCCATGAGGCCACGCCCAAGCGTGAGGGCCGCCTTGGGCACAAACACACATTGTGACCCTCAGCGTGAGTACCTTATTCAAGTAACGCCTCTCAGTGACTGGACCAAGAGCCCGCATATGTGGCTTGCCATGCCCATAGGCACCCAGGACTAACTAGATGGTGTGTATTCCAGTTGAGGGAACCCACTGCTGTGCTCTAGAGTCCCTCTCCTGGGGGGTCCCCTGTGGCAGAAAACAGTACTCTTCATTCCCACAGAATGAACACAAACACTTGGGAGCTTGGACAATCCCCTGAGAGGAAGGCTCTTCCTCGGCCTCTGAGACAACCCCTACCCTGACCGGACACTGTAAACGCAACACCCAGAGACAAAATCCTGAGTGACTGCCTCCCACTTGCCCTACTTTGATTTCCAGAGGATCTCCCCTCACGGACTAGAGATCAGGCCTGCCATTACATTGGCCCCTAGCTGAGCCAAGTTTGCTTTTTCAGACATCTGTCCCCACAGCCCTGGCAAACAGAGCCTCTAGGCTGGGTCCTCTGGAGCCATACCACAGGACCGTGCCTGCTCTCTCCTGGGAAACTGTGTCCATTCCTTTGGCCACACACCTCCAGAATATGAGAAACCTCAAGGCCTCCGAGGACATCCCACTACTGGGAGCCTCACTGGACTCACAGGGGCATTCGGACACAAGCTGAGCAGCTACATCCATGAATGCATGCACACAGATGACAACAGAGATAGAAGGTTGAGCCGGACAGGCCTTTAGGCCGTAGTCTCAACTCTTACTTTGGTTTCCAGGTGTCACTCCTCAGAGGCTTTGGTTCGAAGAACAGGGTATGGGGCTTTCCTGAGGCACGGAACAGAACTCCTCTCGTCTCCACATGGGAAGTTTCCTTGTTGGAGCCGTGTCAAACACCTCATGTTGGAGAATCCTGCAGAGTCCCTGAGCCACCTCCACATTCCAAGGTCTCCCAGGCCACCAAGCCACAGTAGGACTCATCTACAGTAGAGTCCATTTCAACTCTCCCCTCTGGGTAGCTCACCCAGGAGCCCGCAGATTGAGCCTGCCTTGTCCTGACTAAAGAGTGGGAATATGAGGTGGCGTTCCCAGGCATCCATGCTTAGACACCTGCTCTCGAGTCTTTCCATATGGGGCCTCTTGGAACCATCCAATAGGACTCGACTGTCGTGCAGAAGGTAACCTTCAGTTTTGGAGCAGTTCACAAATCCCATCGTAGGCAAAACTTTCTGGCCTCATGAAGCCCCCACACCCTTCAGGAAGAGGCCATGCTGGACAAGAACTCTAGCCTGTGGCACGTCTCATAGTTGACATGACCTCAGTGCAGGAGATCCCGATTCAGCCTCTGCAGAGTGGGCATGCCGTGACCTCGGTCCCAAACCTCACGCTAGCTTGTGTTTTCAGACTTCCTTCCTCACACTCCTGGCTAACAAGCCCTCCGGACTAGGAACTCCGGAACCAAAACCCAGCCCAGTGTCTGCCCAACGGAAGAAAAACGTTTCCCTGTGGGGCTCTCCAGAAAACCCAGATGAGGATCAACCTGCTCGGGCCTCGATGGTACCCGAACTGGATAGGCTGCTCTGGGCACTCATGCTCTGCCTGACACAGCCTGAAGCCAGACGTCCAGACAGACAAGGAGACAGCTGGCCGCACACCCAGCACTTTGGACACGCCATGGTCTTATGCCGTCACCTCATCCTAACCTTGGTTTTCAGATATCTGAACCTAGACATTATATCAATTCTCCACACAGCTGGGTATAGCAAGCACAAAACAGAACTCCTCCTTCCCCATGGCTGTCAAGCTTGCTCTTGGCATGGAGTCACACCTTCAGGGTGGGAGAAACCTTCATGGCCCCTGATGCCACGCCCAAACTTGAGTGCTGCTTGGGCACAAATTCACACTGTGATCCTCAGCATGAGCCCCATGTCAAAGAAAGGCCTGTCAGGGCCTGGACCAAGAGCCCACATATGGGGCTTGCCAAGCCCCTATGCACCCAATCCTCACCACGGTTTGAATTTTCCAGTCGCCCCGCCCGTACCTGGAGCTCTGCTCTGGAATCCCTTTCTTGGAGAGACCCATGAGCCAGACAACACGACTCCACCCTTCCCACAAAATGACCCCAAACTCTTGGGAGCTGGGACAAATCCCCAGAGAGGGATACTCGTCCACAGTACCTGAGGCCACCGCTCCAATCCACGGCTATCCCGGACACAACATCCAGAGACAAAAGCCTGAAGGAACGCCTCCCACTCGCCCTTGTTTCAGAGGCCCAGGAGCTCCCTCTCGGGCTGTACATCCGGCCTGCCATACCCTAGGCGCCACTCATAAGCTGAGTTTGTGTATTCAGACTTCTGTGCCCACAGCCTGGACCCACACACCTCCAGGCTAGGGCCTCTAGGGCCACAGCGAAAGATTGTGCCTGCCCTCTCCAAGGAAAGTGTGCCCAATCCATTGACCACCACACTACAGGTTAGGGAAAAGCTCCAAGGCCCCTGAGGCCATCAATAGTGTAGGCCCCCCTGGACTAAGAGGGGCTCTCTGACACCAGCGGAGCAACTATCTCCACTTAGACTCTCAGACAGTGTCCCCAGAGACAGAAGGTTGAAATGGACAGGCCCCCAGGCCCTAATCTGAACCTTAGCTTTGGTTTCCATGTTTCCGTTCTCAGAGGACTGTTTTCGTAGACCAGCACATGGGGCTTTTCTGAGGCACCAAACCAAACCTCTCTCATCTCCACATGGGCAGCTTTCTTACTGGGATGTATCAAACACTTCAGGTAGGAGAGTTCCGCAGGGCCACTGAACAACCAGCACATTCCAAGGTCTCCATGGACCCAAACGCACATTATGATGCATCCTCAGGAGAGGCCATTTCAACTCAGCCCCCTGGGTCGCGTGTTCCAGAGGCAGCAGATCAAACATATCTTGTCGCTAGTAGCCAATGGGAATGCGAGGCATGCTGTACAGGGATCCATCCTTCGAACCCTGCTCTCCAGTCCTTCCATATGGTATGTCCTGGAGCCATGCAACAGGACTCGAATGTCCCGCAGAAGGAAACCTTGTGGTTTGGGGCAACCTCCAAACTCAGCGTGGGAAAACTTCCTTGGCCTCATGAGGCCCCCACTTCATGAAGGTGCCATCATGGACACATACTCCAGCCTCAGCCAACGTCTGATCCTCAGCCTGACTTCAGATGCAGGAGATTTTGATTCAGCCTCTGCAGAGTGGGCCTGCTCTGCCCTTGGTTCCAATCCTCACACTAGCTTGTGTTTTCAGACTTCCGTCCTCACACTCCTGGCCCACAAACCCTCCCTACTGGGAATTCTGGGGCCACAATGAAGCACTGTGCCTGCCTCCCAAGAGAAAAACATTGTCTATGCCGCTGCCCAGAAACCCCAAATGAGGATCAAACTGCTTGGCCCTCGGCAACACCCCAATTGCATAGGCTACCTTAAACAGTGATGCTCTGTCGCAAATAGCCTGAGCCCAGACCTTCCAACAGACACCGACACAGCTGGCTGCACACCCAGCACATTGGACCCGCCACTGCCTTAGGCCACCATCCATTCCCAACCTGGGTTTTCAGTCATCGGAACCTAGACCTTATCTCCAATCCCTGCACAGGGGGGAACCTGATGCACAAGTCAGAACCCCTCCTTCCCCCTGGCAAGAAACCTTGCTGCTGGCAGTGAGTCAAACCTTCAGTGTAGGAGAAAACGGCATGGCCCATGAGGCCACGCCCAAGCGTGAGGGCCGCCTTGGGCACAAACACACATTGTGACCCTCAGCGTGAGTACCTTATTCAAGTAACGCCTCTCAGTGACTGGACCAAGAGCCCGCATATGTGGCTTGCCATGCCCATAGGCACCCAGGACTAACTAGATGGTGTGTATTCCAGTTGAGGGAACCCACTGCTGTGCTCTAGAGTCCCTCTCCTGGGGGGTCCCCTGTGGCAGAAAACAGTACTCTTCATTCCCACAGAATGAACACAAACACTTGGGAGCTTGGACAATCCCCTGAGAGGAAGGCTCTTCCTCGGCCTCTGAGACAACCCCTACCCTGACCGGACACTGTAAACGCAACACCCAGAGACAAAATCCTGAGTGACTGCCTCCCACTTGCCCTACTTTGATTTCCAGAGGATCTCCCCTCACGGACTAGAGATCAGGCCTGCCATTACATTGGCCCCTAGCTGAGCCAAGTTTGCTTTTTCAGACATCTGTCCCCACAGCCCTGGCAAACAGAGCCTCTAGGCTGGGTCCTCTGGAGCCATACCACAGGACCGTGCCTGCTCTCTCCTGGGAAACTGTGTCCATTCCTTTGGCCACACACCTCCAGAATATGAGAAACCTCAAGGCCTCCGAGGACATCCCACTACTGGGAGCCTCACTGGACTCACAGGGGCATTCGGACACAAGCTGAGCAGCTACATCCATGAATGCATGCACACAGATGACAACAGAGATAGAAGGTTGAGCCGGACAGGCCTTTAGGCCGTAGTCTCAACTCTTACTTTGGTTTCCAGGTGTCACTCCTCAGAGGCTTTGGTTCGAAGAACAGGGTATGGGGCTTTCCTGAGGCACGGAACAGAACTCCTCTCGTCTCCACATGGGAAGTTTCCTTGTTGGAGCCGTGTCAAACACCTCATGTTGGAGAATCCTGCAGAGTCCCTGAGCCACCTCCACATTCCAAGGTCTCCCAGGCCACCAAGCCACAGTAGGACTCATCTTCAGGAGAGTCCATTTCAACTCTCCCCTCTGGGTAGCTCACCCAGGAGCCCGCAGATTGAGCCTGCCTTGTCCTGACTAAAGAGTGGGAATATGAGGTGGCGTTCCCAGGCATCCATGCTTAGACACCTGCTCTCGAGTCTTTCCATATGGGGCCTCTTGGAACCATCCAATAGGACTCGACTGTCGTGCAGAAGGTAACCTTCAGTTTTGGAGCAGTTCACAAATCCCATCGTAGGCAAAACTTTCTGGCCTCATGAAGCCCCCACACCCTTCAGGAAGAGGCCATGCTGGACAAGAACTCTAGCCTGTGGCACGTCTCATAGTTGACATGACCTCAGTGCAGGAGATCCCGATTCAGCCTCTGCAGAGTGGGCATGCCGTGACCTCGGTCCCAAACCTCACGCTAGCTTGTGTTTTCAGACTTCCTTCCTCACACTCCTGGCTAACAAGCCCTCCGGACTAGGAACTCCGGAACCAAAACCCAGCCCAGTGTCTGCCCAACGGAAGAAAAACGTTTCCCTGTGGGGCTCTCCAGAAAACCCAGATGAGGATCAACCTGCTCGGGCCTCGATGGTACCCGAACTGGATAGGCTGCTCTGGGCACTCATGCTCTGCCTGACACAGCCTGAAGCCAGACGTCCAGACAGACAAGGAGACAGCTGGCCGCACACCCAGCACTTTGGACACGCCATGGTCTTATGCCGTCACCTCATCCTAACCTTGGTTTTCAGATATCTGAACCTAGACATTATATCAATTCTCCACACAGCTGGGTATAGCAAGCACAAAACAGAACTCCTCCTTCCCCATGGCTGTCAAGCTTGCTCTTGGCATGGAGTCACACCTTCAGGGTGGGAGAAACCTTCATGGCCCCTGATGCCACGCCCAAACTTGAGTGCTGCTTGGGCACAAATTCACACTGTGATCCTCAGCATGAGCCCCATGTCAAAGAAAGGCCTGTCAGGGCCTGGACCAAGAGCCCACATATGGGGCTTGCCAAGCCCCTATGCACCCAATCCTCACCACGGTTTGAATTTTCCAGTCGCCCCGCCCGTACCTGGAGCTCTGCTCTGGAATCCCTTTCTTGGAGAGACCCATGAGCCAGACAACACGACTCCACCCTTCCCACAAAATGACCCCAAACTCTTGGGAGCTGGGACAAATCCCCAGAGAGGGATACTCGTCCACAGTACCTGAGGCCACCGCTCCAATCCACGGCTATCCCGGACACAACATCCAGAGACAAAAGCCTGAAGGAACGCCTCCCACTCGCCCTTGTTTCAGAGGCCCAGGAGCTCCCTCTCAGGCTGTACATCCGGCCTGCCATACCCTAGGCGCCACTCATAAGCTGAGTTTGTGTATTCAGACTTCTGTGCCCACAGCCTGGACCCACACACCTCCAGGCTAGGGCCTCTAGGGCCACAGCGAAAGATTGTGCCTGCCCTCTCCAAGGAAAGTGTGCCCAATCCATTGACCACCACACTACAGGTTAGGGAAAAGCTCCAAGGCCCCTGAGGCCATCAATAGTGTAGGCCCCCCTGGACTAAGAGGGGCTCTCTGACACCAGCGGAGCAACTATCTCCACTTAGACTCTCAGACAGTGTCCCCAGAGACAGAAGGTTGAAATGGACAGGCCCCCAGGCCCTAATCTGAACCTTAGCTTTGGTTTCCATGTTTCCGTTCTCAGAGGACTGTTTTCGTAGACCAGCACATGGGGCTTTTCTGAGGCACCAAACCAAACCTCTCTCATCTCCACATGGGCAGCTTTCTTACTGGGATGTATCAAACACTTCAGGTAGGAGAGTTCCGCAGGGCCACTGAACAACCAGCACATTCCAAGGTCTCCATGGACCCAAACGCACATTATGATGCATCCTCAGGAGAGGCCATTTCAACTCAGCCCCCTGGGTCGCGTGTTCCAGAGGCAGCAGATCAAACATATCTTGTCGCTATTAGCCAATGGGAATGCGAGGCATGCTGTACAGGGATCCATCCTTCGAACCCTGCTCTCCAGTCCTTCCATATGGTATGTCCTGGAGCCATGCAACAGGACTCGAATGTCCCGCAGAAGGAAACCTTGTGGTTTGGGGCAACCTCCAAACTCAGCGTGGGAAAACTTCCTTGGCCTCATGAGGCCCCCACTTCATGAAGGTGCCATCATGGACACATACTCCAGCCTCAGCCAACGTCTGATCCTCAGCCTGACTTCAGATGCAGGAGATTTTGATTCAGCCTCTGCAGAGTGGGCCTGCTCTGCCCTTGGTTCCAATCCTCACACTAGCTTGTGTTTTCAGACTTCCGTCCTCACACTCCTGGCCCACAAACCCTCCCTACTGGGAATTCTGGGGCCACAATGAAGCACTGTGCCTGCCTCCCAAGAGAAAAACATTGTCTATGCCGCTGCCCAGAAACCCCAAATGAGGATCAAACTGCTTGGCCCTCGGCAACACCCCAATTGCATAGGCTACCTTAAACAGTGATGCTCTGTCGCAAATAGCCTGAGCCCAGACCTTCCAACAGACACCGACACAGCTGGCTGCACACCCAGCACATTGGACCCGCCACTGCCTTAGGCCACCATCCATTCCCAACCTGGGTTTTCAGTCATCGGAACCTAGACCTTATCTCCAATCCCTGCACAGGGGGGAACCTGATGCACAAGTCAGAACCCCTCCTTCCCCCTGGCAAGAAACCTTGCTGCTGGCAGTGAGTCAAACCTTCAGTGTAGGAGAAAACGGCATGGCCCATGAGGCCACGCCCAAGCGTGAGGGCCGCCTTGGGCACAAACACACATTGTGACCCTCAGCGTGAGTACCTTATTCAAGTAACGCCTCTCAGTGACTGGACCAAGAGCCCGCATATGTGGCTTGCCATGCCCATAGGCACCCAGGACTAACTAGATGGTGTGTATTCCAGTTGAGGGAACCCACTGCTGTGCTCTAGAGTCCCTCTCCTGGGGGGTCCCCTGTGGCAGAAAACAGTACTCTTCATTCCCACAGAATGAACACAAACACTTGGGAGCTTGGACAATCCCCTGAGAGGAAGGCTCTTCCTCGGCCTCTGAGACAACCCCTACCCTGACCGGACACTGTAAACGCAACACCCAGAGACAAAATCCTGAGTGACTGCCTCCCACTTGCCCTACTTTGATTTCCAGAGGATCTCCCCTCACGGACTAGAGATCAGGCCTGCCATTACATTGGCCCCTAGCTGAGCCAAGTTTGCTTTTTCAGACATCTGTCCCCACAGCCCTGGCAAACAGAGCCTCTAGGCTGGGTCCTCTGGAGCCATACCACAGGACCGTGCCTGCTCTCTCCTGGGAAACTGTGTCCATTCCTTTGGCCACACACCTCCAGAATATGAGAAACCTCAAGGCCTCCGAGGACATCCCACTACTGGGAGCCTCACTGGACTCACAGGGGCATTCGGACACAAGCTGAGCAGCTACATCCATGAATGCATGCACACAGATGACAACAGAGATAGAAGGTTGAGCCGGACAGGCCTTTAGGCCGTAGTCTCAACTCTTACTTTGGTTTCCAGGTGTCACTCCTCAGAGGCTTTGGTTCGAAGAACAGGGTATGGGGCTTTCCTGAGGCACGGAACAGAACTCCTCTCGTCTCCACATGGGAAGTTTCCTTGTTGGAGCCGTGTCAAACACCTCATGTTGGAGAATCCTGCAGAGTCCCTGAGCCACCTCACATTCCAAGGTCTCCCAGGCCACCAAGCCACAGTAGGACTCATCTTCAGGAGAGTCCATTTCAACTCTCCCCTCTGGGTAGCTCACCCAGGAGCCCGCAGATTGAGCCTGCCTTGTCCTGACTAAAGAGTGGGAATATGAGGTGGCGTTCCCAGGCATCCATGCTTAGACACCTGCTCTCGAGTCTTTCCATATGGGGCCTCTTGGAACCATCCAATAGGACTCGACTGTCGTGCAGAAGGTAACCTTCAGTTTTGGAGCAGTTCACAAATCCCAGCGTAGGCAAAACTTTCTGGCCTCATGAAGCCCCCACACCCTTCAGGAAGAGGCCATGCTGGACAAGAACTCTAGCCTGAGGCACGTCTCATAGTTGACATGACCTCAGTGCAGGAGATCCCGATTCAGCCTCTGCAGAGTGGGCATGCCGTGACCTCGGTCCCAAACCTCACGCTAGCTTGTGTTTTCAGACTTCCTTCCTCACAATCCTGGCTAACAAGCCCTCCGGACTAGGAACTCCGGAACCAAAACCCAGCCCAGTGTCTGCCCAACGGAAGAAAAACGTTTCCCTGTGGGGCTCTCCAGAAAACCCAGATGAGGATCAACCTGCTCGGGCCTCGACGGTACCCGAACTGGATAGGCTGCTCTGGGCACTCATGCTCTGCCTGACACAGCCTGAAGCCAGACGTCCAGACAGACAAGGAGACAGCTGGCCGCACACCCAGCACTTTGGACACGCCATGGTCTTATGCAGTCACCTCATCCTAACCTTGGTTTTCAGATATCTGAACCTAGACATTATATCAATTCTCCACACAGCTGGGTATAGCAAGCACAAAACAGAACTCCTCCTTCCCCATGGCTGTCAAGCTTGCTCTTGGCATGGAGTCACACCTTCAGGGTGGGAGAAACCTTCATGGCCCCTGATGCCACGCCCAAACTTGAGTGCTGCTTGGGCACAAATTCACACTGTGATCCTCAGCATGAGCCCCATGTCAAAGAAAGGCCTGTCAGGGCCTGGACCAAGAGCCCACATATGGGGCTTGCCAAGCCCCTATGCACCCAATCCTCACCACGGTTTGAATTTTCCAGTCGCCCCGCCCGTACCTGGAGCTCTGCTCTGGAATCCCTTTCTTGGAGAGACCCATGAGCCAGACAACACGACTCCACCCTTCCCACAAAATGACCCCAAACTCTTGGGAGCTGGGACAAATCCCCAGAGAGGGATACTCGTCCACAGTACCTGAGGCCACCGTTCCAATCCATGGCTATCCCGGACACAACATCCAGAGACAAAAGCCTGAAGGAACGCCTCCCACTCGCCCTTGTTTCAGAGGCCCAGGAGCTCCCTCTCGGGCTGTACATCCGGCCTGCCATACCCTAGGCGCCACTCCTAAGCTGAGTTTGTGTATTCAGACTTCTGTGCCCACAGCCTGGACCCACACACCTCCAGGCTAGGGCCTCTAGGGCCACAGCGAAAGATTGTGCCTGCCCTCTCCAAGGAAAGTGTGCCCAATCCATTGACCACCACACTACAGGTTAGGGAAAAGCTCCAAGGCCCCTGAGGCCATCAATAGTGTAGGCCCCCCTGGACTAAGAGGGGCTCTCTGACACCAGCGGAGCAACTATCTCCACTTAGACTCTCAGACAGTGTCCCCAGAGACAGAAGGTTGAAATGGACAGGCCCCCAGGCCCTAATCTGAACCTTAGCTTTGGTTTCCATGTTTCCGTTCTCAGAGGACTGTTTTCGTAGACCAGCACATGGGGCTTTTCTGAGGCACCAAACCAAACATCTCTCATCTCCACATGGGCAGCTTTCTTACTGGGATGTATCAAACACTTCAGGTAGGAGAGTTCCGCAGGGCCACTGAACAACCAGCACATTCCAAGGTCTCCATGGACCCAAACGCACATTATGATGCATCCTCAGGAGAGGCCATTTCAACTCAGCCCCCTGGGTCGCGTGTTCCAGAGGCAGCAGATCAAACATATCTTGTCGCTAGTAGCCAATGGGAATGCGAGGCATGCTGTACAGGGATCCATCCTTCGAACCCTGCTCTCCAGTCCTTCCATATGGTATGTCCTGGAGCCATGCAACAGGACTCGAATGTCCCGCAGAAGGAAACCTTGTGGTTTGGGGCAACCTCCAAACTCAGCGTGGGAAAACTTCCTTGGCCTAATGAGGCCCCCACTTCATGAAGGTGCCATCATGGACACATACTCCAGCCTCAGCCAACGTCTGATCCTCAGCCTGACTTCAGATGCAGGAGATTTTGATTCAGCCTCTGCAGAGTGGGCCTGCTCTGCCCTTGGTTCCAATCCTCACACTAGCTTGTGTTTTCAGACTTCCGTCCTCACACTCCTGGCCCACAAACCCTCCCTACTGGGAATTCTGGGGCCACAATGAAGCACTGTGCCTGCCTCCCAAGAGAAAAACATTGTCTATGCCGCTGCCCAGAAACCCCAAATGAGGATCAAACTGCTTGGCCCTCGGCAACACCCCAATTGCATAGGCTACCTTAAACAGTGATGCTCTGTCGCAAATAGCCTGAGCCCAGACCTTCCAACAGACACCGACACAGCTGGCTGCACACCCAGCACATTGGACCCGCCACTGCCTTAGGCCACCATCCATTCCCAACCTGGGTTTTCAGTCATCGGAACCTAGACCTTATCTCCAATCCCTGCACAGGGGGGAACCTGATGCACAAGTCAGAACCCCTCCTTCCCCCTGGCAAGAAACCTTGCTGCTGGCAGTGAGTCAAACCTTCAGTGTAGGAGAAAACGGCATGGCCCATGAGGCCACGCCCAAGTGTGAGGGCCGCCTTGGGCACAAACACACATTGTGACCCTCAGCGTGAGTACCTTATTCAAGTAACGCCTCTCAGTGACTGGACCAAGAGCCCGCATATGTGGCTTGCCATGCCCATAGGCACCCAGGACTAACTAGATGGTGTGTATTCCAGTTGAGGGAACCCACTGCTGTGCTCTAGAGTCCCTCTCCTGGGGGGTCCCCTGTGGCAGAAAACAGTACTCTTCATTCCCACAGAATGAACACAAACACTTGGGAGCTTGGACAATCCCCTGAGAGGAAGGCTCTTCCTCGGCCTCTGAGACAACCCCTACCCTGACCGGACACTGTCAACGCAACACCCAGAGACAAAATCCTGATGACTGCCTCCCACTTGCCCTACTTTGATTTCCAGAGGATCTCCCCTCACGGACTAGAGATCAGGCCTGCCATTACATTGGCCCCTAGCTGAGCCAAGTTTGCTTTTTCAGACATCTGTCCCCACAGCCCTGGCAAACAGAGCCTCTAGGCTCGGTCCTCTGGAGCCATACCACAGGACCGTGCCTGCTCTCTCCTGGGAAACTGTGTCCATTCCTTTGGCCACACACCTCCAGAATATGAGAAACCTCAAGGCCTCCGAGGACATCCCACTACTGGGAGCCTCACTGGACTCACAGGGGCATTCGGACACAAGCTGAGCAGCTACATCCATGAATGCATGCACACAGATGACAACAGAGATAGAAGGTTGAGCCGGACAGGCCTTTAGGCCGTAGTCTCAACTCTTGCTTTGGTTTCCAGGTGTCACTCCTCAGAGGCTTTGGTTCGAAGAACAGGGTATGGGGCTTTCCTGAGGCACGGAACAGAACCCCTCTCGTCTCCACATGGGAAGTTTCCTTGTTGGAGCCGTGTCAAACACCTCATGTTGGAGAATCCTGCAGAGTCCCTGAGCCACCTCCACATTCCAAGGTCTCCCAGGCCACCAAGCCACAGTAGGACTCATCTTCAGGAGAGTCCATTTCAACTCTCCCCTCTGGGTAGCTCACCCAGGAGCCCGCAGATTGAGCCTGCCTTGTCCTGACTAAAGAGTGGGAATATGAGGTGGCGTTCCCAGGCATCCATGCTTAGACACCTGCTCTCGAGTCTTTCCATATGGGGCCTCTTGGAACCATCCAATAGGACTCGACTGTCGTGCAGAAGGTAACCTTCAGTTTTGGAGCAGTTCACAAATCCCATCGTAGGCAAAACTTTCTGGCCTCATGAAGCCCCCACACCCTTCAGGAAGAGGCCATGCTGGACAAGAACTCTAGCCTGAGGCACGTCTCATAGTTGACATGACCTCAGTGCAGGAGATCCCGATTCAGCCTCTGCAGAGTGGGCATGCCGTGACCTCGGTCCCAAACCTCACGCTAGCTTGTGTTTTCAGACTTCCTTCCTCACACTCCTGGCAAACAAGCCCTCCGGACTAGGAACTCCGGAACCAAAACCCAGCCCAGTGTCTGCCCAACGGAAGAAAAACGTTTCCCTGTGGGGCTCTCCAGAAAACCCAGATGAGGATCAACCTGCTCGGGCCTCGACGGTACCCGAAATGGATAGGCTGCTCTGGGCACTCATGCTCTGCCTGACACAGCCTGAAGCCAGACGTCCAGACAGACAAGGAGACAGCTGGCCGCACACCCAGCACTTCGGACACGCCATGGTCTTATGCCGTCACCTCATCCTAACCTTGGTTTTCAGATATCTGAACCTAGACATTATATCAATTCTCCACACAGCTGGGTATAGCAAGCACAAAACAGAACTCCTCCTTCCCCATGGCTGTCAAGCTTGCTCTTGGCATGGAGTCACACCTTCAGGGTGGGAGAAACCTTCATGGCCCCTGATGCCACGCCCAAACTTGAGTGCTGCTTGGGCACAAATTCACACTGTGATCCTCAGCATGAGCCCCATGTCAAAGAAAGGCCTGTCAGGGCCTGGACCAAGAGCCCACATATGGGGCTTGCCAAGCCCCTATGCACCCAATCCTCACCACGGTTTGAATTTTCCAGTAGCCCCGCCCGTACCTGGAGCTCTGCTCTGGAATCCCTTTCTTGGAGAGACCCATGAGCCAGACAACACGCCTCCACCCTTCCCAAAAAATGACCCCAAACTCTTGGGAGCTGGGACAAATCCCCAGAGAGGGATACTCGTCCACAGTACCTGAGGCCACCGCTCCAATCCATGGCTATCCTGGACACAACATCCAGAGACAAAAGCCTGAAGGAACGCCTCCCACTCGCCCTTGTTTCAGAGGCCCAGGAGCTCCCTCTCGGGCTGTACATCCGGCCTGCCATACCCTAGGCGCCACTCATAAGCTGAGTTTGTGTATTCAGACTTCTGTGCCCACAGCCTGGACCCACACACCTCCAGGCTAGGGCCTCTAGGGCCACAGCGAAAGATTGTGCCTGCCCTCTCCAAGGAAAGTGTGCCCAATCCATTGACCACCACACTACAGGTTAGGGAAAAGCTCCAAGGCCCCTGAGGCCATCAATAGTGTAGGCCCCCCTGGACTAAGAGGGGCTCTCTGACACCAGCGGAGCAACTATCTCCACTTAGACTCTCAGACAGTGTCCCCAGAGACAGAAGGTTGAAATGGACAGGCCCCCAGGCCCTAATCTGAACCTTAGCTTTGGTTTCCATGTTTCCGTTCTCAGAGGACTGTTTTCGTAGACCAGCACATGGGGCTTTTCTGAGGCACCAAACCAAACCTCTCTCATCTCCACATGGGCAGCTTTCTTACTGGGATGTATCAAACACTTCAGGTAGGAGAGTTCCGCAGGGCCACTGAACAACCAGCACATTCCAAGGTCTCCATGGACCCAAACGCACATTATGACGCATCCTCAGGAGAGGCCATTTCAACTCAGCCCCCTGGGTCGCGTGTTCCAGAGGCAGCAGATCAAACATATCTTGTCGCTAATAGCAATGGGAATGCGAGGCATGCTGTACAGGGATCCATCCTTCGAACCCTGCTCTCCAGTCCTTCCATATGGTATGTCCTGGAGCCATGCAACAGGACTCGAATGTCCCGCAGAAGGAAACCTTGTGGTTTGGGGCAACCTCCAAACTCAGCGTGGGAAAACTTCCTTGGCCTCATGAGGCCCCCACTTCATGAAGGTGCCATCATGGACACATACTCCAGCCTCAGCCAACGTCTGATCCTCAGCCTGACTTCAAATGCAGGAGATTTTGATTCAGCCTCTGCAGAGTGGGCCTGCTCTGCCCTTGGTTCCAATCCTCACACTAGCTTGTGTTTTCAGACTTCCGTCCTCACACTCCTGGCCCACAAACCCTCCCTACTGGGAATTCTGGGGCCACAATGAAGCACTGTGCCTGCCTCCCAAGAGAAAAACATTGTCTATGGCGCTGCCCAGAAACCCCAAATGAGGATCAAACTGCTTGGCCCTCGGCAACACCCCAATTGCATAGGCTACCTTAAACAGTGATGCTCTGTCGCAAATAGCCTGAGCCCAGACCTTCCAACAGACACCGACACAGCTGGCTGCACACCCAGCACATTGGACCCGCCACTGCCTTAGGCCACCATCCATTCCCAACCTGGGTTTTCAGTCATCGGAACCTAGACCTTATCTCCAATCCCTGCACAGGGGGGAACCTGATGCACAAGTCAGAACCCCTCCTTCCCCCTGGCAAGAAACCTTGCTGCTGGCAGTGAGTCAAACCTTCAGTGTAGGAGAAAACGGCATGGCCCATGAGGCCACGCCCAAGCGTGAGGGCCGCCTTGGGCACAAACACACATTGTGACCCTCAGCGTGAGTACCTTATTCAAGTAACGCCTCTCAGTGACTGGACCAAGAGCCCGCATATGTGGCTTGCCATGCCCATAGGCACCCAGGACTAACTAGATGGTGTGTATTCCAGTTGAGGGAACCCACTGCTGTGCTCTAGAGTCCCTCTCCTGGGGGGTCCCCTGTGGCAGAAAACAGTACTCTTCATTCCCACAGAATGAACACAAACACTTGGGAGCTTGGACAATCCCCTGAGAGGAAGGCTCTTCCTCGGCCTCTGAGACAACCCCTACCCTGACCGGACACTGTAAACGCAACACCCAGAGACAAAATCCTGATGACTGCCTCCCACTTGCCCTACTTTGATTTCCAGAGGATCTCCCCTCACGGACTAGAGATCAGGCCTGCCATTACATTGGCCCCTAGCTGAGCCAAGTTTGCTTTTTCAGACATCTGTCCCCACAGCCCTGGCAAACAGAGCCTCTAGGCTCGGTCCTCTGGAGCCATACCACAGGACCGTGCCTGCTCTCTCCTGGGAAACTGTGTCCATTCCTTTGGCCACACACCTCCAGAATATGAGAAACCTCAAGGCCTCCGAGGACATCCCACTACTGGGAGCCTCACTGGACTCACAGGGGCATTCGGACACAAGCTGAGCAGCTACATCCATGAATGCATGCACACAGATGACAACAGAGATAGAAGGTTGAGCCGGACAGGCCTTTAGGCCGTAGTCTCAACTCTTGCTTTGGTTTCCAGGTGTCACTCCTCAGAGGCTTTGGTTCGAAGAACAGGGTATGGGGCTTTCCTGAGGCACGGAACAGAACCCCTCTCGTCTCCACATGGGAAGTTTCCTTGTTGGAGCCGTGTCAAACACCTCATGTTGGAGAATCCTGCAGAGTCCCTGAGCCACCTCCACATTCCAAGGTCTCCCAGGCCACCAAGCCACAGTAGGACTCATCTTCAGGAGAGTCCATTTCAACTCTCCCCTCTGGGTAGCTCACCCAGGAGCCCGCAGATTGAGCCTGCCTTGTCCTGACTAAAGAGTGGGAATATGAGGTGGCGTTCCCAGGCATCCATGCTTAGACACCTGCTCTCGAGTCTTTCCATATGGGGCCTCTTGGAACCATCCAATAGGACTCGACTGTCGTGCAGAAGGTAACCTTCAGTTTTGGAGCAGTTCACAAATCCCATCGTAGGCAAAACTTTCTGGCCTCATGAAGACCCCACACCCTTCAGGAAGAGGCCATGCTGGACAAGAACTCTAGCCTGAGGCACGTCTCATAGTTGACATGACCTCAGTGCAGGAGATCCCGATTCAGCCTCTGCAGAGTGGGCATGCCGTGACCTCGGTCCCAAACCTCACGCTAGCTTGTGTTTTCAGACTTCCTTCCTCACACTCCTGGCAAACAAGCCCTCCGGACTAGGAACTCCGGAACCAAAACCCAGCCCGGTGTCTGCCCAACGGAAGAAAAACGTTTCCCTGTGGGGCTCTCCAGAAAACCCAGATGAGGATCAACCTGCTCGGGCCTCGACGGTACCCGAACTGGATAGGCTGCTCTGGGCACTCAGGCTCTGCCTGACACAGCCTGAAGCCAGACGTCCAGACAGACAAGGAGACAGCTGGCCGCACACCCAGCACTTTGGACACGCCATGGTCTTATGCCGTCACCTCATCCTAACCTTGGTTTTCACATATCTGAACCTAGACATTATATCAATTCTCCACACAGCTGGGTATAGCAAGCACAAAACAGAACTCCTCCTTCCCCATGGCTGTCAAGCTTGCTCTTGGCATGGAGTCACACCTTCAGGGTGGGAGAAACCTTCATGGCCCCTGATGCCACGCCCAAACTTGAGTGCTGCTTGGGCACAAATTCACACTGTGACCCTCAGCATGAGCCCCATGTCAAAGAAAGGCCTGTCAGGGCCTGGACCAAGAGCCCACATATGGGGCTTGCCAAGCCCCTATGCACCCAATCCTCACCACGGTTTGAATTTTCCAGTCGCCCCGCCCGTACCTGGAGCTCTGCTCTGGAATCCCTTTCTTGGAGAGACCCATGAGCCAGACAACACGACTCCACCCTTCCCACAAAATGACCCCAAACTCTTGGGAGCTGGGACAAATCCCCAGAGAGGGATACTCGTCCACAGTACCTGAGGCCACCGCTCCAATCCACGGCTATCCCGGACACAACATCCAGAGACAAAAGCCTGAAGGAACGCCTCCCACTCGCCCTTGTTTCAGAGGCCCAGGAGCTCCCTCTCGGGCTGTACATCCGGCCGGCCATACCCTAGGCGCCACTCCTAAGCTGAGTTGGTGTATTCAGACTTCTGTGCCCACAGCCTGGACCCACACACCTCCAGGCTAGGGCCTCTAGGGCCACAGCGAAAGATTGTGCCTGCCCTCTCCAAGGAAAGTGTGCCCAATCCATTGACCACAACACTACAGGTTAGGGAAAAGCTCCAAGGCCCCTGAGGCCATCAATAGGGTAGGCCCCCCTGGACTAAGAGGGGCTCTCTGACACCAGCGGAGCAACTATCTCCACTTAGACTCTCAGACAGTGTCCCCAGAGACAGAAGGTTGAAATGGACAGGCCCCCAGGCCCTAATCTGAACCTTAGCTTTGGTTTCCATGTTTCCGTTCTCAGAGGACTGTTTTCGTAGACCAGCACATGGGGCTTTTCTGAGGCACCAAACCAAACATCTCTCATCTCCACATGGGCAGCTTTCTTACTGGGATGTATCAAACACTTCAGGTAGGAGAGTTCCGCAGGGCCACTGAACAACCAGCACATTCCAAGGTCTCCATGGACCCAAAAGCACATTATGACGCATCCTCAGGAGAGGCCATTTCAACTCAGCCCCCTGGGTCGCGTGTTCCAGAGGCAGCAGATCAAACATATCTTGTCGCTAATAGCAATGGGAATGCGAGGCATGCTGTACAGGGATCCATCCTTCGAACCCTGCTCTCCAGTCCTTCCATATGGTATGTCCTGGAGCCATGCAACAGGACTCGAATGTCCCGCAGAAGGAAACCTTGTGGTTTGGGGCAACCTCCAAACTCAGCGTGGGAAAACTTCCTTGGCCTCATGAGGCCCCCACTTCATGAAGGTGCCATCATGGACACATACTCCAGCCTCAGCCAACGTCTGATCCTCAGCCTGACTTCAGATGCAGGAGATTTTGATTCAGCCTCTGCAGAGTGGGCCTGCTCTGCCCTTGGTTCCAATCCTCACACTAGCTTGTGTTTTCAGACTTCCGTCCTCACACTCCTGGCCCACAAACCCTCCCTACTGGGAATTCTGGGGCCACAATGAAGCACTGTGCCTGCCTCCCAAGAGAAAAACATTGTCTATGGCGCTGCCCAGAAACCCCAAATGAGGATCAAACTGCTTGGCCCTCGGCAACACCCCAATTGCATAGGCTACCTTAAACAGTGATGCTCTGTCGCAAATAGCCTGAGCCCAGACCTTCCAACAGACACCGACACAGCTGGCTGCACACCCAGCACATTGGACCCGCCACTGCCTTAGGCCACCATCCATTCCCAACCTGGGTTTTCAGTCATCGGAACCTAGACCTTATCTCCAATCCCTGCACAGGGGGGAACCTGATGCACAAGTCAGAACCCCTCCTTCCCCCTGGCAAGAAACCTTGCTGCTGGCAGTGAGTCAAACCTTCAGTGTAGGAGAAAACGGCATGGCCCATGAGGCCACGCCCAAGTGTGAGGGCCGCCTTGGGCACAAACACACATTGTGACCCTCAGCGTGAGTACCTTATTCAAGTAACGCCTCTCAGTGACTGGAACAAGAGCCCGCATATGTGGCTTGCCATGCCCATAGGCACCCAGGACTAACTAGATGGTGTATATTCCAGTTGAGGGAACCCACTGCTGTGCTCTAGAGTCCCTCTCCTGGGGTGTCCCCTGTGGCAGAAAACAGTACTCTTCATTCCCACAGAATGAACACAAACACTTGGGAGCTTGGACAATCCCCTGAGAGGAAGGCTCTTCCTCGGCCTCTGAGACAACCCCTACCCTGACCGGACACTGTCAACGCAACACCCAGAGACAAAATCCTGATGACTGCCTCCCACTTGCCCTACTTTGATTTCCAGAGGATCTCCCCTCACGGACTAGAGATCAGGCCTGCCATTACATTGGCCCCTAGCTGAGCCAAGTTTGCTTTTTCAGACATCTGTCCCCACAGCCCTGGCAAACAGAGCCTCTAGGCTCGGTCCTCTGGAGCCATACCACAGGACCGTGCCTGCTCTCTCCTGGGAAACTGTGTCCATTCCTTTGGCCACACACCTCCAGAATATGAGAAACCTCAAGGCCTCCGAGGACATCCCACTACTGGGAGCCTCACTGGACTCACAGGGGCATTCGGACACAAGCTGAGCAGCTACATCCATGAATGCATGCACACAGATGACAACAGAGATAGAAGGTTGAGCCGGACAGGCCTTTAGGCCGTAGTCTCAACTCTTGCTTTGGTTTCCAGGTGTCACTCCTCAGAGGCTTTGGTTCGAAGAACAGGGTATGGGGCTTTCCTGAGGCACGGAACAGAACCCCTCTCGTCTCCACATGGGAAGTTTCCTTGTTGGAGCCGTGTCAAACACCTCATGTTGGAGAATCCTGCAGAGTCCCTGAGCCACCTCCACATTCCAAGGTCTCCCAGGCCACCAAGCCACAGTAGGACTCATCTTCAGGAGAGTCCATTTCAACTCTCCCCTCTGGGTAGCTCACCCAGGAGCCCGCAGATTGAGCCTGCCTTGTCCTGACTAAAGAGTGGGAATATGAGGTGGCGTTCCCAGGCATCCATGCTTAGACACCTGCTCTCGAGTCTTTCCATATGGGGCCTCTTGGAACCATCCAATAGGACTCGACTGTCGTGCAGAAGGTAACCTTCAGTTTTGGAGCAGTTCACAAATCCCATCGTAGGCAAAACTTTCGTGCCTCATGAAGCCCACACACCCTTCAGGAAGAGGCCATGCTGGACAAGAACTCTAGCCTGAGGCACGTCTCATAGTTGACATGACCTCTGTGCAGGAGATCCCGATTCAGCCTCTGCAGAGTGGGCATGCCGTGACCTCGGTCCCAAACCTCACGCTAGCTTGTGTTTTCAGACTTCCTTCCTCACACTCCTGGCAAACAAGCCCTCCGGACTAGGAACTCCGGAACCAAAACCCAGGCCGGTGTCTGCCCAACGGAAGAAAAACGTTTCCCTGTGGGGCTCTCCAGAAAACCCAGATGAGGATCAACCTGCTCGGGCCTCGACGGTACCCGAACTGGATAGGCTGCTCTGGGCACTCATGCTCTGCCTGACACAGCCTGAAGCCAGACGTCCAGACAGACAAGGAGACAGCTGGCCGCACACCCAGCACTTCGGACACGCCATGGTCTTATGCCGTCACCTCATCCTAACCTTGGTTTTCACATATCTGAACCTAGACATTATATCAATTCTCCACACAGCTGGGTATAGCAAGCACAAAACAGAACTCCTCCTTCCCCATGGCTGTCAAGCTTGCTCTTGGCATGGAGTCACACCTTCAGGGTGGGAGAAACCTTCATGGCCCCTGATGCCACGCCCAAACTTGAGTGCTGCTTGGGCACAAATTCACACTGTGACCCTCAGCATGAGCCCCATGTCAAAGAAAGGCCTGTCAGGGCCTGGACCAAGAGCCCACATATGGGGCTTGCCAAGCCCCTATGCACCCAATCCTCACCACGGTTTGAATTTTCCAGTCGCCCCGCCCGTACCTGGAGCTCTGCTCTGGAATCCCTTTCTTGGAGAGACCCATGAGCCAGACAACACGACTCCACCCTTCCCACAAAATGACCCCAAACTCTTGGGAGCTGGGACAAATCCCCAGAGAGGGATACTCGTCCACAGTACCTGAGGCCACCGCTCCAATCCACGGCTATCCCGGACACAACATCCAGAGACAAAAGCCTGAAGGAACGCCTCCCACTCGCCCTTGTTTCAGAGGCCCAGGAGCTCCCTCTCGGGCTGTACATCCGGCCTGCCATACCCTAGGCGCCACTCCTAAGCTGAGTTGGTGTATTCAGACTTCTGTGCCCACAGCCTGGACCCACACACCTCCTGGCTAGGGCCTCTAAGGCCACAGCGAAAGATTGTGCCTGCCCTCTCCAAGGAAAGTGTGCCCAATCCATTGACCACAACACTACAGGTTAGGGAAAAGCTCCAAGGCCCCTGAGGCCATCAATAGTGTAGGCCCCCCTGGACTAAGAGGGGCTCTCTGACACCAGCGGAGCAACTATCTCCACTTAGACTCTCAGACAGTGTCCCCAGAGACAGAAGGTTGAAATGGACAGGCCCCCAGGCCCTAATCTGAACCTTAGCTTTGATTTCCATGTTTCCGTTCTCAGAGGACTGTTTTCGTAGACCAGCACATGGGGCTTTTCTGAGGCACCAAACCAAACATCTCTCATCTCCACATGGGCAGCTTTCTTACTGGGATGTATCAAACACTTCAGGTAGGAGAGTTCCGCAGGGCCACTGAACAACCAGCACATTCCAAGGTCTCCATGGACCCAAACGCACATTATGACGCATCCTCAGGAGAGGCCATTTCAACTCAGCCCCCTGGGTCGCATGTTCCAGAGGTAGCAGATCAAACATATCTTGTCGCTAATAGCCAATGGGAATGCGAGGCATGCTGTACAGGGATCCATCCTTCGAACCCTGCTCTTCAGTCCTTCCATATGGTATGTCCTGGAGCCATGCAACAGGACTCGAATGTCCCGCAGAAGGAAACCTTGTGGTTTGGGGCAACCTCCAAACTCAGCGTGGGAAAACTTCCTTGGCCTCATGAGGCCCCCACTTCATGAAGGTGCCATCATGGACACATACTCCAGCCTCAGCCAACGTCTGATCCTCAGCCTGACTTCAGATGCAGGAGATTTTGATTCAGCCTCTGCAGAGTGGGCCTGCTCTGCCCTTGGTTCCAATCCTCACACTAGCTTGTGTTTTCAGACTTCCGTCCTCACACTCCTGGCCCACAAACCCTCCCTACTGGGAATTCTGGGGCCACAATGAAGCACTGTGCCTGCCTCCCAAGAGAAAAACATTGTCTATGCCGCTGCCCAGAAACCCCAAATGAGGATCAAACTGCTTGGCCCTCGGCAACACCCCAATTGCATAGGCTACCTTAAACAGTGATGCTCTGTCGCAAATAGCCTGAGCCCAGACCTTCCAACAGACACCGACACAGCTGGCTGCACACCCAGCACATTGGACCCGCCACTGCCTTAGGCCACCATCCATTCCCAACCTGGGTTTTCAGTCATCGGAACCTAGACCTTATCTCCAATCCCTGCACAGGGGGGAACCTGATGCACAAGTCAGAACCCCTCCTTCCCCCTGGCAAGAAACCTTGCTGCTGGCAGTGAGTCAAACCTTCAGTGTAGGAGAAAACGGCATGGCCCATGAGGCCACGCCCAAGCGTGAGGGCCGCCTTGGGCACAAACACACATTGTGACCCTCAGCGTGAGTACCTTATTCAAGTAACGCCTCTCAGTGACTGGACCAAGAGCCCGCATATGTGGCTTGCCATGCCCATAGGCACCCAGGACTAACTAGATGGTGTGTATTCCAGTTGAGGGAACCCACTGCTGTGCTCTAGAGTCCCTCTCCTGGGGGGTCCCCTGTGGCAGAAAACAGTACTCTTCATTCCCACAGAATGAACACAAACACTTGGGAGCTTGGACAATCCCCTGAGAGGAAGGCTCTTCCTCGGCCTCTGAGACAACCCCTACCCTGACCGGACACTGTCAACGCAACACCCAGAGACAAAATCCTGATGACTGCCTCCCACTTGCCCTACTTTGATTTCCAGAGGATCTCCCCTCACGGACTAGAGATCAGGCCTGCCATTACATTGGCCCCTAGCTGAGCCAAGTTTGCTTTTTCAGACATCTGTCCCCACAGCCCTGGCAAACACAGCCTCTAGGCTGGGTCCTCTGGAGCCATACCACAGGACCGTGCCTGCTCTCTCCTGGGAAACTGTGTCCATTCCTTTGGCCACACACCTCCAGAATATGAGAAACCTCAAGGCCTCCGAGGACATCCCACTACTGGGAGCCTCACTGGACTCACAGGGGCATTCGGACACAAGCTGAGCAGCTACATCCATGAATGCATGCACACAGATGACAACAGAGATAGAAGGTTGAGCCGGACAGGCCTTTAGGCCGTAGTCTCAACTCTTACTTTGGTTTCCAGGTGTCAATCCTCAGATGCTTTGGTTCGAAGAACAGGGTATGGGGCTTTCCTGAGGCACGGAACAGAACTCCTCTCATCTCCACATGGGAAGTTTCCTTGTTGGAGCCGTGTCAAACACCTCATGTTGGAGAATCCTGCAGAGTCCCTGAGCCACCTCCACATTCCAAGGTCTCCCAGGCCACCAAGCCACAGTAGGACTCATCTTCAGGAGAGTCCATTTCAACTCTCCCCTCTGGGTAGCTCACCCAGGGGCCCGCAGATTGAGCCTGCCTTGTCCTGAATAAAGAGTGGGAATATGAGGTGGTGTTCCCAGGCATCCATGCTTAGACACCTGCTCTCGAGTCTTTCCATATGGGGCCTCCTGGAACCATCCAATAGGACTCGACTGTCGTGCAGAAGGTAACCTTCAGTTTTGGAGCAGTTCACAAATCCCATCGTAGGCAAAACTTTCTGGCCTCATGAAGCCCCCACACCCTTCAGGAAGAGGCCATGCTGGACAAGAACTCTAGCCTGAGGCACGTCTCATAGATGACATGACCTCAGTGCAGGAGATCCCGATTCAGCCTCTGCAGAGTGGGCATGCCGTGACCTCGGTCCCAAACCTCACGCTATCTTGTGTTTTCAGACTTCCTTCCTCACACTCCTGGCAAACAAGCCCTCCGGACTAGGAACTCCGGAACCAAAACCCAGCCCAGTGTCTGCCCAACGGAAGAAAAACGTTTCCCTGTGGGGCTCTCCTGAAAACCCAGATGAGGATCAACCTGCTCGGGCCTCGACGGTACCCGAACAGGATAGGCTGCTCTGGGCACTCATGCTCTGCCTGACACAGCCTGAAGCCAGACGTCCAGACAGACAAGGAGACAGCTGGCCGCACACCCAGCACTTTGGACACGCCATGGTCTTATGCCGTCACCTCTTCCTAACCTTGGTTTTCAGATATCTGAACCTAGACATTATATCAATTCTCCACACAGCTGGGTATAGCAAGCACAAAACAGAACTCCTCCTTCCCCATGGCTGTCAAGCTTGCTCTTGGCATGGAGTCACACCTTCAGGGTGGGAGAAACCTTCATGGCCCCTGATGCCACGCCCAAACTTGAGTGCTGCTTGGGCACAAATTCACACTGTGATCCTCAGCATGAGCCCCATGTCAAAGAAAGGCCTGTCAGGGCCTGGACCAAGAGCCCACATATGGGGCTTGCCAAGCCCCTATGCACCCAATCCTCACCACGGTTTGAATTTTCCAGTCGCCCCGCCCGTACCTGGAGCTCTGCTCTGGAATCCCTTTCTTGGAGAGACCCATGAGCCAGACAACACGACTCCACCCTTCCCACAAAATGACCCCAAACTCTTGGGAGCTGGGACAAATCCCCAGAGAGGGATACTCGTCCACAGTACCTGAGGCCACCGCTCCAATCCACGGCTATCCCGGACACAACATCCAGAGACAAAAGCCTGAAGGAACGCCTCCCACTCGCCCTTGTTTCAGAGGCCCAGGAGCTCCCTCTCGGGCTGTACATCCGGCCGGCCATACCCTAGGCGCCACTCCTAAGCTGAGTTGGTGTATTCAGACTTCTGTGCCCACAGCCTGGACCCACACACCTCCAGGCTAGGGCCTCTAGGGCCACAGCGAAAGATTGTGCCTGCCCTCTCCAAGGAAAGTGTGCCCAATCCATTGACCACAACACTACAGGTTAGGGAAAAGCTCCAAGGCCCCTGAGGCCATCAATAGGGTAGGCCCCCCTGGACTAAGAGGGGCTCTCTGACACCAACGGAGCAACTATCTCCACTTAGACTCTCAGACAGTGTCCCCAGAGACAGAAGGTTGAAATGGACAGGCCCCCAGGCCCTAATCTGAACCTTAGCTTTGGTTTCCATGTTTCCGTTCTCAGAGGACTGTTTTCGTAGACCAGCACATGGGGCTTTTCTGAGGCACCAAACCAAACATCTCTCATCTCCACATGGGCAGCTTTCTTACTGGGATGTATCAAACACTTCAGGTAGGAGAGTTCCGCAGGGCCACTGAACAACCAGCACATTCCAAGGTCTCCATGGACCCAAACGCACATTATGACGCATCCTCAGGAGAGGCCATTTCAACTCAGCCCCCTGGGTCGCGTGTTCCAGAGGCAGCAGTTCAAACATATCTTGTCGCTAATAGCCAATGGGAATGCGAGGCATGCTGTACAGGGATCCATCCTTCGAACCCTGCTCTCCAGTCCTTCCATATGGTATGTCCTGGAGCCATGCAACAGGACTCGAATGTCCCGCAGAAGGAAACCTTGTGGTTTGGGGCAACCTCCAAACTCAGCGTGGGAAAACTTCCTTGGCCTCATGAGGCCCCCACTTCATGAAGGTGCCATCATGGACACATACTCCAGCCTCAGCCAACGTCTGATCCTCAGCCTGACTTCAGATGCAGGAGATTTTGATTCAGCCTCTGCAGAGTGGGCCTGCTCTGCCCTTGGCTTTAATCCTCACACTAGCTTGTGTTTTCAGACTTCCGTCCTCACACTCCTGGCCCACAAACCCTCCATACTGGGAATTCTGTGGCCACAATGAAGCACTGTGCCTGCCTCCCAGGAGAAAAACATTGTCTATGGCGCTGCCCAGAAACCCCAAATGAGGATCAAACTGCTTGGCCCTCGGCAACACCCCAATTGCATAGGCTACCTTAAACAGTGATGCTCTGTCGCAAATAGCCTGAGCCCAGACCTTCCAACAGACACCGACACAGCTGGCTGCACACCCAGCACATTGGACCCGCCACTGCCTTAGGCCACCATCCATTCCCAACCTGGGTTTTCAGTCATCGGAACCTAGACCTTATCTCCAATCCCTGCACAGGGGGGAACCTGATGCACAAGTCAGAACCCCTCCTTCCCCCTGGCAAGAAACCTTGCTGCTGGCAGTGAGTCAAACCTTCAGTGTAGGAGAAAACGGCATGGCCCATGAGGCCACGCCCAAGCGTGAGGGCCGCCTTGGGCACAAACACACATTGTGACCCTCAGCGTGAGTACCTTATTCAAGTAACGCCTCTCAGTGACTGGACCAAGAGCCCGCATTGTGGCTTGCCATGCCCATAGGCACCCAGGACTAACTAGATGGTGTGTATTCCAGTTGAGGGAACCCACTGCTGTGCTCTAGAGTCCCTCTCCTGGGGGGTCCCCTGTGGCAGAAAACAGTCCTCTTCATTCCCACAGAATGAACACAAACACTTGGGAGCTTGGACAATCCCCTGAGAGGAAGGCTCTTCCTCGGCCTCTGAGACAACCCCTACCCTGACCGGACACTGTAAACGCAACACCCAGAGACAAAATCCTGAGTGACTGCCTCCCACTTGCCCTACTTTGATTTCCAGAGGATCTCCCCTCACGGACTAGAGATCAGGCCTGCCATTACATTGGCCCCTAGCTGAGCCAAGTTTGCTTTTTCAGACATCTGTCCCCACAGCCCTGGCAAACAGAGCCTCTAGGCTGGGTCCTCTGGAGCCATACCACAGGACCGTGCCTGCTCTCTCCTGGGAAACTGTGTCCATTCCTTTGGCCACACACCTCCAGAATATGAGAAACCTCAAGGCCTCCGAGGACATCCCACTACTGGGAGCCTCACTGGACTCACAGGGGCATTCGGACACAAGCTGAGCAGCTACATCCATGAATGCATGCACACAGATGACAACAGAGATAGAAGGTTGAGCCGGACAGGCCTTTAGGCCGTAGTCTCAACTCTTACTTTGGTTTCCAGGTGTCACTCCTCAGAGGCTTTGGTTCGAAGAACAGGGTATGGGGCTTTCCTGAGGCACGGAACAGAACTCCTCTCATCTCCACATGGGAAGGTTCCTTGTTGGAGCAGTGTCAAACACCTCATGTTGGAGAATCCTGCAGAGTCCCTGAGCCACCTCCACATTCCAAGGTCTCCCAGGCCACCAAGCCACAGTAGGACTCATCTTCAGGAGAGTCCATTTCAACTCTCCCCTCTGGGTAGCTCACCCAGGAGCCCGCAGATTGAGCCTGCCTTGTCCTGACTAAAGAGTGGGAATATGAGGTGGCGTTCCCAGGCATCCATGCTTAGACACCTGCTCTCGAGTCTTTCCATATGGGGCCTCTTGGAACCATCCAATAGGACTCGACTGTCGTGCAGAAGGTAACCTTCAGTTTTGGAGCAGTTCACAAATCCCATCGTAGGCAAAACTTTCTGGCCTCATGAAGCCCCCACACCCTTCAGGAAGAGGCCATGCTGGACAAGAACTCTAGCCTGAGGCACGTCTCATAGTTGACATGACCTCAGTGCAGGAGATCCCGATTCAGCCTCTGCAGAGTGGGCATGCCGTGACCTCGGTCCCAACCCTCACGCTAGCTTGTGTTTTCAGACTTCCTTCCTCACACTCCTGGCAAACAAGCCCTCCGGACTAGGAACTCCAGAACCAAAACCCAGCCCAGTGTCTGCCCAACGGAAGAAAAACGTTTCCCTGTGGGGCTCTCCAGGAAACCCAGATGAGGATCAACCTGCTCGGGCCTCGACGGTACCCGAACTGGATAGGCTGCTCTGGGCACTCATGCTCTGCCTGACACAGCCTGAAGCCAGACGTCCAGACAGACAAGGAGACAGCTGGCCGCACACCCAGCACTTCGGACACGCCATGGTCTTATGCCGTCACCTCATCCTAACCTTGGTTTTCAGATATCTGAACCTAGACATTATATCAATTCTCCACACAGCTGGGTATAGCAAGCACAAAACAGAACTCCTCCTTCCCCATGGCTGTCAAGCTTGCTCTTGGCATGGAGTCACACCTTCAGGGTGGGAGAAACCTTCATGGCCCCTGATGCCACGCCCAAACTTGAGTGCTGCTTGGGCACAAATTCACACTGTGATCCTCAGCATGAGCCCCATGTCAAAGAAAGGCCTGTCAGGGCCTGGACCAAGAGCCCACATATGGGGCTTGCCAAGCCCCTATGCACCCAATCCTCACCACGGTTTGAATTTTCCAGTCGCCCCGCCCGTACCTGGAGCTCTGCTCTGGAATCCCTTTCTTGGAGAGACCCATGAGCCAGACAACACGACTCCACCCTTCCCACAAAATGACCCCAAACTCTTGGGAGCTGGGACAAATCCCCAGAGAGGGATACTCGTCCACAGTACCTGAGGCCACCGCTCCAATCCACGGCTATCCCGGACACAACATCCAGAGACAAAAGCCTGAAGGAACGCCTCCCACTCGCCCTTGTTTCAGAGGCCCAGGAGCTCCCTCTCGGGCTGTACATCCGGCCGGCCATACCCTAGGCGCCACTCCTAAGCTGAGTTGGTGTATTCAGACTTCTGTGCCCACAGCCTGGACCCACACACCTCCAGGCTAGGGCCTCTAGGGCCACAGCGAAAGATTGTGCCTGCCCTCTCCAAGGAAAGTGTGCCCAATCCATTGACCACCACACTACAGGTTAGGGAAAAGCTCCAAGGCCCCTGAGGCCATCAATAGTGTAGGCCCCCCTGGACTAAGAGGGGCTCTCTGACACCAGCGGAGCAACTATCTCCACTTAGACTCTCAGACAGTGTCCCCAGAGACAGAAGGTTGAAATGGACAGGCCCCCAGGCCCTAATCTGAACCTTAGCTTTGGTTTCCATGTTTTCGTTCTCAGAGGACTGTTTTCGTAGACCAGCACATGGGGCTTTTCTGAGGCACCAAACCAAACATCTCTCATCTCCACATGGGCAGCTTTCTTACTGGGATGTATCAAACACTTCAGGTAGGAGAGTTCCGCAGGGCCACTGAACAACCAGCACATTCCAAGGTCTCCATGGACCCAAACGCACATTATGACGCATCCTCAGGAGAGGCCATTTCAACTCAGCCCCCTGGGTCGCGTGTTCCAGAGGCAGCAGATCAAACATATCTTGTCACTAATAGCCAATGGGAATGCGAGGCATGCTGTACAGGGATCCATCCTTCGAACCCTGCTCTCCAGTCCTTCCATATGGTATGTCCTGGAGCCATGCAACAGGACTCGAATGTCCCGCAGAAGGAAACCTTGTGGTTTGGGGCAACCTCCAAACTCAGCGTGGGAAAACTTCCTTGGCCTCATGAGGCCCCCACTTCATGAAGGTGCCATCATGGACACATACTCCAGCCTCAGCCAACGTCTGATCCTCAGCCTGACTTCAGATGCAGGAGATTTTGATTCAGCCTCTGCAGAGTGGGCCTGCTCTGCCCTTGGCTCCAATCCTCACACTAGCTTGTGTTTTCAGACTTCCGTCCTCACACTCCTGGCCCACAAACCCTCCCTACTGGGAATTCTGGGGCCACAATGAAGCACTGTGCCTGCCTCCCAGGAGAAAAACATTGTCTATGGCGCTGCCCAGAAACCCCAAATGAGGACCAAACTGCTTGGCCCTCGGCAACACCCCAATTGCATAGGCTACCTTAAACAGTGATGCTCTGTCGCAAATAGCCTGAGCCCAGACCTTCCAACAGACACCGACACAGCTGGCTGCACACCCAGCACATTGGACCCGCCACTGCCTTAGGCCACCATCCATTCCCAACCTGGGTTTTCAGTCATCGGAACCTAGACCTTATCTCCAATCCCTGCACAGGGGGGAACCTGATGCACAAGTCAGAGCCCCTCCTTCCCCCTGGCAAGAAACCTTGCTGCTGGCAGTGAGTCAAACCTTCAGTGTAGGAGAAAACGGCATGGCCCATGAGGCCACGCCCAAGCGTGAGGGCCGCCTTGGGCACAAACACACATTGTGACCCTCAGCGTGAGTACCTTATTCAAGTAACGCCTCTCAGTGACTGGACCAAGAGCCCGCATATGTGGCTTGCCATGCCCATAGGCACCCAGGACTAACTAGATGGTGTGTATTCCAGTTGAGGGAACCCACTGCTGTGCTCTAGAGTCCCTCTCCTGGGGGGTCCCCTGTGGCAGAAAACAGTACTCTTCATTCCCACAGAATGAACACAAACACTTGGGAGCTTGGACAATCCCCTGAGAGGAAGGCTCTTCCTCGGCCTCTGAGACAACCCCTACCCTGACCGGACACTGTAAACGCAACACCCAGAGACAAAATCCTGAGTGACTGCCTCCCACTTGCCCTACTTTGATTTCCAGAGGATCTCCCCTCACGGACTAGAGATCAGGCCTGCCATTACATTGGCCCCTAGCTGAGCCAAGTTTGCTTTTTCAGACATCTGTCCCCACAGCCCTGGCAAACACAGCCTCTAGGCTGGGTCCACTGGAGCCATACCCCAGGACCGTGCCTGCTCTCTCCTGGGAAACTGTGTCCATTCCTTTGGCCACACACCTCCAGAATATGAGAAACCTCAAGGCCTCCGAGGACATCCCACTACTGGGAGCTTCACTGGACTCACAGGGGCATTCGGACACAAGCTGAGCAGCTACATCCATGAACGCATGCACACAGATGACAACAGAGATAGAAGGTTGAGCCGGACAGGCCTTTAGGCCGTAGTCTCAACTCTTGCTTTGGTTTCCAGGTGTCACTCCTCAGAGGCTTTGGTTCGAAGAACAGGGTATGGGGCTTTCCTGAGGCACGGAACAGAACTCTTCTCGTCTCCACATGGGAAGTTTCCTTGTGGGAGCCGTGTCAAACACCTCATGTTGGAGAATCCTGCAGAGTCCCTGAGCCACCTCCACATTCCAAGGTCTCCCAGGCCACCAAGCCACAGTAGGACTCATCTTCAGGAGAGTCCATTTCAACTATCCCCTCTGGGTAGCTCACCCAGGAGCCCGCAGATTGAGCCTGCCTTGTCCTGACTAAAGAGTGGGAATATGAGGTGGCGTTCCCAGGCATCCATGCTTAGACACCTGCTCTCGAGTCTTTCCATATGGGGCCTCTTGGAACCATCCAATAGGACTCGACTGTCGTGCAGAAGGTAACCTTCAGTTTTGGAGCAGTTCACAAATCCCATCGTAGGCAAAACTTTCGTGCCTCATGAAGCCCACACACCCTTCAGGAAGAGGCCATGCTGGACAAGAACTCTAGCCTGAGGCACGTCTCATAGTTGACATGACCTCAGTGCAGGAGATCCCGATTCAGCCTCTGCAGAGTGGGCATGCCGTGACCTCGGTCCCAAACCTCACGCTAGCTTGTGTTTTCAGACTTCCTTCCTCACACTCCTGGCAAACAAGCCCTCCGGACTAGGAACTCCAGAACCAAAACCCAGCCCAGTGTCTGCCCAACGGAAGAAAAACGTTTCCCTGTGGGGCTCTCCAGAAAACCCAGATGAGGATCAACCTGCTCTGGCCTCGACGGTACCCGAACTGGATAGGCTGCTCTGGGCACTCATGCTCTGCCTGACACAGCCTGAAGCCAGACGTCCAGACAGACAAGGAGACAGCTGGCCGCACACCCAGCACTTCGGACACGCCATGGTCTTATGCCGTCACCTCATCCTAACCTTGGTTTTCAGATATCTGAACCTAGACATTATATCAATTCTCCACACAGCTGGGTATAGCAAGCACAAAACAGAACTCCTCCTTCCCCATGGCTGTCAAGCTTGCTCTTGGCATGGAGTCACACCTTCAGGGTGGGAGAAACCTTCATGGCCCCTGATGCCACGCCCAAACTTGAGTGCTGCTTGGGCACAAATTCACACTGTGATCCTCAGCATGAGCCCCATGTCAAAGAAAGGCCTGTCAGGGCCTGGAACAAGAGCCCACATATGGGGCTTGCCAAGCCCCTATGCACCCAATCCTCACCACGGTTTGAATTTTCCAGTCGCCCCGCCCGTACCTGGAGCTCTGCTCTGGAATCCCTTTCTTGGAGAGACCCATGAGCCAGACAACACGACTCCACCCTTCCCACAAAATGACCCCAAACTCTTGGGAGCTGGGACAAATCCCCAGAGAGGGATACTCGTCCACAGTACCTGAGGCCACCGCTCCAATCCACGGCTATCCCGGACACAACATCCAGAGACAAAAGCCTGAAGGAACGCCTCACACTCGCCCTTGTTTCAGAGGCCCAGGAGCTCCCTCTCGGGCTGTACATCCGGCCGGCCATACCCTAGGCGCCACTCCTAAGCTGAGTTGGTGTATTCAGACTTCTGTGCCCACAGCCTGGACCCACACACCTCCAGGCTAGGGCCCCTAGGGCCACAGCGAAAGATTGTGCCTGCCCTCTCCAAGGAAAGTGTGCCCAATCCATTGACCACCACACTACAGGTTAGGGAAAAGCTCCAAGGCCCCTGAGGCCATCAATAGTGTAGGCCCCCCTGGACTAAGAGGGGCTCTCTGACACCAGCGGAGCAACTATCTCCACTTAGACTCTCAGACAGTGTCCCCAGAGACAGAAGGTTGAAATGGACAGGCCCCCAGGCCCTAATCTGAACCTTAGCTTTGGTTTCCATGTTTCCGTTCTCAGAGGACTGTTTTCGTAGACCAGCACATGGGGCTTTTCTGAGGCACCAAACCAAACATCTCTCATCTCCACATGGGCAGCTTTCTTACTGGGATGTATCAAACACTTCAGGTAGGAGAGTTCCGCAGGGCCACTGAACAACCAGCACATTCCAAGGTCTCCATGGACCCAAACGCACATTATGACGCATCCTCAGGAGAGGCCATTTCAACTCAGCCCCCTGGGTCGCGTGTTCCAGAGGCAGCAGATCAAACATATCTTGTCGCTAATAGCCAATGGGAATGCGAGGCATGCTGTACAGGGATCCATCCTTCGAACCCTGCTCTCCAGTCCTTCCATGTGGTATGTCCTGGAGCCATGCAACGGGACTCGAATGTCACGCAGAAGGAAACCTTGTGGTTTGGGGCAACCTCCAAACTCAGCGTGGGAAAACTTCCTTGGCCTCATGAGGCCCCCACTTCATGAAGGTGCCATCATGGACACATACTCCAGCCTCAGCCAACGTCTGATCCTCAGCCTGACTTCAGATGCAGGAGATTTTGATTCAGCCTCTGCAGAGTGGGCCTGCTCTGCCCTTGTCTCCAATCCTCACACTAGCTTGTGTTTTCAGACTTCCGTCCTCACACTCCTGGCCCACAAACCCTCCCTACTGGGAATTCTGGGGCCACAATGAAGCACTGTGCCTGCCTCCCAAGAGAAAAACATTGTCTATGGCGCTGCCCAGAAACCCCAAATGAGGATCAAACTGCTTGGCCCTCGGCAACACCCCAATTGCATAGGCTACCTTAAACAGTGATGCTCTGTCGCAAATAGCCTGAGCCCAGACCTTCCAACAGACACCGACACAGCTGGCTGCACACCCAGCACATTGGACCCGCCACTGCCTTAGGCCACCATCCATTCCCAACCTGGGTTTTCAGTCATCGGAACCTAGACCTTATCTCCAATCCCTGCACAGGGGGGAACCTGATGCACAAGTCAGAACCCCTCCTTCCCCCTGGCAAGAAACCTTGCTGCTGGCAGTGAGTCAAACCTTCAGTGTAGGAGAAAACGGCATGGCCCATGAGGCCACGCCCAAGCGTGAGGGCCGCCTTGGGCACAAACACACATTGTGACCCTCAGCGTGAGTACCTTATTCAAGTAACGCCTCTCAGTGACTGGACCAAGAGCCCGCATATGTGGCTTGCCATGCCCATAGGCACCCAGGACTAACTAGATGGTGTGTATTCCAGTTGAGGGAACCCACTGCTGTGTTCTAGAGTCCCTCTCCTGGGGGGTCCCCTGTGGCAGAAAACAGTACTCTTCATTCCCACAGAATGAACACAAACACTTGGGAGCTTGGACAATCCCCTGAGAGGAAGGCTCTTCCTCGGCCTCTGAGACAACCCCTACCCTGACCGGACACTGTAAACGCAACACCCAGAGACAAAATCCTGAGTGACTGCCTCCCACTTGCCCTACTTTGATTTCCAGAGGATCTCCCCTCACGGACTAGAGATCAGGCCTGCCATTACATTGGCCCCTAGCTGAGCCAAGTTTGCTTTTTCAGACATCTGTCCCCACAGCCCTGGCAAACACAGCCTCTAGGCTGGGTCCTCTGGAGCCATACCACAGGACCGTGCCTGCTCTCTCCTGGGAAACTGTGTCCATTCCTTTGGCCACACACCTCCAGAATATGAGAAACCTCAAGGCCTCCGAGGACATCCCACTACTGGGAGCCTCACTGGACTCACAGGGGAATTCGGACACAAGCTGAATAGCTACATCCATGAACGCATGCACACAGATGACAACAGAGATAGAAGGTTGAGCCGGACAGGCTTTTAGGCCGTAGTCTCAACTCTTGCTTTGGTTTCCAGGTGTCACTCCTCAGAGGCTTTGGTTCGAAGAACAGGGTATGGGGCTTTCCTGAGGCACGGAACAGAACTCCTCTCGTCTCCACATGGGAAGTTTCCTTGTGGGAGCCGTGTCAAACACCTCATGTTGGAGAATCCTGCAGAGACCCTGAGCCACCTCCACATTCCAAGGTCTCCCAGGCCACCAAGTCACAGTAGGTCTCATCTTCAGGAGAGTCCATTTCAACTCTCCCCTCTGGGTAGCTCACCCAGGAGCCCGCAGATTGAGCCTGCCTTGTCCTGACTAAAGAGTGGGAATATGAGGTGGCGTTCCCAGGCATCCATGCTTAGACACCTGCTCTCGAGTCTTTCCATATGGGGCCTCTTGGAACCATCCAATAGGACTCGACTCTCGTGCAGAAGGTAACCTTCAGTTTTGGAGCAGTTCACAAATCCCATCGTAGGCAAAACTTTCGTGCCTCATGAAGCCCACACACCCTTCAGGAAGAGGCCATGCTGGACAAGAACTCTAGCCTGAGGCACGTCTCATAGTTGACATGACCTCAGTGCAGGAGATCTCGATTCAGCCTCTGCAGAGTGGGCCTGCCGTGCCCTCGGTCCCAAACCTCACGCTAGCTTGTGTTTTCAGACTTCCTTCCTCACACTCCTGGCAAACAAGCCCTCCGGACTAGGAACTCCAGAACCAAAACCCAGCCCAGTGTCTGCCCAACGGAAGAAAAACGTTTCCCTGTGGGGCTCTCCAGAAAACCCAGATGAGGATCAACCTGCTCGGGCCTCGACGGTACCCGAACTGGATAGGCTGCTCTGGGCACTCATGCTCTGCCTGACACAGCCTGAAGCCAGACGTCCAGACAGACAAGGAGACAGCTGGCCGCACACCCAGCACTTTGGACACGCCATGGTCTTATGCCGTCACCTCATCCTAACCTTGGTTTTCAGATATCTGAACCTAGGCATTATATCAATTCTCCACACAGCTGGGTATAGCAAGCACAAAACAGAACTCCTCCTTCCCCATGGCTGTCAAGCTTGCTCTTGGCATGGAGTCACACCTTCAGGGTGGGAGAAACCTTCATGGCCCCTGATGCCACGCCCAAACTTGAGTGCTGCTTGGGCACAAATTCACACTGTGATCCTCAGCATGAGCCCCATGTCAAACAAAGGACTGTCAGGACCTGGACCAAGAGCCCACATATGGGGCTTGCCAAGCCCCTATGCACCCAATCCTCACCACGGTTTGAATTTTCCAGTCGCCCCACCCGTACCTGGAGCTCTGCTCTGGAATCCCTTTCTTGGAGAGACCCATGAGACAGACAACACGACCCCACCCTTCCCACAAAATGACCCCAAACTCTTGGGAGCTGGGACAAATCCCCAGAGAGGGATACTCGTCCACAGTACCTGAGGCCACCGCTCCAATCCACGGCTATCCCGGACACAACATCCAGAGACAAAAGCCTGAAGGAACGCCTCACACTCGCCCTTGTTTCAGAGGCCCAGGAGCTCCCTCTCGGGCTGTACATCCGGCCGGCCATACCCTAGGCGCCACTCCTAAGCTGCTTTGGTGTATTCAGACTTCTGTGCCCACAGCCTGGACCCACACACCTCCAGGCTAGGGCCTCTAGGGCCACAGCGAAAGATTGTGCCTGCCCTCTCCAAGGAAAGTGTGCCCAATCCATTGACCACAACACTACAGGTTAGGGAAAAGCTCCAAGGCCCCTGAGGCCATCAATAGTGTAGGCCCCCCTGGACTAAGAGGGGCTCTCTGACACCAGCGGAGCAACTATCTCCACTTAGACTCTCAGACAGTGTCCCCAGAGACAGAAGGTTGAAATGGACAGGCCCCCAGGCCCTAATCTGAACCTTAGCTTTGGTTTCCATGTTTTCGTTCTCAGAGGACTGTTTTCGTAGACCAGCACATGGGGCTTTTCTGAGGCACCAAACCAAACATCTCTCATCTCCACATGGGCAGCTTTCTTACTGGGATGTATCAAACACTTCAGGTAGGAGAGTTCCGCAGGGCCACTGAACAACCAGCACATTCCAAGGTCTCCATGGACCCAAACGCACATTATGACGCATCCTCAGGAGAGGCCATTTCAACTCAGCCCCCTGGGTCGCGTGTTCCAGAGGCAGCAGATCAAACATATCTTGTCACTAATAGCCAATGGGAATGCGAGGCATGCTGTACAGGGATCCATCCTTCGAACCCTGCTCTCCAGTCCTTCCATATGGTATGTCCTGGAGCCATGCAACAGGACTCGAATGTCCCGCAGAAGGAAACCTTGTGGTTTGGGGCAACCTCCAAACTCAGCGTGGGAAAACTTCCTTGGCCTCATGAGGCCCCCACTTCATGAAGGTGCCATCATGGACACATACTCCAGCCTCAGCCAACGTCTGATCCTCAGCCTGACTTCAGATGCAGGAGATTTTGATTCAGCCTCTGCAGAGTGGGCCTGCTCTGCCCTTGGCTCCAATCCTCACACTAGCTTGTGTTTTCAGACTTCCGTCCTCACACTCCTGGCCCACAAACCCTCCCTACTGGGAATTCTGGGGCCACAATGAAGCACTGTGCCTGCCTCCCAGGAGAAAAACATTGTCTATGGCGCTGCCCAGAAACCCCAAATGAGGACCAAACTGCTTGGCCCTCGGCAACACCCCAATTGCATAGGCTACCTTAAACAGTGATGCTCTGTCGCAAATAGCCTGAGCCCAGACCTTCCAACAGACACCGACACAGCTGGCTGCACACCCAGCACATTGGACCCGCCACTGCCTTAGGCCACCATCCATTCCCAACCTGGGTTTTCAGTCATCGGAACCTAGACCTTATCTCCAATCCCTGCACAGGGGGGAACCTGATGCACAAGTCAGAGCCCCTCCTTCCCCCTGGCAAGAAACCTTGCTGCTGGCAGTGAGTCAAACCTTCAGTGTAGGAGAAAACGGCATGGCCCATGAGGCCACGCCCAAGCGTGAGGGCCGCCTTGGGCACAAACACACATTGTGACCCTCAGCGTGAGTACCTTATTCAAGTAACGCCTCTCAGTGACTGGACCAAGAGCCCGCATATGTGGCTTGCCATGCCCATAGGCACCCAGGACTAACTAGATGGTGTGTATTCCAGTTGAGGGAACCCACTGCTGTGCTCTAGAGTCCCTCTCCTGGGGGGTCCCCTGTGGCAGAAAACAGTACTCTTCATTCCCACAGAATGAACACAAACACTTGGGAGCTTGGACAATCCCCTGAGAGGAAGGCTCTTCCTCGGCCTCTGAGACAACCCCTACCCTGACCGGACACTGTAAACGCAACACCCAGAGACAAAATCCTGAGTGACTGCCTCCCACTTGCCCTACTTTGATTTCCAGAGGATCTCCCCTCACGGACTAGAGATCAGGCCTGCCATTACATTGGCCCCTAGCTGAGCCAAGTTTGCTTTTTCAGACATCTGTCCCCACAGCCCTGGCAAACACAGCCTCTAGGCTGGGTCCACTGGAGCCATACCCCAGGACCGTGCCTGCTCTCTCCTGGGAAACTGTGTCCATTCCTTTGGCCACACACCTCCAGAATATGAGAAACCTCAAGGCCTCCGAGGACATCCCACTACTGGGAGCTTCACTGGACTCACAGGGGCATTCGGACACAAGCTGAGCAGCTACATCCATGAACGCATGCACACAGATGACAACAGAGATAGAAGGTTGAGCCGGACAGGCCTTTAGGCCGTAGTCTCAACTCTTGCTTTGGTTTCCAGGTGTCACTCCTCAGAGGCTTTGGTTCGAAGAACAGGGTATGGGGCTTTCCTGAGGCACGGAACAGAACTCTTCTCGTCTCCACATGGGAAGTTTCCTTGTGGGAGCCGTGTCAAACACCTCATGTTGGAGAATCCTGCAGAGTCCCTGAGCCACCTCCACATTCCAAGGTCTCCCAGGCCACCAAGCCACAGTAGGACTCATCTTCAGGAGAGTCCATTTCAACTATCCCCTCTGGGTAGCTCACCCAGGAGCCCGCAGATTGAGCCTGCCTTGTCCTGACTAAAGAGTGGGAATATGAGGTGGCGTTCCCAGGCATCCATGCTTAGACACCTGCTCTCGAGTCTTTCCATATGGGGCCTCTTGGAACCATCCAATAGGACTCGACTGTCGTGCAGAAGGTAACCTTCAGTTTTGGAGCAGTTCACAAATCCCATCGTAGGCAAAACTTTCGTGCCTCATGAAGCCCACACACCCTTCAGGAAGAGGCCATGCTGGACAAGAACTCTAGCCTGAGGCACGTCTCATAGTTGACATGACCTCAGTGCAGGAGATCCCGATTCAGCCTCTGCAGAGTGGGCATGCCGTGACCTCGGTCCCAAACCTCACGCTAGCTTGTGTTTTCAGACTTCCTTCCTCACACTCCTGGCAAACAAGCCCTCCGGACTAGGAACTCCAGAACCAAAACCCAGCCCAGTGTCTGCCCAACGGAAGAAAAACGTTTCCCTGTGGGGCTCTCCAGAAAACCCAGATGAGGATCAACCTGCTCTGGCCTCGACGGTACCCGAACTGGATAGGCTGCTCTGGGCACTCATGCTCTGCCTGACACAGCCTGAAGCCAGACGTCCAGACAGACAAGGAGACAGCTGGCCGCACACCCAGCACTTCGGACACGCCATGGTCTTATGCCGTCACCTCATCCTAACCTTGGTTTTCAGATATCTGAACCTAGACATTATATCAATTCTCCACACAGCTGGGTATAGCAAGCACAAAACAGAACTCCTCCTTCCCCATGGCTGTCAAGCTTGCTCTTGGCATGGAGTCACACCTTCAGGGTGGGAGAAACCTTCATGGCCCCTGATGCCACGCCCAAACTTGAGTGCTGCTTGGGCACAAATTCACACTGTGATCCTCAGCATGAGCCCCATGTCAAAGAAAGGCCTGTCAGGGCCTGGAACAAGAGCCCACATATGGGGCTTGCCAAGCCCCTATGCACCCAATCCTCACCACGGTTTGAATTTTCCAGTCGCCCCGCCCGTACCTGGAGCTCTGCTCTGGAATCCCTTTCTTGGAGAGACCCATGAGCCAGACAACACGACTCCACCCTTCCCACAAAATGACCCCAAACTCTTGGGAGCTGGGACAAATCCCCAGAGAGGGATACTCGTCCACAGTACCTGAGGCCACCGCTCCAATCCACGGCTATCCCGGACACAACATCCAGAGACAAAAGCCTGAAGGAACGCCTCACACTCGCCCTTGTTTCAGAGGCCCAGGAGCTCCCTCTCGGGCTGTACATCCGGCCGGCCATACCCTAGGCGCCACTCCTAAGCTGAGTTGGTGTATTCAGACTTCTGTGCCCACAGCCTGGACCCACACACCTCCAGGCTAGGGCCCCTAGGGCCACAGCGAAAGATTGTGCCTGCCCTCTCCAAGGAAAGTGTGCCCAATCCATTGACCACAACACTACAGGTTAGGGAAAAGCTCCAAGGCCCCTGAGGCCATCAATAGTGTAGGCCCCCCTGGACTAAGAGGGGCTCTCTGACACCAGCGGAGCAACTATCTCCACTTAGACTCTCAGACAGTGTCCCCAGAGACAGAAGGTTGAAATGGACAGGCCCCCAGGCCCTAATCTGAACCTTAGCTTTGGTTTCCATGTTTCCGTTCTCAGAGGACTGTTTTCGTAGACCAGCACATGGGGCTTTTCTGAGGCACCAAACCAAACATCTCTCATCTCCACATGGGCAGCTTTCTTACTGGGATGTATCAAACACTTCAGGTAGGAGTGTTCCGCAGGGCCACTGAACAACCAGCACATTCCAAGGTCTCCATGGACCCAAACGCACATTATGACGCATCCTCAGGAGAGGCCATTTCAACTCAGCCCCCTGGGTCGCGTGTTCCAGAGGCAGCAGATCAAACATATCTTGTCGCTAATAGCCAATGGGAATGCGAGGCATGCTGTACAGGGATCCATCCTTCGAACCCTGCTCTCCAGTCCTTCCATGTGGTATGTCCTGGAGCCATGCAACGGGACTCGAATGTCACGCAGAAGGAAACCTTGTGGTTTGGGGCAACCTCCAAACTCAGCGTGGGAAAACTTCCTTGGCCTCATGAGGCCCCCACTTCATGAAGGTGCCATCATGGACACATACTCCAGCCTCAGCCAACGTCTGATCCTCAGCCTGACTTCAGATGCAGGAGATTTTGATTCAGCCTCTGCAGAGTGGGCCTGCTCTGCCCTTGTCTCCAATCCTCACACTAGCTTGTGTTTTCAGACTTCCGTCCTCACACTCCTGGCCCACAAACCCTCCCTACTGGGAATTCTGGGGCCACAATGAAGCACTGTGCCTGCCTCCCAAGAGAAAAACATTGTCTATGGCGCTGCCCAGAAACCCCAAATGAGGATCAAACTGCTTGGCCCTCGGCAACACCCCAATTGCATAGGCTACCTTAAACAGTGATGCTCTGTCGCAAATAGCCTGAGCCCAGACCTTCCAACAGACACCGACACAGCTGGCTGCACACCCAGCACATTGGACCCGCCACTGCCTTAGGCCACCATCCATTCCCAACCTGGGTTTTCAGTCATCGGAACCTAGACCTTATCTCCAATCCCTGCACAGGGGGGAACCTGATGCACAAGTCAGAACCCCTCCTTCCCCCTGGCAAGAAACCTTGCTGCTGGCAGTGAGTCAAACCTTCAGTGTAGGAGAAAACGGCATGGCCCATGAGGCCACGCCCAAGCGTGAGGGCCGCCTTGGGCACAAACACACATTGTGACCCTCAGCGTGAGTACCTTATTCAAGTAACGCCTCTCAGTGACTGGACCAAGAGCCCGCATATGTGGCTTGCCATGCCCATAGGCACCCAGGACTAACTAGATGGTGTGTATTCCAGTTGAGGGAACCCACTGCTGTGTTCTAGAGTCCCTCTCCTGGGGGGTCCCCTGTGGCAGAAAACAGTACTCTTCATTCCCACAGAATGAACACAAACACTTGGGAGCTTGGACAATCCCCTGAGAGGAAGGCTCTTCCTCGGCCTCTGAGACAACCCCTACCCTGACCGGACACTGTAAACGCAACACCCAGAGACAAAATCCTGAGTGACTGCCTCCCACTTGCCCTACTTTGATTTCCAGAGGATCTCCCCTCACGGACTAGAGATCAGGCCTGCCATTACATTGGCCCCTAGCTGAGCCAAGTTTGCTTTTTCAGACATCTGTCCCCACAGCCCTGGCAAACACAGCCTCTAGGCTGGGTCCTCTGGAGCCATACCACAGGACCGTGCCTGCTCTCTCCTGGGAAACTGTGTCCATTCCTTTGGCCACACACCTCCAGAATATGAGAAACCTCAAGGCCTCCGAGGACATCCCACTACTGGGAGCCTCACTGGACTCACAGGGGAATTCGGACACAAGCTGAGCAGCTACATCCATGAACGCATGCACACAGATGACAACAGAGATAGAAGGTTGAGCCGGACAGGCTTTTAGGCCGTAGTCTCAACTCTTGCTTTGGTTTCCAGGTGTCACTCCTCAGAGGCTTTGGTTCGAAGAACAGGGTATGGGGCTTTCCTGAGGCACGGAACAGAACTCCTCTCGTCTCCACATGGGAAGTTTCCTTGTGGGAGCCGTGTCAAACACCTCATGTTGGAGAATCCTGCAGAGACCCTGAGCCACCTCCACATTCCAAGGTCTCCCAGGCCACCAAGTCACAGTAGGTCTCATCTTCAGGAGAGTCCATTTCAACTCTCCCCTCTGGGTAGCTCACCCAGGAGCCCGCAGATTGAGCCTGCCTTGTCCTGACTAAAGAGTGGGAATATGAGGTGGCGTTCCCAGGCATCCATGCTTAGACACCTGCTCTCGAGTCTTTCCATATGGGGCCTCTTGGAACCATCCAATAGGACTCGACTCTCGTGCAGAAGGTAACCTTCAGTTTTGGAGCAGTTCACAAATCCCATCGTAGGCAAAACTTTCGTGCCTCATGAAGCCCACACACCCTTCAGGAAGAGGCCATGCTGGACAAGAACTCTAGCCTGAGGCACGTCTCATAGTTGACATGACCTCAGTGCAGGAGATCTCGATTCAGCCTCTGCAGAGTGGGCCTGCCGTGCCCTCGGTCCCAAACCTCACGCTAGCTTGTGTTTTCAGACTTCCTTCCTCACACTCCTGGCAAACAAGCCCTCCGGACTAGGAACTCCAGAACCAAAACCCAGCCCAGTGTCTGCCCAACGGAAGAAAAACGTTTCCCTGTGGGGCTCTCCAGAAAACCCAGATGAGGATCAACCTGCTCGGGCCTCGACGGTACCCGAACTGGATAGGCTGCTCTGGGCACTCATGCTCTGCCTGACACAGCCTGAAGCCAGACGTCCAGACAGACAAGGAGACAGCTGGCCGCACACCCAGCACTTTGGACACGCCATGGTCTTATGCCGTCACCTCATCCTAACCTTGGTTTTCAGATATCTGAACCTAGGCATTATATCAATTCTCCACACAGCTGGGTATAGCAAGCACAAAACAGAACTCCTCCTTCCCCATGGCTGTCAAGCTTGCTCTTGGCATGGAGTCACACCTTCAGGGTGGGAGAAACCTTCATGGCCCCTGATGCCACGCCCAAACTTGAGTGCTGCTTGGGCACAAATTCACACTGTGATCCTCAGCATGAGCCCCATGTCAAACAAAGGCCTGTCAGGACCTGGACCAAGAGCCCACATATGGGGCTTGCCAAGCCCCTATGCACCCAATCCTCACCACGGTTTGAATTTTCCAGTCGCCCCGCCCGTACCTGGAGCTCTGCTCTGGAATCCCTTTCTTGGAGAGACCCATGAGCCAGACAACACGACCCCACCCTTCCCACAAAATGACCCCAAACTCTTGGGAGCTGGGACAAATCCCCAGAGAGGGATACTCGTCCACAGTACCTGAGGCCACCGCTCCAATCCACGGCTATCCCGGACACAACATCCAGAGACAAAAGCCTGAAGGAACGCCTCACACTCGCCCTTGTTTCAGAGGCCCAGGAGCTCCCTCTCGGGCTGTACATCCGGCCGGCCATACCCTAGGCGCCACTCCTAAGCTGAGTTGGTGTATTCAGACTTCTGTGCCCACAGCCTGGACCCACACACCTCCAGGCTAGGGCCTCTAGGGCCACAGCGAAAGATTGTGCCTGCCCTCTCCAAGGAAAGTGTGCCCAATCCATTGACCACAACACTACAGGTTAGGGAAAAGCTCCAAGGCCCCTGAGGCCATCAATAGTGTAGGCCCCCCTGGACTAAGAGGGGCTCTCTGACACCAGCGGAGCAACTATCTCCACTTAGACTCTCAGACAGTGTCCCCAGAGACAGAAGGTTGAAATGGACAGGCCCCCAGGCCCTAATCTGAACCTTAGCTTTGGTTTCCATGTTTCCGTTCTCAGAGGACTGTTTTCGTAGACCAGCTCATGGGGCTTTTCTGAGGCACCAAACCAAACATCTCTCATCTCCACATGGGCAGCTTTCTTACTGGGATGTATCAAACACTTCAGGTAGGAGAGTTCCGCAGGGCCACTGAACAACCAGCACATTCCAAGGTCTCCATGGACCCAAACGCACATTATGACGCATCCTCAGGAGAGGCCATTTCAACTCAGCCCCCTGGGTCGCGTGTTCCAGAGGCAGCAGATCAAACATATCTTGTCGCTAATAGCCAATGGGAATGCGAGGCATGCTGTACAGGAATCCATCCTTCGAACCCTGCTCTCCAGTCCTTCCATGTGGTATGTCCTGGAGCCATGCAACAGGACTCGAATGTCCCGCAGAAGGAAACCTTGTGGTTTGGGGCAACCTCCAAACTCAGCGTGGGAAAACTTCCTTGGCCTCATGAGGCCCCCACTTCATGAAGGTGCCATCATGGACACATACTCCAGCCTCAGCCAACGTCTGATCCTCAGCCTGACTTCAGATGCAGGAGATTTTGATTCAGCCTCTGCAGAGTGGGCCTGCTCTGCCCTTGGCTCCAATCCTCACACTAGCTTGTGTTTTCAGACTTCCGTCCTCACACTCCTGGCCCACAAACCCTCCCTACTGGGAATTCTGGGGCCACAATGAAGCACTGTGCCTGCCTCCCAAGAGAAAAACATTGTCTATGGCGCTGCCCAGAAACCCCAAATGAGGATCAAACTGCTTGGCCCTCGGCAACACCCCAATTGCATAGGCTACCTTAAACAGTGATGCTCTGTCGCAAATAGCCTGAGCCCAGACCTTCCAACAGACACCGACACAGCTGGCTGCACACCCAGCACATTGGACCCGCCACTGCCTTAGGCCACCATCCATTCCCAACCTGGGTTTTCAGTCATCGGAACCTAGACCTTATCTCCAATCCCTGCACAGGGGGGAACCTGATGCACAAGTCAGAACCCCTCCTTCCCCCTGGCAAGAAACCTTGCTGCTGGCAGTGAGTCAAACCTTCAGTGTAGGAGAAAACGGCATGGCCCATGAGGCCACGCCCAAGCGTGAGGGCCGCCTTGGGCACAAACACACATTGTGACCCTCAGCGTGAGTACCTTTTTCAAGTAACGCCTCTCAGTGACTGGACCAAGAGCCCGCATATGTGGCTTGCCATGCCCATAGGCACCCAGGACTAACTAGATGGTGTGTATTCCAGTTGAGGGAACCCACTGCTGTGCTCTAGAGTCCCTCTCCTGGGGGGTCCCCTGTGGCAGAAAACAGTACTCTTCATTCCCACAGAATGAACACAAACACTTGGGAGCTTGGACAAACCCTGAGAGGAAGGCTCTTCCTCGGCCTCTGAGACAACCCCTACCCTGACCGGACACTGTAAACGCAACACCCAGAGACAAAATCCTGAGTGACTGCCTCCCACTTGCCCTACTTTGATTTCCAGAGGATCTCCCCTCACGGACTAGAGATCAGGCCTGCCATTACATTGGCCCCTAGCTGAGCCAAGTTTGCTTTTTCAGACATCTGTCCCCACAGCCCTGGCAAACACAGCCTCTAGGCTGGGTCCTCTGGAGCCATACCACAGGACCGTGCCTGCTCTCTCCTGGGAAACTGTGTCCATTCCTTTGGCCACACACCTCCAGAATATGAGAAACCTCAAGGCCTCCGAGGACATCCCACTACTGGGAGCCTCACTGGACTCACAGGGGCATTCGGACACAAGCTGAGCAGCTACATCCATGAATGCATGCACACAGATGACAACAGAGATAGAAGGTTGAGCCGGACAGGCCTTTAGGCCGTAGTCTCAACTCTTGCTTTGGTTTCCAGGTGTCACTCCTCAGAGGCTTTGGTTCGAAGAACAGGGTATGGGGCTTTCCTGAGGCACGGAACAGAACTCCTCTCGTCTCCACATGGGAAGTTTCCTTGTGGGAGCCGTGTCAAACACCTCATGTTGGAGAATCCTGCAGAGACCCTGAGCCACCTCCACATTCCAAGGTCTCCCAGGCCACCAAGCCACAGTAGGTCTCATCTTCAGGAGAGTCCATTTCAACTCTCCCCTCTGGGTAGCTCACCCAGGAGCCCGCAGATTGAGCCTGCCTTGTCCTGACTAAAGAGTGGGAATATGAGGTGGCGTTCCCAGGCATCCATGCTTAGACACCTGCTCTCGAGTCTTTCCATATGGGGCCTCTTGGAACCATCCAATAGGACTCGACTCTCGTGCAGAAGGTAACCTTCAGTTTTGGAGCAGTTCACAAATCCCATCGTAGGCAAAACTTTCGTGCCTCATGAAGCCCCCACACCCTTCAGGAAGAGGCCATGCTGGACAAGAACTCTAGCCTGAGGCACGTCTCATAGTTGACATGACCTCAGTGCAGGAGATCCCGATTCAGCCTCTGCAGAGTGGGCATGCCGTGACCTCGGTCCCAACCCTCACGCTAGCTTGTGTTTTCAGAATTCCTTCCTCACACTCCTGGCAAACAAGCCCTCCGGACTAGGAACTCCACAACCAAAACCCAGCCCAGTGTCTGCCCAACGGAAGAAAAACGTTTCCCTGTGGGGCTCTCCAGAAAACCCAGATGAGGATCAACCTGCTCGGGCCTCGACGGTACCCGAACTGGATAGGCTGCTCTGGGCACTCATGCTCTGCCTGACACAGCCTGAAGCCAGACGTCCAGACAGACAAGGAGAGAGCTGGCCGCACACGCAGCACTTCGGACACGCCATGGTCTTATGCCGTCACCTCATCCTAACCTTGGTTTTCAGATATCTGAACCTAGGCATTATATCAATTCTCCACACAGCTGGGTATAGCAAGCACAAAACAGAACTCCTCCTTCCCCATGGCTGTCAAGCTTGCTCTTGGCATGGAGTCACACCTTCAGGGTGGGAGAAACCTTCATGGCCCCTGATGCCACGCCGAAACTTGAGTGCTGCTTGGGCACAAATTCACACTGTGATCCTCAGCATGAGCCCCATGTCAAACAAAGGCCTGTCAGGACCTGGACCAAGAGCCCACATATGGGGCTTGCCAAGCCCCTATGCACCCAATCCTCACCACGGTTTGAATTTTCCAGTCGCCCCGCCCGTACCTGGAGCTCTGCTCTGGAATCCCTTTCTTGGAGAGACCCATGAGCCAGACAACACGACTCCACCCTTCCCACAAAATGACCCCAAACTCTTGGGAGCTGGGACAAATCCCCAGAGAGGGATACTCGTCCACAGTACCTGAGGCCACCGCTCCAATCCACGGCTATCCCGGACACAACATCCAGAGACAAAAGCCTGAAGGAACGCCTCCCACTCGCCCTTGTTTCAGAGGCCCAGGAGCTCCCTCTCGGGCTGTACATCCGGCCGGCCATACCCTAGGCGCCACTCCTAAGCTGAGTTGGTGTATTCAGACTTCTGTGCCCACAGCCTGGACCCACACACCTCCAGGCTAGGGCCTCTAGGGCCACAGTGAAAGATTGTGCCTGCCCTCTCCAAGGAAAGTGTGCCCAATCCATTGACCACAACACTACAGGTTAGGGAAAAGCTCCAAGGCCCCTGAGGCCATCAATAGTGTAGGCCCCCCTGGACTAAGAGGGGCTCTCTGACACCAGCGGAGCAACTATCTCCACTTAGACTCTCAGACAGTGTCCCCAGAGACAGAAGGTTGAAATGGACAGGCCCCCAGGCCCTAATCTGAACCTTAGCTTTGGTTTCCATGTTTCCGTTCTCAGAGGACTGTTTTCGTAGACCAGCACATGGGGCTTTTCTGAGGCACCAAACCAAACATCTCTCATCTCCACATGGGCAGCTTTCTTACTGGGATGTATCAAACACTTCAGGTAGGAGAGTTCCGCAGGGCCACTGAACAACCAGCACATTCCAAGGTCTCCATGGACCCAAACGCACATTATGACGCATCCTCAGGAGAGGCCATTTCAACTCAGCCCCCTGGGTCGCGTGTTCCAGAGGCAGCAGATCAAACATATCTTGTCGCTAATAGCCAATGGGAATGCGAGGCATGCTGTACAGGGATCCATCCTTCGAACCCTGCTCTCCAGTCCTTCCATGTGGTATGTCCTGGAGCCATGCAACAGGACTCGAATGTCCCGCAGAAGGAAACCTTGTGGTTTGGGGCAACCTCCAAACTCAGCGTGGGAAAACTTCCTTGGCCTCATGAGGCCCCCACTTCATGAAGGTGCCATCATGGACACATACTCCAGCCTCAGCCAACGTCTGATCCTCAGCCTGACTTCAGATGCAGGAGATTTTGACTCAGCCTCTGCAGAGTGGGCCTGCTCTGCCCTTGGCTCCAATCCTCACACTAGCTTGTGTTTTCAGACTTCCGACCTCACACTCCTGGCCCACAAACCCTCCCTACTGGGAATTCTGGGGCCACAATGAAGCACTGTGCCTGCCTCCCAAGAGAAAAACATTGTCTATGGCGCTGCCCAGAAACCCCAAATGAGGATCAAACTGCTTGGCCCTCGGCAACACCCCAATTGCATAGGCTACCTTAAACAGTGATGCTCTGTCGCAAATAGCCTGAGCCCAGACCTTCCAACAGACACCGACACAGCTGGCTGCACACCCAGCACATTGGACCCGCCACTGCCTTAGGCCACCATCCATTCCCAACCTGGGTTTTCAGTCATCGGAACCTAGACCTTATCTCCAATCCCTGCACAGGGGGGAACCTGATGCACAAGTCAGAACCCCTCCTTCCCCCTGGCAAGAAACCTTGCTGCTGGCAGTGAGTCAAACCTTCAGTGTAGGAGAAAACGGCATGGCCCATGAGGCCACGCCCAAGCGTGAGGGCCGCCTTGGGCACAAACACACATTGTGACCCTCAGCGTGAGTACCTTATTCAAGTAACGCCTCTCAGTGACTGGACCAAGAGCCCGCATATGTGGCTTGCCATGCCCATAGGCACCCAGGACTAACTAGATGGTGTGTATTCCAGTTGAGGGAACCCACTGCTGTGCTCTAGAGTCCCTCTCCTGGGGGGTCCCCTGTGGCAGAAAACAGTACTCTTCATTCCCACAGAATGAACACAAACACTTGGGAGCTTGGACAATCCCCCGAGAGGAAGGCTCTTCCTCGGCCTCTGAGACAACCCCTACCCTGACCGGACACTGTAAACGCAACACCCAGAGACAAAATCCTGAGTGACTGCCTCCCACTTGCCCTACTTTGATTTCCAGAGGATCTCCCCTCACGCACGAGAGATCAGGCCTGCCATTACATTGGCCCCTAGCTGAGCCAAGTTTGCTTTTTCAGACATCTGTCCCCACAGCACTGGCAAACACAGCCTCTTGGCTGGGTCCTCTGGAGCCATACCACAGGACCGTGCCTGCTCTCTCCTGGGAAACTGTGTCCATTCCTTTGGCCACACACCTCCAGAATATGAGAAACCTAAGGCCTCCGAGGACATCCCACTACTGGGAGCCTCACTGGACTCACAGGGGCATTCGGACACAAGCTGAGCAGCTACATCCATGAATGCATGCACACAGATGACAACAGAGATAGAAGGTTGAGCCGGACAGGCCTTTAGGCCGTAGTCTCAACTCTTGCTTTGGTTTCCAGGTGTCACTCCTCAGAGGCTTTGGTTATAAGAACAGGGTATGGGGCTTTCCTGAGGCACGGAACAGAACTCCTCTCGTCTCCACATGGGAAGTTTCCTTGTGGGAGCCGTGTCAAACACCTCATGTTGGAGAATCCTGCAGAGACCCTGAGCCACCTCCACATTCCAAGGTCTCCCAGGCCACCAAGCCACAGTAGGTCTCATCTTCAGGAGAGTCCATTTCAACTCTCCCCTCTGGGTAGCTCACCCAGGAGCCCGCAGATTGAGCCTGCCTTGTCCTGACTAAAGAGTGGGAATATGAGGTGGCGTTCCCAGGCATCCATGCTTAGACACCTGCTCTCGAGTCTTTCCATATGGGGCCTCTTGGAACCATCCAATAGGACTCGACTGTCGTGCAGAAGGTAACCTTCAGTTTTGGAGCAGTTCACAAATCCCATCGTAGGCAAAACTTTCTGGCCTCATGAAGCCCCCACACCCTTCAGGAAGAGGCCATACTGGACAAGAACTCTAGCCTGAGGCACGTCTCATAGTTGACATGACCTCAGTGCAGGAGATCCCGATTCAGCCTCTGCAGAGTGGGCATGCCGTGATCTCGGTCCCGAACCTCACGCTAGCTTGTGTTTTCAGACTTCCTTCCTCACACTCCTGGCAAACAAGCCCTCCGGACTAGGAACTCCAGAACCAAAACCCAGCCCAGTGTCTGCCCAACGGAAGAAAAACGTTTCCCTGTGGGGCTCTCCAGAAAACCCAGATGAGGATCAACCTGCTCGGGCCTCGACGGTACCCGAACTGGATAGGCTGCTCTGGGCACTCATGCTCTGCCTGACACAGCCTGAAGCCAGACGTCCAGACAGACAAGGAGACAGCTGGCCGCACACCCAGCACTTCGGACACGCCATGGTCTTATGCCGTCACCTCATCCTAACCTTGGTTTTCAGATATCTGAACCTAGACATTATATCAATTCTCCACACAGCTGGGTATAGCAAGCACAAAACAGAACTCCTCCTTCCCCATGGCTGTCAAGCTTGCTCTTGGCATGGAGTCACACCTTCAGGGTGGGAGAAACCTTCATGGCCCCTGATGCCACGCCCAAACTTGAGTGCTGCTTGGGCACAAATTCACACTGTGACCCTCAGCATGAGCCCCATGTCAAAGAAAGGCCTGTCAGGGCCTGGACCAAGAGCCCACATATGGGGCTTGCCAAGCCCCTATGCACCCAATCCTCACCACGGTTTGAATTTTCCAGTCGCCCCGCCCGTCCCTGGAGCTCTGCTCTGGAATCCCTTTCTTGGAGAGACCCATGAGCCAGACAACACGACTCCACCCTTCCCACAAAATGACCCCAAACTCTTGGGAGCTGGGACAAATCCCCAGAGAGGGATACTCGTCCACAGTACCTGAGGCCACCGCTCCAATCCACGGCTATCCCGGACACAACATCCAGAGACAAAAGCCTGAAGGAACGCCTCCCACTCGCCCTTGTTTCAGAGGCCCAGGAGCTCCCTCTCGGGCTGTACATCCGGCCTGCCATACCCTAGGCGCCACTCATAAGCTGAGTTGGTGTATTCAGACTTCTGTGCCCACAGCCTGGACCCACACATCATCCAGGCTAGGGCCTCTTGACCAAACAACGAAAGATTGTGCCTGCCCTCTCCAAGGAAAGTGTGCCCAATCCATTGACCACAACCCTACAGGTTAGGGAAAAGCTCCAAGGTCCCTGAGGCCATCAATAGTATAGGCCACCCTGGACTAAGAGGGGCTCTCTGACACCAGCGGAGCAACTATCTCCACTTAGACTCTCAGACAGTGTCCCCAGAGACAGAAGGTTGAAAAGGACAGGCCCCCAGGCCCTAATCTGAACCTTAGCTTTGGTTTCCATGTTTCCGTTCTCAGAGGACTGTTTTCGTAGACCAGCACATGGGGCTTTTCTGAGGCACCAAACCAAACCTCTCTCATCTCCACATGGGCAGCTTTCTTACTGGGATGTATCAAACACTTCAGGTAGGAGAGTTCCGCAGGGCCACTGAACAACCAGCACATTCCAAGGTCTCCATGGACCCAAACGCACATTATGACGCATCCTCAGGAGAGGCCATTTCATCTCAGCCCCCTGGGTCGCGTGTTCCAGAGGCAGCAGATCAAACATATCTTGTCGCTAATAGCCAATGGGAATGCGAGGCATGCAGTACAGGGATCCATCCTTCGAACCCTGCTCTCCAGTCCTTCCATATGGTATGTCCTGGAGTCATGTAAAAGGACTCGAATGTCCCGCAGAAGGAAACCTTGTGGTTTGGGGCAACCTCCAAACTCAGCGTGGGAAAACTTCCTTGGCCTCATGAGGCCCCCACTTCATGAAGGTGCCATCATGGACACATACTCCAGCCTCAGCCAACGTCTGATCTTCAGCCTGACTTCAGATGCAGGAGATTTTGATTCAGCCTCTGCAGAGTGGGCCTGCTCTGCCCTTGGCTCCAATCCTCACACTAGCTTGTGTTTTCAGACTTCCGTCCTCACACTCCTGGGCAACAAGCCCTCCCTACTGGGAATTCTGGGGCCACAATGAAGCACTGTGCCTTCCTCCCAGGAGAAAAACATTGTCTATGGCGCTGCCCAGAAACCCCAAATGAGGATCAAACTGCTTGGCCCTCGGCAACACCCCAATTGCATAGGCTACCTTAAACAGTGATGCTCTGTCGCAAATAGCCTGAGCCCAGACCTTCCAACAGACACCGACACAGCTGGCTGCACACCCAGCACATTGGACCCGCCACTGCCTTAGGCCAACGTCCATTCCCAACCTGGGTTTTCAGTCATCGGAACCTAGACCTTATCTCCAATCCCTGCACAGGGGGGAACCTGATGCACAAGTCAGAACCCCTCCTTCCCCCTGGCAAGAAACCTTGCTGCTGGCAGTGAGTCAAACCTTCAGTGTAGGAGAAAACGGCATGGCCCATGAGGCCACGCCCAAGCGTGAGGGCCGCCTTGGGCACAAACACACATTGTGACCCTCAGCGTGAGTACCTTATTCAAGTAACGCCTCTCAGTGACTGGACCAAGAGCCCGCATATGTGGCTTGCCATGCCCATAGGCACCCAGGACTAACTAGATGGTGTGTATTCCAGTTGAGGGAACCCACTGCTGTGCTCTAGAGTCCCTCTCCTGGGGGGTCCCCTGTGGCAGAAAACAGTACTCTTCATTCCCACAGAATGAACACAAACACTTGGGAGCTTGGACAATCCCCCGAGAGGAAGGCTCTTCCTCGGCCTCTGAGACAACCCCTACCCTGACCGGACACTGTAAACGCAACACCCAGAGACAAAATCCTGAGTGACTGCCTCCCACTTGCCCTACTTTGATTTCCAGAGGATCTCCCCTCACGCACGAGAGATCAGGCCTGCCATTACATTGGCCCCTAGCTGAGCCAAGTTTGCTTTTTCAGACATCTGTCCCCACAGCACTGGCAAACACAGCCTCTTGGCTGGGTCCTCTGGAGCCATACCACAGGACCGTGCCTGCTCTCTCCTGGGAAACTGTGTCCATTCCTTTGGCCACACACCTCCAGAATATGAGAAACCTAAGGCCTCCGAGGACATCCCACTACTGGGAGCCTCACTGGACTCACAGGGGCATTCGGACACAAGCTGAGCAGTTACATCCATGAATGCATGCACACAGATGTCAACAGAGACAGAAGGTTGAGCCGGACAGGCCTATAGGCCGTAGTCTCAACTCTTGCTTTGGTTTCCAGGTGTCACTCCTCAGAGGCTTTGGTTCGAAGGACAGGGTATGGGGCTTTCCTGAGGCACTGAACAGAACTCCTCTCGTCTCCACATGGGAAGTTTCCTTGTTGGAGCCGTGTCAAACACCTCATGTTGGAGAATCCTGCAGAGACCCTGAGCCACCTCCACATTCCAAGGTCTCCCAGGCCACCAAGCCACAGTAGGTCTCATCTTCAGGAGAGTCCATTTCAACTCTCCCCTCTGGGTAGCTCACCCAGGAGCCCGCAGATTGAGCCTGCCTTGTCCTGACTAAAGAGTGGGAATATGAGGTGGCGTTCCCAGGCATCCATGCTTAGACACCTGCTCTCGAGTCTTTCCATATGGGGCCTCTTGGAACCATCCAATAGGACTCGACTCTCGTGCAGAAGGTAACCTTCAGTTTTGGAGCAGTTCACAAATCCCATCGTAGGCAAAACTTTCGTGCCTCATGAAGCCCCCACACCCTTCAGGAAGAGGCCATGCTGGACAAGAACTCTAGCCTGAGGCACGTCTCATAGTTGACATGACCTCAGTGCAGGAGATCCCGATTCAGCCTCTGCAGAGTGGGCATGCCGTGACCTCGGTCCCAACCCTCACGCTAGCTTGTGTTTTCAGACTTCCTTCCTCACACTCCTGGCAAACAAGCCCTCCGGACTAGGAACTCCACAACCAAAACCCAGCCCAGTGTCTGCCCAACGGAAGAAAAACGTTTCCCTGTGGGGCTCTCCAGAAAACCCAGATGAGGATCAACCTGCTCGGGCCTCGACGGTACCCGAACTGGATAGGCTGCTCTGGGCACTCATGCTCTGCCTGACACAGCCTGAAGCCAGACGTCCAGACAGACAAGGAGAGAGCTGGCCGCACACGCAGCACTTCGGACACGCCATGGTCTTATGCCGTCACCTCATCCTAACCTTGGTTTTCAGATATCTGAACCTAGGCATTATATCAATTCTCCACACAGCTGGGTATAGCAAGCACAAAACAGAACTCCTCCTTCCCCATGGCTGTCAAGCTTGCTCTTGGCATGGAGTCACACCTTCAGGGTGGGAGAAACCTTCATGGCCCCTGATGCCACGCCCAAACTTGAGTGCTGCTTGGGCACAAATTCACACTGTGATCCTCAGCATGAGCCCCATGTCAAACAAAGGCCTGTCAGGACCTGGACCAAGAGCCCACATATGGGGCTTGCCAAGCCCCTATGCACCCAATCCTCACCACGGTTTGAATTTTCCAGTCGCCCCGCCCGTACCTGGAGCTCTGCTCTGGAATCCCTTTCTTGGAGAGACCCATGAGCCAGACAACACGACTCCACCCTTCCCACAAAATGACCCCAAACTCTTGGGAGCTGGGACAAATCCCCAGAGAGGGATACTCGTCCACAGTACCTGAGGCCACCGCTCCAATCCACGGCTATCCCGGACACAACATCCAGAGACAAAAGCCTGAAGGAACGCCTCCCACTCGCCCTTGTTTCAGAGGCCCAGGAGCTCCCTCTCGGGCTGTACATCCGGCCGGCCATACCCTAGGCGCCACTCCTAAGCTGAGTTGGTGTATTCAGACTTCTGTGCCCACAGCCTGGACCCACACACCTGCAGGCTAGGGCCTCTAGGGCCACAGTGAAAGATTGTGCCTGCCCTCTCCAAGGAAAGTGTGCCCAATCCATTGACCACAACACTACAGGTTAGGGAAAAGCTCCAAGGCCCCTGAGGCCATCAATAGTGTAGGCCCCCCTGGACTAAGAGGGGCTCTCTGACACCAGCGGAGCAACTATCTCCACTTAGACTCTCAGACAGTGTCCCCAGAGACAGAAGGTTGAAATGGACAGGCCCCCAGGCCCTAATCTGAAACTTAGCTTTGGTTTCCATGTTTCCGTTCTCAGAGGACTGTTTTCGTAGACCAGCACATGGGGCTTTTCTGAGGCACCAAACCAAACATCTCTCATCTCCACATGGGCAGCTTTCTTACTGGGATGTATCAAACACTTCAGGTAGGAGAGTTCCGCAGGGCCACTGAACAACCAGCACATTCCAAGGTCTCCATGGACCCAAACGCACATTATGACGCATCCTCAGGAGAGGCCATTTCAACTCAGCCCCCTGGGTCGCGTGTTCCAGAGGCAGCAGATCAAACATATCTTGTCGCTAATAGCCAATGGGAATGCGAGGCATGCTGTACAGGGATCCATCCTTCGAACCCTGCTCTCCAGTCCTTCCATGTGGTATGTCCTGGAGCCATGCAACAGGACTCGAATGTCCCGCAGAAGGAAACCTTGTGGTTTGGGGCAACCTCCAAACTCAGCGTGGGAAAACTTCCTTGGCCTCATGAGGCCCCCACTTCATGAAGGTGCCATCATGGACACATACTCCAGCCTCAGCCAACGTCTGATCCTCAGCCTGACTTCAGATGCAGGAGATTTTGACTCAGCCTCTGCATAGTGGGCCTGCTCTGCCCTTGGCTCCAATCCTCACACTAGCTTGTGTTTTCAGACTTCCGACCTCACACTCCTGGCCCACAAACCCTCCCTACTGGGAATTCTGGGGCCACAATGAAGCACTGTGCCTGCCTCCCAAGAGAAAAACATTGTCTATGGCGCTGCCCAGAAACCCCAAATGAGGATCAAACTGCTTGGCCCTCGGCAACACCCCAATTGCATAGGCTACCTTAAACAGTGATGCTCTGTCGCAAATAGCCTGAGCCCAGACCTTCCAACAGACACCGACACAGCTGGCTGCACACCCAGCACATTGGACCCGCCACTGCCTTAGGCCACCATCCATTCCCAACCTGGGTTTTCAGTCATCGGAACCTAGACCTTATCTCCAATCCCTGCACAGGGGGGAACCTGATGCACAAGTCAGAACCCCTCCTTCCCCCTGGCAAGAAACCTTGCTGCTGGCAGTGAGTCAAACCTTCAGTGTAGGAGAAAACGGCATGGCCCATGAGGCCACGCCCAAGCGTGAGGGCCGCCTTGGGCACAAACACACATTGTGACCCTCAGCGTGAGTACCTTATTCAAGTAACGCCTCTCAGTGACTGGACCAAGAGCCCGCATATGTGGCTTGCCATGCCCATAGGCACCCAGGACTAACTAGATGGTGTGTATTCCAGTTGAGGGAACCCACTGCTGTGCTCTAGAGTCCCTCTCCTGGGGGGTCCCCTGTGGCAGAAAACAGTACTCTTCATTCCCACAGAATGAACACAAACACTTGGGAGCTTGGACAATCCCCCGAGAGGAAGGCTCTTCCTCGGCCTCTGAGACAACCCCTACCCTGACCGGACACTGTAAACGCAACACCCAGAGACAAAATCCTGAGTGACTGCCTCCCACTTGCCCTACTTTGATTTCCAGAGGATCTCCCCTCACGCACGAGAGATCAGGCCTGCCATTACATTGGCCCCTAGCTGAGCCAAGTTTGCTTTTTCAGACATCTGTCCCCACAGCACTGGCAAACACAGCCTCTTGGCTGGGTCCTCTGGAGCCATACCACAGGACCGTGCCTGCTCTCTCCTGGGAAACTGTGTCCATTCCTTTGGCCACACACCTCCAGAATATGAGAAACCTAAGGCCTCCGAGGACATCCCACTACTGGGAGCCTCACTGGACTCACAGGGGCATTCGGACACAAGCTGAGCAGCTACATCCATGAATGCATGCACACAGATGACAACAGAGATAGAAGGTTGAGCCGGACAGGCCTTTAGGCCGTAGTCTCAACTCTTGCTTTGGTTTCCAGGTGTCACTCCTCAGAGGCTTTGGTTATAAGAACAGGGTATGGGGCTTTCCTGAGGCACGGAACAGAACTCCTCTCGTCTCCACATGGGAAGTTTCCTTGTGGGAGCCGTGTCAAACACCTCATGTTGGAGAATCCTGCAGAGACCCTGAGCCACCTCCACATTCCAAGGTCTCCCAGGCCACCAAGCCACAGTAGGTCTCATCTTCAGGAGAGTCCATTTCAACTCTCCCCTCTGGGTAGCTCACCCAGGAGCCCGCAGATTGAGCCTGCCTTGTCCTGACTAAAGAGTGGGAATATGAGGTGGCGTTCCCAGGCATCCATGCTTAGACACCTGCTCTCGAGTCTTTCCATATGGGGCCTCTTGGAACCATCCAATAGGACTCGACTGTCGTGCAGAAGGTAACCTTCAGTTTTGGAGCAGTTCACAAATCCCATCGTAGGCAAAACTTTCTGGCCTCATGAAGCCCCCACACCCTTCAGGAAGAGGCCATACTGGACAAGAACTCTAGCCTGAGGCACGTCTCATAGTTGACATGACCTCAGTGCAGGAGATCCCGATTCAGCCTCTGCAGAGTGGGCATGCCGTGACCTCGGTCCCAAACCTCACGCTAGCTTGTGTTTTCAGACTTCCTTCCTCACACTCCTGGCAAACAAGCCCTCCGGACTAGGAACTCCAGAACCAAAACCCAGCCCAGTGTCTGCCCAACGGAAGAAAAACGTTTCCCTGTGGGGCTCTCCAGAAAACCCAGATGAGGATCAACCTGCTCGGGCCTCGACGGTACCCGAACTGGATAGGCTGCTCTGGGCACTCATGCTCTGCCTGACACAGCCTGAAGCCAGACGTCCAGACAGACAAGGAGACAGCTGGCCGCACACCCAGCACTTCGGACACGCCATGGTCTTATGCCGTCACCTCATCCTAACCTTGGTTTTCAGATATCTGAACCTAGACATTATATCAATTCTCCACACAGCTGGGTATAGCAAGCACAAAACAGAACTCCTCCTTCCCCATGGCTGTCAAGCTTGCTCTTGGCATGGAGTCACACCTTCAGGGTGGGAGAAACCTTCATGGCCCCTGATGCCACGCCCAAACTTGAGTGCTGCTTGGGCACAAATTCACACTGTGACCCTCAGCATGAGCCCCATGTCAAAGAAAGGCCTGTCAGGGCCTGGACCAAGAGCCCACATATGGGGCTTGCCAAGCCCCTATGCACCCAATCCTCACCACGGTTTGAATTTTCCAGTCGCCCCGCCCGTCCCTGGAGCTCTGCTCTGGAATCCCTTTCTTGGAGAGACCCATGAGCCAGACAACACGACTCCACCCTTCCCACAAAATGACCCCAAACTCTTGGGAGCTGGGACAAATCCCCAGAGAGGGATACTCGTCCACAGTACCTGAGGCCACCGCTCCAATCCACGGCTATCCCGGACACAACATCCAGAGACAAAAGCCTGAAGGAACGCCTCCCACTCGCCCTTGTTTCAGAGGCCCAGGAGCTCCCTCTCGGGCTGTACATCCGGCCTGCCATACCCTAGGCGCCACTCATAAGCTGAGTTGGTGTATTCAGACTTCTGTGCCCACAGCCTGGACCCACACATCATCCAGGCTAGGGCCTCTTGACCAAACAACGAAAGATTGTGCCTGCCCTCTCCAAGGAAAGTGTGCCCAATCCATTGACCACAACCCTACAGGTTAGGGAAAAGCTCCAAGGTCCCTGAGGCCATCAATAGTATAGGCCACCCTGGACTAAGAGGGGCTCTCTGACACCAGCGGAGCAACTATCTCCACTTAGACTCTCAGACAGTGTCCCCAGAGACAGAAGGTTGAAAAGGACAGGCCCCCAGGCCCTAATCTGAACCTTAGCTTTGGTTTCCATGTTTCCGTTCTCAGAGGACTGTTTTCGTAGACCAGCACATGGGGCTTTTCTGAGGCACCAAACCAAACCTCTCTCATCTCCACATGGGCAGCTTTCTTACTGGGATGTATCAAACACTTCAGGTAGGAGAGTTCCGCAGGGCCACTGAACAACCAGCACATTCCAAGGTCTCCATGGACCCAAACGCACATTATGACGCATCCTCAGGAGAGGCCATTTCATCTCAGCCCCCTGGGTCGCGTGTTCCAGAGGCAGCAGATCAAACATATCTTGTCGCTAATAGCCAATGGGAATGCGAGGCATGCAGTACAGGGATCCATCCTTCGAACCCTGCTCTCCAGTCCTTCCATATGGTATGTCCTGGAGTCATGTAAAAGGACTCGAATGTCCCGCAGAAGGAAACCTTGTGGTTTGGGGCAACCTCCAAACTCAGCGTGGGAAAACTTCCTTGGCCTCATGAGGCCCCCACTTCATGAAGGTGCCATCATGGACACATACTCCAGCCTCAGCCAACGTCTGATCTTCAGCCTGACTTCAGATGCAGGAGATTTTGATTCAGCCTCTGCAGAGTGGGCCTGCTCTGCCCTTGGCTCCAATCCTCACACTAGCTTGTGTTTTCAGACTTCCGTCCTCACACTCCTGGGCAACAAGCCCTCCCTACTGGGAATTCTGGGGCCACAATGAAGCACTGTGCCTTCCTCCCAGGAGAAAAACATTGTCTATGGCGCTGCCCAGAAACCCCAAATGAGGATCAAACTGCTTGGCCCTCGGCAACACCCCAATTGCATAGGCTACCTTAAACAGTGATGCTCTGTCGCAAATAGCCTGAGCCCAGACCTTCCAACAGACACCGACACAGCTGGCTGCACACCCAGCACATTGGACCCGCCACTGCCTTAGGCCAACGTCCATTCCCAACCTGGGTTTTCAGTCATCGGAACCTAGACCTTATCTCCAATCCCTGCACAGGGGGGAACCTGATGCACAAGTCAGAACCCCTCCTTCCCCCTGGCAAGAAACCTTGCTGCTGGCAGTGAGTCAAACCTTCAGTGTAGGAGAAAACGGCATGGCCCATGAGGCCACGCCCAAGCGTGAGGGCCGCCTTGGGCACAAACACACATTGTGACCCTCAGCGTGAGTACCTTATTCAAGTAACGCCTCTCAGTGACTGGACCAAGAGCCCGCATATGTGGCTTGCCATGCCCATAGGCACCCAGGACTAACTAGATGGTGTGTATTCCAGTTGAGGGAACCCACTGCTGTGCTCTAGAGTCCCTCTCCTGGGGGGTCCCCTGTGGCAGAAAACAGTACTCTTCATTCCCACAGAATGAACACAAACACTTGGGAGCTTGGACAATCCCCCGAGAGGAAGGCTCTTCCTCGGCCTCTGAGACAACCCCTACCCTGACCGGACACTGTAAACGCAACACCCAGAGACAAAATCCTGAGTGACTGCCTCCCACTTGCCCTACTTTGATTTCCAGAGGATCTCCCCTCACGCACGAGAGATCAGGCCTGCCATTACATTGGCCCCTAGCTGAGCCAAGTTTGCTTTTTCAGACATCTGTCCCCACAGCACTGGCAAACACAGCCTCTTGGCTGGGTCCTCTGGAGCCATACCACAGGACCGTGCCTGCTCTCTCCTGGGAAACTGTGTCCATTCCTTTGGCCACACACCTCCAGAATATGAGAAACCTAAGGCCTCCGAGGACATCCCACTACTGGGAGCCTCACTGGACTCACAGGGGCATTCGGACACAAGCTGAGCAGTTACATCCATGAATGCATGCACACAGATGTCAACAGAGACAGAAGGTTGAGCCGGACAGGCCTATAGGCCGTAGTCTCAACTCTTGCTTTGGTTTCCAGGTGTCACTCCTCAGAGGCTTTGGTTCGAAGGACAGGGTATGGGGCTTTCCTGAGGCACTGAACAGAACTCCTCTCGTCTCCACATGGGAAGTTTCCTTGTTGGAGCCGTGTCAAACACCTCATGTTGGAGAATCCTGCAGAGTCCCTGAGCCACCTCCACATTGCAAGGTCTCCCAGGCCACCAAGCCACAGTAGGACTCATCTTCAGGAGAGTCCATTCCAACTTTCCCCTCTGGGTAGCTCACCCAGGAGCCCGCAGATTGAGATTGCCTTGTCCTGACTAAAGAGTGGGAATATGAGGTGGCGTTCCCAGGCATCAATGCTTAGACACCTGCTCTGGAGTCTTTCCGTATGGGGCCTCTTGGAACCATCCAATAGGACTCGACTGTCGTGCAGAAGGAAAAAACTTGAGGTTTGGAGCAGTTCACAAATCCCATCGTAGGCAAACCTCCCTGGCCTCATGTAGCCCCCACACCCTTCAGGAAGAGGCCATGCTGGACAAAAACTCTAGCCTGAGGCACGTCTCATGGTTGACATGACCTCAGTGCAGGAGATCTCGATTCAGCCTCTGCAGAGTGGCCCTGCCGTGCCCTCGGTCCAAACCTCATGGTAGCTTGTGTTTTGAGACTTCCTTCCTCACACTCCTGGCAAACAAGCCCTCCGGACTAGGAACTCCAGAACCACAACCCAGCCCAGTGTCTCCCCAACGGAAGAAAAACGTTTCCCTGTGGGGCTCTCCAGAAAACCCAGATGAGGATCAACCATCTCGAGCCTCGATGGTACCCGATCTGGATAGGCTGCTCAGGGCACTCATGCTCTGTCTGACACAGCCTGAAGCCAGACGTCCAAACAGACAAGGAGACAGCTGGCCGCACACCCAGCACTTCGGACACGCCATGGCCTTATGCCGTCACGTCTTCCTAACCTTGGTTTTCAGATATCTGAACCTAGACAGTATATCAATTCTCCACACAGCTGGGTATCGCAAGACAAAACAGAACTCCTCCTTCCCCATGGCTGTAATGCTTGCTCTTGGCATGGAGTCACAGCTTAAGGGTGGGAGAATCCTTCATGGCCCCTGATGCCACGCCCAAACTTGAGTGCTGCTTGGGCACAAATTCACACTGTGACCCTCAGCATGAGCCCCATGTCAACGAAAGGCCTGTGAGGGCCTAAACAAGAGCCCCCATATGGGTCTTGCGAAGCCCCTATGACCCAATCCTCCCCAGGGTTTGAGTTTTCCAGTCGCCCCACCTGTACCTGGGGCTCTGCCCTTGAATCCTTTTCTTGGAGAGACCCATGAGCCAGACAACACGACTCCACCCTTCCCACAAAATGACCCCAAACTCTTGGAAACTGGGACAAATCCCAGAGAGGGATACCCCTCCCCAGATACTAAGGCCCCCCTCCAATCCACGGCTATCCCGGACACAACATCCAGAGACAAAAGCCTGAAGGAATGCCTCCCACTCGCCCTTGTTTCAGAGGCCCCGGAGCTCCCTCTCGGGCTATACATCAGGCCTGCCATACCCTAGGCGCCACTCTTAAGCTGAGTTTGTGTTTTCAGACTTCTGTGCCCACAGCCTGGACACACACAACCCCCAGGCGAGGCCCTCTGGAGCCACAGTGAAAAATTGTGCCTGCCCTCTCCAAGGAAAGTGTGCCAAATCCATGACCACAACCCTACAGGTTAGGGAAAAGCTCCAAGCCCCTGAGGCCATCAATAGTGTAGGCCCCCCTGGACTAAGAGGGGCTCTCTGAGACCAGCGGAGCAACTATCTCCACTTAGACTCTCAGACAGTGTCCCCAGAGACAGAAGGTTGAAATGGACAGGCCCCCAGGCCCTAATCTGAACCTTTCTTTGGTTTCCATGTGTCCGTCCTCAGAGGACTGTTTTCGTAGACCAGCACACGGGGCTTTTCTGACGCACCAAACCAAACCTCTCTCGTCTCCACATGGGGAGCTTTCTTACTGGGGATGTATCAAACCCTTCAGGTAGGAGAGTTCCGCAGGGCCACTGAACAACCAGCACATTCCAAGGTCTCCATGGACTCCAAACGCACATTATGACGCATCCTCAGGAGAGGCTTTTTCAACACAGCCCCCTGGGTAGCGTGCCCCAGAGGCAGCAGATCAAACATATTTTGTCGCTTATGGCCAAGGGGAATGCGAGGCATGCTGTACAGGGATCCATCCTTCGAACCCTGCTCTCCAGTCCTTCCGTTTGGTATGTCCTGGAGCCATGAACAGGACTCGAATGTCCCGCAGAAGGAAATCTTGTGGTTTGGGGCAACCTCCAAACTCAGCGTGGGAAAACTTCCTTGGCCTCATGAGGCCCCTGCTTCATGAAGGTGCCATCATGGACACATACTCCAGTCTCAGCCAACGTCTGATCCTCAGCCTGACTTCAGATGCAGGAGATTTTGATTCAGCCTCTGCAGAGTGGGCCTGCTCTGCCCTTGGCTCCAATCCTCACACTAGCTTGTGTTTTCAGACTTCCGTCCTCACACTCCTGGCCCACAAACCCTCCCTACTGGGAATTCTGGGGCCACACTGAAGCACTCTTCCTGCCTCCCAGGAGAAAAACATTGTCTATGGTGCTACACAGAAACCCCAAATGAGGATCAAACTGCTTGGCCCTCGGCAACACCCCAATTGCATAGGCTACCTTAAACACTGATGCTCTTTCTCAAAAGCCTGAGCCCAGACCTTCCAACAGACACCGACACAGCTGGCTGCACACCCAGCACATTGGACCCGCCACTGCCTTAGGCCACCATCCATTCCCAACCTGGGTTTTCAGTCATCGGAACCTAGACCTTATCTCTAATCCCTGCACAGGTGGGAACCTGATGCATAAGTCAAAACCCCTCCTTCCCCATGGCAAGAAACCTTGCTGCTGGCAGTGAGTCAAACCTTCAGTGTAGGAGAAAACGGCAAACCTGGCGGGCCTCATGAAGCCCTCATATCTTTCAAGGAGAGGCCATCATGGTCAAAAACTCTAGCTTGAAGCACGTCTCATAGTAGACATGACCGCAATGCAGGAGATCTTGATTCAGCCTCTGCAAAGTGGCCTGCCGTGCCCTCGGTCCCAAACCTCACGCTAGCTTGTGTTTTCAGACTTCCTTCCTCACACTCCTGGCAAACAATCCCTCCAGAGTAGGAATTGCAGAACCACAAGCCTGCCCAGTTACTGCCCACCGGTAGAAAACGTTTCCTTGTGGGGCTTTCCATAAAACCCAGATGAGGATCAACCTGCTCTTGCCTCGACGGCACTCAGATTTGATAGGCTGCTCTGGGCACTAATGCTCTGCCTTTCACAGCCTGATGCCAGACGTCCAGACAGGCAAGGAGACAGCTGGCCACACACCTAGCACTTCTGACACGCCATGGTCTTATGCCGTTCTATCTTCCTAACCTTGGTTTTCCGATATCTAAACCCAGATATTATATCAATTCCCCACACAGTTTGGCATCTGAAGCACAAATCAGAACTCCTTCTTCCCCATGGCTGTAAGGCTTGCTCTTGGCATGGAGTCACACCTTCAGGGTGGGAGAAACCTTCATTTCCCCTGAAACCACGCCCAAACTTGAGTGCTGCCTTGGGCACAAATTCACTCTGTGACCCTCAGCATGAGCCCAATATCAAAGAAAGGCCTGTCAGGGCCTTGACCAAGAGCCCTCATATGGGGCGTGCCAAGCCCCTATACACCCAATCCTCACCAGTGTTTGAGTTTTCCAGTCTCCCCCCTGTTCCTGGGGCTCTGCTCTGGAATCACTTTCTTGGAGAGACACATGAGCCAGACAACAGGACTCCACCCTTCCCACAAAATGACCCAAAACTCCTGTTAGCTGGGACAAATCCCCAGAGAGGTTACTCGTCCACAGTCACTGAGGCCACCCCCTACAATCCACGGCTATCCTGGACGCATCCAGAGACAAAAGCCTGAAGGAATCTCGCCCTTGATTCACAAGCCAAGGAGCTCACTCTTTATCTGTACATCCGGCCTGCCATACCCTCGGCGCCACTCAGAAGCTGAGTTTTTGTTTTCAGACTTATGTGCCCACAGCCTGGACCCACACACCCTCCAGGCTAGGGCATCTGGAGCCACAGTGAAAGATTGTGCCTGCCATCTCCAAGGAAAGTGTGCCCAATCCATTGACCACAACCCTACAGGTTAGGGAAAAGTTCCAAGGCCCCTGAGGCCATCCTGATAGTGTAGGCTGCCCTGGACTAAAAGGGGCACTCTGACACCAGCTGAGCCATTATCACCACTTAGACTTTCAGACAGTGTCCCCAGAGACAGAAGATTGAAATGGACAGGCCCTTGGGCTTTAATATGAACCTTAGCTTTAGTTTTCATGTGTCTGTCCTCAGAGGACTGGTTTCTTCTACCAGCATATTAGGTTTTTCTGAGGCTCCAAACCAAACCTCTCTCGTCTCCACATGGAGTGCTTTCTTACTGGATCTGTATCAAACCCTTCTGGTCGGAGAATTCTGCAGGGCCACAGTACAACCATCACATTCCAAGGTCTCCATGGACAGAAACCCACATTATGACGCATCCTCAGGAGAGGCCATTTCAACTCAGCCCACTGGTTAGCTTGCCCCAGAGCCAGCAGAACAAACATATCTTGTCGTTAATGGCCAAAGGGAATGCGAGGCATGTTGTTCAGGGATCCATCCTTTGAACCCTCCTCTTCAGTCCTTCCGTATGGTATGTACTGGAGCCATTCAACAGGACTCGACTGTCTCGCAGAAGGAAACCTTGTGGTTTGTGGCAACCTCCAAACTCAGCGTGGGAAAACTTCGTTGGCCTCATGAGGCACCTGCTTCATGAAGGTGCCATCAAGGGCACAATCCAACCTCAGCCAATGTCTGATCCTCAGCCTGACTTCAGATGCATGAGATATCCTTTCAGCCTTTGCAGAGTGGGCCTGCTCCCCACCTCACCCTATGTTTTGTTTTCAGACTCTACCCTAGCACTCCTGGCCCAAACCCTCATGATTGGGAATTCTGGTTCCAGAACGAAGCACTCTGCCTGCCCCCCAAAAAAACATTGTCTATGGCATTGCTCAGAAACCCCAAATGAAAATCAACCTGCTCAGCCCTCGGGAACACCCCAATTGCATAGGCTACCCTAAACACTATGCTCTGTCTTACATAGCCTGAGCCCAGACCTTGTGAGAGACATTGAGACAGTTGGCTTCACACCCAGCACATCGAAACTGCCATGGGTTAGGCCATTTCATCCCTTCCCATTGACCTGGGTGTCTTCCTGGAGGTATATTCTGAGGCTGTGTCAGACTATGCATTTTTTCTGGAGCTTCCTATGGAATTGGGGTGGTATTAGGGGCCTTGCAATTTTCTCTTAATCTAGTGGGTTGGGAAAATGAGACAGGCTGACATTCCTTGGGAGAGCTGGCCCAGTGCTGTTGTGTGTTCCTGGAGGCCCCATCCTGGAGGGCATATGGGTCAAAACTCTGGGTCCAATGTCTTCAGACACAAACTCGGGTAAGAGTTAAGCTCGAGGTGATGGCAGACCCAATCTGTAGACCCTGAGCGAAGCATCTCCAGATATGAAATTCGGACGGCTGTGAGGCAGGAGCACAGTCTTTTCTGTCTGACTTGTTTGTCTATGATGGCCACGAAATGGAGGGGTGGCCTCATGGGTCCATGTGAGATTCTACCTCTCTGGGAATTCTGCTCGGCACCCAAGAGTTTGGTGTATTTCTGGGGGATGGGAGGAGCGCAGTTTTATGAGTCAGGGATCCCGTCCAAACAGCCATTCCAGAGATGGGTCCTGGGTTCTGGAGCCTGGATCACCGCAACAAGGCTTAGGATTTGGGCCTAGGGTCCTGCTCTATGTTTTCCTGGTACAGCTCCCGAGTGTTCTTGTTGGAAATGGGTCTCATTCTGAGGGTCACAATGCCTGTTTTTGCCCAGATGCCCATGCTGAGTGGGTGTGACCTCATGGGCTATGCACTTGGCTCCCACTCTGAGGGTTGGACTACCATCTCAACATTCAGTTTTCCTGCCATGGGGAAGGAGGTGTACTTTTTTATGCTTCAGGTTCCCCCATGGGCAGGAATTTGAGCTAAGTTCTGGGACAGGGGCCTGAATACCCAGTTCACTTTGAGATGAGGTCCTCGGGCCAAGGCAGGACCCACCTGCAGAAAATGAGGCCTGCTTTCTGGGTGGCTGTCAGGAGCTCGGGCTTGAGCTGTGTCAGACAGAACATTCATGGAGAGTTCGGTCTATGATATTGGGGTGCTTTTGAGAGCTGTGCAACTGGATCCTCATGGGGGATTTTTGCACAGACCCTTTCTTCACTTCTTCTATCTGGTGAGCAGGCAGATGGCTGCATTACGGCTCCAGAATATCCAAGTTGGAGGGTTTGCAGGCGAGGAGTGTGAGGACAGAAGTATGAAAACATAAGCTACGGTTACGCTCAGTGCCGAGCACATGTCTATTCCAATGTACAGCAGTTGTTTCGAGATCTTCAGCACCTGGGCGAGGGGAAGATGTCTGCTCACGCTGGAGTTTGTATCCATGATGGCCAACAAATGGTGGGGAGGCCTCAAGAATTCTTGGAGGTTTTTCCAAGCTGGAGCTTGTGAGCTGCTCCAAACATCAAGGTGTCCTACTAAGGGACAGCAGAAGTCTTCTTACAGGGCTCCAGGGTCCCCCATATGGAAGATTCGATAGCAATGCTCTCTGAATGGAGGCCTGGGAAGCCAATCTCTTGTTACCATTGCAGCTGAGGAACAGGGTAAGCTTGAACCAATGACACTGATTCCAAGTTCCAAGTGATTTGCGTTGATGGAAGTTCTCAGTCTAACAGGTCCCAATGCTGCTTGGTGTCCAGGGAGACCTTAGAATGTGGTGGCGGCTCTCTGACCATTGAGGATTCTCTATCCTTAGGATTAGACCCAGTACCCAGGAGCCAGGTTTCCTTCTTGGGACAGGAGGTGTGCTCTTGTATGGCTCACGGACCACAGGTTGGACCATATGCTTGAATTTCCAGAACAGCCCTCTAGGGAGAGAGACCTCAAAACATAAGCTAGGGTTCTGATGAGGTTTTAGGGCCATGGAAGTTTCAATCTTCGGACTAAGTGCCATTGGCCTGCATGTCATCCTGGAGGTAGGTGCTGAGGCTGTGTCAGGCTGTGCACTTTTTCCAGAGTGGCCTATGATATTGGGGTGCAGTCAGGGGCCTTGCAGTTTTCTCCTAATCTGGACATTTTGGGAAACTGAGATGGGCAGGGTTTCCTCAGGAGAGCAGGGCCAGTGATGTAATGTGTTTCTCGAGGCCCCATCCTGGAGGTCATGTGTGTCAGGACTTTGGGACCAAAGACTTTAGACACAACCTCGGATAAGAGATAGGAGTGAGGTGATGGCAGTCCGAATCTGAAGACCCTGAGGGAAGCTCCTCGGGATTTGAAATTCAGGTGGCTGGGAGGGAGGAGCACAGGCTTTTCTGTCTGGATTGTGTGTCTAGGATGGCCACTAAATGGAGGGGTGACCTCATGTGTCCATGGGATATTCTTCCACTCTGGTGATTCTGCTTGGCACCCAAGAGTTTGATTTCTTTCTGGGGAAGAGGAAAAGACTGTATTCCATCTCTGGGATCCTGTCCAAACAGGGATTCCAGAGATGGTTTCTGTGTCCAGACACTGGGAAAACTTAACCAAAGCTTCGATTTGGGTTCCTGGTCCAGATCCCAAGGGGGATCTTTGGAAAGGGGTCTCACTCTGAGGGTCACAATGCCTGTTTGTGCCCAGCTGCCCATCCTGTGTAGGCGTGGTCTCATGGACCATGCACCTGGTTCCCACTCAGGGTTGTACAGCCATCTCAACATTCAGTTTTCTGGCCATGGGGAAGGAGGAGCACTCTTTTGTGCTTCCGAGTCCCCTATGGGCAGGAATTTGAGCTAAGTCTGGGACAGGTACCTGAATATCCAGGTTGCTTCAAGATGATGGCCTCGGGCCAATGTTGGACCCACCTGGAGGATATGGGGCCCTCTATCTGGGTGGCTGACAGGAGGTCGTGGATCAGGCGATGTCAGACAGACAATTTATGCAGAGGTCGGTCTATTATATTGGGGTGCCATTGAGGGCCGTGCAGGAGGATCCTCATGTGGGTTTCTGCGAAGACCCATAGGGCACTTCTTCTTTCTGGTGGGCAGGCAGAAAGCTGCACTGTGGCTTCAGAATTCCCAATATGGAGGGCTTGTAGGCGAGGAGTGTGAAGACAGAAGTCTGAAAACACAAGCCACGGATAAGCTCAGTGCCGACCACAGGACCATTCCATTGTGCAGTGGTTGTTTCGAGATTTCCAGCACCTGAGTATGGGCGAGGGTCAGATGTCTGCTCACGCTGGGTTTGCATCCATGATGGTCAACGAATTGTGGGGTGGCCTCAAGAATTCTTGGAGATTTTCCCAAGCAGGACCTTGTGAGCTGCTCCAAACAGCAAGGTGTCCTACTGTGGGACAGGGGAAGTCCGCTTACAAGGCTCCAGGGTCCCCCATATAGAAAGATTCGACAGCAGAGGTCTCTGAATGGGGGCCTGGGAAGTCTTCCTTGCATGACCATTGCAGCTGAGGAACATTGCAGGTTTTTGTTCAAATTTCCAAGTGATCTAAGTTGACGGATGTTCTCAGTCTAATGAGTCACAATGCTGCTTGGTGTCCAGGGAGACCTTAGAATGTGGTGGTGAGGGTGCCTGGGTGGCTCAATGGGCTAAGCCGCTGCCTTCGGCTCAGGTCATGATCTCAGGGTCCTGGGATTGAGTCCCGCATCGGGCTCTCTGCTCAGCAGGGAGCCTGCTTCTTCCTCTCTCTCTCTCTGCCTTCCTCTATGCCTTCTTGTGATCTCTCTCTGTCAAATAAATAAATAAAATCTATATAAAAAAAAAAGAATGTCGTTGTGGGTCTGTGGCCATGCAGGATTCTCCTACCTGAGGGTTAGACCCAGTTCCCAGGAGCCAGGTTCCCTTCTCGGGACAGGAGGGGTTCTCTTGTATGGCTCAGGGACCACATGTCGGATCATATGTTGGATTTCAAGACCAGGCCTCTGGGCACAGAGGCCTGAATATCTAGGCTAGGGTTCTTATGAGGTTGTAGGGGCATGTCATCCTCAACCTTCGGACTTAGGGACTTTGACCTGTGAGTCTTCCTGGAGGTAGATGCTCAGGCTGTGTCAGACTGTGCATTTTTTCCAGAGTGGCCTATGAAATTGGGGTGGGCTCAGGGGCCTTGCAGGCTTTTCCTAATCTGGAGGGTTTGTGCAACTGAGACGGCAGAATTTCATCCAGAGATCAGGCCCAGTGATGTAGTGTGGTTCTGTCAGCCCCATCCTGCAGGGAATGTGGTTAAGGGCTCTGGGACCAAAGTCTTCAGACACAAAATTGTGTATCAATTAGGAGGGAGGTGATGGCAGCCCCGATCTGCAGACGCTGAGGGCAGCTCCTCAGGATTTGAAATTCGTGTGGCTGGGAGGCAGGAGCAAAGGCTTTTCTGTCTGGATTGTGTCTAGGATGGCCTTGGAATGGTGGTGTGTCCTCATGTGTCCATGGAATATTCTACCTCTCTGGGGATTCTGCCCAGCACCCAAGAGTTTGGTGTCTCACTGGGAAGGAGAGAGCGTGGTTTACTGTTTCACGGTTCCCGTCAACACAGGGATTCCAGAGATGGGTTATAGGTCCCTGTGCCTGGATAACCCTACAAAGGCTTAGTATTTGGGCCTAGAGGCTTGACTGCCTGGCTCTGTGGGGCTTTGGTTCAGCTCCCATGGAGACTTGTTGGAAATGGGTCTCAGGGTAAGGGTCACAATGCCTGTTTGTGCCCAGATGCCCATCCTGAGTGGGCATTGGCTCTTGTTCCATGCACCTGGATCCCAATATGAGGGTTGGACCACCATATCAACATTTAATTTTCCTTCTATGAGGAAGGAGGAGTACTCTTTTGTGCTTCAGATTCCCCCATGCACAGTAATTTGAGCTATGTTCTGGGACTGGTACGTGAATAACCAGGTTGGTTTGAGATGAAGGACTCAGGTCAAGGCAGGTCACACCTGCCAGATATGGGTCCCGCTATCTAGGTGGCTACCAGGAGGTCGGGGCTCGAGCTGTGTCAGACAGAGCATTAGTTCACAAGGTGGCCTATGATATTGTGGTGCTATAGAGGGCTGTGCTGGTGGAACCTTATATGGAGTTTCGCGCAGACCCATAGGGCACCTCTTTTTTCTGGTGGGCAGGCAGAAGGCTGCATTGTGGCTCCCAAATTCCCAATATGGGGGACTTTAGGCGAGGAGTGTGAGAACAGAAGGCAGAAAACACAATCTATGCTTAATCTCAGTGCCGAGAACATGGCCGTTCCAATGTGCAGTGGTTTTTTTTCGAGATCTCCAGCATCTGAGTACAGGCGAGGGTCAGATGTCTGCTCATGATAGAGTTTGTATCTATCGTGGCCAACAAATGAAATATCCAGCACCTGAGTAAAGGTGGATTTCAGATGTTTACGCACACTGGAGTTTGTGTCTCTGATGACCGAATGGAGGAGTGGCATCAAGAGGCTGATGCATGTGAGATGCTCCAAACAGCAAGGTTGTTTTTTCTACTGGACAGTTAGAGTCTGGTATGTTTTCTGCAGGGCCCCCCATGTGAAAAGTATGGGTAGCAGAGCCCTTCCACATGGATGCCTGGAAAGCACACCTCCATTGACCAATGCAGCTGAGGAACATGCAGGTTCTTTACGGTGCTTCTGGGGCGAAGCACCAAGGTCTTGAGTTGACATGGAATCTCTTGAAGATGGGTTACAATGCTGGTTTTTTTTTACCAGGTAGATCTTAGAATGTGTTGGTGGCTAAGGTGCCTGCAGGATTCTCCTACCCTGAGGGTTTAACACAGGTCGAAGAGCACGGTTACCTTCTGGGGACAGGAGATGTAGTGTTTTGTGGCTCAGGGACCACATGCCGTATCATAAGTTCCTATTCAAGAACAGGCCTCTGAAGACAGATGCCCGACAACCTAATCTAGGGTTCCAATGAGTCCCAGGGGCATGAGAGGTTCAATCTTCAGACTTAGGACAGTTGACTTGGGTGTCTGCCAGGATGTAGGTGATCAGGGCGTTTCAGACTGTGCACTTATGTCCAGAGTAACCTCCAATATTGGGGTGGCCACAGGGGCCTTGAATGTTTCAACCAACTCTGGAGGGTTTGGTTAACTGACATGCACAATTTCCATGGGGATGGCAAGCACAGTCCTGTGGTGTGGCTCCAGAGACTCCACCCTGGAGGGCATGTGAGCCATGGTTCTGGGAGGGAAGTCTGCAAACACAAACTTGGGTTAGGTTTAGTGGCTAGGTTATCACAGGGCAATGTGTAGACCTGGAAGGCTACTCGTCAGGAACAGTAACTGGAATGACCCGAAGGTGGAAGCACAGGCTTTTATATCTGGATTGTGTGTCTAGGGTGACGTCAGAATGTAGCTGTGGCCTCATGGGTCCATGGGAGATTTTTCCTCTAAGGATACAGGCGGCTCCCAATATTTTGATGACTTTTTGGTATGGGAAGACTGCTATTTTCGATCTTAGGTGTGCCCCAAAACAGAGATTCCAGAGATGGGCTCTGGGTCTAGGCGCCTGGAAAATCCCACCAAGGGTTGGGATTTGGGCTTATGGGCAGACCAGGCCTGCAATGCAGGATCTTGGTGGTGCAACTGAGAGGGCTTGTTTGGAAACATGCTCAGGCTGAGCATTACAATGCCTGTTTGTGCTCAGGGTGGCCCTCAGGAGTGGGCGTGGTCCCATTGTCCATTTTCTGGCTCCCACACTGAGGGATGGACACACATTCCAATGTCCAGGTTTCCAGCCATGGGGAAGGAGGAAATATCTATTGTGCTTCATGTTCCCCCATAGGCAGGGATTACAGCAAAGGTCTGGGGACAGATGCCTGAATACCAAGGATGCATAGAGATGACAGATTTGGGCCATGGCCATTCTCACATGCTGGATATGGGCCCCGCTCTCTGGGTGGCTGACACGAGGTCTGGGCTCAGGCTTTGTCAGACACAGCACTAGTGGCCAGAGAAGTCTATATATTGGGGTTCTCTCCAGGGCCGAGTAAATTGATCCTCATGTAGGGTTTCTGGCGAGACTCACGAAGCACTTCTTTCTGTGGGGCAGGCAGAATGCTGCCTTATGGATCCAGAATTCCCTATCAAGAGGGTTTGGGGACAAATAGGGTGAGAATGCAATTGTAAACACCAGCTATGCTTAAATTGAGTGCCAAGCGGAAGTCAGTTTCAATGTGCAGCAGCTTATACGAGATATCCAGCACCTGAGTAAGGGCAGATGTCAGATATTTGCTCACACTGGAGTTTGTGTCTAGGATGACGACTAATGGAGGGGTGGCTTCAGGAGGCAATGGAGGATTACCCACGCTTAAGATTGTGAGATGCTCCAAACAACAAGGTTTCCTTCTAATGGACAGGAGGAGTCTGTTTTTTTTTTTCCTCCAGGGTCCCTCAAGTGGAAGTTTGCGTAGCAGAGCCCTCCCGCATGGATGACTGGAAAGCACACGTCCAATGACCATTGCAGCTGAGGAACATGACAGGTTCGTTTTGGTGGTTCTGGTGCCAAGTACCAAGGCCTTGAGTTGACTTGGAATCTCTTACAGATGTGTCCCAAAACTGGTTTGTTACAAGGGAGGTCTTAGAATGTATTGGTGGCTAAGGGCCACGCTGAGGGTTTGGCACAGGTCGATGTGCACAGTTTCCATCTTGGGAGAGGAGATGTTCTGTTTTGTGGCTCAGGGTACATATGTTGTATCCTGACTTGGTATTCAAGAACAGGCCTCTGAGGTTTGATGCTGGCAACCTAATCTAGAGATCCAATGATGTCCTTGGTGCCCATCAGGTTCAATTTTCTTACTAAGGACCATTGATATGGTTGTCTGACTGGATGTAGGTGATCAGGGTGTTTCAGACTGTGCATTTGCATCCAGAGCCACTTCCAATATTGGGGTGGGCTCAGGGGCCTTGCAGGTTTCTCCTAAATTGGAGGCTTTGGGGAACTGTGATGGGCACAGTTTCCTTGGGGATGGCAGGCCCAGTCCTGTGGTAAGGCTTCAGAGACCACCTCCTTGAGGATATGAGAGCCATGGTTTTGGGAGGGAAGTCTGAAAACACAAATTTGGGTCAGGGATAGTGGCAAGGTGATGGCAGGTCCAATGCATAGACCTAGAAGGCATCACGTCAGGAACTGTAATTAGGGTGACTGAAAGCTGGTAGCACAGGCTTTTCTATCTGGATTGTGTGTCCAGGATGGGCTCTGAATGTAGACGTGGTCTCATGGTTCAATGGGAGACTTTTCCTCTCTAAGGATCCTGGTGGATCTCCATAGATTGGTGGTTTTTCAGAGAAGAAAAGAGTGCTCTTTTCCATCTTAGGGGTGCTCCAAAACAGGGAAGAATGCTGTTTTCCAACTTAGGCTTATGCCAAAACAGGGATTCCAGAGACGGGCTCTGGGTCTGGGTGCCCGGATATCCCACCAAGTGTTAGGATTTGGGCCTAGGGGCATTCCAGGCCTGCAATGCAGGATCCTAATGGTGTAACAGAGAGGGCTTGTTTGAAAGCATGCTCAGGCTGAGGGTCATCATGCCTCTTTGTGCCCAGGGGGGCCCTCAGGAGAGGGCGTAGTCTCATTGGCCATATAGCTGGATCCCACTTTGAGGGTTGGACACCCATTGCAACAGCCAGGCTTCCTGCAATGGAAAGAGGAGTTCTCTATTGTGCTTCAGGTTCCCCCATTGGCAGGGTTACAGGAAAGGTCTGTGGAAAGTTGCCTTAATACCAAGGATGTGTACAGATGACAGGCTAAGAATTCCCAGGTAACAAAACAGCATTGTTACCCATATTCATGACATTCCATGTAAAAATAAGCCCTTAGTACTTCGCCCCAGAGCCACCAGAATGAACTTGCCATGTTCCTAAGCTGCAATGGTCAGTGGAGGTGTGGTTTCCAGGCAACCATACGGGGGTGCTCTGCTACACAAACTTTGCAATTGGCGGGGACCCTTGAGACAAAAAAACAGAATGCCCCTGTCCGGTAGAAGGAAACCTTCTGTTTGGAGCATCTCACAAGCCCCAGCGTGGGAAATCCTCCATTTCCTCTTGAAGCCACCACTCCATTTGTCAGTCATCATAGACACAAACTCCAGCATGAGCAAACATCTGACATCCGCCCTTACTCAGGTGCTGGATTTCAATTCGATCGCTGCACACTGGAACTGCCTTTAGTTTGACTGAATTAAGCCATAGCTTGGGTTTACAATTCCATCCTCAGCCTACTGGTCCACAAGCCCTATTGTGAGGGAATTCTGGAGCTACAACACAATATTCTGCCTTCCCCATATAAAGAAAAAGGGCCTGGAGAGTCTGCCCAGAAACTCCATATGATGGTCAATCTCGGTGCTAGACGGAACCCTGATTCATAGGCTGCCCTGGGCACTAGTGCTGTGTCTGACATAGCCGGAGCCAGGACCTAGTGTCAGCCACTGAGAGATCAGGGCCCATATACAGCATGTGAGACCAGCTATGGCCCAAGTCTGTCTTCTCTTCTATTCTTGGTATTCAGGCATCTGTACCCACACCTTTGCTGAAATCCTTGCCATTGGGGGAACCTGAAGCACAATAGAGAACTCCTCCTTCCCCATGGAAGGTATTCTGACAGTTGGGATAGTTGCTCAACCCTCAAAGTGGAAGGCAGCTCCATGGCCAAGGAGACCATGTGCACTCATGATGGCTTCCCCGGGCACAAGCAGGCATTGTGACCTCAGCCTGAGCATGCTTTCAACCAAACGCTCTCAATTGCATCTCTGGGACCCCGAATTGCAGGCCTAGTACACACCTAGGCCCAAATCCTAACCCTGGTGGGATAATACAGGGGCCCAGACACAGAGCCCATCTCTGGAATCCCTATTTTGGGGGACCCTTAAGATGGAAAACAGCACTCTTCCCTTCCCCGAGATAGTCACCAAACTCATGGTAGCCACCAGGATCCTTGAGTGGAAAAATCTGCCATAGACCCATGAGAACACACCTGCATTCCGAGGCCATCCTGGACATACAATCCAGATACATATCATGTGCTATCACCTTTGAGTCATCGGATTTACAGTTCCTGACGAGCTGCCTTCCAGGTCTATGCATTGGGCCTGCAATCACCTTGCCATTAACCTAAACTGAGTTTGTGTTTGCAGACTTCCTTCCTAAAACCATGGCTCACATGACCTCCAGGTTCTGGCATCTGAAGCCACACCACAAGACTGTGCATGAGATCCTCAAGGAAACTGTGCCCATCACTTTTGCCCGATACCTTTAGATTAGGAGAAACCTGCAAGGCCCCTGAGCGCAGCCAAATAATGGAGGCCGCTCTGGGCACAAATGCACAGTCTGAGACACCCTGATCACCTCCAAACAGGCAGACACCCAAGTCAATGCTCCTGAGTCAGAAGATTGAACCTGACATGCCTCGAGGACTTCATTGGCACACTAGATTAGGTTTACAGGTATCTGTCATCAGAGGCCTGCTCTGGAATATCAACTTATGATAAAATATATAGTCCCTGAGCCACAGAACAGAATATATCCTCCCCAAAAAGGAAGCCATGCTCCTGGAATTGTGTCATACCCTTAGGGTATTTGGATCCTGAATGGCCCCTTAGCAACCAGCACATTCTGATATTCCTGGTAACAAACCATCATTGTGCCCCATCTTCATGAGACTCCATGTCAACTTAAGGTCTCGATATATTGCCCCAGAGCCACCAGAATGCACCTGCCATGTTCCTCAGGTGCAATGGTCAATTGAGGGGTGATTTCCAGGCATCCCTGTGGGGTTCTCTGCTACAAAACTTTCCACATGGAGAAACCAGAGAAAACAAACCAGACTTCTCCTGTCCGGTAGAAAGAAACTTTGCTATTTGGAGCATCTCACAAGCCCCAGCATGGGAAATCCTCCATGGCCTCTTGACGCCACCCTTCCATTTGTGGGTAATCACAGACACAAACTCCAGTGTGAGCAAACATCTGACATCCACCCTTACTCAGGTGCTGGATATTCGAAACGGCAGCTGCACACTGGAACTGCCTTTTGCTTTTCACTGAATTTAACCATAGCTTTGTATTACTATTCTATCCTCACCACACTGGTCCACAATATCTCTTGATAGGGAATTCTGGAGCCACAACGCAGTATTCTGCCTTCCACATAGAAAGAAGAAGGACCTGTTGAGTCTGCCCAGAAACCTCACATGAGGATCAATCTACTCAGACCACGAGGCAACCCTGATTAATAGATTTCCCTGACCACTAGTGCTGTGTCTGACAGAGTCTAAGCCCCGACCTCGTGTCAGCCACCCAGAGTTGAGGGCCCATATTTAGCATGAGAGATGGGCCATGGCCCTGGGCCATCATCTGTACCCATCCTTGGTATCCAGTCATCTGTCCCCCAAACTTTGCTGGAATTCCTGCCAATGGCGAACCTGAAACACAATAGAGAACACCTCCTTCCCCATGGCAGGAATATTGGTTGTCCAACCCTCAGCGTGGGAGCCAGCTGCATGGCCAAGGAGACCATGCCCACTCCTGAGGGCCGACATGGGCACAGGCAGGCATGGTGATCCTCAGCCTGAGCATGTTTTCCAACAAACACTCTCAGTTGCTCCTCCAGTACCAGCATTGCATGTCTGGTATGCCCCTAGGCCCAAATCCTAACCCTTGGTGGGATTTTCCAGGTGCCCAGACCCAGAGTCCGTCTCAGAATCCCTGTTTGGGGCACCATTAAGATGGAAAACAGCACTCTTCCCTTCCCTGAGAAAGGCACCAAACTATTGGGAGCCGCCAGGATCCTTAGAGAGAAAAAATCTCAAGCCACATCACAGGAAAGTTCCTGCCATCCCCAAGAAAACTGTGCCCATCAGGTTGTCCAAACCCTCCAGATTAGGAGAAACCTGCCAGGCCCCTGAACCCACCCCAATATTGGAGGTTGCTCTGGATGCAAACGTGCAGTCTGAAACACCCTTAGCACCTCCATCGAGGCAGAAAGCCAAGTCAATGGTTCTGAGTCAGATGATTGAGCCTGACATGCCCCTAGGACTTCACTGGAACCCTAGATTGGGTCTTCAGACATCTGTTCTCAGAGTCCTGTTCTGGAATACCAAGTTATGATACAACATGTGGTCCCTGATTCCCACAACAGAACATCTCCTGTCTCCAGAAGGAAAATGTGCTCTTGGATCTATGTCCAACTTTCAGGGTAGATGGATCCTGCATGACCCATTAGCCCCAGCACCTTCTATGGTCTCCCTGGTAACAAACCAGCATTGTGACCCAACTTCCTGAGACTTGATGCCAACTCAAGGTGTTGGTACTTTGCCCAAGAGCCATGAAACGAATCTGCCATGTTCCTCAGGTACAAAGGTCAATGGACTTGTGCTTTCTAGGCATCCAAGAGGTAGTTCTCTGCTACACAAAAATTCCACATAGGGAACCCTAGAGCAAACAAATAAGACTGCTCCTGTCAGGTTGAAGGAAACCTTGGTTGTTTGGAGCATCTCACAAGCCCCAGCCTGGGAAGTCCTCCACATTCTCTTGATGCCAACCCTCCATTTGTTAGTCATCATAGACACAAATTCCAGCATGAGCAAACATCTGACATCTGCTCTTACTCAGGTGCTGGATATTTGAATCAGTCACGCACACTGGAAATACCTTTCACTTGACACTGTATTCTTGCATAGTTTGGTTTTACAATTCCATCCTCACCCTACTGGACTGCAAGTCCTCTTGAGAGGGAATTAGGGAGACAAAACGCAACATTCTGCCTTCCCCATAGAAAGAAGAAGGGCCTGGTGAGTCTGCCCAGAAACTCCCCATGAAGATCAATCTACTTGGCCCTCGAGGGAACCCCGATTTATACTTTGTGCTGGCCACTAGCGCTGTGTCTGAGAGAGCCTGAGCCCCAACCTCGTGTCAGCCACCCAGAGTGTGGGGCCCTTATCCAGCATGTGGGACTGGCCATGGCCCAGTCATCTCTACCCATCCTTGGTATTCCGGCAACTATCCCAGACCTTTGCTGGAATCCCTACCAGTGGGGGAACCTGAAGCACAATTGAGAACTCCTCCTTCCCCATGGCAGGAAGCCTGGCTGTTGCTATGGGTGCCCAACCCTCAGAATTAGAACCAGGTGCATGGCCAATGAGACAACGCCCAATCATAAGGGCCGCCTGAGCCAAAGCAGGCATTGTGTCCCTCAACCTTAGCATGCATTCAAACAAATGCTCTCAGTTGTTTCTGCAGGGTCCCGCATCGCAGGCCTGGTATGCCCTTAGGACCATATCCTAACACTTCGTGGGATTTTCCATGCCAACATAACCAGAGCCCGTCTCTGGAATCTCTGTTTTGAAGCACCCCTATGATGGAAAACAGCACTCTTCCCTCCCCTGAGAAAACTATTAGGAGCTGCCAGGATGCGTAGAGAGGAAAAATCTCCCAGGGCTCCATAAGACCACACCATCATTCCGAGGCCATCCAGGACACACAATCCAGATACAAGAGACTGTGCTACCACCTTCGAATCACCTGGTTTACAGTTCCAGAGGAGCTGCCCTACAGATCTACGCATTGGGCCTGTGATCACCTCGCCATTAACCCTACCCCAAGTTTGTGTTTGCAGACTTCTTTCCCAAAACCATGGCTCACATGCCCTCTATGATGGGTCTCTGTAGCCACACCACAGGAAAGATCCTGCTATCCCCAATGAAACTGTGTCCATCACAGTTGCCCAAACCCTCCAGATTAGGAGAGACCTGCAAGTCCCCTGAGCCCAGTCCAATATTGGAGGCCACTCTGGACACAAATGCACAGTGTGCAACACCCTGATCACCTCCATCCAGGAAGACACCCAAGTCAATGGTCCTGAGTCAGAAGATTGGTCCCTGAACCCCACAATAGAATATCTCCTGTCCCCAGATGGAATTCGTGCTCTTCAACTTGTGTCAAGGGTCGGGGTATATGAATTATGCACAGCCCCTTAGCCCCCAGCACATTCTAAGATCTCTCTGGTAACAAACAAACAGCATTGTGATCCATCTTCATGAGATTCCATGTCACTTCAAGTCCTTGGTAATTCGCCCCAGAGCCACCAGAATGAACCTGCCATGTTCCTCACCTGATATGGTCAGTGGAGGTGTGCTTTCCAGGCATCCATGTGGGAGTGCTCTTCTACTTATTCTTTCCACATGTGGGACCCTGGAGCAAACAAACCAGACTGCCACTGACCAGTAGAAGGGAACCCTCTGTTTGGAGCATCTCAGAAGCACCAGCAGAACAAATCCTTCATGGCCCTTGACACAACCCCTCCATTTGTCAGTCATCATAGACAAAAACTCCAGCATGAGAAAACATCTGAAATCTGCCGTTATTTAGATTCTGCATTTTCTTTTCCACTACTGCACACTGGAACTGCGTTTCACTTGACACTGAATTTAACAATAGCTTGGGTTTAGAATTCCATCCTCAGCCTCCTGGTCTGCAAGCCCTCTAGAGAGGGAATTTGGAGCCACAAGGCAACATTCTGCATTCCCACTAGAAAGAAATAGGGCCTGGTGAATCTTCCCAGAAACTCCACATGAGGATCAATCTACTTGGCACTCGATGGAACCTTGATTTATAGGCTGTCCTGGGCACTAGTACTAGTACTAGTACTAGTACTGTGTCTGACAGAGCCTGAGCCAAGACCTAGTTTCAGGCACCCAGAGATATGAGCCCATATCCAGCATGTGAGATTGGCCAGGGCCCAATTACATCATCTCTACCCATCCTTGGTATTCAGGCACCTGTCCCCAGACCTTTTATGTAATCCTTACCAATGGGGTAACCTAAAGCACAATAGAGAACTCCTCCGTCCCCATGGTAGGAATCCTGGCTGTTGATATGGGTGTCCAAACCTCAAAGTGGGAGCCAGCTGCATGGCCAAGGAGACAATGCCCACTCATGAGGGCTGCCCTGGGCACAAGTAGCCATTGTAACCCTCAGCTTGATCAAGCCTTCAAAAAAATGCGCTTAGTTGCACCTCCAGGATCCTGCATTGCAGGCCTGATATGCCCTTAAGCCCAAATCCTAACACATCGTGGGATGTTCCATGTGCACATACCCAGAGCCCGTCACTGGAATCCCTGTTTTGAGGCACCCCTAAGATGGAAAACAGCACTCTTCACTTCCCTGAGAAAGCCACCAAACTAATGGGATCCCCCAGGATCCTTGAGAAGAAGAATCTCCCATGGTCCCATGAGTCCACACCTGTATTCCGAGGCCAGCGTGGATATGCTATCCAGATACAAGAGACTGTGCTACTGGCTTCGAGTCACCTGATTTACAGTTCCTGACGTGCTGCCCTCCAGATCTTTGGATTGGGGCTGTGAACACCTCTCCATTAACCTTATCCCGAGTTTGTGTTTGCAGATCTCTCTCTAAAAACCATTGCTCACATGTCCTCCAGGATGGGGCCCCTAGAGTCACACCACAAGACTGTGCTTGCCATCCCCAAGGAAACTGGGCCCATCACAGTTGCCCAAACCCTCCTGATTAGGAGAAACCTGGAAGGCTCCTGAGCACATCCCAATATTGGAGGCTGCTCTGGATGCAAATGCACAGTCTGAAACACCCTGATCACCTCCATCCAGGCAGACACCCAAATCAATGGTCCTGAGTCAGATAATTGAACCTGACATGGCCCTAGGACCTCATTGGAAGAGGGATTAACTTTTCAGGCACCTGTCCTCAGAGGCCACTTCTGGAATACCAACTTATGATACAAATTATGGCCTCTGAGCCCCAGGGTGGGAAATCCTCCATGGCCTCTTGACGCCACCTCTCCATTTGTTGGTCATCATAGACACAAACTCCAGCCTGAGCAAACATCTGACATCCGCCCATATTCAGGCGCTGATATTGGAATCAGCTGCTGCACACTGGAACTGCCTTTCGCTTTGCAATGAATTTAAGCCTAGCTTCAGACTACAATTTCATCCTCACCCTACTGGTCTGCCATATCTCTTGATAGGGAATTCTGGAGCCACAACGCAACATTCTGCCTTCTTCATAGATAGAAGGACCTGGTGAGTCTGCCCATAAACTGCACATGAAGATCAATATACTCAGCCCAGGAGGGAACCCCTATTTATAGTTTGCCCTAGCCACTAGTGCTGTGTCTGACAGAGCCTGAGCCCCTACCTCGTGTCAGCAACCCAGAGGGTGGGGCCCACATTAACCATGTGAGACCGGCCATGGCCCAGGGCTGTCATTACTACCCATCCTTGGTATTCAGGCATCTGTCCCCTAGATCTTAGCTGGAATCCCTACCAATGGGGGGACCTGAAGCACAATAGAGAATTCATCCTTCGCCATGGCAGGAATCCTGGCTTTTGGATGGGTGTCCAACCCTAGGAATGGGAACTGGCTGCATGGCTGAGTAGACATCGCCCAATCCTGATGGCCTCCGGGGCACAAGCAGGCATTGGGACCCTCAGCTTGACCATACTTTCAAACAAACGCTCTCAGTTGCTTCTCCAGGAACCCGCATTGCAGGCCTGGTATGGCCCTAGGCCTAAATATTAACCCTTGGTGGGATTTTCCAAGCACTTAGACCCAGAGCTCATCTCTGGAATGCCTGTTTTGGGGCACGCCTAAGCTGGAAAACAGTACTCATCCCTTCCCGGAGAAATCCAACAAACTATTGAGAACCGCCAGGATCCTTGAGAGGAGAAATCTCCCATGGACCCTTGAGACAACACCTGCAATAAAGGCCATTCTGGAAATTAAATCCAGATACAATTACCTGTGCTACCACCTTTGAGTTACGTGATTTACAGTTCCAGACTTGCTGCCCTCCTGGTCTATGGATTGGGACTATGATCACCTTGCCACTAACCCTAACCTAAGTTTGTGTTTGCAGACTTCTCTCTCAAAATCATGGCGCACATGTCCTCCAGGATGGGGTCTCTGGAGTCACACCACAGGACAGTTCCTGCAATCCCCAAGGAAACTGCCCATCACAGTTGTCCAAAAACCCCATATAAGGAGAAACCTGCAAGGAACCTGAGCCAACCCTAGTATTGGATGCCACTCTGGACACAAATGCACAGTCTGAAACACCCTCATCACCTGCATCCAGTCAGACACCAGAGTCAATGATCCTGAGTCAGAAGATTGAATGACATTCCCCTAGGGCCTCATTCAAACCCTTTATTAGGTTTTCAGGCTTCTGTCCTCAGAGACCTGTTCTGGATTACCAATTTATGATACAACATATGGCCGCTGAGCCCCACAACAGAATATCTCCTGCCCCCAGAAGCAATCCGGGCTCTTGGGCCTGTGTCAAATCCTCAGGCTAGATGAATCCTGCATGGCCCATTAACCACCAGCACATTCTAAGATCTCCCTGGTAACAAACCAACATTTTGACCCATCTTCATGAGGTTCCATGTCCAATCCAGTCTTTATTTCTTCGCCTCAAAGCCACCAGATGCCATGTTCCTTTGCTGTCATGGTCAATGAAGGTGTGCTTTCCAGTCACCCATGTGGGAGATCTATGTTATCTGATCTTTCGACATGGGGAACCATGGAGGAAACAAATCAGACTGCCCCTGTCTGGTAGAAGGAAACCTTGCTGTTTGGAGCATCTCAAAAACACCAGATTGGGAAATCCTCCATAACCTCTTGACGCCACCCCTCCATTTTTGTGTCATCATAGACACAAACTCCAGCATGAGCAAATATCTGACATCCACCCTCACTCAAGTGCTGAATATTGGATTCAAACATTGCACACTGGAAATTCCTTTTGCTTGATACAGAATGTAACCATAGCTTAGGTTTACAATTCCATCCTCAGCCTCCTGGTCCACAAGCCCTATTTATAGTGAATTCTAGAGCCACAAAGCAGCATTCTGCCTTCCCCTTACAAACAAGAAGGGCCTGGTGAGTCTGCCCAGAAACCATACATGAGGATCAATCTGCTCGGCACTTGAGGGAACCCCAATTTATAGGCTGCCCTGGGCACTAGTGCTGTGTCTGACAGAGCCTGAGCCAAGACCTAGTGTCAGCCACCCAGTGATCGGGGCCCATATACACGATTTGATACTGGCCATGGCCCATGTCCATCATCTTTACCCATCCTTGGTATTCAGGCCTCTGTCCCCAGACCTTTGCTGGAATCCCCGCTAATGGGGGAACCTGAAGCACTATAGAGAACTCCTCTTTCCCCATGGCAGGATTCTGGCTGTTGGGATGGTTTTCCAACCCTCAAAGTGGGAGCCAGCTGCATGGCCAACGTGACCACGCCCACTAATGAGGGCCACCTGGGCATAAGCAAGTATTGTGACCCTCAGCCTGAGAATGATTTCAAACAAGCCCTCTCAGTTGCACCTCCAGGATCCTGAATGCAGGCCTGGTAAGCCACTAGGCCCAAATCCTAACACTTGGTGGGATTTTCCAGGGGACCAAACCCAGAGTCCGTCACTGGAATCCATATTTTGGGGCACCCCTAACATGAAAAACAGCACTCTTCCCTTCCCCGAAAAAGCCACCAACTATTGGGAGCCACCAGGATCCTTAGAGAGGAAAAATCTCCCATGGACCCATGAGGCCACAACTGCATTCTGAGGCCATCCTGCACACAATACAGAGAAAAAAGCCTGTGATTCTGCCTTTGAGTCACCCGATTAACAGTTCCTGAAGAGCTGCCATCCATGTCTATGCATTGGGCCTGTGATAACCTTGCCACTAACCCTAACCCAAGTTTGTGTTTTCAGACTTCCCTCCCAAAACCATGGCTCACATGCCCTCCAGTTTGTGATAACTGGAGCCACACCACGGGATTGTACCTGTCTTCCCAAAGGAAACTGTGATTGTCACTATTAAACAAACCCTCTAGATTAGGAGAAACCTGCAAGGCCCCTAAGCCCAGCCCAATATTGGAGGCCACTCTGGACGCAAATGCACAGTCTGACACACCATATCACCTACATCCAGGCTGATATCCAAGTCAATGGTCCTCAGACAGAAGATTGAACCTGACATGCTCCTAGGATTCACTGGAACACTAGAATAGGTTTTCAGGTATCTGTACTCAGAAGGCTGTTCTGAATATCAATGTATGATACAATATGGTCACTGAGCCACACAAAAGAACATCTCCTGTCCTTAGAAGAAAGCTGTGCTCTGGACCTGTGTCAAACACTCTGGGTAGATAAATCCTTCAAGGCCCCCTGACAACCAGCACATTCTATGATCTCCCTGACAACATACCAGCATTGTGACCCATCTTCATGAGACTCCATGACAACTCCAGCCCTTGGTACTTCGGCCCAGAGCCACCAGAATGAAACTGCCATGTTCCTCTGCTGCCATGGTCAATGTAGGTGTACTTTCCAGGCATCCAGCGGGAGTGCTCTGATACCAACTTTCCACATGGGGAACCCTGGAGGAAACAAACCAGACTCCCCTGTACGGTAAAAGGGATCTTTGCTGTATGGAGTATCTCAAGCCTGAGGGTGGGTAATCCTCCATGGCCTCTTGAGGCCACCCATCCATTTGTTGGTCATCATAGACACTAACTCCAGCGTGAGCAATCAACTGACATCTGCACTTACTCAAGTGCTGGATATTTGAATCAGCTGCTACACACTGGAATTGCCTTATGCTTGGCACTGAATTTAAAAGTAGCTTGGCGGGACGCCTGGGTGGCTCAGTTGGTTAAACAGCTGCCTTCGGCTCAGGTCATGATCCCAGCGTCCTGGGATCGAATCCCACATCAGGCTCCTTGCTCCGCAGGGAGCCTGCTTCTCCGTCTGACTCTGCCTTCCACTCTGTCTGCCTGTGCTTGCTCTCGCTCGCTCTCTGACAAATAAATAAAATCTTGAAAAAAAAAGTAGCTTGGGTTTGCAATTCCATCCTCACCCTGGTGTTCAGTAAGCTCTCTTGATAGGGAATTCTGAAGCCACAACACAGCATTCTGCCTTCCCCATAGCAAGAAAAAACAGCCTGGAGAGACTGCCCAGAAACCCTACATGAGGATAAATCTACTCGACCCTCGAGTGAACCCCATTTATAGGTTTACCTGGCCACTAGCGCTGAGTCTGACAGAACCTCGTCTCTGACGTCGTGTCAGGACCCAGAGACTGGGCTCCAACTCCAGAATGTGAGACCAGCCATGTCCCAGGGCTGTCATCTCTACCCATTCTTGATTCAGGCATCTGTCCCCAGACAATTGCTGAAATCCCTGCCAATGGGGGAACCAGAAGCACAATAGGGAAATCCTCCTTCCCCATGGCAGGAATGATGGCTCTTGGGATGGGTTTCCAGACCTCAGAGTGGTAGCCAGCTGAATGGCCAATGATAACCCGCCCACTCATGAGGGCCGCCCTGGACACAAGCAGGCATTGTGACCCCCAACATGAGCATGCTTTCAAACAAACACTCTCAGTTGCATTCCAGAATCCAAATTTGCAGGCCTGATATGCCCCTAAGCACAAATCCTAACACCTGGTGGGATTTTTCAGGGGCCCAGAAACACAGCCTGTCTCTGGAATCCCTGTTTTGGGACACCCCTAAGATGGAAAATAGCACTCTCCCCTTCGCCAAGAAAGCCACCATAGTATAGGGAGCCGCTAGGATCCTTGAGAGGAAAAATCTCCCATGGATCCATGAGACCACACCTGTATTCCGAGGCCATCCTGGACACAAAAGCCAGATACACAAGCCTGTGCTACCACCTTCAAGGCAACTAATTTATAGTTCCAGACGAGCTGCCCTCCAGGTCTATGCATTGGGCCTGCGATCACCTCACCGCTAACCTTAACCCGAGTTTGTGCTTACAGACTTCTATCCCGAAACCATGGCTCATATTTCCTCCAGGATGGGGTCTCTGGAGCCACACCAAAGGACTGTGCCTGCCATCCCCAAGGAAAATGTGTCCGTCACATTTGCCTAAAACTTCGAGATAAGGAGAAACCTGCAAGGCCCCTGAGCCCACCCCAATACTGGAGGCCCCTCTGGACACAAATGTGCAGTCTGAAATACGCTGATCACCTGAATCCAGGCAGATACCCAAGTCAGTGTTTCTCAGTCAGAAGATTGAACCTGACATGCTCCTATGACCTCATTGTAACCCCTGATTAGGTTTTCAGGCATCTGTAATCAGAGACCTGTTCTGGAGTACCAACTTAAGATACAACATATGGTCCCTGATCCCCACAACAGAACATCTCCTTTCTCTAGATGGAAGCCGTGCTCTTGGAACTGTGTCAAACCCTCAGGGTAGATGAATCCTACTTGGCCCGTAGCCACCAGCAGATTCTAAGATCTCACTGGTAACAAGCCAGCATTGTGAGCCATCTTCATGAGATTCCATGTCAACTACAGGCCTTGGTACTTCACCCCAGAGCCTTCAGAAAGAACCTGTCATGTTCCTCAGCTGCAATGTTCAGTGGAAGTGTGCTTTCCAGGCATCCATGTGGGAGTGCTCTGCTACCCAAACTTTCCACATGGGGGACTCTCGAGCAAACAAATCTGACTGCCCTGTCCTGTAGAAGGAAACCTGGCTGTTTGGAGCATCTCACAAGCTCAAGTGTGGGAAATCCTCTATGACCTCTTTTCAACTCCTCTCCATTTGTCGGTCATTATAGACACAAACTCCAGCTTGAGCAAACATCTGACGTCTGCGCTTACTCAGGTGCTGGATATTCGAATCAGCCGCTGCACACTGGAAATGCCATTCGCTTGTCACTGAATTTATTCATAGCTTGGGTTTACAATTCCATCCTCACCCTACTGGTCTACAAGCCCTCATGATAGGGAATTCTGCAGCCACAACACAGCATTCTGCCTTCCCAATAGAAAGAAGAAGGGCCTGGTGAGTCTGCCCAGAAACTCCACATTATGATCAATCTACTTGTCCCTTGAGGGAACCCTGAATTATAGACAGCCCTGGCCCCTAGTGTTGTGTCTGACAGAGCCTAAGCCCCGACCTCGTGTCAGCCACCTAGAAGGCGGGGCCCATATCCCGCATGTTAGACTGGCCACGGAACAGAGCCGTCATCTTTACCCATCCTTGGTATTCAGGCATGTGTCCCCAGACCTTTCCTGGAATCCCTACCAATGAGGGAACCTGAATCACAATAGAGAAATCCTCATTCCCCATGGCAGGATTCCTGTAAGTTCGGAAGGGTGTCCAACAAATCCAGCATCCGGTCCTGATTAAAATGCTTCAAATTATAGGGATAGAGGGAACATTAGTCAACTTCATAAAATGTCTATGAAAAACCCACAGTGAATATTATTCTCGATGGGTAATAGCTGACAGGCTTCCCTTTGAGATCAGGAACATGACAAGGATGCCCACTCTCACCACTCTTGTTCTACAAACTATTTGAAATCCTAGCAACAGCAATCAGACAACAATGAGAAATAAAAGGTATCCAAATTGGTAATGAAGAAGTCAAACACTCTCTCCTCACAGATGACATAATTTATATGGAAAACTCAAAACACCCCACCTCCAAACTACCAGAACTCATACAGCAACTCAATAATGTGGCAGGATACAAAATCATTGTACAGAAATCAGTGGCCTTCTTCTACATTATCAATGAAAATACAGAAAGGGACATTAGAGAATCAATTCCATTTACTACAGCACTGAAACCATAAGATACCTGGGAATAAACCATACCAAAGAAGTAAAGGATTTTTCTTGAGGAACTACAGAACACTCATGAAAAAAATTGAAGAAAACAAAAAAGACAGAAGACCATTCCATGCTCAAGGATCAGAAGAATAAACATTGGTAAAATGGATAAAAGACCTCAATGTAAGACAGGAATCCATCAGAACCCTAGAGGAGAACATTGGCAGTAATCTCTTCTATATCAGCCACAGCAACTTATTTCAAGATATGTCTCCAAAGGCAAAGGAAACAAAAGCCAAAATAAACTTTTGGGACTTCATCAAAATCAAAAGCTTCTGCACAGCAAAGGAAAAAGTCAAAAAAGCAAAGATGCAACCCATGGAATGTGATAAGATATTTGCAAATAACAGTACAGACAAAAGGTTGATGTCCAGGATCTATAATGAACTCCTCAAACTCAACACATAGGAAATAGGCAAACATATCAAAAAATGGGCAGAAGATATGAACAGACAATTCTCTAATGAAGACATACAAATGGCAATCAGACACATGAAAAAATGTACATCATCACTAGCCCTCAGGGTGATTCAAAATAAAACCACAGTGAGATATCACCTTACACCAGTTAGAATTGCCAAAGTTAACAAAACAAGAAACAACATGTGTTGGAGAGGATGTGGAGAAAGGGGAACCCTTTTACACTGTTGGTGGGATTGCAAGTTGGTGCAGCCTCTTTGGAGAACAGTGTGGAGATTCCTCAAGAAATTAAAAACAGAACTTCCCTATGACCCTGCAATTGCACTCCTGGGTATTTACCCCAAAGATACAGATGTCGTGAAAAGAAGGGCCATCTGTACCCTAATGTTTATAGCAGCAATGGCCATGGTCGCCAAACTATGAAAGAACCAAGATGCCCTTCAACGGACGAATGGATAAGGAAGATGTGGTCCATATACACTATGGAGTATTATGCCTCCATCAGAAAGGATGAATACCCAACTTTTGTAGCAGCATGGACGGGACTGGAAGAGATTTTGCTGAATGAAGAAAGGCAGAGAGAATCAATTATCATATGGTTTCACTTATTTGTGGAGCATAACAAATATCATGGAGAACAAGGGGTCTTAGAGAGGAGAAGGGAGTTTGGGGGAATTGGAAGGGGAGGTGAATCATGAGAGACTATGGACTCTGAAAAACAACCTAGGGGTTTGAAGTGGCGGGGGGGTGGGATCTTGGGGTACCAGGTGGTGGGTATTATAGAGGGCACAGATTGCATGGAGCACTGGGTTGGTGAAAAAAATAATGAATACTGTTTTTCTGAAAATAAAGAAATTAATTTAATTAAAAAAAAAACATTGTTAAAATGTTATACTGGAGACAAGATGGCGGAGAAGTAGGAGGAGGCTCCCTTTCAACCTGAACCCTACTTCTATTGAACTCCACTCACCGACAAAATCAGCCTGAGACCCGAATTATACACATCTGGATCTCTACCAGAGCAGAAAACGCCAGTGGGCAGGTAAAGCAGAGTGGGAAAGTCGGACTGATATCGGAAGATAAACAAAAGTGGGAGGGTGCTACCAGAGGTGACCCACTGGAAAGTAATATCCCAATACGAGAGTGCCCTGCATCTGGGGACCAGCATTATCTCAGAAGTATGGTAGAAAGCACTCAAGAAGAGCAAGGGATCACTGGGAAGAAATTGCAGGAATCGGGGTGTTAGGGTCAGGGGCTTAAGTCCCCAGACCCAGGACAGCCACCCCTGGTGCAGAGCCAGAAAGAGTGCGGCAGAGAAACCAGGTCTTGGTCCCTGAACCACCAGCAAGCTCGCCTGAGAGCGTGTGGCTCCCAGCTCCCATGAGGGGCTGGGAGCCTCGCCAGCCAACAGAAGCACAGCTTTTTTGCAGTCCCCATGCAAGTGCCCTGCCATGCCATCAGAGTCCGAGTCATGCTCTGCGCCCTCCAGAGAGAGAGGTGGCACAGGCACCAGCCTGGTGCTCTCGGACCTGGAAATACCAGGCACTCCCAGCTTGTGCCAGGGGGAAAATCTCAGTTTGCGATTGCTGCTTGGAACTTCTCTGGCAGTCTGGAGCTGCCCAGACAGCGGCCACTGCTGTGGTTTTGGTACAAGCAAAAAATCTTGAGTCCCCAGGGACCGCGACTGGGAACCTGCTCTGCCAGTGTTGAAGGGGGATTTTATTTGGGCTCTTCGGACAGATTGAGGCTTCTCTCTGAGACGAAGGACAGGGTACAGTTTGCTTTCCTCTAAACCTACAAAAACCATCAAAAGCCCTCAAGGCAAGAGAAAAACAAAAGTGAACAAATATAAAAACCTCCAGAGAACAAAAGCCTGAAAAAAACAGTTTCCTAAGAGCACACCCCCTTGAGGGGGGTGGGAGGACTTAACTCAGAGAACATCATTGACTGAAATCCCACGTGGCAGGCCCCTCCCCCAGAAAACCAACCGGGAAAGGAAAAAAAAAAAAAAACAACAAGAGATCAACCACCACTACTTCATAGGACAATTTTTATTATTAATTTGTTCCCACTATCCTGGCTCATTTTATTAAAGATAATTTTTTATTATATATAGAAAATTTTTTAACCTATTTACCGTCACAGTGAGATGTCCAGTACATCAAATTCCATAATAACCTTCTAACCTGAACATTTTGATACATACACCTGTGTTTTCCTTTTGCATTTCTGTTTTTTAAATTTATTTTTTTTAATTTTAGTTTAGTTTAGTCTAGTTTATTCCTTTTTTTAATTTTTATTTTCTAATATTCATATAGAATTAAACTTCAAGGTAATCCCCTTTTCCCAATCAAAGCCACCCCTATAGGTAAAACAATTCCTAATCCCCATTTATCTTAGGAAAGTGGAGTCTTTAACAAATACATCAAGATATATCCGGAAAAAAAAAAACAAAAAAACAAAAAACAAAAAAACTTCCTCACCCACACTGAGAATTTACAACCACTCTACAATCTTTTTCTTCCACCAGTATTTCTGTGTTGTTTTTTATTTATATATTTGACAGAGAGAGATCACAAGTAGGCAGAGAGGCAGGCAGAGAGAGAGAGAGAGAGAGGAAGCAGGCTCCCTGCTGAGCAGAGAGCCCGATGTGGGACTTGATCCCAGGACCCTGAGATCATGACCTGAGCCGAAGGCAGCAGCTTAACCCACTGAGCAACCCAGGCGCCCCTATTTCTGTGTTTTTGTGTTTGTCTTGATAGTATATAAATCTTACACTCGGGGTTCTTTCTGATGAGGTTATTCCTTTATTTGCATTTATATATGCAAATATATATATATATATATATATATATATAATTTTCTCTTCTCATATACTTTTATCAGTCTTTTTGTTTGTCTGTTTTTGTTTGTAAACTTCATAAATCTTACCTTGGAACCCATTTGGGCTGAACCTTCTCTTTTATCTCACCTTTCATTCTTGTCTCTCTCCCTCTCTCTTTTTTTCTTTTTTTTAACCTCAGGTGTCCCAACAAATGAGGGATTCCAGAGTAGAACCCTGGGGAGGGGCGACTGGACAATCAGAAATCTGATTAAAAATTGGGGCCTAGGGACATGTCAAGCCCATTATGACACCTAATGGTCCAGCCACTGAGAGGACTTACTAGAGGACAGGAATCATGCTGAGGGTCACAATGCGTGTGTATGCCCTCGTCGCACTCAAGAATGGGCGGGGCCTCAGGGTGAATGCTGGTTTCTCCTACACTGAACTTTGGACAACATGCCAACCACAAGGGTTCTTGCCATGGGTAAGATGAAGTTCTGATTTCTGCATCACACTCACCCCTGGGCAGTGATTGGAGATAAGGTCTCGGTTCTGTAGCCTGAAACCTGAGGTAGGGAAGAGGTGATGACCTAAGGCCATGGCGGGTTTTATGTGCTCAGTGTGCGGTCAACTTTCTGGGTGTTGGTCAGGAGGTCCGGGCTCAGGTTGTGTTCGACAGTGCATTAGTGCCCAGGTTAGACTATATAATTTGGGTAAAGTCGAGTGCTGTGTAGGTTGATCCTCATTTATGGTGCCTGGGCAGCTCATGAGGCAATAATTTTTTTTTCTATAGGGCAGGCAGTGTGCTGCATTGTGGGTCCGGAATTGCCAAACTTGAGGGCTTCGGGACCAGGAGTGTGAGGACGGAAGTCTGAGAAGACAAGCCAGACTTGGGTTTCAGGGCGAGGGCACGGCAGGTACCCCCTGCAGATCTGAACCAATATCTCATGCATCTGAAGTCAGGGCGAGGATCAGACATTGGCTCAGGTTGGAGATTCTCTGCATGACGGCCGCTTCATGAAGTGAGCGGAATCTCGAGGCCATTGAGGTTTTCCCACGTTGGGAGTTGTGGGATGCCCCCTTCCAGGATTCCTTCTGCGGGACAATTGAGACCTGTTGGACAGCTCAAGGACATCCCATATGGAATGACTCCAGAGCACCATTCACGGATGAATGCCTGGGAAGCCCGCCTTGCATTCCAATTGTCTCCTAGCAAGAAGACAGTTAAGATCTGATGGCTCTGCCGGATGAACCGGGGTGGCTGAGTTGAAATGGACTTTCCTGAGGATGGGTCCTACTGTGTTTTTGTGTCCATGAGGGCCTAGGAATGGGGCGGTGGCACCGGGATCCTGAAGTACTCTCCTAAGCTTTGGACATGGCTCCCATGCACAGGTTTCCTTGTGGAGACGAGATGAGTTCTGATGGGTGCCTCAGGAAAACCCCTATGCTCGTATTGGAATCAGGCTTTTGAGGACACATGCGTGTAACCCAAAGCAATGGATCCTATAATGGCCTAGGTTCTGTCTGGTTCAATCTTCTTTTCTGGGGACATCCATCTATGGTATGAGTGCAGGTCGATTATCAGCTGGTGTCAGACAGCCCTTGTTTGTTCCGGGCGACCTACACTATTGGGATGGCCTCAGGGACTTTGGAGGTTTCTCCTAATTTGTACGATTTTGGACCTTGGAATGGGCAGAATTTTCATGGATTGGTAGGCACAGTCCTAATGTGTGGCTTCAGGGGCAACCTGAAGGGTGTGTGGCCCAAGACGTTGAGGACAGAAGTCTGAAAACACAAACTCAGCTTAGGTTTGGGGATGTAGGTATGGCAGGCCCGATCTACAAACCATGAGAAGAACTCTTCAGGATATGAAGAAAGTGCGAGTGAGAGGCGCTTGCTCAGGCTTTTGTATCTGGATTTTGTATCAGCTATGGCCGTGGAATGTCGGGGAGGCCTCATGGGCCATGGACGAATCTTCGTCTCTGAGGATTTGGCCCGATTCCCAATTGCTTTTCGTCAATCTGTGGGATGGGAGGACTCATTTCAGTTTTGTTACCTCTGGTGTCCCACCAAAAGAGGAATTCCAAAGCAAAGCCGTGGGGAAGACTGAAGGGACAACCCGAACTATGGTAAAAAATTGGGGCCTAGGGGCATGGCAAGCCCAATATGCTATCTCTTCATCCAGCCACTGAGTGGCCTACTTGAGGACTGATCTCAGCCTGAAAGTCACAATGTGTGTTTGTGACCAATGTGGCCCGCGAGCATGGGCGGGGCCTCATGGGTCACACTGGTTTCAACGACACTGAACGTTGGACAACATGCCAAACACAAGATTTCTTGCCATGGGGAAGGAGTTCTGGTTTCTGCATCACCTTCAACCTAGGCAGTGATTGGAGATATGGCCTAGGTTCTTAAACCTGAAAACCTAGGTTGGGAAGAGATGACGACATAAGGCCATGGCGGCTCGATGTGCTCAGTGTGCGTCCAGCTGTCTGGGAGGGGCCAGGGGGTCCAGGCTCAGGCTGTGTCAGAAAGGGCATTAGTTCCCTGGTCAGCCTATGTATTTGGGGTACAGCCACGTTCGGTGCAGGTTGATCCTCATTTGGGATTACTGGGTAACCCCAGAGGACAATATTTTTCTTCTGGAGGGCCAGCAGAGTGCTTCATTGTAGTTCTGGATTGCCAAATTGGAGGGCTTGTGGGCCAGTAGTCTGACGACAAAAGTCTGAGAACACAAGCTAGGCTTAGGTTTCTGGGTAAGGCCATGGCAGGCACAATCTACAGACCTGAATCGAGATCTCGTGCATCTGAAGTCAGGGCGAGGATCAGACGATCGCTCAGGTTGGAGTTTCTTTCCCTGATGGCCCCTTCATGAATGTGGGGGGGCATCAAGAGGCCATGGGGGTTTTCCCACGATGGGAGTTGTGAGAAGCTCCAAACAGCAGACAGTCCTCTCCATGACAATTGAGACCTGTTGTTTGGCTCCAGGCCAATGATTCTGAGCAGGGTTCTAAGGATGGATGGCTGGGTAGCCCACCTCGCATTCCAATTGTCTTTTAGCAACAAGACAGGTTAGATATCCTGGATCTGTGGGGAGCAACCGAGGACGCTGAGTTGAAATGGACACCCCTGGGGATGGGTCCTAAAGTGCTTTTGTGTCTATGGAGACCTTGGAATGAAGCGGTGGCACTGGGGCCCTAAAGGGTTCTCCTAAACAGAGGCTTTGACACAGCTCCAACGTTCAAGTTTCCCATGTGTAGATGAGATGTTTTCTGATGGGTGAGTCAAGAAACAGCTATATACTGCTTTTGAAATCCAGGCCTCTGAGGAGAGATGCCTGGAAACCAAAGCAATGGATCTGATTAGTGCCTAGGGGCCTGTTCTTTCCTTTTTACCTCTGGGGACATCTGTCTATGGGAATGAGTGCAGGTAGGTGCTCAGTTGGGCTCAGACTGCCCCTGTTTTTCCTGGGAAGCCACCACTATTGAGATGGATCAGGGACTTTGGATGTTTATCCTATTAGAATGGTTGTGGCCATTGGAATGGGCACACACAATTCCCTTGGAGAGGGCTAGTACAGTCCTCAGGTTTGGCTCCAGGGGCCTGAGCCTGTAGGCCTGAGTCTGCTCAGTAGCCCTGAGCCAGGGCTGTTTGGACAGTTGTCTGAAAACACAAACTCGGCTTATGTTTCGGGTCATAGGTATGGCAGGACTGATCTACAGACCATGAGGAGAACTCTTCGGGATTTGAAAGAAGGGCGAGTGTGAGGCTCCTGCTTAAGTTTTTGTCTCTGGATATCGTGTCACTCATGGTCGTAGAATTTCTGGGTGACTTCATGGGAAATGGACGAGTCTTACTCTCTGGTTTTTTGGCCCCGTCCAAAGAGGTTGGGGTCATTCTGTGGACTGGAAGAAGTCCGTTTTTTTTTGTTGTTGTTGTTGTTTTTTTCTTGTTTAACCTCATGTGTCCCACCAAATGATGGATTCCAGAGTAGAGCCCTGAGGAGGGGCGACTGGACAATCAGAAATCTGGTTAAAAATTGGAACCTAGGGACATGTCAAGCCCATTATGACATCTAATGGTCCAGCCACTGAGAAGACTTACTAGAGGACAGGACTCATGCTGAGTGACACAATGCGTGTATATGCCCTCATAAAACTCAAGAATGGGCGGGGCCTCAGGATGAATGCTGGTTTCTCCTACACTGAACGTTGGACAACGTGCCAACCACAAGGGTTCTTGCCATGGGTAAGGAGGAGTTCTGATTTCTGCATCACACTCACCACTGGGCAGTGATTGGAGATAAGGTCTCGGTTCTGAAGCCTGAAAACTGAGGTAGGGAAGAGATGATGACCTAAGGCTATGGCGGGTTTTATGGGCTCAGTGTGCGGTCAGCTTTCTGGGTGTTGGTCAGGAGGTCCGGGCTCAGGTTGTGTTCGACAGTGCATTAGTGCCCAGGTTAGACTATATAATTTGGGTAAAGTCGAGTGCTGTGTAGGTTTACCCTCATTTCAGGTGCCTGGGCAGCTCATGAGGCAATAATTTTTTTTCTAGAGGGCAGGCAGAGTGCTGCATTGTGGGTCCGGACTTGCCAAACTTGAGGGCTTTGGGGCCAGGAGTGTGAGGACGGAAGTCTGAGAAGACAAGCTAGACTTGGGTTTCAGGGTGAGGGCACGGCAGGTACCCCATGAAGATCTAAACCAATATCTCATGCATCTGAAGTCAGGGCGAGGATCAGACGTTGGCTCAGGTTGGATTTTCTAGCATGACGTCTGCTTCATGAAGGGAACGGAATCTCGAGGCCATTGAGGTTTTCCCACGTTGGGAGTTGTGGGATGACCCCTTCAAGGATTCCTTCTGCGGGACAATTGAGACCTGTTGGACAGTTCCAGGACATCCCATATGGAATGACTCCAGAGCACCGTTCGCGGATGGATGCCTGGGAAGCCCGCCTCGCATTCCAATTGTCTCCTAGAAACAAGACAGTTTAGATCTGATGGCTCTGCCGGAGCAACCGGGGTGGCTGAGTTGAAATGGACTTTCCTGAGGATGGGTCCTAATGTGTTTTTGTGTCCATGAGGGCCTTGGAATGGGGCGGTGGCACCGGGAACCTGAAGTACTCTCCTAAGCTTTGGACATGGCTCCCATGCACAGGTTTCCTTGTGGAGACGAGATGAGTTCTGATGGGTGCCTCAGGAAAACCCCTATGCTCGTATTGGAATCAGGATTGTGAGGACACATGCCTGTAACCCAAAGCAATGGATCCTATTATGGCCTAGGGTCCTGTCTGGTTCAATCTTCTCTGGGGACATCCATCTATGGTATGAGTGGAGGTCGAATATCAGCTGGTGTAAGACAGCCCTTGTTTGTTCCGGGCTACCTACACTATAGGGATGGCCTCAGGGACTTTGGAGGTTTCTCCTAATTTGTACGATTTTGGACCATGGAATGGGCAGAATTCCCATGGATTGGTAGGCACAGTCCTAATGTGTGGCTCCAAGGGCCCAGCCTGGAGGGTGTGTGGCCCAAGACTTGGAAGACTGAAGTCTGAAAACACAAACTCAGCTTAGGTTTGGGGACGTAGGTATGGCAGGCCCGAACTACAAACCATGAGAAGAACTCTTCCGGATATGAAGAAAGAGCGAGTCTGAGGCACTTGCTCAGGCTTTTGTCTCTGGATTTTGTATCAGCGATGGCCGTGGAATGTCGGGGAGGCCTCATGGGCCATGGACGAATCTTCCTCTCTGAGGATTTGGCCCGATTCCCAATTGCTTTTCGTCAATCTGTGGGATGGGAGGACTCATTTCAGTTTTGTTACCTCAGGTGTCCCACCAAAAGAGGAATTCCAAAGCCAAGCCGTGGGGAAGACTGAAGGGACAACCCGAACTATGGATAAAAATTGGGGCAAAGGGGCATGGCAAGCCCAATATGCTATCTCTTCATCCAGCCACTGAGTGGCTTTACTTGAGGACTGGGCTCAGCCTGAGGGTCACAATGTGTGTTTGTGACCAATGTGGCCCGCGAGCATGGGCGGGGCCTCATAGGCCACACTGGTTTCAACTACACTGAACGTTGGACAACATGCCAACCACAAGGTTTCTTGCCATGGGGAAGGAGTTCTTATTTCTGTATCACCTTCAACCCTGGGCAGTGTTTGGAGATAAGGTCTAGGTTCTGAAACCTGAAAACCGAGTTTGGGAGAGATGACGACCTAAGTCCATGGCGGCTAGATATGCTCAGTGTGCGGCCAGCTGCCTGGGAGGGGCCAGGGGGTCCAGGCTCAGGCTGTGTCAGAAAGGGCATTAGTGCCCTGGTCAGCCTATGTATTTGGGGTACAGCCAAGGTCGGTGGAGGTTGATCCTCATTTGGGGTTACTGGGTAGCCCCAGAAAACAATGTTTTTCTTCTGGAGGTCCGGCAGAGTGCTGCATTGTAGTTCTGGATTGCCAAACTGGAGGGCTTGTGGGCCTGTAGTCTGACGACAAATGTCTAAGAACACAAGCTAGGCTTAGGTTTCTGGGTGAGGATATGGCAGGCACAATCTACAGACCTGAATTGAGATCTCGTGCATCTGAAGTCAGGGCAAGGATTAGATGATCTCTCAGGTTGGAGGTTCTGCCCCTGATGGCCCCTTCATGAATGGGGGGCATCACGAGGCCATGGGGGTTTTCCCACGATGGGAGTTGTGAGAAGCTCCAAACTGCAGAGAGTCTTCTGCAGGACAATTGAGACCTGTTGTTTGGCTCCAGGCCAATGATTCTGAGCAGGGTTCTAAGGATGGATGGCTGGGTAGCCCACCTCGCATTCCAATTGTCTCCTAGCAACCAGACAGGTTAGATCTCCTGGATCTGTGGGGAGCAACCGAGGACGCTGCATTGAAATGGACACCCCTGGGGATGGGTCCTAATGTGCTTTTGTGTCTAAAGAGACCTTGGAATGAAGCGGTGGCACGTGGGCCCTAAAGAGTTCTACTAAACAGAGGCTTTGACGCAGCTCCAACCTGCAAGTTTCCTATGTGTAGATGAGAAGTTTTCTGTTGGGTGAGTTAAGAAACAGCTATATGCTGGTTTTGAAATCCAGGCCTCTGAGGAGAGATGCCTAGAAACCAATGCAGTGCATGTGATTAGTGCCTAGGGGCCTGTTCTTTCCTTTTTACCTCTGGGACATCTGTCTATGGGTCTGAGTGCAGGTAGGTGCTCAGTTGGGCTCAGATTGCCCCTGTTTTTCCTGGGAAGCCACCACTATTGAGATGGATCAGGGACTTTGGAGGTTTATCCTATTAGAAGGGTTGTGGCCATTGGAATGGGCACACACAATTCCCTTGGAGAGGGCAAGTACAGTCCTCAGGTTTGGCTCCAGTGGCCTGAGCCTGTAGGTTGTGTAGGCCAGGGCTGTTTGGACAGTTGTCTGAAAACACAAACTCGGCTTATGTTTCGGGTCATAGGTATGGCTGGACTGATCTACAGACCATGAGGAGAACTCTTCGGGATTTGAAAGAAGGGCGAGTGTGAGGCTCCTGCTCAAGTTTTTGTCTCTGGATATCGTGTCACTCATGGTCGTGGAATTTCTGGGTGACTTCATGGGAAATGGACGAGTCTTACTCTCTGGTGGTTTGGTCCCGTCCAAAGAGTTTGGGGTCATTCTGTGGGCTGGAAGAAGTCCGTTTTTTTTTTTTTGTTGTTGTTGTTGTTGTTTTTTTCTTGTTTAACCTCAGGTGTCCCACCAAATGATGGATTCCAGAGTAGAACCCTGGGGAGGGGCGACTGGACAATCAGAAATCGGGTTAAAAATTGGGGCCTAGGGACATGTAAAGCCCATTATGACATCTAATGATCCAGCCACTGAGAAAACTTACTAGAGGACAGGACTCATGCTGAGGGTCACAATGCGTGTGTATGCCCTTGTAGCACTCAAGAATGGGCGGGGCCTCAGGGTGAATGCTGGTTTCTCCTACACTGAACTTTGGACAACGTGCCAACCACAAGGGTTCTTGCCATGGGTAAGGAGGAGTTCTGATTTCTGCATCACACTCATTCCTGGGCAGTGATTGGAGATAAGGTCTCGGTTCTGAAGCCTGAAAACTGAGGTAGGGAAGAGATGATGACCTAAGGCCATGGCGGGTTTTATGTGCTCAGTGTGCGGTCAGCTTTCTGGGTGTTGTTTAGGAGGTCCGGGCTCAGGTTGTGTTCGGCAGTGCATTAGTGCCCAGGTTAGACTATATAATTTGGGTAAAGTCGAGTGCTGTGTAGGTTTACCCTCATTTAAGGTGCCTGGGCAGCTCATGAGGCAATAATTTTATTTCTTGAGGGCAGGCAGGGTGCTGCATTGTGGGTCCGGAATTGCCAAACTTGAGGGCTTCGGGGCCAGAAGTGTGAGGACGGAAGTCTGAGAAGACAAGCTAACTTTGGGTTTCAGGGCGAGGGCACGGCAGGTACCCCCTGCAGATCTGAACCAATATCTCATGCATCTGAAGTCAGGGCGAGGATCAGACGTTGGCTCAGGTTGGAGTTTATGTGCATGACGGCCGCTTCATGAAGGGAGCGGAATCTCGAGGCCACTGAGTTTTTCCCACGTTGGGAGTTGTGGGGTGCCCCTTCAAGGGTTCCTTCTGCGGGACAATTGAGACCTGTTGGACAGCTCCAGGACATCCCATATGGAATGACTCCAGAGCACCGTTCGCGGATGGATGCCTGGGAAGCCCGCCTCGCATTCCAATTGTCTCCTAGAAACAAGACAGTTTAGATCTGATGGCTCTGCGGGAGCAACCGTGGTAAATGAGTTGAAATGGACTTTTCTGAGGATGGGTCCTAATGTGTTTTTGTGTCCATGAGGGCCTTGGAATGGGGCGGTGGCACCGGGAACCTGAAGTACTCTCCTAAGCTTTGGACATGGCTCCCATGCACAGGTTTCCTTGTGGAGACGAGATGAGTTCTGATGGGTGCCTCAGGAAAACCCCTATGCTCGTATTGGAATCAGGCTTTTGAGGACACATGCCTGTAACCCAAAGCAATGGATCCTATTATGGCCTAGGGTCCTGTCTGGTTCAATCTTCTTCTCTGGGGACATCCATCTATGGTATGAGTGGAGGTCGATTATCAGCTGGTGTCAGACAGCCCTTGTTTGTTCCGGGCGACCTACACTATTGGGATGGCCTCAGGGACTTTGGAGGTTTCTCCTAATTTGTACGATTTTGGACCATGGAATGGGCAGAATTCCCATGGATTGGTAGGCACAGTCCTAATGTGTGGCTCCAGGGGCCCAGCCTGGAGGGTGTGTGGCCCAAGACTTTGAGGACATAAGTCTGAAAACACAAACTCAGCTTAGGTTTGGGGACGTAGGTATGGCAGGCCCGGTCGACAAACCATGAGCAGAACTCTTCAGATATGAAGAAAGTGTGAGTCTTAGGCGCTTGCTCAGGCTTTTGTCTCTGGATTTTGTATCAGCGATGGACGTGGAATGTCGGGGAGGCCTCATGGGCCATGGACGAATCTTCCTCTCTGAGGATTTGGCCCGATTCCCAATTGCTTTTCGTCAATCTGTGGGATGGGAGGACTCATTTCAGTTTTGTTACCTCAGTTGTCCAACCAAAAGAGGAATTCCAAAGCCAAGCCGTGGGGAAGACTGAAGGGACAACCCGAACTATGGTTAAAAATTGGGGCCTAGGGGCATGGCAAGCCCAATATGCTATCTCTTCATCCAGCCACTGAGTGGCCTTACTTGAGGACTGGGCTCAGCCTGAGGGTCACAATGTGTGTTTGTGTCCAATGTGGCCTGCGAGCATGGCCGGGACTCATGGGTCACACTGGTTTCAACTACACTGAACGTTGGACAACATGCCAACCACAAGGTTTCTTGCCATGGGGAAGGAGTTCTGATTTCTGCATCACCTTCAACCCTGGGCAGTGATTGGAGATAAGGTCGAGGTTCTGAAACCTGAAAACTGTTGTTGGGAAAAGATGACGACCTAAGGCCATGGCAGCGCGATGTGCTCAGTGTGCGGCCAGCTGTCTGGGAGGGGCCAGGGGGTCCAGGCTCAGGCTGTGTCAGAAAGGGCATTAGTGCCCTGGTCAGCCTATGTATTTGGGGTACAGCCAAGTTCGGTGCAGGTTGATCCTCATTTGGGATTACTGGGTAACCCCAGAGGACAATATTTTTCTTCTGGAGGGCCGGCAGAGTGCTGCATTGTAGTTCTGGATTGCCAAACTGGAGGGCTTGTGGGCCAGTAGTCTGACGACAAAAGTCTGAGAACACAAGCTAGGCTTAGGTTTCTGGGTGAGGCCATGGCAGGCACAATCTACAGACCTGAATCGAGATCTCGTGCATCTGAAGTCAGGGCGAGGATCAGATGATCGCTCAGGTTGGAGTTTCTGTCCCTGATGGCCCCTTCATGAATGGGGGGGGGGGCATCAAGAGGCCATGGGGGTTTTTCCACGATGATAGTTGTGAGAAGCTCCAAACAGCAGACAGTCCTTTGCAGGACAATTGAGACCTGTTGTTTGGCTCCAGGCCAATGATTCTGAGCAGGGTTCTAAGGATGGATGGCTGGGTAGCACACCTCGCATTCCAATTGTCACCTAGCAACAAGACAGGTTAGATATCCTGGATCTGTGGGGAGCACCCGAGGACGCTGAGTTGAAATGGACACCCCTGGGGATGTGTCCTAACGTGCTTTTGTGTCTATGGAGACCTTGGAATGAAGCGGTGGCACTGGGGCCCTAAAGGGTTCTCCTAAACAGAGGCTTTGACACAGCTCCAACGTGCAAGTTTCCCATGTGTAGATGAGATGTTTTCTGATGGGTGAGTCAAGAAACAGCTATATGCTGCTTTTGAACTCCAGGCCTCTGAGGAGAGATGCCTGGAAACCAAAGTAATAGATCTGATTAGTGCCTAGGGGCCTGTTCTTTCCTTTTTACCTCTAGGTACATCTGTCTATGGGAATGAGTGCAGGTAGGTGCTCAGTTGGGCTCAGATTGCCGCTGTTTTTCCTGGGAAGCCAACACTATTGAGATGGATCAGGGACATTGGAGGTTTATCCTATTAGAAGGGTTGTGGCCATTGGAATGGGCACACACAATTCCCTTGGAGAGGGCTAGTACAGTCCTCAGGTTTGGCTCCAGGGGCCTGAGCCTGTAGGTTGTGTAGGCCAGGGCTGTTTGGACAGTTGTCTGAAAACACAAACTCGGCATATGTTTCGGGTCATAGGTATGGCAGGACTGATCTACAGACCATGAGGGGAACTCTTCGGGATTTGAAAGAAGGGCGACTGTGAGGCTCCTGCGCAAGTTTTTGTCTCTGGATATCGTGTCACTCATGGTCGTGGAATTTCTGGGTGACTTCATGGGGAATGGACGAGTCATACTCTCTGGTGGTTAGGCCCCGTCCAAAGAGTTTGGGGTCATTCTGTGGGCTGGAAGAAGTCCGTTTTTTTTTTTTTTTTTTTTTTTAACCTCAGGTGTCCCACCAAATGAGGGAATTCAGAGTAGAGCCCTGGGGAGGGGCGACTGGACAATCAGAAATCTGGTTAAAAATTGGAACCTAGGGACATGTCAAGCCCATTATGACATCTAATGGTCCAGCCACTGAGAAGACTTACTAGAGGACAGGACTCATGCTGAGGGACACAATGCGTGTATATGCCCTCGTAAAACTCAAGAATGGGCGGGGCCTCAGGATGAATGCTGGTTTCTCCTACACTGAACGTTGGACAACGTGCCAACCACAAGGGTTCTTGCCATGGGTAAGGAGGAGTTCTGATTTCTCCATCACACTCACCCCTGTGCAGTGATTGGAGATAAGGTCTCGGTTCTGAAGCCTGAAATCTGAGGTAGGGAAGAGATGATGTCCTAAGGCCATGGCGGGTTTTATGTGCTCTGTGTGCGGTCAGCTTTCTGGGTGTTGGTCAGGAGGTCCGGGCTCAGGTTGTGTTCGACAGTGCATTAGTGCCCAGGTTAGACTATATAATTTGGGTAAAGTCTAGTGCTGTGTAGGTTCACCCTCATTTAAGGTGCCTGGGCAGCTCATGAGGCAATAATTTTTTTTCTAGAGGGCAGGCAGAGTGCTGCATTGTGGGTCCGGAATTGCCAAACTTGAGGGCTTCGGGGCCAGGAGTGTGAGGACGGAAGTCTGAGAAGACAAGCTAGACTTGGGTTTCAGGGTGAGGGTACGGCAGGTACCCCATGAAGATCAGAACCAATATCTCATGCATTTGAAGTCATGGCGAGGATCAGACGTTGGCTCAGGTTGGAGTTCTGAGCATGACGGCCGCTTCATGAAGGGAGCGGAATCTCGAGGCCATTGAGGTTTTTCCACGTTGGGAGTTGTGGGATGACCCCTTCAAGGATTCCTTCTGGGGGACAATTGAGACCTGTTGGACAGCTCCAGGACATCCCATATGGAATGACTCCAGAGCACCGTTCGCGGATGGATGCCTGGGAAGCCCGCCTCGCATTCCAATTGTCTCCTAGCAACAAGACAGTTTAGATCTGATGGTTCTGCCGGAGCAACTGGGGTGGCTGAGTTGAAATGGACTTTCCTGAGGATGGGTCCTAATGTGTTTTTGTGTCCATGAGGGCCTTGGAATGGGGTGGTGGCACCGGGACCCTGTAGTACTCTCCTAAGACTTGGGCATGGCTCCCATGCACAGGTTTCCTTGTGGAGACGAGATGAGTTCTGATTGGTGCCTCAGGAAAACCCCTATGCTCGTATTGGAATCAGGCTTTTGAGGACACATGCCTGTAACCCAAAGCAATGGATCCTATTATGGCCTAGGGTCCTGTCTGTTTCAATCTTCTTCTCTGGGGACATCCATCTATGGTCTGAGTGGAGGTCGATTATCAGCTGGTGTCAAACAGCCCTTGTTTGTTCCGGGCGACCTACACTATTGGGATGGCCTCAGGGACTTTGGAGGTTTCTCCTAATTTGTACGATTTTGGACCATGGAATGGGAAGAATTCCCATGGATTGGTAGGCACAGTCCTAATGTGTGGCTCCAGGGGCCCAGCCTGGAGGGTGTGTGGCCCAAGACTTTGAGGACAGAAGTCTGAAAACACAAACTCAGCTTAGGTTTGGGGACGTAGGGATGGCAGGCCCGATCTACAAACCATTAGAAGAACTCTTCAGGATATGAAGAAAGTGCGAGTCTGAGGCGCTTGCTCAGGCTTTTGTCTCTGGATTTTGTATCAGCGGAGGCCGTGGAATGTCGGGGAGGCCTCATGGGCCGTGGACGAATCTTCCTCTCTGAGGATTTGGCCCGATTCGCAATTGCTTTTCGTCAATCTGTGGGATGGAATGACTCATTTCAGTTTTGTTACCTCAGGTGTCCCACCAAAAGAGGAATTCCAAAGCTAAGCCGTGGGGAAGACTGAAGGGACAAACCGAACTATGGTTAAAAATTGGGGCCTAGGGGCATGGCAAGCCCAATAAGCTGTCTCTTCATCCAGCCACTGAGTGGCCTTACTTGAGGACTGGGCTCAGCCTGAGGGTCACAATGTGTGTTTGTGACCAATGTGGCCCGCGAGCATGGGCGGGGCCTCATGGGCCACACTGGTTTCAACGACACTGAACGTTGGACAACATGCCAACCACAAGGTATCTTGCCATGGGGAAGGAGTTCTGATTTCAGCATCACCTTCAACCCGGGGCAGTGATTGGAGATAAGGTCTAGGTTCTGAAACCTGAAAACCGAGGTTGGGAAGAGATGACAACCTAAGGCCATGGCGGCTCGATATGCTCAGTGTGCGGCCAGCTGTCTGGGAGGGGCCAGGGGGTCCAGGCTCAGGCTGTGTCAGAAAGGGCATTAGTGCCCTGGTCAGCCTGTGTATTTGGGGTGCAGCCAAGGTCGTTGCAGGTTGATCCTCATTTGGGGTTACTGGATAGCCCCAGAGGACAATGTTTTTCTTCTGGCGGGCAGGCAGAGTGCGGCATTGTAGTTCTGGATTGCCAAACTGGAGGGCTTGTGGGCCAGTAGTCTGACGACAAAAGTCTGAGAACACAAGCTAGGCTTAGGTTTCTGGGTGAGGCCATGGCAGGCACAATCTACAGACCTGAATCGAGATCTCGTGCATCTGAAGTCAGGGCGAGGATCAGACGATCGCTCAGGTTGGAGTTTCTGTCCCTGATGGCCCCTTCATGAATGGGGGGGCATCACGAGGCCATGGGGGTTTTCCCACGATGGGAGTTGTGAGAAGCTCCAAACTGCAGAGAGTCTTCTGCAGGACAATTGAGACCTGTAGTTTGGCTCCAGGCCAATGATTCTGAGCAGGGTTCTAAGGATGGATGGCTGAGTATCCCACCTCGCATTCCAATTGTCTCCTAGCAACAAAACAGGTTAGATCTCCTGGATCTGTGGGGAGCAACCGAGGATGCTGAGTTGAATTGGACACCCCTGGGGATGGGTCCTAACGTGCTTTTGTGTCTATGGAGACCTTAGAATGAAGCGGTGGCACTGGGGACCTTAAGGTTTCTCCTAAACTGAAGCTTTGACACAGCTCCAAAGTGCAAGTTTCCCATGTGTAGATGAGGTGTTTTCTGATGGGTGAGTCAAGAAACAGCTATATGCTGCTTTTGAAATCCAGGCCTCTGAGGAGAGATGCCTGGAAACCAAGCAATGGATCTGATTAGTGCCTAGGGGCCTGTTCTTTCCTTTTTACCTCTGGGGACATCTGTCTATGGGTCTGAGTGCAGGTAGGTGCTCAGTTGGGCTCAGATTGCCCCTGTTTTTCCTGGGAAGCCACCACTATTGAGATGGATCAGGGAATTTGGAGGTTTATCCTATTAGAAGGGTTGTGGCCATTGGAATGGGCACACAAAATTCCCTTGGAGAGGGCAAGTACAGTCCTCAGGTTTGGCTCCAGGGGCCTGAGCCTGTAGGTTGTGTAGGCCAGGGCTGTTTGGACAGTTGTCTGAAAACACAAACTCGGCTTATGTTTCGGGTCATAGGTATGGCAGGACTGATCTACAGACCATGAGGAGAACTCTTCAGGATTTGAAAGAAGGGCGACTGTGAGGCTCCTGCTCAAGTTTTTGGCTCTGGATATCGTGTCACTCATGGTCGTGGAATTTCTGGGTGACTTCATGGATAATGGACGAGTCTTACTCACCGGTGGTTTGGCCCCGTCCAAAGAGTTTGGGGACATTCTGTGGGCTGGAAGAAGTCCGTTTTTTTTTTTTTTGTTGTTGTTGTTGTTGTTGTTTTTTTTAACCTCAGGTGTCCCACCAAATGAGGGATTCCAGATTAGAGCCCTGAGGAGGGGCTACTGGACAATCAGAAATCTGGTAAAAAATTGGGGCTTAGGGACATTTCAAGCCCATTATGACATCTAATGGTCCAGCCACTGAGAGGACTTACTAGAGTACAGGACTCATGCTGAGGGTCTCAATGCGTGTGTATGCCCTCGTAACACTCTAAAATGGGCGGGGCCTCAGGGTGAATGCTGGTTTCTCCTACACTGAACGTTGGACAACGTGCCAACCACAAGGGTTCTTGCCATGGGTAAGGAGGAGTTCTGATTTCTCCATCACACTCACCCCTGGGCAGTGTTGGAGATAAGGTCTCGGTTCTGAAGCTGAAAACTGAGGTAGGGAAGAGATGATGACCTAAAGCCATGGCGGGTTTTATGTGCTCAGTGTGCGGTCAGCTTTCTGGGTGTTGGTCAGGAGGTCCGGGCTCAGGTTGTGTTCGACAGTGCATTAGTGCCCAGGTTAGACTATATAATTTGGGTAAAGTCTAGTGCTGTGTAGGTTTACCCTCATTTAAGGTGCCTGGGCAGCTCATGAGGCAATAATTTTTTTTCTAGAGGGCAGGCAGAGTGCTGCATTGTGGGTCCGGAATTGCCAAACTTGAGGGCTTAGGGGCCAGGAGTGTGAGGACGGAAGTCTGAGAAGACAAGCTAGACTTGGGTTTCAGGGCGAGGGCACGGCAGGTACCCCCTGCAGATCTGAACCAATATCTCATGCATCTGAAGTCAGGGCGAGTATCAGACGTTGGCTCAGGTTGGAGTTTCTGAGCATGACGGCCGCTTCATGAAGGGAGCGGAATCTCGAGGCCATTGAGGTTTTCCCACGTTGGGAGTTGTTAGATGCCCCCTTCAAGGATTCCTTCTGTGGGACAATTGGGACCTGTTGGACAGCTCCAGGACATCCCATATGGAATGACTCCAGAGCACCGTTCGCGGATGGATGCCTGGGAAGCCCGCCTCGCATTCCAATTGTCTCCTAGCAACAAGACAGTATAGATCTGATGGCTCTGCGGGAGCAACCGGGGTGGTTGAGTTGAAATGGACTTTCCTGAGGATGGGTCCTAATGTGTTTTTGTGTCCATGAGGGCCTTGGAATGGGGCGGTGGCACCGGGACTCTGAAGTACTCTCCTAAGCTTTGGACATGGCTCCCATGCAGAGGTTTCCTTGTGGAGACGAGATGAGTTCTGATGGGTGCCTCAGGAAAACCCCTATGCTCGTATTGGAATCAGGCTTTTGAGGACACATGCCTGTAACCCAAAGCAATGGATCCTATTATGGCCTAGGGTCCTGTCTTGTTCAATCTTCTTCTCTGGGGACATCCATCTATGGTCTGAGTGGAGGTCGATTATCAGCTGGTGTCAGACAGCCCTTTTTTTTTCCGGCGACCTACACTATTGGGATGGCCTCAGGGACTTTGGAGGTTTCTCCTAATTTGTACGATTTTGAACCATGGAATGGGCAGAATTCCCATGGATTGGTAGGCACAGTCCTAATGTGTGGCGCCAGGTGCCCAGCCTGGAGGGTGTGTGGCCCAAGACTTTGAGGACAGATGTCTGAAAACACAAACTCAGCTTAGGTTTGGGGACGTAGGTATGGCAGGCCTGATCGACAAACCATGAGCAGAACTCTTCAGGATATGAAGAAAGTGCGAGTCTGAGGCGCTTGCTCAGGCTTTTGTATCTGCATTTTGTATCAGCGATGGCCGTGGAATGTCGGGGAGGCCTCATGGGCCATGTACGAATCTTCTTCTCTGGGGATTTGGCCCGATTCCCAATTGCTTTTCGTCAATCTGTGGGATGGGTGGACTCATTTCAGTTTTGTTACCTCAGGTGTCCAACCAAAAGAGGAATTCCAAAGCCAAGCCGTGGGTAAGACTGAAGGGACAACCTGAACTATGTTTAAAAATTGGGGCCTAGGGGCATGGCAAGCCCAATATGCTATCTCTTCATCCAGCCACTGAGTGGCCTTACTTGAAGACTGGGCTCAGCCGAGGGTCACAATGTGTGTTTGTGACCATGTGGCCTGCGAGCATGGGCCGGGACTCATGGGCCACACTGGTTTCAACTACACTGAACGTTGGACAACATGCCAACCACAAGGTTTCTTGCCATGGGGAAGGAGTTCTGATTTCTGCATCACCTTCAACCCTGGGCAGTGATTGGAGATAAGGTCTAGTTTCTGAAACCTGAAAACTGATGTTGGGAAGAGATGACGACCTAAGGCCATGGCAGCTAGATGTGCTCAGTGTGTGGCCAGCTGTCTGGGAGGGGCCAGGGGGTCCAGGCTCAGGCAGTGTCAGAAAGGGCATTAGTGCCCTGGTCAGCCTATGTATTTGGGGTACAGCCAAGGTCGGTGCAGGTTGATCCTCATTTGTGGTCACTGGGTAGCCCCAGAGGACAATGTTTTTCTTCTGGAGGGCCGGCAGAGTGCTGCATTGTAGTTCTGGATTGCCAAACTGGAGGGCTTGTGGGCCAGTAGTCTGACGACAAATGTCTAAGAACACAAGCTAGGCTTAGGTTTCTGGGTGAGGATATGGCAGGCACAATCTACAGACCTGAATCGAGATCTCGTGCATCTGAAGTCGGGGCAAGGATTAGACAATCGCTCAGGTTGGAGTTTCTGTCCCTGATGGCCCCTTCATGAATGTGGGGGGGGGGGCATCACGAGGCCATGGGTGTTTTCCCACGATGGTAGTTGTGAGAAGCTCCAAACTGCAGAGAGTCTTCTGCAGGACAATTGAGACCTGTTGTTTGGCTCCAGGCCAATGATTCTGAGCAGGGTTCTAAGGATGGATGGCTGAGTAGCCCACCTCGCATTCCAATTGTCTCCTACCAACAAGACAGGTTAGATCTCCTGGATCTGTGGGGAGCAACTGAGGACGATGAGTTGAATTGGACACCCCTGGGGATGGGTCCTAACGTGCTTTTGTGTCTATGGAGACCTTGGAATGAAGCGGTGGCACTGGGGCCCTTAAGGTTTCTCCTACACTGAAGCTTTGACACAGCTCCAACGTGCAAGTTTCCCATGTGTAGATGAGATGTTTTCTGATGGGTGAGTCAAGAAACAGCTAGATGCTGCTTTTGAAATCCAGGCCTCTGAGGAGAGATGCCTGGAAACCAAAGCAATGGACCTGATTAGTGCCTAGGTTCCTGTTCTTTCCTTTTTACCTCTGGGGACATCTGTCTATGGGTCTGAGTGCAGGTAGGTGCTCTGTTGGGCTCAGATTGCCCCTGTTTTTCCTGGGAAGCCACCACTATTGAGATGGATCAGGGACTTTGGAGGTTTATCCTATTAGAAGGGTTGTGGCCATTGGAATGGGCACACACAATTTCCTTGGAGAGGGCAAGTACAGTCCTCAGGTTTGGCTCCAGGGGCCTGAGCCTGTAGGTTGTGTAGGCCAGGGCTGTTTGGACAATTGTCTGAAAACACAAACTCGGCTTAAGTTTCGGGTCATAGGTATGGCAGGACTGATCTACAGACCATGAGGAGAACTCTTCCGGATTTGAAAGAAGGGCGAGTGTGAGGCTCCTGATCTAGTTTTTGTCTCTGGATATCGTGTCACTAATGGTCGTGGAATTTCTGGGTGACTTCATGGGGAATGGATGAGTCTTACTCTCTGGTGGTTTGGCCCCGTCCAAAGAGTTTGGGGTCATTCTGTGGGCTGGAAGAAGTCCGTATTTGTTGTTGTTGTTGTTGTTGTTGTTGTTGTTGTTGTTTTTAACCTCAGGTGTCCCACCAAATGAGGGATTCCAGAGTAGAGCCCTGGTGAGAGGCGACTGGACAATCAGAAATCTGGTTAAAAATTGGGGCCTAGGGACATGTCAAGCCCATTATGACATCTAATCGTCCAGCCACTGAGAGGACTTACTAGAGGAAAGGACTCATGCTGAGGGTCTCAATGCGTGTGTATGCCCTCGTAACACTCAAGAACGGGCGGGGCCTCAGGGTGAATGCTGGTTTCTCCTACAATGAACGTTGGACAAGGTGCCAACCACAAGGGTTCTTGCCATGGGTATGGAGGAGTTCTGATTTCTCCATCACACTCACCCCTGGGCAGTGTTGGAGATAAGGTCTCGGTTCTGAAGCTGAAAACTGAGGTAGGGAAGAGATGATGACCTAAAGCCATGGCGGGTTTTATGTGCTCAGTGTGCGGTCAGCTTTCTGGGTGTTGGTCAGGAGGTCCGGGCTCAGGTTGTGTTCGACAGTGCATTAGTGCCCAGGTTAGACTATATAATTTGGGTAAAGTCGAGTGCTGTGTAGGTTTACCCTCATTTAAGGTGCCTGGGCAGCTCATGAGGCAATAATTTTTTTTCTAGAGGGCAGGCAGAGTGCTGCATTGTGGGTCCGGAATTGCCAAACTAGAGGGCTTAGGGGCCAGGAGTGTGAGGACGGAAGTCTGAGAAGACAAGCCAGACTTGGGTTTCAGGGCGAAGGCACGGCAGGTACCCCCTGCAGACCTGAACCAATATCTCATGCATCTGAAGTCAGGGCGAGGATCAGAAGTGGCTCAGGTTGGAGTTTCTGTGCATGACGGCCGCTTCATGAAGGGAGCGGAATCTCGAGGCCATTGAGGTTTTCCCACGTTGGGAGTTGAGGGATGCCCCCTTCAAGGATTCCTTCTGCGGGACAATTGAGACCTGTTGGACAGCTCCAGGACATCCCATATGGAATGACTCCAGAGCACCGTTCGCGGATGGATGCCTGGGAAGCCCGCCTCGCATTCCAATTGTCTCCTAGCAACAAGACAGTTTAGATCTGATGGCTCTGCGGGAGCAACCGGGGTGGCTGAGTTGAAATGGACTTTCCTGAGGATGGGTCCTAATGTGTTTTTGTGTCCATGAGGGCCTTGGAATGGGGCGGTGGCACCGGGACCCTAAAGTACTCTCCTAAGCTTTGCACATATCTCCCATGCTCAGGTTTCCTTGTGGAGACGAGATGAGTTCTGATGGGTGCCTCAGGAAAACCCCTATGCTCGTATTGGGATCAGGCTTTTGAGGACACATGCCTGTAACCCAAAGCAATGGATCCTATTATGGCCTAGGGTCCTGTCTGGTTCAATCTTCTTCTCTGGGGACATCCATCTATGGTATGAGTGGAGGTGGATTATTAGCTGGTGTCAGACAGCCCTTGTTTATTCCGGGCGACCTACACTATTGGGATGGCCTCAGGGACTTTGGAGGTTTCTCCTAATTTGTACGATTTTGGACCATGGAATGGGCAGAATTCCCATGGATTGGTAGGCACAGTCCTAATGTGTGGCTCCAGGGGCCCAGCCTGGAGGGTGTGTGGCCCAAGACTTTGAGGACATAAGTCTGAAAACACAAACTCAGCTTAGGTTTGGGGACGTAGGTATGGCAGGCCCGATAGACAAACCATGAGAAGAACTCTTCAGGATATGAAGAAAGTGCGATTCTGAGGCGCTTGCTCAGGCTTTTGTCTCTGGATTTTGTATCAGCGATGGCCGTGGAATGTCGGGGAGGCCTCATGGGCCATGGACGAATCTTCCTCTCTGAGGATGTGGCCCGATTCCCAATTGCATTTCGTCAATCTGTGGGATGGGAGGACTCATTTCAGTTTTGTTTCCTCAGGTGTCCCCCAAAAGAGGAATTCCAAAGCCAAGCCATGGGGAAGACTGAAGGGACAACCCGAACTATGGTTAAAAATTGGGGCCTAGGGGCTGGCAAGCCCAATATGCTATCTCTTCATCCAGCCACTGAGTGGCCTTATTTGAGGACTGGTCTCAGCCTGAGCGTCACAATGTGTGTTTGTGACCAATGTGGCCCGCGAGCATGGGCGGGGCCTCATGGGCCAACCTGGATTTCAATTACACTGAACGTTGGACAACATGCCAACGACAAGGTTTCTTGCCATGGGGAAGGAGTTCTGCTTTCAGCATCACCTTCAACCCCAGGCAGTGATTGGAGATATGGTCTAGGTTCTGAAACCTGAAAACCGAGGTTGGGAAGAGATGACGACCTAAGGCCATGGCGGCTCGATGTGCTCAGTGTGCGGCAGCTGTCTGGGAGGGGCCAGGGGGTCCAGGCTCAGGCTGTGTCAGAAAGGGCATTAGTGCCCTGGTCAGTCTATGTATTTGGGGTACAGACAAGGTCGGTGCTGGTTGATCCTCATTTGGGGTTACTGGATAGCCCCAGAGGACAATGTTTTTTTTTTTTTTTTGCGGGCAGGCAGAGTGCGGCATTGTAGTTCTGGATTGCCAAACTGGAGGGCTTGTGGGCCAGTAGTCTGACGACAAAAGTCTGAGAACACAAGCTAGGCTTAGGTTTTTGGGTGAGGCCATGGCAGGCACAATCTACAGACCTGAAGCGAGATCTCGTGCATCTGAAGTCAGGGCGAGGATCAGACGATCGCTCAGGTTGGAGTTTCTGTCCCTGATGGCCCCTTCATGAATGGGGGGGGCATCACGAGGCCATGGGGGTTTTCCCACGATGGGAGTTGTGAGAAACTCCAAACTGCAGAGAGTCTTCTGCAGGATAATTGAGACCTGTTGTTTGGCTCCAGGCCAATGATTCTGAGCAGGGTTCTAAGGATGGATGGCTGGGTAGCCCACCTCGCATTCCAATTGTCTCCTAACAACAAGAGAGGTTAGATCTCCTGGATCTGTGGGGAGCAACCGAGGACGTTGAGGTGAAATGGAACCCCTGGGGATGGGTCCTAATGTACTTTTGTGTCTATGGAGACCTTGGAATGAAGCGGTGGCATTGGGGCTATAAACGGTTCTCCTAAACAGAGGCTTTGACACAGCTCCAACGTGCAAGTTTCCCATGTGTAGATGAGATGTTTTCTGATGGCTGATTCAAGAAACATCTATATGCTGCATTTGAAATCCAGGCCTCTGAGGAGAAATGCCTGGAAACCAAAGCAATGGATCTGATTAGTGCCTAGGGGCCTGTTCTTTCCTTTTTACCTCTGGGGACATCTGTCTATGGGTCTGAGTGCAGGTAGGTGCTCAGTTGGGCTCAGATTGCCGCTGTTTTTCCGGGAAGCCACCACTAGGGAGATGGATCACGGACTTTGGAGGATTATGCTATTAGAAGGATTGTGGCCATTGGAATGGGCACACACAATTCCCTAGAGAGGGCAAGTACAGTCCTCAGGTCTGGCTCCAGGTGCCTGAGCCTGTAGGTTGTGTAGGCCAGGGCTGTTTGGACAGTTGTCTGAAAACACAAACTCGTCTTATGTTTCGGGTCATAGGTATGGCAGGACTGATCTACAGACCATGAGGAGAACCTTCGGGATTTGAAAGAAGGGAGAGTGTGAGGCTCCAGCTCAAGTTTTTGTCTCTGGATATCGTGCCACTCATGGTCGTGGAATTTCTGGGTGACTTCATGGGAAATGGACGAGTCTTACTCTCTGGTGGTTTGGCCCCGTCCAAAGAGTTTGGGGTCATTCTGTGGGCTGGAAAAATTCCGTTTTATTTTGTTGTTGTTGTTGTTGTTTTCTTTTTTAACCTCAGGTGTCCCACCAAATGAGGGATTCCAGAGTAGAGCCCTGGGGAGGGGCGACTGGACAATCAGAATTCTGGTTAAAAATTGGGGCCTAGGGACATGTCAAGCCCATTATGACATCTAATCGTCCAGCCACTGAGAGGACTTACTAGAGGACAGGACTCATGCTGAGGGTCACAATGCGTGTGTATGCCCTCGTCGCACTCAAGAATGGGCGAGGCCTCAGGGTGAATGCTGGTTTCTCCTACACTGAACGTTGGACAACGTGCCAACCACAAGGGTTCTTGCCATGGGTAAGGAGGAGTTCTGATTTCAGCATCACACTCACCCCTGGGCAGTGATTGGAGATAAGGTCTCGGTTCTGAAGCCTGAAATATGAGGTAGGGAAGAGATCATGACCTAAGGCCATGGTAGTTTTTATGTGCTCAGTGTGCGGTCAGCTTTCTGGGTGTTGGTCAGGAGGTCCGGGCTCAGGTTGTGTTCGACAGTGCATTAGTGCCCAGGTTAGACCGCTTCATGAAGGGAGCGGAATCTCGAGGCCATTGAGGTTTTCCCATGTTGGGAGTTGTGGGATGCCCCCTTCAAGGATTCCTTCTGCGGGACAATTGAGACCTGTTGGACAGCTCCAGGACATCCCATATGGAATGACTCCAGAACACCGTTCGCGGATGGATGCCTGGGAAGCCCGCCTCGCATTCCAATTGTCTCCTAGCAACAAGACAGTTTAGATCTGCTAGCTCTGGGGAAGCAACCGGGGTGCTGAGTTGAAATGGACTTTCCTGAGTATGGGTCCTAATGTGTTTTTGTGTCCATGAGGGCCTTGGAATGGGGCGGTGTCACCGGGACCCTGAAGTACTCTCCTAAGCTTTGGACATGGCTCCCATGCACAGGTTTCCTTGTGGAGACGAGATGAGTTCTGATGGGTGCCTCAGGAAAACCCCTATGCTCATATTGTAATCAGGCTTTTGAGGACACATGCCTGTAACCCAAAGCAATGGATCCTATTATGGCCTAGGGTCCTGTCTGGTTCAATCTTCTTCTCAGGGGACATCCATCTATGGTATGAGTGGAGGTCGATTATCAGCTGGTGTCAGACAGCCCTTGTTTGTTCCGGGCGACCTACACTATTGGGATGGCCTCAGGGACTTTGGAGGTTTCTCCTAATTTGTACGATTTTGGACCATGGAATGGGCAGAATTCCCATGGATTGGTAGGCACAGTCCTAATGTGTGGCTCCAGGGGCCCAGCCTAGAGGGTGTGTGGCCCAAGACTTTGAGAACAGAAGTCGAAAACACAAACTCAGCTTAGGTTTGGGGACGTAGGTATGGCAGGCCCGATCTACAAACCATGTTAAGAACTCTACAGGATATGAAGAAAGTGCGAGTCTGAGGCGCTTGCTCAGGCTTTTGTCTCTGGATTTTGTATCAGCGATGGCCGTGAAATGTCGGAGAGGCCTCATTGTCCATGGACGAATCTTCCTCTCTGAGGATTTGGCCCGATACCCAATTGCTTTTATTCAATCTGTGGGATGGGATGACTCCTTTCAGTTTTGTTACCTCAGGTGTCCGACCAAAAGAGGAATTCCAAAGCAAAGCCGTGGGGAAGACTGAAGGGACAACCCGAACTATGGTTAAAAATTGGGGACTAGGGGCATGGCAAGCCCAATACGCTGTCGCTTCATCCAGCCACTGAGAGGCCTTACTTGAGGACTGGGCTCAGCCTGAGGGTCACAATGTGTGTTAGTGACCATAGTGGCCCGCGAGCATGGGCGGGGCCTCATGGGCCACACTGGTTTCAACGACACTGAACGTTGGACAACATGCCAACCACAAGGTTTCTTGCCATGGGGAAGGAGTTCTGATTTCTGCATCACGTTCAACCCTGCGCAGTCATTGGAGATAAGGTCTAGGTTCTGAAACCTGAAAACCGAGGTTGGGAAGAGACGAGGACCTAAGGCCATGGCGGCTCCATGTGCTCAGTGTGCGGCCAGCTGTCTGGGAGGGGCCAGGGGGTCCAGGCTCAGGCTGTGTCAGAAAGGGCATTAGTGCCCTGGTCAGCCTATGTATTTGGGGTACAGCCAAGGTCGGTGCAGGTTGATCCTCATTTGGGGTTACTGGATAGCCCCAGAGGACAATGTTTTTCTTCTGGCGGGAAGGCAGAGGGCGGCATTGTAGTTCTGGTTTGCCAAACTGGAGGGCTTGTGGGCCAGTAGTCTGACGACAAAAGTCAGAGAACACAAGCTAGGCTTAGGTTTCTGTGTGAGGCCATGGCAGGCACAATCTACAGACCTGAATCTAGATCTCGTGCATCTGAAGTCAGGGCGAGGATTAGACGATCGCTCAGGTTGGAGTTTCTGTCCCTGATGGCCCCTTCATGAATGGGGGGGCATCACGAGGCCATGGGGGTTTTCCCACGATGGGAGTTGTGAGAAGCTCCAAACTGCAGAGAGTCTTCTGCAGGACAATTGAGACCTGTTGTTTGGCTCCAGGCCAATGATTCTGAGCAGGGTTCTAAGGATGGATGGCTGGGTAGCCCACCTCGCATTCCATTTATCTGCTAGCAACAAGACAGGTTAGATCTCCTGGATCTGTGGGGAGCAACCGAGGACGCTGCATTGAAATGGACACCCCTGGGGATGGGTCCTAATGTGCCTTTGTGTCTAAGGAGACCTTGGAATGAAGCGGTGGCACTTGGGCCCTAAAGAGTTCTACTAAACAGAGGCTTTGACACAGCTCCAACGTGCAAGTTTCCCATGAGTAGATGAGATGTTTTCTGATGGGTGAGTCAAGAAACAGCTATATGCTGCTTTTGAAATCCAGGCCTCTGAGGAGAGATTCCTGGAAACGAAAGCAATGGATCTGATTAGTGCCTAGGCACCTAGGTGCCTAGGTGTTCTGTAGGGCTCAGATTGCCCCTGTTTTTCCTGGGAAGCCACCACTATTGAGATGGATCAGGGACTTTGGAGGTTTATCCTATTAGAAGGGTTGTGGCCATTGGAATGGGCACACACAATTCCCTTCGAGAGGGCAAGTACAGTCCTCAGGTTTGGCTCAAGGGGCCTGAGCCTGTAGGTTGTGTAGGCCAGGGCTGTTTGGACAATTGTCTGAAAACACAAACTCGGCTTATGTTTCGGGTCATAGGTATGGCAGGACTGATCTACAGACCATGAGGAGAACTCTTCGGGATTTGAACGAAGGGCGAGTGTGAGGCTCCTGCTCAAGTTTTTGTCTCTGGATATCGTGTCACTCATGGTCGTGGAATTTCTGGGTGACTTCATGGGAAATGTCGAGTCTTACTCTCTGGTGGTTTGGCCCCATCCAAAGAGTTTGGGGTCTTTCTGTGGGCTGGAAGAAGTCCGTTTTTTGTTGTTGTTGTTGTTGTTGTTTTCTTTTTTAACCTCATGTGTCCCACCAAATGAGGGATTCCAGAGCAGAGCCCTGGGGAGGGGCTACTGGACAATCAGAAATCTGGTTAAAAATTTTGGCCTAGGGACATGTCAAGCCCATTATGACATCTAATGGTCCAGCCACTAAGAGGACTTACTAGAGGACAGGACTCATGCTGTGGGTCACAATGCGTGTGTATGCCCTCGTCGCACTCAAGAATGGGCGGGGCCTCAGGGTGAATGCTGGTTTCTCCTACACTGAATGTTGGACAACGTGCCAACCACAAGGGTTCTTGCCACGGGTAAGGAGGAGTTCTGATTTCTGCATCACACTCACCCCTGGGCAGTGATTGGAGATAAGGTCTCGGTTCTGAAGCCTGAAAACTGAGGTAGGGAAGAGATCATGACCTAAGGCCATGGCGGGGTTTATGTGCTCAGTGTGCGGTCAGCTTTCTGGGTGTTGGTCAGGAGGTCCGGGCTCAGGTTGTGTTCGACAGTGCATTAGTGCCCAGGTTAGACTATATAATTTGGGTAAAGTCGAGTGCGGTGTAGGCTTATCCTCATTTAAGGTGCCTGGGCAGCTCATGAGGCAATAATTTTTTTTCTAGAGGGCAGGCAGGGTGCAGCATTGTGGGTCCGGATTTGCCAAACTTGAGGGCTTCGGGGCCAGGAGTGTGAGGACGGAAGTCTGAGAAGACAAGCTAGACTTGGGTTTCAGGGCGAGGGCACGGCAGGTACCCCCTGCAGATCTGAACCAATATCTCATGCATGTGAAGTCAGGGCGAGGATCAGACGTTGGCTCAGGTTGGAGTTTCTGTGCATGACGGCCGCTTCATGAAGGGAGCGGAATCTCGAGGCCATTGAGGTTTTCCCACGTTGGGAGTTGTGGGATGCCCCTTTCAAGGATTCCTACTGCGGGACAATTGAGACCTGTTGGACAGCTCCAGGACATCCCATATGGAATGACTCCAGAGCACCGTTCGCGGATGGATGCCTGGGAAGCCCGCCTCGCATTCCAATTGTCTCCTAGCAACAAGACAGTTTAGATCTGATGGCTCTGCCGGAGCAACCGGTGTGGCTGAGATGAAATGGACTTTTCTGAGGATGGGTCCTAATGTGTTTTTGTGTCCATGAGGGCCTTGGAATGGGGCGGTGGCACCGGGACCCTCCAGTACTCTCCTAAGCTTTGGACATGGCTCCCATGCACAGGATTTTTGTGGAGACGAGATGAGTTCTGATGGGTGCCACAGGAAAACCCCTATGCTCGTATTGGAATCAGGCTTTTGAGGACACATGCCTGTAACCCAAAGCAATGGATCCTATTATGGCCTAGGGTCCTCTCTGGTTCAATCTTCTTCTCTTGGGACATCCATCTATGGTATGAGTGGAGGTCGATTATCAGCTGGTGTCAGACAGCCCTTGTTTGTTCCGGGCAACCTACACTATTGGGATGGCCTCAGGGACTTTGGAGGTTTCTCCTAATTTGTACGGTTCTGGACCATGGAATGGGCAGAATTCCCATGGATTGGTAGGCACAGTCCTAATGTGTGGCTCCAGGGGCCCAGCCTGGAGCGTGTGTGGCCCAAGACTTTGAGGACAGAAGTCTGAAAACACAAACTCAGCTTAGGTTTGGGGACATAGGTATGGCAGGCCCGATCTACAAACCATGAGAAGAACTCTTCAGGATATGAAGAAAGTGCGAGTCTGAGGCGCTTGCTCAGGCTTTTGTCTCTGGATTTTGTATCAGCGATGGCGGTGGAATGTCGGGGAGGCCTCATGGGCCGTGGACAAATCTTCCTCTCTGAGGATTTGGCCCGATTCGCAATTGATTTTCGTCAATCTGTGGGATGGGATGACTCATTTCAGTTTTGTTACCTCAGGTGTCCCACCAAAAGAGGAATTCCAAAGCTAAGCCGTGGGGAAGACTGAAGGGACAACCCGAACTATGGTTAAAAATTGGGGCCTAGTGGCATGGCAAGCCCAATATGCTGTCTCTTCATCCAGCCACTTAGTGGCCTTGCTTGAGGCCTGGGCTCAGCCGGAGGGTCACAATGTGTGTTTGTGACCAATGTGGCCCGCGAGCATGGGCGGGGCCTCATGGGCCACACTGGTTTCAACTACACTGAACGTTGGACAACATGCCAACCACAAGGTTTCTTGCCATGGGGAAGGAGTTCTGATTTCAGCATCACCTTCAACCCCGGGCGGTGAATGGAGATAAGGTCTAGGTTCTGAAACCTGAAAACCGAGTTTGGGAAGAGATGACGACCTAAGGCCATGGCGGCTCGATGTGCTCAGTGTGCGGCCAGCTGTCTGGGAGGAGCCAGGGGGTCCAGGCTCAGGCTGTGTCAGAAAGGGCATTAGTGCCCTGGTCAGCCTATGTATTTGGGGTACAGCCAAGGTCGGTGCAGGTTGATCCTCATTTGGGGTTACTGGATAGCCCCAGAGGACAATGTTTTTCTTCTGGCGGGCAGGCAGAGGGCGGCATTGTAGTTCTGGATTGCCAAACTGGAGGGCTTGTGGGCCAGTAGTCTGACGACAAAAGTCTGAGAACACAAGCTAGGCTTAGGTTTCTGGGTGAGGCCATGGCAGGCACAATCTACAGACCTGAATCGAGATCTCGTGCATCTGATTTCAGGGCGAGGATCAGACGATCGCTCAGGTTGGAGTTTCTGTCCCTGATGGCCCCTTCATGAATGGGGGGGCTTCACGGGGCCATGGGGGTTTTCCCACGATGGGAGTTGTGAGAAGCTCCAAACTGCAGAGAGTCTTCTGCAGGACAATTGAGACCTGTTGTTTGGCTCCAGGCCAATGATTCTGAGCAGGGTTCTAAGGATGGATGGCTGGGTAGCCCACCTCGCATTCCTATTGTCTCCTAGCAACAAGACAGGTTAGATCTCCTGGATCTGTGGGGAGCAACCGAGGTTGCTGCATTGAAATGGACACCCCTGGGGATGGGTCCTAATGTGCCCTTTTGTCTAAGGAGACCTTGGAATGAAGGGGTGGCACTTGGGCCCTAAAGAGTTCTACTAAACAGAGGCTTTGACACAGCTCCAACGTGTAAGTTTCCCATGTGTAGATGAGAAGTTTTTTGAAGGGTGAGTCAAGAAACAGCTATATGCTGCTTTTGAAATCCAGGCCTCTGAGGAGAGATTCCTGAAAACGAAAGCAATGGATCTGATTAGTGCCTAGGGGCCTGTTCTTTCCTTTTTACCTCTGGGGACATCTGTCTATGGGTCTGAGTGCAGGTAGGTGCTCTGTAGGGCTCAGATTGCCCCTGTTTTTCCTGGGAAGCCACCACTATTGAGATGGATCAGGGACTTTGGAGGTTTATCCTATTAGAAGGGTTGTGGCCATTGGAATGGGCACACACAATTCCCTTCGAGAGGGCAAGTACAGTCCTCAGGTTTGGCTCCAGGGGCCTGAGCCTGTAGGTTGTGTAGGCCAGGGCTGTTTGGACAATTGTCTGAAAACACAAACTCGGCTTATGTTTCGGGTCATAGGTAAGGCAGGACTGATCTACAGACCATGAGGAGAACTCTTCGGGATTTGAACGAAGGGCGAGTGTGAGGCTCCTGCTCAAGTTTTTGTCTCTGGATATCGTGTCACTCATGGTCGTGGAATTTCTGGGTGACTTCATGGGAAATGTCGAGTCTTACTCTCTGGTGGTTTGGCCCCATCCAAAGAGTTTGGGGTCTTTCTGTGGGCTGGAAGAAGTCCGTTTTTTGTTGTTGTTGTTGTTGTTGTTTTCTTTTTTAACCTCATGTGTCCCACCAAATGAGGGATTCCAGAGCAGAGCCCTGGGGAGGGGCTACTGGACAATCAGAAATCTGGTTAAAAATTTTGGCCTAGGGACATGTCAAGCCCATTATGACATCTAATGGTCCAGCCACTAAGAGGACTTACTAGAGGACAGGACTCATGCTGTGGGTCACAATGCGTGTGTATGCCCTCGTCGCACTCAAGAATGGGCGGGGCCTCAGGGTGAATGCTGGTTTCTCCTACACTGAACGTTGGACAACGTGCCAACCACAAGGGTTCTTGCCATGGGTAAGGAGGAGTTCTGATTTCTGCATCACACTCACCCCTGGGCAGTGATTGGAGATAAGGTCTCGGTTCTGAAGCCTGAAAACTGAGGTAGGGAAGAGATCATGACCTAAGGCCATGGCGGGGTTTATGTGCTCAGTGTGCGGTCAGCTTTCTGGGTGTTGGTCAGGAGGTCCGGGCTCAGGTTGTGTTCGACAGTGCATTAGTGCCCAGGTTAGACTATATAATTTGGGTAAAGTCGAGTGCGGTGTAGGCTTATCCTCATTTAAGGTGCCTGGGCAGCTCATGAGGCAATAATTTTTTTTCTAGAGGGCAGGCAGGGTGCTGCATTGTGGGTCCGGATTTGCCAAACTTGAGGGCTTCGGGGCCAGGAGTGTGAGGACGGAAGTCTGAGAAGACAAGCTAGACTTGGGTTTCAGGGCGAGGGCACGGCAGGTACCCCCTGCAGATCTGAACCAATATCTCATGCATGTGAAGTCAGGGCGAGGATCAGACGTTGGCTCAGGTTGGAGTTTCTGTGCATGACGGCCGCTTCATGAAGGGAGCGGAATCTCGAGGCCATTGAGGTTTTCCCACGTTGGGAGTTGTGGGATGCCCCCTTCAAGGATTCCTACTGCGGGACAATTGAGACCTGTTGGACAGCTCCAGGACATCCCATATGGAATGACTCCAGAGCACCGTTCGCGGATGGATGCCAGGGAAGCCTGCCTCGCATTCCAATTGTCTCCCAGCAACAAGACAGTTTAGATCTGATGGCTCTGCCGGAGCAACCGGTGTGGCTGAGATGAAATGGACTTTTCTGAGGATGGGTCCTAATGTGTTTTTGTGTCCATGAGGACCTTGGAATGGGGCGGTGGCACCGGGACCCTCCAGTACTCTCCTAAGCTTTGGACATGGCTCCCATGCACAGGATTTTTGTGGAGACGAGATGAGTTCTGATGGGTGCCACAGGAAAACCCCTATGCTCGTATTGGAATCAGGCTTTTGAGGACACATGCCTGTAACCCAAAGCAATGGATCCTATTATGGCCTAGGGTCCTGTCTGGTTCAATCTTCTTCTCTTGGGACATCCATCTATGGTATGAGTGGAGGTCGATTATCAGCTGGTGTCAGACAGCCCTTGTTTGTTCCGGGCAACCTACACTATTGGGATGGCCTCAGGGACTTTGGAGGTTTCTCCTAATTTGTACGGTTCTGGACCATGGAATGGGCAGAATTCCCATGGATTGGTAGGCACAGTCCTAATGTGTGGCTCCAGGGGCCCAGCCTGGAGCGTGTGTGGCCCAAGACTTTGAGGACAGAAGTCTGAAAACACAAACTCAGCTTAGGTTTGGGGACATAGGTATGGCAGGCCCTATCTACAAACCATGAGAAGAACTCTTCAGGATATGAAGAAAGTGCGAGTCTGAGGCGCTTGCTCAGGCTTTTGTCTCTGGATTTTGTATCAGCGATGGCCGTGGAATGTCGGGGAGGCCTCATGGGCCGTGGACAAATCTTCCTCTCTGAGGATTTGGCCCGATTCGCAATTGATTTTCGTCAATCTGTGGGATGGGATGACTCATTTCAGTTTTGTTACCTCAGGTGTCCCACCAAAAGAGGAATTCCAAAGCTAAGCCGTGGGGAAGACTGAAGGGACAACCCGAACTATGGTTAAAAATTGGGGCCTAGTGGCATGGCAAGCCCAATATGCTGTCTCTTCATCCAGCCACTTAGTGGCCTTGCTTGAGGACTGGGCTCAGCCGGAGGGTCACAATGTGTGTTTGTGACCAATGTGGCCCGCGAGCATGGGCGGGGCCTCATGGGCCACACTGGTTTCAACTACACTGAACGTTGGACAACATGCCAACCACAAGGTTTCTTGCCATGGGGAAGGAGTTCTGATTTCAGCATCACCTTCAACCCCGGGCAGTGAATGGAGATAAGGTCTAGGTTCGGAAACCTGAAAACCGAGTTTGGGAAGAGATGACGACCTAAGGCCATGGCGGCTCGATGAGCTCAGTGTGCGGCCAGCTGTCTGGGAGGGGCCAGGGGGTCCAGGCTCAGGCTGTGTCAGAAAGGGCATTAGTGCCCTGGTCAGCCTATGTATTTGGGGTACAGCCAAGGTCGGTGCAGGTTGATCCTCATTTGGGGTTACTGGATAGCCCCAGAGGACAATGTTTTTCTTCTGGCGGGCAGGCAGAGGGCGGCATTGTAGTTCTGGATTGCCAAACTGGAGGGCTTGTGGGCCAGTAGTCTGACGACAAAAGTCAGAGAACACAAGCTAGGCTTAGGTTTCTGGGTGAGGCCATGGCAGGCACAATCTACAGACCTGAATCGAGATCTCGTGCATCTGATTTCAGGGCGAGGATCAGACGATCGCTCAGGTTGGAGTTTCTGTCCCTGATGGCCCCTTCATGAATGGGGGGGCTTCACGGGGCCATGGGGGTTTTCCCACGATGGGAGTTGTGAGAAGCTCCAAACTGCAGAGAGTCTTCTGCAGGACAATTGAGACCTGTTGTTTGGCTCCAGGCCAATGATTCTGAGCAGGGTTCTAAGGATGGATGGCTGGGTAGCCCACCTCGCATTCCTATTGTCTCCTAGCAACAAGACAGGTTAGATCTCCTGGATCTGTGGGGAGCAACCGAGGTTGCTGCATTGAAATGGACACCCCTGGGGATGGGTCCTAATGTGCCCTTTTGTCTAAGGAGACCTTGGAATGAAGGGGTGGCACTTGGGCCCTAAAGAGTTCTACTAAACAGAGGCTTTGACACAGCTCCAACGTGTAAGTTTCCCATGTGTAGATGAGAAGTTTTTTGAAGGGTGAGTCAAGAAACAGCTATATGCTGCTTTTGAAATCCAGGCCTCTGAGGGGAGATTCCTGGAAACGAAAGCAATGGATCTGATTAGTGCCTAGGGGCCTGTTCTTTCCTTTTTACCTCTGGGGACATCTGTCTATGGGTCTGAGTGCAGGTAGGTGCTCTGTAGGGCTCAGATTGCCCCTGTTTTTCCTGGGAAGCCACCACTATTGAGATGGATCAGGGACTTTGGAGGTTTATCCTATTAGAAGGGTTGTGGCCATTGGAATGGGCACACACAATTCCCTTCGAGAGGGCAAGTACAGTCCTCAGGTTTGGCTCCAGGGGCCTGAGCCTGTAGGTTGTGTAGGCCAGGGCTGTTTGGACAATTGTCTGAAAACACAAACTCGGCTTATGTTTCGGGTCATAGGTAAGGCAGGACTGATCTACAGACCATGAGGAGAACTCTTCGGGGTTTGAAAGAAGGGTGAGTGTGAGGCTCCTGCTCATGTTTTTGTCTCCTGATATCGTGTCACTCATGGTCGTGGAATTTCTGGGTGACTTCATGGGAAATGGACGAGTCTTACTCTCTGTTGGTTTCGCCCCGTCCAAAGAGTTTGGGGTCATTCTGTGGGCTGGAAGAAGTCCGTTTTTTTTTTTTTTTTGTTGTTGTTGTTGTTGTTTCTTTTTTAACCTCAGGTGTCCCACCAAATGAGGGATTCCAGAATAGAGCCCTGGGGAGGGGCGACTGGACAATCAGAAATCTGGTTAAAAATTGTGGCCTAGGGACCTGTCAAGCCCATTATGACATCTAATGGTCCAGCCTAGGAGAGGACTTACTAGAGGACAGGACTCATGCTGAGGGTCACAATGCGTGTGTATGCCCTCGTCGCAATCAAGAATGGGCGGGGCCTCAGGGTGAATGCTGGTTTCTCCTACACTGAACGTTGGACAACGTGCCAACCACAAGGGTTCTTGCCATGGGTAAGGAGGAGTTCTGATTTCTCCATCACACTCAACCCTGGGCAGTGAATGGAGATAAGGTCTCGGTTCTGAAGCCTGAAAACTGAGGTAGGGAAGAGATCATGACCTAAGGCCATGGCGGGTTTTATGTGCTCAGTGTGTGGTCAGCTTTCTGGGTGTTGGTCAGTAGGTCCGGGCTCAGGTTGTGTTCGACAGTGCATTAGTGCCCAGGTTAGACTATATAATTTGGGTAAAGTCGAGTGCGGTGTAGGTTTATCCTCATTTAAGGTGCCTGGGCAGCTCATGAGGCAATAATTTTTTTTCTAGAGGGCAGGCAGGGTGCTGCATCGTGGGTCCGGAATTGCCAAACTTGAGGGCTTCGGAGTCAGGAGTGTGAGGACGGAAGTCTGAGAAGACAAGCTAGACTTCGGTTTCAGGGCGAGGGCACGGCAGGTACCCCCTGCAGATCTGAACCAATATCTCATGCATGTGAAGTCAGGGCGAGGATCAGACGTTGGCTCAGGTTGGAGTTTCGGTGCATGACGGCCGCTTCATGAAGGGAGCGGAATCTCGAGGCCATTGAGGTTTTCCCACGTTGGGAGTTGTGGGATGCCCCCTTCAAGGATTCCTACTGCGGGACCATTGAGACCTGTTGGACAGCTCCAGGACATCCCATATGGAATGACTCCAGAGCACCGTTCGCGGATGGATGCCTGGGAAGCCCACCTCGCATTGAAATTGTCTCCTAGCAACAAGACAGTTTAGATCTGATGGCTCTGCCAGAGCAACCGGGGTGGCTGAGATGAAATGGACTTTCCTGAGGATGGGTCCTAATGTGTTTTTGTGTCCATGAGGGCCTTGGAATGGGGCGGTGGCACCGGGACCCTCAAGTACTCTCCCAAGCTTTGGACATGGCTCCCATGCACAGGTTTTTTTGTGGAGACGAGATGAGTTCTGATGGGTGCCTCAGGAAAATCCCTATGCTCGTATTGGAATCAGGCTTTTGAGGACACATGCCTGTAACCCAAAGCAATGGATCCTATTATGGCCTAGGGTCCTGTCTGGTTCAATCTTCTTCTCGGGGGACATCCATCTATGGTATGAGTGGAGGTCGATTATCAGCTGGTGTCAGACAGCCCTTGTTTGTTCCGGGCGACCTACACTATTGGGATGGCCTCAGGGACTTTGGAGGTTTCTCCTAATTTGTACGATTTTGGACCATGGAATGGGCAGAATTCCCATGGATTGGTAGGCACAGTCCTAATGTGTGGCTCCAGGGGCCCAGCCTGGAGGGTATGTGGCCCAAGACTTTGAGGACAGAAGTCTGAAAACACAAACTCAGCTTTGGTTTGGGGACGTAGGTATGGCAGGCCCGATCTACAAACCATGAGAAGAACTCTTCAGGATATGAAGAAAGTGCGAGTCTGAGGCGCTTGCTCAGGCTTTTGTCTCTGGATTTTGTATCAGCGATGGCCGTGGAATGTCGGGGAGGCCTCATGGGCCGTGGACGAATCTTCCTCTCTGAGGATTTGGCCCGATTCGCAATTGCTTTTCGTCAATCTGTGGGATGGAATGACTCATTTCAGTTTTGTTACCTCAGGTGTCCCACCAAAAGAGGAATTCCAAAGCTAAGCCGTGGGGAAGACTGAAGGGACAACCCGAACCATGGTTAAAAATTGGGGCCTAGGGGCATGGCAAGCCCAATACGCTGTCTCTTCATCCAGCCACTGAGTGGCCTTACTTGAGGACTGGGCTCAGCCTGAGGGTCACAATGTGTGTTTGTGACCAATGTGGCCCGCGAGCATGGGCGGGGCCTCATGGGCCACACTGGTTTCAACGACACTGATGTTGGACAACATGCCAACCACAAGGTATCTTGCCATGGGGAAGGAGTTCTGATTTCAGCATCACCTTCAACCCCGGGCAGTGATTGGAGATAAGGTCTAGGTTCTGAAACCTGAAAACCGAGGTTGGGAAGAGATGACGACCTAAGGCCATGGCGGCTGGATGTGCTCAGTGTGCGGTCAGCTGTCTGGGAGGGGCCAGGGGGTCCAGGCTCAGGCTGTGTCAGAAAGGGCATTAGTGCCCTGGTCAGCCTATGTATTTGGGGTACAGCCAAGGTCGGTGCAGGTTGATCCTCATTTGGGGTTACTGGATAGCCCCAGAGGACAATGTTTTTCTTCTGGCGGGCAGGCAGAGTGCGGCATTGTAGTTCTGGATTGCCAAACTGGAGGGCTTGTGGGCCAGTAGTCTGACGACAAAAGTCAGAGAACACAAGCTAAGCTTAGGTTTCTGGGTGAGGCCATGGCAGGCACAATCTACAGACCTGAATCGAGATCTCGTGCATCTGAAGTCAGGGCGAGGATCAGACGATCGCTCAGGTTGGAGTTTCTGTCCCTGATGGCCCCTTCATGAATGGGGGGGCATCACGAGGCCATGGGGGTTTTCCCACGATGGGAGTTGTGAGAAGCTCCAAACTGCAGAGAGTCTTCTGCAGGACAATTGAGACCTGTTGTTTGGCTCCAGGCCAATGATTCTGAGCAGGGTTCTAAGGATGGATGGTTGGGTAGCCCACCTCGCATTCCATTTATCTGCTAGCAACAAGACAGGTTAGATCTCCTGGATCTGTGGGGAGCAACCGAGGTTGCTGCATTGAAATGGACACCCCTGGGGATGGGTCCTAATGTGCCTTTGTGTCTAAGGAGACCTTGGAATGAAGCGGTGGCACCTGGGCCCTAAAGAGTTCTACTAAACAGAGGCTTTGACACAGCTCCAACGTGCAAGTTTCCCATGAGTAGATGAGATGTTTTCTGATGGGTGAGTCAAGAAACAGCTATATGCTGCTTTTGAAATCCAGGCCTCTGAGGAGAGATTCCTGGAAACGAAAGCAATGGATCTGATTAGTGCCTAGGGGCCTGTTCTTTCCTTTTTACCTCTGGGGACAACTGTTTATGGGTCTGAGTGCAGGTAGGTGTTCTGTAGGGCTCAGATTGCCCCTGTTTTTCCTGGGAAGCCACCACTATTGAGATGGATCAGGGACTTTGGAGGTTTATCCTATTAGAAGGGTTGTGGCCATTGGAATGGGCACACACAATTCCCTTCGAGAGGGCAAGTACAGTCCTCAGGTTTGGCTCCAGGGGCCTTAGCCTGTAGGTTGTGTAGGCCAGGGCTGTTTGGACAATTGTCTGAAAACACAAACTCGGCTTATGTTTCGGGTCATAGGTATGGCAGGACTGATCTACAGACCATGAGGAGAACTCTTCGGGATTTGAAAGAAGGGCGAGTGTGAGGCTCCTGCTCAAGTTTTTGTCTCTGGATATCGTGTCACTCATGGTCGTGGAATTTCTGGGTGACTTCATGGGAAATGGACGAGTCTTACTCTCTGTTGGTTTGGCCCAGTCCAAAGAGTTTGGGGTCATTCTGTGGGCTGGAAGAAGTCCGTTTTTTTTTTTTTTTTTTTTTTTTGTTGTTGTTCTTGTTGTTTTCTTTTTTAACCTCAGGTGTCCCACCAAATGAGGGATTCCAGAGTAGAGCCCTGGGGAGGGGCGACTGGACAATCAGAAATCTGGTTAAAAATTGTGGCCTATGGACCTGTCAAGCCCATTATGACATCTAATGGTCCAGCCTAGGAGAGGACTTACTAGAGGACAGGACTCATGCTGAGGGTCACAATGCGTGTGTATGCCCTCGTCGCACTCAATAATGGGCGGGGCCTCAGGGTGAATGCTGGTTTCTCCTACACTGAACGTTGGACAACGTGCCAACAACAAGGGTTCTTGCCATGGGTAAGGAGGAGTTCTGATTTCTCCATCACACTCACCCCTGGGCAGTTATTGGAGATAAGGTCTCGGTTCTGAAGCCTGAAAACTGAGGTAGGGAAGAGATCATGACCTAAGGCCATGGCGGGTTTTATGTGCTCAGTGTGCGGTCAGCTTTCTGGGTGTTGGTCAGGAGGTCCGGGCTCAGGTTGTGTTCGACAGTGCATTAGTGCCCAGGTTAGACTATATAATTTGGGTAAATTCGAGTGCGGTGTAGGTTTACCCTAATTTAAGGTGCCTGGGCAGCTCATGAGGCAATAATTTTTTTTCTAGAAGGCAGGCAGGGTGCTGCATTGTGGGTCCGGAATTGCCAAACTTGAGGGCTTCGGGGCCAGGAGTGTGAGGACGGAAGTCTGAGAAGACAAGCTAGACTTGGGTTTCAGGGCGAGGGCACGGCAGGTACGCCCTGCAGATCTGAACCAATATCTCATGCATCTGAAGTCAGGGCGAGGATCAGACGTTGGCTCAAGTTGGAGTTTCTGAGCATGACGGCCGCTTCATGAAGGGAGCGGAATCTCGAGGCCATTGAGGTTTTCCCACGTTGGGAGTTGTGGGATGCCCCCTTCAAGGATTCCTACTGCGGGACCATTGAGACCTGTTGGACAGCTCCAGGACATCCCATATGGAATGACTCCAGAGCACCGTTCGCGGATGGATGCCTGGGAAGCCCGCCTCGCATTCCAATTGTCTCCTAGCAACAAGACAGTTTAGATCTGATGGCTCTGCCGGAGCAACCGGGGTGGCTGAGATGAAATGGACTTTCCTGAGGATGGGTCCTAATGTGTTTTTGTGTCCATGAGGGCCTTGGAATGGGGCGGTGGCACCGGGACCCTCAAGTACTCTACTAAGCTTTGGACATGGCTTCCATGCACAGGTTTTTTTGTGGAGACGAGATGAGATCTGATGGGCGCCTCAGGAAAACCCCTATGCTCATATTGGAATCAGGCTTTTGAGGACACATGCCTGTAACCCAAAGCAATGGATCCTATTATGGCCTAGGGTCCTGTCTGGTTCAATCTTCTTCTCTTGGGACATCCATGTATGGTATGAGTGGAGGTCGATTATCAGCTGGTGTCAGACAGCCCTTGTTTGTTCCGGGCGACCTACACTATTGGGATGGCCTCAGGGACTTTGGAGGTTTCTCCTAATTTGTACGATTTTGGACCATGGAATGGGCAGAATTCCCATGGATTGGTAGGCACAGTCCTAATGTGTGGCTCCAGCGGCCCAGCCTGGAGGGTGTGTTGCCCAAGACTTTGAGGACAGAAGTCTGAAAACACAAACTCAGCTTAGGTTTGGGGACGTAGATATGGCAGGCCCGATCTACAAACCATGTGGAAAAACTCTTCAGGATATGAAGAAAGTGCGAGTCTGAGGCGCTTGCTCAGGCTTTTGTCTCTGGATTTTGTATCAGGGATGGCCGTGGAATGTTGGGGAGGCCTCATGGGCCGTGGACGAATCTTCCTCTCTGAGGATTTGGCCCGATTCGCAATTGCTTTTCGTCAATCTGTGGGATGGGAGACTCATTTCAGTTTTGTTACCTCAGGTGTCCCACCGAAAGAGGAATTCCAAAGCTAAGCCGTGGGGAAGACTGAAGGGATAACCCGAACTATGGTTAAAAATTGGGGCCTAGGGGCATGGCAAGCCCAATACGCTGTCTCTTCATCCAGCCACTGAGTGGCCTTACTTGAGGACTGGGCTCAGCCTGAGGGTCACAATGTGTGTTTGTGACCAATGTGGCCCGCGAGCATGGGCGGGGCCTCATGGGCCACACTGGTTTCAACGACACTGAACGTTGGACAACATGCCAACCACAAGGTATCTTGCCATGGGGAAGGAGTTCTGATTTCAGCATCACCTTCAACCCCGGGCAGTGATTGGAGATAAGGTCTAGGTTCTGAAACCTGAAAACCGAGTTTGGGAAGAGATGACGACCTAAGGCCATGGCGGCTCGATATGCTCAGTGTGCGGCCAGCTGTCTGGGAGGGTCCAGGGGGTCCAGGCTCAGGCTGTGTCAGAAAGGGCATTAGTGCCCTGGTCAGCCGATGTATTTGGGGTACAGCCAAGGTCGGTGCAGGTTGATCCTCATTTGGGGTTACTGGATAGCCCCAGAGGACAATGTTTTTCTTCTGGCGGGCAGGCAGAGTGCGGCATTGTAGTTCTGGATTGCCAAACTGGAGGGCTTGTGGGCCAGTAGTCTGACGACAAAAGTCTGAGAACACAAGCTAGGCTTAGGTTTCTGGGTGAGGCCATGGCAGGCACAATCTACAGACCTGAATCGAGATCTCATGCATCTGAAGTCAGGGCGAGGATCAGACGATCGCTCAGGTTGGAGTTTCTGTCCCTGATGGCCCCTTCATGAATGGGGGGGCATCACGAGACCATGGGGGTTTTCCCACGATGGGAGTTGTGAGAAGCTCCAAACTGCAGAGAGTCTTCTGCAGGACAATTGAGACCTGTTGTTTGGCTCCAGGCCAATGATTCTGAGCAGGGTTCTAAGGATGGATGGCTGGGTAGCCCACCTCACATTCCATTTATCTGCTAGCAACAAGACAGGTTAGATCTCCTGGATCTGTGGGGAGCAACCGAGGACGCTGCATTGAAATGGACACCCCTGGGGATGGGTCCTAATGTGCCTTTGTGTCTAAGGAGACCTTGGAATGAAGCGGTGGCACTTGGGCCCTAAAGAGTTCTACTAAACAGAGGCTTTGACACAGCTCCAACGTGCAAGTTTCCCATGTGTAGATGAGGTGTTTTCTGATGGGTGAGTCAAGAAACAGCTATATGCTGCTTTTGAAATCCAGGCCTCTGAGGAGAGATTCCTGGAAACGAAAGCAATGGATCTGATTAGTGCCTAGGGGCCTGTTCTTTCCTTTTTACCACTGCGGACATCTGTCTCTTGGTCTGAGTGCAGGTAGGTGCTCTGTAGGGCTCAGATTGCCCCTGTTTTTCCTGGGAAGCCACCACTATTGAGATGGATCACGGACTTTGGAGGTTTATCCTATTAGAAGGGTTGTGGCCATTGGAATGGGCACACACAATTCCCTTGTAGAGGGCAAGTACAGTCCTCAGGTTTGGCTCCAGGGGCCTAGCCTGTAGGTTGTGTAGGCCAGGGCTGTTTGGACAGTTGTCTGAAAACACAAACTCGGCTTATGTTTCGGGTCATAGGTATGGCAGGGCTGATCTACAGACCATGAGGAGAACTCTTTGGGATTTGAAAGAAGGGCGAGTGTGAGGCTCCTGCTCAAGTTTTTGTCTCTGGATATCGTGTCACTCATGGTCGTGGAATTTCTGGGTGACTTCATGGGAAATGGACGAGTCTTACTCTCTGTTGTTTTCGCCCCGTCCAAAGAGTTTGGGGTCATTCTGTGGGCTGGAAGAAGTCAGTTTTGTTGTTGTTGTTGTTGTTGTTGTTGTTGTTGTTGTTGTTTTCTTTTTTAACCTCAGGTGTCCCACCAAATGAGGGATTCCTGAGTAGAGCCCTGGGGAGGGGCGACTGGACAATCAGAAATCTGGTTAAAAATTGGGGCCTACGGACTTGTCAAGCCCATTATGACATGTAATGGTCCAGCCAAGGAGAGGACTTACTAGAGGACAGGACTCATCCTGAGGGTCACAATGCGTGTGTATGCCCTCGTCGCACTCAAGAATGGGCGGTTCCTCAGGGTGAATGCTGGTTTCTCCTACACTGAATGTTGGACAACGTGCCAACCACAAGGGTTATTGCCATGGGTAAGGAGGAGTTTTGATTTCTGCATCACACTCACCCCTGGGCAGTGATTGGAGATAAGGTCTCGGTTCTGAAGCCTGAAAACTGAGGTAGGGAAGAGATCATGACCTAAGGCCATGGCGGGTTTTATGTGCTCAGTGTGCGGTCAGCTTTCTGGGTGTTGGTCAGGAGGTCCGGGCTCAGGTTGTGTTCAACAGTGCATTTGTGCCCAGGTTAGACTATATAATTTGGGTAAAGTCGAGTGCTGTGTAGGTTTACCCTCATTTAAGGTGCCTGGGCAGCTCATGAGGCAATAATTTTTTTTCTAGAGGGCATGCAGGGTGCTGCATTGTGGGTCCGGAATTGCCAAACTTGAGGGCTTCGGGGCCAGGAGTGTGAGGACGGAAGTCTGAGAAGACAAGCTAGACTTGGGTTTTAGTGTGATGGCACGGCAGGTACCCCCTGCATATCTGAACCAATATCTCATGCATCTGAATCAGGGCATAGATCAGACGTTGGCTCAGGTTGGAGTTTCTGTGCATGACGGCCGCTTCATGAAGGGAGCGGAATCTCGAGGCCATTGAGGTTTTCCCACGTTGGGAGTTGTGGGATGCCCCCTTCAAGGATTCCTTCTGCGGGACAATTGAGACCTGTTGGACAGCTCCAGGACATCCCATATGGAATGACTCCAGAGCACCGTTCGCGGATGGATGCCTGGGAAGCCCGCCTCGCATTCCAATTGTCTCCTAGCAACAAGACAGTTTAGATCTGCTGGCTCTATTGATGTTCCCCACCATCATGAAGGGGCCATCCTGAACAGAAACTTCAACCTGAGCCTACGTCTCATCCTCGCCCTGACTTCAGATGCATGAGATTTAGATTTAGCTCTACAGTGTGTGCCTGCCATGTTCTTGACCCAAAACCTAAGCCTAGCTTGTGTTCTCACACTTCCCTCCTCACAATTCTGGCCCACAAGCCCTCCAGTGTGAGAATTCCGTCGCCACAATGCAGCACTCTTCCTTCCCTCCAGAAGAAAAACGTTGCCCCTGGGGCTACCCAGAAACGCCAAATGAGGATCAATCTGCATGCCATCAACTTTACTCCAATTATACAGTCTAAGCTTGGCACTAATGCCCTGTCTGACACAGCCTGAGCCTGGACATCCTGGATGACACCCAGAAAGGTGGTGTCACACCTAAGGACTGTGCCAGTGCTCTCCAAGGGAACTCTGCCCGTTTCATTTGCCACAACCTTACAGATTAGGAGAAACCTCTAATTCCCAAGACCAGCCCAATAGTGTTGGCCTCCCCCAACAAACATGGGTGATCTGACACAAGCGGAGCAGTGACCTCCATTCTGAATCTTAGACAGAGACACTCAGAGGAGAATATTGAAAAGGACAGGCCCCTAGACCGTAATCAGATCCATTGCTTTGGATTCCAGGCATTGTTCCCCAGATGCTTGGTTTCCAATACCAGGTTGTGGGGGTTTCAGAACAAATCTCGTCTCTACATGGGAAACTTGCTCTTTGGAGCTGCATCAAAACCTCAGGTTAGGAGAATTCTTCAGGGAAACAGAGCCACTGCCCCATTCCAAGGGATCCATGGACACAAATCCACATCATGACTGATCCTCATGAGAGTGCATTTCAATTCAGCCCCCTCGGTTGTTCCCCCAGTGACAGCAGATCAAATCCTCCTTTTCACTAGGACACAACTGGAATGCAAGTTGGACTGCCCAGGCATCCATCATTAGAACTGTGCTTTGGAGCATTTCTTATGGGACGTCCTTGATCCATCCAAAAGTTCGTGACTGTCCCGCTGACGGAATCCTTGTGGTTTGGAGCATCACACACTCACAAAGTTGGAAATCTTCCATGGTTTCCTGATGCCCCCCCACCTTCATGAAGGGGACATCATGTACAGAAACTCCAACCTAAGCCAACATCTGATCCTCGCCCTGACTTCAGATGCACGAGATCTCATTTCAGGTCTGTAGAGTGTGCCTGCCATGTCACCGCTGCGAATTCAAAGCTGAACTTGTGTTCTCAGACTTCTGTCCTAAAACACCTGGCCCACAAGCCCTGAAGTTGGCAATTCTGGAGCCAGAATGCAGCACTCTGCCTGCCCTGCAGAAGAAAATCTTTGCCCTATGGGGCCAACCAGAAACCCCAAATGAGGACCAACCTTCACATCAGTCGACTGTACCCCAATTATACAGTCTAGCCTGGGGACTAATGCCCTGCCTGACACAGCCTGAGCCCAGACCTCATGATGGACACAGACATCTGGCTGCACACTAAGTGCATCGGACCCACCATGGCCTTAGGTCGTCATCTCTTACCAACCTCGGTTTTCAGGCTTCAGAATCTAGACCTTATCTCTACTCACTGCCATGCCGTGTACGTGATGCAGAAATCAGAACTCCTCCTTCCCCATGACCAGAAACCCTGTGGTTGGCATGTTGTCCAACGTGCAGTGTAGGAGAAACCAGCATGGCCCATGAGGCCTCAGACATGCTTGAGGGCTGCAATGGGCACAAACACACATTAGGACCCTAAGCATGAACCCTGGCCTCAAGTAAAGCCTCTCCGTGGATGGACCAAGAGCCCACATATGGAGATTACCATGCCCCTACTCCCCAAACCTTAACCAGTGCTTGAGAAGTCTAGTCACCCCTACTCAGATCTCTTCTCTAGAATCCCTCCTTGGTGGGACACATGAGGTTAAAAAAAAAATAGAGAAAGGACTTCTACCGTCCAAAGAATGACCGCAAACACTTGGAATTGGGCCAAATTCACAGAGAGAAATACTCGTCCATGGCTGATGAGGCCATCCTGACATTCCACGGCCACCATTGACACAAAATCCGGAGACAAAAGCCTGAAAAAGCGCCACACACTGGCCCTTTGTTCAAAGCCTGAAAAATTCTCATGGTCTGTAGATCGGGCCTGCCATACCTATGTCCCCAAACCTAAGCCAAGTTTCTGTTTTCAGACTTCTGTCTCCATTGTCCTGGCCCACACACCCTCAAGGCTTGGCCCCATGGAGCCACACCTCAGGACTGTGCCTGCCCTCTCCATGGGAATTCTGCTCATTCCTTTGGCACAACCTGACAGATTAGGAGAAACATCCGAAGTCCCCGAGGCCACCCCAATATTGTAGGATGTCCGGGACAAACAGGGACCATCTGCCACAAGCTGAGCCACTACCTCCAATCAGACCTGTAGATAGATATCCATAGAAAAGAAGATTGAACAGGACAGGCACCTAGGCCCTAAACGGATCCATTGCTTTTGTTTTCACGTATCTCTCCTCAGAGGCCTGGATTCCAATACCAGCACATGAGGGTTTCTGGAGCTACCAATCAGAACAAATCGCATGCCACATGGGAATCATGCTATATGGAACTGTGTCTAAATCTCCAGTTAGGAGAAAATTTCACGTCACTGGAGCCACCGCCCCATTCCAATGTCTCAATGGACACAATCCCACATTATGACCCATCCTCAGGAGAGTCCATTTCAACTGAAACCTGGCGGTTGCTCACCCAGTGCCAGCAGATCAAACCTGCTTTGTCACTAGGAGACAATTGGAATGCGAGTTTTTTGCCCAGGTATCCGTTGTTAGAACTCTGCTCTGGAGAAATTCCTAATGGGGTGTCCTTGATCCATTCAACAGGTCTCAACTGTCCTGCAGAAGGAATCCTTGTAGTTTGCAGCATCACACACTCGCACCGTGGGAAAACCTCCATGGCCTCGTGATGCCTCCACCTTCAGGTAGAGGACATCATGGACAGAAACTCCCGTCTGATTCGCCCTGACTTCAGATGCATGAGATCTCAATTCAGCTCTGCAGAGTGTTCCTGCCTTGCCCTCGCCCCAAAACCTAAGCCAGCTCGCGTTCTCAGACTTCTGTCCTCACACTCCTGGCCCACAAGCCTTCCACTTTGGGAATTCTGGAGACAAAATGCAGCACTCTGCCTGCCCTCCAGAAAAGAGCCTTTCCCCTAGGGGTCTACCCAGAAACATCAAATGAGGATCAACCTGCAATTCTCTAGACTGTACCCCAATTATACAGTCTAGCCTGGGCACTAATGCCCTGTCTGACACAGCCTGACCCCAGACCTCGTGACCGACACCCAGACACCTGGCCTCACACTGAACACATCGAACATGCCATGGCCTTAGGTCATCATCTCTTCCCAACCTTGGTCTTCAGGCTTCAGAACCTAGACATTATCTCCACTCACAACTAAGTGATGTACGTGATGCAGAAATCAGAACTTCACCTTCCCCATGACCAGAAACCTTGTGGTTGGCATGTTGTCCAACGTTCATTATATGAGAACCCAGCATGGCCCATGAGGCCTCAGACATGCTTGAGGGCCGCGATGGGCATAAACACACATTAGGACCCTAAGCATGAACCCTGGCCTCAAGTAAGCCTGTCCGGGGCTGGACCAAGAGCCTGCATATGGGACTTGCCATGCCCCTACTCCCCCAATCCTAGCCAGAGCTTGAGAAGTCTAGTCAACCTTATTCAGAGCTCTTTTCTGGAATCCCTCTTTGGTGGTACACATAAGGTAAAAAAAAAAAAAAAAAAACCAAGATAAAGAAAAAAAAAAAGTAAGGACTCCTACCATCCAAAGAATGACCCCAAACACTTGGAATTTGGCCAAATCCACAGAGAGAAATACTCGTCCATGGTCGATGAGGCCAGCCTGACATTCCACGGCCACCATTGACACAAAATCTGGAGACAAAAACCTGAATAAGCGCCACACACTTGCCCTTTGTTCAGAGCCCCCAAAATTCTCAAGGTCTGTAGATCGGGCCTGCCATACCTATGTCCCCAAACCTAAGCCGAGTTTGTGTTTTCAGACTTCTGTCTCCATTGTCCTCACCCACACACCCTAAAGGCTGGGCCCCATGGAGCCACACCTCAGGACTGTGCCTGCCCTCTCCAAGGGAATTCTGCTCATTCATTTGGCACAACCTGACAGATTAGGAGAATCATCCAAAATCTCTGAGGCCATCCCAATAGTGTAGGACGTCCTGGACATACAGGGACCCTCTGGCACAAGCTGAGCCACTACCTCCAATCAGAACCTTAGACAGATATCCATAGAAAACAATATTGAACAAGACAGGCACCTAGGCCCTAATTGGATCCATTGCTTTTGTTTTCAGTCATCTCTCCTCAGTGGCCTGGATTCCAATACCAGCATAAGGGGGTTTCCAGAGATACCTATCAGAAAAAATCTCGTCTCCACATGGGAATCTTGCTCTATGGAGCTGTGTCATAACCTCCAGTTAGGAGAAAACTTCAGGTCACTGGAGCCACTGCCCCATTTGAATATCTCCATGGACACAATCCAAAATTATGACCCATCCTCAGGAGAGTCCATTTCAACTAAACCCCCTCGGTTGCTACCCCAGAGCCAGCAGATTGAACCTGCCTTGTCGCTAGGAGACAATTGAAATGCAAGTTGGGCTCTTCAGGCATCCATCCTTACAACCCTGCTCTTGCGTCATTCCTTATGGGACATCCTTGAGCCATCCAACAGGTCTCGACTGTCCCACAGGAGTCCTTGTGCATGGACCACCTAACAACTCATATCATGGAAAGCTTCCAAGGTCACATGATGCCCCCAATCTTCATGAAGGCAGATCATGGAAAGAAACTCCAACCTGAGCCAACAGCTGATCTTCGCCTTGAATTCAGATGCACGAGATCTTGATTCAGCTCTTCAGAGTGTACCTGCTGTGCCCTCACCCCAAAACCTAAGCGTAGCTAGTGTTCTCCGACTTCCGTCCTCACTCTCCTGGACCACACGCCCTCTATTTTGGGATTTCCGATGACACAGTGCTGCACTCTGCCTGCCCTCTAGAAGAAAAATATTGCCCTATGGGTCTACCCAGAAAACTCAAATGAGGATAAACCTGCACGTCACTCAACTGTACGCCAATTATATAGTCTAGCCTGTGCACTAATGCCCTGTCTGACATAACCTGAGGCCTGAATTCCCAACCGACACCCAGACAGCTTGCAGTACACTGAGAACATCTGAACCGCCATGGCCTTAGGTCGCCATCTCTTTCCAACTTCGGTTTTCAGGCTACAGAATCCTAGACCTTATCTCTACTCACTTCCCATGGGTGAACGTGATGCAGAAATCAGAACTCCTCCTTCCCTCTCGCCAGAATCTTGTGGTTGGCATCTTGTCCAACGTTCAGTGGAGGACCCCTGTAGGGCCTACAGGGGTAGTAGTAGGGCCCCTGAGGGTAGTGTAGGGTCCCTGAGGCCCTGCCTATGCTTAAGAGCTGCGGTGGGCTCAAACACACATTGGGACCCTCAGTTTGAGCCCTGTCCTCAAGTAAAGCCTCTCAGTGGCTGGACCATGAGCCCACATATGGGGCCTGCCATGCCCCAAGTCACCCAATCTTAACCAGAGGTAGAGACATCTAGTCACCCCTACTCAGGGCTCTGCTCTGGAATCCCTCTTTGGTGGGACATTTGAGGTAAAAAAAAAAAAATACAGAAAGGACTTTTCCCATCCACAGAATGATCCCAACCCCTTGGGATCAGGCCAAATCACCAGAGAAAGAATTGTCCATGGCCCTTGAGGACACCCCGACATTCCACAGCCACCGTTGACACAAAATCCAGAGACAAAAGCCTGAGCAAGCGCCACATACTCGCCCTTTGTTCATAGCCCGGAAAATTCTCACGTTCTGTAGATCGAGCCTTCATACATACATCCCCAAACCTAAGCTGAGTTTGTGTTTTCAGACTTCTGTCCCCACAGTCCTGGCCCACACACCATCCAAGCTGGGGCCCCTGGAGCCACACCTCAGGACTGTGGCTTCCCTCTCCAGGGGAATTCTGCCATTTCCATTGGCCACAACCCTATAGATTAGGAGAAACCTCCAAACTCCCCGAGGCCATCAGAATAGTGTTGGCTGCCCAGGACAAACAGGGATGATCTTTCACAAGTTAGGAAACTACCTCCACTCAGACCCAGAGACAGATATCCCCATAGAATAAGATTGAACTGGACAGGCACTTAGGCCCTAATCAGATCCAATGCTTTTGTTTCCAGGCATCTCTCCTCAGAGGCCTGGTTTCCAATACCAGCATAGGGGAATTACTGTGGCACTCATCAGAAAAATCTCGTCTCCACATAGGAAATGTACTCTTTGGAGCTCTATAAAAACCTCTGTTTAGGAGAATCTTTCAGGGCCCCGGATCAAGCGCCCATTTCCAAGGTCTCCATGGACTTAAACCCACATTATGATCTATCCTCGGGAGCGTCCATGTCAACTCAACCCCCTTGGTTTCTCCCCCAGGGCCTGCAGATCAAACCTGCCTTGTTGCTAGGAGACAACTAGAATGGGAGGTGGGCTGCATAGGCATCAATCCTTAGAACCCTACTCTGGAGTCATTCCATATGGGACATCCTAGAGCCATCCAACAGGTCTCAAGTGTCCCACAGAAGGAATATTTGCAGTCTGGAGCATCTCACAACTCCCATTGTGGGAAAATCTACATGGCCTCTTGAGACGCTCCACTTTATAAAGTGGCCATCATGGACAGAAACTCCAACCTGAGCAAACGTCTGATATTCGCCCTGACTTCAGGTGCATGAGATCATGATTCAGCTCTGCAGAGTGTGCCTTCTGTGCCCTCACCCCAAAAACTAAGCCTAGCTTGTGTTCTCAGACTACAGTGTCACACCCCTGGCCCAAAAGCCCTACAGTTTGGCAATCCTGGGGCCACAATGCAGCACTCTGCTAGCCCTCCCAGAGAAAAACGTTGCCTAATGGAACTACCTAGAAACCCGAATGAGGATCAATTGAACGCCACTCGACTGCATCCCAAATATACAGTCTACCCTGTCTAATGCCTTGTCTGACACAGCATGAGCCCACACCTCCAGACCTACGCTCAACAGCTGGCCACACACTGAGCTCATTGGACCCAACAGGTCCTTAGGTCTTCATCTCTTCCCAAACTCGGTTTTCGGGTTTCAGAACCTAGACCTAAACTCCAATCACTGTCCAGCGGTGAACGTGATGCAGAAGTCACAACTCTTCCTTCGCCATGGCCAGAAACCTTGTGGTTGGCATATTCTCCAACGTTCAGTGTCGGAGAATCCAACATGGCCCATGAGGCCCTTCCCATGCTTGAGGGCCTTGTTGGCACAAATAGGCATTGTGACCCTCAGCATGAGCCCTGTCCTCAAGGAAGGCCTCTCAGTGTCTGAATCAAGAGCCCACATATTGGATTTGCCATGCCCCTAGGCCCCCAAACTAAAACAGAGGTGAGGTTGTCCAGTTGTCCCTCCCGAGGACTCTGCTCTGGAATCCCTCTTTTATTGGGACACATGAGGTACAAAAAATAAAATAAAATAAAATAAAAAACAGAAAGGACTCCTCCCATCCCACAGAACGTACCCAAACTCTTGGGATTGGGTCAAATCCTCAGAGAAGGAAAGCCGTCCACAACCCATGAGGCCACGCCAGCATTCCACCCACATTGTTGTCACCAATCCAGAGACAAAATCTGAGCAAGCAACTCAAACTCAAACTTTTTCATATCCTGAAGTGTTGTCACGGTCTGTAGATTGGGCATGCCATAACTATGTCCCCAATCCTAAGCAGAGTTTGTGTTTTCAGATTTTTGTCCCCACAGGCCTGGCCCACACACCCTCAAGGTTGGGGCCCTAGAGCCAAACTCAGAACTTTGCCTGCCCTCTCCAGGGGATTTCTGCCCATTCCATTGGCCACAACCCTATAGATTAGGAGAAACTCCAAAGTCCTGAGGCCATCCCAATATTATAGGCTGCCCAGGACAAACAGGGGCGATCTGACACAAGCTGAGCAACTACATCCCCTCAGATCCTTATACACGTATCCTCAGGAAAGTGATTGAACCGGACAGGCACCTAGGCCCTAATCATCTCGATTGCTTTTGTTTCCAGTCATCTCTCCTCAGAGGCCTGGTTTCCAATACCAGCATATGGGAGATTCCTTAGGCACTCATCAAAACAATTCTCTTCTCTACATAGGAAACATACTCTTTAGAGCTCCATCAAAACCTCCGGTTATGAACATCCTTCAAGGACCCGGATCAAGACCCCATTCCAAGGTCTCCATGGACAGAAATGCACATTATGACCCATCCTCAACTCACCCATTTCAACACACCCGATTCAGTTGCTCCCCTAGATCAGGCAGATCGAACTTGCCTTGGCTCTATGAGACACCTGGAATGGGAGGCAGGCTGCCGAGGCATCCATCCTTAGAACCCTGCTCTGGATAACTTCCTTATGGGATGTCCTGGAGCCATCCAACAGGTCTCGACTGTCCCACAGAAGGAATCATTGCGGTTTGGAGCATCTCACAATTCCCATCGTGGAAAAACCTCCATGTCCTCGTGACACGCTCCCCTTCATGAAGGGGCCGTCATGGACAGAAACTCCGACCTAAGCCAACGTCTGATCCTAGCTCTGTCTTCAGGTATACGGGATCTCGAATCATCTCTGCAGAGGGTGCCTGCCGTCCCCTCACCCCGAAATCTAAGTCTGGCTTGTGTTCTCAGAATTTTTTCCTCACACTCCTGGCCCACAAGCCTTCCAGTTTGGAATACTGGAGCCACTATTTGACACTGTGTCTTCCCTACAGAAGAAAAACGTTGACCTCTGGGGCTACCCAGTAACCACAAATGAGTACCATCCTGCACGAAACTCGCCTGCACCCCAATGATACAGTCTAGCCAGGGCACTAATTCCCTGTCTGCCACAGCCTGAGCCTGCACCTCCTAACCCACACTCAACAGCTAGCCGAACACTGAGCACATCAGACACACCATGGCCTTAGGTCTTCATCTCTTCCCAACCTCAGTTTTCAGGCTTCAGAACCTAGACCTTAAATCTAATCACAGTCCAGAGGTGAAAGTGTTGCAGAAATTAGAACTCCTTTTTCCCCATGGCCAGAAAACTTTTGGTTGCCATATTGTGCAACGTTCAGTGTAGGAGAAACCAGCATGGTACATTAGGCCACGCCCTGCCTTGAGGGGCTCCTTGGGCACAAAAACACATTGTGAAACTCAGTGTGAGACCTATCCTCAAGGAAGGCCTCTCAGTGTCTGGACCAAGAGCCCAAATATGGGGCTTGCCATGTTCTTAGGTCCCAATGTTAACCAGAGGTCTGGTTGTCCAGTCGCCCCTCCCCAGGACTCTGCTCTGGAATCCCTCTGTTGGTGGTACACCTGAGGTAAAAAAAAAAAAAAAAAAAACACAAAGGCCTCCTCCCTTCCGACACAATGACCCCAAACCCTTGGGATCGGGTCAATCCCCAGAAAGGGAGCCTCATCGATGGCCCATGAGGACACCCCGACATTCCATTGCAATCGGTGACACATTTCCAGAAAAAAAAAAAAAAAGCATGAGCAAGCACCTCACATTCGCCCTTTGTTCATATCCCGAAGAGTTCTCCTCAGGGTCTATAGATCGGGCCGGCCATACCTACATCCACCAACCTAAGTGGAGTTTGTGTTTTCAGACTTTTGTCGAAATAGCCCTGGACCACACACGCTCCACACTTGGGTCCCTGGAGCCACACCTCAGGCCTGTGCTTCCCTTTCAAGGGAATTCTTCCCATTCCATTGGCCACAACCTTGCAAATGTGGAAAAACATCCAAAGTCACTGAGGCCATCCCAATAGTGTAGGCCGCCCAGGACAAACAGGGGTGATCTCAAACCAGCTGAGCAACTACCTCCACTCAGACAACAGATGTCCCCAGAGAAGAATATTGAACCGGACAGGCCCCTAGGCCCTAATCAGATCCATTGCTTTGGTTTCCAGGCATCTCTCCTCAGAGGCCTCGTTTCCAATACCAGCATATGGTGGTTTCCTGAGGCACCAATAAGAACAAATCTCGTCTACCCATGGAAAACTTGCTCATTAGAGCTTTGTCATAACCTCTGGTTAGGAGAATCCTTCAGGGCCCTGGTGCCACTGCCCCATACCAAGGTCTCCATGGACTCAATCCAACATTAAGACCATCCTCAGGAAAGTCCATTTCAACTCAGCCCCCTCTGTTGCTACCCCAAGCCAGCAGATTAAACGTTTCTTGTTGCTAGGACACAATTGGAATGTGAGGCTGGCTGCCCAGCCATCCATACGTAGAACCCTGTTCTGGAAAAATACCTTATAAGACGTCCTGGAGCCATCCAACAAATCTTAATTGACCCACAGAAGGAATCCTTGCGGTTTGGAGCATCCCACAACTCCAATAGTGGCAAAACCCCCATGGCCTCATAATGCCCCCACTTCCTGAAGGGGCCAACATGGACAGAAACTCAAATCTGAGCCAAAGTCTGAACCTCGACCTGACTTCAGACCCATGAGATCTCAATTCAGCTCTGCAGAGTGTGCCTGCCATGTCCTTGCCCCGAAACCTAAGCCTAGCTTGTGTTCTCAGACTTCTGTCCTCACTCTCCTGGCCCATAAGCCCTCCAGTTTGGGAATTCCGAAGCCATAATGCAGCATGCTGCCTGCCCTCCAGAAGAAAAACTTTGCCCTATGCTGCTAATAAGAAACCCCAAATGATTTTCTAATGCATGCCACTCGATTGTAAAGCAATTATACAGCCCACCCTGTACACTAATGCCCTGTCTGGCAGAGCCTGAGACAAGACATCCCAAACGACACCCAGACAGCTGGCCCCAACCTGGACACATAGGACCCGCTATGGCTGTAGGTCGTCATCTCTTCCCAACCTCGGTTTTCAGGCTTCAGAACCTAGACCTTATCTCCAATCACTGCCCAGGGGTGAACGTGATGCAGAAATTAGAATTCCTCCTTCCCCATGGCCAGAAACCTTGTGGTTGGCATGTTGTCCAACGTTCAATGTGGGAAAACCTGCATTGTCCGAAAGGCCACGCCAGTGCTTGAGGGCCGCCTTGGGCACAGACATGCATTGTAACCTGCAGTGTGAGTCCCGTATGAAAGTAACGCCTTTCAGTGGCTGGACCAAGATCCTGCATATGGGGCTTGTCATATCCATAGGCCCCCAGGCTTAACCAGAGGGCGAGTAGTCCAGTTGTCAGTACCCACTGCAATGCTCTAGATTCCCTCTACTGGGGGGACACATGAAGCAGAAAACAGGACACTTCCCTTCCCACAGAAGGACCCCAAACTCTTGGGGGCTGGACAAAATACCAGAGAGGGAGACTTCTACGACCCATGAGGCAACTCCTACATTAAACGGCCATTGTGGACAAACATCCAGAGACAAAAGCCTGAGCGACTGCCTCCCTCTCACCCTTCTTTCATATCCAGAGGAACTCCCCTCATGGACTGTAGATCAGGCCTGCCGTAACCTCGGCCCTAAACCTGAGCTGAGTTAGGGTTTTTGGATGTCTGTCTGCACAGCCATGGCCCACACAGCCTCCAGGCTGGGGTCTCTGGAGCCACACCACAGTACTGTGCCTGCTCTCTCCTAAGAAACTGCCCATTCCATTGGCCACAACTCTACAAAATAGTAGAAACCTCAAGGTCCCCAAGGACATCCCACTACAGCAAGCCGCACTGGACAAATAGGGGCATTATGACACAAGTTGAGCAACTACTACCTCCATGCAGACACAAAGACAGATATCCGCAGAGACAGAAGATTGAACCAGACAGGCCCCTAGGCCCTATTATGAACTCTTGCTTTGGTTTCCAGGTATCACTCCTCAGAGGCCTGGGTTCGAAGACCAGCATACGGGGCTTTCCTGAGGCACCAGACAGAAGACCTCTCATCTCCACATGGGAAGCTTCCTTGTTGGGGTTGTGTCAAGCCCTTCGGGTTGGAGAATCCTGCAGAGTCCCTTAGCTACTGCCACATTCCAAGGTCTCCATGGCCACCAACCCACATTATGACTCATCCTCAGGAGAGTCCATTTAAACTCAGCCTTCTGGGTAGCTCACCCAAGAGCCCGCAGATTGAGCGTGCCTTGTCTCGACCAGGCAATGGGAAGGTGAGTTGGCGTTTCTCGGCATCCATGCTTACGGCCCTGCTCTCGAGTCTTTCTGTATGGGGCATCCTGGAACCATCCAATAGTATTCGACTGTCCTGAAGAAGGAAACTTTGAAGTTTGGAGCAGCTCACAACTCCCAGCGTAGGGAAACCTCCCTGGCCTCATGACGCCCCCACCCCCTTCAGGAAGGGGCCGTCATGGACACAAACTCCAGCTTGAGGCAACATCTGATACTCGCCCTGACCTCACCTGCAGGAGATCTCGATTCAGCCTCTGCAGAGTGGGCCTGCCATGCTCTTGGCCCCAAAACTCGTGCTAGCTTGTGTTTTCAGACTTCCTTCCTCACAATCCTGGCCACACACCTCCAGTTTGGCAATTCTGGAGACACAATGCAGCACTCTGCCTGCCCTCCAGAAGAAAAATGTTTCCCTATAGGGCTAACCAGAAACGCCAAATGAGTAACAACCTGCATGCCACTCGACCATACCCCAATTATACAGTCTAGCCTGTGCACTAAAGCCCTGTCTGACACAGCCTGAGGGCAGACCTCCAGTCCAACACCCAAACAGCTGGCCGTACACAGAGCATATCACACCCACAATGGCTTTAGGCCATCATCTTTACCCAACCTCAGTTTTCACCTTCAGAACCTAGACCTTATCTCCACTCACTGCTCAGGAGTGAACGTGATGCAAGAATCAGAACTTCTCCTTCGCTTTGGCAAGAAACCTAGTGGTTGGCATGTTGTCCAACGTTCATTGTAGGAGAAAGCAGCATGGACTAGGAGGCCCCACCTATCCCTGAGGGCCACAATGTGCACAAACACACATTGTGACCCTCAGCGTGAGCCCTATCCTCATGTAAAGCCTCTTAGTGACTGGAACAACAGCCCACATATGGGGCTTGCCAAGCCCCTAGTCCCCCAATCTCAACCAGAGTTCGAGATGTCTAGTCACCCCTACTCAGGGCTCTACTCTGGAATCCCTCTTTGGTTGGACACCTGAGGTAAAAAAAAAAAAAATACAGAAAGGACTCTTCCCATTCACAGAATGATCCTAACCACTTGGGATCAGGCCAAATCATCAGAGAAAGAATTGTCCATGGCCCTTGAGGACACCCCGACATTCCGCGGCCACCCTTGACACAAAATCCAGAGACAAAAGCCTGAGCAAGCGCCACATACTCGCCCTTTGTTCATAGCCCGGAAAATTCTCACGGTCTGTAGATCGAGCCTTCATACACACATCCCCAAACCTAAGCTGAGTTTGTGTTTTCAGACTTCTGTCCCCACAGTCCTGGCCCACACACCATCCAAGTTGGGGCCCCTGGAGCCACACCTCAGGACTGTGGCTTTCCTCTCCAGGGGAATTCTGCCATTTCCATTGGCCACAACCCTATAGATTAGGAGTAGCCTCCAATCTCCCCGAGGCCATCCGAATAGTGTTGGCTGCCCAGGACAAACAGGGATGATCTCTCACAAGTTAGGAAACTACCTCCACTCAGACCCAGAGACAGATATCCCCAGAGAATAAGATTGAACTGGACAGGCACTTAGGCCCTAATGAGATCCATTGCTTTTGATTCCAGTCATCTCTCCTCAGAGGCCTGGTTTCCAATACCAGCATATGGGAGATTCCTTAGGCACTCATCAAAACAATTCTCTTCTCTACATAGGAAACATACTCTTTAGAGCTCCATCAAAACCTCCGGTTATGAACATCCCTCAAGGCCCCGGATCAAGCATCCCATTCCAAGGTCTACATGGACACAAATGCACATTATGACCCATCCTCAACTCACCCATTTCAACACACCCGCCTCGGTTGCTCTCCTAGATCCAGCAGATCGAACTTGCCTTGGCTCTATGAGACACCTGGAATGGGAGGCAGGCTGCCCAGGCATCCATCCTTAGAACCCTGCTCTGGATAACTTCCTTATGGGATGTCCTGGAGCCATCCAACAGGTCTCGACTGTCCCACAGAAGGAATCATTGCGGTTTGGAGCATCTCACAATTCCCATCGTGGGAAAACCTCCATGTCCTCGTGACACCCTCCCCTTCATGAAGGGGCCATCATGGACAGAAACTCCGACCTAAGCCAACTTCTGATCCTAGCTCTGTCTTCAGGTATACGGGATCTCGAATCATCTCTGCAGAGGGTGCCTGCCGTCCCCTCACCCCGAAATCTAAGTCTGGCTTGTGTTCTCAGAATTTTTTCCTCACACTCCTGGCCCACAAGCCTTCCAGTTTGGGAATTCTGGAGCCACTTGTTGCACTGTGTCTTCCCTCCAGAAGAAAAACGTTGCCCTTTGGGGCTAACCAGTAACCACAAATGAGTCCCATCCTGCACGAAACTCGACTGCACCCCAATGATACAGTCTAGCCTGGGCATTAATTCCCTGTCTGCCACAGCCTGAGCCTGCACCTCCCAACCCACACTCAACAGCTGGCCGAACACTGCGCAATCAGACACACCATGGCCTTAGGTCTTCATCTCTTCCCAACCTCAGTTTTCAGGCTTCAGAACCTAGACCTTAAATCCAATCACAGTCCAGGAGTGAAAGAGTTGTAGAAAATAGAACTCCTTCTTCCCCATGGCCAGAAAACTTTTGGTTGCCATATTGTGCAACGTTCAGTGTAGGAGAAACCAGCATGGTACATTAGGCCACGCCCTGACTTGAGGGGCTCCTTGGGCACAAAAACGCATTGTGAAACTCAGTACGAGACCTATCCTCAAGGAAGGCCTCTCAGTGTCTGGACCAAGAGCCCACATATGGGGCTTGCCATGTTCTTAGGTCCCAATGTTAACCAGAGGTCTGGTTGTCCAGTTGACCCACCCACGACTCTGCTCTGGAATCCCTCTTTTGGTGGTCCACCTGAGGTAAAAAAAAAAAAAAATAAATGAATAAAAATAAACAAAAAAAAAAAACCAGAAAGGCCTCCTCCCTTACGACAGAATGACCCCAAACTCTTGGGATCTGGTCAAATCCCCAGAAAGGGAGCCTCATCGATGGCCCATGATGACACCCCGACATTCCATGGCAATCGGTGACACATTTCCAGAAAAAAAAAAAAAAAAAGCATGAGCAAGCACCTCACATTCGCCCTTTGTTCATATGCCGAAGAGTTCTCCTCACGTTCTACAGATCGGGCCGGCCATAACAACATCCCCCAACCTAAGTGGAGTTTGTGTTTTCAGACTTTTGACCAAATAGCCCTGGACCACACACGCTCCACACTTGGGTCCCTGGAGCCACACCTCAGGCCTGTGCTTCCCTTTCAAGGGAATTCTTCCCATTCCATTGGCCACAACCTTGCAAATGAGGAAAAACCTCCAAAGTCACCGAGGCCATCCCAATAGTGTAGGCCGCCCAGGACAAACAGGGGTGATCTCAAACCAGCTGAGCAACTACCTCCACTCAGACAACAGATGTCCCCAGAGAAGAATATTGAACCGGACAGGACCCTAGGCCCTAATCAGATCCATTGCTTTGGTTTCCAGGCATCTCTCCTCAGAGGCCTCGTTTCCAATACCAGCATATGGTGGTTTCCTGAGGCACCAATAAGAACAAATCTCGTCTCCCCATGGAAAACTTGCTCATTGGAGCTTTGTCATAACCTCTGGTTAGGAGAATCCTTCAGGGCCCTGGTGCCACTGCCCCATACCAAGGTCTCCATGGACTCAATCCAACATTAAGACCATCCTAAGGAAAGTCCATTTCAACTCAGCCCGCTCTGTTGCTACCCCAAGCCTGCAGATCAAACGTTTCTTGTTGCTAGGAGACAATTGGAATGTGAGGCTGGCTGCCCAGGCATCCATACTTAGAACGCTGCTCTGGAATAATACCTTATAAGACGTCCTGGAGCCATCCAACAAATCTTAATTGTCCCACAGAAGGAATCCTTGCGGTTTGGAGCATCTCACAACTCCAATAGTGCGAAAACCCCCATGGCCTCATAATGCCCCCCCTTCCTGAAGGGGCCAACATGGACAGAAACTCAAACCTGAGCCAAAGTCTGAACCTCGACCTGACTTCAGACGCATGAGATCTCAATTCAGCTCTGCAAAGTGTGCCTGCCATGTCCTTGCCCCGAAACCTAAGCCTAGCTTGTGTTCTCAGACTTCCGTCCTCACTCTCCTGGCCCATAAGCCCTCCAGTTTGGGAATTCCGAAGCCACAATGCAGCATGCTGCCTGCCCTCCAGAAGAAAAACTTTGCCCTATGCTGCTAATAAGAAACCCCAAATGATTTTCTAATGCATGCCACTCGATTGTAAAGCAATTATACAGCCCACCCTGTATACTAATGCCCTGTCTGGCACAGCCTGAGACAAGACATCCCAAACGACACCCAGACAGCTGGCCCCAACCTGGACACATAGGACCCGCTATGGCTGTAGGTCGTCATCTCTTCCCAACCTCGGTTTTCAGGCTTCAGAACCTAGACCTTATCTCCAATCACTGCCCAGGGGTGAACGTGATGCAGAAATTAGAATTCCTCCTTCCCCATGGCCAGAAACCTTGTGGTTGGCATGTTGTCCAACGTTCAATGTGGGAAAACCTGCATTGTCCGAAAGGCCACGCCAGTGCTTGAGGGCCGCCTAGGGCACAGACAGGCATTGTGACCTGCAGCGTGAGTCCCGTATTAAAGTAACGCCTTTCAGTGGCTGGACCAAGATCCTGCATATGGGGCTTGTCATATCCATAGGCCCCCAGGCTTAACCAGAGTGTGAGTATTCCAGTTGTCAGTACCCACTGCTATGCTCTAGAATCCCTCTACTGGGGGGACACATGAAGCAGAAAACAGGACACTTCCCTTCCCACAGAAGGACCCCAAACTCTAGGGGGCTGGACAAACTACCAGAGAGGGAGACTTCTACGACCCATGAGGCAACTCCTACTAAACGGCCATTGTGGACAAAACATGCAGAGACAAAAGCCTGAGCGACTGCCTCCCTCTCACCCTTCTTTCAGATCCAGAAGAGCTCCCCTCATGGCCTGTAGATCAGGCCTGCCGTAACCTCGGCCCTAAACCTGAGCTGAGTTAGGGTTTTTGGATGTCTGTCTGCACAGCCATGGCCCACACAGCCTCCAGGCTGGGGTCTCTGGAGCCACACCACAGTACTGTGCCTGCTCTCTCCTAAGAAACTGCCCATTCCATTGGCCACAACTCTACAAAATAGTAGAAACCTCAAGGTCCCCAAAGACATCCCACTACCGCAAGCCGCACTGGACAAATAGGGGCATTATGACACAAGCTGAGCAACTACTACCTCCATGCAGACACACAGACAGATATCCGCAGAAAGAAGATTGAACCAGACAGGCCCCAAGGCCCTATTATGAACTCTTGCTTTGGTGTCCAGGTATCACTCCTCAGAGGCCTGGGTTCGAAGACCAGCATACGGGGCTTTCCTGAGGCACCAGACAGAAGACCTCTCATCTCACCATGGGAAGCTTCCTTGTTGGGGTTGTGTCAAGCCCTTCGGGTTGGAGAATCCTGCAGAGTCCCTTAGCTACTGCCACATTCCAAGGTCTCCATGGCCACCAACCCACATTATGACTCATCCTCAGGAGAGTCCATTTAAACTCAGCCTTCTGGGTAGCTCACCCAAGAGCCCGCAGATTGAGCGTGCCTTGTCTCGACCAGGCAATGGGAAGGTGAGTTGGCGTTTCTCGGCATCCATGCTTACGGCCCTGCTCTCGAGTCTTTCTGTATGGGGCATCCTGGAACCATCCAATAGTACTCGACTGTCCTGAAGAAGGAAACTTTGAAGTTTGGAGCAGCTCACAACTCCCAGCGTAGGGAAACCTCCCTGGCCTCATGACGCCCCCACCCCCTTCAGGAAGGGGCCGTCATGGACACAAACTGCAGCTTGAGGCAACATATGATACTCGCCCCGACCTCACCTGCAGGAGATCTCGATTCAGCCTCTGCAGAGTGGGCCTGCCATGCTCTTGGCCCCAAAACTCGTGCTAGCTTGTGTTTTCAGACTTCCTTCCTCACAATCCTGGCCACACCCCTCCAGTTTGGCAATTCTGGAGACACAATGCAGCACTCTGCCTGCCCTCCAGAAGAAAAATGTTGCCCTATAGGGCTAACCAGAAACGCCAAATGAGTAACAACCTGCATGCCACTCGACCATACCCCAATTATACAGTCTAGCCTGTGCACTAAAGCGCTGTCTGACACAGCCTGAGGGCAGACCTCCAGTCCAACACCCAGACAGCTGGCCGTACACAGAGCATATCACACCCACAATGGCTTTAGGCCATCATCTCTACCCAACCTCAGTTTTCACCTTCAGAACCTAGACCTTATCTCCACTCACTGCTCAGGAGTGAACGTGATGCAAGAATCAGAACTTCTCCTTCGCTTTGGCAAGAAACCTAGTGGTTGGCATGTTGTCCCATGTTCATTGTAGGAGAAAGCAGCATGGACTATGAGGTCCCACCTATCCCTGAGGGCCACAATGTGCACAAACACACATTGTGACCCTCAGCGTGAGCCCTATGCTCATGTAAAGCCTCTTAGTGACTGGAACAACAGCCCACATATGGGGCTTACCAGGCCCCTTGTCCCCCAATCTCAACCAGAGTTCGAGATGTCTAGTCACCCCTACTCAGGGCTCTACTCTGGAATCCCTCTTTGGTGGGACACCTGAGGTAAAAAAAAAAAAAAATACAGAAAGGACTCTTCCGATCCACAGAATGATCCCAACCACTTGGAATCAGGCCAAATCATCAGAGAAAGAATTGTCCATGGCCCTTGAGGACACCCCGACATTCCGCGGCCACCCTTGACACAAAATCCAGAGACAAAAGCCTGAGCAAGCGCCACATACTCGCCCTTTGTTCATAGCCCGGAAAATTCTCACGGTCTGTAGATCGAGCCTTCATACATACATCCCCAAACCTAAGCTGAGTTTGTGTTTTCAGACTTCTGTCCCCACAGTCCTGGCCCACACACCATCCAAATTGGGGCCCCTGAAGCCACACCTCAGGACTGTGGCTTCCCTCTCCAGGGGAATTCTGCCATTTCCATTGGCCACAACCCTATAGATTAGGAGTAGCCTCCAATCTCCCCGAGGCCATCCGAATAGTGTTGGCTGCCCAGGACAAACAGGGATGATCTCTCACAAGTTAGGAAACTACCTCCACTCAGACCCAGAGACAGATATCCCCAGAGAATAAGATTGAACTGGAAAGGCACTTAGGCCCTAATCAGATCCATTGCTTTTGATTCCAGTCATCTCTCCTCAGAGGCCTGGTTTCCAATACCAGCATGTGGGAGATTCCTTAGGCACTCATCAAAACAATTCTCTTCTCTACATAGGAAACATACTCTTTAGAGCTCCATCAAAACCTCCGTTTATGAACATCCCTCAAGGCCCCGGATCAAGCATCCCATTCCAAGGTCTACATGGACAAAAATGCACATTATGACCCATCCTCAACTCACCCATTTCAACACACCCGCCTCGGTTGCTCCCCTAGATCCAGCAGATCGAACTTGCCTTGGCTCTATGAGACACCTGGAATGGGAGGCAGGCTGCCCAGGCATCCATCCTTAGAACCCTGCTCTGGATAACTTCCTTATGAGATGTCCTGGAGCCATCCAACAGGTCTCGACTGTCCCACAGAAGGAATCTTTGCGGTTTGGAGCATATCACAATTCCCATCGTGGGAAAACCTCCATGTCCTCGTGACACCCTCCCCTTCATGAAGGGGCCGTCATGGACAGAAACTCCGACCTAAGCCAACTTCTGATCCTAGCTCTGTCTTCAGGTATACGGGATCTCGAATCATCTCTGCAGAGGGTGCCTGCCGTCCCCTCACCCCGAAATCTAAGTCTGGCTTGTGTTCTCAGAATTTTTTCCTCACACTCCTGGCCCACAAGCCTTCCAGTTTGGGAATTCTGGAGCCACTATGTGGCACTGTGTCTTCCCTCCAGAAGAAAAACGTTGCCCTTTGGGGCTACCCAGTAACCACAAATGAGTACCATCCTGCATGAAACTCGACTGCACCCCAATGATACAGTCTAGCCTGGGCATTAATTCCCTGTCTGCCACAGCCTGAGCCTGCACCTCCCAACCCACACTCAACAGCTGGCCGAACACTGAGCACATCAGACACACCATGGCCTTAGGTCTTCATCTCTTCCCAACCTCAGTTTTCAGGCTTCAGAACCTAGACCTTAAATCCAATCACAGTCCAGGAGTGAAAGAGTTGCAGAAAATAGAACTCCTTCTTCCCCATGGCCAGAAAACTTTTGGTTGCCATATTGTGCAACGTTCAGTGTAGGAGAAACCAGCATGGTACATTAGGCCACGCCCTGACTTGAGGGGCTCCTTGGGCACAAAAACGCATTGTGAAACTCAGTGCGAGACCTATCCTCAAGGAAGGCCTCTCAGTGTCTGGACCAAGAGCCCACATATGGGGCTTGCCATGTTCTTAGGTCCCAATGTTAACCAGAGATCTGGTTGTCCAGTTGCCCCCACCCACGACTCTGCTCTGGAATCCCTCTTTTGGTGGTCCACCTGAGGTAAAAAAAAAAAAAATAAATAAATGAATAAAAATAAACAAAAAAAAACAGAAAGGCCTCCTCCCTTACGACAGAATGACCCCAAACTCTTGGGATCTGGTCAAATCCCCAGAAAGGGAGCCTCATCGATGGCCCATGAGGACACCCCGTCATTCCATGGCAATCGGTGACACATTTCCAGAAAAAAAAAAAAAAAAAAAAAAGCATGAGCAAGCACCTCACATTCGCCCTTTGTTCATATGCCGAAGAGTTCTCCTCACGTTCTATAGATCGGGCCGGCCATACCTACATCCCCCAACCTAAGTGGAGTTTGTGTTTTCAGACTTTTGACCAAATAGCCCTGGACCACACACGCTCCACACTTGGGTCCCTGGAGCCACACCTCAGGCCTGTGCTTCCCTTTCAAGGGAATTCTTCCCATTCCATTGGCCACAACCTTGCAAATGAGGAAAAACCTCCAAAGTCACCGAGGCCATCCCAATAGTGTAGGCCGCCCAGGACAAACAGGGGTGATCTCAAACCAGCTGAGCAACTACCTCCACTCAGACAACAGATGTCCCCAGAGAAGAATATTGAACCGGACAGGACCCTAGGCCCAAATCAGATCCATTGCTTTGGTTTCCAGGCATCTCTCCTCAGAGGCCTCGTTTCCAATACCAGCATATGGTGGTTTCCTGAGGCACCAATAAGAACAAATCTCGTCTCCCCATGGAAAACTTGCTCATTGGAGCTTTGTCATAACCTCTGGTTAGGAGAATCCTTCAGGGCCCTGGTGCCACTGCCCCATACCAAGGTCTCCATGGCTCAATCCAACATTAAGACCATCCTCAGGAAAGTCCATTTCAACTCAGCCCCCTCTGTTGCTACCCCAAGCCAGCAGATCAAACGTTTCTTGTTGCTAGGAGACAATTAGAATGTGAGGCTGGCTGCCCAGGAATCCATACTTAGAACGCTGTTCTGGAAAAATACCTTATAAGACGTCCTGGAGCCATCCAACAAATCTTAATTGTCCCACAGAAGGAATCCTTGCGGTTTGGAGCATCTCACAACTCCAATAGTGCGAAAACCCCCATGGCCTCATAATGCCCCCCCTTCCTGAAGGGGCCAACATGGACAGAAACTCAAACCTGAGCCAAAGTCTGAACCTCGACCTGACTTCAGACGCATGAGATCTCAATTCAGCTCTGCAAAGTGTGCCTGCCATGTCCTTGCCCCGAAACCTAAGCCTAGCTTGTGTTCTCAGACTTCCGTCCTCACTCTCCTGGCCCATAAGCCCTCCAGTTTGGGAATTCCGAAGCCACAATGCAGCATGCTGCCTGCCCTCCAGAAGAAAAACTTTGCCCTATGCTGCTAATAAGAAACCCCAAATGATTTTCTAATGCATGCCACTCGATTGTAAAGCAATTATACAGCCCACCCTGTATACTAATGCCCTGTCTGGCACAGCCTGAGACAAGACATCCCAAACGACACCCAGACAGCTGGCCCCAACCTGGACACATAGGACCCGCTATGGCTGTAGGTCGTCATCTCTTCCCAACCTCGGTTTTCAGGCTTCAGAACCTAGACCTTATCTCCAATCACTGCCCAGGGGTGAACGTGATGCAGAAATTAGAATTCCTCCTTCCCCATGGCCAGAAACCTTGTGGTTGGCATGTTGTCCAACGTTCAATGTGGGAAAACCTGCATTGTCCGAAAGGCCACGCCAGTGCTTGAGGGCCGCCTAGAGCACAGACATGCATTGTGACCTGCAGCGTGAGTCCCGTATTAAAGTAACGCCTCTCAGTGGCTGGACCAAGATCCTGCATATGGGGCTTGTCATATCCATAGGCCCCCAGGCTTAACCAGAGGGCGAGTATTCCAGTTGTCAGTACCCACTGCTATGCTCTAGAATCCCTCTACTGGGGGGACACATGAAGCAGAAAACAGGACACTTCCCTTCCCACAGAATGACCCCAAACTCTTGGGGGCTGGACAAACTACCAGAGAGGGAGACATCTACGACCCATGAGGCAACTCCTACATTAAACGGCCATTGTGGACAAAACATCCAGAGACAAAAGCCGGAGCGACTGCCTCCCTCTCACCCTTCTTTCATATCCAGAGGAACTCCACTCATGGACTGTAGATCAGGCCTGCCGTAACCTCGGCCCCAAACCTGAGCTGAGTTAGGGTTTTTGGATGTCTGTCTGCACAGCCATGGCCCACACAGCCTCCAGGCTGGGGTCTCTGGAGCCACACCACAGTACTGTGCCTGCTCTCTCCTAAGAAACTGCCCATTCCATTGGCCACAACTCTACAAAATAGTAGAAACCTCAAGGTCCCCAAAGACATCCCACTACCGCAAGCCGCACTGGACAAATAGGGGCATTATGACACAAGCTGAGCAACTACTACCTCCATGCAGACACACAGACAGATATCCGCAGAAAGAAGATTGAACCAGACAGGCCCCAAGGCCCTATTATGAACTCTTGCTTTGGTGTCCAGGTATCACTCCTCAGAGGCCTGGGTTCGAAGACCAGCATACGGGGCTTTCCTGAGGCACCAGACAGAAGACCTCTCATCTCACCATGGGAAGCTTCCTTGTTGGGGTTGTGTCAAGCCCTTCGGGTTGGAGAATCCTGCAGAGTCCCTTAGCTACTGCCACATTCCAAGGTCTCCATGGCCACCAACCCACATTATGACTCATCCTCAGGAGAGTCCATTTAAACTCAGCCTTCTGGGTAGCTCACCCAAGAGCCCGCAGATTGAGCGTGCCTTGTCTCGACCAGGCAATGGGAAGGTGAGTTGGCGTTTCTCGGCATCCATGCTTACGGCCCTGCTCTCGAGTCTTTCTGTATGGGGCATCCTGGAACCATCCAATAGTACTCGACTGTCCTGAAGAAGGAAACTTTGAAGTTTGGAGCAGCTCACAACTCCCAGCGTAGGGAAACCTCCCTGGCCTCATGACGCCCCCACCCCCTTCAGGAAGGGGCCGTCATGGACACAAACTGCAGCTTGAGGCAACATATGATACTCGCCCCGACCTCACCTGCAGGAGATCTCGATTCAGCCTCTGCAGAGTGGGCCTGCCATGCTCTTGGCCCCAAAACTCGTGCTAGCTTGTGTTTTCAGACTTCCTTCCTCACAATCCTGGCCACACCCCTCCAGTTTGGCAATTCTGGAGACACAATGCAGCACTCTGCCTGCCCTCCAGAAGAAAAATGTTGCCCTATAGGGCTAACCAGAAACGCCAAATGAGTAACAACCTGCATGCCACTCGACCATACCCCAATTATACAGTCTAGCCTGTGCACTAAAGCGCTGTCTGACACAGCCTGAGGGCAGACCTCCAGTCCAACACCCAGACAGCTGGCCGTACACAGAGCATATCACACCCACAATGGCTTTAGGCCATCATCTCTACCCAACCTCAGTTTTCACCTTCAGAACCTAGACCTTATCTCCACTCACTGCTCAGGAGTGAACGTGATGCAAGAATCAGAACTTCTCCTTCGCTTTGGCAAGAAACCTAGTGGTTGGCATGTTGTCCCATGTTCATTGTAGGAGAAAGCAGCATGGACTATGAGGTCCCACCTATCCCTGAGGGCCACAATGTGCACAAACACACATTGTGACCATCAGCGTGAGCCCTATGCTCATGTAAAGCCTCTTAGTGACTGGAACAACAGCCCACATATGGGGCTTACCAGGCCCCTTGTCCCCCAAACTCAACCAGAGTTCGAGATGTCTAGTCACCCCTACTCAGGGCTCTACTCTGGAATCCCTCTTTGGTGGGACACCTGAGGTAAAAAAAAAAAAAATACAGAAAGGACTCTTCCGATCCACAGAATGATCCCAACCACTTGGAATCAGGCCAAATCATCAGAGAAAGAATTGTCCATGGCCCTTGAGGACACCCCGACATTCCGCGGCCACCCTTGACACAAAATCCAGAGACAAAAGCCTGAGCAAGCGCCACATACTCGCCCTTTGTTCATAGCCCGGAAAATTCTCACGGTCTGTAGATCGAGCCTTCATACATACATCCCCAAACCTAAGCTGAGTTTGTGTTTTCAGACTTCTGTCCCCACAGTCCTGGCTCACACACCATCCAAATTGGGGCCCCTGAAGCCACACCTCAGGACTGTGGCTTCCCTCTCCAGGGGAATTCTGCCATTTCCATTGGCCACAACCCTATAGATTAGGAGTAGCCTCCAATCTCCCCGAGGCCATCCGAATAGTGTTGGCTGCCCAGGACAAACAGGGATGATCTCTCACAAGTTAGGAAACTACCTCCACTCAGACCCAGAGACAGATATCCCCAGAGAATAAGATTGAACTGGAAAGGCACTTAGGCCCTAATCAGATCCATTGCTTTTGATTCCAGTCATCTCTCCTCAGAGGCCTGGTTTCCAATACCAGCATGTGGGAGATTCCTTAGGCACTCATCAAAACAATTCTCTTCTCTACATAGGAAACATACTCTTTAGAGCTCCATCAAAACCTCCGGTTATGAACATCCCTCAAGGCCCCGGATCAAGCATCCCATTCCAAGGTCTACATGGACAAAAATGCACATTATGACCCATCCTCAACTCACCCATTTCAACACACCCGCCTTGGTTGCTCCCCTAGATCCAGCAGATCGAACTTGCCTTGGCTCTATGAGACACCTGGAATGGGAGGCAGGCTGCCCAGGCATCCATCCTTAGAACCCTGCTCTGGATAACTTCCTTATGAGATGTCCTGGAGCCATCCAACAGGTCTCGACTGTCCCACAGAAGGAATCATTGCGGTTTGGAGCATATCACAATTCCCATCGTGGGAAAACCTCCATGTCCTCGTGACACCCTCCCCTTCATGAAGGGGCCGTCATGGACAGAAACTCCGACCTAAGCCAACGTCTGATCCTAGCTCTGTCTTCAGGTATACGGGATCTCGAATCATCTCTGCAGAGGGTGCCTGCCGTCCCCTCACCCCGAAATCTAAGTCTGGCTTGTGTTCTCAGAATTTTTTCCTCACACTCCTGGCCCACAAGCCTTCCAGTTTGGGAATTCTGGAGCCACTATGTGGCACTGTGTCTTCCCTCCAGAAGAAAAACGTTGCCCTTTGGGGCTACCCAGTAACCACAAATGAGTACCATCCTGCATGAAACTCGACTGCACCCCAATGATACAGTCTAGCCTGGGCATTAATTCCCTGTCTGCCACAGCCTGAGCCTGCACCTCCCAACCCACACTCAACAGCTGGCCGAACACTGAGCACATCAGACACACCATGGCCTTAGGTCTTCATCTCTTCCCAACCTCAGTTTTCAGGCTTCAGAACCTAGACCTTAAATCCAATCACAGTCCAGGAGTGAAAGAGTTGCAGAAAATAGAACTCCTTCTTCCCCATGGCCAGAAAACTTTTGGTTGCCATATTGTGCAACGTTCAGTGTAGGAGAAACCAGCATGGTACATTAGGCCACGCCCTGACTTGAGGGGCTCCTTGGGCACAAAAACGCATTGTGAAACTCAGTGCGAGACCTATCCTCAAGGAAGGCCTCTCAGTGTCTGGACCAAGAGCCCACATATGGGGCTTGCCATGTTCTTAGGTCCCAATGTTAACCAGAGATCTGGTTGTCCAGTTGCCCCCACCCACGACTCTGCTCTGGAATCCCTCTTTTGGTGGTCCACCTGAGGTAAAAAAAAAATAAATAAATAAATGAATAAAAATAAACAAAAAAAAAAACAGAAAGGCCTCCTCCCTTACGACAGAATGACCCCAAACTCTTGGGATCTGGTCAAATCCCCAGAAAGGGAGCCTCATCGATGGCCCATGAGGACACCCCGTCATTCCATGGCAATCGGTGACACATTTCCAGAAAAAAAAAAAAAAAAAAAAAGCATGAGCAAGCACCTCACATTCGCCCTTTGTTCATATGCCGAAGAGTTCTCCTCACGTTCTATAGATCGGGCCGGCCATACCTACATCCCCCAACCTAAGTGGAGTTTGTGTTTTCAGACTTTTGACCAAATAGCCCTGGACCACACACGCTCCACACTTGGGTCCCTGGAGCCACACCTCAGGCCTGTGCTTCCCTTTCAAGGGAATTCTTCCCATTCCATTGGCCACAACCTTGCAAATGAGGAAAAACCTCCAAAGTCACCGAGGCCATCCCAATAGTGTAGGCCGCCCAGGACAAACAGGGGTGATCTCAAACCAGCTGAGCAACTACCTCCACTCAGACAACAGATGTCCCCAGAGAAGAATATTGAACCGGACAGGACCCTAGGCCCAAATCAGATCCATTGCTTTGGTTTCCAGGCATCTCTCCTCAGAGGCCTCGTTTCCAATACCAGCATATGGTGGTTTCCTGAGGCACCAATAAGAACAAATCTCGTCTCCCCATGGAAAACTTGCTCATTGGAGCTTTGTCATAACCTCTGGTTAGGAGAATCCTTCAGGGCCCTGGTGCCACTGCCCCATACCAAGGTCTCCATGGCTCAATCCAACATTAAGACCATCCTCAGGAAAGTCCATTTCAACTCAGCCCCCTCTGTTGCTACCCCAAGCCAGCAGATCAAACGTTTCTTGTTGCTAGGAGACAATTAGAATGTGAGGCTGGCTGCCCAGGCATCCATACTTAGAACGCTGTTCTGGAAAAATACCTTATAAGACGTCCTGGAGCCATCCAACAAATCTTAATTGTCCCACAGAAGGAATCCTTGCGGTTTGGAGCATCTCACAACTCCAATAGTGCGAAAACCCCCATGGCCTCATAATGCCCCCCCTTCCTGAAGGGGCCAACATGGACAGAAACTCAAACCTGAGCCAAAGTCTGAACCTCGACCTGACTTCAGACGCATGAGATCTCAATTCAGCTCTGCAAAGTGTGCCTGCCATGTCCTTGCCCCGAAACCTAAGCCTAGCTTGTGTTCTCAGACTTCCGTCCTCACTCTCCTGGCCCATAAGCCCTCCAGTTTGGGAATTCCGAAGCCACAATGCAGCATGCTGCCTGCCCTCCAGAAGAAAAACTTTGCCCTATGCTGCTAATAAGAAACCCCAAATGATTTTCTAATGCATGCCACTCGATTGTAAAGCAATTATACAGCCCACCCTGTATACTAATGCCCTGTCTGGCACAGCCTGAGACAAGACATCCCAAACGACACCCAGACAGCTGGCCCCAACCTGGACACATAGGACCCGCTATGGCTGTAGGTCGTCATCTCTTCCCAACCTCGGTTTTCAGTTTTCAGAACCTAGACCTTATCTCCAATCACTGCCCAGGGGTGAACGTGATGCAGAAATTAGAATTCCTCCTTCCCCATGGCCAGAAACCTTGTGGTTGGCATGTTGTCCAACGTTCAATGTGGGAAAACCTGCATTGTCCGAAAGGCCACGCCAGTGCTTGAGGGCCGCCTAGAGCACAGACATGCATTGTGACCTGCAGCGTGAGTCCCGTATTAAAGTAACGCCTCTCAGTGGCTGGACCAAGATCCTGCATATGGGGCTTGTCATATCCATAGGCCCCCAGGCTTAACCAGAGGGCGAGTATTCCAGTTGTCAGTACCCACTGCTATGCTCTAGAATCCCTCTACTGGGGGGACACATGAAGCAGAAAACAGGACACTTCCCTTCCCACAGAATGACCCCAAACTCTTGGGGGCTGGACAAACTACCAGAGAGGGAGACATCTACGACCCATGAGGCAACTCCTACATTAAACGGCCATTGTGGACAAAACATCCAGAGACAAAAGCCGGAGCGACTGCCTCCCTCTCACCCTTCTTTCATATCCAGAGGAACTCCACTCATGGACTGTAGATCAGGCCTGCCGTAACCTCGGCCCCAAACCTGAGCTGAGTTAGGGTTTTTGGATGTCTGTCTGCACAGCCATGGCCCACACAGCCTCCAGGCTGGGGTCTCTGGAGCCACACCACAGTACTGTGCCTGCTCTCTCCTAAGAAACTGCCCATTCCATTGGCCACAACTCTACAAAATAGTAGAAACCTCAAGGTCCCCAAAGACATCCCACTACCGCAAGCCGCACTGGACAAATAGGGGCATTATGACACAAGCTGAGCAACTACTACCTCCATGCAGACACACAGACAGATATCCGCAGAAAGAAGATTGAACCAGACAGGCCCCAAGGCCCTATTATGAACTCTTGCTTTGGTGTCCAGGTATCACTCCTCAGAGGCCTGGGTTCGAAGACCAGCATACGGGGCTTTCCTGAGGCACCAGACAGAAGACCTCTCATCTCACCATGGGAAGCTTCCTTGTTGGGGTTGTGTCAAGCCCTTCGGGTTGGAGAATCCTGCAGAGTCCCTTAGCTACTGCCACATTCCAAGGTCTCCATGGCCACCAACCCACATTATGACTCATCCTCAGGAGAGTCCATTTAAACTCAGCCTTCTGGGTAGCTCACCCAAGAGCCCGCAGATTGAGCGTGCCTTGTCTCGACCAGGCAATGGGAAGGTGAGTTGGCGTTTCTCGGCATCCATGCTTACGGCCCTGCTCTCGAGTCTTTCTGTATGGGGCATCCTGGAACCATCCAATAGTACTCGACTGTCCTGAAGAAGGAAACTTTGAAGTTTGGAGCAGCTCACAACTCCCAGCGTAGGGAAACCTCCCTGGCCTCATGACGCCCCCACCCCCTTCAGGAAGGGGCCGTCATGGACACAAACTGCAGCTTGAGGCAACATATGATACTCGCCCCGACCTCACCTGCAGGAGATCTCGATTCAGCCTCTGCAGAGTGGGCCTGCCATGCTCTTGGCCCCAAAACTCGTGCTAGCTTGTGTTTTCAGACTTCCTTCCTTACAATCCTGGCCACACCCCTCCAGTTTGGCAATTCTGGAGACACAATGCAGCACTCTGCCTGCCCTCCAGAAGAAAAATGTTGCCCTATAGGGCTAACCAGAAACGCCAAATGAGTAACAACCTGCATGCCACTCGACCATACCCCAATTATACAGTCTAGCCTGTGCACTAAAGCGCTGTCTGACACAGCCTGAGGGCAGACCTCCAGTCCAACACCCAGACAGCTGGCCGTACACAGAGCATATCACACCCACAATGGCTTTAGGCCATCATCTCTACCCAACCTCAGTTTTCACCTTCAGAACCTAGACCTTATCTCCACTCACTGCTCAGGAGTGAACGTGATGCAAGAATCAGAACTTCTCCTTCGCTTTGGCAAGAAACCTAGTGGTTGGCATGTTGTCCCATGTTCATTGTAGGAGAAAGCAGCATGGACTATGAGGTCCCACCTATCCCTGAGGGCCACAATGTGCACAAACACACATTGTGACCATCAGCGTGAGCCCTATGCTCATGTAAAGCCTCTTAGTGACTGGAACAACAGCCCACATATGGGGCTTACCAGGCCCCTTGTCCCCCAAACTCAACCAGAGTTCGAGATGTCTAGTCACCCCTACTCAGGGCTCTACTCTGGAATCCCTCTTTGGTGGGACACCTGAGGTAAAAAAAAAAAAAATACAGAAAGGACTCTTCCGATCCACAGAATGATCCCAACCACTTGGAATCAGGCCAAATCATCAGAGAAAGAATTGTCCATGGCCCTTGAGGACACCCCGACATTCCGCGGCCACCCTTGACACAAAATCCAGAGACAAAAGCCTGAGCAAGCGCCACATACTCGCCCTTTGTTCATAGCCCGGAAAATTCTCACGGTCTGTAGATCGAGCCTTCATACATACATCCCCAAACCTAAGCTGAGTTTGTGTTTTCAGACTTCTGTCCCCACAGTCCTGGCTCACACACCATCCAAATTGGGGCCCCTGAAGCCACACCTCAGGACTGTGGCTTCCCTCTCCAGGGGAATTCTGCCATTTCCATTGGCCACAACCCTATAGATTAGGAGTAGCCTCCAATCTCCCCGAGGCCATCCGAATAGTGTTGGCTGCCCAGGACAAACAGGGATGATCTCTCACAAGTTAGGAAAATACCTCCACTCAGACCCAGAGACAGATATCCCCAGAGAATAAGATTGAACTGGAAAGGCACTTAGGCCCTAATCAGATCCATTGCTTTTGATTCCAGTCATCTCTCCTCAGAGGCCTGGTTTCCAATACCAGCATATGGGAGATTCCTTAGGCACTCATCAAAACAATTCTCTTCTCTACATAGGAAACATACTCTTTAGAGCTCCATCAAAACCTCCGGTTATGAACATCCCTCAAGGCCCCGGATCAAGCATCCCATTCCAAGGTCTACATGGACAAAAATGCACATTATGACCCATCCTCAACTCACCCATTTCAACACACCCGCCTCGGTTGCTCCCCTAGATCCAGCAGATCGAACTTGCCTTGGCTCTATGAGACACCTGGAATGGGAGGCAGGCTGCCCAGGCATCCATCCTTAGAACCCTGCTCTGGATAACTTCCTTATGAGATGTCCTGGAGCCATCCAACAGGTCTCGACTGTCCCACAGAAGGAATCATTGCGGTTTGGAGCATATCACAATTCCCATCGTGGGAAAACCTCCATGTCCTCGTGACACCCTCCCCTTCATGAAGGGGCCGTCATGGACAGAAACTCCGACCTAAGCCAACTTCTGATCCTAGCTCTGTCTTCAGGTATATGGGATCTCGAATCATCTCTGCAGAGGGTGCCTGCCGTCCCCTCACCCCGAAATCTAAGTCTGGCTTGTGTTCTCAGAATTTTTTCCTCACACTCCTGGCCCACAAGCCTTCCAGTTTGGGAATTCTGGAGCCACTATGTGGCACTGTGTCTTCCCTCCAGAAGAAAAACGTTGCCCTTTGGGGCTACCCAGTAACCACAAATGAGTACCATCCTGCATGAAACTCGACTGCACCCCAATGATACAGTCTAGCCTGGGCATTAATTCCCTGTCTGCCACAGCCTGAGCCTGCACCTCCCAACCCACACTCAACAGCTGGCCGAACACTGAGCACATCAGACACACCATGGCCTTAGGTCTTCATCTCTTCCCAACCTCAGTTTTCAGGCTTCAGAACCTAGACCTTAAATCCAATCACAGTCCAGGAGTGAAAGAGTTGCATAAAATAGAACTCCTTCTTCCCCATGGCCAGAAAACTTTTGGTTGCCATATTGTGCAACGTTCAGTGTAGGAGAAACCAGCATGGTACATTAGGCCACGCCCTGACTTGAGGGGCTCCTTGGGCACAAAAACGCATTGTGAAACTCAGTGCGAGACCTATCCTCAAGGAAGGCCTCTCAGTGTCTGGACCAAGAGCCCACATATGGGGCTTGCCATGTTCTTAGGTCCCAATGTTAACCAGAGATCTGGTTGTCCAGTTGCCCCCACCCACGACTCTGCTCTGGAATCCCTCTTTTGGTGGTCCACCTGAGGTAAAAAAAAAAAAAATAAATAAATGAATAAAAATAAACAAAAAAAAACAGAAAGGCCTCCTCCCTTACGACAGAATGACCCCAAACTCTTGGGATCTGGTCAAATCCCCAGAAAGGGAGCCTCATCGATGGCCCATGAGGACACCCCGTCATTCCATGGCAATCGGTGACACATTTCCAGAAAAAAAAAAAAAAAAAGCATGAGCAAGCACCTCACATTCGCCCTTTGTTCATATGCCGAAGAGTTCTCCTCACGTTCTATAGATCGGGCCGGCCATACCTACATCCCCCAACCTAAGTGGAGTTTGTGTTTTCAGACTTTTGACCAAATAGCCCTGGACCACACACGCTCCACACTTGGGTCCCTGGAGCCACACCTCAGGCCTGTGCTTCCCTTTCAAGGGAATTCTTCCCATTCCATTGGCCACAACCTTGCAAATGAGGAAAAACCTCCAAAGTCACCGAGGCCATCCCAATAGTGTAGGCCGCCCAGGACAAACAGGGGTGATCTCAAACCAGCTGAGCAACTACCTCCACTCAGACAACAGATGTCCCCAGAGAAGAATATTGAACCGGACAGGACCCTAGGCCCAAATCAGATCCATTGCTTTGGTTTCCAGGCATCTCTCCTCAGAGGCCTCGTTTCCAATACCAGCATATGGTGGTTTCCTGAGGCACCAATAAGAACAAATCTCGTCTCCCCATGGAAAACTTGCTCATTGGAGCTTTGTCATAACCTCTGGTTAGGAGAATCCTTCAGGGCCCTGGTGCCACTGCCCCATACCAAGGTCTCCATGGCTCAATCCAACATTAAGACCATCCTCAGGAAAGTCCATTTCAACTCAGCCCCCTCTGTTGCTACCCCAAGCCAGCAGATCAAACGTTTCTTGTTGCTAGGAGACAATTGGAATGTGAGGCTGGCTGCCCAGGCATCCATACTTAGAACGCTGTTCTGGAAAAATACCTTATAAGACGTCCTGGAGCCATCCAACAAATCTTAATTGTCCCACAGAAGGAATCCTTGCGGTTTGGAGCATCTCACAACTCCAATAGTGCGAAAACCCCCACGGCCTCATAATGCCCCCCCTTCCTGAAGGGGCCAACATGGACAGAAACTCAAACCTGAGCCAAAGTCTGAACCTCGACCTGACTTCAGACGCATGAGATCTCAATTCAGCTCTGCAAAGTGTGCCTGCCATGTCCTTGCCCCGAAACCTAAGCCTAGCTTGTGTTCTCAGACTTCCGTCCTCACTCTCCTGGCCCATAAGCCCTCCAGTTTGGGAATTCCGAAGCCACAATGCAGCATGCTGCCTGCCCTCCAGAAGAAAAACTTTGCCCTATGCTGCTAATAAGAAACCCCAAATGATTTTCTAATGCATGCCACTCGATTGTAAAGCAATTATACAGCCCACCCTGTATACTAATGCCCTGTCTGGCACAGCCTGAGACAAGACATCCCAAACGACATCCAGACAGCTGGCCCCAACCTGGACACATAGGACCCGCTATGGCTGTAGGTCGTCATCTCTTCCCAACCTCGGTTTTCAGGCTTCAGAACCTAGACCTTATCTCCAATCACTGCCCAGGGGTGAACGTGATGCAGAAATTAGAATTCCTCCTTCCCCATGGCCAGAAACCTTGTGGTTGGCATGTTGTCCAACGTTCAATGTGGGAAAACCTGCATTGTCCGAAAGGCCACGCCAGTGCTTGAGGGCCGCCTAGAGCACAGACATGCATTGTGACCTGCAGCGTGAGTCCCGTATTAAAGTAACGCCTCTCAGTGGCTGGACCAAGATCCTGCATATGGGGCTTGTCATATCCATAGGCCCCCAGGCTTAACCAGAGGGCGAGTATTCCAGTTGTCAGTACCCACTGCTATGCTCTAGAATCCCTCTACTGGGGGGACACATGAAGCAGAAAACAGGACACTTCCCTTCCCACAGAATGACCCCAAACTCTTGGGGGCTGGACAAACTACCAGAGAGGGAGACATCTACGACCCATGAGGCAACTCCTACATTAAACGGCCATTGTGGACAAAACATCCAGAGACAAAAGCCGGAGCGACTGCCTCCCTCTCACCCTTCTTTCATATCCAGAGGAACTCCACTCATGGACTGTAGATCAGGCCTGCCGTAACCTCGGCCCCAAACCTGAGCTGAGTTAGGGTTTTTGGATGTCTGTCTGCACAGCCATGGCCCACACAGCCTCCAGGCTGGGGTCTCTGGAGCCACACCACAGTACTGTGCCTGCTCTCTCCTAAGAAACTGCCCATTCCATTGGCCACAACTCTACAAAATAGTAGAAACCTCAAGGTCCCCAAAGACATCCCACTACCGCAAGCCGCACTGGACAAATAGGGGCATTATGACACAAGCTGAGCAACTACTACCTCCATGCAGACACACAGACAGATATCCGCAGAAAGAAGATTGAACCAGACAGGCCCCAAGGCCCTATTATGAACTCTTGCTTTGGTGTCCAGGTATCACTCCTCAGAGGCCTGGGTTCGAAGACCAGCATACGGGGCTTTCCTGAGGCACCAGACAGAAGACCTCTCATCTCACCATGGGAAGCTTCCTTGTTGGGGTTGTGTCAAGCCCTTCGGGTTGGAGAATCCTGCAGAGTCCCTTAGCTACTGCCACATTCCAAGGTCTCCATGGCCACCAACCCACATTATGACTCATCCTCAGGAGAGTCCATTTAAACTCAGCCTTCTGGGTAGCTCACCCAAGAGCCCGCAGATTGAGCGTGCCTTGTCTCGACCAGGCAATGGGAAGGTGAGTTGGCGTTTCTCGGCATCCATGCTTACGGCCCTGCTCTCGAGTCTTTCTGTATGGGGCATCCTGGAACCATCCAATAGTACTCGACTGTCCTGAAGAAGGAAACTTTGAAGTTTGGAGCAGCTCACAACTCCCAGCGTAGGGAAACCTCCCTGGCCTCATGACGCCCCCACCCCCTTCAGGAAGGGGCCGTCATGGACACAAACTGCAGCTTGAGGCAACATATGATACTCGCCCCGACCTCACCTGCAGGAGATCTCGATTCAGCCTCTGCAGAGTGGGCCTGCCATGCTCTTGGCCCCAAAACTCGTGCTAGCTTGTGTTTTCAGACTTCCTTCCTCACAATCCTGGCCACACCCCTCCAGTTTGGCAATTCTGGAGACACAATGCAGCACTCTGCCTGCCCTCCAGAAGAAAAATGTTGCCCTATAGGGCTAACCAGAAACGCCAAATGAGTAACAACCTGCATGCCACTCGACCATACCCCAATTATACAGTCTAGCCTGTGCACTAAAGCGCTGTCTGACACAGCCTGAGGGCAGACCTCCAGTCCAACACCCAGACAGCTGGCCGTACACAGAGCATATCACACCCACAATGGCTTTAGGCCATCATCTCTACCCAACCTCAGTTTTCACCTTCAGAACCTAGACCTTATCTCCACTCACTGCTCAGGAGTGAACGTGATGCAAGAATCAGAACTTCTCCTTCGCTTTGGCAAGAAACCTAGTGGTTGGCATGTTGTCCCATGTTCATTGTAGGAGAAAGCAGCATGGACTATGAGGTCCCACCTATCCCTGAGGGCCACAATGTGCACAAACACACATTGTGACCCTCAGCGTGAGCCCTATGCTCATGTAAAGCCTCTTAGTGACTGGAACAACAGCCCACATATGGGGCTTACCAGGCCCCTTGTCCCCCAATCTCAACCAGAGTTCGAGATGTCTAGTCACCCCTACTCAGGGCTCTACTATGGAATCCCTCTTTGGTGGGACACCTGAGGTAAAAAAAAAAAAAATACAGAAAGGACTCTTCCGATCCACAGAATGATCCCAACCACTTGGAATCAGGCCAAATCATCAGAGAAAGAATTGTCCATGGCCCTTGAGGACACCCCGACATTCCGCGGCCACCCTTGACACAAAATCCAGAGACAAAAGCCTGAGCAAGCGCCACATACTCGCCCTTTGTTCATAGCCCGGAAAATTCTCACGGTCTGTAGATTGAGCCTTCATACATACATCCCCAAACCTAAGCTGAGTTTGTGTTTTCAGACTTCTGTCCCCACAGTCCTGGCCCACACACCATCCAAATTGGGGCCCCTGAAGCCACACCTCAGGACTGTGGCTTCCCTCTCCAGGGGAATTCTGCCATTTCCATTGGCCACAACCCTATAGATTAGGAGTAGCCTCCAATCTCCCCGAGGCCATCCGAATAGTGTTGGCTGCCCAGGACAAACAGGGATGATCTCTCACAAGTTAGGAAACTACCTCCACTCAGACCCAGAGACAGATATCCCCAGAGAATAAGATTGAACTGGAAAGGCACTTAGGCCCTAATCAGATCCATTGCTTTTGATTCCAGTCATCTCTCCTCAGAGGCCTGGTTTCCAATACCAGCATGTGGGAGATTCCTTAGGCACTCATCAAAACAATTCTCTTCTCTACATAGGAAACATACTCTTTAGAGCTCCATCAAAACCTCCGGTTATGAACATCCCTCAAGGCCCCGGATCAAGCATCCCATTCCAAGGTCTACATGGACAAAAATGCACATTATGACCCATCCTCAACTCACCCATTTCAACACACCCGCCTCGGTTGCTCCCCTAGATCCAGCAGATCGAACTTGCCTTGGCTCTATGAGACACCTGGAATGGGAGGCAGGCTGCCCAGGCATCCATCCTTAGAACCCTGCTCTGGATAACTTCCTTATGAGATGTCCTGGAGCCATCCAACAGGTCTCGACTGTCCCACAGAAGGAATCATTGCGGTTTGGAGCATATCACAATTCCCATCGTGGGAAAACCTCCATGTCCTCGTGACACCCTCCCCTTCATGAAGGGGCCGTCATGGACAGAAACTCCGACCTAAGCCAACTTCTGATCCTAGCTCTGTCTTCAGGTATACGGGATCTCGAATCATCTCTGCAGAGGGTGCCTGCCGTCCCCTCACCCCGAAATCTAAGTCTGGCTTGTGTTCTCAGAATTTTTTCCTCACACTCCTGGCCCACAAGCCTTCCAGTTTGGGAATTCTGGAGCCACTATGTGGCACTGTGTCTTCCCTCCAGAAGAAAAACGTTGCCCTATGGGGCTACCCAGTAACCACAAATGAGTACCATCCTGCATGAAACTCGACTGCACCCCAATGATACAGTCTAGCCTGGGCATTAATTCCCTGTCTGCCACAGCCTGAGCCTGCACCTCCGAACCCACACTCAACAGCTGGCCGAACACTGAGCACATCAGACACACCATGGCCTTAGGTCTTCATCTCTTCCCAACCTCAGTTTTCAGGCTTCAGAACCTAGACCTTAAATCCAATCACAGTCCAGGAGTGAAAGAGTTGCATAAAATAGAACTCCTTCTTCCCCATGGCCAGAAAACTTTTGGTTGCCATATTGTGCAACGTTCAGTGTAGGAGAAACCAGCATGGTACATTAGGCCACGCCCTGACTTGAGGGGCTCCTTGGGCACAAAAACGCATTGTGAAACTCAGTGCGAGACCTATCCTCAAGGAAGGCCTCTCAGTGTCTGGACCAAGAGCCCACATATGGGGCTTGCCATGTTCTTAGGTCCCAATGTTAACCAGAGATCTGGTTGTCCAGTTGCCCCCACCCACGACTCTGCTCTGGAATCCCTCTTTTGGTGGTCCACCTGAGGTAAAAAAAAAAATAAATAAATAAATGAATAAAAATAAACAAAAAAAAAACAGAAAGGCCTCCTCCCTTACGACAGAATGACCCCAAACTCTTGGGATCTGGTCAAATCCCCAGAAAGGGAGCCTCATCGATGGCCCATGAGGACACCCCGTCATTCCATGGCAATCGGTGACACATTTCCAGAAAAAAAAAAAAAAAAAAAAAGCATGAGCAAGCACCTCACATTCGCCCTTTGTTCATATGCCGAAGAGTTCTCCTCACGTTCTATAGATCGGGCCGGCCATACCTACATCCCCCAACCTAAGTGGAGTTTGTGTTTTCAGACTTTTGACCAAATAGCCCTGGACCACACACGCTCCACACTTGGGTCCCTGGAGCCACACCTCAGGCCTGTGCTTCCCTTTCAAGGGAATTCTTCCCATTCCATTGGCCACAACCTTGCAAATGAGGAAAAACCTCCAAAGTCACCGAGGCCATCCCAATAGTGTAGGCCGCCCAGGACAAACAGGGGTGATCTCAAACCAGCTGAGCAACTACCTCCACTCAGACAACAGATGTCCCCAGAGAAGAATATTGAACCGGACAGGACCCTAGGCCCAAATCAGATCCATTGCTTTGGTTTCCAGGCATCTCTCCTCAGAGGCCTCGTTTCCAATACCAGCATATGGTGGTTTCCTGAGGCACCAATAAGAACAAATCTCGTCTCCCCATGGAAAACTTGCTCATTGGAGCTTTGTCATAACCTCTGGTTAGGAGAATCCTTCAGGGCCCTGGTGCCACTGCCCCATACCAAGGTCTCCATGGCTCAATCCAACATTAAGACCATCCTCAGGAAAGTCCATTTCAACTCAGCCCCCTCTGTTGCTACCCCAAGCCAGCAGATCAAACGTTTCTTGTTGCTAGGAGACAATTGGAATGTGAGGCTGGCTGCCCAGGCATCCATACTTAGAACGCTGTTCTGGAAAAATACCTTATAAGACGTCCTGGAGCCATCCAACAAATCTTAATTGTCCCACAGAAGGAATCCTTGCGGTTTGGAGCATCTCACAACTCCAATAGTGCGAAAACCCCCATGGCCTCATAATGCCCCCCCTTCCTGAAGGGGCCAACATGGACAGAAACTCAAACCTGAGCCAAAGTCTGAACCTCGACCTGACTTCAGACGCATGAGATCTCAATTCAGCTGTGCAAAGTGTGCCTGCCATGTCCTTGCCCCGAAACCTAAGCCTAGCTTGTGTTCTCAGACTTCCGTCCTCACTCTCCTGGCCCATAAGCCCTCCAGTTTGGGAATTCCGAAGCCACAATGCAGCATGCTGCCTGCCCTCCAGAAGAAAAACTTTGCCCTATGCTGCTAATAAGAAACCCCAAATGATTTTCTAATGCATGCCACTCGATTGTAAAGCAATTATACAGCCCACCCTGTATACTAATGCCCTGTCTGGCACAGCCTGAGACAAGACATCCCAAACGACACCCAGACAGCTGGCCCCAACCTGGACACATAGGACCCGCTATGGCTGTAGGTCGTCATCTCTTCCCAACCTCGGTTTTCAGGCTTCAGAACCTAGACCTTATCTCCAATCACTGCCCAGGGGTGAACGTGATGCAGAAATTAGAATTCCTCCTTCCCCATGGCCAGAAACCTTGTGGTTGGCATGTTGTCCAACGTTCAATGTGGGAAAACCTGCATTGTCCGAAAGGCCACGCCAGTGCTTGAGGGCCGCCTAGAGCACAGACATGCATTGTGACCTGCAGCGTGAGTCCCGTATTAAAGTAACGCCTCTCAGTGGCTGGACCAAGATCCTGCATATGGGGCTTGTCATATCCATAGGCCCCCAGGCTTAACCAGAGGGCGAGTATTCCAGTTGTCAGTACCCACTGCTATGCTCTAGAATCCCTCTACTGGGGGGACACATGAAGCAGAAAACAGGACACTTCCCTTCCCACAGAATGACCCCAAACTCTTGGGGGCTGGACAAACTACCAGAGAGGGAGACATCTACGACCCATGAGGCAACTCCTACATTAAACGGCCATTGTGGACAAAACATCCAGAGACAAAAGCCGGAGCGACTGCCTCCCTCTCACCCTTCTTTCATATCCAGAGGAACTCCACTCATGGACTGTAGATCAGGCCTGCCGTAACCTCGGCCCCAAACCTGAGCTGAGTTAGGGTTTTTGGATGTCTGTCTGCACAGCCATGGCCCACACAGCCTCCAGGCTGGGGTCTCTGGAGCCACACCACAGTACTGTGCCTGCTCTCTCCTAAGAAACTGCCCATTCCATTGGCCACAACTCTACAAAATAGTAGAAACCTCAAGGTCCCCAAAGACATCCCACTACCGCAAGCCGCACTGGACAAATAGGGGCATTATGACACAAGCTGAGCAACTACTACCTCCATGCAGACACACAGACAGATATCCGCAGAAAGAAGATTGAACCAGACAGGCCCCAAGGCCCTATTATGAACTCTTGCTTGGGTGTCCAGGTATCACTCCTCAGAGGCCTGGGTTCGAAGACCAGCATACGGGGCTTTCCTGAGGCACCAGACAGAAGACCTCTCATCTCACCATGGGAAGCTTCCTTGTTGGGGTTGTGTCAAGCCCTTCGGGTTGGAGAATCCTGCAGAGTCCCTTAGCTACTGCCACATTCCAAGGTCTCCATGGCCACCAACCCACATTATGACTCATCCTCAGGAGAGTCCATTTAAACTCAGCCTTCTGGGTAGCTCACCCAAGAGCCCGCAGATTGAGCGTGCCTTGTCTCGACCAGGCAATGGGAAGGTGAGTTGGCGTTTCTCGGCATCCATGCTTACGGCCCTGCTCTCGAGTCTTTCTGTATGGGGCATCCTGGAACCATCCAATAGTACTCGACTGTCCTGAAGAAGGAAACTTTGAAGTTTGGAGCAGCTCACAACTCCCAGCGTAGGGAAACCTCCCTGGCCTCATGACGCCCCCACCCCCTTCAGGAAGGGGCCGTCATGGACACAAACTGCAGCTTGAGGCAACATATGATACTCGCCCCGACCTCACCTGCAGGAGATCTCGATTCAGCCTCTGCAGAGTGGGCCTGCCATGCTCTTGGCCCCAAAACTCGTGCTAGCTTGTGTTTTCAGACTTCCTTCCTCACAATCCTGGCCACACCCCTCCAGTTTGGCAATTCTGGAGACACAATGCAGCACTCTGCCTGCCCTCCAGAAGAAAAATGTTGCCCTATAGGGCTAACCAGAAACGCCAAATGAGTAACAACCTGCATGCCACTCGACCATACCCCAATTATACAGTCTAGCCTGTGCACTAAAGCGCTGTCTGACACAGCCTGAGGGCAGACCTCCAGTCCAACACCCAGACAGCTGGTCGTACACAGAGCATATCACACCCACAATGGCTTTAGGCCATCATCTCTACCCAACCTCAGTTTTCACCTTCAGAACCTAGACCTTATCTCCACTCACTGCTCAGGAGTGAACGTGATGCAAGAATCAGAACTTCTCCTTCGCTTTGGCAAGAAACCTAGTGGTTGGCATGTTGTCCCATGTTCATTGTAGGAGAAAGCAGCATGGACTATGAGGTCCCACCTATCCCTGAGGGCCACAATGTGCACAAACACACATTGTGACCCTCAGCGTGAGCCCTATGCTCATGTAAAGCCTCTTAGTGACTGGAACAACAGCCCACATATGGGGCTTACCAGGCCCCTTGTCCCCCAATCTCAACCAGAGTTCGAGATGTCTAGTCACCCCTACTCAGTGCTCTACTATGGAATCACTCTTTGGTGGGACACCTGAGGTAAAAAAAAAAAAAATACAGAAAGGACTCTTCCGATCCACAGAATGATCCCAACCACTTGGAATCAGGCCAAATCATCAGAGAAAGAATTGTCCATGGCCCTTGAGGACACCCCGACATTCCGCGGCCACCCTTGACACAAAATCCAGAGACAAAAGCCTGAGCAAGCGCCACATACTCGCCCTTTGTTCATAGCCCGGAAAATTCTCACGGTCTGTAGATTGAGCCTTCATACATACATCCCCAAACCTAAGCTGAGTTTGTGTTTTCAGACTTCTGTCCCCACAGTCCTGGCCCACACACCATCCAAATTGGGGCCCCTGAAGCCACACCTCAGGACTGTGGCTTCCCTCTCCAGGGGAATTCTGCCATTTCCATTGGCCACAACCCTATAGATTAGGAGTAGCCTCCAATCTCCCCGAGGCCATCCGAATAGTGTTGGCTGCCCAGGACAAACAGGGATGATCTCTCACAAGTTAGGAAACTACCTCCACTCAGACCCAGAGACAGATATCCCCAGAGAATAAGATTGAACTGGAAAGGCACTTAGGCCCTAATCAGATCCATTGCTTTTGATTCCAGTCATCTCTCCTCAGAGGCCTGGTTTCCAATACCAGCATGTGGGAGATTCCTTAGGCACTCATCAAAACAATTCTCTTCTCTACATAGGAAACATACTCTTTAGAGCTCCATCAAAACCTCCGGTTATGAACATCCCTCAAGGCCCCGGATCAAGCATCCCATTCCAAGGTCTACATGGACAAAAATGCACATTATGACCCATCCTCAACTCACCCATTTCAACACACCCGCCTCGGTTGCTCCCCTAGATCCAGCAGATCGAACTTGCCTTGGCTCTATGAGACACCTGGAATGGGAGGCAGGCTGCCCAGGCATCCATCCTTAGAACCCTGCTCTGGATAACTTCCTTATGAGATGTCCTGGAGCCATCCAACAGGTCTCGACTGTCCCACAGAAGGAATCATTGCGGTTTGGAGCATATCACAATTCCCATCGTGGGAAAACCTCCATGTCCTCGTGACACCCTCCCCTTCATGAAGGGGCCGTCATGGACAGAAACTCCGACCTAAGCCAACTTCTGATCCTAGCTCTGTCTTCAGGTATACGGGATCTCGAATCATCTCTGCAGAGGGTGCCTGCCGTCCCCTCACCCCGAAATCTAAGTCTGGCTTGTGTTCTCAGAATTTTTTCCTCACACTCCTGGCCCACAAGCCTTCCAGTTTGGGAATTCTGGAGCCACTATGTGGCACTGTGTCTTCCCTCCAGAAGAAAAACGTTGCCCTTTGGGGCTACCCAGTAACCACAAATGAGTACCATCCTGCATGAAACTCGACTGCACCCCAATGATACAGTCTAGCCTGGGCATTAATTCCCTGTCTGCCACAGCCTGAGCCTGCACCTCCGAACCCACACTCAACAGCTGGCCGAACACTGAGCACATCAGACACACCATGGCCTTAGGTCTTCATCTCTTCCCAACCTCAGTTTTCAGGCTTCAGAACCTAGACCTTAAATCCAATCACAGTCCAGGAGTGAAAGAGTTGCATAAAATAGAACTCCTTCTTCCCCATGGCCAGAAAACTTTTGGTTGCCATATTGTGCAACGTTCAGATAGGAGAAACCAGCATGGTACATTAGGCCACGCCCTGACTTGAGGGGCTCCTTGGGCACAAAAACGCATTGTGAAACTCAGTGCGAGACCTATCCTCAAGGAAGGCCTCTCAGTTTCTGGACCAAGAGCCCACATATGGGGCTTGCCATGTTCTTAGGTCCCAATGTTAACCAGAGATCTGGTTGTCCAGTTGCCCCCACCCACGACTCTGCTCTGGAATCCCTCTTTTGGTGGTCCACCTGAGGTAAAAAAAAAAATAAATAAATAAATGAATAAAAATAAACAAAAAAAAAACAGAAAGGCCTCCTCCCTTACGACAGAATGACCCCAAACTCTTGGGATCTGGTCAAATCCCCAGAAAGGGAGCCTCATCGATGGCCCATGAGGACACCCCGTCATTCCATGGCAATCGGTGACACATTTCCAGAAAAAAAAAAAAAAAAAAAAAGCATGAGCAAGCACCTCACATTCGCCCTTTGTTCATATGCCGAAGAGTTCTCCTCACGTTCTATAGATCGGGCCGGCCATACCTACATCCCCCAACCTAAGTGGAGTTTGTGTTTTCAGACTTTTGACCAAATAGCCCTGGACCACACACGCTCCACACTTGGGTCCCTGGAGCCACACCTCAGGCCTGTGCTTCCCTTTCAAGGGAATTCTTCCCATTCCATTGGCCACAACCTTGCAAATGAGGAAAAACCTCCAAAGTCACCGAGGCCATCCCAATAGTGTAGGCCGCCCAGGACAAACAGGGGTGATCTCAAACCAGCTGAGCAACTACCTCCACTCAGACAACAGATGTCCCCAGAGAAGAATATTGAACCGGACAGGACCCTAGGCCCAAATCAGATCCATTGCTTTGGTTTCCAGGCATCTCTCCTCAGAGGCCTCGTTTCCAATACCAGCATATGGTGGTTTCCTGAGGCACCAATAAGAACAAATCTCGTCTCCCCATGGAAAACTTGCTCATTGGAGCTTTGTCATAACCTCTGGTTAGGAGAATCCTTCAGGGCCCTGGTGCCACTGCCCCATACCAAGGTCTCCATGGCTCAATCCAACATTAAGACCATCCTCAGGAAAGTCCATTTCAACTCAGCCCCCTCTGTTGCTACCCCAAGCCAGCAGATCAAACGTTTCTTGTTGCTAGGAGACAATTGGAATGTGAGGCTGGCTGCCCAGGCATCCATACTTAGAACGCTGTTCTGGAAAAATACCTTATAAGACGTCCTGGAGCCATCCAACAAATCTTAATTGTCCCACAGAAGGAATCCTTGCGGTTTGGAGCATCTCACAACTCCAATAGTGCGAAAACCCCCATGGCCTCATAATGCCCCCCCTTCCTGAAGGGGCCAACATGGACAGAAACTCAAACCTGAGCCAAAGTCTGAACCTCGACCTGACTTCAGACGCATGAGATCTCAATTCAGCTGTGCAAAGTGTGCCTGCCATGTCCTTGCCCCGAAACCTAAGCCTAGCTTGTGTTCTCAGACTTCCGTCCTCACTCTCCTGGCCCATAAGCCCTCCAGTTTGGGAATTCCGAAGCCACAATGCAGCATGCTGCCTGCCCTCCAGAAGAAAAACTTTGCCCTATGCTGCTAATAAGAAACCCCAAATGATTTTCTAATGCATGCCACTCGATTGTAAAGCAATTATACAGCCCACCCTGTATACTAATGCCCTGTCTGGCACAGCCTGAGACAAGACATCCCAAACGACACCCAGACAGCTGGCCCCAACCTGGACACATAGGACCCGCTATGGCTGTAGGTCGTCATCTCTTCCCAACCTCGGTTTTCAGGCTTCAGAACCTAGACCTTATCTCCAATCACTGCCCAGGGGTGAACGTGATGCAGAAATTAGAATTCCTCCTTCCCCATGGCCAGAAACCTTGTGGTTGGCATGTTGTCCAACGTTCAATGTGGGAAAACCTGCATTGTCCGAAAGGCCACGCCAGTGCTTGAGGGCCGCCTAGAGCACAGACATGCATTGTGACCTGCAGCGTGAGTCCCGTATTAAAGTAACGCCTCTCAGTGGCTGGACCAAGATCCTGCATATGGGGCTTGTCATATCCATAGGCCCCCAGGCTTAACCAGAGGGCGAGTATTCCAGTTGTCAGTACCCACTGCTATGCTCTAGAATCCCTCTACTGGGGGGACACATGAAGCAGAAAACAGGACACTTCCCTTCCCACAGAATGACCCCAAACTCTTGGGGGCTGGACAAACTACCAGAGAGGGAGACATCTACGACCCATGAGGCAACTCCTACATTAAACGGCCATTGTGGACAAAACATCCAGAGACAAAAGCCGGAGCGACTGCCTCCCTCTCACCCTTCTTTCATATCCAGAGGAACTCCACTCATGGACTGTAGATCAGGCCTGCCGTAACCTCGGCCCCAAACCTGAGCTGAGTTAGGGTTTTTGGATGTCTGTCTGCACAGCCATGGCCCACACAGCCTCCCGGCTGGGGTCTCTGGAGCCACACCACAGTACTGTGCCTGCTCTCTCCTAAGAAACTGCCCATTCCATTGGCCACAACTCTACAAAATAGTAGAAACCTCAAGGTCCCCAAAGACATCCCACTACCGCAAGCCGCACTGGACAAATAGGGGCATTATGACACAAGCTGAGCAACTACTACCTCCATGCAGACACACAGACAGATATCCGCAGAAAGAAGATTGAACCAGACAGGCCCCAAGGCCCTATTATGAACTCTTGCTTTGGTGTCCAGGTATCACTCCTCAGAGGCCTGGGTTCGAAGACCAGCATACGGGGCTTTCCTGAGGCACCAGACAGAAGACCTCTCATCTCACCATGGGAAGCTTCCTTGTTGGGGTTGTGTCAAGCCCTTCGGGTTGGAGAATCCTGCAGAGTCCCTTAGCTACTGCCACATTCCAAGGTCTCCATGGCCACCAACCCACATTATGACTCATCCTCAGGAGAGTCCATTTAAACTCAGCCTTCTGGGTAGCTCACCCAAGAGCCCGCAGATTGAGCGTGCCTTGTCTCGACCAGGCAATGGGAAGGTGAGTTGGCGTTTCTCGGCATCCATGCTTACGGCCCTGCTCTCGAGTCTTTCTGTATGGGGCATCCTGGAACCATCCAATAGTACTCGACTGTCCTGAAGAAGGAAACTTTGAAGTTTGGAGCAGCTCACAACTCCCAGCGTAGGGAAACCTCCCTGGCCTCATGACGCCCCCACCCCCTTCAGGAAGGGGCCGTCATGGACACAAACTGCAGCTTGAGGCAACATATGATACTCGCCCCGACCTCACCTGCAGGAGATCTCGATTCAGCCTCTGCAGAGTGGGCCTGCCATGCTCTTGGCCCCAAAACTCGTGCTAGCTTGTGTTTTCAGACTTCCTTCCTCACAATCCTGGCCACACCCCTCCAGTTTGGCAATTCTGGAGACACAATGCAGCACTCTGCCTGCCCTCCAGAAGAAAAATGTTGCCCTATAGGGCTAACCAGAAACGCCAAATGAGTAACAACCTGCATGCCACTCGACCATACCCCAATTATACAGTCTAGCCTGTGCACTAAAGCGCTGTCTGACACAGCCTGAGGGCAGACCTCCAGTCCAACACCCAGACAGCTGGCCGTACACAGAGCATATCACACCCACAATGGCTTTAGGCCATCATCTCTACCCAACCTCAGTTTTCACCTTCAGAACCTAGACCTTATCTCCACTCACTGCTCAGGAGTGAACGTGATGCAAGAATCAGAACTTCTCCTTCGCTTTGGCAAGAAACCTAGTGGTTGGCATGTTGTCCCATGTTCATTGTAGGAGAAAGCAGCATGGACTATGAGGTCCCACCTATCCCTGAGGGCCACAATGTGCACAAACACACATTGTGACCCTCAGCGTGAGCCCTATGCTCATGTAAAGCCTCTTAGTGACTGGAACAACAGCCCACATATGGGGCTTACCAGGACCCTTGTCCCCCAATCTCAACCAGAGTTCGAGATGTCTAGTCACCCCTACTCAGTGCTCTACTATGGAATCCCTCTTTGGTGGGACACCTGAGGTAAAAAAAAAAAAAATACAGAAAGGACTCTTCCGATCCACAGAATGATCCCAACCACTTGGAATCAGGCCAAATCATCAGAGAAAGAATTGTCCATGGCCCTTGAGGACACCCCGACATTCCGCGGCCACCCTTGACACAAAATCCAGAGACAAAAGCCTGAGCAAGCGCCACATACTCGCCCTTTGTTCATAGCCCGGAAAATTCTCACGGTCTGTAGATTGAGCCTTCATACATACATCCCCAAACCTAAGCTGAGTTTGTGTTTTCAGACTTCTGTCCCCACAGTCCTGGCCCACACACCATCCAAATTGGGGCCCCTGAAGCCACACCTCAGGACTGTGGCTTCCCTCTCCAGGGGAATTCTGCCATTTCCATTGGCCACAACCCTATAGATTAGGAGTAGCCTCCAATCTCCCCGAGGCCATCCGAATAGTGTTGGCTGCCCAGGACAAACAGGGATGATCTCTCACAAGTTAGGAAACTACCTCCACTCAGACCCAGAGACAGATATCCCCAGAGAATAAGATTGAACTGGAAAGGCACTTAGGCCCTAATCAGATCCATTGCTTTTGATTCCAGTCATCTCTCCTCAGAGGCCTGGTTTCCAATACCAGCATGTGGGAGATTCCTTAGGCACTCATCAAAACAATTCTCTTCTCTACATAGGAAACATACTCTTTAGAGCTCCATCAAAACCTCCGGTTATGAACATCCCTCAAGGCCCCGGATCAAGCATCCCATTCCAAGGTCTACATGGACAAAAATGCACATTATGACCCATCCTCAACTCACCCATTTCAACACACCCGCCTCGGTTGCTCCCCTAGATCCAGCAGATCGAACTTGCCTTGGCTCTATGAGACACCTGGAATGGGAGGCAGGCTGCCCAGGCATCCATCCTTAGAACCCTGCTCTGGATAACTTCCTTATGAGATGTCCTGGAGCCATCCAACAGGTCTCGACTGTCCCACAGAAGGAATCATTGCGGTTTGGACCATCTCACAATTCCCATCGTGGGAAAACCTCCATGTCCTCGTGACACCCTCCCCTTCATGAAGGGGCCGTCATGGACAGAAACTCCGACCTAAGCCAACTTCTGATCCTAGCTCTGTCTTCAGGTATACGGGATCTCGAATCATCTCTGCAGAGGGTGCCTGCCGTCCCCTCACCCCGAAATCTAAGTCTGGCTTGTGTTCTCAGAATTTTTTCCTCACACTCCTGGCCCACAAGCCTTCCAGTTTGGGAATTCTGGAGCCACTATGTGGCACTGTGTCTTCCCTCCAGAAGAAAAACGTTGCCCTTTGGGGCTACCCAGTAACCACAAATGAGTACCATCCTGCATGAAACTCGACTGCACCCCAATGATACAGTCTAGCCTGGGCATTAATTCCCTGTCTGCCACAGCCTGAGCCTGCACCTCCGAACCCACACTCAACAGCTGGCCGAACACTGAGCACATCAGACACACCATGGCCTTAGGTCTTCATCTCTTCCCAACCTCAGTTTTCAGGCTTCAGAACCTAGACCTTAAATCCAATCACAGTCCAGGAGTGAAAGAGTTGCATAAAATAGAACTCCTTCTTCCCCATGGCCAGAAAACTTTTGGTTGCCATATTGTGCAACGTTCAGTGTAGGAGAAACCAGCATGGTACATTAGGCCACGCCCTGACTTGAGGGGCTCCTTGGGCACAAAAACGCATTGTGAAACTCAGTGCGAGACCTATCCTCAAGGAAGGCCTCTCAGTGTCTGGACCAAGAGCCCACATATGGGGCTTGCCATGTTCTTAGGTCCCAATGTTAACCAGAGATCTGGTTGTCCAGTTGCCCCCACCCACGACTCTGCTCTGGAATCCCTCTTTTGGTGGTCCACCTGAGGTAAAAAAAAAAATAAATAAATAAATGAATAAAAATAAACAAAAAAAAAACAGAAAGGCCTCCTCCCTTACGACAGAATGACCCCAAACTCTTGGGATCTGGTCAAATCCCCAGAAAGGGAGCCTCATCGATGGCCCATGAGGACACCCCGTCATTCCATGGCAATCGGTGACACATTTCCAGAAAAAAAAAAAAAAAAAAAAAGCATGAGCAAGCACCTCACATTCGCCCTTTGTTCATATGCCGAAGAGTTCTCCTCACGTTCTATAGATCGGGCCGGCCATACCTACATCCCCCAACCTAAGTGGAGTTTGTGTTTTCAGACTTTTGACCAAATAGCCCTGGACCACACACGCTCCACACTTGGGTCCCTGGAGCCACACCTCAGGCCTGTGCTTCCCTTTCAAGGGAATTCTTCCCATTCCATTGGCCACAACCTTGCAAATGAGGAAAAACCTCCAAAGTCACCGAGGCCATCCCAATAGTGTAGGCCGCCCAGGACAAACAGGGGTGATCTCAAACCAGCTGAGCAACTACCTCCACTCAGACAACAGATGTCCCCAGAGAAGAATATTGAACCGGACAGGACCCTAGGCCCAAATCAGATCCATTGCTTTGGTTTCCAGGCATCTCTCCTCAGAGGCCTCGTTTCCAATACCAGCATATGGTGGTTTCCTGAGGCACCAATAAGAACAAATCTCGTCTCCCCATGGAAAACTTGCTCATTGGAGCTTTGTCATAACCTCTGGTTAGGAGAATCCTTCAGGGCCCTGGTGCCACTGCCCCATACCAAGGTCTCCATGGCTCAATCCAACATTAAGACCATCCTCAGGAAAGTCCATTTCAACTCAGCCCCCTCTGTTGCTACCCCAAGCCAGCAGATCAAACGTTTCTTGTTGCTAGGAGACAATTGGAATGTGAGGCTGGCTGCCCAGGCATCCATACTTAGAACGCTGTTCTGGAAAAATACCTTATAAGACGTCCTGGAGCCATCCAACAAATCTTAATTGTCCCACAGAAGGAATCCTTGCGGTTTGGAGCATCTCACAACTCCAATAGTGCGAAAACCCCCATGGCCTCATAATGCCCCCCCTTCCTGAAGGGGCCAACATGGACAGAAACTCAAACCTGAGCCAAAGTCTGAACCTCGACCTGACTTCAGACGCATGAGATCTCAATTCAGCTGTGCAAAGTGTGCCTGCCATGTCCTTGCCCCGAAACCTAAGCCTAGCTTGTGTTCTCAGACTTCCGTCCTCACTCTCCTGGCCCATAAGCCCTCCAGTTTGGGAATTCCGAAGCCACAATGCAGCATGCTGCCTGCCCTCCAGAAGAAAAACTTTGCCCTATGCTGCTAATAAGAAACCCCAAATGATTTTCTAATGCATGCCACTCGATTGTAAAGCAATTATACAGCCCACCCTGTATACTAATGCCCTGTCTGGCACAGCCTGAGACAAGACATCCCAAACGACACCCAGACAGCTGGCCCCAACCTGGACACATAGGACCCGCTATGGCTGTAGGTCGTCATCTCTTCCCAACCTCGGTTTTCAGGCTTCAGAACCTAGACCTTATCTCCAATCACTGCCCAGGGGTGAACGTGATGCAGAAATTAGAATTCCTCCTTCCCCATGGCCAGAAACCTTGTGGTTGGCATGTTGTCCAACGTTCAATGTGGGAAAACCTGCATTGTCCGAAAGGCCACGCCAGTGCTTGAGGGCCGCCTAGAGCACAGACATGCATTGTGACCTGCAGCGTGAGTCCCGTATTAAAGTAACGCCTCTCAGTGGCTGGACCAAGATCCTGCATATGGGGCTTGTCATATCCATAGGCCCCCAGGCTTAACCAGAGGGCGAGTATTCCAGTTGTCAGTACCCACTGCTATGCTCTAGAATCCCTCTACTGGGGGGACACATGAAGCAGAAAACAGGACACTTCCCTTCCCACAGAATGACCCCAAACTCTTGGGGGCTGGACAAACTACCAGAGAGGGAGACATCTACGACCCATGAGGCAACTCCTACATTAAACGGCCATTGTGGACAAAACATCCAGAGACAAAAGCCGGAGCGACTGCCTCCCTCTCACCCTTCTTTCATATCCAGAGGAACTCCACTCATGGACTGTAGATCAGGCCTGCCGTAACCTCGGCCCCAAACCTGAGCTGAGTTAGGGTTTTTGGATGTCTGTCTGCACAGCCATGGCCCACACAGCCTCCAGGCTGGGGTCTCTGGAGCCACACCACAGTACTGTGCCTGCTCTCTCCTAAGAAACTGCCCATTCCATTGGCCACAACTCTACAAAATAGTAGAAACCTCAAGGTCCCCAAAGACATCCCACTACCACAAGCCGCACTGGACAAATAGGGGCATTATGACACAAGCTGAGCAACTACTACCTCCATGCAGACACACAGACAGATATCCGCAGAAAGAAGATTGAACCAGACAGGCCCCAAGGCCCTATTATGAACTCTTGCTTTGGTGTCCAGGTATCACTCCTCAGAGGCCTGGGTTCGAAGACCAGCATACGGGGCTTTCCTGAGGCACCAGACAGAAGACCTCTCATCTCACCATGGGAAGCTTCCTTGTTGGGGTTGTGTCAAGCCCTTCGGGTTGGAGAATCCTGCAGAGTCCCTTAGCTACTGCCACATTCCAAGGTCTCCATGGCCACCAACCCACATTATGACTCATCCTCAGGAGAGTCCATTTAAACTCAGCCTTCTGGGTAGCTCACCCAAGAGCCCGCAGATTGAGCGTGCCTTGTCTCGACCAGGCAATGGGAAGGTGAGTTGGCGTTTCTCGGCATCCATGCTTACGGCCCTGCTCTCGAGTCTTTCTGTATGGGGCATCCTGGAACCATCCAATAGTACTCGACTGTCCTGAAGAAGGAAACTTTGAAGTTTGGAGCAGCTCACAACTCCCAGCGTAGGGAAACCTCCCTGGCCTCATGACGCCCCCACCCCCTTCAGGAAGGGGCCGTCATGGACACAAACTGCAGCTTGAGGCAACATATGATACTCGCCCCGACCTCACCTGCAGGAGATCTCGATTCAGCCTCTGCAGAGTGGGCCTGCCATGCTCTTGGCCCCAAAACTCGTGCTAGCTTGTGTTTTCAGACTTCCTTCCTCACAATCCTGGCCACACCCCTCCAGTTTGGCAATTCTGGAGACACAATGCAGCACTCTGCCTGCCCTCCAGAAGAAAAATGTTGCCCTATAGGGCTAACCAGAAACGCCAAATGAGTAACAACCTGCATGCCACTCGACCATACCCCAATTATACAGTCTAGCCTGTGCACTAAAGCGCTGTCTGACACAGCCTGAGGGCAGACCTCCAGTCCAACACCCAGACAGCTGGCCGTACACAGAGCATATCACACCCACAATGGCTTTAGGCCATCATCTCTACCCAATCTCAGTTTTCACCTTCAGAACCTAGACCTTATCTCCACTCACTGCTCAGGAGTGAACGTGATGCAAGAATCAGAACTTCTCCTTCGCTTTGGCAAGAAACCTAGTCGTTGGCATGTTGTCCCATGTTCATTGTAGGAGAAAGCAGCATGGACTATGAGGTCCCACCTATCCCTGAGGGCCACAATGTGCACAAACACACATTGTGACCCTCAGCGTGAGCCCTATGCTCATGTAAAGCCTCTTAGTGACTGGAACAACAGCCCACATATGGGGCTTACCAGGCCCCTTGTCCCCCAATCTCAACCAGAGTTCGAGATGTCTAGTCACCCCTACTCAGTGCTCTACTATGGAATCCCTCTTTGGTGGGACACCTGAGGTAAAAAAAAAAAAAATACAGAAAGGACTCTTCCGATCCACAGAATGATCCCAACCACTTGGAATCAGGCCAAATCATCAGAGAAAGAATTGTCCATGGCCCTTGAGGACACCCCGACATTCCGCGGCCACCCTTGACACAAAATCCAGAGACAAAAGCCTGAGCAAGCGCCACATACTCGCCCTTTGTTCATAGCCCGGAAAATTCTCACGGTCTGTAGATTGAGCCTTCATACATACATCCCCAAACCTAAGCTGAGTTTGTGTTTTCAGACTTCTGTCCCCACAGTCCTGGCCCACACACCATCCAAATTGGGGCCCCTGAAGCCACACCTCAGGACTGTGGCTTCCCTCTCCAGGGGAATTCTGCCATTTCCATTGGCCACAACCCTATAGATTAGGAGTAGCCTCCAATCTCCCCGAGGCCATCCGAATAGTGTTGGCTGCCCAGGACAAACAGGGATGATCTCTCACAAGTTAGGAAACTACCTCCACTCAGACCCAGAGACAGATATCCCCAGAGAATAAGATTGAACTGGAAAGGCACTTAGGCCCTAATCAGATCCATTGCTTTTGATTCCAGTCATCTCTCCTCAGAGGCCTGGTTTCCAATACCAGCATGTGGGAGATTCCTTAGGCACTCATCAAAACAATTCTCTTCTCTACATAGGAAACATACTCTTTAGAGCTCCATCAAAACCTCCGGTTATGAACATCCCTCAAGGCCCCGGATCAAGCATCCCATTCCAAGGTCTACATGGACAAAAATGCACATTATGACCCATCCTCAACTCACCCATTTCAACACACCCGCCTCGGTTGCTCCCCTAGATCCAGCAGATCGAACTTGCCTTGGCTCTATGAGACACCTGGAATGGGAGGCAGGCTGCCCAGGCATCCATCCTTAGAACCCTGCTCTGGATAACTTCCTTATGAGATGTCCTGGAGCCATCCAACAGGTCTCGACTGTCCCACAGAAGGAATCATTGCGGTTTGGAGCATATCACAATTCCCATCGTGGGAAAACCTCCATGTCCTCGTGACACCCTCCCCTTCATGAAGGGGCCGTCATGGACAGAAACTCCGACCTAAGCCAACTTCTGATCCTAGCTCTGTCTTCAGGTATACGGGATCTCGAATCATCTCTGCAGAGGGTGCCTGCCGTCCCCTCACCCCGAAATCTAAGTCTGGCTTGTGTTCTCAGAATTTTTTCCTCACACTCCTGGCCCACAAGCCTTCCAGTTTGGGAATTCTGGAGCCACTATGTGGCACTGTGTCTTCCCTCCAGAAGAAAAACGTTGCCCTTTGGGGCTACCCAGTAACCACAAATGAGTACCATCCTGCATGAAACTCGACTGCACCCCAATGATACAGTCTAGCCTGGGCATTAATTCCCTGTCTGCCACAGCCTGAGCCTGCACCTCCCAACCCACACTCAACAGCTGGCCGAACACTGAGCACATCAGACACACCATGGCCTTAGGTCTTCATCTCTTCCCAACCTCAGTTTTCAGGCTTCAGAACCTAGACCTTAAATCCAATCACAGTCCAGGAGTGAAAGAGTTGCATAAAATAGAACTCCTTCTTCCCCATGGCCAGAAAACTTTTGGTTGCCATATTGTGCAACGTTCAGTGTAGGAGAAACCAGCATGGTACATTAGGCCACGCCCTGACTTGAGGGGCTCCTTGGGCACAAAAACGCATTGTGAAACTCAGTGCGAGACCTATCCTCAAGGAAGGCCTCTCAGTGTCTGGACCAAGAGCCCACATATGGGGCTTGCCATGTTCTTAGGTCCCAATGTTAACCAGAGATCTGGTTGTCCAGTTGCCCCCACCCACGACTCTGCTCTGGAATCCCTCTTTTGGTGGTCCACCTGAGGTAAAAAAAAAAATAAATAAATAAATGAATAAAAATAAACAAAAAAAAAACAGAAAGGCCTCCTCCCTTACGACAGAATGACCCCAAACTCTTGGGATCTGGTCAAATCCCCAGAAAGGGAGCCTCATCGATGGCCCATGAGGACACCCCGTCATTCCATGGCAATCGGTGACACATTTCCAGAAAAAAAAAAAAAAAAAAAAAGCATGAGCAAGCACCTCACATTCGCCCTTTGTTCATATGCCGAAGAGTTCTCCTCACGTTCTATAGATCGGGCCGGCCATACCTACATCCCCCAACCTAAGTGGAGTTTGTGTTTTCAGACTTTTGACCAAATAGCCCTGGACCACACACGCTCCACACTTGGGTCCCTGGAGCCACACCTCAGGCCTGTGCTTCCCTTTCAAGGGAATTCTTCCCATTCCATTGGCCACAACCTTGCAAATGAGGAAAAACCTCCAAAGTCACCGAGGCCATCCCAATAGTGTAGGCCGCCCAGGACAAACAGGGGTGATCTCAAACCAGCTGAGCAACTACCTCCACTCAGACAACAGATGTCCCCAGAGAAGAATATTGAACCGGACAGGACCCTAGGCCCAAATCAGATCCATTGCTTTGGTTTCCAGGCATCTCTCCTCAGAGGCCTCGTTTCCAATACCAGCATATGGTGGTTTCCTGAGGCACCAATAAGAACAAATCTCGTCTCCCCATGGAAAACTTGCTCATTGGAGCTTTGTCATAACCTCTGGTTAGGAGAATCCTTCAGGGCCCTGGTGCCACTGCCCCATACCAAGGTCTCCATGGCTCAATCCAACATTAAGACCATCCTCAGGAAAGTCCATTTCAACTCAGCCCCCTCTGTTGCTACCCCAAGCCAGCAGATCAAACGTTTCTTGTTGCTAGGAGACAATTGGAATGTGAGGCTGGCTGCCCAGGCATCCATACTTAGAACGCTGTTCTGGAAAAATACCTTATAAGACGTCCTGGAGCCATCCAACAAATCTTAATTGTCCCACAGAAGGAATCCTTGCGGTTTGGAGCATCTCACAACTCCAATAGTGCGAAAACCCCCATGGCCTCATAATGCCCCCCCTTCCTGAAGGGGCCAACATGGACAGAAACTCAAACCTGAGCCAAAGTCTGAACCTCGACCTGACTTCAGACGCATGAGATCTCAATTCAGCTGTGCAAAGTGTGCCTGCCATGTCCTTGCCCCGAAACCTAAGCCTAGCTTGTGTTCTCAGACTTCCGTCCTCACTCTCCTGGCCCATAAGCCCTCCAGTTTGGGAATTCCGAAGCCACAATGCAGCATGCTGCCTGCCCTCCAGAAGAAAAACTTTGCCCTATGCTGCTAATAAGAAACCCCAAATGATTTTCTAATGCATGCCACTCGATTGTAAAGCAATTATACAGCCCACCCTGTATACTAATGCCCTGTCTGGCACAGCCTGAGACAAGACATCCCAAACGACACCCAGACAGCTGGCCCCAACCTGGACACATAGGACCCGCTATGGCTGTAGGTCGTCATCTCTTCCCAACCTCGGTTTTCAGGCTTCAGAACCTAGACCTTATCTCCAATCACTGCCCAGGGGTGAACGTGATGCAGAAATTAGAATTCCTCCTTCCCCATGGCCAGAAACCTTGTGGTTGGCATGTTGTCCAACGTTCAATGTGGGAAAACCTGCATTGTCCGAAAGGCCACGCCAGTGCTTGAGGGCCGCCTAGAGCACAGACATGCATTGTGACCTGCAGCGTGAGTCCCGTATTAAAGTAACGCCTCTCAGTGGCTGGACCAAGATCCTGCATATGGGGCTTGTCATATCCATAGGCCCCCAGGCTTAACCAGAGGGCGAGTATTCCAGTTGTCAGTACCCACTGCTATGCTCTAGAATCCCTCTACTGGGGGGACACATGAAGCAGAAAACAGGACACTTCCCTTCCCACAGAATGACCCCAAACTCTTGGGGGCTGGACAAACTACCAGAGAGGGAGACATCTACGACCCATGAGGCAACTCCTACATTAAACGGCCATTGTGGACAAAACATCCAGAGACAAAAGCCGGAGCGACTGCCTCCCTCTCACCCTTCTTTCATATCCAGAGGAACTCCACTCATGGACTGTAGATCAGGCCTGCCGTAACCTCGGCCCCAAACCTGAGCTGAGTTAGGGTTTTTGGATGTCTGTCTGCACAGCCATGGCCCACACAGCCTCCAGGCTGGGGTCTCTGGAGCCACACCACAGTACTGTGCCTGCTCTCTCCTAAGAAACTGCCCATTCCATTGGCCACAACTCTACAAAATAGTAGAAACCTCAAGGTCCCCAAAGACATCCCACTACCGCAAGCCGCACTGGACAAATAGGGGCATTATGACACAAGCTGAGCAACTACTACCTCCATGCAGACACACAGACAGATATCCGCAGAAAGAAGATTGAACCAGACAGGCCCCAAGGCCCTATTATGAACTCTTGCTTTGGTGTCCAGGTATCACTCCTCAGAGGCCTGGGTTCGAAGACCAGCATACGGGGCTTTCCTGAGGCACCAGACAGAAGACCTCTCATCTCACCATGGGAAGCTTCCTTGTTGGGGTTGTGTCAAGCCCTTCGGGTTGGAGAATCCTGCAGAGTCCCTTAGCTACTGCCACATTCCAAGGTCTCCATGGCCACCAACCCACATTATGACTCATCCTCAGGAGAGTCCATTTAAACTCAGCCTTCTGGGTAGCTCACCCAAGAGCCCGCAGATTGAGCGTGCCTTGTCTCGACCAGGCAATGGGAAGGTGAGTTGGCGTTTCTCGGCATCCATGCTTACGGCCCTGCTCTCGAGTCTTTCTGTATGGGGCATCCTGGAACCATCCAATAGTACTCGACTGTCCTGAAGAAGGAAACTTTGAAGTTTGGAGCAGCTCACAACTCCCAGCGTAGGGAAACCTCCCTGGCCTCATGACGCCCCCACCCCCTTCAGGAAGGGGCCGTCATGGACACAAACTGCAGCTTGAGGCAACATATGATACTCGCCCCGACCTCACCTGCAGGAGATCTCGATTCAGCCTCTGCAGAGTGGGCCTGCCATGCTCTTGGCCCCAAAACTCGTGCTAGCTTGTGTTTTCAGACTTCCTTCCTCACAATCCTGGCCACACCCCTCCAGTTTGGCAATTCTGGAGACACAATGCAGCACTCTGCCTGCCCTCCAGAAGAAAAATGTTGCCCTATAGGGCTAACCAGAAACGCCAAATGAGTAACAACCTGCATGCCACTCGACCATACCCCAATTATACAGTCTAGCCTGTGCACTAAAGCGCTGTCTGACACAGCCTGAGGGCAGACCTCCAGTCCAACACCCAGACAGCTGGCCGTACACAGAGCATATCACACCCACAATGGCTTTAGGCCATCATCTCTACCCAACCTCAGTTTTCACCTTCAGAACCTAGACCTTATCTCCACTCACTGCTCAGGAGTGAACGTGATGCAAGAATCAGAACTTCTCCTTCGCTTTGGCAAGAAACCTAGTGGTTGGCATGTTGTCCCATGTTCATTGTAGGAGAAAGCAGCATGGACTATGAGGTCCCACCTATCCCTGAGGGCCACAATGTGCACAAACACACATTGTGACCCTCAGCGTGAGCCCTATGCTCATGTAAAGCCTCTTAGTGACTGGAACAACAGCCCAAATATGGGGCTTACCAGGCCCCTTGTCCCCCAATCTCAACCAGAGTTCGAGATGTCTAGTCACCCCTACTCAGGGCTCTACTCTGGAATCCCTCTTTGGTGGGACACCTGAGGTAAAAAAAAAAAAAATACAGAAAGGACTCTTCCGATCCACAGAATGATCCCAACCACTTGGAATCAGGCCAAATCATCAGAGAAAGAATTGTCCATGGCCCTTGAGGACACCCCGACATTCCGCGGCCACCCTTGACACAAAATCCAGAGACAAAAGCCTGAGCAAGCGCCACATACTCGCCCTTTGTTCATAGCCCGGAAAATTCTCACGGTCTGTAGATCGAGCCTTCATACATACATCCCCAAACCTAAGCTGAGTTTGTGTTTTCAGACTTCTGTCCCCACAGTCCTGGCCCACACACCATCCAAATTGGGGCCCCTGAAGCCACACCTCAGGACTGTGGCTTCCCTCTCCAGGGAATTCTGCCATTTCCATTGGCCACAACCCTATAGATTAGGAGTAGCCTCCAATCTCCCCGAGGCCATCCGAATAGTGTTGGCTGCCCAGGACAAACAGGGATGATCTCTCACAAGTTAGGAAACTACCTCCACTCAGACCCAGAGACAGATATCCCCAGAGAATAAGATTGAACTGGAAAGGCACTTAGGCCCTAATCAGATCCATTGCTTTTGATTCCAGTCATCTCTCCTCAGAGGCCTGGTTTCCAATACCAGCATGTGGGAGATTCCTTAGGCACTCATCAAAACAATTCTCTTCTCTACATAGGAAACATACTCTTTAGAGCTCCATCAAAACCTCCGGTTATGAACATCCCTCAAGGCCCCGGATCAAGCATCCCATTCCAAGGTCTACATGGACACAAATACACATTATGACCCATCCTCAACTCACCCATTTCAACACACCCGCCTCGGTTGCTCCCCTAGATCCAGCAGATCGAACTTGCCTTGGCTCTATGAGACACCTGGAATGGGAGGCAGGCTGCCCAGGCATCCATCCTTAGAACCCTGCTCTGGATAACTTCCTTATGAGATGTCCTGGAGCCATCCAACAGGTCTCGACTGTCCCACAGAAGGAATCATTGCGGTTTGGACCATCTCACAATTCCCATCGTGGGAAAACCTCCATGTCCTCGTGACACCCTCCCCTTCATGAAGGGGCCGTCATGGACAGAAACTCCGACCTAAGCCAACTTCTGATCCTAGCTCTGTCTTCAGGTATACGGGATCTCGAATCATCTCTGCAGAGGGTGCCTGCCGTCCCCTCACCCCGAAATCTAAGTCTGGCTTGTGTTCTCAGAATTTTTTCCTCACACTCCTGGCCCACAAGCCTTCCAGTTTGGGAATTCTGGAGCCACTATGTGGCACTGTGTCTTCCCTCCAGAAGAAAAACGTTGCCCTTTGGGGCTACCCAGTAACCACAAATGAGTACCATCCTGCATGAAACTCGACTGCACCCCAATGATACAGTCTAGCCTGGGCATTAATTCCCTGTCTGCCACAGCCTGAGCCTGCACCTCCCAACCCACACTCAACAGCTGGCCGAACACTGAGCACATCAGACACACCATGGCCTTAGGTCTTCATCTCTTCCCAACCTCAGTTTTCAGGCTTCAGAACCTAGACCTTAAATCCAATCACAGTCCAGGAGTGAAAGAGTTGCATAAAATAGAACTCCTTCTTCCCCATGGCCAGAAAACTTTTGGTTGCCATATTGTGCAACGTTCAGTGTAGGAGAAACCAGCATGGTACATTAGGCCACGCCCTGACTTGAGGGGCTCCTTGGGCACAAAAACGCATTGTGAAACTCAGTGCGAGACCTATCCTCAAGGAAGGCCTCTCAGTGTCTGGACCAAGAGCCCACATATGGGGCTTGCCATGTTCTTAGGTCCCAATGTTAACCAGAGATCTGGTTGTCCAGTTGCCCCCACCCACGACTCTGCTCTGGAATCCCTCTTTTGGTGGTCCACCTGAGGTAAAAAAAAAAATAAACAAATAAATAAATAAAAATAAACAAAAAAAAAACAGAAAGGCCTCCTCCCTTACGACAGAATGACCCCAAACTCTTGGGATCTGGTCAAATCCCCAGAAAGGGAGCCTCATCGATGGCCCATGAGGACACCCCGTCATTCCATGGCAATCGGTGACACATTTCCAGAAAAAAAAAAAAAAAAAAAGCATGAGCAAGCACCTCACATTCGCCCTTTGTTCATATGCCGAAGAGTTCTCCTCACGTTCTATAGATCGGGCCGGCCATACCTACATCCCCCAACCTAAGTGGAGTTTGTGTTTTCAGACTTTTGACCAAATAGCCCTGGACCACACACGCTCCACACTTGGGTCCCTGGAGCCACACCTCAGGCCTGTGCTTCCCTTTCAAGGGAATTCTTCCCATTCCATTGGCCACAACCTTGCAAATGAGGAAAAACCTCCAAAGTCACCGAGGCCATCCCAATAGTGTAGGCCGCCCAGGACAAACAGGGGTGATCTCAAACCAGCTGAGCAACTACCTCCACTCAGGCAACAGATGTCCCCAGAGAAGAATATTGAACCGGACAGGACCCTAGGCCCAAATCAGATCCATTGCTTTGGTTTCCAGGCATCTCTCCTCAGAGGCCTCGTTTCCAATACCAGCATATGGTGGTTTCCTGAGGCACCAATAAGAACAAATCTCGTCTCCCCATGGAAAACTTGCTCATTAGAGCTTTGTCATAACCTCTGGTTAGGAGAATCCTTCAGGGCCCTGGTGCCACTGCCCCATACCAAGGTCTCCATGGCTCAATCCAACATTAAGACCATCCTCAGGAAAGTCCATTTCAACTCAGCCCCCTCTGTTGCTACCCCAAGCCAGCAGATCAAACGTTTCTTGTTGCTAGGAGACAATTGGAATGTGAGGCTGGCTGCCCAGGCATCCATACTTAGAACGCTGTTCTGGAAAAATACCTTATAAGACGTCCTGGAGCCATCCAACAAATCTTAATTGTCCCACAGAAGGAATCCTTGTGGTTTGGAGCTTCTCACAACTCCAATAGTGCGAAAACCCCCATGGCCTCATAATGCCCCCCCTTCCTGAAGGGGCCAACATGGACAGAAACTCAAACCTGAGCCAAAGTCTGAACCTCGACCTGACTTCAGACGCATGAGATCTCAATTCAGCTCTGCAAAGTGTGCCTGCCATGTCCTTGCCCCGAAACCTAAGCCTAGCTTGTGTTCTCAGACTTCCGTCCTCACTCTCCTGGCCCATAAGCCCTCCAGATTGGGAATTTTTGTTTCTGTTTTTGTTTTTACCTCAGGTGGACCACCAAAAGAGGGATTCCAGAGCAGAGTCGTGGGTTGGGGCAACTGGACAACCAGACCTCTGGGTAACATTGGGACCTAAGAACATGGCAAGCCCCATATGTGGGCTCTTGGTCCAGACACTGAGAGGCCTTCCTTGAGGATAGGTCTCACAATGAGTTTCACAATGTGTTTTTGTGCCCAAGGAGCCCCTCAAGGCAGGGCGTGGCCTAATGTACCATGCTGGTTTCTCCTACACTGAACGTTGCACAATATGGTAACCACAAGTTTTCTGGCCATGGGGAAGATGGAGTTCTAATTTCTGCAACAATTTCACTCCTGGACTGTGATTGGATTTAAGATCTAGGTTCTGAAGCCTGAAAACTGAGGTTGGGAAGAGATGAAGACCTAAGGCCATGGTGTGTCTGATGTGCTCAGTGTTCGGCCAGCTGTTGAGTGTGGGTTAGGAGGTGCAGGCTCAGGCTGTGGCAGACAGGGAATTAATGCCCAGGCTAGACTGTATCATTGGGGTGCAGTCGAGTTTCGTGCAGGATGGTACTCATTTGTGGTTACTGGGTAGCCCCAGAGGGCAACGTTTTTCTTTGGAGGGAAGACACAGTGCCACATAGTGGCTCCAGAATTCCCAAACTGGAAGGCTTGTGGGCCAGGAGTGTGAGGAAAAAATTCTGAGAACACAAGCCAGACTTAGATTTCGGGGTGAGGGGACGGAAGGCACCCTCTGCAGAGATGATTCGAGATCCTGTATACCTGAAGACAGAGCTAGGATCAGACGTTGGCTTAGGTCGGAGTTTCTGTCCATGACGGCCCCTTCATGAAGGGGAGGGTGTCACGAGGACATGGAGGTTTTCCCACGATGGGAATTGTGAGATGGTCCAAACCGCAATGATTCCTTCTGTGGGACAGGTGAGACCTGTTGGATGGCTCCCGGACATCCCAAAAGGAAGTTATCCAGAGCAGGGTTCTAAGGATGGATGCCTGGGCAGCCTGCCTCCCATTCCAGGTGTCTCATAGAGCCAGGGCATGTTCGATCTGCTGGATCCAGGGTAGCAACCGAGGCGGGTGTGTTGAACGGGTGAGTTGAGGATGGGTCATAATGTGTATTTGTGTCCATGTTGACATTGGAATGTGGTGTTTGATTCGGGCCTTGAGGGATGTTCATAACGGAGGTTTAGATGGAGCTCTAAAGAGTATGTTTCCTATGTAGAGAAGAGAATTGTTTTGATGAGTGCCTAAGGAATCTCCCATATGCTGGTATTGGAAACCAGGCCTCTGAGGAGAGATGACTGGAATCAAAAGCAATGGATCTGATTAGGGCCTAAGTGCCTTTCCAGTTCAATCTTATTCTCTGGGGATATCTATCTCTGGGTCTGAGTGGAGGTAGTTTCCTAACTTGTGATAGATCATCCCTGTTTGTCCTGGGCAGCCAACACTATTCGGATGGCCTCGGGGAGATTGGAGGATACTCCTAATCTATAGGGTTGTGGCCAATGGAAATGGCAGAATTCCCCTGGAGAGGGAAGCCACAGTCCTGAGGTGTGGCTCCAGGGGCCCCAACTTGGATGTTGTGTGGGCCAGGACTGTGGGGACAGATGTCTGAAAACACAAACTCAGCTTAGGTTTGGAGATGTATGTATGAAGGCTCGATCTACAGACCGTGAGAATTTTCCGGGCTATGAACAAAGGGCGAGTATGTGGCGCTTGCTCAGGCTTTTGTCTCTGGATTTTGTGTCAATGGTGGCCGTGGAATGTCGGGGTGTCCTCAAGGGCCATGGGCAATTCTTTCTCTGGTGATTTGGCCTGATCCCAAGTGGTTGGGACCATTCTGTGGATGGGAAGAGTCCTTTATGTATTTTTTTTTTTACCTCAGTTGTCCCACCAAAGAGGGATTCCAGAGTAGAGCCCTGAGTAGGGGTGACTAAACATCTCGAACTCTGGTTGAGATTGGGGGACTACGAGCTTGGCAAGCCCCATATGTGGGCTGTTGTTCCAGTCACTAAGAGGCTTTACATGAGGATAGGGCTCACGCTGAGGGTCACAATGTGTGTTTGTGCACATTGTGGCCCTCAGGGATAGGTGGGGCCTCATAGTCCATGCTGCTTTCTCCTACAATGAACATTGGACAACATGCCAACCACTAGGTTTCTTGCCAAGGCGAAGGAGAAGTACTGATTCTTGCATCACGTTCACCTCTGAGCAGTGAGTGGAGATAAGGTCTAGGTTCTGAAGGTGAAAACTGAGGTTGGGTAGAGATGATGGCCTAAAGCCATTGTGGGTGTGATATGCTCTGTGTACGGCCAGCTGTCTGGGTGTTGGACTGGAGGTCTGCCCTCAGGCTGTGTCAGACAGGGCTTTAGTGCACAGGCTAGACTGTATAATTGGGGTATGGTCGAGTGGCATGCAGGTTGTTACTCATTTGGTGTTTCCAGTTAGCCCTATAGGGCAACATTTTTCTTCTGGAGGGCAGGCAGAGTGCTGCATTGTGTCTCCAGAATTGCCAAACTGGAGGGGTGTGGCCAGGATTGTGAGGAAGGAAGTCTGAAAACACAAGCTAGCACGAGTTTTGGGGCCAAGAGAATGGCAGGCCCACTGTGCAGAGGCTGAATCGAATCTCCTGCAGGTGAGGTCAGGGCGAGTATCAGATGTTGCCTCAAGCTGGAGTTTGTGTCCATGACGGCCCCTTCCTGAAGGGGGTGGGGGCGTCATGAGGCCAGGGAGGTTTCCCTACGCTGGGAGTTGTGAGCTGCTCCAAACTTCAAAGTTTCCTTCTTCAGGACAGTCGAGTACTATTGGATGGTTCCAGGATGCCCCATACAGAAAGACTCGAGAGCAGGGGCCTAAGCATGGATGCCGAGAAACGCCAACTCACCTTCCCATTGCCTGGTGGAGACAAGGCACGCTCAATCTGCGGGCTCTTGGGTGAGCTACCCAGAAGGCTGAGTTTAAATGGACTCTCCTGAGGATGAGTCATAATGTGGGTTGGGGGCCATGGAGACCTTGGAATGTGGCAGTAGCTAAGGGACTCTGCAGGATTCTCCAACCCGAAAAGCTTGACACAACCCCAACAAGGAAGCTTCCCATGTGGAGATGAGAGGTCTTCTGTCTGGTGCCTCAGGAAAGCCCCGTATGCTGGTCTTCGAACCCAGGCCTCTGAGGAGTGATACCTGGACACCAAAGCAAGAGTTCATAATAGAGCCTAGGGGCCTGTCTGGTTCAATCTTCTGTCTCTGCGGATATCTGTCTGTGAGTCTGCATGGAGGTAGTAGTTGCTCAGCTTGTGTCATAATGCCCCTATTTGTCCAGTGCGGCTTGCGGTAGTGGGATGTCCTTGGGGACCTTGAGGTTTCTACTATTTTGTAGAGTTGTGGCCAATGGAATGGGCAGTTTCTTAGGAGAGAGCAGGCACAGTACTGTGGTGTGGCTCCAAAGACCCCAGCCTGGAGGCTGTGTGGGCCATGGCTGTGCAGACAGACATCCAAAAACCCTAACTCAGCTCAGGTTTGGGGCTGAGGTTACGGCAGGCCTGATCTACAGTCCATGAGGGGAGCTCCTCTGGATATGAAAGAAGGGTGAGAGGGAGGCAGTCGCTCAGGCTTTTGTCTCTGGATGTTTTGTCCACAATGGCCGTTTAATGTAGGAGTTGCCTCATGGGTCGTAGAAGTCTCCCTCTCTGGTAGTTTGTCCAGCCCCCAAGAGTTTGGGGTCATTCTGTGGGAAGGGAAGTGTCCTGTTTTCTGCTTCATGTGTCCCCCCAGTAGAGGGATTCTAGAGCATAGCAGTGGGTACTGACAACTGGAATACTCGCCCTCTGGTTAAGCCTGGGGGCCTATGGATATGACAAGCCCCATATGCAGGATCTTGGTCCAGCCACTGAGAGGCGTTACTTTAATACGGGACTCACGCTGCAGGTCACAATGCATATCTGTGCCCTAGGCGGCCCTCAAGCACTCGCGTGGCCTTTCGGACAATGCAGGTTTTCCCAATTGAACGTTGGTCAACATGCCAACCACAAGGTTTCTGGCCATGGGGAAGGAGGAATTCTAATTTCTGCATCACGTTCACCCCTGGGCAGTGATTGTAGATAAGGTCTAGGTTCTAAAGACTGAAAACCGAGGTTGGGAAGAGATGACGACCTACAGCAGTAGCGAGTCCAATGTGTCCAGGTTGGGGCCAGCTCTCTGGGTGTCGTTTGGGATGTCTTGTCTCAGGCTGTGCCAGACAGGGCATTAGTATACAGGGTGGGCTGTATAATTGCTTTACAATCGAGTGGCATGCATTAGAAAATCATTTGGTGTTTCTTTTAGCATCATAGGGCAAAGTTTTTTTCTGGAGGGCAGGCAGAGTGCTGCATTGTGGCTTCAGAATTCCCAAACTGGAGGGCTTGTGGGCCAGGAGAGTGAGGACGGAAGCTGAGAACACAAGCTAGGCTTAGGTTTCGGGGCAAGGACATGGCAGGCACACTCTGCAGAGCTGAATTGAGATCTCATGCGGGTGAAGTCAGGTCGAGGTTCAGACTTACCTCAGGGTTGAGTTTCTGTCCATGTGGCCCCTTCAAGAAGAGGGGGGATTATGAGGCCATGGGGGTTTTGCCACTATTGGAGTTGTGAGATGCTCCAAACCGCAAGGATTCCTTCTGTGGGACAATTAAGATTTGTCGGATGGCTCCAGGACGTCTTATAAGGTATTTTTCCAGAACAGCGTTCTAAGTATGGATGCCTGTGCAGCCAGCCTCACATTCCAATTGTCTCCTAGCAACAAGAAACGTTTGATCTGCTGTCCTGGGGTAGCAACAGAGCGGGCTGAGTTGAAATGGATCTTCCTGAGGATGGACTTAATGTTGGTTTGAGTCCATGGAGACCTTGGTTATTTGGCAGTGGCACCAGGGCCCTGAAGGATTCTCCTAACCAGCTGTTATGACAAAGCTCCAATGAGCAAGTTTTCCATGGGGAGACGGGATTTGTTCTTATTGGTGCCTCAGGAAACCACCATATGCTGGTATTGGAAACGAGGCCTCTGAGCAGAGATGACTGGAAACCAAAGCAATGGATCTGATTAGGGCCTAGGGGCCTGTCCGGTTCAATATTTTTCTCTGGGGACATCTCTTGTCTGAGTGCAGGTAGTTGCTCAGCTGGTTTTAGATCACCCCTGTTTGTCCTGGGCGGCCTACACTATTGGGATGGCCTCGGTGACTTTGGAGGTTTTTCCTAATTTGCAAGGTTGTGGCCAATGGAATGGGAAGAATTCCCTTGAACTGGAAGCACAGTCCTGAGGTGTGGCTCCAGGGACCCAAGTGTGGAGCGTGTGTGGTCCAGGGCTATTTGGACAAAAGTCTGAAAACACAAATTCCACTTAGGTTGGGGGATGTAGGTATGGCCGGCCCGATCTATAGACCGTGAGGAGAACTCTTCGGCATATGAACAAAGGGCGAATGTGAGGTGTTTGCTCATGGTTTTTTTTTTTTTTTTTTCTGGAAATGTGTCACCGATTGCCATGAAATGTCGGGGTGTCCTCATGGGCCATCGATGAGGCTCCTTTCTGGGGATTTAACCCGATCCCAAGGGTTTGGGGTCATTCTGTCGGAAGGGAGGAGGCCTTTCTGGATTTTTTGTTTATTTTTATTTATTTATTTTTTTTTTACCTCAGGTGGACCACCAAAAGAGGGATTCCAGAGCAGAGTCGTGGGTGGGGGCAACTGGACAACCAGACCTCTGGTTAACATTGGGACCTAAGAACATGGCAAGCCCCATATGTGGGCTTTTGGTCCAGACACTGAGAGGCCTTCCTTGAGGATAGGTCTCACACTGAGTTTCACAATGTGTTTTTGAGCCCAAGGAGCCCCTCAAGGAAGGGCGTGGCCTAATGTACCATGCTGGTTTCTCCTACACTGAACATTGCACAATATGGCAACCACAAGTTTTCTGGCCATGGGGAAGAAGGAGTTCTAATTTCTGCAACACATTCACTCCTGGACTATGATTGGATTTAAGGTCTAGGTTCTGAAGCCTGAAAACCGAGGTTGGGAAGAGATGACGACCTACAGCAATAGCGGGTCCTATGTGTCCAGGTTGGGGCCAGCTGTCTGGGTGTCGTTTGGGATGTCTTGTCTCAGGCTGTGCCAGACAGGGCATTAGTATACAGGGTAGGCTGTATAATTGCTTTACCATCGAGTGACATGCATTAGAAAATCATTTGGGGTTTCTTATTAGCAGCATAGGGCAAAGTTTTTCTTCTTGAGGGCAGGCAGAGTGCTGCATTGTGGCTTCGGAATTCCCACCTGGAGGGCTTTTGGGCCAGGAGAGTGAGGACGGAAGCTGAGAACACAAGCTAGGCTTAGGTTTCGGGGCAAGGGTATGGCAGGCACACTCTGCAGAGCTGAATTGAGATCTCATGCATCTGAAGTTAGCTCGAGGATCAGACTTTGGCTCAGGTTTGAGTTTCTTTCCATTTTGGCCCCTTCAAGAAGAGGGGGGATTATGAGGCCATGGGGGTTTTGCCACTATTGGAGTTGTGAGATGCTCCAAACCGCAAGGATTCCTTCTGTGGGACAATTAAGATTTGTTGGATGGCTCCAGGACGTCTTATAAGGTATTTTTCCAGAACAGGGTTCTACGTATGGATGCCTGGGCAGCAGCCTCACATTCCAATTGTCTCCTAGCAACAAGAAACGTTTGATCTGCTGGCTTGGGGTAGCAACAGAGGGGGCTGAGTTGAATGGACTTTCCTGAGGATGGTCTTAATGTTGGATTGAGCCATGGAGACCTTGGTATGGGGCAGTGGCACCAGGGCCCTGAAGGATTCTCCTAACCAGAGGTTATGACAAAGCTCCAATGAGCAAGTTTTCCATGGGGAGACGAGATTTGTTCTTATTGGTGCCTCAGGAAACCACCATATGCTGGAATTGGAAACGAGGCCTCTGAGGAGAGATGCCTGGAAACCAAAGCAATGGATCTGATTTGGGCCTAGGGTCCTGTCCGGTTCAATATTCTTCTCTGGGGACATCTGTTGTCTGAGTGGAGGTAGTTGCTCAGGTGGTTTGAGATCACCCCTGTTTGTCCTGGTCGGCCTAAACTATTGGGATGGCCTCGGTGACTTTGGAGGTTTTTCCTAATTTGCAAGGTTGTGGCCAATTGAATGGGAAGAATTCCCTTGAAAGGGAAGCACAGGCCTGAGGTGTGGCTCCAGGGACCCAAGTGTGGAGCGTGTGTGGTCCAGGGCTATTTGGAATAAAAGTCAGAAAACACAAACTCCACTCAGGTTGGAGGATGTAGGTATGGCTGGCCCGATCTATAGACCATGAGGAGAACTCTTCGGGATATGAACAAAGGGCGAATGTGAGGTGCTTGCTCATGCTTTTTTTTTTTTTTCTGGAAAGGTGTCACCGATTGCCATGGAATGTGGGGGGTCTTCATGGGCCATCGATGAGGCTCCCTTTCTGGGGATTTGACCCAATCCCAAGAGTTTGGGGTCATTCTGTCAGAAGGGAGGAGGTCTTTCTGTTGTTGTTGTTGTTTTTTTTTTTTTTTTTTTTTTTTTTTTTTTTTTTACCTCAGGTGGACCACCAAACAGGCATTCCAGAGCAGAGTCCTGGGGAGGGGCGACTGGACAACCAGACCTCTGGTTAACATTGGGACCTAAGAACATGGCAAGCCCCATATGTGGGCTCTTGGTCCAGACACTGAGAGGCCTTCCTTGAGGATAGGTCTCACACTGAGTTTCACAATGTGTTTTTGTGCTCAAGGAGCCCCTCAAGTCAGGGCGTGGCCTAATGTACCATGCTGGTTTCTCCTACACTGAACGTTGCACAATGGCAACCACAAGTTCTCTGGCCATGGGGAAGAAGGAGTTCTAATTTCTGCAACACTTTCACTCCTGGACTATGATTGGATTTAAGGTCTAGGTTCTGAAGCCTGAAAACTGAGGTTGGGAAGAGATGAAGACCTAAGGCCATGGTGTGTCTGATGTGCTCAGTGTTCGGCCAGCTGTTGAGTGTGGGTTGGGAGGTGCAGGCTCAGGCTGTGGCAGACAGGGAATTAGTGCCCAGGCTAGACTGTATCATTGGGGTGCAGTCGAGTTTCGTGCAGGATGGTACTCATTTGTGGTTACTGGGTAGCCCCAGAGGGCAACGTTTTTCTTCTGGAGGGAAGACACAGTGCCACATAGTGGCTCCAGAATTCCCAAACTGGAAGGCTTGTGGGCCAGGAGTGTGAGGAAAAAATTCTGAGAACACAAGCCAGACTTAGATTTCGGGGTGAAGGGACGGCAGGCACCCTCTGCAGAGATGATTCGAGATCCCATATACCTGAAGACAGAGCTAGGATCAGACGTTGGCTTAGTTCAGATTTTCTGTCCATAACGGCCCCTTCATGAAGAAGAGGGTGTCACGAGGACATGGAGGTTTTCCCACGATTTGAATTGTGAGATGCTCAAAACCGCAATGATTCCTTCTTTGGGACAGGTGAGACCGGTGGATGGCTCCAGGACATCCCATAAGGAAGTTATCCAGAGCAGGGTTCTAAGGATGGATGCCTCGGCAGCCTGCCTCCCATTCCAGGTGTCTCATAGAGCCAAGGCAAGTTCGATCTGCCTGATCTAGTGGAGCAACCGAATCGGGTGTGTTGAAATGGGTGAGTTGAGGATGGGTCATAATGTGCATTTGTGTCCATGGAGACCTTTGAATGGGGTCTGATCCGGGTCCTTGAGGGATGTTCATAACCGGAGGTTTTGATGGAGCTCTAAAGTGTATGTTTCCTATGTAGAGAAGAGAATTGTTTTGATGAGTGCCTAAGGAATCTCCCATATGCTGGTATTGGAAAACAGGCCTCTGAGGAGAGATGACTGGAAACAAAAGCAATGGATATGATTAGAGCCTAGGTGCCTGTCCGGTTCAATCTCTTTGCTGGGGATACGTGTCTAAGTATCTGAGGTGAGGTAGTTGCTCAGATTGTGTCAGATCGCCCCTGTTTGTCCTGGGCGACCTATAATATTGGAATGGCCTCGGGACTTTTGAGTTTCTCCTAATCTATAGGGTTGTGGTCAATGGAATGGGCAGAAATCCCCTGGAGAGGGCAGGCAAAGTTCTGAGTTTGGCTCTAGGGGCCCAACCTTGAGGGTGTGTGGGCCAGGCCTGTGGAGCAAAAATCTGAAAACACAAACTCCGCTTAGGATTGGGGACATAGTTATGGCACGCCCAATCTACAGACCGTGATAACACTTCAGGATATGAAAAAGTGTGAGTTTGAGGTGCTTGCTCAGATTTTGTCTCTGGATTTGTGTCAACAATGTGGGTGGAATGCTGGCGTGGCCTCATGGGTTGTGGACGGCTTTCCTTCTCTGAGGATTTGACCCATCCCAAGAGTTTGTGTATGTTCTGTTGGATGGGAGGAGTCCTTTCTGTTTTTTATTTTATTTTATTTTATTTTTTGTACCTCATGTGTCCCAATAAAGGAGGGATTCCAGAGCAGAGTCCTCGGGAGGGATAACTGGACAACCTCACCTCTGTTTTAGTTTGGGGGCCTAGGGGCATGGCAAGTCCAATATGTGGGCTCTTGATTCAGACACTGAGAGGCCTTCCTTGAGGACAGGGCTCATGCTGAGGGTCACAATGCCTATTTGTGCCAACAAGGCCCTCAAGCATGGGAAGGGCCTCATGGGCCACGCTGGATTCTCCGACACTGAACGTTGGAGAATATGCCAACCACAAAGTTTCTGGCCATGGCGAAGGAAGAGTTTTGACTTCTGCATCACGTTAACCCCTGGACAGTGATTGGAGTTTAGGTCTAGGTTCTGAAACCCGAAAACCGAGGTTGTGTAGAGATGAAGACCTAAGGACCTGTTGGGTCCAATGAGCTCAGTGTGCGGCCAGCTGTTGAGCGTAGGTCTGGAGGTGTGGGCTCATGCTGTGTCAGACAAGGCATTAGACAGGGTAGACTGAATATTTGGGGTGCAGTCGAGTGGCGTTCAATTGATCCTCATTCGGGTCTCTAGGTAGTTCCATAAGGCAATGTTTTTTCTCTGAAAGGGCAGGCAGAGTGCTGCATTGTGGCCCCAGTATTGCCAAACTGTAGGGCTTTTGGTCCAGCGGTGTGAGGACTGTAGTCTGAGAATACAAGCTAGGCTAAGTTTTTGGGGTGAGGGCACAGAAGGCACACTCTGCAGAGCTGAATCATGATCTCATGCACCTGAAGTCAGGGCGAATATCAGACGTTTGCTCAGGTTGGAGCTTAGGTTTGGGGACATAGGTATGGCAGGCCCGATCTACAGACCTTGAGAATTTTGGGGGCTCTGAACAAAGGGCAAGTGTGTGGCGCTTTTTCAGGTTTTTGTCTCCAGATTTTGTGTCAATGGTGGCCGTGGAATGTCAGGCTGGCCTCATCGACCATGGACCAGTATTTCTCTCTGTGGATTTGGCCAAATTCCAAGTGTTTGGGGTCATTCTTTGGATGGTAGGAGTCCTTACTTTTTTTTTTTCTTTATCTTGTTTTTTTTTTTTTTTTTTACCTTATGTGTCCCACCAAAGAGGGATTCCAGAAAAGAGCTCTGAATAAGGTTGACTAGACTTCTCAAGCTCTGGCTAGGATTGGGGGAGTAGGGGCATGGCAAGTCCCATATGCAGGCTCTTGGTCCAGCCCCGGAGAGGCTTTACTTGAGGCCAGGGTTCATGCTTAGGGTCCTAATGTGTGTTTTTGCCCATCGCAGCCCTCAAGCATGTCTGAGGCCTCATGGGCCATGCTGGGTTCTCATATACTGAACGTTGGACAACATGCCAACCACAAGGTTTCTGGTCATGGGGAAGGTGAAGTTCTGATTTCTGCATCACGTACATCACTTAGTTGTGAGTGGAGATAATGTCTAGGTTCTGAAGCCTGAAGACCAAGGTTGGGAAGAGATGATGACCAAAGGCCATGGCATGTTCGATGTGTTCAGTGTGAGGCCAGGTGTCTGGGTGTCGGTCACGAGGTCTGGGATCAGGCTGTGTCAGACAGGGCATTAGTGCCCAGGCTAGACTGTATAATTGGGGTACAGTCTAGAGAATTGCAGGTTGATCCTCATTTGATGTTTCTGGGTAGACCCCTAGGGCAAAGTCTCTCTTCTGGAGGGCAGGCAGAGTGCTGCATTTTGTCTCCAGAATTCCCAAAGTGGAAGGCTTGTGGGCCAGGAGTGTGAGGACGGAAGTCTGAGAACGTGAGCTGGCTTAGGTTTTGGGGGGAGGGCAAGGCAGGCACACTCTGCAGAGCTGAATTGAGATCTCATGCATCTGAAGTCAGGGCGAGGATCAGACGGGAGTTTCTGTCCATGATGTCCTCTACATGAAGGTGGAGGCATCATGAGGCCATGGAGGTTTTCCCACGGTGCGAGTGTGTGATGCTGCAAACCACAAGGATTCCTTCTGCAGGACAGTTGAGACCTGTTGAATGGATCAAGGACACCCCATTAGGAATTTCTCCAGAGCAGAGTTCTAACAACGGATACCTGGGCAACGAACTCGCATTCCAATTGTCTCCTAGTGACAAAGCAGGTTTGATCTGCTGGCACTGGGTGAGCAACCGCCAGGTTTGAGTTGAAATGGACTCTCCTGAGGATGGGTCATAATGTGGGATTGTGTCCATTGAGACATTGGAATGGGGCGGTGGCTCCAGTGACGTGAAATTTTCTCCTAACTGGAGGTTTTGACACAGTTCCATATAGCATGATTCCCATGTGGCATGCGATTTGTTCTGATTGGTAGCTCCAGAAACCCCCATGTGCTGGTATTGGAATCCAGGCCTCTGAGGAGAGATACGTGAAAACAAAAGCAATGGATCCGTTTAGGGCCTAGGTGCCTGTCCTGTTCAATCTTCTTTTCTATGGATATCTATCTACAGGTCTGATTGGAGGTAGTGGCTCAGCTTGTGGCAGATGGTCCCTGTTTGTCCCGGACATCCTACAATATTGGGGTGGCCTCGGGGACTTCGGATGTTTCTCCTAATCTGTCAGGTTGTGCCAAAGGAATGAGCAGAATTCCCATGGAGAGGGCAGGCACAGTCCTGAGGTGTGGCTCCATGGGGCCAAGCCTTGAGGGTGTGTGGGCCAGGACAATGGAGACAGAAGTCTGAAAACACAAACGTGGCTTAGGTTTGGGGACATAGGTATGGCAGGCCCGATCTACAGACCGTGAGAATTTTTCAGGCTTTGAACAAAGGGCGAGTGTGTGGCGCTTTTTCAGGCTTTTGTCTCCGGATTTTGTGTCAATGGTGGCCGTGGAATGTCAGGATGGCCTCATCAGCCATGGACGAGTATTTCTCTCTGTGAATTTGGCCCAATTCCAAGTGTTTGCGGTCATTCTTTGGACGGTAGGAGTCCTTTCTCTATTTTTTTTTTTAACCTCATGTGTCCCACCAAGGAGGGATTCTAGAGAAGAGATCTGATTAGGGGTGACTAGACTTCTCAAGCATTGGTTAAGGCTTGGGGAGTAGGGGCATGGTAATCTCCATATGTGGGCTCTTGGTCCTTCCCCGGAGAGGCTTTACTTGAGGCCAGGGATCATGCTTAGGATCCTAATGTGTGTTTGTGCCCATCGCAGCCCTCAAGCATGTCTGGGGCCTCATGGGCCATGCTGGTTTCTCCTACACTGCACGTTGGACAACATGCCAACCACAGGGTTTCTGGTCATGGGGAAGGAGGAGTTCTGATTTCTGCATCACGTACACGGCATGGCAGTGAGTAGAGATAAGGCCTAGATTCTGAAGCCTGATAACCGAGGTTGGTAAGAGATGACGACCTAAGGCCATGGTGGGTCCGATGCACTTAGTGTGCGGCCAGATGTCTGTGTCCATCATGAGGTCTGGGCTCAGGCTGTGTCAGGCAGGGCATTAGTCCCCAGGCTAGACTGTATAATTGGGGTACAGTCGAGTGATGTGAAGGTTGGTCCTCATTTGGGGTTTCTGGTATGCCCCATAGGGCAAAGATTTTCTTCTGGAGGGCAGGCAGAGTGCTGCATTCTGGCTCCAGAATTGCCAACTTCAGGGCTTGTGGGCCAGGTGTTTTAGGACAGAAGTCTGAGAACACAAGTTCAGCTTTGAATTCGCAGCGGTGACATGGCAGGCACACTCTACAGACCTGAAATGAGATCTCGTGCATCTGAAGTCAGGGCGAGGATCAGATGTTAGCTTAGGTTGGAGTTTCTGTACATGATGTCCCCTTCATGAAGGTGGGGGGGGGCATCAGGAAACCATGGAAGATTTCCAACTTTTTGAGTGTGTGATGCTCCAATCCACAAGGATTCCGTCAGCGGGACAGTCACGACCTTTTGGATGGATCAAGGACGTCCCATAAGAAATGCTCCATAGCACAGTTCTAATGATGGATGCCTGGGCAGTCCAACTTGCATTCCAGTTGTGTCCTAGTGAAAAGGAGGATTTGATCTGCTGTCACTGGGGGAACAACCGAGGGGGCTGAATTGAAATGGAATCTCATGAGGATCAGTCGATGTGGATTTGTGTCCATGGATCCCTTGGAATGGTGCAGTGGCTCTGTTGCCCTGAAGAATTCTCCTAACCTGAGGTTTTGATGCAGCTCCAAAGAGCAAGTTTCCCATGTAGAGACGAGATTTGTTCTGAAACCCCCACAACCTGGTATTGGAAACCAAGCATCTGGGGAACAATGCCTGGAATCCAAAGCAATGGATCTGATTACGGTCTAGGGGCCTGTCCTTTTCAATATTCTCCTCTGAGTGTCTCTGTCTAAGATTCAGAATGGAGGTCACTGCTCCGCTTGTGTCAGATCACCCATGTTTGTTGGGGGAGGCCAACACTATTGGGCTGGTCTTGGGAATTGGAGGTTTCTCCTAATCTGTAAGGTTGTGGCAAATGAAACGGGCAGAGTTCCCTTGGAGAGCACTGGCACAGTCCTTAGGTGTGACACCACCTTTCTGGGTGTCATCCAGGAGGTCCAGGCTCAGGCTGTGTCAGACAGGGCATTAGTGCCAAGCTTAGACTGTATAATTGGAGTAAAGTTGAGTGGCATGCAGGTTGATCCTCATTTGGCGTTTCTGGGTAGCCCCAGGGGCAACGTTTTTCTTCTGGAGGGAAGGAAGAGTGCTGCATTGTGGCGACGGAATTCTCACACTGGAGGGCTTGTGGGCCAGAATTGTGAGGAAGGAAGTGAGAGAACACAAGCTAGGCTTAGGTTTTGGGTCAAGATCATGGCAGGAACACTCTGTAGAGCTAAATCTAAATCTCATGCATCTGAAGTCAGGGCGAGGATCAGACGTAGGCTCAGGTTGAAGTTTCTGTTCAGGATGGCCCCTTCATGATGGTGGGGGGCATCATGGGGCTATGGAGACTTTCCCACGATTGGCATTGTAAGTTGCTCCAATCGGCAAGGATTCCTTCTACGGGACAGTCGAGACCGGTCAGATTGCTCCAGGACGTCCCATGCGGAACCACGGCAGTGCAGGGTTCTAAGGATGGATTCCTGGAGTGCCCGCCTCACATTCCTATTGTCTCCTAGTGACAAGGCAGGTTCGATCTGCTTCTTTTGGGGAGCAACCAAAGGGGATGTGTTGAAATGGACTCGCCTGCGGATGGGTCATAATGCGGGTTTGTGTCCATGGAGACCTTTGAATGGGGTGTTGGCTGCTGGGACCTGAAGGTTTCCCTTAACTGGAGGTTGTGACACAGCTCCAAAATGCATGTTTCCCATGTGGAAATGAGATTTGTTCAGACTGGTACCTCTTGAAGAACACATATGCTGGTATTGGAAACCAGGCCTCTGAGGAGAGATGCCTGGAATCAAAAGCAATGGATCTGATTAGGGCCTAGGTGCCTGTCCGGTTCAATCTTCTTCTCTGGGGTTATCTGTCTATGGATCTGAGTTGAGGTAGTTGCTCATCTTGGGACAGATCACCCTGTTTGCCCTGAGTGGCCAACACTATTGGGAAGGCCTCAGGGACGTTGGAGTGTTCTCCTAATCTTTAGGGTTGTGGCCAATGGAATGGGCAGAATTTGCTTGGAGAAGGCAGGCACAGTCCTGAGGCATGGCTCCAGGGGCCCCAGCCTGGAGGGTGTGTGGGCCAGGACAGTGGGGACAGAAACCTGAAAACCCAAACTCAGCTTAGATTTGGGGACGTAGGTATGACATGCCTGATCTATAGACCGTGAGAAGAATTTATCAGGCTATGAACAAAGGGCAAGTGTGAGGCATATCTCCAGGCTTTTGTCTCTAGATTTTGTGTCAATGGTGGCCATGGAATGACGGGATGGCCTCTTTGGCCATGGATGATTCTTTCTCTTTTAAGATTTGGTCAGATCCCAAGTTTTGGGGCTCATTCAGGGGATGGAGGAGACCCTTCAATATTTTTTTTTTCCTCAGGGGTTCCAGAGCAGAGACCTGAATAGGGGTGATTAGAACTCTCAACCTCTCATTAATATTGGGGGACTAGGGATGGCAATGCGGGTTCTTGGTCCAGCCACTGAGAGGCTTTACTTGAGGACAGGGATCACACTGAGGGTCCCAATGTGTTTGTGCCCATTGCGGTTCTCAAGCATGGGCGGGGACTCATGGGCTACACTGGATTCTCCTACACTGAACGTTGGAAAACATGCCAACCACAAGGTTTCTTGCCTTGAGGAAGAAGGAGTTTCATTTCTGCATCACGTTCACCCCTGGGTAGTGAGTATATATAAGGTCTAGGTTCTGAAACCTGAAAACCAAGGTTGGGAAGAGATGATGACCTAAAGCCATGGCGGGTCTGATGTGCTCAGTGTACAGCCAGCTGTCTGGGTGTCGGTTGGGAATTCAGACCTCAGGCTGTGCAAGACAGGGCATTAACGCCGAAGCGAAACTGTATAATTGGGGTAGAGTCAAGTGGCATGCAGGTTGATCCTCATTTGGTGTTTCTGGTTAGCCCCATAGGACAACGTTTCTCTTCTGGAGGGCAGTCAGAGTGCTGCATTGTGTCTCTCCAGAATTCCCTAACTGGAGGGCTGGTGGGCTCGGAGTGTGAGGACGAAGTCTGAGAACAATAGCTAGGTTTTGCTTCGGGGCGGGGTTTCGGCAGGCACACTCTGCAGAGTTGAATCAAGATTTCGTGCATCTGAAGTCAGGGCGAGGATTAGACGTTGGCTCAGGTTGGAGTTTCTGTCCAAGATGGCTCTTTCATGAAGGGGACGGTGCACCACGAGGCCACAGAGCTTTTCCCATGATGGGAGTTGTGAGGGGCTCCAAAGCGCAAGGATTCCGTCTGCAGGACAGCTGTGACCTGTTGGATGGCTCCAGGACGTCCCATATGGAATTACTTCAGAGTAGTTTTCTACAGATGGATGCATAGCCAGCCCGCCTCACATTCCAATTGTCTCCTAGTGACAAGATAGGTTCGATCTGCTGGCTCTAGGGGAGCACCCAAGGGCACTGAGTTGAAATAGACTCTCCTGCAGATGGGTCCTAATGTGGGATTGTGTCCATGGAGACCTTGGAATGAGGTGGTGGCACCGGGGCCCTGAAGGATTTTCCTAGTCGGAGGTTATGACACAGCTTGTAAGAGCACGTTTCCCATGTGGAGAAGACATTTGTTCTGACTGATGACTCAGGAAACCCCCATATGGTGGTATTGAAAACCAGGCCTCTGAGGTTCTGACATAGCTCCACGAGCAAGTTTCCAATGTTCAGACAAGACTTGCTCTGAAGGGGCCTCTGGAAACCCCATAGGCTGGTATTGGAAACCAGGCCTCTGAGAAGAGATGCCTGGAAACCAAAGCAATGGATCTGATTAGGGCCTAGGGGCCTGTCCAGTTCAATGTTCTTCTCTGGGGACATCTGTCTCCGAGTTGGTGTGGAGCTAGTTGCTCAGCTAGTGTCAGATCACCCCTGTTTGTTCCAAGCGGCCTACAATATTGGTATGGTCCCAGGGACATTGGAGATTTCTCCTGATTTATATGGTTGTGGCCAATGGAATATGAAGAATTCCCTTTGAGAGGGAAGGAACAATCCTGAGGTGTGGTTCCAGGGGCCCTAGCCTGGAGGGTGTGTGTTTTCAGACAACTGTCCAAACAGCCCAGGCCTACACAACCTACAGGCTCAGGCCCCTGGAGCCAAAACTGAGGACTGTACTTACCCTCTCCAAGGGAATTGTGTGTGCCCATTCCAATGGCCACAACCCTTCTAATAGGATAAACCTCGAAAGTCCCTGATCCATCTCAATAGTGGTGACTTCCCAGAAAAAACAGGGGCAATCTGAGCCCAACTGAGCATCTACCTGCACTCAGACCCATAGACAGATGTCCCCAGAGGTAAAAAGGAAAGAACAGGCAACTAGGCACTAATCAGATCCATTGCTTTGGTTTCCAGGCAACTCTCCTCAGAGGCCTGGATTTCAAAAGCAGCATATAGCTGTTTCTTGACCCACACATCAGAAAACATCTCATCTACACATGCGAAACTTGCACGTTGGGGCTGTGTCAAAGCCTCTGTTAAGGAGAACCCTTTAGGGCCCCAGTGCCTCCGCTTCATTCCAAGGTCTCCATAGACACAAAAGCACATTAGGACCCATCCCCAGGGGTGTCCATTTCAACTCAGCGTCCTCGGTTGCTCCCCACAGATCCAGGAGATCTAACCTGTCTTGTTGCTAGGAGACAATTGGAATGCGAGGTGGGCTACCCAGCCATCCATCCTTAGAACCCTGCTCAGAATCATTGGCCTGGATCCAAACGACAGGTCTCAATTGTCCTGCAGAAGACTCTCTGCAGTTTGGAGCTTCTCACAACTCCCATCGTGGGAAAACCCCCATGGCCTCGTGATGCCCCCCCATTTATGAAGGGGCCATCAGGGACAGAAACTCCAACCTGAGCGATCGTCTGATCCTCGCCCTGACATCAGATGCACGAGATCTAGATTCAGGTCTGTAGATTGTGCCTGCCATGGCCTCACCCAGAAACCTAAGCCTATCTTGTGTTCTCAAACTTTTGTCGTCAGACTACTGGCCCACAAGCCCTCCAGTTTGGCAATCCAGAACTACAATGCAGCACTCTGCCGGCCCTCCAGAAGAAAAACATTGTCCGCTGGGGCTACCCAGTAACCCCAAATGAGGATCAAACTGCACCGACCTTGGCTGTACCCCAAATACATAGGCTGACCAGGGCACTAATGCCCTTTCTGAGACAGCCTGAGCATGGACCCCCTGGTCCCTCCCAGACAGCTGGGCGCACACTGAGCACATCGAGCCGCCATGGCCTTAGGTCGTCATCTCTTCCCACCCTCGGTTTTCAGGTTTCAGAACCTAGACCTTATCTCCAATCACTGCCCAGGGTTGAAGGTGATGCAGAAATCAGAACTCCTTCCCCATGGCAAGAAACCTTGTGGTTGGCATGTTGTCCAACATTCAGTGTAGTTGAAACCAGTGTGGCCCATGAGGCCCCGCCCATGCTCGCGGGCCACATTGGTCACAAACACACATTGTGACGCTCAGGCTGAGCCCAGTCCTCAAGTAAGGCCACTCAGTGGCTGGATGAAGAGATAGCATATTGGGCTTGCCATGCCCGTAGGCCCCAATTTTTAACCATAGTTCGGGTTGTCACTTCAGTCTTCCCCACGGCTTTGCTTTGGAATTCCTCGTTTGGTGGGACACCTGAGGTAACAAAACTGAAATGAGTCCTCCCATCCCACAGATTGACGAAAAGCAATTGGGAATCGGGCCAAATCCTCAGAGAGGAAGATTCGTCCATGGCCATGAGGCCGCCCCGACATTCCACGGCCATCGCTGATACAAAATCCAGAGACAAAAGCCTGAGCAAGTGCCTCAGACTCACACTTCCTTCATATCCTGAAGAGTTCTTCTCATGGTTTGTAGATCGGGCCTGCCATACCTACGTCCCCAATCCTAAGCTGAGTTTCTGTTTTCAGACTTCTGTCCTCAAAGTCTTGGGCCACACACCCTCCAGGCTGGGCCCCTGGAGCCACACATTAGGTCTGTGCATACCAATCCATGGGAATTCTGCCCATTCCATGGTCCAAAATCGTACAAATTATGAGAAACCTCCAAAGTTCCTGAGGCCATCCCAATAGTGTAGGTCGCCCGGAACAAACAAGGGGTGTCTGACACCAGCTAATAATCTACCTCCACTCATACCATAGATCGATATACCCAGAGAAGAAGATTGAACCAGACAGGACCCTAGGCCATAATAGGATCCATTGCTTTGGGTTACAGGCATGTGTCCTCAAAAGCCTGATTCCAATACGAGCATAGGTGTTTTCCTGAGGCACCCATCAGAACTCATCTCGTCTCCACAAGGAAACCTGTGCATGGGAGCCATGTCCAAAGCTTAGGAGAGTACTTCAGGGTCCCGGTGCCACCGCCCAATTCCAAGGCCCTCATGGACACAAAAAGACATTAGGACCCATCCTCAGGAAAGTCCATTTCAACTCAGCCACCCCGGTTGCTCCCGCAGAGCCATCAGATCTAAACTGTCTTGTTGCTAGGAGACAATTGGAATGGGAGGCGGGCTTCCCAGGCATCCATCCGCGAACGGTGCTCTGGAGTCATTCCATATGGGATGTCCTGGAGCTGTCCAACAGGTCTCAATTGTCCCGCAGAAGGAATCCTTGAAGGGGTCATCCCACAACTCCCAACGTGGGAAAACCTCAATGGCCTCGAGATTCCGCTCCCTTCATGAAACGGCCGTCATGCTCAGAAACTCCAACCTGAGCCAACGTCTGATCCTCGCCCTGACTTCAGATGCATGAGATATTGGTTCAGATCTGCAGGGGGTACCTGCCGTGCCCTCGCCCTGAAACCCAAGTCTAGCTTGTTTTCTCAGACTTCCGTCCTCACACTCCTGGCCCCGAAGCCCTCAAGTTTGACAATTCCGGACCCACAATGCAGCACTCTGCCTGCCCTCTAGAAAAAAAATTATTGCCTCATGAGCTGCCCAGGCACCTTAAATGAGGGTAAACCTACACAGCACTCGACTTTACCCAAATTATATAGTCTAACCTGGGCACTAATGCACTGTCGAACACAACCTGAGTCCGGACCTCCTGACCAACACCCAGAAAGCTGACCGCACACTGAGCACATAAAACCCGCCATGGCCTTAGGTCATCATCTCTTCCCTCCCTCAGTTTTCAGGCTTCAGAACCGAGACCTTATCTCCAATCACTGCCCAGGGGTGAGTGTGATGCAGAAATCAGAACTCCTCCTTACCCATGGCAAGAACCCTGTGGTTGGCACATTGTCCAACGTTCAGTGTAGGAGAAACCAGCATTCACCCTGAGGCCCCGCCCATTCTTGAGTGCGACAAGGGCATACACACGCATTGTGACCCTCAGCATGAGTCCTGTCCTCTAGTAAGTCCTCTCAGTTGCTGGACCATTAGATGTCATAATGGGCTTGACATGTCCCTAGGCCCCAATTTTTAACCAAATTTCTGATGGTCCAGTCGCCCCTCCCCAGGGCTCTACTCTGGAATCCCTCATTTGGTGGGACACCTGAGGATAAAAAAGAAAAAAACAAGAATAATAAAAAAAACGGACTTCTTCCAGCCCACAGAATGACCCCAAACTCTTTGGACGGGGCCAAACCACCAGAGAGTAAGACTCGCCCATTTCCCATGAAGTCACCCAGAAATTCCACGACCATGAGTGACACGATATCCAGAGACAAAAACTTGAGCAGGAGCCTCACACTCGCCCTTCTTTCAAATCCCGAAGAGTTCTCCTCATGGCCTGTAGATCAGTCCTGCCATACATATGACCCGACACATAAGCCGAGTTTGTGTTTTCAGAGAACTGACCAAACAGCCCTGGCCTACACAACCTACAGGCCCCTGGAGCCAAACCTGAGGACTGTACTTGCCCTCTCCAAGGGAATTGTGTGTGCCCATTCCAATGTCCACAACCCTTCTAATAGGATAAACCTCCAAAGTCCCTGATCCATCTCAATAGTGGTGGCTTCCCAGGAAAAACAGGGGCAATCTGAGCCCAACTGAGCACCTACCTGCACTCCGACCCATAGACAGATGTCCCCAGAGGTAAAAAGGAAAGAACAGGCCCCTAGGCACTAATCAGATCCATTGCTTTGGTTTCCAGGCATCTCTCCTCAGAGGCCTGGATTTCAAAAGCAGCATATAGCTGTTTCTTGACTCACCCATCTGAAAACATCTCATCTACACATGGGAAACTTGCACGTTGGAGCTGTGTCAAAGCCTCTGTTTATGAGAACCCTTTAGTGCCCCAGTGCCACCGCTTCATTCCAAGGTCTCCATAGACACAAAAGCACGTTAGGACCCATCCCCAGGGGTGTCCATTTCAACTCAGCGTCCTCGGTTGCTCCCCACAGATCCAGGAGATCTAACCTGTCTTGTTGCTAGGAGACAATTGGAATGCGAGGTGGGCTACCCAGCCATCCATCCTTAGAACCCTGCTCAGAATCATTGGCCTGGAGCCAAACAACTGGTCTCAATTGTCCGGCAGAAGACTCTCTGCAGTTTGGAGCTTCTCACAACTCCCATCGTGGGAAAACACCCATGGCCTCGTGATGCCCCCCCCCATTCATGAAGGAGCCATCAGGGACAGAAACTCCAACCTGAGCGATCGTCTGATCCTCACGCTGACTTCAGATGCACGAGACCTCGATTCAGGTCTGTAGATTGTGCGTGCCATGGCCTCACCCAGAAACCTAAGCTTAGCTTGTGTTCTCAGACTTTTGTCGTCAGACAACTGGCCCACAAGCCCTCCAGTTTGGCAATCCAGAACTGCAATGCAGCGCTCTGCCGGCTCTGCAGAATAAAAACATTGTCTTCTGGGGCTACCCAGTAACCCCAAATGAGGATCAACCTGCACCGACCTTGGCTGTACCCCAAATACATAGGCTGAACAGGGCACTAATGCCCTTTCTGAGACAGCCTGAGCCTGGACCCCCTGGCCCTTCCCAGACAGCTGGCCGCACACTGAGCACATCGAGCCGCCATGGCCTTAGGTCGTCATTTCTTCCCCACCTCGGTTTTCAGGTTTCAGAACCTAGACCTTATCTCCAATCACTGCCCAGGGTTGAAGGTGATGCAGAAATCAGAACTCCTTCCCCATGGCAAGAAACCTTGTGGTTGGCATGTTGTCCAACATTCAGTGTAGTTGAAACCAGTGTGGCCCATGAGGCCCCGCCCATGCTCGCGGGCCACATTGGTCACAAACACACATTGTGACGCTCAGGCTGAGCCCAGTCCTCAAGTAAGGCCACTCAGTGGCTGGATGAAGAGATAGCATATTGGGCTTGCCATGCCCGTAGGCCCCCACTTTTAACCATAGTTCGAGTTGTCCCTTCAGTCTTCCCCACGGCTTTGCTTTGGAATTCCTCTTTTGGTGGGACACCTGAGGTAACAAAACTGAAATGAGTCCTCCCATCCCACAGATTGACGAAAAGCAATTGCGAATCGGGCCAAATCCTCAGAGAGGAAGATTCGTCCATGGCCCATGAGGCCTCCCCGACATTCCACGGCCATCACTGATACAAAATCCAGAGACAAAAGTTTGAGCAAGCACCTCAGACTCGCACTTTCTTCATATCCTGAAGAGTTCTTCTCATGGTTTGTAGATCGGGCCTGCCATACCTACGTCACCAAACCTAAGCTGAGTTTGTGTTTTCAGACTTCTGTCCTCAAAGTCTTGGGCCACACACCCTCCAGGCTGGGCGCCTGGAGCCACACATTAGGACTGTGCCTACCAATCCATGGGAATTCTGCCCATTCCATGGTCCAAATTCGTACAAATTATGAGAAACCTCCAAATTCCCTGAGGCCATCCCAATAGTGTAGGTCGCCCGGAACAAACAAGGGCTGTCTGACACCAGCTGATAATCGACCTCCACTCATAACATAGATGGATGTCCCCGGAGAAGAAGATTGAACCAGACAGGACCCTAGGCCATAATAGGATCCATTGCTTTGTGTTACAGGCATGTGTCCTCAAAAGTCTGATTCCAATACGAGCATAGGTGTTTTCCTGTGGCACCCATCAGAACTCATCTCGTCTCCACAAGGAAACCTGTGCATGGGAGCCATGTCCAAAGCTTAGGAGAGTACTTGAGGGTCCCGGTGCCACCGCCCCATTCCAAGGCCCTCATGGACACAAAAACACATTAGGACCCATCCTCAGGAAAGTCCATTTCAACTCAGCCACCAAGGTTGCTCCCGCAGAGCCATCAGATCTAAACTGTCTTGTTGCTAGGAGACAATTGGAATGCGAGGCGGGCTTCCCAGGCATCCATCCGCGAACGGTGCTCTGGAGTCATTCCATATGGGATGTCCTGGAGCTGTCCAACAGGTCTCAATTGTCCCGCAGAAGGAATCCATGAAGGGGGCATCCCACAACTCCCAACGTGGGAAAACCTCAATGGCCTCGAGATTCCACTCCCTTCATGAAGCGGCCGTCATGCTCAGAAACTCCAACCTGAGCCAACGTCTGATCCTCGCCCTGACTTCAGATGCATGAGATATTGGTTCAGATCTGCAGGGGGTACCTGCCGTGCCCTCGACCTGAAACCCAAGTCTAGCTTGTCTTTTCAGACTTCCGTCCTCACACTCCTGGTCCCGAAGCTTTCAAGTTTGGCAATTCCGGACCCACAATGCAGCACTCTGCCTGCCCTCTAGAAAAAAAATTATCCTCATGAGCTGCCCAGGCACCTTAAATGAGGGTAAACCTACACAGCACTCGACTTTACTCAAATTATATAGTCTAACCTGGGCACTAATGCACTGTCGAACACAGCCTGAGCCCGGACCTCCTGAACAACACCCATAAAGCTGACCGCACACTGAGCACATAAAACCCGCCATGGCCTTAGGTCATCATCTCTTCCCTCCCTCAGTTTTCAGGCTTCAGAACCGAGACCTTATCTCCAATCACTGCCCAGGGGTGAGTGTGATGCAGAAATCAGAACTCCTCCTTACCCATGGCAAGAACCCTTGTGGTTGGCACATTGTCCAACGTTCAGTGATAGGAGAAACCAGCATTCACCCTGAGGCCCCGCCCATTCTTCAGTGCGACGAGGACATACACACGCATTGTGACCATGAGCACAAGTCCTGTCCTCTAGTAAGTCCTCTCATTGGCTGGACCATTAGATGTCATAATGGGCTTGACATGTCCCTAGGCCCCAATTTTTAACCAGATTTCTGATAGTCCAGTCGCCCCTCCCCAGGGCTCTACTCTGGAATCCCTCATTTGGTGGGACACCTGAGGTTAAAAAAGAAAAAAAACAACAACAACAAAAAAAAAATGAACTTCTTGCAGCCCACAGAATGACCCCAAACTCTTTAGACGGGGCCAAACCACCAGAGAGTAAGACTCGTCCATTTCCCATAAAGTCACCCAGAAATTCCACGACCATGAGTGACACGATATCCAGAGACAAAAACTTGAGCAGGAGCCTCACACTCGCCCTTCTTTCAAATCCCGAAGAGTTCTCCTCATGGCCTGTAGATCAGTCCTGCCATACCTATGACCCGAAACATAAGCCGAGTTTGTGTTTTCAGACAACTGTCCAAATAGCCCTGGCCTACACAACCTACAGGCTAAGGCCCCTGGAGCCAAACCTGAGGACTGTACTTGCCCTCTCCAAGGGAATTGTGTGTGCCCATTCCAATGGCCACAACCCTTCTAATAGGATAAACCACCAATGTCCCTGATCCATCTCAATAGTGGTGGCTTCCCAGGAAAAACAGGGGCAATCTGAGCCCAACTGAGCACCTACCTGCACTCCGACCCATAGACAGATGTCCCCAGAGGTAAAAAGGAAAGAACAGGCCCCTAGGCACTAATCAGATCCATTGCTTTGGTTTCCAGGCATCTCTCCTCAGAGGCCTGGATTTCAAAAGCAGCATATAGCTGTTTCTTGACTCACCCATCTGAAAACATCTCATCTACACATGGGAAACTTGCACGTTGGAGCTGTGTCAAAGCCTCTGTTTATGAGAACCCTTTAGGGCCCCAGTGCCACCGCTTCATTCCAAGGTCTCCATAGACACAAAAGCACGTTAGGACCCATCCCCAGGGGTGTCCATTTCAACTCAGCGTCCTCGGTTGCTCCCCACAGATCCAGGAGATCTAACCTGTCTCGTTGCTAGGAGACAATTGGAATGCGAGGTGTGCTACCCAGCCATCCATCCTTAGAACCCTGCTCAGAATCATTGGCCTGGAGCCAAACAACAGGTCTCAATTGTCCTGCAGAAGACTCTCTGCAGTTTGGAGCTTCTCACAACTCCCATCGTGGGAAAACACCCATGGCCTCGTGATGCCCCCCCCATTCATGAAGGGGCCATCAGGGACAGAAACTCCAACCTGAGCGATCGTCTGATCCTCGCCCTGACTTCAGATGCACGAGATCTCGATTCAGGTCTGTAGATTGTGCCTGCCATGGCCTCACCCAGAAACCTAAGCCTAGCTTGTGTTCTCAGACTTTTGTCGTCAGACTACTGGCCCACAAGCCCTCCAGTTTGGCAATCCAGAACTACAATGCAGCACTCTGCCGACCCTCCAGAAGAAAAACATTGTCCTCTGGGGCTACCCAGTAACCCCAAATGAGGATCAACCTGCACCGACCATGGCTGTACCCCAAATACATAGGCTGACCAGGGCACTAATGCCCTTTCTGACACAGCCTGAGCCTGGACCCCCTGGACCCTCCCAGACAGCTGGCCGCAGACTGAGCACATCGAGCCGCCATGGCCTTAGGTCGTCATCTCTTCCCAACCTCGGTTTTCAGGTTTCAGAACCTAGACCTTATCTCCAATCACTGTCCATGTTGAAGGTGATGCAGAAATCAGAACTCCTTCCCCATGGCAAGAAACCTTGTGGTTGGCATGTTGTCCAACGTTCAGTGTAGTTGAAACCAGTGTGGCCCATGAGGCCCCGCCCATGCTCGCGGGCCACATTGTTCACAAACACACATTGTGACCCTCAGAATGAGCCCAGTCCTCAAGTAAGGCCACTCAGTGGCTGGATGAAGAGATAGCATATTGGGCTTGCCATGCCCGTAGGCCCCAATTTTTAACCATAGTTCGAGTTGTCCCTTCAGTCTTCCCCACGGCTTTGCTTTGGAATTCCTCTTTTGGTGGGACACCTGAGGTAACAAACCTGAAAGGAGACTTCCCATCCCACAGATTGACGAAAAGCAATTGGGAATCGGGCCAAATCCTCAGAGAGGAAGATTCGTCCATGGCCCATGAGGCCTCCCTGACATTCCACGGCAGTTGCTGATACAAAATCCAGAGACAAAAGCCTGAGCAAACGCCTCAGACTCGCACTTTCTTCATATCCTGAAGAGTTCTTCTCATGGTTTGTAGATCGGGCCTGCCATACCTACGTGCCCAAACCTAAGGTGAGTTTGTGTTTTCAGACTTCTGTCCTCAAAGTCTTGGGCCACACACCCTCCAGGCTGGGCGCCTGGAGCCACACATTAGGACTGTGCCTACCAATCCATGGGAATTCTGCCCATTCCATGGTCCAAAATCGTACAAATTAGGAGAAACCTCCAAATTCCCTGAGGCCATCCCAATAGTGTAGGTCGCCCGGAAGAAACAAGGGCTGTCTGACACCAGCTGATAATCGACCTCCACTCATACCATAGATGGGTGTTCCCAGAGAAGAAGATTGAACCAGACAGGACCCTAGGCCATAATAGGATCCATTGCTTTGGTTTACAGGCATGTGTCCTCAAAAGCCTGATTCCAATACGAGGATAGGGGTTTTCCTGAGGCACCCATCAGAACTCATCTCGTCTCCACAAGGAAACCTGTGCATGGGAGCCATGTCAAAAGCTTTGGAGAGTACTTCAGGGTCCCGGTGCCACCGCCCCATTCCAAGGCCCTCATGGACATAAAAACCCATTAGGACACATCCTCAGGAAAGTCCATTTCAACTCAGCCACCCCGGTTGCTCCCGCAGAGCCATCAGATCTAAACTGTCTTGTTGCTAGGAGACAATTGGAATGCGAGGCGGGCTTCCCAGGCATCCATCCGCGAACGGTGCTCTGGAGTCATTCCATATGGGATGTCCTGGAGCTGTCCAACAGGTCTCAATTGTTCCGCAGAAGGAATCCTTGAAGGGGGCATCCCACAACTCCCAACGTGGGAAAACCTCAATGGCCTCGAGATTCCGATCCCTTCATGAAGCGGCCGTCATGCACAGAAACTTCAACCTGAGCCAACGTCTGGTCCTCGCCTGACTTCAGATGGATGAGATATTGGTTCAGATCTGCAGGGGGTACCTGCCGTGCCCTCGCCCTGAAACCCAAGTCTAGCTTGCCTTCTCAGACTTCCGTCCTCACACCCCAGGCCCCGAAGCCCTCAAGTTTGGCAATTCCGGACCCAAAGTGCAGCACTCTGCCTGCCCTGTAGAAAAAATTATTGCTTCATGAGCTGCCCAGGCATCTTAAATGAGAATAAACCTACACAGCACTCGACTCTACCCAAATTATATAGTTTAACGTGGGCACTAAACCACTGTCGGACACAACCTGAGCCCGGACCTCAGACCAACCCCCAGAAAGCTGACAGCACACTGAGCACATAAGACCCGCCATGGCCTTAGGTCATCATCTCTTCCCTACTTCAGTTTTCAGGCTTCAGAACCGAGACCTTATCGCCAATCACTGCCCAGGTTTGAGTGTGATGCAGAAATCAGAACTCCTCCTTACCCATGGCAAGAAACCTTGTGGTTGGCACATTGTCAATGGTCAGAGTTGAAGAAACCAGCATTCACCCCGAGGCCCCGCCCATTCTTGAGTGCGACGGGGTCATAAACACGCATTGTGACCCTCAGCATGAGTCTTCTCCTCTAGTAAGTCCTCTCAGTGGCTGGACCATTAGATGTCATAATGGGCTTGACATGTCCCTAGGCCCTAATTTTTAACCAGATTTCTGATTGTCCAGTCGCCCCTCCCCAGGGCTCTACTCTGGAATCCCTCATTTTGTGGGACACCTGAGGTTAAAAAAGAAAACAACAACAACAACAAAACGGACGTCTTCCATCCCACAGAATGACCCCAAACTCTTTGGACGGGGCCAAACAACCAGAGAGTAAGACTCATCCATTTCCCATGAAGTCACCCAGAAATTTCACCACCGTGAGTTGCACGATATCCAGAGACAAAAACTTGAGCAAGAGCCTCACACTCGCTCTTTTTTCAAATCCCGAAGAGTTCTCCTCATGGTCTGTAGATCAGTCCTGCCATAACTATGACCGGAAACATAAGCCGAGGTTGTGTTTTCAGACAACTGTCCAAACATCCCTGGCCTACACAACCTACAGGATCAGGCCCCTGGAGCCAAGCCTGAGGACTGTACTTGCCCTCTGTAAGGGAAATGTGTTTGCCATTTCCAATGGCCACAGCCCTTCTAATAGAATAAATACCCAATACCTGATCCATCTCACTAGGGCTGACTTCCCAGGAAAAACAGGGGCAATCTGAGCCCATCTGTGCACCTACCTGCACTCAGACCCATAGACAGATGTCCCCAGAGGTAAAAAGGAAAGAACAGGCCCCTAGGCACTAATCAGATCCATTGCTTTGGTTTCCAGGATCTCTCCTCAGACGCCTGGATTTCAAAACCAGCAATGGCTTTTTCTTGATGCACCCATCAGAAAAAAATCTCATATACACATGGGAAACTAGCACGTTGGAGCTCTGTCAAAGCCTCAATTTGGAGAACCCGTCAGGGCCCCAGTGCCACTGCTTCATTCCAAGGTCTCGATACACACAAAAGCACGCTAGGACCCAACCCCAGGAGAGTCCATTTCAACTCAGCCTCCTCGGTTGCTCCCCCAGATCCAGCAGATCTAACCTGTCTAGTTGCTAGGAGACAATTGGAATGCGAGGTGGGCTAACCAGCGATCCATCCTTAGAACCCTGCTCAGAATCATTGGCCTGGAGCCAAACAACAGGTCTCAATTGTCCTGCAGAAGACACTTTGCAGTTTGGAGCTTCTCACAAATCCCATCGTGGGACAACCCCCATGGCCTTGTGATGCTCCCCCTTCATGAAGGGGCCATAAGGGACAGAAACTCCAACCTGAGCGATCGTCTGATCCTCACCCTGACTTCAGATGCACGAGATCTCGATTCCGGTCTGTAGATTCTGCCTGCCATGTCCTCCACCAGAAACCTAAGCCGAGCTTGTGTTCTCAGACTTCTGTCCTCAGACTACTGGCCCACAAGCCCTCCAGTTTGACAATTCAGAACTACAATGCAGCACTCTGCCTGCCCTCCAGAAGAAAAACATTGCCCTCTGGCGCTACCCAGTAACCCCAAGTGAGGATCAACCTGCACCTACCTTGGCTGTACCCTGAACATATAGGCTGACCAGGGCACTAATGCCCTTTCTGACACAGCCTGAGCCTGGACTTCCTGGCCCCAACCAGACAGCTTGCCGCACACTGAGCACATCGAGCCGCCATGGCCTTAGGTTGTCATCTCTTCCCAACCTCGGTTTTCAGGCTTTAGATTCTAGACCTTATCTCCAATCACTGCCCAGGTTTGAAGGTGATGCAGAAATCAGAACTCCTTCCCCATGTCAAGAAACCTTGTGGTTGGCATGTTGTCCAACTTTCAGTGTAGTTGAATCCAGTGTTGCCCATGAGGCCCCTCCATGCTCGCAGGCTACATTGGTCACAAACACACATTGTGACCCTCAGCCTTACCAAAGTCTTCAAGTAAGGCCTCTCAGTGGCTGGATGAAGAGATAGCATATTGGTATTGCCATGCCCCTAGGCCCCAATTTTTAACCATAGTTCAGGTGGTCCCTTCAGTCTTCCCCACGGCTTTGCTTTGGAATTTCTCTTTTCGTGGGACACCTGAGGTAACATAACTGAAAGGATGGTTCCCATCCCATAGATTGACGAAAAATAATTGGGAATCGGGCGAAATCATTATAGAGGTAGATTCGTCCATGGCCCAAGAGGCATCCCCGACATTCCACATGGGAAGCTTCCTTGTTGGAGCTGTGTCAAACACCTCAGTTTGGAAAACCCTGCAGAGTCCCTGAGCCACCTCCACATTCCAAGGTCTCCCAGGCCACAAAACCACAGTAGAACTCATCTTCAGGAGAGTCCATTTCAACTCTCCCCTCTAAATAGCTCACCCAGGAGCCTGCAGATTGAGCCTGATTTGTCCTGACTAAACAGTGGGAATATGAGGTGGCGTTCCCAGGCATCCATGCTTAGACACCTGCTCTCGAGTCTTTCCATATGGGGCCTCTTGGAACCATCCAATAGGACTCGACTGTGGTGCAGAAGGTAATCTTCAGTTTTGGAGCAGTTCACAAATCCCATCATAGGCAAAATTTTCTGGCCTCATGAAGCCCCCACACCCTTCAGGAAGAGGCCATGCTGGACAAGAACTCTAGCCTGAGGCACGTCTCATAGTTGACATGACCTCAGTGCAGGAGATCTCGATACAGCATCTGCAGGGTGGGCCTGCCGTGCCCTCGGTCACAAACCTCACGCTAGCTTGTGTTTTCAGACTTCCTTCCTCACACTCCTGGCAAAAAAGCCCTCCGGACTAGGAACTCTGGAACCAAAACCCAGCCCAGTGTCTGCCCAACGGAAGAAAAACGTTTCCCTGTGGGGCTCTCCATAAAACCCAGATGAGGATCAACCTGCTCGGGTCGACGGTACCCGAACTGGATAGGCTGCTCTGGGCACTCATGCTCTGCCTGACACAGCCTGACGCCAGACGTCCAGACAGACAAGGAGACAGCTGGCCGCACACCCAGCACTTCGGACACGCCATGGTCTTATGCCGTCACCTCATCCTAACCTTGGTTTTCAGATATTTGAACCTAGACATTATATCAATTCTCCACACAGCTGGGTATAGCAAGCACAAAACAGAACTCCTCCTTCCCCATGGCTGTCAAGCTTGCTCTTGGCATGGAGTCACACCTTCAGGGTGGGAGAAACCTTCATGGCCCCTGATGCCACACCCAAACTTGAGTGCTGCGTGGGCACAAATTCACACTGTGACCCTCAGCATGAGCCCCATGTCAAAGAAAGGCCTGTCAGGGCCTGGACCAAGAGCCCACATATGGGGCTTGCCAAGCCCCTATGCACCCAATCCTCACCACGGTTTGAATTTTCCAGTCGCCCCGCCCGTACCTGGAGCTCTGCTCTGGAATCCCTTTTTTGGAGAGACCTATGAGCCAGACAACACGACTCCACCCTTCCCACAAAATGACCCCAAACTCTTGGGAGCTGGGACAAATCCCCAGAGAGGGATACTCGTCCACAGTACCTGAGGCCACCGCTCCAATCCACGGCTATCCCGGACACAACATCCAGAGACAAAAGCCTGAAGGAACGCCTCCCACTCGCCCTTGTTTCAGAGGCCCAGGAGCTCCCTCTCGGGCTGTACATCCGGCCTGCCATACCCAAAACGCCACTCATAAACTGAGTTTTTGTATTCAGACTTCTGTGCCCACAGCCTGGACCCACACAACTTCCAGGCTAGGGCCTCTGGACCAAACAGCGAAAGATTGTGCCTGCCCTCTCCAAGGAAAGTGTGCCCAATCCATTGACCACAACCCTACAGGTTAGGGAAAAGCTCCAAGGTCCCTGAGGCCATCAATAGTATAGGCCACCCTGGACCAAGAGGGGCTCTCTGACACCAGCGGAGCAACTATCTCCACTTAGACTCTCAGACAGTGTCCCCAGAGACAGAAGGTTGAAATGGACAGGCCCCCAGGCCCTAATCTGAACCTTAGCTTTGGTTTCCATGTTTCCTTTCTCAGAGGACTGTTTTCGTAGACCAGCACATGGGGTTTTTCTGAGGCACCAAACCAAACCTCTCTCATCTCCACATGGGCAGCTTTCTTACTGGGATGTATCAAACACTTCAGGTAGGAGAGTTCCGCAGGGCCACTGAACAACCAGCACATTCCAAGGTCTCCATGGACCCAAACGCACATTATGACGCATCCTCAGGAGAGGCCATTTCAACTCAGCCCCCTGGGTCGCGTGTTCCAGAGGCAGCAGATCAAACATATCTTGTCGCTAATAGCCAATGGGAATGCGAGGCATGCTGTACAGGGATCCATCCTTCGAACCCTGCTCTCCAGTCCTTCCATATGGTATGTCCTGGAGCCATGCAACAGGGCTCGAATGTTCCGCAGAAGGAAACCTTGTGGTTTGGGGCAACCTCCAAACTCAGCGTGGGAAAACTTCCTTGGCCTCATGAGGCCCCCACTTCATGAAGGTGCCATCATGGACACATACTCCAGCCTCAGCCAACGTCTGATCCTCAGCCTGACTTCAGATGCAGGAGATTTTGATTCAGCCTCTGCAGAGTGGGCCTGCTCTGCCCTTGGCTCCAATCCTCACACTAGCTTGTGTTTTCAGACTTCCGTCCTCACACTCCTGGCCCACAAACCCTCCCTACTGGGAATTCTGGGGCCACAATGAAGCACTGTGCCTGCCTCCCAGGAGAAAAATATTGTCTATGGCGCTGCCCAGAAACCCCAAATGAGGATCAAACTGCTTGGCCCTCGGCAACACCCCAATTGCATAGGCTACCTTAAACAGTGATGCTCTGTCGCAAATAGCCTGAGCCCAGACGTTCCAACAGACACGGACACAGCTGGCTGCACACCCAGCACATTGGACCCGCCACTGCCTTAGGCCACCATCCATTCCCAACCTGGGTTTTCAGTCATCGGAACCTAGACCTTATCTCCAATCCCTGCACAGGGGGGAACCTGATGCACAAGTCAGAACCCCTCCTTCCCCATGGCAAGAAACCTTGCTGCTGGCAGTGAGTCAAACCTTCAGTGTAGGAGAAAACGGCATGGCCCATGAGGCCACGCCCAAGCGTGAGGGCCGCCTTGGGCACAAACACACATTGTGACCCTAGCGTGAGTACATTATTCAAGTAACGCCTCTCAGTGACTGGACCAAGAGCCCGCATATGTGGCTTGCCATGCCCATAGGCACCCAGGACTAACTAGATGGTGTGTATTCCAGTTGAGGGAACCCACTGCTGTGCTCTAGAGTCCCTCTCCTGGGGGGTCCCCTGTGGCAGAAAACAGTACTCTTCATTCCCACAGAATGAACACAAACACTTGGGAGCTTGGACAATCCCCAGAAAGGAAGGCTCTTCCTCGGCCTCAAAGACAACCCCTACCCTGACCGGACACTGTAAACGCAACACCCAGAGACAAAATCCTGAGTGACTGCCTCCCACTTGCCCTACTTTGATTTCCAGAGGATCTCCCCTCACGGACTAGAGATCAGGCCAGCCATTACATTGGCCCCTAGCTGAGCCAAGTTTGCTTTTTCAGACATCTGTCCCCACAGCCCTGGCAAACACAGCCTCTAGGCTGGGTCCTTTGGAGCCATACCACAGGACCGTGCCTGCTCTCTCCTGGGAAACTGTGTCCATTCCTTTGGCCACACACCTCCAGAATATGAGAAACCTCAAGGATTCCGAGGACATCCCACTACTGGGAGCCTCACTGGACTCACAGGGGCATTCGGACACAAGCTGAGCAGCTACATCCATGAATGCATGCACACAGATGTCAACAGAGATAGAAGGTTGAGCCGGACAGGCCTTTAGGCCGTAGTCTCAACTCTTGCTTTGGTTTCCAGGTGTCACTCCTCAGAGGCTTTGGTTCGAAGAACAGGGTATGGGGCTTTCCTGAGGCACGGAACAGAACTCCTCTCGTCTCCACATGGGAAGTTTCCTTATTGGAGCCGTGTCAAACACCTCATGTTGGAGAATCCTGCAGAGTCCCTGAGCCACCTCCACATTCCAAGGTCTCCAGGCCACCAAGCCACAGTAGGACTCATCTTCAGGAGAGACCATTTCAACTCTCCCCTCCGGGTAGCTCACCCAGGAGCCCGCAGATTGAGCCTGCCTTGTCCTGACTAAAGAGTGGGAATATGAGGTGGCGTTCCCAGGCATCCATGCTTAGACACCTGCTCTCGAGTCTTTCCATATGGGGCCTCTTGGAACCATCCAATAGGACTCGACTGTCGTGCAGAAGGTAACCTTCAGTTTTGGAGCAGTTCACAAATCCCATCGTAGGCAAAACTTTCTGGCCTCATGAAGCCCCCACACCCTTCAGGAAGAGGCCATGCTGGACAAAAACTCTAGCCTGAGGCACGTCTCATAGTTGACATGACCTCAGTGCAGGAGATCTCGATTCACCCTCTGCAGAGTGGGCCTGCCGTGCCCTCGGTCCCAAACCTCACGCTAGCTTGTGTTTTCAGACTTCCTTCCTCACACTCCTGGCAAACAAGCCCTCCGGACTAGGAACTCCGGAACCAAAACCCAGCCCAGTGTCTGCCCAACGGAAGAAAAACGTTTCCCTGTGGGGCTCTCCATAAAACCCAGATGAGGATCAACCTGCTCGGGTCGACGGTACCCGAACTGGATAGGCTGCACTGGGCACTCATGCTCTGCCTGACACAGCCTGAACCCAGACGTCCAGACAGACAAGGAGACAGATGGCTGCACACCCAGCACTTCGGACACGCCATGGTCTTATGCCGTCACCTCATCCTAACCTTGGTTTTCAGATATTTGAACCTAGACATTATATCAATTCTCCACACAGCTGGGTATAGCAAGCACAAAACAGAACTCCTCCTTCCCCATGGCTGTCAAGCTTGCTCTTGGCATGGAGTCACACCTTCAGGGTGGGAGAAATCTTCATGGCCCCTGATGCCACGCCCAAACTTGAGTGCTGCTTGGGCACAAATTCACACTGTGACCTTCAGGATGAGCCCCATGTCAAAGAAAGGCCTGTCAGGGCCTGGACCAAGAGCCCACATATGGGGCTTGCCAAGCCCCTATGCACCCAATCCTCACCACGGTTTGAATTTTCCAGTCGCCCCGCCCGTACCTGGAGCTCTGCTCTGGAATCCCTTTCTTGGAGAGACCTATGAGCCAGACAACACGACTCCACCCTTCCCACAAAATGACCCCAAACTCTTGGGAGCTGGGACAAATCCCCAGAGAGGGATACTCGTCCACAGTACCTGAGGCCACCGCTCCAATCCACGGCTATCCCGGACACAACATCCAGAGACAAAAGCCTGAAGGAACGCCTCCCACTCGCCCTTGTTTCAGAGGCCCAGGAGCTCCCTCTCGGGCTGTACATCCGGCCTGCCGTACCCTAAACGCCACTCATAAGCTGAGTTTTTGTATTCAGACTTCTGTGCCCACAGCCTGGACCCACACAACTTCCAGGCTAGGGCCTCTGGACCAAACAGCGAAAGATTGTGCCTGCCCTCTCCAAGGAAAGTGTGCCCAATCCATTGACCACAACCCTACAGGTTAGGGAAAAGCTCCAAGGTCCCTGAGGCCATCAATAGTATAGGCCACCCTGGACTAAGAGGGGCTCTCTGACACCAGCGGAGCAACTATCTCCACTTAGACTCTCAGACAGTGTCCCCAGAGACAGAAGGTTGAAATGGACAGGCCCCCAGGCCCTAATCTGAACCTTAGCTTTGGTTTCCATGTTTCCTTTCTCAGAGGACTGTTTTCGTAGACCAGCACATGGGGTTTTTCTGAGGCACCAAACCAAACGTCTCTCATCTCCACATGGGCAGCATTCTTACTGGGATGTATCAAACACTTCAGGTAGGAGAGTTCCGCAGGGCCACTGAACAACCAGCACATTCCAAGGTCTCCATGGACCCAAACGCACATTATGACGCATCCTCAGGAGAGGCCATTTCAACTCAGCCCCCTGGGTCGCGTGTTCCAGAGGCAGCAGATCAAACATATCTTGTCGCTAATAGCCAATGGGAATGCGAGGCATGCTGTACAGGGATCCATCCTTCGAACCCTGCTCTCCAGTCCTTCCATATGGTATGTCCTGGAGCCATGCAACAGGACTCGAATGTCCCGCAGAAGGAAACCTTGGGGTTTGGGGCAACCTCCAAACAGCGTGGGAAAACTTCCTTGGCCTCATGAGGCCCCCACTTCATGAAGGTGCCATCATGGACACATACTCCAGCCTCAGCCAACGTCTGATCCTCAGCCTGACTTCAGATGCAGGAGATTTTGATTCAGCCTCTGCAGAGTGGGCCTGCTCTGCCCTTGGCTCCAATCCTCACACTAGCTTGTGTTTTCAGACTTCCGTCCTCACACTCCTGGCCCACAAACCCTCCCTACTGGGAATTCTGGGGCCACAATGAAGCACTGTGCCTGCCTCCCAGGAGGAAAATATTGTCTATGGCGCTGCCCAGAAACCCCAAATGAGGATCAAACTGCTTGGCCCTCGGCAACACCCCAATTGCATAGGCTACCTTAAACAGTGATGCTCTGTCGCAAATAGCCTGAGCCCAGACGTTCCAACAGACACGGACACAGCTGGCTGCACACCCAGCACATTGGACCCGCCACTGCCTTAGGCCACCATCCATTCCCAACCTGGGTTTTCAGTCATCGGAACCTAGACCTTATCTCCAATCCCTGCACAGGGGGGAACCTGATGCACAAGTCAGAACCCCTCCTTCCCCATGGCAAGAAACCTTGCTGCTGGCAGTGAGTCAAACCTTCAGTGTAGGAGAAAACGGCATGGCCCATGAGGCCACGCCCAAGCGTGAGGGCCGCCTTGGGCACAAACACACATTGTGACCCTCAGCGTGAGTACCTTATTCAAGTAACGCCTCTCAGTGACTGGACCAAGAGCCCGCATATGTGGCTTGCCATGCCCATAGGCACCCAGGACTAACTAGATGGTGTGTATTCCAGTTGAGGGAACCCACTGCTGTGCTCTAGAGTCCCTCTCCTGGGGGGTCCCCTGTGGCAGAAAACAGTACTCTTCATTCCCACAGAATGAACACAAACACTTGGGAGCTTGGACAATCCCCAGAAAGGAAGGCTCTTCCTCGGCCTCAAAGACAACCCCTACCCTGACCGGACACTGTAAACGCAACACCCAGAGACAAAATCCTGAGTGACTGCCTCCCACTTGCCCTACTTTGATTTCCAGAGGATCTCCCCTCACGGACTAGAGATCAGGCCAGCCATTACATTGGCCCCTAGCTGAGCCAAGTTTGCTTTTTCAGACATCTGTCCCCACAGCCCTGGCAAACACAGCCTCTAGGCTGGGTCCTTTGGAGCCATACCACAGGACCGTGCCTGCTCTCTCCTGGGAAACTGTGTCCATTTTTTTGGCCACACACCTCCAGAATATGAGAAACCTCAAGGCCTCCGAGGACATCCCACTACTGGGAGCCTCACTGGACTCACAGTGGCATTCGGACAGAAGCTGAGCAGCTACATCCATGAATGCATGCACACAGATGTCAACAGAGATAGAAGGTTGAGCCGGACAGGCCTTTAGGCCGTAGTCTCAACTCTTGCTTTGGTTTCCAGGTGTCACTCCTCAGAGGCTTTGGTTCGAAGAACAGGGTATGGGGCTTTCCTGAGGCACGGAACAGAACTCCTCTCGTCTCCACATGGGAAGTTTCCTTATTGGAGCCGTGTCAAACACCTCATGTTGGAGAATCCTGCAGAGTCCCTGAGCCACCTCCACATTCCAAGGTCTCCAGGCCACCAAGCCACAGTAGGACTCATCTTCAGGAGAGACCATTTCAACTCTCCCCTCCGGGTAGCTCACCCAGGAGCCCGCAGATTGAGCCTGCCTTGTCCTGACTAAAGAGTGGGAATATGAGGTGGCGTTCCCAGGCATCCATGCTTAGACACCTGCTCTCGAGTCTTTCCATATGGGGCCTCTTGGAACCATCCAATAGGACTCGACTGTCGTGCAGAAGGTAACCTTCAGTTTTGGAGCAGTTCACAAATCCCATCGTAGGCAAAACTTTCTGGCCTCATGAAGCCCCCACACCCTTCCGGAAGAGGCCATGCTGGACAAAAACTCTAGCCTGAGGCACGTCTCATAGTTGACATTACCTCAGTGCAGGAGATCTCGATTCAGCCTCTGCAGAGTGGGCCTGCCGTGCCCTCGGTCCCAAACCTCACGCTAGCTTGTGTTTTCAGACTTCCTTCCTCACACTCCTGGCAAACAAGCCCTCCGGACTAGGAACTCCGGAACCAAAACCCAGCCCAGTGTCTGCCCAACGGAAGAAAAACGTTTCCCTGTGGGGCTCTCCATAAAACCCAGATGAGGATCAACCTGCTCGGGTCGACGGTACCCGAACTGGATAGGCTGCTCTGGGCACTCATGCTCTGCCTGACAGAGCCTGAAGCCAGACGTCCAGACAGACAAGGAGACAGATGGCCGCACACCCAGCACTTCGGACATGCCATGGTCTTATGCCGTCACCTCATCCTAACCTTGGTTTTCAGATATTTGAACCTAGACATTATATCAATTCTCCACACAGCTGGGTATAGCAAGCACAAAACAGAACTCCTCCTTCCCCATGGCTGTCAAGCTTGCTCTTGGCATGGAGTCACACCTTCAGGGTGGGTGAAATCTTCATGGCCCCTGATGCCACGCCCAAACTTGAGTGCTGCTTGGGCACAAATTCACACTGTGACCCTCAGGATGAGCCCCATGTCAAAGAAAGGCCTGTCAGGGCCTGGACCAAGAGCCCACATATGGGGCTTGCCAAGCCCCTATGCACCCAATCCTCACCACGGTTTGAATTTTCCAGTCGCCCCGCCCGTACCTGGAGCTCTGCTCTGGAATCCCTTTCTTGGAGAGACCTATGAGCCAGACAACACGACTCCACCCTTCCCACAAAATGACCCCAAACTCTTGGGACCTGGGACAAATCCCCAGAGAGGGATACTCGTCCACAGTACCTGAGGCCACCGCTCCAATCCACGGCTATCCCGGACACAACATCCAGAGACAAAAGCCTGAAGGAACGCCTCCCACTCGCCCTTGTTTCAGAGGCCCAGGAGCTCCCTCTCGGGCTGTACATCCGGCCTGCCGTACCCTAAACGCCACTCATAAGCTGAGTTTTTGTATTCAGACTTCTGTGCCCACAGCCTGGACCCACACAACTTCCAGGCTAGGGCCTCTGGACCAAACAGCGAAAGATTGTGCCTGCCCTCTCCAAGGAAAGTGTGCCCAATCCATTGACCACAACCCTACAGGTTAGGGAAAAGCTCCAAGGTCCCTGAGGCCATCAATAGTATAGGCCACCCTGGACTAAGAGGGGCTCTCTGACACCAGCGGAGCAACTATCTCCACTTAGACTCTCAGACAGTGTCCCCAGAGACAGAAGGTTGAAATGGACAGGCCCCCAGGCCCTAATCTGAACCTTAGCTTTGGTTTCCATGTTTCCTTTCTCAGAGGACTGTTTTCGTAGACCAGCACATGGGGTTTTTCTGAGGCACCAAACCAAATCTCTCTCATCTCCACATGGGCAGCTTTCTTACTGGGATGTATCAAACACTTCAGGTAGGAGAGTTCCGCAGGGCCACTGAACAACCAGCACATTCCAAGGTCTCCATGGACCCAAACGCACATTATGACGCATCCTCAGGAGAGGCCATTTCAACTCAGCCCCCTGGGTCGCGTGTTCCAGAGGCATCAGATCAAACATATCTTGTTGCTAATAGCCAATGGGAATGCGAGGCATGCTGTACAGGGATCCATCCTTCGAACCCTGCTCTCCAGTCCTTCCATATGGTATGTCCTGGAGCCATGCAACAGGGCTCGAATGTCCCGCAGAAGGAAACCTTGGGGTTTGGGGCAACCTCCAAACAGCGTGGGAAAACTTCCTTGGCCTCATGAGGCCCCCACTTCATGAAGGTGCCATCATGGACACATACTCCAACCTCAGCCAACGTCTGATCCTCAGCCTGACTTCAGATGCAGGAGATTTTGATTCAGCCTCTGCAGAGTGGGCCTGCTCTGCCCTTGGCTCCAATCCTCACACTAGCTTGTGTTTTCAGACTTCCGTCCTCACACTCCTGGCCCACAAACCCTCCCTACTGGGAATTCTGGGGCCACAATGAAGCACTGTGCCTGCCTCCCAGGAGGAAAATATTGTCTATGGCGCTGCCCAGAAACCCCAAATGAGGATCAAACTGCTTGGCCCTCGGCAACACCCCAATTGCATAGGCTACCTTAAACAGTGATGCTCTGTCGCAAATAGCCTGAGCCCAGACCTTCCAACAGACACGGACACAGCTGGCTGCACACCCAGCACATTGGACCCGCCACTGCCTTAGGCCACCATCCATTCCCAACCTGGGTTTTCAGTCATCGGAACCTAGACCTTATCTCCAATCCCTGCACAGGGGGGAACCTGATGCACAAGTCAGAACCCCTCCTTCCCCATGGCAAGAAACCTTGCTGCTGGCAGTGAGTCAAACCTTCAGTGTAGGAGAAAACGGCATGGCCCATGAGGCCACGCCCAAGCGTGAGGGCCGCCTTGGGCACAAACACACATTGTGACCCTAAGCGTGAGTACCTTATTCAAGTAACGCCTCTCAGTGACTGGACCAAGAGCCCGCATATGTGGCTTGCCATGCCCATAGGCACCCAGGACTAACTAGATGGTGTGTATTCCAGTTGAGGGAACCCACTGCTGTGCTCTAGAGTCCCTCTCCTGGGGGGTCCCCTGTGGCAGAAAACAGTACTCTTCATTCCCACAGAATGAACACAAACACTTGGGAGCTTGGACAATCCCCAGAAAGGAAGGCTCTTCCTCGGCCTCAAAGACAACCCCTACCCTGACCGGACACTGTAAACGCAACACCCAGAGACAAAATCCTGAGTGACTGCCTCCCACTTGCCCTACTTTGATTTCCAGAGGATCTCCCCTCACGGACTAGAGATCAGGCCAGCCATTACATTGGCCCCTAGCTGAGCCAAGTTTGCTTTTTCAGACATCTGTCCCCACAGCCCTGGCAAACACAGCCTCTAGGCTGGGTCCTTTGGAGCCATACCACAGGACCGTGCCTGCTCTCTCCTGGGAAACTGTGTCCATTCCTTTGGCCACACACCTCCAGAATATGAGAAACCTCAAGGCCTCCGAGGACATCCCACTACTGGGAGCCTCACTGGACTCACAGGGGCATTCGGACACAAGCTGAGCAGCTACATCCATGAATGCATGCACACAGATGTCAACAGAGATAGAAGGTTGAGCCGGACAGGCCTTTAGGCCGTAGTCTCAACTCTTGCTTTGGTTTCCAGGTGTCACTCCTCAGAGGCTTTGGTTCGAAGAACAGGGTATGGGGCTTTCCTGAGGCAAGGAACAGAACTCCTCTCGTCTCCACATGGGAAGTTTCCTTGTTGGAGCCGTGTCAAACACCTCATGTTGGAGAATCCTGCAGAGTCCCTGAGCCACCTCCACATTCCAAGGTCTCCAGGCCACCAAGCCACAGTAGGACTCATCTTCAGGAGAGACCATTTCAACTCTCCCCCCGGGTAGCTCACCCAGGAGCCCGCAGATTGAGCCTGCCTTGTCCTGACTAAAGAGTGGGAATATGAGGTGGCGTTCCCAGGCATCCATGCTTAGACACCTGCTCTCGAGTCTTTCCATATGGGGCCTCTTGGAACCATCCAATAGGACTCGACTGTCGTGCAGAAGGTAACCTTCAGTTTTGGAGCAGTTCACAAATCCCATCGTAGGCAAAACTTTCTGGCCTCATGAAGCCCCCACACCCTTCAGGAAGAGGCCATGCTGGACAAAAACTCTAGCCTGAGGCACGTCTCATAGTTGACATGACCTCAGTGCAGGAGATCTCGATTCAGCCTCTGCAGAGTGGGACTGCCGTGCCCTCGGTCCCAAACCTCACGCTAGCTTGTGTTTTCAGACTTCCTTCCTCACACTCCTGGCAAACAAGCCCTCCGGACTAGGAACTCCGGAACCAAAACCCAGCCCAGTGTCTGCCCAACGGAAGAAAAACGTTTCCCTGTGGGGCTCTCCATAAAACCCAGATGAGGATCAACCTGCTCGGGTCGACGGTACCCGAACTGGATAGGCTGCTCTGGGCACTCATGCTCTGCCTGACAGAGCCTGAAGCCAGACGTCCAGACAGACAAGGAGACAGATGGCCGCACACCCAGCACTTCGGACACGCCATGGTCTTATGCCGTCACCTCATCCTAACCTTGGTTTTCAGATATTTGAACCTAGACATTATATCAATTCTCCACACAGCTGGGTATAGCAAGCACAAAACAGAACTCCTCCTTCCCCATGGCTGTCAAGCTTGCTCTTGGCATGGAGTCACACCTTCAGGGTCGGTGAAATCTTCATGGCCCCTGATGCCACGCCCAAACTTGAGTGCTGCTTGGGCACAAATTCACACTGTGACCCTCAGGATGAGCCCCATGTCAAAGAAAGGCCTGTCAGGGCCTGGACCAAGAGCCCACATATGGGGCTTGCCAAGCCCCTATGCACCCAATCCTCACCACGGTTTGAATTTTCCAGTCGCCCCGCCCGTACCTGGAGCTCTGCTCTGGAATCCCTTTCTTGGAGAGACCTATGAGCCAGACAACACGATTCCACCCTTCCCACAGAATGACCCCAAACTCTTGGGAGCTGGGACAAATCCCCAGAGAGGGATACTCGTCCACAGTACCTGAGGCCACCGCTCCAATCCACGGCTATCCCGGACACAACATCCAGAGACAAAAGCCTGAAGGAACGCCTCCCACTCGCCCTTGTTTCAGAGGCCCAGGAGCTCCCTCTCGGGCTGTACATCCGGCCTGCCGTACCCTAAACGCCACTCATAAGCTGAGTTTTTGTATTCAGACTTCTGTGCCCACAGCCTGGACCCACACAACTTCCAGGCTAGGGCCTCTGGACCAAACAGCGAAAGATTGTGCCTGCCCTCTCCAAGGAAAGTGTGCCCAATCCATTGACCACAACCCTACAGGTTAGGGAAAAGCTCCAAGGTCCCTGAGGCCATCAATAGTATAGGCCACCCTGGACCAAGAGGGGCTCTCTGACACCAGCGGAGCAACTATCTCCACTTAGACTCTCAGACAGTGTCCCCAAGACAGAAGGTTGAAATGGACAGGCCCCCAGGCCCTAATCTGAACCTTAGCTTTGGTTTCCATGTTTCCTTTCTCAGAGGACTGTTTTCGTAGACCAGCACATGGGGTTTTTCTGAGGCACCAAACCAAACCTCTCTAATCTCCACATGGGCAGCTTTCTTACTGGGATGTATCAAACACTTCAGGTAGGAGAGTTCCGCAGGGCCACTGAACAACCAGCACATTCCAAGGTCTCCATGGACCCAAACGCACATTATGACGCATCCTCAGGAGAGGCCATTTCAACTCAGCCCCCTGGGTCGCGTGTTCCAGAGGCAGCAGATCAAACATATCTTGTCGCTAATAGCCAATGGGAATGCGAGGCATGCTGTACACGGATCCATCCTTCGAACCCTGCTCTCCAGTCCTTCCATATGGTATGTCCTGGAGCCATGCAACAGGACTCGAATGTCCCGCAGAAGGAAACCTTGGGGTTTGGGGCAACCTCCAAACAGCGTGGGAAAACTTCCTTGGCCTCATGAGGCCCCCACTTCATGAAGGTGCCATCATGGACACATACTCCAGCCTCAGCCAACGTCTGATCCTCAGCCTGACTTCAGATGCAGGAGATTTTGATTCAGCCTCTGCAGAGTGGGCCTGCTCTGCCCTTGGCTCCAATCCTCACACTAGCTTGTGTTTTCAGACTTCCGTCCTCACACTCCTGGCCCACAAACCCTCCCTACTGGGAATTCTGGGGCCACAATGAAGCACTGTGCCTGCCTCCCAGGAGGAAAATATTGTCTATGGCGCTGCCCAGAAACCCCAAATGAGGATCAAACTGCTTGGCCCTCGGCAACACCCCAATTGCATAGGCTACCTTAAACAGTGATGCTCTGTCGCAAATAGCCTGAGCCCAGACCTTCCAACAGACACGGACACAGCTGGCTGCACACCCAGCACATTGGACCCGCCACTGCCTTAGGCCACCATCCATTCCCAACCTGGGTTTTCAGTCATCGGAAGCTAGACCTTATCTCCAATCCCTGCACAGGGGGGAACCTGATGCACAAGTCAGAACCCCTCCTTCCCCATGGCAAGAAACCTTGCTGCTGGCAGTGAGTCAAACCTTCAGTGTAGGAGAAAACGGCATGGCCCATGAGGCCACGCCCAAGCGTGAGGGCCGCCTTGGGCACAAACACACATTGTGACCCTCAGCGTGAGTACCTTATTCAAGTAACGCCTCTCAGTGACTGGACCAAGAGCCCGCATATGTGGCTTGCCATGCCCATAGGCACCCAGGACTAACTAGATGGTGTGTATTCCAGTTGAGGGAACCCACTGCTGTGCTCTAGAGTCCCTCTCCTGGGGGGTCCCCTGTGGCAGAAAACAGTACTCTTCATTCCCACAGAATGAACACAAACACTTGGGAGCTTGGACAATCCCCAGAAAGGAAGGCTCTTCCTCGGCCTCAAAGACAACCCCTACCCTGACCGGACACTGTAAACGCAACACCCAGAGACAAAATCCTGAGTGACTGCCTCCCACTTGCCCTACTTTGATTTCCAGAGGATCTCCCCTCACGGACTAGAGATCAGGCCAGCCATTACATTGGCCCCTAGCTGAGCCAAGTTTGCTTTTTCAGACATCTGTCCCCACAGCCCTGGCAAACACAGCCTCTAGGCTGGGTCCTTTGGAGCCATACCACAGGACCGTGCCTGCTCTCTCCTGGGAAACTGTGTCCATTCCTTTGGCCACACACCTCCAGAATATGAGAAACCTCAAGGCCTCCGAGGACATCCCACTACTGGGAGCCTCACTGGACTCACAGGGGCATTCGGACACAAGCTGAGTAGCTACATCCATGAATGCATGCACACAGATGTCAACAGAGATAGAAGGTTGAGCCGGACAGGCCTTTAGGCCGTAGTCTCAACTCTTGCTTTGGTTTCCAGGTGTCACTCCTCAGAGGCTTTGGTTCGAAGAACAGGGTATGGGGCTTTCCTGAGGCACGGAACAGAACTCCTCTCGTCTCCACATGGGAAGTTTCCTTGTTGGAGCCGTGTCAAACACCTCATGTTGGAGAATCCTGCAGAGTCCCTGAGCCACCTCCACATTCCAAGGTCTCCAGGCCACCAAGCCACAGTAGGACTCATCTTCAGGAGAGACCATTTCAACTCTCCCCCCGGGTAGCTCACCCAGGAGCCCGCAGATTGAGCCTGCCTTGTCCTGACTAAAGAGTGGGAATATGAGGTGGCGTTCCCAGGCATCCATGCTTAGACACCTGCTCTCGAGTCTTTCCATATGGGGCCTCTTGGAACCATCCAATAGGACTCGACTGTCGTGCAGAAGGTAACCTTCAGTTTTGGAGCAGTTCACAAATCCCATCGTAGGCAAAACTTTCTGGCCTCATGAAGCCCCCACACCCTTCAGGAAGAGGCCATGCTGGACAAAAACTCTAGCCTGAGGCACGTCTCATAGTTGACATGACCTCAGTGCAGGAGATCTCGATTCACCCTCTGCAGAGTGGGCCTGCCGTGCCCTCGGTCCCAAACCTCACGCTAGCTTGTGTTTTCAGACTTCCTTCCTCACACTCCTGGCAAACAAGCCCTCCGGACTAGGAACTCCGGAACCAAAACCCAGCCCAGTGTCTGCCCAACGGAAGAAAAACGTTTCCCTGTGGGGCTCTCCATAAAACCCAGATGAGGATCAACCTGCTCGGGTCGATGGTACCCGAACTGGATAGGCTGCTCTGGGCACTCATGCTCTGCCTGACAGAGCCTGAAGCCAGACGTCCAGACAGACAAGGAGACAGATGGCCGCACACCCAGCACTTCGGACACGCCATGGTCTTATGCCGTCACCTCATCCTAACCTTGGTTTTCAGATATTTGAACCTAGACATTATATCAATTCTCCACACAGCTGGGTATAGCAAGCACAAAACAGAACTCCTCCTTCCCCATGGCTGTCAAGCTTGCTCTTGGCATGGAGTCACACCTTCAGGGTGGGTGAAATCTTCATGGCCCCTGATGCCACGCCCAAACTTGAGTGCTGCTTGGGCACAAATTCACACTGTGACCCTCAGGATGAGCCCCATGTCAAAGAAAGGCCTGTCAGGGCCTGGACCAAGAGCCCACATATGGGGCTTGCCAAGCCCCTATGCACCCAATCCTCACCACGGTTTGAATTTTCCAGTCGCCCCGCCCGTACCTGGAGCTCTGCTCTGGAATCCCTTTCTTGGAGAGACCTATGAGCCAGACAACACGATTCCACCCTTCCCACAGAATGACCCCAAACTCTTGGGAGCTGGGACAAATCCCCAGAGAGGGATACTCGTCCACAGTACCTGAGGCCACCGCTCCAATCCACGGCTATCCCGGACACAACATCCAGAGACAAAAGCCTGAAGGAACGCCTCCCACTCGCCCTTGTTTCAGAGGCCCAGGAGCTCCCTCTCGGGCTGTACATCCGGCCTGCCGTACCCTAAACGCCACTCATAAGCTGAGTTTTTGTATTCAGACTTCTGTGCCCACAGCCTGGACCCACACAACTTCCAGGCTAGGGCCTCTGGACCAAACAGCGAAAGATTGTGCCTGCCCTCTCCAAGGAAAGTGTGCCCAATCCATTGACCACAACCCTACAGGTTAGGGAAAAGCTCCAAGGTCCCTGAGGCCATCAATAGTATAGGCCACCCTGGACTAAGAGGGGCTCTCTGACACCAGCGGAGCAACTATCTCCACTTAGACTCTCAGACAGTGTCCCCAGAGACAGAAGGTTGAAATGGACAGGCCCCCAGGCCCTAATCTGAACCTTAGCTTTGGTTTCCATGTTTCCGTTCTCAGAGGACTGTTTTCGTAGACCAGCACATGGGGTTTTTCTGAGGCACCAAACCAAATCTCTCTCATCTCCACATGGGCAGCTTTCTTACTGGGATGTATCAAACACTTCAGGTAGGAGAGTTCCGCAGGGCCACTGAACAACCAGCACATTCCAAGGTCTCCATGGACCCAAACGCACATTATGACGCATCCTCAGGAGAGGCCATTTCAACTCAGCCCCCTGGGTCGCGTGTTCCAGAGGCATCAGATCAAACATATCTTGTCGCTAATAGCCAATGGGAATGCGAGGCATGCTGTACAGGGATCCATCCTTCGAACCCTGCTCTCCAGTCCTTCCATATTGTATGTCCTGGAGCCATGCAACAGGGCTCGAATGTCCCGCAGAAGGAAACCTTGGGGTTTGGGGCAACCTCCAAACAGCGTGGGAAAACTTCCTTGGCCTCATGAGGCCCCCACTTCATGAAGGTGCCATCATGGACACATACTCCAACCTCAGCCAACGTCTGATCCTCAGCCTGACTTCAGATGCAGGAGATTTTGATTCAGCCTCTGCAGAGTGGGCCTGCTCTGCCCTTGGCTCCAATCCTCACACTAGCTTGTGTTTTCAGACTTCCGTCCTCACACTCCTGGCCCACAAACCCTCCCTACTGGGAATTCTGGGGCCCCAATGAAGCACTGTGCCTGCCTCCCAGGAGGAAAATATTGTCTATGGCGCTGCCCAGAAACCCCAAATGAGGATCAAACTGCTTGGCCCTCGGCAACACCCCAATTGCATAGGCTACCTTAAACAGTGATGCTCTGTCGCAAATAGCCTGAGCCCAGACCTTCCAACAGACACGGACACAGCTGGCTGCACACCCAGCACATTGGACCCGCCACTGCCTTAGGCCACCATCCATTCCCAACCTGGGTTTTCAGTCATCGGAACCTAGACCTTATCTCCAATCCCTGCACAGGGGGGAACCTGATGCACAAGTCAGAACCCCTCCTTCCCCATGGCAAGAAACCTTGCTGCTGGCAGTGAGTCAAACCTTCAGTGTAGGAGAAAACGGCATGGCCCATGAGGCCACGCCCAAGCGTGAGGGCCGCCTTGGGCACAAACACACATTGTGACCCTAAGCGTGAGTACCTTATTCAAGTAACGCCTCTCAGTGACTGGACCAAGAGCCCGCATATGTGGCTTGCCATGCCCATAGGCACCCAGGACTAACTAGATGGTGTGTATTCCAGTTGAGGGAACCCACTGCTGTGCTCTAGAGTCCCTCTCCTGGGGGGTCCCCTGTGGCACAAAACAGTACTCTTCATTCCCACAGAATGAACACAAACACTTGGGAGCTTGGACAATCCCCAGAAAGGAAGGCTCTTCCTCGGCCTCAAAGACAACCCCTACCCTGACTGGACACTGTAAACGCAACACCCAGAGACAAAATCCTGAGTGACTGCCTCCCACTTGCCCTACTTTGATTTCCAGAGGATCTCCCCTCACGGACTAGAGATCAGGCCAGCCATTACATTGGCCCCTAGCTGAGCCAAGTTTGCTTTTTCAGACATCTGTCCCCACAGCCCTGGCAAACACAGCCTCTAGGCTGGGTCCTTTGGAGACATACCACAGGACCGTGCCTGCTCTCTCCTGGGAAACTGTGTCCATTTTTTTGGCCACACACCTCCAGAATATGAGAAACCTCAAGGCCTCCGAGGACATCCCACTACTGGGAGCCTCACTGGACTCACAGGGGCATTCGGACACAAGCTGAGCAGCTACATCCATGAATGCATGCACACAGATGTCAACAGAGATAGAAGGTTGAGCCGGACAGGCCTTTAGGCCGTAGTCTCAACTCTTGCTTTGGTTTCCAGGTGTCACTCCTCAGAGGCTTTGGTTCGAAGAACAGGGTATGGGGCTTTCCTGAGGCACGGAACAGAACTCCTCTCGTCTCCACATGGGAAGTTTCCTTGTTGGAGCCGTGTCAAACACCTCATGTTGGGAATCCTGCAGAGTCCCTGAGCCACCTCCACATTCCAAGGTCTCCAGGCCACCAAGCCACAGTAGGACTCATCTTCAGGAGAGACCATTTCAACTCTCCCCCCGGTAGCTCACCCAGGAGCCCGCAGATTGAGCCTGCCTTGTCCTGACTAAAGAGTGGGAATATGAGGTGGCGTTCCCAGGCATCCATGCTTAGACACCTGCTCTCGAGTCTTTCCATATGGGGCCTCTTGGAACCATCCAATAGGACTCGACTGTCGTGCAGAAGGTAACCTTCAGTTTTGGAGCAGTTCACAAATCCCATCGTAGGCAAAACTTTCTGGCCTCATGAAGCCCCCACACCCTTCAGGAAGAGGCCATGCTGGACAAAAACTCTAGCCTGAGGCACGTCTCATAGTTGACATGACCTCAGTGCAGGAGATCTCGATTCACCCTCTGCAGAGTGGGCCTGCCGTGCCCTCGGTCCCAAACCTCACGCTAGCTTGTGTTTTCAGACTTCCTTCCTCACACTCCTGGCAAACAAGCCCTCCGGACTAGGAACTCCGGAACCAAAACCCAGCCCAGTGTCTGCCCAACGGAAGAAAAACGTTTCCCTGTGGGGCTCTCCATAAAACCCAGATGAGGATCAACCTGCTCGGGTCGATGGTACCCGAACTGGATAGGCTGCTCTGGGCACTCATGCTCTGCCTGACAGAGCCTGAAGCCAGACGTCCAGACAGACAAGGAGACAGATGGCCGCACACCCAGCACTTCGGACACGCCATGGTCTTATGCCGTCACCTCATCCTAACCTTGGTTTTCAGATATTTGAACCTAGACATTATATCAATTCTCCACACAGCTGGGTATAGCAAGCACAAAACAGAACTCCTCCTTCCCCATGGCTGTCAAGCTTGCTCTTGGCATGGAGTCACACCTTCAGGGTGGGTGAAATCTTCATGGCCCCTGATGCCACGCCCAAACTTGAGTGCTGCTTGGGCACAAATTCACACTGTGACCCTCAGGATGAGCCCCATGTCAAAGAAAGGCCTGTCAGGGCCTGGACCAAGAGCCCACATATGGGGCTTGCCAAGCCCCTATGCACCCAATCCTCACCACGGTTTGAATTTTCCAGTCGCCCCGCCCGTACCTGGAGCTCTGCTCTGGAATCCCTTTCTTGGAGAGACCTATGAGCCAGACAACACGACTCCACCCTTCCCACAAAATGACCCCAAACTCTTGGGACCTGGGACAAATCCCCAGAGAGGGATACTCGTCCACAGTACCTGAGGCCACCGCTCCAATCCACGGCTATCCCGGACACAACATCCAGAGACAAAAGCCTGAAGGAACGCCTCCCACTCGCCCTTGTTTCAGAGGCCCAGGAGCTCCCTCTCGGGCTGTACATCCGGCCTGCCGTACCCTAAACGCCACTCATAAGCTGAGTTTTTGTATTCAGACTTCTGTGCCCACAGCCTGGACCCACACAACTTCCAGGCTAGGGCCTCTGGACCAAACAGCGAAAGATTGTGCCTGCCCACTCCAAGGAAAGTGTGCCCAATCCATTGACCACAACCCTACAGGTTAGGGAAAAGCTCCAATGTCCCTGAGGCCATCAATAGTATAGGCCACCCTGGACCAAGAGGGGCTCTGTGACACCAGTGGAGCAACTATCTCCACTTAGACTCTCAGACAGTGTCCCCAGAGACAGAAGGTTGAAATGGACAGGCCCCCAGGCCCTAATCTGAACCTTAGCTTTGGTTTCCATGTTTCCTTTCTCAGAGGACTGTTTTCGTAGACCAGCACATGGGGTTTTTCTGAGGCACCAAACCAAACCTCTCTCATCTCCACATGGGCAGCTTTCTTACTGGGATGTATCAAACACTTCAGGTAGGAGAGTTCCGCAGGGCCACTGAACAACCAGCACATTCCAAGGTCTCCATGGACCCAAACGCACATTATGACGCATCCTCAGGAGAGGCCATTTCAACTCAGCCCCCTGGGTCGCGTGTTCCAGAGGCAGCAGATCAAACATATCTTGTCGCTAATAGCCAATGGGAATGCGAGGCATGCTGTACAGGGATCCATCCTTCGAACCCTGCTCTCCAGTCCTTCCATATGGTATGTCCTGGAGCCATGCAACAGGACTCGAATGTCCCGCAGAAGGAAACCTTGGGGTTTGGGGCAACCTCCAAACAGCGTGGGAAAACTTCCTTGGCCTCATGAGGCCCCCACTTCATGAAGGTGCCATCATGGACACATACTCCAGCCTCAGCCAACGTCTGATCCTCAGCCTGACTTCAGATGCAGGAGATTTTGATTCAGCCTCTGCAGAGTGGGCCTGCTCTGCCCTTGGCTCCAATCCTCACACTAGCTTGTGTTTTCAGACTTCCGTCCTCACACTCCTGGCCCACAAACCCTCCCTACTGGGAATTCTGGGGCCACAATGAAGCACTGTGCCTGCCTCCCAGGAGGAAAATATTGTCTATGGCGCTGCCCAGAAACCCCAAATGAGGATCAAACTGCTTGGCCCTCGGCAACACCCCAATTGCATAGGCTACCTTAAACAGTGATGCTCTGTCGCAAATAGCCTGAGCCCAGACCTTCCAACAGACACGGACACAGCTGGCTGCACACCCAGCACATTGGACCCGCCACTGCCTTAGGCCACCATCCATTCCCAACCTGGGTTTTCAGTCATCGGAAGCTAGACCTTATCTCCAATCCCTGCACAGGGGGGAACCTGATGCACAAGTCAGAACCCCTCCTTCCCCATGGCAAGAAACCTTGCTGCTGGCAGTGAGTCAAACCTTCAGTGTAGGAGAAAACGGCATGGCCCATGAGGCCACGCCCAAGCGTGAGGGCCGCCTTGGGCACAAACACACATTGTGACCCTCAGCGTGAGTACCTTATTCAAGTAACGCCTCTCAGTGACTGGACCAAGAGCCCGCATATGTGGCTTGCCATGCCCATAGGCACCCAGGACTAACTAGATAGTGTGTATTCCAGTTGAGGGAACCCACTGCTGTGCTCTAGAGTCCCTCTCCTGGGGGGTCCCCTGTGGCAGAAAACAGTACTCTTCATTCCCACAGAATGAACACAAACACTTGGGAGCTTGGACAATCCCCATAAAGGAAGGCTCTTCCTCGGCCTCAAAGACAACCCCTACCCTGACCGGACACTGTAAACGCAACACCCAGAGACAAAATCCTGAGTGACTGCCTCCCACTTGCCCTACTTTGATTTCCAGAGGATCTCCCCTCACGGACTAGAGATCAGGCCAGCCATTACATTGGCCCCTAGCTGAGCCAAGTTTGCTTTTTCAGACATCTGTCCCCACAGCCCTGGCAAACACAGCCTCTAGGCTGGGTCCTTTGGAGCCATACCACAGGACCGTGCCTGCTCTCTCCTGGGAAACTGTGTCCATTTTTTTGGCCACACACCTCCAGAATATGAGAAACCTCAAGGCCTCCGAGGACATCCCACTACTGGGAGCCTCACTGGACTCACAGGGGCATTCGGACACAAGCTGAGCAGCTACATCCATGAATGCATGCACACAGTTGTCAATAGAGATAGAAGGTTGAGCCGGACAGGCCTTTAGGCCGTAGTCTCAACTCTTGCTTTGGTTTCCAGGTGTCACTCCTCAGAGGCTTTGGTTCGAAGAACAGTGTATGGGGCTTTCCTGAGGCACGGAACAGAACTCCTCTCGTCTCCAAATGGGAAGTTTCCTTGTTGGAGCCGTGTCAAACACCTCATGTTGGAGAATCCTGCAGAGTCCCTGAGCCACCTCCACATTCCAAGGTCTCCAGGCCACCAAGCCACAGTAGGACTCATCTTCAGGAGAGACCATTTCAACTCTCCCCTCCGGGTAGCTCACCCAGGAGCCCGCAGATTGAGCCTGCCTTGTCCTGACTAAAGAGTGGGAATATGAGGTGGCGTTTCCAGGCATCCATGCTTAGACACCTGCTCTCGAGTCTTTCCATATGGGGCCTCTTGGAACCATCCAATAGGACTCGACTGTCGTGCAGAAGGTAACCTTCAGTTTTGGAGCAGTTCACAAATCCCATCGTAGGCAAAACTTTCTGGCCTCATGAAGCCCCCACACCCTTCAGGAAGAGGCCATGCTGGACAAAAACTCTAGCCTGAGGCACGTCTCATAGTTGACATGACCTCAGTGCAGGAGATCTCGATTCAGCCTCTGCAGAGTGGGCCTGCCGTGCCCTCGGTCCCAAACCTCACGCTAGCTTGTGTTTTCAGACTTCCTTCCTCACACTCCTGGCAAACAAGCCCTCCGGACTAGGAACTCCGGAACCAAAACCCAGCCCAGTGTCTGCCCAACGGAAGAAAAACGTTTCCCTGTGGGGCTCTCCATAAAACCCAGATGAGGATCAACCTGCTCGGGTCGACGGTACCCGAACTGGATAGGCTGCTCTGGGCACTCATGCTCTGCCTGACAGAGCCTGAAGCCAGACGTCCAGACAGACAAGGAGACAGATGGCCGCACACCCAGCACTTCGGACACGCCATGGTCTTATGCAGTCACCTCATCCTAACCTTGGTTTTCAGATATTTGAACCTAGACATTATATCAATTCTCCACACAGCTGGGTATAGCAAGCACAAAACAGAACTCCTCCTTCCCCATGGCTGTCAAGCTTGCTCTTGGCATGGAATCACACCTTCAGGGTGGGAGAAACCTTCATGGCTTCTGATGCCACGCCCAAACTTGAGTGCTGCTTGGGCACAAATTCACACTGTGACCCTCAGGATGAGCCCCATGTCAAAGAAAGGCCTGTCAGGGCCTGGACCAAGAGCCCACATATGGGGCTTGCCAAGCCCCTATGCACCCAATCCTCACCACGGTTTGAATTTTCCAGTCGCCCCGCCCATACCTGGAGCTCTGCTCTGGAATCCCTTTCTTGGAGAGACCCATGAGCCAGACAACACGACTCCACCCTTCCCACAAAATGACCCCAAACTCTTGGGAGCTGGGACAAATCCCCAGAGAGGGATACTCGTCCACAGTACCTGAGGCCACCGCTCCAATCCACGGCTATCCCGGACACAACATCCAGAGACAAAAGCCTGAAGGAACGCCTCCCACTCTTCCTTGTATCAGAGGCCCAGGAGCTCCCTCTCGGGCTGTACATCCGGCCTGCCATACCCTAGACGCCACTCATAAGCTGAGTTTGTGTATTAGACTTCTGTGCCCACAGCCTGGACCCACACCACATCCAGGCTAGGGCCTCTGGACCAAACAGCGAAAGATTGTGCCTGCCCTCTCCAAGGAAAGTGTGCCCAATCCATTGACCACAACCCTACAGGTTAGGGAAAAGCTCCAAGGTCCCCGAGGCCATCAATAGTATAGGCCACCCTGGACTAAGAGGGGCTCTCTGACACCAGCGGAGCAACTATCTCCACTTAGACTCTCAGACAGTGTCCCCAGAGACAGAAGGTTGAAATGGACAGGCCCCCAGGCCCTAATCTGAACCTTAGCTTTGGTTTCCATGTTTCCTTTCTCAGAGGACTGTTTTCGTAGACCAGCACATGGGGCTTTTCTGAGGCACCAAACCAAACATCTCTCATCTCCACATGGGCAGCTTTCTTACTGGGATGTATCAAACACTTCAGGTAGGAGAGTTCCGAAGGGCCACTGAACAACCAGCACATTCCAAGGTCTCCATGGACCCAAACGCACATTATGACGCATCCTCAGGAGAGGCCATTTCAACTCAGCCCCCTAGGTCGCGTGTTCCAGAGGCAGCAGATCAAACATATCTTGTCGCTCATAGCCAATGGGAATGCGAGGCATGCTGTACACGGATCCATCCTTCGAACCCTGCTCTCCCGTCCTTCCATATGGTATGTCCTGGATCCATGCAACAGGGCTCGAATGTCCCGCAGAAGGAAACCTTGTGGTTTGGGGCAACCTCCAAACTCAGCGTGGGAAAACTTCCTTGGCCTCATGAGGCCCCCACTTCATGAAGGTGCCATCATAGACACATACTCCAGCCTCAGCCAACGTCTGATCCTCAGCCTTACTTCAGATGCAGGAGATTTTGATTCAGCCTCTGCAGAGTGGGCCTGCTCTGCCCTTGGCTCCAATCCTCACACTAGCTTGTGTTTTCAGACTTCCGTCATCACACTCCTGGCCCACACACCCTCCCTACTGGGAATTCTGGGGCCACAGTGAAGCACTGTGCCTGCCTCCCAGGAGAAAAACATTGTCTATGGCGCTGCCCAGAAACCCCAAATGAGGATCAAACTGCTTGGCCCTCGGCAACACCCCAATTGCATAGGCTACCTTAAACAGTGATGCTCTGTCGCAAATAGCCTGAGCCCAGACCTTCCAACAGACACGGACACAGCTGGCTGCACACCCAGCACATTGGACCCGCCACTACCTTAGGCCACCATCCATTCCCAACCTGGGTTTTCAGTCATCGGAACCTAGACCTTATCTCCAATCCCTGCACAGGGGGGAACCTGATGCACAAGTCAGAACCCCTCCTTCCCCATGGCAAGAAACCTTGCTGCTGGCAGTGAGTCAAACCTTCAGTGTAGGAGAAAACGGCATGGCCCATGAGGCCACGCCCAAGCGTGAGGGCCACCTTGGGCACAAACACACATTGTGACCCTCAGCGTGAGTACCTTATTCAAGTAACGCCTCTCAGTGACTGGACCAAGAGCCCGCATATGTGGCTTGCCATGCCCATAGGCACCCAGGACTAACTAGATGGTGTGTATTCCAGTTGAGGGAACCCACTGCTGTGCTCTAGAGTCCCTCTCCTGGGGGGTCCCCTGTGGCAGAAAACAGTACTCTTCATTCCCACAGAATGAACACAAACACTTGGGAGCTTGGACAATCCCCCGAGAGGAAGGCTCTTCCTCGGCCTCTGAGACAACCCCTACCCTGACCAAACACTGTAAACGCAACACCCAGAGACAAAATCCTGAGTGACTGCCTCCCACTTGCCCTACTTTGATTTCCAGAGGATCTCCCCTCACGGACTAGAGATCAGGCCTGCCATTACATTGGCCCCTAGCTGAGCCAAGTTTGCTTTTTCAGACATCTGTCCCCACAGCCCTGGCAAACACAGCCTCTAGGCTGGGTCCTCTGGAGCCATACCACAGGACCGTGCCTGCTTTCTCCTGGGAAACTGTGTCCATTCCTTTGGCCACACACCTCCAGAATATGAGAAACCTCAAGGCCTCCGAGGACATCCCACTACTGGGAGCCTCACTGGACTCACAGGGGCATTCGGACACAAGCTGAGCAGCTACATCCATGAATGCATGCACACAGATGTCAACAGAGATAGAAGATTGAGCCGGACAGGCCTTTAGGCCGTAGTCTCAACTCTTGCTTTGGTTTCCAGGTGTCACTCCTCAGAGGCTTTGGTTCGAAGAACAGGGTATGGGGCTTTCCTGAGGCACGGAACAGAACTCCTCTCGTCTCCACATGGGAAGTTTCCTTGTTGGAGCCGTGTCAAACACCTCATGTTGGAGAATCCTGCAGAGTCCCTGAGCCACCTCCACATTCCAAGGTCTCCCAGGCCACCAAGCCACAGTAGGACTCATCTTCAGGAGAGACCATTTCAACTCTCCCCCCGGGTAGCTCACCCAGGAGCCCGCAGATTGAGCCTGCCTTGTCCTGACTAAAGAGTGGGAATATGAGGTGGCGTTCCCAGGCATCCATGCTTAGACACCTGCTCTCGAGTCTTTCCATATGGGGCCTCTTGGAACCATCCAAGAGGACTCGACTGTCGTGCAGAAGGTAACCTTCAGTTTTGGAGCAGTTCACAAATCCCATCGTAGGCAAAACTTTCTGGCCTCATGAAGCCCCCACACCCTTCAGGAAGAGGCCATGCTGGACAAGAACTCTAGCCTGAGGCACGTCTCATAGTTGACATGACCTCAGTGCAGGAGATCTCGATTCAGCCTCTGCAGAGTGGGCCTGCCGTGCCCTCGGTCCCAAACCTCACGCTAGCTTGTGTTTTCAGACTTCCTTCCTCACACTCCTGGCAAACAAGCCCTCCGGACTAGGAACTCCGGAACCAAAACCCAGCCCAGTGTCTGCCCAACGGACAAAAAAACGTTTCCCTGTGGGGCTCTCCAGAAAACCCAGATGAGGATCAACCTGCTCGAGCTTCGATGGTACCCGAACTGGATAGGCTGCTCTGGGCACTCATGCTCTGCCTGACACAGCCTGAAGCCAGACGTCCAGACAGACAAGGAGACAGATGGCCGCACACCCAGCACTTCGGACACGCCATGGTCTTATGCCGTCACCTCATCCTAACCTTGGATTTCAGATATCTGAACCTAGACATTATATCAATTCTCCACACAGCTGGGTATAGCAAGCACAAAACAGAACTCCTCCTTCCCCATGGCTGTCAAGCTTGCTCTTGGCATGGAGTCACACCTTCAGGGTGGGAGAATCCTTCATGGCTTCTGATGCCACGCCCAAACTTGAGTGCTGCTTGGGCACAAATTCACACTGTGACCCTCAGCATGAGCCCCATGTCAAAGAAAGGCCTGTCAGGGCCTGGACCAAGAGCCCACATATGGGGCTTGCCAAACCCCTATGCACCCAATCCTCACCACGGGTTGAATTTTCCAGTCGCCCCGCCCATAACTGGAGCTCTGCTCTGGAATCCCTTTCTTGGAGAGACCCATGAGCCAGACAACACGACTCCACCCTTCCCACAAAATGACCTCAAACTCTTGGCAGCTGGGACAAATCCCCAAAGAGGGATACTCGTCCACAGTACCTGAGGCCACCGCTCCAATCCACGGCTATCCGGGACACAACATCCAGAGACAAAAGCCTGAAGGAACTCCTCCCACTCGCCCTTGTTTCAGAGGCCCAGGGGCTCCCTCTCGGGCTGTACATCCGGCCTGCCATACCCTAGGCGCCACTCATAAGCTGAGTTTGTGTATTCAGACTTCTATGCCCACAGCCTGGACCCACACAACATCCAGGCTAGGGCCTCTGGACCAAACAGCGAAAGATTGTGCCTGCCCTCTCCAAGGAAAGTGTGCCCAATCCATTGACCACAACCCTACAGGTTAGGGAAAAGCTCCAAGGTCCCTGAGGCCATCAATAGTATAGGCCACCCTGGACTAAGAGGGGCTCTCTGACACCAGCGGAGCAACTATCTCCACTTAGCCTCTCAGAAAGTGTCCCCAGAGACAGAAGGTTGAAATGGACAGGCCCCCAGGCCCTAATCTGAACCTTAGCTTTGGTTTCCATGTTTCCTTTCTCAGAGGACTGTTTTCGTAGACCAGCACATGGGGCTTTTCTGAGGCACCAAACCAAACATCTCTCATCTCCACATGGGCAGCTTTCTTACTGGGATGTATCAAACACTTCAGGTAGGAGAGTTCCGAAGGGCCACTGAACAACCAGCACATTCCAAGGTCTCCATGGACCCAAACGCACATTATGACGCATCCTCAGGAGAGGCCATTTCAACTCAGCCCCCTGGGTCGCGTGTACCAGAGGCAGCAGATCAAACATATCTTGTCGCTAATAGCCAATGGGAATGCGAGGCATGCTGTACAGGGATCCATCCTTCGAACCCTGCTATCCAGTCCTTCCATATGGTATGTCCTGGAGCCATGCAACAGGGCTCGAATGTCCCGTAGAAGGAAACCTTGTGGTTTGGGGCAACCTCCAAACTCAGCGTGGGAAAACTTCCTTGGCCTCATGAGGCCCCCACTTCATGAAGGTGCCATCATGGACACATACTCCAGCCTCAGCCAACGTCTGATCCTCAGCCTGACTTCAGATGCAGGAGATTATGATTCAGACTCTGCAGAGTGGGCCTGCTCTGCCCTTGGCTCCAATCCTCACACTAGCTTGTGTTTTCAGACTTCCGTCCTCACACTCCTGGCCCACAAACCCTCCCTACTGGGAATTCTGGGGCCACAATGAAGCACTGTGCCTGCCTCCCAGGAGAAAAACATTGTCTATGGCGCTGCCCAGAAACCCCAAATGAGGATCAAACTGCTTGGCCCTCGGCAACACCTCAATTGCATAGGCTACCTTAAACAGTGATGCTCTGTCGCAAATAGCCTGAGCCCAGACCTTCCAACAGACACCGACACAGCTGGCTGCACACCCAGCACATTGGACCCGCCACTGCCTTAGGCCACCATCCATTCCCAACCTGGGTTTTCAGTCATCGGAAGCTAGACCTTATCTCCAATCCCTGCACAGGGGGGAACCTGATGCACAAGTCAGAACCCCATCTTCCCCATGGCAAGAAACCTTGCTGCTGGCAGTGAGTCAAACCTTCAGTGTAGGAGAAAACGGCATGGCCCATGAGGCCACGCCCAAGCGTGAGGGCCGCCTTGGGCACAAACACACATTGTGACCCTCAGCCTGAGTACCTTATTCAAGTAACGCCTCTCAGTGACTGGACCAAGAGCCCGCATATGTGGCTTGCCATGCCCATAGGCACCCAGGACTAACTAGATGGTGTGTATTCCAGTTGAGGGAACCCACTGCTGTGCTCTAGAGTCCCTCTCCTTGGGGGTCCCCTGTGGCAGAAAACAGTACTCGTCATTTCCACAGAATGAACACAAACACTTGGGAGCTTGGACAATCCCCCAGAGGAAGGCACTTCCTCGGCCTCTGAGACAACCTCTACCCTGACCGGACACTGTAAACGCAACACCCAGAGACAAAATCCTGAGTGACTGCCTCCCACTTGCCCTACTTTGATTTCCAGAGGATCTCCCCTCACGGACTAGAGATCAGGCCTGCCATTACATTGGCCCCTAGCTGAGCCAAGTTTGCTTTTTCAGACATCTGTCCCCACAGCCCTGGCCAACACAGCCTCTAGGCTGGGTCCTCTGGAGCCATACCACCGGACCGTGCCTGCACTCTCCTGGGAAACTGTGTCCATTCCTTTGGCCACACACCTCCAGAATATGAGAAACCTCAAGGCCTCCGAGGACATCCCACTACTGGGAGCCTCACTGGACTCACAGGGGCATTCGGACACAAGCTGAGCAGCTACATCCATGAATACATGCACACAGATGTCAACAGAGATAGAAGGTTGAGCCGGACAGGCCTTTGGGCCGTAGTCTCAACTCTTGCTTTGGTTTCCAGGTGTCACTCCTCAGAGGCTTTGGTTCGAAGAACAGTGTATGGGGCTTTCCTGAGGCACGGAACAGAACTCCTCTCGTCTCCACATGGGAAGTTTCCTTGTTGGAGCCGTGTCAAACACCTCATGTTGGAGAATCCTGCAGAGTCCCTGAGCCACCTCCACATTCCAAGGTCTCCCAGGCCACCAAGCCACAGTAGGACTCATCTTCAGGAGAGACCATTTCAACTCTCCCCTCTGGGTTGCTCACCCAGGAGCCCGCAGATTGAGCCTGCCTTGTCCTGACTAAAGAGTGGGAATATGAGGTGGCGTTCCCAGGCATCCATGCTTAGACACCTGCTCTCGAGTCTTTCCATATGGGGCCTCTTGGAACCATCCAATAGGACTCGACTGTCGTGCAGAAGGTAACCTTCAGTTTTGGAGCAGTTTACAAATCCCATCGTAGGCAAAACTTTCTGGCATCATGAAGCCCCCATACCCTTCAGGAAGAGGCCATGCTGGACAAGAACTCTAGCCTGAGGCACGTCTCATAGTTGACATGACCTCAGTGCAGGAGATCTCGATTCAGCCTCTGCAGAGTGGGCCTGCCGTGCCCTCGGTCCCAAACCTCACGCTAGCTTGTGTTTTCAGAATTCCTTCCTCACACTCCTGGCAAACAAGCCCTCCGGACTAGGAACTCCGGAACCAAAACCCAGCCCAGTGTCTGCCCAACGGAAAAAAAACGTTTCCCTGTGGGGCTCTCCAGAAAACCCAGATGAGGATCAACCTGCTCGGGCCTCGACGGTACCCGAACTGGATAGGCTGCTCTGGGCACTCATGCTCTGCCTGACACAGCCTGAAGCCAGACGTCCAGACAGACAAGGAGACAGCTGGCCGCACACCCAGCACTTCGGACACGCCATGGTCTTATGCCGTCACCTCATCCTAACCTTGGTTTTCAGATATCTGAACCTAGACATTATATCAATTCTCCACACAGCTGGGTATAGCAAGCACAAAACAGAACTCCTCCTTCCCCATGGCTGTCAAGCTTGCTCTTGGCATGGAGTCACACCTTCAGGGTGGGAGAAACCTTCATGGCTTAAGACGCCACGCCCAAACTTGAGTTCTGCTTGGGCACAAATTCACACTGTGACCCTCAGCATGAGCCCCATGTCAAAGAAAGGCCTGTCAGGGCCTGGACCAAGAGCCCACATATGGGGCTTGCCAAACCCCTATGCACCCAATCCGCACCACGGTTTGAATTTTCCAGTCGCCCCGCCCATACCTGGAGCTCTGCTCTGGAATCCCTTTCTTGGAGAGACCCATGAGCCAGACAACACGACACCACCCTTCTCAAAAAATGACCCCAAACTCTGGGGAGCTGGGACAGATCCCCAGAGAGGGATACTCGTCCACAGTACCTGAGGCCACCGCTCCAATCCACGGCTATGCCGGACACAACATCCGGAGACAAAAGCCTGAGGAACGTCTCCCACTCGCCCTTGTTTCAGAGGCCCAGGAGCTCCCTCTCAGGCTGTACATCCGGCCTGCCATACCCTAGGCGCCACTCATAAGCTGAGTTTGTGTATTCAGAATTCTGTGCCCACAGCCTGGACCCACACATCATCCAGGCTAGGGCCTCTGGACCAAACAGCGAAAGATTGTGCCTGCCCTCTCCAAGGAAAGTGTGCCCAATCCATTGACCACAACCCTACAGGTTAGGGAAAAGCTCCAAGGTCCCTGAGGCCATCAATAGTATAGGCCACCCTGGACTAAGAGGGGCTCTCTGACACCAGCGGAGCAACTATCTCCACTTAGACTCTCAGACAGTGTCCCCAGAGACAGAAGGTTGAAATGGACAGGCCCCCAGGCCCTAATCTGAACCTTAGCTTTGGTTTCCATGTTTCCTTTCTCAGAGGACTGTTTTCGTAGACCAGCACATGGGGCTTTTCTGAGGCACCAAACCAAACATCTCTCATCTCCACATGGGCAGCTTTCTTACTGGGATGTATCAAACACTTCAGGTAGGAGAGTTCCGCAGGGCCACTGAACAACCAGCACATTCCAAGGTCTCCATGGACCCAAACGCACATTATGACGCATCCTCAGGAGAGGCCATTTCAACTCAGCCCCCTGGGTCGCGTGTTCCAGAGGTAGCAGATCAAACATATCTTGTCGCTAATAGCCAATGGGAATGCGAGGCATGCTCTACAGGGATCCATCCTTCGAACCCTGCTCTCCAGTCCTTCCATATGGTATGTCCTGGAGCCATGCAACAGGGCTCGAATGTCCCGCAGAAGGAAACCTTGGGGTTTGGGGCAACCTCCAAACTCAGCGTGGGAAAACTTCCTTGGCCTCATGAGGCCTCCACTTCATGAAGGTGCCATCATGGACACATACTCCAACCTCAGCCAACGTCTGATCCTCAGCCTGACTTCAGATGCAGGAGATTTTGATTCAGCCTCTGCAGAGTGGGCCTGCTCTGCCCTTGGCTCCAATCCTCACACTAGCTTGTGTTTTCAGACTTCCGTCCTCACACTCCTGGCCCACAAACCCTCCCTACTGGGAATTCTGGGGCCACAATGAAGCACTGTGCCTGCCTCCCAGGAGAAAAACATTGTCTATGGCGCTGCCCAGAAACCCCAAATGAGGATCAAACTGCTTGGCCCTCGGCAACACCCCAATTGCATAGGCTACCTTAAACAGTGATGCTCTGTCGAAAATAGCCTGAGCCCAGACCTTCCAACAGACACCGACACAGCTGGCTACACACCCAGCACATTGGACCCGCCACTGCCTTAGGCCACCATCCATTCCCAACCTGGGTTATTAGTCATCGGAACCTAGACCTTATCTCCAATCCCTGCACAGGGGGGAACCTGATGCACAAGTCAGAACCCCTCCTTAACCCTGGCAAGAAACCTTGCTGCTGGCAGTGAGTCAAACCTTCAGTGTAGGAGAAAACGGCATGGCCCATGAGGCCACGCCCAAGCGTGAGGGCCGCCTTGGGCACAAACACACATTGTGTCCCTCAGCGTGAGTACCTTATTCAAGTAACGCCTCTCAGTGACTGGACCAAGAGCCTGCATATGTGGCTTGCTATGCCCATAGGCACCCAGGACTAACTAGATGGTGTGTATTCCAGTTGAGGGAACCCACTGCTGTGCTCTAGAGTCCCTCTCCTGGGGGGTCCCCTGTGGCAGAAAACAGTACTCTTCATTCCCACAGAATGAACACAAACACTTGGGAGCTTGGACAATCCCCCGAGAGGAAGGCTCTTCCTCGGCCTCTGAGACAACCCCTACCCTGACCGGACACTGTAAACGCAACACCCAGAGACAAAATCCTGAGTGACTGCCTCCCACTTGCCCTACTTTGATTTCCAGAGGATCTCCCCTCACGGACTAGAGATCAGGCCTGCCATTACATTGGCCCCTAGCTGAGCCAAGTTTGCTTTTTCAGACATCTGTCCCCACAGCCCTGGCAAACACAGCCTCTAGGCTGGGTCCTCTGGAGCCATAACACAGGACCGTGCCTGCTCTCTCCTGGGAAACTGTGTCCATTCCTTTGGCCACACACCTCCAGAATATGAGAAACCTCAAGGCCTCCGAGGACATCCCACTACTGGGAGCCTCACTGGACTCACAGGGGCATTCGGACACAAGCTGAGCAGCTACATCCATGAATGCATGCACACAGATGTCAACAGAGATAGAAGGTTGAGCCGGACAGGCCTTTAGGCCGTAGTCTCAACTCTTGCTTTGGTTTCCAGGTGTCACTCCTCAGAGGCTTTGGTTCGAAGAACAGGGTATGGGGCTTTCCTGAGGCACGGAACAGAACTCCTCTCGTCTCCACATGGGAAGTTTCCTTGTTGGAGCCGTGTCAAACACCTCATGTTGGAGAATCCTGCAGAGTCCCTGAGCCACCTCCACATTCCAAGGTCTCCCAGGCCACCAAGCCACAGTAGGACTCATCTTCAGGAGAGACCATTTCAACTCTCCCCTCTGGGTAGCTCACCCAGGAGCCCGCAGATTGAGCCTGCCTTGTCCTGACTAAAGAGTGGGAATATGAGGTGGCGTTCCCAGGCATCCATGCTTAGACACCTGCTCTCGAGTCTTTCCATATGGGGCCTCTTGGAACCATCCAAGAGGACTCGACTGTCGTGCAGAAGGTAACCTTCAGTTTTGGAGCAGTTCACAAATCCCATCGTAGGCAAAACTTTCTGGCCTCATGAAGCCCCCACACCCTTCAGGAAGAGGCCATGCTGGACAAGAACTCTAGCCTGAGGCACGTCTCATAGTTGACATGACCTCAGTGCAGGAGATCTCGATTCAGCCTCTGCAGAGTGGGCCTGCCGTGCCCTCGGTCCCAAACCTCACGCTAGCTTGTGTTTTCAGACTTCCTTCCTCACACTCCTGGCAAACAAGCCCTCCGGACTAGGAACTCCAGAACCAAAACCCAGCCCAGTGTCTGCACAACGGAAGAAAAACGTTTCCCTGTGGGGCTCTCCAGAAAACCCAGATGAGGATCAACCTGCTCGGGCCTCGACGGTACCCGAACTGGATAGGCTGCTCTGGGCACTCATGCTCTGCCTGACACAGTCTGAAGCCAGACGTCCAGACAGACAAGGAGACAGCTGGCCGCACACCCAGCACTTCGGACACGCCATGGTCTTATGCCGTCACCTCATTCTAACCTTGGTTTTCAGATATCTGAACCTAGACATTATATCAATTCTCCACACAGCTGGGTATAGCAAGCACAAAACAGAACTCCTCCTTCCCCATGGCTGTCAAGCTTGCTCTTGGCATGGAGTCACACCTTCAGGGTGGGAGAAACCTTCATGGCTTAAGACGCCACGCCCAAACTTGAGTTCTGCTTGGGCACAAATTCACACTGTGACCCTCAGCATGAGCCCCATGTCAAAGAAAGGCCTGTCAGGGCCTGGACCAAGAGCCCACATATGGGGCTTGCCAAACCCCTATGCACCCAATCCGCACCACGGTTTGAATTTTCCAGTCGCCCCGCCCATACCTGGAGCTCTGCTCTGGAATCCCTTTCTTGGAGAGACCCATGAGACAGACAACACGACACCACCCTTCTCAAAAAATGACCCCAAACTCTGGGGAGCTGGGACAGATCCCCAGAGAGGGATACTCGTCCACAGTACCTGAGGCCACCGCTCCAATCCACGGCTATGCCGGACACAACATCCAGAGACAAAAGCCTGAGGAACGTCTCCCACTCGCCCTTGTTTCAGAGGCCCAGGAGCTCCCTCTCGGGCTGTACATCCGGCCTGCCATACCCTAGGCGCCACTCATAAGCTGAGTTTGTGTATTCAGAATTCTGTGCCCACAGCCTGGACCCACACATCATCCAGGCTAGGGCCTCTGGACCAAACAGCGAAAGATTGTGCCTGCCCTCTCCAAGGAAAGTGTGCCCAATCCATTGACCACAACCCTACAGGTTAGGGAAAAGCTCCAAGGTCCCTGAGGCCATCAAGTATAGGCCACCCTGGACTAAGAGGGGCTCTCTGACACCAGCGGAGCAACTATCTCAACTTAGACTCTCAGACAGTGTCCCCAGAGACAGAAGGTAGAAATGGACAGGCCCCCAGGCCCTAATCTGAACCTTAGCTTTGGTTTCCATGTTTCCGTTCTCAGAGGACTGTTTTCGTAGACCAGCACATGGGGCTTTTCTGAGGCACCAAACCAAACCTCTCTCATCTCCACATGGGCAGCTTTCTTACTGGGATGTATCAAACACTTCAGGTAGGAGAGTTCCGCAGGGCCACTGAACAACCAGCACATTCCAAGGTCTCCATGGACCCAAACGCACATTATGACGCATCCTCAGGAGAGGCCATTTCAACTCAGCCCCCTGGGTCGCGTGTTCCAGAGGCAGCAGATCAAACATATCTTGTCGCTAATAGCCAATGGGAATGCGAGGCATACTGTACAGGGATCCATCCTTCGAACCCTGCTCTCCAGTCCTTCCATATGGTATGTCCTGGAGCCATGCAACAGGGCTCGAATGTCCCGCAGAAGGAAACCTTGTGGTTTGGGGCAACCTCCAAACTCAGCTTGGGAAAACTTCCTTGGCCTCATGAGGCCCCCACTTCATGAAGGTGCCATTATGGACACATACTCCAGCCTCAGCCAACGTCTGATCCTCAGCCTGACTTCAGATGCAGGAGATTTTGATTCAGCCTCTGCAGAGTGGGCCTGCTCTGCCCTTGGCTCCAATCCTCACACTAGCTTGTGTTTTCAGACTTCCCTCCTCACACTCCTGGCCCACAAACCCTCCCTACTGGGAATTCTGGGGCCACAATGAAGCACTGTGCCTGCCTCCCAGGAGAAAAACATTGTCTATGGCGCTGCCCAGAAACCCCAAATGAGGATCAAACTGCTTGGCCCTCGGCAACACCCCAATTGCATAGGCTACCTTAAACAGTGATGCTCTGTCGAAAATAGCCTGAGCCCAGAACTTCCAACAGACACCGACACAGCTGGCTACACCCAGCACATTGGACCCGCCAATGCCTTAGGCCACCATCCATTCCCAACCTGGGTTATTACTCATCGGAACCTAGACCTTATCTCCAATCCCTGCACAGGGGTGAACCTGATGAACAAGTCAGAACCCCTCCTTCCCCATGGCAAGAAACCTTGCTGCTGGCAGTGAGTCAAACCTTCAGTGTAGGAGAAAACGGCATGGCCCATGAGGCCACGCCCAAGCGTGAGGGCCGCCTTGGGCACAAACACACATTGTGACCCTCAGCGTGAGTACCTTATTCAAGTAACGCCTCTCAGTGACTGGACCAAGAGCCCGCATATGTGGCTTGCCTTGCCCATAGGCACCCAGGACTAACTAGATGGTGTGTATTCCAGTTGAGGGAACCCACTGCTGTGCTCTAGAGTCCCTCTCCTGGGGGGTCCCCTGTGGCAGAAAACAGTACTCTTCATTCCCACAGAATGAACACAAACACTTGGGAGCTTGGACAATCCCCCGAGAGGAAGGCTCTTCCTCGGCCTCTGAGACAACCCCTACCCTGACCGGACACTGTAAACGCAACACCCAGAGACAAAATCCTGAGTGACTGCCTCCCACTTGCCCTACTTTGATTTCCAGAGGATCTCCCCTCACGGACTAGAGATCAGGCCTGCCATTACATTGGCCCCTAGCTGAGCCAAGTTTGCTTTTTCAGACATCTGTCCCCACAGCCCTGGCAAACACAGCCTCTAGGCTGGGTCCTCTGGAGCCATACCACAGGACCGTGCCTGCTCTCTCCTGGGAAACTGTGTCCATTCCTTTGGCCACACATCTCCAGAATATGAGAAACCTCAAGGCCTCCGAGGACATCCCAATACTGGGAGCCTCACTGGACTCACAGGGGCATTCGGACACAAGCTGAGCAGCTACATCCATGAATGCATGCACACAGATGTCAACAGAGATAGAAGGTTGAGCCGGACAGGCCTTTAGGCCGTAGTCTCAACTCTTGCTTTGGTTTCCAGGTGTCACTCCTCAGAGGCTTTGGTTCGAAGAACAGGGTATGGGGCTTTCCTGAGGCACGGAACAGAACTCCTCTCGTCTCCACATGGGAAGTTTCCTTGTTGGAGCCGTGTCAAACACCTCATGTTGGAGAATCCTGCAGAGTCCCTGAGCCACCTCCACATTCCGAGGTCTCCCAGGCCACCAAGCCACAGTAGGACTCATCTTCAGGAGAGACCATTTCAACTCTCCCCTCTGGGTAGCTCACCCAGGAGCCCGCAGATTGAGCCTGCCTTGTCCTGACTAAAGAGTGGGAATATGAGGTGGCGTTCCCAGGCATCCATGCTTAGACACCTGCTCTCGAGTCTTTCCATATGGGGCCTCTTGGAACCATCCAATAGGACTCGACTGTCGTGCAGAAGGTAATCTTCAGTTTTGGAGCAGTTCACAAATCACATCGTAGGCAAAACTTTCTGGCCTCATGAATCCCCCACACCCTTCAGGAAGAGGCCATGCTGGACAAGAACTCTAGCCTGAGGCACGTCTCATAGTTGACATGATCTCAGTGCAGGAGATCTCGATTCAGCCTCTGCAGAGTGGGCCTGCCGAGCCCTCGGTCCCAAACCTCACGCTAGCTTGTGTTTTCAGACTTCCTTCCTCACACTCCTGGCAAACAAGCCCACCGGACTAGGAATTCCGGAACCAAGACCCAGCCATTGTCTGCACAACGGAAGAAAAACGTTTCCCTGTGGGGCTCTCCAGAAAACCCAGATGAGGATCAACCTGCTCGGGCCTCGACGGTACCCGAACTGGATAGGCTGCTCTGGGCACTCATGCTCTGCCTGACACAGCCTGAACCCAGACGTCCAGACAGACAAGAGGACAGCTGGCCGCACACCCAGCACTTCGGACACGCCATGGTCTTATGCCGTCACCTCATCCTAACCTTGGTTTTCAGATATCTGAAACTAGACATTATATCAATTCTCCACACAGCTGGGTATAGCAAGCACAAAACAGAACTCCTCTTTCCCCATGGCTGTCAAGCTTGCTCTTGGCATGGAGTCACACCTTCAGGGTGGGAGAAACCTTCATGGCTTCTGATGCCACGCCCAAACTTGAGTGCTGCTTGGGTACATATTCACACTGTGACCCTCAGCATGAGCCCCATGTCAAAGAAAGGCCTGTCAGGGCCTGGACCAAGAACCCACATATGGGGCTTGCCAAGCCCCTATGCACCCAATCCTCACCACGGTTTGAATTTTCCAGTCGCCTTGCCCGAACCTGGACCTCTGCTCTGGAATCCCTTTCTTGGAGAGACCCATGAGCCAGACAACACGACTCCACCCTTCCCAAAAATGACCCCAAACTCTTGGGAGCTGGGACAAATCCCCAGAGAGGGATACTCGTCCACAGTACCTGAGGCCACCGCTCCAATCCACGGCTATCCCGGACACAACATCCAGAGACAAAAGCCTGAAGGAACGCCTCCCACTCGCCCTTGTTTCAGAGGCCCAGGAGCTCCCTCTCGGGCTGTACATCCGGCCTGCCATACACTAGGCGCCACCATAAGCTGAGTTTGTGTATTCAGAATTCTTTGCCCACAGCCTGGACCCACACAACATTCAGGCTAGGGCCTCTGGACCAAACAGCGAAAGATTGTGCCTGCCCTCTCCAAGGAAAGTGTGCCCAATCCATTGACCACAACGCTACAGGTTACGGAAAAGCTCCAAGGTCCCTGAGGCCATCAATAGTATAGACCACCCTGGACTAAGAGAGGCTTTCTGACACCAGCGGAGCAACTATCTCCACTTAGACTCTCAGACAGTGTCCGCAGAGACAGAAGGTTGAAATGGACAGGCCCCCAGGCCCTAATCTGAACCTTAGCTTTGGTTTCCATGTTTCCGTTCTCAGAGGACTGTTTTCGTAGACCAGCACATGGGGCTTTTCTGAGGCACCAAACCAAACCTCTCTCATCTCCACTTGGGCAGCTTTCTTACTGGGATGTATCAAACACTTCAGGTAGGAGAGTTCCGCAGGGCCACTGAACAACCAGCACATTCCAAGGTCTCCATGGACCCAAACGCACATTATGACGCATCCTCAGGAGAGGCCATTTCAACTCAGCCCCCTGGGTCGCGTGTTCCAGAGGCAGCAGATCAAACATATCTTGTCGCTAATAGCCAATGGGAATGCGAGGCATGCTGTACAGGGATCCATCCTTCGAACCCTGCTCTCCAGTCCTTCCATATGGTATGTCCTGGAGCCATGCAACAGGGCTCGAATGTCCCGCAAAGGAAACCTTGTGGTTTGGGGCAACCTTCAAACTCAGCATGGGAAAACTTCCTTGGCCTCTTGAGGCCACCACTTCATGAAGGTGCCATCATGGACACATACTCCAGCCTCAGCCATCGTCTGATCCTCAGCCTGACTTCAGATGCAGGAGATTGATTCAGCCTCTGCAGAGTGGGCCTGCTCTGCCCTTGGCTCCAATCCTCACACTAGCTTGTGTTTTCAGACTTCCGTCCTCACACTCCTGGCCCACAAACCCACCCTACTTGGAATTCTGGGGCCACAATGAAGCACTGTGCCTGCCTCCCAGGAGAAAAACATTGTCTATGGCAATGCCCAGAAACCCCAAATGAGGATCAAACAGCTTGGCCCTCGGCAACACCCCAATTGCATAGGCTACCTTAAACAGTGATGCTCTGTCGCAAATAGCCTGAGCCCAGACCTTCCAACGGACACCGACACAGCTGGCTGCACACCCAGCACATTGGACCCGCCACTGCCTTAGGCCACCATCCATTCCAAACCTGGGTTTTCAGTCATCGGAACCTAGACCTTATCTCCAGTCCCTGCACAGGGGGGAACCTGATGCACAAGTCAGAACCCCTCCTTCCCCCTGGCAAGAAAACTTGCTGCAGGCAGTGAGTCAAACCTTCAGTGTAGGAGAAAACGGCATGGCCCATGAGGCCACGCCCAAGCGTGAGGGCCGCCTTGGGCACAAACACACATTGTGACCCTCAGCGTGAGTACCTTATTCAAGTAACGCCTCTCAGTGACTGGACCAAGAGCCCGCATATGTGGCTTGCCATGCCCATAGGCACCCAGGACTAACTAGATGGTGTGTATTCCAGTTGAGGGAACCCACTGCTGTGCTCTAGAGAACCTCTCCTGGGGGGTCGCCTGTGGCAGAAAACAGTACTCTTCATTCCCACAGAATGAACACAAACACTTGGGAGCTTGGACAATCCCCCGAGAGGAAGGCTCTTCCTCGGCCTCTGAGACAACCCCTACCCTGACCGGACACTGTAAACGCAACACCCAGAGACAAAAGCCTGAGTGACTGCCTCCCACTTGCCCTACTTTGATTTCCAGAGGATCTCCCCTCACGGACTAGAGATCAGGCCTGCCATTACATTGGCCCCTAGCTGAGCCAAGTTTGCTTTTTCAGACATCTGTCCCCACAGCCCTGGCAAACACAGCCTCTAGGCTGGGTCCTCTGGAGCCATAGCACAGGACCGTGCCTGCTCTCTCCTGGGAAACTGTGTCCATTCCTTTGGCCACACACCTCCAGAATATGAGAAACCTCAAGGCCTCCGAGGACATCCCACTACTGGGAGCCTCACTGGACTCACAGGGGCATTCGGACACAAGCTGAGCAGCTACATCCATGAATGCATGCACACAGATGTCAACAGAGATAGAAGGTTGAGCCGGACAGGCCTTTAGGCCGTAGTCTCAACTCTTGCTTTGGTTTCCAGGTGTCACTCCTCAGAGGCTTTGGTTCGAAGAACAGGGTATGGGGCTTTCCTGAGGCACGGAACAGAACTCCTCTCGTCTCCACATGGGAAGTTTCCTTGTTGGAGCCGTGTCAAACACCTCATGTTGGAGAATCCTGCAGAGTCCCTGAGCCACCTCCACATTCCGAGGTCTCCCAGGCCACCAAGCCACAGTAGGACTCATCTTCAGGAGAGACCATTTCAACTCTCCCCTCTGGGTAGCTCACCCAGGAGCCCGCAGATTGAGCCTGCCTTGTCCTGACTAAAGAGTGGGAATATGAGGTGGCGTTCCCAGGCATCCATGCTTAGACACCTGCTCTCGAGTCTTTCCATATGGGGCCTCTTGGAACCATCCAATAGGACTCGACTGTCGTGCAGAAGGTAATCTTCAGTTTTGGAGCAGTTCACAAATCACATCGTAGGCAAAACTTTCTGGCCTCATGAATCCCCCACACCCTTCAGGAAGAGGCCATGCTGGACAAGAACTCTAGCCTGAGGCACGTCTCATAGTTGACATGATCTCAGTGCAGGAGATCTCGATTCAGCCTCTGCAGAGTGGGCCTGCCGTGCCCTCGGTCCCAAACCTCACGCTAGCTTGTGTTTTCAGACTTCCTTCCTCACACTCCTGGCAAACAAGCCCACCGGACTAGGAATTCCGGAACCAAGACCCAGCCATTGTCTGCACAACGGAAGAAAAACGTTTCCCTGTGGGGCTCTCCAGAAAACCCAGATGAGGATCAACCTGCTCGGGCCTCGACGGTACCCGAACTGGATAGGCTGCTCTGGGCACTCATGCTCTGCCTGACACAGCCTGAACCCAGACGTCCAGACAGACAAGAGGACAGCTGGCCGCACACCCAGCACTTCGGACACGCCATGGTCTTATGCCGTCACCTCATCCTAACCTTGGTTTTCAGATATCTGAAACTAGACATTATATCAATTCTCCACACAGCTGGGTATAGCAAGCACAAAACAGAACTCCTCTTTCCCCATGGCTGTCAAGCTTGCTCTTGGCATGGAGTCACACCTTCAGGGTGGGAGAAACCTTCATGGCTTCTGATGCCACGCCCAAACTTGAGTGCTGCTTGGGTACATATTCACACTGTGACCCTCAGCATGAGCCCCATGTCAAAGAAAGGCCTGTCAGGGCCTGGACCAAGAACCCACATATGGGGCTTGCCAAGCCCCTATGCACCCAATCCTCACCACGGTTTGAATTTTCCAGTCGCCTTGCCCGAACCTGGACCTCTGCTCTGGAATCCCTTTCTTGGAGAGACCCATGAGCCAGACAACACGACTCCACCCTTCCCAAAAATGACCCCAAACTCTTGGGAGCTGGGACAAATCCCCAGAGAGGGATACTCGTCCACAGTACCTGAGGCCACCGCTCCAATCCACGGCTATCCCGGACACAACATCCAGAGACAAAAGCCTGAAGGAACGCCTCCCACTCGCCCTTGTTTCAGAGGCCCAGGAGCTCCCTCTCGGGCTGTACATCCGGCCTGCCATACACTAGGCGCCACCATAAGCTGAGTTTGTGTATTCAGAATTCTTTGCCCACAGCCTGGACCCACACAACATTCAGGCTAGGGCCTCTGGACCAAACAGCGAAAGATTGTGCCTGCCCTCTCCAAGGAAAGTGTGCCCAATCCATTGACCACAACGCTACAGGTTACGGAAAAGCTCCAAGGTCCCTGAGGCCATCAATAGTATAGACCACCCTGGACTAAGAGAGGCTTTCTGACACCAGCGGAGCAACTATCTCCACTTAGACTCTCAGACAGTGTCCGCAGAGACAGAAGGTTGAAATGGACAGGCCCCCAGGCCCTAATCTGAACCTTAGCTTTGGTTTCCATGTTTCCGTTCTCAGAGGACTGTTTTCGTAGACCAGCACATGGGGCTTTTCTGAGGCACCAAACCAAACCTCTCTCATCTCCACTTGGGCAGCTTTCTTACTGGGATGTATCAAACACTTCAGGTAGGAGAGTTCCGCAGGGCCACTGAACAACCAGCACATTCCAAGGTCTCCATGGACCCAAACGCACATTATGACGCATCCTCAGGAGAGGCCATTTCAACTCAGCCCCCTGGGTCGCGTGTTCCAGAGGCAGCAGATCAAACATATCTTGTCGCTAATAGCCAATGGGAATGCGAGGCATGCTGTACAGGGATCCATCCTTCGAACCCTGCTCTCCAGTCCTTCCATATGGTATGTCCTGGAGCCATGCAACAGGGCTCGAATGTCCCGCAAAGGAAACCTTGTGGTTTGGGGCAACCTTCAAACTCAGCATGGGAAAACTTCCTTGGCCTCTTGAGGCCACCACTTCATGAAGGTGCCATCATGGACACATACTCCAGCCTCAGCCATCGTCTGATCCTCAGCCTGACTTCAGATGCAGGAGATTGATTCAGCCTCTGCAGAGTGGGCCTGCTCTGCCCTTGGCTCCAATCCTCACACTAGCTTGTGTTTTCAGACTTCCGTCCTCACACTCCTGGCCCACAAACCCACCCTACTTGGAATTCTGGGGCCACAATGAAGCACTGTGCCTGCCTCCCAGGAGAAAAACATTGTCTATGGCAATGCCCAGAAACCCCAAATGAGGATCAAACAGCTTGGCCCTCGGCAACACCCCAATTGCATAGGCTACCTTAAACAGTGATGCTCTGTCGCAAATAGCCTGAGCCCAGACCTTCCAACGGACACCGACACAGCTGGCTGCACACCCAGCACATTGGACCCGCCACTGCCTTAGGCCACCATCCATTCCAAACCTGGGTTTTCAGTCATCGGAACCTAGACCTTATCTCCAGTCCCTGCACAGGGGGGAACCTGATGCACAAGTCAGAACCCCTCCTTCCCCCTGGCAAGAAAACTTGCTGCAGGCAGTGAGTCAAACCTTCAGTGTAGGAGAAAACGGCATGGCCCATGAGGCCACGCCCAAGCGTGAGGGCCGCCTTGGGCACAAACACACATTGTGACCCTCAGCGTGAGTACCTTATTCAAGTAACGCCTCTCAGTGACTGGACCAAGAGCCCGCATATGTGGTTTGCCATGCCCATAGGCACCCAGGACTAACTAGATGGTGTGTATTCCAGTTGAGGGAACCCACTGCTGTGCTCTAGAGAACCTCTCCTGGGGGGTCGCCTGTGGCAGAAAACAGTACTCTTCATTCCCACAGAATGAACACAAACACTTGGGAGCTTGGACAATCCCCCGAGAGGAAGGCTCTTCCTCGGCCTCTGAGACAACCCCTACCCTGACCGGACACTGTAAACGCAACACCCAGAGACAAAATCCTGAGTGACTGCCTCCCACTTGCCCTACTTTGATTTCCAGAGGATCTCCCCTCACGGACTAGAGATCAGGCCTGCCATTACATTGGCCCCTAGCTGAGCCAAGTTTGCTTTTTCAGACATCTGTCCCCACAACCCTGGCCAACACAGCCTCTAGGCTGGGTCCTCTGGAGCCATAGCACAGGACCGTGCCTGCTCTCTCCTGGGAAACTGTGTCCATTCCTTTGGCCACACACCTCCAGAATATTAGAAACCTCAAGGCCTCCGAGGACATCCCACTACTGGGAGCCTCACTGGACTCACAGGGGCATTCGGACACAAGCTGAGCAGCTACATCCATGAATGCATGCACACAGATGTCAACAGAGATAGAAGGTTGAGCCGGACAGGCCTTTAGGCCGTAGTCTCAACTCTTGCTTTGGTTTCCAGGTGTCACTCCTCAGAGGCTTTGGTTCGAAGAACAGGGTATGGGGCTTTCCTGAGGCACGGAACAGAACTCCTCTCGTCTCCACATGGGAAGTTTCCTTGTTGGAGCCGTGTCAAACACCTCATGTTGGAGAATCCTGCAGAGTCCCTGAGCCACCTCCACATTCCAAGGTCTCCCAGGCCATCAAGCCACAGTAGGACTCATCTTCAGGAGAGACCATTTCAACTCTCCCCTCCGGGTAGCTCACCTAGGAGCCCGCAGATTGAGCCTGCCTTGTCCTGACTAAAGAGTGGGAATATGAGGTGGCGTTCCCAGGCATCCATGCTTAGACACCTGCTCTCGAGTCTTTCCATATGGGGCCTCTTGGAACCATCCAATAGGACTCGACTGTCGTGCAGAAGGTAACCTTCAGTTTTGGAGCAGTTCACAAATCCCATCGTAGGCAAAACTTTCTGGCCTCATGAAGCCCCCACACCCTTCAGGAAGAGGCCATGCTGGACAAAAACTCTAGCCTGAGGCACGTCTCATAGTTGACATGACCTCAGTGCAGGAGATCTCGATTCAGCCTCTGCAGAGTGGGCCTGCCGTGCCCTCGGTCCCAAACCTCACACTAGCTTGTGTTTTCAGAATACCTTCCTCACACTCCTGGCAAACAAGCCCTCCGGACTAGGAACTCCAAAAACAAAACCCAGCCCAGTGTCTGCCCAACGGAAGAAAAACGTTTCCCTGTGGGGCTCTCCATAAAACCCAGATGAGGATCAACCTGCTCGGGCCTCGACGGTACCCGATCTGGATAGGCTGCTCTGGGCACTCATGCTCTGCCTGACACAGCCTGAAGCCAGACGTCCAGACAGACAAGGAGACAGCTGGCCGCACACCCAGCACTTCGGACACGCCATTGTCTTATGCCGTCACCTCATCCTAACCTTGGTTTTCAGATATCTGAACCTAGACATTATATCAATTCTCCACACAGCTGGGTATAGCAAGCACAAAACAGAACTCCTCCTTCCCCATGGCTGTCAAGCTTGCTCTTGGCATGGAGTCACACCTTCAGGGTGGGAGAAACCTTCATGGCTTCTGATGCCACGCCCAAACTTGAGTGCTACTTGGGCACAAATTCACACTGTGACCCTCAGCATGAGCCCCATGTCAAAGAAAGGCCTGTCAGGGCCTGGACCAAGAGCCCACATATGGGGCTTGCCAAGCCCCTATGCACCCAATCCTCACCACGGTTTGAATTTTCCAGTCGCCCCGCCCGTACCTGGAGCTCTGATCTGGAATCCCTTTCTTGGAGAGACCCATGAGCCAGACAACACGACTCCACCCTTCCCACAAAATGACCCCAAACTCTTGGGAGCTGGGACAAATCCCCAGAGAGGGATACTCGTCCACAGTACCTGAGGCCACCGCTCCAATCCACGGCTATCCCGGACACAACATCCAGAGACAAAAGCCTGAAGGAACGCCTCCCACTCGCCCTTGTTTCAGAGGCCCAGGAGCTCCCTCTCGGGCTGTACATCCGGCCTGCCATACCCTAAGCGCCACTCATAAGCTGAGTTTGTGTATTCAGAATTCTTTGCCCACAGCCTGGACCCACACAACATCCAGGCTAGGGCCTCTGGACCAAACAGCGAAAGATTGTGCCTGCCCTCTCCAAGGAAAGTGTGCCCAATCCATTGACCACAACCGTACAGGTTACGGAAAAGCTCCAAGGTCCCTGAGGCCATCAATAGTATAGACCACCCTGGACTAAGAGGGGCTTTCTGTCACCAGCGGAGCAACTATCTCCACTTAGACTCTCAGACAGTGTCCCCAGAGACAGAAGGTTGAAATGGACAGGCCCCCAGGCCCTAATCTGAATCTTAGCTTTGGTTTCCATGTTTCCGTTCTCAGAGGACTGTTTTCGTAGACCAGCACATGGGGCTTTTCTGAGGCACCAAACCAAACCTCTCTCATCTCCACATGGGCAGCTTTCTTACTGGGATGTATCAAACACTTCAGGTAGGAGAGTTCCGCTGGGCCACTGAACAACCAGCACATTCCAAGGTCTCCATGGACCCAAACGCACATTATGACGCATCCTCAGGAGAGGCCATTTCAACTCAGCCCCCTGGGTCGCGTGTTCCAGAGGCAGCAGATCAAACATATCTTGTCGCTAATAGCCAATGGGAATGCGAGGCATGCTCTACAGGGATCCATCCTTCGAACCCTGCTCTCCAGTCCTTCCATATGGTATGTCCTGGAGCCATGCAACAGGACTCAAATGTCCCGCAGAAGGAAACCTTGTGGTTTGGGGCAACCTCCAAACTCAGCGTGGGAAAACTTCCTTGGCCTCATGAGGCCCCCACTTCATGAAGGTGCCATCATGGACACATACTCCAGCCTCAGCCAACGTCTGATCCTCAGCCTGACTTCAGATGCAGGAGATTTTGATTCAGCCTCTGCAGAGTGGGCCTGCTCTGCCCTTGGCTCCAATCCTCACACTAGCTTGTGTTTTCAGACTTCCGTCCTCACACTCCTGGCCCACAAACCCTCCCTACTGGGAATTCTGGGGCCACAATGAAGCACTGTGCCTGCCTCCCAGGAGAAAAACATTGTCTATGGCGCTGCCCAGTAACCCCAAATGAGGATCAAACTGCTTGGCCCTCGGCAACACCCCAATTGCATAGGCTACCTTAAACAGTGATGCTCTGTCGCAAATAGCCTGAGCCCAGACCTTCCAACAGACACCGACACAGCTGGCTGCACACCCAGCACATTGGACCCGCCACTGCCTTAGGCCACCATCCATTCCCAACCTGGGTTTTCAGTCATCGGAACCTAGACCTTATCTCCAATCCCTGCACAGGGGGGAACCTGATGCACAAGTCAGAACCCCTCCTTCCCCTTGGCAAGAAACCTTGCTGCTGGCAGTGAGTCAAACCTTCAGTGTAGGAGAAAACGGCATGGCCCATGAGGCCACGCCGAAGCGTGAGGGCCGCCTTGGGCACAAACACACATTGTGCCCCTCAGCGTGAGTAGCTTTTTCAAGTAACGCCTCTCAGTGACTGGACCAAGAGCCCGCATATGTGGCTTGCCATGCCCATAGGCACCCAGGACTAACTAGATGGTGTGTATTCCAGTTGAGGGAACCCACTGCTTTGCTCTGGAGTCCCTCTCCTGGGGGGGTCCCTGTGGCAGAAAACAGTACTCTTCATTCCCACAGAATGAACACAAACACTTGGGAGCTTGGACAATCCCCCGAGAGGAAGGCTCTTCCTCGGCCTCTGAGACAACCCCTACCCTGACCGGACACTGTAAACGCAACACCCAGAGACAAAAGCCTGAGTGACTGCCTCCCACTTGCCCTACTTTGATTTCCAGAGGATCTCCCCTCACGGACAAGAGATCAGACCTGCCATTACATTGGCCCCTAGCTGAGCCAAGTTTGCTTTTTCAGACATCTGTCCCCAGAGCCCTGGCAAACACAGCCTCTAGGCTGGGTCCTCTGGAGCCATATCACAGGACCGTGCCTGCTCTCTCCTGGGAAACTGTGTCCATTCCTTTGGCCACACACCTCCAGAATATTAGAAACCTCAAGGCCTCCGAAAACATCCCACTACTGGGAGCCTCACTGGACTCACAGGGGCATTCGGACACAAGCTGAGCAGTTACATCGATGAATGCATGCACACAGATGTCAACAGAGATAGAAGGTTGAGCCGGACAGGCCTTTAGGCCGTAGTCTCAACTCTTGCTTTGGTTTCCAGGTGTCACTCCTCAGAGGCTTTGGTTCGAAGAACAGGGTATGGGGCTTTCCTGAGGCACGGAACAGAACTCCTCTCGTCTCCACATGGGAAGTTTCCTTGTTGGAGCCGTGTCAAACACCTCATGTTGGAGAATCCTGCAGAGTCCCTGAGCCACCTCCACATTCCAAAGTCTCCCAGGCCACCAAGCCACAGTAGGACTCATCTTCAGGAGAGACCATTTCAACTCTCCCCTCCGGGTAGCTCACCCAGGAGCCCGCAGATTGAGCCTGCCTTGTCCTGAATAAAGAGTGGGAATATGAGGTGGCGTTCCCAGGCATCCATGCTTAGACACCTGCTCTCGAGTCTTTCCATATGGGGCCTCTTGGAACCATCCAATAGGACTCGACTGTCGTGCAGAAGGTAACCTTCAGTTTTGGAGCAGTTCACAAATCCCATCGTAGCCAAAACTTCCTGGCCTCATGAAGCCCCCACACCCTTCAGGAAGAGGCCATGCTGGACAAGAACTCTAGCCTGAGGCACGTCTCATAGTTGACATGACTTCAGTGCAAGAGATCTCGATTCAGCCTCTGCAGAGTGGGCCTGCCATGCCCTCGGTCCCAAACCTCACGCTAGCTTGTGTTTTCAGACTTCCTTCCTCACACTCCTGGCAAACAAGCCCTCCGGACTAGGAACTCCGGAACCAAAACCCAGCCCAGTGTCTGCCCAACGGAAGAAAAACGTTTCCCTGTGGGGCTCTCCAGAAAACCCAGATGAGGATCAACCTGCTCGGGCCTCGACGGTACCCGAACTGGATAGGCTGCTCTGGGCACTCATGCTCTGCCTGACACAGCCTGAAGCCAGACGTCCAGACAGACAAGGAGACAGCTGGCCGCACACCCAGCACTTCGGACACGCCATGGTCTTATGCCGTCACCTCATCCTAACCTTGGTTTTCAGATATCTGAACCAAGACATTATATCAATTCTCCACACAGCTGGGTATAGCAAGCACAAAACAGAACTCCTCCTTCCCCATGGCTGTCAAGCTTGCTCTTGGCATGGAATCACACCTTCAGGGTGGGAGAAACCTTCATGGCTTCTGATGCCACGCCCAAACTTGAGTGCTACTTGGGCACAAATTCACACTGTGACCCTCAGCATGAGCCCCATGTCAAAGAAAGGCCTGTCAGGGCCTGGACCAAGAGCCCACATATGGGGCTTGCCAAGCCCCTATGCACCCAATCCTCACCACGGTTTGAATTTTCCAGTCGCCCCGCCCGTACCTGGAGCTCTGATCTGGAATCCCTTTCTTGGAGAGACCCATGAGCCAGACAACACGACTCCACCCTTCCCACAAAATGACCCCAAACTCTTGGGAGCTGGGACAAATCCCCAGAGAGGGATACTCGTCCACAGTACCTGAGGCCACCGCTCCAATCCACGGCTATCCCGGACACAACATCCAGAGACAAAAGCCTGAAGGAACGCCTCCCACTCGCCCTTGTTTCAGAGGCCCAGGAGCTCCCTCTCGGGCTGTACATCCGGCCTGCCATACCCTAGGCGCCACTCATAAGCTGAGTTTGTGTATTCAGAATTCTTTGCCCACAGCCTGGACCCACACAACATCCAGGCTAGGGCCTCTGGACCAAACAGCGAAAGATTGTGCCTGCCCTCTCCAAGGAAAGTGTGCCCAATCCATTGACCACAACCGTACAGGTTACGGAAAAGCTCCAAGGTCCCTGAGGCCATCAATAGTATAGACCACCCTGGACTAAGAGGGGCTTTCTGTCACCAGCGGAGCAACTATCTCCACTTAGACTCTCAGACAGTGTCCCCAGAGACAGAAGGTTGAAATGGACAGGCCCCCAGGCCCTAATCTGAATCTTAGCTTTGGTTTCCATGTTTCCGTTCTCTGAGGACTGTTTTCGTAGACCAGCACATGGGGCTTTTCTGAGGCACCAAACCAAACCTCTCTCATCTCCACATGGGCAGCTTTCTTACTGGGATGTATCAAACACTTCAGGTAGGAGAGTTCCGCTGGGCCACTGAACAACCAGCACATTCCAAGGTCTCCATGGACCCAAACGCACATTATGACGCATCCTCAGGAGAGGCCATTTCAACTCAGCCCCCTGGGTCGCGTGTTCCAGAGGCAGCAGATCAAACATATCTTGTCGCTAATAGCCAATGGGAATGCGAGGCATGCTCCACAGGGATCCATCCTTCGAACCCTGCTCTCCAGTCCTTCCATATGGTATGTCCTGGAGCCATGCAACAGAACTCGAATGTCCCGCAGAAGGAAACCTTGTGGTTTGGGGCAACCTCCAAACTCAGCGTGGGAAAACTTCCTTGGCCTCATCAGGCCCCCACTTCATGAAGGTGCCATCATGGACACATACTCCAACCTCAGCCAACGTCTGATCCTCAGCCTGACTTCAGATGCAGGAGATTTTGATTCAGCCTCTGCAGAGTGGGCCTGCTCTGCCCTTGGCTCCAATCCTCACACTAGCTTGTGTTTTCAGACTTCCGTCCTCACACTCCTGGCCCACAAACCCTCCCTACTGGGAATTCTGGGGCCACAATGAAGCACTGTGCCTGCCTCCCAGGAGAAAAACATTGTCTATGGCGCTGCCCAGTAACCCCAAATGAGGATCAAACTGCTTGGCCCTCGGCAACACCCCAATTGCATAGGCTACCTTAAACAGTGATGCTCTGTCGCAAAAAGGCTGAGCCCAGACCTTCCAACAGACACCGACACAGCTGGCTGCACACCCAGCACATTGGACCCGCCACTGCCTTAGGCCACCATCCATTCCCAACCTGGGTTTTCAGTCATCGGAACCTAGACCTTATCTCCAATCCCTGCACAGGGGGGAACCTGATGCACAAGTCAGAACCCCTCCTTCCCCTTGGCAAGAAACCTTGCTGCTGGCAGTGAATCAAACCTTCAGTGTAGGAGAAAACGGCATGGCCCATGAGGCCACGCCCAAGCGTGAGGGCCGCCTTGGGCACAAACACACATTGTGCCCCTCAGCGTGAGTAGCTTTTTCAAGTAACGCCTCTCAGTGACTGGACCAAGAGCCCGCATATGTGGCTTGCCATGCCCATAGGCACCCAGGACTAACTAGATGGTGTGTATTCCAGTTGAGGGAACCCACTGCTTTGCTCTAGAGTCCCTCTCCTGGGGGGGTCCCCTGTGGCAGAAAACAGTACTCTTCATTCCCACAGAATGAACACAAACACTTGGGAGCTTGGACAATCCCCCGAGAGGAAGGCTCTTCCTCGGCCTCTGAGACAACCCCTACCCTGACCGGACACTGTAAACGCAACACCCAGAGACAAAATCCTGAGTGACTGCCTCCCACTTGCCCTACTTTGATTTCCAGAGGATCTCCCCTCACGGACTAGAGATCAGGCCTGCCATTACATTGGCCCCTAGCTGAGCCAAGTTTGCTTTTTCAGACATCTGTCCCCACAGCCCTGGCAAACACAGCCTCTAGGCTGGGTCCTCTGGAGCCATACCACAGGACCGTGCCTGCTCTCTCCTGGGAAACTGTGTCCATTCCTTTGGCCACACACCTCCAGAATATGAGAAACCTCAAGGCCTCCGAGGACATCCCACTACTGGGAGCCTCACTGGACTCACAGGGGCATTCGGACACAAGCTGAGCAGCTACATCCATGAATGCATGCACACAGATGTCAACAGAGATAGAAGGTTGAGCCGGACAGGCCTTTAGGCCGTAGTCTCAACTCTTGCTTTGGTTTCCAGGTGTCACTCCTCAGAGGCTTTGGTTCGAAGAACAGGGTATGGGGCTTTCCTGAGGCACGGAACAGAACTCCTCTCGTCTCCACATGGGAAGTTTCCTTGTTGGAGCCGTGTCAAACACCTCATGTTGGAGAATCCTGCAGAGTCCCTGAGCCACCTCCACATTCCAAAGTCTCCCAGGCCACCAAGCCACAGTAGGACTCATCTTCAGGAGAGACCATTTCAACTCTCCCCTCCGGGTAGCTCACCCAGGAGCCCGCAGATTGAGCCTGCCTTGTCCTGAATAAAGAGTGGGAATATGAGGTGGTGTTCCCAGGCATCCATGCTTAGACACCTGCTCTCGAGTCTTTCCATATGGGGCCTCTTGGAACCATCCAATAGGACTCGACTGTCGTGCAGAAGGTAACCTTCAGTTTTGGAGCAGTTCACAAATCCCATCGTAGCCAAAACTTCCTGGCCTCATGAAGCCCCCACACCCTTCAGGAAGAGGCCATGCTGGACAAGAACTCTAGCCTGAGGCACGTCTCATAGTTGACATGACTTCAGTGCAAGAGATCTCGATTCAGCCTCTGCAGAGTGGGCCTGCCGTGCCCTCGGTCCCAAACCTCACGCTAGCTTGTGTTTTCAGACTTCCTTCCTCACACTCCTGGCAAACAAGCCCTCCGGACTAGGAACTCCGGAACCAAAATCCAGCCCAGTGTCTGCCCAACGGAAGAAAAACGTTTCCCTGTGGGGCTCTCCAGAAAACCCAGATGAGGATCAACCTGCTCGGGCCTCGACGGTACCCGAACTGGATAGGCTGCTCTGGGCACTCATGCTCTGCCTGACACAGCCTGAAGCCAGACGTCCAGACAGACAAGGAGACAGCTGGCCGCACACCCAGCACTTCGGACACGCCATGGTCTTATGCCGTCACCTCATCCTAACCTTGGTTTTCAGATATCTGAACCAAGACATTATATCAATTCTCCACACAGCTGGGTATAGCAAGCACAAAACAGAACTCCTCCTTCCCCATGGCTGTCAAGCTTGCTCTTGGCATGGAATCACACCTTCAGGGTGGGAGAAACCTTCATGGCTTCTGATGCCACGCCCAATCTTGAGTGCTGCTTGTGCACAAATTCACACTGTGACCCTCAGCATGAGCCCCATGTCAAAGAAAGGCCTGTCAGGGCCTGGACCAAGAGCCCACATATGGCGCTTGCCAATCCCCTATGCACCCAATCCTCACCACGGTTTGAATTTTCCAGTCGCCCCGCCCGTACCTGGAGCTCTGATCTGGAATCCCTTTCTTGGAGAGACCCATGAGCCAGACAACACGACTCCACCCTTCCCACAAAATGACCCCAAACTCTTGGGAGCTGGGACAAATCCCCAGAGAGGGATACTCGTCCACAGTACCTGAGGCCACCGCTCCAATCCACGGCTATCCCGGACACAACATCCAGACACAAAAGCCTGAAGGAACGTCTCCCACTCGCCCTTGTTTCAGAGGCCCAGGAGCTCCCTCTCGGGCTGTACATCCGGCCTGCCATACCCTAGGCGCCACTCCTAAGCTGAGTTTGTGTATTCAGACTTCTGTGCTCACAGCCTGGACCCACACACCTCCAGGCTAGGGCCTCTAGGGCCACAGCGAAAGATTGTGCCTGCCCTCTCCAAGGAAAGTGTGCCCAATCCATTGACCACAACCGTACAGGTTACGGAAAAGCTCCAAGGTCCCTGAGGCCATCAATAGTATAGACCACCCTGGACTAAGAGGGGCTTTCTGTCACCAGCGGAGCAACTATCTCCACTTAGACTCTCAGACAGTGTCCCCAGAGACAGAAGGTTGAAATGGACAGGCCCCCAGGTTCTAATCTGAACCTATGCTTTGGTTTCCATGTTTCCGTTCTCAGAGGACTGTTTTCGTAGACCAGCACATGGGGCTTTTCTGAGGCACCAAACCAAACCTCTCTCATCTCCACATGGGCAGCTTTCTTACTGGGATGTATCAAACACTTCAGGTAGGAGAGTTCCGCTGGGCCACTGAACAACCAGCACATTCCAAGGTCTCCATGGACCCAAACGCACATTATGACGCATCCTCAGGAGAGGCCATTTCAACTCAGCCCCCTGGGTCCCGTGTTCCAGAGGCAGCAGATCAAACATATCTTGTCGCTAATAGCCAATGGGAATGCGAGGCATGCTGTACAGGGATCCATCCTTCGAACCCTGCTCTCCAGTCCTTCCATATGGTATGTCCTGGAGCCATGCAACAGAACTCGAATGTCCCGCAGAAGGAAACCTTGTGGTTTGGGGCAACCTCCAAACTCAGCGTGGGAAAACTTCCTTGGCCTCATGAGGCCCCCACTTCATGAAGGTGCCATCATGGACACATACTCCAACCTCAGCCAACGTCTGATCCTCAGCCTGACTTCAGATGCAGGAGATTTTGATTCAGCCTCTGCAGAGTGGGCCTGCTCTGCCCTTGGCTCCAATCCTCACACTAGCTTGTGTTTTCAGACTTCCGTCCTCACACTCCTGGCCCACAAACCCTCCCTACTGGGAATTCTGGGGCCACAATGAAGCACTGTGCCTGCCTCCCAGGAGAAAAACATTGTCTATGGCGCTGCCCAGTAACCCCAAATGAGGATCAAACTGCTTGGCCCTCGGCAACACCCCAATTGCATAGGCTACCTTAAACAGTGATGCTCTGTCGCAAATAGCCTGAGCCCAGACCTTCCAACAGACACCGACACAGCTGGCTGCACACCCAGCACATTGGACCCGCCACTGCCTTAGGCCACCATCCATTCCCAACCTGGGTTTTCAGTCATCGGAACCTAGACCTTATCTCCAATCCCTGCACAGGGGGGAACCTGATGCACAAGTCAGAACCCCTCCTTCCCCTTGGCAAGAAACCTTGCTGCTGGCAGTGAGTCAAACCTTCAGTGTAGGAGAAAACGGCATGGCCCATGAGGCCACGCCCAAGCGTGAGGGCCGCCTTGGGCACAAACACACATTGTGCCCCTCAGCGTGAGTACCTTTTTCAAGTAACGCCTCTCAGTGACTGGACCAAGAGCCCGCATATGTGGCTTGCCATGCCCATAGGCACCCAGGACTAACTAGATGGTGTGTATTCCAGTTGAGGGAACCCACTGCTTTGCTCTAGAGTCCCTCTCCTGGGGGGGTCCCCTGTGGCAGAAAACAGTACTCTTCATTCCCACAGAATGAACACAAACACTTGGGAGCTTGGACAATCCCCCGAGAGGAAGGCTCTTCCTCGGCCTCTGAGACAACCCCTACCCTGACCGGACACTGTAAACGCAACACCCAGAGACAAAAGCCTGAGTGACTGCCTCCCACTTGCCCTACTTTGATTTCCAGAGGATCTCCCCTCACGGACTAGAGATCAGGCCTGCCATTACATTGGCCCCTAGCTGAGCCAAGTTTGCTTTTTCAGACATCTGTCCCCACAGCCCTGGCAAACACAGCCTCTAGGCTGGGTCCTCTGGAGCCATACCACAGGACCGTGCCTGCTCTCTCCTGGGAAACTGTGTCCATTCCTTTGGCCACACACCTCCAGAATATGAGAAACCTCAAGGCCTCCGAGGACATCCCACTACTGGGAGCCTCACTGGACTCACAGGGGCATTCGGACACAAGCTGAGCAGCTACATCCATGAATGCATGCACACAGATGTCAACAGAGATAGAAGGTTGAGCCGGACAGGCCTTTAGGCCGTAGTCTCAACTCTTGCTTTGGTTTCCAGGTGTCACTCCTCAGAGGCTTTGGTTTGAAGAACAGGGTATCGGGCTTTCCTGAGGCACGGAACAGAACTCCTCTCGTCTCCACATGGGAAGTTGCCTTGTTGGAGCCGTGTCAAACACCTCATGTTGGAGAATCCTGCAGAGTCCCTGAGCCACCTCCACATTCCAAGGTCTCCCAGGCCACCAAGCCACAGTAGGACTCATCTTCAGGAGAGACCATTTCAACTCTCCCCTCTGGGTAGCTCACCCAGGAGCCCGCAGATTGAGCCTGCCTTGTCCTGAATAAAGAGTGGGAATATGAGGTGGCGTTCCCAGGCATCCATGCTTAGACACCTGCTCTCGAGTCTTTCCATATGGGTCCTCTTGGAACCATCCAATAGGACTCGACTGTCGTGCAGAAGGTAACCTTCAGTTTTGGAGCAGTTCACAAATCCCATCGTAGCCAAAACTTTCTGGCCTCATGAAGCCCCCACACCCTTCAGGAAGAGGCCATGCTGGACAAGAACTCTAGGCTGAGGCACGTCTCATAGTTGACATGACCTCAGTGCAGGAGATCTCGATTCAGCCTCTGCAGAGTGGGACTGCCGTGCCCTCGGTCCCAAACCTCACGCTAGCTTGTGTTTTCAGACTTCCTTCCTCACACTCCTGGCAAACAAGCCCTCCGGACTAGGAACTCCGGAACCAAAACCCAGCCCAGTGTCTGCCCAATGGAAGAAAAACGTTTCCCTGTGGGGCTCTCCAGAAAACCCAGATGAGGATCAACCTGCTCGGGCCTCGACGGTACCCGAACTGGATAGGCTGCTCTGGGCACTCATGCTCTGCCTGACACAGCCTGAAGCCAGACGTCCAGACAGACAAGGAGACAGCTGGCCGCACACCCAGCACTTCGGACACGCCATGGTCTTATGCAGTCACCTCATCCTAACCTTGGTTTTCAGATATCTGAACCAAGACATTATATCAATTCTCCACACAGCTGGGTATAGCAAGCACAAAACAGAACTCCTCCTTCCCCATGGCTGTCAAGCTTGCTCTTGGCATGGAGTCACACCTTCAGGGTGGGAGAAACCTTCATGGCTTCTGATGCCACGCCCAAACTTGAGTGCTACTTGGGCACAAATTCACACTGTGACCCTCAGCATGAGCCCCATGTCAAAGAAAGGCCTGTCAGGGCCTGGACCAAGAGCCCACATATGGGGCTTGCCAAGCCCCTATGCACCCAATCCTCACCACGGTTTGAATTTTCCAGTCGCCCCGCCCGTACCTGGAGCTCTGATCTGGAATCCCTTTCTTGGAGAGACCCATGAGCCAGACAACACGACTCCACCCTTCCCACAAAATGACCCCAAACTCTTGGGAGCTGGGACAAATCCCCAGAGAGGGATACTCGTCCACAGTACCTGAGGCCACCGCTCCAATCCACGGCTATCCCGGACACAACATCCAGAGACAAAAGCCTGAAGGAACGCCTTCCATTCGCCCTTGTTTCAGAGGCCCAGGAGCTCCCTCTCGGGCTGTACATCCGGCCTGCCATACCCTAGGCGCCACTCATAAGCTGAGTTTGTGTATTCAGAATTCTTTGCCCACAGCCTGGACCCACACAACATCCAGGCTAGGGCCTCTGGGCCAAACAGCGAAAGATTGTGCCTGCCCTCTCCAAGGAAAGTGTGCCCAATCCATTGACCACAACCGTACAGGTTACGGAAAAGCTCCAAGGTCCCTGAGGCCATCAATAGTATAGACCACCCTGGACTAAGAGGGGCTTTCTGTCACCAGCGGAGCAACTATCTCCACTTAGACTCTCAGACAGTGTCCCCAGAGACAGAAGGTTGAAATGGACAGGCCCCCAGGCCCTAATCTGAACCTTAGCTTTGGTTTCCATGTTTCCGTTCTCAGAGGACTGTTTTCGTATACCAGCACATGGGGCTTTTCTGAGGCACCAAACCAAACCTCTCTCATCTCCTCATGGGCAGCTTTCTTACTGGGATGTATCAAACACTTCAGGTGGAGAGTTCCGCTGGGCCACCGAACAACCAGCACATTCCAAGGTCTCCATGGACCCAAACGCACATTATGACGCATCCTCAGGAGATGCCATTTCAACTCAGCCCCCTGGGTCCCGTGTTCCAGAGGCAGCAGATCAAACATATCTTGTCGCTAATAGCCAATGGGAATGCGAGGCATGCTGTACAGGGATCCATCCTTCGAACCCTGCTCTCCAGTCCTTCCATATGGTATGTCCTGGAGCCATGCAACAGGACTCGAATATCCCGCAGAAGGAAACCTTGTGGTTTGGGGCAACCTCCAAACTCAGCGTGGGAAAACTTCCTTAGCCTCATGAGGCCCCCACTTCATGAAGGTGCCATCATGGACACATACTCCAGCCTCAGCCAACGTCTGATCCTCAGCCTGACTTCAGATGCAGGAGATTTTGATTCAGCCTCTGCAGAGTGGGCCTGCTCTGCCCTTGGCTCCAATCCTCACACTAGCTTGTGTTTTCAGACTTCCGTCCTCACACTCCTGGCCCACAAACCCTCCCTACTGGGAATTCTGGGGCCACAATGAAGCACTGTGCCTGCCTCCCAGGAGAAAAACATTGTCTATGGCGCTGCCCAGTAACCCCAAATGAGGATCAAACTGCTTGGCCCTCGGCAACACCCCAATTACATAGGCTACCTTAAACAGTGATGCTCTGTCGCAAATAGCATGAGCCCAGACCTTCCAACAGACACCGACACAGCTGGCTGCACACCCAGCACATTGGACCCGCCACTGCCTTAGGCCACCATCCATTCCCAACCTGGGTTTTCAGTCATCGGAACCTAGACCTTATCTCCAATCCCTGCACAGGGGGGAACCTGATGCACAAGTCAGAACCCCTCCGTCCCCTTGGCAAGGAACCTGCTGCTGGCAGTGAGTCAAACCTTCAGTGTAGGAGAAAACGGCATGGCCCATGAGGCCACGCCCAAGCGTGAGGGCCGCCTTGGGCACAAACACACATTGTGACCCTCAGCGTGAGTACCTTTTTCAAGTAACGCCTCTCAGTGACTGGACCAAGAGCCCGCATATGTGGCTTGCCATGCCCATAGGCACCCAGGACTAACTAGATGGTGTGTATTCCAGTTGAGGGAACCCACTGCTTTGCTCTAGAGTCCCTCTCCTGGGGGGGTCCCCTGTGGCAGAAAACAGTACTCTTCATTCCCACAGAATGAACACAAACACTTGGGAGCTTGGACAACCCCACGAGAGGAAGGCTCTTCCTCGGCCTCTGAGACAACCCCTACCCTGACCGGACACTGTAAACGCAACACCCAGAGACAAAATCCTGAGTGACTGCCTCCCACTTGCCCTACTTTGATTTCCAGAGGATCTCCCCTCACGGACTAGAGATCAGGCCTGCCATTACATTGGCCCCTAGCTGAGCCAAGTTTGCTTTTTCAGACATCTGTCCCCACAGCCCTGGCAAACACAGCCTCTAGGCTGGGTCCTCTGGAGCCATACCACAGGACCGTGCCTGCTCTCTCCTGGGAAACTGTGTCCATTCCTTTGGCCACACACCTCCAGAATATTAGAAAACTCAAGGCCTCCGAAAACACCACTACTGGGAGCCTCACTGGACTCACAGGGGCATTCGGACACAAGCTGAGCAGCTACATCCATGAATGCATGCACACAGATGTCAACAGAGATAGAAGGTTGAGCCGGACAGGCCTTTAGGCCGTAGTCTCAACTCTTGCTTTGGTTTCCAGGTGTCACTCCTCAGAGGCTTTGGTTCGAAGAACAGGGTATGGGGCTTTCCTGAGGCACGGAACAGAACTCCTCTCGTCTCCACATGGGAAGTTTCCTTGTTGGAGCCGTGTCAAACACCTCATGTTGGAGAATCCTGCAGAGTCCCTGAGCCACCTCCACATTCCAAAGTCTCCCAGGCCACCAAGCCAAAGTAGGACTCATCTTCAGGAGAGACCATTTCAACTCTCCCCTCTGGGTAGCTCACCCAGGAGCCCGCAGATTGAGCCTGCCTTGTCCTGAATAAAGAGTGGGAATATGAGGTGGCGTTCCCAGGCATCCATGCTTAGACACCTGCTCTCGAGTCTTTCCATATGGGGCCTCTTGGAACCATCCAATAGGACTCGACTGTCGTGCAGAAGGTAACCTTCAGTTTTGGAGCAGTTCACAAATCCCATCGTAGCCAAAACTTTCTGGCCTCATGAAGCCCCCGCACCCTTCAGGAAGAGGCCATGCTGGACAAGAACTCTAGCCTGAGGCACGTCTCATAGTTGACATGACCTCAGTGCAGGAGATCTCGATTCAGCCTCTGCAGAGTGGGCCTGCCGTGCCCTCGGTCCCAAACCTCACGCTAGCTTGTGTTTTCAGACTTCCTTCCTCACACTCCTGGCAAACAAGCCCTCCGGACTAGGAACTCCGGAACCAAAACCCAGCCCAGTGTCTGCCCAACGGAAGAAAAACGTTTCCCTGTGGGGCTCTCCAGAAAACCCAGATGAGGATCAACCTGCTCGGGCCTCGACGGTACCCGAACTGGATAGGCTGCTCTGGGCAATCATGCTCTGCCTGACACAGCCTGAAGCCAGACGTCCAGACAGACAAGGAGACAGCTGGCCGCACACCCAGCACTTCGGACACGCCATGGTCTTATGCCGTCACCTCATCCTAACCTTGGTTTTCAGATATCTGAACCAAGACATTATATCAATTCTCCACACAGCTGGGTATAGCAAGCACAAAACAGAACTCCTCCTTCCCCATGGCTGTCAAGCTTGCTCTTGGCATGGAATCACACCTTCAGGGTGGGAGAAACCTTCATGGCTTCTGATGCCACGCCCAATCTTGAGTGCTGCTTGTGCACAAATTCACACTGTGACCCTCAGCATGAGCCCCATGTCAAAGAAAGGCCTGTCAGGGCCTGGACCAAGAGCCCACATATGGCGCTTGCCAAGCCCCTATGCACCCAATCCTCACCACGGTTTGAATTTTCCAGTCGCCCCGCCCGTACCTGGAGCTCTGATCTGGAATCCCTTTCTTGGAGAGACCCATGAGCCAGACAACACGACTCCACCCTTCCCACAAAATGACCCCAAACTCTTGGGAGCTGGGACAAATCCCCAGAGAGGGATACTCGTCCACAGTACCTGAGGCCACCGCTCCAATCCACGGCTATCCCGGACACAACATCCAGAGACAAAAGCCTGAAGGAACGCCTCCCACTCGCCCTTGTTTCAGAGGCCCAGGAGCTCCCTCTCGGGCTGTACATCCGGCCTGCCGTACCCTAGGCGCCACTCATAAGCTGAGTTTGTGTATTCAGAATTCTTTGCCCACAGCCTGGACCCACACAACATCCAGGCTAGGGCCTCTGGACCAAACAGCGAAAGATTGTGCCTGCCCTCTCCAAGGAAAGTGTGCCCAATCCATTGACCACAACCGTACAGGTTACGGAAATGCTCCAAGGTCCCTGAGGCCATCAATAGTATAGACCACCCTGGACTAAGAGGGGCTTTCTGTCACCAGTGGAGCAACTATCTCCACTTAGACTCTCAGACAGTGACCCCAGAGACAGAAGGTTGAAATGGACAGGCCCCCAGGCCCTAATCTGAACCTTAGCTTTGGTTTCCATGTTTCCGTTCTCAGAGGACTGTTTTCGTAGACCAGCACATGGGGCTTTTCTGAGGCACCAAACCAAACCTCTCTCATCTCCACATGGGCAGCTTTCTTACTGGGATGTATCAAACACTTCAGGTAGGAGAGTTCCGCTGGGCCACCGAACACCCAGCACATTCCAAGGTCTCCATGGACCCAAACGCACATTATGACGCATCGTCAGGAGAGGCCATTTCATCTCAGCCCCCTGGGTCGCGTGTTCCAGAGGCAGCAGATCAAACATATCTTGTCGCTAATAGCCAATGGGAATGCGAGGCATGCTGTACAGGGATCCATCCTTCGAACCCTGCTCTCCAGTCCTTCCATATGGTATGTCCTGGAGCCATGCAACAAATCTCGAATGTCCCGCAGAAGGAAACCTTGTGGTTTGGGGCAACCTCCAAACTCAGCGTGGGAAAACTTCCTTGGCCTCATGAGGCCCCCACTTCATGAAGGTGCCATCATGGACACATACTCCAGCCTCAGCCAACGTCTGATCCTCAGCCTGACTTCAGATGCAGGAGATTTTGATTCAGCCTCTGCAGATTGGGCCTGCTCTGCCCTTGGCTCCAATCCTCACACTAGCTTGTGTTTTCAGACTTCTGTCCTCACACTCCTGGCCCACAAACCCTCCCTACTGGGAATTCTGGGGCCACAATGAAGCACTGTGCCTGTCTCCCAGGAGAAAAACATTGTCTATGGCGCTGCCCAGAAACCCCAAATGAGGATCAAACTGCTTGGCCCTCGGCAACACCCCAATTGCATAGGCTACCTTAAACAGTGATGCTCTGTCGCAAATAGCCTGAGCCCAGACCTTCCAACAGACACCGACACAGCTGGCTGCACACCCAGCACATTGGACCCGCCACTGCCTTAGGCCACCATCCATTCCCAACCTGGGTTTTCAGTCATCGGAACCTAGACCTTATCTCCAATCCCTGCACAGGGGGGAACCTGATGCACAAGTCAGAACCCCTCCTTCCCCTTGGCAAGAAACCTTGCTGCTGGCAGTGAGTCAAACCTTCAGTGTAGGAGAAAACGGCATGGCCCATGAGGCCACGCCGAAGCGTGAGGGCCGCCTTGGGCACAAACACACATTGTGCCCCTCAGCGTGAGTACCTTTTTCAAGTAACGCCTCTCAGTGACTGGACCAAGAGCCCGCATATGTGGCTTGCCATGCCCATAGGCACCCAGGACTAACTAGATGGTGTGTATTCCAGTTGAGGGAACCCACTGCTTTGCTCTAGAGTCCCTCTCCTGGGGGGGTCCCCTGTGGCAGAAAACAGTACTCTTCATTCCCACAGAATGAACACAAACACTTGGGAGCTTGGACAATCCCCCGAGAGGAAGGCTCTTCCTTGGCCTCTGAGACAACCCCTACCCTGACCCGACACTGTAAACGCAACACCCAGAGACAAAATCCTGAGTGACTGCCTCCCACTTGCCCTACTTTGATTTCCAGAGGATCTCCCCTCACGGACTAGAGATCAGGCCTGCCATTACATTGGCCCCTAGCTGAGCCAAGTTTGCTTTTTCAGACATCTGTCCCCACAGCCCTGGCAAACACAGCCTCTAGGCTGGGTCCTCTGGAGCCATACCACAGGACCGTGCCTGCTTTCTCCTGGGAAACTGTGTCCATTCCTTTGGCCACACACCTCCAGAATATGAGAAACCTCAAGGCCTCCGAGGACATCCCACTACTGGGAGCCTCACTGGACTCACAGGGGCATTCGGACACAAGCTGAGCAGCTACATCCATGAATGCATGCACACAGATGTCAACAGAGATAGAAGGTTGAGCCGGACAGGCCTTTAGGCCGTAGTCTCAACTCTTGCTTTGGTTTCCAGATGTCACTCCTCAGAGGCTTTGGTTCGAAGAACAGGGTATGGGGCTTTCCTGAGGCACGGAACAGAACTCCTCTCGTCTCCACATGGGAAGTTTCCTTGTTGGAGCCGTGTCAAACACCTCATGTTGGAGAATCCTGCAGAGTCCCTGAGCCACCTCCACATTCCAAGGTCTCCCAGGCCACCAAGCCACAGTAGGACTCATCTTCAGGAGAGTCCATTTCAACTCTCCCCTCTGGGTAGCTCACCCAGGAGCCCGCAGATTGAGCCTGCCTTGTCCTGACTAAAGAGTGGGAATATGAGGTGGCGTTCCCAGGCATCCATGCTTAGACACCTGCTCTCGAGTCTTTCCATATGGGGCCTCTTGGAACCATCCAATAGGACTCGAGTGTCGTGCAGAAGGTAACCTTCAGTTTTGGAGCAGTTCACAAATCCGATCGTAGGCAAAACTTTCTGGCCTCATGAAGCCCCCACACCCTTCAGGAAGAGGCCATGCTGGACAAGAACTCTAGCCTGAGACACGTCTCATAGTTGACATGACCTCAGTGCAGGAGATCTCGATTCAGCCTCTGCAGATTGGGCCTGCCGTGCCCTCGGTCCCAAACCTCACGCTAGCTTGTGTTTTCAGACTTCCTTCCTCACACTCCTGGCAAACAAGCCCTCCGGACTAGGAACTCCGGATCCAAAACCCAGCCCAGTGTCTGCCCAACGGAAGAAAAACGTTTCCCTGTGGGGCTCTCCAGAAAACCCAGATGAGGATCAACCTGCTCGGGCCTCGACGGTACCCGAACTGGATAGGCTGCTGTGTGCACTCATGCTCTGCCTGACACAGCCTGAAGCCAGACGACCAGACAGACAAGGAGACAGCTGGCCGCACACCCAGCACTTCGGACACGCCATGGTCTTATGCCGTCACCTCATCCTAACCTTGGTTTTCAGATATCTGAACCTAGACATTATATCAATTCTCCACACAGCTGGGTATAGCAAGCACAAAACAGAACTCCTCCTTCCCCATGGCTGCCAAGCTTGCTCTTGGCATGGAGTCACACCTTCAGGGTGGGAGAAACCTTCATGGCCCCTGATGCCACGCCCAAACTTGAGTGCTGCTTGGGCACAAATTCACACTGTGACCCTCAGCATGAGCCCCATGTCAAAGAAAGGCCTGTCAGGGCCTGGACCATGAGCCCACATATGGCGCTTGCCAAGCCCCTATGCACCCAATGCTCACCACGGTTTGAATTTTCCAGTCGCCCCGCCCGAACCTGGACCTCTGCTCTGGAATCCCTTTCTTGGAGAGACCCATGAGCCAGACAACACGACTCCACCCTTCCCACAAAATGACCCCAAACTCTTGGGAGCTGGGACAAATCCCCAGAGAGGGATACTCGTCAGCAGTACCTGAGGCCACCGCTCTAATCCACGGCTATCCCGGACACAACATCCAGAGACAAAAGCCTGAAGGAACGCCTCCCACTCGCCCTTGTTTCAGAGGCCCAGGAGCTCCCTCTCGGGCTGTACATCCGGCCTGCCATACCCTAGGCGCCACTCCTAAGCTGAGTTTGTGTATTCAGATTTCTCTGCCCACAGCCTGGACCCACACAACATCCAGGCTAGGGCCTCTGGACCAAACAGCGAAAGATTGTGCCTGCCCTCTCCAAGGAAAGTGTGCCCAATCCATTGACCACAACCCTACAGGTTAGGGAAAAGCTCCAAGGTCCCTGAGGCCATCAATAGTATAGGCCACCCTGGACTAAGAGGGGCTCTCTGACACCAGCGGAGCAACTATCTCCACTTAGACTCTCAGACAGTGTCCCCAGAGACAGAAGGTGAAATGGACAGGCCCCCAGGCCCTAATCTGAACCTAAGCTTTGGTTTCCATGTTTCCGTTCTCAGAGGACTGTTTTCGTAGACCAGCACATGGGACTTTTCTGAGGCACCAAACCAAACATCTCTCATCTCCACATGGGCAGCTTTCTTACTGGGATGTATCAAACACTTCAGGTAGGAGAGTTCCGCAGGGCCACCGAACAACCAGCACATTCCAAGGTCTCCATGGACCCAAACGCACATTATGACGCATCCTCGGAGAGGCCATTTCAACTCAGCACCCTGGGTCGCGACCCTCAGCATGAGCCCCATGTCAAAGAAAGGCCTGTCAGGGCCTGGACCAAGAGCCCACATGTGGGGATTGCCAAGCCCCTATGCACCCAATCCTCACCACGGTTTGAATTTTCCAGTCTCCCCGCCCGTACCTGGAGCTCTGCTCTGGAATCCCTTTCTTGGAGAGACCCATGAGCCAGACAACACGACTCCACCCTTCCCACAAAATGACCCCAAACTCTTGGGAGCTGGGACAAATCCCCAGAGAGGGAAACTCGTCCACAGTACCTGAGGCCACCGCTCCAATCCACGGCTATCCCGGACACAACATCCAGAGACAAAAGCCTGAAGGAACGCCTCCCACTCGCCCTTGTTTCAGAGGCCCAGGAGCTCCCTCTCGGGCTGTACATCCGGCCTGCCATACCCTAGGCGCCACTCCTAAGCTGAGTTTGTGTATTCAGACTTCTGTGCCCACAGCCTGGACCCACACAACATCCAGGCTAGGGCCTCTGGACCAAACAGCGAAAGATTGTGCCTGCCCTCTCCAAGGAAAGTGTGCCCAATCCATTGACCACAACCCTACAGGTTAGGGAAAAGCTCCAAGGTCCCTGAGGCCAGCAATAGTATAGGCCACCCTGGACTAAGAGGGGCTCTCTGACACCAGCGGAGCAACTATCTCCACTTAGACTCTCAGACAGTGTCCCCAGAGACAGAAGGTTGAAATGGACAGGCCCCCAGGCCCTAATCTGAACCTAAGCTTTGGTTTCCATGTTTCCGTTCTCAGAGGACTGTTTTCGTAGACCAGCACATGGGGCTTTTCTGAGGCACCAAACCAAACATCTCTCATCTCCACATGGGCAGCTTTCTTACTGGGATGTATCAAACACTTCAGGTAGGAGAGTTCCGCAGGGCCACCGAACAACCAGCACATTCCAAGGTCTCCATGGACCCAAACGAACATTATGACGCATCCTCAGGAGAGGCCATTTCAACCCAGCCCCCTGGGTCGCGTGTTCCAGAGGCAGCAGATCAAACATATCTTGTCGTTAATAGCCAATGGGAATGCGAGGCATGCTGTACAGGGATCCATCCTTCGAACCCTGCTCTCCAGTCCTTCCATATGGTATGTCCTGGAGCCATGCAACAGGACTCGAATGTCCCGCAGAAGGAAACCTTGTGGTTTGGGGCAACCTCCAAACTCAGCCTGGGAAAACTTCCTTGGCCTCATGAGGCCCCCACTTCATGAAGGTGCCATCATGGACACATACTCCAGCCTCAGCCAACGTCTGATCCTCAGCCTGACTTCAGATGCAGGAGATTTTGATTCAGCCACTGCAGAGTGGGCCTGCTCTGCCCTTGGCTCCAATCCTCACACTAGCTTGTGTTTTCAGACTTCCGTCCTCACACACCTGGCCCACAAACCCACCCTACTGGGAATTCGTGGGCCACAATGAAGCACTGTGCCTGCCTCCCAGGAGAAAAACATTGTCTATGGCGCTGCCCAGTACCCCCAAATGAGGATCAAACTGCTTGGCCCTCGGCAACACCCCAATTGCATAGGCTACCTTAAACAGTGATGCTCTGTCGCAAATAGCCTGAGCCCAGACCTTCCAACAGACACCGACAGCTGGCTGCACACCCAGCACATTGGACCCGCCACTGCCTTAGGCCACCATCCATTCCCAACCTGGGTTTTCAGTCATCGGAACCTAGAACTTATCTCCAATCCCTGCACAGGGGGGAACCTGATGCACAAGTCAGAACCCCTCCTTCCCCCTGGCAAGAAACCTTGCTGCTGGCAGTGAGTCAAACCTTCAGTGTAGGAGAAAACGGCATGGCCCATGAGGCCACGCCCAAGCGTGAGGGCCGCCTTGGGCACAAACACACATTGTGCCCCTCAGCGTGAGTACCTTTTTCAAGTAACGCCTCTCAGTGACTGGACCAAGAGCCCGCATATGTGGCTTGCCATGCCCATAGGCACCCAGGACTAACTAGATGGTGTTTATTCTAGTTGAGCGAACCCACTGCTGTCCTCTAGAGTCCCTCTCCTGGGGGGCCCCTGTGGCAGAAAACAGTACTCTTCATTCCCACAAAATGAACACAAACACTTGGGAGCTTGGACAATCCCCCGAGAGGAAGGCTCTTCCTCGGCCTCTGAGACAACCCCTACCCTGACCGGACACTGTAAACGCAACACCCAGAGACAAAATCCTGAGTGACTGCCACCCACTCGCCGTACTTTGATTTCCAGAGGATCTCCCCTCACGGACTAGAGATCAGGCCTGCCATTACATTGGCCCCTAGCTGAGCCAAGTTTGCTTTTTCAGACATCTGTCCCCACAGCCCTGGCAAACACAGCCTCTAGGCTGGGTCCTCTGGAGCCATACCACAGGACCGTGCCTGCTCTCTCCTGGGAAACTGTGTCCATTCCTTTGGCCACACACCTCCAGAATATGAGAAACCTCAAGGCCTCCGAGGACATCCCACTACTGGGAGCCTCACTGGACTCACAGGGGCATTCGGACACAAGCTGAGCAGCTACATCGATGAATGCATGCACACAGATGTCAACAGAGATAGAAGGTTGAGCCGGACAGGCCTTTAGGCCGTAGTCTCAACTCTTGCTTTGGTTTCCAGGTGTCACTCCTCAGAGGCTTTGGTTCGAAGAACAGGGTATGGGGCTTTCCTGAGGCACGGAACAGAACTCCTCTCGTCTCCACATGGGAAGTTTCCTTGTTGGAGCCGTGTCAAACACCTCATGTTGGAGAATCCTGCAGAGTCCCTGAGCCACCTCCACATTCCAAGGTCTCCCAGGCCACCAAGCCACAGTAGGACTCATCTTCAGGAGAGACCATTTCAACTCTCCCCTCTGGGTAGCTCACCCAGGAGCCCGCAGATTGAGCCTGCCTTGTCCTGAATAAAGAGTGGGAATATGAGGTGGCGTTCCCAGGCATCCATGCTTAGACACCTGCTCTCGAGTCTTTCCATATGGGGCCTCTTGGAACCATCCAATAGGACTCGACTGTCGTGCAGAAGGTAACCTTCAGTTTTGGAGCAGTTCACAAATCCCATCGTAGGCAAAACTTTCTGGCCTCATGAAGCCCCCACACCCTTCAGGAAGAGGCCATGCTGGACAAGAACTCTAGCCTGAGGCACGTCTCATAGTTGACATGACCTCAGTGCAGGAGATCTCGATTCAGCCTCTGCAGAGTGGGCCTGCCGTGCCCTCGGTCCCAAACCTCACGCTAGCTTGTGTTTTCAGACTTCCTTCCTCACACTCCTGGCAAACAAGCCCTCCGGACTAGGAACTCCGGAACCAAAACCCAGCCCAGTGTCTGCCCAACGGAAGAAAAACGTTTCCCTGTGGGGCTCTCCAGAAAACCCAGATGAGGATCAACCTGCTCGGGCCTCGACGGTACCCGAACTGGATAGGCTGCTCTGGGCACTCATGCTCTGCCTGACACAGCCTGAAGCCAGACGACCAGACAGACAAGGAGACAGCTGGCCGCACACCCAGCACTTCGGACACGCCATGGTCTTATGCCGTCACCTCATCCTAACCTTGGTTTTCAGATATCTGAACCTAGACATTATATCAATTCTCCACACAGCTGGGTATAGCAAGCACAAAACAGAACTCCTCCTTCCCCATGGCTGCCAAGCTTGCTCTTGGCATGGAGTCACACCTTCAGGGTGGGAGAAACCTTCATGGCCCCTGATGCCACGCCCAAACTTGAGTGCTGCTTGGGCACAAATTCACACTGTGACCCTCAGCATGAGCCCCATGTCAAAGAAAGGCCTGTCAGGGCCTGGACCATGAGCCCACATATGGCGCTTGCCAAGCCCCTATGCACCCAATCCTCACCACGGTTTGAATTTTCCAGTCTCCCCGCCCGTACCTGGAGCTCTGCTCTGGAATCCCTTTCTTGGAGAGACCCATGAGCCAGACAACACGACTCCACCCTTCCCACAAAATGACCCCAAACTCTTGGGAGCTGGGACAAATCCCCAGAGAGGGAAACTCGTCCACAGTACCTGAGGCCACCGCTCCAATCCACGGCTATCCCGGACACAACATCCAGAGACAAAAGCCTGAAGGAACGCCTCCCACTCGCCCTTGTTTCAGAGGCCCAGGAGCTCCCTCTCGGGCTGTACATCCGGCCTGCCATACCCTAGGCGCCACTCATAAGCTGAGTTTGTGTATTCAGACTTCTGTGCCCAGAGCCTGGACCCACACAACATCCAGGCTAGGGCCTCTGGACCAAACAGCGAAAGATTGTGCCTGCCCTCTCCAAGGAAAGTGTGCCCAATCCATTGACCACAACCCTACAGGTTAGGGAAAAGCTCCAAGGTCCCTGAGGCCAGCAATAGTATAGGCCACCCTGGACTAAGAGGGGCTCTCTGACACCAGCGGAGCAACTATCTCCACTTAGACTCTCAGACAGTGTCCCCAGAGACAGAAGGTTGAAATGGACAGGCCCCCAGGCCCTAATCTGAACCTAAGCTTTGGTTTCCATGTTTCCGTTCTCAGAGGACTGTTTTCGTAGACCAGCACATGGGGCTTTTCTGAGGCACCAAACCAAACATCTCTCATCTCCACATGGGCAGCTTTCTTACTGGGATGTATCAAACACTTCAGGTAGGAGAGTTCCGCAGGGCCACCGAACAACCAGCACATTCCAAGGTCTCCATGGACCCAAACGAACATTATGACGCATCCTCAGGAGAGGCCATTTCAACCCAGCCCCCTGGGTCGCGTGTTCCAGAGGCAGCAGATCAAACATATCTTGTCGTTAATAGCCAATGGGAATGCGAGGCATGCTGTACAGGGATCCATCCTTCGAACCCTGCTCTCCAGTCCTTCCATATGGTATGTCCTGGAGCCATGCAACAGGACTCGAATGTCCCGCAGAAGGAAACCTTGTGGTTTGGGGCAACCTCCAAACTCAGCCTGGGAAAACTTCCTTGGCCTCATGAGGCCCCCACTTCATGAAGGTGCCATCATGGACACATACTCCAGCCTCAGCCAACGTCTGATCCTCAGCCTGACTTCAGATGCAGGAGATTTTGATTCAGCCACTGCAGAGTGGGCCTGCTCTGCCCTTGGCTCCAATCCTCACACTAGCTTGTGTTTTCAGACTTCCGTCCTCACACACCTGGCCCACAAACCCACCCTACTGGGAATTCGTGGGCCACAATGAAGCACTGTGCCTGCCTCCCAGGAGAAAAACATTGTCTATGGCGCTGCCCAGTACCCCCAAATGAGGATCAAACTGCTTGGCCCTCGGCAACACCCCAATTGCTTAGGCTACCTTAAACAGTGATGCTCTGTCGCAAATAGCCTGAGCCCAGACCTTCCAACAGACACCGACAGCTGGCTGCACACCCAGCACATTGGACCCGCCACTGCCTTAGGCCACCATCCATTCCCAACCTGGGTTTTCAGTCATCGGAACCTAGAACTTATCTCCAATCCCTGCACAGGGGGGAACCTGATGCACAAGTCAGAACCCCTCCTTCCCCCTGGCAAGAAACCTTGCTGCTGGCAGTGAGTCAAACCTTCAGTGTAGGAGAAAACGGCATGGCCCATGAGGCCACGCCCAAGCGTGAGGGCCGCCTTGGGCACAAACACACATTGTGCCCCTCAGCGTGAGTACCTTTTTCAAGTAACGCCTCTCAGTGACTGGACCAAGAGCCCGCATATGTGGCTTGCCATGCCCATAGGCACCCAGGACTAACTAGATGGTGTTTATTCTAGTTGAGCGAACCCACTGCTGTCCTCTAGAGTCCCTCTCCTGGGGGGCCCCTGTGGCAGAAAACAGTACTCTTCATTCCCACAAAATGAACACAAACACTTGGGAGCTTGGACAATCCCCCGAGAGGAAGGCTCTTCCTCGGCCTCTGAGACAACCCCTACCCTGACCGGACACTGTAAACGCAACACCCAGAGACAAAATCCTGAGTGACTGCCACCCACTCGCCGTACTTTGATTTCCAGAGGATCTCCCCTCACGGACTAGAGATCAGGCCTGCCATTACATTGGCCCCTAGCTGAGCCAAGTTTGCTTTTTCAGACATCTGTCCCCACAGCCCTGGCAAACACAGCCTCTAGGCTGGGTCCTCTGGAGCCATACCACAGGACCGTGCCTGCTCTCTCCTGGGAAACTGTGTCCATTCCTTTGGCCACACACCTCCAGAATATGAGAAACCTCAAGGCCTCCGAGGACATCCCACTACTGGGAGCCTCACTGGACTCACAGGGGCATTCGGACACAAGCTGAGCAGCTACATCGATGAATGCATGCACACAGATGTCAACAGAGATAGAAGGTTGAGCTGGACAGGCCTTTAGGCCGTAGTCTCAACTCTTGCTTTGGTTTCCAGGTGTCACTCCTCAGAGGCTTTGGTTCGAAGAACAGGGTATGGGGCTTTCCTGAGGCACGGAACAGAACTCCTCTCGTCTACACATGGGAAGTTTCCTTGTTGGAGCCGTGTCAAACACCTCATGTTGGAGAATCCTGCAGAGTCCCTGAGCCACCTCCACATTCCAAGGTCTCCCAGGCCACCAAGCCACAGTAGGACTCATCTTCAGGAAAGACCATTTCAACTCTCCCCTCTGGGTAGCTCACCCAAAAGCCCGCAGGTTGAGCCTGCCTTGTCCTGAATAAAGAGTGGGAATATGAGGTGGCGTTCCCAGGCATCCATGCTTAGACACCTGCTCTCGAGTCTTTCCATATGGGGCCTCTTGGAACCATCCAATAGGACTCGACTGTCGTGCAGAAGGTAACCTTCAGTTTTGGAGCAGTTCACAAATCCCATCGTAGGCAAAACTTTCTGGCCTCATGAAGCCCCCACACCCTTCAGGAAGAGGCCATGCTGGACAAGAACTCTAGCCTGAGGCACGTCTCATAGTTGACATGACCTCAGTGCAGGAGATCTCGATTCAGCCTCTGCAGAGTGGGCCTGCCGTGCCCTCGGTCCCAAACCTCACGCTAGCTTGTGTTTTCAGACTTCCTTCCTCACACTCCTGGCAAACAAGCCCTCCGGACTAGGAACTCCGGAACCAAAACCCAGCCCAGTGTCTGCCCAACGGAAGAAAAACGTTTCCCTGTGGGGCTCTCCAGAAAACCCAGATGAGGATCAACCTGCTCGGGCCTCGACGGTACCCGAACTGGATAGGCTGCTCTGGGCACTCATGCTCTGCCTGACACAGCCTGAAGCCAGACGTCCAGACAGACAAGGAGACAGCTGGCCGCACACCCAGCACTTCGGACACGCCATGGTCTTATGCCGTCACCTCATCCTAACCTTGGTTTTCAGATATCTGAACCAAGACATTATATCAATTCTCCACACAGCTGGGTATAGCAAGCACAAAACAGAACTCCTCCTTCCCCATGGCTGTCAAGCTTGCTCTTGGCATGGAATCACACCTTCAGGGTGGGAGAAACCTTCATGGCTTCTGATGCCACGCCCAATCTTGAGTGCTGCTTGTGCACAAATTCACACTGTGACCCTCAGCATGAGCCCCATGTCAAAGAAAGGCCTGTCAGGGCCTGGACCAAGAGCCCACATATGGGGCTTGCCAAGCCCCTATGCACCCAATCCTCACCACGGTTTGAATTTTCCAGTCGCCCCGCCCGTACCTGGAGCTCTGATCTGGAATCCCTTTCTTGGAGAGACCCATGAGCCAGACAACACGACTCCACCCTTCCCACAAAATGACCCCAAACTCTTGGGAGCTGGGACAAATCCCCAGAGAGGGATACTCGTCCACAGTACCTGAGGCCACCGCTCCAATCCACGGCTATCCCGGACACAACATCCAGAGACAAAAGCCTGAAGGAACGCCTCCCACTCGCCCTTGTTTCAGAGGCCCAGGAGCTCCCTCTCGGGCTGTACATCCGGCCTGCCGTACCCTAGGCGCCACTCATAAGCTGAGTTTGTGTATTCAGAATTCTTTGCCCACAGCCTGGACCCACACAACATCCAGGCTAGGGCCTCTGGACCAAACAGCGAAAGATTGTGCCTGCCCTCTCCAAGGAAAGTGTGCCCAATCCATTGACCACAACCGTACAGGTTACGGAAAAGCTCCAAGGTCCCTGAGGCCATCAATAGTATAGACCACCCTGGACTAAGAGGGGCTTTCTGTCACCAGCGGAGCAACTATCTCCACTTAGACTCTCAGACAGTGTCCCCAGAGACAGAAGGTTGAAATGGACAGGCCCCCAGGCCCTAATCTGAACCTTAGCTTTGGTTTCCATGTTTCCGTTCTCAGAGGACTGTTTTCGTAGACCAGCACATGGGGCTTTTCTGAGGCACCAAACCAAACCTCTCTCATCTCCACTTGGGCAGCTTTCTTACTGGGATGTATCAAACACTTCAGGTAGGAGACTTCCGCAGGGCCACTGAACAACCAGCACATTCCAAGGTCTCCATGGACCCAAACGCACATTATGACGCATCCTCAGGAGAGGCCATTTCATCTCAGCCCCCTGGGTCGCGTGTTCCAGAGGCAGCAGATCAAACATATCTTGTCGCTAATAGCCAATGGGAATGCGAGGCATGCTGTACAGGGATCCATCCTTCGAACCCTGCTCTCCAGTCCTTCCATATGGTATGTCCTGGAGCCATGCAACAGGGCTCGAATGTCCCGCAAAGGAAACCTTGTGGTTTGGGGCAACCTCCAAACTCAGCGTGGGAAAACTTTCTTGGCCTCATGAGGCCCCCACTTCATGAAGGTGCCATCATGGACACATACTCCAGCCTCAGCCAACGTCTGATCCTCAGCCTGACTTCAGATGCAGGAGATTTTGATTCAGCCTCTGCAGATTGGGCCTGCTCTGCCCTTGGCTCCAATCCTCAAACTAGCTTGTGTTTTCAGACTTCCGTCCTCACACTCCTGGCCCACAAACCCTCCCTACTGGGAATTCTGGGGCCACAATGAAGCACTGTGCCTGCCACCCAGGAGAAAAACATTGTCTATGGCGCTGCCCAGTAACCCCAAATGAGGATCAAACTGCTTGGCCCTCGGCAACACCCCAATTGCATAGGCTACCTTAAACAGTGATGCTCTGTCGCAAATAGGCTGAGCCCAGACCTTCCAACAGACACCGACACAGCTGGCTGCACACTCAGCACATTGGACCCGCCACTGCCTTAGGCCACCATCCATTCCCAACCTGGGTTTTCAGTCATCGGAACCTAGACCTTATCTCCAATCCCTGCACAGGGGTGAACCTGATGCACAAGTCAGAACCCCTCCTTCCCCTTGGCAAGAAACCTTGCTGCTGGCAGTGAGTCAAACCTTCAGTGTAGGAGAAAACGGCATGGCCCATGAGGCCACGCCGAAGCGTGAGGGCCGCCTTGGGCACAAACACACATTGTGCCCCTCAGCATGAGTACCTTTTTCAAGTAACGCCTCTCAGTGACTGGACCAAGAGCCCGCATATGTGGCTTGCCATGCCCATAGGCACCCAGGACTAACTAGATGGTGTGTATTCCAGTTGAGGGAACCCACTGCTTTGCTCTAGAGTCCCTCTCCTGGGGGGGTCCCCTGTGGCAGAAAACAGTACTCTTCATTCCCACAGAATGAACACAAACACTTGGGAGCTTGGACAATCCCTCGAGAGGAAGGCTTTTCCTTGGCCTCTGAGACAACCCCTACCCTGACCGGACACTGTAAACGCAACACCCAGAGACAAAAGCCTGAGTGACTGCCTCCCACTTGCCCTACTTTGATTTCCAGAGGATCTCCCCTCACGGACTAGAGATCAGGCCTGCCATTACATTGGCCCCTAGCTGAGCCAAGTTTGCTTTTTCAGACATCTGTCCCCACAGCCCTGGCAAACACAGCCTCTAGGCTGGGTCCTCTGGAGCCATACCACAGGACCGTGCCTGCTCTCTCCTGGGAAACTGTGTCCATTCCTTTGGCCACACACCTCCAGAATATGAGAAACCTCAAGGCCTCCGAGGACATCCCACTACTGGGAGCCTCACTGGACTCACAGGGGCATTCGGACACAAGCTGAGCAGCTACATCGATGAATGCATGCACACAGATGTCAACAGAGATAGAAGGTTGAGCCGGACAGGCCTTTAGGCCGTAGTCTCAACTCTTGCTTTGGTTTCCAGGTGTCACTCCTCAGAGGCTTTGGTTCGAAGAACAGGGTATGGGGCTTTCCTGAGGCACGGAACAGAACTCCTCTCGTCTCCACATGGGAAGTTTCCTTGTTGGAGCCGTGTCAAACACCTCATGTTGGAGAATCCTGCAGAGTCCCTGAGCCACCTCCACATTCCAAGGTCTCCCAGGCCACCAAGCCACAGTAGGACTCATCTTCAGGAGAGACCATTTCAACTCTCCCCTCTGGGTAGCTCACCCAAAAGCCCGCAGGTTGAGCCTGCCTTGTCCTGAATAAAGAGTGGGAATATGAGGTGGCGTTCCCAGGCATCCATGCTTAGACACCTGCTCTCGAGTCTTTCCATATGGGGCCTCTTGGAACCATCCAATAGGACTCGACTGTCGTGCAGAAGGTAACCTTCAGTTTTGGAGCAGTTCACAAATCCCATCGTAGGCAAAACTTTCTGGCCTCATGAAGCCCCCACACCCTTCAGGAAGAGGCCATGCTGGACAAGAACTCTAGCCTGAGACACGTCTCATAGTTGACATGACCTCAGTGCAGGAGATCTCGATTCAGCCTCTGCAGAGTGGGCCTGCCGTGCCCTCGGTCCCAAACCTCACGCTAGCTTGTGTTTTCAGACTTCCTTCCTCACACTCCTGGCAAACAAGCCCTCCGGACTAGGAACTCCGGAACCAAAACCCAGCCCAGTGTCTGCCCAACGGAAGAAAAACGTTTCCCTGTGGGGCTCTCCAGAAAACCCAGATGAGGATCAACCTGCTCGGGCCTCGACGGTACCCGAACTGGATAGGCTGCTCTGGGCACTCATGCTCTGCCTGACACAGCCTGAAGCCAGACGTCCAGACAGACAAGGAGACAGCTGGCCGCACACCCAGCACTTCGGACACGCCATGGTCTTATGCCGTCACCTCATCCTAACCTTGGTTTTCAGATATCTGAACCAAGACATTATATCAATTCTCCACACAGCTGGGTATAGCAAGCACAAAACAGAACTCCTCCTTCCCCATGGCTGTCAAGCTTGCTCTTGGCATGTAGTCACACATTCAGGGTGGGAGAAACCTTCATGGCTTCTGATGCCACGCCCAATCTTGAGTGCTGCTTGTGCACAAATTCACACTGTGACCCTCAGCATGAGCCCCATGTCAAAGAAAGGCCTGTCAGGGCCTGGACCAAGAGCCCACATATGGGGCTTGCCAAGCCCCTATGCACCCAATCCTCACCACGGTTTGAATTTTCCAGTCGCCCCGCCCGTACCTGGAGCTCTGCTCTGGAATCCCTTTCTTGGAGAGACCCATGAGCCAGACAACACGACTCCACCCTTCCCACAAAATGACCCCAAACTCTTGGGAGCTGGGACAAATCCCCAGAGAGGGATACTCGTCAGCAGTACCTGAGGCCACCGCTCCAATCCACGGCTATCCCGGACACAACATCCAGAGACAAAAGCCTGAAGGAACGCCTCCCACTCGCCCTTGTTTCAGAGGCCCAGGAGCTCCCTCTCGGGCTGTACATCCGGCCTGCCATACCCTAGGCGCCACTCATAAGCTGAGTTTGTGTATTCAGAATTCTTTGCCCACAGCCTGGACCCACACAACATCCAGGCTAGGGCCTCTGGACCAAACAGCGAAAGATTGTGCCTGCCCTCTCCAAGGAAAGTGTGCCCAATCCATTGACCACAACCGTACAGGTTACGGAAAAGCTCCAAGGTCCCTGAGGCCATCAATAGTATAGACCACCCTGGACTAAGAGGGGCTTTCTGTCACCAGCGGAGCAACTATCTCCACTTAGACTCTCAGACAGTGTCCCCAGAGACAGAAGGTTGAAATGGACAGGCCCCCAGGCCCTAATCTAAACCTTAGCTTTGGTTTCCATGTTTCCGTTCTCAGAGGACTGTTTTCGTAGACCAGCACATGGGGCTTTTCTGAGGCACCAAACCAAACCTCTCTCATCTCCACATGGGCAGCTTTCTTACTGGGATGTATCAAACACTTCAGGTAGGAGACTTCCGCAGGGCCACCGAACAACCAGCACATTCCAAGGTCTCCATGGACCCAAACGCACATTATGACGCATCGTCAGGAGAGGCCATTTCATCTCAGCCCCCTGGTTCGCGTGTTCCAGAGGCAGCAGATCAAACATATCTTGTCGCTAATAGCCAATGGGAATGCGAGGCATGCTGTACAGGGATCCATCCTTCGAACCCTGCTCTCCAGTCCTTCCATATGGTATGTCCTGGAGCCATGCAACAGGACTCGAATGTCCCGCAGAAGGAAACCTTGTGGTTTGGGGCAACCTCCAAATTCAGCGTGGGAAAACTTCCTTGGCCTCATGAGGCCCCCACTTCATGAAGGTGCCATCATGGACACATACTCCAGCCTCAGCCAACGTCTGATCCTCAGCCTGACTTCAGATGCAGGAGATTTTGATTCAGCCTCTGCAGAGTGGGCCTGCTCTGCCCTTGGCTCCAATCCTCACACTAGCTTGTGTTTTCAGACTTCCGTCCTCACACTCCTGGCCCAAAAACCCTCCCTACTGGGAATTCTGGGGCCACAATGAAGCACTGTGCCTGCCTCCCAGGAGAAAAACATTGTCTATGGCGCTGCCCAGTAACCCCAAATGAGGATCAAACTGCTTGGCCCTCGGCAACACCCCAATTGCATAGGCTACCTTAAACAGTGATGCTCTGTCGCAAATAGCCTGAGCCCAGACCTTCCAACAGACACCGACACAGCTGGCTGCACACCCAGCACATTGGACCCGCCACTGCCTTAGGCCACCATCCATTCCCAACCTGGGTTTTCAGTCATCGGAACCTAGACCTTATCTCCAATCCCTGCACAGGGGGGAACCTGATGCACAAGTCAGAACCCCTCCATCCCCCTGGCAAGAAACCTTGCTGCTGGCAGTGAGTCAAACCTTCAGTGTAGGAGAAAACGGCATGGCCCATGAGGCCACGCCCAAGCGTGAGGGCCGCCTTGGGCACAAACACACATTGTGCCCCTCAGCGTGAGTACCTTTTTCAAGTAACGCCTCTCAGTGACTGGACCAAGAGCCCGCATATGTGGCTTGCCATGCCCATGGCACCCAGGACTAACTAGATGGTGTGTATTCCAGTTGAGGGAACCCACTGCTGTGCTCTAGAGTCCCTCTCCTGGGGGGTCCCCTGTGGCAGAAAACAGTACTCTTCATTCCCACAGAATGAACACAAACACTTTGGAGCTTGGACAATCCCCCGAGAGGAAGGCTCTTCCTCGGCCTCTGAGACAACCCCTACCCTGACCGGACACTGTAAACGCAACACCCAGAGACAAAAGCCTGAGTGACTGCCTCCCACTTGCCCTACTTTGATTTCCAGAGGATCTCCCCTCACGGACTAGAGATCAGGCCTGCCATTACATTGGCCCCTAGCTGAGCCAAGTTTGCTTTTTCAGACATCTGTCCCCACAGCCCTGGCAAACACAGCCTCTAGGCTGGGTCCTCTGGAGCCATACCACAGGACCGTGCCTGCTCTCTCCTGGGAAACTGTGTCCATTCCTTTGGCCACACACCTCCAGAATATGAGAAACCTCAAGGCCTCCGAGGACATCCCACTACTGGGAGCCTCACTGGACTCACAGGGGCATTCGGACACAAGCTGAGCAGCTACATCCATGAATGCATGCACACAGATGTCAACAGAGATAGAAGGTTGAGCCGGACAGGCCTTTAGGCCGTAGTCTCAACTCTTGCTTTGGTTTCCAGGTGTCACTCCTCAGAGGCTTTGGTTCGAAGAACAGGGTATGGGGCTTTCCTGAGGCACGGAACAGAACTCCTCTCGTCTCCACATGGGAAGTTGCCTTGTTGGAGCCGTGTCAAACACCTCATGTTGGAGAATCCTGCAGAGTCCCTGAGCCACCTCCACATTCCAAGGTCTCCCAGGCCACCAAGCCACAGTAGGACTCATCTTCAGGAGAGTCCATTTCAACTCTCCCCTCTGGGTAGCTCACCCAGGAGCCCGCAGATTGAGCCTGCCTTGTCCTGACTAAAGAGTGGGAATATGAGGTGGCGTTCCCAGGCATCCATGCTTAGACACCTGCTCTCGAGTCTTTCCATATGGGGCCTCTTGGAACCATCCAATAGGACTCGAGTGTCGTGCAGAAGGTAACCTTCAGTTTTGGAGCAGTTCACAAATCCCATCGTAGCCAAAACTTTCTGGCCTCATGAAGCCCCCACACCCTTCAGGAAGAGGCCATGCTGGACAAGAACTCTAGCCTGAGACACGTCTCATAGTTGACATGACCTCAGTGCAGGAGATCTCGATTCAGCCTCTGCAGATTGGGCCTGCCGTGCCCTCGGTCCCAAACCTCATGCTAGCTTGTGTTTTCAGACTTCCTTCCTCACACTCCTGGCAAACAAGCCCTCCGGACTAGGAACTCCGGATCCAAAACCCAGCCCAGTGTCTGCCCAACGGAAGAAAAACGTTTCCCTGTGGGGCACTCCAGAAAACCCAGATGAGGATCAACCTGCTCGGGCCTCGACGGTACCCGAACTGGATAGGCTGCTGTGTGCACTCATGCTCTGCCTGACACAGCCTGAAGCCAGACGACCAGACAGACAAGGAGACAGCTGGCCGCTCACCCAGCACTTCGGACACGCCATGGTCTTATGCCGTCACCTCATCCTAACCTTGGTTTTCAGATATCTGAACCTAGACATTATATCAATTCTCCACACAGCTGGGTATAGCAAGCACAAAACAGAACTCCTCCTTCCCCATGGCTGCCAAGCTTGCTCTTGGCATGGAGTCACACCTTCAGGGTGGGAGAAACCTTCATGGCCCCTGATGCCACGCCCAAACTTGAGTGCTGCTTGGGCACAAATTCACACTGTGACCCTCAGCATGAGCCCCATGTCAAAGAAAGGCCTGTCAGGGCCTGGACCATGAGCCCACATATGGCGCTTGCCAAGCCCCTATGCACCCAATGCTCACCACGGTTTGAATTTTCCAGTCGCCCCGCCCGAACCTGGACCTCTGCTCTAGAATCCCTTTCTTGGAGAGACCCATGAGCCAGACAACACGACTCCACCCTTCCCACAAAATGACCCCAAACTCTTGGGAGCTGGGACAAATCCCCAGAGAGGGATACTCGTCAGCAGTACCTGAGGCCACCGCTCTAATCCACGGCTATCCCGGACACAACATCCAGAGACAAAAGCCTGAAGGAACGCCTCCCACTCGCCCTTGTTTCAGAGGCCCAGGAGCTCCCTCTCGGGCTGTACATCCGGCCTGCCATACCCTAGGCGCCACTCCTAAGCTGAGTTTGTGTATTCAGACTTCTCTGCCCACAGCCTGGACCCACACAACATCCAGGCTAGGGCCTCTGGACCAAACAGCGAAAGATTGTGCCTGCCCTCTCCAAGGAAAGTGTGCCCAATCCATTGACCACAACCCTACAGGTTAGGGAAAAGCTCCAAGGTCCCTGAGGCCATCAATATTATAGGCCACCCTGGACTAAGAGGGGCTCTCTGACACCAGCGGAGCAACTATCTCCACTTAGACTCTCAGACAGTGTCCCCAGAGACAGAAGGTTGAAATGGACAGGACCCCAGGCCCTAATCTGAACCTAAGCTTTGGTTTCCATGTTTCCGTTCTCAGAGGACTGTTTTCGTAGACCAGCACATGGGGCTTTTCTGAGGCACCAAACCAAACCTCTCTCATCTCCACATGGGCAGCTTTCTTACTGGGATGTATCAAACACTTCAGGTAGGAGAGTTCCGCAGGGCCACCGAACAACCAGCACATTCCAAGGTCTCCATGGACCCAAACGCACATTATGACGCATCCTCGGAGAGGCCATTTCAACTCTGCACCCTGGGTCGCGACCCTCAGCATGAGCCCCATGTCAAAGAAAGGCCTGTCAGGGCCTGGACCAAGAGCCCACATGTGGGGATTGCCAAGCCCCTATGCACCCAATCCTCACCACGGTTTGAATTTTCCAGTCTCCCCGCCCGTACCTGGAGCTCTGCTCTGGAATCCCTTTCTTGGAGAGACCCATGAGCCAGACAACACGACTCCACCCTTCCCACAAAATGACCCCAAACTCTTGGGAGCTGGGACAAATCCCCAGAGAGGGAAACTCGTCCACAGTACCTGAGGCCACCGCTCCAATCCACGGCTATCCCGGACACAACATCCAGAGACAAAAGCCTGAAGGAACGCCTCCCACTCGCCCTTGTTTCAGAGGCCCAGGAGCTCCCTCTCGGGCTGTACATCCGGCCTGCCATACCCTAGGCGCCACTCATAAGCTGAGTTTGTGTATTCAGAATTCTTTGCCCACAGCCTGGACCCACACAACATCCAGGCTAGGGCCTCTGGACCAAACAGCGAAAGATTGTGCCTGCCCTCTCCAAGGAAAGTGTGCCCAATCCATTGACCACAACCCTACAGGTTAGGGAAAAGATCCAAGGTCCCTGAGGCCAGCAATAGTATAGGCCACCCTGGACTAAGAGGGGCTCTCTGACACCAGCGGAGCAACTATCTCCACTTAGACTCTCAGACAGTGTCCCCAGAGACAGAAGGTTGAAATGGACAGGCCCCCAGGCCCTAATCTGAACCTAAGCTTTGGTTTCCATGTTTCCGTTCTCAGAGGACTGTTTTCGTAGACCAGCACATGGGGCTTTTCTGAGGCACCAAACCAAACATCTCTCATCTCCACATGGGCAGCTTTCTTACTGGGATGTATCAAACACTTCAGGTAGGCAGTTCCGCAGGGCCACCGAACAACCAGCACATTCCAAGGTCTCCATGGACCCAAACGCACATTATGACGCATCCTCAGGAGAGGCCATTTCAACCCAGCCCCCTGGGTCGCGTGTTCCAGAGGCAGCAGATCAAACATATCTTGTCGTTAATAGCCAATGGGAATGCGAGGCATGCTGTACAGGGATCCATCCTTCGAACCCTGCTCTCCAGTCCTTCCATATGGTATGTCCTGGAGCCATGCAACAGGACTCGAATGTCCCGCAGAAGGAAACCTTGTGGTTTGGGGCAACCTCCAAACTCAGCCTGGGAAAACTTCCTTGGCCTCATGAGGCCCCCACTTCATGAAGGTGCCATCATGGACACATACTCCAGCCTCAGCCAACGTCTGATCCTCAGCCTGACTTCAGATGCAGGAGATTTTGATTCAGCCACTGCAGAGTGGGCCTGCTCTGCCCTTGGCTCCAATCCTCACACTAGCTTGTGTTTTCAGACTTCCGTCCTCACACACCTGGCCCACAAACCCACCCTACTGGGAATTCGTGGGCCACAATGAAGCACTGTGCCTGCCTCCCAGGAGAAAAACATTGTCTATGGCACTGCCCAGTACCCCCAAATGAGGATCAAACTGCTTGGCCCTCGGCAACACCCCAATTGCTTAGGCTACCTTAAACAGTGATGCTCTGTCGCAAATAGCCTGAGCCCAGACCTTCCAACAGACACCGACAGCTGGCTGCACACCCAGCACATTGGACCCGCCACTGCCTTAGGCCACCATCCATTCCCAACCTGGGTTTTCAGTCATCGGAACCTAGAACTTATCTCCAATCCCTGCACAGGGGGGAACCTGATGCACAAGTCAGAACCCCTCCTTCCCCCTGGCAAGAAACCTTGCTGCTGGCAGTGAGTCAAACCTTCAGTGTAGGAGAAAACGGCATGGCCCATGAGGCCACGCCCAAGCGTGAGGGCCGCCTTGGGCACAAACACACATTGTGCCCCTCAGCGTGAGTACCTTTTTCAAGTAACGCCTCTCAGTGACTGGACCAAGAGCCCGCATATGTGGCTTGCCATGCCCATAGGCACCCAGGACTAACTAGATGGTGTTTATTCTAGTTGAGCGAACCCACTGCTGTCCTCTAGAGTCCCTCTCCTGGGGGGCCCCTGTGGCAGAAAACAGTACTCTTCATTCCCACAAAATGAACACAAACACTTGGGAGCTTGGACAATCCCCTGAGAGGAAGGCTCTTCCTCGGCCTCTGAGACAACCCCTACCCTGACCGGACACTGTAAACGCAACACCCAGAGACAAAATCCTGAGTGACTGCCACCCACTCGCCGTACTTTGATTTCCAGAGGATCTCCCCTCACGGACTAGAGATCAGGCCTGCCATTACATTGGCCCCTTGCTGAGCCAAGTTTGCTTTTTCAGACATCTGTCCCCACAGCCCTGGCAAACACAGCCTCTAGGCTGGGTCCTCTGGAGCCATACCACAGGACCGTGCCTGCTCTCTCCTGGGAAACTGTGTCCATTCCTTTGGCCACACACCTCCAGAATATGAGAAACCTCAAGGCCTCCGAGGACATCCCACTACTGGGAGCCTCACTGGACTCACAGGGGCATTCGGACACAAGCTGAGCAGCTACATCCATGAATGCATGCACACAGATGTCAACAGAGATAGAAGGTTGAGCCGGACAGGCCTTTAGGCCGTAGTCTCAACTCTTGCTTTGGTTTCCATGTGTCACTCCTCAGAGGCTTTGGTTCGAAGAACAGGGTATGGGGCTTTCCTGAGGCATGGAACAGAACTCCTCTCGTCTCCACATGGGAAGTTGCCTTGTTGGAGCCGTGTCAAACACCTCATGTTGGAGAATCCTGCAGAGTCCCTGAGCCACCTCCACATTCCAAGGTCTCCCAGGCCACCAAGCCACAGTAGGACTCATCTTCAGGAGAGTCCATTTCAACTCTCCCCTCTGGGTAGCTCACTCAGGAGCCCGCAGATTGAGCCTGCCTTGTCTTGACTAAAGAGTGGGAATATGAGGTGGCGTTCCCAGGCATCCATGCTTAGACACCTGCTCTCGAGTCTTTCCATATGGGGCCTCTTGGAACCATCCAATAGGACTCGACTGTCGTGCAGAAGGTAACCTTCAGTTTTGGAGCAGTTCACAAATCCCATCGTAGGCAAAACTTTCTGGACTCATGAAGCCCCCACACCCTTCAGGAAGAGGCCATGCTGGACAAGAACTCTAGCCTGAGGCACGTCACATAGTTGACATGACCTCAGTGCAGGAGATCTCGATTCAGCCTCTGCAGAGTGGGCCTGCCGTGCCCTCGGTCCCAAACCTCACGCTAGCTTGTGTTTTCAGACTTCCTTCCTCACACTCCTGGCAAACAAGCCCTCCAGACTAGGAACTCCAGAACCAAAACCCAGCCCAGTGTCTGCCCAACGGAAGAAAAACGTTTCCCTGTGGGGCTTTCCAGAAAACCCAGATGAGCATCAACCTGCTCGGGCCTCGACGGTACCCGAACTGGATAGGCTGCTCTGGGCACTCATGCTCTGCCTGACACAGCCTGAAGCCAGACGTCCAGACAGACAAGGAGACAGCTGGCCGCACACCCAGCACTTCGGACACGCCATGGTCTTATGCCGTCACCTCATCCTAACCTTGGTTTTCAGATATCTGAACCTAGACATTATATCAATTCTCCACACAGCTGGGTATAGCAAGCACAAAACAGAACTCCTCCTTCCCATGGCTGTCAAGCTTGCTTTTGGCATGCAGTCACACCTTCAGGGTGGGAGAAACCTTCATGGCTTCTGATGCCACGCCCAAACTTGAGTGCTGCTTGGGCACAAATTCACACTGTGATCCTCAGCATGAGCCCCATGTCAAACAAAGACCTGTCAGGGCCTGGACCAAGAGCCCACATATGGGGCTTGCCAAGCCCCTATGCACCCAATCCTCACCACGGTTTGAATTTTCCAGTCGCCCGCCCGTACCTGGAGCTCTGCTCTGGAATCCCTTTCTTGGAGAGACCCATGAGCCAAACAACACGACTCCACCCTTCCCACAAAATGACCCCAAACCCTTGGGAGCTGGGACAAATCCCCAGATAGGGATACTCGTCCATAGTACCTGAGGCCACCGCTCCAATCCACGGCTATCCCGGAAACAACATCCAGAGACAAAAGCCTGAAGGAATGCCTCCCACTCGCCCTTGTTTCAGAGGCCCAGGAGCTCCCTCTAGGGCTGTACATCCGGCCGGCAATACCCTAGGCGCCACTCATAAGCTGAGTTTGTGTATTCAGACTTCTGTGCCCACAGCCTGGACCCACACAACATCCAGGCTAGGGCCTCTGGACCAAACAGCGAAAGATTGTGCCTGCCCTCTCCAAGGAAAGTGTGCCCAATCCATTGACCACAACCCTACAAGTTAGGGAAAAGCTCCAAGGTCCCTGAGGCCATCAATATTATAGGCCACCCTGGACTAAGAGGGGCTCTCTGACACCAGCAGAGCAACTATCTCCACTTAGACTCTCAGACAGTGTCCCCAGAGACAGAAGGTTGAAATGGACAGGCCCCCAGGCCCTAATCTGAACCTTAGCTTTGGTTTCCATGTTTCCGTTCTCAGAGGACTGTTTTCGTAGACCAGCACATGGGGCTTTTCTGAGGCACCAAACCAAACCTCTCTCATCTCCACATGGGCAGCTTTCTTACTGGGATGTATCAAACACTTCAGGTAGGAGAGTTCCGCAGGGCCACTGAACAACCAGCACATTCCAAGGTCTCCATGGACCCAAACGCACATTATGACGCATCCTCAGGAGAGGCCATTTCAACTCAGCCCCCTGGGTCGCGTGTTCCAGAGGCAGCAGATCAAACATATCTTGTCGCTAATAGCCAATGGGAATGCGAGGCATGCTGTACAGGGATCCATCCTTCGAACCCTGCTCTCCAGTCCTTCCATATGGTATGTCCTGGAGCCATGCAACAGGACTCGAATGTCCCGCAGAAGGAAACCTTGTGGTTTGGGGCAACCTCCAAACTCAGCGTGGGAAAACTTCCTTGGCCTCATGAGGCCCCCACTTCATGAAAGTGCCATCATGGACACATACTCCAGCCTCAGCCAACGTCTGATCCTCAGCCTGATTTCAGATGCAGGAGATTTTGATTCAGCCTCTGCAGAGTGGGCCTGCTCTGCCCTTGGCTCCAATCCTCACACTAGCTTGTGTTTTCAGACTTCCGTCCTCACACTCCTGGCCCACAAACCCTCCCTACTGGGAATTCTGGGGCCACAATGAAGCACTGTGCCTGCCTCCCAGGAGAAAAACATTGTCTATGGCACTGCCCAGAAACCCCAAATGAGGATCAAACTGCTTGGCCCTCGGCAACACCCCAATTGCATAGGCTACCTTAAACAGTGATGCTCTGTCGCAAATAGCCTGAGCCCAGACCTTCCAACAGACACCGACACAGCTGGCTGCACACCCAGCACATTGGACCCTCCACTGCCTTAGGCCACCATCCATTCCCAACCTGGGTTTTCAGTCATCGGAAGCTAGACCTTATCTCCAATCCCTGCACAGGGGGGAACCTGATGCACAAGTCAGAACCCCTCCTTCCCCCTGGCAAGAAACCTTGCTGCTGGCAGTGAGTCAAACCTTCAGTGTAGGAGAAAACGGCATGGCTCATGAGGCCACGCTTAAGCGTGAGGGCCGCCTTGGGCACAAACACACATTGTGACCCTCAGCGTGAGTACCTTATTCAAGTAACGCCTCTAAGTGACTGGACCAAGAGCCCGCATAATCGGCTTGCCATGCCAATAGGCACCCAAGACTAACTAGATGGTGTGTATTCCAGTTGAGGGAACCCACTGCTGTGCTCTAGAGTCCCTCTACTGGGGGGTCCCCTGTGGCAGAAAACAGTACTCTTCATTCCCACAGAATGAACACCAACACTTGGGAGCTTGGACAATCCCCCGAGAGGAAGGCTCTTCCTCGGCCTCTGAGACAACCCCTACCCTGACCGGACACTGTAAACGCAACACCCAGAGACAAAATCCTGAGTGACTGCCTCCCACTTGCCCTACTTTGATTTCCAGAGGATCTCCCCTCACGGACTAGAGATCAGGCCTGCCATTACATTGGCCCCTAGCTGAGCCAAGTTTGCTTTTTCAGATATCTGTCCCCACAGCCCTGGCAAACACAGCCTCTAGGCTGGGTCCTCTGGAGCCATACCACAGGACCGTGCCTGCTCTCTCCTGGGAAACTGTGTCCATTCCTTTGGCCACACACCTCCAGAATATGAGAAACCTCAAGGCCTCCGAGGACATCCCACTACTGGGAGCCTCACTGGACTCACAGGGGCATTCGGACACAAGCTGAGCAGCTACATCCATGAATGCATGCACACAGATGTCAACAGAGATAGAAGGTTGAGCTGGACAGGCCTTTAGGCCGTATTCTCAACTCTTGCTTTGGTTTCCAGGTGTCACTCCTCAGAGGCTGTGGTTCGAAGAACAGGGTATGAGGCTTTCCTGATGCACGGAACAGAACTCCTCTCGTCTCCACATGGGAAGTTTCCTTGTTGGAGCCGTGTCAAACACCTCATGTTGGAGAATTCTGCAGAGTCCCTGAGCCACCTCCACATTCCAAGGTCTCCCAGGCCACCAAGCCACAGTAGGACTCATCTTCAGGAGAGTCCATTTCAACTCTCCCCTCTGGGTAGCTCACCCAGGAGCCCGCAGATTGAGCCTGCCTTGTCCTGACTAAAGAGTGGGAATATGAGGTGGCGTTCCCAGGCATCCATGCTTAGACATCTGCTCTCGAGTCTTTCCAAATGGGGCCTCTTGGAACCATCCAATAGGACTCGACGGTCGTGCAGAAGGTAACCTTCAGTTTTGGAGCAGTTCACAAATCCCATCATAGCCAAAACTTTCTGGCCTCATGAAGCCCCCACACCCTTCAGGAAGAGGCCATGCTGGACAAGAACTCTAGCCTGAGGCACGTCTCATAGTTGACATGACCTCAGTGCAGGAGATCTCTATTCAGCCTCTGCAGAGTGGGCCTGCTGTGCCCTCGGTCCCAAACCTCACGCTAGCTTGTGTTTTCAGACTTCCTTCCTCACACTCCTGGCAAACAAGCCCTCCGGTCTAGGAACTCCGGAACCAAAACCCAGCCCAGTGTCTGCCCAACGGAAGAAAAACGTTTCTTTGTGGGGCTCTCCAGAAAACCCAGATGAGGATCAACCTGCTCGGGCCTCGACGGTACCCGAACTGGATAGGCTGCTCTGGGCACTCATGCTCTGCCTGACACAGCCTGAAGCCAGACGTCCAGACAGACAAGGACACAGCTGGCCGCACACCCAGCACTTCGGACACGCCATGGTCTTATGCCGTCACCTCATCCTAACCTTGGTTTTCAGATATCTGAACCTAGACATTATATCAATTCTCCACACAGCTGGGTATAGCAAGCACAAAACAGAACTCCTCCTTCCCCATGGCTCTCAAGCTTGCTCTTGGCATGGAGTCACACCTTCAGGGTGGGAGAAACCTTCATGGCCCCTGATGCCACGCCCAAACTTGAGTGCTGCTTGGGCACAAATTCACACTGTGACCCTCAGCATGAGCCCCATGTCAAAGAAAGGCCTGTCAGGGCCTGGACCAAGAGCCCACATATGGGGCTTGCCAAGCCCCTATGCACCCAATTCTCACCACGGTTTGAATTTTCCAGTCGCCCCGCCCGTACCTGGAACTCTGCTCTGGAATCCATTTCTTGGAGAGACCCATGAGCCAGACAACACGACTCCACCCTTCCCACAAAATGACCCCAAACTCTTGGGAGCTGGGACAAATCCCCAGAGAGGGATACTCGTCCACAGTACCTGAGGCCACTGCTCCAATCCACGGCTATCCCGGACACAACATCCAGAGACAAAAGCCTGAAGGAACGCCTCCCACTCGCCCTTGTTTCAGAGGCCCAGGAGCTCCCTCTAGGGCTGTACATCCGGCCAGCCATACCCTAGGCGCCACTCATAAGCTGAGTTTGTGTATTCAGACTTCTGTGCCCACAGCATGGACCCACACAACATCCAGGCTAGGGCCTCTGGACCCAACAGCGAAAGATTGTGCCTGCCCTCTCCAAGGAAAGTGTGCCCAATCCATTGACCACAACCCTACAGGTTAGGGAAAAGCTCCAAGGTCCCTGAGGCCATCAATAGTATAGGCCACCCTGGACTAAGAGGGGATCTCTGACACCAGCGGAGCAACTATCTCCACTTAGACTCTCAGACAGTGTCCCCAGAGACAGAAGGTTGAAATGGACAGGCCCCCAGCCCCTAATCTGAACCTTAGCTTTGGTTTCCATGTTTCCGTCTCAGAGGACTGTTTTCGTAGACCAGCACATGGGGCTTTTCTGAGGCACCAAACCAAACCTCTCTCATCTCCACATGGGCAGCTTTCTTACTGGGATGTATCAAACACTTCAGGTAGGAGAGTTCCGCAGGGCCACTGAACAACCAGCACATTCCAAGGTCTCCATGGACCCAAACGCACATTATGACGCATCCTCAGGAGATGCCATTTCAACTCAGCCCCCTGGGTCGCGTGTTGCAGAGGCAGCAGATCAAAAATATTTTGTCGCTAATAGCCAATGGGAATGCAAGGCATGCTGTACAGGGATCCATCCTTCGAACCCTGCTCTCCAGTCCTTCCATATGGTATGTCCTGGAGCCATGCAACAGGACTCGAATGTCCCGCAGAAGGAAACCTTGTGGTTTGGGGCAACCTCCAAACTCAGCGTGGGAAAACTTCCTTGGCCTCATGAGGCCCCCACTTCATGAAGGTGCCATCATGGACACATACTCCAGCCTCAGCCAACGTCTGATCCTCAGCCTGACTTCAGATGCAGGAGATTTTGATTCAGCCTCTGCAGAGTGGGCCTGCTCTGCCCTTGGCTCCAATCCTCACACTAGCTTGTGTTTTCAGACTTCCGTCCTCACACTCCTGGCCCACAAACCCTCCCTACTGGGAATTCTGGGGCCACAATGAAGCACTGTGCCTGCCTCCCAGGAGAAAAACATTGTCTATGGCGCTGCCCAGAAACCACAAATGAGGATCAAACTGCTTGGCCCTCGGCAACACCCCAATTGCATAAGCTACCTTAAACAGTGATGCTCTGTCGCAAATAGGCTGAGCCCAGACCTTCCAACAGACACCGACACAGCTGGCTGCACACCCAGCACATTGGACCCGCCACTGCCTTAGGCCACCATCTATTCCCAACCTGGGTTTTCAGTCATCGGAACCTAGACCTTATCTCCAATCCCTGCACAGGGGGGAACCTGATGCACAAGTCAGATCCCCTCCTTCCCCATGGCAAGAAACCTTGCTGCTGGCAGTGAGTCAAACCTTCAGTGTAGGAGACAACGGCATGGCCCATGAGGCCACGCCCAAGCGTGAGGGCCGCCTTGGGCACAAACACACATTGTGACCCTCAGCGTGAGTACCTTATTCAAGTAACGCCTCTCAGTGACTGGACCAAGAGCCCGCATATGTGGCTTGCCATGCCCATAGGCACCCAGGACTAACTAGATGGTGTGTATTCCAGTTGAGGGAACCCACTGCTGTGCTCTCGAGTCCCTCTCCTGGGAGGTCCCCTGTGGCAGAAAACAGTACTCTTCATTCCCACAGAATGAACACAAACACTTGGGAGCTTGGACAATCCCCAGAGAGGAAGGCTCTTCCTAGGCCTCTGAGACAACCCCTACCCTGACCGGACACTGTAAACGCAACACCCAGAGACAAAATCCTGAGTGACTGCCTCCCACTTGCCCTACTTTGATTTCCAGAGGATCTCCCCTCACGGACTAGAGATCAGGCCTGCCATTACATTGGCCCCTAGCTGAGCCAAGTTTGCTTTTTCAGACATCTGTCCCCACAGCCCTGGCAAACACAGCCTCTAGGCTGGGTCCTCTGGAGCCATACCACAGGACCGTGCCTGCTCTCTCCTGGGAAACTGTGTCCATTCCTTTGGCCACACACCTCCAGAATATGAGAAACCTCAAGGCCTCCGAGGACATCCCACTACTGGGAGCCTCACTGGACTCACAGGGGCATTCGGACACAAGCTGAGCAGCTACATCCATGAATGCATGCACACAGATGTCAACAGAGATAGAAGGTTGAGCCGGACAGGTCTTTAGGCCGTAGTCTCAACTCTTGCTTTGGTTTCCAGGTGTCACTCCTCAGAGGCTTTGGTTCGAAGAACAGGGTATGGGGCTTTCCTGAGGCACGGAAGAGAACTCCTCTCGTCTCCACATGGGAAGTTGCCTTGTTGGAGCCGTGTCAAACACCTCATGTTGGAGAATCCTGCAGAGTCCCTGAGCCACCTCCACATTCCAAGGTCTCCCAGGCCACCAAGCCACAGTAGGACTCATCTTCAGGAGAGTCCATTTCAACTCTCCCCTCTGGGTAGCTCACCCAGGAGCCCGCAGATTGAGCCTGCCTTGTCCAGACTAAAGAGTGGGAATATGAGGTGGCGTTCCCAGGCATCCATGCTTAGACACCTGCTCTCGAGTCTTTCCATATGGGGCCTCTTGGAACCATCCAATAGGACTCGACTGTCGTGCAGAAGGTAACCTTCAGTTTTGGAGCAGTTCACAAATCCAATCGTAGCCAAAACTTTCTGGCCTCATGAAGCCCCCACACCCTTCAGGAAGAGGCCATGCTGGACAAGAACTCTAGCCTGAGGTACGTCTCATAGTTTCATGACCTCAGTGCAGGAGATCTCGATTCAGCCTCTGCAGAGTGGGCCTGCCGTGCCCTCGGTCCCAAACCTCACGCTAGCTTGTGTTTTCAGACTTCTTTCCTCACACTCCTGGCAAACAAGCCCTCCGGACTAGGAACTCCGGAACCAAAACCCAGCCCAGTGTCTGCCCAACGGAAGAAAAACGTTTCCCTGTGGGGCTCTCCAGAAAACCCAGATGAGGATCAACCTGCTCGGGCCTCGACGGTACCCGAACTGGATAGGCTGCTCTGGGCACTCATGCTCTGCTTGACACAGCCTGAAGCCAGACGTCCAGACAGACAAGGAGACAGCTGGCTGCACACCCAGCACTTCGGACACGCCATGGTCTTATGCCGTCACCTCATCCTAACCTTGGTTTTCAGATATCTGAACCTAGACATTATATCAATTCTCCACACAGCTGGGTATAGCAAGCACAAAACAGAACTCCTCCTTCCCCATGGCTCTCAAGCTTGCTCTTGGCATGGAGTCACACCTTCAGGGTGGGAGAAACCTTCATGGCCCCTGATGCCACGCCCAAACTTGAGTGCTGCTTGGGCACAAATTCACACTGTGATCCTCAGCATGAGCCCCATGTCAAAGAAAGGCCTGTCAGGGCCTGGACCAAGAGCCCACATATGGGGCTTGCCAAGCCCCTATGCACCCAATTCTCACCACGGTTTGAATTTTCCAGTCGCCCGCCCGTACCTGGAGCTCTGCTCTGGAATCCCTTTCTTGGAGAGACCCATGAGCCAGACAACACGACTCCACCCTTCCCACAAAATGACCCCAAACTCTTGGGAGCTGGGACAAATCCCCAGAGAGGGATACTCGTCCACAGTACCTGAGGCCACCGCTCCAATCCACGGCTATCCCGGACACAACATCCAGAGACAAAAGCCTGAAGGAACGCCTCCCACACGCCCTTGTTTCAGAGGCCCAGGAGCTCCCTCTCGGGCTGTACATCCGGCCTGCCATACCCTAGGCGCCACTCATAAGCTGAGTTTGTGTATTCAGACTTCTGTGCCCACAGCCTGGACCCACACAACATCCAGGCTAGGGCCTCTGGACCCAACAGCGAAAGATTGTGCCTGCCCTCTCCAAGGAAAGTGTGCCCAATCCATTGACCACAACCCTACAGGTTAGGGAAAAGCTCCAAGGTCCCTGAGGCCATCAATAGTATAGGCCACCCTGGACTAAGAGGGGCTCTCTGACACCAGCGGAGCAACTATCTCCACTTAGACTCTCAGACAGTGTCCCCCGAGACAGAAGGTTGAAAGGGACAGGCCCCCAGGCCCTAATCTGAACCTTAGCTTTGGTTTCCATGTTTCCGTCTCAGAGGACTGTTTTCGTAGACCAGCACATGGGGCTTTTCTGAGGCACCAAACCAAACCTCTCTCATCTCCACATGGGCAGCTTTCTTACTGGGATGTATCAAACACTTCAGGTAGGAGAGTTCCGCAGGGCCACTGAACAACCAGCACATTCCAAGGTCTCCATGGACCCAAACGCACATTATGACGCATCGTCAGGAGAGGCCATTTCAACTCAGCCCCCTGGGTCGCGTGTTCCAGAGGCAGCAGATCAAACATATCTTGTCGCTAATAGCCAATGGGAATGCGAGGCATGCTGTACAGGGATCCATCCTTCGAACCCTGCTCTCCAGTCCTTCCATATGGTATGTCCTGGAGCCATGCAACAGGACTCGAATGTCCCGCAGAAGGAAACCTTGTGGTTTGGGGCAACCTCCAAACTCAGCGTGGGAAAACTTCCTTGGCCTCATGAGGCCCCCACTTCATGAAGGTGCCATCATGGACACATACTCCAGCCTCAGCCAACGTCTGATCCTCAGCCTGACTTCAGATGCAGGAGATTTTGATTCAGCCTCTGCAGAGTGGGCCTGCTCTGCCCTTGGCTCCAATCCTCACACTAGCTTGTGTTTTCAGACTTCCGTCCTCACACTCCTGGCCCACAAACCCTCCCTACTGGGAATTCTGGGGCCACAATGAAGCACTGTGCCTGCCTCCCAGGAGAAAAACATTGTCTATGGCGCTGCCCAGAAACCCCAAATGAGGATCAAACTGCTTGGCCCTCGGCAACACCCCAATTGCATAGGCTACCTTAAACAGTGATGCTCTGTCGCAAATAGCCTGAGCCCAGACCTTCCAACAGACACCGACACAGCTGGCTGCACACCAGCACATTGGACCCGCCACTGCCTTAGGCCACCATCCATTCCCAACCTGGGTTTTCAGTCATCGGAACCTAGACCTTATCTCCAATCCCTGCACAGGGGGGAACCTGATGCACAAGTCAGAACCCCTCCTTCCCCATGGCAAGAAACCTTGCTGCTGGCCGTGAGTAAAACCTTCAGTGTAGGAGAAAACGGCAAACCTGCCGGGCCTCATGAAGCCCCCCATATCCTTCAGGGAGAGGCCATCATGGTCAAAAACTCTAGCTTGAAGCACGTCTCATAGTAGACATGACCGCAATGCAGGAGATCTTGATTCAGCCTCTGCAGAGTGGCCTGCCGTGCCCTCGGTCCCAAACCTCACGCTAGCTTGTGTTTTCAGACTTCTTTCCTCACACTCCTGGCAAACAAGCCCTCCGGACTAGGAACTCCGGAACCAAAACCCAGCCCAGTGTCTGCCCAACGGAAGAAAAACGTTTCCCTGTGGGGCTCTCCAGAAAACCCAGATGAGCATCAACCTGCTCGGGCCTCGACGGTACCCGAACTGGATAGGCTGCTCTGGGCACTCATGCTCTGCTTGACACAGCCTGAAGCCAGACGTCCAGACAGACAAGGAGACAGCTGGCTGCACACCCAGCACTTCGGACACGCCATGGTCTTATGCCGTCACCTCATCCTAACCTTGGTTTTCAGATATCTGAACCTAGACATTATATCAATTCTCCACACAGCTGGGTATAGCAAGCACAAAACAGAACTCCTCCTTCCCCATGGCTCTCAAGCTTGCTCTTGGCATGGAGTCACACCTTCAGGGTGGGAGAAACCTTCATGGCCCCTGATGCCACGCCCAAACTTGAGTGCTGCTTGGGCACAAATTCACACTGTGATCCTCAGCATGAGCCCCATGTCAAAGAAAGGCCTGTCAGGGCCTGGACCAAGAGCCCACATATGGGGCTTGCCAAGCCCCTATGCACCCAATTCTCACCACGGTTTGAATTTTCCAGTCGCCCGCCCGTACCTGGAGCTCTGCTCTGGAATCCCTTTCTTGGAGAGACCCATGAGCCAGACAACACGACTCCACCCTTCCCACAAAATGACCCCAAACTCTTGGGAGCTGGGACAAATCCCCAGAGAGGGATACTCGTCCACAGTACCTGAGGCCACCGCTCCAATCCACGGCTATCCCGGACACAACATCCAGAGACAAAAGCCTGAAGGAACGCCTCCCACACGCCCTTGTTTCAGAGGCCCAGGAGCTCCCTCTCGGGCTGTACATCCGGCCTGCCATACCCTAGGCGCCACTCATAAGCTGAGTTTGTGTATTCAGACTTCTGTGCCCACAGCCTGGACCCACACAACATCCAGGCTAGGGCCTCTGGACCCAACAGCGAAAGATTGTGCCTGCCCTCTCCAAGGAAAGTGTGCCCAATCCATTGACCACAACCCTACAGGTTAGGGAAAAGCTCCAAGGTCCCTGAGGCCATCAATAGTATAGGCCACCCTGGACTAAGAGGGGCTCTCTGACACCAGCGGAGCAACTATCTCCACTTAGACTCTCAGACAGTGTCCCCCGAGACAGAAGGTTGAAAGGGACAGGCCCCCAGGCCCTAATCTGAACCTTAGCTTTGGTTTCCATGTTTCCGTCTCAGAGGACTGTTTTCGTAGACCAGCACATGGGGCTTTTCTGAGGCACCAAACCAAACCTCTCTCATCTCCACATGGGCAGCTTTCTTACTGGGATGTATCAAACACTTCAGGTAGGAGAGTTCCGCAGGGCCACTGAACAACCAGCACATTCCAAGGTCTCCATGGACCCAAACGCACATTATGACGCATCGTCAGGAGAGGCCATTTCAACTCAGCCCCCTGGGTCGCGTGTTCCAGAGGCAGCAGATCAAACATATCTTGTCGCTAATAGCCAATGGGAATGCGAGGCATGCTGTACAGGGATCCATCCTTCGAACCCTGCTCTCCAGTCCTTCCATATGGTATGTCCTGGAGCCATGCAACAGGACTCGAATGTCCCGCAGAAGGAAACCTTGTGGTTTGGGGCAACCTCCAAACTCAGCGTGGGAAAACTTCCTTGGCCTCATGAGGCCCCCACTTCATGAAGGTGCCATCATGGACACATACTCCAGCCTCAGCCAACGTCTGATCCTCAGCCTGACTTCAGATGCAGGAGATTTTGATTCAGCCTCTGCAGAGTGGGCCTGCTCTGCCCTTGGCTCCAATCCTCACACTAGCTTGTGTTTTCAGACTTCCGTCCTCACACTCCTGGCCCACAAACCCTCCCTACTGGGAATTCTGGGGCCACAATGAAGCACTGTGCCTGCCTCCCAGGAGAAAAACATTGTCTATGGCGCTGCCCAGAAACCCCAAATGAGGATCAAACTGCTTGGCCCTCGGCAACACCCCAATTGCATAGGCTACCTTAAACAGTGATGCTCTGTCGCAAATAGCCTGAGCCCAGACCTTCCAACAGACACCGACACAGCTGGCTGCACACCAGCACATTGGACCCGCCACTGCCTTAGGCCACCATCCATTCCCAACCTGGGTTTTCAGTCATCGGAACCTAGACCTTATCTCCAATCCCTGCACAGGGGGGAACCTGATGCACAAGTCAGAACCCCTCCTTCCCCATGGCAAGAAACCTTGCTGCTGGCCGTGAGTAAAACCTTCAGTGTAGGAGAAAACGGCAAACCTGCCGGGCCTCATGAAGCCCCCCATATCCTTCAGGGAGAGGCCATCATGGTCAAAAACTCTAGCTTGAAGCACGTCTCATAGTAGACATGACCGCAATGCAGGAGATCTTGATTCAGCCTCTGCAGAGTGGCCTGCCGTGCCCTCGGTCCCAAACCTCACGCTAGCTTGTGTTTTCAGACTTCCTTCCTCACACTCCTGGCAAACAATCCCTCCAGAGTATGAATTGCAGAACCACAAGCCTGCCCAATTACTGCCCACCGGTAGAAAACGTTTCCTTGTGGGGCTTTCCATAAAACCCAGATGAGGATAAACCTGCTCTTGCCTCGACGGCACTCAGATTTGATAGGCTGCTCTGGGCACTAGTGCTCTGCCTTTCACAGCCTGATGCCAGACGTCCAGACAGGCAAGGAGACAGCTGGCCACACACCTAGCACTTCTGACACGCCATGGTCTTATGCCGTTATCTCTTCCTAACCTTGTTTTTCCGATATCTAAACCCAGATATTATATCAATTCCCCACACAGTTGGGCATCTAAAGCACAAATCAGAACTCCTTCTTCCCCATGGCTGTAAGGCTTGCTCTTGGCATGGAGTCACACCTTCAGGGTGGGAGTAACCTTCATTTCCCCTGAAACCATGCCCAAACCTGAGTGCTGCCTTGGGCAGAAATTCACTCTGTGACCCTCAGCATGAGGCCAATATCAAAGAAAGGCCTGTCAGGGCCTTGACCAAGAGCCCTCATATGGGGCGTGCCAAGCCCCTATACACCCAATCCTCACCAGTGTTTGAGTTTTCCAGTCTCCCCCCTGTTCCTGGGGCTCTGCTCTGGAATCACTTTCTTGGAGAGACACATGAGCCAGACAACAGGACTCCACCCTTCCCACAAAATGACCCCAAACTCCTGTTAGCTGGGACAAATCCCCAGAGAGGTTACTCGTCCACAGTCACTGAGGCCACCCCCTACAATCCACGGCTATCCTGGACGCATCCAGAGACAAAAGCCTGAAGGAATCTCGCCCTTGATTCACAAGCCAAGGAGCTCACTCTTTATCTGTACATCCGGCCTGCCATACCCTCGGCGCCACTCATAAGCTGAGTTTTTGTTTTCAGACTTATGTGCCCACAGCCTGGACCCACACACCCTCCAGGCTAGGGCATCTGGACCCACAGTGAAAGATCGTGCCTGCCATCTCCAAGGAAAGTGTGCCCAATCCATTGACCACAACCCTACAGGTTAGGGAAAAGTTCCAAGGCCCCTGAGGCCATCCTGATAGTGTAGGCTGCCCTGGACTAAAAGGGGCACTCTGACACCAGCTCTGCCATTATCACCACTTAGACTTTCAGACAGTGTCCCCAGAGACAGAAGAATGAAATGGACAGGCCCTTAGGCCCTAATATGAACCTTAGCTTTAGTTTTCATGTGTCTGTCCTCAGAGGACTGGTTTCTTATACCAGCATATTAGGTTTTTCTGAGGCTCCAAACCAAACCTCTCTCGTCTCCACATGGAGTGCTTTCTTACTGGATCTGTATCAAACCCTTCTGGTTGGAGAATTCCGCAGGGCCACAGTACAACCATCACATTCCAAGGTCTCCATGGACAGAAACCCACATTATGACGCATCCTCAGGAGAGGCCATTTCAACTCAGCCCACTGGTTAGCTTGCCCCAGAGCCAGCAGAACAAACATATCTTGTCGTTAATGGCCAAAGGGAATGCGAGGCATGTTGTTCAGGGATCCATCCTTTGAACCCTCCTCTTCAGTCCTTCCGTATGGTATGTACTGGAGCCATTCAACAGGACTCGACTGTCTCGCAGAAGGAAACCTTGTGGTTTGTGGCAACCTCCAAACTCAGCGTGGGAAAACTTCGTTGGCCTCATGAGGCACCTGCTTCATGAAGGTGCCATCAAGGGCACAATCCAACCTCAGCCAATGTCTGATCCTCAGCCTGACTTCAGATGCATGAGATATCCTTTCAGCCTTTGCAGAGTGGGCCTGCTCCCCACCTCACCCTATGTTTTGTTTTCAGACTCTACCCTAGCACTCCTGGCCCAAAAGCCCTCATGATTGGGAATTCTGGTTCCAGAACGAAGCAATCTGCCTGCCCCCCAAAGAAAAACATTGTCTATGGCATTGCTCATAAACCCCAAATGAAAATCAACCTGCTCAGCCCTCGGCAACACCCCAATTGCATAGGCTACCCTAAACACTATGCTCTGTCTTACATAGCCTGAGCCCAGACCTTGTGAGAGACATTGAGACAGTTGGCTTCACACCCAGCACATCGAACCTGCCATGGGTTAGGCCATTTCATCCCTTCCCATTGACCTGGGTGTCTTCCTGGAGGTATATTCTGAGGCTGTGTCAGACTATGCATTTTTTCTGGAGCTTCCTATGGAATTGGGGTGGTATTAGGGGCCTTGAAATTTTCTCTTAATCTGGTGGGTTGGGAAACTGAGACAGGCTGACATTCCTTGGGAGAGCTGGCCCAGTGCTGTTGTGTGTTCCTGGAGCCCCCATCCTGGAGGGCATATGGGTCAGGACTCTGGGTCCAAAGTCTTCAGACACAAACTCGGGTAAGAGTTAAGCTCGAGGTGATGGCAGACCCAATCTGCAGACCCTGAGCGAAGCATCTCCAGATATGAAATTCGGACGGCTGTGAGGCAGGAGCACAGTCTTTTCTGTCTGACTTGTTTGTCTATGATGGCCACGAAATGGAGGGGTGGCCTCATGGGTCCATGTGAGATTCTACCTCTCTGGGAATTCTGCTCGGCACCCAAGAGTTTGGTGTATTTCCGGGGGATGGGAGGAGCGCAGTTTTCTGAGTCAGGGATCCCGTCCAAACAGCCATTCCAGAGATGGGTCCTGGGTTCTGGAGCCTGGATCACCGCAACAAGGATTAGGATTTGGGCCTAGGGTCCTGCTCTATGTTTTCCTGGTACAGCTCCCGAGTGTTCTTGTTGGAAATGGGTCTCATTCTGAGGGTCACAATGCCTGTTTTTGCCCAGATGCCCATGCTGAGTGGGTGTGACCTCATGGGCTATGCACTTGGCTCCCACTCTGAGGGTTGGACTGCCATCTCAACATTCAGTTTTCCTGCCATGGGGAAGGAGGTGTACTTTTTTATGCTTCAGGTTCCCCCATGGGCAGGAATTTGAGCTAAGTTCTGGGACCGGTGCCTGAATACCCAGTTCACTTTGAGATGAGGTCCTCGGGCCAAGGCAGGACCCACCTGCAGAAAATGAGGCCTGCTTTCTGGGTGGCTGTCAGGAGCTCGGGCTCGAGCTGTGTCAGACAGAACATTCGTGGAGAGTTCGGCCTATGATATTGGGGTGCTTTTGAGAGCTGTGCAACTGGATCCTCATGGGGGATTTTTGCACAGACCCTTTCTTCACTTCTTCTATCTGGTGAGCAGGCAGATGGCTGCATTACGGCTCCAGAATATCCAAGTTGGAGGGTTTGCAGGCGAGGAGTGTGAGGACAGAAGTATGAAAACATAAGCTACGGTTACGCTCAGTGCCGAGCACATGTCTATTCCAATGTACAGCAGTTGTTTCGAGATCTTCAGCACCTGGGCGAGGGGAAGATGTCTGCTCACGCTGGAGTTTGTATCCATGATGGCCAACAAATGGTGGGGAGGCCTCAAGAATTCTTGGAGGTTTTTCCAAGCTGGAGCTTGTGAGCTGCTCCAAACATCAAGGTGTCCTACTAAGGGACAGCAGAAGTCTTCTTACAGGGCTCCAGGGTCCCCCATATGGAAGATTCGATAGCAATGCTCTCTGAATGGAGGCCTGGGAAGCCAATCTCTTGTTACCATTGCAGCTGAGGAACAGGGTAAGCTTGAACCAATGACACTGATTCCAAGTTCCAAGTGATTTGCGTTGATGGAAGTTCTCAGTCTAACAGGTTCCAATGCTGCTTGATGTCCAGGGAGACCTTAGAATGTGGTGGCGGCTCTCTGACCATTGAGGATTCTCTATCCTTAGGATTAGACCCAGTACCCAGGAGCCAGGTTTCCTTCTTGGGACAGGAGGTGTGCTCTTGTATGGCTCACGGACCACAGGTTGGACCATATGCTTGAATTTCCAGAACAGCCCTCTAGGGAGAGAGACCTCAAAACATAAGCTAGGGTTCTGATGAGGTTTTAGGGCCATGGAAGTTTCAATCTTCGGACTAAGTGCCATTGTCCTGCATGTCATCCTGGAGGTAGGTGCTGAGGCTGTGTCAGGCTGTGCACTTTTTCCAGAGTGGCCTATGATATTGGGGTGCAGTCAGGGGCCTTGCAGTTTTCTCCTAATCTGGACATTTTGGGAAACTGAGATGGGCAGGGTTTCCTCAGGAGAGCAGGGCCAGTGATGTCATGTGTTTCTCGAGGCCCCATCCTGGAGGTCATGTGTGTCAGGACTTTGGGACCAAAGACTTTAGACACAACCTCGGATAAGAGATAGGAGTGAGGTGTTGGCAGTCCGAATCTGAAGACCCTGAGGGAAGCTCCTCAGGATTTGAAATTCAGGTGGCTGGGAGGGAGGAGCACAGGCTTTTCTGTCTGGATTGTGTGTCTAGGATGGCCACTAAATGGAGGGGTGACCTCATGTGTCCATGGGATATTCTTCCACTCTGGTGATTCTGCTTGGCACCCAAGAGTTTGATTTCTTTCTGGGGAAGAGGAAAAGACTGTATTCCATCTCTGGGATCCTGTCCAAACAGGGATTCCAGAGATGGTTTCTGGGTCCAGACACTGGGAAATCTTAACCAAAGCTTCGATTTGGGTTCCTGGTCCAGATCCCAAGGGGGATCTTTGGAAAGGGGTCTCATTCTGAGGGTCACAATGCCTGTTTGTGCCCAGCTGCCCATCCTGTGTAGGCGTGGTCTCATGGACCATGCACCTGGTTCCCACTCAGGGTTGTACAGCCATCTCAACATTCAGTTTTCTGGCCATGGGGAAGGAGGAGCACTCTTTTTTGCTTCCGAGTCCCCTATGGGCAGGAATTTGAGCTAAGTCTGGGACAGGTACCTGAATATCCAGGTTGCTTCAAGATGATGGCCTCGGGCCAAGGTTGGACCCACCTGGAGGATATGGGGCCCACTATCTGGGTGGCTGACAGGAGGTCGGGGATCAGGCGGTGTCAGACAGACAATTTATGCAGAGGTCGGTCTATTATATTGGGGTGCCATTGAGGGCCGTGCAGGAGGATCCTCATGTGGGTTTCTGCGAAGACCCATAGGGCACTTCTTCTTTGTGGTGGGCAGGCAGAAAGCTGCACTGTGGCTTCAGAATTCCCAATATGGAGGGCTTGTAGGCGAGGAGTGTGAAGACAGAAGTCTGAAAACACAAGCCAGGGATAAGCTCAGTGCCGACCACAGGACCATTCCATTGTGCAGTGGTTGTTTCGAGATTTCCAGCACCTGAGTATGGGCGAGGGTCAGATGTCTGCTCACGCTGGGTTTGCATCCATGATGGTCAACGAATTGTGGGTTGGCCTCAAGAATTCTTGGAGATTTTCCCAAGCAGGACCTTGTGAGCTGCTCCAAACAGCAAGGTGTCCTACTGTGGGACAGGGGAAGTCCACTTACAAGGCTCCAGGGTCCCCCACATAGAAAGATTCGACAGCAGAGGTCTCTGAATGGGGGCCTGGGAAGTCTTCCTTGCATGACCATTGCAGCTGAGGAACATTGCAGGCTTGATCTGCTGGTTTTTGTTCAAATTTCCAAGTGATCTAAGTTGACGGATGTTCTCAGTCTAATGAGTCACAATGCTGCTTGGTGTCCAGGGAGACCTTAGAATGTGGTGGTGAGGGTGCCTGGGTGGCTCAATGGGCTAAGCCGCTGCCTTCGGCTCAGGTCATGATCTCAGGGTCCTGGGATTGAGTCCCGCATCGGGCTCTCTGCTCAGCAGGGAGCCTGCTTCTTCCTCTCTCTCTCTCTGCCTTCCTCTATGCCTACTTGTGATCTCTCTCTGTCAAATAAATAAATAAAATCTATATAAAAAAAAAGAATGTGGTTGTGGATCTGTGGCCATGCAGGATTCTCCTACCTGAGGGTTAGACCCAGTTCCCAGGAGCCAGGTTCCCTTCTCGGGACAGGAGGGGTTCTCTTGTATGGCTCAGGGACCACATGTCGGATCATATGTTGGATTTCAAGACCAGGCCTCTGGGCACAGAGGCCTGAATATCTAGGCTAGGGTTCTTATGAGGTTGTAGGGGCATGTCATCCTCAACCTTCGGACTTAGGGACTTTGACCTGTGAGTCTTCCTGGAGGTAGATGCTCAGGCTGTGTCAGACTGTGCATTTTTTCCAGAGTGGCCTATGAAATTGGGGTGGGCTCAGGGGCCTTGCAGGCTTTTCCTAATCTGGAGGGTTTGTGCAACTGAGACGGCAGAATTTCATCCAGAGATCAGGCCCAGTGATGTAGTGTGGTTCTGTCAGCCCCATCCTGCAGGGAATGTGGTTAAGGGCTCTGGGACCAAAGTCTTCAGACACAAAATTGTGTATCAATTAGGAGGGAGGTGATGGCAGCCCCGATCTGCAGACGCTGAGGGCAGCTCCTCAGGATTTGAAATTCGTGTGGCTGGGAGGCAGGAGCAAAGGCTTTTCTGTCTGGATTGTGTCTAGGATGGCCTTGGAATGGTGGGGTGTCCTCATGTGTCCATGGAATATTCTACCTCTCTGGGGATTCTGCCCAGCACCCAAGAGTTTGGTGTCTCACTGGGAAGGAGAGAGCGTGGTTTACTGTTTCAGGGTTTCCGTCAACACAGGGATTCCAGAGATGGGTTATAGGTCCCTGTGCCTGGATAACCCTACAAAGGCTTAGTATTTGGGCCTAGAGGCTTGACTGCCTGGCTCTGTGGGGCTTTGGTTCAGCTCCCATGGAGACTTGTTGGAAATGGGTCTCAGGGTAAGGGTCACAATGCCTGTTTGTGCCCAGATGCCCATCCTGAGTGGGCATTGGCTCTTGTTCCATGCACCTGGATCCCAATATGAGGGTTGGACCACCATATCAACATTTAATTTTCCTTCTATGAGGAAGGAGGAGTACTCTTTTGTGCTTCAGATTCCCCCATGCACAGTAATTTGAGCTATGTTCTGGGACTGGTACGTGAATAACCAGGTTGGTTTGAGATGAAGGACTCAGGTCAAGGCAGGTCACACCGGCCAGATATGGGTCCCGCTATCTAGGTGGCTACCAGGAGGTCGGGGCTCGAGCTGTGTCAGACAAAGCATTAGTTGACAAGGTGGCCTATGGTATTGTGGTGCTATAGAGGGCTGTGCTGGTGGAACCTTATATGGAGTTTCACGCAGACCCATAGGGCACCTCTTTTTTCTGGTGGGCAGGCAGAAGACTGCATTGTGGCTCCCAAATTCCCAATATGGAGGACTTGAAGGCGAGGAGTGTGAGAACAGAAGGCAAAAAACACAATCTATGCTTAATCTCAGTGCCGAGAACATGGCCGTTCCAATGTGCAGTGGTTTTTTTCGAGATCTCCAGCATCTGAGTACAGGCGAGGGTCAGATGTCTGCTCATGATAGAGTTTGTATCTATCGTGGCCAACAAATGAAATATCCAGCACCTGAGTAAAGGTGGATTTCAGATGTTTACGCACACTGGAGTTTGTGTCTCTGATGACCGAATGGAGGAGTGGCATCAAGAGGCTGATGCATGTGAGATGCTCCAAACAGCAAGGTTGTTTTTAATACTGGACAGTTAGAGTCTGGTATGTTTTCTGCAGGGCCCCCCATGTGAAAAGTATGGGTAGCAGAGCCCTTCCACATGGATGCCTGGAAAGCACACCTCCATTGACCAATGCAGCTGAGGAACATGCAGGTTCTTTACGGTGCTTCTGGGGCGAAGCACCAAGGTCTTGAGTTGACATGGAATCTCTTGAAGATGGGTTACAATGCTGGTTTTTTTTTTACCAGGTAGATCTTAGAATGTGTTGGTGGCTAAGGTGCCTGCAGGATTCTCCTACCCTGAGGGTTTAACACAGGTCGAAGAGCACGGTTACCTTCTGGGGACAGGAGATGTAGTGTTTTGTGGCTCAGGGACCACATGCCGTATCATAAGTTCCTATTCAAGAACAAGCCTCTGAAGACAGATGCCCGACAACCTAATCTAGGGTTCCAATGAGTCCCAGGGGCATGAGAGGTTCAATCTTCAGACTTAGGACAGTTGACTTGGGTGTCTGCCAGGATGTAGGTGATCAGGGCGTTTCAGACTGTGCACTTATGTCCAGAGTAACCTCCAATATTGGGGTGGCCACAGGGGCCTTGAATGTTTCAACCAACTCTGGAGGGTTTGGTTAACTGACATGCACAATTTCCATGGGGATGGCAAGCACAGTCCTGTGGTGTGGCTCCAGAGACTCCACCCTGGAGGGCATGTGAGCCATGGTTCTGGGAGGGAAGTCTGCAAACACAAACTTGGGTTAGGTTTAGTGGCTAGGTTATCGCAGGGCAATGTGTAGACCTGGAAGGCTACTCGTCAGGAACAGTAACTGGAATGACCCGAAGGCGGAAGCACAGGCTTTTATATCTGGACTGTGTGTCTAGGGTGACGTCAGAATGTAGCTGTGGCCTCATGGGTCCATGGGAGATTTTTCCTCTAAGGATACAGGCGGCTCCCAATATTTTGATGACTTTTTGGTATGGGAAGACTGCTATTTTCGATCTTAGGTGTGCCCCAAAACAGAGATTCCAGAGATGGGCTCTGGGTCTAGGCGCCTGGAAAATCCCACCAAGGGTTGGGATTTGGGCTTATGGGCAGACCAGGCCTGCAATGCAGGATCTTGGTGGTGCAACTGAGAGGGCTTGTTTGGAAACATGCTCAGGCTGAGCATTACAATGCCTGTTTGTCCCCAGGGTGGCCCTCAGGAGTGGGCGTGGTCCCATTGTCCATTTTCTGGCTCCCACACTGAGGGATGGACACACATTCCAATGGCCAGGTTTCCAGCCATGGGGAAGGAGGAAATATCTATTGTGCTTCATGTTCCCCCATAGGCAGGGATTACAGCAAAGGTCTGGGGACAGATGCCTGAATACCAAGGATGCATAGAGATGACAGATTTGGGCCATGGCCGTTCTCACATGCTGGATATGGGCCCCGCTCTCTGGGTGGCTGACACGAGGTCTGGGCTCAGGCTGTGTCAGACACAGCACTAGTGGCCAGAGAAGTCTATATATTGGGGTTCTCTCCAGGGCCGAGTAAATTGATCCTCATGTAGGGTTTCTGGCGAGACTCACGAAGCACTTCTTTCTGTGGGGCAGGCAGAATGCTGCCTTATGGATCTAGAATTCCCTATCAAGAGGGTTTGGGGACAAATAGGGTGAGAATGCAATTGTATACACCAGCTATGCTTAAATTGAGTGCCAAGCGGAAGTCAGTTTCAATGTGCAGCAGCTTATACGAGATATCCAGCACCTGAGTAAGGGCAGATGTCAGATATTTGCTCACACTGGAGTTTGTGTCTAGGATGACGACTAATGGAGGGGTGGCTTCAGGAGGCAATGGAGGATTACCCACGCTTAAGATTGTGAGATGCTCCAAACAACAAGGTTTCCTTCTAATGGACAGGAGGCGTCTGTTTTTTTTTCCTCCAGGGTCCCTCAAGTGGAAGTTTGCGTAGCAGAGCCCTCCCGCATGGATGACTGGAAAGCACACGTCCAATGACCATTGCAGCTGAGGAACATGACAGGTTCGTTTTGGTGGTTCTGGTGCCAAGTACCAAGGCCTTGAGTTGACTTGGAATCTCTTACAGATGTGTCCCAAAACTGGTTTGTTACAAGGGAGGTCTTAGAATGTATTGGTGGCTATGGGCCACGTTGAGGGTTTGGCACAGGTCGATGTGCACAGTTTCCATCTTGGGAGAGGAGATGTTCTGTTTTGTGGCTCAGGGTACATATGTTGTATCCTGACTTGGTATTCAAGAACAGGCCTCTGAGGATTGATGCTGGCAACCTAATCTAGAGATCCAATGATGTCCTTGGTGCCCATCAGGTTCAATTTTCTTACTAAGGACCATTGATATGGTTGTCTGACTGGATGTAGGTGATCAGGGTGTTTCAGACTGTGCATTTGCATCCAGAGCCACTTCCACTATTGGGGTGGGCTCAGGGGCCTTGCAGGTTTCTCCTAACTTGGAGGCTTTGGGGAACTGTGATGGGCACAGTTTCCTTGGGGATGGCAGGCCCAGTCCTGTGGTAAGGCTTCAGAGACCACCTCCTTGAGGATATGAGAGCCATGGTTTTGGGAGGGAAGTCTGCAAACAAAATTTGGGTAAGGGATAGTGGCAAGGTGATCGCAGGTCCAATGCATAGACCTAGAAGGCATCACGTCAGGAACTGTAATTAGGGTGACTGAAAGCTGGTAGCACAGGCTTTTCTATCTGGATTGTGTGTCCAGGATGGGCTCTGAATGTAGACGTGGTCTCATGGTTCAATGGGAGACTTTTCCTCTCTAAGGATCCTGGTGGATCTCCATAGATTGGTGGTTTTTCAGAGAAGAAAAGAGTGCTCTTTTCCATCTTAGGGGTGCTCCAAAACAGGGAAGAATGCTGTTTTCCAACTTAGGCTTATGCCAAAACAGGGATTCCAGAGATGGGCTCTGGGTCTGGGTGCCCGGATATCCCACCAAGTGTTAGGATTTGGGCCTAGGGGCATTCCAGGCCTGCAATGCAGGATCCTAATGGTGTAACAGAGAGGGCTTGTTTGAAAGCATGCTCAGGCTGAGGGTCATCATGCCTCTTTGTGCCCAGGGGGGCCCTCAGGAGAGGGCGTAGTCTCATTGGCCATATAGCTGGATCCCACTTTGAGGGTTGGACACCCATTGCAACAGCCAGGCTTCCTGCAATGGAAAGAGGAGTTCTCTATTGTGCTTCAGGTTCCCCCATTGGCAGGGTTACAGGAAAGGTCTGTGGAAAGTTGCCTTAATACCAAGGATGTGTACAGATGACAGGCTAAGAATTCCCAGGTAACAAAACAGCATTGTTACCCATATTCATGACATTCCATGTAAAAATAAGCCCTTAGTACTTCGCCCCAGAGCCACCAGAATGAACTTGCCATGTTCCTAAGCTGCAATGGTCAGTGGAGGTGTGGTTTCCAGGCAACCATACGGGGGTGCTCTGCTACACAAACTTTGCAATTGGCGGGGACCCTTGAGACAAAAAAACAGAATGCCCCTGTCCGGTAGAAGGAAACCTTCTGTTTGGAGCATCTCACAAGCCCCAGCGTGGGAAATCCTCCATTTCCTCTTGAAGCCACCACTCCATTTGTCAGTCATCATAGACACAAACTCCAGCATGAGCAAACATCTGACATCCGCCCTTACTCAGGTGCTGGATTTCAATTCGATCGCTGCACACTGGAACTGCCTTTAGTTTGACTGAATTAAGCCATAGCTTGGGTTTACAATTCCATCCTCAGCCTACTGGTCCACAAGCCCTATTGTGAGGGAATTCTGGAGCTACAACACAATATTCTGCCTTCCCCATAGAAAGAAAAAGGGCCTGGAGAGTCTGCCCAGAAACTCCATATGATGGTCAATCTCGGTGCTAGACGGAACCCTGATTCATAGGCTGCCCTGGGCACTAGTGCTGTGTCTGACATAGCCGGAGCCAGGACCTAGTGTCAGCCACTGAGAGATCAGGGCCCATATACAGCATGTGAGACCAGCTATGGCCCAAGTCTGTCTTCTCTTCTATTCTTGGTATTCAGGCATCTGTACCCACACCTTTGCTGAAATCCTTGCCATTGGGGGAACCTGAAGCACAATAGAGAACTCCTCCTTCCCCATGGAAGGTATTCTGACAGTTGGGATAGTTGCTCAACCCTCAAAGTGAAAGGCAGCTCCATGGCCAAGGAGACCATGTGCACTCATGATGGCTTCCCCGGGCACAAGCAGGCATTGTGACCTCAGCCTGAGCATGCTTTCAACCAAACGCTCTCAATTGCATCTCTGGGACCCCGAATTGCAGGCCTAGTACACACCTAGGCCCAAATCCTAACCCTGGTGGGATTTTACAGGGGCCCAGACACAGAGCCCATCTCTGGAATCCCTATTTTGGGGGACCCTTAAGATGGAAAACAGCACTCTTCCCTTCCCCGAGATAGTCACCAAACTCATGGTAGCCACCAGGATCCTTGAGTGGAAAAATCTGCCATAGACCCATGAGAACACACCTGCATTCCGAGGCCATCCTGGACATACAATCCAGATACATATCATGTGCTATCACCTTTGAGTCATCGGATTTACAGTTCCTGACGAGCTGCCTTCCAGGTCTATGCATTGGGCCTGCAATCACCTTGCCATTATCCTAAACTGAGTTTGTGTTTGCAGACTTCCTTCCTAAAACCATGGCTCACATGACCTCCAGGTTCTGGCATCTGAAGCCACACCACAAGACTGTGCATGAGATCCTCAAGGAATCTGTGCCCATCACTTTTGCCCGATACCTTTAGATTAGGAGAAACCTACAAGGCCCCTGAGCGCAGCCAAATAATGGAGGCCGCTCTGGGCACAAATGCACAGTCTGAGACACCCTGATCACCTCCATACAGGCAGACACCCAAGTCAATGCTCCTGAGTCAGAAGATTGAACCTGACATGCCCCGAGGACTTCATTGGCACACTAGATTAGGTTTACAGGTATCTGTCATCAGAGGCCTGCTCTGGAATATCAACTTATGATAAAATATATAGTCCCTGAGCCACAGAACAGAATATGTCCTCCCCAAAAAGGAAGCCATGCTCCTGGAATTGTGTCATACCCTTAGGGTATTTGGATCCTGAATGGCCCCTTAGCAACCAGCACATTCTATGATATTCCTGGTAACAAACCATCATTGTGCCCCATCTTCATGAGACTCCATGTCAACTTAAGGTCTCGATATATTGCCCCAGAGCCACCAGAATGCACCTGCCATGTTCCTCAGGTGCAATGGTCAATTGAGGGGTGATTTCCAGGCATCCCTGTGGGGTTCTCTGCTACAAAACTTTCCACATGGAGAAACCAGAGAAAACAAACCAGACTTCTCCTGTCCGGTAGAAAGAAACTTTGCTATTTGGAGCATCTCACAAGCCCCAGCATGGGAAATCCTCCATGGCCTCTTGACGCCACCCTTCCATTTGTGGGTAATCACAGACACAAACTCCAGTGTGAGCAAACATCTGACATCCACCCTTACTCAGGTGCTGGATATTCGAAACGGCAGCTGCACACTGGAACTGCCTTTTGCTTTTCACTGAACTTAACCATAGCTTTGTATTACTATTCTATCCTCACCACACTGGTCCACAATATCTCTTGATAGGGAATTCTGGAGCCACAACGCAGTATTCTGCCTTCCACATAGAAAGAAGAAGGACCTGTTGAGTCTGCCCAGAAACCTCACATGAGGATCAATCTACTCAGACCACGAGGCAACCCTGATTAATAGATTTCCCTGACCACTAGTGCTGTGTCTGACAGAGTCTAAGCCCCGACCTCGTGTCAGCCACCCAGAGTTGAGGGCCCATATTTAGCATGAGAGATCGGCCATGGCCCTGGGCCATCATCTGTACCCATCCTTGGTATCCAGTCATCTGTCCCCCAAACTTTGCTGGAATTCCTGCCAATGGCGAACCTGAAACACAATAGAGAACACCTCCTTCCCCATGGCAGGAATATTGGTTGTCCAACCCTCAGCGTGGGAGCCAGCTGCATGGCCAAGGAGACCATGCCCACTCCTGAGGGCCGACATGGGCACAGGCAGGCATGGTGATCCTCAGCCTGAGCATGTTTTCAAACAAACACTCTCAGTTGCTCCTCCAGTACCAGCATTGCAGGCCTGGTATGCCCCTAGGCCCAAATCCTAACCCTTGGTGGGATTTTCCAGGTGCCCAGACCCAGAGTCCGTCTCAGAATCCCTGTTTGGGGCACTCTTCCCTTCCCTGAGAAAGGCACCAAACTATTGGGAGCCGCCAGGATCCTTAGAGAGAAAAAATCTCCCATGGACCCATGAAAACAAACCTGCATTCCGAGGCCATCCTGTCCACACAATCCAGAGAGAAAAGTCTTTGCTACCGCCTTCGAGTCATCCTATTTACATTTCCTGACGAGCTGCCCTCCATGTCTATGCATTGGGCCTGTGATCATCTCGACACTAACCCTAACCCCAGTTTGTGTTTGCCGACTTCTCTCCCAAAACCATGGCTTACATGCCCACCAAGATGTGGTCCCTCAAGCCACATCACAGGAAAGTTCCTGCCATCCCCAAGAAAACTGTGCCCATCAGGTTGTCCAAACCCTCCAGATTAGGAGAAACCTGCCAGGCCCCTGAACCCACCCCAATATTGGCGGTTGCTCTGGATGCAAACGTGCATTCTGAAACACCCTGAGCACCTCCATCGAGGCAGAAAGCCAAGTCAATGGTTCTGAGTCAGATGATTGAACCTGACATGCCCCTAGGACTTCACTGGAACCCTAGATTGGGTCTTCAGACATCTGTTCTCAGAGTCCTGTTCTGGAATACCAAGTTATGATACAACATGTGGTCCCTGATTCCCACAACAGAACATCTCCTGTCTCCAGAAGGAAAATGTGCTCTTGGATCTATGTCCAACTTTCAGGGTAGATGGATCCTGCATGACCCATTAGCCCCAGCACCTTCTATGATCTCCCTGGTAACAAACCAGCATTGTGACCCAACTTCCTGAGACTTGATGCCAACTCAAGGTGTTGGTACTTTGCCCAAGAGCCATGAAACGAATCTGCCATGTTCCTCAGGTACAAAGGTCAATGGACGTGTGCTTTCTAGGCATCCAAGAGGTAGTTCTCTGCTACACAAAAATTCCACATAGGGAACCCTAGAGCAAACAAATAAGACTGCTCCTGTCAGGTTGAAGGAAACCTTGGTTGTTTGGAGCATCTCACAAGCCCCAGCCTGGGAAGTCCTCCACATTCTCTTGATGCCAACCCTCCATTTGTTAGTCATCATAGACACAAATTCCATCATGAGCAAACATCTGACATCTGCTCTTACTCAGGTGCTGGATATTCGAATCAGTCACGCACACTGGAAATACCTTTCACTTGACACTGTATTCTTGCATAGTTTGGGTTTACAATTCCATCCTCACCCTACTGGACTGCAAGTCCTCTTGAGAGGGAATTAGGGAGACAAAACGCAACATTCTGCCTTCCCCATAGAAAGAAGAAGGGCCTGGTGAGTCTGCCCAGAAACTCCCCATGAAGATCAATCTACTTGGCCCTCGAGGGAACCCCGATTTATACTTTGCGCTGGCCACTAGCGCTGTGTCTGAGAGAGCCTGAGCCCCAACCTCGTGCCAGCCACCCAGAGTGTGGGGCCCTTATCCAGCATGTTGGACTGGCCATGGCCCAGTCATCTCTACCCATCCTTGGTATTCCGGCAACTATCCCAGATCTTTGCTGGAATCCCTACCAGTGGGGGAACCTGAAGCACAATTGAGAACTCCTCCTTCCCCATGGCAGGAAGCCTGGCTGATGCTATGGGTGCCCAACCCTCAGAATTAGAACCAGGAGCATGGCCAATGAGACAACGCCCAATCATAAGGGCCGCCTGGGCCAAAGCAGGCATTGTGTCCCTCAACCTTAGCATGCATTCAAACAAATGCTCTCAGTTTTTTTCTGCAGGGTCCCGCATCGCAGGCCTGGTATGCCCTTAGGACCAAATCCTAACACTTCGTGGGATTTTCCATGCCAACATAACCAGAGCCCGTCTCTGGAATCTCTGTTTTGAAGCACCCCTATGATGGAAAACAGCACTCTTCCCTCCCCTGAGAAAACTATTAGGAGCTGCCAGGATGCGTAGAGAGGAAAAATCTCCCAGGGCTCCATAAGACCACACCTTCATTCCGAGGCCATCCGGGACACACAATCCAGATACAAGAGACTGTGCTACCACCTTCGAATCACCTGGTTTACAGTTCCAGACGAGCTGCCCTACAGACCTACGCATTGGGCCTGTGATCACCTCGCCATTAACCCTACCCCAAGTTTGTGTTTGCAGACTTCTTTCCCAAAACCATGGCTCACATGCCCTCTATGATGGGTCTCTGTAGCCACACCACAGGAAAGATCCTGCTATCCCCAATGAAACTGTGTCCATAACAGTTGCCCAAACCCTCCAGATTAGGAGAGACCTGCAAGTCCCCTAAGCCCAGTCCAATATTGGAGGCCACTCTGGACACAAATGCACAGTGTGCAACACCCTGATCACCTCCATCCAGGAAGACACCCAAGTCAATGGTCCTGAGTCAGAAGATTGGTCCCTGAACACCACAATAGAATATCTCCTGTCCCCAGATGGAATTCGTGCTCTTCAACTTGTGTCAAGGGTCGGGGTATATGAATTATGCACAGCCCCTTAGCCCCCAGCACATTCTAAGATCTCTCTGGTAACAAACAAACAGCATTGTGATCCATCTTCATGAGATTCCATGTCACTTCAAGTCCTTGGTAATTCGCCCCAGAGCCACCAGAATGAACCTGCCATGTTCCTCACCTGATATGGTCAGTGGAGGTGTGCTTTCCAGGCATCCATGTGGGAGTGCTCTTCTACTGATTCTTTCCACATGTGGGACCCTGGAGCAAACAAACCAGACTGCCACTGACCAGTAGAAGGGAACCCTCTGTTTGGAGCATCTCAGAAGCACCAGCAGGAGAAATCCTCCATGGCCCTTGACACAACCCCTCCATTTGTCAGTCATCATAGACAAAAATTCCAGCATGAGAAAACATCTGAAATCTGCCGTTATTTAGATTCTGCATTTTCTTTTCCACCACTGCACACTGGAACTGCGTTTCACTTGACACTGAATTTAACAATAGCTTGGGTTTAGAATTCCATCCTCAGCCTCCTGGTCTGCAAGCCCTCTAGAGAGGGAATTTGGAGCCACAAGGCAACATTCTCCATTCCCACTAGAAAGAAATAGGGCCTGGTGAATCTTCCCAGAAACTCCACATGAGGATCAATCTACTTGGCACTCGATGGAACCTTGATTTATAGGCTGTCCTGGGCACTAGTACTAGTACTAGTACTAGTACTGTGTCTGACAGAGCCTGAGCCAAGACCTAGTTTCAGGCACCCAGAGATATGAGCCCATATCCAGCATGTGAGATTGGCCAGGGCCCAAGTCCATCATCTCTACCCATCCTTGGTATTCAGGCACCTGTCCCCAGACCTTTTATGTAATCCCTACCAATGGGGTAACCTAAAGCACAATAGAGAACTCCTCCTTCCCCATGGTAGGAATCCTGGCTGTTGATATGGGTGTCCAAACCTCAAAGTGGGAGCCAGCTGCATGGCCAAGGAGACAATGCCCACTCATGAGGGCTGCCCTGGGCACAAGTAGCCATTGTAACCCCCAGCTTGATCAAGCTTTCCAAAAAATGCTCTTAGTTGCACCTCCAGGATCCTTCATTGCAGGCCTGATATGCCCTTAAGCCCAAATCCTAACACATCGTGGGATGTTCCATGTGCACATACCCAGAGCCCGTCACTGGAATCCCTGTTTTGAGGCACCCCTAAGATGGAAAACAGCACTCTTCACTTCCCTGAGAAAGCCACCAAACTAATGGGATCCCCCAGGATCCTTGAGAAGAAGAATCTCCCATGGTCCCATGAGTCCACACCTGTATTCCGAGGCCAGCGTGGATATGCTATCCAGATACAAGAGACTGTGCTACTGGCTTTGAGTCACCTGATTTACAGTTCCTGACGTGCTGCCCTCCAGATCTTTGAATTGGGGCTGTGAACACCTCTCCATTAACCTTATCCCGAGTTTGTGTTTGCAGATCTCTTTCTAAAAACCATTGCTCACATGTCCTCCAGGATGGGGCCCCTAGAGTCACACCACAAGACTGTGCTTGCCATCCCCAAGGAAACTGGGCCCATCACAGTTGCCCAAACCCTCCTGATTAGGAGAAACCTGGAAGGCTCCTGAGCACATCCCAATATTGGAGGCTGCTCTGGATGCAAATGCACAGTCTGAAACACCCTGATCACCTCCATCCAGGCAGACACCCAAATCAATGGTCCTGAGTCAGATAATTGAACCTGACATGGCCCTAGGACCTCATTGGAAGAGGGATTAACTTTTCAGGCACCTGTTCTCAGAGGCCTCTTCTGGAATACCAACTTATGATACAAATTATGGCCCCTGAGCCCCAGGGTGGGAAATCCTCCATGGCCTCTTGACGCCACCTCTCCATTTGTTGGTCATCATAGACACAAACTCCAGCCTGAGCAAACATCTGACATCCGCCCATATTCAGGCGCTGATATTGGAATCAGCTGCTGCACACTGGAACTGCCTTTCGCTTTGCAATGAATTTAAGCCTAGCTTCAGACTACAATTTCATCCTCACCCTACTGGTCTGCCATATCTCTTGATAGGGAATTCTGGAGCCACAACGCAACATTCTGCCTTCTTCATAGATAGAAGGACCTGGTGAGTCTGCCCATAAACTGCACATGAAGATCAATATACTCATCCCAGGAGGGAACCCCTATTTATAGTTTGCCCTAGCCACTAGTGCTGTGTCTGACAGAGCCTGAGCCCCTACCTCGTGTCAGCAACCCAGAGGGTGGGGCCCACATTAACCATGTGAGACCGGCCATGGCCCAGGGCTGTCATTACTACCCATCCTTGGTATTCAGGCATCTGTCCCCTAGATCTTAGCTGGAATCCCTACCAATGGGGGGACCTGAAGCACAATAGAGAATTCATCCTTCGCCACGGCAGGAATCCTGGCTTTTGGATGGGTGTCCAACCCTAGGAATGGGAACTGGCTGCATGGCTGAGTAGACATCGCCCAATCCTGATGGCCTCCGGGGCACAAGCAGGCATTGGGACCCTCAGCTTGACCATACTTTCAAACAAACGCTCTCAGTTGCACCTCCAGGATCCCGCATTGCAGGCCTGGTATGGCCCTAGGCCTAAATATTAACCCTTGGTGGGATTTTCCAAGCACTTAGACCCAGAGCTCATCTCTGGAATGCCTGTTTTGGGGCACGCCTAAGCTGGAAAACAGTACTCATCCCTTCCCGGAGAAATCCAACAAACTATTGAGAACCGCCAGGATCCTTGAGAGGAGAAATCTCCCATGGACCCTTGAGACAACACCTGCAATAAAGGCCATTCTGGAAATTAAATCCAGATACAATTACCTGTGCTACCACCTTTGAGTTACGTGATTTACAGTTCCAGACTTGCTGCCCTCCTGGTCTATGGATTGGGACTATGATCACCTTGCCACTAACCCTAACCTAAGTTTGTGTTTGCAGACTTCTCTCTCAAAATCATGGCGCACATGTCCTCCAGGATGGGGTCTCTGGAGTCACACCACAGGACAGTTCCTGCAATCCCCAAGGAAACTACCCATCACAGTTGTCCAAAAACCCCATATAAGGAGAAACCTGCAAGGAACCTGAGCCAACCCTAGTATTGGATGCCACTCTGGACACAAATGCACAGTCTGAAACACCCTCATCACCTGCATCCAGTCAGACACCAGAGTCAATGATCCTGAGTCAGAAGATTGAATGACATTCCCCTAGGGCCTCATTCAAACCCTTTATTAGGTTTTCAGGCTTCTGTCCTTAGAGACCTGTTCTGGATTACCAATTTATGATACAACATATGGCCGCTGAGCCCCACAACATTATATCTCCTGCCCCCAGAAGCAATCCAGGCTCTTGGGCCTGTGTCAAATCCTCAGGCTAGATGAATCCTGCATGGCCCATTAACCACCAGCACATTCTAAGATCTCCCTGGTAACAAACCAACATTTTGACCCATCTTCATGAGGTTCCATGTCCAATCCAGTCTTTATTTCTTCGCCTCAAGGCCACCAGATGCCATGTTCCTTCGCTGTCATGGTCAATGAAGGTGTGCTTTCCAGTCACCCATGTGGGAGATCTATGTTATCCGATCTTTCGACATGGGGAACCATGGAGGAAACAAATCAGACTGCCCCTGTCTGGTAGAAGGAAACCTTGCTGTTTGGAGCATCTCAAAAACACCAGATTGGGAAATCCTCCATAACCTCTTGACGCCACCCCTCCATTTTTGTGTCATCATAGACACAAACTCCAGCATGAGCAAATATCTGACATCCACCCTCACTCAAGTGCTGAATATTGGATTCAAACATTGCACACTGGAAATTTCTTTCGCTTGATACAGAATGTAACCATAGCTTAGGTTTACAATTCCATCCTCAGCCTCCTGGTCCACAAGCCCTCTTGATAGTGAATTCTAGAGCCACAAAACAGCATTCTGCCTTCCCCTTACAAACAAGAAGGGCCTGGTGAGTCTGCCCAGAAACCATACATGAGGATCAATCTGCTCGGCACTCGAGGGAACCCCAATTTATAGGCTGCCCTGGGCACTAGTGCTGTGTCTGACAGAGCCTGAGCCAAGACCTAGTGTCAGCCACCCAGTGATCGGGGCCCATATCCACGATTTGATACTGGCCATGGCCCATGTCCATCATCTTTACCCATCCTTGGTATTCAGGCCTCTGTCCCCAGACCTTTGCTGGAATCCCCGCTAATGGGGGAACCTGAAGCACTATAGAGAACTCCTCTTTCCCCATGGCAGGATTCTGGCTGTTGGGATGGTTTTCCAACCCTCAAAGTGGGAGCCAGCTGCATGGCCAATGTGACCACGCCCACTAATGAGGGCCACCTGGGCATAAGCAAGTATTGTGACCCTCAGCCTGAGAATGATTTCAAACAAGACCTCTCAGTTGCACCTCCAGGATCCTGCATGCAGGCCTGGTAAGCCACTAGGCCCAAATCCTAACACTTGGTGGGATTTTCCAGGGGACCAAACCCAGAGTCCGTCTCTGGAATCCATATTTTGGGGCACCCCTAACATGAAAAACAGCACTCTTCCCTTCCCCGAAAAAGCCACCAACTATTGGGAGCCACCAGGATCCTTAGAGAGGAAAAATCTCCCATGGACCCATGAGGCCACAACTGCATTCTGAGGCCATCCTGCACACAATACAGAGAAAAAAGCCTGTGATTCTGCCTTTGAGTCACCCGATTAACAGTTCCTGAAGAGCTGCCATCCATGTCTATGCATTGGGCCTGTGATAACCTTGCCACTAACCCTAACCCAAGTTTGTGTTTTCAGACTTCCCTCCCAAAACCATGGCTCACATGCCCTCCAGTTTGTGATAACTGGAGCCACACCACGGGATTGTACCTGTCTTCCCAAAGGAAACTGTGATTGTCACTATTAAACAAACCCTCTAGATTAGGAGAAACCTGCAAGGCCCCTAAGCCCAGCCCAATATTGGAGGCCACTCTGGACGCAAATGCACAGTCTGACACACCATATCATCTACATCCAGGCTGATATCCAAGTCAATGGTCCTCAGACAGAAGATTGAACCTGACATGCTCCTAGGATTCACTGGAACACTAGAATAGGTTTTCAGGTATCTGTACTCAGAATGCTGTTCTGCATATCAATGTATGATACAATATGGTCACTGAGCCACACAAAAGAACATCTGTCCTTAGAAGAAAGCTGTGCTCTGGACCTGTGTCAAACACTCTGGGTAGATGAATCCTTCAAGGCCCCCTGGCAACCAGCACATTCTATGATCTCCCTGACAACATACCAGCATTGTGACCCATCTTCATGAGACTCCATGACAACTCCAGCCCTTGGTACTTCGGCCCAGAGCCACCAGAATGAAACTGCCATGTTCCTCTGCTGCCATGGTCAATGTAGGTGTACTTTCCAGGCATCCAGCGGGAGTGCTCTGATACCAACTTTCCACATGGGGAACCCTGGAGGAAACAAACCAGACTCCCCTGTACGGTAAAAGGAATCTTTTCTGTATGGAGTATCTCAAGCCTGAGGGTGGGTAATCCTCCATGGCCTCTTGAGGCCACCCATCCATTTGTTGGTCATCATAGACACTAACTCCAGTGTGAGCAATCAACTGACATCTGCACTTACTCAAGTGCTGGATATTTGAATCAGCTGCTACACACTGGAATTGCCTTATGCTTGGCACTGAATTTAAAAGTAGCTTGGCGGGACGCCTGGGTGGCTCAGTTGGTTAAACAGCTGCCTTCGGCTCAGGTCATGATCCCAGTGTCCTGGGATCGAGTGCCACATCAGGCTCCTTGCTCCGCAGGGAGCCTGCTTCTCCGTCTGACTCTGCCTTCCACTCTGTCTGCCTGTGCTTGCTCTCGCTCGCTCTCTGACAAATAAATAAAATCTTGAAAAAAAAAAGTAGCTTGGGTTTGCAATTCCATCCTCACCCTGGTGTTCAGTAAGCTCTCTTGATAGGGAATTCTGAAGCCACAACACAGCATTCTGCCTTCCCCATAGCAAGAAAAAACAGCCTGGAGAGACTGCCCAGAAACCCTACATGAGGATAAATCTACTCGACCCTCGAGTGAACCCCATTTATAGGTTTACCTGGCCACTAGCGCTGAGTCTGACAGAACCTCGTCTCTGACCTCGTGTCAGGACCCAGAGACTGGGCTCCAACTCCAGAATGTGAGACCAGCCATGTCCCAGGGCTGTCATCTCTACCCATTCTTGATTCAGGCATCTGTCCCCAGACATTTGCTGAAATCCCTGCCAATGGGGGAACCAGAAGCACAATAGGGAAATCCTCCTTCCCCATGGCAGGAATGATGGCTCTTGGGATGGGTTTCCAGACCTCAGAGTGGTAGCCAGCTGAATGGCCAATGATAACCCGCCCACTCATGAGGGCCGCCCTGGACACAAGCAGGCATTGTGACCCCCAACATGAGCATGCTTTCAAACAAACACTCTCAGTTGCATTCCAGAATCCAAATTTGCAGGCCTGATATTCCCCTAAGCACAAATCATAACACCTGGTGGGATTTTTCAGGGGACCAGAAACACAGCCTGTCTCTGGAATCCCTGTTTTGGGACAACCCTAAGATGTAAAATAGCACTCTCCCCTTCGCCAAGAAAGCCACCATAGTATAGGGAGCCGCTAGGATCCTTGAGAGGAAAAATCTCCCATGGATCCATGAGACCACACCTGCATTCCGAGGCCATCCTGGACACAAAAGCCAGATACACAAGCCTGTGCTACCACCTTCAAGGCAACTAATTTATAGTTCCAGACGAGCTGCCCTCCAGGTCTATGCATTGGGCCTGCGATCACCTCACCGCTAACCTTAACCCGAGTTTGTGCTTACAGACTTCTATCCCGAAACCATGGCTCATATTTCCTCCAGGATGGGGTCTCTGGAGCCACACCAAAGGACTGTGCCTGCCATCCCCAAGAAAAATGTGTCCGTCACATTTGCCTAAAACTTCGAGATAAGGAGAAACCTGCAAGGCCCCTGAGCCCACCCCAATACTGGAGGCCCCTCTGGACACAAATGTGCATTCTGAAATACGCTGATCACCTGAATCCAGGCAGATACCCAAGTCAGTGTTTCTCAGTCAGAAGATTGAACCTGACATGCTCCTATGACCTCATTGTAACCCCTGATTAGGTTTTCAGGCATCTGTAATCAGAGACCTGTTCTGGAGTACCAACTTAAGATACAACATATGGTCCCTGATCCCCACAACAGAACATCTCCTTTCTCTAGATGGAAGCCGTGCTCTTGGAACTGTGTCAAACCCTCAGGGTAGATGAATCCTACTTGGCCCGTAGCCACCAGCAGATTCTAAGATCTCACTGGTAACAAGCCAGCATTGTGAGCCATCTTCATGAGATTCCATGTCAACTACAGGCCTTGGTACTTCACCCCAGAGCCTTCAGAAAGAACCTGCCATGTTCCTCAGCTGCAATGTTCAGTGGAAGTGTGCTTTCCAGGCATCCATGTGGGAGTGCTCTGCTACCCAAACTTTCCACATGGGGGACTCTCGAGCAAACAAATCTGACTGCCCTGTCCTGTAGAAGGAAACCTGGCTGTTTGGAGCATCTCACAAGCTCAAGTGTGGGAAATTCTCTATGACCTCTTTTCAACTCCTCTCCATTTGTCGGTCATTATAGACACAAACTCCAGCTTGAGCAAACATCTGACGTCTGCGCTTACTCAGGTGCTGGATATTCGAATCAGCCGCTGCACACTGGAAATGCCATTCGCTTGTCACTGAATTTATTCATAGCTTGGGTTTACAATTCCATCCTCACCCTACTGGTCCACAAGCCCTCATGATAGGGAATTCTGCAGCCACAACACAGCATTCTGCCTTCCCAATAGAAAGAAGAAGGGCCTGGTGAGTCTGCCCAGAAACTCCACATTATGATCAATCTACTTGTCCCTTGAGGGAACCCTGAATTATAGACAGCCCTGGCCCCTAGTGTTGTGTCTGACAGAGCCTAAGCCCCGACCTCGTGTCAGCCACCTAGAAGGCGGGGCCCATATCCCGCATGTTAGACTGGCCACGGAACAGAGCCGTCATCTTTACCCATCCTTGGTATTCAGGCATGTGTCCCCAGACCTTTCCTGGAATCCCTACCAATGAGGGAACCTGAATCACAATAGAGAAATCCTCATTCCCCATGGCAGGATTCCTGTAAGTTCGGAAGGGTGTCCAACACTCAGAGTGTTAGCCTACTGAATGGCCATTGAGACCACCCCCATTCCTGAGGGCCACCCTATGCAAAAGCTTGCATAGTGACCCTCAGCCTGAGCATGCTTTCAAACAAACGCTCTCAGTTGTATCTCCAGGACTTGCATTGGAGGCCTGGTAAGCCCCTATGCCCAAATCATAACCCTTGGTGGGTATTTCCAGGTGCCCAGAGCCAGAGCACTTCTCTGCAATCCCTGTTATGGGACACCCTTAATATGGAAAACAGAACTCTTTCCTCTCTGAGAAAGCCACCACATTATAAGGAGCCGCCAGGATACTTGAGAGGAAATATCACCCATGGACACCTGAGACCACACCTGCATTCTTAGTCCATCGTGGATACACAATCCAGATAAAAAAGCCTGTGCTATCTCCTTTGAGGCATGTGATTTACATTTCACACGGAGCTTCCCTCCAGGAGTATGCATTGGGCCTACAATCACTTCGCCACTAAACCTAACCCGCATTTGTGTTTGCAGACTTCCCTCCGAAAACCATGGCTCTCATGCCCTCCACCATGGGGTCTTTGGAGCCACACCACAGGACTGTGCCCACCATTGCCAAGGAAACTGTGCCCATCAAATTGCCCTATCTTTCCAGATTAGGAGAAACTTGCAAGGCCCCTGAGCCCACCCCAATACTGGTTGCCACTCTGTACACAAATGCACAGTCTGGAACACCCTGATCACCTACATCTAGGCAGACTTTGAAGTCAATGATACTGAGTCAGAGGATTGAACCTGACATTCCGTTAGGATTTTATTGGAACCCTAGATTAAATTTTCAGGCATCTATCCTCAGAGGCCTGTTCTGCAATACCAAATTATGATACATTTGGTCCGTTAGCCCCACATCAGAACATCTCTTGTCCGAGAAGGAAACCGTGCCCTTTGACCAGTGTCAAACCCTCAGGGTAGATGAATCCTACATGGTCCCTTAGCCACCAGCACACTGTAAGGTCTCCATGGTAACAAACCTGCATTATGACCCATCTTCATGAGACTTCATGTCAACTCCAGGCCTTGGTAATTCGCCCAAGAGCCACCAGAACGAATTGGCCATGTTTCTCAGCTGCAATTTTAATGGAGGTGTGCTTTTCAGGCATCCACGTGGGAGTGCTCTGCTACCCAAACTTTCCACATGGGGGACCCTGGAGCAAATAAACCAGACTCCCCCTGTCTGGTAGAAGGAAACTTTGCTGTTTGAAGCATCTCACAAGCCCCAGCATGTGAAATCCTCCATGGCCTCTTGACGCCACCCCTCCATTCATCGGTCATCATAGACATAAACTCCAGCATGAGGAAATGTCTGACTTTCACCTTTACTCAGGTGCTGGATATCTGGAATCAGACACTGCACAATGGAACTGCCTTTTGCTTGGCACTGAATTGAACCTTAGCTTGAGTTTACAATTCCATCCTCACCCTACTGGTCCCCAAGCCCGCTTGATAGGGAATTCTGGGGCCACAACGCAGCTTTTTGCCTTCCCCTTAGAAAGAAGAAGGGCATGGTGATTCTGCCCAGAAACTCTGCATGAGGATCAATCTGCTCAGCCCTTGAGGGATCCCTGATTCATACTCAGCCCTGACCACTAGTTCTGTTTCTGACAGAGCCTGAGTGCTCAATTCATGTCAGCTACTCAGAGAGTCAGGCATGTGAGACTGGCCATGTCTCAGGTCCCTCATCTCTACCCATCCTTGGTATTCAGGCATCTGTCCCCAGACATTTGCTAGAATACCTGCTAATGGGGGAACCTGAGGCACAATAGAGAATTCTTCCTTTTCCATGGCAGGAATCCTGGTAGTTGGGATAGGTGTCCTACATTAAAGTGGTAGCCAGCTGCATGGCCAAGGAGACAACTCCCACTCATAAGGGCTGCCCTAATCACATCAGGCATTGTGACACTCAGACTAGCATGCTTTCAAACAAACGCTCTCAGTTGTACCTCCAAGTCACACATTGTAGGACTGGTACTCCCCTAGGCCCAAATCCTAATCCTGGTGGGATTTTCCAAGCACCCAGACTCACAGCCCTTCTCTGGAATCCCTTTTTGGGGAACATCTAAGATTGAAAACAGCACTCTTCCATTCAAATGAGAAAGCCACCATACTATTGGGAGCTTCCAGGATCCGTAGAGAGGAAAATACTCTCATGGAAACATTAGAACACACCTGCATTCCAAGGCTATCATGGACACACAATCCAGATACAAAAGCCAGTGCTAGTGCCTTCGAGGTACGTGATTTACAGTTCCTGACGATCTGCCCTCCAGGTCTATGCATTGGGCCTACGATCACCTCGCAACTCAACCTAATCCGAGTTTGTGATTGCAGACTTCTCTCCCAAAACCATGGCTTACATGCCCTCCAAGATGGAGTCTCTGGAGCCACACCACAGGACTGTGCCTGCCACCCCCAAGGAAACCGTGCCCACAAATTTGCCTAAACCTTCAAGATTAGGAGAAACCTGCAAGGCCCCAGAGCCCACCCCAATATTGGAGGCCACTCTGTACACAAAGGCACAGTCAGAAACACCCTGGTTGCCTACATATAGGCAGACACCGAAGTCAATGGTCCTGAGTCTAATGATTGAACCTGAAATTCCCCTTGGACTTCATTGGAACCCTAGATGAAGATTTTAGGCATCTGTCCTCAGAGGCCTGTTCTGGAATTCCAACTTATGATACAACATTTGGTCCGTGAGCCCCACAACAGAACATCTCCGATACCCAGAAAAAAACCGTGTTCTTTGACCGGTGTCAAACCATCAGGATAGACTAATCATACATGGCCCCTTAGCCACCAGCACATAGTAAGATTTCCGTGGTAACAAAACTGCATTGTGACCCAACTTCATTAGAAACCAGGCCTTGGTACTTTGCCCTAGAGCAACCAGAAAGAACCTGCCATGTTCCTTAGGTGCAATGGTCAATGTAGGTGTGCTTTCCAGTATCCACGTGCGAGTACTATGCTACCCAAACTTTGCACATGGGGGAACCTGGTGTAAACAAACCAGACCTCCCCTGTCCAGTAGAAGGAAACCTTATGTTTGGATCAACTCACAGGCCTCAGCGTGTAAACTGCTCCATGGCCTCTTGATGCCACCACTCCATTGGTTGGTCATCATAGACACAAACTCCAGTCTAAGCAAACATCTGACATGCACCCTTATCCCGGTGCTGGATGTCTTGAATAAACCACTGCACATTGGAACTGCCTTCCACTTGGCACTGAATTGAACCATAGCTTGTGTTTACAATTCCATCCTCACCTGACTGGTCCCTAAGCCCTCTTGATAGGGAAATCTGGGGCCACAACGCAGCATTCTGCCTTCCCCATCGAATGAAGAAATGCCTGGTGAGTCTGCCCTGAAAACCCACATGAGGATCAATCAGGTCGGCCCTCGAGTCAACACCGATTTATTGGCTGCCATGGCCACTAGTGCCGTGTCTGACAGAGCCTGAGCTCTACTGAGTTTCAGCCACTAGAGAGCAGGCCCCATATCTAGCATTTGGGATTGCCATGGCCCAAGTATGTCATCTCTACCCATCCTTGATATTCAGGCACCTGTCCCCAGACCTTGGCAGGGATCCCTGCCAATTAGGGAACTTGAAGCACAATAGAGAACTCTTCTTTCCCCATGGCAATAAACCTGGCTTTTGGGATGGGTGTTCTACCCTCAAAGGGGGAGCCAGTTACAACATCAATGACACCACACACACTCCTGAGGACTACCCTTGGCACAAACAGGCATTGTGACCCTCACCCTGAGCATGCTTTCAAAAAATCCCTCTCAGATTCACCACAATGATCCCTCATTTCAGGCCTGGTATGCCTGTAGGTTCAAATCATAAAACTTGGTGGGATTTTCGAGGTGCCCAGACCCAGAGACCATCTCTGGAATTTTTGTTTTGGTGCACCCTTCAGATGGAAAACAGCACTCATCCCTTCCCCAAAAATGTCACCAAATTATGAGGAGCCACCAGGATCCATAGAGAGGCAATGTCTCCCATGGACCCATGAGAACACACCTGCATTCCGAGGCCATCCTGGACACACAATCCGGAGAGAAAAGCCTGTGCTACTGCCTTCTATTCACCCTAATTACAGTTCCAGATGAGCTGCTCTCAAGGTATATGCATTGGGCCTGTGATCACCTCGCCACTCACCCTAATTCAAATTTGTGTTTGCAGACTTATCTACCAAAACCATGGCACACATGCCCTCGAGGATGGGGTCTCTGGATCCACACTGCAGGACTGTCCCTGCCATCCACAAGGAAACTGTTTCCATCACAGTTGCCCAAACTGTCTAGATTAGGAGAAACCTACAAGGCCTCTGGGCCTACCCCAATTTCGGCGGCCGCTCTGAACACAAATGCACAGTCTGAAATACCCTGATCCCCTACATCCAGGAACACAGCCAAGTCAATGGTCCTGAGTCAGAATAATGAACCTAACATGCCCCTAGGACGTCATTGGAACCATTTATTTGGTTTTCAGACATGTGTCCTCAGAGGCCTGTTCTAGAATGCGAACTTATGATACAACATGTGGTGCCTGGGCCACACAACAGAACATCTCCTGTCCCCAGAAGGAAACCGTGCCCTACAATCTGTGCAAAATCCCAGAGTAGTAGATTCCTGCACAACTACTAAGCCACCAGCACATTCTAAGATCTACCTGGTAACAAACCAGCTGTGTGGCCCATCTGCAAGAGATTCCATGTCAAATCAAGGACTTGGTACTTTGCTACAGAGACACCAGAATAAAGCTGCCATGTTCTTCAGTTGCAATGGTCAATGAAGTTGAACATTCCAGGCATCCATGCGGTAGAGCTCTGCTACCCAAACTTTCCACATGGGGGACCCTGGAGCAAATAAACCACACTCCACCTGTCCAGTAGAACGAAACCTTGCTATTTGGAGCAGCTCATGAGTCTCAAGGTGAAAATCCCTCCATGGCTTCTTGACGCCACCCCTCCATTTGTCAGACATCATAGACACAAACTCCAGTGTGAGCAAATATCCGACGTCCTCCCTTACTAAGGTGCTGGATATCTCGAAAAAGCTGCTGGACACAGGAACTGCCTTCCGCTTGGCAGTGAATTGAACTGTAGCTTGTGTTTACAATTCCTTCCTCACCCGACTGGTCCCCAAGCCTTCTTGATAGCGAATTATGGAGACACAACACAGCATTCTGCCTTCCCGATAGAAACAAGTGCCTGGTGAGTCTGGCCAGAAACCCCACATGAAGATCAATCTGCTCGGCCCTATATCGGAGGGACCCTGATTTATAGGTTGCCCTGGCCACTAGTGCTGTGTCTGACAGAGCCTGAGCCCAGACCTAGTGTCAGTCACCAGAGTTTGAGCCCCACATCTAGCATTTGGGATTGCCATGGCTCAAGTATTTCATCTCTACCCATCCTTGGTATTCAGGCACCTGTCCCCAGACCTTTGCTGGAATCCCTGACAATGGGGCATCCTGAAGCACAATAGAGAACTCCTCCTTCTTCATATCAGGAAACTTGGCTGTTAGGATGGGTGTTCAACCCTGAAAGGGGGAGTCATTTACAAGTCCAGTGAGACCACACAAACTCCTCAGGGATGCCCTGGAGGCAAACAGGCCTTGTGACCCTCAGCCTGAGCATGCTTTCAAATAATCCTTCTCTGTTGCACCACCATGAACCCGCATTGCAGGCCTAATATGCCCCTAAGCCCAAATCCTAGCACATGTTGTGATGTCCCAATGCCATGAACCAGAGCCCGTCTCTGGAATCCCTGTTTTGGGGCACCCATAAGGTGGAAAACATCACTCTCCCCTTCCCCGAAAAAGCCACCAAACTATGGAGAGCCACCAGGATCCATAGAGAGGAAAAGACTCCCATGGACCCATGAGACCACACCTGCATTCCAAGGCCATGCTGGACACACAATCCAAAGAGAAAAGCCTGTGCTACTGCCTTCCAGTCTCCCTAATTATAGTTCATGAAGAGCTTCCCTCCAGGTCTACGCATTGGGCCTGTGATCACCTCGCCACTCACCCTAATTTGTATTTGTGTTTGCAGACTTCTCTCCCAAAACCATGGCTCACATGTCCACCAGAATGTTATCTCTGAAGCCACACCACAGAACTCTGGCTGCCAACCCCAAGGACACTGTGCATATCAGATTTGCCCAAACCTTCCAAATTAGGAGAAACCTGGGTGTCCCCTGAGCCCACACCAATATTGCCGGCCACTCGGGATGGAAATGCGCAGTCTGAAACACCCTTATCACCTACATCCAGGGAAATAGCCAAGTCAATGATCGTGAGATAGACGATTGAACCTAAAATGCCCCTAGGCTCTCAATGGAACCCCATTAGGTTTTTAGGCATCTGTCCTCAGGGGCCTGTTCTGAAATACCAATCTATGACACATCATGTGGTCTCTGAGCCACACGACAGAACATCCCCTGTCCCCAGAAGAATACCATGCTCTTCGACCTGTGCCAAACCCTCAGGGTAGGAGAATCCTGCATGGCACCTTAGCAACCAGCACATTCTAAGTTCTCCCTGGTAACAAACAAGCATTGTGACCCATCTGCAAGAGATCCCATGTCAACTCAAGGCCTTGGCACTTTGTCCCAGAGCCACCAGAACGAATCTGCCATGTTCCTCAGCTGCAATTGTCAATGGAGGTGTGCTTTCCTGGCATCCATGCCAGAGAGCTCTTCTTCACAAACTTTCCACATGGGGAAACCTAGAGTAAACAAACCAGACTTCACCTACACTGTACAAAGAAATGTTACTTTTTGCAGCAGTTCACAGGCCTCAGCATGTGAACTCCTCCATGGCCTCTTTATACCACCCCTCCACTTGTTGGTCATCATAGACAAAAACTCTAGTGTGAGCAAGCATCTGACATCCACCCTTATTCCAGTGCTGGATGTCTCGAGTAAACTGCTACAAATTGGAACTGCCTTCTGCTTGGCACTGAATTGAACCATAGCTTTTGTTTACAATTCCACCCAAAACTGACTGGTTCCCAAGCTCTCGTGATTGGGAAACCTGGAGCCACAACACAGCATTCTGCCTTCCCTATTGAATGAACAAATGCCTGGGAATCTTCCCAAGAAACTCCACATGAGGATCAATCTGCTCCGCCCTCGAATCTACTCTGATATAAAGGCTGCCATGGCCACTAGCGCTGTATCTGACAGAGCCTGAGCCCCGACCGAGTTTTAGGCCTCATATCTAGCATTTGGGATTGCTATGGCCCAAGTACGTCATCTCCACCCATCCTTGGTATTCAGGCACCTATCTCGAGACCTTGCTGGAAACCCTGCCAATGGGGCAACCTGAAGCACAGAGGAACCTGACAGAAGAGAACTCATCCTTCCTCATGGCAGGACATTTGGCTGTTGGGTTGGGTGTCCAACTCTCTAAGAGGGAGCCAGATATATGACCAATGAGACCACTCCCACTCCTGAGGGCCGCCATGAAAGCAAACAGGCATTGTGAGACTCAGCCTGAGCAAGCTTTCAAACAATCCCTCTCAGTTGCACCATCATGATCCCGCATTGCAGGCCTCATACACCCCTAGGTGCAAATCCTAACCCTTGGTGGGAAGTCCCAGATGCCCAGAAAAAGAGCCTGTATCTGGAATCCCTGTTTTGGGGCACCCATAAGATGGAAAACAACACTCTTCCCTTCCCCAAAAAAGCCACCAAACTATGAGCTGCACAGATCCATAGAGAGGAAAAGTTTCCCATGGACCCATGAGACTATACCTGCATTCCAAGGCCATCCTGGACACACAATATAGAGAGAAAAGCCTGTGCTACTGCCTTCCAGTCACCCTAATTACTCCTGACAAGCTGCACTCCAGGTCTACTCATTGGGCCTGTGATCACCTTTCCACTAACCATAACCCACATTTGTGTTTGCAGACTTCTCTCCCAAAACCATGGCTCATATGCCCTCCAGGACAGGGTCTCTGGATCCACAACACATGACTGGGCCTGCCATCCCCAAGGAAACTGTGCCCGTCAAACCTGCCCAAACCTTCCAGTTTAGGAGAAACACGCAAGAGCCCTGAGCCCGACCCAATATTGTCGGCAGCACTGGACACAAATGCCAGTCTGAAACGGCCTGATCACCTACATCCAAGCAGACAGCCATTTCAATGTTCCTGGGTCAGAAGATTGTACCTGACATGCTCCTAGGACGTCATTGGAACACTAGATTAGGTTTTCAGGCATCTGTCCTCAGGGTCCTGTTCTGAAATACCAACTTAGGATACAACACGTGGTCCCTGAGCCACACAATAGAATATCTCCTGTCCCCAGTAGGAAACCATGCCCTTCGACCTGTGCCAAACCCTCAAGATTGGAGAATCTTGCACAGCACCTTAGACACCAGCACAAACTCTAGTTTGTGCGTTGACCCATACCACAAGCTTTCCATCTGCTGGACAGTCGAGTCCTGTTGAATGGCTCCAGGATGTCCCATACGGAAAGACTGGAGAGCAGGATTCGAAGGATGGATGCCTGTACAGCATACTTCACATTCCCATTGGCTCTTTGTGACAAGACATGTTTGAACTACTGGCTCTGGGGCGAGCTAACTAGGGGGCTGAATTGAAATGGACTCTCCTGCGGATGGGTCATAATGTGGGTTTGTGTGCATGGAGACCTTGGAATATGTTGGCAGCTCAGGGGCCATGAAGTATTCGCCTAACCGAAGGGTGTAATATTGCTCCAATTAAAAAGAGATCCCTATGTGGAGATGAGACAGGTTCTCTTTGGTGCCTCAGAAAAGCCCCAGATACTGGTCTTCAAACCAGTTCTCTGAGTAGAGACACCTGGAAACCAAAGCTAGGGTTCAGATTAGAGCCTAGATGCCTGTCCGTTTCAATCTTCTGTCTCTGGGGACACTGTCTGAGTATCTAAGTGAAGATAGTTGCTCAGCTGGTGTCAGAGTGCCCCTCTTAGTCCATGGCCGAGGCATGGCCTTGGAGACCTTATTGGATTCTCCTAATCTCTAGGGTTGTGGCCAATGGATTGGGTACAGTTTTCTTGGAGAGGACTGGCACAGTCCTTCAGTGTGTCTCCATAGGCCCTAGCCTGGAGGGTGTGTGGGTCCGGGCTGTGGGTACAGAAGTCTGAAAACACAAACTCGGCTTGGGTGTGGAGCCGAGTGCATGGCAGGATGGACCCACAGACCGTGAGAGGAGATCCTCAGCTTATGAAAGAAGGGCAAATGGGAGGCAGTCACGCAAGCTTTTGTCTTTGGATGTTTTGTCTCCCATAGCCGTGGAATGTAGGGGTGACCTCAGGGGCTATGGAAGAGTCTCCCTCTCTGAGGAGTTGGTCCAGCTCTTAAGATTTTGGGGACATTTTGTGGGAAGGGTGGAGTCCTGCTGTCTGGCTCAGGTGTTCTTCCAGGAGAGGAACTCCAGATCACAGTCCTGGGTTCGAGCAAATGGAATACTCGAGCTCTTGTAAAGATTGGGATCATAGGGGCTTGGCAAGCCCCATATGCGGGCTCTTGGTCGAGGCCCTGAGAGACCTTACTTCGACATGGGGCCCATGCTGATGGTCCCAATGCGAGTTTGTACCCAAGGAGGCACTCAAGTTTAGGCTTGGCCTCAGGGGCCATGAAGGTTTCTCCTACACTGAAGGTATGACTCCATGCCAACAGCAAGCTTTCCAGCCATGGGGAAGGAGAAGATCTGATTTGTGCTTCAGTTACCCACGTTTGCCAGGATTTGATATAATATCTAGGGTCAGATGTCTGAAAACCCAGGTTGGGAAGAGATGACGGCATAAGGCCATGGCCTGTCTGATGTGCTTAGTGTGCAGCCAGTTGTTTCCTTGTCTGTCGGGACGTCAGGCTGTGTCAGACAGAGCACTACTGACCAGGGTAGCCTTTCCAGTTAGGGTGCGGTCGAGGCCAGAGCAGGTTGGTTCTCATTTGTGGTTTCTGGAGAGCCCCATAGGGCAACGTTTTTCTTCTGGTGGGCAGGCAGAAAACTGTGTTGTGGTTCTGGAATTCCCAGTCTGGAGGGCTTGTTTGCCAGGAGTGTGAAGAGGGAAGTCTGAAAACACAAGCTAGCGTTAGGTTTGGGGCCGAGGGCATGGCAGGCGCACTCTGCAAGGACTGAATCGAGATCTCCTGCATCTGAGGTCAGGGCGAGTATCAGACTTTGCCTCAGGTTGGAGTTTGTGTCCATTATGGCCCCTTCCTGAAGGGGGTGGGGGCGTCATGAAGCCAGGGAGGTTTCCCAACGCTGGGAGTTATGAGCTGCCCCAAACATCAAGGTTTCCTCTGTAGGACAGTCGAGTACTATGAGATGGTTCTAGGATGACCCCTACAGAAAGACTCGAGAGAAGGGGTCTAAGCATGAATGTCTGCAAATGCCACCTCACATTCCCACTGGCTGCTTGGGGCAAGGCAGGCTCAATCTGCAGGCTCTTGGGCGGGTTTCTCAGAGGGCTGAGTAGAAATGGACTCTCCTGAGGATGAGTCATACTGTGGGTTGGTGGCCATGGAGACCTTGGAATGTGGCGGTGGCTCAGGGACTCTGCAGGTTTCTCCAAACCGAAGGGTTTGACACAGCTCCAACAATGAAGCTTCCCATGTGGAGACGATAGTTGTTCTGTTTGGTGTCTCAGGAAAGCCCCAGATGCTGGTCTTCAAACCCAGGCCTCTGAGGAGTGACACCTGGAAACCAAAGCAAGAGTTCAGATTAGGGCCCAGGGGCCTGTCTGGTTCAATCTACTGTCTCTGCCGACATCTGTCTGTGTTTCTGCATGGAGGTAGTTGCTCAGCTTGTGTCAGGATGCCTTTGTCCAGAGAGGCTTATAGTAGTGGGATGTCCTCGGGGGCCTTGAGGTTTCTCCTATTCTGTGGGGTTATGGGCAATGGAATGGGCATAGTCTCCTTGGAGAGAGCAGGACAGTCCTGTGGTGTGGCTCCAGAGGCCCCAGCCTGGCGGCTGTGTGGGCCAGGGCTGTGGGGACAGACATCCAAAAACACAAACTCGGCTGAGGTTTGGGGCTGAGGTTATGGCAGGAGTGATCTACAGTCCGTGAGGGGAGCTCATTGTGATTAGAAAGTAAGGCGAGTGAGAGGCGGTCGTTCAGGCTTATGTCTCTGGATGTTGTATTCATGATGGTCATTTAATGTAAGCATGGTCTCATGGGCCATGGAAGTCTCCCTCTCTGGTGATTTGTCCGGCTCCCAAGAGATTGGGGTCATTTTGTGGGAAGGGAGGAGTCCTGTTTTCTGCCTCATGTGTCCCCACAATAGATGGATTCTAGAGCAGAGCACTGAGTACATACAACTGGAATACCCACCCTCTGGTTAGGCCTGGGGTCCTATGGGCATGGCAAGCCCATATGCAGATTCTTGGTCCAGCCACTGAGAGACGTTACTTGAATAGTGGACTCATGCTGAGGGTCACAATGTGTGTTTGTGCCCAAGGTGGTCCTCAATATTGGGCGGGACCTCATTGAGCTTGCAGGTTTCTCCTACAGTGAACCTTGGACATGCCAACCTCAGGGTTTCTTGCCATGGGGAAGGAGGAGTTTTGATTTCTGCATCACGTTCACCTCTGGGCACTAATTGGAGATAAGGTCTAGGTTCTGAAGCCTGAAAACCGAGGTTTGGAAGAGATGACGACCTAAGGCCATGGCGGGTCCGATGTGTTCAGTTTGGGGCCAGCTTTCTAGGTGTCGTTCAGGAGGTCTGCACTCAGGCTGTGCCAGACAGGGCATTCGTGCCCAGATACGCTGTATAATTGGGGTACAGTTGAGTGGCATGCAGAAGATAATTATTTGGGGTTTCTCCGTAGCCCCATAAAGCAAAGTCTTTCTTCTGGAGGGCAGGCAGAGTGCTGCATTCTGGCTCCGGAACTGCCAAACTGGAGGCCTTGCGGCCAGGAATGCAAGGATGTAAGTCTGAGAACTGAAGCTTTGCTTTGGTTTCAGGGCGAGGAAATGGCAGGCACACTCTGCAGAGCTGAATTTAGATTTCATGCATCTGAGGTCAGGGCGAGGTTCATATATTGGCTCAGGTTGGAGTTTCTGTCCATGATGGCCCCTTCATGAAGGGGGGTCATCACACCGCCATTGGTGTTTTCCCATGATGGCAGTAGTGAGATGCTCCAAACCACAAGGATTTTCTGCGGGTCAGTTGAAACCTGTTGGATGGCTCCAGGACATCCCATATGGAACAATTGCAGAGCAGGGTTCTAAGGATGAATGCCTGGGCATCCGGCCTTGCATTCCAATTGTCTCCTAGCGAAACGGCACGTTTGATTGCTGCCTATGATGTAGCAGCCGAGGGGGCTGAGTTGAAATGCATTCTCCTGAGGATCGGTCATAATGTGGGATTGTGTCCATGGAGACCTTGGAATGGGGCAGTGGCACCAGGGCTCTGAAGGATGCTCCTAACCAGAGGTTTTGACACAGCTCCAAGAAGCATTTTTCCCATGGGGAAACAAGATTTGTTCTCATTGGTGCTTCAGTAACCCCCAATATGCTGGTATTGGAAACCAGAACTCTGAGGAGAGATGCCTGGAAACCAAGGCAATGGATCTGATTAGGGCCTGGGGCCTGTCTGGTTTAATCTTCTTCTCTCGGTTCATCTGTCTATGGGATTGAGTGGAGGTAGTTCCTCAGCTGGTGTCAGATTGCCCCTATTTGTCCTGGGCAGTCTACACTATTGGGATGGCCACTTTGACTTTGGAGGTTTCTCCTAATTTGCAAGTTTGTGGCCAATGAAATGGGCAGAATTCATTTGGGGAGGGAAGGCACAATCCTGAGGTGTGGCTCTATGGGCTCAAGCATGGAGGGTGTGTGGGTCAGAGATATGGGGACAGAAGTCTGAAAACAGAAACTCGTCTTAGGTTTGGGGACATAGGTATGGGAGGCCCGATCTACAGACCTTGAGCAGAACTCTTCAGGATATGAACAAAGAGTGAGTGTGAGGCACTTGCTCAGGCTTTTGACTCTGGATTTTGTGTCACTGATGGCCGTGGAATGTAGGGGCGTCCTCATGGACCATGGGTGAGACTTCCTCTATGGGGATTTGGATGATCCCAATATTTTGGGGTCATTCCGTGGGATGGGAGGAGTCCATTCTGTTTTTTTTTTTTTTTTTTTTTTTACCTCAGGTGTGCCACTAAAGAGGGATTCCAGAGCAGAACCCTGGGAAGGGGCGACTGGACAACCCGAACTCTGTATAAGATTGGGGGCCTAAGGGCATGGCAATCCCCATATGGGGTACCTTGGTCCAGCCACTGAGAGGTCTTACTTGAGGACAGTGCTCACACTGAGGGTCACAATGCATGTTTGTGCCCAATGTAGGCATCAAGCATGGGCGGGGACTCATGGGCCATGCTTGATTCTCCTACACTGAACTTTGGACAACATACGAACCACAAGGTTTCTTTCCATGGGGAAGGAGGAATTCTGATTTCTGCATCATGTTCACCCCTGGGCAGTGACTGGAGATAAGATCTAAGTTCTGAATCCAGAAAATCGAGGTTGGGATGAGATGATAACCTAAGGTCATGGAGGGTCCGATGTGCTCAGTGTGCGGTCAGCTTTCTGGGTGTTGTTCAGGAGGTATGGATTCAGGCTGTGTCAGACAGTGCATTAGTGCCCAGGTTAGAATGTATAATTTGGGTACAGTTGAGTTCCATGTAGGTTCATCCTCATTTATTGTGTCAGGGAAGCTCACTGGGGCAACATTTTTCTTCTGGTGGGCAGGCAGAGTGCAGCATTGTGGGTCCAGAATTGCCAAACTTGAGGGCGTCGGGACCAGGAGTGTGAGGACGTAAGTCTGAGATCATAAGCTAGACTTAAGTTTCAGGGCGAGGGCACGGCAGGCACCCTCTGCAGATCCGAATCAAAATCTCATTCATCTGAAGTAGGACGAGGATCAGACTTAGGCGCAGGTTGGAGTTTCTGTCCATGATGGCCCCTTCATCAAAGGGGTGGAATCTCGAGGCCATGGAGTTTTTCCCACGTTGGGAGTTGTGGGATGCTCCAAACTGCAAGGATTCCTTCTGCGGGAAAATTGAGAACTGTTGGATGGCTCCAGGACATCCCATATGGAATGACTCCAGAGCCGGGTTCTAAGGATGGATGCCTGAGCAGACTGCCTCTTACACCAATTGTCTCCCTGCCACAAGACAGGTACGATCTGATGGCTATGCAGGAGCAATCGTGGGAGCTGAGTTGAAATGGACTCTCCTGAAGATGGGTCTTAATGTGTGTTTGTGTCCATGAGGACGTTGGAATGGGGTGGTGGCCCCAGGGCTCTAAAGGATTCTAACCGGAGATTTTGAAACAACTCGAAAGAGCAAGTTTTCCATGTGGAGACAAGATTTGTTCTAATTGGTGCCTCAGGATACCCACATATGCTGGTATTAGAACCAGGCCTCTGAGGAGAGATACATAGAAACCACAGCAATGCATCCAATTAGGTCCTAGGAGCCTCTCTGGTTCAATCTTCTTCTCTGTCGACATCTGTCTATTTTATGAAATGGAGGTAGTTGCTCAGCTGGTGTCAGACCGCTCCTGTTTGTCCGGGTGGCCTACACTATAGGGATGGCCTCGGGGACTTTGGAGGTTTCTCCTAAATTGTATGATTATGGACAATGGCATGGGCAGAATTCCTGTGGAGTGGGCAGGCACAGACCTGATGTGTGGCTCCAAGGGCCCAGCCTTGAGGGTGTGTGGGCAAGGACTGTGGGGACAGATGTCTGAAAACACAAACTCAGCTTAGCTTTGGGGACGTAGGTATGGCAGGTCCGATTTACAGACTATGAGGAGAACTTTTTGGGATATGAATAAAGGGTGAAAGTGTGACACTTGTCAGGCTTTTGCCCCTGGATTTTGTGTCAATGATGGCTGTGGAATGTCGAGGAGTCCTCATGGGCCATGGAAGAGTCTTTCTCTCTGTGGATTTGGCCAGATCCCAATTGTTTTGGGTTAATCTGTGGGATTTAGTTTTGTTAACTAAGGTGTCCCACCAAAAGAGGGATTCCAGAGCAGAACCCTGGACAACAAGAAATCTAACTAAAAATACGGGCCTAGGGGCATGGCAAGCCCAATATGCCTTCTAATGGTCCAGCCACTGAGAGGCCTTCATTGAGGACAGAACTCATGCTGAGGGTCACAATGCGTGTTTATGCCCTCGTGGTACTCAAGCATGGGTGGGGACTCATGGTGCATGCTTGTTTCTCCTACACTGAATGATAGTCAACATGTCAACCACATGAGTTCTTGCCATGGGGAAGCATTAATTCTGATTTCTGCATGTCATTCACTCTTGGGCAGTGATTGGAGATAAGGTCTAGGTTGTGAAGTCTGAAAACCGAGGTTGGGAAGAGATGACGACCTAAGACCATGTTGGGTCCGATATGCTCAGCGTGGAGCCAGCTGTCTGGGTGTTGGTCGGGAGGTCCAAGCTTGTGCTGTGTCAGACAGGGCATTAGTGCCCAGGGTAGATTGTATAATTGGGGTACAACTGAGTGCCGTGCAGGTTGATCTTTATTTGGTATTTCTGGTTAGCCCAAAGGGCAATGTTTTTCTTCTGGAGAACAGGCAGAGTGCTGCATTGTGGCTCCGGAATTTCCAAAGTGGATGCCTTGTGGACGGGGAGTGTGAGGACGGAAGTCTGAGAACACATGTTAGGCGTAGGTTCTGGGCGAGGGCACGGCAGGCACCCTCTGCAGATCTGAATCGGGATATCATGAATCTGAAGTCAGGGCGAGGTTCAAACCTAGGCTTAGGTTTGAATTTCTGTCCATTCTGGCCACTTTATGAAGGGGACAGCATCTCCAGTCCATGTAGGTTTACCCACAATGGAAGTTGTGAGATGCTCCAAACAACAAAGATTCCTTCTGATCAACAATTGAGACCTTTTGTATCACTCCAGTACATACCATACAGAATGACACCAGAGCAGGGATCTTAGGATGGATGCATGGGAAGCCCGCCTCACATTGCAGTTGTCTCCTAGCAAATAGACAGGTTTGATATGCTGGCTCTGTCAGAGCAACCAAGGGGGCTGAGTTGAAATGGACTCTCCTGAGGATGGATGCTAATGTGGGTTTGTGTCCATGGAGACCTTGGAATGGGGCGTTGGTGCATGGGCCCTGAAGGATTCTCCTAACCGGAGGTTTTGAGACATCTCCAAAGGACAAGTTTCCCATGTGGAGACGAGATTTGTTCTAATTCGTGCCTCAGGAAACCCCCATATACTGTTATTGGAATATAGGCCTCTGAAGAGAGATAACTGGAAGCCAAAGCAATGGCTCCGTTTAGAGCCTAGGGGCCTGTCCGGTTGAATCTTCTTCTCTGTGTACATCCATCTAAGGTATTAGTGGAGTTAGATGCTCAGCTGGTGTCAGATGGCCCTTGTTTGTCCCAGGCGGCCTACACTATTGTGAAGGCCTTGGGGACTTTGGAGGTTTCTCCTAATTTTATGATTATGGACAATGGAATGGGCAGAATTCCCGTGGAGAGGGAAGGCACAGTTTTGATGTGGCTCCAGGGGCCCCAGCCTGCAGGGTGTGTGCCTCAGGACTGTGGAGACAGAAGTCTAAAACACAAACTCAGTTTAGGTTTAGGGACGTAGGTATGGCAGGCCCGATCTACAGACCGTGAGGAGAATTCTTCCAGATATGAAGAAAGAGAGATTGTGAGGCACTCGTTCAGGCTTTTGTTTCTGGATTTTGTGTCAACGATGGGCGTGGAATGTCAGGGAGGCCTCATGGGCCATGGACGAGTCTTCCGCTCTGTGGATTTGGCCCGATTCCAATTGTTTTGGGTCAAACTGTGGGATGGGAGGAGTCCTTTCAGTTTTGTTACCTCAGGTGTCCCACCAAAAGAGGGATTCCAAAGCCGAGCCCTGGGGAGGGGAGACTGGACAACCAGAAATCTGGTTAAAAATTGGGGCCTAGGGGCATGACAAGCCCAATATGCTGTCTTTTGGTCCAGCCACTGAGAGGCCTTACTTGAGAACTGGGCTCACGTTGAGGGTCAGAATGCATGTTTGTGAACGACTTGGTCCTCAAGCATCTGCAGGGCCTCATGGGCCACACTGGTTTCAACTACATTTTACGTTGGACAACATGCCAACCACAAGGTTTCTTGCCATGGGGAAGGAGTTCTGATTCCTGCATCATGTTCAACCCTGGGTGGTGACTGGAGATAAGGTTTAGGTTCTGAAGCCTGAAAACCGAGGTTGGAAAGAGATGATGACCTAAGGCCATGGCGGGTCTGATGTGCTCAGTGTGTGGCTAGCTGGGTGGGTGCGAGCCAGGAGGTTCAGTCTCAGGCTGTGCCAGAAAGGGCAGTAGTGCCCAGGGCAGCCTGTATAATTGGCGTCCAGTCAAGTGGCATGCAGGTTGATCCTCATTTGGGGAATCTGGGTAGCCCCAGAGGGCAATGTTTTTCTTCCGGAAAGCAGGCAGAGTGCTGCCTTGTAGTTCTGGAATTGCCAAACTGGAGGGCTTGTGGGCCAGGAATGTGAGGATGGAAGTTGAGAACACAAACTAGACTTACGTTTCTGGGCAAGGGCACGGCAGACACACTCTGCAGAGCTGAATCAAGATGTCCTGCATCTGAAGTTAGGGCGAGGATCAGACGATCGATCAGGTTGGAGCTTCTGTCCCTGATGGCCCCTTCATGAAGCACAGGGGGCGGGATCACGAGGCCATGGAGGATTGCCCACGATGGGAGTTGTGAGATGCTCCAAACAGTAAAGATTCTTCTGCGGGACTATTGAGACCTGTTGGTTGGCTACAGGACTTCCCATACAGCATAATTCTGAGAATGGTTCTAAGTATGGATGTCTGGGAAGCCTGCCTCTCATTCCAATCATCTCCTAGCGACAAGACGGGTTAGATCTGCTGGATGAGGGGGAGCACCTGAGGGGGCTGAGTTGAAATGGACTCTCCTGAGGATGGGTCCTAATGTGGGTGTGTCTCCATGGAGACCTTGGAATGAGGCGCTGGCACCGGGAACCTGAAATGTCCTTCTAACCAGAGGCTTTGAGAGAGCTCCAACATGCAAGTTTCCCATGTGTAGACGAGATTTGTTCTGATGGGTGCCTCAGGAGAAGCCCTCAGCTGGTATTGGAAACCAGGCTTTTGAGGAGACATGCCTGTAAACCAAAGCTATGGATCCCATTATGGCCTGGGGTCCTGTCTGGTCAATCTTCTTCTCTGGGGACATCCATCTATGGTATGAGTGGAGGTAGATGCTCAGCTGGTGTCAGACGGCCCTTTTTTGTCCCGCACAACCTACACCATTGGTATGGCCTCAGGGAATTTGGAGGTTTCTCCTAATTTGTACGGTTTTGGATAATGGAATGGGCAGAATTCCCATGGATTGGTTAGGCCCAGTCCTAATGTGTGGTTCCAGGGGCCCAGCCTGGAGGGTGTGTGGCCCAGGACTTTGAGGACAGAACTCAAAAAACACAAACTCAGCTTAGGTTTGGGAACGTAGGTATGGCACGGCCGAACTACAAATCATGAGAAGAACTCTTCAGGATATGAAGAAAGAGCGAGTCTGAGGCGCTTAGTTAGGCTTTTGTCTCTGGATTTTGTATCAGCGATGGCCGTGGAAAGTCGGGGAGGCCTCATGGGCCATGGACGAATCTTCCTCTCTGTGGATTTGGCCCTATCCCAATTCTTTTTCGTGAATCTGTGGGATGGGAGGACTCCTTTAGGGTTTGTTACCTGAGGTGTCCCACCAAAAGAGGAATTCCAAAGCAGAGCCCTGCGCAAGAGTGAAGGGACAACCCGAAATATGGTTAAAAATTAGGGTCTAGGGGCATGGCAAGCCCAATATGCTGTTTCTTCATGCAGCCACTGAGAGGCCTTGCCTGAGGACCGGGCTCAGGCTGAGGGTCACAATGTGTGTTTGAGACCAATGTGGCCCTCAAGCATGGGCTGGGTCTCATGTACCACACTGGTTTCAACTACACTGAACGTTGGACAACATGCCAACCACGAGGTTTCTTGCCAAGGGAACGAGTTCGGATTTCTGCAACATTTTCAAACCTGGGCAGTGATTGGAGATAAGGTCAAGGTTCTGAAACCTGAAAACCGAGGTTGGGTAGAGATGACGACCTAAGGCCATGGCGGGTCCGATGTGCTCAGTGTGCGGCCAGCTGTCTGGGTGGGGCCAGGACTTCCAGGCTCTGGCTGTGTCAGAATGGGCAATTGTGCCCACTTCAGCCTATATATTTGGTGTACAGCCAAATGGCGTGCAGGTTGATCCTCATTTGTGGTTTCTGGGTAGCCCCAGAGGGCAATGTTCTTCTTCCAGGGAGCAGGCAGAGTGCCGCATTGTACTTCTGGATTGCCAAACTGGAGGGCTTGTGGGCCAGTAGTCTGAGGACTGAAGTCTGAGAACACAAGCTAGGCTTAGTTTTTATGGGTGAGGACATGGCAGGCACAATCTACAGACCTGAATCGAGATCTCGTGCATCTGAAGTCAGGGTGAGGATCAGACGATCTTCAGGTTGGACTTTCTGTCCCTGATGGCCCCTTCATGAAGGGGGGGAATCACGAGGCCATGGGGGTTTTCGCACGATGGGAGTTGTGAGAAGCTCCAAACTACAAAGATTCTTCTCCAGGACAATTGAGACCTGTTAGTTGGTGCCAGGCCAAGGATTCCAAGCATGGTTCTGAGGATGGATGGCTAGGTACCCCACCTGGCATTCCAATTTTCTCCTAGCTACAAGAAAGGTTAGATCTGCTGGATCTGGGGGAGCAACTGAGGAGGCTGAGTTGAAATTGACTCTCCTGTGGATGTGTCCTAATATGTTTTTGTGTCTATGGAGACCTTGGAATGAAGCAGTGGCACTGGGTCCCTGATGGGTTCTTCTAAACAGAGACTTTGACACAGCTCCACCGTGCAAGTTTCCCATATGTAGATGAGATTTGTTCTGATGGGTAAGTCAAGAAACAGCCATATGCTGGTATTGAAATCCAGGCCTCTGAGGAGAAATGCCTGGAAACCATAGCAATAGATCCGATTAGTGCCTAGTGGTCTGCTCATTCCTTTTTTCCTCTGGGGACATCAGTCTATGGGTCTGAGTGCAGGAAGGTGCTCTGATGTGCTCAGATTGCTCCTGTTTGTCCTGGGAAGCCACCACTATTGGGATGGCCTAAGGAACTTTGGAGGTTTATCCTATTAGTAGGATTGTGGCCATTGGAATGGGTACACACAATTCCCTTGGAGAGGGCAAGTACAGTCCTCAGGTTTGGCTCCAAGGGCCTGAGCCTTTGGGGTGTGTAGGCCAGGGCTGTTTGGACAGTTTTCTGAAAACACAAACGCGGCTTATGTTTCGGGTCATAGGTATGGCAGGACTGATCTACAGACCATGAGGAGAACTCTTCAGGATATGAAAAAAGGGCGAGCGTGAGGCTCGTGCTCAAGTTTTTGTCTCTGGATATCGTGTCACTCATGGTCGTGAAATTTCCGGGTGACTTCATGGGAAATGGACGAGTCTTACTCTCTGGGGTTTTGCCCCGTCCCAAGAGTTTTGGGTCATTATGGGGATGGAAGAAGTCCGTTTTGTTGTTGTTGTTGATTTGCTTTGTTTTGTTTTTTAACCTCAGGTGTCTCACCAAATGAGGTATTCCAGAGTAGAGCCAGGGGAGGGCCGACCGGACAACCAGAAATCTGGTTTAAAATTGGGGCCTCGGGACATGTTAAGCCCATTATGACATCTAATGGTCGAGCCACTGAGAGGACTTACTAGAGCACAGGACTCACGCTGAGGGTCACAATGCGTGTATGCCCTCTTCGCACTCAAGAATTGGCGGGGCCTCCGGGTGAATGCTTGATTCTCCTACACTGAACGTTGGACAACATGCCAACCACAAGGTTTCTTGCCATGGGTAAGGACGAGTTCTGATTTCTACATCACAAGCACCCCTGGGCAGTGGTTGGAGATAAGGTCTAGGTTCTGAAGCCTGAAAAACAGCAGTTGGGAAGAGATGATGACCTAAGGCCATGGCGGTTCTGATGTGCTCAGTGTGCGGTCAGCTGTCTGGGTGTTGGTCAGGAGGTCCGAGCTCAGGTTGTGTCAGACAGTGCATTAGTGCCCAGGTTAGACTATATACTTTGGGTACAGTCGAATGCCATGTAGATTTATCCTCATATAAGGTGCCTGGGCAGCTCATTAGGCCAAATTTCTTTCTAGAGGGCATGCAGAGTGCTGCATTGTGGGTCTGGAATTGCGAAACTTCTGGGCTTCGGGGCCTGGAGTGTGAGGACGGAAGTCTATGAACACAAGCTAGACTTGGGTTTCAGGGCCAGGGCACGGCAGGTACCCCTGTAGATCTGAACCTATATCTCATGCATCTGAAGTCAGGGCGAGGATCAGATGTTGGCTCAGGTTGGAGTTTCTGTGCATGACGGCCCCTACATGAAGGGAGCGGAATCTCGAGGCCATGGAGGTTTTCCCACGTTGGGAGTTGTGGGATGCCCCCTTCAAGCATTCCTTCTGCGGGACAATTGAGACTTGTTGGGCAGCTCCAGGACATCCCATATGGAATGACTCCAGGGCACCGTTCGAGGATGGATGCCTGGGAAGCCTGCTTCGCATTCCAATTGTCTCCTAGCAACAAGACAGTTTAGATCTGATGGCTCTGCGGGAGAAACCGGGGTGGCTGACTTGAAATGGACTTTCCTGAGGATGGGTCCTAATGTGTGTTTGTGTCCATGAGGGCCTTAAAATGGGGCGGTGGCACCGGGACCCTGAAGTATTCTCCTAAGCTTTTGACATAGCTCGATGCACAAGGTTACTTGTGGAGACGAGATTTGTTTTGATGGGTGCCTCAGGAAAACCTCGATGCTGGTATTGGAATCCAGGCTTTTGAGGAGACATGCCTGTAATCCAAAGCAATGTATCCGATTATGGCCTAGGGTCCTGTCTGGTTCAATCTTCTTCTCAGGGGACATCCATCTATGGTATGAGTGGAGGTAGATGCTCAACTGCTATCAGACCGCCCTTGTTTGTCCCGGGCGACCTGCACTATTGGGATGGCCTCATGGATTTGTAGGGTTCTCCAAATTTTACTGTTTTGGACAATGGCATCGGCAGAATTCCCATGGATTGGGTAGGCACAGTCCTAATGTGTGACTCCAGGGGCCCCAGCCTGGAGGGTGTGTGGCCCAGGACTTTGAGGACAGAAGTCTGAAAACACAAACTCAGCTTAGGTTTGGGGACGTAGGTATGGCAGGCCCGATCTATAAACAATGAGAAGAACTCTTCCGGATATGAAGAAAGAGCGAGTCTGAGGCGCTTGCTCAGGCTTTTGTCTCTGGATTTTGTATCAGAGATGGCCGTGGAATGTCGGGGAGGCCTCATGGGCCATGGACGAATCTTCCTCTCTGTGGATTTGGCCCGATCCCAATTGTTTTTCGTCAATCTGTGGAATGGGAGGACTCCTTTCAGGTTTGTTACCTCAGGTGTCCCGCCAAAAGAGGAATTCCAAAGAAGAGCCCTGGGTAAAAGTGAAGGGAGAACCCGAACTCTGGGTAAAATTTGGGGCCTAGGGGCATGTCAAGCACAATATGCTATCTCTTCATCCAGCCACTGAGAGGCCTTATTGAGGACTGGGATCAGGGTGAGGGTCACAATGTGTGCTTTTGACCAATGTGGCTCGCAAACATGAGCGGGGCCTCATGGGCCACACTGGTTTCAACTACACTGAACGTTGGACAATATGCCAACAACATGGTTTCTTGCCACGGGGAAGGAGTTGTGTTTTCTGCATCACTTTCAAGCCTCGGCAGTGATTGGAGATAAGGTCTAGGTTCTGAAACTTGACAACCGAGGTTGGGAAGAGATGACGACCTAAGACCATGGCGGGTCCGATGTGCTCAGTGAGCGGCCAGCTTTCTGTGTGGGGCCAGGTAATCCAGGCTCAGGCTGTGTCAAAAAGGGCAATAGGGCCCAGGTCAGCCTATATATTTGGGGTACAGTCGAATGGCGTGCCGGTTGATCCTCATTTGGAGTTTCTGGGTAGCCCCAGAGGGCAATGTTTTTCTTCCTGAGGGCAGGAAGAGTGCTGAATTATAGTTCTGGTTTTCAAACTGGAGGCTTGTGGGCCAGTAGTCTGAGGAAGGAAATCTGAGAGCAAGCTAGGCTTAGGATTCTGGGTGAGGACAAGGCAGGAACAATCTACAGACCTGAATCGAGATCTCGTGCTTATGATGTCAGGGCGAGGATCAGAAGATCGCTCAGGTTGGTGTTTCTGTCCCTGATGGCCCTTCATGAAGGGGCGGGGTGGTCACGAGGCCGTGGGGGTTTTCCCACGATGTTAGTTGTGAGAAGCACCAAACTGCAAAGATTCTTCTGCAGGACAATTGAGACCTGTTGGTTGGCTCCAGGGCAACGATTCCGAGCAGGGTTCTAAGGATGGATGGCTGGGTAGCCCACCTCGCATTCCAATTGTGTCCTAGCAACAAGACAGGTTAGATCTGCTGCATCTGGGGGAGCAACCCAGGAGGCTGAGTTGAAATGGACTCTCCTGTGGATGGGTCCTAATGTCTTTTTGTGTCTATGGAGACCTTGGAATGTAGCGGTGGCACTGGGGTCCTGAAGGGTTTTTCCTAACAGAGGCTTTGACACAGCTCCAACGTGCAAGTTTCCCATATGTAGATGAGATGTTTTCTGATGGGTGAGTCAAGAAACAGCCATACGCTGGTATTGGAATCCAGGCCTCTGAGGAGTGATGACTGATACCACAGCAATGGATCCGTTTAGTGCCTAGGGGCCTGTTCGTTCCTTTTTACCTCTGGGGACGTCAGTCTTGCGTCTGAGAGCAGGTAGGTGCTCAGATGAGCTCAGATTGCCCCTGTTTGTCCTGGGAAGCCACCACTGTTGGGATGGCCTCCGCAGTTTGGAGGTTTATCCTATTAGTAGGGTTGTGGCCATTGGAATGGGCACATACAATTCCCTTGGAGAGGGCAAGTACAGTTCTCAGGTTTAGCTCCAGGGGCCTGAGCCTGTAGGGTGTGTAGGCCAGAGCTGTTTGGACAGTTGTCTGAAAACACAAACGCGGCTTATGTTTCGGGTCACTTAGTCCGAAGATTGAAACTTCCATGGCCCTAAAACCTCATCAGAACCCTAGCTTATGTTTTGAGGTCTCTCTCCCTAGAGGGCTGTTCTGGAAATTCAAGCATATGGTCCAACCTGTGGTCCGTGAGCCATACAAGAGCACACCTCCTGTCCCAAGAAGGAAACCTGGCTCCTGGGTACTGGGTCTAATCCTAAGGATAGAGAATCCTCAATGGTCAGAGAGCCGCCACCACATTCTAAGGTCTCCCTGGACATCAAGCAGCATTGGAACCTGTTAGACTGAGAACTTCCATCAACGCAAATCACTTGGAACTTGGAATCAGTGTCATTGGTTCAAGCTTACCCTGTTCCTCAGCTGCAATGGTAACAAGAGATTGGCTTCCCAGGCCTCCATTCAGAGAGTATTGCTATCGAATCTTCCATATGGGGGACCCTGGAGCCCTGTAAGAAGACTTCTGCTGTCCCTTAGTAGGACACCTTGATGTTTGGAGCAGCTCACAAGCTCCAGCTTGGAAAAACCTCCAAGAATTCTTGAGGCCTCCCCACCATTTGTTGGCCATCATGGATACAAACTCCAGCGTGAGCAGACATCTTCCCCTCGCCCAGGTGCTGAAGATCTCGAAACAACTGCTGTACATTGGAATAGACATGTGCTCGGCACTGAGCGTAACCGTAGCTTATGTTTTCATACTTCTGTCCTCACACTCCTCGCCTGCAAACCCTCCAACTTGGATATTCTGGAGCCGTAATGCAGCCATCTGCCTGCTCACCAGATAGAAGAAGTGAAGAAAGGGTCTGTGCAAAAATCCCCCATGAGGATCCAGTTGCACAGCTCTCAAAAGCACCCCAATATCATAGACCGAACTCTCCATGAATGTTCTGTCTGACACAGCTCAAGCCCGAGCTCCTGACAGCCACCCAGAAAGCAGGCCTCATTTTCTGCAGGTGGGTCCTGCCTTGGCCCGAGGACCTCATCTCAAAGTGAACTGGGTATTCAGGCACCTGTCCCAGAACTTAGCTCAAATTCCTGCCCATGGGGGAACCTGAAGCATAAAAAAGTACATCTCCTTCCCCATGGCAGGAAAACTGAATGTTGAGATGGCAGTCCAACCCTCAGAGTGGGAGCCAAGTGCATAGCCCATGAGGTCACACCCACTCAGCATGGGCATCTGGGCAAAAACAGGCATTGTGACCCTCAGAATGAGACCCATTTCCAACAAGAACACTCGGGAGCTGTACCAGGAAAACATAGAGCAGGACCCTAGGCCCAAATCCTAAGCCTTGTTGCGGTGATCCAGGCTCCAGAACCCAGGACCCATCTCTGGAATGGCTGTTTGGACGGGATCCCTGACTCAGAAAACTGCGCTCCTCCCATCCCCCGGAAATACACCAAACTCTTGGGTGCCGAGCAGAATTCCCAGAGAGGTAGAATCTCACATGGACCCATGAGGCCACCCCTCCATTTCGTGGCCATCATAGACAAACAAGTCAGACAGAAAAGACTGTGCTCCTGCCTCACAGCCGTCCGAATTTCATATCTGGAGATGCTTCGCTCAGGGTCTGCAGATTGGGTCTGCCATCACCTCGAGCTTAACTCTTACCCGAGTTTGTGTCTGAAGACTTTGGACCCAGAGTCCTGACCCATATGCCCTCCAGGATGGGGCCTCCAGGAACACACAACGGCACTGGGCCAGCTCTCCCAAGGAATGTCAGCCTGTCTCAGTTTCCCAACCCACCAGATTAAGAGAAAATTGCAAGGCCCCTAATACCACCCCAATTCCATAGGAAGCTCCAGAAAAAATGCATAGTCTGACACAGCCTCAGAATATACCTCCAGGAAGACACCCAGGTCAATGGGAAGGGATGAAATGGCCTAACCCATGGCAGGTTCGATGTGCTGGGTGTGAAGCCAACTGTCTCAATGTCTCTCACAAGGTCTGGGCTCAGGCTATGTAAGACAGAGCATAGTGTTTAGGGTAGCCTATGCAATTGGGGTGTTGCCGAGGGCTGAGCAGGTTGATTTTCATTTGGGGTTTCTGAGCAATGCCATAGACAATGTTTTTCTTTGGGGGGCAGGCAGAGTGCTTCGTTCTGGAACCAGAATTCCCAATCATGAGGGCTTTTGGGCCAGGAGTGCTAGGGTAGAGTCTGAAAACAAAACATAGGGTGAGGTGGGGAGCAGGCCCACTCTGCAAAGGCTGAAAGGATATCTCATGCATCTGAAGTCAGGCTGAGGATCAGACATTGCCTGAGGTTGGATTGTGCCTTTGATGGCACCTTCATGAAGCAGGTGCCTCATGAGGCCAACGAAGTTTTCCCACGCTGAGTTTGGAGGTTGCCACAAACCACAAGGTTTCCTTCTGTGAGACAGTCGAGTCCTGTTGAATGGCTCCAGTACATACCATACGGAAGGACTGAAGAGGAGGGTTCAAAGGATTGATCCCTGAACAACATGCCTCGCATTCCCTTTGGCCATTAACGACAAGATATGTTTGTTCTGCTGGCTCTGGGGCAAGCTAACCAGTGGGCTGAGTTGAAATGGCCTCTCCTGAGGATGCGTCATAATGTGGGTTTCTGTCCATGGAGACCTTGGAATGTGATGGTTGTACTGTGGCCCTGTGGAATTCTCCGACCAGAAGGGTTTGATACAGATCCAGTAAGAAAGCACTCCATGTGGAGACGAGAGAGGTTCGGTTTGGAGCCTCAGAAAAACCTAATATGCTGGTATAAGAAACCAGTCCTCTGAGGACAGACACATGAAAACTAAAGCTAAGGTTCATATTAGGGCCTAAGGGCCTGTCCATTTCAATCTTCTGTCTCTGGGGACACTGTCTGAAAGTCTAAGTGGTGATAATGGCTCAGCTGGTGTCAGAGTGCCCCTTTTAGTCCAGGGCAGCCTACACTATCAGGATGGCCTCAGGGGCCTTGGAACTTTTCCCTAACCTGTAGGGTTGTGGTCAATGGATTGGGCACACTTTCCTTGGAGATGGTAGGCACAATCTTTCACTGTGGCTCCAGATGCCCTAGCCTGGAGGGTGTGTGGGTCCAGGCTGTGGCACATAAGTCTGAAAACAAAAACTCAGTTATGAGTGGCGCCGAAGGTATGGCAGGCCGGATGTACAGATAAAGAGTGAGCCTCTTGGCTTGTGAATCAAGGGCGAGATTCCTTCAGGCTTTTGTCTCTGGATGCGTCCAGGATAGCCGTGGATTGTAGGGGGTGGCCTCAGTGACTATGGACGAGTAACCTCTCTGGGGATTTGTCCCAGCTAACAGGAGTTTGGGGTCATTTTGTGGGAAGGGTGGAGTCCTGTTGTCTGGCTCATGTGTCTCTCCAAGAAAGTGATTCCAGAGCAGAGCCCCAGGAACAGGGGGAGACTGGAAAACTCAAACACTGGTGAGCATTGGGTGTATAGGGGCTTGGCACGCCCCATATGAGGGCTCTTGGTCAAGGCCCTGACAGGCCTTTCTTTGATATTGGGCTCATGCTGAGGGTCACAGAGTGAATTTGTGCCCAAGGCAGCACTCAAGTTTGGGCGTGGTTTCAGGGGAAATGAAGGTTTCTCCCACCCGAAAGGTGTGACTCCATGCCAAGAGCAAGCCTTACAGCATGGGGAAGAAGGAGTTCTGATTTGTGCTTCAGATGCCCAACTGTGTGGGGAATTGATATAATATCTGGGTTTAGATATCGGAAAACCAAGGTTAGGAAGAGATAACGGCATAAGACCATGGCGTGTCAGAAGTGCTAGGTGTGTGGCCAGCTGTCTCCTTGCCTGTCTGGACGTCTGGCATCAGGCTGTGAAAGGCAGAGCATTAGTGCCCAGAGCAGCCTATCAAATCTGAGTGCCGTCGAGGCAAGAGCAGGTTGATCCTCATCTGGGTTTTATGGAAAGCCCCACAAGGAAACGTTTTCTACCGGTGGGCAGTAACTGGGCAGGCTTGTGGTTCTGCAATTCCTACTCTGGAGGGATTGTTTGCCAGGAGTGTGAGGAAGGAAGTCTGAAAACACAAGCTAGCGTGAGGTTTGGGACCGAGGGCACGGCAGGCCACTCTGCAGAGGCTGAATCAAGATCTCCTGCATTGCGGTCATGTCTACTATGAGACGTGCTTCAAGCTAGAGTTTTTGACCATGATGGCCTCACCCTGAAGGATATGAGGGGCTTCATGAGGCCCGGCAGGTTTGCCGTTTTCTCCTACACTGAAGGTTTGACTCACGGCCAGCAGCAATGTTTCTTGCCATGGGGAAGGAGGGGTTCTGACTTATGCATCAGGTTCCCCCCTGTGCAGGGATTGGAGATAAGGTCTAGGTTCCGATGACTGAAAACCCAGGTTGGGAATGGATGGTGGCCTAAGGCAGTGGCGGGTCCAATGTGCTGGGTGTGCAGCCAGCTGTGTCGGTGTCTGTTGGAAGGTCTGGGCTCAGGCTTTTGCGACAGAGCATCAGTGTTTAAGGTAGACTATGCAATTGGGGTGTTGCCGAGGGCCAAGCAGTTTGATCCTCATTTGGGGTTTCTGTGCAGCACCATAGACAATGTTTTTCTCCTGGGAGGCAGGCACAGTGCTTCATTGTGGCCCCAGAATTCCCAGTAGGGAGGGTTTGTGGGCCAGGAGTGTGAGGAGGGAAGTCTGAAAACACAAGCTAGTGTGAGGATTGGAGCCAAGGGCAGAGCAGGCCTACTCTGCAGAGGCTGAATCAAAATCTCCTGCATCTGAAGTCAGGCTGAGGATCAGACGTTGGCTGAGACTGGAGTATGTGTACATGATGGCACATTCATGAAGCGGGGGCCTCATGAGTCCAAGGAAGTTTTCCCATGCTGAGTTTGGAGGTTGCCCCAAACCACAAGATTTCCTTCTGCGGGACATTCGAGTCCTGTTGCATGGCTCCAGGACATACCATACGGAAGGACTGGAGAGCAGGGTTCGAAGGATGGATCACTGCACAGCATGACTCGCATTCCCCTTGGCCATAAGCAACAAGATATGTTTGATCTGCTGCCTCTGGGCCAAGCTACCCAGGAGGCTGTGTTGAAAAAGCCTCTCCTGAGGATGCGTCATAATGTGCGTTTGGGGTCCATGGAGACCTTGGAATGTGCTGGTTGTTCAGTGGCCCTGCGGAACTCTCCTACCTTAAGTGTTTGATACATCCCCAGTAAGAAAGCTCCCCATGTGGAGACGAGAGAGGTTTGGTTTGGTGCCTCAGAAAAGCCCCGTGTGCTGGTCTACGAAAACAGTCCTCTGAGGACGGACACATGGAAACCAAAGCTAAGGTTCAGATTAGGGCCTGGAGGCCTGACCATTTCAACCTTCTGTATCTGGGGACACTGTCTGAGAGTCTAAGTGGAGATAGTTGCTCCGCTGGTGTCAGAGAGCCCCTCTTAGTCCAGGGTGGCCTATACTATTGATGGCCTCAGGGACCTTGGAGCTTTTCCCTAACCTGTAGGGTTGTGGTCATGGATTGGGCACACTTTCCTTGGAGAGGGCAGGCACAATCTTTCGCTGTTTGGTCCAGAGGCCCTAGCCTGGATGTTGTGTGGGTCCAGGCTGTGGGCACAGAAGTCTGAAAACACAAACTCAGCTTAAGAGTGGCGCCTAGGGTATGGCAGGCCTGATGTACAGCCCGAGAGGGAGCTCCTGGGCCTCTGAAACAAGGGCGAGTGGGAGGCATTCCTTCAGGCTTTTGTCTCTGGATGTTGTGTCCGTGATAGCCGTGGATTGGAGGGGTGGCCTTAGGGACTGTGGAGAGGTATCCCTCTCTTGGGATTTGTCCCAGCTCCCAAGAGTTTGGGGTCATTTTGTGGGAAGGGTGGAGTCGTGTTGTCTAGCTCATGGGTCTCTCCAAGAAAGGGATTCAAGAGCAGAGCCCCAGGTACAGGTGGGGCGACTGGAAAACTCAAACCCTGGTGAGGATTGGGTGCATAGGGGCTTGGCAAGCCCCATATGTGGGCTCTTGTTCCAGGCCCTGACAGGCCTTTCTTTGAAATGGGGCTCATGCTGAGGGTCACAGTGTGAATTTGTGCCCAAGCAGCACTCAAGTTTGGGCGTGGCATCAGGGGCCATGAAGGTTTCTCCCACCCTGAAGGTGTGACTCCATGCCAAGAGCAAGCTTGACAGCCATGGGGAAGGAGGAGTTCTGTTTTGTGCTTGCGATACCCAGCTGTGAGGGAATTGATATAATGTCTAAGTTCAGGTATCTGAAAACCAGGGTTAGGAAGAGGTGACGGCATAAGGCCATGGCGTGTCCGAAGTGCTGGGTGTGCGGCCAGCTGTCTCCTTGTCTGTCTGGACGTCTGGCTTCAGGCTTTGTCAAACAGAGCAAGAGTGCCCTGAGGAGCCTATCCAGATCGGGTACCATCGAGGCTCGAGCAGGTTGATCCTCATCTGGGTTTTCTGGAGAGCCCCACAGGGAAACGTTTTTCTTCCATTGGGCAGACACTGGGCTGGGTTGTGGTTCTGGAGTTCCTAGTCCGGAGGGCTTGTTTGCCAGGAGTGTGAGGAAGGAAGTCTGAAAACACAAGCTAGCGTGAGGTTTGGGACCGAGGGCACGGCAGGCCCACTCTGCAGAGGCTGAATCGAGATCTCCTGCACTGAGGTCATGTCAACCATGAGACGTGCCTCAGGCTAGAGTTTTTGTCCAGCATGGCCACTTCCTGAAGGGTGTAGGGACTACATGAGGCCAGGGAGGTTTGCCTACGATGGGATTTGTGAACTGCTCCAAACCTCAAGGTTTACTTCTGCACGACAGTCGAGTCCTATTGGATGGTTCCAAGAGGCCCCATACGGAAAGACTCGAGAGCAGATGTCTAAGCATGGATGCCTGGGAACGCCACCTCATATTCCCACTCTTTAGTCAGGACAAGGCAGGCTCAATCTGCGGGCTCCTGGGTGAGCTACCCAGAGGGGAGAGTTGAAATGGACTCTCCTGAAGATGAGTCCTACTGTGGCTTGGTGGCCTGGGAGACCTTGGAATGTGGAGGTGGCTAAGGGACTCTGCAGGATTCTCCAACATGAGGTGTTTGACACTGCTCCAACAAGGAAACTTCCCATGTGGAGACGAGAGGAGTTCTGTTCCATGCCTCAGGAAAGCCCCATACCCTGTTCTTCGAACCAAAGCCTCTGAGGAGTGACACCTGGGAACCACGCAAGAGTTGAGATTAGGGCCTAAGGGCCTGTCCTGCTAAACCTTCTATCTCTGTTGACATCTGTGTTCATGCCTTCGTGGAGGTAGCTGCTCAGCTTGTGTCCGAATGCCCCTGTGAGTCCAGTGAGGCTCCCAGTAGTGGGATGTCCTCGGGGGCCTTGAGGTTTCTCATATTCTGGAGGTGTTTGGCCAAAAGAATGGACACAGTTTCCCAGGAGACAGGAGGCATAGTCCTGTGGAATGGCTCCAGAGGACCCAGCCTAGAGGCTGTGTTTGCCAGGGCTGTGGGGTCAGATGGCTGAAAAAGCAAACTTGGCTCAGCTACTGGCCAAGGTAATGGCAGGCCTGATCTCCAACCCGTGAGGGGAGATCCTCTGGATATCAAAGGAGAGCAAGTGAGAGGCCGTCGCTCAGGCTTTTGTATCTGGGTGTTGTGTTCACAGTGCCGGTTCATGGTAGGTGTTGCTTCAGGGGCCGAGGAACAGCCTTCCTCTCGGGGAATTGTCCAAGCTCCCAAGTGTTTGGGTTCATTCTGTGGGAAGGGAAGAGTACTGTTTTCTAAAACAGGGGACCCCCCAGGAGAGGGACTCTAGAGCACAGCAGTGGGTTCCCTCAACTGGAATACAAACCATCTAGTTAGTCCTGGGTGCCTATGAGCAAGGCAAGCCACATATGCGGGCTTTTGGTCCAGTCACTGAGAGGCGTTACTTGAATAAGGTACTCACGCTGAGGGTCACAATGTGTGTTTGTGCCCAAGGCGGCCCTCACGCTTGGGCGTGGCCTCATGGGCCATGCCGTTTTCTCCTACACTGAAGGTTTGACTCACGGCCAGCAGCAAGATTTCTTGCCATGGGGAATGAGGGGTTCTGACTTGTGCATCAGGTTCCCCCTGTGCAGGGATTGGAGATAAGGTCTAGGTTCCGATGACTGAAAACCCAGTTTGGGAATGGATGGTGGCCAAAGGCAGTGGCGAATCCAATGTGCTGGGTGTGCAGCCAGCTGTGTCGGTGTCTGTTGGAAGGTCTGGGCTCAGGCTTTTGCGACAGAGCATCAGTGTTTAAGTTAGCCTATGCAATTGGGGTGTTGCCGAGGGCAAAGCAGTTTGATCCTCATTTGGGGTTTCTGTGCAGCACCATAGACAATGTTTTTCTCCTGGGAGGCAGGAAGAGTGCTTCAGTGTGGCCCCAGAATTCCCAGTATGGAGGGTTTGTGGGCCAGGAGTGTGAGGACGGAAGTCTGAAAACACAAGCTAGTGTGAGGATTGGAGCCAAGGGCAGAGCAGGCCCACTCTGCAGAGGCTGAATCAAAATCTCCTGCATCTGAAGTCAGGCTGAGGATCAGACGTTGGCTGAGGCTGGAGCATGTGTCCATGATGGCACCTTCAGGAAGTGGGGGCCTCTTGAGGCCAAGGAAGTTTTCCGACGCTGAGTTTGGGGATTGCCCCAAACCACAAGGTTTCCTTCTGCAGGACATTCGAGTCCTGTTGCATGGCTCCAGGACATACCATATGGAAGGACTGGAGAGCAGGGTTCGAAGGATGGATCCCTGTACAGCATGCCTCGCATTCCCCTTGGCCATAAGCGACACAATATGTTTGATCTGCTGCCTCTGGGGCACGCTACCCAGGGGGCTGAGTTGAAATGGCCTCTCCTGAGGATGCGTCATAATGTGCGTTTGGGTCCATGGAGACCTTGGAATGTGCTGGTTGTTCAGTGGCCCTGCAGAACTCTCCTACCTGAAGTGTTTGATACATCCCAGTAAGAAAGCTGCCCATGTGGAAATGAGAGAGGTTTGGTTTGGTGCCTCAGAAAAGCCCCATGTGCTGGTCTACGAAAACAGTCCTCTGAGAACGGAAACATTGAAACCAAAGCTAAGGTTCAGATTAGGGCCTGGGTGCCTGTCCATTTCAACCTTCTGTCTCTGGGGACACTGTCTGAGAGTCTAAGTGGAGATAGTTGCTCCGCTGGTGTCAGAGAGCCCCTCTTAGTCCAGGGTGGCCTATTCTATTGATGGCCTCAGGGACCGTGGAGCTTTTCCCTAACCTGTAGGGTTGTGGTCAATGGATTGGGCACACTTTCCTTGGAGAGGGCAGGCACAATCTTTCGCTGTTTGGTCCAGAGGCCCTAGCCTGGATGTTGTGTGGGTCCAGGCTGTGGGCACAGAAGTCTGAATACACAAACTCAGCTTATGAGTGGCGCCTAGGGTATGGCAGGCCGGATGTACAGCCCGAGAGGGAGCTCCTGGGCCTCTAAAACAAGGGCGAGTGGGAGGCGTTCCTTCAGGCATTTCTCTCTGGATGTTGTGTCCGGGATAGCCGTGGATTGGAGCGGTGGCCTCAGGTATTGTGGACGAGTATCCCTCTCTGGCGATTTGTCCCAGCTCCCAAGAGTTTGGGGTCATTTTGTGGGAAGGGTGGAGTCGTGTTGTCTGGCTCATGGGTCTCTCCAAGAAAGGGATTCCAGAGCAGAGCTCCAGGTATGGGCGGGGCGACTGGAAAATCAAACCGTGGTGAGGATTGGGTGCATAGGGGCTTGGCAAGCCCCATATGTGGGCTCTTGTTCCAGGCCCTGACAGGCCTTTCTTTGACATGGGGCTCATGCTGAGTGTCACAGTGTGAATTTGTGCCCAAGCAGCACTCAAGTTTGGGCAGGGCATCAGGGGCCATGAAGGTTTCTCCCACCCTGAAGGTGTGACTCCATGCCAAGAGCAAGCTTGACAGCCATGGGGAAGGAGGAGTTCTGTTTTGTGCTTGCTATACCCAGCTGTGTGGAGAATTGATATAATGTCTAGGTTCAGATATCTGAAAACCAAGGTTAGGATGAGGTGACGGCATAAGACCATGGCGTGTCCGAAGTGCTGGGTGTGCGGCCAGCTGTCTCCTTGTCTGTCTGGACGTCTGGCTTCAGGCTGTGTCAGGCAGAGCATGAGTGCCCAGAGCAGCCTATCCAGTTCGGGTACCGTCGAGGCCCGAGCAGGTTGATCCTCATCTGGGTTTTCTGGAGAGCCCCACAGGGAAACGTTTTTCTACCGTTGGGCAGACACTGGGCTGGGTTTTGGTTCTGGAGTTCCTAGTCCGGAGGGCTTGTTTGCCAGGAGTGTGAGGAAGGAAGTCTGAAAACACAAGCTAGCGTGAGGTTTGGGACCGAGGGCACGGCAGGCCCACTCTGCAGAGGCTGAATCGAGATCTCCTGCACTGAGGTCATGTCAACTATGAGACGTGCCTCAGGCTAGAGTTCTTGTCCAGCATGGCCTCTTCCTGAAGGGTGTGGGGGCTTCATGAGGCCAGAAAGTTTTGCCTACGATGGGATTTGTGAACTGCTCCAAAACTGAAGGTTACCTTCTGCACGACAGTCGAGTCCTATTGGATGGTTCCAGGAGGCCTCATATGGAAAGACTCGAGAGCAGGTGTCTAAGCATGGATGCCTGGGAACGCCACCTCATATTCCCACTCTTTAGTCAGGACAAGGCAGGCTCAATCTGCGGGCTCCTGGGTGAGCTACCCAGAGGGGAGAGTTGAAATGGACTCTCCTGAAGATGAGTCCAACTTTGTCTTGGTGGCCTGAGAATCCTTGGAATGTGGAGGTGGCTCAGGGACTCTGCAGGATTCTCCAACATGAGGAGTTTGACACGGCTCCAACAAGGAAACTTCCCATGTGGAGACGAGAGGAGTTCTGTTCCGTGCCTCAGGAAAGCCCCATACCCTGTTCTTCGAATCAAAGCCTCTGAGGAGTGACACCTGGAAACCAAAGCAAGAGATGAGACTACGGCCTAAAGGCCTGTCCGGCTCAACCTTCTATCTCTGTTGACATCTGTGTGTATGCATTCATGGGTGTAGCAGCTCAGCTTGTGTCCGAATGCCCCTGTGAGTCCAGTGAGGCTCCCAGTAGTGGGATGTCCTCGGAGGCCTTGAAGTTTCTCATATTCTGGAGCTGTGTGGCCAAAGGAATGGACACAGTTTCCCAGGAGAGAGCAGGCACGGTCCTGTGGTATGGCTCCAGAGGACCCAGCCGAGAGGCTGTGTTTGCCAGGGCTGTGGGGACAGATGTCTGAAAAAGCAAACTTGGCTCAGCTAGCGACCAATGTAATGGCAGGCCTGATCTCTCGTCCGTGAGGGGAGATCCTCTGGAAATCAAAGTAGGGCAAGTGGGAGGCAGTCACTCAGGATTTTGTCTCTAGGTGTTGCGTTTACAGTGTCCGGTCAGGGTAGGGGTGTCTCAGAGGCCGAGGGAGTGGGAATGAAGAGTACTGTTTTCTGCCACAGGGGACCCCCCAGGAGAGGGACTCTAGAGCACAGCAGTGGGTTCCCTCAACTGGAATACACACCACCTAGTTAGTCCTGGGTGCCTATGGGCATGGCAAGCCACATATGCGGGCTCTTGGTCCAGTCACTGAGAGGCGTTACTTGAATAAGGTACTCACGCTGAGGGTCACAATGTGTGTTTGTGCCCAAGGCGGCCCTCACACTTGGGCATGGCCTCATGGGCCATGCCGTTTTCTCCTACACTGAAGGTTTGACTCACTGCCAGCAGCAAGGTTTCTTGCCATGGGGAAGGAGGGGTTCTGACTTGTGCATCAGGTTCCCCCCTGTTCAGGGATTGGAGATAAGGTCTAGGATCCGATGACTGAAAACCCAGGTTGGGAATGGATGGTTGCCTAAGGCAGTGGCGCGTCCAATGTGCTGGGTGTGCAGCCAGCTGTGTCGGTGTCTGTTGGAAGGTCTGGGCTCAGGCTATTTGCGACAGAGCATCACTGTTTAAGGTAGCCTATGCAATTGGGGTGTTGCCGAGGGCCAAGCAGTTTGATCCACATTTGGGGTTTCTGGGCAGCGCCATAGACAATGTTTTTCTCTTGGGAGGCAGGCACAGTGCTTCATTGTGTCCCCACAATTCCCAGTAGGGAGGGTTTGTGGGCCAGGAGTGTGAGGACGGATGTCTGAAAACACAAGCTAGTGTGAGGATTGGAGCCAAGGGCAGAGCAGGCCCACTCTGCAGAGGCTGAATCAAAATCTCCTGCATCTGAAGTCAGGCTGAGGATCAGACGTTCCTGAGGCTGGAATATGTGTCCATGATGGCACCTTCATGAAGTGGGGGCCTCATGAGGCCAAGGAAATTTTCCCACGCTGAGTTTGGAGGTTGCCCCAAAACACACGGTTTCCTTCTGTGGGACATTCGAGTCCTGTTGCATGGCTCCAGGACATACCATATGGAAGGACTGGAGAGCAGGGTTCGAAGGATGGATCCCTGTACAGCATGCCTCGCATTCCCATTGGCTATTAGCGACAAGATGTGTTTCATCTGCTGCCTCTGGAACACGCGACCCAGGGGGTTGAGTTGAAATGGCCTCTCCTGAGGATGCGTCATAATGTGCGTTTGGGTCCATGGAGACCTTGGAATGTGCTGGTTGTTCAGTGGCCCTGCGGAACTCTCCTACCTGAAGTGTTTGATACATCCCAGTAAGAAAGCTGCCCATGTGGAAATGAGAGAGGTTTGGTTTGGTGCCTCAGAAAAGCCCCATGTGCTGGTCTACGAAAACAGTCCTCTGAGAACGGAAACATTGAAACCAAAGCTAAGGATCAGATTAGGGCCTGGGTGCCTGTCCATTTCAACCTTCTGTCTCTGGGGACACTGTCTGAGAGTCTAAGTGGAGATAGTTGCTCCGCTGGTGTCAGAGAGCCCCTCTTAGTCCAGGGTGGCCTATACTATTGATGGCCTCAGGGACCTTGGAGCTTTTCCCTAACCTGTAGGGTTGTGATCAATGGATTGGGCACACATTCCTTGGAGAGGGCAGGCACAATCTTTCGCTGTTTGGTCCAGAGGCCCTAGCCTGGATGTTGTGTGGGTCCAGGCTGTGGGCACAGAAGTCTGAATACACAAACTCAGCTTATGAGTGGCGCCTAGGGTATGGCGGGCCGGATGTACAGCCCGAGAGGGAGCTCCTGGGCCTCTGAAACAAGGGCGAGTGGGAGGCGTTCCTTCAGGCTTTGTCTCTGGATGTTGTGTCCGGGATAGCCGTGGATTGGAGCGGTGGCCTCAGGTACTGTGGACGAGTATCCCTCTCTGGGGATTTGTCCCAGCTCCCACGAGTTTGGGGTCATTTTGTGGGAAGGGTGGAGTCGTGTTGTCTGGCTCATGGGTCTCTCCAAGAAAGGGATTCCAGAGCAGAGCTCCAGGTACGGGCGGGGCGACTGGAAAATTCAAACCGTGGTGAGGATTGGGTGCATAGGGGCTTGGCAAGCCCCATATGTGGGCTCTTGGTCCAGGCCCTGACAAGCCTTTCTTTGACATGGGGCTCATGCTGAGGGTCACAGTGTGAATTTGTGCCCAAGCAGCACTCATGTTTGGGCGTGGCATCAGGGGCCATGAAGGTTTCTCCCACCCTGAAGGTGTGACTCCATGCCAAGAGCAAGCTTGACAGCCATGGGGAAGGAGGAGTTCTGTTTTGTGCTTGCTATACCCAGCTGTGTGGAGAATTGATATAATGTCTAGGTTCAGATATCTGAAAAGCAAGGTTAGGATGAGGTGACGGCATAAGACCATGGCGTGTCCGAAGTGCTGGGTGTGCGGCCAGCTGTCTCCTTGTCTGTCTGGACGTCTGGCTTCAGGCTGTGTCAGGCAGAGCATGAGTGCCCAGAGCAGCCTATCCAGTTCGGGTACCGTCGAGGCCCGAGCAGGTTGATCCTCATCTGGGTTTTCTGGAGAGCCCCACAGGGAAACGTTTTTCTACCGTTGGGCAGACACTGGGCTGGGTTTTGGTTCTGGAGTTCCTAGTCCGGAGGGCTTGTTTGCCAGGAGTGTGAGGAAGGAAGTCTGAAAACACAAGCTAGCGTGAGGTTTGGGACCGAGGGCACGGCAGGCCCACTCTGCAGAGGCTGAATCGAGATCTCCTGCACTGAGGTCATGTCAACTATGAGACGTGCCTCAGGCTAGAGTTCTTGTCCAGCATGGCCTCTTCCTGAAGGGTGTGGGGGCTTCATGAGGCCAGAAAGTTTTGCCTAAGATGGGATTTGTGAACTGCTCCAAAACTGAAGGTTACCTTCTGCACGACAGTCAAGTCCTATTGGATGGTTCCAAGAGGCCCCATATGGAAAGACTCGAGAGCAGGTATCTAAGCATGGATGCCTGGGAACGCCACCTCATATTCCCACTCTTAGGTCAGGACAAGGCAGGCTCAATCTGCGGGCTCCTGGGTGAGCTACCCAGAGGGGAGAGTTGAAATGGACTCTCCTGAAGATGAGTCCAACTTTGTCTTGGTGGCCTGAGAATCCTTGGAATGTGGAGGTGGCTCAGGGACTCTGCAGGATTCTCCAACATGAGGTGTTTGACACGGCTCCAACAAGGAAACTTCCCATGTGGAGACGAGAGGAGTTCTGTTCCGTGCCTCAGGAAAGCCCCATACCCTGTTCTTCGAACCACAGCCTCTGAGGAGTGACACCTGGAAACCAAATCAAGAGTTGAGACTACGGCCTAAAGGCCTGTCCGGCTCAACCTTCTATCTCTGTTGACATCTGTGTGCATGCATTCATGGGTGTAGCAGCTCAGCTTGTGTCCGAATGCCCCTGTGAGTCCAGTGAGGCTCCCAGTAGTGGGATGTCCTCGGAGGCCTTGGGGTTTCTCATATTCTGGAGCTGTGTGGCCAAAGGAATGGACACAGTTTCCCAGGAGAGAGCAGGCACGGTCCTGTGGTATGGCTCCAGAGGACCCAGCCTAGAGGCTGTGTTTGCCAGGGCTGTGGGGACAGAGGTCTGAAAAAGCAAACCTGGCTCAGCTAGGGACCAATGTAATGGCAGGCCTGATCTCTCGTCCGTGAGGGGAGATCCTCTGGAAATCAAAGTAGGGCAAGTGGGAGGCAGTCACTCAGGATTTTGTCTCTAGGTGTTGCGTTTACAGTGTCCGGTCAGGGTAGGGGTTGTCTTAGAGGCCGAGGAAGAGCCTTCCTCTCGGGGTATTGTCCAAGCTCCCAAGTGTTTGTGTTCATTCTGTGGGAATGAAGAGTACTGTTTTCTGCCACAGGGGACCCCCCAGGAGAGGGAATCTAGAGCACAGCAGTGGGTTCCCTCAACTGGAATACACACCATCTAGTTAGTCCTGGGTGCCTGTGGGCATGGCAAGCCACATATGCGGGCTCTTGGTCCAGTCACTGAGAGGCGTTACTTGAAAAAGGTACTCACGCTGAGGGTCACAATGTGTGTTTGTGCCCAAGGCGGCCCTCACGCTTGGGCGTGGCCTCATGGGCCATGCCGTTTTCTCCTACACTGAAGGTTTGACTCACTGCCAGCAGCAAGGGTTCTTGCCAGGGGGAATGAGGGGTTCTGACTTGTGCATCAGGTTCCCCCCTGTGCAGGGATTGGAGATAAGGTCTAGGTTCCGATGACTGAAACCCCAGGTTGGGAATGGATGGTGGCCTAAGGCAGTGGCGGGTCCAATGTGCTGGGTGTGCAGCCAGCTGTGTCGGTGTCTGTTGGAAGGTCTGGGCTTAGGCTATTTGCGACAGAGCATCACTGTTTAAGGTAGCCTATGCAATTGGGGTGTTGCCGAGGGCCAAGCAGTTTGATCCTCATTTGGGGTTTCTGGGCAGCGCCTAAGACAATGTTTTTCTCCTGGGAGGCAGGCACAGTGCTTCATTGTGGCCCCAGAATTCCCAGTAGGGAGGGTTTGTGGGCCAGGAGTGTGAGGACGGAAGTCTGAAAACACAAGCTAGTGTGAGGATTGGAGCCAAGGGCAGAGCAGGCCCACTCTGCAGAGGCTGAATCAAAATCTCCTGCATCTGAAGTCAGGCTGAGGATCAGACGTTGGCTGAGCCTGGAGTATGTGTCCATGATGTCACCTTCATGAAGTGGGGGCCTCATGAGGCCAAGGAAGTTTTCCCACGCTGAGTTTGGAGGTTGCCCCAAACCACAAGGTTTCCTTCTGCGGGACATTCGAGTCCTGTTGCATGGCTTCAGGACATACCATATGGAAGGACTGGAGAGCAGGGTTTGAAGGATGCATCCCTGTACAGCATGCCTCGCATTCCCATAGGCTATTAGCGACAAGATATGTTTGATCTGCTGCCTCTGGAACACGCGACCCAGGGGGCTGAGTTGAAATGGCCTCTCCTGAGGATGCGTCATAATGTGCGTTTGGGTCCATGGAGACCTTGGAATGTGCTGGTTGTTCAGTGGCCCTGCGGAACTCTCCTACCTGAAGTGTTTGACACATCCCAGTAAGAAAGCTGCCCATGTGGAGATGAGAGAGGTTTGGTTTGGTGCCTCAGAAAAGCCCCATGTGCTGGTCTACGAAAACAGTCCTCTGAGAACGGAAACATGGAAACCAAAGCTAAGGTTCAAATTAGGGCCTGGGGGCCTGTCCATTTCAACCTTCTGTCTCTGGGGACACTGTCTGAGAGTCTAAGTGGAGATAGTTGCTCTGCTGGTGTCAGAGAGCCCCTCTTAGTCCAGGGTGGCCTATACTATTGATGGCCTCAGGGACCTTGGAGCTTTTCCCTAACCTGTAGGGTTGTGGTCAATGGATTGGGCACGCTTTCCTTGGAGCGGGCAGGCACAATCTTTCGCTGTTTGGTCCAGAGGCCCTAGCCTGGATGTTGTGTGGGTCCAGGCTGTGGGCACAGAAGTCTGAATACACAAACTCAGCTTATGAGTGGCGCCTAGGGTATGGCAGGCCGGATATACAGCCCGAGAGGGAGCTCCTGGGCCTCTGAAACAAGGGCGAGTGGGAGGCGTTCCTTCAGGCTTTTGTCTCTGGATGTTGTGTCCGGGATAGCCGTGGATTGGAGCGGTGGCCTCAGGTACTGTGGACGAGTATCCCTCTCTGGGGATTTGTCCCAGCTGCCAAGAGTTTGGGGTCATTTTGTGGGAAGGGTGGAGTCGTGTTGTCTGGCTCATGGGTCTCTCCAAGAAAGGGATTCCAGAGCAGAGCTCCAGGTACGGGCGGGGCGACTGGAAAATTCAAACCGTGGTGAGGATTGGGTGCATAGGGGCTTGGCAAGCCCCATATGTGGGCTCTTGGTCCAGGCCCTGACAGGCCTTTCTTTGACATGGGGCTCATGCTGAGGGTCACAGTGTGTATTTGTGCCCAAGCAGCACATAAGTTTGGGCGTGGCATCAGGGGCCATGAAGGTTTCTCCCACCCTGAAGGTGTGACTCCATGCCAAGAGCAAGCTTGACAGCCATGGGGAAGGAGGAGTTCTGTTTTGTGCTTGCTATACCCAGCTGTGTGGAGAATTGCTATAATGTCTAGGTTCAGATATCTGAAAACCAAGGTTAGGATGAGGTGACGGCATAAGACCATGGCGTGTCCGAAGTGCTGGGTGTGCGGCCAGCTGTCTCCTTGTCTGTCTGGACGTCTGGCTTCAGGCTGTGTCAGGCAGAGCATGAGTGCCCAGAGCAGCCTATCCAGTTCGGGTACCGTCGAGGCCCGAGCAGGTTGATCCTCATCTGGGTTTTCTGGAGAGCCCCACAGGGAAACGTTTTTCTTCCGTTGGGCAGACACTGGGCTGGGTTGTGGTTCTGGAGTTCCTAGTCCAGAGGGCTTGTTTGCCAGGAGTGTGAGGAAGGAAGTCTGAAAACACAAGCTAGCGTGAGGTTTGGGACCGAGGGCACGGCAGGCCCACTCTGCAGAGGCTGAATCGAGATCTCCTGCACTGAGGTCATGTCAACTATGAGACGTGCCTCAGGCTAGAGTTCTTGTCCAGCATGGCCTCTTCCTGAAGGGTGTGGGGGCTTCATGAGGCCAGAAAGTTTTGCCTACGAGGGGATTTGTGAACTGCTCCAAAACTGAAGGTTACCTTCTGCAAGACAGTCGAGTCCTATTGGATGGTTCCAAGAGGCCCCATATGGAAAGACTCGAGAGCAGGTGTCTAAGCATGGATGCCTGGGAACGCCACCTCATATTCCCACTCTTTAGTCAGGACAAGGCAGGCTCAATCTGCGGGCTCCTGGGTGAGCTACCCAGAGGGGAGAGTTGAAATGGACTCTCCTGAAGATGAGTCCTACTGTGGCTTGGTGGCCTGGGAGACCTTGGAATGTGGAGGTGGCTCAGGGACTCTGCAGGATTCTCCAACATGAGGTGTTTGACACGGCTCCAACAAGGAAACTTCCCATGTGGAGACGAGAGGAGTTCTGTTCCGTGCCTCAGGAAAGCCCCATACCTTGTTCTTCGAACCACAGCCTCTGAGGAGTGACACCTGGAAACCAAAGCAAGAGTTGAGACTACGGCCTAAAGGCCTGTCCGGCTCAACCTTCTATCTCTGTTGACATCTGTGTGCATGCATTCATGGATGTAGCTGCTCAGCTTGTGTCGGAATGCCCCTGTGAGTCCAGTGAGGCTCCCAGTAGTGGGATGTCCTCGGAGGCCTTGAGGTTTCTCATATTCTGGAGGTGTGTGGCCAAAGGAATGGACACAGTTTCCCAGGAGAGAGCAGGCACGGTCCTGTGGTATGGCTCCAGAGGACCCAGCCTACAGACTGTGTTTGCCAGGGCTGTGGGGACAGATGTCTGAGAAAGCAAACTTGGCTCAGCTAGGGGCCAATGTAATGGCAGGCCTGATCTCTAGTCCGTGAGGGGAGATCCTCTGGAAATCAAAGTAGGGCAAGTGGGAGGCATTCACTCAGGATTTTGTCTCTGGGTGTTGCGTTTAGAGTGTTTGGTCAGGGTAGGGGTTGTCTCAGAGGCCGAGGAAGAGCCTTCCTCTCGGGGGATTGTCCAATGGTGTTCATTCTGTGGGAATGAAGGGTACTGTTTTCTGCCACAGGGGAGCCCCAAGAGAGGTACTCTAGAGCACAGCAGTGGGTTCCCTCAACTGGAATACACACCATCTAGTTAGTCCTGGGTGCCTATGGGCATGGCAAGCCACATATGCGGGCTCTTGGTCCAGTCACTGAGAGGCGTTACTTGAATAAGGTACTCACGCTGAGGGTCACAATGTGTGTTTGTGCCCAAGGCGGTTCTCACGCTTGGGCGTGGCCTCATGGGCCATGCCGTTTTCTCCTACACTGAAGGTTTGACTCACTGCCAGCAGCAAGGTTTCTTGCCATGGGGAAGGAGGGGTTCTGACTTGTGCATCAGGTTCCCCCCTGTGCAGGGATTGGAGATAAGGTCTAGGTTCCGATGACTGAAAACCCAGGTTGGGAATGGATGGTGGCCTAAGGCAGTGGCGGGTCCAATGTGCTGGGTGTGTAGCCAGCTGTGTCGATGTCTGTTGGAAGGTCTGGGCTCAGGCTATTTGCGACAGAGCATCACTGTTTAAAGTAGCCTATGCAATTGGGGTGTTGCCGAGGGCCAAGCAGTTTGATCCTCATTTGGGGTTTCTGGGCAGCGCCATAGACAATGTTTTTCTCCTGGGAGGCAGGCACAGTGCTTCATTGTGGCCCCAGAATTCCCAGTAGGGAGGGTTTGTGGGCCAGGAGTGTGAGGACGGAAGTCTGAAAACACAAGCTAGTGTGAGGATTGGAGCCAAGGGCAGAGCAGGCCCACTCTGCAGAGGCTGAATCAAAATCTCCTGCATCTGAAGTCAGGCTGAGGATCAGACGTTGGCTGAGCCTGGAGTATGTGTCCATGATGGCACCTTCATGAAGTGGGGGCCTCATGAGGCCAAGGAAGTTTTCCCACGCTGAGTTTGGAGGTTGCCCCAAACCACAAGGTTTCCTTCTGCGGGACATTCGAGTCCTGTTGCATGGCTCCAGGACATAACATATGGAAGGACTGGAGAGCAGGGTTCGAAGGATGGATCCCTGTACAGCATGCCTCGCATTCCCATTGGCTATTAGCGACAAGATATGTTTGATCTGCTGCCTATGGAACACGCGACCCAGGGGGCTGAGTTGAAATGGCCTCTCCTGAGGATGCGTCATAATGTGCGTTTGGGTCCATGGAGACCTTGGAATGTGCTGGTTGTTCAGTGGCCCTGCGGAACTCTCCTACCTGAAGTGTTTGATACATCCCAGTAAGAAAGCTGCCCATGTGGAGATGAGAGATGTTTGGTTTGGTGCCTCAGAAAAGCCCCATGTGCTGGTCTACGAAAACAGTCCTCTGAGAACGAAAACATGGAAACCAAAGCTAAGGTTCAGATTAGGGCCTGGGGGCCTGTCCATTTCAACCTTCTGTCTCTGGGGACACTGTCTGAGAGTCTAAGTGGAGATAGTTGCTCCGCTGGTGTCAGAGAGCCCCTCTTAGTCCAGGGTGGCCTATACTATTGATGGCCTCAGGGACCTTGGAGCTTTTCCCTAACCTGTAGGGTTGTGGTCAATGGATTGGGCACATTTCCTTGGAGAGGGCAGGCACAGTCTTTCGCTGTTTGGTCCAGAGGCCCTAGCCTGGATGTTGTGTGGGTCCATGCTGTGGGCACAGAAGTCTGAATACACAAACTCAGCTTATGAGTGGCGCCTAGGGTATGGCAGGCCGGATGTACAGCCCGAGTGGGAGCTCCTGGGCCTCTGAAACAAGGGCGAGTGGGAGGCGTTCCTTCAGGCTTTTGTCTCTGGATGTTGTGTCCTGGATAGCCGTGGATTGGAGCGGTGGCCTCAGGTACTGTGGACGAGTATCCCTCTCTGGGGATTTGTCCCAGCTGCCAAGAGTTTGGGGTCATTTTGTGGGAAGGGTGGAGTCGTGTTGTCTGGCTCATGGGTCTCTCCAAGAAAGGGATTCCAGAGCAGAGCTCCAGGTACGGGCGGGGCGACTGGAAAATTCAAACCGTGGTGAGGATTGGGTGCATAGGGGCTTGGCAAGCCCCATATGTGGGCTCTTGGTCCAGGCCTTGACAGGCCTTTCTTTGACATGGGGCTCATGCTGAGGGTCACAGTGTGAATTTGTGCCCAAGCAGCACTTAAGTTTGGGCGTGGCATCAGGGGCCATGAAGGTTTCTCCCACCCTGAAGGTGTGACTCCATGCCAAGAGCAAGCTTGACAGCCATGGGGAAGGAGGAGTTCTGTTTTGTGCTTGCTATACCCAGCTGTGTGGAGAATTGATATAATGTCTAGGTTCAGATATCTGAAAACCAAGGTTAGGATGAGGTGACGGCATAAGACCATGGCGTGTCCGAAGTGCTGGGTGTGCGGCCAGCTGTCTCCTTGTCTGTCTGGACGTCTGGCTTCAGGCTGTGTCAGGCAGAGCATGAGTGCCCAGAGCAGCCTATCCAGTTCGGGTACCGTCGAGGCCCGAGCAGGTTGATCCTCATCTGGGTTTTCTGGAGAGCCCCACAGGGAAACGTTTTTCTTCCGTTGGGCAGACACTGGGCTGGGTTGTGGTTCTGGAGTTCCTAGTCCGGAGGGCTTGTTTGCCAGGAGTGTGAGGAAGGAAGTCTGAAAACACAAGCTAGCGTGAGGTTTGGGACCGAGGGCACGGCAGGCCCACTCTGTAGAGGCTGAAACGAGATCTCCTGCACTGAGGTCATGTCAACTATGAGACGTGCCTCAGGCTAGAGTTCTTGTCCAGCATGGCCTCTTCCTGAAGGGTGTGGGGGCTTCATGAGGCCAGTAAGTTTTGGCTACGATGGGATTTGTGAACTGCTCCAAAACTGAAGGTTACCTTCTGCACGACAGTCGAGTCCTATTGGATGGTTCCAAGAGGCCCCATATGGAAAGACTCGAGAGCAGGTGTCTAAGCATGGATGCCTGGGAACGCCACCTCATATTCCCACTCTTTAGTCAGGACAAGGCAGGCTCAATCTGCGGGCTCCTGGGTGAGCTACCCAGAGGGGAGAGTTGAAATGGAATCTCCTGAAGATGAGTCCTACTGTGGCTTGGTGGCCTGGGAGACCTTGGAATGTGGAGGTGGCTCAGGGACTCTGCAGGATTCACCAACATGAGGTGTTTGACACGGCTCCAACAAGGAAACTTCCCGTGTGGAGACGAGAGGAGTTCTGTTCCGTGCCTCAGGAAAGCCCCATACCCTGTTCTTCGAACCACAGCCTCTGAGGAGTGACACCTGGAAACCAAATCAAGAGTTGAGACTACGGGCTAAAGGCCTGTCCGGCTCAACCTTCTATCTCTGTTGACATCTGTGTGCATGCATTCATGGATGTAGCTGCTCAGCTTGTGTCGGAATGCCCCTGTGAGTCCAGTGAAGCTCCCAGTAGTGGGATGTCCTCGGAGGCCTTGAGGTTTCTCATATTCTGGAGGTGTGTGGCCAAAGGTATGGACACAGTTTCCCAGGGGAGAGCAGGCACGGTCCTGTGGTATGGCTCCAGAGGACCCAGCCTAGAGGCTGTGTTTGCCAGGGCTGTGGGGACAGATGTCTGAAAAAGCAAATTTGGCTCAGCTAGGGGCCAATGTAATGGCAGGCCTGATCTCTAGTCCGTGAGGGGAGATCCTCTGGAAATCAAAGTAGGGCAAGTGGGAGGCAGTCACTCAGGATTTTGTCTCTGGGTGTTGCGTTTAGAGTGTTTGGTCAGGGTAGGGGTTGTCTCAGAGGCCGAGGAAGAGCCTTCCTCTCGGGGGATTGTCCAAGCTCCCAAGTGTTTTTGTTCATTCTGTGGGAATGAAGAGTATTGTTTTCTGCCACAGAGGAGCCCAAGAGAGGGACTCTAGAGCACAGCAGTGGGTTCCCTCAACTGGAATACACACCATCTAGTTAGTCCTGGGTGCCTATGGGCATGGCAAGCCACATATGCGGGCTCTTGGTCCAGTCACTGAGAGGCGTTACTTGAATAAGGTACTCACGCTGAGGGTCACAATGTGTGTTTGTGCCCACGGCGGCCCTCACGCTTGGGCGTGGCCTCATGGGCCATGCCGTTTTCTCCTACACTGAAGGTTTGACTCACTGCCAGCAGCAAGGTTTCTTGCCATGGGGAAGGAGGGGTTCTGACTTGTGCATCAGGTTCCCCCCTGTGCAGGGATTGGAGATAAGGTCTAGGTTCCGATGACTGAAAACCCAGGTTGGGAATGGATGGTAGCCCAAGGCAGTGGCGGGTCCAATGTGCTGGGTGTGTAGCCAGCTGTGTCGATGTCTGTTGGAAGGTCTGGGCTCAGGCTATTTGCGACAGAGCATCACTGTTTAAAGTAGCCTATGCAATTGGGGTGTTGCCGAGGGCCAAGCAGTTTGATCCTCATTTGGGGTTTCTGGGCAGCGCCATAGACAATGTTTTTCTCCTGGGAGGCAGGCACAGTGCTTCATTGTGGCCCCAGAATTCCCAGTAGGGAGGGTTTGTGGGCCAGGAGTGTGAGGACGGAAGTCTGAAAACACAAGCTAGTGTGAGGATTGGAGCCAAGGGCAGAGCAGGCCCACTCTGCAGAGGCTGAATCAAAATCTCCTGCATCTGAAGTCAGGCTGAGGATCAGACGTTGGCTGAGCCTGGAGTATGTGTCCATGATGGCACCTTCATGAAGTGGGGGCCTCATGAGGCCAAGGAAGTTTTCCCACGCTGAGTTTGGAGGTTGCCCCAAACCACAAGGTTTCCTTCTGCGGGACATTCGAGTCCTGTTGCATGGCTCCAGGACATAACATATGGAAGGACTGGAGAGCAGGGTTCGAAGGATGGATCCCTGTACAGCATGCCTCGCATTCCCATTGGCTATTAGCGACAAGATATGTTTGATCTGCTGCCTATGGAACACGCGACCCAGGGGGCTGAGTTGAAATGGCCTCTCCTGAGGATGCGTCATAATGTGCGTTTGGGTCCATGGAGACCTTGGAATGTGCTGGTTGTTCAGTGGCCCTGCGGAACTCTCCTACCTGAAGTGTTTGATACATCCCAGTAAGAAAGCTGCCCATGTGGAGATGAGAGATGTTTGGTTTGGTGCCTCAGAAAAGCCCCATGTGCTGGTCTACGAAAACAGTCCTCTGAGAACGAAAACATGGAAACCAAAGCTAAGGTTCAGATTAGGGCCTGGGGGCCTGTCCATTTCAACCTTCTGTCTCTGGGGACACTGTCTGAGAGTCTAAGTGGAGATAGTTGCTCCGCTGGTGTCAGAGAGCCCCTCTTAGTCCAGGGTGGCCTATACTATTGATGGCCTCAGGGACCTTGGAGCTTTTCCCTAACCTGTAGGGTTGTGGTCAATGGATTGGGCACATTTCCTTGGAGAGGGCAGGCACAGTCTTTCGCTGTTTGGTCCAGAGGCCCTAGCCTGGATGTTGTGTGGGTCCATGCTGTGGGCACAGAAGTCTGAATACACAAACTCAGCTTATGAGTGGCGCCTAGGGTATGGCAGGCCGGATGTACAGCCCGAGTGGGAGCTCCTGGGCCTCTGAAACAAGGGCGAGTGGGAGGCGTTCCTTCAGGCTTTTGTCTCTGGATGTTGTGTCCTGGATAGCCGTGGATTGGAGCGGTGGCCTCAGGTACTGTGGACGAGTATCCATCTCTGGGGATTTGTCCCAGCTGCCAAGAGTTTGGGGTCATTTTGTGGGAAGGGTGGAGTCGTGTTGTCTGGCTCATGGGTCTCTCCAAGAAAGGGATTCCAGAGCAGAGCTCCAGGTACGGGCGGGGCGACTGGAAAATTCAAACCGTGGTGAGGATTGGGTGCATAGGGGCTTGGCAAGCCCCATATGTGGGCTCTTGGTCCAGGCCTTGACAGGCCTTTCTTTGACATGGGGCTCATGCTGAGGGTCACAGTGTGAATTTGTGCCCAAGCAGCACTTAAGTTTGGGCGTGGCATCAGGGGCCATGAAGGTTTCTCCCACCCTGAAGGTGTGACTCCATGCCAAGAGCAAGCTTGACAGCCATGGGGAAGGAGGAGTTCTGTTTTGTGCTTGCTATACCCAGCTGTGTGGAGAATTGATATAATGTCTAGGTTCAGATATCTGAAAACCAAGGTTAGGATGAGGTGACGGCATAAGACCATGGCGTGTCCGAAGTGCTGGGTGTGCGGCCAGCTGTCTCCTTGTCTGTCTGGACGTCTGGCTTCAGGCTGTGTCAGGCAGAGCATGAGTGCCCAGAGCAGCCTATCCAGTTCGGGTACCGTCGAGGCCCGAGCAGGTTGATCCTCATCTGGGTTTTCTGGAGAGCCCCACAGGGAAACGTTTTTCTTCCGTTGGGCAGACACTGGGCTGGGTTGTGGTTCTGGAGTTCCTAGTCCGGAGGGCTTGTTTGCCAGGAGTGTGAGGAAGGAAGTCTGAAAACACAAGCTAGCGTGAGGTTTGGGACCGAGGGCACGGCAGGCCCACTCTGTAGAGGCTGAAACGAGATCTCCTGCACTGAGGTCATGTCAACTATGAGACGTGCCTCAGGCTAGAGTTCTTGTCCAGCATGGCCTCTTCCTGAAGGGTGTGGGGGCTTCATGAGGCCAGTAAGTTTTGGCTACGATGGGATTTGTGAACTGCTCCAAAACTGAAGGTTACCTTCTGCACGACAGTCGAGTCCTATTGGATGGTTCCAAGAGGCCCCATATGGAAAGACTCGAGAGCAGGTGTCTAAGCATGGATGCCTGGGAACGCCACCTCATATTCCCACTCTTTAGTCAGGACAAGGCAGGCTCAATCTGCGGGCTCCTGGGTGAGCTACCCAGAGGGGAGAGTTGAAATGGAATCTCCTGAAGATGAGTCCTACTGTGGCTTGGTGGCCTGGGAGACCTTGGAATGTGGAGGTGGCTCAGGGACTCTGCAGGATTCACCAACATGAGGTGTTTGACACGGCTCCAACAAGGAAACTTCCCGTGTGGAGACGAGAGGAGTTCTGTTCCGTGCCTCAGGAAAGCCCCATACCCTGTTCTTCGAACCACAGCCTCTGAGGAGTGACACCTGGAAACCAAATCAAGAGTTGAGACTACGGGCTAAAGGCCTGTCCGGCTCAACCTTCTATCTCTGTTGACATCTGTGTGCATGCATTCATGGATGTAGCTGCTCAGCTTGTGTCGGAATGCCCCTGTGAGTCCAGTGAAGCTCCCAGTAGTGGGATGTCCTCGGAGGCCTTGAGGTTTCTCATATTCTGGAGGTGTGTGGCCAAAGGTATGGACACAGTTTCCCAGGGGAGAGCAGGCACGGTCCTGTGGTATGGCTCCAGAGGACCCAGCCTAGAGGCTGTGTTTGCCAGGGCTGTGGGGACAGATGTCTGAAAAAGCAAATTTGGCTCAGCTAGGGGCCAATGTAATGGCAGGCCTGATCTCTAGTCCGTGAGGGGAGATCCTCTGGAAATCAAAGTAGGGCAAGTGGGAGGCAGTCACTCAGGATTTTGTCTCTGGGTGTTGCGTTTAGAGTGTTTGGTCAGGGTAGGGGTTGTCTCAGAGGCCGAGGAAGAGCCTTCCTCTCGGGGGATTGTCCAAGCTCCCAAGTGTTTTTGTTCATTCTGTGGGAATGAAGAGTATTGTTTTCTGCCACAGAGGAGCCCAAGAGAGGGACTCTAGAGCACAGCAGTGGGTTCCCTCAACTGGAATACACACCATCTAGTTAGTCCTGGGTGCCTATGGGCATGGCAAGCCACATATGCGGGCTCTTGGTCCAGTCACTGAGAGGCGTTACTTGAATAAGGTACTCACGCTGAGGGTCACAATGTGTGTTTGTGCCCACGGCGGCCCTCACGCTTGGGCGTGGCCTCATGGGCCATGCCGTTTTCTCCTACACTGAAGGTTTGACTCACTGCCAGCAGCAAGGTTTCTTGCCATGGGGAAGGAGGGGTTCTGACTTGTGCATCAGGTTCCCCCCTGTGCAGGGATTGGAGATAAGGTCTAGGTTCCGATGACTGAAAACCCAGGTTGGGAATGGATGGTAGCCCAAGGCAGTGGCGGGTCCAATGTGCTGGGTGTGTAGCCAGCTGTGTCGATGTCTGTTGGAAGGTCTGGGCTCAGGCTATTTGCGACAGAGCATCACTGTTTAAAGTAGCCTATGCAATTGGGGTGTTGCCGAGGGCCAAGCAGTTTGATCCTCATTTGGGGTTTCTGGGCAGCGCCATAGACAATGTTTTTCTCCTGGGAGGCAGGCACAGTGCTTCATTGTGGCCCCAGAATTCCCAGTAGGGAGGGTTTGTGGGCCAGGAGTGTGAGGACGGAAGTCTGAAAACACAAGCTAGTGTGAGGATTGGAGCCAAGGGCAGAGCAGGCCCACTCTGCAGAGGCTGAATCAAAATCTCCTGCATCTGAAGTCAGGCTGAGGATCAGACGTTGTCTGAGGCTGGAGTATGTGTCCATGATGGCACCTTCATGAAGTGGGGGCCTCATGAGGCCAAGGAAGTTTTCCCACGCTGAGTTTGGAGGTTGCCCCAAACCACAAGGTTTCCTTCTGCGGGACATTCGAGTCCTGTTGCATGGCTCCAGGACATAGCATATGGAAGGACTGGAGAGCAGGGTTCGAAGGATGGATCCCTGTACAGCATGCCTCGCATTCCCATTGGCTATTAGCGACAAGATATGTTTGATCTGCTGCCTCTGGAACACGCGACCCAGGGGGCTGAGTTGAAATGGCCTCTCCTGAGGATGCGTCATAATGTGCGTTTGGGTCCATGGAGACTTTGGAATGTGCTGGTTGTTCAGTGGCCCTGCGGAACTCTCCTACCTGAAGTGTTTGATACATCCCAGTAAGAAAGCTGCCCATGTGGAGATGAGAGAGGTTTGGTTTGGTGCCTCAGAAAAGCCCCATGTGCTGGTCTACGAAAACAGTCCTCTGAGAACGGAAACATGGAAACCAAAGCTAAGGTTCAGATTAGGGCCTGGGGGCCTGTCCATTTCAACCTTCTGTCTCTGGGGACACTGTCTGAGAGTCTAAGTGGAGATAGTTACTCCGCCGGTGTCAGAGAACCCCTCTTAGTCCAGGGTGGCCTATACTATTGATGGCCTCAGGGACCTTGGAGCTTTTCCCTAACCTGTAGGGTTGTGGTCAATGGATTGGGCACGCTTTCCATGGAGAGGGCAGGCACAATCTTTCGCTGTTTGGTCCAGAGGCCCTAGCCTGGATGTTGTGTGGGTCCAGGCTGTGGGCACAGAAGTCTGAATACACAAACTCAGCTTATGAGTGGCGCCTAGGGTATGGCAGGCCGGATGTACAGCCCGAGAGGGAGCTCCTGGGCCTCTGAAACAAGGGCGAGTGGGAGGCGTTCCTTCAGGCTTTTGTCTCTGGATGTTGTGTCCGGGATAGCCGTGGATTGGAGCGGTGGCCTCAGGTACTGTGGACGAGTATCCTCTCTGGGCATTTGTCCCAGCTCCCAAGAGTTTGGGGTCATTTTGTGGGAAGGGTGGAGTCGTGTTGTCTGGCTCATGGGTCTCTCCAAGAAAGGGATTCCAGAGCAGAGCTCCAGGTACGGGCGGGGCGACTGGAAAATTCAAACCGTGGTGAGGATTGGGTGCATAGGGGCTTGGCAAGCCCCATATGTGGGCTCTTGGTCCAGGCCCTGACAGGCCTTTCTTTGACATGGGGCTCATGCTGAGGGTCACAGTGTGAATTTGTGCCCAAGCAGCACTCAAGTTTGGGCGTGGCATCAGGGGCCATGAAGGTTTCTCCCAGCCTGAAGGTGTGACTCCATGCCAAGAGCAAGCTTGACAGCCATGGGGAAGGAGGGGTTCTGTTTTGTGCTTGCTATACCCAGCTGTGTGGAGAATTGATATAATGTCTAGGTTCAGATATCTGAAAACCAAGGTTAGGATGAGGTGACGGCATAAGACCATGGCGTGTCCGAAGTGCTGGGTGTGCGGCCAGCTGTCTCCTTGTCTGTCTGGACGTCTGGCTTCAGGCTGTGTCAGGCAGAGCATGAGTGCCCAGAGCAGCCTATCCAGTTCGGGTACCGTCGAGGCCCGAGCAGGTTGATCCTCATCTGGGTTTTCTGGAGAGCCCCACAGGGAAACGTTTTTCTTCCGTTGTGCAGACACTGGGCTGGTTTTTGGTTTCGGAGTTCCTAGTCCGGAGGGCTTGTTTGCCAGGAGTGTGAGGAAGGAAGTCTGAAAACACAAGCTAGCGTGAGGTTTGGGACCGAGGGCACGGCAGGCCCACTCTGCAGAGGCTGAATCGAGATCTCCTGCACTGAGGTCATGTCAACTATGAGACGTGACTCAGGCTAGAGTTCTTGTCCAGCATGGCCTCTTCCTGAAGGGTGTGGGGGCTTCATGAGGCCAGAAAGTTTTGCCTACGAGGGGATTTGTGAACTGCTCCAAAACTGAAGGTTACCTTCTGCACGACAGTCGAGTCCTATTGGATGGTTCCAAGAGGCCCCATATGGAAAGACTCGAGAGCAGGTGTCTAAGCATGGATGCCTGGGAACGCCACCTCATATTCCCACTCTTTAGTCAGGACAAGGCAGGCTCAATCTGCGGGCTCCTGGGTGAGCTACCCAGAGGGGAGAGTTGAAATGGTCTCTCCTGAAGATGAGTCCTACTGTGGCTTGGTGGCCTGGGAGACCTTGGAATGTGGAGGTGGCTCAGGGACTCTGCAGGATTCTCCAACATGAGGTGTTTGACACGGCTCCAACAAGGAAACTTCCCATGTGGAGATGAGAGGAGTTCTGTTCCGTGCCTCAGGAAAGCCCCATACCCTGTTCTTCGAACCAAAGCCTCTGAGGAGTGACACCTGGAAACGAAAGCAAGAGTTGAGACTACGGCCTAAAGGCCTGTCCGGCTCAACCTTCTATCTCTGTTGACATCTGTGTGCATGCATTCATGGATGTAGCTGCTCAGCTTGTGTCGGAATGCCCCTGTGAGTCCAGTGAGGCTCCCAGTAGTGGGATGTCCTCGGAGGACTTGAGGTTTCTCATATTCTGGAGGTGTGTGGCCAAAGGAATGGACACAGTTTCCCAGGAGAGAGCAGGCACGGTCCTGTGGTATGGCTCCAGAGGACCCAGCCTAGAGGCTGTGTTTGCCAGGGCTGTGGGGACAGATGTCTGAAAAAGCAAACTTGGCTCAGCTAGGGGCCAATGTAATGGCAGGCCTGATCTCTAGTCCGTGAGGGGAGATCCTCTGGAAATCAAAGTAGGGCAAGTGGGAGGCAGTCACTCAAGATTTTGTCTCTGGGTGTTGCGTTTACAGTGTCCGGTCAGGGTATGGGTTGTCTCTGGGGCCGAGGAAGAGCCTTCCTCTCGGGGGATTGTCCAAGCTCCCAAGTGTTTGTGTTCATTCTGTGGGAATGAAGAGTACTGTTTTCTGCCACAGGGGACCCCCCAGGAGAGGGACTCTAGAGCACAGCAGTGGGTTCCCTCAACTGGAATACACACCATCTAGTTAGTCCTGGGTGCCTATGGGCATGGCAAGCCACATATGCGGGCTCTTGGTCCAGTCACTGAGAGGCGTTACTTGAATAAGGTACTCACGCTGAGGGTCACAATGTCTGTTTGTGCCCAAGGCGGCCCTCACGCTTGGGCGTGGCCTCATGGGCCATGCCGTTTTCTCCTACACTGAAGGTTTGACTCACTGCCAGCAGCAAGGTTTCTTGCCATGGGGAAGGAGGGGTTCTGACTTGTGCATCAGGTTCCCCCCTGTGCAGGGATTGGAGATAAGGTCTAGGTTCCGATGACTGAAAACCCAGGTTGGGAATGGATGCTGGCCTAAGGCAGTGGCGGGTCCAATGTGCTGGGTGTGCAGCCAGCTGTGTCGGTGTCTGTTGGAAGGTCTGGGCTCAGGCTATTTGCGACAGAGCATCACTGTTTAAGGTAGCCTATGCAATTGGGGTGTTGCCGAGGGCCAAGCAGTTTGATCCTCATTTGGGGTTTCTGGGCAGCGCCATAGACAATGTTTATCTCCTGGGAGGCAGGCACAGTGCTTCATTGTGGCCCCAGAATTCCCAGTAGGGAGGTTTTGTGGGCCAGGAGTGTGAGGACGGAAGTCTGAAAACACAAGCTAGTGTGAGGATTGGAGCCAAGGGCAGAGCAGGCCCACTCTGCAGAGGCTGAATCAAAATCTCCTGCATCTGAAGTCAGGCTGAGGATCAGACGTTGGCTGAGACTGGAGTATGTGTCCATGATGGCACCTTCATGAAGTGGGGGCCTCATGAGGCCAAGGAAGTTTTCCCACGCTGAGTTTGGAGGTTGCCCCAAACCCCAAGGTTTGCTTCTACGGGACATTCGAGCCCTGTTGCATGGCTCCAGGACATACCATATGGAAGGACTGGAGAGCAGGGTTCGAAGGATGGATCCCTGTACAGCATGCCTCGCATTCCCATTGGCTATTAGCGACAAGATATGTTTGATCTGCTGCCTCTGGAACACGCGACCCAGGGGGCTGAGTTGAAATGGCCTCTCCTGAGGATGCGTCATAATGTGCGTTTGGGTCCATGGAGACCTTGGAATGTGCTGGTTGTTCGGTGGCCCTGCGGAACTCTCCTACCTGAAGTGTTTGATACATCCCAGTAAGAAAGCTGCCCATGTGGAGATGAGAGAGGTTTGGTTTGGTGCCTCAGAAAAGCCCCATGTGCTGGCCTACGAAAACAGTCCTCTGAGAACGGAAACATGGAAACCAAAGCTAAGGTTCAGATTAGGGCCTGGGGGCCTGTCCATTTCAACCTTCTGTCTCTGGGGACACTGTCTGAGAGTCTAAGTGGAGATAGTTGCTCCACTGGTGTCAGAGAGCCGCTCTTCGTCCAGGGTGTCCTATACTATGGATGGCCTCAGGGACCTGGGAGCTTTTCCCTAACCTGTAGGGTTGTGGTCAATGGATTGGGCACACTTTCCTTGGAGAGGGCAGGCACAATCTTTCGCTGTTTGGTCCAGAGGCCCTGGCCTGGATGTTGTGTGGGTCCAGGCTGTGGGCACAGAAGTCTGAATACACAAACTCAGCTTATGAGTGGCGCCTAGGGTATGGCAGGCCGGATGTACAGCCCGAGTGGGAGCTCCTGGGCCTCTGAAACAAGGGCGAGTGGGAGGCGTTCCTTCAGGCTTTTGTCTCTGGATGTTGTGTCCGGGATAGCCGTGGATTGGAGCGGTGGCCTCAGGTACTGTGGATGAGTATCCCTCTCTGCTGATTTATCCCAGCTCCGAAGAGTTTGGGGTCATTTTGTGGAAAGGGTGGAGTCGTGTTGTCTGGCTCATGGGTCTCTCCAAGAAAGGGATTCCAGAGCAGAGCTCCAGGTACAGGCGAGGCGACTGGATAATTCAAACTCTGGTGAGGATTGGGTGCATAGGGGCTTGGCAAGCCCCATATGTGGGCTCTTGGTCCAGGCCCTGACAGGCCTTTCTTTGACATGGGGCTCATGCTGAGGGTCACAGTGTGAATTTGTGCCCAAGCAGCACTCAAGTTTGGGCGTGGCATCAGGGGCCATGAAGGTTTCTCCCACCCTGAAGGTGTGACTCCATGCCAAGAGCAAGCTTGACAGCCATGGGGAAGGAGGAGTTCTGTTTTGTGCTTGCTATACCCAGCTGTGTGGAGAATTGATATAATGTCTAGGTTCAGATATCTGAAAACCAAGGTTAGGATGAGGTGACGGCATAAGACCATGGCGTGTCCGAAGTGCTGGGTGTGCGGCCAGCTGTCTCCTTGTCTGTCTGGACGTCTGGCTTCAGGCTGTGTCAGGCAGAGCATGAGTGCCCAGAGCAGCCTATCCAGTTCGGGTACCGTCGAGGCCCGAGCAGGTTGATCCTCATCTGGGTTTTCTGGAGAGCCCCACAGGGAAACGTTTTTCTTCCGTTGGGCAGACACTGGGCTGGGTTTTGGTTCCGGAGTTCCTAGTCCGGAGGGCTTGTTTGCCAGGAGTGTGAGGAAGGAAGTCTGAAAACACAAGCTAGCGTGAGGTTTGGGACCGAGGGCACGGCAGGCCCACTCTGCAGAGGCTGAATCGAGATCTCGTGCACTGAGGTCATGTCAACTATGAGACGTGCCTCAGGCTAGAGTTCTTGTCCAGCATGGCCTCTTCCTGAAGGGTGTGGGGGCTTCATGAGGCCAGAAAGTTTTGCCTACGAGGGGATTTGTGAACTGCTCCAAAACTGGAGGATACCTTCTGCACGACAGTCGAGTCCTATTGGATGGTTCCAAGAGGCCCCATATGGAAAGACTCCAGAGCAGGTGTCTAAGCATGGATGCCTGGGAACGCCACCTCATATTCCCACTCTTTAGTCAGGACAAGGCAGGCTCAATCTGCGGGCTCCTGGGTGAGCTACCCAGAGGGGAGAGTTGAAATGGTCTCTCCTGAAGATGAGTCCTACTGTGGCTTGGTGGCCTGGGAGACCTTGGAATGTGGAGGTGGCTCAGGGACTCTGCAGGATTCTCCAACATGAGGTGTTTGACACGGCTCCAACAAGGAAACTTCCCATGTGGAGACGAGAGGAGTTCTGTTCCGTGCCTCAGGAAAGCCCCATACCCTGTTCTTCGAACCAAAGCCTCTGAGGAGTGACACCTGGAAACGAAAGCAAGAGTTGAGACTACGGCCTAAAGGCCTGTCCGGCTCAACCTTCTATCTCTGTTGACATCTGTGTGCATGCATTCATGGATGTAGCTGCTCAGCTTGTGTCGGAATGCCCCTGTGAGTCCAGTGAGGCTCCCAGTAGTGGGATGTCCTCGGAGGACTTGAGGTTTCTCATATTCTGGAGGTGTGTGGCCAAAGGAATGGACACAGTTTCCCAGGAGAGAGCAGGCACGGTCCTGTGGTATGGCTCCAGAGGACCCAGCCTAGAGGCTGTGTTTGCCAGGGCTGTGGGGACAGATGTCTGAAAAAGCAAACTTGGCTCAGCTAGGGGCCAATGTAATGGCAGGCCTGATCTCTAGTCCGTGAGGGGAGATCCTCTGGAAATCAAAGTAGGGCAAGTGGGAGGCAGTCACTCAGGATTTTGTCTCTGGGTGTTGCGTTTACAGTGTCCGGTCAGGGTATGGGTTGTCTCTGGGGCCGAGGAAGAGCCTTCCTCTCGGGGGATTGTCCAAGCTCCCAAGTGTTTGTGTTCATTCTGTGGGAATGAAGAGTACTGTTTTCTGCCACAGGGGACCCCCCAGGAGAGGGACTCTAGAGCACAGCAGTGGGTTCCCTCAACTGGAATACACACCATCTAGTTAGTCCTGGGTGCCTATGGGCATGGCAAGCCACATATGCGGGCTCTTGGTCCAGTCACTGAGAGGCGTTACTTGAATAAGGTACTCACGCTGAGGGTCACAATGTCTGTTTGTGCCCAAGGCGGCCCTCACGCTTGGGCGTGGCCTCATGGGCCATGCCGTTTTCTCCTACACTGAAGGTTTGACTCACTGCCAGCAGCAAGGTTTCTTGCCATGGGGAAGGAGGGGTTCTGACTTGTGCATCAGGTTCCCCCCTGTGCAGGGATTGGAGATAATGTCTAGGTTCCAATGACTGAAAACCCAGGTTAGGAATGGATGGTGGCCTAAGGCAGTGGCGGGTCCAATGTGCTGGGTGTGCAGCCAGCTGTGTCGGTGTCTGTTGGAAGGTCTGGGCTCAGGCTATTTGCGACAGAGCACCACTGTTTAAGGTAGCCTATGCAATTGGTGTGTTGCCGAGGGCCAAGCAGTTTGATCCTCATTTGGGGTTTCTGGGCAGCGCCATAGACAATGTTTTTCTCCTGGGAGGCAGGCACAGTGCTTCATTGTGGCCCCAGAATTCCCAGTAGGGAGGGTTTGTGGGCCAGGAGTGTGAGGACGGAAGTCTGAAAACACAAGCTAGTGTGAGGATTGGAGCCAAGGGCAGAGCAGGCCCACTCTGCAGAGGCTGAATCAAAATCTCCTGCATCTGAAGTCAGGCTGAGGATCAGACGTTGGCTGAGGCTGGAGTATGTGTCCATGATGGCACCTTCATGAAGTGGGGGCCTCATGAGGGCAAGGAAGTTTTCCCACGCTGAGTTTGGAGGTTGCCCCAAACCACAAGGTTTCCTTCTGCGGGACATTCGAGTCCTGTTGCATGGCTCCAGGACATACCATATGGAAGGACTGGAGAGCAGGGTCGAAGGATGGATCCCTGTACTGCATGCCTCGCATTCCCATTGGCTATTAGCGACAAGATATGTTTGATCTGCTGCCTCTGGAACACGCGACCCAGGGGGCTGAGTTGAAATGGCCTCTCCTGAGGATGCGTCATAATGTGCGTTTGGGTCCATGGAGACCTTGGAATGTGCTGGTTGTTCAGTGGCCCTGCGGAACTCTCCTACCTGAAGTGTTTGACACATCCCAGTAAGAAAGCTGCCCATGTGGAGATGAGAGATGTTTGGTTTGGTGCCTCAGAAAAGCCCCATGTGCTGGTCTACGAAAACAGTCCTCTGAGAACGGAAACATGGAAACCAAAGCTAAGGTTCAGATTAGGGCCTGGGGGCCTTTCCATTTCAACCTTCTGTCTCTGGGGACACTGTCTGAGAGTCTAAGTGGAGATAGTTGCTCCGCTGGTGTCAGAGAGCCCCTCTTAGTCCAGGGTGGCCTATACTATTGATGGCCTCAGGGACCTTGGAGCTTTTCCCTAACCTGTAGGGTTGTGGTCAATGATTTGGGCACAGTTTCCTTGGAGAGGGCAGGCACAATCTTTCGCTGTTTGGTCCAGAGGCCCTAGCCTGGATGTTGTGTGGGTCCAGGCTGTGGGCACAGAAGTCTGAATACACAAACTCAGCTTATGAGTGGCGCCTAGGGTATGGCCGGCCGGATGTACAGCCCTAGAGGGAGATCCTGGGTCTCTGAAACAAGGGCGAGTGGGAGGCGTTCCTTCAGGCTTTTATCTCTGGATGTTGTGTCCGGGATAGCCGTGGATTGGAGCGGTGGCCTCAGGTACTGTGGACGAGTATCCCTCTCTGGGGATTTCTCCCAGCTCCCAAGAGTTTGGGGTCATTTTGTGGGAAGGGTGGAGTCGTGTTGTCTGGCTCATGGGTCTCTCCAAGAAAGGGATTCCAGAGCAGAGCTCCAGGTACGGGCGGGGCGACTGGAAAATTCAAACCGTGGTGAGGATTGGGTGCATAGGGGCTTGGCAAGCCCCATATGTGGGCTCTTGGTCCAGGCCCTGACAGGCCTTTCTTTGACATGGGGCTCATGCTGAGGGTCACAGTGTGAATTTGTGCCCAAGCAGCACTCAAGTTTGGGCGTGGCATCAGGGGCCATGAAGGTTTCTCCCACCCTGAAGGTGTGACTCCATGCCAAGAGCAAGCTTGACAGCCATGGGGAAGGAGGAGTTCTGTTTTGTGCTTGCTATACCCAGCTGTGTGGAGAATTGATATAATGTCTAGGTTCAGATATCTGAAAACCAAGGTTAGGATGAGGTGACGGCATAAGACCATGGCGTGTCCGAAGTGCTGGGTGTGCGGCCAGCTGTCTCCTTGTCTGTCTGGACGTCTGGCTTCAGGCTGTGTCAGGCAGAGCATGAGTGCCCAGAGCAGCCTATCCAGTTCGGGTACCGTCGAGGCCCGAGCAGGTTGATCCTCATCTGGGTTTTCTGGAGAGCCCCACAGGGAAACGTTTTTCTTCCGTTGGGCAGACACTGGGCTGGGTTTTGGTTCCGGAGTTCCTAGTCCGGAGGGCTTGTTTGCCAGGAGTGTGAGGAAGGAAGTCTGAAAACACAAGCTAGCGTGAGGTTTGGGACCGAGGGCACGGCAGGCCCACTCTGCAGAGGCTGAATCGAGATCTCCTGCACTGAGGTCATGTCAACTATGAGACGTGCCTCAGGCTAGAGTTCTTGTCCAGCATGGCCTCTTCCTGAAGGGTGTGGGGGCTTCATGAGGCCAGAAAGTTTTGCCTACGAGGGGATTTGTGAACTGCTCCAAAACTGGAGGATACCTTCTGCACGACAGTCGAGTCCTATTGGATGGTTCCAAGAGGCCCCATATGGAAAGACTCGAGAGCAGGTGTCTAAGCATGGATGCCTGGGAACGCCACCTCATATTCCCACTCTTTAGTCAGGACAAGGCAGGCTCAATCTGCGGGCTCCTGGGTGAGCTACCCAGAGGGGAGAGTTGAAATGGACTCTCCTGAAGATGAGTCCTACTGTGGCTTGGTGGCCTGGGAGACCTTGGAATGTGGAGGTGGCTCAGGGACTCTGCAGGATTCTCCAACATGACGTGTTTGACACGGCTCCAACAAGGAAACTTCCCATGTGGAGACGAGAGGAGTTCTGTTCCATGCCTCAGGAAAGCCCCATACCCTGTTCTTCGAACCAAAGCCTCTGAGGAGTGACATCTGGAAACCAAAGCAAGAGTTGAGACTACGGCCTAAAGGTCTGTCAGGCTCAACCTTCTATCTCTGCTGACATCTGTGTGCATGCATTCATGGATGTAGCTGCTCAGCTTGTGTCCAAATGCCCCTGTGAGTCCAGTGAGGCTCCCAGTAGTGGGATGTCCTCGTAGGCCTTGAGGTTTCTCATATTCTGGAGGTGTGTGGCCAAAGGAATGGACACAGTTTCCCAGGAGAGAGCAGGCACGGTCCTGTGGTATGGCTCCAGAGGACCCAGCCTAGAGGCTGTGTTTGCCAGGGCTGTGGGGACAGATGTCTGAAAAAGCAAACTTGGCTCAGCTAGGGGCCAATGTAATGGCAGGCCTGATCTCTAGTCCGTGAGGGGAGATCCTTTGGAAATCAAAGTAGGGCAAGTGGGAGGCAGTCACTCAGGATTTTGTCTCTGGGTGTTGCGTTTACAGTGTCCGGTCAGGGTAAGGGTTTTCTCAGAGGCCGAGGAAGAGCCTTCCTCTCGGGGGATTGTCCAAGCTCCCAAGTGTTTGTGTTCATTCTGTGGGAATGAAGAGTATTGTTTTCTGCCACAGGGGACCCCCAAGGAGAGGGACTCTAGTGCACAGCAGTGGGTTCCCTCAACTGGAATACACACCATCTAGTTAGTCCTGGGTGCCTATGGGCATGGCAAGCCACATATGCGGGCTCTTGGTCCAGTCACTGAGAGGCGTTACTTGAATAAGGTACTCACGCTGAGGGTCACAATGTGTGTTTGTGCCCAAGGCGGCCCTCACGCTTAGGCGTGGCCTCATGGGCCATGCCGTTTTCTCCTACACTGAAGGTTTGACTCACTGCCAGCAGCAAGGTTTCTTGCCATGGGGAAGGAGGGGTTCTGACTTGTGCATCAGGTTCCCCCCTGTGCAGGGATTGGAGATAAGGTCTAGGTTCCGATGACTGAAAACCCAGGTTAGGAATGGATGGTGGCCTAAGGCAGTGGCGGGTCCAATGTGCTAGGTGTGCAGCCAGCTGTGTCGGTGTCTGTTGGAAGGTCTGGGCTCAGGCTATTTGCGACAGAGCATCACTGTTTAAGGTAGCCTATGCAATTGGGGTGTTGCCGAGGGCCAAGCAGTTTGATCCTCATTTGGGGTTTCTGCGCAGCGCCATAGACAATGATTTTCTCCTGGGAGGCAGGCACAGTGCTTCATTGTGGCCCCAGAATTCCCAGTAGGGAGGGTTTGTGGGCCAGGAGTGTGAGGAGGGAAGTCTGAAAACACAAGCCAGTGTGAGGATTGGAGCCAAGGGCAGAGCAGGCCCACTCTGCAGAGGCTGAATCAAAATCTCCTGCATCTGAAGTCAGGCTGAGGATCAGACGTTGGCTGAGGCTGGAGTATGTGTCCATGATGGCACCTTCATGAAGTGGGGGCCTCATGAGGCCAAGGAAGTTTTCCCACGCTGAGTTTGGAGGTTGCCCCAAACCACAAGGTTTCCTTCTGCGGGACATTCGAGTCCTGTTGCATGGCTCCAGGACATACCATATGGAAGGACTGGAGAGCAGGGTTCGAAGGATGGATCCCTGTACAGCATGCCTCGCATTCCCATTGGCTATTAGCGACAAGATATGTTTGATCTGCTGCCTCTGGAACACGCGACCCAGGGGGCTGAGTTGAAATGGCCTCTCCTGAGGATGCGTCATAATGTGCGTTTGGGTCCATGGAGACCTTGGAATGTGCTGGTTGTTCAGTGGCCCTGCGGAACTCTCCTACCTGAAGTGTTTGATACATCCCAGTAAGAAAGCTGCCCATGTGGAGATGAGGGATGTTTGGTTTGGTGCCTCAGAAAAGCCCCATGTGCTGGTCTACGAAAACAGTCCTCTGAGAACGGAAACATGGAAACCAAAGCTAAGGTTCAGATTAGGGCCTGGGGGCCTTTCCATTTCAACCTTCTGTCTCTGGGGACACTGTCTGAGAGTCTAAGTGGAGATAGTTGCTCCGCTGGTGTCAGAGAGCCCCTCTTAGTCCAGGGTGGCCTATACTATTGATGGCCTCAGGGACCTTGGAGCTTTTCCCTAACCTGTAGGGTGGTGGTCAATGGATTGGGCACACTTTCCTTGGAGAGGGCAGGCACAATCTTTCGCTGTTTGGTCCAGAGGCCCTAGCCTGGATGTTGTGTGGGTCCAGGCTGTGGGCACAGAAGTCTGAATACACAAACTCAGCTTATGAGTGGCGCCTAGGGTATGGCCGGCCGGATGTACAGCCCGAGAGGGAGCTCCTGGGCCTCTGAAACAAGGGCGAGTGGGAGGCGTTCCTTCAGGCTTTTGTCTCTGGATGTTGTGTCCGGGATAGCCTTGGATTGGAGCGGTGGTCTCAGATACTGTGTACGAGTATCCCTCTCTGGGGATTTGTCCCAGCTCCCAAGAGTTTGGGGTCATTTTGTGGGAAGGGTGGAGTCGTGTTGTCTGGCTCATGGGTCTCTCCAAGAAAGGGATTCCAGAGCAGAGCTCCAGGTACGGGCGGGGTGACTGGAAAATTCAAACCGTGGTGAAGACTGGGTGCATAGGGGCTTGGCAAGCCCCATATGTGGGCTCTTGGTCCAGGCCCCGACAGGCCTTTCTTTGACATGGGGCTCATGCTGAGGGTCACAGTGTGAATTTGTGCCCAAGCAGCACTCAAGTTTGGGCGTGGCATCAGGGGCCATGAAGGTTTCTCCCACCCTGAAGGTGTGACTCCATGCCAAGAGCAAGCTTGACAGCCATGGGGAAGGAGGAGTTCTGTTTTGTGCTTGCTATACCCAGCTGTGTGGAGAATTGATATAATGTCTAGGTTCAGATATCTGAAAACCAAGGTTAGGATGAGGTGACGGCATAAGACCATGGCGTGTCCGAAGTGCTGGGTGTGCGGCCAGCTGTCTCCTTGTCTGTCTGGACGTCTGGCTTCAGGCTGTGTCAGGCAGAGCATGAGTGCCCAGAGCAGCCTATCCAGTTCGGGTACCGTCGAGGCCCGAGCAGGTTGATCCTCATCTGGGTTTTCTGGAGAGCCCCACAGGGAAACGTTTTTCTTCCGTTGGGCAGACACTGGGCTGGGTTTTGGTTCCGGAGTTCCTAGTCCGGAGGGCTTGTTTGCCAGGAGTGTGAGGAAGGAAGTCTGAAAACACAAGCTAGCGTGAGGTTTGGGACCGAGGGCACGGCAGGCCCACTCTGCAGAGGCTGAATCGAGATCTCCTGCACTGAGGTCATGTCAACTATGAGACGTGCCTCAGGCTAGAGTTCTTGTCCAGCATGGCCTCTTCCTGAAGGGTGTGGGGGCTTCATGAGGCCAGAAAGTTTTGCCTACGAGGGGATTTGTGAACTGCTCCAAAACTGAAGGTTACCTTCTGCACGACAGTCGAGTCCTATTGGATGGTTCCAAGAGGCCCCATATGGAAAGACTCCAGAGCAGGTGTCTAAGCATGGATGCCTGGGAACGCCACCTCATATTCCCACTCTTTAGTCAGGACAAGGCAGGCTCAATCTGCGGGCTCCTGGGTGAGCTACCCAGAGGGGAGAGTTGAAATGGACTCTCCTGAAGATGAGTCCTACTGTGGCTTGGTGGCCTGGGAGACCTTGGAATGTGGAGGTGGCTCAGGGACTCTGCAGGATTCTCCAACATGACGTGTTTGACACGGCTCCAACAAGGAAACTTCCCATGTGGAGACGAGAGGAGTTCTGTTCCATGCCTCAGGAAAGCCCCATACCCTGTTCTTCGAACCAAAGCCTCTGAGGAGTGACATCTGGAAACCAAAGCAAGAGTTGAGACTACGGCCTAAAGGTCTGTCAGGCTCAACCTTCTATCTCTGCTGACATCTGTGTGCATGCATTCATGGATGTAGCTGCTCAGCTTGTGTCCAAATGCCCCTGTGAGTCCAGTGAGGCTCCCAGTAGTGGGATGTCCTCGTAGGCCTTGAGGTTTCTCATATTCTGGAGGTGTGTGGCCAAAGGAATGGACACAGTTTCCCAGGAGAGAGCAGGCACGGTCCTGTGGTATGGCTCCAGAGGACCCAGCCTAGAGGCTGTGTTTGCCAGGGCTGTGGGGACAGATGTCTGAAAAAGCAAACTTGGCTCAGCTAGGGGCCAATGTAATGGCAGGCCTGATCTCTAGTCCGTGAGGGGAGATCCTCTGGAAATCAAAGTAGGGCAAGTGGGAGGCAGTCACTCAGGCTTTTGTCTCTGGGTGTTGCGTTTACAGTGTCCGGTCAGGGTAGGGGTTTTCTCAGAGGCCGAGGAAGAGCCTTCCTCTCGGGGGATTGTCCAAGCTCCCAAGTGTTTGTGTTCATTCTGTGGGAATGAAGAGTATTGTTTTCTGCCACAGGGGACCCCCAAGGAGAGGGACACTAGAGCACAGCAGTGGGTTCCCTCAACTGGAATACACACCATCTAGTTAGTCCTGGGTGCCTATGGGCATGGCAAGCCACATATGCGGGCTCTTGGTCCAGTCACTGAGAGGCGTTACTTGAATAAGGTACTCACGCTGAGGGTCACAATGTGTGTTTGTGCCCAAGGCGGCCCTCACGCTTGGGCGTGGCCTCATGGGCCATGCCGTTTTCTCCTACACTGAAGGTTTGACTCACTGCCAGCAGCAAGGTTTCTTGCCATGGGGAAGGAGGGGTTCTGACTTGTGCATCAGGTTCCCCCCTGTGCAGGGATTGGAGATAAGGTCTAGGTTCCGATGACTGAAAACCCAGGTTAGGAATGGATAGTGGCCTAAGGCAGTGGCGGGTCCAATGTGCTAGGTGTGCAGCCAGCTGTGTCGGTGTCTGTTGGAAGGTCTGGGCTCAGGCTATTTGCGACAGAGCATCACTGTTTAAGGTAGCCTATGCAATTGGGGTGTTGCCGAGGGCCAAGCAGTTTGATCCTCATTTGGGGTTTCTGCGCAGCGCCATAGACAATGATTTTCTCCTGGGAGGCAGGCACAGTGCTTCATTGTGGCCCCAGAATTCCCAGTAGGGAGGGTTTGTGGGCCAGGAGTGTGAGGACGGAAGTCTGAAAACACAAGCTAGTGTGAGGATTGGAGCCAAGGGCAGAGCAGGACCACTCTGCAGAGGCTGAATCAAAATCTCCTGCATCTGAAGTCAGGCTGAGGATCAGACGTTGGCTGAGGCTGGAGTATGTGTCCATGATGGCACCTTCATGAAGTGGGGGCCTCATGAGGCCAAGGAAGTTTTCCCACGCTGAGTTTGGAGGTTGCCCCAAACCACAAGGTTTCCTTCTGCGGGACATTCGAGTCCTGTTGCATGGCTCCAGGACATACCATATGGAAGGACTGGAGAGCAGGGTTCGAAGGATGGATCCCTGTACAGCATGCCTCGCATTCCCATTGGCTATTAGCGACAAGATATGTTTGATCTGCTGCCTCTGGAACACGCGACGCAGGGGGCTGAGTTGAAATGGCCTCTCCTGAGGATGCGTCATAATGTGCGTTTGGGTCCATGGAGACCTTGGAATGTGCTGGTTGTTCAGTGGCCCTGCGGAACTCTCCTACCTGAAGTGTTTGATACATCCCAGTAAGAAAGCTGCCCATGTGGAAATGAGGGATGTTTGGTTTGGTGCCTCAGAAAAGCCCCATGTGCTGGTCTACGAAAACAGTCCTCTGAGAACGGAAACATGGAAACCAAAGCTAAGGTTCAGATTAGGGCCTGGGGGCCTGTCCATTTCAACCTTCTGTCTCTGGGGACACTGTCTGAGAGTCTAAGTGGAGATAGTTGCTCCGCTGGTGTCAGAGAGCCCCTCTTAGTCCAGGGTGGCCTATACTACTGATGGCCTCAGGGACCTTGGAGCTTTTCCCTAACCTGTAGGGTTGTGGTCAATGGATTGGGCACACTTTCCTTGGAGAGGGCAGGCACAATCTTTCGCTGTTTGGTCCAGAGGCCCTAGCCTGGATGTTGTGTGGGTCCAGGCTCTGGGCACAGAAGTCTGAATACACAAACTCAGCTTATGAGTGGCGCCTAGGGTATGGCCGGCCGGATGTACAGCCCGAGAGGGAGCTCCTGGGCCTCTGAAACAAGGGCGAGTGGGAGGCGTTCCTTCAGGCTTTTGTCTCTGGATGTTGTGTCCGGGATAGCCTTGGATTGGAGCGGTGGTCTCAGATACTGTGGACGAGTATCCCTCTCTGGGGATTTGTCCCAGCTCCCAAGAGTTTGGGGTCATTTTGTGGGAAGGGTGGAGTCGTGTTGTCTGGCTCATGGGTCTCTCCAAGAAAGGGATTCCAGAGCAGAGCTCCAGGTACGGGCGGGGCGACTGGAAAATTCAAACCGTGGTGAGGACTGGGTGCATAGGGGCTTGGCAAGCCCCATATGTGGGCTCTTGGTCCAGGCCCCGACAGGCCTTTCTTTGACATGGGGCTCATGCTGAGGGTCACAGTGTGAATTTGTGCCCAAGCAGCACTCAAGTTTGGGCGTGGCATCAGGGGCCATGAAGGTTTCTCCCACCCTGAAGGTGTGACTCCATGCCAAGAGCAAGCTTGACAGCCATGGGGAAGGAGGAGTTCTGTTTTGTGCTTGCTATACCCAGCTGTGTGGAGAATTGATATAATGTCTAGGTTCAGATATCTGAAAACCAAGGTTAGGATGAGGTGACGGCATAAGACCATGGCGTGTCCGAAGTGCTGGGTGTGCGGCCAGCTGTCTCCTTGTCTGTCTGGACGTCTGGCTTCAGGCTGTGTCAGGCAGAGCATGAGTGCCCAGAGCAGCCTATCCAGTTCGGGTACCGTCGAGGCCCGAGCAGGTTGATCCTCATCTGGGTTTTCTGGAGAGCCCCACAGGGAAACGTTTTTCTTCCATTGGGCAGACACTGGGCTGGGTTTTGGTTCCGGAGTTCCTAGTCCGGAGGGCTTGTTTGCCAGGAGTGTGAGGAAGGAAGTCTGAAAACACAAGCTAGCGTGAGGTTTGGGACCGAGGGCACGGCAGGCCCACTCTGCAGAGGCTGAATCGAGATCTCCTGCACTGAGGTCATGTCAACTATGAGACGTGCCTCAGGCTAGAGTTCTTGTCCAGCATGGCCTCTTCCTGAAGGGTGTGGGGGCTTCATGAGGCCAGAAAGTTTTGCCTACGATGGGATTTGTGAACTGCTCCAAAACTGGAGGATACCTTCTGCACGACAGTCGAGTCCTATTGGATGGTTCCAAGAGGCCCCATATGGAAAGACTCGAGAGCAGGTGTCTAAGCATGGATGCCTGGGAACGCCACCTCATATTCCCACTCTTTAGTCAGGACAAGGCAGGCTCAATCTGCGGGCTCCTGGGTGAGCTACCCAGAGGGGAGAGTTGAAATGGACTCTCCTGAAGATGAGTCCTACTGTGGCTTGGTGGCCTGGGAGACCTTGGAATGTGGAGGTGGCTCAGGGACTCTGCAGGATTCTCCAACATGACGTGTTTGACACGGCTCCAACAAGGAAACTACCCATGTGGAGACGAGAGGAGTTCTGTTCCATGCCTCAGGAAAGCCCCATACCCTGTTCTTCGAACCAAAGCCTCTGAGGAGTGACACCTGGAAACCAAAGCAAGAGTTGAGACTACGGCCTAAAGGCCTGTCCGGCTCAACCTTCTATCTCTGTTGACATCTGTGTGCATGCATTCATGGATGTAGCTGCTCAGCTTGTGTCCAAATGCCCCTGTGAGTCCAGTGAGGCTCCCAGTAGTGGGATGTCCTCGTAGGCCTTGAGGTTTCTCATATTCTGGAGGTGTGTGGCCAAAGGAATGGACACAGTTTCCCAGGAGAGAGCAGGCACGGTCCTGTGGTATGGCTACAGAGGACCAAGCCTAGAGGCTGTGTTTGCCAGGGCTGTGGGGACAGATGTCTGAAAAAGCAAACTTGGCTCAGCTAGGGGCCAATGTAATGGCAGGCCTGATCTCTAGTCCGTGAGGGGAGATCCTCTGGAAATCAAAGTAGGGCAAGTGGGAGGCAGTCACTCAGGATTTTGTCTCTGGGTGTTGCGTTTACAGTGTCCGGTCACGGTAGGGGTTTTCTCAGAGGCCGAGGAAGAGCCTTCCTCTCGGGGGATTGTCCAAGCTCCCAAGTGTTTGTGTTCATTCTGTGGGAATGAAGAGTACTGTTTTCTGCCACAGGGGACCCCCTAGGAGAGGGACTCTAGAGCACAGCAGTGGGTTCCCTCAACTGGAATACACACCATCTAGTTAGTCCTGGGTGCCTATGGGCATGGCAAGCCACATATGCGGGCTCTTGGTCCAGTCACTGAGAGGCGTTACTTGAATAAGGTACTCACGCTTAGGGTCACAATGTGTGTTTGTGCCCAAGGCGGCCCTCACGCTTGGGCGTGGCCTCATGGGCCATGCCGTTTTCTCCTACACTGAAGGTTTGACTCACTGCCAGCAGCAAGGTTTCTTGCCATGGGGAAGGAGGGGTTCTGACTTGTGCATCAGGTTCCCCCCTGTGCAGGGATTGGAGATAAGGTCTAGGTTCCGATGACTGAAAACCCAGGTTAGGAATGGATGGTGGCCTAAGGCAGTGGCGGGTCCAATGTGCTAGGTGTGCAGCCAGCTGTGTCGGTGTCTGTTGGAAGGTCTGGGCTCAGGCTATTTGCGACAGAGCATCACTGTTTAAGGTAGCCTATGCAATTGGGGTGTTGCCGAGGGCCAAGCAGTTTGATCCTCATTTGGGGTTTCTGGGCAGCGCCATAGACAATGATTTTCTCCTGGGAGGCAGGCACAGTGCTTCATTGTGGCCCCAGAATTCCCAGTAGGGAGGGTTTGTGGGCCAGGAGTGTGAGGACGGAAGTCTGAAAACACAAGCTAGTGTGAGGATTGGAGCCAAGGGCAGAGCAGACCCACTCTGCAGAGGCTGAATCAAAATCTCCTGCATCTGAAGTCAGGCTGAGGATCAGACGTTGGCTGAGGCTGGAGTATGTGTCCATGATGGCACCTTCATGAAGTGGGGGCCTCATGAGGCCAAGGAAGTTTTCCCACGCTGAGTTTGGAGGTTGCCCCAAACCACAAGGTTTCCTTCTGCGGGACATTCGAGTCCTGTTGCATGGCTCCAGGACATACCATATGGAAGGACTGGAGAGCAGGTTTCGAAGGATGGATCCCTGTACAGCATGCCTCGCATTCCCATTGGCTATTAGCGAAAAGATATGTTTGATCTGCTGCCTCTGGAACACGCGACCCAGGGGGCTGAGTTGAAATGGCCTCTCCTGAGGATGCGTCATAATGTGCGTTTGGGTCCATGGAGACCTTGGAATGTGCTGGTTGTTCAGTGGCCCTGCGGAACTCTCCTACCTGAAGTGTTTGATACATCCCAGTAAGAAAGCTGCCCATGTGGAGATGAGGGATGTTTGCTTTGGTGCCTCAGAAAAGCCCCATGTGCTGGTCTACGAAAACAGTCCTCTGAGAACGGAAACATGGAAACCAAAGCTAAGGTTCAGATTAGGGCCTGGGGGCCTGTCCATTTCAACCTTCTGTCTCTGGGGACACTGTCTGAGAGTCTAAGTGGAGATAGTTGCTCCGCTGGTGTCAGAGAGCCCCTCTTAGTCTAGGGTGGCCTATACTATTGATGGCCTCAGGGACCTTGGAGCTTTTCCCTAACCTGTAGGGTTGTGGTCAATGGATTGGGCACACTTTCCTTGGAGAGGGCAGGCACAATCTTTCGCTGTTTGGTCCAGAGGCCCTAGCCTGGATGTTGTGTGGGTCCAGGCTGTGGGCACAGAAGTCTGAATACACAAACTCAGCTTATGAGTGGCGCCTAGGGTATGGCCGGCCGGATGTACAGCCCGAGAGGGAGCTCCTGGGCCTCTGAAACAAGGGCGAGTGGGAGGCGTTCCTTCAGGCTTTTGTCTCTGGATGTTGTGTCCGGGATAGCCGTGGATTGGAGCGGTGGCCTCAGGTACTGTGGACGAGTATCCCTCTCTGGGGATTTGTCCCAGCTCCCAAGAGTTTGGGGTCATTTTGTGGGAAGGGTGGAGTCGTGTTGTCTGGCTCATGGGTCTCTCCAAGAAAGGGATTCCAGAGCAGAGCTCCATGTACGGGCGGGGCGACTGGAAAATTCAAACCGTGGTGAGGATTGGGTGCATAGGGGCTTGGCAAGCCCCATATGTGGGCTCTTGGTCCAGGCCCCGACAGGCCTTTCTTTGACATGGGGCTCATGCTGAGGGTCACAGTGTGAATTTGTGCCCAAGCAGCACTCAAGTTTGGGCGTGGCATCAGGGGCCATGAAGGTTTCTCCCACCCTGAAGGTGTGACTCCATGCCAAGAGCAAGCTTGACAGCCATGGGGAAGGAGGAGTTCTGTTTTGTGCTTGCTATACCCAGCTGTGTGGAGAATTGATATAATGTCTAGGTTCAGATATCTGAAAACCAAGGTTAGGATGAGGTGACGGCATAAGACCATGGCGTGTCCGAAGTGCTGGGTGTGCGGCCAGCTGTCTCCTTGTCTGTCTGGACGTCTGGCTTCAGGCTGTGTCAGGCAGAGCATGAGTGCCCAGAGCAGCCTATCCAGTTCGGGTACCGTCGAGGCCCGAGCAGGTTGATCCTCATCTGGGTTTTCTGGAGAGCCCCACAGGGAAACGTTTTTCTTCCGTTGGGCAGACACTGGGCTGGGTTTTGGTTCCGGAGTTCCTAGTCCGGAGGGCTTGTTTGCCAGGAGTGTGAGGAAGGAAGTCTGAAAACACAAGCTAGCGTGAGGTTTGGGACCGAGGGCACGGCAGGCCCACTCTGCAGAGGCTGAATCGAGATCTCCTGCACTGAGGTCATGTCAACTATGAGACGTGCCTCAGGCTAGAGTTCTTGTCCAGCATGGCCTCTTCCTGAAGGGTGTGGGGGCTTCATGAGGCCAGAAAGTTTTGCCTACGATGGGATTTGTGAACTGCTCCAAAACTGAAGTTTACCTTCTGCACGACAGTCGAGTCCGATTGGATGGTTCCAAGAGGCCCCATATGGAAAGACTCGAGAGCAGGTGTCTAAGCATGGATCCCTGGGAATGCCACCTCATATTCCCACTCTTTAGTCAGGACAAGGCAGGCTCAATCTGCGGGCTCCTGGGTGAGCTACCCAGAGGGGAGATTTGAAATGGTCTCTCCTGAAGATGAGTCCAACTGTGGCTTGGTGGCCTGGGAGACCTTGGAATGTGGAGGTGGCTCAGGGACTCTGCAGGATTCTCCAACATGAGGTGTTTGACACGGCTCCAACAAGGAAACTTCCCATGTGGAGACGAGAGGAGTTCTGTTCCGTGCCTCAGGAAAGCCCCATACCCTGTTCTTCGAACCAAAGCCTCTGAGGAGTGACACCTGGAAACCAAAGCAAGAGTTGAGACTACGGCCTAAAGGCCTGTCCGGCTCAACCTTCTATCTCTGTTGACATCTGTGTGCATGCATTCATGGATGTAGCTGCTCAGCTTGTGTCCGAATGCCCCTGTGAGTCCAGTGAGGCTCCCAGTAGTGGGATGTCCTCGGAGGCCTTGAGGTTTCTCATATTCTGGAGGTGTGTGGCCCAAGGAATGGACACAGTTTCCTAGGAGAGAGCAGGCACTGTCCTGTGGTATGGCTCTAGAGGACCCAGCCTAGAGGCTGTGTTTGCCAGGGCTGTGGGGACAGATGTCTGAAAAAGCAAACTTGGCTCGGCTAGGGGCCAATGTAATGACAGGCCTGATCTCTAGTCCGTGAGGGGAGATCCTCTGGAAATCAAAGTAGGGCAAGTGGGAGGCAGTCACTCAGGATTTTGTCTCTGGGTGTTGCATTTACAGTGTCCGTTCAGGTTAGGGGTTGTCTCAGAGGCCGAGGAAGAGCCTTCCTCTCGGGGGATTGTCCAAGCTCCCAAGTGTTTGTGTTCATTCTGTGGGAATGAAGAGTACTGTTTTCTGCCACAGGGGACCCCCCAGGAGAGGGACTCTAGAGCACAGCAGTGGGTTCCCTCAACTGGAATACACACCATCTAGTTAGTCCTGGGTCCCTATGGGCACGGCAAGCCACATATGCGGGCTCTTGGTCCAATCACAGAGAGGCGTTACTTGAATAAGGTACTCACGCTGAGGGTCACAATGTGTGTTTGTGCCCAAGGCGGCCCTCACGCTTGGGCGTGGCGTCATGGGCCATGCCGTTTTCTCCTACACTGAAGGTTTGACTCACTGCCAGCAGCAAGGTTTCTTGCCAGGGGGAAGGAGGGGTTTTGACTTGTGCATCAGGTTCCCCCCTGTGCAGGGATTGGAGATAAGGTCTAGGTTCCGATGACTGAAAACCCAGGTTGGGAATGGATGGTGGCCTAAGGCAGTGGCGGGTCCAATGTGCTGGGTGTGCAGCCAGCTGTGTCGGTGTCTGTTGGAAGGTCTGGGCTCAGGCTATTTGCGACAGAGCATCACTGTTTAAGGTAGCCTATGCAATTGGGGTGTTGCCGAGGGCCAAGCAGTTTGATCCTCATTTGGGGTTTCTGGGCAGCGCCATAGACAATGTTATTCTCCTGGGAGGCAGGCACAGTGCTTCATTGTGGCCCCAGAATTCCCAGTAGGGAGGGTTTGTGGGCCAGGAGTGTGAGGAGGGAAGTCTGAAAACACAAGCTAGTGTGAGGATTGGAGCCAAGGGCAGAGCAGGCCCACTCTGCAGAGGCTGAATCAAAATCTCCTGCATCTGAAGTCAGGCTGAGGATCAGACGTTGGCTGAGGCTGGAGTTTGTGTCCATGATGGCACCTTCATGAAGTGGGGGCCTCATGAGGCCAAGGAAGTTTTCCCACGCTGAGTTTGGAGGTTGCCCCAAACCACAAGGTTTCCTTCTGCGGGACATTCGAGTCCTGTTGCATGGCTCCAGGACATACCATATGGAAGGACTGGAGAGCAGGGTTCGAAGGATGGATCCCTGTACTGCATGCCTCGCATTCCCATTGGCTATTAGCGACAAGATATGTTTGATCTGCTGCCTCTGGTACACGCGACCCAGGGGGCTGAGTTGAAATGGCCTCTCCTGAGGATGCGTCATAATGTGCGTTTGGGTCCATGGAGACCTTGGAATGTGCTGATTGTTCAGTGGCCCTGCGGAACTCTCCTACCTGAAGTGTTTGATACATCCCAGTAAGAAAGCTGCCCATGTGGAGATGAGAGAGGTTTGGTTTGGTGCCTCAGAAAAGCCCCATGTGCTGGTCTACGAAAACATTCCTCTGAGAACGGAAACATGGAAACCAAAGCTAAGGTTCAGATTAGGGCCTGGGGGCCTGTCCATTTCAACCTTCTGTCTCTGGGGACACTGTCTGAGAGTCTAATTGGAGATAGTTGCTCCGCTGGTGTCAGAGAGCCCCTCTTAGTCCAGGGTGGCCTATACTATTGATGGCCTCAGGGACCTTGGAGCTTTTCCCTAACCTGTAGGGTTGTGGTCAATGGATTGGGCACACATTCCTTGGAGAGGGCAGGCACAATCTTTCGCTGTTTGGTCCAGAGGCCCTAGCCTGGATGTTGTGTGGGTCCAGGCTCTGGGCACAGAAGTCTGAATACACAAACTCAGCTTATGAGTGGCACCTAGGGTATGGCCGGCCGGATGTACAGCCCGAGAGGGAGCTCCTGGGCCTCTGAAACAAGGGCGAGTGGAAGGCGTTCCTTCAGGCTTTTGTCTCTGGATGTTGTGTCCGGGATAGCCGTGGATTGGAGCGGTGGCCTCAGGTACTGTGGACGAGTATCCCTCTCTGGGGATTTGTCCCAGCTCCCAAGAGTTTGGGGTCATTTTGTGGGAAGGGTGGAGTCGTGTTGTCTGCCTCATGGGTCTCTCCAAGAAAGGGATTCCAGAGCAGAGCTCCAGGTACGGGCGGGGCGACTGGAAAATTCAAACCGTGGTGAGGATTGGGTGCATAGTGGCTTGGCAAGCCCCATATGTGGGCTCTTGGTCCAGGCCCTGACAGGCCTTTCTTTGACATGGGGCTCATGCTGAGGGTCACAGTGTGAATTTGTGCCCAAGCAGCACTCAAGTTTGGGCGTGGCATCAGGGGCCATGAAGGTTTCTCCCACCCTGAAGGTGTGACTCCATGCCAAGAGCAAGCTTGACAGCCATGGGGAAGGAGGAGTTCTGTTTTGTGCTTGCTATACCCAGCTGTGTGGAGAATTGATATAATGTCTAGGTTCAGATATCTAAAAACCAAGGTTAGGATGAGGTGACGGCATAAGACCATGGCGTGTCCGAAGTGCTGGGTGTGCGGCCAGCTGTCTCCTTGTCTGTCTGGACGTCTGGCTTCAGGCTGTGTCAGGCAGAGCATGAGTGCCCAGAGCAGCCTATCCAGTTCGGGTACCGTCGAGGCCCGAGCAGGTTGATCCTCATCTGGGTTTTCTGGAGAGCCCCACAGGGAAACGTTTTTCTTCCATTGGGCAGACACTGGGCTGGGTTTTGGTTCCGGAGTTCCTAGTCCGGAGGGCTTGTTTGCCAGGAGTGTGAGGAAGGAAGTCTGAAAACACAAGCTAGCATGAGGTTTGGGACCGTGGGCACGGCAGGCCCACTCTGCAGAGGCTGAATCGAGATCTCCTGCACTGAGGTCATGTCAACTATGAGACGTGCCTCAAGCTAGAGTTCTTGTCCAGCATGGCCTCTTCCTGAAGGGTGTGGGGGCTTCATGAGGCCAGAAAGTTTTGCCTACGATGGGATTTGTGAACTGCTCCAAAACTGGAGGTTACCTTCTGCACGACAGTCGAGTCCTATTGGATGGTTCCAAGAGGCCCCATATGGAAAGACTCGAGAGCAGGTGTCTAAGCACGGATGCCTGGGAACGCCACCTCGTGTTCCCACTCTTTAGTCAGAACACGGCAGGCTCATTCTGCGGGCTCCTGGGTGAGCTACCCAGAGGAGAGAGTTGAAATGGACTCTCCTGAAGATGAGTCCTACTGTGGCTTGGTGGCCTGGGAGACCTTGGAATGTGGAGGTGGCTCAGGGACTCTGCAGGATTCTCCAACATGAGGTGTTTGACACGGCTCCAACAAGGAAACTTCCCATGTGGAGACGAGAGGAGTTCTGTTCCATGCCTCAGGAAAGCCCCATACCCTGTTCTTCGAACCAAAGCCTCTGAGGAGTGACACGTGGAAACCAAAGCAAGAGTTGAGACTACGGCCTAAAGGCCTGTCCGGCTCAACCTTCTATCTCTGTTGACATCTGTGTGCATGCATTCATGGATGTAGCTGCTCAGCTTGTGTCCGAATGCCCCTGTGAGTCCAGTGAGGCTCCCAGAAGGCCCCTGTGAGTCCAGTGAGGCTCCCAGTAGTGGGATGTCCTCGGAGGCCTTGAGGTTTCTCATATTCTGGAGGTGTGTGGCCAAAGGAATGGACACAGTTTCCCAGGAGAGAGCAGGCACGGTCCTGTGGTATGGCTCCAGAGGACCCAGCCTAGAGGCTGTGTTTGCCAGGGCTGTGGGGACAGATGTCTGAAAAAGCAAACTTGGCTCGGCTAGGGGCCAATGTAATGGCAGGCCTGATCTCTAGTCCGTGAGGGGAGATCCTCTGGAAATCAAAGTAGGGTTAGTGGGAGGCAGTCACTCATGATTTTGTCTCTGGGTGTTGCGTTTACAGTGTCCGGTCAGGGTAGGGGTTTTCTCAGAGGCCGAGGAAGAGCCTTCCTCTCGGGGGATTGTCCAAGCTCCCAAGTGTTTGTGTTCATTCTGTGGGAATGAAGAGTACTGTTTTCTGCCACAGGGGACCCCCTAGGAGAGGGACTCTAGAGCACAGCAGTGGGTTCCCTCAATTGGAATACACACCATCTAGTTAGTCCTGGGTGCCTATGGGCATGGCAAGCCACATATGCGGGCTCTTGGTCCTGTCACTGAGAGGCGTTACTTGAATAAGGTACTCACGCTGAGGGTCACAATGTGTGTTTGTGCCCAAGGCGGCCCTCACGCTTGGGCGTGGCCTCATGGGCCATGCCGTTTTCTCCTACACTGAAGGTTTGACTCACTGCCAGCAGCAAGGTTTCTTGCCATGGGGAAGCAGGGGTTCTGACTTGTGCATCAGGTTCCCCCCTGTGCAGGGATTGGAGATAAGGTCTAGGTTCCGATGACTGAAAACCCAGGTTAGGAATGGATGGTGGCCTAAGGCAGTGGCGGGTCTAATGTGCTAGGTGTGCAGCCAGCTGTGTCGGTGTCTGTTGGAAGGTCTGGGCTCATGCTATTTGCGACAGAGCATCACTGTTTAAGGTAGCCTATGCAATTGGGGTGTTGCCGAGGGCCAAGCAGTTTGATCCTCATTTGGGGTTTCTGCGCAGCGCCATAGACAATGATTTTCTCCAGGGAGGCAGGCACAGTGCTTCATTGTGGCCCCAGAATTCCCAGTAGGGAGGGTTTGTGGGCCAGGAGTGTGAGGACGGAAGTCTGAAAACACAAGCTAGTGTGAGGATTGGAGCCAAGGGCAGAGCAGGCCCACTCTGCAGAGGCTGAATCAAAATCTCCTGCATCTGAAGTCAGGCTGAGGATCAGACGTTGGCTGAGGCTGGAGTATGTGTCCATGATGGCACCTTCATGAAGTGGGGGCCTCATGAGGGCAAGGAAGTTTTCCCACGCTGAGTTTGGAGGTTGCCCCAAACCACAAGGTTTCCTTCTGCGGGACATTCTAGTCCTGTTGCATGGCTCCAGGACATACCATATGGAAGGACTGGAGAGCAGGGTTCGAAGGATGGATCCCTGTACTGCATGCCTCGCATTCCCATTGGCTATTAGCGACAAGATATGTTTGATCTGCTGCCTCTGGAACACGCGACCCAGGGGGCTGAGTTGAAATGGCCTCTCCTGAGGATGCGTCATAATGTGCGTTTGGGTCCATGGAGACCTTGGAATGTGCTGGTTGTTCAGTGGCCCTGCGGAACTCTCCTACCTGAAGTGTTTGATACATCCCAGTAAGAAAGCTGCCCATGTGGAGATGAGGGATGTTTGGTTTGGTGCCTCAGAAAAGCCCCATGTGCTGGTCTACGAAAACAGTCCTCTGAGAACGGAAACATGGAAACCAAAGCTAAGGTTCAGATTAGGGCCTGGGGGCCTGTCCATTTCAACCTTCTGTCTCTGGGGACACTGTCTGAGAGTCTAAGTGGAGATAGTTGCTCCGCTGGTGTAGGAGAGCCCCTCTTAGTCTAGGGTGGCCTATACTATTGATGGCCTCAGGGACCTTGGAGCTTTTCCCTAACCTGTAGGGTTGTGGTCAATGGATTGGGCACACTTTCCTTGGAGAGGGCAGGCACAATCTTTCGCTGTTTGGTCCAGAGGCCCTAGCCTGGATGTTGTGTGGGTCCAGGCTGTGGGCACAGAAGTCTGAATACACAAACTCAGCTTATGAGTGGCGCCTAGGGTATGGCCGGCAGGATGTACAGCCCGAGAGAGAGCTCCTGGGCCTCTGAAACAAGGGCGAGTGGGAGGCGTTCCTTCAGGCTTTTGTCTCTGGATGTTGTGTCCGGGATAGCCGTGGATTGGAGCGGTGGCCTCAGGTACTGTGGACGAGTATCCCTCTATGGGGATTTGTCCCAGCTCCCAAGAGTTTGGGGTCATTTTGTGGGAAGGGAGGAGTCGTGTGGTCTGGCTCATGGGTCTCTCCAAGAAAGGGATTCCAGAGCAGAGCTCCAGGTACGGGCGGGGAGACTGGAAAATTCAAACCGTGGTGAGGATTGGGTGCATAGGGGCTTGGCAAGCCCCATATGAGGGCTCTTGGTCCAGGCCCTGACAGGCCTTTCTTTGACATGGGGCTCATGCTGAAGGTCACAGCGTGAATTTGTGCCCAAGCAGCACTCAAGTTTGGGCGTGGCATCAGGGGCCATGAAGGTTTCTCCCACCCTGAAGGTGTGACTCCATGCCAAGAGCAAGCTTGACAGCCATGGGGAAGGAGGAGTTCTGTTTTGTGCTTGCTATACCCAGCTGTGTGGAGAATTGATATAATGTCTAGGTTCAGATATCTGAAAACCAAGGTTAGGATGAGGTGACGGCATAAGACCATGGCGTGTCCGAAGTGCTGGGTGTGCGGCCAGCTGTCTCCTTGTCTGTCTGGACGTCTACTTCTGGCTGTGTCAGGCAGAGCATGAATGCCCAGAGCAGCCTATCCAGTTCGGGTACCGTTGAGGCCCGAGCAGGTTGATCCTCATCTGGGTTTTCTGGAGAGCCCCACAGGGAAACGTTTTTCTTCCGTTGGGCAGACACTGGGCTGGGTTTTGGTTCCGGAGTTCCTAGTCCGGAGGACTTGTTTGCCAGGATTGTGAGGAAGGAAGTCCGAAAACACATGCTAGCATGAGGTTTGGGACCGAGGGCACGGCAGGCCCACTCTGCAGAGGCTGAATAGAGATCTCCTGCACTGAGGTCATGTCAACTATGAGACGTGCCTCAGGCTAGAGTGCTTGTCCAGCATGGCGTCTTCCTGAAGGGTGTGGGGGCTTCATGAGGCCAGAAAGTTTTGCCTACTATGGGATTTGTGAACTGCTCCAAAACTGAAGGTTACCTTCTGCACGACAGTAGAGTCTTATTGGATGGTTCCAAGAGGCCCCATATGGAAAGACTTGAGAGCAGGTGTCTAAGCATGGATGCCTGGGAACGCCACCTCATATTCCCACTCTTTAGTCAGGACAAGGCAGGCTCAATCTGCGGGCTCCTGGGTGAGCTATCCAGAGGGGAGAGTTGAAATGGTCTCTCCTGAAGATGAGTCCTACTGTGGCTTGGTGGCCTGGGAGAACTTGGAATGTGGAGGTGGCTCAGGGACTCTGCAGGATTCTCCAACATGAGGTGTTTGACACGGCTCCAACAAGGAATCTTCCCATGTGGAGACGAGAGGAGTTCTGTTCCGTGCCTCAGGAAAGCCCCATACCCTGTTCTTCGAACCAAAGCCTCTGAGGAGTGACACCTGGAAACCAAAGCAAGAGTTGAGACTACGGCCTAAAGGCCTGTCCGGCTCAACCTTCTATCTCTGTTGACATCTGTGTGCATGCATTCATGGATGTAGCTGCTCAGCTTGTGTCCGAATGCCCCTGTGAGTCCAGTGAGGCTCCCAATAGTGGGAAGTCCTCGGAGGCCTTGAGGTTTCTCATATTCTGGAGGTGTGTGGCCAAAGGAATGGACACAGTTTCCCAGGAGAGAGCAGGCACAGTCCTGTGGTATGGCTCCAGAGGACCCAGCCTAGAAGCTGTGTTTGCCAGGGCTGTGGGGACAGATGTCTGAAAATGCAAACTTGGCTCAGCTAGGGGCCAATGTAATGGCAGGCCTGATCTCTAGTCCGTGAGGGGAGATCCTCTGGAAATCAAAGTAGGGCAAGTGGGAGGCAGTCAGTCAGGATTTTGTCTCTGGGTGTTGCGTTTACAGTGTCCGGTCAGGGTAGGGGTGTCTCAGAGGCCGAGGAAGAGCCTTCCTCTCGGGGGATTGTCCTAGCTCCCAAGTGTTTGTGTTCATTCTGTGGGAATGAAGAGTACTGTTTTCTGCCACAGGGGACCCCCAGGAGAAGGACTCTAGAGCACAGCAGTGGGTTCCCTCAACTGGAATACACACCATCTAGTTAGTCCTGGGTGCCTATGGGCACGGCAAGCCACATATGCGGGCTCTTGGTCCAGTCACTGAGAGGCGTTACTTGAATAAGGTACTCACGCTGAGTGTCACAATGAGTGTTTTTGCCCAAGGCGGCCCTCACGCTTGGGCGTGGCCTCATGGGCCATGACGTTTTCTCCTACACTGAAGGTTTGACTCACTGCCAGCAGCAAGGTTTCTTGCCAGGGGGAAGGAGGGGTTCTGACTTGTGCATCAGGTTCCCCCCTGTGCAGGGATTGGAGATAAGGTCTAGGTTCCGATGACTGAAAACCCAGGTTGGGAATGGATGGTGGCCTAAGGCAGTGGCGGGTCCAATGTGCTTGGTGTGCAGCCAGCTGTGTCGGTGTCTGTTGGAAGGTCTGGGCTCAGGCTATTTGCGACAGAGCATCACTGTTTAAGGTAGCCTATGCAATATGGTTGTTGCCGAGGGCCAAGCAGTTTGATCCTCATTTGGGGTTTCTGGGCAGCGCCATAGACAATGTATTTCTCCTGGGTGGCAGTCACAGTGCTTCATTGTGGCCCCAGAATTCCCAGAAGGGAGGGTTTGTGGGCCAGGAGTGTGAGGACGGAAATCTGAAAACACAAGCTAGTGTGAGGATTGGAGCCAAGGGCAGAGCAGGCCCACTCTGCAGAGGCTGAATCAAAATCTCCTGCATCTGAAGTCAGGCTGAGGATCAGACGTTGGCTGAGGCTGGAGTATGTGTCCATCATGGCACCTTCATGAAGTGGGGGCCTCATGAGGCCAAGGAAGTTTTCCCACGTTGAGTTTGGAGGTTGCCCCAAACCACAAGGTTTCCTTCTGCGGGACATTCGAGTCGTGTTGCATGGCTCCAGGACACACCATATGGAAGGACTGGAGAGCAGGGTTCGAAGGATGGATCCCTGTACTGCATGCCTCGCATTCCCATTGGCTATTAGCGACAAGATATGTTTTATCTGCTGCCTCTGGAACACGTGAACCAGGGGGCCGAGTTGAAATGGCCTCTCCTGAGGATGCGTCATAATGTGCGTTTGGGTCCATGGAGACCTTGGAATGTGCTGGTTGTTCAGTGGCCCTACGGAACTCTCCTACCTGAAGTGTTTGATACATCCCAGTAAGAAAGCTGCCCATGTGGAGATGAGAGATGTTTGGTTTGGTGCCTCAGAAAAGCCCCATGTGCTGGTCTACGAAAACAGTCCTCTGAGAACGGAAACATGGATACCAAAGCTAAGGTTCAGATTAGGGCCTGGGGGCCTGTCCATTTCAACCTTCTGTCTCTGGGGACACTGTCTGAGAGTCTAAGTGGAGATAGTTGCCCGCTAGTGTCAGAGAGCCCCTCTTAGTCCAGGGTGGCCTATACTGTTGATGGCTCAGGGACCTTGGAGCTTTTCCCTAACCTGTAGGGTTGTGGTCAATGGATTGGGCACACTTTCCTTGGAGAGGGCAGGCACAATCTTTCGCTGTTTGGTCCAGAGGCCGTAGCCTGGATGTTATGTGGGTCCAGGCTCTGGGCACAGAAGTCTGAATACACAAACTCAGCTTATGAGTGGCGCCTAGGGTATGGCAGGCCGGATGTACAGCCCGAGAGGGAGCTCCTGGGCCTCTGAAACAAGGGCGAGTGGGAGGCGTTCCTTCAGGCTTTTGTCTCTGGATGTTGTGTCCGGGATAGCCGTGGATTGGAGCGGTGGCCTCAGGTACTGTGGACGAGTATCCCTCTCTGGGGATTTGTCCCAGCACCCAAGAGTTTGGGGTCATTTTGTGGGAAGGGTGGAGTCGTGTTGTCTGGCTCATGGGTCTCTCCAAGAAAGTGATTCCAGAGCAGAGCTCCAGGTACGGGCGGGGCGACTGGAAAATTCAAACCGTGGTGAGGATTGGGTGCAAAGGACTTGGCAAGCCCCATATGTGGGCTCTTGTTCCAGGCCCTGACAGGCCTTTCTTTGACATGGGGCTCATGCTGAGGGTCACAGTGTGAATTTGTGCCCAAGCAGCACTCAAGTTTGGGCGTGGCATCAGGGGCCATGAAGGTTCCTCCACCCTGAAGGTGTGACTCCATGCCAAGAGCAAGCTTGACAGCCATGGGGAAGGAGGAGTTCTGTTTTGTGCTTGCTATACCCAGCTGTGTGTAGAATTGATATAATGTCTAGGTTCAGATATCTGAAAACCAAGGTTAGGATGAGGTGACGGCATAAGACCATGGCGTGTCCGAAGTGCTGGGTGTGCGGCCAGCTGTCTCCTTGTCTGTCTGGACGTCTGGCTTCAGGCTGTGTCAGGCAGAGCATGAGTGCCCAGAGCAGCCTATCCAGTTCGGGTACCGTCGAGGCCCGAGCAGGGTGATCCTCATCTGGGTTTTCTGGAGAGCCCCACAGGGAAACGTTTTTCTTCCGTTGGGCAGACACTGGGCTGGGTTTTGGTTCTGGAGTTTTTAGTCCGGAGGGCTTGTTTGCCTGGAGTGTGAGGAAGGAAGTCTGAAAACACAAGCTAGCGTGAGGTTTGGGACCGAGGGCACGGCAGGCCCACTCTGAGAGGCTGAATCGAGATCTCCTGCACTGAGGTCATGTCAACTATGAGACGTGCCTCAGGCTAGAGTTGTTGTCCAGCATGGCGTCTTCCTGAAGGGTGTGGGGGCTTCATGAGTCCAGAAAGTTTTGCCTACGATGGGATTTGTGAACTTCTCCAAAACTGGAGGTTACCTCTGCACGACAGTCGAGTCCTATTGGATGGTTCCAAGAGGCCCCATATGGAAAGACTCGAGAGCAGGTGTCTAAGCATGGATGCCTGGGAACGCCACCTCATATTCCCACTCTTTAGTCAGGACAAAGCAGGCTCAATCTGCGGGCTCCTGGGTGAGCTATCCAGAGGGGAGAGTTGAAATGGTCTCTCCTGAAGATGAGTCCTACTGTGGCTTGGTGGCCTGGGAGACCTTGGAATGTGGAGGTGGCTCAGGGACTCTGCAGGATTCTCCAACATGAGGTGTTTGACACGGCTCCAACAAGGAAACTTCCCATGTGGAGACGAGAGGAGTTCTGTTCCGTGCCTCAGGAAAGCCCCATACCCTGTTCTTCGAACCAAAGCCTCTGAGGAGTGACACCTGGAAACCAAAGCAAGAGTTGAGACTACGGCCTAAAGGCCTGTCCGGCTCAACCTTCTATCTCTGTTGACATCTGTGTGCATGCATTCATGGATGTAGCTGCTCAGCTTGTGTCCGAATGCCCCTGTGAGTCCAGTGAGGCTCCCAATAGTGGGATGTCCTCGGAGGCCTTGAGGTTTCTCATATTCTGGAGGTGTGGGGTCAAAGGAATGGACACAGTTTCCCAGGAGAGAGCAGGCACGGTCCTGTGGTATGGCTCCAGAGGACCCAGCCTAGAGGCTGTGTTGGCCAGGGCTGTGGGGACAGATGTCTGAAAAAGCAAACTTGGCTCAGCTAGGGGCCAATGTAATGGCAGGCCTGATCTCTAGTCCGTGAGGGGAGATCCTCTGGAAATCAAAGTAGGGCAAGTGGGAGGCAGTCAGTCAGGATTTTGTCTCTGGGTGTTGCGTTTACAGTGTCCGGTCAGGTTAGGGGTTGTCTCAGAGGCCGAGGAAGAGCCTTCCTGTTGGGGGATTGTCCAAGCTCCCAAGTGTTTGTGTTCATTCTGTAGGAATGAAGAGTACTGTTTTCTGCCACAGGGGACCCCCCAGGAGAGGGACTCTAGAGCACAGCAGTGGGTTCCCTCAACTGGAATACACACCATCTATTTAGTCCTGGGTGCCTATGGGCATGGCAAGCCACATATGCGGGCTCTTGGTCCAGTCACTGAGAGGCGTTACTTGAATAAGGTACTCACGCTGAGGGTCACAATGTGTGTTTGTGCCCAAGGCGGCCCTCACGCTTGGGCGTGGCCTCATGGGCCATGCCGTTTTCTCCTACACTGAAGGTTTGACTCACTGCCAGCAGCAAGGTTTCTTGCCATGGGGAAGGAGGGGTTCTGACTTGTGCATCAGGTTCCCCCCTGTGCAGGGATTGGAGATAAGGTCTAGGTTCCGATGACTGAAAACCCAGGTTGGGAATGGGTGGTGGCCTAAGGCAGTGGCGGGTCCAATGTGCTGGGTGTGCAGCCAGCTGTGTCGGTGTCTGTTGGAAGGTCTGGGCTCAGGCTATTTGCGACAGAGCATCACTGTTTAAGGTAGCCTATGCAATTGGGGTGTTGCCGAGGGCCAAGCAGTTTGATCCTCATTTGGGGTTTCTGGGCAGCGCCATAGACAAGGTTTTCCTCCTGGGAGGCAGGCACAGTGCTTCATTGTGGCCCCAGAATTCCCATTAGGGAGGGTTTGTGGGCCAGGAGTGTGAGGAGGGAAGTCTTAAAACACAAGCTAGTGTGACGATTGGAGCCAAGGGCAGAGCAGGCCCACTCTGCAGAGGCTGAATCAAAATCTCCTGCATCTGAAGTCATGCTGAGGATCAGACGTTGGCTGAGGCTGGAGTATGTGTCCATGATGGCACCTTCATGAAGTGGGGGCCTCATGAGGCCAAGGAAGTTTTCCCACGCTGAGTTTGGAGGTTGCCCCAAACCACAAGGTTTCCTTCTGCGGGACATTCGAGTCCTGTTGCACGGCTACAGGACATACCATATGGAAGGACTGGAGAGCAGGGTTCGAAGGATGGATCCCTGTACAGCATATCTCGCATTCCCATTGGCTATTAGCTACAAGATATGCTTGATCTGCTGCCTCTGGAACACGCGACCCAGGGGGCTGAGATGAAATGGCCTCTCCTGAGGAAGCGTCATAATGTTCGTTTGGGTCCATGGAGACCTTGGAATGTGCTGGTTGTTCAGTGGCCCTGCGGAACTCTCCTACCTGAAGTGTTTGATACATCCCAGTAAGAAAGCTGCCCATGTGGAGATGAGAGATGTTTGGTTTGGTGCCTCAGAAAAGCCCCAGGTGCTGGTCTACGAAAACAGTCCGTTGAGAACGGAAACATGGAAACCAAAGCTAAGGTTCAGATTAGGGCCTGGGGGCCTGTCCATTTCAACCTTCTGTCTCTGGGGACACTGTCTGAGAGACTAAGTGGAGATAGTTGCTCCACTGCTGTCAGAGAGCCCCTCTTAGTCCAGGGTGGCTTATACTATTGATACCCTCAGGGACATTTGAGCTTTTCCCTAACCTGTAGGGTTGTGGTCAATGGATTGGGCACACTTTCCTTGGAGAGGGCTGGCACAATCTTTCGCTGTTTGGTCCAGAGGCCCTAGCCTGGATGTTGTGTGGGTCCAGGCTGTGGGCACAGAAGTCTGAATAAACAAACTCAGCTTATGAGTGGCGCCTAGGGTATGGCAGGCCGGATGTACAGCCCGAGAGGGAGCTCCTGGGCCTCTGAAACAAGGGCGAGTGGGAGGCGTTCCTTCAGGCTTTTGTCTCTGGATGTTGTGTCCGGGATAGCCGTGGATTGGAGCGGTGGCCTCAGGTACTGTGGACGAGTATCCCTCTCTGGGGATTTGTCCCAGCTCCCAAGAGTTTGGGGTCATTTTGTGGGAAGGGTGGAGTCGTGTTGTCTGGCTCATGGGTCTCTCCAAGAAAGGGATTCCAGAGCAGAGCTCCAGGTACGGGCGGGGCGACTGGAAAATTCAAACCGTGGTGAGGATTGGGTGCATAGGGGCTTGGCAAGCCCCATATGTGGGCTCTTGGTCCAGGCCCTGACAGGCCTTTCTTTGACATGGGGCTCATGCTGAGGGTCACAGTGTGAATTTGTGCCCAAGCAGCACTCAAGTTTGGGCGTGGCATCAGGGGCCATGAAGGTTTCTCCCACCCTGAAGGTGTGACTCCATGCCAAGAGCAAGCTTGACAGCCATGGGGAAGGAGGAGTTCTGTTTTGTGCTTGCTATACCCAGCTGTGTGGAGAATTGATATAATGTCTAGGTTTAGATATCTGAAAACCAAGGTTAGGATGAGGTGACGGCGTAAGACCATGGCGTGTCCGAAGTGCTGGGTGTGCGGCCAGCTGTCTCCTTGTCTGTCTGGATGTCTGGCTTCAGGCTGTGTCAGGCAGAGCACGAGTGCCCAGAGCAGCCTATCCAGTTTGGGTACCGTCGAGGCCCGAGCAGGTTGATCCTATTCTGGGTTTTCTGGAGAGCCCCACAGAGAAACGTTTTTCTTCCATTGGGCAGACACTGGGCTGGGTTTTGGTTCTGGAGTTCCTAGTCCGGAGGGCTTGTTTGCCAGGAGTGTGAGGAAGGAAGTCGGAAAACACAAGCTAGCGTGAGGTTTGGGACCGAGGGCACGGCAGGCCCACTCTGCAGAGGCTGAATCGAGATCTCCTGCACTGAGGTCATGTCAACTATGAGACTTGCCTCAGGCTCGAGTTTTTGACCAGCATGGCCTCTTCCTGAAGGGTATGGGGGCTTCATGAGGCCAGAAAGTTTTTTCTACGATGGGATTTGTGAACTGCTCCAAAACTGAAGTTTACCTTCTGCACGACAGTCGAGTCCTATTGCATGGTTCCAAGAGGCCCCATATGGAAAGACTCGAGAGCAGGTGTCTAAGCATGGATGCCTGGGAACGCCACCTCATATTCCCACTCTTTAGTCAGGACAAGGCAGGCTCAATCTGCGGGCTCCTGGGTGAGCTACCCAGAGGGGAGAGTTGAAATGGTCTCTCCTGAAGATGAGTCCTACTGTGGCTTGGTGGCCTGGGAGACCTTGGAATGTGGAGGTGGCTCAGGGACTCTGCAGGATTCTCCAACATGAGGTGTTTGACACGGCTCCAACAAGGAAACTTCCCATGTGGAGACGAGAGGAGTTCTGTTCCGTGCCTCAGGAAAGCCCCATACCCTGTTCTTCGAACCAAAGCCTCTGAGGAGTGACACCTGGAAACCAAAGCAAGAGTTGAGAATACGGCCTAAAGGCCTGTCCGGCTCAACCTTCTATCTCTGTTGACATCTGTGTGCATGCATTCATGGATGTAGCTGCTCAGCTTGTGTCCGAATGCCCCTGCGAGTCCAGTGAGGCTCCCAGTAGTGGGATGTCCTCGGAGGCCTTGAGGTTTCTCATATTCTGGAGGTGTGTGGCCAAAGGAATGGACACAGTTTCCCAGGAGAGAGCAGGCACGGTCCTGTGGTATGGCTCCAGAGGACCCAGCCTAGAGGCTGTGTTGGCCAGGGCTGTGGGGACAGATGTCTGAAAAAGCAAACTTGGCTCAGCTAGGGGCCAATGTAATGGCAGGCCTGATCTCTAGTCCGTGAGGGGAGATCCTCTGGAAATCAAAGTAGGGCAAGTGGGAGGCAGTCACTCAGGATTTTGTCTCTGGGTGTTGCGTTTACAGTGTCCGGTCAGGGTAGGGGTTGTCTCAGAGGCCGAGGAAGAGCCTTCCTGTTGGGGGATTGTCCAAGCTCCCAAGTGTTTGTGTTCTTTCTGTGGGAATGAAGAGTACTTTTCTGCCACAGGGGACCCCCCAGGAGAGGGACTCTAGAGCACAGCAGTGGGTTCCCTCAACTGGAATACACACCATCTAGTTAGTCCTGGGTGCCTATGTGCATGGCAAGCCACATATGCGGGCTCTTGGTCCAGTCACTGAGAGGCGTTACTTGAATAAGGTACTCACGCTGAGGTTCACAATGTGTGTTTGTGCCCAAGGCGGCCCTCACGCTTGGGCGTGGCCTCATGGGCCATGCCGTTTTCTCCTACACTGAAGGTTTGACTCACTGCCAGCAGCAAGGTTTCTTGCCATACGGAAGGAGGGGTTCTGACTTGTGCATCAGGTTCCCCCCTGTGCAGGGATTGGAGATAAGGTCTAGGTTCCGATGACTGAAAACCCAGGTTGGGAATGGATGGTGGCCTAAGGCAGTGGCGGGTCCAATGTGCTGGGTGTGCAGCCAGCTGTGTCGGTGTCTGTTGGAAGGTCTGTGCTCAGGCTATTTGCGACAGAGCATCACTGTTTAAGGTAGCCTATGCAATTGGGGTGTTGCCGAGGGTCAAGCAGTTTGATCCTCATTTGGGGTTTCTGGGCAGCGCCATAGACAAGGTTTTTCTCCTGGGAGGCAGGCACAGTGCTTCATTGTGGCCCAAGAATTCCCAGTAGGGAGGGTTTGTGGGCCAGGAGTGTGAGGAGGGAAGTCTGAAAACACAAGCTAGTGTGAGGATTGGAGCCAAGGGCAGAGCAGGCCCACTCTGGAGAGGCTGAATCAAAATCTCCTGCATCTGAAGTCAGGCTGAGGATCAGACGTTGGCTGAGGCTGGAGTATGTGTCCATGATGGCACCTTCATGAAGTGGGGGCCTCATGAGGCAAAGGAAGTTTTCCCACGCTGAGTTTGGAGGTTGCCCCAAACCACAAGGTTTCCCTCTGCGGGACATTCGAGTCCTGTTGCATGGCTCTAGGACATACCATATGGAAGGACTGGAGAGCAGGGTTCGAAGGATGGATCCCTGTTCAGCATATCTCGCTTTCCCATTGGCTATTAGCTACAAGTATGTTTGATCTACTGCCTCTGGAACACGCGACCCAGGGGGCTGAGATGAAATGGCCTCTCCTGAGGATGCGTCATAATGTAAGTTTGGGTCCATGAAGACCTTGGAATGTGCTGGTTGTTCAGTGGCCCTGCGGAACTCTCCTACCTGAAGTGTTTGATACATCCCAGTAAGAAAGCTGCCCATGTGGAGATGAGAGAGGTTTGGTTTGGTGCCTCAGAAAAGCCCCAGGTGCTGGTCTACGAAAACAGTCCGTTGAGAACGGAAACATGGAAACCAAAGCTAAGGTTCAGATTAGGGCCTGGGGGCCTGTCCATTCCAACCTTCTGTCTCTGGGGACACTGTCTGAGAGTCTAAGTGGAGATAGTTGCTCCGCTGCTGTCAGAGAGCCCCTCTTAGTCCAGGGTGGCTTATACTATTGATACCCTCAGGGACCTTTGAGCTTTTCCCTAACCTGTAGGGTTGTGGTCAATGGATTGGGCACACTTTCCTTGGAGAGGGCTGGCACAATCTTTCGCTGTTTGGTCCAGAGGCCCTAGCCTGGATGTTGTGTGGGTCCAGGCTGTGGGCACAGAAGTCTGAATACACAAACTCAGCTTATGAGTGGCGCCTAGGGTATGGCAGGCCGGATGTACAGCCCGAGAGGGAGCTCCTGGGCCTCTGAAACAAGGGCGAGTGGGAGGCGTTCCTTCAGGCTTTTGTCTCTGGATGTTGTGTCCGGGATAGCCGTGGATTGGAGCGGTGGCCTCAGGTACTGTGGACGAGTATCCCTCTCTGGGGATTTGTCCCAGCTCCCAAGAGTTTGGGGTCATTTTGTGGGAAGGGTGGAGTCGTGTTGTCTGGCTCATGGGTCTCTCCAAGAAAGGGATTCCAGAGCAGAGCTCCAGGTACGGGCGGGGCGACTGGAAAATTCAAACCGTGGTGAGGATTGGGTGCATAGGGGCTTTGCAAGCCCCATATGTGGGCTCTTGGTCCAGGCCCTGACAGGCCTTTCTTTGACATGGGGCTCATGCTGAGGGTCACAGTGTGAATTTGTGCCCAAGCAGCACTCAAGTTTGGGCGTGGCATCAGGGGCCATGAAGGTTTCTCCCACCCTGAAGGTGTGACTCCATGCCAAGAGCAAGCTTGACAGCCATGGGGAAGGAGGAGTTCTGTTTTGTGCTTGCTATACCCAGCTGTGTGGAGAATTGATATAATGTCTAGGTTTAGATATCTGAAAACCAAGGTTAGGATGAGGTGACGGCGTAAGACCATGGCGTGTCCGAAGTGCTGGGTGTGCGGCCAGCTGTCTCCTTGTCTGTCTGGATGTCTGGCTTCAGGCTGTGTCAGGCAGAGCACGAGTGCCCAGAGCAGCCTATCCAGTTTGGGTACCGTCGAGGCCCGAGCAGGTTGATCCTATTCTGGGTTTTCTGGAGAGCCCCACAGAGAAACGTTTTTCTTCCATTGGGCAGACACTGGGCTGGGTTTTGGTTCCGGAGTTCCTAGTCCGGAGGGCTTGTTTGCCAGGAGTGTGAGGAAGGAAGTCGGAAAACACAAGCTAGCGTGAGGTTTGGGACCGAGGGCACGGCAGGCCCACTCTGCAGAGGCTGAATCGAGATCTCCTGCACTGAGGTCATGTCAACTATGAGACGTGCCTCAGGCTAGAGTTTTTGTCCATCATGGCCTCTTCCTGAAGGGTATGGGGGCTTCATGAGGCCAGAAAGTTTTTTCTACGATGGGATTTGTGAACTGCTCCAAAACTGAAGTTTACCTTCTGCACGACAGTCGAGTCCTATTGCATGGTTCCAAGAGGCCCCATATGGAAAGACTCGAGAGCAGGTGTCTAAGCATGGATGCCTGGGAACGCCACCTCATATTCCCACTCTTTAGTCAGGACAAGGCAGGCTCAATCTGCGGGCTCCTGGGTGAGCTACCCAGAGGGGAGAGTTGAAATGGTCTCTCCTGAAGATGAGTCCTACTGTGGCTTGGTGGCCTGGGAGACCTTGGAATGTGGAGGTGGCTCAGGGACTCTGCAGGATTCTCCAACATGAGGTGTTTGACACGGCTCCAACAAGGAAACTTCCCATGTGGAGACGAGAGGAGTTCTGTTCCGTGCCTCAGGAAAGCCCCATACCCTGTTCTTCGAACCAAAGCCTCTGAGGAGTGACACCTGGAAACCAAAGCAAGAGTTGAGAATACGGCCTAAAGGCCTGTCCGGCTCAACCTTCTATCTCTGTTGACATCTGTGTGCATGCATTCATGGATGTAGCTGCTCAGCTTGTGTCCGAATGCCCCTGCGAGTCCAGTGAGGCTCCCAGTAGTGGGATGTCCTCGGAGGCCTTGAGGTTTCTCATATTCTGGAGGTGTGTGGCCAAAGGAATGGACACAGTTTCCCAGGAGAGAGCAGGCACGGTCCTGTGGTATGGCTCCAGAGGACCCAGCCTAGAGGCTGTGTTGGCCAGGGCTGTGGGGACAGATGTCTGAAAAAGCAAACTTGGCTCAGCTAGGGGCCAATGTAATGGCAGGCCTGATCTCTAGTCCGTGAGGGGAGATCCTCTGGAAATCAAAGTAGGGCAAGTGGGAGGCAGTCACTCAGGATTTTGTCTCTGGGTGTTGCGTTTACAGTGTCCGGTCAGGGTAGGGGTTGTCTCAGAGGCCGAGGAAGAGCCTTCCTGTTGGGGGATTGTCCAAGCTCCCAAGTGTTTGTGTTCTTTCTGTGGGAATGAAGAGTACTGTTTTCTGCCACAGGGGACCCCCCAGGAGAGGGACTCTAGAGCACAGCAGTGGGTTCCCTCAACTGGAATACACACCATCTAGTTAGTCCTGGGTGCCTATGTGCATGGCAAGCCACATATGCGGGCTCTTGGTCCAGTCACTGAGAGGCGTTACTTGAATAAGGTACTCACGCTGAGGTTCACAATGTGTGTTTGTGCCCAAGGCGGCCCTCACGCTTGGGCGTGGCCTCATGGGCCATGCCGTTTTCTCCTACACTGAAGGTTTGACTCACTGCCAGCAGCAAGGTTTCTTGCCATGCGGAAGGAGGGGTTCTGACTTGTGCATCAGGTTCCCCCCTGTGCAGGGATTGGAGATAAGGTCTAGGTTCCGATGACTGAAAACCCAGGTTGGGAATGGATGGTGGCCTAAGGCAGTGGCGGGTCCAATGTGCTGGGTGTGCAGCCAGCTGTGTCGGTGTCTGTTGGAAGGTCTGTGCTCAGGCTATTTGCGACAGAGAATCACTGTTTAAGGTAGCCTATGCAATTGGGGTGTTGCCGAGGGCCAAGCAGTTTGATCCTCATTTGGGGTTTCTGGGCAGCGCCATAGACAAGGTTTTTCTCCTGGGAGGCAGGCACAGTGCTTCATTGTGGCCCCAGAATTCCCAGTAGGGAGGGTTTGTGGGCCAGGAGTGTGAGGAGGGAAGTCTGAAAACACAAGCCAGTGTGAGGATTGGAGCCAAGGGCAGAGCAGGCCCACTCTGCAGAGGCTGAATCAAAATCTCCTGCATCTGAAGTCAGGCTGAGGATCAGACGTTGGCTGAGGCTGGAGTATGTGTCCATGATGGCACCTTCATGAAGTGGGGGCCTCATGAGGCCAAGGAAGTTTTCCCACGCTGAGTTTGGAGGTTGCCCCAAACCACAAGGTTTCCTTCTGCGGGACATTCGAGTCCTGTAGCATGGCTCCAGGACATACCATATGGAAGGACTGGAGAGCAGGGTTCGAAGGATGGATCCCTGTACAGCATGTCTCGCATTCCTATTGGCTATTAGCGACAAGATATGTTTGATCTGCTGCCTCTGGAACACGCGACCCAGGGGGCTGAGATGAAATGGCCTCTCCTGAGGATGCGTCATAATGTTCGTTTGGGTCCATGGAGACCTTGGAATGTGCTGGTTGTTCAGTGGCCCTGCGGAACTCTCCTACCTGAAGTGTTTGATACATCCCAGTAAGAAAGCTGCCCATGTGGAGATGAGAGAGGTTTGGTTTGGTGCCTCAGAAAAGCCCCAGGTGCTGGTATACGAAAACAGTCCTCTGAGAACGGAAACATGGAAACCAAAGCTAAGGTTCAGATTAGGGCCTGGGGGCCTGTCCATTTCAACCTTCTGTCTCTGGGGACACTGTCTGAGAGTCTAAGTGGAGATAGTTGCTCCGCTGGTGTCAGAGAGCCCCTCTTAGTCCAGGGTGGCCTATACTATTGATGGCCTCAGGGACCTTGGAGCTTTTCCCTAACCTGTAGGTTTGTGGTCAATGGATTGGGCACACTTTCCTTGGAGAGGGCAGGCACAATCTTTCGCTGTTTGGTAACAGCGAAAACCTGGATGTTGTGTGGGTCCAGGCTGTGGGCACAGAAGTCTGAATACACAAACTCAGCTTATGAGTGGCGCCTAGGGTATGGCAGGCCGGATGTACAGCCCGAGAGGGAGCTCCTGGGCCTCTGAAACAAGGGCGAGTGGGAGGCGTTCCTTCAGGCATTTGTCTCTGGATGTTGTGTCCGGGATAGCCGTGGATTGGAGCGGTGGCCTCAGGTACTGTGGACGAGTATCCCTCTCTGGGGATTTGTCCCAGCTCCCAAGAGTTTGGGGTCATTTTGTGGGAAGGGTGGAGTCGTGTTGTCTGGCTCATGGGTCTCTCCAAGAAAGGGATTCCAGAGCAGAGCTCCAGGTACGGGCGGGCGACAGGAAAATTCAAACCGTGGTGAGGATTGGGTGCATAGGGGCTTTGCAAGCCCCATATGTGGGCTCTTGGTCCAGGCCCTGACAGGCCTTTCTTTGACATGGGGCTCATGCTGAGGGTCACAGTGTGAATTTGTGCCCAAGCAGCACTCAAGTTTGGGCGTGGCATCAGGGGCCATGAAGGTTTCTCCCACCCTGAAGGTGTGACTCCATGCCAAGAGCAAGCTTGACAGCCATGGGGAAGGAGGAGTTCTGTTTTGTGCTTGCTATACCCAGCTGTGTGGAGAATTGATATAATGTCTAGGTTCAGATATCTGAAAACCAAGGTTAGGATGAGGTGACGGCATAAGACCATGGCGTGTCCGAAGTGCTGGGTGTGCGGCCAGCTGTCTCCTTGTCTGTCTGGACGTCTGGCTTCAGGCTGTGTCAGGCAGAGCATGAGTGCCCAGAGCAGCCTATCCAGTTCGGGTACCGTCGAGGCCCGAGCAGGTTGATCCTCATCTGGGTTTTCTGGAGAGCCCCACAGGGAAACGTTTTTCTTCCGTTGGGCAGACACTGGGCTGGGTTTTGGTTTCGGAGTTCCTAGTCCGGAGGGCTTGTTTGCCAGGAGTATGAGGAAGGAAGTCGGAAAACACAAGCTAGCGTGAGGTTTGGGACCGAGGGCACAGCAGGCCCACTCTGCAGAGGCTGAATCGAGATCTCCTGCACTGAGGTCATGTCAACTATGAGACGTGCCTCAGGCTAGAGTTTTTGTCCAGCATGGCCTCTTCCTGAAGGGTGTGGGGGCTTCATGACGCCAGAAAGTTTTGCCTACGATGGGATTTGTGAACTGCTCCAAAACTGAAGGTTACCTTCTGCACGACAGTCGAGTCCTATTGCATGGTTCCAAGAGGCCCCATATGGAAAGACTCGAAAGCAGGTGTCTAAGCATGGATGCCTGGGAACGCCACTCTTTAGTCAGGACAAGGCAGGCTCAATCTGCGGGCTCCTGGATGAGCTACCCAGAGGGGAGAGTTGAAATGGTCTCTCCTGAAGATGAGTCCTACTGTGGCTTGGTGGCCTGGGAGACCTTGGAATGTGGAGGTGGCTCAGGGACTCTGCAGGATTCTCCAACATGAGGTGTTTGACACGGCTCCAATAAGGAAACTTCCCATGTGGAGACGAGAGGAGTTCTGTTCCGTGCCTCAGGAAAGCCCCATACCCTGTTCTTCGAACCAAAGCCTCTGAGGAGTGACACCTGGAAACCAAAGCAAGAGTTGAGACTACGGCCTAAAGGCCTGTCCGGCTCAACCTTCTATCTCTGTTGACATCTGTGTGCATGCATTCATGGATGTAGCTGCTCAGCTTGTGCCCGAATGCCCCTGTGAGTCCAGTGAGGCTCCCAGTAGTGGGATGTCCTCGGAGGCCTTGAGGTTTCTCATATTCTGGAGGTGTGTGGCCAAAGGAATGGACACAGTTTCCCAGGAGAGAGCAGGCACGGTCCTGTGGTATGGCTCCAGAGGACCCAGCCTACAGACTGTGTTTGCCAGGGCTGTGGGGACAGATGTCTGAAAAAGCAAACTTGGCTCAGCTAGGGGCCAATGTAATGGCAGGCCTGATCTCTAGTCCGTGAGGGGAGATCCTCTGGAAATCAAAGTAGGGCAAGTGGGAGGCAGTCACTCATGATTTTGTCTCTGGGTGTTGCGTTTACAGTGTCCGGTCAGGGTAGGGGTTGTCTCAGAGGCCGAGGAAGTGCCTTCCTCTCGGGGGATTGTCCAAGCTCCCAAGTGTTTGTGTTCATTCTGTGGGAATGAAGAGTACTGTTTTCTGCCACAGGGGACCCCCCCAGGAGAGGGACTCTAGAGCACAGCAGTGGGTTCCCTCAACTGGAATACACACCATCTAGTTAGTCCTGGGTGCCTATGGGCATGGCAAGCCACATATGCGGGCTCTTGGTCCAGTCACTGAGAGGCGTTACTTGAATAAGGTACTCACGCTGAGGGTCACAATGTGTGTTTGTGCCCAAGGCGGCCCTCACGCTTGGGCGTGGCCTCATGGGCCATGCCGTTTTCTCCTACACTGAAGGTTTGACTCACTGCCAGCAGCAAGGTTTCTTGCCATGGGGAAGGAGGGGTTCTGACTTGTGCATCAGGTTCCCCCCTGTGCAGGGATTGGAGATAAGGTCTAGGTTCCGATGACTGAAAACCCAGGTTGGGAATGGATGGTGGCCTAAGGAAGTGGCGGGTCCAATGTGCTGTGTGTGCAGCCAGCTGTGTCGTTGTCTGTTGGAAGGTCTGGGCTCAGGCTATTTGCGACAGAGCATCACTGTTTAAGGTAGCCTATGCAATTGGGGTGTTGCCGAGGGCCAAGCAGTTTGATCCTCATTTGGGGTTTCTGGGCAGCGCCATAGACAAGGTTTTTCTCCTGGGAGGCAGGCACAGTGCTTCATTGTGGCCCCAGAATTCCCAGTAGGGAGGGTTTGTGGGCCAGGAGTGTGATGACGGAAGTCTGAAAACACAAGCTAGTGTGAGGATTGGAGCCAAGGGCAGAGCAGGCCCACTCTGCAGAGGCTGAATCAAAATCTCCTGCATCTGAAGTCAGGCTGAGGATCAGACGTTGGCTGAGGCTGGAGTATGTGTCCATGATGGCACCTTCATGAAGTGGGGGCCTCATGAGGCCAAGGAAGTTTTCCCACGCTGAGTTTGGAGGTTGCCCCAAACCACAAGGTTTCCTTCTGCGGGACATTCGAGTCCTGTTGCATGGCTCCAGGACATACCATATGGAAGGACTGGAGAGCAGGGTTCAAAGGATGGATCCCTGTACAGCATGTCTCGCATTCCTATTGGCTATTAGCGACAAGATATGTTTGATCTGCTGCCTCTGGACACGCGACCCAGGGGGCTGAGATGAAATGGCCTCTTCTGAGGATGCGTCATAATGTTCGTTTGGGTCCATGGAGACCTTGGAATGTGCTGGTTGTTCAGTGGCCCTGCGGAACTCTCCTACCTGAAGTGTTTGATACATCCCAGTAAGAAAGCTGCCCATGTGGAGATGAGAGAGGTTTGGTTTGGTGCCTAGAAAAGCCCCAGGTGCTGGTCTACGAAAACAGTCCTCTGAGAACGGAAACATGGAAACCAAAGCTAAGGTTCAGATTAGGGCCTGGGGGCCTGTCCATTTCAACCTTCTGTCTCTGGGGACACTGTCTGAGAGTCTAAGTGGAGATAGTTGCTCCGCTGGTGTCAGAGAGCCCCTCTTAGTCCAGGGTGGTCTATACTATTGATGGCCTCAGGGACCTTGGAGCTTTTCCCTAACCTGTAGGGTTGTGGTCAATGGATTGGGCACACTTTCTTTGGAGAGGGCAGGCACAATCTTTCGCTGTTTGGTCCAGAGGCCCTAGCCTGGATGTTGTTTGGGTCCAGGCTGTGGGCACAGAAGTCTGAATACACAAACTCAGCTTATGAGTGGCGCCTAGGGTTTGGCAGGCCGGATGTACAGCCCGAGAGGGAGCTCCTGGGCCTCTGAAACAAGGGCGAGTGGGAGGCGTTCCTTCAGGCTTTTGTCTCTGGATGTTGTGTCCGGGATAGCCGTGGATTGGAGGTGTGGCCTCAGGTACTGTGGACGAGTATCCCTCTCTGGGGATTTGTCCCAGCTCCCAAGAGTTTGGGGTCATTTTGTGGGAAGGGTGGAGTCGTGTTGTCTGGCTCATGCGTCTCTCCAAGAAAGGGATTCCAGCGCAGAGCTCCAGGTACGGGCGGGGCGACTGGAAAATTCAAACCGTGGTGAGGATTGGGTGCATAGGGGCTTGGCAAGCCCCATATGTGGGCTCTTGGTCCAGGCCCTGACAGGCCTTTCTTTGACATGGGGCTCATGCTGAGGGTCAGAGTGTGAATTTGTGCCCAAGCAGCACTCAAGTTTGGGCGTGGCATCAGGGGCCATGAAGGTTTCTCCCACCCTGAAGGTGTGACTCCATGCCAAGAGCAAGCTTGACAGCCATGGGGAAGGAGGAGTTCTGTTTTGTGCTTGCTATACCCAGCTGTGTGGAGAATTGATATAATGTCTAGGTTCAGATATCTGAAAACCAAGGTTAGGATGAGGTGACGGCATAAGACCATGGCGTGTCCGAAGTGCTGGGTGTGCGGCCAGCTGTCTCCTTGTCTGTCTGGACGTCTGGCTTCAGGCTGTGTCAGGCAGAGCATGAGTGCCCAGAGCAGCCTATCCAGTTCGGGTACCGTCGAGGCCCGAGCAGGTTGATCCTCATCTGGGTTTTCTGGAGAGCCCCACAGGGAAACGTTTTTCTTCCGTTGGGCAGACACTGGGCTGGGTTTTGGTTCCGGAGTTCCTAGTCTGGAGGGCTTGTTTGCCAGGAGTGTGAGGAAGGAAGTCGGAAAACACAAGCTAGCGTGAGGTTTGGGACCGAGGGCACGGCAGGCCCACTCTGCAGAGGCTGAATCGAGATCTCCTGCACTGAGGTCATGTCAACTATGAGACGTGCCTCAGGCTAGAGTTTTTGTCCAGCATGGCCTCTTCCTGAAGGGTGTGGGGGCTTCATGACGCCAGAAAGTTTTGCCTACGATGGGATTTGTGAACTGCTCCAAAACTGAAGGTTACCTTCTGCACGACAGTCGAGTCCTATTGCATGGTTCCAAGAGGCCCCATATGGAAAGACTCGAAAGCAGGTGTCTAAGCATGGATGCCTGGGAACGCCACTCTTTAGTCAGGACAAGGCAGGCTCAATCTGCGGGCTCCTGGATGAGCTACCCAGAGGGGAGAGTTGAAATGGTCTCTCCTGAAGATGAGTCCTACTGTGACTTGGTGGCCTGGGAGACCTTGGAATGTGGAGGTGGCTCAGGGACTCTGCAGGATTCTCCAACATGAGGTGTTTGACATGGCTCCAATAAGGAAACTTCCCATGTGGAGACGAGAGGAGTTCTGTTCCGTGCCTCAGGAAAGCCCCATACCCTGTTCTTCGAACCAAAGCCTCTGAGGAGTGACACCTGGAAACCAAAGCAAGAGTTGAGACTACGGCCTAAAGGCCTGTCCGGCTCAACCTTCTATCTCTGTTGACATCTGTGTGCATGCATTCATGGATGTAGCTGCTCAGCTTGTGTCCGAATGCCCCTGTGAGTCCAGTGAGGCTCCCAGTAGTGGGATGTCCTCGGAGGCCTTGAGGTTTCTCATATTCTGGAGGTGTGTGGCCAAAGGAATGGACACAGTTTCCCAGGAGAGAGCAGGCACGGTCCTGTGGTATGGCTCCAGAGGACCCAGCCTAGAGGCTGTGTTTGCCAGGGCTGTGGGGACAGATGTCTGAAAAAGCAAACTTGGCTCAGCTAGGGGCCAATGTAATGGCAGGCCTGATCTCTAGTCCGTGAGGGGAGATCCTCTGGAAATCAAAGTAGGGCAAGTGGGAGGCAGTCACTCAGGATTTTGTCTCTGGGTGTTGCGTTTACAGTGTCCGGTCAGGGTAGGGGTTGTCTCAGAGGCCGAGGAAGTGCCTTCCTCTCGGGGGATTGTCCAAGCTCCCAAGTGTTTGTGTTCATTCTGTGGGAATGAAGAGTACTGTTTTCTGCCACAGGGGACCCCCCCAGGAGAGGGACTCTAGAGCACAGCAGTGGGTTCCCTCAACTGGAATACACACCATCTAGTTAGTCCTGGGTGCCTATGGGCATGGCAAGCCACATATGCGGGCTCTTGGTCCAGTCACTGAGAGGCGTTACTTGAATAAGGTACTCACGCTGAGGGTCACAATGTGTGTTTGTGCCCAAGGCGGCCCTCACGCTTGGGCGTGGCCTCATGGGCCATGCCGTTTTCTCCTACACTGAAGGTTTGACTCACTGCCAGCAGCAAGGTTTCTTGCCATGGGGAAGGAGGGGTTCTGACTTGTGCATCAGGTTCCCCCCTGTGCAGGGATTGGAGATAAGGTCTAGGTTCCGATGACTGAAAACCCAGGTTGGGAATGGATGGTGGCCTAAGGCAGTGGCGGGTCCAATGTGCTGGGTGTGCAGCCAGCTGTGTCGGTGTCTGTTGGAAGGTCTGGGCTCAGGCTATTTGCGACAGAGCATCACTGTTTAAGGTAGCCTATGCAATTGGGGTTTTGCCGAGGGCCAAGCAGTTTGATCCTCATTTGGGGTTTCGGGGCAGCGCCATAGACAATGTTTTTCTCCTGGGAGGCAGGCACAGTGCTTCATTGTGGCCCCAGAATTCCCAGTAGGGAGGGTTTGTGGGCCAGGAGTGTGAGGAGGGAAGTCTGAAAACACAAGCCAGTGTGAGGATTGGAGCCAAGGGCAGAGCAGGCCCACTCTGCAGAGGCTGAATCAAAATCTCCTGCATCTGAAGTCAGGCTGAGGATCAGACGTTGGCTGAGGCTGGAGTATGTGTCCATGATGGCACCTTCATGAAGTGTGGGCCTCATGAGGCCAAGGAAGTTTTCCCACGCTGAGTTTTGAGGTTGCCCCAAACCACAAGGTTTCCTTCTGCGGGACATTCGAGTCCTGTTGCATGGCTCCAGGACATACCATATGGAAGGACTGGAGAGCAGGGTTCGAAGGATGGATCCCTGTACAGCATGTCTCGCATTCCCATTGGCTATTAGCGACAAGATATGTTTGATCTGCTGCCTCTGGAACACGCGACCCAGGGGGCTGAGATGAAATGGCCTCTCCTGAGGATGCGTCATAATGTTCGTTTGGGTCCATGGAGACCTTGGAATGTGCTGGTTGTTCAGTGGCCCTGCGGAACTCTCCTACCTGAAGTGTTTGATACATCCCAGTAAGAAAGCTGCCCATGTGGAGATGAGAGAGGTTTGGTTTGGTGCCTCAGAAAAGCCCCAGGTGCTGGTCTACGAAAACAGTCCTCTGAGAACGGAAACATGGAAACCAAAGCTAAGGTTCAGATTAGGGCCTGGGGGCCTGTCCATTTCAACCTTCTGTCTCTAGGGACACTGTCTGAGAGTCTAAGTGGAGATAGTTGCTCCGATGGTGTCAGAGAGCCCCTCTTAGTCCAGGGTGGCCTATACTATTGATGGCCTCAGGGACCTTGGAGCTTTTCCCTAACCTGTAGGGTTGTGGTCAATGGATTGGGCACACTTTCCTTGGAGAGGGCAGGCACAATCTTTCGCTGTTTGGTAACAGCGAAAACCTGGATGTTGTGTGGGTCCAGGCTGTGGGCACAGAAGTCTGAATACACAAACTCAGCTTATGAGTGGCGCCTAGGGTATGGCAGGCCGGATGTACAGCCCGAGAGGGAGCTCCTGGGCCTCTGAAACAAGGGCGAGTGGGAGGCGTTCCTTCAGGCATTTGTCTCTGGATGTTGTGTCCGGGATAGCCGTGGATTGGAGCGGTGGCCTCAGGTACTGTGGACGAGTATCCCTCTCTGGGGATTTGTCCCAGCTCCCAAGAGTTTGGGGTCATTTTGTGGGAAGGGTGGAGTCGTGTTGTCTGGCTCATGGGTCTCTCCAAGAAAGGGATTCCAGAGCAGAGCTCCAGGTACGGGCGGGCGACAGGAAAATTCAAACCGTGGTGAGGATTGGGTGCATAGGGGCTTTGCAAGCCCCATATGTGGGCTCTTGGTCCAGGCCCTGACAGGCCTTTCTTTGACATGGGGCTCATGCTGAGGGTCACAGTGTGAATTTGTGCCCAAGCAGCACTCAAGTTTGGGCGTGGCATCAGGGGCCATGAAGGTTTCTCCCACCCTGAAGGTGTGACTCCATGCCAAGAGCAAGCTTGACAGCCATGGGGAAGGAGGAGTTCTGTTTTGTGCTTGCTATACCCAGCTGTGTGGAGAATTGATATAATGTCTAGGTTCAGATATCTGAAAACCAAGGTTAGGATGAGGTGACGGCATAAGACCATGGCGTGTCCGAAGTGCTGGGTGTGCGGCCAGCTGTCTCCTTGTCTGTCTGGACGTCTGGCTTCAGGCTGTGTCAGGCAGAGCATGAGTGCCCAGAGCAGCCTATCCAGTTCGGGTACCGTCGAGGCCCGAGCAGGTTGATCCTCATCTGGGTTTTCTGGAGAGCCCCACAGGGAAACGTTTTTCTTCCATTGGGCAGACACTGGGCTGGGTTTTGGTTCCGGAGTTCCTAGTCTGGAGGGCTTGTTTGCCAGGAGTGTGAGGAAGGAAGTCGGAAAACACAAGCTAGCGTGAGGTTTGGGACCGAGGGCACGGCAGGCCCACTCTGCAGAGGCTGAATCGAGATCTCCTGCACTGAGGTCATGTCAACTATGAGACGTGCCTCAGGCTAGAGTTTTTGTCCAGCATGGCCTCTTCCTGAAGGGTGTGGGGGCTTCATGACGCCAGAAAGTTTTGCCTACGATGGGATTTGTGAACTGCTCCAAAACTGAAGGTTACCTTCTGCACGACAGTCGAGTCCTATTGCATGGTTCCAAGAGGCCCCATATGGAAAGACTCGAAAGCAGGTGTCTAAGCATGGATGCCTGGGAACGCCACTCTTTAGTCAGGACAAGGCAGGCTCAATCTGCGGGCTCCTGGATGAGCTACCCAGAGGGGAGAGTTGAAATGGTCTCTCCTGAAGATGAGTCCTACTGTGACTTGGTGGCCTGGGAGACCTTGGAATGTGGAGGTGGCTCAGGGACTCTACAGGATTCTCCAACATGAGGTGTTTGACATGGCTCCAATAAGGAAACTTCCCATGTGGAGACGAGAGGAGTTCTGTTCCGTGCCTCAGGAAAGCCCCATACCCTGTTCTTCGAACCAAAGCCTCTGAGGAGTGACACCTGGAAACCAAAGCAAGAGTTGAGACTACGGCCTAAAGGCCTGTCCGGCTCAACCTTCTATCTCTGTTGACATCTGTGTGCATGCATTCATGGATGTAGCTGCTCAGCTTGTGTCCGAATGCCCCTGTGAGTCCAGTGAGGCTCCCAGTAGTGGGATGTCCTCGGAGGCCTTGAGGTTTCTCATATTCTGGAGGTGTGTGGCCAAAGGAATGGACACAGTTTCCCAGGAGAGAGCAGGCACGGTCCTGTGGTATGGCTCCAGAGGACCCAGCCTACAGACTGTGTTTGCCAGGGCTGTGGGGACAGATGTCTGAAAAAGCAAACTTGGCTCAGCTAGGGGCCAATGTAATGGCAGGCCTGATCTCTAGTCCGTGAGGGGAGATCCTCTGGAAATCAAAGTAGGGCAAGTGGGAGGCAGTCACTCAGGATTTTGTCTCTGGGTGTTGCGTTTACAGTGTCCGGTCAGGGTAGGGGTTGTCTCAGAGGCCGAGGAAGTGCCTTCCTCTCTGGGGATTGTCCAAGCTCCCAAGTGTTTGTGTTCATTCTGTGGGAATGAAGAGTACTGTTTTCTGCCACAGGGGACCCCCCCAGGAGAGGGACTCTAGAGCACAGCAGTGGGTTCCCTCAACTGGAATACACACCATCTAGTTAGTCCTGGGTGCCTATGGGCATGGCAAGCCACATATGCGGGCTCTTGGTCCAGTCACTGAGAGGCGTTACTTGAATAAGGTACTCACGCTGAGGGTCACAATGTGTGTTTGTGCCCAAGGCGGCCCTCACGCTTGGGCGTGGCCTCATGGGCCATGCCGTTTTCTCCTACACTGAAGGTTTGACTCACTGCCAGCAGCAAGGTTTCTTGCCATGGGGAAGGAGGGGTTCTGACTTGTGCATCAGGTTCCCCCCTGTGCAGGGATTGGAGATAAGGTCTAGGTTCCGATGACTGAAAACCCAGGTTGGGAATGGGTGGTGGCCTAAGGCAGTGGCGGGTCCAATGTGCTGGGTGTGCAGCCAGCTGTGTCGGTGTCTGTTGGAAGGTCTGGGCTCAGGCTATTTGCGACAGAGCATCACTGTTTAAGGTAGCCTATGCAATTGGGGTTTTGCCGAGGGCCAAGCAGTTTGATCCTCATTTGGGGTTTCTGGGCAGCGCCATAGACAATGTTTTTCTCCTGGGAGGCAGGCACAGTGCTTCATTGTGGCCCCAGAATTCCCAGTAGGGAGGGTTTGTGGGCCAGGAGTGTGAGGAGGGAAGTCTGAAAACACAAGCCAGTGTGAGGATTGGAGCCAAGGGCAGAGCAGGCCCACTCTGCAGAGGCTGAATCAAAATCTCCTGCATCTGAAGTCAGGCTGAGGATCAGACGTTGGCTGAGCCTGGAGTATGTGTCCATGATGGCACCTTCATGAAGTGGGGGCCTCATGAGGCCAAGGAAGTTTTCCCACGCTGAGTTTGGAGGTTGCCCCAAACCACAAGGTTTCCTTCTGCGGGACATTCGAGTCCTGTTGCATGGCTCCAGGACATACCATATGGAAGGACTGGAGAGCAGGGTTCGAAGGATGGATCCCTGTACAGCATGTCTCGCATTCCCATTGGCTATTAGCGACAAGATATGTTTGATCTGCTGCCTCTGGAACACGCGACCCAGGGGGCTGAGATGAAATGGCCTCTCCTGAGGATGCGTCATAATGTTCGTTTGGGTCCATGGAGACCTTGGAATGTGCTGGTTGTTCAGTGGCCCTGCGGAACTCTCCTACCTGAAGTGTTTGATACATCCCAGTAAGAAAGCTGCCCATGTGGAGATGAGAGAGGTTTGGTTTGGTGCCTCAGAAAAGCCCCAGGTGCTGGTCTACGAAAACAGTCCTCTGAGAACGGAAACATGGAAACCAAAGCTAAGGTTCAGATTAGGGCCTGGGGGCCTGTCCATTTCAACCTTCTGTCTCTGGGGACACTGTCTGAGAGTCTAAGTGGAGATAGTTGCTCCGATGGTGTCAGAGAGCCCCTCTTAGTCCAGGGTGGCCTATACTATTGATGGCCTCAGGGACCTTGGAGCTTTTCCCTAACCTGTAGGGTTGTGGTCAATGGATTGGGCACACTTTCCTTGGAGAGGGCAGGCACAATCTTTCGCTGTTTGGTCCAGAGGCCCTAGCCTGGATTTTGTGTGGGTCCAGGCTGTGGGCACAGAAGTCTGAATACACAAACTCAGCTTATGAGTGGCGCCTAGGGTATGGCAGGCCGGATGTACAGCCCGAGAGGGAGCTCCTGGGCCTCTGAAACAAGGGCGAGTGGGAGGCGTTCCTTCAGGCATTTGTCTCTGGATGTTGTGTCCGGGATAGCCGTGGATTGGAGCGGTGGCCTCAGGTACTGTGGACGAGTATCCCTCTCTGGGGATTTGTCCCAGCTCCCAAGAGTTTGGGGTCATTTTGTGGGAAGGGTGGAGTCGTGTTGTCTGGCTCATGGGTCTCTCCAAGAAAGGGATTCCAGAGCAGAGCTCCAGGTACGGGCGGGGCGACTGGAAAATTCAAACCGTGGTGAGGATTGGGTGCATAGGGGCTTGGCAAGCCCCATATGTGGGCTCTTGGTCCAGGCCCTGACAGGCCTTTCTTTGACATGGGGCTCATGCTGAGGGTCACAGTGTGAATTTGTGCCCAAGCAGCACTCAAGTTTGGGCGTGGCATCAGGGGCCATGAAGGTTTCTCCCACCCTGAAGGTGTGACTCCATGCCAAGAGCAAGCTTGACAGCCATGGGGAAGGAGGAGTTCTGTTTTGTGCTTGCTATACCCAGCTGTGTGGAGAATTGATATAATGTCTAGGTTCAGATATCTGAAAACCAAGGTTAGGATGAGGTGACGGCATAAGACCATGGCGTGTCCGAAGTGCTGGGTGTGCGGCCAGCTGTCTCCTTGTCTGTCTGGACATCTGGCTTCAGGCTGTGTCAGGCAGAGCATGAGTGCCCAGAGCAGCCTATCCAGTTCGGGTACCGTCGAGGCCCGAGCAGGTTGATCCTCATCTGGGTTTTCTGGAGAGCCCCACAGGGAAACGTTTTTCTTCCATTGGGCAGACACTGGGCTGGGTTTTGGTTCCGGAGTTCCTAGTCTGGAGGGCTTGTTTGCCAGGAGTGTGAGGAAGGAAGTCAGAAAACACAAGCTAGCGTGAGGTTTGGGACCGAGGGCACGGCAGGCCCACTCTGCAGAGGCTGAATCGAGATCTCCTGCACTGAGGTCATGTCAACTATGAGACGTGCCTCAGGCTAGAGTTTTTGTCCAGCATGGCCTCTTCCTGAAGGGTGTGGGGGCTTCATGACGCCAGAAAGTTTTGCCTACGATGGGATTTGTGAACTGCTCCAAAACTGAAGGTTACCTTCTGCACGACAGTCGAGTCCTATTGCATGGTTCCAAGAGGCCCCATATGGAAAGACTCGAAAGCAGGTGTCTAAGCATGGATGCCTGGGAACGCCACTCTTTAGTCAGGACAAGGCAGGCTCAATCTGCGGGCTCCTGGATGAGCTACCCAGAGGGGAGAGTTGAAATGGTCTCTCCTGAAGATGAGTCCTACTGTGACTTGGTGGCCTGGGAGACCTTGGAATGTGGAGGTGGCTCAGGGACTCTGCAGAATTCTCCAACATGAGGTGTTTGACATGGCTCCAATAAGGAAACTTCCCATGTGGAGACGAGAGGAGTTCTGTTCCGTGCCTCAGGAAAGCCCCATACCCTGTTCTTCGAACCAAAGCCTCTGAGGAGTGACACCTGGAAACCAAAGCAAGAGTTGAGACTACGGCCTAAATGCCTGTCCGGCTCAACCTTCTATCTCTGTTGACATCTGTGTGCATGCATTCATGGATGTAGCTGCTCAGCTTGTGTCCGAATGCCCCTGTGAGTCCAGTGAGGCTCCCAGTAGTGGGATGTCCTCGGAGGCCTTGAGGTTTCTCATATTCTGGAGGTGTGTGGCCAAAGGAATGGACACAGTTTCCCAGGAGAGAGCAGGCACGGTCCTGTGGTATGGCTCCAGAGGACCCAGCCTAGAGGCTGTGTTTGCCAGGGCTGTGGGGACAGATGTCTGAAAAAGCAAACTTGGCTCAGCTAGGGGCCAATGTAATGGCAGGCCTGATCTCTAGTCCGTGAGGGGAGATCCTCTGGAAATCAAAGTAGGGCAAGTGGGAGGCAGTCACTCAGGATTTTGTCTCTGGGTGTTGCGTTTACAGTGTCCGGTCAGGATAGGGGTTGTCTCAGAGGCCGAGGAAGTGCCTTTCTCTCGGGGGATTGTAAAAGCTCCCAAGTGTTTGTGTTCATTCTGTGGGAATGAAGAGTACTGTTTTCTGCCACAGGGGACCCCCCCAGGAGAGGGACTCTAGAGCACAGCAGTGGGTTCCCTCAACTGGAATACACACCATCTAGTTAGTCCTGGGTGCCTATGGGCATGGCAAGCCACATATGCGGGCTCTTGGTCCAGTCACTGAGAGGCGTTACTTGAATAAGGTACTCACGCTGAGGGTCACAATGTGTGTTTGTGCCCAAGGCGGCCCTCACGCTTGGGCGTGGCCTCATGGGCCATGCCGTTTTCTCCTACACTGAAGGTTTGACTCACTGGCAGCAGCAAGGTTTCTTGCCATGGGGAAGGAGGGGTTCTGACTTGTGCATCAGGTTCCCCCCTGTGCAGGGATTGGAGATAAGGTCTAGGTTCCGATGACTGAAAACCCAGGTTGGGAATGGATGGTGGCCTAAGGCAGTGGCGGGTCCAATGTGCTGGGTGTGCAGCCAGCTGTGTCGGTGTCTGTTGGAAGGTCTGGGCTCAGGCTATTTGCGACAGAGCATCACTGTTTAAGGTAGCCTATGCAATTGGGGTGTTGCCGAGGGCCAAGCAGTTTGATCCTCATTTGGGGTTTCTGGGCAGCGCCATAGACAAGGTTTTTCTCCTGGGAGGCAGGCACAGTGCTTCATTGTGGCCCCAGAATTCCCAGTAGGGAGGGTTTGTGGGCCAGGAGTGTGAGGAGGGAAGTCTGAAAACACAAGCCAGTGTGAGGATTGGAGCCAAGGGCAGAGCAGGCCCACTCTGCAGAGGCTGAATCAAAATCTCCTGCATCTGAAGTCAGGCTGAGGATCAGACGTTGGCTGAGGCTGGAGTATGTGTCCATGATGGCACCTTCATGAAGTGGGGACCTCATGAGGCCAAGGAAGTTTTCCCACGCTGAGTTTGGAGGTTGCCCCAAACCACAAGGTTTCCTTCTGCGGGACATTCGAGTCCTGTTGCATGGCTCCAGGACATACCATATGGAAGGACTGGAGAGCAGGGTTCGAAGGATGGATCCCTGTACAGCATGTCTCGCATTCCCATTGGCTATTAGCGACAAGATATGTTTGATCTGCTGCCTCTGGAACACGCGACCCAGGGGGCTGAGATGAAATGGCCTCTCCTGAGGATGCGTCATAATGTTCGTTTGGGTCCATGGAGATCTTGGAATGTGCTGGTTGTTCAGTGGCCCTGCGGAACTCTCCTACCTGAAGTGTTTGATACATCCCAGTAAGAAAGCTGCCCATGTGGAGATGAGAGAGGTTTGGTTTGGTGCCTCAGAAAAGCCCCAGGTGCTGGTCTACGAAAACAGTCCTCTGAGAACGGAAACATGGAAACCAAAGCTAAGGTTCAGATTAGGGCCTGGGGGCCTGTCCATTTCAACCTTCTGTCTCTGGGGACACTGTCTGAGAGTCTAAGTGGAGATAGTTGCTCCGATGGTGTCAGAGAGCCCCTCTTAGTCCAGGGTGGCCTATACTATTGATGGCCTCAGGGACCTTGGAGCTTTTCCCTAACCTGTAGGGTTGTGGTCAATGGATTGGGCACACTTTCCTTGGAGAGGGCAGGCACAATCTTTCGCTGTTTGGTCCAGAGGCCCTAGCCTGGATGTTGTGTGGGTCCAGGCTGTGGGCACAGAAGTCTGAATACACAAACTCAGCTTATGAGTGGCGCCTAGGGTATGGCAGGCCGGATGTACAGCCCGAGAGGGAGCTCCTGGGCCTCTGAAACAAGGGCGAGTGGGAGGCGTTCCTTCAGGCTTTTGTCTCTGGATGTTGTGTCCGGGATAGCCGTGGATTGGAGCGGTGGCCTCAGGTACTGTGGACGAGTATCCCTCTCTGGGGATTTGTCCCAGCTCCCAAGAGTTTGGGGTCATTTTGTGGGAAGGGTGGAGTCGTGTTGTCTGGCTCATGGGTCTCTCCAAGAAAGGGATTCCAGAGCAGAGCTCCAGGTACGGGCGGGGCGACTGGAAAATTCAAACCGTGGTGAGGATTGGGTGCATAGGGGCTTGGCAAGCCCCATATGTGAGCTCTTGGTCCAGGCCCTGACAGGCCTTTCTTTGACATGGGGCTCATGCTGAGGGTCAGAGTGTGAATTTGTGCCCAAGCAGCACTCAAGTTTGGGCGTGGCATCAGGGGCCATGAAGTTTTCTCCCACCCTGAAGGTGTGACTCCATGCCAAGAGCAAGCTTCACAGCCATGGGGAAGGAGGGGTTCTGTTTTGTGCTTGCTATACCCAGCTGTGTGGAGAATTGATATAATGTCTAGGTTCAGATATCTGAAAACCAAGGTTAGGATGAGGTGACGGCATAAGACCATGGCGTGTCCGAAGTGCTGGGTGTGCGGCCAGCTGTCTCCTTGTCTGTCTGGACATCTGGCTTCAGGCTGTGTCAGGCAGAGCATGAGTGCCCAGAGCAGCCTATCCAGTTCGGGTACCGTCGAGGCCCGAGCAGGTTGATCCTCATCTGGGTTTTCTGGAGAGCCCCACAGGGAAACGTTTTTCTTCCGTTGGGCAGACACTGGGCTGGGTTTTGGTTTCGGAGTTCCTAGTCCGGAGGGCTTGTTTGCCAGGAGTATGAGGAAGGAAGTCGGAAAACACAAGCTAGCGTGAGGTTTGGGACCGAGGGCACAGCAGGCCCACTCTGCAGAGGCTGAATCGAGATCTCCTGCACTGAGGTCATGTCAACTATGAGACGTGCCTCAGGCTAGAGTTTTTGTCCAGCATGGCCTCTTCCTGAAGGGTGTGGGGGCTTCATGACGCCAGAAAGTTTTGCCTACGATGGGATTTGTGAACTGCTCCAAAACTGAAGGTTACCTTCTGCACGACAGTCGAGTCCTATTGCATGGTTCCAAGAGGCCCCATATGGAAAGACTCGAAAGCAGGTGTCTAAGCATGGATGCCTGGGAACGCCACTCTTTAGTCAGGACAAGGCAGGCTCAATCTGCGGGCTCCTGGATGAGCTACCCAGAGGGGAGAGTTGAAATGGTCTCTCCTGAAGATGAGTCCTACTGTGGCTTGGTGGCCTGGGAGACCTTGGAATGTGGAGGTGGCTCAGGGACTCTGCAGGATTCTCCAACATGAGGTGTTTGACACGGCTCCAATAAGGAAACTTCCCATGTGGAGACGAGAGGAGTTCTGTTCCGTGCCTCAGGAAAGCCCCATACCCTGTTCTTCGAACCAAAGCCTCTGAGGAGTGACACCTGGAAACCAAAGCAAGAGTTGAGACTACGGCCTAAAGGCCTGTCCGGCTCAACCTTCTATCTCTGTTGACATCTGTGTGCATGCATTCATGGATGTAGCTGCTCAGCTTGTGCCCGAATGCCCCTGTGAGTCCAGTGAGGCTCCCAGTAGTGGGATGTCCTCGGAGGCCTTGAGGTTTCTCATATTCTGGAGGTGTGTGGCCAAAGGAATGGACACAGTTTCCCAGGAGAGAGCAGGCACGGTCCTGTGGTATGGCTGCAGAGGACCCAGCCTAGAGGCTGTGTTTGCCAGGGCTGTGGGGACAGATGTCTGAAAAAGCAAACTTGGCTCAGCTAGGGGCCAATGTAATGGCAGGCCTGATCTCTAGTCCGTGAGGGGAGATCCTCTGGAAATCAAAGTAGGGCAAGTGGGAGGCAGTCACTCATGATTTTGTCTCTGGGTGTTGCGTTTACAGTGTCCGGTCAGGGTAGGGGTTGTCTCAGATGCCGAGGAAGTGCCTTCCTCTCGGGGGATTGTCCAAGCTCCCATGTGTTTGTGTTCATTCTGTGGGAATGAAGAGTACTGTTTTCTGCCACAGGGGACCCCCCCAGGAGAGGGACTCTAGAGCACAGCAGTGGGTTCCCTCAACTGGAATACACACCATCTAGTAAGTCCTGGGTGCCTATGGGCATGGCAAGCCACATATGCGGGCTCTTGGTCCAGTCACTGAGAGGCGTTACTTGAATAAGGTACTCACGCTGAGGGTCACAATGTGTGTTTGTGCCCAAGGCGGCCCTCACGCTTGGGCGTGGCCTCATGGGCCATGCCGTTTTCTCCTACACTGAAGGTTTGACTCACTGCCAGCAGCAAGGTTTCTTGCCAGGGGAAGGAGGGGTTCTGACTTGTGCATCAGGTTCCCCCCTGTGCAGGGATTGGAGATAAGGTCTAGGTTCCGATGACTGAAAACCCAGGTTGGGAATGGATGGTGGCCTAAGGCAGTGGCGGGTCCAATGTGCTGTGTGTGCAGCCAGCTGTGTCGTTGTCTGTTGGAAGGTCTGGGCTCAGGCTATTTGCGACAGAGCATCACTGTTTAAGGTAGCCTATGCAATTGGGGTGTTGCCGAGGGCCAAGCAGTTTGATCCTCATTTGGGGTTTCTGGGCAGCGCCATAGACAAGGTTTTTCTCCTGGGAGGCAGGCACAGTGCTTCATTGTGGCCCCAGAATTCCCAGTAGGGAGGGTTTGTGGGCCAGGAGTGTGAGGACGGAAGTCTGAAAACACAAGCTAGTGTGAGGATTGGAGCCAAGGGCAGAGCAGGCCCACTCTGCAGAGGCTGAATCAAAATCTCCTGCATCTGAAGTCAGGCTGAGGATCAGACGTTGGCTGAGGCTGGAGTATGTGTCCATGATGGCACCTTCATGAAGTGGGGGCCTCATGAGGCCAAGGAAGTTTTCCCACGCTGAGTTTGGAGGTTGCCCCAAACCACAAGGTTTCCTTCTGCGGGACATTCGAGTCCTGTTGCATGGCTCCAGGACATACCATATGGAAGGACTGGAGAGCAGGGTTCAAAGGATGGATCCCTGTACTGCATGTCTCGCATTCCTATTGGCTATTAGCGACAAGATATGTTTGATCTGCTGCCTCTGGACACGCGACCCAGGGGGCTGAGATGAAATGGCCTCTTCTGAGGATGCGTCATAATGTTCGTTTGGGTCCATGGAGACCTTGGAATGTGCTGGTTGTTCAGTGGCCCTGCGGAACTCTCCTACCTGAAGTGTTTGATACATCCCAGTAAGAAATCTGCCCATGTGGAGATGAGAGAGGTTTGGTTTGGTGCCTAGAAAAGCCCCAGGTGCTGGTCTACGAAAACAGTCCTCTGAGAACGGAAACATGGAAACCAAAGCTAAGGTTCAGATTAGGGCCTGGGGGCCTGTCCATTTCAACCTTCTGTCTCTGGGGACACTGTCTGAGAGTCTAAGTGGAGATAGTTGCTCCGCTGGTGTCAGAGAGCCCCTCTTAGTCCAGGGTGGCCTATACTATTGATGGCCTCAGGGACCTTGGAGCTTTTCCCTAACCTGTAGGGTTGTGGTCAATGGATTGGGCACACTTTCTTTGGAGAGGGCAGGCACAATCTTTCGCTGTTTGGTCCAGAGGCCCTAGCCTGGATGTTGTTTGGGTCCAGGCTGTGGGCACAGAAGTCTGAATACACAAACTCAGCTTATGAGTGGCGCCTAGGGTATGGCAGGCCGGATGTACAGCCCGAGAGGGAGCTCCTGGGCCTCTGAAACAAGGGCGAGTGGGAGGCGTTCCTTCAGGCTTTTGTCTCTGGATGTTGTGTCCGGGATAGCCGTGGATTGGAGCGGTGGCCTCAGGTACTGTGGACGAGTATCCCTCTCTGGGGATTTGTCCCAGCTCCCAAGAGTTTGGGGTCATTTTGTGGGAAGGGTGGAGTCGTGTTGTCTGGCTCATGCGTCTCTCCAAGAAAGGGATTCCAGCGCAGAGCTCCAGGTACGGGCGGGGCGACTGGAAAATTCAAACCGTGGTGAGGATTGGGTGCATAGGGGCTTGGCAAGCCCCATATGTGGGCTCTTGGTCCAGGCCCTGACAGGCCTTTCTTTGACATGGGGCTCATGCTGAGGGTCAGAGTGTGAATTTGTGCCCAAGCAGCACTCAAGTTTGGGCGTGGCATCAGGGGCCATGAAGGTTTCTCCCACCCTGAAGGTGTGACTCCATGCCAAGAGCAAGCTTGACAGCCATGGGGAAGGAGGAGTTCTGTTTTGTGCTTGCTATACCCAGCTGTGTGGAGAATTGATATAATGTCTAGGTTCAGATATCTGAAAACCAAGGTTAGGATGAGGTGACGGCATAAGACCATGGCGTGTCCGAAGTGCTGGGTGTGCGGCCAGCTGTCTCCTTGTCTGTCTGGACGTCTGGCTTCAGGCTGTGTCAGGCAGAGCATGAGTGCCCAGAGCAGCCTATCCAGTTCGGGTACCGTCGAGGCCCGAGCAGGTTGATCCTCATCTGGGTTTTCTGGAGAGCCCCACAGGGAAACGTTTTTCTTCCATTGGGCAGATACTGGGCTGGGTTTTGGTTCCGGAGTTCCTAGTCCGGAGGGCTTGTTTGCCAGGAGTGTGAGGAAGGAAGTCGGAAAACACAAGCTAGCGTGAGGTTTGGGACCGAGGGCACAGCAGGCCCACTCTGCAGAGGCTGAATCGAGATCTCCTGCACTGAGGTCATGTCAACTATGAGACGTGCCTCAGGCTAGAGTTTTTGTCCAGCATGGCCTCTTCCTGAAGGGTGTGGGGGCTTCATGAGGCCAGAAAGTTTTGTCTACGATGGGATCTGTGAACTGCTCCAAAACTGAAGGTTACCTTCTGCACGACAGTCGAGTCCTATTGGATGGTTCCAAGAGGCCCCATATGGAAAGACTCGAGAGCAGGTGTCTAAGCATGGATGCCTGGGAACGCCACTCTTTAGTCAGGACAAGGCAGGCTCAATCTGCGGGCTCCTGGGTGAGCTACCCAGAGGGGAGTTGAAATGTTCTCTCCTGAAGATGAGTCCTACTGTGGCTTGGTGGCCTGGGAGACCTTGGAATGTGGAGGTGGCTCAGGGACTCTGCAGGATTCTCCAACATGAGGTGTTTGACACGGCTTCAACAAGGAAACTTCCCATGTGGAGATGAGAGGAGTTCTGTTCCGTGCCTCAGGAGAGCCCCATACCCTGTTCTTCGAACCAAAGCCTCTGAGGAGTGACACCTGGAAACCAAAGCAAGAGTTGAGACTACGGCCTAAAGGCCTGTCCGGCTCAACCTTCTATCTCTGTTGACATCTGTGTGCATGCATTCATGGATGTAGCTGCTCAGCTTGTGTCCGAATGCCCCTGTGAGTCTAGTGAGGCTCCAAGTAGTGGGATGTCCTCGGAGGCCTTGAGGTTTCTCATATTCTGGAGGTGTGTGGCCAAAGGAATGGACACAGTTTCCCAGGAGAGAGCAGGCACGGTCCTGTGGTATGGCTCCAGAGGACCCATCCTACAGACTGTGTTTGCCAGGGCTGTGGGGACAGATGTCTGAAAAAGCAAACTTGGCTCAGCTAGGGGCCAATGTAATGGCAGGCCTGATCTCTAGTCCGTGAGGGGAGATCCTCTGGAAATCAAAGTAGGGCAAGTGGGAGGCAGTCACTCAGGATTTTGTCTCTGGGTGTTGCGTTTACAGTGTCCGGTCAGGGTAGGGGTTGTCTCAGAGGCCGAGGAAGAGCCTTCCTGTCGGGGGATTGTCCAAGCTCCCAAGTGTTTGTTTTCATTCTGTGGGAATGAAGAGTACTGTTTTCTGCCACAGGGGACCCCCCAGGAGAGGGACTCTAGAGCACAGCAGTGGGTTCCCTCAACTGGAATACACACCATCTAGTTAGTCCTGGGTGCCTATGGGCATGGCAAGCCACATATGCGGGCTCTTGGTCCAGTCACTGAGAGGCGTTACTTGAATAAGGTACTCACGCTGAGGGTCACAATGTGTGTTTGTGCCCAAGGCGGCCCTCACGCTTGGGCGTGGCCTCATGGGCCATGCCGTTTTCTCCTACACTGAAGGTTTGACTCACTGCCAGCAGCAAGGTTTCTTGCCATGGGGAAGGAGGGGTTCTGACTTGTGCATCAGGTTCCCCCCTGTGCAGGGATTGGAGATAAGGTCTAGGTTCCGATGACTGAAAACCCAGGTTGGGAATGGATGGTGGCCTAAGGCAGTGGCGGGTCCAATGTGCTGGGTGTGCAGCCAGCTGTGTCGGTGTCTGTTGGAAGGTCTGGGCTCAGGCTATTTGCGACAGAGCATCACTGTTTAAGGTAGCCTATGCAATTGGGGTGTTGCCGAGGGCCAAGCAGTTTGATCCTCATTTGGGGTTTCTGGGCAGCGCCATAGACAAGGTTTTTCTCCTGGGAGGCAGGCACAGTGCTTCATTGTGGCCCCAGAATTCCCAGTAGGGAGGGTTTGTGGGCCAGGAGTGTGAGGAGGGAAGTCTGAAAACACAAGCCAGTGTGAGGATTGGAGCCAAGGGCAGAGCAGGCCCACTCTGCAGAGGCTGAATCAAAATCTCCTGCATCTGAAGTCAGGCTGAGGATCAGACGTTGGCTGAGGCTGGAGTATGTGTCCATGATGGCACCTTCATGAAGTGGGGACCTCATGAGGCCAAGGAAGTTTTCCCACGCTGAGTTTGGAGGTTGCCCCAAACCACAAGGTTTCCTTCTGCGGGACATTCGAGTCCTGTTGCATGGCTCCAGGACATACCATATGGAAGGACTGGAGAGCAGGGTTCGAAGGATGGATCCCTGTACAGCATGTCTCGCATTCCCATTGGCTATTAGCGACAAGATATGTTTGATCTGCTGCCTCTGGAACACGCGACCCAGGGGGCTGAGATGAAATGGCCTCTCCTGAGGATGCGTCATAATGTTCGTTTGGGTCCATGGAGACCTTGGAATGTGCTGGTTGTTCAGTGGCCCTGCGGAACTCTCCTACCTGAAGTGTTTGATACATCCCAGTAAGAAAGCTGCCCATGTGGAGATGAGAGAGGTTTGGTTTGGTGCCTCAGAAAAGCCCCAGGTGCTGGTCTACGAAAACAGTCCTCTGAGAACGGAAACATGGAAACCAAAGCTAAGGTTCAGATTAGGGCCTGGGGGCCTGTCCATTTCAACCTTCTGTCTCTGGGGACACTGTCTGAGAGTCTAAGTGGAGATAGTTGCTCCGATGGTGTCAGAGAGCCCCTCTTAGTCAAGGGTGGCCTATACTATTGATGGCCTCAGGGACCTTGGAGCTTTTCCCTAACCTGTAGGGTTGTGGTCAATGGATTGGGCACACTTTCCTTGGAGAGGGCAGGCACAATCTTTCGCTGTTTGGTCCAGAGGCCCTAGCCTGGATGTTGTGTGGGTCCAGGCTGTGGGCACAGAAGTCTGAATACACAAACTCAGCTTATGAGTGGCGCCTAGGGTATGGCAGGCCGGATGTACAGCCCGAGAGGGAGCTCCTGGTCCTCTGAAACAAGGGCGAGTGGGAGGCGTTCCTTCAGGCATTTGTCTCTGGATGTTGTGTCCGGGATAGCCGTGGATTGGAGCGGTGGCCTCAGGTACTGTGGACGAGTATCCCTCTCTGGGGATTTGTCCCAGCTCCCAAGAGTTTGGGGTCATTTTGTGGGAAGGGTGGAGTCGTGTTGTCTGGCTCATGGGTCTCTCCAAGAAAGGGATTCCAGAGCAGAGCTCCAGGTACGGGCGGGGCGACTGGAAAATTCAAACCGTGGTGAGGATTGGGTGCATAGGGGCTTGGCAAGCCCCATATGTGGGCTCTTGGTCCAGGCCCTGACAGGCCTTTCTTTGACATGGGGCTCATGCTGAGGGTCAGAGTGTGAATTTGTGCCCAAGCAGCACTCAAGTTTGGGCGTGGCATCAGGGGCCATGAAGGTTTCTCCCACCCTGAAGGTGTGACTCCATGCCAAGAGCAAGCTTCACAGCCATGGGGAAGGAGGGGTTCTGTTTTGTGCTTGCTATACCCAGCTGTGTGGAGAATTGATATAATGTCTAGGTTCAGATATCTGAAAACCAAGGTTAGGATGAGGTGACGGCATAAGACCATGGCGTGTCCGAAGTGCTGGGTGTGCGGCCAGCTGTCTCCTTGTCTGTCTGGACATCTGGCTTCAGGCTGTGTCAGGCAGAGCATGAGTGCCCAGAGCAGCCTATCCAGTTCGGTTACCGTCGAGGCCCGAGCAGGTTGATCCTCATCTGGGTTTTCTGGAGAGCCCCACAGGGAAACGTTTTTCTTCCGTTGGGCAGACACTGGGCTGGGTTTTGGTTTCGGAGTTCCTAGTCCGGAGGGCTTGTTTGCCAGGAGTATGAGGAAGGAAGTCGGAAAACACAAGCTAGCGTGAGGTTTGGGACCGAGGGCACAGCAGGCCCACTCTGCAGAGGCTGAATCGAGATCTCCTGCACTGAGGTCATGTCAACTATGAGACGTGCCTCAGGCTAGAGTTTTTGTCCAGCATGGCCTCTTCCTGAAGGGTGTGGGGGCTTCATGACGCCAGAAAGTTTTGCCTACGATGGGATTTGTGAACTGCTCCAAAACTGAAGGTTACCTTCTGCACGACAGTCGAGTCCTATTGCATGGTTCCAAGAGGCCCCATATGGAAAGACTCGAAAGCAGGTGTCTAAGCATGGATGCCTGGGAACGCCACTCTTTAGTCAGGACAAGGCAGGCTCAATCTGCGGGCTCCTGGATGAGCTACCCAGAGGGGAGAGTTGAAATGGTCTCTCCTGAAGATGAGTCCTACTGTGGCTTGGTGGCCTGGGAGACCTTGGAATGTGGAGGTGGCTCAGGGACTCTGCAGGATTCTCCAACATGAGGTGTTTGACACGGCTCCAATAAGGAAACTTCCCATGTGGAGACGAGAGGAGTTCTGTTCCGTGCCTCAGGAAAGCCCCATACCCTGTTCTTCGAACCAAAGCCTCTGAGGAGTGACACCTGGAAACCAAAGCAAGAGTTGAGACTACGGCCTAAAGGCCTGTCCGGCTCAACCTTCTATCTCTGTTGACATCTGTGTGCATGCATTCATGGATGTAGCTGCTCAGCTTGTGCCCGAATGCCCCTGTGAGTCCAGTGAGGCTCCCAGTAGTGGGATGTCCTCGGAGGCCTTGAGGTTTCTCATATTCTGGAGGTGTGTGGCCAAAGGAATGGACACAGTTTCCCAGGAGAGAGCAGGCACGGTCCTGTGGTATGGCTGCAGAGGACCCAGCCTAGAGGCTGTGTTTGCCAGGGCTGTGGGGACAGATGTCTGAAAAAGCAAACTTGGCTCAGCTAGGGGCCAATGTAATGGCAGGCCTGATCTCTAGTCCGTGAGGGGAGATCCTCTGGAAATCAAAGTAGGGCAAGTGGGAGGCAGTCACTCATGATTTTGTCTCTGGGTGTTGCGTTTACAGTGTCCGGTCAGGGTAGGGGTTGTCTCAGATGCCGAGGAAGTGCCTTCCTCTCGGGGGATTGTCCAAGCTCCCATGTGTTTGTGTTCATTCTGTGGGAATGAAGAGTACTGTTTTCTGCCACAGGGGACCCCCCCAGGAGAGGGACTCTAGAGCACAGCAGTGGGTTCCCTCAACTGGAATACACACCATCTAGTAAGTCCTGGGTGCCTATGGGCATGGCAAGCCACATATGCGGGCTCTTGGTCCAGTCACTGAGAGGCGTTACTTGAATAAGGTACTCACGCTGAGGGTCACAATGTGTGTTTGTGCCCAAGGCGGCCCTCACGCTTGGGCGTGGCCTCATGGGCCATGCCGTTTTCTCCTACACTGAAGGTTTGACTCACTGCCAGCAGCAAGGTTTCTTGCCAGGGGAAGGAGGGGTTCTGACTTGTGCATCAGGTTCCCCCCTGTGCAGGGATTGGAGATAAGGTCTAGGTTCCGATGACTGAAAACCCAGGTTGGGAATGGATGGTGGCCTAAGGCAGTGGCGGGTCCAATGTGCTGTGTGTGCAGCCAGCTGTGTCGTTGTCTGTTGGAAGGTCTGGGCTCAGGCTATTTGCGACAGAGCATCACTGTTTAAGGTAGCCTATGCAATTGGGGTGTTGCCGAGGGCCAAGCAGTTTGATCCTCATTTGGGGTTTCTGGGCAGCGCCATAGACAAGGTTTTTCTCCTGGGAGGCAGGCACAGTGCTTCATTGTGGCCCCAGAATTCCCAGTAGGGAGGGTTTGTGGGCCAGGAGTGTGAGGACGGAAGTCTGAAAACACAAGCTAGTGTGAGGATTGGAGCCAAGGGCAGAGCAGGCCCACTCTGCAGAGGCTGAATCAAAATCTCCTGCATCTGAAGTCAGGCTGAGGATCAGACGTTGGCTGAGGCTGGAGTATGTGTCCATGATGGCACCTTCATGAAGTGGGGGCCTCATGAGGCCAAGGAAGTTTTCCCACGCTGAGTTTGGAGGTTGCCCCAAACCACAAGGTTTCCTTCTGCGGGACATTCGAGTCCTGTTGCATGGCTCCAGGACATACCATATGGAAGGACTGGAGAGCAGGGTTCAAAGGATGGATCCCTGTACTGCATGTCTCGCATTCCTATTGGCTATTAGCGACAAGATATGTTTGATCTGCTGCCTCTGGACACGCGACCCAGGGGGCTGAGATGAAATGGCCTCTTCTGAGGATGCGTCATAATGTTCGTTTGGGTCCATGGAGACCTTGGAATGTGCTGGTTGTTCAGTGGCCCTGCGGAACTCTCCTACCTGAAGTGTTTGATACATCCCAGTAAGAAATCTGCCCATGTGGAGATGAGAGAGGTTTGGTTTGGTGCCTAGAAAAGCCCCAGGTGCTGGTCTACGAAAACAGTCCTCTGAGAACGGAAACATGGAAACCAAAGCTAAGGTTCAGATTAGGGCCTGGGGGCCTGTCCATTTCAACCTTCTGTCTCTGGGGACACTGTCTGAGAGTCTAAGTGGAGATAGTTGCTCCGCTGGTGTCAGAGAGCCCCTCTTAGTCCAGGGTGGCCTATACTATTGATGGCCTCAGGGACCTTGGAGCTTTTCCCTAACCTGTAGGGTTGTGGTCAATGGATTGGGCACACTTTCTTTGGAGAGGGCAGGCACAATCTTTCGCTGTTGGGTCCAGAGGCCCTAGCCTGGATGTTGTTTGGGTCCAGGCTGTGGGCACAGAAGTCTGAATACACAAACTCAGCTTATGAGTGGCGCCTAGGGTATGGCAGGCCGGATGTACAGCCCGAGAGGGAGCTCCTGGGCCTCTGAAACAAGGGCGAGTGGGAGGCGTTCCTTCAGGCTTTTGTCTCTGGATGTTGTGTCCGGGATAGCCGTGGATTGGAGCGGTGGCCTCAGGTACTGTGGACGAGTATCCCTCTCTGGGGATTTGTCCCAGCTCCCAAGAGTTTGGGGTCATTTTGTGGGAAGGGTGGAGTCGTGTTGTCTGGCTCATGCGTCTCTCCAAGAAAGGGATTCCAGAGCAGAGCTCCAGGTACGGGCGGGGCGACTGGAAAATTCAAACCGTGGTGAGGATTGGGTGCATAGGGGCTTGGCAAGCCCCATATGTGGGCTCTTGGTCCAGGCCCTGACAGGCCTTTCTTTGACATGGGGCTCATGCTGAGGGTCAGAGTGTGAATTTGTGCCCAAGCAGCACTCAAGTTTGGGCGTGGCATCAGGGGCCATGAAGGTTTCTCCCACCCTGAAGGTGTGACTCCATGCCAAGAGCAAGCTTGACAGCCATGGGGAAGGAGGAGTTCTGTTTTGTGCTTGCTATACCCAGCTGTGTGGAGAATTGATATAATGTCTAGGTTCAGATATCTGAAAACCAAGGTTAGGATGAGGTGACGGCATAAGACCATGGCGTGTCCGAAGTGCTGGGTGTGCGGCCAGCTGTCTCCTTGTCTGTATGGACGTCTGGCTTCAGGCTGTGTCAGGCAGAGCATGAGTGCCCAGAGCAGCCTATCCAGTTCGGGTACCGTCGAGGCCTGAGCAGGTTGATCCTCATCTGGGTTTTCTGGAGAGCCCCACAGGGAAACGTTTTTCTTCCATTGGGCAGACACTGGGCTGGGTTTTGGTTCCGGAGTTCCTAGTCCGGAGGGCTTGTTTGCCAGGAGTGTGAGGAAGGAAGTCGGAAAACACAAGCTAGCGTGAGGTTTGGGACCGAGGGCACGGCAGGCCCACTCTGCAGAGGCTGAATCGAGATCTCCTGCACTGAGGTCATGTCAACTATGAGACGTGCCTCAGGCTAGAGTTTTTGTCCAGCATGGCCTCTTCCTGAAGGGTGTGGGGGCTTCATGAGGCCAGAAAGTTTTGCCTACGATGGGATTTGTGAACTGCTACAAAACTGAAGGTTACCTTCTGCACGACAGTTGAGTCCTATTGGATGGTTCCAAGAGGCCCCATATGGAAAGACTCGAGAGCGGGTGTCTAAGCATGGATGCCTGGGAACGCCACCTCATATTCCCACTCTTTAGTCAGGACAAGGCAGGCTCAATCTGCGGGCTCCTGGGTGAGCTACCCAGAGGGGAGTTGAAATGGTCTCTCCTGAAGATGAGTCCTACTGTGGCTTGGTGGCCTGGGAGACCTTGGAATGTGGAGGTGGCTCAGGGACTCTGCAGGATTCTCCAACATGAGGTTTTTGACACGGCTCCAACAAGGAAACTTCCCATGTGGAGACGAGAGGAGTTCTGTTCCGTGCCTCAGGAAAGCCCCATACCCTGTTCTTCGAACCAAAGCCTCTGAGGAGTGACACCTGGAAACCAAAGCAAGAGTTGAGACTACGGCCTAAAGGCCTGTCCGGCTCAACCTTCTATCTCTGTTGACATCTGTGTGCATGCATTCATGGATGTAGCTGCTCAGCTTGTGTCCGAATGCCCCTGTGAGTCCAGTGAGGCTCCCAGTAGTGGGATGTCCTCGGAGGCCTTGAGGTTTCTCATATTCTGGAGGTGTGTGGCCAAAGGAATGGACACAGTTTCCCAGGAGAGAGCAGGCACGGTCCTGTGGTATGGCTCCAGATGACCCAGCCTAGAGGCTGTGTTTGCCAGGGCTGTGGGGACAGATTCCTGAAAAAGCAAACTTGGCTCAGCTAGGGGCCAATGTAATGGCAGGCCTGATCTCTAGTCCGTGAGGGGAGATCCTCTGGAAATCAAAGTAGGGCAAGTGGGAGGCAGTCACTCAGGATTTTGTCTCTGGGTGTTGCGTTTACAGTGTCCGGTCAGGGTAGGGGTTGTCTCAGAGGCCGAAGAAGAGCCTTCCTCTCGGGGGATTGTCCAAACTCCCAAGTGTTTGTGTTCATTCTGTGGGAATGAAGAGTACTGTTTTCTGCCACACGGGACACCCCCAGGAGAGGGACTCTAGAGCACAGCAGTGGGTTCCCTCAACTGGAATACACACCATCTAGGTAGTCCTGGGTGCCTATGGGCATGGCAAGCCACATATGCGGGCTCTTGGTCCAGTCACTGAGAGGCGTTACTTGAATAAGGTACTCACGCTGAGGGTCACAATGTGTGTTTGTGCCCAAGGCGGCCCTCACGCTTGGGCGTGGCCTCATGGGCCATGCCGTTTTCTCCTACACTGAAGGTTTGACTCACTGCCAGCAGCAAGGTTTCTTGCCATGGGGAAGGAGGGGTTCTGACTTGTGCATCAGGTTCCCCCCTGTGCAGGGATTGGAGATAAGGTCTAGGTTCCGATGACTGAAAACCCAGGTTGGGAATGGATGGTGGCCTAAGGCAGTGGCGGGTCCAATGTGCTGGGTGTGCAGCCAGCTGTGTCGGTGTCTGTTGGAAGGTCTGGGCTCAGGCTATTTGCGACAGAGCATCACTGTTTAAGGTAGCCTATGCAATTGGGGTGTTGCCGAGGGCCAAGCAGTTTGATCCTCATTTGGGGTTTCTGGGCAGCGCCATAGACAAGGTTTTTCTCCTGGGAGGCAGGCACAGTGCTTCATTGTGGCCCCAGAATTCCCAGTAGGGAGGGTTTGTGGGCCAGGAGTGTGAGGAGGGAAGTCTGAAAACACAAGCTAGCGTGAGGATTGGAGCCAAGGGCAGAGCAGGCCCACTCTGCAGAGGCTGAATCAAAATCTCCTGCATCTGAAGTCAGGCTGAGGATCAGACGTTGGCTGAGGCTGGAGTATGTGTCCATGATGGCACCTTCATGAAGTGGGGGCCTCATGAGGCCAAGGAAGTTTTCCCACGCTGAGTTTGGAGGTTGCCCCAAACCACAAGGTTTCCTTCTGTGGGACATTCGAGTCCTGTTGCATGGCTCCAGGACATACCATATGGAAGGACTGGAGAGCAGGGTTCGAAGGATGGATCCCTGTACAGCATGTCTCGCATTCCCATTGGCTATTAGCGACAAGATATATTTGATCTGCTGCCTCTGGAACACGCGACCCAGGGGGCTGAGATGAAATGGCCTCTCCTGAGGATGCGTCATAATGTAAGTTTGGGTCCATGGAGACCTTGGAATGTGCTGGTTGTTCAGTGGCCCTGCGGAACTCTCCTACCTGAAGTGTTTGATACATCCCAGTAAGAAAGCTGCCCATGTGGAGATGAGAGAGGTTTGGTTTGGTGCCTCAGAAAAGCCTCAGGTGCTGGTCTACGAAAACAGTCCTCTGAGAACGGAAACATGGAAACCAAAGATAAGGTTCAGATTAGGGCCTGGGGGCCTGTCCATTTCAACCTTCTGTCTCTGGGGACACTGTCTGAGAGTCTAAGTGGAGATAGTTGCTCCGATGGTGTCAGAGAGCCCCTCTTAGACCAGGGTGGCCTATACTATTGATGGCCTCAGGGACCTTGGAGCTTTTCCCTAACCTGTAGGGTTGTGGTGAATGGATTGGGCACACTTTCCTTGGAGAGGGCAGGCACAATCTTTCGCTGTTTGGTCCAGAGGCCCTAGCCTGGATGTTGTGTGGGTCCAGGCTGTGGGCACAGAAGTCTGAATACACAAACTCAGCTTAGGAGTGGCACCTAGGGTATGGAAGGCCGGATGTACAGCCCGAGAGGGAGCTCCTGGGCCTCTGAAACAAGGGCGAGTGGGAGGCGTTCCTTCAGGCTTTTGTCTCTGGATGTTGTGTCCGGGATAGCCGTGGATTGGAGCGGTGGCCTCAGGTACTGTGGACGAGTATCCCTCTCTGGGGATTTGTCCCAGCTCCCAAGAGTTTGGGGTCATTTTGTGGGAAGGGTGGAGTCGTGTTGTCTGGCTCATGCGTCTCTCCAAGAAAGGGATTCCAGAGCAGAGCTCCAGGTACGGGCGGGGCGACTGGAAAATTCAAACCGTGGTGAGGATTGGGTGCATAGGGGCTTGGCAAGCCCCATATGTGGGCTCTTGGTCCAGGCCCTGACAGGCCTTTCTTTGACATGGGGCTCATGCTGAGGGTCAGAGTGTGAATTTGTGCCCAAGCAGCACTCAAGTTTGGGCGTGGCATCAGGGGCCATGAAGGTTTCTCCCACCCTGAAGGTGTGACTCCATGCCAAGAGCAAGCTTGACAGCCATGGGGAAGGAGGAGTTCTGTTTTGTGCTTGCTATACCCAGCTGTGTGGAGAATTGATATAATGTCTAGGTTCAGATATCTGAAAACCAAGGTTAGGATGAGGTGACGGCATAAGACCATGGCGTGTCCGAAGTGCTGGGTGTGCGGCCAGCTGTCTCCTTGTCTGTCTGGACGTCTGGCTTCAGGCTGTGTCAGGCAGAGCATGAGTGCCCAGAGCAGCCTATCCAGTTCGGGTACCGTCGAGGCCCGAGCAGGTTGATCCTCATCTGGGTTTTCTGGAGAGCCCCACAGGGAAACGTTTTTCTTCCATTGGGCAGACACTGGGCTGGGTTTTGGTTCCGGAGTTCCTAGTCCGGAGGGCTTGTTTGCCAGGAGTGTGAGGAAGGAAGTCGGAAAACACAAGCTAGCGTGAGGTTTGGGACCGAGGGCACAGCAGGCCCACTCTGCAGAGGCTGAATCGAGATCTCCTGCACTGAGGTCATGTCAACTATGAGACGTGCCTCAGGCTAGAGTTTTTGTCCAGCATGGCCTCTTCCTGAAGGGTGTGGGGGCTTCATGAGGCCAGAAAGTTTTGTCTACGATGGGATCTGTGAACTGCTCCAAAACTGAAGGTTACCTTCTGCACGACAGTCGAGTCCTATTGGATGGTTCCAAGAGGCCCCATATGGAAAGACTCGAGAGCAGGTGTCTAAGCATGGATGCCTGGGAACGCCACTCTTTAGTCAGGACAAGGCAGGCTCAATCTGCGGGCTCCTGGGTGAGCTACCCAGAGGGGAGTTGAAATGTTCTCTCCTGAAGATGAGTCCTACTGTGGCTTGGTGGCCTGGTAGACCTTGGAATGTGGAGGTGGCTCAGGGACTCTGCAGGATTCTCCAACATGAGGTGTTTGACACGGCTCCAACAAGGAAACTTCCCATGTGGAGATGAGAGGAGTTCTGTTCCGTGCCTCAGGAGAGCCCCATACCCTGTTCTTCGAACCAAAGCCTCTGAGGAGTGACACCTGGAAACCAAAGCAAGAGTTGAGACTACGGCCTAAAGGCCTGTCCGGCTCAACCTTCTATCTCTGTTGACATCTGTGTGCATGCATTCATGGATGTAGCTGCTCAGCTTGTGTCCGAATGCCCCTGTGAGTCCAGTGAGGGTCCAAGTAGTGGGATGTCCTCGGAGGCCTTGAGGTTTCTCATATTCTGGAGGTGTGTGGCCAAAGGAATGGACACAGTTTCCCAGGAGAGAGCAGGCACGGTCCTGTGGTATGGCTCCAGAGGACCCAGCCTACAGACTGTGTTTGCCAGGGCTGTGGGGACAGATGTCTGAAAAAGCAAACTTGGCTCAGCTAGGGGCCAATGTAATGGCAGGCCTGATCTCTAGTCCGTGAGGGGAGATCCTCTGGAAATCAAAGTAGGGCAAGTGGGAGGCAGTCACTCAGGATTTTGTCTCTGGGTGTTGCGTTTACAGTGTCCGGTCAGGGTAGGGGTTGTCTCAGAGGCCGAGGAAGAGCCTTCCTGTCGGGGGATTGTCCAAGCTCCCAAGTGTTTGTGTTCATTCTGTGGGAATGAAGAGTACTGTTTTCTGCCACAGGGGACCCCCCAGGAGAGGGACTCTAGAGCACAGCAGTGGGTTCCCTCAACTGGAATACACACCATCTAGTTAGTCCTGGGTGCCTATGGGCATGGCAAGCCACATATGCGGGCTCTTGGTCCAGTCACTGAGAGGCGCTACTTGAATAAGGTACTCACGCTGAGGGTCACAATGTGTGTTTGTGCCCAAGGCGGCCCTCATGCTTGGGCGTGGCCTCATGGGCCATGCCGTTTTCTCCTACACTGAAAGTTTGACTCACTGCCATCAGCAAGGTTTCTTGCCATGGGGAAGGAGGGGTTCTGACTTGTGCATCAGGTTCCCCCCTGTGCAGGGATTGGAGATAAGGTCTAGGTTCCGATGACTGAAATCCCAGGTTGGGAATGGATGGTGGCCTAAGGCAGTGGCGGGTCCAATGTGCTGGGTGTGCAGCCAGCTGTGTCGGTGTCTGTTGGAAGGTCTGGGCTCAGGCTATTTGCGACAGAGCATCACTGTTTAAGGTAGCCTATGCAATTGGGGTGTTGCCGAGGGCCAAGCAGGTTGATCCTCATTTGTGGTTTCTTGGCAGCGCCATAGACAATGTTTTTCTCCTGGGAGGCAGGCACAGTGCTTCATTGTGGCCCCAGAATTCCCAGTAGGGAGGGTTTGTGGGCCAGGAGTGTGAGGAGGGAAGTCTGAAAACACAAGCTAGTGTGAGGATTGGAGCCAAGGGCAGAGTAGGTCCACTCTGCAGAGGCTGAATCAAAATCTCCTGCATCTGAAGTCAGGCTGAGGAACAGACGTTGGCTGAGGCTGGAGTATGTGTCCATGATGGCACCTTCATGAAGTGGGGGCCTCATGAGGCCAAGGAAGTTTTCCCACGCTGAGTTTGGAGGTTGCCCCAAACCACAAGGTTTCCTTCTGCGGGACATTCGAGTCCTGTTGCATGGCTCCAGGACATACCATATGGAAGGACTGGAGAGCAGGGTTCGAAGGATGGATCCCTGTACAGCATGTCTCGCATTCCCATTGCCTATTAGCGACAAGATATATTTGATCTGCTGCCTCTGGAACACGCGACCCAGGGGGCTGAGAAGAAATGGCCTCTCCTGAGGATGCGTCATAATGTAAGTTTGGGTCCATGGAGACCTTGGAATGTTCTGGTTGTTCAGTGGCCCTGCGGAACTCTCCTACCTGAAGTGTTTGATACATCCCAGTAAGAAAGCTGCCCATGTGGAGATGAGAGAGGTTTGGTTTGGTGCCTAGAAAAGCCCCAGGTGCTGGTCTACGAAAACAGTCCTCTGAGAACGGAAACATGGAAACCAAAGCTAAGGTTCAGATTAGGGCCTGGGGGCCTGTCCATTTCAACCTTCTGTCTCTGGGGACACTGTCTGAGAGTCTAAGTGGAGATAGTTGCTCCGCTGGTGTCAGAGAGCCCCTCTTAGTCCAGGGTGGCCTATACTATTGATGGCCTCAGGGACCTTGGAGCTTTTCCCTAACCTGTAGGGTTGTGGTCAATGGATTGGGCACACTTTCCTTGGAGAGGGCAGGCACAATCTTTCGCTGTTTGGTCCAGAGGCCCTAGCCTGGATGTTGTGTGGGTCCAGGCTGTGGGCACAGAAGTCTGAATACACAAACTCAGCTTATGAGTGGCGCCTAGGGTATGGCAGGCCGGATGTACAGCCCGAGAGGGAGCTCCTGGGCCTCTGAAACAAGGGCGAGTGGGAGGCGTTCCTTCAGGCTTTTGTCTCTGGATGTTGTGTCCGGGATAGCCGTGGATTGGAGCGGTGGCCTCAGGTACTGTGGACGAGTATCCCTCTCTGGGGATTTGTCCCAGCTCCCAAGAGTTTGGGGTCATTTTGTGGGAAGGGTGGAGTCGTGTTGTCTGGCTCATGCGTCTCTCCAAGAAAGGGATTCCAGCGCAGAGCTCCAGGTACGGGCGGGGCGACTGGAAAATTCAAACCGTGGTGAGGATTGGGTGCATAGGGGCTTGGCAAGCCCCATATGTGGGCTCTTGGTCCAGGCCCTGACAGGCCTTTCTTTGACATGGGGCTCATGCTGAGGGTCAGAGTGTGAATTTGTGCCCAAGCAGCACTCAAGTTTGGGCGTGGCATCAGGGGCCATGAAGGTTTCTCCCACCCTGAAGGTGTGACTCCATGCCAAGAGCAAGCTTGACAGCCATGGGGAAGGAGGAGTTCTGTTTTGTGCTTGCTATACCCAGCTGTGTGGAGAATTGATATAATGTCTAGGTTCAGATATCTGAAAACCAAGGTTAGGATGAGGTGACGGCATAAGACCATGGCGTGTCCGAAGTGCTGGGTGTGCGGCCAGCTGTCTCCTTGTCTGTCTGGACGTCTGGCTTCAGGCTGTGTCAGGCAGAGCATGAGTGCCCAGAGCAGCCTATCCAGTTCGGGTACCGTCGAGGCCCGAGCAGGTTGATCCTCATCTGGGTTTTCTGGAGAGCCCCACAGGGAAACGTTTTTCTTCCATTGGGCAGACACTGGGCTGGGTTTTGGTTCCGGAGTTCCTAGTCCGGAGGGCTTGTTTGCCAGGAGTGTGAGGAAGGAAGTCGGAAAACACAAGCTAGCGTGAGGTTTGGGACCGAGGGCACAGCAGGCCCACTCTGCAGAGGCTGAATCGAGATCTCCTGCACTGAGGTCATGTCAACTATGAGACGTGCCTCAGGCTAGAGTTTTTGTCCAGCATGGCCTCTTCCTGAAGGGTGTGGGGGCTTCATGAGGCCAGAAAGTTTTGGCTACGATGGGATCTGTGAACTGCTCCAAAACTGAAGGTTACCTTCTGCACGACAGTCGAGTCCTATTGGATGGTTCCAAGAGGCCCCAAATGGAAAGACTCGAGAGCAGGTGTCTAAGCATGGATGCCTGGGAACGCCACTCTTTAGTCAGGACAAGGCAGGCTCAATCTGCGGGCTCCTGGGTGAGCTACCCAGAGGGGAGTTGAAATGTTCTCTCCTGAAGATGAGTCCTACTGTGGCTTGGTGGCCTGGGAGACCTTGGAATGTGGAGGTGGCTCAGGGACTCTGCAGGATTCTCCAACATGAGGTGTTTGACACGGCTCCAACAAGGAAACTTCCCATGTGGAGATGAGAGGAGTTCTGTTCCGTGCCTCAGAAGAGCCCCATACCCTGTTCTTCGAACCAAAGCCTCTGAGGAGTGACACCTGGAAACCAAAGCAAGAGTTGAGACTACGGCCTAAAGGCCTGTCCGGCTCAACCTTCTATCTCTGTTGACCTCTGTGTGCATGCATTCATGGATGTAGCTGCTCAGCTTGTGTCCGAATGCCCCTGTGAGTCCAGTGAGGCTCCAAGTAGTGGGATGTCCTCGGAGGCCTTGAGGTTTCTCATATTCTGGAGGTGTGTGGCCAAAGGAATGGACACAGTTTCCCAGGAGAGAGCAGGCACGGTCCTGTGGTATGGCTCCAGAGGACCCAGCCTACAGACTGTGTTTGCCAGGGCTGTGGGGACAGATGTCTGAAAAAGCAAACTTGGCTCAGCTAGGGGCCAATGTAATGGCAGGCCTGATCTCTAGTCCGTGAGGGGAGATCCTCTGGAAATCAAAGTAGGGCAAGTGGGAGGCAGTCACTCAGGATTTTGTCTCTGGGTGTTGCGTTTACAGTGTCTGGTCAGGGTAGGGGTTGTCTCAGAGGCCGAGGAAGAGCCTTCCTGTCGGGGGATTGTCCAAGCTCCCAAGTGTTTGTGTTCATTCTGTGGGAATGTAGAGTACTGTTTTCTGCCACAGGGGACCCCCCAGGAGAGGGACTCTAGAGCACAGCAGTGGGTTCCCTCAACTGGAATACACACCATCTAGTTAGTCCTGGGTGCCTATGGGCATGGCAAGCCACATATGTGGGCTCTTGGTCCAGTCACTGAGAGGCGTTACTTGAATAAGGTACTCACGCTGAGGGTCACAATGTGTGTTTGTGCCCAAGGCGGCCCTCACGCTTGGGCGTGGCCTCATGGGCCATGCCGTTTTCTCCTACACTGAAGGTTTGACTCACTGCCAGCAGCAAGGTTTCTTGCCATGGGGAAGGAGGGGTTCTGACTTGTGCATCAGGTTCCCCCCTGTGCAGGGATTGGAGATAAGGTCTAGGTTCCGATGACTGAAATCCCAGGTTGGGAATGGATGGTGGCCTAAGGCAGTGGCGGGTCCAATGTGCTGGGTGTGCAGCCAGCTGTGTCGGTGTCTGTTGGAAGGTCTGGGCTCAGGCTATTTGCGACAGAGCATCACTGTTTAAGGTAGCCTATGCAATTGGGATGTTGCCGAGGGCCAAGCGGTTTGATCCTCATTTGTGGTTTCTTGGCAGCGCCATAGACAATGTTTTTCTCCTGGGAGGCAGGCACAGTGCTTCATTGTGGCCCCAGAATTCCCAGTAGGGAGGGTTTGTGGGCCAGGAGTGTGAGGAGGGAAGTCTGAAAACACAAGCTAGTGTGAGGATTGGAGCCAAGGGCAGAGTAGGTCCACTCTGCAGAGGCTGAATCAAAATCTCCTGCATCTGAAGTCAGGCTGAGGAACAGACGTTGGCTGAGGCTGGAGTATGTGTCCATGATGGCACCTTCATGAAGTGGGGGCCTCATGAGGCCAAGGAAGTTTTCCCACGCTGAGTTTGGAGGTTGCCCCAAACCACAAGGTTTCCTTCTGCGGGACATTCGAGTCCTGTTGCATGGCTCCAGGACATACCATATGGAAGGACTGGAGAGCAGGGTTCGAAGGATGGATCCCTGTACAGCATGTCTCGCATTCCCATTGCCTATTAGCGACAAGATATATTTGATCTGCTGCCTCTGGAACACGCGACCCAGGGGGCTGAGATGAAATGGCCTCTCCTGAGGATGCGTCATAATGTAAGTTTGGGTCCATGGAGACCTTGGAATGTTCTGGTTGTTCAGTGGCCCTGCGGAACTCTCCTACCTGAAGTGTTTGATACATCCCAGTAAGAAAGCTGCCCATGTGGAGATGAGAGTTTTGGTTTGGTGCCTAGAAAAGCCCCAGGTGCTGGTCTACGAAAACAGTCCTCTGAGAACGGAAACATGGAAACCAAAGCTAAGGTTCAGATTAGGGCCTGGGGGCCTGTCCATTTCAACCTTCTGTCTCTGGGGACACTGTCTGAGAGTCTAAGTGGAGATAGTTGCTCCGCTGGTGTCAGAGAGCCCCTCTTAGTCCAGGGTGGCCTATACTATTGATGGCCTCAGGGACCTTGGAGCTTTTCCCTAACCTGTAGGGTTGTGGTCAATGGATTGGGCACACTTTCCTTGGAGAGGGCAGGCACAATCTTTCGCTGTTTGGTCTAGAGGCCCTAGCCTGGATGTTGTGTGGGTCCAGGCTGTGGGCACAGAAGTCTGAATACACAAACTCAGCTTATGAGTGGCGCCTAGGGTATGGCAGGCCGGATGTACAGCCCGAGAGGGAGCTCCTGGGCCTCTGAAACAAGGGCGAGTGGGAGGCGTTCCTTCAGGCTTTTGTCTCTGGATGTTGTGTCCGGGATAGCCGTGGATTGGAGCGGTGGCCTCAGGTACTGTGGACGAGTATCCCTCTATGGGGATTTGTCCCAGCTCCCAAGTGTTTGGGGTCATTTTGTGGGAAGGGTGGAGTCGTGTTGTCTGGCTCATGGGTCTCTCCAAGAAAGGGATTCCAGAGCAGAGCTCCAGGTACGGGCGGGGCGACTGGAAAATTCAAACCGTGGTGAGGATTGGGTGCATAGGGGCTTGGCAAGCCCCATATGTGGGCTCTTGTTCCAGGCCCTGACAGGCCTTTCTTTGACATGGGGCTCATGCTGAGGGTCACAGTGTGAATTTGTGCCCAAGCAGCACTCAAGTTTGGGCGTGGCATCAGGGGCCATGAAGGTTTCTCCCACCCTGAAGGTGTGACTCCATGCCAAGAGCAAGCTTGACAGCCATGGGGAAGGAGGAGTTCTGTTTTGTGCTTGCTATACCCAGCTGTGTGGAGAATTGATATAATGTCTAGGTTCAGATATCTGAAAACCAAGGTTAGGATGAGGTGACGGCATAAGACCATGGCGTGTCCGAAGTGCTGGGTGTGCGGCCAGCTGTCTCCTTGTCTGTCTGGACGTCTGGCTTCAGGCTGTGTCAGGCAGAGCATGAGTGCCCAGAGCAGCCTATCCAGTTCGGGTACCGTCGAGGCCCGAGCAGGTTGATCCTCATCTGGGTTTTCTGGAGAGCCCCACAGGGAAACGTTTTTCTTCCATTGGGTAGACACTGGGCTGGGTTTTGGTTCCGGAGTTCCTAGTCCGGAGGGCTTGTTTGCCAGGAGTGTGAGGAAGGTAGTCTGAAAACACAAGCTAGCGTGAGGTTTGGGACCGAGGGCACGGCAGGCCCACTCTGCAGAGGCTGAATCGAGATCTCCTGCACTGAGGTCATGTCAACTATGAGACGTGCCTCAGGCTAGAGTTTTTGTCCAGCATGGCCTCTTCCTGAAGGGTGTGGGGGCTTCATGAGGCCAGAAAGTTTTGGCTACGATGGGATTTGTGAACTGCTCCAAAACTGAAGGTTACCTTCTGCACGACAGTCGAGTCTTATTGGATGGTTCCAAGAGGCCCCATATGGAAAGACTCGAGAGCAGGTGTCTAAGCATGAATGCCTGGGAACGCCACCTCATATTCCCACTCTTTAGTCAGGACAAGGCAGGCTCAATCTGCGGGCTCCTGGGTGAGCTACCCAGAGGGGAGTTGAAATGGTCTCTCCTGAAGATGAGTCCTACTGTGGCTTGGTGGCCTGGGAGACCTTGGAATGTGGAGGTGGCTCAGGGACTCTGCAGGATTCTCCAACATGAGGTGTTTGACACGGCTCCAACAAGGAAACTTCCCATGTGGAGATGAGAGGAGTTCTGTTCCGTGCCTCAGGAAAGCCCCATACCCTGTTCTTCGAACCAAAGCCTCTGAGGAGTGACACCTGGAAACCAAAGCAAGAGTTGAGACTACGGCCTAAAGGCCTGTCCGGCTCAACCTTCTATCTCTGTTGACATCTGTGTGCATGCATTCATGGATTTAGCTGCTCAACTTGTGTCCGAATGCCCCTGCGAGTCCAGTGAGGCTGCCAGTAGTGGGATGTCCTCGGAGGCCTTGAGGTTTCTCATATTCTGGAGGTGTGTGGCCAAAGGAATGGACACAGTTTCCCAGGAGAGAGCAGGCACGGTCCTGTGGTATGGCTCCAGAGGACCCAGCCTAGAGACTGTGTTTGCCAGGGCTGTGGGGACAGATGTCTGTAAAAGCAAACTTGGCTCAGCTAGGGGCCAATGTAATGGCAGGCCTGATCTCTAGTCCGTGAGGGGAGATCCTCTGGAAATCAAAGTAGGGCAAGTGGGAGGCAGTCAGTCAGGATTTTGTCTCTGGGTGTTGCGTTTACAGTGTCCGGTCAGGGTAGGGGTTGTCTCAGAGGCCGAGGAAGAGCGTTCCTGTCGGGGGATTGTCCAAGCTCCCAAGTGTTTGTGTTCATTCTGTGGGAATGAAGAGTACTGATTTCTGCCACAGGGGGCCCCCCAGGAGAGGGACTCTAGAGCACAGCAGTGGGTTCCCTCAACTGGAATACACACCATCTAGTTAGTCCTGGGTGCCTATGGGCATGGCAAGCCACATATGCGGGCTCTTGGTCCAGTCACTGAGAGGCGTTACTTGAATAAGGTACTCACGCTGAGGGTCACAATGTGTGTTTGTGCCCAAGGCGGCCCTCACGCTTGGGCGTGGCCTCATGGGCCATGCCGTTTTCTCCTACACTGAAGGTTTGACTCACTGCCAGCAGCAAGGTTTCTTGCCATGGGGAAGGAGGGGTTCTGACTTGTGCATCAGGTTCCCCCCTGTGCAGGGATTGGAGATAAGGTCTAGGTTCCGATGACTGAAATCCCAGGTTGGGAATGGATGGTGGCCTAAGGCAGTGGCGGGTCCAATGTGCTGGGTGTGCAGCCAGCTGTGTCGGTGTATGTTGGAAGGTCTGGGCTCAGGCTATTTGCGACAGAGCATCACTGTTTAAGGTAGCCTATGCAATCGGGGTGTTGCCGAGAGCCAAGCAGTTTGATCCTTATTTGGTGTTTCTGGGCAGCGCCATAGACAATGTTTTTCTCCTGGGAGGCAGGCACAGTGCTTCATTGTGGCACCAGAATTCCCAGTAGGGAGGGTTTGTGGGCCAGGAGTGTGAGGACGGAAGTCTGAAAACACAAGCTAGTGTGAGGATTGGAGCCAAGGGCAGAGCAGGCCCACTCTGCAGAGGCTGAATCAAAATCTCCTGCATCTGAAGTCAGGCTGAGGATCAGACGTTGGCTGAGGCTGGAGTATGTGTCCATGATGGCACCTTCATGAAGTGGGGGCCTCATGAGGCCAAGGAAGTTTTCCCACGCTGAGTTTGGAGGTTGCCCCAAACAACAAGGTTTCCTTCTGCGGGACATTCGAGTCCTGTTGCATGGCTCCAAGACATACCATATGGAAGGACTGGAGAGCAGGGTTCAAAGGATGGATCCCTGTACAGCATGCCTCGCATTCCCATTGGCTATTAGCGACAAGATATGTTTGATCTGCTGCCTCTGGAACACGCGACCCAGGGGGCTTAGAAGAAATGGCCTCTCCTGAGGATGCGTCATAATGTAAGTTTGGGTCCATGGAGACCTTGGAATGTGCTGGTTGTTCAGTGGCCCTGCGGAACTCTCCTTCCTGAAGTGTTTGATACATCCCAGTAAGAAAGCTGCCCATGTGGAGATGAGAGAGGTTTGGTTTGGTGCCTCAGAAAAGCCCCAGGTGCTGGTCTACGAAAACAGTCCTCTGAGAACGGAAACATGGAAACCAAAGCTAAGGTTCAGATTAGGGCCTGGGGGCCTGTCCATTTCAACCTTCTGTCTCTGGGGACACTGTCTGAGAGTCTAAGTGGAGATAGTTGCTCCGCTGGTGTCAGAGAGCCCCTCTTAGTCCAGGGGGCCTACACTATTGATGGCCTCAGGGGCCTTGGAGCTTTTCCCTAACCTGTAGGGTTGTGGTCAATGGATTGGGCACACTTTCCTTGGAGAGGGCAGGCACAATCTTTCGCTGTGGCCCTAGAGGCCCTAGCCTGGAGGTGTGTGGGTCCAGGCTGTGGGCACAGAAGTCTGAATACACAAACTCAGCTTATGAGTGGCGCCTAGGGTATGGCAGGCCGGAGGTACAGCCCGAGAGGGAGCTCCTGGGCCTCTGAAACAAGGGCGAATGGGAGGCGTTCCAACAGGCTTTTGTCTCTGGATGTTGTGTCCGGGATAGCCGTGGATTTGAGGGGTGGCCTCAGGGACTGTGGACGACTATCCCTCTCTGGGGATTTGTCCCAGCTCCCAAGATTGGGGTCATTTTTGGGAAGGGTGGAGTCGTGTTGTCTGGCTCATGGGTCTCTCCAAGAAAGGGATTCCAGAGCAGAGCCCCAGGTACGGGCATGGCGACTGGAAAATTCAAACCGTGGTGAGGATTGGGTGCATAGGGGCTGGCAAGCCCCATATGCGGGCTCTTTTTCCAGGCCCTGAGAGGCCTTTCTTTGACATGGGGCTCATGCTGAGGGTCACACTGTGAATTTGTTCCCAATCAGCACTCACGTTTGGGCGTGGCATCAGGGGCCATGAAGGTTTCTCCCACCCTGAAGGTGTGACTCCATGCCAAGAGTAAGCTTTACAGCCATGGGGAAGCAGGACTTCTGTTTTGTGCTTGCGATACCCAGCTGTGTGGAGAATTGATATGATGTCTAGGTTCAGATATCTGAAAACCAATGTTAGGAAGAAGTGACGGCATAAGACCATGGCGTGTCCGAAGTGCTGGGTGTGCGGCCAGCTGTCTCCTTGTCTGTCTGGACGTCTGGCTTCAGGCTGTGTCAGGCAGAGCATGAGTGCCCAGAGCAGCCTATCCAGTTCGGGTACCGTCGAGGCCCGAGCAGGTTGATCCTCATCTGGGTTTTCTGGAGAGCCCCACAGGGAAACGTTTTTCTTCCGTTGGGCAGACACTGGGCTGGGTTGTGGTTCCAGAGTTCCTAGTCCGAAGGGCTTGTTTGCCAGGAGTGTGAGGAAGGAAGTCGGAAAACACAAGCTAGCGTGAGGTTTGGGACCGAGGGCACGGCAGGCCCACTCTGCAGAGGCTGAATCGAGATCTCCTGCACTGAGGTCATGTCAACTATGAGACATGCCTCAGGCTAGAGTTTTTGTCCAGCATGGCCTCTACCTGAAGGGTGTGGGGGCTTCATGAAGCCAGGGACGGTTGCCTACGATGGGATGTGAACTACTCCAAACCTCAAGATTTCCTTCTTCACGACAGTCGAGTCCTATTGGATGGTTCCAGGAGGCCCCATACGGAAAGACTCGAGAGCAGGTGTCTAAGCATGGATGCCTGGGAACGCCACCTCATATTCCCACTGTTTAGTCAGGACAAGTCAGGCTCAATCTGCAGGCTCCTTGTTGAGCTACCTAGAGGGGAGAGTTGAAATGGACTCTCCTGAAGATGAGTTCTACTGTGGCTTGGTGGCCTGGGAGACCTTGGAATGTGGAGGTGGCTCGGGGACTCTGCAGGGTTTTCCAAACTGAGGTGTTCGACACAGCTCCAACAAGGAAGCTTCCCATGTGGAGACGAGAGGAGTTTTTTCAGTGCCTCAGGAAAGCCCCATATCCTGTTCTTCGAACCAAAGCCTCTGAGGAGTAACACCTGGAACCCAAAGCAAGAGTTGAGATTAGGGCCTAAGGGCCTGTCCGGCTTAACCTTCTATCTCTGTTGACATCTGTGTGCATGCCTTCGTGGAGGTAGATGCTCAGCTTTTGTCCGAATGCCCCTGTGTGTCCAGGGAGGCTCCCAGTAGTGGGATGACCTCGGGGGACTTGAGCTTTCTCATATTTTGAAGGTGTGTGGCCAAAGGAATGGACACAGTTTCCCAGGAGAGAGCAGGCACGGTCCTGTGGTATGGCTCCAGAGGACCCAGCCTAGAGCCTGTGTTTGCCAGGGCTGTGGGGACTGATGTCTGAAAGAGCAAACTTGGCTCAGGTAGGAGCCAAGATAATGGCAGGCCTGATCTCCAGTCCGTGAGGGGATATCCTCTGGATATCAAAGGAGGGCAAGTGGGAGGCAGTCGCTCAGGCTTTTGTCTCTGGGTGGTGCGTTCACAGTGTCCGGTCAGGGTAGGGGTTGCCTCAGGGTCCGAGGAAGAGCCTTCCTCTCGTGGGATTGTCCAAGCTCCGAATGTTTGGGTTCATTCTGTGGGAAGTGAAGAGTACTGTTTTCTGCCACAAAGGACCTCCCAGGAGAGGGACTCTAGAGCACAGAAGTGGGTTCCCTCAACTGGAATACACACCATCTAGTTAGTCCTGGGTGACTATGGGCATGGCAAGGACTATATGCAGGATCTTCGTCCCGAACATGAGAGGCCTTTCTTTGTCATGGGGCTCATGCTAGGGTCACAGTGTGAATTTGTCCCCAAGCAGCACTCATGTTTGGGCGTGGCATCAGGGGCCATGAAGGGTTCCCCACGTGAAGGTGTGACTCCATGCGAAGAACAAGCATTACAGCCATGTGGAAGGCAGAGTTCTGATTGTGATTCCGATACTCAAACTCAGCTTTGTTTGGGCACATCGGAATCGCAGGCCCAATCTACAAACCATGAGAAGAACTCATGAAGATTTGAATATAGAGTGAGTCTGAGGCGCTTGCTCAGGCATTTGTCTCTAGAATTTGTATCAGCGATCTCCGTGGAATGTCGGGGATGCCTGATGGGCCATGGACGAATCTACCTCTATGATGATTTCGCCCGCTTCCCAATTATTTTTGTCAATCTGTGGGATGGGAGGACTCCTTTCAGTTTTGTTACCTCAGGTGTCCCACGAAAAGAGGAATTCCAAAGCAAAACCGTGGGGAAGACTGAAGGGACCAACCGAACTATGGTTAAATATTGGGGCCTAGGGGCATGGCAAGCCCAATATGCTATCTCTTCATCCAGCCACTGAGAGGCCTTACTTGAGGACTTTGGTCAGGCTGAGGGTCACAATGTGTGTTTGTGACCAATGTAGCCTGCGAGCATGGAGGGGCCTCATGGGCAACAGTGGATTCAACTACACTGAAAGTTGGACAACATGCCAACCACAAGGTTTCTTGCCATGGGGAAGGAGTTCTGATTTCTGCATCAGGTTCAACCCTGGGCAGTAATTGGAGATAAGGTCTAGAATCTAAAGCCTGAAAACCGAGGTTGGGAAGAGATGACAACCTAAGGCCATGGCGGCTCGATGTGCTCAGTGTGCGGCAAGCTGTCTTGTTGGGGCCAGGAAGTCCAGGCTCAGGCTGTGTCAGAAAGGGCATTAGTGCCCTGGTCAGCCTATATGTTCGGGGTACAGCCAAGGTAGGTGCAGGTTGATCCTCACTTGGGGTTACTGGGTACCCCAGAGGGCAATGTTTTTCTTCTGGAGGGCAGGCAGAGTGCTGCTTTGTAGTTCTGGATTGCCAAAATGGAGGGCTTGTGGGCCAGTAGTCTGAGGACAGAAGTCTGAGAACACAAGCTCGGCTTAGGTTTCTGGTTGAGGACATGGCAGGCAGAATCTACAGACCAGAATCGAGATCTCGTGCATCTGAAGTCAGGGCGAGGATCAGACGATCGCTCAGGTTGGAGTTTCTGTCCCTGATGGCCCCTTCATGAAGGGGGAGCATCACAAGGCCATGGGGGTTGTCCCACGATGGGATTTGTGAGAAGCTCCAAACTGCAAAGTGTCTTCTGCAGGAAAATTGAGACCTGTTGTTTGGCTCCAGGCCAATGATTCTGAGCAGGGTTCTAAGGATGGATGGCTGGGTAGCCCACCTCGCATTCCAATTGTCTCCAAGCAACAAGACAGGTTAGATCTGTTGGATCTGGGGGAGCAACCAAGGAGGCTGAGTTGAAATGGACACTCCTGGGGTTGGGTCCTAGCGTGCTTTTGTGTGTATCGAGACCTTGGAATGAAGCGGTGGCACTGGGGCCCTGACGGGTTCTCAAAAACAGAGGCTTTGACAGAGCTCCAACGTGCTAGTTTCCCATGTGTAGATGAGATTTTTTCTGATGGGTGCATCAAGAAAAAGCCAGTGCTGGTTTTGAAATCCAGGCGTCTGAGGAGAGACCCTGGAAAACAAAGCAATGGATCTGATTAGTGCCTAGGGGCCTGTTCTTTCCTTTTTACCTCTGGGGACATCTGTCTATGGGTCTGAGTGCAGGTACGTGCACAGATGGGCTCAGATTGCCCCTGTTTTTCCTGGGAAGCCAGCCCTAGTGAGATGGGTAAGGTATTGGGTGTTTATTCTATTAGAAGGGTTGTGGCCATTGGAAATGGCAAACACATTTCCCTTACAGAGGGCAAGTACAGTCCTCAGGCTTGGCTCCAGGGGCCTGATCCTGTAGGTTGTGTAGGCCAGGGCTGTTTGGACAGTTGTCTGAAAACACAACCTCGGCTTATGTTTCCGGTTATAGTTATGGCAGGACTGATCTACAGACCATGAGGAGAACTCTTCGGGATTTGAAAAAAGGGCGAGTGTGAGGCTCTTGCTCAAGTTTTTGTCTCTGGATATCGTGTCACTCACGGTGGTGAAATTTCTGGGTGACTTCATGGGAAATGGATGAGTCTTACTTTCTGGTGGTTTGGCCCCGTCCAAAGAGTTTGGGGTCATTCTGTGGGATGGAAGACGTCCGTTTTGTTGTTGTTGTTCTTTTCTTTTTTAACCTCAGGTGTCCCACAAAATGAGGGATTCCAGAGTAGAGCCCTGGGGAGGGGCGACTGGACCATCAGAAATCTGGTTAAAAATTGGGGCCTAGGGACATGTCAAGCCCATTATGACATCTAATGGTCCAGCCACTGAGAGGACTTACTAGAGGACAGGACTCATGATTAGGGTCACAGTGCGTGTGTATGCCCTCGTCGCACTCAAGAATGGGCGGGGCCTCAGGGTGAATGCTGGTTTCTCCTACACTGAACGTTGGACAACGTGCCAACCACAGGGTTCTTGCCAAGGGTAAGGAGGAGTTCTGATTTCTTCATCACACTCACCCCTGGGCAGTGATTGGAGATAAGGTCTCGGTCTGAAGCCTGAAAACTGAGGTAGGGAAGACATGATGACCTAAGGCCATGGCGGCATTTATGTGCTCAGTGTGCGGTCAGCTTTCTGGGGGTTGGTCAGGAGGTCCGGGCTCAGGTTGTGTTCGACAGTGCATTAGTGCCCAGGTTAGACTATATAATTTGGGTAAAGTCGAGTGCTGTGTAGGTTTACCCTCATTTAAGGTGCCTGGGCAGCTCATGAGGCAATAATTTTTTTTCTAGAGGGCAGGCAGAGTGCTGCATTGTGGGTCCGGAATTGCCAAACTTGAGGGCTTCGGGGCCAGGAGTGTGAGGACGGAAGTCTGAGAAGACAAGCTAGACTTGGGTTTCAGGGCGAGGGCACGGCAGGTACCCCCTGCAGATCTGAACCAATATCTCATGCATCTGAAGTCAGGGCGAGGATCAGACGTTGGCTCAGGTTGGAGTTTCTGAGCATGACGGCCGCTTCAAGAAGAGAGCGGAATCTCGAGGCCATTGAGGTTTTCCCACGTTGGGAGTTGTGGGATGCCCCCTTCAAGGATTCCTTCTGCGGGACAATTGAGACCTGTTGGACAGCTCCAGGACATCCCACATGGAATGACTCCAGAGCACCGTTCGTGGATGGATGCCTGGGAAGCCCGCCTCGCATTCCAATTGTCTCCTAGCAACAAGACAGTTTAGATCTGATGGCTCTGCGGGAGCAACCGGGGTGGCTGAGTTGAAATGGACTTTCGTGAGGATGTGTCCTAATGTGATTTTGTATCCATGAGGGCCTTGGAATGGGGCGGTGGCACCGGGATCCTGAAGTACTCTCTAAGCTTTGGACATGGCTCCCATGCACAGGTTTCCTTGGGGAGATGAGATGAGTTCTGATGGGTGCCTCAGGAAAACCCATATGCTCGTATTGGAATCAGGCTTTTGAGGACACATGCCTGTAACCCAAAGCAATGGATCCTATTATGGCCTAGGGTCCTGTCTGGTTCAATCTTCTTCTCTGGGGACATCCATCTATGGTATGAGTGGAGGTCGATTATCAGCTGGTGTCAGACAGCCCTTGTTTGTTCCGGGCGACCTACACTATTGGGATGGCCTCAGGGACTTAGGAGGTTTCTCCTAATTTGTACGATTTTGGACCATGGAATGGGCAGAATTCCCATGGATTGTTAGGCACAGTCCGAATGTGTGGCTCAGGGGCCCAGGCTGGAGGGTGTGTGGCCCAAGACTTTGAGGACAGAAGTCTGAAAACACAAACTCAGCTTAGGTTTGGGGACGTAGGTATGTCAGGCCCGATCGACAAACCATGAGAAGAACTCTTCAGGATATGAAGAAAGTGCGTGTCTGAGGCGCTTGCTCAGGCTTTTGTCTCTGGATTTTGTATCAGCGATGGCCGTGGAATGTCGGGGAGGCCTCATGGGCCATGGACGAATCTTCCTCTCTGAGGATTTGGCCCGATTCGCAATTGCTTTACGTCAATCTGTGGGATGGGAGGACTCATTTCAGTTTTGTTACCTCAGGTGTCCCACCAAAAGAGGAAATCCAAAGCCAAGCCGTGGGGAAGACTGAAGGGACAACCCGAACTATGGTTAAAAATTGGGGCCTAGGGGCATGGCAAGCCCTATATGCTATCTCTTCATCCAGCCACTGAGTGGCCTTACTTGAGGACTGGGCTCAGCCTGAGCGTCACAATGTGTGTCTGTGACCAATGTGGCCCGTGAGCATGGGCGGGGCCTCATGGGCCACACTGGTTTCAACTACACTGAACGTTGGACAACATGCCAACAACAAGGTTTCTTGCCATGGGGAAGGAGTTCTGATTTCTGCATCACCTTCAACCCTGGGCAGTGATTGGAGATAAGGTCTCGGTTCTGAAGCCTGAAACCTGAGGTAGGGAAGAGATGATGACCTAAGGCCATGGCGGGTATTATGTGCTCAGTGTGGGGTCAGCTTTCTGGGTGTTGGTCAGGAGGTCCGGGCTCAGGTTGTGTTTGACAGTGCATTAGGGCCCAGGTTAGACTATATAATTTGGGTAAAGTCGAGTGCTGTGTAGGTTTACCCTCATTTAAGGTGCCTGGGCAGCTCATGAGGCAATAATTTTTTTTCTAGAGGGCAGGCAGAGTGCTGCATTGTGGGTCCGGAATTGCCAAACTTGAGGGCTTCGGGGCCAGGACTGTGAGGACAGAAGTCTGAAAAGACAAGCTAGACTTGGGTTTCAGGGCGAGGGCACGGCAGGTACCCCCTGCAGATCTGAACCAATATCTCATGCATCTGAAGTCAGGGCAGGATCAGACGTTGGCTCAGGTTGGAGTTTCTGAGCATGACGGCCGCTTCATGAAGGCAGCGGAATCTCGAGGCCATTGAGGTTTTCCCACGTTGGGAGTTGTGGGATGCCCCCTTCAAGGATTCCTTCTGCGGGACAATTGAGACCTGTTGGACAGCTCCAGGACATCCCATATGGAATGACTCCAGAGCACCGTTCGGGGATGGATGCCTGGGAAGCCCGCCTCGCATTCCAATTGTCTCCTAACAACAAGACAGTTTAGATCTGATGGCTCTGCGGGAGCAACCGGGGTGGCTAGTTGAAATGGACTTTCCTGAGGATGGGTCCTAATGTGTTTTTGTGTCCATGAGGGCCTTGGAATGGGGCGGTGGCACCGGGACCCTGAAGTACTCTCCTAAGCATTGGACATGGCTCCCATGCACAGGTTTCCTTGTGGAGACGAGATGTGTTCTTTTGGGTGCCTTCAGAAAAAACCTATGCTCGTATTGGAATCAGGCTTTTGAGGACACATGCCTGTAACCCAAAGGAATGGATCCTATTATGGCCTAGGGTCCTGTCTGGTTCAATCTCCTTCTCTGGAGACATCCATCTATGGTATGAGAGGAGGTCGATTATCAGCTGGCGTTAGACAGCCCTTGTTTGTTCCGGGCGACCTACACTATTGGGATGGCCTCAGGGACTTTGGAGGCTTCTCCTAATTTGTACGATTTTGGACCATGGAATGGGGAAAATTCCCATGGATTGGTAGGCACAGTCCGAATGTGTGGCTCCAGGGACCCAGGCTGGAGGGTGTGTGGCCCAAGACTTTGAGGACAGAAGTCTGAAAACACAAACTCAGCTTAGGTTTGGGGACGTAGGTATGGCAGGCCCGATCTACAAACCATGAGAAGAACTCTTCAGGATATGAAGAAAGTGCGAGTCTGAGGCGCTTGCTCAGGCTTTTATCTCTGGATTTTGTATCAGCGATGGCCGTGGAATGTCGGGGAGGCCTCATGGGCCATGGACGAATCTTCCTCTCTGAGGATTTGGCCCGATTCCCAATTGCTTTTCGTCAATCTGTGGGATGGGAGGACTCATTTTAGTTTTGTTACCTCAGGTGTCCCACCAAAAGAGGAATTCCATAGCAAAGCCGTGGGGAAGACTGAAGGGACAACCCGAACTATGGTTAAAAATTGGGGCCTAGGGGCATGGCAAGCCCAACATGCTATCTCTTCATCGAGCCACTGAGTGGCCTTACTTGAGGACTGGGCTCAGCCTGAGCGTCACACTGTGTGTTTGTGACCAATGTGGCCCGCGAGCATGAGCGGGATCTCATGGGCCACACTGCTTTCAACTACACTGAACGTTGGACAACATGCCAACCACAAGGTTTCTTGCCATGGGGAAGTAGTTCTGATTTCTGCATCACCTTCAACCCTGGGCTGTGATTGGAGATAAGGTCTAGGTTCAAAACCTGAAACCTGAGGTTCGGAAGAGATGACGACCTAAGGCCATGGCGGCTGGATGTGCTCAGTGTGCGGCCAGCTGTCTGGGAGGGTCCAGGGGGTCCAGGCTCAGGCTGTGTCAGAAAGGGCATTAGTGCCCTGGTCAGCCTATGTATTTTGGGTACAGCCAAGGTCGGTGCAGGTTGATCCTCATTTGGGGTTACTGGGTAGACCCAGAGGACAATGTTTTCCTTCTGGAGGGCCGGCAGAGTGCTGCATTGTAGTTCTGGATTGCCAAACTGGAGGGCGTGTGGGCCAGTAGTCTGACGACAAAAGTCTGAGAACACAAGCTAGGCTTAGGTTTCTGGGTGAGGCCATGGCATGCACAATCTACAGACCTGAATCGAGATCTCGTGCATCTGAAGTCAGGGCGAGGATCAGACGATCGCTCAGGTTGGAGTTTCTGTCCCTGATGGCCCCTTCATAAATGGGGGGGCATCACGAGGCCATGGGTGTTTTCCCACGATGGGAGTTGTGAGAAGCTCCAAACTGCAGAGAGTCTTCTGCAGGACAATTGAGACCTGTTGTTTGGCTCCAGGCCAATGATTCTGAGCAGGGTTCTAAGGATGGATGGCTGGGTAGCCCACCTCGCATTCCAATTGTCTCCTAGCAACCAGACAGGTTAGATCTCCTGGATCTGTGGGGAGCAACCGAGGACGCTGAGTTGAAATGGACACCCCTGGGGATGGGTCCTAACGTGCTTTTGTGTCTATGGAGACCTTGGAATGAAGCGGTGGCACTGGGGCCCTAAAGGGTTCTCCTAAACAGAGGCTTTGACACAGCTCCAACGTGCAAGTTTCCCATGTGTAGATGAGATGTTTTCTGATGGGTGAGTCAAGAAACAGCTATATGCTGCTTTTGAAATCCAGGCCTCTGAGGAGAGATGCCTGGAAACCAAAGCAATGGATCTGATTAGTGCCTAGGTGCCTGTTCTTTCCTTTTTACCTCTGGGGACATCTGTCTATGGGTCTGAGTGCAGGTAGGTGCTCAGTTGGGCTCAGATTGCCCCTGTTTTTCCTGGGAAGCCACCACTATTGAAATGGAGCAGGGACTTTGGAGGTTTATCCTATTAGAAGGGTTGTGGCCATTGGAATGGGCACACATAATTCCCTTGGAGAGGGCAAGTACAGTCCTCAGGTTTGGCTCCAGGGGCCTGAGCCTGTAGGTTGTGTAGGCCAGGGCTGTTTGGACAGTTGTCTGAAAACACAAACTCGGCTTATGTTTCGGGTCATAGGTATGGCAGGACTGATCTACAGACCATGAGGAGAACTCTTCGGGATTTGAAAGAAGGGCGAGTGTGAGGCTCCTGCTCAAGTTTTTGTCTCTGGATATCGTGTCACTCATGGTCGTGGAATTTCTGGGTGACTTCATGGGAAATGGGCGAGTCTTACTCTCTGGTGGTTTGGCCCCGTCCAAAGAGTTTGGGGTCATTCTGTGGGCTGGAAGAAGTCCGTTTTTTTTTTTGTTGTTGTTGTTGTTGTTTTTTTCTTTTTTAACTTCAGGTGTTCCACCAAATGAGGTATTCCAGAGTAGAGCCCTGGGGAGGGGCGACTGGACAATCAGAAATCTGGTTAAAAATTGGGGCCTAATGACATGTCGGGCCCATTATGACATCCAATGGTCCAGCAACTGAGAGGACTTACTAGAGGACAAGACTCATGCTGATGGTCAAAATGCGTGTGTATGCCCTCGTCGCACTCAAGAATGGACGGGGCCTCAGGGTGAATGCTGGTTTCTCCTACATTGAACGTTGGACTACGTGCCAACCACAAGGGTTCTTGCCATGGGTAAGGAGGAGTTCTGATTTCTTCATCACACTCACCCCTGGGCAGTGATTGGAGATAAGGTCTCGGTTCTGAAGCCTGAAAACTGAGGTAGGGAAGAGATGATGACCTAAGGCCATGGCGGGTTTTATGTGCTCAGTGTGCGGTCAGCTTTCTGGGTGTTGGTCAGGAGGTCCGGGCTCATGTTGTGTTCGACAGTGCATTAGTGCCCAGGTTAGACTATATAATTTGGGTAAAGTCGAGTGCTGTGTAGGTTTACCCTCATTTAAGGTGCCTGGGCAGCTCATGAGGCAATAATTTTTTTTCTAGAGGGCAGGCAAGTGCTGCATTGTGGGTCCGGAATTGCCAAACTTGAGGGCTTCGGGGCCAGGAGTGTGAGGATGGAAGTCTGAGAAGACAAGCTAGACTTGGGTTTCAGGGCGAGGGCACGGCAGGTACCCCCTGCTGATCTGAACCAATATCTCATGCATCTGAAGTCAGGGCGAGGATCAGACATGGCTCAGGTTGGAGTTTCTGAGCATGACGGCCGAATCATGAAGAGAGCGGAATCTCGAGGCCATTGAGGTTTTCCCACGTTGGGAGTTGTGGGATGCCCCCTTCAAGGATTCCTTCTGCGGGACAATTGAGACCTGTTGGACAGCTCCAGGACATCCCATATGGAATGACTCCAGAGCACCGTCGCGGATGGATGCCTGGGAAGCCCGCCTCGCATTCCAATTGTCTCCTAGCAACAAGACAGTTTAGATCTGATGGCTCTGTGGGAGCAACCGGGGTGGCTGAGTTGAAATGGACTTTCCTGAGGATGGGTCCTAATGTGTTTTTGTGTCCATGAGGGCCTTGGAATGGGGCGGTGGCCCCGGGACCCTGAAGTACTCTCCTAAGCTTTGGACATGGCTCCCATGCACAGTTTTCCTTGTGGAGACGAGATGAGTTCTGATGGGTGCCTCAGTAAGACCCCTATGCTCGTATTGGAATCAGGCTTTTGAGGACACATGCCTGTAACCCAAAGCAATGGATCCTATTATGGCCTAGGGTCCTGTCGGGTTCAATCTTCTTCTTTGGGGACATCCATCTATGGTATGAGTGGAGGTCGATTATCAGCTGGTGTCAGACAGCCCTTGTTTGTTCCGGGCAACCTACACTATTGGGTTGGACTCAGGGACTTTGGAGGTTTCTCCTAATTAGTACGATTTTGGACAATGGAATGGGCAGAATTCCCATGGATTGGTAGGCACAGTCCTAATGTGTGGCTCCAGGGGCCCAGCCTGGAGGGTGTGGGTCCCAAGACTTTGAGGACAGAAGTCTGAAAATACAAACTCAGCTTAGGTTTGGGGACGTAGGTATGGCAGGCCCGATCTACAAACCATGAGAAGAACTCTTCAGGATATGAAGAAAGTGCGAGTCTGAGGCGCTTGCTCAGGCTTTTGTCTCTGGATTTTGTATCAGCGATGGCCGTGGAATGTCGGGGAGGCCTCATGGGCCATGGACGAATCTTCCTCTCTGAGGATATGGCCCAATTCCCAATTGCTTTTCGTCAATCTGTAGGATGGGAGGACTCATTTCAGTTTTGTTACCTCAGGTGTCCCACCAAAAGAGGAATTCCAAAGCCAAGCCGTGGGGAAGACTGAAGGGACAACCTGAACTATGGTTAAAAATTGGGGCCTAGGGGCATGGCAAGCCCAATATGCTATCTCTTCATCCAGCAACTGAGTGGCCTTACTTGAGGACTGGGCTCAGCCTGAGCGTCACAATGTGTGTTTGTGACCATTGTGGCCCGCGAGCATGGGCGGGGCCTCATGGGCCACACTGGTTTCAACTACACTGAACGTTGGACAATATGCCAACCACAAGGTTTCTTGCCATGGGGAAGGAGTTCTGATTTCTGCATCACCTTCAACCCTGGGCAGTGATTGGATATAAGGTCTAGGTTCTGAATCCTGAAAACCGAGATTGGGAAGAGATGACGACCTAAGGCCATGGCGGCTTGATGTGCTCAGTGTGCGGCCAGCTGTCTGAGAGGGGCTAGGGGGTCTAGGATCAGGCTGTACCAGAAAGGGCATTAGAGCCCTGGTCAGCCTATGTATTTGGGGTACAGCCAAGGTCGGTGCAGGTTGATCCTCATTTGGGATTACTGGGTAGCCCCAGAGGACAATGTTTTTCTTATGGAGGGCCGGCTGTGTGCTGCATTGTAGTTCTGGATTGCCAAACTGGAGGGCTTGTGGGCCAGTAGTCTGACGACAAAAGTCTGAGAACACAAGCTATGCTTAGGTTTCTGGGTGAGGCCATGGCACGCACAATCTACAGACCTGAATCAAGATCTCGTGCATCTGAAGTCAGGGCGAGGATCAGACGATCGCTCAGGTTGGAGTTTCTGTCCCTGATGGCCCCTTCATGAATGGGGGGGGGCATCACGAGGCTATGGTTGTTTTCCCACGATGGGAGTTGTGAGAAGCTCCAAACTGCAGAGAGTCTTCCACAGGACAATTGAGACCTGTTGTTTGGCTCCAGGCCAATGATTCTGAGCAGGGTTCTAAGGATGGATGGATGGGTAGCCCACCTCACATTCCAATTGTCTCCTAGCAACAAGACAGGTTAGATCTCCTGGATCTGTGGGGAGCAACCGAGGACGCTGAGTTGAAATGGACACCCCTGGGGATGGGTCCTAACGTGCTTTTGTGTCTATGGAGACCTTGGAATGAACCGTTGGCACTGGGGCCCCAAAGGGTTCTCCTAAACAGAGGCTTTGACACAGCTTCAAAGTGCCAGTTTCCCATGTGTAGATGAGATGTTTTCTGATGGGTGAGTCAAGAAACAGCTATATGCTGCTTTTGAAATCCAGGCCTCTGAGGAGAGATGCCTGGAAACCAAAGCAATGGATCTGATGAGTGTCTAGGGGTCTGTTCTTTCCTTTTTACCTCTGGGGACATCTGTCTAAGGGTCTGAGTGCAGTTAGGTGCTCAGTTTGGCTCAGATTGCCCCTGTTTTCCTGGGAAGCCACCACTATTGAGATGGAGCAGGGACTTTGGAGGTTTATCCTATTAGAAGGGTTGTGGCCATTGGAATGGGCACACACAATTCCCTTGGAGAGGGCAAGTACAGTCCTCAGGTTTGGCTCCAGGGGCCTGAGCCTGTAGGTTGTGTAGGCCAGGGCTGTTTGGACAGTTGTCTGAAAACACAAACTCGGCTTATGTTTCGGGTCATAGGTACGGCAGGACTGATCTACAGACCATGAGGAAAACTCTTCGGGATTTATAAGAAGGGCGAGTGTGAGGCTCCTGCTCAAGTTTTTGTCTCTGGATATCGTGTCACTCATGGTCGTGGAATTTCTGGGTGACTTCATGGGAAATGGACGAGTCTTACTCTCTGGTGTTTTGGCCCCGTCCAAAGTGTTTGGTGTCATTCTGTGGGCTGGAAGAAGTCCGTTTTTTTTTTTTATTCTTGTTTTTTTCTTTTTTATCCTCAGGTGTCCCACCAAATGAGGGATTCCAGAGTAGAGCCCTGGGGAGGGGCGACTGGACCATCAGAAATTTGGTTAAAAATTGGGGCCTAGGGACCTGTCAAGCCCATTATGACATCTAATGGTCCAGCAACTGAGAGGACTTACTAGAGGACAGGACTCATGCCGAGGGTCACAATGCGTGTGTATGCCCTCGTCGCACTCAAGAATGGGCGGGGCCTCAGGGAGAATGCTGGTTTCTCCTACACTGAACGTTGGACAACATGCCAACCACAAGGTTTCTTGCCATGGGGAAGGAGTTCTGATTTCTGCATCACCTTCAACCCTGGGCAGTGATTGGATATAAGGTCTAGGTTTTGAAACCTGAAAACTGATGTTGGGAAGAGATGACGACCTAAGTCCATGGCGGCTCGATGTGCTCAGTGTGCGGCCAGCTGTCTGGGAGGGGCCAGGGGGTCCAGGCTCAGGCTGTCTCAGAAAGGGCATTAGTGCCCTGGTCAGCCTATGTATTTGGGGTACAGCCAAGGTCGGTGCAGGTTGATCCTCATTTGGGATTACTGGGTAGCACCAGAGGACAATGTTTTTCTTCTGGAGGGCCGGCAGAGTGCTGCATTGTAGTTCTGGATTGCCAAACTGGAGGGCTTGTGGGCCAGTAGTCTGACGACAAAAGTCTGAGAACACAAGCTAGGCTTAGGTTTCTGGGTGAGGCCATGGCACGCACAATCTACAGACCTGAATCGAGATCTCGTGCATCTGAAGTCAGGGCGAGGATCAGACGATCGCTCAGGTTGGAGTTTCTGTCCCTGATGGCCCCTTCGTGAATGGGCGGGGGCATCACGAGGCCATGGGGGTTTTCCCACGATGGGAGTTGTGAGAAGGTCCAAACTGCAGAGAGTCTTCTGCAGGACAATTGAGACCTGTTGTTTGGCTCCAGGCCAATGATTCTGAGCCGGGTTCTAAGGATGGATGGCTGGGTAGCCCACCTCGCATTCCAATTGTCTCCTAGCAACAAGACAGGTTAGATCTCCTGGATCTGTGTGGAGCAACCGAGGACGCTGAGTTGAAATGGACACCCCTGGGGATGGGTCCTAACGTGCTCTTGTGTCTATGGAGACCTTGGAATGAAGCGGTGGCACTGGGGCCCTAAAGGGTTCTCCTAAACAGAGGCTTTGACACAGCTCCAACGTGCAAGTTTCCCATGTGTAGATGAGATGTTTTCTGATGGGTGAGTCAAGAAATAGCTATATGCTGCTTTTGAAATCCAGGCCTCTGAGGAGAGATGGCTGGAAACCAAAGCAATGGATCTGATGAGTGCCTAGGGGCCTGTTCTTTCCTTTTTACCTCTGGGGACATCTGTCTATGGGTCTGAGTGCAGGTAGGTGCTCAGTTGGGCTCAGATTGCCCCTGTTTTTCCTGGGAAGCCACCACTATTGAGATGGATCAGGGACTTTGGAGGTTTATCCTATTAGAAGGGTTGTGGCCATTGGAATGGGCACACACAATTCCCTTGGAGAGGGCAAGTACAGTCCTCAGGTTTGGCTCCAGTGGCCTGAGCCTGTAGGTTGTGTAGGCCAGGGCTGTTTGGACAGTTGTCTGAAAACACAAACTCGGCTTATGTTTCGGGTCATAGATATGGCAGGACTGATCTACAGACCATGAGGAGAACTCTTCGGGATTTGAAAGAAGGGTGAGTGTGAGGCTCCTGCTCAAGTTTTTGTCTCTGGATATCGTGTCACTCATGGTCGTGGAATTTCTGGGTGACTTCATGGGAAATGGACGAGTCTTACTCTCTGGTGGTTTGGCCCCGTCCAAAGAGTTTGGGGTCATTCTGTGGGCTGGAAGAAGTCCGTTTTTTTTTTTTATTCTTGTTTTTTTCTTTTTTATCCTCAGGTGTCCCACCAAATGAGGGATTCCAGAGTAGAGCCCTGGGGAGGGGCGACTGGACCATCAGAAATTTGGTTAAAAATTGGGGCCTAGGGACATGTCAAGCCCATTATGACATCTAATGGTCCAGCAACTGAGAGGACTTACTAGAGGACAGGATTCATGCTGAGGGTCAAAATTGCGTGTGTATGCCCTCGTCGCACTCAAGAATGGGCGGGGCCTCAGGGTGAATGCTGGTTTCTCCTACACTGAACGTTGGACAACGTGCCAACCACAGGGTTCTCGCCATGGGTAAGGAGGACTTCTGATTTCTGCATCACACTCACCCCTGGGAAGTGATTGGAGATAAGGTCTCGGTTCTGAAGCCTGAAAACTGAGGTAGGGATGAGATGATGACCTAAGGCCATGGCGGGTTTTATGTCCTCAGTGTGCGGTCAGCTTTCTTGGTGTTGGTCAGGAGGTCCGGGCTCAGGTTGTGTTCGACAGTGCATTAGTGCCCAGGTTAGACCATATAATTTGGGCAAAGTCGAGTGCTGTGTAGGTTTACCCTCATTTAAGGTGCCTGGGCAGCTCATGAGGCAATAATTTTTTTTCTAGAGGGCAGGCAGAGTGCTGCATTGTGGGTCCGGAATTGCCAAACTTGAGGGCTTCGGTCCCAGGAGTGTGAGGACGGAAGTCTGAGAAGACAAGCTAGACTTGGGTTTCAGGGCGAGGGCACGGCAGGTACCCCCTGCAGATCTGAACCAATATCTCATGCATCTGAAGTCAGGGCGAGGATCAGACGTTGGCTCAGGTTGGAGTTTCTGAGCATGACGGCCGCTTCATGAAGGGAGCGGAATCTCGAGGCCATTGAGGTTTTCCCACGTTGGGAGTTGTGGGATGCCCCCGTCATGGATTCCTTCTGCGGGAAAATTGAGACCTGTTGGACAGCTCCAGGACATCCCATATGGAATGACTCCAGAGCACCGTTCGCGGATGGATGCCTGGGAAGCCCGCCTCGCATTCCAATTGTCTCCTAGCAACAAGACAGTTTACATCTGATGGCTCTGCGGGAGCAACCGGGGTGGCTGAGTTGAAATGGACTTTCCTGAGTATGGGTCCTAATGTGTTTTTGTGTCCATGAGGGCCTTGGAATGGGGCGGTGGCCCCGGGACCCTGAAGTACTCTCCTAAGCTTTGGACATGGCTCCCATGCACAGGTTTCCTTGTGGAGACGAGATGAGTTCTGATGGGTGCCTCAGGAAAACCCCTATGCTCGTATTAGAATCAGGCTTTTGAAGACACATGCCTGTAACCCAAAGCAATGGATCCTATTATGGCCTAGGGTCCTGTCTGGTTCAATCTTCTTCTCTGGGGACATCCATCTATAGTATGAGTGGAGGTCGATTATCAGCTGGTGTCAGACAGCCCTTGTTTGTTCCGGGCGACCTACACTATTGGGATGGCCTCAGGGACTTTGGAGATTTCTCCTAATTTGTACGATTTTGGACCATGGGTACCATTTGGGAATGGGCAGAATTCCCATGGATTGGTAGGCACAGTCCTAATGTGTGGCTCCAGGGGCCCAGCCTGGAGGGTGTGTGGCCCAAGACTTTGAGGACAGAAGTCTGAAAACACAAACTCAGCTTAGGTTTGGGGACGTAGGTATGGCAGGCCCGATCTACAAACCATGAGAAGAACTCTTCAGGATATGAAGAAAGTGCGAGTCTGAGGCTCTTGCTCAGGCTTTTGTCTCTGGATTTTGTATCAGCGATGGCCGTGGAATGTCGGGGACGCCTCATGGGCTTTGGACGAATCTTCCTCTCTGAGGATTTGGCCCCATTCCCAATTGCTTTTCGTCGATCTGTGGGATGGGAGGACTCATTTCAGTTTTGTTACCTCAGGTGTCCCACCAAAAGAGGAATTCCAAAGCCAAGCCGTGGGGAAGACTGAAGGGACAACCCGAACTATGGTTAAAAATTGGGGCCTAGGGGCATGGCAAGCCCAATATGATATCTCTTCATCCAGCCACTGAGTGGTCTTACTTGAGGTCTGGGCTCAGCCTGAGCGTCACAATGTGTGTTTGTGACCAATGTGGCCCGCGAGCATGGGCGGGGCCTCATGGGCCACACTGGTTTCAACGACACTGAACGTTGGACAACATGCCAACCACAGGGTTTCTTGCCATGGGGAAGGAGTTCTGATTTCTGCATCACCTTCAACCCTGGGCAGTGATTGGATATAAGGTCTAGGTTCTGAAACCTGAAAACTGATGTTGGGAAGAGATGACGACCTAAGGCCATGGCGGCTCGATGTGCTCAGTGTGCGGCCAGCTGTCTGGGAGGGGCCAGGGGGTCCAGGCTCAGGCTGTGTCAGAAAGGGCATTAGTGCCCTGGTCAGCCTATGTGTTTGGGGTACAGCCAAGGTCGGTGCAGGTTGATCCTCATTTGGGATTACTGGGTAGCACCAGAGGACAATGTTTTTCTTCTGGAGGGCCGGCAGAGTGCTGCATTGTAGTTCTGGTTTGCCAAACTGGAGGGCTTGTGGGCCAGTAGTCTGACGACAAAAGTCTGAGAACACAAGCTAGGCTTAGGTTTCTGGGTGAGGCCATGGCACGCACAATCTACAGACCTGAATCGAGATCTCGTGCATCTGAAGTCAGGGCGAGGATCAGACGATCGCTCAGGTTGGAGTTTCTGTCCCTGATGGCCCCTTCGTGAATGGGCGGGGGCATCACGAGGCCATGGGGGTTTTCCCACGATGGGAGTTGTGAGAAGGTCCAAACTGCAGAGAGTCTTCTGCAGGACAATTGAGACCTGTTGTTTGGCTCCAGGCCAATCATTCAGAGCCGGGTTCTAAGGATGGATGGCTGGGTAGCCCACCTCGCATTCCAATTGTCTCCTAGCAACAAGACAGGTTAGATCTCCTGGATCTGTGTGGAGCAACCGAGGACGCTGAGTTGAAATGGACACACCTGGGGATGGGTCCTAACGTGCTTTTGTGTCTATGGAGACCTTGGAATGAAGCGGTGGCACTGGGGCCCTAAAGGGTTCTCCTAAACAGAGGCTTTGACACAGCTCCAACGTGCAAGTTTCCCATGTGTAGATGAGATGTTTTCTGATGGGTGAGTCAAGAAACAGCTATATGCTGCTTTTGAAATCCAGGCCTCTGAGGAGAGATGCCTGGAAACCAAAGCAATGGATCTGATTAGTGCCTAGGTGCCTGTTCTTTCCTTTTTACCTCTGGGGACATCTGTCTATGGGTCTGAGTGCAGGTAGGTGCTCAGTTGGGCTCAGATTGCCCCTGTTTTTCCTGGGAAGCCACCACTATTGAGATGGATCAGAGACTTTGGAGGTTTATCCTATTAGAAGGGTTGTGGCCATTGGAATGGGCACACACAATTCCCTTGGAGAGGGCAAGTACAGTCCTCAGGTTTGGCTCCAGGGGCCTGAGCCTGTAGGTTGTGTAGGCCAGGGCTGTTTGGACAGTTGTCTGAAAACACAAACTCGGCTTATGTTTCGGGTCATAGATATGGCAGGACTGATCTACAGACCATGAGGAGAACTCTTCGGGATTTGAAAGAAGGGCGAGTGTGAGGCTCCTGCTCAAGTTTTTGTCTCTGGATATCGTGTCACTCATGGTCGTGGAATTTCTGGGTGACTTCATGGGAAATATACGAGTCTTACTCTCTGGTGGTTTGGCCCCGTCCAAAGAGTTTGGGGTCATTCTGTGGGCTGGAAGAAGTCCGTTTTTTTTTTTTTTTTATTCTTGTTTTTTTCTTTTTTATCCTCAGGTGTCCCACCAAATGTGGGATTCCAGAGTAGAGCCCTGGGGAGGGGCGACTGGACCATCAGAAATTTGGTTAAAAATTGGGGCCTAGGGACATGTCAAGCCCATTATGACATCTAATGGTCCAGCAACTGAGAGGACTTACTAGAGGACAGGATTCATGCTGAGGGTCACAATGCGTGTGTATGCCCTCGTCGCACTCAAGAATGGGCGGGGCCTCAGGGTGAATGCTGGTTTCTCCTACACTGAACGTTGGACAACGTGCCAACCACAGGGTTCTTGCCATGGGTAAGGAGGACTTCTGATTTCTGCATCACACTCAACCCTGGGAAGTGATTGGAGATAAGGTCTCGGTTCTGAAGCCTGAAAACTGAGGTAGGGATGAGATGATGACCTAAGGCCAAGGCGGGTTTTATGTGCTCAGTGTGCGGTCAGCTTTATGGGTGTTGGTCAGGAGGTCCGGGGGCTCAGGTTGTGTTCCACAGTGCATTAGTGCCCAGGTTAGACCATATAATTTGGCAAAGTCGAGTGCTGTGTAGGTTTACCCTCATTTAAGGTGCCTGAGCAGCTCATGAGGCAATAATTTTTTTTTCTAGAGGGCAGGCAGAGTGCTGCATTGTGGGTCCGGAATTGCCAAACTTGAGGGCTTCGGGGCCAGGAGTGTGAGGACGGAAGTCTGAGAAGACAAGCTAGACTTGGGTTTCAGGGCGAGGGCACGGCAGGTACCCCCTGCAGATCTGAACCAATATCTCATGCATCTGAAGTCAGGGCGAGGATCAGACGTTGGCTCAGGTTGGAGTTTCTGAGCATGACGGCCGCTTCATGAAGGGAGCGGAATCTCGAGGCCATTGAGGTTTTCCCACGTTGGGAGTTGTGGGATGCCCCCTTCATGGATTCCTTCTGCGGGACAATTGAGACCTGTTGGACAGCTAGGACATCCCATATGGAATGACTCCAGAGCACCGTTCGCGGATGGATGCCTGGGAAGCCCGCCTCGCATTCCAATTGTCTCCTAGCAACAAGACAGTTTAGATCTGATGGCTCTGCGGGAGCAACCGGGGTGGCTGAGTTGAAATGGACTTTCCTGAGGATGGGTCCTAATGTGTTTTTGTGTCCATGAGGGCCTTGGAATGGGGCGGTGGCCCCGGGACCCTGAAGTACTCTCCTAAGCTTTGGACATGGCTCCCATGCACAGGTTTCCTTGTGGAGACGAGATGAGTTCTGATGGGTGCCTCAGGAAAACCCCTATGCTCGTATTGGAATCAGGCTTTTGAGGACACATGCCTGTAACCCAAAGCAATGGATCCTATTATGGCCTAGGGTCCTGTCTGGTTCAATCTTCTTCTCTGGGGACATCCATCTATAGTATGAGTGGAGGTCGATTATCAGCTGGTGTCAGACAGCCCTTGTTTGTTCCGGGCGACCTACACTATTGGGATGGCCTCATGGACTTTGGAGATTTCTCCTAATTTGTACGATTTTGGACCATGGGTACCATTTGGGAATGGGCAGAATTCCCATGGATTGGTAGGCACAGTCCTAATGTGTGGCTCCAGGGGCCCAGCCTGGAGGGTGTGTGGCCTAAGACTTTGAGGACAGAAGTCTGAAAACACAAACTCAGCTTAGGTTTGGGGACGTAGGTATGGCAGGCCCGATCTACAAACCATGAGAAGAACTCTTCAGGATATGAAGAAAGTGCGAGTCTGAGGCTCTTGCTCAGGCTTTTGTCTCTGGATTTTATATCAGCGATGGCCGTGGAATGTCGGGGACGCCTCATGGGCTTTGGACGAATCTTCCTCTCTGAGGATTTGGCCCCATTCCCAATTGCTTTTCGTCAATCTGTGGGATGGGAGGACTCATTTCAGTTTTGTTACCTCAAGTGTCCCACCAAAAGAGGAATTCCAAAGCCAAGCCGTGGGGAAGACTGAAGGGACAACCCGAACTATGGTTAAAAATTGGGGCCTAGGGGCATGGCAAGCCCAATATGATATCTCTTCATCCAGCCACTGAGTGGTCTTACTTGAGGTCTGGGCTCAGCCTGAGCGTCACAATGTGTGTTTGTGACCAATGTGGCCCGCGAGCATGGGCGGTTTCAACGACACTGAACGTTGGACAACATGCCAACCACAAGGTTTCTTGCCATGGGGAAGGACTTCTGATTTCTGCATCACCTTCAACCCTGGGCAGTGATTGGATATAAGGTCTAGGTTCTGAAACCTGAAAACTGATGTTGGGAAGAGATGACGACCTAAGGCCATGGCGGCTCGATGTGCTCAGTGTGCGGCCAGCTGTCTGGGAGGGGCCAGGGGGTCCAGGCTCAGGCTGTGTCAGAAAGGGCATTAGTGCCCTGGTCAGCCTATGTATTTGGGGTACAGCCAAGGTCGGTGCAGGTTGATCCTCATTTGGGATTACTGGGTAGCACCAGAGGACAATGTTTTTCTTCTGGAGGGCCGGCAGAGTGCTGCATTGTAGTTCTGGTTTGCCAAACTGGAGGGCTTGTGGGCCTGTAGTCTGACGACAAAAGTCTGAGAACACAAGCTAGGCTTAGGTTTCTGGGTGAGGCCATGGCACGCACAATCTACAGACCTGAATCGAGATCTCGTGCATCTGAAGTCAGGGCGAGGATCAGACGATCGCTCAGGTTGGAGTTTCTGTCCCTGATGGCCCCTTCGTGAATGGGCGGGGGCATCACGAGGCCATGGGGGTTTTCCCACGATGGGAGTTGTGAGAAGGTCCAAACTGCAGAGAGTCTTCTGCAGGACAATTGAGACCTGTTGTTTGGCTCCAGGCCAATCATTCAGAGCCGGGTTCTAAGGATGGATGGCTGGGTAGCCCACCTCGCATTCCAATTGTCTCCTAGCAACAAGACAGGTTAGATCTCCTGGATCTGTGTGGAGCAACCGCGGACGCTGAGTTGAAATGGACACCCCTGGGGATGGGTCCTAACGTGCTTTTGTGTCTATGGAGACCTTGGAATGAAGCGGTGGCACTGGGGCCCTAAAGGGTTCTCCTAAACAGAGGCTTTGACACAGCTCCAACGTGCAAGTTTCCCATGTGTAGATGAGATGTTTTCTGATGGGTGAGTCAAGAAACAGCTATATGCTGCTTTTGAAATCCAGGCCTCTGAGGAGAGATGCCTGGAAACCAAAGCAATGGATCTGATTAGTGCCTAGGGGCCTGTTCTTTCCTTTTTACCTCTGGGGACATCTGTCTATGGGTCTGAGTGCAGGTAGGTGCTCAGTTGGGCTCAGATTGCCCCTGTTTTTCCTGGGAAGCCACCACTATTGAGATGGATCAGGGACTTTGGAGGTTTATCCTATTAGAAGGGTTGTGGCCATTGGAATGGGCACACACAATTCCCTTGGAGAGGGCAAGTACAGTCCTCAGGTTTGGCTCCAGGGGCCTGAGCCTGTAGGTTGTGTAGGCCAGGGCTGTTTGGACAGTTGTCTGAAAACACAAACTCGGCTTATGTTTCGGGTCATAGATATGGCAGGACTGATCTACAGACCATGAGGAGAACTCTTCGGGATTTGAAAGAAGGGCGAGTGTGAGGCTCCTGCTCAAGTTTTTGTCTCTGGATATCGTGTCACTCATGGTCGTGGAATTTCTGGGTGACTTCATGGGAAATGGACGAGTCTTACTCTCTGGTGGTTTGGCCCCGTCCAAAGAGTTTGGGGTCATTCTGTGGGCTGGAAGAAGTCCGGTTTTTTTTTTATTCTTGTTTTTTTCTTTTTTATCCTCAGGTGTCCCACCAAATGAGGGATTCCAGAGTAGAGCCCTGGGGAGGGGCGAAGGACCATCAGAAATTTGGTTAAAAATTGGGGCCTAGGGACATGTCAAGCCCATTATGACATCTAATGGTCCAGCAACTGAGAGGACTTACTAGAGGACGGGATTCATGCTGAGGGTCACAATGCGTGTGTATGCCCTCGTCGCACTCAAGAATGGGCGGGGCCTCAGGGTGAATGCTGGTTTCTCCTACACTGAACGTTGGACAACGTGCCAACCACAGGGTTCTTGCCATGGGTAAGGAGGACTTCTGATTTCTGCATCACACTCACCCCTGGGAAGTGATTGGAGATAAGGTCTCGGTTCTGAAGCCTGAAAACTGAGGTAGGGAGAGATGATGACCTAAGGCCATGGCGGGTTTTATGTCCTCAGTGTGCAGTCAGCTTTCTTGGTGTTGGTCAGGAGGTCCGGGCTCAGGTTGTGTTCGACAGTGCATTAGTGCCCAGGTTAGACCATATAATTTGGGCAAAGTCGAGTGCTGTGTAGGTTTACCCTCATTTAAGGTGCCTGGGCAGCTCATGAGGCAATAATTTTTTTTCTAGAGGGCAGGCAGAGTGCTGCATTGTGGGTCCGGAATTGCCAAACTTGAGGGCTTCGGGGCCAGGAGTGTGAGGACGGAAGTCTGAGAAGACAAGCTAGACTTGGGTTTCAGGGCGAGGGCACGGCAGGTACCCCCTGCAGATCTGAACCAATATCTCATGCATCTGAAGTCAGGGCGAGGATCAGACGTTGGCTCAGGTTGGAGTTTCTGAGCATGACGGCCGCTTCATGAAGGGAGCGGAATCTCGAGGCCATTGAGGTTTTCCCACGTTGGGAGTTGTGGGATGCCCCCGTCATGGATTCCTTCTGCGGGAAAATTGAGACCTGTTGGACAGCTCCAGGACATCCCATATGGAATGACTCCAGAGCACCGTTCGCGGATGGATGCCTGGGAAGCCCGCCTCGCATTCCAATTGTCTCCTAGCAACAAGACAGTTTAGATCTGATGGCTCTGCGGGAGCAACCGGGGTGGCTGAGTTGAAATGGACTTTCCTGAGGATGGGTCCTAATGTGTTTTTGTGTCCATGAGGGCCTTGGAATGGGGCGGTGGCCCCGGGACCCTGAAGTACTCTCCTAAGCTTTGGACATGGCTCCCATGCACAGGTTTCCTTGTGGAGACGAGATGAGTTCTGATGGGTGCCTCAGGAAAACCCCTATGCTCGTATTAGAATCAGGCTTTTGAAGACACATGCCTGTAACCCAAAGCAATGGATCCTATTATGGCCTAGGGTCCTGTCTGGTTCAATCTTCTTCTCTGGGGACATCCATCTATAGTATGAGTGGAGGTCGATTATCAGCTGGTGTCAGACAGCCCTTGTTTGTTCCGGGCGACCTACACTATTGGGATGGCCTCATGGACTTTGGAGATTTCTCCTAATTTGTACGATTTTGGACCATGGGTACCATTTGGGAATGGGCAGAATTCCCATGGATTGGTAGGCACAGTCCTAATGTGTGGCTCCAGGGGCCCAGCCTGGAGGGTGTGTGGCCCAAGACTTTGAGGACAGAAGTCTGAAAACACAAACTCAGCTTAGGTTTGGGGACGTAGGTATGGCAGGCCCGATCTACAAACCATGAGAAGAACTCTTCAGGATATGAAGAAAGTGCGAGTCTGAGGCTCTTGCTCAGGCTTTTGTCTCTGGATTTTGTATCAGCGATGGCCGTGGAATGTCGGGGACGCCTCATGGGCTTTGGACGAATCTTCCTCTCTGAGGATTTGGCCCCATTCCCAATTGCTTTTCGTCAATCTGTGGGATGGGAGGACTCATTTCAGTTTTGTTACCTCAGGTGTCCCACCAAAAGAGGAATTCCAAAGCCAAGCCGTGGGGAAGACTGAAGGGACAACCCGAACTATGGTTAAAAATTGGGGCCTAGGGGCATGGCAAGCCCAATATGATATCTCTTCATCCAGCCACTGAGTGGTCTTACTTGAGGTCTGGGCTCAGCCTGAGCGTCACAATGTGTGTTTGTGACCAATGTGGCCCGCGAGCATGGGCGGGGCCTCATGGGCCACACTGGTTTCAACGACACTGAACGTTGGACAACATGCCAACCACAGGGTTTCTTGCCATGGGGAAGGAGTTCTGATTTCTGCATCACCTTCAACCCTGGGCAGTGATTGGATATAAGGTCTAGGTTCTGAAACCTGAAAACTGATGTTGGGAAGAGATGACGACCTAAGGCCATGGCGGCTCGATGTGCTCAGTGTGCGGCCAGCTGTCTGGGAGGGGCCAGGGGGTCCAGGCTCAGGCTGTGTCAGAAAGGGCATTAGTGCCCTGGTCAGCCTATGTGTTTGGGGTACAGCCAAGGTCGGTGCAGGTTGATCCTCATTTGGGATTACTGGGTAGCACCAGAGGACAATGTTTTTCTTCTGGAGGGCCGGCAGAGTGCTGCATTGTAGTTCTGGTTTGCCAAACTGGAGGGCTTGTGGGCCAGTAGTCTGACGACAAAAGTCTGAGAACACAAGCTAGGCTTAGGTTTCTGGGTGAGGCCATGGCACGCACAATCTACAGACCTGAATCGAGATCTCGTGCATCTGAAGTCAGGGCGAGGATCAGACGATCGCTCAGGTTGGAGTTTCTGTCCCTGATGGCCCCTTCGTGAATGGGCGGGGGCATCACGAGGCCATGGGGGTTTTCCCACGATGGGAGTTGTGAGAAGGTCCAAACTGCAGAGAGTCTTCTGCAGGACAATTGAGACCTGTTGTTTGGCTCCAGGCCAATCATTCTGAGCCGGGTTCTAAGGATGGATGGCTGGGTAGCCCACCTCGCATTCCAATTGTCTCCTAGCAACAAGACAGGTTAGATCTCCTGGATCTGTGTGGAGCAACCGAGGACGCTGAGTTGAAATGGACACCCCTGGGGATGGGTCCTAACGTGCTTTTGTGTCTATGGAGACCTTGGAATGAAGCGGTGGCACTGGGGCCCTAAAGGGTTCTCCTAAACAGAGGCTTTGACACAGCTCCAACGTGCAAGTTTCCCATGTGTAGATGAGATGTTTTCTGATGGGTGAGTCAAGAAACAGCTATATGCTGCTTTTGAAATCCAGGCCTCTGAGGAGAGATGCCTGGAAACCAAAGCAATGGATCTGATTAGTGCCTAGGGGCCTGTTCTTTCCTTTTTACCTCTGGGGACATCTGTCTATGGGTCTGAGTGCAGGTAGGTGCTCAGTTGGGCTCAGATTGCCCCTGTTTTTCCTGGGAAGCCACCACTATTGAGATGGATCAGAGACTTTGGAGGTTTATCCTATTAGAAGGGTTGTGGCCATTGGAATGGGCACACACAATTCCCTTGGAGAGGGCAAGTACAGTCCTCAGGTTTGGCTCCAGGGGCCTGAGCCTGTAGGTTGTGTAGGCCAGGGCTGTTTGGACAGTTGTCTGAAAACACAAACTCGGCTTATGTTTCGGGTCATAGATATGGCAGGACTGATCTACAGACCATGAGGAGAACTCTTCGGGATTTGAAAGAAGGGCGAGTGTGAGGCTCCTGCTCAAGTTTTTGTCTCTGGATATCGTGTCACTCATGGTCGTGGAATTTCTGGGTGACTTCATGGGAAATATACGAGTCTTACTCTCTGGTGGTTTGGCCCCGTCCAAAGAGTTTGGGGTCATTCTGTGGGCTGGAAGAAGTCCGTTTTTTTTTTTTTTTATTCTTGTTTTTTTCTTTTTTATCCTCAGGTGTCCCACCAAATGTGGGATTCCAGAGTAGAGCCCTGGGGAGGGGCGACTGGACCATCAGAAATTTGGTTAAAAATTGGGGCCTAGGGACATGTCAAGCCCATTATGACATCTAATGGTCCAGCAACTGAGAGGACTTACTAGAGGACAGGATTCATGCTGAGGGTCACAATGCGTGTGTATGCCCTCGTCGCACTCAAGAATGGGCGGGGCCTCAGGGTGAATGCTGGTTTCTCCTACACTGAACGTTGGACAACGTGCCAACCACAGGGTTCTTGCCATGGGTAAGGAGGACTTCTGATTTCTGCATCACACTCACCCCTGGGAAGTGATTGGAGATAAGGTCTCGGTTCTGAAGCCTGAAAACTGAGGTAGGGATGAGATGATGACCTAAGGCCAAGGCGGGTTTTATGTGCTCAGTGTGCGGTCAGCTTTATGGGTGTTGGTCAGGAGGTCCGGGGGCTCAGGTTGTGTTCCACAGTGCATTAGTGCCCAGGTTAGACCATATAATTTGGCAAAGTCGAGTGCTGTGTAGGTTTACCCTCATTTAAGGTGCCTGAGCAGCTCATGAGGCAATAATTTTTTTTCTAGAGGGCAGGCAGAGTGCTGCATTGTGGGTCCGGAATTGCCAAACTTGAGGGCTTCGGGGCCAGGAGTGTGAGGACGGAAGTCTGAGAAGACAAGCTAGACTTGGGTTTCAGGGCGAGGGCACGGCAGGTACCCCCTGCAGATCTGAACCAATATCTCATGCATCTGAAGTCAGGGCGAGGATCAGACGTTGGCTCAGGTTGGAGTTTCTGAGCATGACGGCCGCTTCATGAAGGGAGCGGAATCTCGAGGCCATTGAGGTTTTCCCACGTTGGGAGTTGTGGGATGCCCCCTTCATGGATTCCTTCTGCGGGACAATTGAGACCTGTTGGACAGCTAGGACATCCCATATGGAATGACTCCAGAGCACCGTTCGCGGATGGATGCCTGGGAAGCCCGCCTCGCATTCCAATTGTCTCCTAGCAACAAGACAGTTTAGATCTGATGGCTCTGCGGGAGCAACCGGGGTGGCTGAGTTGAAATGGACTTTCCTGAGGATGGGTCCTAATGTGTTTTTGTGTCGATGAGGGCCTTGGAATGGGGCGGTGGCCCCGGGACCCTGAAGTACTCTCCTAAGCTTTGGACATGGCTCCCATGCACAGGTTTCCTTGTGGAGACGAGATGAGTTCTGATGGGTGCCTCAGGAAAACCCCTATGCTCGTATTGGAATCAGGCTTTTGAGGACACATGCCTGTAACCCAAAGCAATGGATCCTATTATGGCCTAGGGTCCTGTCTGGTTCAATCTTCTTCTCTGGGGACATCCATCTATAGTATGAGTGGAGGTCGATTATCAGCTGGTGTCAGACAGCCCTTGTTTGTTCCGGGCGACCTACACTATTGGGATGGCCTCATGGACTTTGGAGATTTCTCCTAATTTGTACGATTTTGGACCATGGGTACCATTTGGGAATGGGCAGAATTCCCATGGATTGGTAGGCACAGTCCTAATGTGTGGCTCCAGGGGCCCAGCCTGGAGGGTGTGTGGCCCAAGACTTTGAGGACAGAAGTCTGAAAACACAAACTCAGCTTAGGTTTGGGGACGTAGGTATGGCAGGCCCGATCTACAAACCATGAGAAGAACTCTTCAGTATATGAAGAAAGTGCGAGTCTGAGGCTCTTGCTCAGGCTTTTGTCTCTGGATTTTGTATCAGCGATGGCCGTGGAATGTCGGGGACGCCTCATGGGCTTTGGACGAATCTTCCTCTCTGAGGATTTGGCCCCATTCCCAATTGCTTTTCGTCAATCTGTGGGATGGGAGGACTCATTTCAGTTTTGTTACCTCAGGTGTCCCACCAAAAGAGGAATTCCAAAGCCAAGCCGTGGGGAAGACTGAAGGGACAACCCGAACTATGGTTAAAAATTGGGGCCTAGGGGCATGGCAAGCCCAATATGATATCTCTTCATCCAGCCACTGAGTGGTCTTACTTGAGGTCTGGGCTCAGCCTGAGCGTCACAATGTGTGTTTGTGACCAATGTGGCCCGCGATCATGGGCGGTTTCAACGACACTGAACGTTGGACAACATGCCAACCACAAGGTTTCTTGCCATGGGGAAGGACTTCTGATTTCTGCATCACCTTCAACCCTGGGCAGTGATTGGATATAAGGTCTAGGTTCTGAAACCTGAAAACTGAGGTTGGGAAGAGATGACGACCTAAGGCCATGGCGGCTCGATGTGCTCAGTGTGCGGCCAGCTGTCTGGGAGGGGCCAGGGGGTCCAGGCTCAGGCTGTGTCAGAAAGGGCATTAGTGCCCTGGTCAGCCTATGTATTTGGGGTACAGCCAAGGTCGGTGCAGGTTGATCCTCATTTGGGATTACTGGGTAGCACCAGAGGACAATGTTTTTCTTCTGGAGGGCCGGCAGAGTGCTGCATTGTAGTTCTGGTTTGCCAAACTGGAGGGCTTGTGGGCCAGTAGTCTGACGACAAAAGTCTGAGAACACAAGCTAGGCTTAGGTTTCTGGGTGAGGCCATGGCACGCACAATCTACAGACCTGAATCGAGATCTCGTGCATCTGAAGTCAGGGCGAGGATCAGACGATCGCTCAGGTTGGAGTTTCTGTCCCTGATGGCCCCTTCGTGAATGGGCGGGGGCATCACGAGGCCATGGGGGTTTTCCCACGATGGGAGTTGTGAGAAGGTCCAAACTGCAGAGAGTCTTCTGCAGGACAATTGAGACCTGTTGTTTGGCTCCAGGCCAATCATTCTGAGCCGGGTTCTAAGGATGGATGGCTGGGTAGCCCACCTCGCATTCCAATTGTCTCCTAGCAACAAGACAGGTTAGATCTCCTGGATCTGTGTGGAGCAACCGAGGACGCTGAGTTGAAATGGACACCCCTGGGGATGGGTCCAAACGTGCTTTTGTGTCTATGGAGACCTTGGAATGAAGCGGTGGCACTGGGGCCCTAAAGGGTTCTCCTAAACAGAGGCTTTGACACAGCTCCAACGTGCAAGTTTCCCATGTGTAGATGAGATGTTTTCTGATGGGTGAGTCAAGAAACAGCTATATGCTGCTTTTGAAATCCAGGCCTCTGAGGAGAGATGCCTGGAAACCAAAGCAATGGATCTGATTAGTGCCTAGGGGCCTGTTCTTTCCTTTTTACCTCTGGGGACATCTGTCTATGGGTCTGAGTGCAGGTAGGTGCTCAGTTGGGCTCAGATTGCCCCTGTTTTTCCTGGGAAGCCACCACTATTGAGATGGATCAGGGACTTTGGAGGTTTATCCTATTAGAAGGGTTGTGGCCATTGGAATGGGCACACACAATTCCCTTGGAGAGGGCAAGTACAGTCCTCAGGTTTGGCTCCAGGGGCCTGAGCCTGTAGGTTGTGTAGGCCAGGGCTGTTTGGACAGTTGTCTGAAAACACAAACTCGGCTTATGTTTCGGGTCATAGATATGGCAGGACTGATCTACAGACCATGAGGAGAACTCTTCGGGATTTGAAAGAAGGGCGAGTGTGAGGCTCCTGCTCAAGTTTTTGTCTCTGGATATCGTGTCACTCATGGTCGTGGAATTTCTGGGTGACTTCATGGGAAATGGACGAGTCTTACTCTCTGGTGGTTTGGCCCCGTCCAAAGAGTTTGGGGTCATTCTGTGGGCTGGAAGAAGTCCGGTTTTTTTTTTTATTCTTGTTTTTTTCTTTTTTATCCTCAGGTGTCCCACCAAATGAGGGATTCCAGAGTAGAGCCCTGGGGAGGGGCGAAGGACCATCAGAAATTTGGTTAAAAATTGGGGCCTAGGGACATGTCAAGCCCATTATGACATCTAATGGTCCAGCAACTGAGAGGACTTACTAGAGGACAGGATTCATGCTGAGGGTCACAATGCGTGTGTATGCCCTCGTCGCACTCAAGAATGGGCGGGGCCTCAGGGTGAATGCTGGTTTCTCCTACACTGAACGTTGGACAACGTGCCAACCACAGGGTTCTTGCCATGGGTAAGGAGGACTTCTGATTTCTGCATCACACTCACCCCTGGGAAGTGATTGGAGATAAGGTCTCGGTTCTGAAGCCTGAAAACTGAGGTAGGGATGAGATGATGACCTAAGGCCATGGCGGGTTTTATGTCCTCAGTGTGCGGTCAGCTTTCTTGGTGTTGGTCAGGAGGTCCGGGCTCAGGTTGTGTTCGACAGTGCATTAGTGCCCAGGTTAGACCATATAATTTGGGCAAAGTCGAGTGCTGTGTAGGTTTACCCTCATTTAAGGTGCCTGGGCAGCTCATGAGGCAATAATTTTTTTTCTAGAGGGCAGGCAGAGTGCTGCATTGTGGGTCCGGAATTGCCAAACTTGAGGGCTTCGGGGCCAGGAGTGTGAGGACGGAAGTCTGAGAAGACAAGCTAGACTTGGGTTTCAGGGCGAGGGCACGGCAGGTACCCCCTGCAGATCTGAACCAATATCTCATGCATCTGAAGTCAGGGCGAGGATCAGACGTTGGCTCAGGTTGGAGTTTCTGAGCATGACGGCCGCTTCATGAAGGGAGCGGAATCTCGAGGCCATTGAGGTTTTCCCACGTTGGGAGTTGTGGGATGCCCCCGTCATGGATTCCTTCTGCGGGAAAATTGAGACCTGTTGGACAGCTCCAGGACATCCCATATGGAATGACTCCAGAGCACCGTTCGCGGATGGATGCCTGGGAAGCCCGCCTCGCATTCCAATTGTCTCCTAGCAACAAGACAGTTTAGATCTGATGGCTCTGCGGGAGCAACCGGGGTGGCTGAGTTGAAATGGACTTTCCTGAGGATGGGTCCTAATGTGTTTTTGTGTCCATGAGGGCCTTGGAATGGGGCGGTGGCCCCGGGACCCTGAAGTACTCTCCTAAGCTTTGGACATGGCTCCCATGCACAGGTTTCCTTGTGGAGACGAGATGAGTTCTGATGGGTGCCACAGGAAAACCCCTATGCTCGTATTGGAATCAGGCTTTTGAAGACACATGCCTGTAACCCAAAGCAATGGATCCTATTATGGCCTAGGGTCCTGTCTGGTTCAATCTTCTTCTCTGGGGACATCCATCTATAGTATGAGTGGAGGTCGATTATCAGCTGGTGTCAGACAGCCCTTGTTTGTTCCGGGCGACCTACACTATTGGGATGGCCTCAGGGACTTTGGAGATTTCTCCTAATTTGTACGATTTTGGACCATGGGTACCATTTGGGAATGGGCAGTATTCCCATGGATTGGTAGGCACAGTCCTAATGTGTGGCTCCAGGGGCCCAGCCTGGAGGGTGTGTGGCCCAAGACTTTGAGGACAGAAGTCTGAAAACACAAACTCAGCTTATGTTTGGGGACGTAGGTATGGCAGGCCCGGTCTACAAACCATGAGAAGAACTCTTCAGGATATGAAGAAAGTGCGAGTCTGAGGCTCTTCTCAGGCTTTTGTCTCTGGATTTTGTATCAGCGATGGCCGTGGAATGTCGGGGACGCCTCATGGGCTTTGGACGAATCTTCCTCTCTGAGGATTTGGCCCCATTCCCAATTGCTTTTCGTCAATCTGTGGGATGGGAGGACTCATTTCAGTTTTGTTACCTCAGGTGTCCCACCAAAAGAGGAATTCCAAAGCCAAGCCGTGGGGAAGACTGAAGGGACAACCCGAACTATGGTTAAAAATTGGGGCCTAGGGGCATGGCAAGCCCAATATGATATCTCTTCATCCAGCCACTGAGTGGTCTTACTTGAGGTCTGGGCTCAGCCTGAGCGTCACAATGTGTGTTTGTGACCAATGTGGCCCGCGAGTATGGGCGGGGCCTCATGGGCCACACTGGTTTCAACTACACTGAACGTTGGACAACATGCCAACCACAAGGTTTCTTGCCATGGGGAAGGAGTTCTGATTTCTGCATCACCTTCAACCCTGGGCAGTGATTGGATATAAGGTCTAGGTTCTGAAACCTGAAAACTGATGTTGGGAAGAGATGACGACCTAAGGCCATGGCGGCTCGATGTGCTCAGTGTGCGGCCAGCTGTCTGGGAGGGGCCAGGGGGTCCAGGCTCAGGCTGTGTCAGAAAGGGCATTAGTGCCCTGGTCAGCCTATGTATTTGGGGTACAGCCAAGGTCGGTGCAGGTTTATCCTCATTTGGGATTACTGGGTAGCACCAGAGGACAATGTTTTTCTTCTGGAGGGCCGGCAGAGTTCTGCATTGTAGTTCTGGTTTGCCAAACTGGAGGGCTTGTGGGCCAGTAGTCTGACGACAAAAGTCTGAAAACACAAGCTAGGCTTAGGTTTCTGGGTGAGGCCATGGCACGCACAATCTACAGACCTGAATCGAGATCTCGTGCATCTGAAGTCAGGGCGAGGATCAGACGATCGCTCAGGTTGGAGTTTCTGTCCCTGATGGCCCCTTCGTGAATGGGCGGGGGCATCACGAGGCCATGGGGGTTTTCCCACGATGGGAGTTGTGAGAAGGTCCAAACTGCAGAGAGTCTTCTGCAGGACAATTGAGACCTGTTGTTTGGCTCCAGGCCAATGATTCTGAGCCGGGTTCTAAGGATGGATGGCTGGGTAGCCCACCTCGCATTCCAATTGTCTCCTAGCAACAAAACAGGTTAGATCTCCTGGATTTGTGTGGAGCAACCGAGGACGCTGAGTTGAAATGGACACCCCTGGGGATGGGTCCTAACGTGCTTTTGTGTCTATGGAGACCTTGGAATGAAGCGGTGGCACTGGGGCCCTAAAGGGTTCTCCTAAACAGAGGCTTTGACACAGCTCCAACGTGCAAGTTTCCCATGTGTAGATGAGATGTTTTCTGATGGGTGAGTCAAGAAACAGCTATATGCTGCTTTTGAAATCCAGGCCTCTGAGGAGAGATGCCTGGAAACCAAAGCAATGGATCTGATTAGTGCCTAGGGGCCTGTTCTTTCCTTTTTACCTCTGGAGACATCTGTCTATGGGTCTGAGTGCAGGTAGGTGCTCAGTTGGGCTCAGATTGCCCCTGTTTTTCCTGGGAAGCCACCACTATTGAGATGGATCAGGGACTTTGGAGGTTTATCCTATTAGAAGGGTTGTGGCCATTGGAATGGGCACACACAATTCCCTTGGAGAGGGCAAGTACAGTCCTCAGGTTTGGCTCCAGGGGCCTGAGCCTGTAGGTTGTGTAGGCCAGGGCTGTTTGGACAGTTGTCTGAAAACACAAACTCGGCTTATGTTTCGGGTCATAGATATGGCAGGACTGATCTACAGACCATGAGGAGAACTCTTCGGGATTTGAAAGAAGGGCGAGTGTGAGGCTCCTGCTCAAGTTTTTGTCTCTGGATATCGTGTCACTCATGGTCGTGGAATTTCTGGGTGACTTCATGGGAAATGGACGAGTCTTACTCTCTGGTGGTTTGGCCCCGTCCAAAGAGTTTGGGGTCATTCTGTGGGCTGGAAGAAGTCCGTTTTTTTTTTATTCTTGTTTTTTTCTTTTTTATCCTCAGGTGTCCCACCAAATGAGGGATTCCAGAGTAGAGCCCTGGGGAGGGGCGACTGGACCAGCAGAAATTTGGTTAAAAATTGGGGCCTAGGGACATGTCAAGCCCATTATGACATCTAATGGTCCAGCAACTGAGAGGACTTACTAGAGGACAGGATTCATGCTGAGGGTCACAATGCGTGTGTATGCCCTCGTCGCACTCAAGAATGGGCGGGGCCTCAGGGTGAATGCTGGTTTCTCCTACACTGAACGTTGGACAACGTGCCAACCACAGGGTTCTTGCCATGGGTAAGGAGGACTTCTGATTTCTGCATCACACTCACCCCTGGGAAGTGATTGGAGATAAGGTCTCGGTTCTGAAGCCTGAAAACTGAGGTAGGGATGAGATGATGACCTAAGGCCATGGCGGGTTTTATGTGCTCAGTGTGCGGTCAGCTTTCTTGGTGTTGGTCAGGAGGTCCGGGGGCTCAGGTTGTGTTCGACAGTGCATTAGTGCCCAGGTTAGACCATATAATTTGGGCAAAGTCGAGTGCTGTGTAGGTTTACCCTCATTTAAGGTGCCTGGGCTGCTCATGAGGCAATAATTTTTTTTCTAGAGGGCAGGCAGAGTGCTGCATTGTGGGTGCGGAATTGCCAAACTTGAGGGCTTCGGGGCCAGGAGTGTGAGGACTGAAGTCTGAGAAGACAAGCTAGACTTGGGTTTCAGGGCGAGGGCACGGCAGGTACCCCCTGCAGATCTGAACCAATATCTCATGCATCTGAAGTCAGGGCGAGGATCAGACGTTGGCTCAGGTTGGAGTTTCTGAGCATGACGGCCGCTTCATGAAGGGAGCGGAATCTCGAGGCCATTGAGGTTTTCCCACGTTGGGAGTTGTGGGATGCCCCCTTCATAGATTCCTTCTGCGGGACAATTGAGACCTGTTGGACAGCTAGGACATCCCATATGGAATGACTCCAGAGCACCGTTCGCGGATGGATGCCTGGGAAGCCCGCCTCGCATTCCAATTGTCTCCTAGCAACAAGACAGTTTAGATCTGATGGCTCTGCGGGAGCAACCGGGGTGGCTGAGTTGAAATGGACTTTCCTGAGGATGGGTCCTAATGTGTTTTTGTGTCCATGAGGGCCTTGGAATGGGGCGGTGGCCCCGGGACACTGAAGTACTCTCCTAAGCTTTGGACATGGCTCCCATGCACAGGTTTCCTTGTGGAGACGAGATGAGTTCTGATGGGTGCCTCAGGAAAACCCCTATGCTCGTATTGGAATCAGGCTTTTGAGGACACATGCCTGTAACCCAAAGCAATGGATCCTATTATGGCCTAGGGTCCTGTCTGGTTCAATCTTCTTCTCTGGGGACATCCATCTATAGTATGAGTGGAGGTCGATTATCAGCTGGTGTCAGACAGCCCTTGTTTGTTCCGGGCGACCTACACTATTGGGATGGCCTCATGGACTTTGGAGATTTCTCCTAATTTGTACGATTTTGGACCATGGGTACCATTTGGGAATGGGCAGAATTCCCATGGATTGGTAGGCACAGTCCTAATGTGTGGCTCCAGGGGCCCAGCCTGGAGGGTGTGTGGCCCAAGACTTTGAGGACAGAAGTCTGAAAACACAAACTCAGCTTAGGTTTGGGGACGTAGGTATGGCAGGCCCGATCTACAAACCATGAGAAGAACTCTTCAGGATATGAAGAAAGTGCGAGTCTGAGGCTCTTGCTCAGGCTTTTGTCTCTGGATTTTGTATCAGAGATGGCCGTGGAATGTCGGGGACGCCTCATGGGCTTTGGACGAATCTTCCTCTCTGAGGATTTGGCCCCATTCCCAATTGCTTTTCGTCAATCTGTGGGATGGGAGGACTCATTTCAGTTTTGTTACCTCAGGTGTCCCACCAAAAGAGGAATTCCAAAGCCAAGCCGTGGGGAAGACTAAAGGGACAACCCGAACTATGGTTAAAAATTGGGGCCTAGGGGCATAGCAAGCCCAATATGATATCTCTTCATCCAGCCACTGAGTGGTCTTACTTGAGGTCTGGGCTCAGCCTGAGCGTCACAATGTGTGTTTGTGACCAATGTGGCCCGCAAGCATGGGCGGGGCCTCATGGGCCACACTGGTTTCAACGACACTGAACGTTGGACAACATGCCAACCACAGGGTTTCTTGCCATGGGGAAGGACTTCTGATTTCTGCATCACCTTCAACCCTGGGCAGTGATTGGATATAAGGTCTAGGTTCTGAAACCTGAAAACTGATGTTGGGAAGAGATGACGACCTAAGGCCATGGCGGCTCGATGTGCTCAGTGTGCGGCCAGCTGTCTGGGAGGGGCCAGGGGGTCCAGGCTCAGGCTGTGTCAGAAAGGGCATTAGTGCCCTGGTCAGCCTATGTATTTGGGGTACAGCCAAGGTCGGTGCAGGTTGATCCTCATTTGGGATTACTGGGTAGCACCAGAGGACAATGTTTTTCTTCTGGAGGGCCGGCAGAGTGCTGCATTGTAGTTCTGGTTTGCCAAACTGGAGGGCTTGTGGGCCAGTAGTCTGACGACAAAAGTCTGAGAACACAAGCTAGGCTTAGGTTTCTGGGTGAGGCCATGGCACGCACAATCTACAGACCTGAATCGAGATCTCGTGCATCTGAAGTCAGGGCGAGGATCAGACGATCGCTCAGGTTGGAGTTTCTGTCCCTGATGGCCCCTTCGTGAATGGGCGGGGGCATCACGAGGCCATGGGGGTTTTCCCACGATGGGAGTTGTGAGAAGGTCCAAACTGCAGAGAGTCTTCTGCAGGACAATTGAGACCTGTTGTTTGGCTCCAGGCCAATGATTCTGAGCCGGGTTCTAAGGATGGATGGCTGGGTAGCCCACCTCGCATTCCAATTGTCTTCTAGCAACAAAACAGGTTAGATCTCCTGGATCTGTGTGGAGCAACCGAGGACGCTGAGTTGAAATGGACACCCCTGGGGATGGGTCCTAACGTGCTTTTGTGTCTATGGAGACCTTGGAATGAAGCGGTGGCACTGGGGCCCTAAAGGGTTCTCCTAAACAGAGGCTTTGACACAGCTCCAACGTGCAAGTTTCCCATGTGTAGATGAGATGTTTTCTGATGGGTGAGTCAAGAAACAGCTATATGCTGCTTTTGAAATCCAGGCCTCTGAGGAGAGATGCCTGAAAACCAAAGCAATGGATCTGATTAGTGCCTAGGGGCCTGTTCTTTCCTTTTTACCTCTGGAGACATCTGTCTATGGGTCTGAGTGCAGGTAGGTGCTCAGTTGGGCTCAGATTGCCCCTGTTTTTCCTGGGAAGCCACCACTATTGAGATGGATCAGGGACTTTGGAGGTTTATCCTATTAGAAGGGTTGTGGCCATTGGAATGGGCACACACAATTCCCTTGGAGAGGGCAAGTACAGTCCTCAGGTTTGGCTCCAGGGGCCTGAGCCTGTAGGTTGTGTAGGCCAGGGCTGTTTGGACAGTTGTCTGAAAACACAAACTCGGCTTATGTTTCGGGTCATAGATATGGCAGGACTGATCTACAGACCATGAGGAGAACTCTTCGGGATTTGAAAGAAGGGCGAGTGTGAGGCTCCTGCTCAAGTTTTTGTCTCTGGATATCGTGTCACTCATGGTCGTGGAATTTCTGGGTGACTTCATGGGAAATGGACGAGTCTTACTCTCTGGTGGTTTGGCCCCGTCCAAAGAGTTTGGGGTCATTCTGTGGGCTGGAAGAAGTCCGTTTTTTTTTTTTTAATTCTTGTTTTTTTCTTTTTTATCCTCAGGTGTCCCACCAAATGAGGGATTCCAGAGTAGAGCCCTGGGGAGGGGCGACTGGACCAGCAGAAATTTGGTTAAAAATTGGGGCCTAGGGACATGTCAAGCCCATTATGACATCTAATGGTCCAGCAACTGAGAGGACTTACTAGAGGACAGGATTCATGCTGAGGGTCACAATGCATGTGTATGCCCTCGTCGCACTCAAGAATGGGCGGGGCCTCAGGGTGAATGCTGGTTTCTCCTACACTGAACGTTGGACAACGTGCCAACCACAGGGTTCTTGCCATGGGTAAGGAGGACTTCTGATTTCTGCAACACACTCACCCCTGGGAAGTGATTGGAGATAAGGTCTCGGTTCTGAAGCCTGAAAACTGAGGTAGGGATGAGATGATGACCTAAGGCCATGGCGGGTTTTATGTGCTCAGTGTGCGGTCAGTTTTCTTGGTGTTGGTCAGGAGGTCCGGGCTCAGGTTGTGTTCGACAGTGCATTAGTGCCCAGGTTAGACCATATAATTTGGGCAAAGTCGAGTGCTGTGTAGGTTTACCCTCATTTAAGGTGCCTGGGCAGCTCATGAGGCAATAATTTTTTTTCTAGAGGGCAGGCAGAGTGCTGCATTGTGGGTCCGGAATTGCCAAACTTGAGGGCTTCGGGGCCAGGAGTGTGAGGACGGAAGTCTGAGAAGACAAGCTAGACTTGGGTTTCAGGGCGAGGGCACGGCAGGTACCCCCTGCAGATCTGAACCAATATCTCATGCATCTGAAGTCAGGGCGAGGATCAGACGTTGGCTCAGGTTGGAGTTTCTGAGCATGACGGCCGCTTCATGAAGGGAGCGGAATCTCGAGGCCATTGAGGTTTTCCCACGTTGGGAGTTGTGGGATGCCCCCGTCATGGATTCCTTCTGCGGGAAAATTGAGACCTGTTGGACAGCTCCAGGACATCCCATATGGAATGACTCCAGAGCACCGTTCGCGGATGGATGCCTGGGAAGCCCGCCTCGCATTCCAATTGTCTCCTAGCAACAAGACAGTTTAGATCTGATGGCTCTGCGGGAGCAACCGGGGTGGCTGAGTTGAAATGGACTTTCCTGAGGATGGGTCCTAATGTGTTTTTGTGTCCATGAGGGCCTTGGAATGGGGCGGTGGCCCCGGGACCCTGAAGTACTCTCCTAAGCTTTGGACATGGCTCCCATGCACAGGTTTCCTTGTGGAGACGAGATGAGTTCTGATGGGTGCCACAGGAAAACCCCTATGCTCGTATTGGAATCAGGCTTTTGAAGACACATGCCTGTAACCCAAAGCAATGGATCCTATTATGGCCTAGGGTCCTGTCTGGTTCAATCTTCTTCTCTGGGGACATCCATCTATAGTATGAGTGGAGGTCGATTATCAGCTGGTGTCAGACAGCCCTTGTTTGTTCCGGGCGACCTACACTATTGGGATGGCCTCAGGGACTTTGGAGATTTCTCCTAATTTGTACGATTTTGGACCATGGGTACCATTTGGGAATGGGCAGTATTCCCATGGATTGGTAGGCACAGTCCTAATGTGTGGCTCCAGGGGCCCAGCCTGGAGGGTGTGTGGCCCAAGACTTTGAGGACAGAAGTCTGAAAACACAAACTCAGCTTATGTTTGGGGACGTAGGTATGGCAGGCCCGATCTACAGACCATGAGAAGAACTCTTCAGGATATGAAGAAAGTGCGAGTCTGAGGCTCTTGCTCAGGCTTTTGTCTCTGGATTTTGTATCAGCGATGGCCGTGGAATGTCGGGGACGCCTCATGGGCTTTGGACGAATCTTCCTCTCTGAGGATTTGGCCCCATTCCCAATTGCTTTTCGTCAATCTGTGGGATGGGAGGACTCATTTCAGTTTTGTTACCTCAGGTGTCCCACCAAAAGAGGAATTCCAAAGCCAAGCCGTGGGGAAGACTGAAGGGACAACCCGAACTATGGTTAAAAATTGGGGCCTAGGGGCATGGCAAGCCCAATATGATATCTCTTCATCCAGCCACTGAGTGGTCTTACTTGAGGTCTGGGCTCAGCCTGAGCGTCACAATGTGTGTTTGTGACCAATGTGGCCCGCGAGTATGGGCGGGGCCTCATGGGCCACACTGGTTTCAACTACACTGAACGTTGGACAACATGCCAACCACAAGGTTTCTTGCCATGGGGAAGGAGTTCTGATTTCTGCATCACCTTCAACCCTGGGCAGTGATTGGATATAAGGTCTAGGTTCTGAAACCTGAAAACTGATGTTGGGAAGAGATGACGACCTAAGGCCATGGCGGCTCGATGTGCTCAGTGTGCGGCCAGCTGTCTGGGAGGGGCCAGGGGGTCCAGGCTCAGGCTGTGTCAGAAAGGGCATTAGTGCTCTGGTCAGCCTATGTATTTGGGGTACAGCCAAGGTCGGTGCAGGTTTATCCTCATTTGGGATTACTGGGTAGCACCAGAGGACAATGTTTTTCTTCTGGAGGGCCGGCAGAGTTCTGCATTGTAGTTCTGGTTTGCCAAACTGGAGGGCTTGTGGGCCAGTAGTCTGACGACAAAAGTCTGAGAACACAAGCTAGGCTTAGGTTTCTGGGTGAGGCCATGGCACGCACAATCTACAGACCTGAATCGAGATCTCGTGCATCTGAAGTCAGGGCGAGGATCAGACGATCGCTCAGGTTGGAGTTTCTGTCCCTGATGGCCCCTTCGTGAATGGGCGGGGGCATCACGAGGCCATGGGGGTTTTCCCACGATGGGAGTTGTGAGAAGGTCCAAACTGCAGAGAGTCTTCTGCAGGACAATTGAGACCTGTTGTTTGGCTCCAGGCCAATGATTCTGAGCCGGGTTCTAAGGATGGATGGCTGGGTAGCCCACCTCGCATTCGAATTGTCTCCTAGCAACAAAACAGGTTAGATCTCCTGGATTTGTGTGGAGCAACCGAGGACGCTGAGTTGAAATGGACACCCCTGGGGATGGGTCCTAACGTGCTTTTGTGTCTATGGAGACCTTGGAATGAAGCGGTGGCACTGGGGCCCTAAAGGGTTCTCCTAAACAGAGGCTTTGACACAGCTCCAACGTGCAAGTTTCCCATGTGTAGATGAGATGTTTTCTGATGGGTGAGTCAAGAAACAGCTATATGCTGCTTTTGAAATCCAGGCCTCTGAGGAGAGATGCCTGGAAACCAAAGCAATGGATCTGATTAGTGCCTAGGGGCCTGTTCTTTCCTTATTACCTCTGGAGACATCTGTCTATGGGTCTGAGTGCAGGTAGGTGCTCAGTTGGGCTCAGATTGCCCCTGTTTTTCCTGGGAAGCCACCACTATTGAGATGGATCAGGGACTTTGGAGGTTTATCCTATTAGAAGGGTTGTGGCCATTGGAATGGGCACACACAATTCCCTTGGAGAGGGCAAGTACAGTCCTCAGGTTTGGCTCCAGGGGCCTGAGCCTGTAGGTTGTGTAGGCCAGGGCTGTTTGGACAGTTGTCTGAAAACACAAACTCGGCTTATGTTTCGGGTCATAGATATGGCAGGACTGATCTACAGACCATGAGGAGAACTCTTCGGGATTTGAAAGAAGGGCGAGTGTGAGGCTCCTGCTCAAGTTTTTGTCTCTGGATATCGTGTCACTCATGGTCGTGGAATTTCTGGGTGACTTCATGGGAAATGGACGAGTCTTACTCTCTGGTGGTTTGGCCCCGTCCAAAGAGTTTGGGGTCATTCTGTGGGCTGGAAGAAGTCCGTTTTTTTTTTTATTCTTGTTTTTTTCTTTTTTATCCTCAGGTGTCCCACCAAATGAGGGATTCCAGAGTAGAGCCCTGGGGAGGGGCGACTGGACCATCAGAAATTTGGTTAAAAATTGGGGCCTAGGGACATGTCAAGCCCATTATGACATCTAATGGTCCAGCAACTGAGAGGACTTACTAGAGGACAGGATTCATGCTGAGGGTCACAATGCATGTGTATGCCCTCGTCGCACTCAAGAATGGGCGGGGCCTCAGGGTGAATGCTGGTTTCTCCTACACTGAACGTTGGACAACGTGCCAACCACAGGGTTCTTGCCATGGGTAAGGAGGACTTCTGATTTCTGCAACACACTCACCCCTGGGAAGTGATTGGAGATAAGGTCTCGGTTCTGAAGCCTGAAAACTGAGGTAGGGATGAGATGATGACCTAAGGCCATGGCGGGTTTTATGTGCTCAGTGTGCGGTCAGTTTTCTTGGTGTTGGTCAGGAGGTCCGGGCTCAGGTTGTGTTCGACAGTGCATTAGTGCCCAGGTTAGACCATATAATTTGGGCAAAGTCGAGTGCTGTGTAGGTTTACCCTCATTTAAGGTGCCTGGGCAGCTCATGAGGCAATAATTTTTTTTCTAGAGGGCAGGCAGAGTGCTGCATTGTGGGTCCGGAATTGCCAAACTTGAGGGCTTCGGGGCCAGGAGTGTGAGGACGGAAGTCTGAGAAGACAAGCTAGACTTGGGTTTCAGGGCGAGGGCACGGCAGGTACCCCCTGCAGATCTGAACCAATATCTCATGCATCTGAAGTCAGGGCGAGGATCAGACGTTGGCTCAGGTTGGAGTTTCTGAGCATGACGGCCGCTTCATGAAGGGAGCGGAATCTCGAGGCCATTGAGGTTTTCCCACGTTGGGAGTTGTGGGATGCCCCCTTCATGGATTCCTTCTGCGGGACGATTGAGACCTGTTGGACAGCTCCAGGACATCCCATATGGAATGACTCCAGAGCACCGTTCGCGGATGGATGCCTGGGAAGCCCGCCTCGCATTCCAATTGTCTCCTAGCAACAAGACAGTTTAGATCTGATGGCTCTGCGGGAGCAACCGGGGTGGCTGAGTTGAAATGGACTTTCCTGAGGATGGGTCCTAATGTGTTTTTGTGTCCATGAGGGCCTTGGAATGGGGCGGTGGCCCCGGGACCCTGAAGTACTCTCCTAAGCTTTGGACATGGCTCCCATGCACAGGTTTCCTTGTGGAGACGAGATGAGTTCTGATGGGTGCCACAGGAAAACCCCTATGCTCGTATTGGAATCAGGCTTTTGAAGACACATGCCTGTAACCCAAAGCAATGGATCCTATTATGGCCTAGGGTCCTGTCTGGTTCAATCTTCTTCTCTGGGGACATCCATCTATAGTATGAGTGGAGGTCGATTATCAGCTGGTGTCAGACAGCCCTTGTTTGTTCCGGGCGACCTACACTATTGGGATGGCCTCAGGGACTTTGGAGATTTCTCCTAATTTGTACGATTTTGGACCATGGGTACCATTTGGGAATGGGCAGTATTCCCATGGATTGGTAGGCACAGTCCTAATGTGTGGCTCCAGGGGCCCAGCCTGGAGGGTGTGTGGCCCAAGACTTTGAGGACAGAAGTCTGAAAACACAAACTCAGCTTATGTTTGGGGACGTAGGTATGGCAGGCCCGATCTACAGACCATGAGAAGAACTCTTCAGGATATGAAGAAAGTGCGAGTCTGAGGCTCTTGCTCAGGCTTTTGTCTCTGGATTTTGTATCAGCGATGGCCGTGGAATGTCGGGGACGCCTCATGGGCTTTGGACGAATCTTCCTCTCTGAGGATTTGGCCCCATTCCCAATTGCTTTTCGTCAATCTGTGGGATGGGAGGACTCATTTCAGTTTTGTTACCTCAGGTGTCCCACCAAAAGAGGAATTCCAAAGCCAAGCCGTGGGGAAGACTGAAGGGACAACCCGAACTATGGTTAAAAATTGGGGCCTAGGGGCATGGCAAGCCCAATATGATATCTCTTCATCCAGCCACTGAGTGGTCTTACTTGAGGTCTGGGCTCAGCCTGAGCGTCACAATGTGTGTTTGTGACCAATGTGGCCCGCGAGTATGGGCGGGGCCTCATGGGCCACACTGGTTTCAACTACACTGAACGTTGGACAACATGCCAACCACAAGGTTTCTTGCCATGGGGAAGGAGTTCTGATTTCTGCATCACCTTCAACCCTGGGCAGTGATTGGATATAAGGTCTAGGTTCTGAAACCTGAAAACTGATGTTGGGAAGAGATGACGACCTAAGGCCATGGCGGCTCGATGTGCTCAGTGTGCGGCCAGCTGTCTGGGAGGGGCCAGGGGGTCCAGGCTCAGGCTGTGTCAGAAAGGGCATTAGTGCCCTGGTCAGCCTATGTATTTGGGGTACAGCCAAGGTCGGTGCAGGTTTATCCTCATTTGGGATTACTGGGTAGCACCAGAGGACAATGTTTTTCTTCTGGAGGGCCGGCAGAGTTCTGCATTGTAGTTCTGGTTTGCCAAACTGGAGGGCTTGTGGGCCAGTAGTCTGACGACAAAAGTCTGAGAACACAAGCTAGGCTTAGGTTTCTGGGTGAGGCCATGGCACGCACAATCTACAGACCTGAATCGAGATCTCGTGCATCTGAAGTCAGGGCGAGGATCAGACGATCGCTCAGGTTGGAGTTTCTGTCCCTGATGGCCCCTTCGTGAATGGGCGGGGGCATCACGAGGCCATGGGGGTTTTCCCACGATGGGAGTTGTGAGAAGGTCCAAACTGCAGAGAGTCTTCTGCAGGACAATTGAGACCTGTTGTTTGGCTCCAGGCCAATGATTCTGAGCCGGGTTCTAAGGATGGATGGCTGGGTAGCCCACCTCGCATTCCAATTGTCTCCTAGCAACAAAACAGGTTAGATCTCCTGGATTTGTGTGGAGCAACCGAGGACGCTGAGTTGAAATGGACACCCCTGGGGATGGGTCCTAACGTGCTTTTGTGTCTATGGAGACCTTGGAATGAAGCGGTGGCACTGGGGCCCTAAAGGGTTCTCCTAAACAGAGGCTTTGACACAGCTCCAACGTGCAAGTTTCCCATGTGTAGATGAGATGTTTTCTGATGGGTGAGTCAAGAAACAGCTATATGCTGCTTTTGAAATCCAGGCCTCTGAGGAGAGATGCCTGGAAACCAAAGCAATGGATCTGATTAGTGCCTAGGGGCCTGTTCTTTCCTTTTTACCTCTGGAGACATCTGTCTATGGGTCTGAGTGCAGGTAGGTGCTCAGTTGGGCTCAGATTGCCCCTGTTTTTCCTGGGAAGCCACCACTATTGAGATGGATCAGGGACTTTGGAGGTTTATCCTATTAGAAGGGTTGTGGCCATTGGAATGGGCACACACAATTCCCTTGGAGAGGGCAAGTACAGTCCTCAGGTTTGGCTCCAGGGGCCTGAGCCTGTAGGTTGTGTAGGCCAGGGCTGTTTGGACAGTTGTCTGAAAACACAAACTCGGTTTATGTTTCGGGTCATAGATATGGCAGGACTGATCTACAGACCATGAGGAGAACTCTTCGGGATTTGAAAGAAGGGCGAGTGTGAGGCTCCTGCTCAAGTTTTTGTCTCTGGATATCGTGTCACTCATGGTCGTGGAATTTCTGGGTGACTTCATGGGAAATGGACGAGTCTTACTCTCTGGTGGTTTGGCCCCGTCCAAAGAGTTTGGGGTCATTCTGTGGGCTGGAAGAAGTCCGTTTTTTTTTTTTATTCTTTTTTTTTTCTTTTTTATCCTCAGGTGTCCCACCAAATGAGGGATTCCAGAGTAGAGCCCTGGGGAGGGGCGACTGGACCAGCAGAAATTTGGTTAAAAATTGGGGCCTAGGGACATGTCAAGCCCATTATGACATCTAATGGTCCAGCAACTGAGAGGACTTACTAGAGGACAGGATTCATGCTGAGGGTCACAATGCGTGTGTATGCCCTCGTCGCACTCAAGAATGGGCGGGGCCTCAGGGTGAATGCTGGTTTCTCCTACACTGAACGTTGGACAACGTGCCAACCACAGGGTTCTTGCCATGGGTAAGGAGGACTTCTGATTTCTGCATCACACTCACCCCTGGGATGTGATTGGAGATAAGGTCTCGGTTCTGAAGCCTGAAAACTGAGGTAGGGATGAGATGATGACCTAAGGCCATGGCGGGTTTTATGTGCTCAGTGTGCGGTCAGCTTTCTTGGTGTTGGTCAGGAGGTCCGGGGGCTCAGGTTGTGTTCGACAGTGCATTAGTGCCCAGGTTAGACCATATAATTTGGGCAAAGTCGAGTGCTGTGTAGGTTTACCATCATTTAAGGTGCCTGGGCAGCTCATGAGGCAATAATTTTTTTTCTAGAGGGCAGGCAGAGTGCTGCATTGTGGGTCCGGAATTGCCAAACTTGAGGGCTTCGGGGCCAGGAGTGTGATGACGGAAGTCTGAGAAGACAAGCTAGACTTGGGTTTCAGGGCGAGGGCACGGCAGGTACCCCCTGCAGATCTGAACCAATATCTCATGCATCTGAAGTCAGGGCGAGGATCAGACGTTGGCTCAGGTTGGAGTTTCTGAGCATGACGGCCGCTTCATGAAGGGAGCGGAATCTCGAGGCCATTGAGGTTTTCCCACGTTGGGAGTTGTGGGATGCCCCCTTCATAGATTCCTTCTGCGGGACAATTGAGACCTGTTGGACAGCTAGGACATCCCATATGGAATGACTCCAGAGCACCGTTCGCGGATGGATGCCTGGGAAGCCCGCCTCGCATTCCAATTGTCTCCTAGCAACAAGACAGTTTAGATCTGATGGCTCTGCGGGAGCAACCGGGGTGGCTGATTTGAAATGGACTTTCCTGAGGATGGGTCCTAATGTGTTTTTGTGTCCATGAGGGCCTTGGAATGGGGCGGTGGCCCCGGGACACTGAAGTACTCTCCTAAGCTTTGGACATGGCTCCCATGCACAGGTTTCCTTGTGGAGACGAAATGTGTTCTGATGGGTGCCTCAGGAAAATCCCTATGCTCGTATTGGAATCAGGCTTTTGAGGACACATGCCTGTAACCCAAAGCAATGGATCCTATTATGGCCTAGGGTCCTGTCTGGTTCAATCTTCTTCTCTGGGGACATCCATCTATAGTATGAGTGGAGGTCGATTATCAGCTGGTGTCAGACAGCCCTTGTTTGTTCCGGGCGACCTACACTATTGGGATGGCCTCAGGGACTTTGGAGATTTCTCCTAATTTGTACGATTTTGGACCATGGGTACCATTTGGGAATGGGCAGAATTCCCATGGATTGGTAGGCACAGTCCTAATGTGTGGCTTCAGGGGCCCAGCCTGGAGGGTGTGTGGCCCAAGACTTTGAGGACAGAAGTCTGAAAACACAAACTCAGCTTAGGTTTGGGGACGTAGGTATGGCAGGCCCGATCTACAAACCATGAGAAGAACTCTTCAGGATATGAAGAAAGTGCGAGTCTGAGGCTCTTGCTCAGGCTTTTGTCTCTGGATTTTGTATCAGAGATGGCCGTGGAATGTCGGGGACGCCTCATGGGCTTTGGACGAATCTTCCTCTCTGAGGATTTGGCCCCATTCCCAATTGCTTTTCGTCAATCTGTGGGATGGGAGGACTCATTTCAGTTTTGTTACCTCAGGTGTCCCACCAAAAGAGGAATTCCAAAGCCAAGCCGTGGGGAAGACTGAAGGGACAACCCGAACTATGGTTAAAAATTGGGGCCTAGGGGCATAGCAAGCCCAATATGATATCTCTTCATCCAGCCACTGAGTGGTCTTACTTGGGTCTGGGCTCAGCCTGAGCGTCACACTGTGTGTTTGTGACCAATGTGGCCCGCGAGCATGGGCGGGGCCTCATGGGCCACACTGGTTTCAACGACACTGAACGTTGGACAACATGCCAACCACAGGGTTTCTTGCCATGGGGAAGGACTTCTGATTTCTGCATCACCTTCAACCCTGGGCAGTGATTGGATATAAGGTCTAGGTTCTGAAACCTGAAAACTGATGTTGGGAAGAGATGACGACCTAAGGCCATGGCGGCTCGATGTGCTCAGTGTGCGGCCAGCTGTCTGGGAGGGGTCAGGGGGTCCAGGCTCAGGCTGTGTCAGAAAGGGCATTAGTGCCCTGGTCAGCCTATGTATTTGGGGTACAGCCAAGGTCGGTGCAGGTTGATCCTCATTTGGGATTACTGGGTAGCACCAGAGGACAATGTTTTTCTTCTGGAGGGCCTGCAGAGTGCTGCATTGTAGTTCTGGTTTGCCAAACTGGAGGGCTTGTGGGCCAGTAGTCTGACGACAAAAGTCTGAGAACACAAGCTAGGCTTAGGTTTCTGGGTGAGGCCATGGCACGCACAATCTACAGACCTGAATCGAGATCTCGTGCATCTGAAGTCAGGGCGAGGATCAGACGATCGCTCAGGTTGGAGTTTCTGTCCCTGATGGCCCCTTCGTGAATGGGCGGGGGCATCACGAGGCCATGGGGGTTTTCCCACGATGGGAGTTGTGAGAAGGTCCAAACTGCAGAGAGTCTTCTGCAGGACAATTGAGACCTGTTGTTTGGCTCCAGGCCAATCATTCTGAGCCGGGTTCTAAGGATGGATGGCTGGGTAGCCCACCTCGCATTCCAATTGTCTTCTAGCAACAAAACAGGTTAGATCTCCTGGATCTGTGTGGAGCAACCGAGGACGCTGAGTTGAAATGGACACCCCTGGGGATGGGTCCTAACGTGCTTTTGTGTCTATGGAGACCTTGGAATGAAGCGGTGGCACTGGGGCCCTAAAGGGTTCTCCTAAACAGAGGCTTTGACACAGCTCCAACGTGCAAGTTTCCCATGTGTAGATGAGATGTTTTCTGATGGGTGAGTCAAGAAACAGCTATATGCTGCTTTTGAAATCCAGGCCTCTGAGGAGAGATGCCTGAAAACCAAAGCAATGGATCTGATTAGTGCCTAGGGGCCTGTTCTTTCCTTTTTACCTCTGGAGACATCTGTCTATGGGTCTGAGTGCAGGTAGGTGCTCAGTTGGGCTCAGATTGCCCCTGTTTTTCCTGGGAAGCCACCACTATTGAGATGGATCAGGGACTTTGGAGGTTTATCCTATTAGAAGGGTTGTGGCCATTGGAATGGGCACACACAATTCCCTTGGAGAGGGCAAGTACAGTCCTCAGGTTTGGCTCCAGGGGCCTGAGCCTGTAGGTTGTGTAGGCCAGGGCTGTTTGGACAGTTGTCTGAAAACACAAACTCGGCTTATGTTTCGGGTCATAGATATGGCAGGACTGATCTACAGACCATGAGGAGAACTCTTCGGGATTTGAAAGAAGGGCGAGTGTGAGGCTCCTGCTCAAGTTTTTGTCTCTGGATATCGTGTCACTCATGGTCGTGGAATTTCTGGGTGACTTCATGGGAAATGGACGAGTCTTACTCTCTGGTGGTTTGGCCCCGTCCAAAGAGTTTGGGGTCATTCTGTGGGCTGGAAGAAGTCCGTTTTTTTTTTTTATTCTTGTTTTTTTCTTTTTTATCCTCAGGTGTCCCACCAAATGAGGGATTCCAGAGTAGAGCCCTGGGGAGGGGCGACTGGACCAGCAGAAATTTGGTTAAAAATTGGGGCCTAGGGACATGTCAAGCCCATTATGACATCTAATGGTCCAGCAACTGAGAGGACTTACTAGAGGACAGGATTCATGCTGAGGGTCACAATGCATGTGTATGCCCTCGTCGCACTCAAGAATGGGCGGGGCCTCAGGGTGAATGCTGGTTTCTCCTACACTGAACGTTGGACAACGTGCCAACCACAGGGTTCTTGCCATGGGTAAGGAGGACTTCTGATTTCTGCAACACACTCACCCCTGGGAAGTGATTGGAGATAAGGTCTCGGTTCTGAAGCCTGAAAACTGAGGTAGGGATGAGATGATGACCTAAGGCCATGGCGGGTTTTATGTGCTCAGTGTGCGGTCAGTTTTCTTGGTGTTGGTCAGGAGGTCCGGGCTCAGGTTGTGTTCGACAGTGCATTAGTGCCCAGGTTAGACTATATAATTTGGGTAAAGTCGAGTGCTGTGTAGGTTTACCCTCATTTAAGGTGCCTGGGCAGCTCATGAGGCAATAATTTTTTTTCTAGAGGGCAGGCAGAGTGCTGCATTGTGGGTCCGGAATTGCCAAACTTGAGGGCTTCGGGGCCAGGAGTGTGAGGACGGAAGTCTGAGAAGACAAGCTAGACTTGGGTTTCAGGGCGAGGGCACGGCAGGTACCCCCTGCAGATCTGAACCAATATCTCATGCATCTGAAGTCAGGGCGAGGATCAGACGTTGGCTCAGGTTGGAGTTTCTGAGCATGACGGCCGCTTCATGAAGGGAGCGGAATCTCGAGGCCATTGAGGTTTTCCCACGTTGGGAGTTGTGGGATGCCCCCTTCATGGATTCCTTCTGCGGGACGATTGAGACCTGTTGGACAGCTCCAGGACATCCCATATGGAATGACTCCAGAGCACCGTTCGCGGATGGATGCCTGGGAAGCCCGCCTCGCATTCCAATTGTCTCCTAGCAACAAGACAGTTTAGATCTGATGGCTCTGCGGGAGCAACCGGGGTGGCTGAGTTGAAATGGTCTTTCCTGAGGATGGGTCCTAATGTGTTTTTGTGTCCATGAGGGCCTTGGAATGGGGCGGTGGCCCAGGGATCCTGAAGTACTCTCCTAAGCTTTGGACATGGCTCCCATGCACAGGTTTCCTTGTGGAGACGAGATGAGTTCTGATGGGTGCCTCAGCAAAACCCCTATGCTCGTATTGGAATCAGGCTTTTGAGGACACATGCCTGTAACCCAAAGCAATGGATCCTATTATGGCCTAGGGTCCTGTCTGGTTCAATCTTCTTCTCTGGGGACATCCATCTATAGTATGAGTGGAGGTCGATTATCAGCTGGTGTCAGACAGCCCTTGTTTGTTCCGGGCGACCTACACTATTGGGATGGCCTCAGGGACTTTGGAGATTTCTCCTAATTTGTACGATTTTGGACCATGGAATGGGCAGAATTCCCATGGATTGGTAGGCACAGTCCTAATGTGTGGCTCCAGGGGCCCAGCCTGGAGGGTGTGTGGCCCAAGACTTTGAGGACAGAAGTCTGAAAACACAAACTCAGCTTAGGTTTGGGGACGTAGGTATGGCAGGCCCGATCTACAAACCATGAGAAGAACTCTTCAGGATATGAAGAAAGTGCGAGTCTGAGGCTCTTGCTCAGGCTTTTGTCTCTGGATTTTGTATCAGCGATGGCCGTGGAATGTCGGGGACGCCTCATGGGCTTTGGACGAATCTTCCTCTCTGAGGATTTGGCCCGATTCCCAATTGCTTTTCGTGAATCTGTGGGATGGGAGGACTCATTTCAGTTTTGTTACCTCAGGTGTCCCACCAAAAGAGGAATTCCAAAGCCAAGCCGTGGGGAAGACTGAAGGGACAACCCGAACTATGGTTAAAAATTGGGGCCTAGGGGTATGGCAAGCCCAATATGATATCTCTTCATCCAGCCACTGAGTGGCCTTACTTGAGGACTGGGCTCAGCCTGAGCGTCACAATGTGTGTTTGTGACCAATGTGGCCCGCGAGCATGGGTGGGGCCTCATGGGCCACACTGGTTTCAACTACACTGAACGTTGGACAACATGCCAACCACAAGGTTTCTTGCCATGGGGAAGGAGTTCTGATTTCTGCATCACCTTCAACCGTGGGCAGTCTAGGTTTTGAAACCTGAAAACTGATGTTGGGAAGAGATGACGACCTAAGGCCATGGCGGCTCGATGTGCTCAGTGTGCGGCCAGCTGTCTGGGAGGGGCCAGGGGGTCCAGGCTAAGGCTGTGTCAGAAAGGGCATTAGTGCCCTGGTCAGCCTATGTATTTGGGGTACAGCCAAGGTCGGTGCAGGTTGATCCTCATTTGGGATTACTGGGTAGCACCAGAGGACAATGTTTTTCTTCTGGAGGGCCGGCAGAGTGCTGCATTGTAGTTCTGGATTGCCAAACTGGAGGGCTTGTGGGCCAGTAGTCTGACGACAAAAGTCTGAGTACACAAGCTAGGCTTAGGTTTCTGGGTGAGGCCATGGCACGCACAATCTACAGACCTGAATCGAGATCTCGTGCATCTGAAGTCAGGGCGAGGATCAGACGATCGCTCAGGTTGGAGTTTCTGTCCCTGATGTCCCCTTCGTGAATGGGCAGGGGCATCACAAGGCCATGGAGGTTTTCCCACGATGGTAGTTGTGAGAAGCTCCAAACTGCAGAGAGTCTTCTGCAGGACAATTGAGACCTGTTGTTTGGCTCCAGGCCAATGATTCTGAGCCGGGTTCTAAGGATGGATGGCTGGGTATCCCACCTCGCATTCCAATTGTCTCCTAGCAACAAGACAGGTTAGATCTCCTGGATCTGTGGGGAGCAAACGAGGACGCTGAGTTGAAATGGACACCCCTGGGGATGGGTCCTAACGTGCTTTTGTGTCTATGGAGACCTTGGAATGAAGCGGTGGCACTGGGGCCCTAAAGGGTTCTCCTAAACAGAGGCTTTGACACAGCTCCAACGTGCAAGTTTCCCATGTGTAGATGAGATGTTTTCTGATGGGTGAGTCAAGAAACAGCTATATGCTGCTTTTGAAATCCATGCCTCTGAGGAGAGATGCCTGGAAACCAAAGCAATGGATCTGATTAGTGCCTAGGGGCCTTTTATTTCCTTTTTACCTCTGGGGACATCTGTCTATGGGTCTGAGTTCAGGTAGGTGCTCACTTGGGCTCAGATTGCCCCTGTTTTTCCTGGGAAGCCACCACTATTGAGATGGATCAGGGACTTTGGAGGTTTATCCTATTAGAAGGGTTGTGGCCATTGGAATGGGCACACACAATTCCCTTGGAGAGGGCAAGTACAGTCCTCAGGTTTGGCTCCAGGGGCCTGAGCCTGTAGGTTGTGTAGGCCAGGGCTGTTTGGACAGTTGTCTGAAAACACAAACTCGGCTTATGTTTCGGGTCATAGGTATGGCAGGACTGATCTACAGACCATGAGGAGAACTCTTCGGGATTTGAAAGAAGGGCGAGTGTGAGGCTCCTGCTCAAGTTTTTGTCTCTGGATATCGTGTCACTCATGGTCGTGGAATTTCTGGGTGACTTCATGGGAAATGGACGAGTCTTACTCTCTGGTGGTTTGGCCCCGTCCAAAGAGTTTGGGGTCATTCTGTGGGCTGGAAGAAGTCCGTTTTTTTTTTTTAAATTCTTGTTTTTTTCTTTTTTATCCTCAGGTGTCCCACCAAATGAGGGATTCCAGAGTAGAGCCCTGGGGAGGGGCGACTGGACCATCAGAAATTTGGTTAAAATTTGGGGCCTAGGGACATGTCAAGCCCATTATGACATCTAATGGTCCAGCAACTGAGAGGACTTACTAGAGGACAGGACTCATGCTGAGGGTCACAAATCGTGTGTATGCCCTCATCGCACTCAAGAATGCGCGGGGCCTCAGGGTGAATGCTGGTTTCTCCTACACTGAACGTTGGACAACGTGCCAACCACAGGGTTCTTGACATGGGTAAGGAGGAGTTCTGATTTCTGCATCACACTCACCCCTGGGAAGTGATTGGAGATAAGGTCTCGGTTCTGAATCCTGAAAACTGAGGTAGGGAAGAGATGATGACCTAAGGCCATAGCGGGTTTTATGTGCTCAGTGTGCGGTCAGCTTTCTTGGTGTTGGTCAGGAGGTCCGGGCTCAGGTTGTGTTCGACAGTGCATTAGTTCCCAGGTTAGACTATATATTTTGGGTAAAGTCGAGTGCTGTGTAGGTTTACCCTCATGTAAAGTGCCTGGGCAGCTCATGAGGCAATAATTTTTTTTCTAGAGGGCAGGCAGAGTGCTGCATTGTGGGTCCGGAATTGCCAAACTTGAGGGCTTCGGGGCCAGGAGTGTGAGGACGGAAGTCTGAGAAGACAAGCTAGACTTGGGTTTCAGGGCGAGGGCACGGCAGGTACCCCCTGCAGATCTGAACCAATATCTCATGCATCTGAAGTCAGGGCGAGGATCAGACGTTGGCTCAGGTTGGAGTTTCTGAGCATGACGGCCGCTTCATGAAGGGAGCGGAATCTCGAGGCCATTGAGGTTTTCCCACGTTGGGAGTTGTGGGATGCCCCCTTCATGGATTCCTTCTGCGGGACAATTGAGACCTGTTGGACAGCTCCAGGACATCCCTTATGGAATGACTCCAGAGCACCGTTCGCGGATGGATGCCTGGGAAGCCCGCCTCGCATTCCAATTGTCTCCTAGCAACAAGACAGTTTAGAACTGATGGCTCTGCGGGATCAACCGGGGTGGCTGAGTTGAAATGGACTTTCCTGAGGATGGGTCCTAATGTGTTTTTGTGTCCATGAGGGCCTTGGAATGGGGCGGTGGCCCCGGGACCCTGAAGTACTCTCCTAAGCTTTGGACATGGCTCCCATGCACAGGTTTCCTTGTGGAGACGAGATGAGTTCTGATGGGTGCCTCAGGAAAACCCCTATGCTCGTATTGGAATCAGGCTTTTGAGGACACATGCCTGTAACCCAAAGCAATGGATCCTATTATGGCCTAGGGTCCTGTCTGGTTCAATCTTCTTCTCTGGGGACATCCATCTATAGTGAGTGGAGGTCGATTATCAGCTGGTGTCAGACAGCCCTTGTTTGTTCCGGGCGACCTACACTATTGGGATGGCCTCATGGACTTTGGAGATTTCTCCTAATTTGTACGATTTTGGACCATGGGTACCATTTGGGAATGGGCAGAATTCCCATGGATTGGTAGGCACAGTCCTAATGTGTGGCTCCAGGGGCCCAGCCTGGAGGGTGTGTGGCCCAAGACTTTGAGGACAGAAGTCTGAAAACACAAACTCAGCTTAGGTTTGGGGACGTAGGTATGGCAGGCCCGATCTACAAACCATGAGAAGAACTCTTCAGTATATGAAGAAAGTGCGAGTCTGAGGCTCTTGCTCAGGCTTTTGTCTCTGGATTTTGTATCAGCGATGGCCGTGGAATGTCGGGGACGCCTCATGGGCTTTGGACGAATCTTCCTCTCTGAGGATTTGGCCCCATTCCCAATTGCTTTTCGTCAATCTGTGGGATGGGAGGACTCATTTCAGTTTTGTTACCTCAGGTGTCCCACCAAAAGAGGAATTCCAAAGCCAAGCCGTGGGGAAGACTGAAGGGACAACCCGAACTATGGTTAAAAATTGGGGCCTAGGGGCATGGCAAGCCCAATATGATATCTCTTCATCCAGCCACTGAGTGGTCTTACTTGAGGTCTGGGCTCAGCCTGAGCGTCACAATGTGTGTTTGTGACCAATGTGGCCCGCGAGCATGGGCGGTTTCAACGACACTGAACGTTGGACAACATGCCAACCACAAGGTTTCTTGCCATGGGGAAGGACTTCTGATTTCTGCATCACCTTCAACCCTGGGCAGTGATTGGATATAAGGTCTAGGTTCTGAAACCTGAAAACTGATGTTGGGAAGAGATGACGACCTAAGGCCATGGCGGCTCGATGTGCTCAGTGTGCGGCCAGCTGTCTGGGAGGGGCCAGAGGGTCCAGGCTCAGGCTGTGTCAGAAAGGGCATTAGTGCCCTGGTCAGCCTATGTATTTGGGGTACAGCCAAGGTCGGTGCAGGTTGATCCTCATTTGGGATTACTGGGTAGCACCAGAGGACAATGTTTTTCTTCTGGAGGGCCGGCAGAGTGCTGCATTGTAGTTCTGGTTTGCCAATCTGGAGGGCTTGTGGGCCAGTAGTCTGACGACAAAAGTCTGAGAACACAAGCTAGGCTTAGGTTTCTGGGTGAGGCCATGGCACGCACAATCTACAGACCTGAATCGAGATCTCGTGCATCTGAAGTCAGGGCGAGGATCAGACGATCGCTCAGGTTGGAGTTTCTGTCCCTGATGGCCCCTTCGTGAATGGGCGGGGGCATCACGAGGCCATGGGGGTTTTCCCACGATGGGAGTTGTGAGAAGGTCCAAACTGCAGAGAGTCTTCTGCAGGACAATTGAGACCTGTTGTTTGGCTCCAGGCCAATCATTCTGAGCCGGGTTCTAAGGATGGATGGCTGGGTAGCCCACCTCGCATTCCAATTGTCTCCTAGCAACAAGACAGGTTAGATCTCCTGGATCTGTGTGGAGCAACCGAGGACGCTGAGTTGAAATGGACACCCCTGGGGATGGGTCCTAACGTGCTTTTGTGTCTATGGAGACCTTGGAATGAAGCGGTGGCACTGGGGCCCTAAAGGGTTCTCCTAAACAGAGGCTTTGACACAGCTCCAACGTGCAAGTTTCCCATGTGTAGATGAGATGTTTTCTGATGGGTGAGTCAAGAAACAGCTATATGCTGCTTTTGAAATCCAGGCCTCTGAGGAGAGATGCCTGGAAACCAAAGCAATGGATCTGATTAGTGCCTAGGGGCCTGTTCTTTCCTTTTTACCTCTGGGGACATCTGTCTATGGGTCTGAGTGCAGGTAGGTGCTCAGTTGGGCTCAGATTGCCCCTGTTTTTCCTGGGAAGCCACCACTATTGAGATGGATCAGGGACTTTGGAGGTTTATCCTATTAGAAGGGTTGTGGCCATTGGAATGGGCACACACAATTCCCTTGGAGAGGGCAAGTACAGTCCTCAGGTTTGGCTCCAGGGGCCTGAGCCTGTAGGTTGTGTAGGCCAGGGCTGTTTGGACAGTTGTCTGAAAACACAAACTCGGCTTATGTTTCGGGTCATAGATATGGCAGGACTGATCTACAGACCATGAGGAGAACTCTTCGGGATTTGAAAGAAGGGCGAGTGTGAGGCTCCTGCTCAAGTTTTTGTCTCTGGATATCGTGTCACTCATGGTCGTGGAATTTCTGGGTGACTTCATGGGAAATGGACGAGTCTTACTCTCTGGTGGTTTGGCCCCGTCCAAAGAGTTTGGGGTCATTCTGTGGGCTGGAAGAAGTCCGGTTTTTTTTTTTATTCTTGTTTTTTTCTTTTTTATCCTCAGGTGTCCCACCAAATGAGGGATTCCAGAGTAGAGCCCTGGGGAGGGGCGAAGGACCATCAGAAATTTGGTTAAAAATTGGGGCCTAGGGACATGTCAAGCCCATTATGACATCTAATGGTCCAGCAACTGAGAGGACTTACTAGAGGACAGGATTCATGCTGAGGGTCACAATGCGTGTGTATGCCCTCGTCGCACTCAAGAATGGGCGGGGCCTCATGGTGAATGCTGGTTTCTCCTACACTGAACGTTGGACAACGTGCCAACCACAGGGTTCTTGCCATGAGTAAGGAGGACTTCTGATTTCTGCATCACACTCACCCCTGGGAAGTGATTGGAGATAAGGTCTCGGTTCTGAAGCCTGAAAACTGAGGTAGGGATGAGATGATGACCTAAGGCCATGGCGGGTTTTATGTGCTCAGTGTGCGGTCAGTTTTCTTGGTGTTGGTCAGGAGGTTCGGGCTCAGGTTGTGTTCGACAGTGCATTAGTGCCCCGGTTAGACCATATAATTTGGGCAAAGTCGAGTGCTGTGTAGGTTTACCCTCATTTAAGGTGCCTGGGCAGCTCATGAGGCAATAATTTTTTTTCTAGAGGGCAGGCAGAGTGCTGCATTGTGGGTCCGGAATTGCCAAACTTGAGGGCTTCGGGGCCAGGAGTGTGAGGACGGAAGTCTGAGAAGACAAGCTAGACTTGGGTTTCAGGGCGAGGGCACGGCAGGTACCCCCTGCAGATCTGAACCAATATCTCATGCATCTGAAGTCAGGGCGAGGATCAGACGTTGGCTCAGGTTGGAGTTTCTGAGCATGACGGCCGCTTCATGAAGGGAGCGGAATCTCGAGGCCATTGAGGTTTTCCCACGTTGGGAGTTGTGGGATGCCCCCGTCATGGATTCCTTCTGCGGGAAAATTGAGACCTGTTGGACAGCTCCAGGACATCCCATATGGAATGACTCCAGAGCACCGTTCGCGGATGGATGCCTGGGAAGCCCGCCTCGCATTCCAATTGTCTCCTAGCAACAAGACAGTTTAGATCTGATGGCTCTGCGGGAGCAACCGGGGTGGCTGAGTTGAAATGGACTTTCCTGAGGATGGGTCCTAATGTGTTTTTGTGTCCATGAGGGCCTTGGAATGGGGCGGTGGCCCCGGGACACTGAAGTACTCTCCTAAGCTTTGGACATGGCTCCCATGCACAGGTTTCCTTGTGGAGACGAGATGAGTTCTGATGGGTGCCTCAGGAAAACCCCTATGCTCGTATTGGAATCAGGCTTTTGAGGACACATGCCTGTAACCCAAAGCAATGGATCCTATTATGGCCTAGGGTCCTGTCTGGTTCAATCTTCTTCTCTGGGGACATCCATCTATAGTATGAGTGGAGGTCGATTATCAGCTGGTGTCAGACACCCCTTGTTTGTTCCGGGCGACCTACACTATTGGGATGGCCTCAGGGACTTTGGAGATTTCTCCTAATTTGTACGATTTTGGACCATGGGTACCATTTGGGAATGGGCAGAATTCCCATGGATTGGTAGGCACAGTCCTAATGTGTGGCTCCAGGGGCCCAGCCTGGAGGGTGTGTGGCCCAAGACTTTGAGGACAGAAGTCTGAAAACACAAACTCAGCTTAGGTTTGGGGACGTAGGTATGGCAGGCCCGATCTACAAACCATGAGAAGAACTCTTCAGGATATGAAGAAAGTGCGAGTCTGAGGCTCTTGCTCAGGCTTTTGTCTCTGGATTTTGTATCAGAGATGGCCGTGGAATGTCGGGGACGCCTCATGGGCTTTGGACGAATCTTCCTCTCTGAGGATTTGGCCCCATTCCCAATTGCTTTTCGTCAATCTGTGGGATGGGAGGACTCATTTCAGTTTTGTTACCTCAGGTGTCCCACCAAAAGAGGAATTCCAAAGCCAAGCCGTGGGGAAGACTAAAGGGACAACCCGAACTATGGTTAAAAATTGGGGCCTAGGGGCATAGCAAGCCCAATATGATATCTCTTCATCCAGCCACTGAGTGGTCTTACTTGAGGTCTGGGCTCAGCCTGAGCGTCACAATGTGTGTTTGTGACCAATGTGGCCCGCGAGCATGGGCGGGGCCTCATGGGCCACACTGGTTTCAACGACACTGAACGTTGGACAACATGCCAACCACAGGGTTTCTTGCCATGGGGAAGGACTTCTGATTTCTGCATCACCTTCAACCCTGGGCAGTGATTGGATATAAGGTCTAGGTTCTGAAACCTGAAAACTGATGTTGGGAAGAGATGACGACCTAAGGCCATGGCGGCTCGATGTGCTCAGTGTGCGGCCAGCTGTCTGGGAGGGGCCAGAGGGTCCAGGCTCAGGCTGTGTCAGAAAGGGCATTAGTGCCCTGGTCAGCCTATGTATTTGGGGTACAGCCAAGGTCGGTGCAGGTTGATCCTCATTTGGGATTACTGGGTAGCACCAGAGGACAATGTTTTTCTTCTGGAGGGCCGGCAGAGTGCTGCATTGTAGTTCTGGTTTGCCAAACTGGAGGGCTTGTGGGCCAGTAGTCTGACGACAAAAGTCTGAGAACACAAGCTAGGCTTAGGTTTCTGGGTGAGGCCATGGCACGCACAATCTACAGACCTGAATCGAGATCTCGTGCATCTGAAGTCAGGGCGAGGATCAGACGATTCCTCAGGTTGGAGTTTCTGTCCCTGATGGCCCCTTCGTGAATGGGCGGGGGCATCACGAGGCCATGGGGGTTTTCCCACGATGGGAGTTGTGAGAAGGTCCAAACTGCAGAGAGTCTTCTGCAGGACAATTGAGACCTGTTGTTTGGCTCCAGGCCAATGATTCTGAGCCGGGTTCTAAGGATGGATGGCTGGGTAGCCCACCTCGCATTCCAATTGTCTTCTAGCAACAAAACAGGTTAGATCTCCTGGATCTGTGTGGAGCAACCGAGGACGCTGAGTTGAAATGGACACCCCTGGGGATGGGTCCTAACGTGCTTTTGTGTCTATGGAGACCTTGGAATGAAGCGGTGGCACTGGGGCCCTAAAGGGTTCTCCTAAACAGAGGCTTTGACACAGCTCCAACGTGCAAGTTTCCCATGTGTAGATGAGATGTTTTCTGATGGGTGAGTCAAGAAACAGCTATATGCTGCTTTTGAAATCCAGGCCTCTGAGGAGAGATGCCTGGAAACCAAAGCAATGGATCTGATTAGTGCCTAGGGGCCTGTTCTTTCCTTTTTACCTCTGGGGACATCTGTCTATGGGTCTGAGTGCAGGTAGGTGCTCAGTTGGGCTCAGATTGCCCCTGTTTTTCCTGGGAAGCCACCACTATTGAGATGGATCAGGGACTTTGGAGGTTTATCCTATTAGAAGGGTTGTGGCCATTGGAATGGGCACACACAATTCCCTTGGAGAGGGCAAGTACAGTCCTCAGGTTTGGCTCCAGGGGCCTGAGCCTGTAGGTTGTGTAGGCCAGGGCTGTTTGGACAGTTGTCTGAAAACACAAACTCGGCTTATGTTTCGGGTCATAGATATGGCAGGACTGATCTACAGACCATGAGGAGAACTCTTCGGGATTTGAAAGAAGGGCGAGTGTGAGGCTCCTGCTCAAGTTTTTGTCTCTGGATATCGTGTCACTCATGGTCGTGGAATTTCTGGGTGACTTCATGGGAAATGGACGAGTCTTACTCTCTGGTGGTTTGGCCCCGTCCAAAGAGTTTGGGGTCATTCTGTGGGCTGGAAGAAGTCCGTTTTTTTTTTTAATTCTTGTTTTTTTTCTTTTTTATCCTCAGGTGTCCCACCAAATGAGGGATTCCAGAGTAGAGCCCTGGGGAGGGGCGACTGGACCATCAGAAATTTGGTTAAAAATTGGGGCCTAGGGACATGTCAAGCCCATTATGACATCTAATGGTCCAGCAACTGAGAGGACTTACTAGAGGACAGGATTCATGCTGAGGGTCACAATGCATGTGTATGCCCTCGTCGCACTCAAGAATGGGCGGGGCCTCAGGGTGAATGCTGGTTTCTCCTACACTGAACGTTGGACAACGTGCCAACCACAGGGTTCTTGCCATGGGTAAGGAGGACTTCTGATTTCTGCAACACACTCACCCCTGGGAAGTGATTGGAGATAAGGTCTCGGTTCTGAAGCCTGAAAACTGAGGTAGGGATGAGATGATGACCTAAGGCCATGGCGGGTTTTATGTGCTCAGTGTGCGGTCAGTTTTCTTGGTGTTGGTCAGGAGGTCCGGGCTCAGGTTGTGTTCGACAGTGCATTAGTGCCCAGGTTAGACCATATAATTTGGGCAAAGTCGAGTGCTGTGTAGGTTTACCCTCATTTAAGGTGCCTGGGCAGCTCATGAGGCAATAATTTTTTTTCTAGAGGGCAGGCAGAGTGCTGCATTGTGGGTCCGGAATTGCCAAACTTGAGGGCTTCGGGGCCAGGAGTGTGAGGACGGAAGTCTGAGAAGACAAGCTAGACTTGGGTTTTAGGGCGAGGGCACGGCAGGTACCCCCTGCAGATCTGAACCAATATCTCATGCATCTGAAGTCAGGGCGAGGATCAGACGTTGGCTCAGGTTGGAGTTTCTGAGCATGACGGCCGCTTCATGAAGGGAGCGGAATCTCGAGGCCATTGAGGTTTTCCCACGTTGGGAGTTGTGGGATGCCCCCTTCATGGATTCCTTCTGCGGGACGATTGAGACCTGTTGGACAGCTCCAGGACATCCCATATGGAATGACTCCAGAGCACCGTTCGCGGATGGATGCCTGGGAAGCCCGCCTCGCATTCCAATTGTCTCCTAGCAACAAGACAGTTTAGATCTGATGGCTCTGCGGGAGCAACCGGGGTGGCTGAGTTGAAATGGACTTTCCTGAGGATGGGTCCTAATGTGTTTTTGTGTCCATGAGGGCCTTGGAATGGGGCGATGGCCCAGGGATCCTGAAGTACTCTCCTAAGCTTTGGACATGGCTCCCATGCACAGGTTTCCTTGTGGAGACGAGATGAGTTCTGATGGGTGCCTCAGGAAAACCCCTATGCTCGTATTGGAATCAGGCTTTTGAGGACACATGCCTGTAACCCAAAGCAATGGATCCTATTATGGCCTAGGGTCCTGTCTGGTTCAATCTTCTTCTCTGGGGACATCCATCTATGGTATGAGTGGAGGTCGATTATCAGCTGGTGTCAGACACCCCTTGTTTGTTCCGGGCGACCTACACTATTGGGATGGCCTCAGGGACTTTGGAGATTTCTCCTAATTTGTACGATTTTGGACCATGGAATGGGCAGAATTCCCATGGATTGGTAGGCACAGTCCTAATGTGTGGCTCCAGGGGCCCAGCCTGGAGGGTGTGTGGCCCAAGACTTTGAGGACAGAAGTCTGAAAACACAAACTCAGCTTAGGTTTGGGGACGTAGGTATGGCAGGCCCGATCTACAAACCATGAGAAGAACTCTTCAGGATATGAAGAAAGTGCGAGTCTGAGGCTCTTGCTCAGGCTTTTGTCTCTGGATTTTGTATCAGCGATGGCCGTGGAATGTCGGGGACGCCTCATGGGCTTTGGACGAATCTTCCTCTCTGAGGATTTGGCCCGATTCCCAATTGCTTTTTTGAATCTGTGGGATGGGAGGACTCATTTCAGTTTTGTTACCTCAGGTGTCCCACCAAAAGAGGAATTCCAAAGCCAAGCCGTGGGGAAGACTGAAGGGACAACCCGAACTATGGTTAAAAATTGGGGCCTAGGGGCATGGCAAGCCCAATATGATATCTCTTCATCCAGCCACTGAGTGGCCTTACTTGAGGACTGGGCTCAGCCTGAGCGTCACAATGTGTGTTTGTGACCAATGTGGCCCGCGAGCATGGGTGGGGCCTCATGGGCCACACTGGTTTCAACTACACTGAACGTTGGACAACATGCCAACCACAAGGTTTCTTGCCATGGGGAAGGAGTTCTGATTTCTGCATCACCTTCAACCCTGGGAAGTCTAGGTTTTGAAACCTGAAAACTGATGTTGGGAAGAGATGACGACCTAAGGCCATGGCGGCTCGATGTGCTCAGTGTGCGGCCAGCTGTCTGGGAGGGGCCAGGGGGTCCAGGCTCAGGCTGTGTCAGAAAGGGCATTAGTGCCCTGGTCAGCCTATGTATTTGAGGTACAGCCAAGGTCGGTGCAGGTTGATCCTCATTTGGGATTACTGGGTAGCACCAGAGGACAATGTTTTTCTTCTGGAGGGCCGGCAGAGTGCTCCATTGTAGTTCTGGATTGCCAAACTGGAGGGCTTGTGGGCCAGTAGTCTGACGACAAAAGTCTGAGTACACAAGCTAGGCTTAGGTTTCTGGGTGAGGCCATGGCACGCACAATCTACAGACCTGAATCGAGATCTCGTGCATCTGAAGTCAGGGCGAGGATCAGACGATCGCTCAGGTTGGAGTTTCTGTCCCTGATGTCCCCTTCGTGAATGGGCAGGGGCATCACAAGGCCATGGAGGTTTTCCCACGATGGTAGTTGTGAGAAGCTCCAAACTGCAGAGAGTCTTCTGCAGGACAATTGAGACCTGTTGTTTGGCTCCAGGCCAATGATTCTGAGCAGGGTTCTAAGGATGGATGGCTGGGTATCCCACCTCGCATTCCAATTGTCTCCTAGCAACAAGACAGGTTAGATCTCCTGGATCTGTGGGGAGCAAACGAGGACGCTGAGTTGAAATGGACACCCCTGGGGATGGGTCCTAACGTGCTTTTGTGTCTATGGAGACCTTGGAATGAAGCGGTGGCACTGGGGCCCTAAAGGGTTCTCCTAAACAGAGGCTTTGACACAGCTCCAACGTGCAATCTTCCCATGTGTAGATGAGATGTTTTCTGATGGGTGAGTCAAGAAACAGCTATATGCTGCTTTTGAAATCCATGCCTCTGAGGAGAGATGCCTGGAAACCAAAGCAATGGATCTGATTAGTGCCTAGAGGCCTTTTATTTCCTTTTTACCTCTGGGGACATCTGTCTATGGGTCTGAGTTCAGGTAGGTGCTCACTTGGGCTCAGATTGCCCCTGTTTTTCCTGGGAAGCCACCACTATTGAGATGGAGCAGGGACTTTGGAGGTTTATCCTATTAGAAGGGTTGTGGCCATTGGAATGGGCACACACAATTCCCTTGGAGAGGGCAAGTACAGTCCTCAGGTTTGGCTCCAGGGGCCTGAGCCTGTAGGTTGTGTAGGCCAGGGCTGTTTGGACAGTTGTCTGAAAACACAAACTCGGCTTATATTTCGGGTCATAGGTATGGCAGGACTGATCTACAGACCATGAGGAGAACTCTTCGGGATTTGAAAGAAGGGCGAGTGTGAGGCTCCTGCTCAAGTTTTTGTCTCTGGATATCGTGTCACTCATGGTCGTGGAATTTCTGGGTGACTTCATGGGAAATGGACGAGTCTTACTCTCTGGTGGTTTGGCCCCGTCCAAAGAGTTTGGGGTCATTCTGTGGGCTGGAAGAAGTCCGGTTTTTTTTTTTATTCTTGTTTTTTTCTTTTTTATCCTCAGGTGTCCCACCAAATGAGGGATTCCAGAGTAGAGCCCTGGGGAGGGGCGAAGGACCATCAGAAATTTGGTTAAAAATTGGGGCCTAGGGACATGTCAAGCCCATTATGACATCTAATGGTCCAGCAACTGAGAGGACTTACTAGAGGACAGGATTCATGCTGAGGGTCACAATGCGTGTGTATGCCCTCGTCGCACTCAAGAATGGGCGGGGCCTCAGGGTGAATGCTGGTTTCTCCTACACTGAACGTTGGACAACGTGCCAACCACAGGGTTCTTGCCATGGGTAAGGAGGACTTCTGATTTCTGCATCACACTCACCCCTGGGAAGTGATTGGAGATAAGGTCTCGGTTCTGAAGCCTGAAAACTGAGGTAGGGATGAGATGATGACCTAAGGCCATGGCGGGTTTTATGTGCTCACTGTGCGGTCAGTTTTCTTGGTGTTGGTCAGGAGGTCCGGGCTCAGGTTGTGTTCGACAGTGCATTAGTGCCCAGGTTAGACCATATAATTTGGGCAAAGTCGAGTGCTGTGTAGGTTTACCCTCATTTAAGGTGCCTGGGCAGCTCATGAGGCAATAATTTTTTTTCTAGAGGGCAGGCAGAGTGCTGCATTGTGGGTCCGGAATTGCCAAACTTGAGGGCTTCGGGGCCAGGAGTGTGAGGACGGAAGTCTGAGAAGACAAGCTAGACTTGGGTTTCAGGGCGAGGGCACGGCAGGTACCCCCTGCAGATCTGAACCAATATCTCATGCATCTGAAGTCAGGGCGAGGATCAGACGTTGGCTCAGGTTGGAGTTTCTGAGCATGACGGCCGCTTCATGAAGGGAGCGGAATCTCGAGGCCATTGAGGTTTTCCCACGTTGGGAGTTGTGGGATGCCCCCGTCATGGATTCCTTCTGCGGGAAAATTGAGACCTGTTGGACAGCTCCAGGACATCCCATATGGAATGACTCCAGAGCACCGTTCGCGGATGGATGCCTGGGAAGCCCGCCTCGCATTCCAATTGTCTCCTAGCAACAAGACACTTTAGATCTGATGGCTCTGCGGGAGCAACCGGGGTGGCTGAGTTGAAATGGACTTTCCTGAGGATGGGTCCTAATGTGTTTTTGTGTCCATGAGGGCCTTGGAATGGGGCGGTGGCCCCGGGACCCTGAAGTACTCTCCTAAGCTTTGGACATGGCTCCCATGCACAGGTTTCCTTGTGGAGACGAGATGAGTTCTGATGGGTGCCACAGGAAAACCCCTATGCTCGTATTGGAATCAGGCTTTTGAAGACACATGCCTGTAACCCAAAGCAATGGATCCTATTATGGCCTAGGGTCCTGTCTGGTTCAATCTTCTTCTCTGGGGACATCCATCTATAGTATGAGTGGAGGTCGATTATCAGCTGGTGTCAGACAGCCCTTGTTTGTTCCGGGCGACCTACACTATTGGGATGGCCTCAGGGACTTTGGAGATTTCTCCTAATTTGTACGATTTTGGACCATGGGTACCATTTGGGAATGGGCAGTATTCCCATGGATTGGTAGGCACAGTCCTAATGTGTGGCTCCAGGGGCCCAGCCTGGAGGGTGTGTGGCCCAAGACTTTGAGGACAGAAGTCTGAAAACACAAACTCAGCTTATGTTTGGGGACGTAGGTATGGCAGGCCCGGTCTACAAACCATGAGAAGAACTCTTCAGGATATGAAGAAAGTGCGAGTCTGAGGCTCTTGCTCAGGCTTTTGTCTCTGGATTTTGTATCAGCGATGGCCGTGGAATGTCGGGGACGCCTCATGGGCTTTGGACGAATCTTCCTCTCTGAGGATTTGGCCCCATTCCCAATTGCTTTTCGTCAATCTGTGGGATGGGAGGACTCATTTCAGTTTTGTTACCTCAGGTGTCCCACCAAAAGAGGAATTCCAAAGCCAAGCCGTGGGGAAGACTGAAGGGACAACCCGAACTATGGTTAAAAATTGGGGCCTAGGGGCATGGCAAGCCCAATATGATATCTCTTCATCCAGCCACTGAGTGGTCTTACTTGAGGTCTGGGCTCAGCCTGAGCGTCACAATGTGTGTTTGTGACCAATGTGGCCCGCGAGTATGGGCGGGGCCTCATGGGCCACACTGGTTTCAACTACACTGAACGTTGGACAACATGCCAACCACAAGGTTTCTTGCCATGGGGAAGGAGTTCTGATTTCTGCATCACCTTCAACCCTGGGCAGTGATTGGATATAAGGTCTAGGTTCTGAAACCTGAAAACTGATGTTGGGAAGAGATGACGACCTAAGGCCATGGCGGCTCGATGTGCTCAGTGTGCGGCCAGCTGTCTGGGAGGGGCCAGGGGGTCCAGGCTCAGGCTGTGTCAGAAAGGGCATTAGTGCCCTGGTCAGCCTATGTATTTGGGGTACAGCCAAGGTCGGTGCAGGTTTATCCTCATTTGGGATTACTGGGTAGCACCAGATGACAATGTTTTTCTTCTGGAGGGCCGGCAGAGTTCTGCATTGTAGTTCTGGTTTGCCAAACTGGAGGGCTTGTGGGCCAGTAGTCTGACGACAAAAGTCTGAGAACACAAGCTAGGCTTAGGTTTCTGGGTGAGGCCATGGCACGCACAATCTACAGACCTGAATCGAGATCTCGTGCATCTGAAGTCAGGGCGAGGATCAGACGATCGCTCAGGTTGGAGTTTCTGTCCCTGATGGCCCCTTCGTGAATGGGCGGGGGCATCACGAGGCCATGGGGGTTTTCCCACGATGGGAGTTGTGAGAAGGTCCAAACTGCAGAGAGTCTTCTGCAGGACAATTGAGACCTGTTGTTTGGCTCCAGGCCAATGATTCTGAGCCGGGTTCTAAGGATGGATGGCTGGGTAGCCCACCTCGCATTCCAATTGTCTCCTAGCAACAAAACAGGTTAGATCTCCTGGATTTGTATGGAGCAACCGAGGACGCTGAGTTGAAATGGACACCCCTGGGGATGGGTCCTAACGTGCTTTTGTGTCTATGGAGACCTTGGAATGAAGCGGTGGCACTGGGGCCCTAAAGGGTTCTCCTAAACAGAGGCTTTGACACAGCTCCAACGTGCAAGTTTCCCATGTGTAGATGAGATGTTTTCTGATGGGTGAGTCAAGAAACAGCTATATGCTGCTTTTGAAATCCAGGCCTCTGAGGAGAGATGCCTGGAAACCAAAGCAATGGATCTGATTAGTGCCTAGGGGCCTGTTCTTTCCTTTTTACCTCTGGGGACATCTGTCTATGGGTCTGAGTGCAGGTAGGTGCTCAGTTGGGCTCAGATTGCCCCTGTTTTTCCTGGGAAGCCACCACTATTGAGATGGATCAGGGACTTTGGAGGTTTATCCTATTAGAAGGGTTGTGGCCATTGGAATGGGCACACACAATTCCCTTGGAGAGGGCAAGTACAGTCCTCAGGTTTGGCTCCAGGGGCCTGAGCCTGTAGGTTGTGTAGGCCAGGGCTGTTTGGACAGTTGTCTGAGAACACAAACTCGGCTTATGTTTCGGGTCATAGATATGGCAGGACTGATCTACAGACCATGAGGAGAACTCTTCGGGATTTGAAAGAAGGGCGAGTGTGAGGCTCCTGCTCAAGTTTTTGTCTCTGGATATCGTGTCACTCATGGTCGTGGAATTTCTGGGTGACTTCATGGGAAATGGACGAGTCTTACTCTCTGGTGGTTTGGCCCCGTCCAAAGAGTTTGGGGTCATTCTGTGGGCTGGAAGAAGTCCGTTTTTTTTTTATTCTTGTTTTTTTCTTTTTTATCCTCAGGTGTCCCACCAAATGAGGGATTCCAGAGTAGAGCCCTGGGGAGGGGCGACTGGACCAGCAGAAATTTGGTTAAAAATTGGGGCCTAGGGACATGTCAAGCCCATTATGACATCTAATGGTCCAGCAACTGAGAGGACTTACTAGAGGACAGGATTCATGCTGAGGGTCACAATGCATGTGTATGCCCTCGTCGCACTCAAGAATGGGCGGGGCCTCAGGGTGAATGCTGGTTTCTCCTACACTGAACGTTGGACAACGTGCCAACCACAGGGTTCTTGCCATGGGTAAGGAGGACTTCTGATTTCTGCATCACACTCACCCCTGGGAAGTGATTGGAGATAAGGTCTCGGTTCTGAAGCCTGAAAACTGAGGTAGGGATGAGATGATGACCTAAGGCCATGGCGGGTTTTATGTGCTCAGTGTGCGGTCAGCTTTCTTGGTGTTGGTCAGGAGGTCCGGGTGCTCAGGTTGTGTTCGACAGTGCATTAGTGCCCAGGTTAGACCATATAATTTGGGCAAAGTCGAGTGCTGTGTAGGTTTACCATCATTTAAGGTGCCTGGGCAGCTCATGAGGCAATAATTTTTTTTCTAGAGGGCAGGCAGAGTGCTGCATTGTGGGTGCGGAATTGCCAAACTTGAGGGCTTCGGGGCCAGGAGTGTGAGGACGGAAGTCTGAGAAGACAAGCTAGACTTGGGTTTCAGGGCGAGGGCACGGCAGGTACCCCCTGCAGATCTGAACCAATATCTCATGCATCTGAAGTCAGGGCGAGGATCAGACGTTGGCTCAGGTTGGAGTTTCTGAGCATGACGGCCGCTTCATGAAGGGAGCGGAATCTCGAGGCCATTGAGGTTTTCCCACGTTGGGAGTTGTGGGATGCCCCCTTCATGGATTCCTTCTGCGGGACAATTGAGACCTGTTGGACAGCTCCAGGACATCCCATATGGAATGACTCCAGAGCACCGTTCGCGGATGGATGCCTGGGAAGCCCGCCTCGCATTCCAATTGTCTCCTATCAACAAGACAGTTTAGATCTGATGGCTCTGCGGGAGCAACCGGGGTGGCTGAGTTGAAATGGACTTTCCTGAGGATGGGTCCTAATGTGTTTTTGTGTCCATGAGGGCCTTGGAATGGGGCGGTGGCCCCGGGACCCTGAAGTACTCTCCTAAGCTTTGGACATGGCTCCCATGCACAGGTTTCCTTGTGGAGACGAGATGAGTTCTGATGGGTGCCTCAGCAAAACCCCTATGCTCGTATTGGAATCAGCTTTTGAGGACACATGCCTGTAACCCAAAGCAATGGATCCTATTATGGCCTAGGGTCCTGTCTGGTTCAATCTTCTTCTCTGGGGACATCCATCTATGGTATGAGTGGATGTCGATTATCAGCTGTTGTCAGACAGCCCTTGTTTGTTCCAGGCGACCTACACTATTGGGATGGCCTCAGCGACTTTGGAGATTTCTCCTAATTTGTACGATTTTGGACCATGGAATGGGCAGAATTCCCATGGATTGGTAGGCACAGTCCTAATGTGTGGCTCCAGGGGCCCAGCCTGGAGGGTGTGTGGCCCAAGACTTTGAGGACAGAAGTCTGAAAACACAATTCAGCTTAGGTTTGGGGACGTAGGTATGGCAGGCCCGATCTACAAATCATGAGAAGAACTCTTCAGGATATGAAGAAAGTGCGAGTCTGAGGCTCTTGCTCAGGCTTTTGTCTCTGGATTTTGTATCAGCGATGGCCCTGGAATGTCGGGGACGCCTCATGGGCCATGGACGAATCTTCCTCTCTGAGGATTTGGCCCGATTCCCAATTGCTTTTCGTCAATCTGTGGGATGGGAGGACTCATTTCAGTTTTGTTACCTCAGGTGTCCCACCAAAAGAGGAATTCCAAATCCAAGCCGTGGGGAAGACTGAAGGGACAACCCGAACTATGGTTAAAAATTGGGGCCTAGGGGCATGGCAAGCCCAATATGCTATCTCTTCATCCAGCCACTGAGTGGCCTTACTTGAGGACTGGGCTCAGCCTGTGCGTCACAATGTGTGTTTGTGACCAATGTGGCCCGCCAGCATGGGCGGGGCCTCATGGGCCACACTGGTTTCAACTACACTGAACGTTGGACACCATGCCAACCACAAGGTTTCTTGCCATGGGGAAGGAGTTCTGATTTCTGCATCACCTTCAACCCTGGGCAGTGATTGGATATAAGGTCTAGGTTCTGAAACCTGAAAACTGATGTTGGGAAGAGATGACGACCTAAGGCCATGGCGGCTCGATGTGCTCAGTGTGCGGCCAGCTGTCTGGGAGGGGCCAGGGGGTCCAGGCTCAGGCTGTGTCAGAAAGGGCATTAGTGCCCTGGTCAGCCTATGTATTTGGGGTACAGCCAAGGTCGGTGCAGGTTGATCCTCATTTGGGATTACTGGGTAGCACCAGAGGACAATGTTTTTCTTCTGGAGGGCCGGCAGAGTGCTGCATTGTAGTTCTGGATTGCCAAACTGGAGGGATTGTGGGCCAGTAGTCTTACGACAAAAGTCTGAGAACACAAGCTAGGCTTAGGTTTCTGGGTGAGGCCATGGCACGCACAATCTACAGACCTGAATCGAGATCTCGTGCATCTGAAGTCAGGGCGAGGATCAGACGATCGCTCAGGTTGGAGTTTCTGTCCCTGATGGCCCCTTCGTGAATGGGCGGGGGCATCACGAGGCCATGGGGGTTTTCCCACGATGGGAGTTGTGAGAAGCTCCAAACTGCAGAGAGTCTTCTGCAGGACAATTGAGACCTGTTGTTTGGCTCCAGGCCAATGATTCTGAGCAGGGTTCTAAGGATGGATGGCTGGGTATCCCACCTCGCATTCCAATTGTCTCCTAGCAACAAGACAGGTTAGATCTCCTGGATCTGTGGGGAGCAAACGAGGACGCTGAGTTGAAATGGACACCCCTGGGGATGGGTCCTAACGTGCTTTTGTGTCTATGGAGACCTTGGAATGAAGCGGTGGCACTGGGGCCCTAAAGGGTTCTCCTAAACAGAGGCTTTGACACAGCCCCAACGTGCAAGTTTCCCATGTGTAGATGAGATGTTTTCTGATGTGTGGGTTAAGAAACAGCTATATGCTGCATTTGAAATCCAGGCCTCTGAGGAGAGATGCCTGGAAACCAAAGCAATGGATCTGATTAGTGCCTAGGGGCCTGTTCTTTCCTTTTTACCTCTGGGGACATCTGTCTATGGGTCTGAGTGCAGGTAGGTGCTCAGTTGGGCTCAGATTGCCCCTGTTTTTCCTGGGAAGTCACCACTATTGAGATGAATCAGTGACTTTGGAGGGTTATCCTATTAGAAGGGTTGTGGCCATTGGAATGGGCACACACAATTCCCTTGGAGATACAAGTACAGTCCTCAGGTTTGGCTCCAGGGGACTGATCCTCTAGGTTGTGTAGGCCTGGGCTGTTTGGACAGTTGTCTGAAAACACACACCCTCCAGGCTAGGGCCCCTGGAACCACACCTCAGGATTGTTCCTTCCCTCTCAATGGGAATTCTTCATATTCCATTGGCCACAACCATATAAATCAGGAGAAATCTCCAATGTCCCTGGGACCATACCAATATTGTAGGCCGCTTGGAACAAACAGGGGTGATCTGACACTAGCTGAGCAACTAGCTCCACACCAACTCGGAGACAGATGTCCCCAGAGAAGAACATTGAACTGGACAGGCCCCTAGGCCCTAATCAGATCCATTGCTTTGGTTTCCAGGCATCTCTTCTCAGAGGCTTGGTTTCCAATACCAGCCTATGGGGTTTCCAGAGGCCCCTTCAGAGCAAGTCTTGTCTGCACATTGGAAACTTGCTCGTGGAGCTATGTCCGAACCTCAGAGGCCTGGTTTTCAAACCACCATATGGGGGTTTCCTGAGTCATCAGTCAGAACAAATGTCTTCTCCACATGGGAAACGTGCTCTTTCAAGCTGTGTCAAAACCTCCGGCTAGGAAAATCCTTCAGGGCCCCGGTGCCACCACCTCATTCCAAGGTCTCCATGGACACAATCCCACATTAGGTCCCATCTGCAGGAGAGTCTATTTGAACTCAGTGCCCTTGGGTGCTCCCCTAGAGCCAGCAGATCGAACCTATCTTGTCACTAGGAGACAATTGGAATGTGAGGCGGGCTGGCTAGGCATCCATCTGTAGAAAACTACTCTGAAGTAATTCCATATGGGACGTCCTGGAGCCATCCAACAGGTCACAGCTGTCCTGCAGAAGGAATCCTTGCGCTTTGGAGCACCTCACAACTCCCATCATGGGAAAAGCTCTGTGGCCTCGTGGTGCACCGTCCCCTTCATGAAAGAGCCACCTTGGACAGAAACTCCAACCTGAGCCAACGTCTAATCCTCGCCCTGACTTCAGATGCACGAAATCTTGATTCAACTCTGCAGAGTGTGCCTGCCGAAACCCCGCCCCGAAGCAAAACCTAGCTATTGTTCTCAGACTTCGTCCTCACACTCCGAGCCCACCAGCCCTCCAGTTAGGGAATTCTGGAGAGACACAATGCAGCACTCTGACTGCCCTCCAGAAGAGAAACGTTGTCCTATGGGGCTAACCAGAAACACCAAATGAGGATCAACCTGCATGCCACTTGACTCTACCCCAATTATACAGTTTCGCTTCGGCGTTAATGCCCTGTCTTGCACAGCCTGAGGTCTGAATTCCCAACCGACACCCAGCCAGCTGGCTGTACACTGAGCACATCAGACCCGCCATGGCTTTAGGTCATCCTCTCTTCCCAACATTGGTTTTCAGGCTTCAGAACCTAGACCTTATATATACTCACTACCCAGGGGTGAACGTGATGCAGAAATGAAACTCCTTCTTCCTCAAGGCAAGAAACCTTGTGGCTGGCATGTTTTCCAACGTTCAGTGTAGGAGAATCCAGCGTAACCCATGAGTCCCCGCCCATGCTTGAGAACCGCAATGGGCACAAACACATTGGGACCCTCAGTGTGAGCCCTGTCCTCAAGTAAAGCCTCTCAGGGGCTGGACCAAGAACCCGCATTGCCATCCCTAGTCCCCCAATATTAATGAGAGGTTGAGAGGTCTAGTCACCCCTATTCAGGTCTCTGCTCTGGAACCCCTGAGGAAAAAAATATCGAAGGGTCTCCTCCATCCCCTGAATGAGCCCCAAAACTTGGGATCTGACCAAATCTTAAAAGAGAAAGAATCATCCATGGCCAAAGAGGCCATCCCGTCATTCCATGGCCACCATTGACACAAAATCTAGAGACAAAAGCCTGGAGATATGCCTCACACTTGCCCTTTGTTCATAGCCTGAAAAATTCTCCTCACGGTCTATAGATCAGGCCTGTCATACCTACGTCCCCAAACCTAAGCTGAGTTTGGTTTTTCAGATTTCTGTCCCCACTGTCCTGGCCCACACACCCTCCAGGCTGGGGCCCCTGGAGCCATGCCTCAGGACTGTGCCTGCCTTCTCCAAGCAAATTCTGCCCATTCCATTGGCCACAACCCTAAAGATTAGGAGAACACTCCAACGTCCCTGAGGCCATCCCAATAGTGTTGGCCACTCAGGGCAAACAGGGTGATCTGTCCCAATATGAGCAACTACCTCAACTCAGACCCATAGACAGATAACCCCAGAGAAGAAGATTGAACCGGACAGGCACCTAGGACCTAATCAGATCCATTGCTTTTGATTCCAGGCATCTCTCCTCAGAGGCCTGGTTTCCAATACCAGCATATGTGTTCTTCTGGAGGTACCAGTCTGAACAAATCTCATTTCCACATGGGAAACATGCATTTTGGAGCTGTGTCACAACCTCCAGTTAAGGGAAACCTTCAGGTCCCAGCAGCCAACACCCCATTCCAAGGTCTCCATGGACACAAACCCACATTATGACCCATCCGCAGGCGAGTCCATTTCAACACATCCCCTTTGGTTGCTCCCCAAAAGAAGCAGATCGAACCTGCCTTGTCACTAGGAGACAATAGGAATGTGAGGCGGGCACTCCAGGAATCCATCCTTAGAACCCTGCACTGCCGTGGTTCCGCATGGGACGTCCTGGAGCAATATGACCGGTCTCGACTGTCCTGTAGAAGGAATCCTTGCCGATTGGAGCAACATACAATGCCAATAGTGGGAAAGTCTCCATAGCCCCATGATGCCCCCCACCATCATGAAGGGGCCTTCCTGAACAGAAACTTCAACCTGAGCCTACGTCTGATCCTCGCCCTGACTTCAGATGCATGAGATTTAGATTTAGCTCTACAGAGTGTGCCTGCCATGATCTTGACCCAAAACCTAAGCCTAGCTTGTGTTCTCACACTTCCTTCCTCACAATTCTGGCCCACAAGCCCTCCAGTGTGAGAATTCCGTCGCCACAATGCAGCACTCTTCCTTCCCTCCAGAAGAAAAACGTTGCCCCTGGGGCTACCCAGAAACGCCAAATGAGGATCAACCTGCATGCCACTCAACTTTACTCCAATTATACAGTCTAAGCTTGGCACTAATGCCCTGTCTGACACAGCCTGAGCCTGGACCTCCTGGATGACACCCAGAAAGGTGGTGTCACACCTAAGGACTGTGCCAGTGCTCTCCAAGGGAACTCTGCCCGTTTCATTTGCCACAACCTTACAGATTAGGAGAAACCTCCAATTCCCAAGACCAGTCCAATAGTGTTGGCCTCCCCCAACAAACATGGGTGATCTGACACAAGCTGAGCAGTGACCTCCATTCTGAATCTTAGACAGAGACACTCAGAGGAGAATATTGAAAAGGACAGGCCCCTAGACCGTAATCAGATCCATTGCTTTGGATTCCAGGCATTGTTCCCCAGATGCTTGGTTTCCAATACCAGGTTGTGGGGGTTTCAGAACAAATCTCGTCTCTACATGGGAAACTTGCTCTTTGGAGCTGCATCAAAACCTCAGGTTAGGAGAATTCTTCAGGGCAACAGAGCCACTGCCCCATTCCAAGGGATCCATGGACACAAATCCACATCGACTGATACTCATGAGATTCCATTTCAATTCAGCCCCCTCGGTTGTTCCCCCAGTGACAGCAGATCAAATCCTCCTTTTCACTAGGACACAACTGGAATGCAAGTTGGACTGCCCAGGCATCCATCATTAGAACTGTGCTTTGGAGCATTTCTTATGGGACGTCCTTGATCCATCCAAAAGGTCGTGACTGTCCCGCTGACGGAATCCTTGTGGTTTGGAGCATCACACACTCACAAAGTTGGAAATCTTCCATGGTTTCCTGATGCCCCCCCCACCTTCATGAAGCGGACATCATGTACAGAAACTCCAACCTAAGCCAACATCTGATCCTCGCCCTGACTTCAGATGCACGAGATCTCATTTCAGGTCTGTAGAGTGTGCCTGCCATGTCACCGCTGCGAATTCAAAGCTGAACTTGTGTTCTCAGACTTCTGTCCTAAAACACCTGGCCCACAAGCCCTGAAGTTGGCAATTCTGGAGCCAGAATGCAGCACTCTGCCTGCCCTCCAGAAGAAAATCTTTGCCCTATGGGGCCAACCAGAAACCCCAAATGAGGACCAACCTTCACATCACTCGACTGTACCCCAATTATACAGTCTAGCCTGGGGACTAATGCCCTGCATGACACAGCCTGAGCCCAGACCTGATGATGGACACAGACATCTGGCCGCACACTAAGTGCATCGGACCCACCATGGCCTTAGGTTGTCATCTCTTACCAACCTCGGTTTTCAGGCTTCAGAATCTAGACCTTATCTCTACTCACTGCCATGCCGTGTACGTGATGCAGAAATCAGAACTCCTCCTTCCCCATGACCAGAAACCCTGTGGTTGGCATTTTGTCCAACGTGCAGTGTAGGAGAAACCAGCATGGCCCATGAGGCCTCAGACATGCTTGAGGGCTGCGATGGGCACAAACACACATTAGGATCCTAAGCATGATCCCTGGCCTCAAGTAAAGCCTCTCCGGGGCTGGACCAAGAGCCCACATATGGAGATTACCATGCCCCTACTCCCCAAGCCTTAACCAGTGCTTGAGAAGTCTAGTCACCCCTACTCAGATCTCTTCTCTAGAATCCCTCCTTGGTGGGACACATGAGGTTAAAAAAAAAAATAGAGAAAGGACTCCTACCGTCCAAAGAATGACCGCAAACACTTGGAATTGGGCCAAATTCACAGAGAGAAATACTCGTCCATGGCTGATGAGGCCATCCTCACATTCCACAGCCACCATTGACACAAAATCTGGAGACAAAAGCCTGAAAAAGCGCCACACACTCGCCCTTTGTTCAAAGCCTGAAAAATTCTCACGGTCTGTAGATCGGGCCTGCCATACCTATGTCCCCAAACCTAAGCCAAGTTTGTGTTTTCAGACTTCTGTCTCCATTGTCCTGGCCCACACACCCTCAAGGCTTGGCCCCATGGAGCCACACCTCAGGACTGTGCCTGCCCTCTCCATGGGAATTCTGCTCATTCCTTTGGCACAACCTGACAGATTAGGAGAAACATCCGAAGTCCCCGAGGCCACCCCAATATTGTAGGATGTCCGGGACAAACAGGGACCATCTGCCACAAGCTGAGCCACTACCTCCAATCAGACGTGTAGATAGATATCCATAGAAAAGAAGATTGAACAGGACAGGCACCTAGGCCATAAACGGATCCATTGCTTTTGTTTTCACGTATCTCTCCTCAGAGGCCTGGATTCCAATACCAGCACATGGGGGTTTCTGGAGCTACCAATCAGAACAAATCGCATGCCACATGGGAATCATGCTATATGGAACTGTGTCAAAACCTCCAGTTAGGAGAAAATTTCACGTCACTGGAGCCACCGCCCCATTCCAATGTCTCAATGGACACAATCCCACATTATGACCCATCCTCAGGAGAGTCCATTTCAACTCAAACCTGGCGGTTGCTCACCCAGTGCCAGCAGATCAAACCTGCTTTGTCACTAGGAGACAATTGGAATGCGAGTTCGTTGCCCAGGTATCCGTTGTTAGAACTCTGCTCTGGAGAAATTCCTAATGGGGTGTCCTTGATCCATTCAACAGGTCTCAACTGTCCTGCAGAAGGAATCCTTGTGGTTTGCAGCATCACACACTCGCACCGTGGAAAAACCTCCATGGCCTCGTGATGCCTCCACCTTCAGGTAGAGGACATCATGGACAGAAACTCCCGTCTGATCCTCGCCCTGACTTCAGATGCATGAGATCTCAATTCAGCTCTGCAGAGTGTGCCTGCCTTGCCCTCGCCCCAAAACCTAAGCCAGCTCACGTTCTCAGACTTCCGTCCTCACACTCCTGGCCCACAAGCCTTCCACTTTGGGAATTCTGGAGACAAAATGCAGCACTCTGCCTGTCCTCCAGAAGAGAGACTTTGCCCTAGGGGTCTACCCAGAAACATCAAATGAGGATCAACCTGCAATTCTCTAGACTGTACCCCAATTATACAGTCTAGCCTGGGCACTAATGCCCTGTCTGACACAGCCTGACCCCAAACCTCGTGACCGACAACCAGACACCTGGCCTCACACTGAACACATCGAACATGCCATGGCCTTAGGTCATCATCTCTTCCCAACCTTGGTCTTCAGGCTTCAGAACCTAGACATTATCTCCACTCACAACTAAGTGATGTACGTGATGCAGAAATCAGAACTTCACCTTCCCCATGACCAGAAACGTTGTGGTTGGCATGTTGTCCAACGTTCAGTATATGAGAACCCAGCATGGCCCATGAGGCCTCAGACATGCTTGAGGGCTGCGATGGGCACAAACAGACATTAGGACCCTAAGCATGAACCCTGGCCTCAAGTAAAGCCTCTCCGGGGCTGGACCAAGAGCCTGCATATGGGACTTGCCATGCCCCTACTCCCCCAATCCTAGCCAGAGCTTGAGAAGTCTAGTCAACCTTATTCAGAGCTCTTTTCTGGAATCCCTCTTTGGTGGGACACATAAGGTAAAAAAAAAAAAAAAAAAAAAAAAAAAACCAAGATAAAGAAAAAAAAAAGTAAGGACTCCTACCATCCAAAGAATGACCCCAAACACTTGGAATCTGGCCAAATCCACAGAGAGAAATACTCGTCCATGGTCGATGAGGCCAGCCTGACATTCCACGGCCACCATTGACACAAAATCCGGAGACAAAAACCTGAAAAAGCGCCACACACTTGCCCTTTGTTCAGAGCCCCCAAAATTCTCAAGGTCTGTAGATCGGGCCTGCCATACCTATGTCCCCAAACCTAAGCCTAGTTTGTGTTTTCAGACTTCTGTCTCCATTGTCCTCACCCACACATTCTAAAGGCTGGGCCCCATGGAGCCACACCTCAGGACTGTGCCTGCCCTCTCCAAGGGAATTCTGCTCATTCATGTGGCACAACCTGACAGATTAGGAGAATCATCCAAAATCTCTGAGGCCATCCCAATAGTGTAGGATGTCCTGGACATACAGGGACCCTCTGGCACAAGCTGAGCCACTACCTCCAATCAGAACCTTAGACAGATATCCATAGAAAAGAATATTGAACAAGACAGGAACCTAGGCCCTAATTGGATCCATTGCTTTTGTTTTCAGGCATCTCTCCTCAGAGACCTGGATTCCAATACCAGCATAAGGGGGTTTCCAGAGCTACCTATCAGAAAAAATCTCGTCTCCACATGGGAATCTTGCTCTATGGAGCTGTGTCATAACCTCCAGTTAGGAGAAAACTTCAGGTCACTGGAGCCACTGCCCCATTTGAATATCTCCATGGACACAATCCCAAATTATGACCCATCCTCAGGAGAGTCCATTTCAACTAAACCCCCTCGGTTGCTACTCCAGAGCCAGCAGATTGAACCTGCCTTGTCGCTAGGAGACAATTGAAATGCGAGTTGGGCTCTTCAGGCATCCATCCTTAGAACCCTGCTCTTGCGTCATTCCTTATGGGACATCCTTGAGCCATCCAACAGGTCTCGACTGTCCCACAGGAGTCCTTGTGCATGGACCACCTAACAACTCATATCATGGAAAGCTTCCAAGGTCACATGATGCCCCCAATCTTCATGAAGGCAGATCATGGAAAGAAACTCCAACCTGAGCCAACAGCTGATCTTCGCCTTGACTTCAGATGCACGAGATCTTGATTCAGCTCTTCAGAGTGTACCTGCTGTGCCCTCACCCCAAAACCTAAGCGTAGCTAGTGTTCTCCGACTTCCGTCCTCACTCTCCTGGACCACACGCCCTCTATTTTGGGATTTCCGATGACACAGTGCTGCACTCTGCCTGCCCTCTAGAAGAAAAATATTGCCCTATGGGTCTACCCAGAAACCTCCAATGAGGATAAACCTGCACGTCACTCAACTGTACACCAATTATATAGTCTAGCCTGTGCATTAATGCCCTTTCTGACAGAACCTGAGGCCTGAATTCCCAACCGACACCCAGACAGCTTGCAGTACACTGAGAACATCTGAACCGCCATGGCCTTAGCTTGCCATCTCTTTCCAACTTCGGTTTTCAGGCTACAGAATCCTAGACCTTATCTCTACTCACTTCCCATGGGTGAAAGTGATGCAGAAATCAGAACTCCTCCTTCCCTCTCGCCAGAATCTTGTGGTTGGCATCTTGTCCAACGTTCAGTGTAGGACCCCTGTAGGGCCTACAGGGGTAGTAGTAGGGCCCCTGAGGGTAGTGTAGGGTCCCTGAGGCCCTGCCTATGCTTAAGAGCTGCGGTGGGCTCAAACACACATTGGGACCCTCAGTTTGAGCCCTATCCTCAAGTAAAGCCTCTCAGTGGCTGGACCATGAGCCCGCATATGGGGCCTGCCATGCCCCAAGTCACCCAATCTTAACCAGAGGTAGAGACATCTAGTCACCCCTACTCAGGGCTCTGCTCTGGAATCCCTCTTTGGTGGGACATTTGAGGTAAATAAACACAGAAAGGACTCCTCCCACTCACAGAATGACCCCAATCACTTGGGATTGGGCCATCCCAAGTGATTGGGGTCCAGAGAGAAAGACTCGTCCATGGCCCATGAGGCCAGCCCGACATTCCACAACCACTATTGACACAAAATCCAGAGACATAAGCTTCAGCAAGCGTTCACACTCACCCTTAGGTCATAGCCCAAAAAATTCTCCTCATAGTCTGTAGATTGGGCCTGCCATACCTACGTCCCCAAACCTAAGCCAAGTTTGTGTTTTCAGACTTCTATCCTGACATCCCTGTCCCACACACCCTCCAGACTGAGGCCCCTGGAGCCACACCTCAGGACTGTGCCTGCCCTCTCCAAGGAAATTCTTCCCATTCCATTGGCCACAACCCTACAGATAAGGAGAAACCTCCAAAGTCCCAGAGGCCATTCCAATAGTGTAGGCCACCCAGGACAAAGAGGGGCGATCTCTCACAAGCTGAGCAACGACATCAACTCACCCGTAGACAGATAACCCAAGAGAAGAAGATTAAACTGGACTGGCCCCTAGAATGTAATTGGTTCCATTGCTTTTTTTTCTAAGCATCTCTCCTCAGAGGCCTGTTTTCCAATACCAGCATATGGGGGATTCCAGAGATACCAATCAGAACAAATCTTGTCTTCACATGGGAAACTTATCCTTTGGAGCTCTGTAAAAGCCTCCAGTTAGGAGAAACCTTCAGGTATCCGGAGCAACCGCCCTATTCCAAGGTCTCCATGGACACATACCCGCATTATGACCATTCGGCAGGAGAGTACATTTCAACTCAGCCCCGTCGATTACTCCCCCAGAGGCAGAATATCAAACCTGCCTTGTCGCTAGGAGACAACTGGAATGCAAAGCAGACTCTCTAGGCATCCATCCTTGGAATCCTACTCTGGCGCCGTTCCATATGGGATGTCCTGGAGCCTTCCAACAGGTCTTGACTGTCCCACAGAAGGAATCCTTGCAGATTGGAGCATCTCACAACTCCTATCGTGGGAAAACCTACATGGCCTCATGAGATGCTCCCCTTTATAAAGGGGCCATCATGGACAGAAACTCCAACCTGAGCCAACTTCTGATGCATTGCTTTGGTTTCTAGGTATCTCTACTCAGAGGCCTGGTTTCCAATATCAGAATATGGGGGTTTCCTAAGGAAACAATCAGAACAGATCTCATCTCCACATGGGAAACTTGCTCTTTGGAGCTGTGTCAATACCTCAGGTTAGGAGGATCCTTCAGGGCGCTGGCACCATGGCCCAATCCCAAGGTCTCCAAGGACACAAACTTACATTATGATCCATTCTCAGGAGAGTCCATTTCAAATCAGCCCCCTCGGCTGCTCACCCAGAGCCAGCAGATCAAACCTTCCTTGTCACTAGGAGACAGTTAGAATGGGAGGTGGGCTTCCCAGGCATCCATCCTTAGAACCCTGCTCTGGAGAACTTCTTTATGGGACGTCTTGAATCCAACCAACCTGTCTTGACTGTCTCGCAGAATGAATCCTTGTGGTTTGAAGCATCACACAATAACACTGTGAGAAAACCTCCATTTCCTCATGATGCCCCACACCTTCATAAATGGGCCATCACGGACAGAAACTCCATCCTAAGCCAAAGTCTGATCCTCGCCCTGAATTCAGAAGCATGAGATCTCGATTCAGCACTTGAGAGTGTGCCTGCTGGGCCCTCGCCTTGAAACCTAAGCCTATCTTGTGTTCTCAGACTTCCGTCCTCAGAATCCTGGCCATACCCCTCCAGTTTGGAAATTCTGGAGACACAATGCAGCACTCTGCCTGGCCTCCAGAAGAAAAATGTTGCCCTATAGGGCTAACCAGAAACACCAAATGAGTAACAACCTGCATGCCACTCGACCATACCCCAATTATACAGTCTAGCCTGTGCACTAAAGCCCTGTCTGACACAGCCTGAGGGCAGACCTCCAGTCCAACACCAGGACAGCTGGCCGTACACTGAGCATATCATACCCACAATGGCTTTAGGCCATCATCTCTACCCAACCTCAATTTTCACATTCAGAACCTAGACCTTATCTACACTCACTGCTCAGGAGTGAACGTGATGCAAGAATCAGAACTTCTCCTTCGCCATGGCAAGAAACCTTGTGGTTGGCATGTTGTCCAACGTTCATTGTAGGAGAAAGCAGCATGGACTATGAGGCCCCACCTATCCCTGAGGGCCAAAATTTGCACAAACACATATTGTGACCGTCAGCGTGAGCCCTATCCTCATGTGAAGCCTCTTAGTGACTGGAACAACAGCCCACATATGGGGCTTGCCAAGCCCCTAGTCACCCAATCTCAACCAGAGTTCGAGATGTCTAGTCGCCCGACTCAGGGCTCTGCTCTGGAATCCCTCATTGGTGGGACACCTGAGGTAAAAAAAAAAAAAAAAAAAGTACAGAAAGGACTTTTCCCATCCACAGAATGATCCCAACCCCTTGGGATCAGGCCAAATCACCAGAGAAAGAATTGTCCATGGCCCTTGAGGACATCCCGACATTCCACGGCCACCGTTGACACAAAATCCAGAGACAAAAGCCTGAGCAAGCGCCACATACTCGCCCTTTGTTCATAGCCCGGAAAATTCTCACGGTCTGTAGATCGAGCCTTCATACATACATCCCCAAACCTAAGCTGAGTTTGTGTTTTCAGACTTCTGTCCCCACAGTCCTGGCCCACACACCATCCAAGCTGGGGCCCCTGGAGACACACCTCAGGACTCTGGCTTCCCTCTCCAGGGGAATTCTGCCATTTCCATTGGCCACAACCCTATAGATTAGGAGAATCCTCCAAACTCCCCGAGGCCATCCCAATAGTGTTGGCTGCCCAGGACAAACAGGGATGATCTTTCACAAGTTAGGAAACTACCTCCACTCAGACCCAGAGACAGATATCCCCATAGAATAAGATTGAACTGGACAGGCACTTAGGCCCTAATCAGATCCATTGCTTTTGTTTCCAGGCATCTCTCCTCAGAGGCCTGGTTTCCAATACCAGCATAGGGGGATTACTGAGGCACTCATCAGAAAAATCTCGTCTCCACATAGGAAATGTACTCTTTGGAGCTCTATAAAAACCTCTGTTTAGGAGAATCTTTCAGGGCCCCGGATCAAGCGCCCCATTCCAAGGTCTCCATGGACTTAAACCCACATTATGATCTATCCTCGGGAGCGTCCATGTCAACTCAACCCCCTTGTTTTCTCCCCCAGGGCCTGCAGATCAAACCTGCCTTGTCGCTAGGAGACAACTAGAATGGGAGGTGGGCTGCCTAGGCATCAATCCTTAGAACCCTACTCTGGAGTCATTCCATATGGGACATCCTAGAGCCATCCAACAGGTCTCAAGTGTCCCACAGAAGGAATCTTTGCAGTCTGGAGCATCTCAGAACTCCCATTGTGGGAAAATCTACATGGCCTCTTGAGACGCTCCACTTTATAAAGTGGCCATCATGGACAGAAACTCCAACCTGAGCAAACGTCTGATATTCGCCCTGACTTCAGGTGCATGAGATCATGATTCAGCTCTGCAGAGTGTGCCTTCTGTGCCCTCACCCCCAAAACTAAGCCTAGCTTGTGTTCTCAGACTACAGTCCTCACACCCCTGGCCCAAAAGCCCTACAGTTTGGCAATACTGGGGCCACAATGCAGCACTCTGCCTGCCCTCCCAGAGAAAAAACGTTGCCTTATGGAACTACCTAGAGACCCGAATGAGGATCAATTGAACGCCACTCGACTGTACCCCAAATATTCAGTCTACCCTGTCTAATGCCTTGTCTGACACAGTATGAGCCCACACCTCCAGACCTACGCTGAACAGCTGGCCGCACACTGAGCTCATTGGACCCAACAGGTCCTTAGGTCTTCATCTCTTCCCAACCTCGGTTTTCTTGTTTCAGAACCTAGACCTAAACTCCAATCACTGTCCAGGGGTTAACGTGATGCAGAAGTCACAACTCTTCCTTCGCCATGGCCAGAAACCTTGTGGTTGGCATACACTCCAACGTTCAGTGTCGGAGAATCCAGCGTGGCACATGAGGCCCTTCCCATGCTTGAGGGCCTTGTTGGCACAAATAGGCATTGTGACCCTCAGCATGAGCCCTGTCCTCAAGGAAGGCCTCTCAGTGTCTGAATCAAGAGCCCGCCTATTGGACTTGCCATGCCCCTAGGCCCCCAAACTAAAACAGAGGTGGGGTTGTCCAGTTGTCCCTCCCGAGGACTCTGCTCTGGAATCCCTCCTTTATTGGGACACATGAGGTACAAAAAATGAAATAAAATAAAATAAAAAACAGAAAGGACTCCTCCCATCCCACAGAACATACACAAACTCTTAGGATTGGGTCAAATCCTCAGAGAAGGAAAGCCGTCCACAACCCATGAGGCCACGCCAGCATTCCACCCACATTGTTGACACAAATCCAGAGACAAAATCTGAGCAAGCACCTCAAACTCACACTTTTTCATATCCTGAAGTGTTATCACGGTCTGTAGATTGGGCGTGCCATAACTATGTCCCCAATCCTAAGCGGAGTTTGTCTTTTCAGATTTTTGCTCCACAGGCCTGGCCCACACACCCTCAAGGTTGGGCCCCTAGAGCCAAACTCAGAACTTTACCTGCCCTCTCCAGGGGATTTCTGCCCATTCCATTGACCACAACCCTATAGATTAGGAGAAACTCCAAAGTCCCGAGGCCATTCCAATATTATAGGTCGCCCAGGACAAACAGGGGCGATCTGACACAATCTGAGCAACTACCTCACCTCAGATACTTAGACACGTATCCCCAGCAAAGAGATTGAACCGGACAGGCACCTAGGCTCTAATCATATCCATTGCTTTTGTTTCCAGTCATCTCTCCTCAGAGGCCTGTTTTCCAATACCAGCATATGGGAGATTCCTTAGGCACTCATCAAAACAATTCTCTTCTCTACATAGGAAACATACTCTTTAGAGCTCCATCAAAACCTCCGGTTATGAACATCCCTCAAGGACCCGGATCAAGACCCCATTCCAAGGTCTCCATGGACACAAATGCACATTATGACCCATCCTCAACTCACCCATTTCAACACACCCGATTCGGTTGCTCCACTAGATCAGGCAGATCGAACTTGCCTTGGCTCTATGAGACACCTGGAATGGGAGGCAGGCTGCCCAGGCATTCATCCTTAGAACCCTGCTCTGGATAACTTCCTTATGGGATGTCCTGGAGCCATCCACCGGTCTCACCTGTCCCACAGAAGGAATCATTGCGGTTTGGAGCATCTCACAATTCAAATCGTGGGAAAACCTCCATGTCCTCGTGACACCCTCCCATTCATGAAGGGGCCGTCATGGACAGAAACTCCGACCTAAGCCAACGTCTGATCCTAGCTCTGTCTTCAGGTATACGGGATCTCGAATCATCTCTGCAGAGGGTGCCTGCCGTCCCTTCACCCCGAAATCTAAGTCTGGCTTGTGTTCTCAGAATTTTTTCCTCACACTCCTGGCCCACAAGCCTTCCAGTTTGGGAATTCTGGAGCCACTATGTGACACTGTGTCTTCCCTCCAGAAGAAAAACGTTGTCCTCTGGGGCTACCCAGTAACCACAAATGAGTACCATCCTGCACGAAACTCGACTGCACCCCAATGATACAGTCTAGCCTGGACACTAATTCGCTGTCTGCCACAGCCTGAGCCTGAACCTCCCAACCCACACTCAACAGCTGGCCGAACACTGAGCACATCAGACACACCATGGCCTTAGGGCTTCATCTCTTCCCAACCTCAGTTTTCAGGCTTCAGAACCTAGACCTTAAATCCAATCACAGTCCAGGAGTGAAAGTGTTGCAGAAATTAGAACTCCTTCTTTCCCATGGCCAGAAAACTTGTGGTTGCCATATTGTGCAACGTTCAGTGTAGGAGAAACCAGCATGGTACATTAGGCCACGCCCTGACTTGAGGGGCTCCTTGGGCACAAAAACACATTGTGAAACTCAGTGTGAGACTTATCCTCAAGGAAGGCCTCTCAGTGTCTGGACCAAGAGCCCACATATGGGGCTTGCCATGTTCTTAGGTCCCAATGTTAACCAGAGGTCTGGTTGTCCAGTCGCCACTCCCCAGGACTCTGCTCTGGAATGCCTCTTTTGGTGGTCCACCTGAGGTAAAAAAAAAAAAAAAAAAAACAAACAGAAAAACCTCCTTCCTTCCGACAGAATGACCCCAAGCTCTTGGGATCGGGTCAAATCCCCAGAAAGGGAGCCTCATCGATGGCCCATGAGGACCCCCTACATTCCATGGCAATCGGTGTCATATTTCCAGAAAAAAAAAAAAAAGCATGAGCATGCACATCACATTCGCCCTTTGTTCATATCCCGAAGAGGTCTCCTCACGGTCTATAGATCGGGCCGGCCATACCTGCATCCCCCAACCTAAGTGGAGTTTGTGTTTTCAGACTTTTGTCCAAATAGCCCTGGACCACACACGCTCCACACTTGGGTCCCTGGAGCCACACCTCAGGACTGTGCTTCCCTTTCAAGGGAATTCTTCCCATTCCATTGGGAACAACGTTGCAAAATAGGAAAAACCTCAAAGGCACCGAGGCCATCCCAATAGTTTAGGCCGACCAGGACAAACAGGGGTGATCTCAAACCACCTGAGCAACTACCTCCACTCAGACAACAGATGTCCCCAGAGAAAAATATTGAACCGGACAGACCCCTAGGCCCTAATCAGATCCATTGCTTTGGTTTCCAGGCATCTCTCCTCAGAGGCCTCGTTTCCAATACCAGCATATGGTGGTTTCCTGAGGCACCAATAAGAACAAATCTCGTCTCCCCATGGAAAACTTGCTCAATGGAGCTTTGTCATAACCTCTGGTTAGGAGAATCCTTCAGGGCCCTGGTGCCACTGCCCCATACCAAGGTCTCCATGGACTCAAACCAACATTAAGACCATCCTCAGGAAAGTCCATTCAACTCAGCCCCCTCTGTTGCTACCCCAAGCCAGCAGATAAAACGTTTCTTGTTGCTAGGAGACAATTGGAATGTGAGGCTGGCTGCCCAGACATCCATACGTAGAATCCTGTTCTGGAAAAATACCTTATAAGACGTCCTGGAGCCATCCAACAAATCTTAATTGTCCCACAGAAGGAATCCTTGCGGTTTGGAGCATCTCACAACTCCAATAGTGGCAAAACCCCCATGGCCTCATAATCCCCCCTCTTCTTGAAGGGGCCAAAATGGAAAGAAACTCAAACCTGAGCCAAAGTCTGATCCTCGACCTAACTTCAGATGCATGAGATCTCAATTCAGCTCTGCAGAGTGTGCCTGCCATGCCCTTGCCCCGAAACCTAAGCCTAGCTTGTGTTCTCAGCTTCCGTCCTCACTCTCCTGGCCCACAAGCCCTCCAGTTTGGGAATTCCGAAGCCACAATGCAGCACTCTGCCTGCCCTCCAGAAGAAAAACTTTGCCCTATGCTGCTAATAAGAAACCCCAAATGCTTTTCTAATGCATGTCACTCGATGGTAAAGCAATTATACAGCCTACCCTGTATACTAATGCCCTGTCTGGCACAGCCTGAGACAAGACATCCCAAACGACACCCAGACAGCTGGCCCCAACCTGGACACATAGGACCCGCTATTGCTGTAGGTCGTCATCTCTTCCCAACCTCGGTTTTCAGGCTTCAGAACCTAGACCTTAAATCCAATCATAGTCCAGGAGTGAAAGTGTTGCAGAAATTAGAACTCCTTCTTCCCCATGGCCAGAAAACTTGTGGTTGCCATATTGTGCAATGTTCAGTGTAGGAGAAACCAGCATGGTACATTAGGCCACGCCCTGCCTTGAGGGGCTCCTTGGCCTCAAAAACACATTGTGAAACTCAGTGTGAGACCTATCCTCAAGGAAGGCCTCTCAGTGTCTGGACCAAGAGCCCACATATGGGGATTGCCATGTTCTTAGGTCCCAATGTTAACCAGAGGTCTGGTTGTCCAGTTGCCCCCACCCACGACTCTGCTCTGGAATCCCTCTTTTGGTGGTCCACCTGAGGTAAAAAAAAACAAAAAAACAAAAAAAAAATAAACACAAAACCAGAAATGCCTCCTCCCTTCCAACAGAATGACCCCAAACCCTTGGGATCGGGTTAAATCCCCTGAAAGGGAGCCTCATCGATGGCCCATGAAACACCCCGACATTTCATGGCAATCGGTGACACATTTCCAGGGAAAAAAAAAAAAAAAAAAAAGCATGAGCAACACCTCACATTCGCCCTTTGTTCATATCCCGAAGAGGTCTCCTCACGGTCTATAGATCGGGCCGGCCATACATACATCCTCCAACCTAAGTGGAGTTTGTGTTTTCAGACTTTTGTCCAAATAGCCCTGGACCACACACGCTCCAAACTTGGGTCCCTGGAGCCACACCTCAGGACTGTGCTTCCCTTTCAAGGGAATTCTTCCCATTCCATTGGGAACAACGTTGCAAAATAGGAAAAACCTCAAAGGCACCGAGGCCATCCCAATAGTTTAGGCCGACCAGGACAAACAGGGGTGATCTCAAACCACCTGAGCAACTACCTCCACTCAGACAACAGATGTCCCCAGAGAAAAATATTGAACCGGACAGACCCCTAGGCCCTAATCAGATCCATTGCTTTGGTTTCCAGGCATCTCTCCTCAGAGGCCTCGTTTCCAATACCAGCATATGGTGGTTTCCTGAGGCACCAATAAGAACAAATCTCGTCTCCCCATGGAAAACTTGCTCAATGGAGCTTTGTCATAACCTCTGGTTAGGAGAATCCTTCAGGGCCCTGGTGCCACTGCCCCATACCAAGGTCTCCATGGACTCAAACCAACATTAAGACCATCCTCAGGAAAGTCCATTCAACTCAGCCCCCTCTGTTGCTACCCCAAGCCAGCAGATAAAACGTTTCTTGTTGCTAGGAGACAATTGGAATGTGAGGCTGGCTGCCCAGACATCCATACGTAGAATCCTGTTCTGGAAAAATACCTTATAAGACGTCCTGGAGCCATCCAACAAATCTTAATTGTCCCACAGAAGGAATCCTTGCGGTTTGGAGCATCTCACAACTCCAATAGTGGCAAAACCCCCATGGCCTCATAATCCCCCCTCTTCTTGAAGGGGCCAAAATGGAAAGAAACTCAAACCTGAGCCAAAGTCTGATCCTCGACCTAACTTCAGATGCATGAGATCTCAATTCAGCTCTGCAGAGTGTGCCTGCCATGCCCTTGCCCCGAAACCTAAGCCTAGCTTGTGTTCTCAGCTTCCGTCCTCACTCTCCTGGCCCACAAGCCCTCCAGTTTGGGAATTCCGAAGCCACAATGCAGCACTCTGCCTGCCCTCCAGAAGAAAAACTTTGCCCTATGCTGCTAATAAGAAACCCCAAATGCTTTTCTAATGCATGTCACTCGATGGTAAAGCAATTATACAGCCTACCCTGTATACTAATGCCCTGTCTGGCACAGCCTGAGACAAGACATCCCAAACGACACCCAGACAGCTGGCCCCAACCTGGACACATAGGACCCGCTATTGCTGTAGGTCGTCATCTCTTCCCAACCTCGGTTTTCAGGCTTCAGAACCTAGACCTTAAATCCAATCATAGTCCAGGAGTGAAAGTGTTGCAGAAATTAGAACTCCTTCTTCCCCATGGCCAGAAAACTTGTGGTTGCCATATTGTGCAATGTTCAGTGTAGGAGAAACCAGCATGGTACATTAGGCCACGCCCTGCCTTGAGGGGCTCCTTGGCCTCAAAAACACATTGTGAAACTCAGTGTGAGACCTATCCTCAAGGAAGGCCTCTCAGTGTCTGGACCAAGAGCCCACATATGGGGATTGCCATGTTCTTAGGTCCCAATGTTAACCAGAGGTCTGGTTGTCCAGTTGCCCCCACCCACGACTCTGCTCTGGAATCCCTCTTTTGGTGGTCCACCTGAGGTAAAAAAAAACAAAAAAACAAAAAAAAAATAAACACAAAACCAGAAATGCCTCCTCCCTTCCAACAGAATGACCCCAAACCCTTGGGATCGGGTTAAATCCCCTGAAAGGGAGCCTCATCGATGGCCCATGAAACACCCCGACATTTCATGGCAATCGGTGACACATTTCCAGGGAAAAAAAAAAAAAAAAAAAAGCATGAGCAACACCTCACATTCGCCCTTTGTTCATATCCCGAAGAGGTCTCCTCACGGTCTATAGATCGGGCCGGCCATACATACATCCTCCAACCTAAGTGGAGTTTGTGTTTTCAGACTTTTGTCCAAATAGCCCTGGACCACACACGCTCCAAACTTGGGTCCCTGGAGCCACACCTCAGGACTGTGCTTCCCTTTCAAGGGAATTCTTCCCATTCCATTGGGAACAACGTTGCAAAATAGGAAAAACCTCAAAGGCACCGAGGCCATCCCAATAGTTTAGGCCGACCAGGACAAACAGGGGTGATCTCAAACCACCTGAGCAACTACCTCCACTCAGACAACAGATGTCCCCAGAGAAAAATATTGAACCGGACAGACCCCTAGGCCCTAATCAGATCCATTGCTTTGGTTTCCAGGCATCTCTCCTCAGAGGCCTCGTTTCCAATACCAGCATATGGTGGTTTCCTGAGGCACCAATAAGAACAAATCTCGTCTCCCCATGGAAAACTTGCTCAATGGAGCTTTGTCATAACCTCTGGTTAGGAGAATCCTTCAGGGCCCTGGTGCCACTGCCCCATACCAAGGTCTCCATGGACTCAAACCAACATTAAGACCATCCTCAGGAAAGTCCATTCAACTCAGCCCCCTCTGTTGCTACCCCAAGCCAGCAGATAAAACGTTTCTTGTTGCTAGGAGACAATTGGAATGTGAGGCTGGCTGCCCAGACATCCATACGTAGAATCCTGTTCTGGAAAAATACCTTATAAGACGTCCTGGAGCCATCCAACAAATCTTAATTGTCCCACAGAAGGAATCCTTGCGGTTTGGAGCATCTCACAACTCCAATAGTGGCAAAACCCCCATGGCCTCATAATCCCCCCTCTTCTTGAAGGGGCCAAAATGGAAAGAAACTCAAACCTGAGCCAAAGTCTGATCCTCGACCTAACTTCAGATGCATGAGATCTCAATTCAGCTCTGCAGAGTGTGCCTGCCATGCCCTTGCCCCGAAACCTAAGCCTAGCTTGTGTTCTCAGCTTCCGTCCTCACTCTCCTGGCCCACAAGCCCTCCAGTTTGGGAATTCCGAAGCCACAATGCAGCACTCTGCCTGCCCTCCAGAAGAAAAACTTTGCCCTATGCTGCTAATAAGAAACCCCAAATGCTTTTCTAATGCATGTCACTCGATGGTAAAGCAATTATACAGCCTACCCTGTATACTAATGCCCTGTCTGGCACAGCCTGAGACAAGACATCCCAAACGACACCCAGACAGCTGGCCCCAACCTGGACACATAGGACCCGCTATTGCTGTAGGTCGTCATCTCTTCCCAACCTCGGTTTTCAGGCTTCAGAACCTAGACCTTAAATCCAATCATAGTCCAGGAGTGAAAGTGTTGCAGAAATTAGAACTCCTTCTTCCCCATGGCCAGAAAACTTGTGGTTGCCATATTGTGCAATGTTCAGTGTAGGAGAAACCAGCATGGTACATTAGGCCACGCCCTGCCTTGAGGGGCTCCTTGGCCTCAAAAACACATTGTGAAACTCAGTGTGAGACCTATCCTCAAGGAAGGCCTCTCAGTGTCTGGACCAAGAGCCCACATATGGGGATTGCCATGTTCTTAGGTCCCAATGTTAACCAGAGGTCTGGTTGTCCAGTTGCCCCCACCCACGACTCTGCTCTGGAATCCCTCTTTTGGTGGTCCACCTGAGGTAAAAAAAAACAAAAAAACAAAAAAAAAATAAACACAAAACCAGAAATGCCTCCTCCCTTCCAACAGAATGACCCCAAACCCTTGGGATCGGGTTAAATCCCCTGAAAGGGAGCCTCATCGATGGCCCATGAAACACCCCGACATTTCATGGCAATCGGTGACACATTTCCAGGGAAAAAAAAAAAAAAAAAAAAGCATGAGCAACACCTCACATTCGCCCTTTGTTCATATCCCGAAGAGGTCTCCTCACGGTCTATAGATCGGGCCGGCCATACATACATCCTCCAACCTAAGTGGAGTTTGTGTTTTCAGACTTTTGTCCAAATAGCCCTGGACCACACACGCTCCAAACTTGGGTCCCTGGAGCCCCACCTCAGGACTGTGCTTCCCTTTCAAGGGAATTCTTCCCATTCCATTGGCCACAACCTTGCAAATTAGGAAAAACCTCCAAATCATCGAGGCCATCCCAATAGTGTAGGACGCCCAGGACAAACAGGGGTGATCTCAAACCAGCTGAGCAACTACCTAGACTCAGACAAGAGATGTCCCCAGAGAAAAATATTGAACCGGACAGGCCCCTATGCCCTAATCAGATCCATTGCTTTGGTTTCCAGGCATCTCTCCTCAGAGGCCTCGTTTCCAATACCAGCATATGGTGGTTTCCTGAGGCACCAATAAGAAAAAATCTCGTCTCCCCATGGAAAACTTGCTCATTGGAGCTTTGTCATAACCTCTGGTTAGGAGAATCCTTCAGGGCCCTGGTGCCACTGCCCCATACCAAGGTCTCCATGGACTCAAACCAACATTAAGACCATCCTCAGGAAAGTCCATTTCAACTCAGCCCCCTCTGTTGCTACCCCAAGCCAGCAGGTCAAACGTTTATTGTTGCTAGGAGACAATTGGAATGTGAGGCTGGCTGCCCAGGCATCCATACTTAGAACGCTGTTCTGGAAAAATACCTTATAAGACGTCCTGGAGCCATCCAACAAATCTTAATTGTCCCACAGAAGGAATCCTTGCGGTTTGGAGCATCTCACAACTCCAATAGTGGCAAAACCCCCATGGCCTCATAATCCCACCTATTCTTGAAAGGGCCAACATGGACAGATACTCAACCCTGAGGTAAGTCTGAACCCCGACTGACTTCAGACGCATGAGATCTCAATTCAGCTCTGCAGAGTGTGCCTGCCATGTCCTTGCCCCGAAACCTAAGCCTAGCTTGTGTTCTCAGCTTCCGTCCTCACTCTCCTGGCCCACAAGCCCTCCAGTTTGGGAATTCCAAAGCCACAATGCAGCACTCTGCCTGCCCTCCAGAAGAAAAACTTTGCCCTATGCTGCTAATAAGAAACCCCAAATGATTTTCTAATGCATGCCACTCGATGGTAAAGCAATTATACAGCCCACCCTGTATTCTAATGCCCTGTCTGGCACAGCCTGAGACAAGACATCCCAAACGACACCCAGACAGCTGGCCCCAACCTGGACACATTGGACCCGCTATTGCTGTAGGTCGTCATCTCTTTCCAACCTCGGTTTTCAGGCTTCAGAACCTAGACCTTATCTCCAATCACTGCCCAGGGGTGAACGTGATGCAGAAATTAGAATTCCTCCTTCCCCATGGCCAGAAACCTTGTGGTTGGCATGTTGTCCAACGTTCAATGTGGGAAATTCTGCATTGTCCGAAAGGCCACGCCAGTGCTTGAGGTCCACCCAGGGCACAGACATGCATTGTGACCTGCAGCGTGAGTCCCGTATTAAAGTAACGCCTCCTAGTGGCTGGACCAAGATCCTGCATATGGGGCTTGTCATATACATAAGCCCCCAGGCTTAACCAGAGGGCGAGTATTCCAGTTGTCAGTACCCACTGCTATGCTCTAGAATCCCTCTACTGGGGGGACACATGAAGCAGAAAACAGGACACTTCCCTTCCCACAGAATGACCCCAAACTCTTGGGGGCTGGACAAACTACCAGAGAGGGAGACTTCTACGACCCATGAGGCAACTCCTACATTAAACGGCCATTGTGGACAAAACATCCAGAGACAAAAGCCTGAGCGACTGCCTCCCTCTCACCCTTCTTTCATATCCAGAGGAGCTCCCCTCATGGACTGTAGATCAGGCCTGCCGTAACCTCGGCCCCAAACCTGAGCTGAGTTAGGGTTTTTGGATATCTGTCTGCACAGCCATGGCCCACACAGCCTCCAGGCTGGGGTCTCTGGAGCCACACCACAGAACTGTGCCTGCTCTCTCCTAAGAAACTGCCCATTCCATTGGCCACAACTCTACAAAATAGTAGAAACCTCAAGGTCCCCAAGGACATCCCACTACCGCAAGCCGCACTGGACAAATAGGGGCATTATGACACAAGCTGAGCAACTACTACCTCCATGCAGACACACAGACAGATATCCGCAGAGACAGAAGATTGAACCAGACAGGCCCCTAGGCCCTATTATGAACTCTTGCTTTGGTGTCCAGGTATCACTCCTCAGAGGCCTGGGTTCGAAGACCAGCATACGGGGCTTTCCTGAGGCACCAGACAGAAGACCTCTCATCTCCACATGGGAAGCTTCCTTGTTGGAGTTGTGTCAAGCCCTTCGGGTTGGAGAATCCTGCCGAGTCCTTAGCTACTGCCACATTCCAAGGTCTCCATGGCCACCAACCCACATTATGACTCATCCTCAGGAGAGTCCATTTAAACTCAGCCTTCTGGGTAGCTCACCCAAGAGCGCGCAGATTGAGTGTGCCTTGTCTCGACCAGGCAATGGGAAGGTGAGTTGGCGTGTCTCGGCATCCATGCTTAGGCCCCTGCTCTCGAGTCTTTCTGTATGGGGCATCCTGGAACCATCCAATAGTACTCGACTGTCCTGAAGAAGGAAACTTTGAAGTTTGGAGCAGCTCACAACTCCCAGCGTAGGGAAACCTCCCTGGCCTCATGACGCCCCCACCCCCTTCAGGAAGGGGCCGTCATGGACACAAACTCCAGCTTGAGGCAACATCTGATACTCGCCCTGACCTCACCTGCAGGAGATCTCGATTCAGCCTCTGCAGAGTGGGCCTGCCATGCTCTTGGCCCCAAAACTCGTGCTAGCTTGTGTTTTCAGACTTCCTTCCTCACAATCCTGGCCACACCCCTCCAGTTTGGCAATTCTGGAGACACAATGCAGCACTCTGCCTGGCCTCCAGAAGAAAAATGTTGCCCTATAGGGCTAACCGGAAACGCCAAATGAGTAACAACCTGCATGCCACTCGACCATACCCCAATTATACAGTCTAGCCTGTGCACTAAAGCCCTGTCTGACACAGCCTGAGGGCAGACCTCCAGTCCAACACCCAGAAAGCTGGCCGTACACAGAGCATATCACACCCACAATGGCTTTAGGCCATCATCTCTACCCAACCTCAGTTTTCACCTTCAGAACCTAGACCTTATCTCCACTCACTGCTCAGGAGTGAACGTGATGCAAGAATCAGAACTTCTCCTTCGCCTTGGCAAGTAACCTAGTGGTTGGCATGTTGTCAATGTTCATTGTAGGAGAAAGCAGCATGGACTATGAGGCCCCACCTATCCCTGAGGGCCACAATTTGCACAAACACACATTGTGACCCTCAGCGTGAGCCCTATCCTCATGTAAAGCCTCTTAGTGACTGGAACAACAGCCCACATATGGGGCTTGCCAAGCCCCTAGTCCCCCAATCTCAACCAGAGTTCGAGATGACTAGTCACCCCTACTCAGGGCTCTACTCTGGAATCCCTCTTTGGTGGGACACCTGAGGTAAAAAAAAAAAACAAACAAACAAAAAACAAAAAACATATATATATATATATATACATATACATACAGAAAGGACTCTTCCAATCCACAGAATGATCCCAACCACTTGGGATCAGGCCATATCACCAGAGAAAGAATTGTCCATGGCCCTTGAGGACATCCCGACATTCCACGGCCACCGTTGACACAAAATCCAGAGACAAAAGCCTGAGCAATCGCCACATACTCGCCCTTTGTTCATAGCCCGGAAAATTCTCACGTTCTGTAGATCGAGCCTTCATACATACATCCCCAAACCTAAGCTGAGTTTGTGTTTTCAGACTTCTGTGCCCACAGGCCTGGCCCACACACCATCCAAGCTGGGGCCCCTGGAGCCACACCTCAGGACTGTGGCTTCCCTCTCCAGGGGAATTCTGCCATTTCCATTGTCCACAACCCTATAGATTAGGAGAATCCTCCAAACTCCCCGAGGCCATCCGAATAGTGTTTGCTGCCCAGGACACACTGGGATGATCTTTCACAAGTTAGGAAACTACCTCCACTCAGACCCAGAGACAGATATCCCCATAGAATAAGATTGAACTGGACGGGCACTTAGGCCGTAATCAGATCCATTTCTTTTGATTCCAGTCATCTCTCCTCAGAGGCCTGGTTTCCAATACCAGCATATGGGAGATTCCTTAGGCACTCATCAAAACAATTCTCCTCTCTACATAGGAAACATACTCTTTAGAGCTCCATCAAAACCTCCTTTTATGAACATCCCTCAAGGCCCCGGTTCAAGCACCCCATTCCAAGGTCTACATGGACACAAATGCACATTATGACCCATCCTCAACTCACCCATTTCAACACACCCGCCTCGGATGCTCCCGTAGATCCAGCAGATCGAACTTGCCTTGGCTCTATGAGACACCCGGAATGGGAGGCAGGTTGCCCAGGCATCCATCCTTAGAACCCTGCTCTGGATAACTTCCTTATGGGATGTCCTGGAGCCATCCAACAGGTCTCGACTGTCCCACAGAAGGAATCATTGCGGTTTGGAGCATCGCACAATTCCCATCGTGGGAAAACCTCCATGTCCTCGTGACACCCTCCCCTTCATGAAGGGGCCGTCATGGACAGAAACTTCGACCTAAGCCAACGTCTGATCCTAGCTCTGTCTTCAGGTATACAGGATCTCGAATCATCTCTGCAGAGGGTGCCTGCCGTCCCCTCACCCCGAAATCTAAGTCTGGCTTGTGTTCTCAGAATTTTTTCCTCACACTCCTGGCCCACAAGCCTTCCAGTTTGGGAATTCTGGAGCCACTATGTGGCACTGTGTCTTCCCTCCAGAAGAAAAACGTTGCCCTCTGGGGCTACCCAGTAACCACAAATGAGTACCATCCTGCACGAAACTCGACTGCACCCCAATGATACAGTCTAGCCTGGGCACTAATTCCCCGTCTGCCACAGCCTGAGCCTGCACCTCCCAACCCACACTCAACAGCTGGCCGAACACTGAGCACATTAGACACACCATGGCCTTAGGTCTTCATCTCTTCCCAACCTCAGTTTTCAGGCTTCAGAACCTAGACCTTAAATCCAATCACAGTCCAGGAGTGAAAGTGTTGCAGAAATTAGAACTCCATCTTCCCCATGGCCAGAAAACTTGTGGTTGCCATATTGTGCAACGTTCAGTGTAGGAGAAACCAGCATGGTTCATTAGGCCACGCCCTGCCTTGAGGGGCTCCTTGGCCTCAAAAACACATTGTGAAACTCAGTGTGAGACCTATCCTCAAGGAAGGCCTCTCAGTGTCTGGACCAAGAGCCCACATATGGGGATTGCCATGTTCTTAGGTCCCAATGTTAACCAGAGGTCTGGTTGTCCAGTTGCCCCCACCCACGACTCTGCTCTGGAATCCCTTTTTTGGTGGTCCACCTGAGGTAAAAAAAAACAAAAAAACAAAAAAAAATAAACACAAAACCAGAAATGCCTCCTCCCTTCCAACAGAATGACCCCAAACCCTTGGGATCGGGTTAAATCCCCTGAAAGGGAGCCTCATCGATGGCCCATGAAACACCCCGACATTTCATGGCAATCGGTGACACATTTCCAGGAAAAAAAAAAAAAAAGCATGAGCAACACCTCACATTCGCCCTTTGTTCATATCCCGAAGAGGTCTCCTCACGGTCTATAGATCGGGCCGGCCATACATACATCCTCCAACCTAAGTGGAGTTTGTGTTTTCAGACTTTTGTCCAAATAGCCCTGGACCACACACGCTCCAAACTTGGGTCCCTGGAGCCCCACCTCAGGACTGTGCTTCCCTTTCAAGGGAATTCTTCCCATTCCATTGGCCACAACCTTGCAAATTAGGAAAAACCTCCAAATCACCGAGGCCATCCCAATAGTGTAGGACGCCCAGGACAAACAGGGGTGATCTCAAACCAGCTGAGCAACTACCTAGACTCAGACAAGAGATGTCCCCAGAGAAAAATATTGAACCGGACAGGCCCCTATGCCCTAATCAGATCCATTGCTTTGGTTTCCAGGCATCTCTCCTCAGAGGCCTCGTTTCCAATACCAGCATATGGTGGTTTCCTGAGGCACCAATAAGAAAAAATCTCGTCTCCCCATGGAAAACTTGCTCATTGGAGCTTTGTCATAACCTCTGGTTAGGAGAATCCTTCAGGGCCCTGGTGCCACTGCCCCATACCAAGGTCTCCATGGACTCAAACCAACATTAAGACCATCCTCAGGAAAGTCCATTTCAACTCAGCCCCCTCTGTTGCTACCCCAAGCCAGCAGGTCAAACGTTTATTGTTGCTAGGAGACAATTGGAATGTGAGGCTGGCTGCCCAGGCATCCATACTTAGAACGCTGTTCTGGAAAAATACCTTATAAGACGTCCTGGAGCCATCCAACAAATCTTAATTGTCCCACAGAAGGAATCCTTGCGGTTTGGAGCATCTCACAACTCCAATAGTGGCAAAACCCCCATGGCCTCATAATCCCACCTATTCTTGAAAGGGCCAACATGGACAGATACTCAACCCTGAGGTAAGTCTGAACCCCGACTGACTTCAGACGCATGAGATCTCAATTCAGCTCTGCAGAGTGTGCCTGCCATGTCCTTGCCCCGAAACCTAAGCCTAGCTTGTGTTCTCAGCTTCCGTCCTCACTCTCCTGGCCCACAAGCCCTCCAGTTTGGGAATTCCAAAGCCACAATGCAGCACTCTGCCTGCCCTCCAGAAGAAAAACTTTGCCCTATGCTGCTAATAAGAAACCCCAAATGATTTTCTAATGCATGCCACTCGATGGTAAAGCAATTATACAGCCCACCCTGTATTCTAATGCCCTGTCTGGCACAGCCTGAGACAAGACATCCCAAACGACACCCAGACAGCTGGCCCCAACCTGGACACATTGGACCCGCTATTGCTGTAGGTCGTCATCTCTTTCCAACCTCGGTTTTCAGGCTTCAGAACCTAGACCTTATCTCCAATCACTGCCCAGGGGTGAACGTGATGCAGAAATTAGAATTCCTCCTTCCCCATGGCCAGAAACCTTGTGGTTGGCATGTTGTCCAACGTTCAATGTGGGAAATTCTGCATTGTCCGAAAGGCCACGCCAGTGCTTGAGGTCCACCCAGGGCACAGACATGCATTGTGACCTGCAGCGTGAGTCCCGTATTAAAGTAACGCCTCCTAGTGGCTGGACCAAGATCCTGCATATGGGGCTTGTCATATACATAAGCCCCCAGGCTTAACCAGAGGGCGAGTATTCCAGTTGTCAGTACCCACTGCTATGCTCTAGAATCCCTCTACTGGGGGGACACATGAAGCAGAAAACAGGACACTTCCCTTCCCACAGAATGACCCCAAACTCTTGGGGGCTGGACAAACTACCAGAGAGGGAGACTTCTACGACCCATGAGGCAACTCCTACATTAAACGGCCATTGTGGACAAAACATCCAGAGACAAAAGCCTGAGCGACTGCCTCCCTCTCACCCTTCTTTCATATCCAGAGGAGCTCCCCTCATGGACTGTAGATCAGGCCTGCCGTAACCTCGGCCCCAAACCTGAGCTGAGTTAGGGTTTTTGGATATCTGTCTGCACAGCCATGGCCCACACAGCCTCCAGGCTGGGGTCTCTGGAGCCACACCACAGAACTGTGCCTGCTCTCTCCTAAGAAACTGCCCATTCCATTGGCCACAACTCTACAAAATAGTAGAAACCTCAAGGTCCCCAAGGACATCCCACTACCGCAAGCCGCACTGGACAAATAGGGGCATTATGACACAAGCTGAGCAACTACTACCTCCATGCAGACACACAGACAGATATCCGCAGAGACAGAAGATTGAACCAGACAGGCCCCTAGGCCCTATTATGAACTCTTGCTTTGGTGTCCAGGTATCACTCCTCAGAGGCCTGGGTTCGAAGACCAGCATACGGGGCTTTCCTGAGGCACCAGACAGAAGACCTCTCATCTCCACATGGGAAGCTTCCTTGTTGGAGTTGTGTCAAGCCCTTCGGGTTGGAGAATCCTGCCGAGTCCTTAGCTACTGCCACATTCCAAGGTCTCCATGGCCACCAACCCACATTATGACTCATCCTCAGGAGAGTCCATTTAAACTCAGCCTTCTGGGTAGCTCACCCAAGAGCGCGCAGATTGAGTGTGCCTTGTCTCGACCAGGCAATGGGAAGGTGAGTTGGCGTGTCTCGGCATCCATGCTTAGGCCCCTGCTCTCGAGTCTTTCTGTATGGGGCATCCTGGAACCATCCAATAGTACTCGACTGTCCTGAAGAAGGAATCTTTGAAGTTTGGAGCAGCTCACAACTCCCAGCGTAGGGAAACCTCCCTGGCCTCATGACGCCCCCACCCCTTTCAGGAAGGGGCCGTCATGGACACAAACTCCAGCTTGAGGCAACATCTGATACTCGCCCTGACCTCACCTGCAGGAGATCTCGATTCAGCCTCTGCAGAGTGGGCCTGCCATGCTCTTGGCCCCAAAACTCGTGCTAGCTTGTGTTTTCAGACTTCCTTCCTCACAATCCTGGCCACACCCCTCCAGTTTGGCAATTCTGGAGACACAATGCAGCACTCTGCCTGGCCTCCAGAAGAAAAATGTTGCCCTATAGGGCTAACCGGAAACGCCAAATGAGTAACAACCTGCATGCCACTCGACCATACCCCAATTATACAGTCTAGCCTGTGCACTAAAGCCCTGTCTGACACAGCCTGAGGGCAGACCTCCAGTCCAACACCCAGAAAGCTGGCCGTACACAGAGCATATCACACCCACAATGGCTTTAGGCCATCATCTCTACCCAACCTCAGTTTTCACCTTCAGAACCTAGACCTTATCTCCACTCACTGCTCAGGAGTGAACGTGATGCAAGAATCAGAACTTCTCCTTCGCCTTGGCAAGTAACCTAGTGGTTGGCATGTTGTCAATGTTCATTGTAGGAGAAAGCAGCATGGACTATGAGGCCCCACCTATCCCTGAGGGCCACAATTTGCACAAACACACATTGTGACCCTCAGCGTGAGCCCTATCCTCATGTAAAGCCTCTTAGTGACTGGAACAACAGCCCACATATGGGGCTTGCCAAGCCCCTAGTCCCCCAATCTCAACCAGAGTTCGAGATGACTAGTCACCCCTACTCAGGGCTCTACTCTGGAATCCCTCTTTGGTGGGACACCTGAGGTAAAAAAAAAAACAAACAAACAAAAAACAAAAAACATATATATATATATATATATATATATATACATATACATACAGAAAGGACTCTTCCAATCCACAGAATGATCCCAACCACTTGGGATCAGGCCATATCACCAGAGAAAGAATTGTCCATGGCCCTTGAGGACATCCCGACATTCCACGGCCACCGTTGACACAAAATCCAGAGACAAAAGCCTGAGCAATCGCCACATACTCGCCCTTTGTTCATAGCCCGGAAAATTCTCACGTTCTGTAGATCGAGCCTTCATACATACATCCCCAAACCTAAGCTGAGTTTGTGTTTTCAGACTTCTGTGCCCACAGGCCTGGCCCACACACCATCCAAGCTGGGGCCCCTGGAGCCACACCTCAGGACTGTGGCTTCCCTCTCCAGGGGAATTCTGCCATTTCCATTGTCCACAACCCTATAGATTAGGAGAATCCTCCAAACTCCCCGAGGCCATCCGAATAGTGTTTGCTGCCCAGGACACACTGGGATGATCTTTCACAAGTTAGGAAACTACCTCCACTCAGACCCAGAGACAGATATCCCCATAGAATAAGATTGAACTGGACGGGCACTTAGGCCGTAATCAGATCCATTTCTTTTGATTCCAGTCATCTCTCCTCAGAGGCCTGGTTTCCAATACCAGCATATGGGAGATTCCTTAGGCACTCATCAAAACAATTCTCCTCTCTACATAGGAAACATACTCTTTAGAGCTCCATCAAAACCTCCTTTTATGAACATCCCTCAAGGCCCCGGTTCAAGCACCCCATTCCAAGGTCTACATGGACACAAATGCACATTATGACCCATCCTCAACTCACCCATTTCAACACACCCGCCTCGGATGCTCCCGTAGATCCAGCAGATCGAACTTGCCTTGGCTCTATGAGACACCCGGAATGGGAGGCAGGTTGCCCAGGCATCCATCCTTAGAACCCTGCTCTGGATAACTTCCTTATGGGATGTCCTGGAGCCATCCAACAGGTCTCGACTGTCCCACAGAAGGAATCATTGCGGTTTGGAGCATCGCACAATTCCCATCGTGGGAAAACCTCCATGTCCTCGTGACACCCTCCCCTTCATGAAGGGGCCGTCATGGACAGAAACTTCGACCTAAGCCAACGTCTGATCCTAGCTCTGTCTTCAGGTATACAGGATCTCGAATCATCTCTGCAGAGGGTGCCTGCCGTCCCCTCACCCCGAAATCTAAGTCTGGCTTGTGTTCTCAGAATTTTTTCCTCACACTCCTGGCCCACAAGCCTTCCAGTTTGGGAATTCTGGAGCCACTATGTGGCACTGTGTCTTCCCTCCAGAAGAAAAACGTTGCCCTCTGGGGCTACCCAGTAACCACAAATGAGTACCATCCTGCACGAAACTCGACTGCACCCCAATGATACAGTCTAGCCTGGGCACTAATTCCCCGTCTGCCACAGCCTGAGCCTGCACCTCCCAACCCACACTCAACAGCTGGCCGAACACTGAGCACATTAGACACACCATGGCCTTAGGTCTTCATCTCTTCCCAACCTCAGTTTTCAGGCTTCAGAACCTAGACCTTAAATCCAATCACAGTCCAGGAGTGAAAGTGTTGCAGAAATTAGAACTCCATCTTCCCCATGGCCAGAAAACTTGTGGTTGCCATATTGTGCAACGTTCAGTGTAGGAGAAACCAGCATGGTTCATTAGGCCACGCCCTGACTTGAGGGGCTCCTTGGGCACAAAAACACATTGTGAAACTCAGTGTGAGACCTATCCTCAAGGAAAGCCTCTCAGTGTCTGGACCAAGAGCCCACAAATGGGGCTTGCCATGTTCTTAGGTCCCAATGTTAACCAGAGGTCTGGTTGTCCAGTTGCCCCAACCCACGACTCTGCTCTGGAATCCCTCTTTTGGTGGTCCACCTGAGGTAAAAAAATAAATAAATAAACAAAAAATAAAGAAAAAAACCAGAAAGGCCTCCTCCCTTCCCACAGAATGACCCCAAACTCTTGGGATCAGGTCAAATCCCCAGAAAGGGAGCCTCATCGATGGCCCATGAGGACACCCCGACATTCCATGGCAATCGGTGACACATTTCCAGAAACAAAAAAAAAGCATGACCAAGCACCTCACATTCGCCCTTTGTTCATATCCCGAAGAGTTCTCCTCACGGTCTATAGATCGGGCCGGCCATACCTACATCCCCCAACCTAAGTGGAGTTTGTGTTTTCTGACTTTTGTCCAAATAGCCCTGGACCGCACACGCTCCACACTTGGGTCCCTGGAGCCACACCTCAGGACTGTGCTTCCCTTTCAAGGGAATTCTTCCCATTCCATTGGCCACAACCTTGCAAATGAGGAAAAACCTCCAAAGTCACCGAGGCCATCCCATTAGTGTAGGCCGCCCAGGACAAACAGGGGTGATCTCAAACCAGCTGAGCAACTACCTCCACTCAGACAACAGATGTCCCCAGAAAAGAATATTGAACCGGAAAGGCCCCTAGGCCCTAATCAGATCCATTGCTTTGGTTTCCAGGCATCTCTCCTCAGAGGCCTCGTTTCTAATATCATCATATGGTGGTTTCCTGAGGCACCATTAAGAACAAATCTCGTCTCCCCATGGAAAACTTGCTCATTGGAGCTTTGTCATAACCTCTGGTTAGGAGAATCCTTCAGGGCCCTGGTGCCACTGCCCCATACCAAGGTCTCCATGGACTCAAACCAACATTAAGACCATCCTCAGGAAAGTCCATTTCAACTCAGCCCCCTCTGTTGCTACCCCAAGCCAGCAGATCAAACGTTTCTTGTTGCTAGGAGACAATTGGAATGTGAGGCTGGCTGCCCAGGCATCCATACTTAGAACCCTGTTCTGGAAAAATACCTTATAAGACGTCCTGGAGCCATCCAACAAATCTTAATTGTCCCACAGAAGGAATCCTTGCGGTTTGGAGCATCTCACAACTCCAATAGTGGGAAAACCCCCATCGCCTCATAATGCCCCCCCTTCCTGAATGGGCCCACATGGACAGAAACTCAAACCTGAGCCAAAGTCTGAACCTCGACCTGACTTCAGACGCATGAGATCTCATTTCAGCTCTGCAGAGTGTGCCTGCCATGTCCTTGCCCCGAAACCTAAGCCTAGCTTGTGTTCTCAGACTTCTGTCCTCACTCTCCTGGCCCACAAGCCCTCCAGTTTGGGAATTCCGAAGCCACAATGCAGCACTCTGCCTGCCCTCCAGAAGAAAAACTTTGCCCTATGCTGCTAATAAGAAACCCCAAATGATTTTCTAATGCATGCCACTCGATTGTAAAGCAATTATACAGCCCACCCTGTATTCTAATGCCCTGTCTGGCACATCCTGAGACAAGACATCCCAAACGACACCCAGACAGCTGGCCCCAACCTGGACACATAGGACCCGCTATGGCTGTAGGTCGTCATCTCTTCCCAACCTCGGTTTTCAGGCTTCAGAACCTAGACCTTATCTCCAATCACTGCCCAGGGGTGAACGTGATGCAGAAATTAGAATTCCTCCTTCCCCATGGCCAGAAACCTTGTGGTTGGCATGTTGTCCAACGTTCTATGTGGTAAACCTGCATTGTCCGAAAGGCCACGCCAGTGCTTGAGGGCCGCCTAGGGCAAAGACATGCATTGTGACCTGCAGCGTGAGTCCGGTATTAAAGTAACGCCTCTCAGTGGCTGGACCAAGATCCTGCATATGGGGCTTGTCATATCCATAGGACCCCAGGCTTAACCAGAGGGCGAGTATTCCAGTTGTCAGTACCCACTGCTATGCTCTAGAATCCCTCTACTGGGGGGACACATGAAGCAGAAAACAGGACACTTCCCTTCCCACAGAATGACCCCAAACTCTTGGGGGCTGGACAAACTACCAGAGAGGGAGACTTCTACGACCCATGAGGCAACTCCTACATTAAACGGCCATTGTGGACAAAACATCCAGAGACAAAAGCCTGAGCGACTGCCTCCCTCTCACCCTTCTTTCATATCCAGAGGAGCTCCCCTCATGGACTGTAGATCAGGCCTGCCATAACCTCGGCCCCAAACCTGAGCTGAGTTAGGGTTTTTGGATGTCTGTCTGCACAGCCATGGCCCACACAGCCTCCAGGCTGGGGTCTCTGGAGCCACACCACAGAACTGTGCCTGCTCTCTCCTAAGAAACTGCCCATTCCATTGGCCACAACTCTACAAAATAGTAGAAACCTCAAGGTCCCCAAGGACATCCCACTACCGCAAGCCGCACTGGACAAATAGGGGCATTATGACACAAGCTGAGCAACTACTACCTCCATGCAGACACACAGACAGATATCCGCAGAGACAGAAGATTGAACCAGACAGGCCCCTAGGCCCTATTATGAACTCTTGCTTTGGTGTCCAGGTATCACTCCTCAGAGGCCTGGGTTCGAAGACCAGCATACGGGGCTTTCCTGAGGCACCAGACAGAAGACCTCTCATCTCCACATGGGAAGCTTCCTTGTTGGAGTTGTGTCAAGCCCTTCGGGTTGGAGAATCCTGCCGAGTCCTTAGCTACTGCCACATTCCAAGGTCTCCATGGCCACCAACCCACATTATGACTCATCCTCAGGAGAGTCCATTTAAACTCAGCCTTCTGGGTAGCTCACCCAAGAGCGCGCAGATTGAGTGTGCCTTGTCTCGACCAGGCAATGGGAAGGTGAGTTGGCGTGTCTCGGCATCCATGCTTAGGCCCCTGCTCTCGAGTCTTTCTGTATGGGGCATCCTGGAACCATCCAATAGTACTCGACTGTCCTGAAGAAGGAATCTTTGAAGTTTGGAGCAGCTCACAACTCCCAGCGTAGGGAAACCTCCCTGGCCTCATGACGCCCCCACCCCCTTCAGGAAGGGGCCGTCATGGACACAAACTCCAGCTTGAGGCACATCTGATACTCGCCCTGACCTCACCTGCAGGAGATCTCGATTCAGCCTCTGCAGAGTGGGCCTGCCATGCTCTTGGCCCCAAAACTCGTGCTAGCTTGTGTTTTCAGACTTCCTTCCTCACAATCCTGGCCACACCCCTCCTTTTTGGCAATTCTGGAGACACAATGCAGCACTCTGCCTGCCCTCCAGAAGAAAAATGTTGCCCTATAGGGCTAACCGGAAACTCCAAATGAGTAACAACCTGCATGCCACTCGACCATACCCCAATTATACAGTCTAGCCTGTGCACTAAAGCCCTGTCTGACACAGCCTGAGGGCAGACCTCCAGTTCAACACCCAGACAGCTGGCCGTACACAGAGCATATCACACCCACAATGGCTTTAGGCCATCATCTCTACCCAACCTCAGTTTTCACCTTCAGAACCTAGGCCTTATCTCCACTCACTGCTCAGGAGTGAACGTGATGCAAGAATCAGAACTTCTCCTTCGCCTTGGCAAGAAACCTAATGGTTGGCATGTTGTCCAATGTTCATTGTAGGAGAAAGCAGCATGGACTATGAGGCCCCACCTATCCCTGAGGGCCACAATGTGCACAAACACACATTGTGACCCTCAGCGTGAGCACTATCCTCATGTAAAGCCTCTTAGTGACTGGAACAACAGCCCACATATGGGGCTTGCCAAGCCCCTAGTTCCCCAATCTCAACCAGAGTTCGATATGTCTAGTCACCCCTACTCAGGGCTCTACTCTGGAATCCCTCTTTGGTGGAACACCTGAGGTAAAAAAAAAAAATACAAAAAGGACTCTTCCCATCCACAGAATGATCCCAACCCCTTGGGATCAGGCCAAATCACCAGAGAAAGAATTGTCCATGGCCCTTGAGGACACCCCAACATTCCACGGCCACCGTTGACACAAAATCCAAGACAAAAGCTTGAGCAAGCGCCACATACCTGCCCTTTGTTCATAGCCCGGAAAATTCTCACGGTCTGTAGATCGAACCTTCATACATACCAACCTAAGCTGAGTTTGTGTTTTCAGACTTCTGTCCCCACAGTCCTGGCCCACACACCATCCAAGCTGGGGCCCCTGGAGACACACCTCAGGACTCTGGCTTCCCTCTCCAGGGGAATTCTGCCATTTCCATTAGCCACAACCCTATAGATTAGGAGAATCCTCCAAACTCCCCGAGGCCATCCCAATAGTGTTGGCTGCCCAGAACAAACAGGGATGATCTTTCACAAGTTAGGAAACTACCTCCACTCAGACCCAGAGACAGATATCCCCATAGAATAAGATTGAACTGGACAGGCACTTAGGCTCTAATCAGATCCATTGCTTTTGTTTCCAGGCATCTCTCATCAGAGGCCTGGTTTCCAATACCAGAATACGGGGGATTACTGAGGCACTCATCAGAAAAATCTCATCTCCACATAGGAAATGTACTCTTTGGAGCTCTATAAAAACCTCTGTTTAGGAGAATCTTTCAGGGCCCCGGATCAAGCGCCCCATTCCAAGGTCTCCATGGACTTAAACCCACATTATGATCTATCCTCGGGAGAGTCCATGTCAACTCAACCCCCTTGGTTTCTCCCCCAGGGCCTGCAGATCAAAACTGCCTTGTTGTTGGAGACAACTAGAATGGGAGGCGGGCTGCCCAGGCATCCATCCTAGAACCCTACTCTGGAGTCGTTCCACATGGGACATCCTAGAGCCATCCAACAGGTCTCAAGTGTCCCACAGAAGGAATCTTTGCAGTCTGGAGCATCTCACAACTCCCATTGTGGGAAAATCTACATGGCCTCTTGAGACGCTCCACTTTATAAAGGGGCCATCATGGACTGAAACTCCAACCTGAGCAAACGTCTGATATTCGCCCTGACTTCAGGTGCATGAGATCTTGATTCAGCTCAGCATAGTGTGCCTTCTGTGCACTCACCCCCAAAACTAAGCCTAGCTTGTGTTCTCAGACTACCGTCCTCACACCCCTGCCCCAAAAGCCCTACAGATTGGCAATACTGGGGCCATAATGCAGCACACTGCCGGCCCTCCAGAAGAAAAACGTTGCCTTATGGAGCTACCTAGAAACCCGAATAAGGATCAACTGAACGCCACTCGACTGCACCCCAAATATGCAGTCTACCCTGTCTAATGCCTTGTCTGACACAGCATGAGCCCACACCTCCAGACCTACGCTCAACAGCTGGCCGCACACTGAGCTCATTGGACCCATCAGGTCCTTAGGTCTTCATCTCTTCCCAACCTCCGTTTTCGGGTTTCAGAACCTAGACCTAAACTCCAATCACTGTCCAGGGGTGAACGTGATGCAGAAATCACAACTCTTCCTTCGCCATGGCTGGAATCCTTGTGGTTGGCATATTCTCCAACGTTCAGTGTAGGAGAATCCAGCGTGGCCCATGAGGCACTTCCCATGCTTGAGGGCCTTGTTGGGCACAAATAGGCATTGTGACCCTCAGCATGAGCCCTGTCCTCAAGGAAGGCCTCTCAGTGTCTGAATCAAGAGCCCGCCTATTGGACTTGCCATGCCCCTAGGCCCCCAAACTTAAACAGAGGTGGGGATATCCAGTTGTCCCTCCCAAGGACTCTGCTCTGGAATCCCTCTTTTATTGGGACACTTGAGGTACATAAAATAAAACATAAAATAAAATAAAATAAAAACAGAAAAGACTCCCCCCATCCCACAGAATGTACCCAAACTCTTGGGATCGGGTCAAATCCTCAGAGAAGGAAAGCCATCCACAACCCATGAGGCCACGCCAGCATTCCACCCACATTGTTGACACAAATCCAGAGACAAAACCTGAGCAAGCACCTCAAACTCACCCTTTTTCATATCCCTAAGTGTTATCACGGTCTGTAGATTGGGAGTGCCATACCTATGTCCCCAATCCTAAGCGGAATTTGTGTTTTCAGACTTTTGTCCCCACAGGCCTGGCCCACACAGCCTCAAGGCTGGGCCCCTAGAGCCAAACTCAGAACTGTGCTTGCCCTCTCCAGGGGATTTCTGCCCATTCCATTGGCGACAACCCTATAGATTAGGAGAAACTCCAAAGTCCTGAGGCCATCCCAATATTATAGGCTGCCCAGGACAAACAGGGGCGATCTGACACAAGCTGAGCAACTACATCCCCTCAGATCCTTAGACACGTATCCGCAGGAAAGAGATTGAACCGGACAGGCACCTAGGCCCTAATCATCTCAATTGCTTTTGTTTCCAGTCATCTCTCCTCAGAGGCCTGGTTTCCAATACCAGCATATGGGAGATTCATTAGGCACTCAAAAAACGATTCTCTTCTCTACATAGGAAACATACTCTTTAGAGCTCCATCAAAACCTCCGGTTATGAACATCCCTCAAGGCCCCGGATCAAGCACCCCATTCCAAGGTCTACATGGACACAAATGCACATTATGACCCATCCTCAACTCACCCATTTCAACACACCCGCCTCGGATGCTCCCGTAGATCCAGCAGATCGAACTTGCCTTGGCTCTATGAGACACCCGGAATGGGAGGCAGGTTGCCCAGGCATCCATCCTTAGAACCCTGCTCTGGATAACTTCCTTATGGGATGTCCTGGAGCCATCCAACAGGTCTCGACTGTCCCACAGAAGGAATCATTGAGGTTTGGAGCATCTCACAATTCCCATCGTGGGAAAACCTCCATGTCCTCGCGACACCGTCCCCTTCATGAAGGGGCCGTCATGGACAGAAACTCCGACGTAAGCCAACGTCTGATCCTAGCTCTGTCTTCAGGCATACGGGATCTCGAATCATCTCTGCAGAGGGTGCCTGCCGTCCCCTCACCCCGAAATCTAAGTCTGGCTTGTGTTCTCAGAATTTTTTCCTCACACTCCTGGCCCACAAGCCTTCCAGTTTGGGAATTCTGGAGCCACTATGTGGCACTGTGTCTTCCCTCCAGAAGAAAAACGTTGCCCTCTGGGGCTACCCAGTAACCACAAATGAGTACCATCCTGCACGAAACTCGACTGCACCCCAATGATACAGTCTAGCCTGGGCACTAATTCCCTGTCTGCCACAGCCTGAGCCTGCACCTCCCAATCCACACTCAACAGCTGGCCGAACACTGAGCACATCAGCCACACCATGGCCTTAGGTCTTCATCTCTTCCCAACCTCAGTTTTCAGGCTTCAGAACCTAGACCTTAAATCCAATCACAGTCCAGGAGTGAAATTGTTGCAGAAATTAGAACTCCTTCTTCCCCATGGCCAGAAAACTTGTCGTTGCCATATTGTCCAAAGTTCCGTGTAGGAGAAACCAGCATGGTATATTAGGCCACGCCCTGACTTGAGGGGCTCCTTGGGCACAAAAACACATTGTGAAACTCAGTGTGAGACCTATCCTCAAGGAAGGCCTCTCAGTGTCTGGACCAAGAGCCCACATATGGGGCTTGCCATGTTCTTAGGTCCCAATGTTAACCAGAGGTCTGGTTGTCCAGTCGCCCCTCGCCAGGACTCTGCTCTTGGATCCCTCTTTTGGTGGTCCACCTTAGGTAAAAGGTCATTCCCTTCCCACAGAATGACCCCAAACTCTTGGGATCGGGTCAAATCCCCAGAAAGGGAGCCTCATCAATGGCCCATGAGGATACCCCGACATTCCATGGCAATCGGTGACACAATTCCAGAAAAAAAAAAAAAAAAAAAGCATGAGCCAGCACCTCACATTCGCCCTTTTTTCATATCCCGAAGAGTTCTCCTCATGGTCTCTAGATCGGGCCGGCCATACCTACATCCCCCAACCTAAGTGGAGTTTGTGTTTTCTGACTTTTGTCCAAATAGCCCTGGACCACACACGCTCCACACTTGGGTCCCTGGAGCCACACCTCAGGACTGTGCTTCCCTTTCAAGGGAATTCTTCCCATTCCATTGGCCACAACCTTGCAAATGAGGAAAAACTTCCAAAGTCACTGAGGCCATCCCAAAAGTGTAGGCCGCCCAGGACAAACAGGGGTGATCTCAAAGCAGCTGATCAACTACCTCCACTCAGACAACAGATGTCCCCAGAGAAGAATATTGAACCGGACAGGCCCCTAGGCCCTAATCAGATCCATTGCTTTGGTTTTCAGGCATCTCTCCTCAGAGGCCTCGTTTCCAATACCAGCATATGGTGGTTTCCTGAGGCACCAATAAGAACAAATCTCGACTCCCCATGGAAAACTTGCTCATTGGAGCTTTGTCATAACCTCCGGTTAGGAGAATCCTTCAGGGCCCTGGTGCCACTGCCCCATACCAAGGTCTCCATGGACTCAAACCAACATTAAGACCATCCTCAGGAAAGTCCATTTCAACTCAGCCCCCTCTGTTGCTACCCCAAGCCAGCAGATCAAACGTTTCTTGTTGCTAGGAAACAATTGGAATGTGAGGCTGGCTGCCCAGGCATTCATACTTAGAACCCTGTTCTGGAAAAATACCTTATAAGACGTCCTGGAGCCATCCAACAAATCTTAATTGTCCCACAGAAGGAATCCTTGCGGTTTGGATCATCTCACAACTCCAATAGTGGGAAAACCCCCATGGGCTCATAATGTCCCCCCTTCATGAAGGGGCCAACATGGACAGAAACTCAAACCTGAGTCAAAGTCTGATCCTCGACCTGACTTCAGACGCATGAGATGTCAATTCAGTTCTGCAGAGTGTGCCTGCCATGTCCTTGCCCCGAAACCTAAGCCTAGCTTGTGTTCTCAGACTTCCGTCCTCACTCTCCTGGCCCACAAGCCCTCCAGTTTGGGAATTCCGATGCCACAATGCAGCACTCTGCCTGCCCTCCAGAAGAAAAACTTTGCCCTATGCTGCTAATAAGAAACCCCAAATGATTTTCTAATGCATGCCACTAGATTGTAAAGCAATTATACAGCCTACCCTGTATACTAATGCCCTGTCTGGCACAGCCTGAGACAAGACATCCCAAACGATACCCAGACAGCTGGCCCCAACATGGACACATAGGACCCGCTATGGCTGTAGGTCGTCATCTCTTCCAAACCTCGGTTTTCAGGCTTCAGAACCTAGACCTTATCTCCAATCACTGCCCAGGGGTGAACGTGATGCAGAAATTAGAATTCCTCCTTCCCCATGGCCAGAAACCTTGTGGTTGGCATGTTGTCCAACGTTCAATGTGGGAAAACCTGCATTGTCCGAAAGGCCACGCCAGTGCTTGAGGGCGGCCTAGGGCACAGACATACATTGTGACCTGCAGCGTGAGTCCCGTATTAAAGTAACGCCTCTCAGTGGCTGGACCAAGATCCTGCATATGGGGCTTGTCATATCCATAGGCCCCCAGGCTTAACCAGAGGGCGAGTATTCCAGTTGTCAGTACCCACTGCTATGCTCTAGAATCCCTCTACTGGGGGGACACATGAAGCAGAAACAGGACACTTCCCTTCCCACAGAATGACCCCAAACTCTTGGGGGCTGGACAAACTACCAGAGAGGGAGACTTCTACGACCCTTGAGGCAACTCCTACATTAAACGGCCATTGTGGACAAAACATCCAGAGACAAAAGCCTGAGCGACTGCCTCCCTCTCACCCTTCTTTCATATCCAGAGGAGCTCCCCTCATGGACTGTAGATCAGGCCTGCCGTAACCTCGGCCCCAAACCTGAGCTGAGTTAGGGTTTTTGGATGTCTGTCTGCACAGCCATGGCCCACACAGCCTCCAGGCTGGGGTCTCTGGAGCCACACCACAGAACTGTGCCTGCTCTCTCCTAAGAAACTGCCCATTCCATTGGCCACAACTCTACAAAATAGTAGAAACCTCAAGGTCCCCAAGGACATCCCACTACCGCAAGCCGCACTGGACAAATAGGGGCATTATGACACAAGCTGAGCAACTACTACCTCCATGCAGACACACAGACAGATATCCGCAGAGACAGAAGATTGAACCAGACAGGCCCCTAGGCCCTATTATGAACTCTTGCTTTGGTGTCCAAGTATCACTCCTCAGAGGCCTGGGTTCGAAGACCAGCATACGGGGCTTTCCTGAGGCACCAGACAGAAGACCTCTCATCTCCACATGGGAAGCTTCCTGTTGGAGTTGTGTCAAGCCCTTCGGGTTGGAGAATCCTGCAGAGTCCCTTAGCTACTGCCACATTCCAAGGTCTCCATGGCCACCAACCCACATTATGACTCATCCTCAGCAGAGTCCATTTAAACTCAGCCTTCTGGGTAGCTCACCCAAGAGCCCGCAGATTGAGCGTGCCTTGTCCCCACCAGGCAATGGGAAGGTGAGTTGGCGTTTCTCGGCATCTATGCTTAGGGCCCTGCTCTCGAGTCTTTCTGTATGGGGCATCCTGGAACCATCCAATAGTACTCGACTGTCCTGAAGAAGGAAACTTTGAAGTTTGGAGCAGCTCACAGCTCCCAGCGTAGGGAAACCTCCCTGGCCTCATGACGCCCCCACCCCCTTCAGGAAGGGGCTGTCATGGACACAAACTCCAGCTTGAGGCAACATCTGATACTCGCCCTGACCTCACCTGCCGGAGATCTCGATTCAGCCTCTGCAGAGTGGGCCTGCCATGCTCTTGGCCCCAAAACTCGTGCTAGCTTGTGTTTTCAGACTTCCTTCCTCACAATTCTGGCCACACCCCTCCAGTTTGGCAATTCTGGAGACACAATGCAGCACTCTGCCTGCCCTCCAGAAGAAAAATGTTGCCCTATAGGCCTAACCAGAAACGCCAAATGAGTAACAACCTGCATGCCACTCGACCATACCCCAATTATACACTCTAGCCTGGGCACTAAAGCCCTGTCTGAAACAGCCTGAGGGCAGACCTCCAGTCCAACACCCAGACAGCTGGCCATAAACAGAGCATATCACACCCACAATGGCTTTAGGCCATCAACTCTACACAACCTCAGTTTTCACCTTCAGAACCTAGACCTTATCTCCACTCAGTGCTCAGGAGTGAACGTGATACAAGAATCAGAACTTCTCCTTCGCCTTGGCAAGAAACCTAGTGGTTGGCATGTTTTTCCAACGTTCAGTGTAGTTGAAACCAGTGTGGCCCATGATGCCCCGCCCATGCTAACGGGGCACATTGGTCACAAACACACATTGTGTCCCTCAGCCTGATCCCAGGCCTCAGGTAAGGCCTCTCAGTGGCTGGATGAAGAGTCAGCATATTCGGCTTGCCATGCCCCTAGGCCCCAAATTTTACCCATAGTTCGGGTTCTCCCTTCACTTTTCCCCAGGGCTCTTCTTTGGAATTCCTCTTTTGGCGGGACACCTGAGGTAACAAACCTGAAAGGAGTCCTCCCATTCCACAGATTGACGAAAAACAATTGGGATCGGACCAAATCCCCAGAGAGAAAGATTCGTCCATGGCCCATGAGGCTTCCCCGACATTCCACGGCCATCTCTGATACAAAATCCAGAGACAAAAGCCTGAGCAAGTGCCTCAGACTCGTTCTTTCTTTATATCCGGAAGAGTTCTTCTCATGGTTTATAGATCGGGCCTGCCATACCTACCTCCCCAAAGCTAAGCTGAGTTTGTGTTTTCAGACTTCTGTCCCCAAAGTCCTGGGCCACACACCTTCCAGGCTGGGGCCCCAGGTGTCACACATTAGGACTGTGTCTACCCAATCCATGGTAATTCTGCCCATTCCATTGTCCAAAACCGTAAAATTAGGAGAACCCTCCAAATCCCTGAGGCTATCCCAATAGTGCAGGTCGCCCGGGACAAACAAGGGCGGTCTGATACCAGCTGAGCATCTACCTCCACTCATACCATAGATGGATGTCCCCTGAGAAGCAGATTGAACCAGACAGGACCCTAGGCCATAATCGGATACATTGCTTTGGTTTACAGGCATGTCTCCTCAAAAGCCTGGATTCCAATACCAGCATAGGGGTTTTTCTGAGGCACCCATCAGAACAAATCTCGTCTCCACAAGGAAACTTGTGCATCGAGCTATGTCAAAAGCTTAGGAGAATACTTCAGGGTCCCGGTGCCATCGCCCCATTTTAAGGCCCTCATGGACACAAACACACATTAGGACCCATCCTCAGGAAAGTCCATTTCAAATCAGCCACCCCGGTTGCTCACGCAGAGCCATCAGATCTAAACTCTCTTGTTGCTAGGAGAAAATTGGAATGCGAGGCCTGCTTCCCAGTCATCCATCCTCGAATGGTGCCCTGGAGTCATTCCATATGGGATGTCCTGAAGCTGCCCAACAGGTCTCAATTGTCCCGCAGAAGGTATCCTTGAAGGGGGCATCCCACAACACCCAACGTGGGAAAACCTACATGGCCTCGAGATTTCGCTCCCTTCATGAAGGGGCCGTAATGCACATAAACTCCAACGTGAGGCAACGTCTGATCCTCGCCCTGACTTCAGATGCATGAGATATTGGTTCAGATCTACAGTGGTCCCTGCCGTGTCCTCGCCCTGATACACAAGTCTAGCTTGTCTTCTCAGACTTCCGTCCTCACACTCCTGGACACGAAGCCCTCAAGTTTGGCAATTCCGGACCGACAATGAAGCACTCTGCCTGCCCTCTAGAAAACAAATTTTGCCTAATGAGCTGCCCAGACAACTTATATGAGGATAAATCTACATGGCACTCGACTTTACCCAAATTATATAGTCTACGGGGGCACTAATGCACTGTCTGACACAACCTGAGCCCAGACCTCCTGACCAACACCCAGACAGCTGACCGCACACTGAGCACATGAGACCCGCCATGGCCTTACGTTATCATCTCTTCCCTACCTCCGTTTTCAGGCTTCAGAATCTAGACCTTATCTCCAATCACTGCCCAAGGGTGACTGTGATGCAGAAATCAGAACTCTTCCTTAACCATGGCAAGAAATCTTGTCGTTGGCAGGTTGTCCAACGTTCAGTGTAGGAGAAACCAGGATTCACCATGAGGCCCCGCCCATTCTTGTTTGCGAAGTGGGCATAAACACGCATTGTGACCCTCAGTGTGAGTCCTGTCCTCTAGTAAGTCCTCTCAGTCACTCGACCATTAGATGTCATAATGGGCTTGACATGTCCCTAGGCCCAAATATGTAACCAGATTTCTGGTTGTCCAGTCGGCCCTCCCCAGGGCTCTACTCTGGAATACCTCATTTGGTGGGACACCTGAGGTTAAAAAACAAAACAAGGCAAATCACAACAACAACAAAACGGACTTCTTCCATCCCACAGAATGACCCCAAAATCTTGTGATGGGGACAAACCCCCAGAGAGTAAGACTCGTCCATTTCCCATGAAGTCTACCGGAAATTTCATGACCATGAGTGACACGATATCCAGAGACAAAAACTTGAGCAAGAGCCTGACACTCGCCCTTTTTTCATATCCCAAAGCGTTCTCCTCATGGTCTGTAGATCAATACTGCAATACCTATTACCTGAAACATAAGCCGCGTTTGTGTTTTCAGACAACTGTCCAAACAGCTCTGCCTACACACACTACAGGCTCAGGCCCCTGGAGCCAAACCTGAGGACTGTACTTGCCCTCTCCAAGGGAATTGTGTGTGCCCATTCCAATGGCCACAACCTACTAATAGGATAAACCTCCAAACTCCCTGAGGCCATCCCAATAGTGGTGGCTCTCCAGGACAAACAGGAGCAATCTGAGCCCATCTGACACCTACATGCACTCAGATGCATAGACTGATGTCCCCAGAGGTAAAAAGGTACGAACAGGCCCCTAGGCACTATTTGGATTCATTGTTGTGCTATCCAGTCATCTCTCCTCAGAGGCCTGGATTTCAGTACCAGCTTATTGCTGTTTCCTGACTCATCCCTCAGAACAAATCTCATCTACATATGGGAAACTTGCACGTTGGAGCTGTGTCAAAGCCTCTGTTTGAAAAAACCCTTCAGGGCCCCAGTGACACCGCTTCATTCCAAGATCTCCATAGACACAAAAACATATTAGGATCCATCCACAGGAGAGTGCATTTCAACTCAGCCTCCTGGGTTGCTCCCCCAGATCCAGCAGATCTAACCTGTCTTGTTGCTAGGAGACAATTGGAATGCGAGGTGGGCTACCCAGCCATCCATCCTTAGAACCCTGCTCAGAATCATTGGCCTGGACCCAAACAACAGGTCTCAATTGTCCTGCAGAAGACTCTCTGCAGTTTGGAGCTTCTCACAACTCCCATCGTGGGAAAACACCCATTGCCTCGTGATGCCCCCCCCATTCATGAAGGGGCCATCAGGGACAGAAACTACAACCTGAGCGATCCTCTGATCCTCGCCCTGACTTCAGATGCACGAGATCTCGATTCAGGTCTGTAGATTGTGCCTGCCATGGCCTCACCCAGAAACCTAAGCCAAGCTTGTGTTCTCAGACTTTTGTCGTCAGACTACTGGCCCACAAGCCCTCCAGTTTGGCAATCCAGAACTACAATGCAGCACTCTGCCTGCCCTCCAGAAGAAAAACATTGTCCTCTGGGGCTACCCAGTAACCCCAAATGAGGATCAACCTGCACCGACCTTGGCTGTACCCCCAATACATAGGCTGACCAGGGCACTAATGCCCTTTCTGACACAGCCTGAGCCTGGACCCCCTGGACCCTCCCAGACAGCTGGCCGCACACTGAGCACATCGAGCCGCCATGGCCTTAGGTCGTCATCTCTTCCCAACCTCGGTTGTCAAGTTTCAGAACCTAGACCTTATCTCCAATCACTGCCCAGGCTTGTAAGTGATGCAGAAATCACAACTCCTTCCCCGTAACTAGAAACCATGTGGTTGGCATGTTTTCCAATGTTCAGTGTAGTTGAAACCAGTGTGGCCCATGAGGCCCCGCCCATGTTTATGGGCCACATTGGTCAGAAACACACATTGTGACCCTCAGCCTGATCCCAGTCCTCAGGTAAGGCCTCTCAGTGGCTGGATGAAGAGACAGCATATTGGGCTTGCCATGCCCCTAGGCCCCAAATTTTACCCATAGTTCGGGTTGTCCCTTCGCTTTTCCCCAGGGCTCTTCTTTGGAATTCCTCTTTTGGCGGGACACCTAAGGTAACCAACCTGAAAGGAGACCTCCCATTCCACAGATTGACGAAAAAGAATTGGGATCGGGCCAATTCCACAGAGAGGAAGATTCGTCCATGGCCCATGAGGTTTCCCAGACAATCCACGGCCATCGCTGATACCGAATCTAGAGACAAAAGACTGAACAAGCACCTCAGACTCGCTCTTTCTTCATATCCTGAAGTGTTCTTCTCATGGTTTATAGATCGGGCCTGCCATACCTACGTCTCCAAACCTAAGCTGAGTTTATGTTTTCAGACTTCTGTCCTCAAAGTCCTGGGCCACACACCCTCCAGGCTGCGGTCCCTGGAGCCACACATAAGGACTGTGCCTACCCAATCCATGGGAACTCTGCCCATTCCATTGTCCAAAACCGTAAAATTAGGAGAACCCTCCAAATCCCTGAGGCCATCCCAATAGGGCAGGTCGCCCGTGACATACAAGCGCGGTCTGATAGCAGCTGAGCATCAACCTCCACACATACCATAGATGGATGTCCCCAGAGAAGAAGATTGAACCAGACAGGACCCTGGCCAATCGGATCCATTGCTTTGGTGAGAGGCATGTCTCCTCAAAAGCCTGGATTCCAATACCAGCATAGGGGTTTTCCTGAGGTAGCAATCAGAACAAATCTCGTCTCCACAAGGAAACATATGCATTGAGCTCTGTCAAAAGCTTAGGAGAATACTTCAGGGTCCCGGTGCCACGGCCCCATTCCAAGGCCCCATGGACACAAACACACATTAGGACCCATCCTGAGGAAAGTCCATTTCAAGTCAGCCACCCCGGTTGCTCCCGCAGAGCCATCAGATCTAAACTGGCTTGTTGCTAGGAGACAATTGGAATGCGAGGCTGGCTTCCCAGGCATCCTCCCTCGAACGGTGCTATGGAGTCATTCCATATTGGATGTCCTGGAGCTGCCCAAAGGTCTCAATTGTCCCGCAGAAGGAATTCTTGAAGGGGCCAACCCACAACTCCCACGTGGGAAAAACTCCATGGACACGAGATTCCGCTCCCTTCATGAAGGAGCCGTCAGGCACAGAAACTCCAACCTAAGCCAAAGTCTTATTCTCTCCCTGACTTGAAATGGATGAGATATTGGTTCAGATCTGCAGGGGGTACCTGCCGTGCCCTTGCCCTTAGCCCAAGTATAACTTTTGTTCTCAGAATTCGGACTTCACTCTCCTGGCCTCAAAGCCCTCATGATTGGTAAATCCGGTCCCACAATTAAGCACATGGCCTGCTTTCTGGAAAAAAAATATTGCCTAAAGAGCTGCCAAGGCACCTTATATGAAGATAAACCTACACGGTACTCGACTTTGCCCGAATTATATAGTCTAACCTGGGCACTAATGCACTGTCTGACACAACCTGAGCCCGGACTTCCTGACCAACACCCAGACAGCTGACCGCACACTGAGCACATCAGACCCGCCATGGCCTTAGGTCATCATCTCTTCCCTACCTCAGTTTTCAGGCCTCAGAAACTAGACTTTATCTCTGCCTGGGGGTGAGTGTGATGCAGAAATCAGAACTTCTCCTTACACATGGCAAGAAACCTTGTGGTTGGCATGTTGTCCAACGTTCATTGTAGGAGAAACTAGCATTCACCCTGAGGCCCGCCTATTCTTGAGTGCGACGAGGGCATAAATATGCATTTTGAACCTCAGGGTGAGTCCTGTCCTCTAGTAAGTCCTCTCAGAGCCTGGATCACTAGATGTCATAATGGGCTTGACATAGCCCTAGGCCCCAATTTTTAACCAGATTTCTGGCTGTTCAGTCACCCCTCCCCAGAGCTCTACTCTAGAATTCCTCATGTGGTGGGACAACGGAGGTTAAAAAATGAAACAAAACAAAGCAACAACAACAAAAAAAACGACTTCATCCATCCCACAGAATGACCCCAACCTCTTTGGAAGGGACCAAATCCCCAGAGAGTAAGACTCGTCCATTTCCCATGAAGTCACCCGGAAATTTCACGACCATGAGTGACATGATATGCAGAGACAAAAACATGAGCAATAGCCTCACACTCGCCCTTTTTTCATATACCGAAATGTTCTCCTCATGGTCTGTAGATCAGTCCTGCCCTACCTATGACCCGAAACAGAAGTCGAGTTTGTGTTTTCAGACAACTGTCCAAACAGCCCTGGCCTACACACCCTATAGGCTCAGGCCCCTGAAGCCAAATCTGAGGACTGTTCTTGCCCTCGCAAGGGAATTGTGTGAGCCCATTCCAATGGCGACAACGCAACTAAAAGTATAAACCTTTAAATTCCCTGAGGCCATCCCATAGTGTTGTCTTCCAAGGACAAACACGGGCAATCTGAGTTCATCTGAGCACCTACCTGCACTCTGACCCATAGATAGATGTCGCCCGAGGTAAAAAGAAACCAACAGGCCCCTAGGCACTAATCGGATCCATTGCTTTGGTTTCCAGGCATCTCTCCTCAGAGGCCTGCATTTCAATACCAGAATATGGCTGTTTCTTGACTCACCCATCAGAACAAATCTCCTCTACACATGGGAAACTTGCATGGTGGACCTGTGTCAAACCTCTGTTTAGGAGAAGCCTTCAGGGCCCTAGTGCCACCGCTTAATGCCATAGTCTCCATAGACACAAAAACATATTAGGACCCATCCACAGGAGAGTCCATTTAAACTCAGCCTCCTCGGTTGCTCCCCGAGATCCAACAGATCTAGCCTGTCTTGTAGCTAGGAGAATATTGGAATGCGAGGTGGGCTACCCAGCCATCCATCCTTAGAACCCTGCTCAGAATCGTTGGCCTGGAGCCAACCAACTGGTCTCAATTGTCCCACAGTAGAATCTTTGCAGTTTGGAGCTTCTCACAACTCCCATGGTGGGAAAACCCCCACGGCCTCGTGATTCCCCCCCTTTATGAAGGGGCCATCAGGGACAGAAAGTCAAACCTGAGGCATCGTCTGATGCTCAACCTGACTTCAGGTGCAAGAGATCTCGATTCAGGTCTGTAGATTGTGCCTGCCATGTCCTCACACATAAAACCTAAGCCTTGCTTGTATTCTCGGAGTTCCGTCCTCAGACTACAGGCCCATAAGCCCTCCAGTTTGGCAATCCAGAAGTACAATGCGGCACTCTGCCTGCTCCCTGGAAGAAGAACATTGCCCTCTGGGGCTACCCAGAAACCCCAAATGAGGATCAACCTGCACGCCATTTGGCTGTACACCAAATATATAGGCTGAAGTGGGCACAATTGCCCATTCTGACACAGCCTGAGCCTGGAACTCCTGGCCCCACCCAGACAGCTGGCCACACACTGAGCACATCGGACCCGCCATGGCCATAGGTCGTCATCTCTTTCCAACCTCGGTTTTCAGGCTTCAGAACCTAAACCTTATCTCCAGTCACCACCCAGGGTTGAACATGATGCAGGAATCAGAACTACTTCCCCATGGCAAGAAACCTTGTGGTTGGCATGTTGTCCAACGTAAAGTGTAGTTGAAACCAGTGTGGCCCATGAGGCCCTGCAGATGCTTGAGGACCAAGTCGGTCACAAACATGCATTGTGACCCTCAACGTGAGCCCAGTTCTCAAGTAAGGCCTCTCAGCGGCTGGACCAAAAGACAGCATATTGGGCTTGCCATGCCCCTAGGCCCCAATTTTTAACCAGATTTCTGGTTGTCCAGTCTCCCCTCCCCAGGGCTCGGCTTTGGAATCCTTCTTTTGGTGGGACACCTGAGGTAACAAAACTGAAAGGACTCCTCCCATCCCACAGTTTGACCCAAAACAATTGGAATCGGGCCAAATCCACAGAGCGGAAGACTCGTCCATGGCCCATGAGGCCTCCCCGACATTCCACGCCCATCGTTGACACAAAATCCAGAAACAAAAGCCTGAACAAGTGCCTCACAATCTCTCTTTCTTCATATCCGGAAGAATTCTCCTCATGGTCTGTAGATCGGGCCTGCAATACCTACGTCCCTAAACCTAAACTGAGTTTGTGTTTTAGACTTCTGTCTCCACAGTCCTGGTGCACACACCCTGCAGGCTGGGGCCCCTGGAGCCACATCAAAACTGTGCCTTCCCTCTCCACGGGAATTCTGCCCATTCCATTGTCCATAATCATAAAATTAGGAGAAACCTCCAAAGTCCCCAAGGCCTTCACAATAGTGTAGGCCGCCTGGGACAAACAAGGGCCATCTGACACCAGCTGAGCATCTAACTCCACTAATACCTTAGATGGATGTACACAGAGAAGAAGATTCAACCGGACAGGCCCCTCGGCTCTAAACGGAGCCATTGCTTTGGTTTCCAGTTATCTCTCTTCAGAGGCCTATATTCCAATAACAGTATATGGGGGTTTCCTGAGGCACCAATCAGAACAAATCTCGTCTCCACATGGGAAACTTGTCCTTTGGAGATGTCTCAAAACCTCCGGTTAGGAGAATCCTTCAGGGCCCATGCACCAACGCCCCATTCCAAGGTCTCCATGGACACAAACCCACATTAGCATCCATCCTCAGGAGAGTCCATTTCAACTCAGCCCCCTTGGTTGCTCTGACAGAGCCAGCATATCAAACCTGTCTATTTGCTAGGAGACAACTGCAATGTGAGGCGGGCTTCCCATGCATCCATCCTAAGATCCCTGCTCTGGTGTCATTCTGTATGGTATGTACTGGAGTGATACAAAAGGTCTCAATTGTTGATCAGAAGGAATCTTTGTTGTTTGGAGCATCTCACAACTTCCATTGTGGGTAAACCTCCATGGACTGGAGATGCTGTCCCCTTCATAAAGTGGCCAGAATGGACAGAAATTCAAACCTAAGCCTAGGTTTGAACCTCGCCCTGACTTCAGATTCATGATATCCCGATTCAGATCTGCAGAGGGTGCCTGCCGTGCCCTCGCCCAGAACCTACGCCTAACATGTGTTCTCAGACTTCCGTCCTCACACTCCCCGTCCACAAGGCATCCACTTTGGAAATTCCGGAGCCACAATGCAGCACTCTGCCTGTTCTCCAGAAGAAAAACATTGCCCTTGGGGCTACCCAGAAATGCCAAATAAAGATCAACCTGCACGGCACTCAGTTGTACCCCAATTATACAATCTACCCTGGGCACTAATGCCCTGTCTGACACAGCCCAAGCTTGGACCTCCCGACCAACACCCAGACAGCTGGCTCCACGCTGAGCATATCGGACCCGACATGGTCTTAGGTCGTCATCTCTTCCCAACCTCGGTTTTCAGACTTCACAACCTAGACCTTATCTCCAATCACTGCCCAGGGGTGAATGACATGCAGAAATCAGAATTAATACTTCCCCATGGCAAGAACTCATGTGGTTGACATGTTGACTATCATTCAGTGTAGGAGAAACAAGCATGCACCATGAGTCCCCACCCATGCTTGAGTACCACGAGGGCATAAACACGCATTGTGACCCTCAGCATGAGTTCTGTCCTCAATGAAGGCCTCTCAGTGGCTGGACCATTAGGAGGCATATTGGGCTTGCCATGCCCCTAGGCCCATATTTTTAGTTAGATTTCTTGTTGTCCAGGGCTCTGCTCTGGAATCCCTCTTTTAGTGGGACACCTTAGTTAACAAAACCGAATCCCACAGATTAACCCAAAACAATTGGGATCTGGCCAAATCCACAGAGAGAAAGACTCTTCCATGGCCCATGAGGACTCCTTGACATTCCACAGCCATCATTGACACAAAATCCAGGGGCAAAAGCCTGACAAGTGTCACACTTTCACCCTTTATTCATATCCCAAAAAGTTCTCCTCATAGTCTGTAAATCGGACCTGCCATACCTACGTCCCCAAAGCTAAGCTGAGTTTGTGTTTTCAGACATCTGTCCCCACAGTCCTTGCCCACACACCCTCAAGGCTGGGCCCTTGGAGCCACACATCAGGTCTGTGCCTGCCCACTCCACAGGAATTCTGCCCATGCCATTGTCCATAATCATACAATTTAGGAGAAACCTCCAAAGTCCCCGAGGCCATCCCTATAGTGTAGGCCGCCCGGAAAACAGGAGCGGTCTGACACCAGCTGAGCAACTACCTCCATTTCATAAAATAGACAGATGTCGACAGAGAAGAAGATTGAACCAGAGAGGCTCCTAGGACCTAATTGGATGCATTGCTGTGGTTTCTATGTATCTCTCCTCAGAGGCCTGGTTCTAATACCAGCATATGTGGGTTTCCTGAGGCACCAATTAGAACAAATCATGTCTCCACATGGAAAACTTGCACTTTCGAGTTGTTTCAAAATCTCCGGTTAGAATCCTTTAGAGCCCTGGGGCCACCACCCCATTCCAACGTCCTCATGGACACAAACACACATTAAGACCCATCTTCAGGAGAGTCCATTTCAACTCAGCTCCCACGATTGCTCCTGCATAGCCATCAGATCGTACCTGTCTTGTGGCAGGGAGACAATTGGTGTAAGAGGCAGTCTGCTCAGGCATCCATCCTTAGAACCCGGCTCTGGAGTCATTCCATATGGGATGTCCTGGAGCCATCCAACAGTTCTCAATTTTCCCGCAGAAGGAATCCTTGCAGTTTGGAGCATCCCACAACTCCCAACGTGGGAAAACCTCCATGGCCTCGAGATTCCACCCCTTTGATGAAGGGGCCATCATGGACAGAAACTCCAACCTGCGCCTAAGTCTGATCCTCGTCCTGACTTCAGATGAATGAGATTTTGATTCGAATCTGCAGAGGGTGCCTGCCGTGCCCTCGCCCTGAAACTTAAGTCTAGCTTATGATCTCAGACTTACGTCCTCACACTCCTGGTCCCGACGCCCTCAAGTTTGGCAATTCTGGACCCACAATGCTGCACTCTGCCTGCCCACCAGAAGAAAAATGTTGCCCCAGTGAGCTTCCCTGACACAATAACTGAGGATGAACCTACATGGAACTCAACTGTACCCAAATTATACATTCTAACCTGGGCACTAATGCACTGTCTGACACAGCCTGAATCCATACCTCCTGAACAACACCCAGAAAGCTGACCGCACACTGAGCACATCGGACCCTCCATGACCTTAGGTTATCATCTCATCCCAACCTCGATTTTCTGGATTCAGAACTTAGATCTTATCTCCAGTCACTGCCCAGGGGTGAACATGATGCAGAAATCAGAATTCCTCCTTCCCCATGGAAAGAAACCTTGTGGTTCGTATGTTGTCCAAAGTTCAGTGTAGGAGAATCAAGCATGGCCCATGAGTCCCCGCCCATGCTTGATGCCTACATTGGGCACAAACATGCATTGTGACCCTCAGTGTGAGCACTGTACTCAAGTAAGACCTCTCAGTGGCTGGACCAAGGTACCCCATATGGGGATTGCCATGCCCTTAGGCCCCCAATCTTATACAGAGTTCAGGTTGTCTAGTCGCCCCTTCCCAGGGTTCTGCTCTGGAATCCCTCTTTAGTGGCACACCTGAGGTAAAAAAAAAAAAAAAAAAAAACAGAATGGACTCCTCTCATCCCACGGAATGACCCCAAAATATTGGGATTATCCAAATCCCCATAGAGGAAGTCTCACCCATGGTCCATGAGGACGCCCCTACATTCCACGGCCATCAGTGACACAAAATCCAGAGTCAAAAGCCTGAGCAAGTGCCTCACACTCACTCTTTGTTCATATCCTGAAGAGTTCTCCTCAAGGTCTGTAGATCAGGCCTCCCATACCTATGTCCCCAAACCTAAGACGAGTTTCTGTTTTCAGACTTCTGTCCCCACAGCTCTGACCCACACACCCTCCATGCTTGAGCCCCTAGAGCCACACCTCAGGATTGTGCCTTCCCTCCCCAAAGGAATTCTGCCCATTTCATTGGCCACAAACTTGCAAATTAGGAGAAACCTCCAAAGTCAAATTGGCCATCCCAATAGTGTAGACTGCCCAGGACAAATAGGGGCAATCTGACACCAGCTGAGGAACTACCTCCACTCAATCCCATAGACAGATGAACCGAGAGAAGAAGATTAAACCAGAGAGGCCCCAGGCCCTAATCAGATCCATTGCCTTGGTTTCCAGGCATCTCTCCTCAGAGTTCTGGTTTCCAATACCAGCATATTGGGGGTTACTGAAGCACCAATGAGAACAAATCTTGTTTCCCCATGGGAAAAATGCTTCTTGGAGCTGTGTCAAAACCTCTGGTTAGGAGCATCCTTCAGAGCCCTGGTGCCACTGCCCCATTCCAAGGTCTCCATGGACACAATCCCACATTATGACCGATCCTCAGGAGAATGCATTTCAACTCAGCCCCCTCGGCTGCTACATCATAGGCAGCAATCAAACGTGCCGTTTCGCTAGGAGACAATTGGAATGCAAGGCCGGATGCCCAGGCATCCAACCTTAGAACCCTGCTCTGCAATTGTTCCATATGGGATGTCCTGGAGCCATCCAACAGGTTTCAACTGACCCGCAGAAAATCCTTGTGGTTTGGAGCATCTCACTACTGCCATCATGGGAAAACACCAATGGCGGTGTGATGACCCCCCTTCATGAAGGGGCCATCATGGACAGAAACTCCAACCTGAGCCAATATATGAACCTCGCCCTGACCTCAGATGCATGAAATCTAAATTCAGCTCTGCAGAGTGTGCCTGCCATTTCCTCGCCCTAAAACCAAAGCAAAGCTTCAGTTCTCAGACTTACATCCTTGCATTCCTGGCCGCAAGGCCTCCAGTTTGGCAGTTCCGGAGCCAGAATGCAGCACTCTGCCTGCCCTCCAGAAGAAAGACTTTGCCCTATGGGGCTACGGAGAAACCCCAAATAATTATCTTCTGCATGCCACTCAACTGTACCCCAATTATACAGCGTATCTGGGCACGAATGCCCTGTCTGGCACAGCCTGAGTGCAGACCTCCTGAACGACACCTAGAAAGCTGGCCCCAAACTGAACACATCGGACCCGCCATGGCCTTAGGTCGTCATCTCTTCCAAACCTCGGTTTTCAGGCTTCAGAACCTAGACCTTATCTCCAATTAGTGCCCAGAGGTGAACGTGATGCGGAAATCAAAACTCCTCCTTCCCCATGGCAAGAAACCCTGAGGTTGGCATGTCCAAGGTTCACTGTAGGAGAAACCTGCAAGCTCAATGAGGTCCCGCCCAATATTGAGGACCACCTTGGGCACAAACACACATTGTGACCCTCAGCATGAGTCCACTATTCAAGTAACGTCTCTCAGTGGCTGGACCAAGAATCTGCATATGGGCTTGCCATGCCCATAGGACCCCAGGCCTAACCAGAGGGTGGGTATTCCAGTTGTATGTACCCAGTGCTCTGCTCTAGAATCCCTCTATTGTGGGGACACATGAGGCAGAAAACAGGACTCCTCCCTTCCCACAAAATGACCCCAATCTCTTGGGAGCCGGACAAATCACCAGAGAGGGAGACTTCCATGGCCCATGAGACCATGCTTACATTAAATGACCATCATGAATACAACATCCAGAGACATAAGCTTGAACGACCGCCTCTCACTCGCCTTACTTTCTAATCACAATGAGCTCCCCTCACAGACTGTAGATCACTCCTGCCATAACCTCAGCCCCAAACCTCAGCCGAGTTTGTGTTTTTGGATGTCTGTCCCCACAGCCCTGGCCCACACAGCCGCCAGGCTGGGGCCTCTGGAGCCACACCACAGGACTGTCCTGCTCTCTCCAAGGAGACTATGCCCATTCCATTGCCCATAACCCCACAGAATAGGAGAAACCTCAAGGCCCCCGAGGACATCCCACTACTATAAGCCTCTCTGGACAAAGGCATCCTGACACAAGCTGAGCAACTACCTCCATGCAGAAACACAGACAGATGTCGGCAGAGACAGTAAATTGAAGCAGACAGGCCCCTGGGCCCTAATCTGAACTCTTGCTTTGGTTTCCAGGTGTCACTCCTCAGAGGCCTGGGTTTGAAGACCAGCATCTGGGGCTTTCCTGAGACACCAAACAGAACAACTATCGTCTCCACATGGGAAGCTTCATTGTTGGTGCTGTGTCAAACCCTTCGGTTTGGAGAAACCTGCAGAGTCCCTGAGCCACCGCCACATTCCAAGGTCTCCATGGCCACCAACCCACAGTATGACTCATCCTCAGGAGAGTCCATTTCAACTCAGCCCTCTGAGAAACCCGCCCAAGAGCCTGCAGATTGAGCCTGCCTTTCCCCAAGCAGCCAGTGGGAATGTGAGGTGGCATTTGCAGACATTCATGCTTAGACCCCTTCTCTCGAGTCTTTCTGTAGGGGTCATCCTAGAACCATCTCATAGTACTCGACTGTCCTACAGAGGAAACCTTGATGTTTGGGGCAGCTCATAACTCCCAGCGTTGGGAAACCTCCCTGGCCTCATGACGCCCCCACCCCCTTCAGGAAGGGGCCATAATGGACACAAACTCCAACCTGAGGCAACGTCTGATACTCGCCCTGACCTCAGATGCAGGAGATCTTGATTCAGTCTCTGCAGAGTGGGCCTGCCATGCCCTCGGCCCCAAACCTAACGCTAGCTTGTGTTTTCAGACTTCCCTCTTCACACTCCTGGCAAACAAGCCCTCCAGACTGGGAATTCCAGAACCACAACACAGTTTTCTGCCTGCCCACCAGAAGAAAAACGTTGCCCTATGGGGCTCTCCAGAAACCACAAATGAGAACCAACCTGCTCTGGCCTCGACCGCACCCTAACTGGAAAGACTACCCTGGTCAGTAATGCTCTGTCTGACACAGCCTGACGTCCCGACAGACAAGGAAACAGCTGGATGCACACTAAGCACATCAGACAGGCCATGGCCTTATGCCGTCATCTCTTCCCAACCTGGGTTTTCAGACATCTGACCCTAGATATTATATCAAATCCTGGCAAACGTGGGTAACTGAAGCACAAATCAGATCTTCTCCTTCCCCATGGCTGGAAAGCTTGCTGTTGGCATGGAGTCATACCTTCAGTGTAGGAGAAACCTTCATGGCCCCTGAGGCCAAGCCTAAACTTGAGTGCCTCCTTGGGTACAAACTCGCATTGGGACCATCAGCATGGGCCCCATGTCGAAGTAAGGTCTCTCAGGGCCTGGACCAAGAGCCCGCATATGGGGCTTGCCAAGCCCTTATGATCCCAATCTTCACAAGAGCTCGAGTATTCCATTTGCTCGAACCCAGGACTGTGATCTGGAGTCCCTCTCCTGGAAGAACACCTGAGCCAGACAGCAGGACTCCACCCTTCCCACAAAATGTCCCCAAAATCTTAAGAGCTGGACCAACTCCTCAGAGAGGGAGACTCTTCCATAGCCCCTGAGGTCACCCCTACATTCCACGGCTATGGGAGACAAAACATCCAAAGACAAAAGCTTGCGTGACTGCCTCCCATTTGCCCTTCTTTCATAAGCTGAGGATCTCCTCTCACGATCTGTGGGTCCACCTGCCATGCTCTCGGCTCCACACCCAAGCCGAGTTTGTGTTTTCAGACTTCTGTGCCCACAGCCCGGACCCACACACCCTCCAGGCTAGGGCCTATGGAGACACACTGAAGGACTGTGCCAGTCCTCTCCAAGAAAACTGTACCCAATCCATTGGCCACAACCCTAGAGATTAGGAGAATCCAATAAGGTCTCCAAGGCCATGCCTCGGCCATGGACTAAGAGGTGCACTCTGACACCAGCTGAGCAACTATCTCCACTTAGATACTCAGACAGTGTCCCCAGAGACAGAAGATTGAAACGGACAGGCATCTAGGCTCTAATCTGAACCCTAGCTTTGGTTTCCAGGTGTCTCTACTCAGAGAACTGGTTTGAAGACCAGTATCTGGGGCTTTTCTGAGGCACCAAAGAGAACCTGTCTCATCTCCACATAGGGATCTCTTTTTAATTGGAGCAATATTACACCCTTCGGTTAGGCGAATACTTCATGGCCCCTGAGCTGCCAACATATTCCAAGGTCTCCATGCACACAAACCCACATTATGACCCATCCGCAGGAGAGTCCATTTCAATTCAGCCCCCTAGTTAGCTCGCCCCAGAGCCAGTAGTTCAAACATGTCTTGTCACAAAGAGCCAATGGGAATGTGAGGTATGCTGTACAGGCATCCATCCTTCGAATCCTGTTCTCCAGTCTTTCCGTATGGGACATCCTGGAGCCATTCAACAGGACTCGACTGTCCAGCAGATGGAAAGCTTGTGGTATGGGTCAACGCACAAACTAGAGTTTGTGCTGGTGTCTAAGGTGCTGTGCAGGATTCTCCAATCTTGAGGGTTTGGCACAGGTCGAAGGGCATGGTTTCCTACTGGGGACAGGAGATATTCTATTGTGTGGCTCAGGGACCACATGTTGTATCCTAAGTTGGTATTTCAGAACAGGACCCTGAGGACAGATGCCTGAAAACCTAATCTAGTGTTCCAATGACGTCCTAGGAGCATGTCAGGTACAATCTTCTGACCCAGGAACATTGAAATGGCTGTCTGCTTGGATGTAGGTGATCAGGCCGTTTCAGACTGGCATTTCTGTCCAGTGCTGCCGACAATATTGGGTCGGGCTCAGGGCTCTTGCGTGTTTCTCCTAAACTGGAAGGTTTGGGCAGGTTTGACGGGCACAGTTTCCTTGGGGATGGCAGGTCCAGTCATGTGTTGTGGATCCAGAGACCCTGTCCTGGAGGGCATATGAGCCATGGTTTTGGGAGAGAAGTCTGCAAACACAAATGTGGGTTATGGTTAGTGGAAAGGTGATCACAGGCCCAATGAGTAGACCTGGAGTGCAGCTTGTCAGGAGTAATTAGGGTGACTGGAAGGCAGTAGCACAGGCTTTTGTCTCTATATTGTGTGTCCAGGATGGCCTTGGAATGCAGGTATAGTCTCATGGGTCCATGGGAAACTTTTCCTCTCTATGGATCTGTGCAGCTCATAGTTTGGTGGCTTTTTTGGGGAAGGGAAGAGTGTTGTTTTCCATCTTATGGGTGCCCCAAAACAGGGATTCCAGATACAGGCTCTTTTCTGGGCATCTGGGACTTCCCACCAAGGGTTAGGATTTGCACCTAGGGGTGTATGAGGCCTGCAATGCGGGATCATGATGGTGCAACTGAGAGGGATTGTTTGAAAGCTTGCTCAGGCTGAGTCTCACAATGCCTGTTTGCTCCCATGGCGGCCCTCAGGAGTTGGAGTGGTCTCATTGGTCATATATCTGGCTCCCTCTTAGAAAGTTGGACACCCAACCCAACAGCCAAATGTCCTGCCATGAGGAAGGATGAGTTCTCTTCTGTCAGGTTCCTCTGAGCTTCAGGTTGCCCCATTGGCAGGGTTTCCAGCAAGGTCTCGAGATAGGTGCCTGAATACCAAGGATGGGTGGAGATGACGTACTTGGGCCATAGCAATCCCAAATGCTAGATATGAGGCCTAAAACTCGGTCGGGGCTCAGGCTCTGTCAGACACAGCGCTAGTGGCCATGGCAGCCTTTATATCAGAGTAGATTCGAGGGCGGAGCAGATTGATTCTCATGTGGAGTTTCTTGGGAAGATTCCCAGGCATTTGTTCATTCAATAGGGAAGGCAGAATGCTGTGTTGTGGCTTCAGGTTTCCCAATCACGAGAGCTTGGGGACCAGTCAGTTTTGGGTGGAATTGTAAACAAAAGCTATGGTTCAATTCAGTGCCAAGCAGAAGGCAGTTCCAATTTGTAGCAGTTTACTCGAGACATCCAGCTCTGGAATAAGGGTGGATGTCAGATGCTTGCTCACACTAGAGTTTTTGTCTATGATGACCGACAAGTGGAGGGGTGGTATAAAGAGGCCATGGAGGAGTTCACATGCTGAGGCCTGTGAACTGCTGCAAAAAGGAACATTTTTTTGTACAGTGTAGGTGAAGTCTGGTTTGTTTACTCTAGGTTTCCCCATGTGGAAAGTTTGTGAAGAAGAGCTCTCCGGCATGGATGCCAGGAAAGCACACCTCCATTGACAATTGCAGCTGAGGAACATGGCAGATTCGTTCTGGTGGCTCTGGGACAAAGTGCCAAGGCCTTGAGTTGACATGGGATCTCTTGCAGATGGGTCACAATGCTTGTTTGTTACCAGGGAGAACTTAGAATGTGCTGGTTGCTAAGGTGCCATGCAGGATTCTCCTACCCTGAGGGTTTGGCACAGGTCGAAGAGCATGGTATTCTTCTGGGGACAGGGGATGTTCTGTCGTGTGGCTCAGAGACCACATGATGTGTCATAGATTGGTATTTCAGAACAGGCCCCTGAGGACAGATGCCTAAAAACCTAATGGGGTTCCATTGAGAGCCTAGGGGCATTTTAGGTTCAATCGTCTATCTCACGATCATTGACTTGGCTATTTCCCTGGATGTAGGTGATAAGGGTGTTTCAGACTGCGCATTTCCATCCTGAGTGGCCGGCAATATTGGTGTGGGCTCAGGGGCCACACAGGTTTCTCCTAATCTGGAAGGTTTGGGCAAATCTGATATGCACAGTGTTCTTGGGGTTGGCAGCCAGAGTTCTGTGGTGTGGCTCCAGAGATAACATTCTGGTGGGCATGTGAGTCATGGTTTTGGGAGAGAAGTCTGCAAACACAAATACAAATTAGGGTGAGTGGCGAGGTGATCACAGGCCCAATGCGTAGACCTGGAGGGAAGCTCCTCATGAACTATAATGAGGGAGACTGGAAGGCAGTAGCACAGGCTTTTCTCTTTGGATTGTGTGTCAAGCATGGCCTTTGAATGCAGGTGTGGTCTCATGGGTCCATGGGAGTCTTTTCCTCTCTATGGATCCTGGTGGCTCTCCATAGTTTGGTGGCTTTTTCGGGGAAGGGGAGAGTGATGTTTTCCACCTTATGGGTGCCCCAAAACAGGGATTCCAGAGACGGGCTCTGGTTCATGGCATCTGGGACATCACAACATGTGCTATGATTTGGGCTTAGGGGCATATTAGGCCTGCAATGCGGGTTCATGGTGGTGCAACAGAGAAGGATTGTTTGAAAGCATGCTCAGGCTGAGGGTCACAAGGCCTGTTTGCCTCCAGGGCATCCCTGAGGAGTTTGTGTGGTCTCACTGGACTTGTAAATGACTCCCCCTTTCAGGGTTGAACACCCATCCTAACAGCCAAGTTTCCTGATATGAAGAAGGAGGAGTTCTCTATTGTGCTTCAGGATGCCCCATTGTCAGGGATTCCAGCAAAGGTCTGGGGACAGTTGCCTGAATACCAAGGATGGGTAGAGATGAAATACTTGAGCCATGGCAATCCCAAATGCTAGATGTGGGGCTCAAACTCTGGTGACTGACACTAGGTCTGGGCTCAGGCTCTGTCAGACACAGCACTAGTGGCCAGGGCAACCTATAAATCAGGGTCCCTCCGATATAGGGCCGAGCAGATTGATCCTCATGTGGGGTTTCTGGCCAGACTCACCAGGCACTTGTTTCTATCGGGAAGGCAGAATGCTGTGTTGTGTCTCCATAATTCGCTATCAAGAAGGCTTGGGGACCAGTCGGGTGAGGAAGGAATTGTAAACACAAGCTACAGTTCAATTCACTGCCAAGCGGAAGGCAGTTCCTGTGTCCAGCAGCTTTTTCGAGATATCCAGCACCTTAGTAAGGGAGGTCGTCGGATATTTGCTCACACTGGAGTTTGTGTCTATGATGACTGACAAATGGAGGGGTGCCGTCAAGAAGCCATGGAGGGATTTTCACGTTGAGACTCATGAGCTGCTCCAAATAGCAAGGTTTCATTCTACTGGACAGGTGGAGTGTGGTTTATTTGCTCCAGGGTCCCCCATGTGGAAAGTTTGGGTAGCAGAGCTCTACCGCATGGATGCCTGGAATGTTCAACTTCATTGACCATTGCAACTGAAGAACATGGCAGCTTTATTCTGGTGTCTCTGTAGCAAAGTACCAAGTCCTTGATTTGACATGGAATCTCTTGCAGATGGGCCACACAGCTGGTTTGTTACCAGGTAGATCTTAGAATGTGCTGGTGGCTTAGTAGTTGTGCAGGAATCTACTACTCTGGGATTTTGCACAGATTGTAGGGCACGGTTTCCTTCTGGGGACAGGAGATGTTCTGTTGTGTGGCCCAGGCACCACATGTTGTATCATAAGTTCGCATTCTAGAACAGGCCTCTGAGGACACATGTCTGAAAACCGAATCAATGGTTCCAATGACGTCCTAGGGGCATGTTAGGTTCATTATTCTGACTCAGGACCATTGACTTGGCTGTGTTCCTGGATGTAGGGGATCATGGTATTTCAGACTGTGCATTTGTGTTCAGAGCGGCCGCCGAAATTGGGGTAGGCCCAGAGGCCTTGTAGGTTTCTCCTAATCTAGACAGTTTGGGCAACTGTGATGGAAACAGTTTCCTTGTGGATGGCAGGGACAGTCCTGCAGTGTGGATCCAGAGACCCCATCCTGGAGGGCATGTGTGCCATGGTTTTGGTAGATAAGTCTGCAAACACAAATTCGAATTAGGGTGAGTGGCGAGGTGATCACAGGCCCAATGCATATACCTTGAGAGCAGCTCATCTGGAACTGTAATTAGGGTGAATGGAAGGCAGTAGCACAGGCTTTTCTCTCCGGATTGTGTGTCCAGGATGGCCTCGGAATGCAGGTGTGTTCTCATGGGTCCATGGGAGACATTGCCTCTCTATGGATCCTGGTGGCTCCTCATAATTTGGTGACATTTTTGGGGAAGGGATGAGTGCTGTTTTCCATCTGAAGGGTGCACCAAAACAAAAATTCCAGAGATGGTCTCTGGGTCTGGGCACCTCGAAAATCCCACCAAGTTTTATGATTTGAACCTACAGGCATACCAGGCCTGAAATGAGGGATCATTGTGGTGAATCTGAGAGGGATTTTTTGAAAGCATGCTCAGGGTGAGGGTCACAATGCCTGTTTGTGCCAAGGGTAGTCCTCAGGAGTGTGTGTGGTGTCATTGATGTTGTAACTGGCTCCCCCTTTGAGGGTCGAACACCCATCCCAAAAGCCAGGTTTATTGCCATGGGAAAAGAAGAGTTCTCTATTGTGCTTCAAGTTCCCTAATTGGCAGGGATCCCTGCCAAGGTCTGGGGACAGGTGCCTGAATATCAAGGATGGGTAGAGATGACATACTTGGGCCATGGCAATCCCAAATGCTAGATATGGGGCCTGCTCTCTAGTGGCTGAAACTCAGTCGAGCTCAGGCTCTGTCAGACACGGCACTAGTGGACATGGCAGCCTATAAATCGGTGTTGACTCGAGGGCCGACCTGATTGATCCTCATGTGGGTTTTCAGGGCAGACTCACCAGGCATTTCTTCATTCGATGGGGAAGGCAGAATGCTGCGTTGTGGCCCCAGATTTCCCTATCAAGAGGGCTTAGGGACCAGTCAGGTGAGGATGGAATTGTAAACACAAGCTATGGTTCAATTCAGTGCCAAGTGGAAGGCAGTTCCAATGTGCAGTGGTTTATTCAAGACATCCAGCACCGGGATAAGGGTGCATGTCAGATGTTTGCTTAGACTGGAGTTTGTGTCTATGATGACCGACCAATGGAGTGGTGGCATCAAGAGGCCATGGAGCAGTTTACACGCTGAGGCCTGTGAGTTGATCCAAACATAAGGTTTCCTTCTACTGGACAGGGGAGGTCTGGTTTGTTTACACCAGGTTCCCCATGTGCAAAGTTTGGGTAGCATAGTACTCGCACGTGGATACTGGAAAGCACACCTACATTGACCATTGCACCTAAGGAACATGGCAGGTTCTTTCTGGTTGCTCTAGGGCAAAGTACCAAGGCCTGGATTCTAATGAAGTTGGGTCACAATGAAGTTTTGTTACCACGGAAATCTTACTATGTGCTGGTGGCTAAGGGGCCATGTATGATTAGTCTATCCTGATGGTTTGACACCGCTCGAAGAACACGGTTTTTTTCTGGGTATCGGAGATGTTCTGTTGTGGGGCTCACGGACCAAATGTTGTATCATAAGTTGGAATTCCAGAACAGGCCTCTGAGGACAGATGCCTAAAAACTTCATCTAGGGTTCCAATGAAGTCCAAGGGGAATTTCAGGTTCAATCATCAGACTCAGGACCATTGACTTCGGTGTCTGCCTATATGTAGGCAATCAGGGTGTTTCTGACTGTGCCTTTGTGTACAGAGTGGCCTCCAATATTGGGGTGGGCTCTGGGGCCTTGCAGGTTTCTCCTAATCTTGAAGGTTTAGGAAAATTTGTGGGCACGGTTTCCTTGGGGGTGGCAGGCACAGTCCTGTGGTGTGGCTGCATAGACTCCATCGTGGAGGGCATGTAAGCCATGGTTTTGGTAGAGAAGTCTGCAATCACAAACTCGGATTAGGTTGAGTTGCGAGGTGATCGTAGGCCCAATACATAGACCTGGAGGGCAGATCGTCAGGAACTGTAAATCACGTACCTCGAAGGCACTAGCACTGGCTTTTGTATCCGGATTGTGTGTCCATGATAGCCTTGGAATGCAGGTGTGTTCTAATGTTTCCATGAGAGTATTTTCCTCTCTACGGATCCTGGAAGCTCCCAATAGTATGGTGGCTTTCTCGTTTGAATGGAAGAGTGCTGTTTTCAATCTTAGATGTTCCCCAAAAAGGGATTCCAGAGAAGGGCTGTGAGTCTGGGTGCTTGGAAAATCCCACCAGGATTAGGATTTGGGCCTAGGGGAGTACCAGGCCTACAATGTGTGACTTGGAGGTACAACTGAGAGCGTTTGTTTGAAAGCATGCTAGTCTGAGTGTCACAATGCCTGATGTGATTAGGGCAGCCCTTATGAGTGGGAGTTGTCTCCTTGGCCATGCAGCTGGCTACCACTTTAATGTAGGACACCCATCCCAACTACCAGGATTCCTGCCATGGAGAAGGAAGAATTCTCTATTGTGCCTCAGGTTCCCCCATTAGCAGGTATTCTAGCAAATGTCTGGGGACAGATGCCTGAATACCAAGGATGGGTAGAGATGAGGGACCTGAGACATGGCCAGTCTCACATGCCTGACTCTCTGAGTAGCTGACATGAATTGAGCACTCAGGCTCTGTCAGAAACAGAACTAGTGGTCAGGGCTGAGTATGAATCAGGGATCCCTCAAGGGCTGAGCAGATTGATCCTCATGCAGAGTTTCTGGGCAGAATCACCATGCCCTTCTTCTTTCTAAGGGGAAGGCAAAAAGCTGCGTTGTGGCCCCAGAATTCCCTATCAAGTGGGCTTGGGGACCAGTAGGGTGAGGATGGAATTGTAAACTCAAGCTAAGGTTCAATTCAGTGCCAAGCAAAAGGCAGTTCCATTGTGCAGTGTCTGATTCCAGATATCCAGCACCTGAGTAAAGGTGAAAGTCAGACATTTCCTCATGCTGGAGTTTATGTCTATGATGACCGATGAATGGAGAGGTGGCGTCAAGAGGCCATGGAGGATTTCACATGCTGGGGCTTGTGAGATGCTTCAAACAGCAAAGTTTCCTTCTACCACACAGGGGGAGTCTGGTTTATTTGCTCCAGGGTCCCCCATGTGGAAAGTTTGGGTAGCAGAGCACTCCCACGTGGATGCCTAAAAAGCAAACCTCCATTAAAATTGCAGCTGAGAAACATGGCCAATTCGTTCTGGTGGCTCTTGGGCGAATTACCAAGGCCTGGAGTTGCCATGAAGTCTCATGAAGATGGGTCATAATGCAGGTTTGTTACCATGGAGACCTTACAGTGTGCTGGTGGCTAAGGGACCATGTAGGATTCATCTACCCTGAGGGTTTGACACTGGTCAAAGGGCACGGTTTCCTTCTCGGACCAGAGATGTTCTGATGTGGGGCTAACGGACCAAATGTATCATAATTTGGTATTGCAGAACAGGCCTCTGAGGATAGATGCCTGAAAATTTAATCTAGGTTTCCAATAAAATCCTAACGGAATGTCAGGTTCAATCCTCTGACTCAGTATCATTGACTTCAATGTCTGCCTAGATGTAGGTGATCAGGGTGGTCCAGACTGTGCATTTGTGTACAGAGTGGCAACCAGTATTGGGGTGGGCTCAGGGGCCTTGCAGGTTTCTCCTAATCTGGAAAGATAGGGCAATTTGATGGGCACAGTTTCCTTGGCAATGGTGGGCACAGTCCTGTGGTGTGCCTCCAGAGACCCCATGCTGGAGGGCATGAGAGCCATGGTTTTGGGAGGGAAGTCTGCAAACACAAATGCGGGTTAGGTTTAGTGGCGAAGTGATTGTAGGCCCAATGCATACTCCTGGAGGGAAGCTCCGTGTGAAATGTAAATCGCATGCCTCAAAGGAGGTAGCACAGGCTTTTTTATCTGGATTGTGTATCCACGATGGACTAAGAATGCAGGTGTGGTCTCAGGTGTCCATGGGTGATATTTCCTCTCAAGTATCCTGGCGGCTCCTTATAATGTGGTGGCTTTCTCAGAGAGGAAAGAGTTCTGTTTTCCATATTAAGGGTGTCCCATAACAGGGATTGCAGAGAAGTGCTCTGGCTCTGGACACCTGGAAATACCCACCAAGGGTTATGATTTGGGCATAGGGGCTTTCCAGGCCTCCAATGCAAGTCCTGGAGATACTACTGAGAGCGTTTGTTTGAAAGCATGCTCAGGCTGAGGGTCACTATGCAAGCTTTTGCATAGGGTGGCCCTCAGGAATGGGGGTGGTCTTAATGGCCATTCAGTAGGCTAACACTCTGAGTGTTGGACACCCTTCCGAACTTACAGGAATCCTGCCATGGGGAATGAGGATTTCTCTATTGTGATTCAGGTTCCCTCATTGGTAGGGATTTCAGGAAAGGTCTGGGGACACATGCCTGAATACCAAGGATGGGTAAAGATGACGGCTCTGTTCCGTGGCCAGTCTAACATGCGGGATATGGGCCCCGCCTTCTAGGTGGCTGACACGAGGTCGGGGCTTAGGCTCTGTCAGACACAACACTAGGGGCCAGGGCTGTCTATAATTCAGGGTTCCCTCAAGGGACAAGTAGATTGATCATAATGTGGAGTTTCTGGGCAGACTCACCAGGCCCTTCTTCTTTCTATTGGGAAGGCAGAATGCTGTGTTGTGGCTGCAGAATTCCCTATCATGAGGGCTTGTGGACCAGTAGGGTGAGGATGGAATTGTAAACCCAAGCTATGAATAAATTCAGTGACAAGCGAATGGCATTTCCAGTGTGCAGCGGCTGATTCGAATATCCAGCACCTGAGTAAGCGCAGACGTCATATGTTTGCTCAAGCTGGAGTTTGTGTCTATAATGACCGACAAATGGAGAAGAGTTGAAAAGAGGTCATAGAGGATTTCCCACACTTGAGCTTGTGAGATGCTCCAAACAGCCAGGTTTCCTTCTACAGGACAGGGCAGTCAGATTTGTTTGCTCGAGAGTCCCCCATGTGGAAAGTTTGGGTAGCAGAGCACTCCCACATGGATGCCTGGAAAGCACACTTCCACTGAACATTGCAGCTGAGGAACATGGCAGGTTCTTTCTGAAGGCTCTGGGGTGAAGTACCAAGGCCTGTAGTTGACATGGAATCTCATGAAGATGGCTCACAATGCTGGCTTGTTACCAGTGAGATCTTAGAATCTGCTGGTGGCTACGGGCCAAGTAGGATTCATCTACCCTGAGGGTTTGACACAGTTCCAAGAGCACGGCTTCCATCTAGAGAAAGGAGATGTTCTGTTGTGGGGATCAGGGACCATATGTTGTATCTTAAGTTGGTACTCCAGAACAGGTCTCTGATTACAAATGCCTGAAAACCTAATCAGGGGTTACAATGAGGTCATAGGAGCATGTCAGGTTCAATCTTCTGACTGAGAAACACTGACTTGGGTATCTGCCTGGATTCAGGTGATCAGCGTATTTCAGAATGCACATTTGTGTCCAGAGGGGCCTCCAGTATTGGGGTGGGCTCAGGGGCCTTGCAGGTTTCTCCTTATCTCGAAGTTTTAGGCAAATGTGATGGACACATTTTCCTTGGGGATGGCAGGCACAGTCCTGTGGTGTGGCTCCAGAGACCCCATCCTGGAGGAAATATGAGCCATGGTTTTGGGATAGAAGTCTGTAAGCACAAACTCGGGTTAAGGTTAGCGGTGAGGTGATCGCAGGCCCAATGCATAGACCTGGAGGGCAGCTCGTCTGGAACTATAAATTAGTTGCCTTGAAGGTGGTAGCACAGGCTTGTGTATCTGGCTTTTGTGTCCAGGATGGCCTCGGAATGCAGGTGTGGTCTCATGGATCCATGGGAGATTTTTCCTCTCAAGGATCCTAGCGGCTCCCTATACTATGGTGGCTTTCTTGGCTAAGGGGAGAGTGCTATTTTACGTCTTAGGGGTGTCCCAAAACAGGGATTCCAGAGACAGGCTGTGTTTGTGGTCCCCTGAAAAATGCCACCAGGTGTTAGGATTTGTGCTTAGGGGAATATCAGGCCTGCAAATTTGGATTCTGGAATGCAACTGAGAGTGTTTGTTTGAAAGCATGCTCATGTTGGGGGTCACAATGCCTGCTTGTGTCCAGGGCGGCCCTCATGAGGGGGCGGGTTATCATTGGCCATTCAGCTGGCTACCACTCTGAGGTCTGGAAACCCATCCCAAGAGCCATCATTCCTGCCATGGGGAAGGAGGATTTCCCTATTGTGCTTCTGGTTCCCCCATTGGCAGGGATTTCAGCAAATGTCTGGGGACAGATGCCTGAATCAAGAATGGGTAGAGATGACAGCCCTGGGACATGGCTGGTCTCACATTCTGGAGTTGGAGCCCAGTCTCTGGGTCCTGACACGAGGTCAGAGACGAGGTTCTGTCAGACTCAGCGCTAGTGGCCAGGTAAACCTATAAATGGGGTTCACTCGAGGGTCGAGTAGATTTATCCTCATGTAGGGTTTCTGGGCAGTCTCTCCAGGCTGTTTTTTCTTGCTATGGGGAAGGCAGAATGCTGTGTTGTGGCTTCAGAATTCCCTATCAAGAGAGCTTACTGAACACCAGGGTGAGGATGGAATTGCAAACCCAAGCTACTTTTTTTTTTTCAAGATTTTATTTATTTGTCAGAGAGCGAGCGAGAGCAAGCACAGGCAGACAGAGTGGAAGGCAGAGTCAGACGGAGAAGCAGGCTCCCTGCGGAGCAAGGAGCCTGATGTGGGACTCGATCCCAGGACGCTGGGATCATGACCTGAGCCGAAGGCAGCTGTTTAACCAACTGAGCCACCCAGGCGTCCCGCCAAGCTACTTTTAAATTCAGTGCCAAGCATAAGGCAATTCCAGTGTGTAGCAGCTGATTCAAATATCCAGCACTTGAGTAAGTGCAGATGTCAGTTGATTGCTCACGCTGGAGTTAGTGTCTATGATGACCAACAAATGGATGGGTGGCCTCAAGAGGCCATGGAGGATTACCCACCCTCAGGCTTGAGATACTCCATACAGAAAAGATTCCTTTTACCGTACAGGGGAGTCTGGTTTGTTTCCTCCAGGGTTCCCCATGTGGAAAGTTGGTATCAGAGCACTCCCGCTGGATGCCTGGAAAGTACACCTACATTGACCATGGCAGCAGAGGAACATGGCAGTTTCATTCTGGTGGCTCTGGGCCGAAGTACCAAGGGCTGGAGTTGTCATGGAGTCTCATGAAGATGGGTCACAATGCTGGTATGTTGTCAGGGAGACCATAGAATGTGCTGGTTGCCAGGGGGCCTTGAAGGATTCATCTACCCAGAGTGTTTGACACAGGTCCAGAGCACAGCTTTCTTCTAAGGACAGGAGATGTTCTTTTGTGTGGCTCAGTGACCATATTGTATCATACATTGATATTCAGAACAGCCTTCTGAGTACAGATACCTGAAAACCTATTCTTGTGTTCCAGTGAATCCTAGGAGCATGTCAGGTTCAATCTTCTGTCTGAGGACCATTGACTTGGATATCAGCCTGGATGTAGGTGATATGGTGTGTCAGACTGTGCATTTGCGTCCAGAGTGGCCTCCAATATTGGGCTGGGCTTAGGGGACTTGCAGGTTTCTCCTAATCTAGAGGGTTTGTTTAATAGTGACAATCACAGTTTCCTTTGGGAAGACAGGTACAATCCCGTGGTGTGGCTCCAGTTATCACAAACTGGAGGGCATGTGAGCCATGGTTTTGGGAGGGAAGTCTGAAAACACAAACTTGGGTTAGGGTTAGTGGCAAGGTTATCACAGGCCCAATGCATAGACATGGATGGCAGCTCTTCAGGAACTGTTAATCGGGTGACTCAAAGGTAGAATCACAGGCTTTTTTCTCTGTATTGTGTGCAGGATGGCCTCAGAATGCAGTTGTGGCCTCATGGGTCCATGGGAGATTTTTCCTCTCTAAGGATCCTGGTGGCTCCCAATAGTTGGTGGCTTTTTCGGGGAAGGGAAGAGTGCTGTTTTTCATGTTAGGGGTGCCCCAAAATATGGATTCCAGAGACGGACTCTGGGTTTGGTCCCCTGGAAAATCCCACCAAGTGTTAGGATTTGGGCCTAGTGGCTTACCAGGCCTGCATGCAGGATCCTGGAGGTGCAACTGAGAGGTCTTGTTTGAAATCATTCTCAGGCTGAGGGTCACAATACTTGCTTATGCCCAGGTGGCCCTCATGAGTGGGCGTGGTCACATTGGCCATGCAGCTGGCTCCCACTTTGAGGGTTGGAAAACCATCCCAACAGCCAGAATCCTGCCATGGGGAAAGAGGAGTTCTCTATAGTGCTTCAGGTTCCCCCATTAGCGGGGATTCCAGCAAAGGTCTGGGGACAGAGGCCTGAATACCAAGGATGGGTAAAGATGATGGACATGGGCCATGGCCAGTATCAAATCGTGGATATGGGCCCCGATCACTGGGTGGCTGACACTAGGTCTTGGCTCAGGCTCTGTCAGACACAGCACTAGTGCCCAGGGCAGCCTATAAATTGGGGTTCCCTCGAGTGCCGAGCAGATTGATCCTCATGTATGGTTTCTGGGCAGACTCACCAGGCCCTTCTTGTTTGTAAGGGGAAGGCAGAATGCTGTTTTGTGGCTCTAGAATTCACTATCAAGAGGGCTTGTGGACCAGGAGGCTGAGGATGGAATTGTAAACCTAAGCTATGGTTACATTCTGTATCAAGCTAAAGAAATTTCCAGTGTGCAATGATTGAATCCAATATTCAGCACTTGAGTGAGGGTGGATGTCAGATATTTGCTCATGCTGGAGTTTGTGTCTATGATGACACAAAAATGGAGGGGTGGCGTCAAGAGGTTATGGAGGATTTCCAAATCTGGTGTTTTTGAGATGCTCCAAACAGCAAGGTTTCCTTCTACCAGACAGGGGCAGTCTGATTTGTTTCCTCCATGGTTCCCCATGTCGAAAGATCGGATAACATAGATCTCCCACATGGGTGACTGGAAAGCACACCTTCATTGACCATGACAGCGAAGGAACATGGCATCTGGTGGCCTTGAGGCGAAGAAATAAAGACTGGATTGGACATGGAACCTCATGAAGATGGGTCAAAATGTTGGTTTGTTACCAGGGAGATCTTAGAATGTGCTGGTGGTTAATGGGCCATGCAGGATTCATCTAGCCTGAGGATTTGACACAGGCCCAAGAGCCCGGATTGCTTCTGGGGGCAGGAGATATTCTGTTGTGGGGCTCAGCGGCCATATTTTGTATCATAAATTGGTAATCCAGAACAGGTCTCTGAGGACAGAAGCCTGAAAACCTAATAAAGGGTTTGAATGAGGCCCTAGGGGAATGTCATTCAATCTTCTGACTCAGGATCATTGACTCTGGTGTCTGACTGGATGCAGGTGATGAGGGTGTTTCAGACTGTGCATTTGTGTCCAGAGTGGCATCCAATACTGGGGTTGGCTCAGGTTCCTTGCAGGTTTCTCCTTATATGGGGTTTTTGGACAACTGTGATGGGCAGTTTCCTTGGGGATTGCAGGAACTGTCCTGTGGTGTGACTCCAGAGACCCCATCCTGGAGGACATGTGTGCCATGATTTTGAGAGAGAAGTCTGCAAACACAAACTTAGGTTAGGTTAAGGTGATCATAGTCCCAATCCATACACCAGGAGGGCAGCAAGTCTGGAACTGTAAATCACGTAACTCAAAGGTGGTAGCACAGGTAATTGTATCTGGATTTAATTTCCAGAATGGCCTTTATTGCAGGTGTTGTCTCAAGGGTCCATGGGAGATTTCTCCTCTCAAGGATCCTGGCGGTTCTCAATAGTTTGTTGGATTTCTCCGGGAAGGGATGAGTACTGTTTTCCAGCTTAGGCGTGCCCCAAAACAGGCATTCCAGAGATGAGCTCTGGGTCTAAGTGCTTGGAAAATCCCACCAAGGGTTAATATTTAGGCCTAGGGCCATACCAGGCCTGCAATGCGGGATCCTGGAGGTGCAACTGAGAGCGTTTGTTTGAAAGTATGGTCAAGCTGAGGGTCCCAATGCCTGCTTGTGCCCCGGAGGCCATCAGGATTGGGCGATGTCTACTCAGCCATGCAGCCAGTTCCCATTCCTAGGGTTGGACACCCATCCAAAAGCCAGGATTCCTGCCATGGCGAAGGATGAATTCTCTATTGTGCTTCAGGTCCCCCCATTGGTAGGGATTCCAGCTAAGATCTAGGGGACAGATGCCTGAATACCAAGGATGGGTAGTAATGACAGCCCTGGGCCATGGCCGGTCTCACATGGTTAATGTGGGCCCCACCCTCTGGGTTGCTGACACGAGGTAGGGGCTCAGGCTCTGTCAGACACAGCACTAGTGGCTAGGGCAAACTATAAATAGGGGTTCCCTCCTGGGCTGAGTATATTGATCTTCATGTGCAGTTTATGGGCACACTCACCAGGTCCTTCTATCTATGAAGAAGGCAGAATGTTGCGTTGTGGCTCCAGAATTCCCTATCAAGAGACATGGCAGACCAGTAGGGTGAGGATGAAATTGTAGTCTGAAGCTAGGCTTAAATTCATTGCAAAGCGAAAGGCAGTTCCAGTGTGCAGCAGCTGATTCCAATATCAGCGCCTGAATATGGGCGGATGTCAGATGTTTGCTCAGGCTGGAGTTTGTGTCTATGATGACCAACAAATGGAGAGGTGGCGTCAAGAGGCCATGGAGGATTTCCCACCCTGGGGCTCAGGGGCCATAATTTGTATCATAAGTTGGTATTCCAGAAGAGGCCTCTGAGGACAGGTGCCTGAAAAGTTAATCCCTCTTCCAATGAGGTCCTAGGGCCATGTCAGGTTCAATTATCTGACTCAGGACCATTGATTTGGGTGTCTGCTGGATGGAGGTGATCAGGGTGTTTCAGACTGTGCATTTGCATCCAGAGCAGCCTCCAATATTGGGATGTGCTCAGGAGCCTTCCGGGTTTCTCCTAATCAGGAGGGTTTGGGCAACTGTGATGGGCCCAGTTTCCTTGGGGATGGCAAGCACAGTCTTGTGGTGTGACTCTAGGGGCCCCATCCTGGAGGACATGTGAGCTATGGTTTTTAGAGAGAGATCTGCAAACACAAACTCGGGATAAGGTTAATGGAGAGGTGTTCACAGTCCCAATCCAAAGATCTGGAGGGCAGCACGTCAGGAACTGTAAATCAGGTGACTCGAAGCCAGTAGCACAGTCTCTTGTATCTGGATAGCATATCCACGCTGGCCTCGGAATACAGGTGTGGACTCATGGAACCATGGGAGATTCTTCTTCTCAAGGATCCTGGGGCATCCCATTAGTTTGGTGGCTTTCTCAGGGAAGTGAAGAGTGCTGTTTTCCATCTTAGGGGTGCCTCAAAACAGGGATTCCAGTGACGGGCTCTGGGTATGTGCACATGGAACATCCCACGATGTGTTAGGATTTGGGCTTAAGGGCATATCAGGCCTGCAATGCAGGATCCTGGAGGTGCAACTAAGAGCATTTTTTTGAAGGCTTTATCAAGCTGAGGGTTACAATGGCTACTTGTGCCCAGGGCAGCCCTCATGAGTGGGCATTGTCTCCTTGGCCATGCAGCTGGCTCCCACTTTGAGGTTTGGACACTCATATCAACAGCCAGGATTCCTACCATGGGGAAGGAGGAGTTCTCTATTGTGCTTTAGGTTACCCCATTGGTAGGGATTACATAAAAGGTCTGGGGACAGGTGCCTGAATACCAAGGATGGGTAGAGATGATGGACTTGGGCCCTGGCCAATCTCACATGCTGGATATGGGCTCATATCTCTGGGTGCCTGAAACTAGGTCTTGGCTCAGGCTCTGTCAGACACAGTACTAGTACTAGTACTAGTACTAGTGCCCAGGACAGCCTATAAATCAAGGTTCCATTGAGTGCCAAGTAGATTGAACCTCATGTGGAGTTTCTGGGAAGATTCACCAGGCCCTATTTCTTTCTAGTGGGAATGGAGAATGTTGCCTTGTGGCTCCAAATTCCCTCTCTAGAGGGCTTGCAGACCAGGAGGCTGAGGATGGAATTCTAAACCCAAGCTATGGATATATTCAGTGTCAAGTGAAACGCAGTTCTAGTGTGCAGTGGTGGAAAAGAAAATGCAGAATCTAAATAACGGCAGATTTCAGATGTTTTCTCATGCTGGAGTTTTTGTCTATGATGACTGACAAATGGAGGGGTTGTGTCAAGGGCCATGGAGGATTTCTCCTGCTGGTGCTTCTGAGATGCTCCAAACAGAGGGTTCCCTTCTACTGGTCAGTGGCAGTCTGGTTTGTTTGCTCCAGGGTCCCACATGTGGAAAGAATAAGTAGAAGAGCACTCCCACATGGATGCCTGGAAAGCACACCTCCACTGACCATATCAGGTGAGGAACATGGCAGGTTCATTCTGGTGGCTCTGGGGCGAATTACCAAGGACTTGAAGTGACATGGAATCTCATGAAGATGGATCACAATGCTGTTTGTTTGTTACCAGAGAGATCTTAGAATGTGCTGGGGGCTAAGGGGCTGTGCATAATTCATATACCCCGACCCTTGACACAAGTTGAAGAGCACGAATTCCATCTGGGGACAGGAGATATTCTATTGTGGGGTTCAGGGACCAATCTTCTGACGCAGGACCATTGACTTGGGTGTCTTCCTGGATGGAGGTGATCAGGGTGTTGCACACTGTGCATTTGTGTCCAGAGTGGCCTCCAATATTGGACTGGGCTCAGGGGACTTGCAGGTCTCTCCTAATCTGGAGGGTTTGGGCAACTGTGATTGACACAGTTTCATTGGGGATAGCAGGATCTTTCCTGTGGTGTGGCTACAGAGACCCATCATAGAGGGCATGTGAGCCATGGTTTTGGGAAAGAAGTCTGCAAACACAAACTTGGGGTAGGGTTAATGGCGAGGTGATCACAGGCCCAATGCGTAGGTCTGTAGGGCAGCTCGTCTGGAACTGTAAACCAGGTGATTCGAAGGTGGTAGCACAGTCTCTTGTATCTGGATTGTGTGTCCAGGATTGCCTCGGAATGAAGGTGTGGTCTTATGGAGCCCTGGGAGATTTTTCCTCTCTACGCATCCTGGCAGCTCCTAATAGTTTTCTCAGGGGAGGGAAGAGTGCTGTTTTCCATCATAGGGGTGCTTCAAAACAGAGATTCCAGAGACGGGCTCTGGTTATGTTGGCATGGAAAATCCCACGAAGTGTTAGGATTTGGTCCTAAGGGCATACCAGGCCTGCGATGCAGGACCCTGCAGAAACAACTGAGAGCATTTGTTTGAATGCATGCTAAGGTTGAGGGACACAATGCCTGCTTTGGCCCAGGCGGCCCTTATGATTGGGCGTTGTCTCATTGGCCATGCACCTGGTTCTAATTCTGAGGGTTGGGCACCCATAGCAACAGCCAGGCTTCCTGCCATGGGGAAGAAGGAGTTCTCAATTGTGCTTCAGGTTCCCCCACTGGTAGGGATTCCAGCAAAGGTCTGGGATAGTTGCCGGAATACCAAGGATGGGTAGAGATGACTGGGCCATGGCCAGTCCCACATGCTGGATAAGGGCCCCACACTCTGGGTGGCTGACACGAGGTTGGAGCTCAGGCTCTCTCAGACACAGCGCTAGTGGCCAGCGCAAAGTATAAATCGGGGTTCCCTCGAGGGCCAAGTAGATTGATCTTCATGGGGAGTTTCTCGGCAGACTCACCAGGCCCTTCTTCTTTCTATGGGGAAGGCAGAATGTTGCGTTTTGTCTCCCTAATTCCCTCTCAAGAGGACTTGCAGTCCAGTAGGGTGAGGATGGAATTGTAAACCCAAACTATGCAAGAATACAGTGTCAAGTGAAAGGTATTTCCAGTGTGCGTGACTGATTCGAATATCCAGCACCTGAGTAAGAGCAGATGTCAGATGTTTGCTCATGCTGGAATTTGTGTCTATGATGACTAACAAATGGAGGGTTGGCATCAAGAGAATGTGGAGGACTTCCCAGGCTGGGGCTTGTGAGATGCTCCAAACAACCAAGGTTTCCTGCAACCTGACAGGAGCCGTCTTATTTGTTTGCTCTAGGGTTCCCTATGTGGAATTTTTGTGTAGCAGAGAACTACCTCTTGGATGCCTAGAAAGCACACGTCCATTGACCTTTGTACCTGAGGAACATGGCAGATTCGTTTCATGGCTCTTGGGCAAAGTACCAACACCTTGAGTTGGCATCAAGTCTCAGGAAGTTGGGTCACAATGCTGGTTTGTTACCAGGGAGATCATAGAAGCTGCTGGGGCTAATGGGTCATGCAGGATCCATCTACCCTGAAAGTTGGACATAGATCCAAGAGCACATTTTCCTTCTGGAGACAGGAGATGTTCTGTTGTGGGAATCAGGGACCACATGTTGTATCATAACTTGGTATTCCAGAACAGGACTCTGAGAACAGATGTCTGAAGACCCAATCTAGGGTTCCAGTGAAGTCCTAGGGGCATGTCAGGTTCAATCATCTGACTCAGAACCATTGACTTGGCTTTCTGCCTCGATGGAGGTGCTCAGGGTGGTTCAGACTGCACGTTTGCATCCAGAGCAACCGCCAATATTGGGGTGGGTTCAGGGGCCTGGCAGGTTTCTCCTAATCTGGAGGGTTTGGACAACCTGATGGGCACAGTTTTCTTGGGGATGGCAGAAACTTTCCTGTGATGTGGCTTGAGGGTCCACATCTTGGTGGGCATGTAAGCCATGGTTTTGGGAGAGAAGTCGGCAAACACAAACTGGGGTTAGGGTTAGTGTCGAGATGATCACAGGCCCAATGCATAGACATGGAGGGCAGCTCGTCAGGAAATGTAAATAGGATGACTCGAAGGCGGTAGCAAAGACTTTTCTCTCTGGATTGTGTGGACAGGATGGCCTTGGAATGCAGGTTTGTTTTCATGGGTCCATGGGAGATTTTTTCTCTCTAAGGATCCTGGCGGCTCCCAATAGTTTGATGCCTTTCTCAGGGAAGGGAAGAGTGCTGTTTTCCATCTTAATGGTGCCCCAAACAGGGATTCTGAGACGGACTCTGGGTCTGGGCACCTGGAAAATCCCACCAAGGGTTAGGATTTGGGCCTAGGGGCATACCAGGCCTGCAATGCTGGTACTGGAGGAGCAACTGAGAGTGTTTGTTTGAAAACATGCTCAGGCTGAGGATCACCATGCCTGCCTGTGCCCATGTCGGCCCTCAGGAGTGGGCATGGTCTCCTTGGCCATGCAGCTGGCTCCCACGCTGAGGGTTGGACAACCATCCCAACAGCCAATATTCCTGCCATGGGGAAGGAGGTGTTCTCTATTGTGTTTCAGGTTCGCCATTGGCAGGAATTCCAGCAAAGTTTGGGGGACAGATGACTGGATACCAAGGATGCGTACAGATGATGGCCCAGGGCCATGGCCGATCTCTCATGCTAAATATGGGCCCTCACCTCTGGGTGGCTGACACGAGGTCGGGGCTTAGACTCTGTCAGACACAGCACTAGTGGTCAGGGAAATCTATTAATCAGGGTTGCCTCGTGGTCTGAGTAGATTGATCCTCATGTGCAGTTTCTGGGCAGACTCAACAGGTCCTTCTTCTTTCTATGTGGAAGGCAGAATACTGCGTTGTGGCTCCAGAATTCCCTATCAAGTGATATTGTGGAGCAGTGTGGTGAGGATAGAATAGTAATACAAAGCTATGGTTAAGTTCAGTGAAAAGCAAAAGGCAGTTCCAGTGTGCAGCTGCCGTTTTGAATATCCAGCACCTGAGTAAGGGTGGATGTCAGATGTTTGCTCACACTGGAGTTTGTGTCTGTGATTACCCACAAATGGAAGGGTGGCGTCAAGAGGCCATGGAGGATTTCCCATGCTGGGTCTTGTGAGATGCTCCAAATAGCAAAGTTTCTTTCTACCGGACAGGAGAAGTCTGGTTTGTTTTCTCTGGTTTCTCCATGTGGAAAGTTTTGTAGCAGAGAACCCCACAGGGATGCCTGGAAATCAACCCTCCATTGACCATTGCACCTGAGGAACATGGCAGGTGCATTCTGGTGGCTCTGGGGCAATATATCAAGACCTTGAGTTGACATGGAGTCTCATGAAGATGGGGCACAATGATGGTTTATTACCAGGAATATCATAGAATGTGCTGGTTGCTAAGGGGCCATTCAGGATCCAAATACCCTTAGGGTATGACACAATTCCAGGAGCATGGCTTCCTTTTTGGGGAGAACATATTCTGTTCTGTGGCTCAGGGACTATATATTTTATCATAAGTTGATATTCCAGAGCAGGCCTCTGACGACAGATACCTGTAAACCTAATCTAGTGTGCCAATGAAGTCCTCGGGGCATGTCAGGTTCAATCTTCTGACTCAGGAGCATTGACTTGGGTGTCTGCCTGTATGGAGGTGATCAGGGTGTCTCAGACTGTGCATTTGTGCCCAGAGCGGCCTCCATTATTTGGCTGCGCTCAGGGGCCTTGCAGGTTTCTCCTAATCTGAAGATATCGGGCAAAAGTGATGGGCACAGTTTCCTTGAGGATCTCAGGCACAGTCTTGTGGTGTGGCTTCAGATGCCAGAACCTGGAGGTCATGTGAGCCATGGTTTTAGGAAGGAAGTCTGCAAACACAAACTCAGTTTAGGTTAATGGCAAGGTGATTGCAGGCCCAATGCATAGACCTGGAAGGCAGCTCGTCAGGAACTGTAAATCCGATGACTCAAAGGTGATAGCACATGATATGTATCTGGATTGTATGTCCAGGATGGCCTCGGAATGCAGGTGTGTTCTCATGGGTCTATGGCAGATTTTTCCACTCAAGGATCCTGGTGGCTACCAAGAGCTTGGTGACTATCTCGGGGAAGGGAAGAGTGCTGTTTGCCATCTTAAGGGTCCCCCAAAATAGGGATTCCAGAGATGGGCTCTGTGTCTGGGCCCCTGTAAAATCCCAACAGGGTTAGGATTTGGGCCTAGGTGTGTACTAGGCCTGCAATTCGGGGTCCCAGAGATGCAATTGAGAGCGTTTGGTTGAAAGCATGCTCAGGCTGAGGTCACAATGCCTGCTTGTGCCCAGGGAAGCCATCATGAGTGCACATGGTCTCCTTGGCCATGGAGCTGCCCTCCACTTTGAGGGTTGAGCAACTATCCCAACTGTCAGAATACCTTCCATGGGGAAGGAGGAGTTCTCTATTGTGCTTCAGGTTCCCCCAATGGCAAGGATTTCAGCAAAGGTGTGGGTACAGATGCCTGAATACCAAGAATAGAAGAGAAGACAGACTTGGGCCATAGCTGGTCTCACATGCTGGATATGGGCCCTGATCTCTCCGTGGCTGACACTAGGTCCTGGCTCCGGCTATGTCAGACACAGCACTAGTGCCCAGGGCAGCCTATGAATCAGGGTTCCGTCTAGCACCGAGAAGATTGACCATCATATGGTGTTTCTGGGCAGACTCTCCAGGCCCTTTTTCTTTCTATGGGGAAGGCAGAATATTGTGTTGTAGCTCCAGAATTCCCTCACAATAGGGCTTGTGGACCAGTAGACTGAGGATGGAATTGTAAACCCAAGCTATGGCTTAATTCAGTCAAACTAAAGGCAGTTCCAGTGTGCAGCGATCGAATTGAAATCCAGCACCTGAGTAAGGGCGGATGTCAGATGTTTGCTCATGCTGGAGTTTGTGTCTATGATGACTGACAAATGGAGTGGTGGCTTCAAGAGGAAATGGAGGATTTCCCACGCTGGGGCTTGTGAGATACTCCAAACAGAAGGTTTCCTTCTACCGGACAGGGACATTCTGTTTTTTTGTCTCAAGGGTCCCAGCCAATTGCAAAGTTTGTGTAGCAGAGCACCCCCGTATGGTTGCCTGGAAACCACACCTCCACTGACCATTGCAGCTTGGGAACATGGCAAGTTCATTCTGGTGGCTCTGGGGCGAAGTACTAAGGGCTTATTTTTACATGGAATGTCATGAACATGGGTAACAATGCTGTTTTGTTACCTGGGAATTCTTAGCCTGTCATCTGTACACATCCTTGGTATTAAGGCAACTTTCCACAGACCTTTCCTGTAACCCTGCCAATGGGGGAACCTGAAGCACAATAGAGAACTCCTCTTTCCATTGCAGGAAGCCTGGCTGTTGCAATGGGTGTCCAACCCTCAAAGTGGGATCCAGCTATATGGCCAATGAGACTACGCCCTCTCCTGAGGGCCCCCCTGGGCACAAAGAGGCATGATGACCCTCAGCCTGAGCATGCTTTCAAACAAGCCCTCTCTGTTACACCATTAGGATCCTGCATTGCAGGCCTGGAATGCCCCTAGGCCCAAATCCTAACACTTGGTGGGATATCCGGGCACCCAGACCCAGAGCCCATCTCTGGAATCCCTGTTTTGGCATAAGCCTAAGTTGGAAAACAGCATTCTTCCCTGTTTTGGAGCACCCCTAAGATGGAAAAGAGCACTCTTTTCTTCTCTGAAAAACCACCAATCTATGGAGATCCACCAGGATCCTTAGAGAGGAAAAGTCTCCCATTGAACCATGAGACCACGTCTACATTCAGAGCCCATCCTGGACACACAATCCAGATAGAAAAGCCTGTGCTACCAGCTTTCAGTCACCCTAATTACAGTTCCTGACGTGATGCCTTCTAGGTCTATGCATTGGACCTGCGATCACCTTGCCACTATCCCTGACCCAAATTTGTGTTTGCAGACTTCCCTCCCAAAACCATGGCTCTCATATCCTCAAGGAGGTGGTCTCTGAAGCCTTACCACAGGACTGGGCCTGACATCCCCAAGGAAACTGTGCCCATCACAGTTCCCCAAAGCCTCCAAGTTAGGAGAAACCTGCAAGGCCCCTGAGCCCACCCCAATAGTGGAAGTGGCTCTGGATGCAAATGCACAGTCTGAAACACCCTGATCACCTACATCCAGTCAGACAACCATATCAATGGTCCTTAGTAAGAAAATTGAACCTGATGGACACCAAGGACATCATTGGATCTCTAGATTAGGTTGCCAGCATCAATCCTCAGAGGCCTGTTCTTGAATACCAAGTCAGGATACAACATATGTACCCTGAGCCACACAACAGAACATCTCCTCCCCCAAGATGGAAACTGTTCACATCGACCTGTGCCAAACCCTCAGCGTGGCCCATAGCCACCAATACATTCTAAGACCTCCCTTGTAACAAACCAGTTTTGGGACACATCTGTAAGAGATTCCAAGTCAACTCAAGGCCTTGGTACTTGGCACCAGAACCACCAAAACGAACCTGTCATGTTCCTCAGCTGCAATGGTCATTGGACGTGTGCTTTCCAGTCATCCATGCGGGAGGGCTCTGCTACGCAAACTTCCACTTGAGGGACCCTGGAGGAAAAAAAAAAACAGACTCCTCCTGTCCATTAGAAGGAAACCTTGTTGTTTGGAGCATCTCACAATCTTAAGCGTGGGTAATCCTCCATTGCCTCCTGAAGCCACCCCTCTATTAGTCGTCATCCTAGACACAAACTCCAGTGTGAGCAAATATCTGACATCTGCCCTTACTCAGGTGCTGGATATCTCGTATAAGCTGTTGCACATTGAAACTGACTTCCGCTTGGCACTCAATTTAAGCATAGCTGGTGTTTACAATTGCATTCTCTCCCTATTTGTCCCCAAACCCTCTTGATAGGGAATTCTGGATCCATAAGGCAGCATTCTGCCTGCCCCACAGAAAGAAGTGCTTCGTGAGTCTGGCCAGAAACCCTACATGAGGATCAATTTACTCGGCCCTGGAGAGAACCCCAATATATAGACTTCTCTGGCCACTAGTGCTGTGTCTGACACAGCCTGAGCCCAGACCTCGTGTCAGCCACCCAGAGAGCGGGGCCCATATCCAGCATGTGAGAACGGCCATGGCCCAAATCTGTCATCTCTATGCATCCTTGGTATTCAGGCATCTGTCCCCAGACCTTTGCTGTAATCCCTGCCTATGGGGGAACATGAAGCACAATAGATATTTCCTCCTTCCCCATGGCTGGAAACCTGGCCATTGGAATGTGTGTCCATCCCTCAGTGTGGGAGCCAGAAAATGGACAGTGGGACCACGCCCACTCCTGAGGGCCACCCTGGGCACAAACAGGCATTGTAATGCTCAGCCTGAGCATGCTTCCAAACAAGCCCTCTCAGTTGCACCACCAAGATCCTGCATTGCAGGCCTGGTCTGCCCATAAGCCCAAATCCCAACACTTGGTGGGATTTTCCAGGCGCCTAGACCCAGAGCCCATCTCTGGAATCCCTGTTTTGGGGCACACCTAAGATCGAAAATAGCAGTCTTCCTATCTCAAAAAGTCATCAAAATATTGGGAACCGCCAGTATCCTTAGAGGAAAAATCTCCCATGGACCCATGAGGCCACAGCTACATTCTGAGGTCACCCTAGACACACAGTCCAGATATAAAAGCCTGTGCTTCCACCTTCGGGTCATTCCAGTTACTGTTCCTGACGAGTAGCCTTCCAGGTCTACACATTGCCCTGCGATAACCTAGCCACTAAACCTAACCCGAGTTTGTGTTTGCAGACTTCCCTCCCAGAACCATGGCTCACATGCCCTCCAGGGTGGAGTCTCTGGAGCCACACCACAGGACTGTGCTTGCCATCCCCATGGAAATTGTGCATGTCAGTTAACCAAACCCTCCAGAGTTGGTTGAAACATTCAAGACCCCTGTGGCCACCCCAATATTGGAGGTTACTCTGGACATAAGTGCACAGTCTGAAACTCGCTGATCACCTACATCCTGGCAGACACCCAAGTCAACTTTCCTAAGTCTGAAGATTGAACCTCTCATGCTCCTGGGACTCATTGGAACCCTAGATTAGGTTGTCGGGCAAAGGCATGTTCTTGAATAGAAACTTATGATATGGCATGTGGTCCCTGAGCCACAAAACACTACATCTCCTGTCCCCAGAAGGTAACCGTGCTCTTCGACCTGTGTTAAACCCTCAGGGTAGGAGAATCTTGCAGGCACCTTAGCCACCAACACATTCTAAGATCTACCTGGTAAAAAAAACCAGCATTGTAACCCATCTTCAAGAGATTCCATGTCAACTCAAGACCTTGGTGCTGCGCCCCAGAAGCACCGTAAAGAACCTGCATGTTCCTCAGCTGCATTGGTCAATGGAGGTGTGCTTTCCAGGCATCCATGTGGAAGGGCTCTGCTACCCATCCTTTTCACATGGGGGGCCCTGCAGAAAACATACCAGACTCTAACTGTCCAGTAGAAAAAACAACCTTGCTGTTTGGAGCATCTCACATGCATCAGCCTCTTGATGCCACTCCTCCATTCGGTCATCAGAGACACAAACTCCAGTGTGCGTAAACATCTGAAATCCACCTTTACTCAGGTGCTGGATATTTCATTTGTTGGCCACGATAGATACAAACTCTATCATGAGCAGACATCTGACCCTCGCCTGTACTCAGATGCTGGAGATCTCGAAAAAACCACTGCACATTGGAACGGCCATGTTCTCGGCACTGAGATTAAGCATAGATTGTGTTTTCTGCCTTCTGTTCTCACACTCCTCGCCTTCAAGTCCCCCATATTGGGAATTTGGGAGCCACAATGCCTTCTGCCTGCCCACCAGAAAAAAGAGGTGCCCTATGGGTCTGCGTGAAACTCCATATAAGGTTCCTCCAGCACAGCCCTCTATAGCACCACAATATCATAGGCCACCTTGTGAACTAATGCTTTGTCTGACACAGCTCGAGCCCCGACCTCCTGGTAGCCACCTAGATAGCGGGACCCATATCTGGCAGGTGTGACCTGCCTTGACCTGAGTCCTTCATCTCAAACCAACCTGGTTATTCACGTACCAGTCCCAGAACATAGCTCAAATTACTGTGCATGGGGGAATCTGAAGCACAAAAGAGTACTCCTCCTTCCTCATAGAAGGAAAATTAAATGTTGATATGGTGGTCCAACCCTCATATTGGGATCCAGGTGCATGGAACAAGAGCCAATGCCCACTCAGGATGGGCATCTGGGCACAAACAGGCATTGTGACCCTTACCCTGAGAACCATTTCCAACAAGTCTCCATGGGAGCTGAACCAAAGCCCCACAGAGCCAGGCAGTCAAGCCTCTAGGCCCAAATACTAAGCCTTTGTAGGGTTATCCAGGCACAGGGTCCTATAATCCATCTCTGGAATCCCTGTGTTGACGGAAACCCTGAAACAGTAAACCACGCTCTCTCCTTCCCAGTGAGACACCAAACTCTTGGGTGCTGGGCAGAATCCCCAGAGAGGTAGAATATTCCATGGACACATGAGGACACCCCACCATTCCAAGGCCATCCTAGACACAATCCAGACAGAAAAGCCTTTGCTCCTGCCTCCCAGCCACACGAATTTCAAATCCTGAGGAGCTGCCCTCAGCGTCTGCAGATCGGGGCTGCCATCACCTCCCTCCTAATTGATACACAATTTTGTGTCTGAAGACTTTGGTCCCAGAGCCCTTAACCACATTCCCTGACAGAACCACACTACATCACTGGGCCTGATCTCTGGATGAAATTCTGCCGTCTCAGTTGCACAAACCCTCCAGATTAGGAAAAGCCTGCAAGGCCCCTGAGCCCACCCCAATTTCATAGGCCACTCTGGAAAAAATGCACAGTCTGACACAGCCTGAGCATCTACCTCCAGGAAGACTCACAGGTCAAAGTCCCTAAGTCCGAAGGTTGAGGATGACATGCCCCTACAACCTCATAAGAACCCTAGCCTAGATATTCAGGCCTCTGTGCCCAGAGGCCTGGTCTTGAAATCCAACATATGATCCGACATGTGGTCCCTGAGCCATACAAGAGAACCCCTCCTGTCCCGAGAAGGGAACCTGGCTCCTGGGAACTGGGTCTAACCCTCAGGTAGGAAAATCCTGCATGGCCACAGACCCACAACCACATTCTTTTTTTTATATAGATTTTATTTATTTATTTGACAGACAGAGATCACAAGTAGGCATAGAGGAAGGCAGAGAGAGAGAAAGGAAGAAGCAGGTTCCCTGCTGAGCAGAGAGTCCGATGCGGGACTCAATCCCAGGACCCTGAGATCATGACCTGAGCCGAAGGCAGCGGCTTAGCCCACTGAGCCAACCAGGCACCCTCACCACCACATTCTAAGGTCTCCCTGGACACCAAGCAGCATTGTGACTCATTAGACTGAGAACATCCGTCAACTTAGATCACTTGGAAATTTGAACAAAAACCAGCAGATCAAGCCTGCAATGTTCCTCAGCTGCAATGGTCATGCAAGGAAGACTTCCCAGGCCCCCATTCAGAGACCTCTGCTGTCGAATCTTTCTATATGGGGGACCCTGGAGCCTTGTAAGCGGACTTCCCCTGTCCCACAGTAGGACACCTTGCTGTTTGGAGCAGCTCACAAGGTCCTGCTTGGGAAAATCTCCAAGAATTCTTGAGGCCACCCCACAATTCGTTGACCATCATGGATGCAAACCCAGCGTGAGCAGACATCTGACCCTCGCCCATACTCAGGTGCTGGAAATCTCGAAACAACCACTGCACAATGGAATGGTCCTGTGGTCGGCACTGAGCTTATCCGTGGCCTGTGTATTCAGACTTCTGTCTTCACACTCCTCGCCTACAAGCCCTTCATATTGGGAATTCTGAAGCCACAGTGCAGCTTTCTGCCTGCCCACCAGAAAGAAGAAGTGCCCTATGGGTCTTCACAGAAACCCACATGAGGATCCTCCTGCACGGCCCTCAATGGCACCCCAATATAATAGACCGACCTCTGCATAAATTGTCTATCTGACACCGCCTGATCCCCGACCTCCTGTCAGCCACCCAGATAGTGGGCCCCATATCCTCCAGGTGGGTCCAACCTTGGCCCGAGGCCATCATCTTGAAGCAACCTGGTTATTCAGGTACCTGTCCCAGACTTAGCTCAAATTCCTGCCCATAGGGGACTCGGAAGCACAAAAGAGTGCTCCTCCTTCCCCATGGCCAGAAAACTGAATGTTGAGATGGCTGTACAACCCTGAGTGGGAACCAGGTGCATGGTCCATGAGACCATGCCTACACAGGATGGGCAGCTGGGCACAAATAGGCATTGTGACCCTCACAATGAGACCCCTTTCCAAAGATCCCCCTTGGGATCTGGACCAGGAACCCAAATCGAAGCTTTGGTTAAGTTTTCCCAGTGTCTGGACCCAGACCCATCTCTGGAATCCCTGTTTGGACAGGATCCCAGAGATGGAATACAGTCTTTTCCTCTTCCCCAGAAAGAAATCAAACTCTTGGGTGCGAAGCAGAATCAACAGAGTGGAAGAATATCCCATGGACACATGAGGTCACCCCTCCATTTAGTGGCCATCCTAGACACAAAATCCAGACAGAAAAGCCTGTGCTCCTCCCTCCCAGCCACCTGAATTTCAAATCACGAGGAGCTTCCCTCAGGGTCTTCAGATTCGGACTGCCATCACCTCACTCCTATCTCTTATCCGAGGTTGTGTCTAAAGTCTTTGGTCCCAAAGTCCTGACACACATGACCTCCAGGATGGGGCCTCGAGAAACACATGACATCACTGGCCCTGCTATCCTGAGGAAACCCTGCCCATCTCAGTTTCCCAAAATGTCCAGATTAGGAGAAAACTGCAAGGCCCCTGACTGCACCCCAGTATCATAGGCCACTCTGGAAAAAGTGCACAGCCTGACACAGCCTCAGCACCTACCTCCAGGATGACATGCAGGCCAATGGCACTTAGTCCGAAGATTGAAACTTCCATTGCCCTAAAACCTCATCAGAACCCTAGCTTATGTTTTGAGGTCTCTCTCCCTAGAGGTCTGTTCTGGAAATTCAAGCATATGGTCCAACCTGTGGTCCGTGAGCCATACAAGAGCACACCTCCTGTCCCAAGAAGGAAACCTGGCTCCTGGGTACTGGGTCTAATCCTAAGGATAGAGAATCCTCAATGGTCAGAGAGCCGCCACCACATTCTAAGGTCTCCCTGGACACCAAGCAGCATTGGGACCTGTTAGACTGAGAACTTCCATCAACGCAAATCACTTGGAACTTGGAATCAGTGTCATTGGTTCAAGCTTACCCTGTTCCTCAGCTGCAATGGTAACACGAGATTGGCTTCCCAGGCCTCCATTCAGAGAGCATTGCTATCGATTCTTCCATATGGGGGACCCTGGAGCCCTGTAAGAAGACTTCTGCTGTCCCTTAGTATGACACCTTGATGTTTGGAGCAGCTCACAAGCTCCAGCTTGGAAAAACCCCCAAGAATTCTTGAGGCCTCCCCACCATTTGTTGGCCATCATGGATACAAACTTCAGCGTGAGCAGACATCTTCCCCTCGCCCAGGTGCTGAAGATCTCGAAACAACTGCTGTACATTGGAATAGACATGTGCTCGGCACTGAGCGTAACCGTAGCTTATGTTTTCATACTTCTGTCCTCACACTCCTCGCCTGCAAACCCTCCAACTTGGATATTCTGGAGCCGTAATGCAGCCATCTGCCTGCTCACCAGATAGAAGAAGTGAAGAAAGGGTCTGTGCAAAAATCCCCCATGAGGATCCAGTTGCACAGCTCTCAAAAGCACCCCAATATCATAGGCCGTACTCTCCACGAATGTTCTGTCTGACACAGCTCGAGCCCGAGCTCCTGACAGCCACCCAGAAAGCAGGCCTCATTTTCTGCAGGTGGGTCCTGCCTTGGCCCGAGGACCTCATCTCAAAGTGAACTGGGTATTCAGGCACCTGTCCCAGAACTTAGCTCAAATTCCTGCCCATGGGGGAACCTGAAGCATAAAAAGTACACCTCCTTCCCCATGGCAGGAAAACTGAATGTTGAGATGGCAGTCCAACCCTCAGAGTGGGAGCCAAGTGCATAGCCCATGAGGTCACACCCACTCAGCATGGGCATCTGGGCAAAAACAGGCATTGTGACCCTCAGAATGAGACCCATTTCCAACAAGAACACTCGGGAGCTGTACCAGGAAAACATAGAGCAGGACCCTAGGCCCAAATCCTAAGCCTTGTTGCGGTGATCCAGGCTCCAGAACCCAGGACCCATCTCTGGAATGGCTGTTTGGACGGGATCCCTGACTCAGAAAACTGCGCTCCTCCCATCCCCCGGAAATACACCAAACTCTTGGGTGCCGAGCAGAATTCCCAGAGAGGTAGAATCTCACATGGACCCATGAGGCCACCCCTCCATTTCGTGGCCATCATAGACAAACAAGTCAGACAGAAAAGACTGTGCTCCTGCCTCACAGCCGTCCGAATTTCATATCTGGAGATGCTTCGCTCAGGGTCTGCAGATTGGGTCTGCCATCACCTCGAGCTTAACTCTTACCCGAGTTTGTGTCTGAAGACTTTGGACCCAGAGTCCTGACCCATATGCCCTCCAGGATGGGGCCTCCAGGAACACACAACAGCACTGGGCCAGCTCTCCCAAGGAATGTCAGCCTGTCTCAGTTTCCCAACCCACCAGATTAAGAGAAAATTGCAAGGCCCCTAATACCACCCCAATTCAATAGGAAGCTCCAGAAAAAATGCATAGTCTGACACAGCCTCAGAATATACCTCCAGGAAGACACCCAGGTCAATGGGAAGGGATGAAATGGCCTAACCCATGGCAGGTTCGATGTGCTGGGTGTGAAGCCAACTGTCTCAATGTCTCTCACAAGGTCTGGGCTCAGGCTATGTAAGACAGAGCATAGTGTTTAGGGTAGCCTATGCAATTGGGGTGTTGCCGAGGGCTGAGCAGGTTGATTTTCATTTGGGGTTTCTGAGCAATGCCATAGACAATGTTTTTCTTTGGGGGGCAGGCAGAGTGCTTCGTTCTGGAACCAGAATTCCCAATCATGAGGGCTTTTGGGCCAGGAGTGCTAGGGTAAAGTCTGAAAACAAAAGATAGGGTGAGGTTGGGAGCAGGCACACTCTGCAAAGGCTGAAAGGATATCTCATGCATCTGAAGTCAGGCTGAAGGATCAGACGTTGGCTGAGGTTGGATTGTGCCCTTGATAGCACCTTCATGAAGCAGGTGCCTCATGAGGCCAACGAAATTTTCCCACGCTGAGTTTGGAGGTTGCCACAAACCACAAGGATTCCTTCTGCGAGACAGTCGAGTCCTGTTGAGTGGCTCCAGTACATACCATACGGAAGGACTGAAGAGGAGGGTTCAAAAGATGGATCCCTGAACAGCATGCCTCGCATTCCCTTTGGCCATTAACGACAAGATATGTTTGATCTGCTGGCTCTGGGGCAAGCTAACCAGCGGGCTGAGTTGAAATGGCCTCTCCTGAGGATGCGTCATAATGTGGGTTTCTGTCCATGGAGACCTTGGAATGTGATGGTTGTACTGTGGCCCTGCGGAATTCTCCGACCAGAAGGGTTTGATACAGATCCAGTAAGAAAGCACTCCATGTGGAGACGAGAGAGGTTTGGTTTGGAGCCTCAGAAAAACCTAATATGATGGTATACGAAACCAGTCCTCTGAGGACAGACACATGAAAACTAAAGCTAAGGTTCAAATTAGGGCCTAAGGGCCTGTCCATTTCAATCTTCTGTCTCTGGGGACACTGTCTGAGAGTCTAAGTGGTGATAATGGCTCAGCTGGTGTCAGAGTGCCCCTTTTAGTCCAGGGCAGCCTACACTATCAGGATGGCCTCAGGGGCCTTGGAGCTTTTCCCTAACCTGTAGGGTTGTGGTCAATGGATTGGGCACACTTTCCTTGGAGAGGGCAGGCACAATCTTTCGCTGTGGCTCCAGATGCCCTAGCCTGGAGGGTGTATGGGTCCAGGCTGTGGGCACAGAAGACTGAAAACACAAACTCAGCTTATGAGTGGCGCCGAGGGTATGGCAGCCCGGATGTACAGATAGAGAGTGAGCTCCTTGGCTTGTGAATCAAGGGCGAGATTCCTTCAGGCTTTTGTCTCTGGATGCATCCAGGATAGCCGTAGATTGTAGGGGGCGGCCTCACTGACTGTGGACAAGTATCCCTCTCTGGGGATTTGTCCCAGCTAACAGGAGTTTGGGGTCATTTTGTGGGAAGGGTGGAGTCCTGTTGTCAGGCTCATGTATCTCTCCAAGAAAGTGATTCCAGAGCAGAGCCCCAGGAACGGGTGGGAGACTGGAAAACTCAAACACTGGTGAGGATTGGGTGTATAGGGGCTTGGCACGCACCATATGCGGGCTCTTGGTCAAGGCCCTGACAGGCCTTTCTTTGATATTGGCCTCATGCGGAGGGTCACAGAGTGAATTTGTGCCCAAGGCAGCACTCAAGTTTGGGCGTGGTTTCAGAAGAAATGAAGTTTTCTCCCACCCTGAAGGTGTGACTCCATGCCAAGAGCAAGCCTTACAGCCATGGGGAAGAAGGAGTTCTGATTTGTGATTCAGATGCCCAACTGTGTGGGGAATTGATATAATATCTGGGTTTAGATATCGGAAAACCAAGGTTAGGAAGAGATAACGGCATAAGACCATGGCGTGTCAGAAGTGCTAGGTGTGTGGCCAGCTGTCTCCTTGCCTGTCTGGACGTCTGGCATCAGGCTGTGAAAGGCAGAGCATTAGTGCCCAGAGCAGCCTATCAAATCTGAGTGCCGTCGAGGCAAGAGCAGGTTGATCCTCATCTGGGTTTTATGGAGAGCCCCACAAGGAAACGTTTTCACCGGTGGGCAGTCACTGGGCTGGCTTGTGGTTCTGCAATTCCTACTCTGGAGGGATTGTTTGCCAGGAGTGTGAGGAAGGAAGTCTGAAAACACAAGCTAGCGTGTGGTTTGGGGCCGAGGGCACGGCAGGCCATTCTGCAGAGGCTGAATCAAGATCTCCTGCATTGCGGTCATGTCTACTATGAGACGAGCTTCAAGCTAGAGTTTTTGTCCATGATGGCCTCTCCCTGAAAGATATGGGGGGCTTCATGAGGCCCGGCAGGTTTGCCGTTTTCTCCTACACTGAAGGTTTGACTCACGGCCAGCAGCAAGGTTTCTTGCCATGGGGAAGGAGGGGTTCTGACTTGTGCATCAGGTTCCCCCTGTGCAGGGATTGGAGATAAGGTCTAGGTTCCGATGACTGAAAACCCAGGTTGGGAATGGATGGTGGCCTAAGGCAGTGGCGGGTCCAATGTGCTGGGTGTGCAGCCAGCTGTGTCGGTGTCTGTTGGAAGGTCTGGGCTCAGGCTATTTGCGACAGAGCATCAGTGTTTAAGGTAGCCTATGCAATTGGGGTGTTGCCGAGGGCCAAGCAGTTTGATCCTCATTTGGGGTTTCTGGGCAGCACCATAGACAATGATTTTCTCCTGGGAGGCAGGCAGAGTGCTTCATTGTGGCCCCAGATTTCCCAGTAGGGAGGGTTTGTGGGCCAGGAGTGAGAGGACGGAAGTCTGAAAACACAAGCTAGTGTGAGGATTGGAGCCTAGGGCAGAGCAGGCCCATTCTGCAGAGGCTGAATCAAAATCTCCTGCATCTGAAGTCAGGCTGAGGATCAGACATTGGCTGAGGCTGGAGTATGTGTCCATGATGGCACCTTCATGAAGCGGGGGCCTCATGAGGCCAAGGAAGTTTTCCCACGCTGAGTTTGGAGGTTGCCCCAAACCACAAGGTTTCCTTCTGCGGGACATTCGAGTCCTGTTGCATGGCTCCAGGACATACCATATGGAAGGACTGGAGAGCAGGGTTCCAAGGATGGATCCCTGTACAGCATGCCTCGCATTCCAATTGGCCATTAGCGATAAGATATGTTTGATAAGGGGCCTCTGGAACACGCGACCCAGGGGGCTGAGTTGAAATGGCCTCTCCTGAGGATGCGTCATAATGTGCGTTTGGGTCCATGGAGACCTTTGAATGTGCTGGTTGTTCAGTGGCCCTGCGGAACTCTCCTACCTGAAGGGTTTGATACATCCCCAGTAAGAAAGCTGCCCATGTGGAGACGAGAGATCCTTGGTTTGGTGCCTCAGAAAAGCCCCATGTGCTGGTCTATGAAAACAGTCCTCTGAGAACGGACACATGGAACAAAGCTAAGGTTCATATTAGGGCCTGGGGGCCTGTCCATTTCAACCTTCTGTCTCTTGGGACACTTTCTGAGAGTCTAAGTGGAGATAGTTGCTCCGCTGGTGTCAGAAAGCCCCTCTTAGTCCAGGGTGGCCTACACTATTGATGTCCTCAGGTGCCTTGGAGCTTTTCCCTAACCTGTAGGGTTGTGGTCAATGGATTGGGCACACTTTCCTTGGAGAGGGCAGGCACAAACTTTCGCTGTGGCTCCAGAGGCACTAGCCTGGAGGTGTGTGGGTCCAGGCTGTGGGCACAGAAGTCTGAAAACACAAACTCAGCTTATGAGTGGTGCCTAGGGTATGGCAGGCTGGAGGTACAGCCCGAGAGGGAACTCCTGGGCCTCTGAAACAAGGGCGAGTGGGAGGCGTTCCTTCAGGCTTTTGTCTCTGGATGCTGTGTCCGGGATAGCCGTGGATTTGAGGGGTGGCCTCAGGGACTGTGGACGAGTATCCCTCTCTGGGGATTTGTCCCAGCTTCCAAGATTGGGGTCATTTTGTGGGAAGGGTTGAGTCGTGTTGTCTGGCTCATGTGTCTCTCTAAGAAAGGGATTCCAGATCAGAGCCCCAGGTACGGGCGGGGCGACTGGAAAACTCAAACCCTGGTGAGGATTGGGTGCATAGGGGCTTGGCAAGCCCCATATGTGGGCTCTTTGTCCAGGCCCTGACAGGCCTTTCTTTGACATGGGCTCATGCTAGGGTCACAGTGTGAATTTGTTCCCAATCAGACCTCAAGTGCTGCTTGGGCACTACCTGAAGGGTTTGATACATCCCCAGTAAGAAAGCTCCCCATGTGGAGACGAGAGGAGTTCTGTTCAGTGCCTCAGGAAAGCCCCATATCCTGTTCTTCGAACCAAAGCCTCTGAGGATTAACACCTGGAACCCAAAGTAAGAGTTGAGATTATGGCCTAAGGGCCTGTCCGGCTCAACCTTCTATCTCTGTTGACATCTGTGTGCATGCCTTCGTGGAGGTAGCTGCTCAGCTTGTGTCCGAATGCCCCTGTGTGTCCAGGGAGGCTCCCAGTAGTGGGATGTCCTCGGGGGCCTTGAGGTTTCTCATATTCTAGAGGTGTGTGTCCAAAGGAATGGACACAGTTTCCCAGGAGAGAGCAGGCACGGTCCCGTTGTATGGCTCCAGTGGACCCAGCCTAGAGGCTGTGTTTGCCAGGGCTGTGGGGACTGATGTCTGAAAAAGCAAACTTGGCTCAGGAAGGGGCCAAGGTAATGGCAGGCCTGATCTCCAGTCCGTGAGGGGAGATTCTCTCGATATCAAAGGAGGGCAAGTGGGAGGCAGTTGCTCAGGCTTTTGTCTCTGGGTGTTGCGTGCACAGTGTCCAGTCAGGGTAGGGGTTGCCTCAGGGGCACAGGAAGAACCTTCCTCTCGGGGGATTGTCCAAGCTCCCAAGTATTTGGGTTCATTCTGTGGGAAGTGAAGAGTACTGTTTTCTGCCAGAAAGAACCCCCCAGAAGAGGGACTCTAGAGCACAGCAGTGGGTTCCTTCAACTGGAATACACACCATCTAGTTAGTCCTGGGTGCCTATGGGCATGGCAGGGACTATATGCAGAATCTTCGTCCCGAACCTGACAGGCCTTTCTTTGACATGGGGCTCATGCTAGGGTCACAGTGTGAATTTGTGCCCAAGCAGCACTCATGTTTTGGCGTGGCATCAGGGGCCATGAACGGTTCCCCACGTGAAGGTGTGACTCCATGTGAAGAACAAGCATTACAGCCATGTGGAAGGCATAGTTCTGATTGTGATTCCGATACACAAACTCAGCTTTTTTTGGGGACGTTGGTATGGCACGCCCAATATACAAACCATGAGAACTCATGAAGATTTGAATATAGAGCGAGTCTGAGGCGCTTGCTCAGGCATTTGTCTCTGGAATTTGTATCAGCAATGGCCGTAGAATGTCGGGGATGCTTCATGGGCCATGGACGAATCTACCTCTATGAGGATTTCGCCCGATTCCCAATTATTTTTCGTCAAACTGTGGGATGGGAGGACTCCTTTCAGTTTTGTTACCTCAGGTGTCCCACGAAAAGAGGAATTCCAAAGCAAAGCCGTGGGGAAGACTGAAGGGACCACCAGAACTATGGTTCAAAATTGGGGACTAGGGGCATGGCAAGCCCAATATGATATCTCTTCATCCAGCCACTGAGAGGCCTTACTTGAGGACTTTGGTCAGGCTGAGGGTCACAATGTGTGTTTGTGACCAATGTAGCCTGCGAGCATGGCGGGGCCTCATGGGCAACACTGGATTCAACTACACTGAACGTTGGAAAACATGCCAACCACAAGGTATCTTGCCATGGGGAAGGAGTTCTGATTTCTGCATCCCGTTCAACCCTGGGCAGTGATTGGAGGTAAGGTCTAGAAACTAAAGCCTGAAAACCGAGGTTGGGAAGAGATGACGACCTAAGCCATGGCGGCTCGATGTGCTCAGTGTGCGGCCAGCTGTCTGGTTGGGGCCAGGAAGTCCAGTCTCAGGCTGTGTCAGAAAGGGCTTTAGTGCCCTGGTCAGCCTATGTATTTGGGGTACAGCCAAGGTCGGTGCAGGTTGATCCTCATTTGGGATTACTGGGTAGCACCAGAGGACAATGTTTTTCTTCTGGAGGGCCGGCAGAGTACTGCATTGTAGTTCTGGATTGCCAAACTGGAGGGCTTGTGGGCCAGTAGTCTGACGACAAAAGTCTGAGAACACAAGCTAGGCTTAGGTTTCTGGGTGAGGCCATGGCAGGCACAATCTACAGACCTGAATCGAGATCTCGTGCATCTGAATTCAGGGCGAGGATCAGACGATCGCTCAGGTTGGAGTTTCTGTCCCTGATGGCCCCTTCATGAAGGAGGAGCATCACGAGGCCATGGGGGTTTTCCCACGATGGGATTTGTGAGAAGCTCCAAACTCCAAAGTGTCTTCTGCAGGACAATTGAGACCTGTTGTTTGGCTCCAGGCCAATGTATCTGAGCAGGGTTCTAAGGATGGATGGCTGGGTATCCCACCTCGCATTCCAATTGTCTCCTAGCAACAAGACAGATTAGATCTCCTGGATCTGTGGGGAGCAACCGAGGAGGCTGAGTTGAAATGGACTCTCCTGGGGATGGGTCCTAGCGTGCTTTTGTGTGTAACGAGACCTTGGAATGAAGCGGTGGCACTGGAGCCCTGACGGGTTCTCCAAAACAGAGGCTTTGACAGAGCTCCAACGTGCAAATTTCCCATGTGTAGATGAGATGTTTTCTGATGGGTGGGTCAAGAAAAAGCCATTGCTGGTTTTGAAATCCAGGCGTCTGAGGAGAGATGCCTGGAAACCAAAGCAATGGATCTGATTAGCGCCTAGGGGCCTGTTCTTTCCTTTTTACATCTGGGGACAACTGTCTATGGGTCTGAGTGCAGGTAGGTGCACAGATGGGCTCTGATTGCCCTGTTTTTCCTGGGAAGCCTGCCCTTGTGAGATGGATCAGGGATTTGGGTTTTTATCCCATTAGAAGAGTTGTGGCCATTGGAAATGTCAAACACATTTCCCTTGCAGAGGGCAAGTACAGTCCTCAGGCTTGGCTCCAGGGTCCTGATCCTGTAGGTTGTGCAGGCCAGGGCTGTTTGGACAGTTGTCTGAAAACACAACCTCGGCTTGAGTTTCCGGTCATAGGTATGGTAGGACTGATCTACAGATCATGAGGAGAACTCTTCGGGATTTGAAAAAAGAGCGAGTGTGAGGCTCTTGCTCAAATTTTTGTCTCTCGATATCCTGTCACTAACGGTGGTGAAATTTCTGGGTGTCTTCATGGGAAATGGACGAGTCGTACTCTCTGGTGGTTTGGCCCGGTCCAAAGAGTTTGCGGTCATTCTGTGAGATGGAAGAAGTCCGTTTTTTTGTTGTTGTTGTTTTCTTTTTTAACCTCAAGTGTCCCACCAAATGAGGGATTCCAGAGTAGAGCCCTGGGGAGGGGCGACTGGACAATCAGAAATCTGGTTAAAAATTGGGGCATAGGGACATGTCAAGCCCATTATGACATCTAATGGTCCAGCCACTGAGAGGACTTACTAGACGACAGGACTCATGCTGAGGGTCACAATGCGTGTGTATGCCCTCGTCCCACTCAAGAATGGGCGGGGCCTCAGGGTGAATGCTGGTTTCTCCTACATTGAACATTGGACAACGTGCCAACCACAAGGGTTCTTGCCATGGGTAAGGAGGAGTTCTTATTTCTGCATGACGCTCAACCCTGGGCAGTGATTGGAGATAAGGTCTCGGTTCTGAAGCCTGAAAACTGAGGTAGGGAAGAGATGATGACCTAAGGCCATGGCGGGTTTTATGTGCTCAGTGTGCGGTCAGCTTTCTGGGTGTTGGTCAGAAGGTCCGGGCTCAGGTTGTGTTTGACAGTGCATGAGTGCCCAGGTTAGAGTATATAATTTGGGTAAAGTCGAGTGCTGTGTAGGTTTACCCTCATTTAAGGTGCCTGGGCAGCTCATGAGGCAATAATTTTTTTTCTAGAGGGCAGGCAGAGTGCCGCATTGTGGGTCCGGAATTGCCAAACTTGAGGGCTTCGGGGCCAGGAGTGTGAGGACGGACGTCTGAGAAGACAAGCTAGACTTGGGTTTCAGGGCGAGGGCACGGCAGGTACCCCCTGCAGATCTGAACCCATATCTCATGCATCTGAAGTCAGGGCGAGGAACAGACGTTGGCTCAGGTTGGAGTTTCTGTGCATGACGGCCGCTTCATGAAGGGAGCGGAGTCTCGAGGCCATTGAGGTTTTCCCACGTTGGGAGTTGTGGGATGCCCCCTTCAAGGATTCCTTCTGCAGGACAATTGAGACCTGTTGGACAGCTCCAGGACATCCCATATGGAATGACTGCAGAGCACCGTTCTCGGATGGATGTCTGGGAAGCCCGCCTCGCATTCCAATTGTCTCCTAGCAACAAGACAGTTTAGATCTGATGGCTCTGCGGGAGCAACCGGGGTGGCTGAGTTGAAATAGACTTTCCTGACGATGGGTCCTAATGTGTTTTTGTGTCCATGAGGGCCTTGGAATGGTGCGGTGGCACCGAGAACCTGAAGTACTCTCCTAAGCATTGGACATGGCTCCCATGCACAGGTTTCCTTGTGGAGACGAGATGAGTTCTGATGGGTGCCTCAGGAAAACCCCTATGCTCGTATTGGAATCAGGCTTTTGAGGACACATGCCTGTAACCCAAAGCAATGGATCCTATTATGGCCTAGGGTCCTGTCTGGTTCAATATTCTTCTTGGGGACATCCATCTATGGTATGAGTGGAGGTCGATTATCAGCTGGTGTCAGACAGCCCTTGTTTGTTCCGGGCGACCTCCACTATTGGGATGGCCTCAGGGACTTTGGAGGTTTCTCCTAATTTGTACGATTTTGGACCATGGAATGGGCAGAATTCCCATGGATTGGTAGGCACAGTCCTAATGTGTGGCTCCAGGGGCCCAGCCTGGAGGGTGTGTGTCCCCAGACTTTGAGGACAGAAGTCTGAAAACACAAACTAAGCTTAGGTTTGGGGACGTAGGTATGGCAGGCCCGATCCACAAACCATGAGAAGAACTCTTCAGGATATGAAGAAAGTGCGAGTCTGAGGCGCTTGCTCAGGCTTTTGTCTCTGGATTTTGTATCAACGATGGCCTTGAAATGTCGGGGAGGCCTCATGGGCCATGGACGAATCTTCCTCTCTGAAGATTTGGCCCGATTCCCAAATGCTTCTCGTCAATCTGTGGGATGGGAGGTCTCCTTTCAGGTTTGTTACCTCAGGTGTCCCACCAAAAGAGGAATTCCAAAGCCAAGCCGTGGGGAAGACTGAAGGGACAACCCGAACTATGGATAAAAATTGGGGCCTAGGGGCATGGCAAGCCCAATATGCTATCTCTTCATCCAGCCACTGAGTGGCCTTACTTGAGGACCGGGCTCAGCCTGAGGGTCACAATGTGTGTTTGTGACCAATGTGGCCCGCGACATGGGCGGGGTCTCATGGACCACACTGGTTTCACCGACACTGAACGTTGGAAAACATGCCAACCACAAGATTTCTTGCCATGGGGATGGAGTTCTGATTTCTGCATCACCTTCACCTTTGGCAGTGATTGGAGGTAAGGTCTAGGTTCTAAAACCTAAAAACCGAGGTTGGGAAGAGATGACGACCTAAGGCCAATATGGCTCGATGTGCTCAGTGTGCGGCCAGCTGTTTGGGAGTGGCCAGGGGGTCCAGGCTCAGGCTGTGTCAGAAAGGGCATTAGTGCCCTGGTCAGCGTATGTATTTGGGGTACAGCCAAGGTCGGTGCAGGTTGATCCTCATTTGGGGTTACTGGGTAGCCCCAGAGGACAATGTTTTTCTTCTGGAGGGCAGGCAGAGTGCTGCATTGTAGTTCTAGATTGCCAAACTGGAGGTCTTGTGGGCCAGTAGTCTGACGACAAAAGTCTGAGAACACAAGCTAGGCTTATGTTTCTGGGTGAGGCCATTGCAGGCACAATCTACAGACCTGAATCGAGATCTCGTGAATCTGATGTCAGGGCGAGGATCAGAGGATCGCTCAGGTTGGAGTTTCTGTCCCTGATGGCCCCTTCATGAATGGGGGGCATCACGAGTCCATGGGGGTTTTCCCACGATGGGAGTTGTGAGAAGCTCCAAACTGCAGAGAGTCTTCTGCAAGACAATTGAGACCTGTTGTTTGGCTCCAGGCCAATGATTCTGAGTAGGGTTCTAAGGATGGATGGCTGGGTAGCCCACCTCGCATTCCAATTGTCTCCTAGCAAGAAGACAGGTTAGATCTCCTGGATCTGTGTAGGCCAGGGCTCGTTGGACATTTGTCTGAAAACACAAACTCGGCTTATGTTTCGGGTCATAGGTATGGCAGGACTGATCTACAGACCATGAGGAGAACTCTTCGGGATTTTAAAAAGGGCAAGTGTGAGGCTCCTGCTCAAGTTTTTGTCTCTGGATATCGTGTCACTCATGGTCGTGGAATATCTCGGTGACTTTATGGGAAATGGACGAGTCTTACTCTCTGGTGGTTTGGCCCCGTCGAAAGAGTTTGGTGTCATTCTGTGGGCTGGATGAAGTCCGTTTTTTTTTTTTGTTGTTGTTGTTGTTTTCTTTTTTAAGCTCAGGTGTCCCACCACATGAGGGATTCCAGAGTAGAGCCCTGGGGAGGGGCGACTGGACAATCAGAAATCTGGTTAAAAATTGGGGCCTAGGGACATGTCAAGCCCATTATGACATCTAATGGTCCAGCCACTGAGAGGACTTACTAGAGGACAGGACTCATGCTGAGGGTCACAATGCGTGTGTATGCCCTCATCGTACCCAAGAATTGGCGGGGCCTCAGGGTGAAGGCTGATTTCTCCTACACTGAATGTTGTACAACGTGCAAACCACAAGGGTTCTTGCCATGGGTAGGAGGAGTTCTTATTTCTGCATGACGCTCACCCCTGGGCAGTGATTGGAGATAAGGTCTCGGTTCTGAAGCCTGAAAACAGAGGTAGGGAAGAGATCATGACCTAAGGCCATGGCAGGTTAGCAACAAGACAGGTTAGATC